>NW_026138071.1:19950000-22515000 GCF_025592945.1 Manacus candei
GTTTCAAGAACTTCTCTAACAACTTATGTTTGTAAGAGAAGTGAGAACTGAAAACCACCTTATCTTCTAGAGTAAATATTTGGAAATATCGTTAATACATTATAGTAATGGGATAATTATCAAATGTTTTGGTACTTAATGTCACATTATGATGAAAATCACTTGATAGCAAATTAAAGCACTTTTATTGTGATTGCTATGGTTCTAGAGGATACACATGGTTATGCTACATTAATTTTAAAGACTTACATGAATTTTTAAGCTTAGCAGATACAAACCGTTGGAGAATAGCCAGTATTCTTGAATGTGGTACATACACTCCAAGGAGTCTTTAACTAAATCTTTTGGACCTTGGTTGGAAGTAATTAAGATTTCTTCTAAACTTTCAATAATTCATACTTTTTTTTCCAGTTACAGCTGCAGATTTGTTTAAAGTAAGCTCAAAGGTCTGTAGGTGGACATGGTGGGGGAAACATATGAAAATGATATACATGCTCCAGAAGGTTGTAACATCTGATAGTTAATAATCTACATGAATAACCACAGAATTACAGATTGGACTGAGTAGTAGGAGCACAATTGCCACAGAAGCCAGTGAAAGTTCCAGGAAAATTTTTCTTCATGTTATTGCATCTGCCCATTACGGGCAGCAATTGGTCCCATGGAGGAAGAGCATCTTTAGCTAGCTGGTGTATCTCTGAGGAACTTTATTTTTTTGGATGGGTGTGGAGGCATTGAGAAGCTGTTTGGTGGTTCTCCAGATAAACTGACTGGTGTCTGCTGCATTCACAGGTTGTCCCTTAGGACTTCAGTGACCTATTTCCCGGGCATGCCTGAAGTCAGACTTTTATTGGCTAGTTTAGTCTCTAATGTCTGTAAGACATCAAACTGTTCAATTTGGATGCTCATGATGAGGCAGGAATGGAAAAAAAAAAAAAGAGCCTGGATTATTTTAAAATTATGGTGGGCTCTAGCTCTGTGCAGACCTGGGGCTGTGTGATGATAGCCCTTGATGGCTGATGCATCAAGCTCAGCTCACACATGTGGATCAGTTGTGCTGTGGCAGTAACCTGTCTCCCAGCCACCTTTAATCTGATTCCTAGACCTCTCTCCCTGTTGCCTAAGGAGGAATATAGCATGAGGACTCAGAAACTGGGAAAAGTAGTTTGAAGATCTTGTCCATATAGGGCCCAGCCCTTAGCACATTTAGATTCATGTTATTTCTGTGATAGGGAGCGCTAAAACAACCTGTGTTCCTCAGGGCAGCTGCTTCCCTTCCAGTGGCTACTGAGAGCTTGTAAACACAGTTTGTGGACTAGCTTTTGTACCCATGACATAGGGTGACTGACCATGGGAGAGATGACTGGAGCCACTGCAATGACTAATCAGGTGGTGCTGGCCTCAGGTGGAGTGACTGGTGTCTGCGGATGACCTGAAGAGAAATCATCCATTGAATTTTTGGTCAGGGACTCTGCACTGGGGTGACTAGAGCAGGGAATTGCTGGAGGGGATGTATGGCCAGGCCAAGGGCTCCTGGGGGAGGTGACACTAGGATACCCAGAGTGTTGAGAGTACATCATGAGTAAAAAGTGCAGGAAGACAAAAGGTGCTCTGGGAATCTGAAGTCTGGGGAGAAATCTCAGAAAAGAGGTGGAAGAGAGGGAGAAAAACTCTTTGGGAACTGTTGTCTAGGCTTAGCTTTGGTATTAAACCAAAGTTTCCTGTTTCCTCAGAGATGTACCCTGAGGCAAGGCCCTAAAATAGACTTGGGCATGTTCCAGGCTCTCTATGGTGTGGCAAGTACATATCACATTATTCCCTTTCAGGAATCTTACTGTTAAAACAAAGCCAAAAGTCTATTATGTTTCTGTATTCCCTGGCAGTCAAAGTTTGTATTTCAGGAACAAACTCTTGGGTTATAATCAAACAGGAACGTTAATCTACCCTGCTAGATGTGGGTAATTGATTGTACTAAGTAATTCTTTGTGGTCTGTTTTAAGAAAAACATGTGGCCAAATCTTCAGTTGGGTTGAACTGCTTTCTCTTACACTAGCTGAACATCTTATGTATCTTCTCATATTCATTGCTTTTTTTGAAGTAAAACCCTTATTTGTGATCTCGCGTCCATATTTTGATTATGAATGCTTTGTCTAGAAGGTTATCAAAAATCGAGTTTCAGTAAATAAGTGTTGTAAACATTGTGTAGTTTTGTTAGCTCATTGGGGAAATACAGCTAAAAGATGATGACAAATGCATCTGCAGTTACTTTGCTATTGTTTCTGAATGTCTAGTGCTGGTTAACATGGTATGAGCAAAAGAGCACAATCATTGTCCATTTCTGTTCTGGTATGTGGCTTAGTTGTGCAGTCATGTAGTTAAACTATGTTCAGTTTTGTTTTCTTTAAAGAGGCTTTAATTATGCAAGACACCTTAAGAAAATATATAATTGTGTGCAATTTGCTGCTTAAGAGTACACGGCACTTCCCATTTGAACTTCTGCTACCTCCTGAAAGCAGGAGCAGAGAACATGTATTCTTTGAATTTGAAAGTGTTTTTCTCCTATGTGCAGTGTGACAGAACGCATAAAGCTGGTCTTTGGGATGTGTGCATGCAAAGTGAGGTCATGATGAAGCCTATTTGGAAGTCAATTTATTACAGCTATTCTGTATATGGCTATTACCTCCTGCTGTAGAAAAGTCTCTTCAGCTTCCTCGATAGCTGTTTCTCTGCAACAGATCCTCCCCTTGTTCTCCTTTGGTTCTGCCAGTGTGAAGCTGGGATTTTGCTCTTATTCAGTTTGTTCCAAAAACCTGTTTTATATGATGATCTCATGAGATAATCAAGGGAGGTCAAAAAGTACTGAATCGATCTGGTTTTAGCTTTAAATTCTTCAAGTGTCCAATCTTTCTTTCAAGGGTGCCACAAGGTCAAAACCCTGAGCAATGTGGTACAGATCATAGAGACTGTTTCACCTCATCCTATATGGAGCCTGCCATGCTGTTTCTGAATTTTCCTTGCTCCTGAACTTTCCAGCTGTCTGTGAAAATAAGGACATTCAATGCTCTGAAAGCTGCAAAGACCTTCTGTACCTTCTAGGCAGGCTGTATGCCATTCTCCTGGATGTCTAAATTGTGCTTCTATCACCTTTACTTTTCCCAGGGATGCCAGGTTATTGCTATGCATTGGACATGACCTGTAATTTAAGCCAGGAAGTCAGGCTACTGGAAGCAGCACAGCCTGTCTGTTAAGTGGTGCATTGTGCTGTAGGCTTGTGGTAGGTTCAAGGCAGTGATTTTAGTCTTCAGGAAATCAAATGGCCCAGGCATCCTAATCTGTAAGGTTTTCCCTCTCTTCCTTTATGTTCCAAACCACAGAGAACCCTGTCTGTTCCCAGCTCTGGGTCTCATGAACATAACATATCCAGAAGATTTCTGTGCAACCTGGGACAACCATTTTAATGAGACAGCATTCTTCAATACTGCGGTATAGTGCCACTTTAAATATGCTTGCAATGCAGATACTCAGTGGGAGAAGATGCTGTATTCAAAGAGGCTTATTTGTCAAAGAAGACATTTTGACTCTAAAATATCATTTTTTCCTTTCTGTAAAATGGAAATTATGATGGTTTTTTTGACCTTTCATTACCCTCTACGTCAGATCTAATCTTAGAAAAAGCTTGAGGACAATGGTGTTTGCTTTTTTTCTAGCACACACAATTTAGGAGACCACTGAATTTGAGTCCTGGGTTGAGGGCAGGGCTTTGAGATGACTACTTTTGCTGGCAGGTGATATGCCCAACTTTCAAGCTTCTTTGCTCAAGGCTGCCAATTGCAAATCAAAGAGCATCTCCTGCCTGGCCTCAGACACGTGGAGACGACTGGTCTTACACTGTTGGAGGGCTGCAACTAATTTGTTTGACTTTCTGATGATGAGGAGAAACTGCAGTGACTATGGCCATTGAGATATTTTTGGGGGTTTGGGTGGGTTTTTTTATACTGCTTCCTCCTCAAGTCTAAATTTTCTTAGCTAATTTACCACATCAAGGTGCAAAGCTTCTGCCTTGCAATTTTTCAATTTTGAAGACCACTAAAAACATTCCAGTTAACAAATGCTAAATTTCCAGTAAAAACTCAGTACCCTCTTGAAGAGGCAACCCTTATGGTGAAAAACCACAAACCCGTTTGGCCTGGCCAGCTGCTTTCATCTCTTTAGTTCTGCTGAGTAAATGGTTCCTATGGTTCACCCTCACTCCTTCCCCCTGCTTTATTTACTAACACGGGAGTAAGATCCAATACAGAGGGGTTAAAGAACAGAAAGCAACCAGTTGGGGTTTTTTTTCTTTATTTTCCTCTTCTTTTGAGGACATGACCCTCTCACATAGATGTTTTTTGCTTTCCCAAAGTCTAGTCCCATTGTGGAATGTATGGAGACAGCAAATAAATAATACTTAAAAATTACATAATTACATTTTCAGTAAATATGAAATTATCTTATTAGTATTGTAATAAAAAGACTATCCACCCGCTCCCAGGAGACAGGGCAAACCAGCGGTGGATCAAATACTGACAAAAACCAATAATAAACAGCGTGAGCAATTAATGCTTTTGGTATCTGCTGAGACAGTAAAATCTTGTATTGACTACATAGTGTCTATACTAGAAGTCTGTTCCTGGTTCCTTTTGGGTTTTGGCATTGCAAATTCTTGCAGCAGTACAAGTTTTCTGCATCAAAGGTGACCAAATGGAGAGAGGAGAGCACTACAGACTGGATCCAGATCTATGTTAACTGCTTTTGAGGAAAAGGTGTAATGAGCATGGGGAAAAGGTGGATCTGGGGGTCTCTGGGAGAGAGGAATGGTCAAGTGCCTGGAGAAGTTGCCACTTTATACTTTCTCTGGGTGTATGGACACTTGAAACTCTTCAGCTGGGATGGAACAGAGAATACTGGAAAATATTTGATCCCGTTCAATTCTCTTGTGAATGGTGAAGGCAGGTGAGCTGTAGGACAAAGAGCAGAGCAGCCACCCTGGGTGTCTGTACCTTGAAGGGAATCTGACTTGCCCTTTCACAGCAATGCTTATCAGCAGAAGTGCTCCTTTCTTTGGTCTTCTGCGGAGTTATGCTGTCCTTTAGTTGTGCCTGAGACAAGAAGGGGCAGGCTTCTATTATGGGTGAATTGTATGTTGTGTGGACCTCCAGCTGAAGGTTTGTCTCTAACTGTAAGGCTTCTGCACAATAAAATATGCTCCCCAGACAAACGTTGGGTACAGGGACAGGGTCACACTTGGGCTGTCCATTGGGATTGTGCCATGCCTGTTTGCTTACAGCGACAAAACTAAACCTAGAAAGAGGGACACTTTTTGTGGATATGTCAAAGAGTAAGAAAATGCTGGTCTTGTTGAATTGACAGAGAGAATACTATTTAGATTAAAAAAAACCCCACTATAGAGTACTTATGTAGAACAAAAAGATCTCTGTACAGTAAAGTCAAAGCAGCAAGAATGCAATTTTAATATAAGCTATTGCCAGTATGACGTGAAATTAATTTTTTTTTGTTGTTATATTAGGTGCCAAAGAATCGAAGGTCTCAACCAGAGAACAGTCTGTTTGGTTTATATTTTTTTTCTTTTACAGAATTTAAAAAGAAAATGTTGTTCTGTTGGCATTAGAACAGCAAAGGAAAAGTGTAATAAGTGGTTTAAGATGTTCTATAGGCTGGTCCTCAGCAATTCTCACTTATGTGGACCAACATGTTTATGCTTAAATTTCTGAATAATTATAATTATATTAGAGTTATATTCCATATCTTTCAGAAACAATAGTAATCCATCAAAGGAAATGTATGTGTCTACACACAGATATTTTGCTGCTGTTAGTATCAGACACCAAAACTTACCATGCTATGGGTTTACACTATCAACAGGGCTGAAAAGCAGGGATGTAAAGGTAGATTTTCAAGGCCCAGCAGCTAGGACTGGCAGTCCTTGGGGAGATGAGGTGCTCGGTTAATGTAGAACAAAAACTTGTGTTAAGTGAAAAATGAGGTTGTAAGATCTTTTGACCCTTTGATTGTGGGGCTATGCAGAGGTGAAGAAGATGGGAGACTGTGAATAAAGCAGCAACCCTTTTGCATGAAGCAAGAACTTTACCCAGCCTCTCCTTTGTGTTGTCCCTCTACTCTCTCTTCCTTTGATTCTGGCTTTAGAGGAGAAACAGTATTTTTTCTTTCCTGAGCCCACTGAAAGCAGTGCAGTGCATTAGTAGTCCTGGGATGTGGTAGTGGTGGAGGCAGAAGTTTCCTCTGGGCTGAGGTGCTGAAGTCATTGTGCTAGCAAAACCAGCTGATACTGAGAGGAGTGAGCCTCTTCAGAGAAGAGTCCTGGTGGACTTGCATGCATCTTAAATGTGTGCCTGGTAATGAATGTGCTGCGGATGAGACTTGAACATCTGGTCACTTCATTCTAGTATTTCTTAATTTATAAGGATATGAAAATTTGAACATGATATTCGAGATAAAGTTACCAACCTGATAAGACTGTCGTTCCCCATGAGTGAGCATTGTTCTTGTGAATATGGAATGGAACTATTACTGTATCAGCTGTGCCTGTAGCTCATTAGCAATGTACATTTCTGAGCTGAAAGTCTACTTCATTTATGACTTTAAACTTGGTGTTTGAGTGTCCCAAACTCTCTGCTGCTACCTTCTTATAAAGTTGCAGAAGTGCTACATATCCAGGGAAGACTGTTCTCTAAAAATATTCCACATGTGCAGTTTGATGAGCAGCTGACTTCTTATTTTAAGAGTCAAAACCTTTGGCAGATGAACTATTGCATGCCTGGTGTGTGAACATGCTTTCTGGAGTGCTGTTTCTCTGGGAGAGCAGAGTTGGAAAAGCAACAGGCTGTCTCTGGGATGGTCATTACCAACTTGCAACTCAGCTGGGAAAATCTCCCCAGGTCCTGATAGAACCTGAAAACAAATTTTGCTGATGCAAGAATAAATTCCTGGTTTTAAAGATTTCCCCCCCCCACACACGGGAAGAGAATGACTCGCTTAATGAACAATAGCAGCGCTAACTCCTGGTGGTCCTGACCAAGGAAACAACATCCATCTAATATCTACTTTTATTTTATTTGTTTTTATAAGCAGACCAAATGTTTGGTGTTCCTGCTTTTGTTGCCTCCTTGCCCACCTGTCAGGTGAAATGTAGGCTATAGCTTCTATGAGGTGAAGGTCTTGTGTGATGCCAGCACCTTAACTGTGGCCAAAGGCATCTGTCTGTGGGATGCTGGCAGATGCCCTAGGGAGATGATGTGTTTTCAGACAGCTGAGGGTGCTCGAGGTACTCATCCTGTTGCAAAGTAGAGGTCCCAGGGCAGTGCTGAAATGACTCACTGATCAGTCAGTGTCCCCTCTGTGCTGGTGGCCAATTAGAAGGGGTTGCAGCAATGGCCTGAGACAAGATCTTTGGTTTCCTGTTCTTCCTTGTTCTGCCTCTTCCAGAAGACATGATTCCAAGGTGTCTTGTTACCTATATAAGCTATGAGGATGAAGTGAGACAGATGCTTGCTGTTGAAGGAAGCCCTTAGAGGCAAAGGGTGCATGGCATGTGGGTTTGTCTCAAAATGATGTCTCTTGCTGGCTCTGGGCCAGTTCCCTGTTGTGGTTCTGGCCAGGTCTCCAGCACGACCTCCCTCCTTGGCAACTGACAACAGGGCCAAAGGGGGCACATCATGCTGGTATCCCTGGTATGACAAGGTGAACTCACGAGTGCTTTGAACAGAGGAAAACTTAAATGCACAAAGAATTAGAAACTTAACCATGTGATTCTGTGGAGGCCTGAAGAGACAGCAAGCCTGAACTGACTCCTTAAGCTGCTGCTTTCAGATTGTATTTTTTTCTGTGAAACATGGAGAAACAGAGCTAAGGCTTATGGTGATAGCTGGGAGTCAGGATGAGTGCCATTGTCCTGAAACACACAGCCAAGGTTTTGACCCATATTTCTGCAATTACTGTCCCTAAGAACACAGTGCTTGGGGTTGTTTTGGGGTTGTTTCTTTTTTATTCTCCTTCCTTTTCTTTTTTTTTTCCTGGAGACTAAAGTGTTGTTCATTAATGTTTACCAAGACTCTGAGTGTTCTTGGAGAAGTCTTTTGGAAAATGTCACATTATATAATCATACTTTTTTTTTTCCTTCTTCTTTAAGTTGCCCTGTAGTGCCATGCCTGCTTGAGTGCTGTGTGGCCAAACAGGAATGCCAGCCAGGGGAGGAGCCTTTTGGATCAGTAAATTTGGTCTGAAGTGCAGCTACCATTTTCAGGACAGAAAAGTATGTTTCTTCTCCATCCTTGCCCCATAACAAAATTACAGCAAACTAGAAAAGAGAGTTTTGTTAATCAGAATAGTCAATTGGGGAATCATTAGCTCTGATTTTAAACACTATTTGTAATTTGCTTTAGGGTCTGTAGCCTTATTCTTTCCTTTGAGTTAATTAAAATATGTTTGAATGTGACAGACATTTCCAAATCTTCCCGCAATCCAGGAGGAAGGGTAGGTTTTTTGTCATCTTCCATCAAGTATAGAGGCTCTGAGCGCAGAAGAATTTCACTACAATGCTGCAAGGTTGTTTACCTTAGCTCCTTCACAAAAGATAATCCAACAAATTACATTAATTATAAACCAATATGTTCTGTTCAATTCCCACATGAGCCAAACCTGGGTATGAGCATCTGCTCTTATTTTCTGAGCTGGGTTTTGAGGACAAGACTCACAACAATGCTCAATCCATAATTAACAGAAAAATTAAAGATGCAACATCCCTTGCATCCTGCTTTTTGAAGCAGCATGTTTAAAAATATACATGCACTGTCCTGGCAGTTTTTATTCAACATAAAAAAAACAATACTCTATTGTTACCCTGGTGTGTTTTTGTTTGTTTAAAATATTTACATTTATGTTAGGCTTAAAATAAACATGTAAATACTTTCCATAAGAAAAAAAAAAGATTCATAATTCCCTCTTGTGCTACATTTTTTCTTTTCAATTGTTTCTCTCCCTCCCCCCAAAGATGACCTCTTTTCATAAAATGTGGTTTATTCTGCATTAAGCATATTGTTTTCTTTATGAAAAAAAGAACTGGTTGGGCTTCTTCTTATTTTATTTTTTTAAGTGGCATATTTTTTCAGTTTCATTTCATAACAGGAAACAAAAGAGAACGTGATTGTTTGACCTGGTTACCAAAGAAATATTTGGCTAATAAAAATCCCATTAACATGATGCCAAGTCCTGCTAGATGTTTATGGTAAGCATGCCTATACAATTATACGCCATTTGCATGTCGAAGGAGTGGAGGAAAGAGCGCTTTTGTGGTTTAGGCACTAGGCTGGCACTTGAGATAAGAGATCAGTTCCCAGCTGTGCAGCAGACTGACTTTGAACAGACAGCAAATTTCCGTGGCTTAGGTTTGCAGAAGGGATTAATAACACATCTTTTTTTTTTTCCCCATCTTCCATGTTGTTCCTGTAGAAACCAAACTCTTGAAGGCTGCTTGCCCTGGCATGCAGCACTTGGCCTGTTGTGGGCCCCTGTCCCTTGTCCAAGTGGCTCCATCGCCTTTACCTCGGGCTCCTGCAGGAGCAGGACTAAATTCATAACTCCACAGGATTTATCAACTGGTGCTTAATAGAGCTCATGCAACATAAATGAAATTAAATACAATGTGGTTGCCACTATCCCTTCTGATTTCAGGGAGGAGAAACTGAACTTGTGCTTATGAAGGTCTTTCCTTTGTGCCTGCCTTTCCTTCGGTTTGCCCATGGCCATGTCTGACAGTGCTGACAACTCTCCAGCCACCAGCTGCTGTGGAGCATCCTCTTAGCCTGCCCTGGCCCTGGTCTGGCCATCCTGCCCAGAGGTGTCCTCCTTGCTGGGGACGCCTGCGTTGGTGCTGGAGACGAGAGTGTGGTCGTTGTCCTGTTGTAGTCACGCTTCTTGTACCGCCGTGCTGTGCAGCAGCCTCTGCAGGCCCGCTGGGCTTCCTGCATTTCATGCAAGCCTTGTTTTAATGATCAAATAATTGACAAGAAAACAATAGAATTTCATTAACTACAGGGGGAAAAAATAACACAGAAAAGTTTAACATGTTGGGAAGCATTTCTTCTGGAAAGAGAAAAATAAAGAGAGAGGGACCATTTCTTTGAAAGCCAAGACATGTAGTCCCTGGAAGTTCAATGATGTCTCTGTTGCCTGAGCTTATTTATTCCCCCAGGACTTGTAGCATGGATTCAGCTGCGAAAACGCTGCAGAGAGCAGGATGTGGTGAACCAGAGGCTCTGTGGGCTCCCTGCTTGGCAGCACAGTCAGAGCTGGTGGGGCAGTCCATGGAAGGACTGTGGGAGCTTTTCTGGAGTGACTGGTTGGTGCAGAGGATTTTTCTTTTTTGGCCTTGCTTGTTGGAAGGGCCGCGAGCCTGAGTGTAATGGTCAGGAATGCCAGCTCCTGCTAAACATTCAGATCCTCCAAGCTTGTTTTTCTGGTGTTCTTGGTGTTCGTTTGAAAAACCAGGAAAGCTTCCAACCCTTCCAGTTAAGGGGGTAAAACTCAGTGTTAACAAGCAGGAACAAATCCTCCAGGTGTTAAATGTTGTGGTGTTTAGGCTCCGAGCTCTCTGGTGAACTCTGACACTGGGCATACGGGTACCATGAGTAACAGGTACTTGGGAACGGAAGGTGCTGCTGCCCACAGGAGGACCAGGCCTGATGGGAGATGCACCCAACAACCTGCCCACCTCCCTTCTGCAGCACCGAGGAGGGGCCACTGGTGTGAGATAGAGCCCCTTGTACCTGGGGAGCCACTCCTGTGTGGCCCATGCCACCCAAAGATGTAGGGAGTGCTCAAGCTGCTTCTGCCCCCCATGGGTAAATGATGGCCCTGGGGCTGGACCTTCAGGTATGTTTTGCTATAGGCAACATCTGTATCTTCCTGCACTGTAAGTTGGTAACTACAGTGTCCTCAGTAAGAGAAGCTTTCAGAGAAAGGCACATCTCAACATTCCTTCAAATTTACAAAATGATCAACAGGCAGCTCTTGGTGTCTCTCACATCTTTGATCATTTCTCCTCCCACTTCAACTGTTCTTGGATTCTGGGACACACATGCCAAAAACCTCTTCCTTTGCTGAGAGCATGAAGTTTTCAGCTGCGCAGTTTGCAGCGTGCACTGGAGGAAAAGACTTCTGCCTTCAGTATTGCTCTTGGGGAGAAAGATGTGTGTTCACTGCACAACTAAGGCATGTGCTGTGCAGCAGCCCTTGCTTGGTAGGACTCTGAAAATTACTTCAAAATGGCACAGTGTGAACGCTGCATGCCCGATGTGTGATATTAAAACATTTAGAACTGGATCAAATCAAACCCAGTTTTCACCACAAATGCTCAGAGGCTGTTCTTCTTGTTTGAAGACTCTTTTCTTGCCAAATTCCTTCTTTCCACACTAAGCTGCTTAAAAAAAGCCTTGTGGATGTATATATTTATATAGCTGAATGTTTTTTTGATCACATTTTACATACAAAAATACTGCCTTTTGGCAGGGAGTCATCTAGTAGGTGTTGGATTCAGAACGTATCGTAAAGTTGCGAGTGACTGCAAATGACATTTACACTCTGTAAATGTGGTAGGGAAGTGTTAGGGTCGAAAAATAAGGCTTTCAAAGCTGGGAAATGACAGACTTAATAGTTGAATTGAGACAGAGATAGCAGTGTGGTAATGGGGGAAGCATGGACGTAGCTTGGGAGCAGTGTGTGGATGTAAGTGGTGTTCCTGTGGGACCTACAGATACCTGCAGAAGTTACTAAAAAGCCTGCAGCTTGGATAAATAAGTCTGACTGGATTTCCCATTAATCCATGTTTCCCAAGACAGAATGCAATAGTGTTCCTCAGATAAAGGGTGTAAGAATCACCCAAATTTAAGGAAAACCATATGGCTGCACTCACTCTGAGCCCATGCCAAGAATCTCTAGTCCATTTTTGAAGGAAATTTTGTCAAGTAAGCTCCAAGGAAACAGGTCCCTTAACCTCCCACAGAGGTTCAAGTACTGAGCTACGTTTCTATTTTTTTTTCTTGCTAATCATAATCAAAGTGACATTTGCTGTGAATCAAAGCAATTTCTTTCTGTGCTAGTCCTAATATTGTTGGAGAACAATTGCTCAATGTCTTTTTCATAACCTCCTTTGGAAGAGCCTTATCATATTATCTGTTGTTTCTAAACAAAAGTTTACAGTGAAAGCTGCCACTTGGAGTGAAGATGCACAAAGCAAGGCCATGTCTGTGTGTTATTTCATTGGTTCTGCATTGCAGAACCTTTTGGAACCCACCACAACTTGAAAGGAAAACCGTATAAAGCATTTTTATATTATTGGATTTTGGAGTTATTTTCAGTTTTGGGAATATTAGGTTTCTACATATTATAGTTGGCTTAAGCCTTCTTGTTTGCTTGAGGTTTTCTGGTTTTCTTCTCTTAGGATAATTTTTTTTAATGGAATTTCTCTTTCTTTTAATTCTTTTTATTTTAAAGCAATGTGTTCATTGCACTTGGATCCTTATTTTAGAGTCAGTTCACTTACTGAAGGATTAAATCGCATTTCTACGTGTGTAAGAAGTTTAACAAAATTGAGTGGCATTTATCGAATGATCTTGTTTTTATTTATTCACAAAGTGCACCAGGATATTACTCACTGAGGCTCAAGTCTGATTTTAATCTGAGGTCCTGGCCTGTGCAAGAGACAAAAACAAGGGCAAATTAAACAAGAACATCAGTACCTCTCTTTAAAATAAGCTTGTAAAGTAAGTTAAGACTGTGAGTGAAGTAGAAGAAAACTAAAAGAGAATGAGAAAACCCAAGTCTTCTTCCACTGTGAGAAGGAAGTAGGTGATGGTGCAATGGAAGGTAGAATTATCCCCATCTGCCAAGTGCCTCTGAGCAGTAGAGCTGTCACCTGCCATCCGCTCCCCAGCAAGGCTTTAGGCCAGACTCTGACCTGATTTTCACCCTGTGCAACACTGACTGTAGTCTATCTGCACAGACACAAGTTAGAGAAGAATTTGACTGAGTGGTTTGCTAAATATAAGTAAATAAAGGAGCACTGTTTGTGGTTTCTGGAAGTTCTGAAATGATGTTTGCCTCGTGTGATGGTAACTTCCTTGCAGTGCTTGCTAGAGGTGCCAGGCTGAGAGCCTTGGGCGATGTGTCCCTCGCAGCAGCCGTGCAAGCATTACCAGGCTTTCACAATAAACAATCCTCCCCTCCAGCCAGTTAGTTTGGTCCTCAGGGACTCTGCTGAGAGTCATAAACTGAGACCAAACTTAGTAATCTAAACGAAATAGATATACAACACTGCAGTTTGGCAATGCAAAACTGCCTGTCCATAAAAGAGTGGCTTGTCCTGCTAATTCTCCAAAAGCATACAGGTACCTCTTGGTGTTGGCTGTGCTGCCTCGTAATCTGCAACTCGTGGAAATCGCTACGGGCTATTAAACCCAATATACGTCAGACCAGCAGAGAGTTTGTTCTGGGTTATGTCTCTTGGCTTAGGAAGGTTTCAAATATGATACAACCCATACTCCCTTCAGGTACCCACACTGAATGGCTTGAAAGATGGAGAAGGGCTTGACTTGTGTGAAGGCATTTGAAAAATGTAACTTTGGAATTGAAATTAACTGCTGCAGCTGAGATACCAACACAGTGAAGAGCTTCCTTTTTGCTAGCAGCCTCTCCTGGAGAAGCCTAGGGAGGCTGGCTCCTGTGGTACCAATGACTTCAGGAAAGTGTCATGAATTTCCCCTCAAGCTCAAAACTGCTCACCTGAATCCTTGCTGATGAAAGCCTTCAGATCCTCCACACAGCTCTGCTGCCATTGTTGACATGGATTTCAGGAAACCAGTGACTGCTTCAGTCATCCTTGAGCTTTTTATCACTGTAAAATATAATATGTCCCTTTTATTGCATTTAGAAAAATTAGTCTGTTCTAAGACAGCCGGCTGCTTTGAGGGCGTACAAGTATGAGTATGACAGCACATGCTTTTACTTTTTAATGAACTATTTCCCCTGGCTTCATCTTACTTCCACAGTCTATTTTTGTTGTTATAATGACACTGGTCAGTGAAGCTCAGAGGAAATCAGTCATCAAGATGCATGGTGCTGAAACAGTATTTCTGCTGTGATGGGGATTGCATTAATGCCTTTGGAGATTTCTTGCTGTTGTCACTGCTGCATCCACACCATAATGCAGAACTACCTAAATTGAACCAAGAGGCAAAATTTGGAGCTATGTAACTAAGTTACCTGGGAAAAATTTCTTGGGACATTAATTTTAACTCATGCTAGAACAGTCAAAGTGACCCCGAGTACATTCTGTTGGGATGCCTGGCATCTGTTATCTTACTCTAATGCACAGGATTTTCTTCCTCCATTTCCTCACTAGCAGAACTGGCTTGGAATCTGTGAAACTTTAAGATTTTGGAAATATAGAAGCACACCAAAATAACAAGGTTTTAGAAATTAAATTCTTTTAAATGATCACGTATGATGAGATCAGTGTTTAGATAAAGGGTTGTACACCACAAGGGTGTACCCAAATGGACTATCTAGAACTGGTTTTGAACAGCTATTTCATAACTTTGCTTTTGCTTTCCTTCTCTGGCAGGTGCCCCTTTACCACATTATTTTGCACTGCATTTTTCCAAATGTTCTGGCATATATAAACCTGGTCTATGTACTGTAGTTCTGCAATAATCACATCAGATCAAAGAAATTTGGTTTCTTAAACCCTACAGAAACACCCATAGTTGTCTTCCAGCAATCTCCTCTGGTTCCTTTATCCCTGTAATATTTCTAGGATGGTCCTCTTACTTTTGAAGCCTCTATTTGCTTCATCTCTTATCCCTCCTTGGTTCCTTTGCACCTTTTCAGAGAGGCCTGAATATAAGCTCAGCCTGTGGGGTTAAAGTAAGAACAAGACCAAAGTTAAATGCTGTAGCCTTTTTGCTCAGCAACCTGAGTGGCTATATAGTGGTTTTGTGTATGTTCACCATTTATACTTCTGTATGCATCACCTTAAATGTAATAAATCTAAATGTTCTGAAATTTTCCCTTCAGAGTATCTACCTTAACTACCTAGGATTTTGTAGGGATGGAAGCAAAGCCCAGTTTTCCAGTTCTTTAGAACAGTCATCTCTACTGCTTATTCACAATTCTGGTTTGCTTTTTTATTTTTTTTTTTTATTAGTTACACACGGGATATATTTACGTATGACAGACCATGTACCTGGCCTGAATGCCTATCAGAATGGACACCATGAATGCAATTAGTCTTTAATAATGCTTATGAAATAAAACTGATATTTGAAAATTATTTTTTTAGCAGAGAGAACTGGTTCTTTCCTTTTTAAGAAGTAACAACAAGAACCTGTGACATTTGAGACTGCAGGTGAGAAGTCCTGCTCATTTGCTTTCTCAGTTTTTTTAAAGTTGATTATTTTTTTACCTGAAATCAAATTTGTCAGCTTCGGATGCCTTGTTAACATAAAATTAAGACAACAACAACAACTTGTAAATTGTAAAATTTATGAAAATAAAAATGGATTAATATTTTATTATGCATCCATAAAAAGAGACTTAATTGCTCATATAATATTTATGAACTTTGGGCAACAATTTTTCTTGGTTTTACCTTCTAGAACAGCCCAGGAGAGCTGTGGTGCAGAGACATCTCTTGGAGTAGGAAGGGCTAGCATTCCTTCCTCCTAGGGGCTCGTTTTCTGCTTAGTCAACTGTGGGCAGGGAATGAGCCCTCTGATACTTTCAGAATCCCCCCCTTTCCACTGCAGACCTGCTCTTGCTGTCCTTGGCAAAGGCTCAGGCACAGGTCAGACATCAGGCCAGAGGTCAGCCCTGGTGTCAGTGGACCCCGCTGCCTCTTCTGCCTTCATGCCCAACCATTCTGTGTCCCTTTGGCCCTTTACTGAGGGTAAATGTTCTGCACCTTTGTGTTGCAGATGAGGTAAATCGCAAAATCTTCCAGAAGACTTTTAATCTGTGATTAGTTGGGTTTATGTCTCAGTGTGTATGCATAGAGGCACTCTATGTATAGCATATGTAATATGTATGAATGGGTTGCACTGTAAGTATGCTCCTTCTTGTGGATGCATAAAAGCCATTTTCCCCCTTCAGCCACCCTGGTAATATTTGTTTTCTTTCTTCCCCCCACCCACCCACCATAGTGTATTCATGCAGAAGAGATTTGGATAGAAATGGTAGATGAAACCTCTCTTTTTCCTTCAGAAATTAGGGAACAAAACTTGGCAATGGCTGTCAATAAAATAGAAAATGTTTCCATGCTCCACCAGCAGACAAGTACTTAAAGGGGCTTCTCATTAGTGAGTGTTGTTGCAGGCAATAATGTGAGATGTAAAAGTCACTTTGCCAGAGATCAACTTTTGATAAATATATTTTAATTTCTTTATTGAGTTTTAAAGTATAACAACTGTTGTTGAATAGGTGCAACTGAAAACATGTGAAGTAGCCTTCAACTCTTCACATTTGTATTGAACATCATCTTCAGGAGTGACATTTCACGTTACCATGGAAACAAATTTGACATTTCAGAAATACATTTATTCCTGGGTCACTAAGATAGGAATTCTGAAAGAAAAAAAGGTCAGATGATTTGCCTGTCTCAGAGATACTATATAGTTTGCTGTCTTCCTTTGAAGGAAAGAAATATGTGGTATCGTTGTAAAATAGCATGCTCCAGCTTGATCCAGTCTGAAAATATTTTGACAAGATGGTGGCAATGTTACAGGTCAATATAGTGTGTCTCAGTCTCTGAGATTCTGCAAAGTGATTAAAACTGTTTCTTGGATCAAGACCTTTTCTGGATCAATTCTTCTTCCTTAAGGACTTTCAGTCATGGCTTTCATAATCCCAGTAGCTGTTCTCTACTTTATAATCTCTCCTTGTAGAAAATATTTGAAAGATTGATGTCAAGATTTTATTTAATACTCAGGAAAAAACATTGCTATCTTTAATAGGAATTATGCCAAAGCTTTATCCCAGATAATGCATTTAATAGGAACTAGGAAACTGAGGTATCAGTGCTAAAGTTTGGTAATGAAGAATGTGTGCCTGTATTTAAAAAATAATTATGTGATTTAGATAGTATTTTATTAAGATCTTTGTAATTTGTACTCACAAGTAATATCTTTGAATAAGGAAAAAAGTGAGTGTTGAGGGAACGGAGGGAATGTGATTTTTGGAAAAGTCCAGCTCAATTAATGATTCTCAGCAGCTGCCACAAATGTCTGTGTGTAGAGGTGTGCGTACACACGTGGCCCTGGTGCTGACTTGGAGTTGGCTGGATGAGAATCAGCTCTTTTCTGTGGGCCCTGGGTGCTCCTGCACCCTGTGACATTCTCTTGGGAGGACTGTTCAGCTTCCAGTCCAGAGCTAGACTAGGTCAGGCCAGTTCACCAGGCATCTGTCTACCCACGTCTCTGCAGACGTGGATCCACAGAGGATCAATGTACGTGAATTTCATTAGACAAAGAAATACTGTTGGGGTGGGCTTGGTCTGCTCATCTTAGGTCTGTGCTTTTGCCACTTTGTCTCTCGTGAAAGAGAGAATCGTTTGACTCAAAGCCATCTCAGAAGCAGCATTAATTACCATGCTGAGCTGAATTGTCATTGTGGTGTGTGAGGACTGGGGAGGAGTACCTCCCATTAATATCAATGGACTAGTCCTGTGATGAAACCCTCGAGGACCACACAGAAGACTGACCTACTTAGGTATTAACACTGCTGTTGCTAGACTTGTACCTGCCTTTGAATGCAGCAAGGGTTCTTAAATTACAACCATCTAATTTTCTCATAGAAGAAGAAAAATGTCTAAATGTCTGCATAAAATCTGCCTCTGATCCCCAGGGAGACGGATATGAGTAAACAACAGAATTTTTTGAATGGCCTTTCCTTTTTCTCCCTGTCTTCATAGCAAATATAACCTGGGCTAAGTTCTGCTTCTCTTTGCATCTGGACTTGCATGAAATCAAACTGGACCAGCAGTTTGTCTATTCAAAGTTAAATGTAATTGGAAAATGTGTAATATATAAACAAAATCAGTGGAGGGTGTGTGTCTATGTGTTACAGCTAGATTGTAGTCACTATACAACTCATGTCGAGCCTATATGCTGCGTTCATCGTGCAGGGCAATAAATCTTTGTTTTCTGCCGGTTCCTTTTCAGCACCTCCTGTCTGTTCAGAAATCAAGGTGTTTAAGTACTTGCAAATGCAACAGCTGTGCAGGGAAACGTGGTAGTTTGCAACTTGCACTCGGTTGTATCTTGTATGACCTTGGACATCAGAGATTGTTTACTGAGAGGGGATGTTGTCCAGGACACAGGGGTTATCTGCTATCCTCCCCACTGGCTCACTTACAGCTTGGACAGTTGGGGGGACTTTGTTTCAATGTTGTTTCAAACACAGTGTTAATGCTGCTGAGGCAGGGAGACTCGGGAGATTAACGCCTATGTTTATGATGTTGAGAAAGCCAAGTCAAACTTTGAATGTGAAGACACTAGTTAATATTTTAAATAAAGCCTAAACTAGCTGCAAAGCTAACAGGAATACTTTCATGGTATTGGCAGCTTTAAAGTAAGCTGTGATAGTCTAGTACAACTCCTTCAGGTTCTCTGGAGCACTCCCAAGCTGAGTTTGGCTCACTCAGCATGGCATACATAGGACTACAAACCCTGAGTTATTAACAGAATTGCAATCTATGTGCAAAGAAAATACTCGTGATGGCACGCAGTCAGAGCTGGAATCCCCAGCTGGGCCCCTGACAGAAAAGGCAATTCCTTGCTGTCCGTCACCTGCCCCTTCAGAACAAGGAGCTTTGGTGAGTGGGCAGAGCCAGTCTCCCTTATGTCAGTGCTGGTGAGACTGCCTGTCTCTGCAGGAAGGACAGTGCTCACCTGAGAATGCATACAGAAGGGACAGCCCTAAACCGCAGCTTTAAGGGAAGGTGGTTTGAGCATCTGAACCTGTGCATGGCAAATGTTGCTCTGCTTCGTAGACGCACAAGCTATAATCTCGTGGGAGTTATCAAATCCCAACTGACCTCTTGGTATGCCTGCAACTCTAGTTCAGTATGAGAACATGCTTGCTGTGATCTACTGTGATTTGCTCTGAATTAATTCCAGTTTGAATTAAAGCTGATCTTTGAGGGATAGACTGTCAAGAAACACAGTCACATCACTGTTCCCTGCTTAATTTCTTGCTGTCTGCTGTTAACTAACTGCATCAATTAGGACTTTTGTTTCTATTTCACGCTTTCCAAATCTTTTTGGTTATTTTTATAATGATCCTGCAAAGCTGTTTTGGTTCCTCAGCACCTTCAGTCAGGACATCAGATAGCACCCAGCAATCCAGTAGCAGTTACAGCTGCAGCAAAATCGTGGGTACCTCAAGGTTCCTACTTCTACTGGCAGTAACTCTGCTTCTGAATAGAGCGGGATGCCCATCCTCCTGTCTGCATCCTCACTGTGAGAATTCCTGTGCAGGTGATTGTCCACCAAGATGCTTTAAGTCTCTTAGAGTCGAAGACAGCCTTCTCCCCATGCCCAGAAAGTACAACTCACCTGTTTGTTCGTATTTGCGCTCCACTTACAAAGCAATCCCGGTTAGTCTGTCTCTTCCTTATTTACTACTTTTTCACTTGTATAATCAGTCTCCTTTATCAGTAAGGGTAGGTTTTCTCCCAGGTCATTGAAAAGCATAGTGTAGGGTTAAAAGCTGGGATGCTGCAAGGGACACATCTGCTCAGTGAGATCTTCTTTTCCATATATTGCAATTTGTCAGCTCATCATTCTTAAAGCATTAATATGTGCCAAGCGGACCTTTTTTTTGTGTTGTGCTAGGAGTTTAATCAAAATGTCATGCAGTCCACTGCCATTGTAGAAATAGATATCTATTACCTCAGTACTATTACATTTATTGGCAACACTAATTTTATTTAGAGAAAAGATGTCAAATTAGTTTGAGGTACTCTGTTTTCCATAAGCCTTTGCTGCTCAGTATTAGTTGTATTACCTTCCTTTAATTTTTAATTGATTGAATCCTGTATCTGTTCTTCCATTATTCTACCTGGGGTGGTTCTTTTTCTGTAAGTTAGTATTTACTTGGGCCATTCCATTCCTCTTTCCAAAGCATTGTCTTGGCATTAGTTTTGTTTAACTGACCTGGTTCTGTCCCAGTACACAAAATGGTTTTGAAAAATCAGATTTAGTTATTCAGAGAGCCCTGATATTTACTTTAAAAATTAATGAGAGAATTTCTGAGATTAACTTCGTTTAAAAAATTTAACCTTAGCAACTGCTTGACATTTGCCCTCCCAGTATAGAATTTAAATATGTATTTGTCAATTAAGTATTTTCTGTGTTAATTTTGACAAGTTTGGCTATTGTTACCAGACAGTGATGTTTAATGAGTTTGCTTGCAATACACCTAGAACTCTTTATGATTCTCCTTGTATTTTCTCTTGTATATTTATCAATTTTCTACAGTTACTAGTTTTTTATTTATATTTATTACTATCTGCTTTCCTTGTAGATTTATATTTTGGTGTGTGCCTGTGTTTCATTTATTCTGGTGGCTCTGACTTCCCCTGAGCCAGGTTTGTTCCTAACCAGTGTGGCCCTTTTCTGTTGATTGTAGCTTTTGAGCATCTAGTAATATGTTCTTAAGTAGCTCCGAGTTATCACTCATGTTTTACTATTTAAATTCATTTTCCTAACTGATTTGGTCCATAATTGTTTTCAGCTTTGTAAAACTCTCTTTTTAAACTGCCATGTGTATAATTTACTAGTTTGGACTTCCTTCTGTTTGCATATAAATGCAATCAAGTCACAGTCACTTATATGTAAGCTACCACTAATTTTTAGTTCTGTGATCAGTTCTTCTTTATCTGTCAAAAAAAAAAAGTCTGGTATAGAATTCCCCCTTGCTAGATTTGATCTTTATTGAGTTAGGAGATTGTCAGCTATAATTTTTTGAAATTTCTAGGATGTTCCATCACACATGATCTCCAGTGTGTCACTCAGGTTGGTGTACTTCATAGCAGTGTTCATATATCTATATGCACATGTGTGTATATAGGTAAGAACAAAATTTGTCTTTCCATAAGATTATGGATTTCTGAAGGAGCTTAGATTGAATTAAAAAACCTCCAACAACTAGAATTCAATTTCTGCTGTATTTATAAGTTTATTTGGTGTTTTGTAGGGATTGCAAGGTTTTGAACAGCTACTCAAAATCTGAAAATTTAGAAATCCTCCAACCTGTTTGTGACTTCATACACATAGATAACACTGGTTCAATTTCATAATTTATCGTTGGTGAATTCTTATTTATCTCTTTAAAATAAAAAGCCCCAAAGCCCTGTCTCTGGAGCCCAGGTAGAGCAGGAACTGTTCAAGTGTGCCAGCAGAAGCCATCAGCACCCCATGACTGCTCTTCAGTGCTGCATAGCAAGAGTTGTCACCGTCAGACAGCATCCCATGGGTCAAAGACTTTTTCCTTAAACTGTTTGGCAAACACATCTGTGTAATACTCCAGCTTCAGATGACTCACAAATAGAAGCTCTACTTGTAAATTGAATTGCATAGGAGAAAAATCCTAGCAAATCTGTTGGTGACCCTTACTACAAATTATCACAGATAAGTGAACTACTTACAGCTAAGAGTACTCCCTGGACTGTTTCTGTGTGATATAATGCAAAGAGACTGTTTATACTCAGGGGAAGGGAGATGAACTGCTGGGAAGGTCCGAGACCTTTTGCTCACCACCCTGAGTGACAGTCTTACTGGGTCATTAATTTCTCCTCTGTTCAGAGTGCCTGCATTAAATTTTTAAAAAATTTCCTTGTTCTTCTCAGGAACATTTCTAGGATACAGTAGCTTTTTACTGAAATGTTTAGGACAAATCCTGCCTGGTTTGTAGTTCATGGAATTTCCCAGTAACTGTTCTTGAAAAAACTTACTGTATCTCACCTTCTCCTGGCTGCCTGCCTCCCACCCTAGTCCTGGAGTCTTCAGCTTCACTGGTAACCTCGTATGCCTGTGTCCTTAGGGATGGGGCACTACCTCCTCCCTGGGTTAGCAATGGCACCTGGAGGAGTTCCCCTGTGCGAGGGATACCCTTTTTTGGTTTCGCTGGCTAATGAGCACCCTGTGGTGAGAGGAGTTACTGGAGGGAAATTCTCTGAGCTGCCTGGTGTACAGGGGTGAGAGGCATTCGTGCCTTGCCATTTGCCTTAAACACACATTCCAGCACCTTCGATGACCCCTTAATGGCTCACTTACTGGAGGACACGGCATATGCATGTGTTCGATAGTTCCCCTGTGCCTAGTGATTCAACCATGTTAGGGGCTTGTTTTCCTTCATCAAGTACACTAGGTACACTAGGAGAAGTACACTAGGGTGTTTGAGGGGGGCCGGGGGGGGGGGTAACAAACCAAACAAACCAAAAAAACCTACCAAAAAAAGCCCCACCTGCCCAACCAAACCCAAAGCGAACCAATAAAAACACCAACTGTGCAGAAAAACACATGCAGAAGAAATTTGTCTGGGTGGAAATAGAGGGGTTTCTTCCACTTTTGAGTAAGTTCTGTCAGTCCACCCAGCACCACATACCAGAAGTAGAAACTGCTTCTGTTTTTTTGACTTCTGGGGCTCAGGACTGTTGCCATAATCAAGACATACTGGTTTTGACAGCACAGGAAAGGTCAAGATCTGTCAAATTACTTTTGTAGGCAAGGGACAGACTTATCTTCTGCAGCTGAATGTGTCTCCTCTTCCTCAGAAGGTCTATTACTGGGACAGTGTCAGCAAAGAAAGAGGTAGCAGCAGTGGTGTGAATCAGAGGATCCAAAAGACACCAAAGGTGAGATCTGTGGAGAGACATGAATGGACAAAACATAGCGATTTAGGGATACAGCAGATACCGGATAGAAAGGAGGGCTGGGAACACCTAGAACATCACACCAACAGTCTCTGCCAGGATGAACCTGAGTATCAACATGTTTGCACTTTTTTTGTAAACTCAGCAATTTCCCATGAAAATATATTTTGCCCAGAGCAGGAGGGAGGGAAAACCAGGAATTTTTTTAGATGAAAATGTTGAAATGCTTTACTGCTGTTGTTAGCTTTGATGAGAGAAAACCCCCTCCTGTTTTTTGCTGTTTTACTTTCTCTCTCCCCTCTGTCGAAGAAAAGGTAGATACTAAAAAGCCCATTTATTAACTTTTTGAATAAGAATCTGACAGTGTCCTGAAGGTAGGGGTGTAATCACAGCCCTTTTGACATCTCTCATGAAACATTTTCTTTGCAACTGGTTTGAAGTGCAACCACGTAAGCACCGAGAACTGACAGGACCTAACTCAGAGTGCACCAAAGTGGGGTCACTGCTCCCTGCACTCACTGGGCAGGCGATGAAGCCTGATGCTGCTGGGATGGGTGGGCCAGGCCTGGAGCAGCCCTTTCTGGGGCAGAGACCTCCTGCCTTTCTGCTATGTGTCTCTCACCCTTAGAAAGGAAGGGCTTTGAACAGAGTGATAGGTTGCTCGTGTGCTGGCTGTTGAAAGTGGATTCCCAATTTCAGCCGGGAAATGGACAGTGAAGATTGGCAGAAAGACCTCTCTCATTCTCTGAGCCTCAAGTCTGTCTCCTCTCAGCACAAGGCATCTTCTTGCTTCTTCATATGTTTCCCTCTCATGGTGCTGCCTTCCCTGCTGCCCAGTGTCCAGAGGAGCAGTGGACTTGTACTGCATCATGAGCTCACCTTAACTGAAGGGTCACAGCTCTCAGCTCCAAGCCAAGCATTTGCCTCCACTGGCAGCCGCTCTTGGACTGATGGCCCCAGTTGCTTCTCAGGCTTTTGTTTAAAACTTGGACAGTTTTTCATCTTTGTTCTAGCACTGGTGCAGCTCCAGAGAAAGTAACAGTGGTGGAAACAATGGCTTATTCATTTTTATCACTCTTTCCTATAGCTGCGTAGTGTTATCCTTCATTTTTGCCTATAGGCAAGGTAAAATGCTTCCAGGTCAACTCTGAGGGGAGACAAAAGGCTGTGCTGTGCTTGGTGGCTAGAAAAGCCCAGTCTATAGTGGTGTTCCCCACAGGAGCCTGTTGTTCTCTAGCTGAGGTGTAAGGGAGCAGGATTGAATCAGGAGAAGCCTATGACACACTGTCCAAACCCAGCCCAGCATGGCCAGGTTGAGAGGTTGTATTCTTTCTACCAAAATCCTCCTGAGAAGGAGGTGGCTGTGCCAGGGATTGGATGTCAACCTCTGTTGTAAGGATGAAGGAAAAGAAAAGATGTTCAGCTCTTTTCCTATCAGTCACTTGTGTGCAAGGGAAAGGGAGATGCAGCCCCAACAGGCCGATCCTGCAATTGCCTCTGCTTGCCAGTAGCCTGGCAGTGGCACTGTCTTCTGCCAAGGCCACTGGGTTCCTCCCATGGGAGGGAGCAATCTCAGCCCCCTGAGTCTAAATGATAAATTGCAAAGTTAAACAAATCTGAGGAAGTGATCTGGTTACAGACCATATTTGCATATATGACCATATCAGGTATTATTTTAGGGAATGTCAGTATTTTCCATTGAACAGATTAACTAGAGAAGGGAAATAGAATAAGCAAAATAAAAAAGACTTTTACAGCATTTCTAGTGAAAGAACAGAAAGAAAGAGACCTGGGGCAACCTTCAGATGCAGTTAAGTAAACGTGGGAATGTCATGCTCTCCTTGGTGGCAGATTGCAATGACAGGCCACCCATAACCCTTCCCTTTACCAGTTACAGCTCCAAGTGAAGTATATTGTCTCATTGGGGCAGAGGCACTCACCACTGGGGCACTTGCAAGGATCAGTCCAGCAATTAAATGCAACAGCCTCTGCTGCCCTTGGTCAGAAGGCAAAATCTTCTAGTGGCATTGAACTTGCTCCCCTTTCATACCTGTACACTATGAAGAAAAAAATGGCTCTATTTAAATAAACCTTGCTTAAATTATTATTTTTAATTAGAGGAGGAGTGGGCACTACAAAACCAATCCAACATAATAAAAATTAAAGAGTTGGGTAAGCCCTGCTCTTGTAAATGGGCACAGAGGAGGGAGGAAAGAGGTCCATGGTCTTGAAATCTAGCTTGCGATATGGTCCTGGATGCAGAATGTGAATAGATTTTGTGTGGGTGCAGCCCTAATAGGAAATGGGTGTGCTTGCCCACATTTGGCTGCCTGGAAAGTGGTGGCCATTCTGAGCTCACCCTGCTCCAGCTCGGCCACAGCTGCCTGATTGTACGTGGCATTTGAAGCTGTGCCTTGGGCTTTGATGCTGCCCAAACATTTACGATTTTCCTTTCTGCATCTCTTCTTTCAGGAGCCTTCAGGCTGCTTTATTGCTCTTTTTCTTAGGCAGGGGTGCTGCAATCAGCATGGTTCAGACCTGTTCATTCACAGTGGAAGTAGAGTTGTGCTCCAGAGTGGCACTAGCTTCTGCTCTTTTCTGATGACAGTATTTGCATTTTAGGGCCATGCAGGGTTATATGGCATCACTTAACAGTATATGCCTATATGATTTTCAAGAGTACGCTCATGGTCTTACTTCCTACACTCATTCATTTAAAGATCAAGTAAGCTTAATTATCTCTTGGCACCTCTGCGCTCTTCCTGCCTGTAAAGCTAACTTGTGAGACATTTTCATCTCCACTGGTAGATCTGACAACTTATCCTTCTATCTATTTTGACGGATTTGGTGATTCAAATATGCTCTCTTTTGTGCTTTAGAATTTCTCCTTGAAACAAATTTCTTCCTTTCACCATTGCTACAAATCATGAGAATTTGCAGTCTAGAGCTCATTAATACTGCCTGCCCATTCCCCCAGACAGACAATCCTAGCTGATGGCAGGGAGGCTACTTAGGAGAGAAAAATAAACAGAAATGCCTCCAAATATAAGCAAGCTGACACTGGGCACAGAGGAAGCGCTGTGGGAATGGAAAGGACCTTGGTGCTTCAGGGATGAGGGTTTGCAGGGAAAGCTTGGTGTGGACCACAGGAGGGCCAGAACATACAGCTGGACCATGGTAACACAGCTGCCTCTGAACTTCATTTCACACCTCTCCTTTCGCAGTAAAATGCTGCCAAAAGAGACATTTTTGGTGGTTATTCTCTGCACCTCAAGGCAGGGCCTGCAGCAATCCTTGCAGCCAGCTCCAGCAAAGGCGGGTTGGCATGTGTTGACATGTCTCCTTTCTCTCATGTGTCCAACAGCAGGTGAACCGGGTGAAGCCAAGAGGCAAGTGGACAGGCCCCAGCTGGCTTAGCCTGATTATAGTTTGGAAAGGGATTAAACCAACCTGGCCTATGCCAAAGGAGCAGCAGACTCTGGGTCATGATTATTATATACTGATTATATATATATATATATACACATGATTATATATATACTCATCTCTGAGTATAGACATGCAAAACCTCCTTAATAGTGCTCTATAGTTGCTCTCAGTGTTAGTAAGCCAAACTCAAGAAATCATGAGGTCCTCTTTCTGTCCTTCAATGTATTTATTTTGTTTTCAGTTAAGTGTTTCTTTGATGCTGCTTAAAACATGTGGGAACCATTTTTTTCTACTTCCTACCACCTTGTAATTTACACTTTAACAGCATTGCTCCTACCAGTCGTTTTTGGAAAGATCTCTTTTTGTTAACTGTCATTTTTTTTTTTTTTGAGAAGAAAACTCATTGGGAGATTTCCCAAGCCCTGTTTATTTAAATCACAAATCTTGGTCACTATGGGAGCTGCATCTGTTTCTTTGATGAAATGGTAAACTAGGATTGTGGCCAACGCCTATAAAAGTGGCATTAGTAGAGTTGTAAGAGTCTAATGGCTGTGAGTTTAAACTCCACGTATGATGCAGTAAATTTTACAATCTACATTTTCAATGTAAAAATAAAAATGAGATACAATAAGCAGCTCCCCCGAGGTAGCAGTATAAAATCTACAGTAAATTCTTACAGCACTGCAAAAGAGAAATCACTGCTAGTTGCTAGCTACTGTACTAGGAGGAGTTTCCTGCTCACTTTACTTGGGGTTGTCTCTGTGTTTCTGGCCCTTCTGCTTTGTAGGTAGTTGTTAAACACAGCTTTGCCAGTTTTGCGTAAAAATGCACAATCCAGAAGTGTGTCTTTTCTGAAGAGCTGGAGTCAGGTCTTCTTGCCAGAAAGAGGGGGGATGCTGTGCAACAGAGCAGAGTAGGAAGTCACCTCTCAGCTTAGGCATCAGCAGAGTCTGCCATCTCAATGACAACCTGCGGTGATAGTTTTGGGAAGCAGTGGTACCCAGGGGAGGACAAGAGTAGGCTTGGCCAAATGCTGTAAGAACAGTACTGGGAGGTCCTGTTCTAGGTCTGCCTTTGTATGGCTCCCCTTGCGCAGGGGGAATTTCTGTTTTACTGAACTCACAAGTAAAACAGGCTAGTGTGGGTTGGGTTTTTTTCTGCGCAAAATTGAAAACTCTTTTTTCCTTAGAGATGGGATTGTTTTACTGACTGTAAGATAGATAGTACTGTATTGATTGTCAATTCAGAGAAACCTTGTCTGGTAATGACAACCTGACTGGATTTGTGAAATAGTGTGTTAAAATATTCGGCAGGAAAGTTAGTATGCTCTTTTGGCAGCTACAAAGAAAAGTTGCTTCTGTTTGGTTTTTCCTCTGGGAACGAAGTCATTCTACGTGGGATGCTTTTCCTTTGTATCTGCCCTGCCACCCTCCAGGGCTTCTGGGGAATTGCTTATAGGTGCATAGATCTGAGAAGACGTGTGAGTTGGTTCCCCACCTGCCAAGAAGTGGGGAACTGGAGGCTGCAGATGCCCACTCTGCAGCCAGCATAGCCTTTGGCAGCCTTGCATTGCCCTTTCTGCCATGTCCCCTCAGCAGACTTTTCCCACCTGCTGCCCTGTCCCACTCTGGGTGTAGATAGCACAAGGTGCCTGCCCAAGCTGTCAGCAGAGATGCCCATGCTTTCCATGCCCCAGTCTTGCATGGGCATGACAGACAGTGCAACATCTACTCACAAATATCTAGATGAATGATTATAAAAAGTGCTATTTTTGAAGACATAGCAGTCGATTATGCATTTGACAGAAGGTTTTAGGAAATAGGCAATGTGGGATGTACTGGGAGGAAAAAAAATCAATCTGTGTATTTGTCTTTTAACTAGTTGGAGACACATTGGCACATATTTTTGGCACATTAATGAATTCTGCCTTATTTAATCTCTGCTACTCTTATAATATGAATTTGTGTTCCATTTGGGTGTTAAAAATCAGAAAGTCAGAGAGTTAAGTTTCTAGAGGAAGTTATAATCACTTCAAGCTCCCGAGCTGGAATGAGGAGGCAGCCACAGTTGCTGTGAAGGAGAGCAACCAGACAAAAGACTTCGTAGCGCAGTTTGTAGCACATCCCCATAGCTGTGTGTCGGTGCGAGGGAAGGCTCCGAGAAGCAGCGTAGCTCCCTGCAACTTGCTGGCAAACACGACGGCTCAGCCCCGCGCTCCAGCCCAAGCTGCCGGCTGTGCCGGAGTGCACAGGCCAGGGAGCGCTGACAGCCTCAGCAAGCGTGCTGGGGGTTGCCCTTTTGCAGAATAAACTTTGCCAGGTTTTTTTTTTTCCATCTGACTCCCTCCTTGCTTTAAAATTGCGAGCGCTCCGGGCTTCTCATCGACGGCTTATTTTCAGGACGTGTAATTCTTTTTCGTTCTTCCCTCATTGTATGTCCAACTTTTTTTTCTGTATTTGAATGCGTAGACAACTGCCACGTACAGAAGATCCTGCAGTTTGACAAAAAACGGCTTAAATAAGAAAGCACTGTATCTTCTGTGGAATAAGGATCGGTTAAATATTCCCCCCCCCCCCCCTTTAAGAAGACAAAAGGGGAAGATTTTAGAGAAACCAGCACTGTTTTGTGCACGAGTAACAGCTGGCCTCAACAGCAGTGCTATGAGCAGCCCCAGAGAAGCTGGAGAACTAGCTCAGTTTGTGCAGTGTTACACTTGCTTCCACAGTGTTAGGGAGGATGGCCGGGGTGGAAACTGACTGCACTGTTCTAGCTGGGTAGTATAGGCAAACAGCACATTTTAGAGTTTCAACTAAAGGTGGCCTACATTTTTCCGTAGTATATTTTCATTGAAATCAAAACATTTCATGAAAGTAGGTAAATCGTTGATATTTGTGAGGTGAAAAAATGATGAATTTTTTTTCTCCCGTGCTTGAGAAAACAATTTTGTTTTGACAACATCAAAATAACAGGCTTTCAGAGAATTGTTTAGAAAACTCAAAAAAGTGATTTTGACAAAGCCATTTTTTTTCAGTGTGAAATTGTCAGTTCATTAAATGTTTGATCTAAAGTTGCTAGAAAAAGTAGAGTTAAATGGGGGTGTTTAATTCTGAGTAATTTTGTCTGATTTCCAATGGTTTTTTTGCGGTTCCCCACACCATTTTTTCATCTCACAACTCCCTTCCTCTACCTGTTCGTCCTCAATAAGGTTGAATCATAAAAGCACATAGATTTTAGATTTATTTTACAGGAAACACTGAAAATTTGGTATTTGTTTTGCCCCTTCTGAGACAAAATATTTTGAAAGCATTATCAGCAGCAATGTTAGACACATAAATTGTTTTTATTTTTATATCTTATTTTCTGACTGACAACAAAGCCAAATTCCAAAATCAGATTGGATTTTTTTTATGAAATGTAAATGTTGAGGTCTGGTCTGCCTTAGGGTTTTTGGGTTTTTTCTCCCTATATTTCTGAAGGAAAAGGATTTAGCAATACTGTTATGAATGATTCCATTAGTGCTAAGCTGAAGTGAAAGTAGTTTTTAATCTATCAGAAAATCCATATCTTTTTCAGGCTTGCAAGGGCATAGAGGAAGGTGTGAATTCCAGTTTCCAGCTACATACAGTGTCAAATACAGAAATGCAGCTGATCCCCAGGCTGAGCAGTTTTTCACGAGTGGGGAAGAAGGAGGGGAGGACACCAAGTTTACACCACAGAAAATTTAAACACCGTCCAGGTGGGCTCTCATGCCCGAGGGAGTGCTCCCCTGGGTATAGCGGAGCAGCTGGGGGTTTGCAGGCCTGATGGAGAAGGGCTTGTGCCACTCTCCCTGCGGAGTCACCTTGTCCACGGCAGGGCGGATCCGTTTCTGGTCCAGCTATTGGGAGCCCGTGTGCCCCACTTGCAGCCTCATGCATAAGCACTTAGCGATTTCATTTTATGTGAAGTCCAGCTGTCCTCATTCTTTGAAGTACCTTCTCTAGCATTAACAGATGTTCAGTATCACTTCGCTGCTGTAATCAGGGTGTCCTTGATCTTCATTACAATGCGCAGAACCTCTGTGTGTGACTCAGTGTGTATGTGTGTGTATTTTCTACCTGGTCCTCTGGAAGATCACAGGTATGGAGGCAGTTCACTGTAGTCCCTGGGCAGATTTGGATGTCTGGTTGAACATTGCAGTCAAACGAGGCAGAACAGCAAGTGGCTGCTCAAGTTCATCGCAAATGTACCCTAGATAAAAATTAATTTCATTTGCAGAGCTATTTGGAAAAGCCTGAGGGTCTGTATTGTTTTGTTCCATCTAATGTCTGAATTGTTGTGCTGTCCATTTCTCACTATTATGTCACTTAAATTCCTCCTTATTTTGTGATATCTTTTTAAGGAATGATTGATATTTCTGGAGGTTGGTGAAGTGGCACAGATCAGTTTATGTACAGGACACTGGTTTCAGTCTGGTCTAGGTCACCAGAAACAATTGCACCATTTAATGACTATTCAGTGTATTTAAAATGAGCAAATTCTGTCATCCCATTTCCCAGTGGAAAACCATTTTATCAAAACTCCCTGAGAGGAAACTCTATTCCATACGCAGCATCCTTTGGCAGTGGGAGCAGTGCCTGCCTACCAGTGCTGTTTCCATCCCCATTGGTACCTTATTGGCAGTCTAATCACTTCTGCACCTCAAGTGTCCTATTTCTCCCACAGCAGTCACTCTTCCCATTAAATGAGATATGTACCTTTTGGCTTCTGTTTGCCTTTTCACTGAGGCAGGCTATGCTACTAATAAATAATGATAGATGTCCTACTAGTGATGGGGAGGGTAATGCTTTAGTGCAAACCTAGTAATAAGGAAAGTATGTATTTAATTTACTGCAGTTTATTACCTATTAAATTAATGTCCCATGCATGTGGAACATGGTAAGTTTATCCGAGTTGCTTGCTAGACAGGTTTTCCTGAGTTCACCTCCTATATCTGTTAGTGTAACATGGATAATGGTCATGCACTTTCTAACACCAGTGGAAGCTGTCCTTGTCTTCCTTCATTATTTCAGTTCTCTGTTGCTGTCTTTTTATGGGGTACCTGCTGCGATGGGTGCTAAAGGGCCTGCAGTGGCTGCAGACTAACTCCTGGCACAGCCTAAGCCCTTTCCTGCATCAGTTTGCTTTTTTGATGAAAATAGAGGCTTCTTCTAAATGTGCTGTTTTTCTTGGGATATGGGATGAATTTTGTGAGTTGTACAAGTGAATCTATTAGTTTGATAAAACCAATCAAAACCAGGTTCCTTGCTAAATGACAGATCATCATTCTGTTCTGCCATTAGTGGACCAGAGCAAACACTTCAGCTGTCTATATTGTCAGATGGCCAGTGTTGGCTGTATTGAAGAAACTCTCATGACTGTGGTATATTGATGATTGTTACCTAATTCCTGCTATGAAATTGTTGAGGAAAATAGTGCCCTCCAAACCCTTCAGCTGTTGCACAAAGGAGCTGTGGTACTGGGACTGCAGTATAGGGACTCCACCTCAGTATAGGATTGGCACTGAGACAGAGGGACATCATACGTCTGTGAAAGGCTATGTTGGGAGATTTTTACCCTCTTGTTCTTGAAATACTTTGTGGTCTGTGGCTGCCAGTACCTGGAAGGTTTGCAGGCATGCCACTTGCTTCCTTGAGACAGGGTATGGCAAAGTATTGTGGGAAGAAGTGGGGTAGCCCTAAAGCTACTGGATGTAGGGGTTTTGACTGGTGTTCTCAACTCAGGCAATGCCAGCCTTGCTAATGCAACTTGTCAACAGCAGAAAAAGAGGGGGCACATCTGCTCTAGACAAGCCATGACTTCTTGAGTGTGTCCTTTGGTCTTTGCTCACAAGGCAAAGCTACTCTGGCAAAAGAGTACTTAGATATGCAGTGTGCTGTGCATTAGGGTGATTAAGCCCATGACCCAAGGCACACTGGTAAAATGAGGCATCATCCACAGCAGTGAACTGGGGATGGTTGTCCCTCCTGGAAGCCTGGCTGTGCTGATGGTTACCTTTTTTTGACTCATTTGGGTCTGGAATGAAGCTCTTGGTTCCAAGACAGTTATTAAGGAAAGTCTGTCCAGTTGCCAAGGTTTTCAGAAAATTTGTTTGGAGATTAGTTATACATGGAAGACTTCATGTGAGGTGAGAGTCCTACAGCTATGAGATTACCCTTAGATTTGTGGTCTGAGCGGGTATGGTTGTTGTCTTCTTCTGGGCATTTCCCTCCCCCTATTTAAAATCTTCGCCATCTTTTCTGTGTACGATTCAGAAATGTTTTCTGAGACACAGGGGCATGCAAATGATACAAATCTGGTTGCTTCAGGGCAAAATTGAAGGGGAGGATGGGATCAAGCAATAAACCCCCAATGAACACTAAGCTAATAGATCTTTAAAATCAATATTCATCAACTGAGAGATCACAACTACTAGTCATATGGTTATTGGCTGGCATGAGGACTGTACAACTTTACAGTTCTGGGTTGGAGCAGGATATACCCAGAGCTTTTGGAGTCCTGGTTTACTTTCATTTGACTTTTTAACTCTGTAGTTGCTGATTCTGTGTACTCCTGAAAGCAGTACCATGTGTTCAATTAATGTTCACATGCTCAGAGTACTAAAATAATTTCTGGTTTGGGATCAACCAAACAGCTAACAGCAGGTGGAGATGTTGGAGAACCCCTTGTAATAGCAATATAAAGAACAACTGATGGAATAGGAGGCTGTAGTTGCTGATCTCCACTGTATTTTCTGGACTGAAGTTTGTAACATCTTTGTAAAGGTTTTTTTCTGTAAAGTACTAATAGGTACTTTCATTCTTCATTTTCAACTTATTTATCATAAATACGTATGTATGATGTCTTGAAGCATTTAAGGCACTTGTTGATCAGGCAGCAGTGATTTTCTTGTGCCAGGGAATTGCCTCCAAAATAAAGTGTAGCTTTTAAAATACTGCCTCTTGGGATTAATTCTTCTGTTTTCATGCATTATTTGTGCTGAAGTCAGTGGGAATTGCTATCATAGAACAATGAAAACCAAAACCATAGACCCTGAAGCAGGAAAATGGTTTGTCCTGTGCAAGACATCAGTCAGAAGGGCTGTTCTTGCCTTATTTCATGGTGGTCAAAATACAAATGCTAGTTAGATTTGATGTGGACCACAAAAAATTATTTGCTCAACTACAAGCCCAGCTTCTTCTGACAGCTGAGGCAGAGACCCAGCTTCCAAAACTCTGTTACAGTGATCTCTTTGAGATGCAAGGTTTGTTGAGTGTAACATAGAAATATAACCCCAACTGTTGATTTAGAAAGTTGTAGGTATGTGTTTGTGAAAAGTGAATTTCAAAATGGCAACTTGGCCTGGTAAAGAGCAACCTCTGGTAGGCAGAAGCCTAGTCTGGAAGTATGGGTTGTGCCAGGAATGGAATTATTCATTCTTTAAATAAAAATTCACATAAGATTATGCCTTCTGGAGTCAGATCTGTGATAGTGACAAGGAGCCATGGGGTGTGCTCACACAGTGGTAAGAAGCCAGTGCTTGGGACTGGAAATGTATTTAGGCTCATCTTAAGTAGACCATTGTGTCAGTTCATGCTAGAGCAGTCTTTTACACAGTTGTTACTTATTATTATTTTCCAGATTGAATTAGATGCTGTACAAGCACAGAACATAAAGACAGGCCCTGCCCAGAAAAACTTAATATGGATGTGACTGCTTAAGCTATTTTTTTTTCATTATTTGAAAATAAATACATAACAGCTGCTGCCGTTCCAGGGGAAGGAATGAGCCTATGAAATATCTGGCTTACATAAAAGTTAACAGTTCTTTTAAGCTAGAGTCAAGTGATGGAGTGGGTGTGAAGGAGTGGGAAAGTACTCAAATTGCCCACAGCCCTGGACTAACTGGGTTTTCCTGCTAATCAGATCAGCAGTGAAACTGTTAACAATGTTGACATTGACATTGTCACCATTAGGCTGCAGCCTAAACACTCCCTTTTGATTAAAGGCAGCATCTTAAATCTCTCCTCACTATTGTTGGAGCATTCCAGCGGCTTGAGCCAGCAGCCTGTCCTTACATCCCTTCTTGGAAGGTTTCCCTCCTAACCAGAGAACTAAGAAACTTCACTGTCACTGAAAATAGCTGAGAACTTGCTTTCCTTTGTATGGGGCAGGGCACATCTTGCCAGCTGTAACTGCAATATTTTTTCCCCTCTGTTGAGAGGATGTGGCAGCCTATTCTGTGACTTGGCTGCACACAAAGGCAATGACAGACAGAGGTTACTTGACTTTTGCCCACAGTTCAAACGTGGGTTTAAAATTACAGGTGCAAGTTTTGTGGTTATAAATTACAGTTGCAAAAAGGGGAACTGGCCTTGGAAAAACTGTGCCATCCACTTTAGCAGTGGGAAACTGAACATGCATGAGGGATGTTGCTGGAGAAAAGTTAGCATCTTGTAACCACCTGTCCCACTGCAGTGGGATCCTTGGAGATAATTAAAGACAAATATACATTCAACAAAAGGCAGGGCTTCTCCCTCTCTACTCCTTCATCTTCATTTAATCAAAATCAGGCGGTATGTTTTTGTACGGGTTTGTTTCCTTTAATAATGTGGAGGGAAGTGAATTTGCCCCAGTGTGTGAAACAAAGCCCAGTTAAATCCAAAGCCATGCTCTAGGACACCCATCCAGAGCAGGGTTTGAATGGAAACATTGACATAGCCTGACCTGCAGTGGTAGTGCAGTGCCTCATTACAGTAATCGCAGAAAGCCTGGGAAGCTGGAAGGCAGCCCTGGGCGGGGTGCAGCAGTGGTAGGTTTTATAGGCTGCCACGTGTATTGGAAACGTGGTCATAAATGGGCATAAAAATTATCATCTTCAACTTACTTAATAAAATGACTCAGAGCAAATAGGGAAATGTAAAAACACATTCTCTGCTTGTTTTATTGAATAGGGGTTTGGCTTTAGAGCTATGGTCATTCTTTTTGTGGAAGGCTTTTCCCCCCCCTTTTTCTCAGGATATGCGTGTGAGAGTGAGGATACATTAAAAAAAAAAAAAAGGAAAGGAAAGAAACTCAGTCCATTTATATCCTTCCTAAACAGCCTAACTGTATTGCCTTGTGTTCTGCCTAGTCTCTCTCTTCACTGGGCAAGAGTTTGTAAATGTTTTTTTCCCCTCACTGCAGTGCAACTTCTAGAAGGCTACGAGTGCAGGAGAACGTGGGTCACATCTAACTGCAAACCCATGTGCAGACCCATGGGCTTGGATACATGACAATGTTGGAGACATCTCTCTCCCCTCAGTGCTGTGATAAATCTGAGTGCCAGAGGACAGGAACATAAGCCTAGTTAAAAAAAGTTAGAATGGAAACTGCTGGATCTGCTCACCTCATGGTATCTTGATTGGTTGTGTGGAGGTGTCTTAGGCCTGTTGGCTGCTAATAGTCCCCAGAAGCTGTGAAGGAATGTTTATGTGTGGCAGTGCTCTGTATACTCTGTACTAGGGAAACGACAAGGGCCAAGTCCTGTCTTCTGCAACACAGCAGTAGATGGTGAGGACTTTTCTTGGGCTGGGTGCTGGAGCCCTGAAGCTGTGACAGTGCCTGATTCCTTTACTAATTGGACCCTCCTTTGCTCTTTGAAGTCCAAAATAACACCTTCTTGTAAAGGGAAAAATGGGGGAAATACTTTCTCATTTGTCCAAAAAGTAATGTGGTCCCAGTGGTGTCCTGGGGAGGTTTGGCTCTCCATATGCCACTCCTGCCTTCTGTGGCATGACAGATGCAAAAGGTCCTTTCACGTTTACCATGGTGGCATGACAACAATGCGTGTCCCTGATTATCAGCAGTGTGTCACTCCCAAGGTTATGGAGTGCAAATGGTTCTGTAACCATAAAAAATTAATCTCTATGTTCTCTGGTTTGTCAGTCTGTACATAATTGGCTACGTTCAAATTTCGGTCAGGTCGGTGAAAATTAAGAATAATCCAACTGAGTTTATAATTGCTCAATCTGGTATATTGTTTAGCCAAATAAAGTGTCTGCCTTCCTCTCTCTGTGCTTATATTTTTATATATACATAAATATATATGTCCGTATAAATGTGTGTATATCTGTTTATATGTATGTGTTATGAAAATGCTCCATACCCCAAAACACCTTTTTTTCAAAGATGGAAAGATACCAAGGTCATACTGGAGGGACAGTAACCACGGCAGGGGGAGAGAGGGAGAAGAACTGTATTATTATGAGCAGTATGGATGAAAGAGGGAGATAAATAAGATTTTTGTCTGTCTGCATTCTAGTCCTTGTGTGTGCCTGCACCATTTTGTTTGGAGCATACTGTCATGGCAGAAATAAAAGCAAAGTTCATTTACTCAGAGGAAATGAAATAAACCCATGAAGACTTAAACTAGCAAAATGTAAAACATGCTGGTGGCATTGACCTCCTCCTGCTTTACCTTGACAAAAAAATAAATTAAAATGGTAATGTTTCTGGAAGGAAAGTAGTGCTGTGACCTGCGCTAATTAATCTGCCCATCAGATCTGATTAAGCACTTTCAAATCTGGCAAATTGCCACTCTTCTTGAGACACAAATGTAAATAAACATGAAGGTGGTAAAACATAGCCCTCCAGTGATACCTCTGTCAGCAGCCCTGAGCAAAGAGCAGAAGATATTGAGCCTCCAAACACTTTGTGCCTGATAATAAAAATGTTTTTTCTACACGGAGATGAAGCAGAGCAAATCACCATCTGCTCAGACCTCTCTGATGTTGGGCAGCTCATGAACCTGCTGAAAGGCTGTCTCTCCTGGATGCAGCCCCCAGTCAAACAACAGGTACAGAGCCAGAGGGCAGGACAGTGCCCTCCCTCAGTGTGGGCTTTCCCACATGCGTTTGCACGGAGGTTTGAGGCAGAATTCAAATGCAGAAGTTGGTTGTTGCTGGGAGAGCAGATGAGCCACTGAAGGGGCTGAGCTTCCATGGGGAGAGGACTTGCAGGTGTTTTCCAGAGTTGCTTTTGCAGCCGACTCACTGTTCCTTTGCACTATTAGGCAAACGGGGGCAAACCCTGTGAGGGCAGCTGCAGAGCACCTTCCCCTCCTGGCAGCAGCCTAATGCTGCTTCCCATACTCGGGCTCCTGACCTGGCCTGACCCTGTGTAGCTCTGGGAGCTGGAACTACACTTTATTCTAATAAAGTGCCTACCGTGGCACTAGTGTCATCCCTCAGTTTATAACCCTTTCTCTGCTTTGGGACTGTCTGGTGCAGCAGAGACTTCTAAATAACATATACTGAAATTGGCGAAATACTTTGATTTGATCCTTTGGTCTGAACCATAAAATTATTTCCATGAGTTGTTGGCCTCTGTGTACCATTAAGCATTTAAGAGTTTGAATGTCTTTATTACAAAGGACTGAAGTCATTTCAGGTAAGGTAATATTATCTTCAGTTACTCAGTGTACTGCAGGCGTTGATGGATCAGTCCCGCCTATTCTGCCTATGTACATACAATAAAAAATTAACAAAATATAGATAAAAGTGAGATCTGACTGTTCAGGAGCTCTGACTGTGCCTATAAAACAGTGAAGTCCTAAAAGTTTATAAATACCAGCCTTACTTTGGAACACTTTGTTATAGGCAGTTAATTATAACAAAGGGCTTTAAAGTATGTAAAAGAGGAGAAGGTTGATGAAAGTGAGGGAGAGGGTAGTATGTCAAAGGCCCTCTTTCTGAGCGTTCAGATTTCTGAAAGCTGTAACTTCCCGTATGGCTGTAAGTAACAGCAACCCCCACAGCCCCTGGTGCAGTTGATGCAATGAAAGCTGGCTGGCTCCTGCAGGGATGGTGGTTTCTCCCTTTTCACACGGACTTTGAAAGGAAAGGTGAGTTGGCGATGTTGAGGAATGTAGTCTCAGCCCCAAAGAGGCTAGTATTGAAATCTAAGCTCTTTTAAGGCATTTAGGTCACAGTTTTCTGAGACTTGAGTGAAACAGTTTGAGGGTGGTTTAAATAAAGATCTCATGTCTTCATGTACCTGAGAAACGGCCTGGTTTTTAGAGGTGCTGAACCCACACTTGACGAATGATTGATTGATTTCTTTACAGAAATCCTTTTCTTTGTGTAACTGTCTCTGAAGTTTAATCCTGGGTTGTAGGTGGTGCGAAAGCCTGTTCAGGGGAAAAGAAAAGGGTTTCTTTTTCTCCCTCTGTATTACACAATAGCACTGAAATTACTCTAAGAGAGCAAAGTGATTTACAGTTTTAAAAGACTATCTCAGTCTCCAGGATGGAGTACTTTTCCCTGATCCGATATCCACGTGGAGCTTTGCTGGTACAGAAGTAGGGGGTGCCCACAGCTGGCAGGAGGGCTCCCTGGGGTCAGCAGGACTCTGTATTTCCTTGTGCATGGCCAGGCTTGCAGGTCTGTGTATTTATCTTCGCCCAAAAAGTCTGCCCTCCTGTAGACGGAAGTCTTATTGCTGGGCACCTTGCTGCCATGGCATGGTCCCTTTTGCAGGCAATCTGTGCTTGTTACTGTTCACTTACACATACGTTTTCTGTATCCCTGCCCCGTGAGATCACACGACCTGCACTTCCTTCCACTGCTCCCTTTGAGCCAAGAGCTGAAGAATAAAATAGGGCAGTGCTGAAATAGGGAGGGCTAAGAAGCTTACAGCAAATGTAGCTGGATGAGTCTGCTGCAGTGTTTTCCCCGCACGTCTAGTTCAAGACAATGCAGTCCCTTGGCTGTCTTAAGGGAGCAAGTGCAGACAGAGGCCACTGGAAGGAGGGAGGGGCAATGTGCTGCCAGAGTAGAAGTGAGTGGTTAGGTCATGAAGGGTGCCTCCTTCAGAGGTGAGGCTGTACTGGGAAATGGGTTCTTGAGCCTCCATGTGTGGTCACTTTGATCTGTACCCTGTGTGACTGGTAGCTGCAGGGTGAATGAAGTGCATGAGCACAGGCAATGCACATAACCTGGCAGGTACCAAATTCATGTGTGGAAGGAGTCAGTTGTGGTGATTTGCTTGGGGATGTACAGATTGGATTTGGATGAATGCTTGACTGCATTTTCTCCTAGGCACTGCTCTCTCACCTGTGGGCTGCTGGGTTTCTGGGGTGTCAGCCCTGCTTTACGCTTCAGAACAGAACCAGGTACCACGGGAGCTTCCAGTATCTGTGCCACGGCAGTGGAAGGGCTGGCAGCCTGGCATGATGTGTGGTTCAGCTTTGATTAGTGTGATAGAGCACCCTGAGGCTTGAAAACAGCATAGCAATAAGGAATTTTGGACAAGAGCTACAAACCCTGTTTTTGGGTCTCCCTACTCATCCAAGGCAAGTACAGCACGTTGCAGCCATTAAACAATATTAATTCAAGGGCTTATGTTCCTAGGCAGAGTTTGATCCAAAAAAGTAGAAAAGGCCTCTTCTATCCTTCAAACTGCTCTGTGGTTTGAAAATGCTCCTGTTCTGCACTGCATTGTGTGGGAGATGGCTTGAAGTGCACTGCAGGGTCTGAACCAACGACCTGTGAACTTGTCCGTGCCACGGCAAGTCTTTGGTCTGCTGGTTGTCTGTTTTCATGAATCATCACAAAAGGATTCCTTGGCTAGTGCACCTCCTCCTCCCATAACTTCACAATGCTCTGAGCAAATAATCTTTTCTTAAATACAACTAAACAATAGTATCTTACACAATAGGGGGATGTTTGTTGATTCATTGATTCATGGGGAAAGCAAGCCTTGAATACATCATACATCCTCTGTATAAAATATGTGTTATGGAATGCAGGCTCTGGAAAAATATAATTCATTAGCCTTGTAGGAATGATTTAAAAAGAAATCCACACCAATCCCAGCCAAACCACATAAAACTGACACCTCATGTTTCATAAATGAATTAAGCAAAGTAGAGCAATTGTCCTTGGCTGCAGGTCCATGTTCTTATGTGACAGTGCCTTCCACACAATTATTTCATCATAAAGGTGTTTACTAACATTATTTTCCTTGCAACAGTTTTTAATAACATTCTTTGGGGAACACTTAAGAGTCTTAAGAGTCTGAAATTACTAGCTTTTTTCAGACACATACATATTGGCACTTGTGTTTATGAATGCATTTTACTGTTTCTTTTTGTTTGAAATGTGGATTGGTAGATTACGTGAGACTCAAAAGAGAATAAGTATGGTTTTAGCCTCCAGAGCTGATAGTAAACGAAAATCTATTTTCATGAACATCTACAGTGTTTTTGAAGTTGTTTTTTTTATGAAAGTTAAAAATGAATCAGTTCCCTGTCTGTTCACCCTATTTGTTTTTAAATGATATCAATATGTTTGAGAATTTTCTGTATCTTCTCCCAGTTCAACAAGTACTACTACAATGACAGTTTAAATAGGGTTTTTGACTTATGAAAGGAAACATTTATTTTCCCCATGAAACCCATATTTTGGTGAAGTTCATTACCATTTTCTGTAAAAGCTTTTTTTCCCCCAAAGGCTGTATTTAGTAAAAGGAAAAAAACATCTATAAATATGAAGAGTGCCAGAGATTTCAAGAAGAGGGATGGGGAAAAGCTAGAAGGAATAGAGACTCTTAACCTCTTGCTTCCAAGCTTTAAACGTTCCATAGATGTTAACACTACCTGGAAAAGGGGAAGACAGGTGCTCTGCCACTGGGTTAACTTCAGTCTGGTACCTGTAAATTTTTGTGCAGCTACCTCAATGAGAAATGCTGTGCTGCTTCTGCTCCTCTCTCCGTTGAGGCTGCTTGTTCAGGTTGGCAATCTCGAGCACTGTCATCTCCCTAAGTGGTGCCAGTCTGTGTGTAACATTTATTGCACCTACTCTTTCCTGAGCATGGCTCTTCCAGGGAGGTAGAGAGCACTAGCTTGGCTTCAGTGGGGACAAACTTGAAGCTCTAATTGTCCCTTGAGAATGAATTTACCTCATCTCAAGGGTAAGAAGAAATGCAGCAAGTGCCATTTGTGCATTTGCCTAAGTTACCAGACACAAATTGCCCACCTTCTGGGTTCAACTCTGCAGAGAAAAACTATCCCAAGCAGAGAATTTCATATTCAAATGAGCAGAGAACAACATTTGTGTTTTATCTAACTTGGAGTTGCCGGGTGCCATTAACATGGATTTTCTCTCTCTTTCTTTGCCTTTTTTACTTCTTTTTATTCTCACAAATTTAAATTTATATTATTGAAAAATTGTCACCAGGAAAAAACTACCCAGACTCAGTATCAGTGATATCAATTAAAAATCAGACAAAATGTTACAAGTGGGTACAAATTTTATTCTGTGTGACATGAAAAGCCATACTAAAGATAAGTTATCTATTGCAAAGTTTCAACTTATTATTTACATGAGTCATTTGCACAATGTTTGAAAAGAGAGCAAAGATTATTAAAATTTCTTCTTTATCTAAATGTGCATGTTTTGCTTGGTCTAAAATAACAACAAAAAGCTTTAGGAACTCGAGAAATAAAGAACAAGAGCTAAACTCTCTTCTTGTTTGCACCTGCCAAGCCACACAGAAATCAGCAAGCTGGTATGGGTGTAAACCCAGAGAGAATGTCAATCTTTAGGTTTTCTGCTGTAGAGCTCACACTTGCTGCTTGAGAGAGCCACAGAAGTCTGAATCCTGTTTTCTAGGTCTAGATGCTCTGTCCTGTCAAATTGGGCGAGCACTTGGCAGCTCTGAGTTTGACAAGAGCCCCAGGATGTTTTGGAATTTAGAGAAGAAGTTCAATGGCTAAATATTATTTTTGAGCCTAAAGTGATCTTCTACTTGTGTAAAATGTGGTTGTATCAGTGGTTAGATAACCATTTCTATTTTGTTGACCCCTTCTAAAATTTGAGTTTGTGTGCTGGTTTTGGATCTGATCAGTAGATCAGGCTCTAGCTACCCTCCAAAATACACGATCAGCTGTCTCAGGCTTCTCAAAATCGAGTAGTTTGTCTTCCTAACAGTAAAAATCTTCTTCTGCTGTTGAGATACACATGCAAATTAAAGTTAGAGTTCATGCATGGCTACAGACATGGTACTGTACTTGGATGGTCATAGTACAGGCCTGTGATGGATTTGAAGAATGAAAGGAGAAATACTTAGGTGTTTGAGTCTGAAGCTCAAAAGATATGAAGACTTTAAGGCAAAATCTCCTCTGTTTCTTCTTCTCTAAATGTTACCCTTTTCAGAAATCGTAGGAGGAAAAAAAATTGGTAGACTTCACTATCTACAAATTTCCTTCTTTGTCCAAAGAAGATTTTTAATGTTCAGCCAATCTCCTATGGTGCTTAGCCTTGAAAATACATAGCAGTTGGAAGTCTTATGTAGTGGAAACCTTTTCTGTATCACATTTCAATTCCTTAAAGTCAAGATAAGAGAACACTTCTTTTAATGATCAAGTCATTCAATTCCCAATTGATGTTAATGCTGGATGAAAATAGAAGTGGTGGCAGAGAAGTGGCTTTTGTTTAAGTGTGTTGATAGGAAGAACTGCCATATGCCTATGTCCCAACACATGGCTGGTTCCCATGGAGAGAGGACTCTCCTTATCTCAGAATAACGCCAGTGCGATAAATGGGGACATGGGGGTTGCTTTTTGGTGGGACATGAATGCTGTCTGAGAGTTAATGGGCTGGGTTGAACTGTTGGCATATATTATTCACTGCAGTCTAACTTTGAGTCTTGGCACCACAGTACAGTAGCAGCTTTACACAGCGAACAAGAGAAAAAGTGTGTCTGAATTTTTCCATCAACAGTCAAAAGCCTTTGTGTCTGAAACTCTTACAGAGATACTAATTCAGAAGAACTTTGGCATTGATTAAACAGGTCACATCTGATGTATTATGCATAAATGAGCCTAAAAAGTGCTAGTCTTCACAAATAAAGCAAATACATTTCTTTTTGAAAACCAGCAATCACTTGGACTCAACAAAGAGTAATTAATACAATTTCAAAAGATACACTATATAATTCATGAATATTTAAGGCTAGGATGAAATAATACCCTATATTGGTCTTGAACCACAATGAATAATATGATTATTTTTACTTTGCAAGAGGTCACAACAAATGTTTGAGATTTAAGCTGCCATAGCTACAAATTTAGCAGAAAGTAGGCATTTAATGATAGATTTCATTGCTGTGGTTTAGGTTTTATTTTAAATGTTTGTTTTGTCTTAAAAACACTAATGCTAAAATGTTGTCTCAAATCTTTATTTTAAAATTACTTATTATATCACCATAAATTACAGGGTGCAGTAAAAGCCAGATTTAAAAGGAGGCATACTTTACTTTCTCATATTGCTAAAAATAGTGCCATGCTTATGAAACAGGAATCATCATTAAAAAAGTGCTTTTTATACAGCTGAAGTTGCTAGTGCTGAACTAGCGGCTTTCCTCCAAGTGGCACAATGGACTGCTCCAAATTTAGGTCTGTAATGGTAGAGGTTAACTTTAGGAAGTCCGAGTAAAACTGTAATCTATAATCCTACCACAATTACAATGTTTTCTGTCAAATGATAGTGAAGTCCCTGGGGTGAATGCTAGCAAATACCTTGTAAAGATGTTCTTATGGCTTTCATTGTTTTGATGCTTTTGCAATTTCAGCACATGTTACTGGATTCATCAAGAGACCTGGGCTGCAACCCAGGACTGTTTAGAGGCTGTGGGTTGCAGTCAGCTCTCAGCACTCAGCCAGACGCAAAGGGTGGAGCACATAGTTGATAGCGAAGAGATGCATATGCCACGTTGACAAGATGACGGGTAAACAAAGCTTAAGGGACACTTGTTAAACTCCACATAGCCAAAAATGAATCTTTTTCGTGGTATTTTTAGAAGGCTTCAGCCTAAGGAAAACATTCACCTGTGTGACCTGAGTTAAAGTCTAGAGAACTGGTTGCTATTTAGCCATCAAAAAAAACATATGTGCATCTTTTTCAGATGCCCTCATCAGTTCTTTCCTTCCGGGCATATTTTTGGAATAGTCGCACGTCTCCCTGTGTGAATCACAGTATCCTGCTGGTTTGTCAAAGTGAGGTGGGACCAACACACGTCAACCCTGAACCTAAATCATATCTAATAGGTGGAACATGAGGGCTGCCAGCAGCCAGTGCTCCTTTACCAGGCCACTGAAGGAACGCTGCATTACTGCTGCAAGTGCTGGTGCTTGTTCCCTCAGCTCACGGTACAGTGTCTGTAAGGGGGAACCTAAAGGATGTGGCCATTATAGTGATTCCTCTGTCTGGAAATTAAAAAAGCTGGGTGCGTGCCAGCATTTAAACGAAGAGCTCCAGTGCAAGCAGGATGACTGGAGAAGTAGGGGTAGCAATCCAGTTAGGAAGCAGTGAGGCTGGGGGGCTGTCAGTACCATCAGGGCTTGGCCCAGACAATATAAAGGTTCAGAATCAGATGTTGAAAGCAGGTGTGTTGTCAGTGGGAGGCTCCCGGGTCAGCACGAGGCAGTGACATCCTGGCTGGGGAGAGCTGCAGAGGGACCAAATGTGGGGCCACTTCCCTGTGCAGGGGAACAGCTCCTGGTGAAATGGGATCTCTGAGCAGGCATTTATTAACAAGTTCATGCAAGGATACCCCAAATAAATGAAAACGTAGGGAAAATCTTTCTTAGTTAGCTTCACCAAAGCTTTTGGCCTAACGTGCTGCAGGCATTAGCGCAGCAAGTAGGTGGCCTGTGCTGCTGCCCATACTCTGTCAGGAAGACAAAGAATCCGGGAGAAGCATCAATCTGTTTCTCTTCACAGGGCTGTCTCTTCCCCCCTTTGTCAGTCAAAGGTGTCAATGTCTCTCCCCTCTATCCTCCCCCCTCCCTGAGTTGTGTCAGTCATTCCTGTTTTTTTCTTTTTATTAATGATTTTGCAAGGCTATGTCATTACTGTGCTATACATTTTTATACAGATGGCACGACTGTGCATTTTAATGGCAAATCTGTTTCTCACATAACGCCTGAACTGCAAAAAGACTTTGACAGACTGGTTCAAGGAAAACAAACTGGTTTTAAATGTAGCAAAAACTAAAACAATGCCTTTTGGCTCTCCTAATCATCTGAACTCAAAGGATGATTTTATTTGAAAGTCAGAAATCTTAAGGAGTGGACTAAACTTGTGTGTTGAAAGAAACCCAGAGGAAAGAGAAGTTCATCATTCATGGGATGCATGCTTTGTTAGCAAGACACAGAGGATTCATCCTTGATCCTCAGCCTAACTGTGTTTGACCAGAACTGAATTTGGCCTTTAGCTCTAGGGACTTTGGACACTGCAGGGTTTTGAATTTCAGGAAGAACAGAGGTGTTAAGCTTATAAATGTGAAAAGTAGATTGCAGGAGGGGTAAAAAACCAACCAGAAAAGGAAAAATATGTGTGTATTAAGTACCATTTAAAACAAAGAGCAGAATACATATTTGTTCTTTTTTGGACAAGTCTATTTCTTCTTTGATCATCTTCTTTGTATTTTATGTCATTTTAAGCATATATAAGTACAAACAGTTCTCAGTGGTTCTGTCATCACTGTTCTCTGAAGTAACACATCCGTTTCTGTTTATGTCTATATTTGTGTATCTGCTTAATATTTTACCTTGCAATTGATACATGGATGCAGTTCACAGCTGCCCTGATCCTTCATTGGCTTCTGGGCTGTGTAGTTAATTGTCTCTGTTAATTATATGAATTGGCTGGGGTCAGTAGAAAGGTATGCTGGTATCTCACAGATCTTGCATGTCTGAATTATCACATCCTTGATACCTTTATTTCCAAAACTTGGGGGCTTGGCAATTCATTGCTTTGACACACATATTCGTAGTGAATAAAGTTCAGTGGCTCTATTGGAAAGGATGACCCGGAGAAAGGGGGGAGGGGGGGCAGAATTCATTCTTACTATAAGCACTGCAAACCCAAATAATTTCTGAGGGTCCCAGGTAGGAAAAAATTCTTCGGCTGTGTTCTTGCCTATGCTGACTGCAGTGAAGTGTAAGAGTAGTCATTTTTGAAAGTATGAATATTAACTTTAACAATATTTGAGGAGCTAGGAAACATGAATATGAGATGGAAAGCATAGAGAGACCTAGCTGCTATTATTGACACCTCAGTCTCTTGAGACAACCTGAAAGTCCCTCTCTGGGTAGGAGGGATCAGTCAGTGCTAATGATGCTCTGAGATACTGGAAAGACAATATAACATACAAGTATTCTCCAAATTCTCAGTAGAAATTAGGATTTTCTGCTCTTGTTCTTCATCTCCTGGAGAGATCCATCAGTTTTCACATTTGGCTCCCAGGATATTCTCCTTTTTTTGTAGCCTGACTGACGGTAGACATCTAGCTTTTGGTAGGCCAGTGCTTCAATAACATTGCAAAAACTGAGAAGGGGGCAAAGCACTTGTTGGAGAGTTTGCTTCCTCTTTCTTCTTCCAGGTCTAATGTTGAACTAGTGTCAGACTGAAATCACATGGTTGTTGACCACAACTGCATTTTATTCTGCAGCATGCGTAGGACTATAAACATAAATTATTGGAGAGTTGTTTAAAGAACAACAGTGTATATAATTAAAAAATCTTCATTTACAGCATTCTTTCACGACAAAGTGTTATGTCACTTTTGTTTCATCATAAATAAAAGGGGCGTTGGATAAATTCTTGGCATGATGAGAAAGCTGCCAAACATGAATGTGGCTTGAATTTATCACGAATCATTATTACTTTTTTTCACCATCCTATATTTGTGTGGTGCAAGTAACTTCCTCTCCCCACCCTAAAAATGTGACAGGTGAAAACCATTGCACTGAGATGTCCCAATGTTAATTTTTTTAAAAGCTATTCCAGATTTTTTTCCCCTGAAATGTTTTTCCTTCACGAAGACTCTTCTCTAGTACTGTTGCCTGTTTTTTCAAATTTGACTATTCCATCAGGCTTCCAGTACTGTTAGCTAGCAACTAGTAAACTTGGACGAGGTTGTAGGTACATGTAGACACAGGTAAGCTTTTCAAACCCATCTTTAATGGCTCTTAACAACAGCATTACAGGATTGTAAGAGTTTAGCCAGCATCTTGCTTTCTTTTGAAATTTTCACTCCTTATTCCATAGCTCTTGTGAACATACTTGTCCAGATGCTCACCCACGTGAATTTGTACTTGATGTAAAAAGATGAGCACAGGCTAGCAGTTTGAGCCGTGGCAGCATGCTGATGACTGCCTTCATGGCAACAAGGAGGCATAACATCTTTTAGAGAGTGAGATATATAGTATCTGCGGGGGTGGGGTCAACTGGATAACAGGCACTTATTCTGTGAGGGGCTGAGAGAAGGTGGCGAGCAAAGCTGATTTGTGGTGGGCGTTTTAATGGGACTGTTTGGTACTAAAATAGTTGAGTGTAGGAACTGGAAAATTTGCAAGGGCTCCTGTCTTTATGGATCAGGGTAGTAAAAGACTTCAATCCATTCCCTGCCTTTGCCCAGAAGGTAGTGACATTTGAGGTGTAAGAATTTATTTAATGTTTATTCTCTGTTTCTCCAGCAGGTAACCACATACTCTGTGAAACACCCCTGAGCACATAAGTTGTGTTTATTTGATAATGTTTTCTACACATTTTGTTGTAACTCTGGTTTGCTAGTTGTTTCTCAGTGGAAGTGTATGTAATTTTGGTTACTGTGGGACTGTCACAAGTCACCTGCTATTAGAGATAAAAATAGGATTTCGGTCCAGTGATAAATTCCTCAGGGCAAATACCTGTGAAAGTATCCAGTCCAAAGGGGATCATAGTGGGACTTGTTGCAACTCTCTCCTGAGAACTGTTTGTCAGTGTGTCTGAGCACCCACTCTGGGTGCAGCAGGGCTCCTTTCTAGACCAAATCTTAGATTTTCTCTTTGTGGAAACCAGATGTAGGGCACTGATGCAATAATGAGTCCTCACCCTGGGGTGGAGGCAAATGTGGCCAGGAACTCAGCTCCAGGCTGCACGTGGTCATTGCTGCTCTCCACAAACAGTGGCAATTGGATCCTCCTGCTGAAGGGAAACCCCTGGAGAAGATCCACGTTTTGACCATGGAATTTATTCTCTAAGTAACGCTCGTGGAATATCCTACCTCTTATGACAAATGGCAACAAAGCTGTTGTTCACACGATAAGATGTGTTTCCCCTTTTTATTAACAGTGCATTAGGAGAACTAATTAGCGGCACCTTGGAGATTTCCCTTCTGGGAATCCAGGCTATAAATATCTTCACTGCTCAGCAAGGCGCTCTGCAGAGTGGGACTGTATAGGAGATGCTACAGCTGGTTAAACAATGCAGCCTCTATGTGGGTGTCTCTGGAAGATTAAGGGAAGCTATAAAGCCACTTCACTGAAAAGTGGTTGTAATTTTTCATCAAAACGTTTTTTTAATTGAAAAAAATGGCTTTGATTTGCTGGAAAAAATTATGTGGTGAGCTTCTGCTTTGGTTTAATTTCTCTGCTTTCCTTCTGTTAGAAAACCAAAATAATTTCACTTTTATCAGCAGAAAAAAAAAAGGCAAGGGATTGGAAGGATGTGGATAGAAAGAGAATAGTGATCTTTGTACTGTTTGGCTTCAGAAATTGACCCCTCCATTTCCATTTGTTTAGTAAAGATGCAAGTAAGAAATTAAAAACAAAGCCGTGTGTGAGTTTGGGGAGCTTCACAGTGACTGACTTCAAACATTTCTTAGGAGGCTGAAGGAAAGCATAGACCTTCCCCAAGGATATTTCAGAGTGAGAGCCTGGTTTAAGCACTTTGTGTTTCCACCCAGTGGATCCCAGCCTTCCCCATTGCCTGAAGGTGCAGCCTGGGCAGACTGGTGCCTAATTTCAATTTGGGCAGCACAAACATTGCCAAATGTTCATTTTGTTCGTTTTGTGTACCTTTGTATGACTGTGAATAATTGAGGAATTTTTAACCAGCTTCTTGTCTTAGTTGTATTCACAGAAACATGACTAGAGGTGAGTTTTGATCCTGACTGTTAATAAATGTTAAAATGAGAGAAACTAATAAAAAGCTGTGATAAAGGTCCCGAGGAGGTGATGTCTATAAAGTTATGACTGGCACTGGGAGGGTGGATATGGACTGCTTGTGCATTGGGTTTTACTTCTGTTGTAAGGGCTCGAGGACAACATATGAAGGTTGTATTTGCTCCCATGATGTGCAGTACCTCAGTGTGCTCCCTTCCCCTTGCATTGTGCCATTGGCAGCTGCTTGGCTGCCTGTTTGGACACTGAGCCTAGAAGCACTTTTGAGGTGACCGTGGGTGGTGAACAGGAACATGGGACAGTGGGCAGCTTGCCTTCTGCTTCTCTGAGCACAGCGAGTGACTTATGCTATTTTCCCCCTCTTTTTGTGTTTCTCCCCCCTCCTCCTTTTTCACTGGTCACAGGTCCTCAGAGCAGTGGGTGTTGCTTTGTGTGCTCCATGGCTGCCCTGAGAGCGGCATGGGATGGGCATTGGCAGACTTTGGAGGCTGGATGCTGCATTCAGACAGCCCCCAGCTGTCCCCTGTGGCAGCTTCTACTTGCTCATGTCTAGCCCACCTGCTTATCTGACAAAGTTAACCTGATCCTTGTTGCATGAAGTCAGGGGGTTGAGACAGGAGCTTTGCACTTGTGCTGTGTTTGCAATTTCCCACCCAGCGTGACTTCAGCTGAAATCAGCACTGGGCATTTTCACTGTGCCTAGCAGAAAGCAGAATGGTAGCAGAAAGCTCTGCCCTGGCAGAGCCACATCTCTGTCCAGTCGTGTTCTTCCTGGGACTGCACCCTTGCATCTTTCAGAGAGTTTAACTGGGGTTGTGTTGCAGGGAAGCAGAAAGGGCAGTCCCCGAGGAAGAGTTTGCAAGCCTCAGTAATTCCAGAGGTGGGGCCATTGCAGTCTGAATAAGGAGTACTCAGTAGTCCAAGAAGTTTAACTTGGTGTGCGTATGTTTGGGTGGGAACATCAGGAGCAAACAGTACCATCAGGAGGTGGTGCTGAGAGAGGGGTGGTGCTGGGATTTCTGCAGAAAAGGAGGAGGACATTGCAGAGACTAGAAATGAGACTGTGAATTTGAAAGAAGATGAAGAGAAAGAGAGCATGGGACAGGTAGAGGTGTGGAAGAGAAGATCCCTAATGGAAAAACTTTCAGTGACTTCCTTGGAACTTCTGATTAATTGCTGTCACTCAGGAAAGGATTGGAGAGGGAAAGGGGCCGTATCACTGGGGGGTGCATTTGGCTACTCAGGCAGTCTGTGCTCAGGTAACACACTTGTGTGGTCAGCTAAGTTCCTCATAGCCAACAGAAAGCTCCAGTTTGTTGATCTGTGTGACATTGCTTGCAAACAGAAACATACCTTGATGGGAAGCTGTGGCCTTCAGATGACATGAACCCAAAAGCTGCTCAGCAGTAGAAATGCAAAATATTTTAAGGAAAGGTTTAGTCTGTACTTGAATTTCCATGTTGGCAGTTTTCTGTCCTTCACTGTCTCCAGAGTTTTGTATCTTTGCAGCTAATAAAAAAAATATAAAATCTCCTTATTTTAGAATAATTAGTAGAGTTCTGAAAAACTTCCTCCATTGTTGTTTGCAGAAGTACAAACTTCTGAGGTCAGGAGAACTGCAGAACCCAGAGAGAATAAACTACATTAACATTTTAGCAGTTGTGTGACCCTCATGCATGCATATTTGCTATTATTTCTAGGAGCTCCCTGATGATAAGCATGATATAAAAAATTTAACCACAAAGAAAAAAAATGTATAAAGGACCATTATGGGTCTCACTAATCCCAGAAAAGCAAGGAAGATCAGAATTCAACTGATTCCATCTGTAGTGCTTATTATGCTGGTATTCAGTACTGTGATCAGAATGTCAGATGATGCAATTTGCCACCAGCTCTGTATCACCCAGAACATTTATGCTGATGGGTTTTAAAGTCCTTGAAATGTAAGGCAGGAAGGACCTTGAGAGGTCTTCTCATCCTCTGCAAGAACGTGGAATCGAATGTGTGTCCCCATCACTGGCATGTGCTTGTTGAGGTTTTTACAAAAACTTCTGGAGAAGTACAGCCTGCAGTTTTTCCCCCTTCAGTATTTCTTAATCTGTGGCCAGAAACTCAACTTGAATCACATTTACACTTGAGGTGGTTCATTCTTCTTGCTTGCTAAGTTGGTCCCTGGACCTTCAGGCTGGTTTTGAGCACAGTCTTATTTTCAACATTAAAACACTGTGCCTCTGGTATGCGAGGGAGAACCAAGTCCTCAGAGAAGAGAGACAAGAATGCAGTGGCAGCCCAACTGAGCAAAGGTTGGAGATGCTGTCATTCCCACCAGTCCAGCTGGAATACTGTTTCTAGGCTGGGCTTCAGGCAGAGAGTGAAGTTTCATGTATGACCATTCATTTAGATGCTCATCCTTGTGCTCTGAAAGAACTGTCAGGCTCCCTCCTCTTCTCTTTCTTTCTGCTGCTGTAGACTGCTCCAGCCTGTGGAGCTGGGAAGTGGGAAGCAGCAGGAATCGGCTCTGGCCTGTGCAAACCCCTCCTGGGAGAGGAACACTAAGATAGGTCAGACGATATCAGGTTGGGTTGCTACAAAATAAATTACTTTCCCTTCATCTTCTTCCACCTTCTTCTTGTTGCTAAATGCAACTTGAAACAAGCATAGAAAACAACTATATATTGTTGTGGTACCTCAGACGGAGTATGAAAATGTAACATGTTTTACCTTCTCAGTGAACAAAAGGGAGCAATTGCTGGGGAGCCAAGCAAATAATCCGGCACTGACAGTAGAGTCAGCTGACCACTACATGCATCTGAACTGAAAATGGACTGTATTGGCCAAAGCTGCACTCATTCCCCTTTTTGAATTTGCTTCCCACAGAAATTCTAGTGGACCAAGAATCATAGATGTTTCCAAGAATAATGAATAAAACCAAATTGTAAGGTGCTTGCAGGCATAGTCAGAAGGAGGTCTAATTTTCCAGATTATTCAATGTGAATTATTAATTCTGCTTGACTAGTGTTGAGCAGTCTCCTGGTGTTTAAGAGGAAAGGCAGTCTGCTTTATCAGTTCATTGCTGCTACCTCCCTGTATTTTTCACGTCACATTATATTTAACTTATTCTGCTTTCCTGAATCAAACCTAACACCAAGGGAGGGAGTAGAAGTGCTCTGGCTTGAACAGCTCTAGGAGACATGAGCTATTTGACAACTTTATTTTCATGAGGGCCCTTCAGTCCACAAACGCACATGAACATGTCCCTTCTACGGCAGTGGAATCTCTGAGGCTGCATAAAAAAACCCCAACAAACAAAAATCGCTTGTATAAAGCGATTTACAATAAAACCAAGACAACAAAAGACACCCTCTGCTCTGTGTTCCTCAGGTATAATTATTTGTTGCCTTTTTGCTGTGATCATTCTAGCAAACTGTGCCAGAGAGGCCCAGTGCTCTGCTACCTATGAGTTGCTGGGTTTGTGTGGGTACACACAGGTGGCTGCTCTAACTGATGGGCTGAGAAGGGACTGGGACTTAGCTTGTCTGCAAGGAAAGCCTGTTGCAATTTCAAGGTCAAATCCTACATGTGTTATAATTTTGTAGAAATTTCAGGGATTTACTAGAGTTGCTTGGGATTTACTCAGGATTTACACCAGGATGAATTTCATCTGATGGATAAAATGTAGCTCAGAGCATCTGTGCCAAAACTGAAAAAAGTGTAAACACTTTAGTCCCTCAAGGACGCTCACCCCAAGTGATGATGGAAAAAAAAAAAGGAACTTTGCATTCTGGCAGGTAACTCTCAAGACCTAATAAGCTGAGGGAGATGAGAAAAAAATAAGGGCACAAGTGAACGAAGCCATTGTAAGTACTTTAGAACTGACCCATTTTAAATGGTTTTTAAAAAAAGGTCAGAAAACTCAGATCTCGCTTTCCCTGCAAAGCCAGGAGGCAGTAAGATGTGGTGGTGCCTGTGTGCTGTAGGAGTAGGCAGGACAAACAGTGCTCAGTCAGCTGGAAGGTGAGCTGCAGTGTGGGATGGTCCAGGTGCCACACCTCTGGAGCCTCACTTGAATAACACCCCAGTAAGTGTTTTACAACCTTCTCTGATCTAGTTTGTAGCAAGCATGAGAAATGCCACAAGAATGAAGATCTTAACAGTCAGCTCTTACTCATCACACAGAGACATTCTCCTTTGTATAGTATAATATATTCTAGCTGAAAGCAGCCTTTTCCTAACTTTCCCCTAGTCCTGTGTACTCTGGTATGTAGCTGGGCTTCTGTGGCTTGAGCCGATTTCTAGCTAAAGAACTATGCTCAAAGTAAAGGGATAAATCCAGGGAGAGTGCGTTTGTGTCACAACTACAGATGGTACAATGGGACCGATCCTGGTCTCCAGGTCAGTACCAGCAACTTTTATCACAAGATTTTATTTTTTTTTAAAAAAAGTAAAATAAAATAAGAAAAAAAGACATTTTTTTTTTCTCAAAAAGCTTGTTACTCATTTTCTCGTGCCCTATCCTGCTTTTTCTTTTCAGGCTTTTTGATGTATAAGTTACAGTTGCTTAATGACGTATAACTCATAAAACATTTTCATGAATTGGACTCAAAATTTCTATAACTGCTTATTTTAGATAGGAACCATACATTTTGAAGTATGCAGCATCCCTCTTCTGTAAAATACACAGTTCTGTCCACTGCATTGTATTTTAGTCACTCTTTATCAAAAGAGCCATTAATGAGACTTTACGATTCTCTTTCCATGAGCACATAATATGCTCTATGTCTTTAATTAGCACCTTCATTCCTCTCCCCCTTCCCCCTCTCCCAGAAAAAAGCCAAACCTTCTTCACTACCAAAATGGCCTGTCAAAACCTGACAACTGAAGTTCTGCCTTGTCAATATAAAATTGTCTGTACCACTATGCAAGCTGAATATTTGGGGCTGGTGTAAAATAGCGCACCAGCTGCATTGTCTGTTTTCCTACTTTGTTCCATTTCTGCTTAATTTTTTCAGGGCTACTGAAGGATTTCTGGACTCCCCTGAGCATTTGCTGTAGAAAACAGATCATATTTCCTTGGGGGCTGTGTGGAGAATTGCTCTAAGAGAGTATTTGTGGATGCATACGGGAGTTGTACATGCATATCCATTTCTATACGCTTTCCTGTGTGTATTAGTATATTCAGAAGTGCTGAGAACTCTTCTGTCAAAGGGTACGTGAATTCAAGAATTGTTTTCCTTTCAGAAGTGGGATTTTACTGGGAATGCTGGCAGGCCCCTCACAACAGAAGGACGGGTGGGTGCAGCTACTGTATGTATCTGTTGTCACATTGGATTTTGTGCAATAAAAATAAAACCCTTGGTCAGAAGTGTCATAAAAGTTTGATTGACTTTCCTCTTTAATTGCTTATCATCTTTGAAGAGACTTCTTGGCATTTAGAAACCAGTGAATCTGTTTCCCATTTCTTCAGGCTTTATAAATACACCCTGTTTATATTAAAATGATAGACAAATATACATAAAGCTGGAAAACATGACCACAAACTCTTTTCCTCTCTCTATGCATTTAAAAAACAAAACCCTAAAGACACTTTTATTGTTGCTAAACTTTTGCCCTTGGCTGGTAGGGCCTTCTTTATGCTTTAACAGATCCAGACATCCTTTTCATGTGGTCTTTGGATGTTCTATATTTTATATCTTCTGTGGCTTTATAAAAAGGGAAGAATGAGTTTGCTGCACAAACATATCTGATGGTAATTTTTTGTTTTTTCTGCACGTCAGAAGTATTGTGACGTTTCCATTTTAAAAAGAAACTTGTTTCTCCCTGCTCTGAGAAGTTGTGTTAAAGAGTTTCGGTAAGCCAATGGAAACTGAATAGATTTTGAAGTATTTTGGAGGTGGATGCTGGGGGCAGCCAGGCAAGTGCAGAGACCTTGCTTTTGCTGTCATCTCCCACCGTCGGAGATGTGGCCTGTGCTGCCTGCAGCCTGGTGTTGGTAGAGCTGAGAGCTTCCTGAGGCCTTTGGCACTAGGATAACACCCTTTGTTGCCATAAAGGTTTATTAGCTCATTTCATATGGGTTTTTCCCCTGCTGTAGCATGCTTCTTGATGCAGGACAGCATCATCCCCCAGCCGTGCTTGAGTCCTGCAGAAATTGAATTCTAGGCTCTGCTCCAGGGGCAGACAGGGAAAGGGGCCTTGTCTGCACTGCTTCAAGGTGTGGGTGAATGAGATGCCCTCAAGTTGTTCAAAACAGTGGAGTGTAATCCAAATGGGGAAAGAAAATGGAAATGAGGAGCCACTGAAGTGCCCTGTGTGGGCATGTGGCTCTGGAATAGCTCTGGTGGGCCCTTTCACTGCTCAGGTTGGTAGTGAGCAGGGAGAGGGGTTCATGGAGAAAAGGAAAGGTGAGGGACTGGATGAAGGGCCATGGACCTCACTGTGCCATGGGAGTGAGAAGTCCCTGAAGCACGGAGGTGCTTGGTCCTTGTGCAAGGAGATGTTTCATAGATCAGAAATGAACAGATTTAAAAGTGCCTAAATGTGTCAGCACTACAAGGCAGTTTTATATCAGAAAAGAAAATTTGGTTTAATAATACCAGTCTTTGTTTCAGAGGAACGGAGCCCCCAGATAATTCACTGACAAAATACAACAGCCCCCAAATATTTCTAGAGTAATTTCTGGAGTAATTTCTTCTGTGATAAAGAAAGAGCAGCTTAACCATGAGAAGATGCACAACAGACATATGAGAACAAGTTTAATGGACAGCAGTTTCAGATGCTCTCTGTCTTCTCTTATAAAGCATGACTTCAGTGCAGCTCTGTATCTTCATGGGGATGTGGCTGCTGTGGGCTTGGGGCTAGAGAGGCTGGAGCAGAGAAGCAAACTCCCTGATTGTCTTCTTGAGGCACTGCATGCTTGTGTTACAGCTTTCAGGGCCTGAGAAATTCAGCCCTTAGAATGAAATGCTTTTAAGTGCTGGCAGAAGGTGTCTCCTTTTACTGAATTAAAAAATTTAAGCTTATTTAAATAGACAGCATAGCAAGCCACATGCCCCAGAGGGCTAATTTTGATCTTTCTTCTTTTCAGGGCTCCTGTGTGTGTTTGCTAGCCTTGTGGTCCAAGCTGCAGTAGTTCTCATGGAGTGTTAACCTCATGGAGTGTTGACTTCGTTCTTTGTGTAGTTAACTCTTTTCTTGCACAGCTTTGTAAAACAGCATATCTCTATGCAACCATACTGCTCTTGTAGACATGAAGGAAATTGTTCTTGATCAGAAATTGTTCTTGATCAGAACCTTCTGCTGTGTGTGACAGGCAGTGAAGTTCACAAGTTCGGTGATATATATGAAACACACATAAGTTTCTGCAGCAGAAGGATCACACCTTCATGCCTGTGGCTGGGGTTAAATCTCCACCTGCAGCCCTGCTCACGTAACACATAACTGCTGCTTCAGGAAAGCCTCTCACCTTATTGTCCTGTCTCTTTTACAGAAAGGTAGTTCCTCCAGTTTGAATAAGTGACTTCCTTGTACTTTGGCACTTTAATTCTGAGATTAAAAGGATATGACATCTTTCATCACTCAAATGACTACAGAAGAAGTCAAATCCAAGCTGCAGGTTTGCAGATTCTGAAAGATCAGTCCTCTGAAAAACAAAGGCTGGTATATATATATATATATGAGATATATATGTATATGTATCTCCAGATACCAAAGTCAGCAGCTCATTGGCTACCTTCAGTATCTTAGAACTTTACAGAAACAGGAAAATACATTTGGAGAACAGAAATGATTTTACGGTAGGCTTCAACAGTGAGATACTCAGGTTTTACTGGTTCGCAGGATTTAAAAGGTGTATTAGGAGAAGTCTTACATGCCACATGAGAGAGATAAAGGACAGACACGCTAGACAAGAAGTGTCTTCTCTGGGATATTTCTGCCCAAGAATATTCTTAAAGTTTAATGTAAGAAAAGGTTTTTCTGCTAATGGCTGACCCCAAGCTTTCTCCTTTCAAAGATGTTTCCTTATCTGCTTACTCGACCAAAATCACATTATTCTGCTACCTCAGGCCTGCCTAGGTACCAGGGATTCCTTGATGTAGGGATTTCATCCTGGAAAACGCCACTCACTGCTTTTATATAAGACTATCAGGTGCCTTCTTTGAGCACCCAGCAGCACGTGCTACCAAGGGCTGTACTGATGACTAGCAGACCCAGCTCATGTATCCCTGGGTCCTGCTGTTTAGAAGATAAGGGGTCTCAGGATATCCATGTGTGCCATTAAAGGGTCTGGTATGCAGCACCTAGGAAGAAGTCACACGAGTCCCAGTGTTCACAGTATGTGAGAAGCTAGGTGGGTCTGTCACTTAGAAGCAGAAGATGGATTTTGTGACTCTAGACTGTTCCACATCAGTATTCTTTTAACTGTAGGCAATATAAACATACTCTGGAAGTTTTAAGCGCAAGAAATGTTGGAACATGTTTCTCTTCAGCCAAGGGAACTCTGCATGGAGTAGGAGTATTGTAGAAGCAAGCCACTTCTTCCACTGTTCCCTTTCCTATTGAGAAGGGAAGCCTGGAGGTAGTTCACTGATCTGGCAGCCTTAACAAGGCTTTTGATCTTACTCTTTTTCTGGAAATTTACTATGTGTTGACGTGATATCAAAGGGTTTGGGGGTTTTTTGTTGTTTTGTTGGGGGTTTTTTTGTGAAGTTTGCTTAGACTGTGGTGAGCCCTTTTGTATCCCGCAGTGAACTACTAGGAGCAGCCCTGGAAGTTTGGTAAAGAGACTTGATCACTGAAATTTCCAATCTGCAGGATGTTTAGTGCAGCACCTCCCCAGCTTGCAGTTTGTTTGGACTATAAATAACCCAGTTGTTTACCAACAAGGGCATTTTTTAACTATATTCCATCTTTGTGGCCTTACATGTATTTTCCTCTGGCATGTTTTCCATTGACTTTCTTTGCAGATCACTTGTTCAAACCCTGTAAATTGTCAAACCCAATGATAAAAGAAAGTAGGAAAGAGTTTAAATGGATTTTTCAGCATGAAGACAGTAGGAAAATAAGTAATGTTGGAGTGGAAACATTTTAGGTAGATTTTGTCAGTACTCAGCTGACAGAAAAATGAAACCAAATCTGCCATTATCATAGATAACACAAATGATACATATCCCAAGTTGGCACTGGCAGGGCATCACAGGGAATCTCTGGGAAATATTAACCGAGGGGATACCAAGTGGTTTTTGTCAATAAATAAGTACTATGGGTAGAAAGATCAAGTTAATTACTTTATTAGGTAGAGAAACTTAAAAAAGAAACTTTGTTACAGTTTTTTAGGTAGCTCTGTTGACCTGTGTTATTACTATACACTTCTGATTACCCTTTTTTTCTGTGATGGAGCCATGAGAGAACCTCTGTGGCCCAGTCTCAAACTTGATTTTCACTCTAGTCAGACTATAACTTGCTTAAATCAGATCTTTGGGGGTTTTTTTTCAGTCTGTTAGTGTTTAATGGTGGTGTTTTTTAGAAGGAGGAGAAAAATCTTGAGAAAGGCATCTTTTGAAATCTCTCTTTGTAAAATGGCCTAGTCAAGAAGATCCTATTTGATTTGTTCTTTAAATCCAAAGCACTGAATGGAGACGTTCAAAACCATTTAGCACTAGGGTAACATAGTGCTCATTGACATTCGTTAGCACTGAGTCTGACTGGTAGCAGATCATGTTTTATATCCTAGGAAATTTGCTGTTAAAATTAGACATAAATAGAGGTAGGGTATAATTAGTTATTCCTTCCAGATGGACTAGACTGTGCTACTCAGCCAGATGATCCCAAGCAGTACAACGTACAGCTGCCCTCCCCCTCCCAATTCAAGCTACCCTCTCAGAGGAGATCCCCTGGGTGCTGTCTCTGTATTGCCCTGGTCCGAGCACTGGGACCTCAGGAAGGGTCTTCACATTCCTCCATCACCTGCACAATCCCACATGTACAGTGTTGGGATTTTCTTTGTTAGCCTCAAGGAAATTTTTTAAACCTCACTGTAAGTCTGGAAGCACACACACTGTCTTCTCTGCTGTGCTTTTACTCCCAGTAGAATTGGTTCCAGAGCTTTAAATGCTATCCATTAACTAATTTTTATTTCCGGGGAATCACATGACTCCAGAATAGCAGGTTTAAGAGAAACGGATGGTACAGTGAAACCATAGATGAACTTGAGAGCATTTCCAGCTCTGTTTCTGGTCTTTCTGCTCATGGAGATGTACTGCTGATTGGGGTGTGCTTAGATAAGGAGCAGGCGGAGGCCGTGTGCCCTACGTACCATGGTCAGCTCAAGCTTGTAGATGTGCCATTGCACCACATAGCTAATGTATGTGTCTGCCTGATAGAAAGCTCAGATGAATTTGTATGTCTGCTTTTTGTTTGGTCTTTTGAAGCTTTGAAATATCGAAGCTGTGCTTTTTGCCACAGATGCTGCTGTAACTCATATTCTTCTCCCTGTCCCTGCTCTTTTACTCCATCTGATCTTTCCCTGTTTTCCTTCTCTGTAGAAGAGACGGGAAGTGTTGGCAGGACCCTTGAACCCTGTTAATGAGCATTAAATAGAATTAATTTTTTCTGTGTCTTAAAATACCTGTATTTAGCACCTTGATCTCACTGTGAATGCTCTTATTTTTATAGTTATTTTAGAAAAAAAAAATTCCCATTGTAAATATAGTTATTATATATATAAAAATAAAAGCTCTACTCAGCAAACAAAGGTTCATCTATGCATTTCTTTAGTCCCAGTTTTTATTAGCAGCACTAGAGGTATTTTTAAAGTGTTTATTTAATTCAGCTATTCAGTAGTCTCTGGAGTCCAGGCTACTGCTTCAGTGCTGAATCAATGCTTGGTCAAGCTTTAAACTTTATGGGTTTTGGCACAGTGTTGAAACAGAAGCTTTGATGCTTGAGACTGCTGGCTGCACAGAGCAAATATAAATTTTGATCAGTATAGTAAGTGTTTGCCATTTAAAACGCCAGTGGCCATCCTCTAACAATCCCCTGGCCCCAGAGCTGCCGGGCTGTGTGGTGTGCCTGGGCCACAGGCACGGGATGGTAAAGGCTGCAGTGCGTTCCTGGGTGCTGCCTCAGCCCCAGCCCATGTCCCCTGTGTCAAAATAGCATTGTTGTCTGATGGCAGTTCAGGATGAAATTACTATTTCTAAATTTCTAAACTCCTACTGGGCAGTTAGTCTTGCAGAGGGTTACAAAGCTGTCCTCTCCAGAAGCTGTGGGTCAAGGTCAGGTGCGAGGAACTTTGTGCTGTGACCCATGAGCCAAAGCTGCAACTCTTAATGCTGTCATTCAAGTGTGCTTCAAGTCTGTTGCAGTACAAGGAAGGCTTTGTCTTCTACAATCTGGGCTGATTCTAGTGCTTTAACATGTACCCAGATCTCATTTGGATAATGTATGTAGATAAGTCTCTGATGCAGAGGAAAGCCAAAATTTCATCCTTTCAGAGCTCCATGGCTAAGACATATTTTTCACTTGGTAATCTTGGTGCATTCTTCAAGGTAACATACAGTGGACAAAAGCTTAATTACAAAGACTCACCTCCGGCTCCCTGCCATGGCTCTCTGGGAGACAGCCTGTGTATGCCAGCTGTCCTGCCTCTGTCCTGAGCCAGCAGGACTGCCTGCAACAACAGCACCATGTGCCAAGCAGAAGCAGGTTGTGGACGCCCACTCTCCAGTGCACTCAGGAACTGAGATCCTCCCTCCCCACAGTCTCGGCCTCCCTGACTCAGGCTGTGGCAGACAAGGAAACACAGTCCCGTTCAGCATCCTACAGTGGGGGGTCATCACTGCCTAGCATGCAGCGGTGGTTCTAATGTGACAATTCCTCTCTCAGTTTCTTTATACCACAAATTTTTTTGCAATTGCAACCTGGGCTCTAAGTCCTGCAGTGCCAATGCATGTTACCAGTATATGATGGAACAATATTGTTTCAGTACTTTACTTGTGACCCAAGGAATTGTGTTAATTTCTTCCTTTATGTGGCTATGCAAAGTGTATGGTGGAATTTGGTGCTGTAGAGATTTCACTGACATACAAGCATATTTTATCTCCTCGATGGGAGGAGATATTTGATATTTCTCATTAATTTTTGTGTGCAATTTGGAGCGTACAAGGGGCCTGCCTGGGTCCCTGTGCACCCCTCGTTCAATGCTTACTTCTTTCTCACCTCCTGGCACTTTGTGCCATGGCTTCTTACCATAGCTTCTTCCCCCTATGCTGGGGGAAGCTGGCATCGCTTTCTGGGTAATACCAAAATGCCAAAGGTCCCACTAATGTTAACCTGTGCCACCACACAGCATTTTTTGCAGAGTCAGAGTCTGTGTCACTCTGTGCTTTGGTCAGTTGTTTCCGTCAGGGGCCAAAAAGGCTGTCCAGTTGGAGGGCAGAGACAGCCCCTGCTAGATAGCAATGACTGAGTGCTGCTATGGAGAGCAAATGCTTTCCTTTGTGGTGTTGTTTAATAGACAATCACACAGTCAGCTACTGAGAACTTTATTAGCATGCTTGACAGACACTGTGAAGTCTCAGAATTGACTGCACAGGGAAAGGACCCTGTGCAACTTCACTGGACTGGGGTACTGGCTTCCTTGGCACATCCCACAGAGCAGAACTGGGAGTGGGGGTGAGGGTGCGACCAGAATGGAGAATTGCCAGAGGAGCTTCTCCTTATGTAAGTTAAATTGTGGTCTTCTCCTAATACATTTCCAACACTACATTTAAGAAAAAGAAAAAGTAAAATATGTGTTCTGGGAGCACTGTTAGGCTCCAGATATGCATTAAGGAAAGCAGAAAGGTTTTCCAGCTTCATTTAACAACCCCAAGAATGCATGGCCTGCTCATAAGCCTTTAATGGGATGTTGAGGCAAAAGAGGGACTTCCTTTCCCCTTCTGCAATAAAGGGATCTCAGCAGTCTGTTGCCTTTTCTCAGCCACACTGGCTCTCTGCACAGACACTGATAGACTTGGTGCTCTCTTCCCTCTGCTCTATTGTGTCTGTTGGGAGTACTTAAGGATGAGGACTTACCTGAATGGCACCACAAGCAAGCCCTGATCTTAGCGGGCACCACGTGGCACAAGTACGACACCAACAGGTAACGATACCTAGAAATGCTCCCTATTATTTGTTCCGCAAAGCTACTCTCTGCACTTCCTTGGAGTGGAAGAAGTCGGACAACTGAGCAGTCTGCTACAGCAGCATGTGACAGCTGGATCAAGAATACTTGGGCCCTGAAGCCCTTGGCTGTCGCCCGGCACTCCCACTTGCTGGAGGGTGGTGTGCCTTTCCTCTCTGAGGTGCTGGCTGTCATGACAGCAGTTACAGGTTTTATAGTTTCAGAACACAGCTGCCACAGCAAAGGGGGAGGACTGACACAGCTGAGGTGGCTGAGCCATGATGTGCCCATGTCTGCATCCTAGGAAGCTGGCTATGGATGCATTCAGCTTTTGTGCTGGTGGGAGGCTGGGCAGGGGCCACAGGTGAGCTTCCTCCCTCCTCCCCTCGCTTTTACAGGTCCCTGGAGCTTCATATGATCTCTCTGCTTCCTGCCTCGGGAGAAGGGGCAGATCATAGCACCCAATACTTGCCTCGTCATTCAGCTTTTTATATGAAGGGAAGTAATTGCCATCTTGGTGACAACTTGCATCTGACTTGCTTTCAGTGGAGATTTCATGCATTATGTTGTCTAAATTAGGAAACTTTAATAAGGTATGCAATTTGTCATAAGGCTTATGGTGGAAACTGACATAAAATGAAGAATTTATAATGCTGGATTAGTCTTATGAAACAGTGGTGTACCTTCATAAAGAGTCCAAAGAGCAATTATTATATGTGTTTGACTGGCACTGTAAAGTCGTTAGTTCAATCATCATTGACCAATTACTGCTTTATTATATTTTCTTTTTATTTTTATGGTCAGAGAATGGCATTTTTCCCACAATCAGTCCTTGAGCACAAAGACAATAACAATTAAAAGAAATATTTTAAATCTGGGTTTTATCTGCACAGAGGGACCCATCCGTCACTATAAAGATCAGTTTTGCATGCAGCTGTATTTCAATCCAATAGCCCCCAATACTCAGTTTTCCAGAATCAGAAGTTTTAATTTTAAATATTCTTCAAAAAATAAGTAGTTTATGCTTCTCAAACTTGCTCAAAATATTAGGGTTCCTTATGACCTTACACTTGTTCAAATACTGCATGTTTACAAAGAGGAGTACGTGATAAGGTTACATATGACACTGATTAGAGTCCAGATAAGAACGATTATTGTGGTCATTAGGGACAGACTTGGGCAGTATCCAATATTACCAGCCAAAAGAAATAGAGAAATGTAATACTGTGTGAAAATGCTTATTTATCCTGACAGAGTACTGACCCGCAAATAGGGTTTTGGTCTGTAATTAAGCTGAAGGTATTACTTACAGTAGCGTAGTAATTGTACCTGTCCTGAGCTGTGGCTGCCTGATCTGAAACTCAGGAGTACAGGAGCAAACTGGCCTGTGGTTTGGAGTGAGGTGCCTCAGTGACAGGTTGGGAGATGACCTTGACTTCAGCAGGGCTGCATAGAGGACATGATTTTGGATTGTGTTTAGAGCCAGGAGTACTGTGTGAAAACCAGCTCTTGACGTCTAACACAGTGTGTGTCCCTTTAATTGTGCCTCTGTGCTGTGTTGCCATCCAGACACCCTGGGAACACCTGCCTGAGGCTGCCTGGGTTCAGGGAGCACCTTGCCATGGCTTTCCCTTGGGTGGCCAGGTACCCCAGGGAGCTCCGGGGAGAGTCTGCCTGTCTGTACATCAGTAGAAGGCGCTTAGCTGAAGTGAGACCCAGTGTTGTTTGGCGTCCCTAAATGAAAATAAACACAAGGCCAGCATTTTTCTGCCTGGTCCTCCCCTGCACAGCTCCTAGCACTGCCCAGAGGGATGTCTGCTGCTGCCGTACTGCTTGTGCTCAGCCTTTCCCTTCTCCAGCTGCTTCCCTGCAGTGCCTGTCTGTGCTTGGGCCAGAGGAGGCTCTCTTGGGTGTGCTGTTCTACCTTCATCCTGTGAGGAGAAACAGCACGTGGCACCACACATCCTCAGATAAGAACACTTGGCCTCATACACACAGCTCAGTCTTGTGCTGTCTAGTGGGAGCCATCAGCTGTGCTCTGCATGGCAACAGGTAGAACACCTTTTTTCAAAGCCCTTCCCAGTCCAGTGGAGAGTGGAGGAATTCATATGCATGTGGTGATTGCATCATGGCTGCTGCAGGTTTTCACAGGCTCAGCATTAGCAAGGCACTAAAACAGTTTTGGGAGAAGATTTTTAAGGAGTGCGTCCATCCCCATTTGCTGGTGTGATAGAGACAGTCGCTGCTCTCCTGGCAAGGTGCTGAGCACCTGTGCCAGTGGTCCTGTGCAGGCTGCAGCTTCCAGACAGGACTGTGACCAGGGCTCAGCATCAACTGGTCATTGGCTGGACAGAGCTGCTTACTTGGGAGATGCTAGTAAACCTGCCTTGTCCTTCCTTGTCCTCCTTGGAGTATATTTATATTTTGAGCTTGAGGCTAGCTTTTGAATTAGGAGAAGCTTTTTGAAGTATGTAAAAAGCCATGTTGGGGGATGGGGAGAGGCAGGAAAAGGGAGCAAGTCAGGAGCTTGAAGCTTTGGCCCAGTCCCAGAGATTTGACATCACTGGCATAAGTGAAACTGGTGGGATGAGACCTTTAACTGTTCCACAGGGCGTTCCAGTCACAGATTGTTTAGGAAGGATAGGTAGGGCAGAAGAGGTGAAGGGCTGGCACTGTGTGTAACAGAAGGTGTAGAATGTATGGAGCTCATTATTGGCACTGGCACAGTTGAGAACCTCCGGGTAAGAATCAAGGGGCAAACAAATAACGCAGATGTCATCGTGGGAGTCTGTTATAGACCTCCCAGCCAGGACAATGACGCTGAGAAACTATTCTTTGAGGAACCAAGGGACACTTCCAAGTCAGCTGCCCTTGTCCTTATGGGGGACTTCAACTTGCCAGAAATCAACTAGGAACATCACACAGCTGGTACAGTCTGGTCCAGAAGACTCCTAAAAAAACTAGCTGACAACTTTATGGAACAGGTCCTAAGAGAGCCAACTAGGAAAGATGCTTTCCTTGATCTGCTGCTTGTCAACAGACTGGATCTTACGAGCGAAGTGGGGATTGGTGGTCATTTTGGCCACAGCGACCGTGAAGTGATTGAGTTTAAAATATCTGTTGACAAGAAGAAAAGTTCCAGCAAAGCCTCAACTCCAGACATGAGGAGAGCAGACTTCAGGCTGTTCAGGGAATTAATAAGTAAGGTCCCCTGGGAAAATGTTTTTGCAGGTGCTGGGGTCCATCAGTGCTGGTTACTTTTCAAACATCGCCTCCTTAAGGGCAGAGGAACAGCAATTCCCAAATGTCGGAAGTCAAGCAGGTGAGGCAGAAGGCCAGTTTGGCAGAACAGGAATCTTCTCTTGGAAATAAGGCAAAAAAGGAAGGTGTATGCCCAGTGGAAGCAAGGTCAAGTGACGTGGAAAGAATTCAGAGATGCTACTTGCCACTGTAGGGAGAAAATTGATGTGGCCAAAACTCAGCTACAGTTGAAGTTGGACAGAAATGATGACAATAAAAAGAGTTTCTTCAAATATATCAATGGCAATAGGCAGTATAGAAATATCATTAGCCTGTTACAGGATGAGGATGGTCATCTCTGAAACAGGGATAGAGAGAAGGCAGAGGTGTTTAATGCTTTCTTTGCCTCTGTCTTCAACACGGATGACAGACCAAGGGGGCCTCAGTGCCCTGACCTGGAGGACCATGACTGTGAGAATGATCAACTCCCAGTTGACTCTGAATTTGTGTGGGATCAGCTGCTCCAGCTAGATCCCTACAAATCTATGGAGCCTGATGGGATTCATCACAGAATCCTCAAAGAGCTGTTGATGTCATCACAAAACCTCTCTCGATGATTTTTGAGCAGTCTTGGGAATCCGAAGAGGTCCCAACTGACTGAAAGCTGGCGAACATTGTCCCAGTTTTCAAGAAGGGCAAGAAGCAGGACCCTGGAAAGTACAGGCCTGTCAGTCTCACTTCAGGGTCTGGTAAAGTTATGGAGAAGATTATTCTGGGAAGTATTGAAAAACACAAAAACATACAAAAATTTAATTTCATTCCCAATTGGACAAAATATCTACAAGTCCCTCATCCCTACAGTTAGCTATAATTAAATGGTGAGAAAATCAGATTGGCTGAAGAGGTCAGCCAGATCTCCTGACAAAACTTTTTTCTGCCTGTTTAGAGGTGCACCAGGCAGGCTTTCAACCAAATCCATGGGTGATTTGCCCTGAGATCATCAACTGAGTTCCTCAGTCCTCACAGTCCAGTTTTGAAATAATTTGTTTTACTTAAATGTGGAAGCAATGAGACAAACCCCATAGTTAAACCTGCAGAAAGCTGGTGTTGTGTGTTCCCATCTGCTTTCAGCTGACTTTCTGTGCATAACCTCTGCACTGTCTCTGGCTACAGAGGCCAAAGCAATGATGGCATTGGAGATAAAATGCCTATCGTGGCTCTTTCTGTGGGACCCTCTGTCACAACTACTGACTTGGCTGTGGTGGATGAGGAATTTCTCCTTGGCTGCAGTCCTGCTTCATCCAGCTCTGGGGAATTTGACAAGCTACACCCATCTCCTTCCACTCCTGTCCCAGTGATTTTATCCACGAGGGTGGTTTTACTAAGCCAGACCCTCCTTTCCCTCCCCCTCACTTTATTTTCTTAAGAGACTTAATCAAAGGTAATTTGAGTTCCCATTGCTCTATCAATGGTTGTATTTAAAAGGGGCTTATCTGATTTCCATCACCAATTATAGGCTCCCATTTCTTGTTTATATCCACCTCAAATCTGACCAGGTCCCTGTTTGATTTTGATAGGAAGTCAGGGCTTCGTAAAAAGCTAAGGAGAGTCTGAAGCACATTTGTTCGGGTAAAATAATATCTTGAGAATTACTTCACTTGTACTGCATGAGAAGGGGGTGGAATAGGGTGGTCCCTGCCACTTCTGTTGAAAAATAAATTCTGAAGCCAAGATAGTAAATATATCCCTGAGCCAACACAGTGGGAGGGAAATCACAGTGCCCGGGAATATTGCTATTAAGGAGACTTGAGGTCAGAGGTTAATGTAACAGGAGTTGGTCTAGCCAGAAAGGTCAGGAAAGGTTGGCCTTGTAAGTACAGAGCTGTTTGATGACTTAACTCTTTTGGGCAAGAAAAACATCTCTGCCCGTGTCATTGGGAGATAGCTGGCAAAAGCTGAGGTCTGTTAGGGAAGTGGCTGCTAAAAATCAGTGGGGCAAATTCATGCACAAAATGAGGTGTTCCTGGACTATTAATGCTTTTTCAGCTTTGACATAGCAGCTTTTAACCTGCTCCAGTGCCTTGCTGTGCTTGGTTTTAAAAATTCATTTATTTGAGGCATATGAATCCCTAGGATGCCACTGTAGCTCACTCAGAGCTTTGGTAGCACATATCAAAGTATGTGATGTCATTTCCAAACCAATTTATCTAGCATGCTTCTGGAAGAGATAGTGACCATACCAACACAGGTGGTTGGACTGGAGCAAGGACAGAGTGAGCTTATGCCTGCTTAAAAGGCAGTCAGGGATTCTACATGCTAAAATGCATCTTTTCCTGGGAGAGAATGAATATCAGGGTTTTTTTGGTTTTGGCTCTTTCCAAAGCTATGGATATTCCTCAAATACACAAGATCCCCACTGTGTGATGGAGAGGGAGGCAGGGCACCTGAAAGCTCAGCACATTGTGCAGCAGTCAGTTGGAAAAGCCACTTACCACGCTGCCCTTGCTGTCTGCTAAAGGCTGCACGATCCCCCTGTGATAACGTGAGCAGGGGCAGCACGTGGACTGAGGGAAGGTACTGCAAGTTGGATGCTCCATAGACTAAAGGAAGATAAATCTGTACTCATTAAGTCTTTTTGCTGGGCCTTCTACTCCGAAGGGAGTGATGGAGTAAAGCATAATATGCTTTGGGAAAGGTGCATATTTACTGCGTAATGAGGAGTTCAGTTGCCTGCAGGAGGAGTCAGGAGCATGTGGAACCAGGAATCCTTCAGGAAACTTGCAGAAGGCTCCCAGCAGTGTACTCCAGCCACGTGCATACATGTCAGTATGCAGAGCATTAGTGCAGTAGACCATGCGCTGGGATTAACCAGTGATAAGTGCAATTATGAGGCATTTTGAAATGTCAGTTGCATGGAACCAACACACAAAGTATCCTTGGTCTGTCAGGCTGTATCTTCGTGGTTCTCTGCTATCTCTTTGGGCTGGTTGAGTATTTCTTGCTCAAAAAAAATAATAATCTTCCAGTCTGTTTTCTGACTGAAGTGATTTATTTTCTTGTGTGGAGGACCCTGAACTGACTAAAAGCTATTGAACCAACTATGCAAGCTTGTGCTGTCGTAGGCACTGAAGTATTTCAGAGGCAAGTTCCTCTGAAAGTGGGTGATATGCATGTTTTGACACTCCTGTTATTTCTCTTTTGGGGGTAATGTCATGCCTCTTTCTCAGAGGACATCATATTGGAGGTATGTCTAATTGTTTTGACTGGTATAAAATGTGGAAGAGCTGCCCTGGAAAGCCAGTCTGCCCACGCCTTGATGTGAAAGCCTGTAGAACTCACAAAAGTTCAATATTAATCGCAATAACTGGTTGCAGACTTTTAATTCCTATTGGCACCTGTCTCTCATTACGAAAGGAGAAGCCCCTTCACTGGAGCTTTTTAATCCTCTAGTATTGTTGATTGCTTCTCCACAGTGATACATACTTTCCCGATGAAGCGGCCACATCACACGTAACGTGGGGTTATAGCGTCGTTCCACATTTTCCTCTCTCTTCCTGTGAGATGCACGTTGGCCCCGTTCCATTCTGCCTACTATTGAAAAACTCAGCACACTTGATTTACTGTGTGCACCGTGCTTGTTGGTTGTGTCTTTCCTTTCCTGCAGCGTCACGTAGGCTTCAGCTCTACAATGAAGGGTCTGTACAACACACAGCAGGATAATGGGACAGATATTGGCAGGGCACCGCATCAGTGCCAAGTCAATTAAACCATTAAACCTGATACAGTAAGCTTGATTGCAACTGGCTGTCTGAGGTCCTCACCAAATATGCTCCTGAGAAGGGGGATATGAACAGAATGTGCAGAAGGGGGCCCTGCAGGAGGAGCTGAGAAGCTTTGACATCCATGCTTCTGAGTAATTACGTCGGTTTGGACCGTAGTGCAGGAAAGATTTTTTTAGTGCACGTATTAAGAAACAACTCAAATTCTTTATGATATGAGATTAAATTATTTCATCCCAGGTAAAATTTAAGACCAGCAAAAATCCTAATGCTTGATTGCTCTTGAGGTAATATTTCAAGACTTGAATCATTCTGTTTTAAAATACCTCAAGTTTACAATGATAAATCTACGAAGCACTAAAAATCCTACTCAATCAACTCTGGTTCTTGAAATGGCATCTGCCTTTGAGCTATAAAAATAACAGATGATTTTTTGATAGCTTATCAGTTAACAGACTGCTTAGTTAGGATAGCACATTTTTATGCTAATCTTAGGGCTGTGATGAGCGAGAGAGAGAAAGAAAATCTATAGTATTATTTTGTATCTACTTTAAGTTCAGCCTAGCTTTTGGAAAAGATCCGTCCTCTTCTAGGAATTGCCAGCCACACGGGGGTTTCAACACTTAACTGAATGGAGGTGGAATTAATTTAAACATGTTAAAATGGTAGTATATGTGGCTGTTTAATGGTGTCTCTTCTGCACCACAGAGCAGACAGAGAAGGCAAGCAAAACAGGCGCTGAGTGCTTCCCGGCATGGCTGCTGGAGCATCTCTGTCAGCCCGGAAGAAGAGGCAGCATCACTGTCTCTCAGGGTATGGGTGCCCTTGTCTCTGAGAGCTGGTGAGGCAGAGGGCAGAAGTAGAGACTTTCCAAGCCCATGATCCTGCTCTCTCCCCTCAACCCTTCTCCTCTGTATGTCCTCCAAGGGAGGGGGAGGAGACATGCAGTCAGTGCTGGTGGTAGCAGAGTGGACGGCACAATGGGGAAGCACCTGGGCTTTCCTGTCTCAGTGTCAGATATGCATGCTGTAGTCTTGTTGGAGGGGTGCAGTGGAGAAATGGTTCCTTCCATTTATTTGATTTCTTGATTCCTTAAGGCGGTGACCAGTTTAGTAAAAAATTTTATTGTGACAAATTTGAGGCCGATTTGGCATTTTGCTGGCATGAGTTAGAATTGATGGTGTCTCAGTGGCCAGGCAGTGGTACAAATTGAGTCCTTTTTGGTCACTCAGAAGAATTCTCACATTCTTCAAACAGATATGGTACTAACTTGGCTTGGTATCCACTACCAGTTCCCCTGGGAGATGAAGTGACGAACTAGATGGACCTTGATTTGACCTACAGTGTCACTCTTGCATTCTTGTGTCTTTGATCTCTGATTTTGGATGTATTCCTTTTTCCAATTTCTGTTTTATGAAAAGCTCAAAGTGTTTTATTTTTTTTAAATAATAAATTGAATCCGCATTCAGACCTGATTTTCCTTGAACTTAAGGTGGGCAGGGATAAGGTCATAGGGGTTTGAGTCTGATGCTCCTTACTGAGATTGTTTCCTACACAATTCTATATGTTTAGAATGGAGATTACTTTAACTGAAAATTATTATGAGCATTAAAAATACGTCTCATATAGTCAGCTTTCCTTAAGTCTGTCCTCTGCTATGATGACAATGACTTCTTTCTCTTTTGTCTCATGAAAAATCATTTCAGATCGGTATAAAAGTGTCTCATGAAGCATGAGAGCTGCCCATGGAGGTAAAGCTTATTCCTTTTGTCTGACAAACATGCCAACAGCAGTCAGTCTCCTTGATCTCTCTGACAGGGACAAATAACAAGCTAAAACTAAATGAGGAGGCATGTAAAATCTTTGTCTGCATTTGATTCAACCAGAGATTCATACTTTAGAGCTGGGGTAAATCAAGGTGACACTCAGACCTTGACTGGCCAGTAGCAACAACGTGTTCACGGTCAAGTTGTCCTGAGATCTAGAGAGGAATTTTGTCACCCATGTGCCAGAAATGGGTTCTTTTGCTCTAGATTTGATCCAAAATCAAAACTGCAAAGAGTACCTGGAGATAAAAACTAAAACCTGAAGATATGAAAGGCTATTAATATGTGTAGACCACAAAATTAAGGATTTTTTTTCCTTTTAGGGTTAAAGCCAAAGAAACATACTTGGTCCCCCAAGCTTGAGTGCATGCAGTAATGAGAAAGGAATGAGACTGCTACCTTCCGTACAGTTTGGAGATTTCCTCAGGTTTCCATTTTCCTTCAGACTTGCCACTAGGCTCCAAGTATGGGAAGGGGGAGGAATGGTGTCTACCTTGGTCTGCTGTAGCTTTGTACTGAGGAAATCAACCAACGTGCATTTGTAGAGGAGCAAGCCACCCCTTCCTCTTTTGTCTATCTGAGTTGGTTAGAGTTTGTAAACATGGTGTCTGAAATGCAGAAGGACTGGAATCTGTGCTTTCATGGGGTTGCCTCTCTTAAACTTGCTTATTTCTTTGCAGTAAACTTTTGTTGAAGACTACTGTACACAGAGAGCATCTTTATCAGTGACACAATTGTTAGGAAGAGTCAATGTAACCACAATCAGCTTACAGTGCTGTGCTCCCACAGACCCCCAAAATGCTCCTCTGTGTAGGAGCATGAAAAGAAAATATGCCTCCTGTGACTCTTTTAGTTTTTTATACTCCTGGGTTAAGTTAAAGCCTGTAGAGATGAGCCTTTCAGTTGTCTGCATCTTCATCCAGACATACTTATCAAGTAAAGAGAAAGCTGAATTACTTTCTCCTTGTATAAACCAAAGTTCTGATGAATTTGGAGCTCATGGTTGGACAAGGCAGGGAAAAGGGTTCCTTCAGTAGTCCAGTCTCCATGCTGGCTAAGTTGCTAGTGGATTTCCATGTAGATTAATCCAATTTCTCGGATCTTCTGCGTGTTGCATATTACTTGATGCAGCACTACAATGGCAGACTGGCTCATCTGTATGCCCCCACCCTCCCTGCTTCCAGAGCAAGGTGCTCTGTTACTTATACACACAGAAATTTACTAAGCCCTCTCTACCAATAAGAGGACCTTGAAAAGGATGAAATTTTGAAAAAGCCCGATCTTTAAAAGCATTTGCTGAATAGCACGTGAAAAACAGTGATAGAAAATCTCTTTTACAACTTCACACTCTGAAATTGCTTAAGTGGATGCAAGCTGAAGACAGAGGAAAAGTGTTTGGTTTTATTTCTGAAAGGAAGGAAGTCACTTAGGTTTCAAAACACCTGTAATACAATGAGTCTGAGCAGCATTAAAATGAATTTACTACAAGAGTGTACAAAACTTTTTGTGGAGACTTCACGAAATCCAGTGCTGAAAATTTATGATAGCAAATAACAAGGCTTTCATTAGGCTGATGGGAATGAAAGTTCTTGGAGAGATTGGATTAAGATTAAATGGAAATTAGCAGTACCTGCTAGAGACAGCTGAAATAAATATCATGATCAGGGCTCGTGGTGACTTTTTCACATGCGGCTCGTTGGTTACTTGAGCTAGGTAAGCAAAACACATGGTAGTCTTAAGTTGCCTTGACAAGGTTTCCAGGCATGGTTAGACCTAAATATTTTACAGTTGCTGTATGTCATTCTGGTCTATTATTTCCTTCTTTCTAATGCTTCTTCATCTTATTTTCCCCCTCTGGACTGTGTGATATTGTGCAAAGAAGGCTGTGTGGGTTTGGGTTTTGTGCATGTGTGAGTGAGAGGGAAGAGAGAAGTGTAACAGTGGCTGATTCGGGTCCCACCTCTGCCATGCACTAAGCTCCAATGCTTAGACACAGTCGTGCTGCAGGGATGGTCTGAGGCATTGGCTGGAGTTGTGATATCCCAGGAGCTCTGCTTTTCTACCCAGGTCCTTTAATTGGGTACAAATTCTCTGTGTAGGTGAGAGAGGTGTGGGAATTGGATCAGCTTACAGGAGGCTTGGATGAGTGTGGACAAGGAGAAGGAAACTGTCCTTCTCTTCAGTCAGTATTGAGTAAAAAATATCTGGTGGAAGGAGAGCAGCCCAACCCCTGTCACCTGTCCAGGCCTTTTCCCAGCTTCCTCATCCAAACTATTTTGACTGATGGGAACCATCATGGAGCAGGAAGGAGAAGGGGTGGGAAGGTGTGGAAATCACTTCTGACTAAAACACTCTTAGCACCTGGAAAACTAAGTTTTCTTTCCCTTCCCTTCGTTGCTGGTTGGGTGCACATGTCCTCCCCTCAGTGGTCACAGCAGATCCCATCACCATCACTACTGTTCAGGAGGCTCTTGGGTGCTGTTCATATTCAGTGCAGATGCTGGGCAATTTCTGCTCTTGCTTTGACAAATACTTAATTTGCAAAAGACATTTCAGAAGGCCCAAAATTGTTCACAGATTTCACTTGAATTTCCTGAATGGATAGTTTTAAAAAATGATGGGGTAATGTTCATAAGATTGAACAGAAAAATCCAGTTTGGATGCCTACCTCCCTTGCTTGCTCCTTCTTTAGGGGACAACACTTAGGGAGAGGCAACCTTCCATTTATGCAAAGAAAATGTGAATACTTGGGCCACTGCCCAAAGATGGGTGTTCGTTTTGGCATGAATGGATTTTAGATTTTGTCCTATTAAAACCCTTTCATTTTTCTGTGGTTTAAATCTTAATTATGTCATGCACATTAATGTTGAATGTGCAAGATTTAAATTATTGGAGCAGCATCCTCAGCCTTGGTTACTTGGACATTGTTCCATGCTCTGTGGTACAGGACACCTAGGGTGGATGTTTCTGTCTTTCCCATGCTGAAATTTTTTTCTTGATATATAATATTTACTTTCACCTCAAATACATATCAGAGATGATGGCCAAGTTGTTACTGGGTGGTCAGCCATTCTGATGTCAGTCATTCTCCTCTCCCTTGTTCTAATGATTATTGAAGTATTTTATGGAAAACAGAACAAGTCCAAAATGATTGAGTGCCAGCATTTTGTCTTGAACACCCACATTGTCTCAGTTAAGTAACATTCCCTTGGATGTTTCTTCACCTGGGTGTAGGAAGATGGCCTTCCCTTGGACGTTGCTGACCCTCACAGCAACCCATGAGTCAGTACCTTAGAAAAATTGAAAATAAAATGTTTTGGGGGGCTATTTTCGGCACAGTAAAATGAAGCTTAAGAAAAGTACTTCCACATCAATGTGAATCCTTTTTGCATTTTTTTTTCTGATGCTGTAAGTCGAGCCGCAGAGCTGATAAGTGTGTTATTTGTGTGGCGCTATTCAAAGCCCTGTGATTCTGGGGCCAGGCCATGGCCACGGTATTTAGCCTGGATGTCAAGGTGCGGATCACACCGAGGTGGTTGCCAAATGCTTTGTGCTGAGACATTTTGAGAGCAACGACATTTCACTCTGCAGAAAGGCAAGAAAACAAGCCATTCCCCTTTCCCCTGCTGCAACGGTTTTTATTTTACACCACCAAGAGATGACATAAAATTTGATGAATTTCATCCTTTTTTTTTTTTTATACCCACTTGAACTACTATATAAATATTAATAGCTAAACACATTGCAAACAGGTGGGACCCGTTCTGCCTCTGGAGAGCTGCCACCGCTAAGTGATATCTCAGATGGGGTGACAGAACTTTCCCATGTGGGCGCTGTCTCTCCCTGCCAGCCCCTCGGACATGCCTGGAGCTGAGAGCTCTTTGTTTTTTTGGGCTTTTTTTCTTTTTATGGTATCGCTATAACAGTTTTTCTTGGTCTTTTAACAGCTCATTCAGAAGGAGAGGGACAGGGAATTAAATGACAATTTTTTCATTATTTTTCCTGGTTAGTGGGGTGTTTCAAAAGGGGGTTTGTTCCCGATGACAACCTGATCCAATGTTGTGTGTTTGTGTCTGAGGGCAGCATCTCTAAAACAGTAATAAAGAAGCTTTGATCTGCGAAATGTACGGTAAATTTGGCTTTCTACCACCTTGCCTGTTCCTCTAACCTGCCTTGCAGGTACTGTACAGGCAGTGGCTGTGAGGATCTACCCTGTGTGTGCAACTGCACAAGCAATGGCTGCATCTCTGATTTGTTCCCGTGCCCCTGCAGCTGGGCTCTTTTGGGAAGGACTTTGGGCAGCAAAGGGGTGGTTGCAAAAGCTGCAAGTCTGAAAGGAAGCCTGAGAGGTGATAGAAAGCAGTTTGCACAGGGGAATGCCTGAATTACCCACTTATCTTACTTATTCTGTGATTATTTCCTCCACCCCATCCTGGTTATGCCATTCATTCATTCTTCACTGTAAAAATCTTAAAAAAGAAGTAATGCTTAGAGTTCATTTGTCACAGACTGTGTTGGGGGTCAGCTGGGTGCAGTGGTTGCCTCCAGCCTGATGGAGCTGTTGGAAGATTGCTGCTGCCTTCCCAGTGCACGTGAAGATTTCTTGTTTTCACTGAGTGGTGACCTTCTTCCTGAGCAAAATCATGGGCAGAGTTCAAAGGGGTCATTTGGGTTTTGGGTTTTTTGCTCAAAATGATGTTTCCACAAAAGCTGTCAGCATATTTGTCTTTCAAACAATCACAAATCTAAAAATGCTGGGCTGTTTAAAAATCTATTTTTTTCCTAAAATAGTTTTTGATGAAAAATATACTATGTTCTTCATACCATTTACTTGCTTCTTTCCTGTTAGAGCTAGAGACATGCAGCATAGCCCCAGCCAAATCTGGGAGTCTGCGAATCTGTGATTTGTAAGATATATTGTACTCAGAATAGTTTCAAGTGACATATTTCAATAATTTTTAATTCCTCTTTTTCTAAGAATTCAGAACAGAAGAGAAGGTTGTTTCAGTTGATGGTGTTTTGTTTGGTTTCTTTTTTCTCCAAAAGCTTGTGAAAAAAAAAATAAATTAAAGCTTCAAATTTTCCTCAGGGCCACGAACAGAAATATTAGTGATGTGCCACTTGCTTGGTGGCACCGTGGAGGGAATGGTACAGGCATGAATCAGGGACTGCTGGCAGAGTCACTTTCCAATATGTGCAAATAAAAATGCAGACCACATATTACATCTGGGGTCTGAAGATTTACCAGGCTGCCATAAGGCCATAAGTTTGGTTGTTTGCAGTTTTTGTTTTTTTGAACTATCTAAACAGGCTGCATGAAATGTTGCCTCCATTTTTTTATTAATACATTTTTAAAACTGATTCTAGCTGGGGAGACTCCGGCACTCCTATTTAATGTTCTGATTAATGAGCATAAGCAATGCTTTTAAGATATTTTTTACCTGTGTATAATCAAGCCATCTAGCCACCAGTAACTGCAAATGTCACAGATTTCAATGGTCTCTTTGGGACTTTTAATCTGTTTGCTTTTATAAAGGAGGTGATTTTATTTTTACATTAAGGAAGCATTAACATCATTAAATGGGCTCCCACTTTATGATAACTGCAAATGTCACATTGATCCAGAAAGATAAGAAAATGTGCTCGTCTTTGGAACAATATCCAAGGCAAGAGCAGGCAACCCACACTATTTGCATTAAAAAACAAATTGTATAAATGCAGAAGATTGATGTGCCATCTGTTCATGTCCTTCACTTTTCTGGCTCTTCTGTGTTGAGATATTTTTATGGAATAGTTACGTTTATTATTTTGAAAATGACTCACAGGTTAAAAAAGTTTACGATGGGCAATGTAAGTTGAAGATACTCATTTACAGTATCTCAGGTATAAAAACTGGCGTTAAAATTATCTTCCTTGCCTACTAACAAACTACAGTATTCTGCAGTCTGTATTACCTAGATCCTAGGATCAGAGAAAAAGACTTTACCAGCAACACCAACAGTTTATGAGGTGAATCTGAAATATCTGACTTGTACATTGTAATTCTCAGGTAATGGAAAGGCATTCAGAAAGGTATAGGGTCTAGAAAAAGCTACTGAATGGGCTTTGTAACAAGAAGGTCAATGTGTGGTGGAACCTGTTTAAGGTCAGGCTGTATGTTTCCAGTGAAACACCTGCATTAGCTGAGGTGGATGTGGTGAGCAGAGTGCTGAATTGTCAGAAATCTTGTGTGAATGCTAAGCCCAAATCCCAGGCAATGACTGCTGCCAGACCTGCAAGCTCCAGAAAGATACCATGAAGAGAACCTGTCCTCTTCACCACAGTCCCTCACTGTGACTTTTGTACCCCCTCCTGCTTGCCACACCAAGCTTCTTGTTGCCTTGACTAATGACCATTGAGGCGTTCCTCTGCAGTACCAGCTTATTTCTTTGTACCAAGATCCATTTGGAAATTATCCTTGTCTCTGACTCTTCCTGAACTGAGGACAGGATGGTAGAAAGGCAGGGGAAGGCAAGAACATTTCTCTGATGCCCAGAGAGCAAGAACATGGGAGCTGGCATGTGTGGCATGGTACATGGGAGGAAGAAGACTGAGGATCCCAAGAGTGAGAGACAGATGGGAGAGAGGGAGAGAATCCAGCTGCATGGGCTGTTGAAACATCAGGTCTCCTGGTAATGGAGCCCATGCAGACTTTCAGAACAGCAGGCAGGAGATGGTGCCTGGGAGAAGGGGGCTGACACTCATTATACAGGGTCAGAGAAACCACCAGCCCTGTGAGGCCCTCCAAAGGTAAATCATGACACCTTTGTGTAAATCACAAAGTTTACACTTGGAAATGTGCATCAGGCTGGATTTAATGACAGTAAATCCTCTCCTCTCTCCTGATGTTCCTCCTGCTAAAAATGGAGTGCCTCAAAGACTTCATGAATGAAGAGGGTCTTACTAGTCAACAGAACCCATTTAACTTTTTATTTTCAGAGCATCCCACAGTGAGAAGTTCCTGGGTTAGCTATGCTTTGTGTGCCGACATATTGTTGCTGCTTTGCCTGCTTGGACTGTGCCACCCATTTGGCTTGTCTGGTACTCTTCCCACCTTCAGTTCTTGGCTTGGAAGAAACACCGAGCCACTGGTTTCCTTGAGTGATTTGTCTTCTCCATGTTTTCATGTATTTATCAGTTTCTGATAATCCGTTAGTCACTAGTGGGAGCAGACTTCATATCAGAAAAACATGTTGCATGTTTTAAACCCAACTGAAAATTGGCATTGGTGGTGTGCTTGATAGCTCCAGCTGAAATGAAGATATTGTCCTACAGCCTGTGTTGGGTGGAGCCTGGAGTTCCATGATCTTTTCTGAGAGTCGTGGACTTATGCAGATGAAAAAATCCATTTTTAATCTGCATAAGTCAGTAGTAAGCAAGCCTGCATGTTCTCTACTGAACTTGTTTAAGTACTGGCCAGTTGAAATTCTTGAAAATCAGTGCAATACCAAGACATACTAAAAGTATCTCAGCTCAGAAATGTGCATCCAAAACATAGCAAAGCAGGAAATGGGTGCATGGGCAAAAGAAGTGATTAAATGTGCCCAGAAATAAAGTGAAGAGCTAATGACTCATAGTCAGCATGGTTTTATAACCTGTATTCAGAGTCTGACTCATCATGCCACCTAATCATACCCATGGGACAGGACTTGGTGAGTGCAAAGTGCTTCCCATCTTTTCAAGGTGTCTGCACTACCTTTAAAACAAACAGGTTTGGCACTGCCTCAGAAAATGCTGCATTTTACATAGCAAAGTCACATAGATGCCACTAGCTGTGATATTGGCAGTAATATGATGGTTGTTTCAGGTTTTGGCTGTTGGTGTTGATTAATGTAACTTCTCTCATGTCACCATACATGGCACCATAGCTGGAGTCACAGCATGGCCATAGGTGAGTCATATCTCAGTAAGTTCTGGACATGCATTGTGGTTCCATAATGGATCTTAAAGTCCTTATTGTTGAGTCTAATACTGCAGTCTGCCTCACAAAAATCAGCTACAGAAATTGAAGATGGAGCAAAAGAAACCACACTATTTCAGAACAAAGATAATTTTAGTTTTGCCGTTGGAATACCTTTTATCTGCTTCAAATCTTTTCTAGGAATGCTTATCTAAAAACTTGAGTTTTTAATTTTTGTATTAAACAATATGGCACACATAGTACCTAGAAATGACACATTTTTTCTTAAATAGATAAGCCCTGTCCTAAAAATTTTAAATGTTGTCCTTTATTAAAGAATCTTGCCTTTAAATTAGAGAAGACAGAAGTCTATCTTTCTCTTTGGAGAATCTGATGTTTCTGCTCTCAGGTTTACTGTCAGGGTCGCAAAATTATTTCTCAGAGTAAAGGACCTTTTCAAATAACTTGTGTGCTGAATAAGTTCACCTTGGAAAAGACCCAGCATTTACTTTTCACTTTGAGAGGGAAGCCAGTTTTGATGGAGTCTGCATGTCTAAGACTTTTCAAACAACCTTTATCGCACTGCTCCAGCTAACTATGTGCACAAAGTGAATCGTACCCTGCAGATCAGTATGCTGTACAGCTAAAAAGCAAATAACATTTAAAAAGCTCCAGATGTTTCAGTTGATGAAAAGAAAGAAAGAGAGCGGTTCAGCACTGTACACACCAATCTTCACTCATCATTTTCTGTGCTCCCTCTCTCTGGATTTGTTTCTGTCTTTCACTCAAGATTTACACTGCAAACAGAGCAAGGCAAGGACAAGCTGCTGTGATGTTTCCTGGTACAGACACCAGCAAACTGACCTGGGTCTTGACTTGCAGCTGAAGCTCCTAGAACTGCTACTGCAGTTTAAACGAGGGCTATTAATTCCAGGTGCTCCAAAATTAGCTCTGGAATATCATGATAAAGTGTGGAGTGTCCTATTAAGGAAAAGTTTACTCCTTTTATCCATAATCTAAATTGTCACTTTCATTTACTTGAACCTTTCCCGTTTTGATGGAATGGATTACTCGATTTTCATCTGAGCTTTCTGTAAACCCAGAAGCCACTGGTGCTAGCAAAACCAAAATGCAAATATTTGTTATGGAATAAAAGCAGTGACTCAGGTTCTGTGCAAGTTCATCCTGGTTTGAGATGGACACTGTGAATGTAGCAGAGTAGGACTGCCTGCAGTCAACACCACTCAAGCTGCAATCACTGTGAGCAGCAGGCAGCAAGCCTCATACCTTCTGTTGTGCTCAGGGCATTTGGGTACCTACCTCCTCTTTGGTTTCAGTGGGGTTAGAACAACTGACTCTATATAAATTGTTTTGTGGATCCTGAATGACAAGAAACACACCAGGAAATTACAGAAAATTGACAAAAGCCCAAATAAACAACTGAAACTATTGACCATTTTGTAGGCTATCCCCTCAATGCTTATTAAACACGCTGTGGTTGACTGTGCATCTTGCCAAATGTCAGGTAGAAAGTCCCTGATGGATTGCAGATAATTTTCTCCAAAGATTGTCAGTGTAATTGTCACAGTTCTTTAGTTTTGGGGGAAAGAAACGTCTACTTCTGTGCTTGTGGCAGTAGGAGAACAGACCGTGGTATGGTAATTTGGGAGCCTCGTGCGAGGCTGAATTCCCGGGTTGGTTTGGTCAGCTCTTCTCCATGTTGGCTTCAGTGCCTGTAGAAAGGCTGTGTGCTTATACTTAGCAGAGTTGTGAAATGCTTAGCCTTTTATATCCCTCTGACTGCTGTTATTATAGCTTGTAGCTCGGTTGTCTACGCTTTGTTTCCTTTCCAAAAGCTGCTTAAAAGCTGTCCTTAGTATGTCCCTGGCAGCAGCACCATGGCTGCATGGAATTGCATCCAAGCATTTGCTGGTGCGATCTGCATGCCCTTCTGCACACGTACTCCTCATTTCTGTCAAGGGTGTGACAGTAGAGCTCCGGACTAGGCAGGGAGGACTCAGGCCTCGCTGCTTTCTATGTGTAAAAAGACACAGACAGCGAGAGAGAGATTTACATCTCTGTGCGAATGGCTTGGGTTGCCACTCAGCAGCTTTGGTGGATGACCTTCGCACCAGGGAAGAGTCTGGTCTACGCTGAGTGCTTTTTACTCCTGTTTATATAAAAACCACATAATGTTTTAGCTGCGTTTTGTCACAAAAATAGGTTGCAAAAAAGAAAGAGACCACTGAACTAGCTGCCTCAGAGAGGAGGAAAGCGGAGAAATTCAGCACTGGTTTTGTATTTGTCTGTGGGAAACCTCTAGAGCTTTGCTTTTTGAGATGGCCGGGGTGTGGTGGCAGAGTTTTTTTTGTAATGGAAACCATTATTTATGTGACACTTAGACCACAATGCTCATTTCACTCATTAACTCAGCAACATTAAGACTGCTCTTCAGACAATGGGAGTTAGACATTCAGCGTATTGTTATTGCTATTCCTATGCCATTTATGCAATGGAAGATGTTTGCATATTACATTTGTCACAGACAACTATGGGGTATCAGATGTAGTGGTATTATTTTAAAATAGAAATGTAAAATGCAACTAAATATGCTCAGCTGCAGATAGCTTTGGATTTTCTAAACTGAAAATTCCCATAATCTTATAAGAATGTGGTGGAATGTGAATGTTAATGGCTCAGGGGACTGGTGAAGGGAAACAAGGTTTCTTAACTCTTGATAAATAGCACAAATCAAACCCAGCTTGATCATGTCTGAAAGTCACTATTATTCTCAGATCTATTTGTGTTTTGTTTTGGTTTGGTTGTGGTTTGGCTATATGAATATATGATCCAGTTTCTCAAATAAAAAGGTGACTCATTCTGATTTAAAAAAAAAAATCAGAGTTGAAACTGAAGAGCAAACATTTTTTTAGATACTAACACAAAATGAGGGCTTACTCACCCTCATCTCCGTCTTGGAATGAATGCTCCTAAATGAATCCTCCCCAGGGGAAACCTTTCTGCCCTCCAGGATGAAGTGACTGTGCTGGAAGTCAAGTCTGTACTCATTTGCAGCTTGTGTGTGTTTGTAAAGGTTTAGTGCATCTTTGGCCTGAGAAGGGAGTGTTGGTAACCTGTTGGGAATAGCTCAGTGGGCACCTGGAGGGATGGGAAGTGGCGGGAGAGTATCCTGGGCTGCCCTACATCATCATAGCAGAAACTGAGCTAGTTAAGTCCTAGGGCCACACTGTGCTTCAGGGGAATAGATTTTGAGAAATTATGTGTTTTAATGAAGAGGGTGGTGAATGTTAAAAAAAATCTGAGGAGGAGCAGTGGAAAAGTATGTAAAAATCCTCAAGTCTGGAAATGCAGCAGGTAATGCTAAAAGACAGTATGGTTGAGGTAAAATATACAGCAATTTTGTTCTGCTATGTAAAATAAGCTTTTGATTTATGGAGTGTCAAAAATGTAGATTTCTACGCCTTTCACGATGAATTTTTTTGGCAAATTTTTGGATGAAAATGATTATGGGAAAAATGTTCAGAATATAATTATGGGTTTGCTGAAGAATTGAGGGCTCTTTAAAGATGTTTTCTGCTTGTATCTGCCATTGCTGCTGTCAGAGTGCCTCGCTGAACTACTGGGTGGCCCCAGCTGTTCTGTATATTTTACCCCCACCCCTCCTCCAGGGAGTAAAAACACAATTTGGCCCAATACTTGCTAGAAATGAATTGATTCCACTGCAGACTCCATGCAGTACATGCTGAGATGATTAAATAAGGACTGTAAACTCTTTTAATAAAAGATCATGATTTGAAGTAGGGATAATCATCTTCATTTTGTGGTAGGACAGCACCTATGGGGTCCTGGCCCATAACACCAATAAAAATGGTAATACAGAACATCTTTCATGGATCTTTGCTTCTTTTGGGAGGCAAAGTCCAGCTGACAGCATTTTGAATGCTGGTTAGTTGAATGAAAGTATTTTTATTTCTAGCTTCTGCAATTAGAACAGTGAAATTTGAGTGGGAACATTTTTCTACCAGAGAAAAGCTTAGCCTACAATTTAGTCTCAATTTATTTGGTTAGAAGAGCTGAACAACAAGGCTTCAGGGGCATCCACTGGTTAGTAACCTCACAGTGAACTGTCTGCAGTACATCTATTTTTTTAGCACTTGGCACCCCTCTTGTAAATACACTATGGACCCCCTCAAGGACTTGCTGTTGCCTCCTCTGCTTTGAACACTAAGGGAGAAGGAACCCTGTTTATGAAACTACCACTAGCCTCACCCCACAGCCCCATGCTGGTCATTCCCTCCAGGGACCTGGGTTTGGTATCAGTTTGGTACCTGGGTACCAGGTGTATCCCTTCTCTTAAAACCTGACCTTTCTTACTATTTAAGTATTTCATACCCTTCATTATTAACAATGGCCCATTTAAAATAACCATTTCTCCATTGTCTTAAATTTGTTTGTAGTTTTCACAGAGGCCAGGGATGAATTAATATGAGCCATAAATACATTAAGGTTTGCATGCTTAGCTCTTCCTGGAAGCTATTGTGAAAGCCAGTCCCAGACCGAACAGGAACACATTTGTCTCTGTGAGGTGTGGGAGTGGGCAATGGCTGCAATCAAGTCTATGTGCTGTGTCTGGGAAGATTTTATGTCCAGCAAGCCACTTATTCTTTTCTTGCTGTAGTATGTAACAATTAAAGATATTAATTAACACTTCCTTCAGCACTACATAAGGTCTGCATTATGGTGTGCATCTACAGCGCGGGCTTCTGAGGGAGAAGACATTAGTGCCAGGATGTTCTTTGGTGACCTGCAGGGAGAGTACCTAGTCTTCATTCTTTGTCAGCCAGTGGGCTTTTTTGCTTTATACAGCCACTGCATATTTGGTTCAGATCCTGATCTGGTAAAAATCCCTGTAGCCTGACTCCAGTGGACCTATTCCAGCTTGCACAAGCTGGGGAGCTGGGCCTGTGCACTCTCTGGCTTCTCTGAGCTAACGCTGCTGGCTGTCTTCAGCGCTGTATTCTCCCCCTGCCATTAGTGGTACTATAATTAAGCTTCTGCCATCGTTTGCTGCCCTTTTCTACACATACACCCTCCTACATCTTTTGGAGGGAATGTTCCCTTAGCAAAACAGTTTGCATGTCAATTGCTGATACAACATTGTGTTCTCGATGCCATGAGGTTGTATTAGCACTTATATTTGTGTTCACAAGGGTTGCTTGCATACATAAAGCCTGTCAGTGTTTCAGAATTGGGGCCATAGTATGCAGTGTTACTGGGCAATAATCTTATGATGTAACCATAAACCTCGATTGTCTGTTTAATATCTCAGATGTTTCAATTTGCATTTCGTTAAAACTTGGCAAAAGGTTATCAGCTCAGATCCAAAATTCTCACAAAAATTGTTCTAATATGTAAAGTAAGTTTTGATTTATGGAGTGACAAAAATGTAAATTTCTAAGCATTTCAGTTTATTTTTTTGCCAAACTTTAGACTAAAATGACTTTTTTAAAGTGAAATGATTTTGGATGTAGTTATTTTCATGCGGAGTAAAAGCAGTTGAAGATGTTAATTTAACTGCATTTACAAATAACTCTGTTAAAGAGCATTGCTTCCCAGGAAATGAATAAGACATCTATACTGAGCTTATTAAGAGGAAGATGTATATACAGAGCATGGTATTATTTTTTTGCAGGGAATCAGAGTATAAAATAAACTATAAGTACATTTAATATTACCAAGATTATATATTGCTCTTGATGTCCTCATGAAAGCTGTTTACTCTTTTCAGAGCAGTTCTGCATTATAAAATATGACATATGATTGTTGGGTAACACTTGTTGTAAAAGAGCACAGTACAAATATGTAGTGTTTCAAAGAAGACTTGTTTTGCAATAGAAATACCTTTGACCATTGAGGAAAACACTCATTTCATGCTGTATTTACTGATGGAATATCTCTCAAAGTAACACAGACTCCCAGTATATATACATAGATAGATTTTGTAGAAAAAATGTGTAACAGCAGATTGCCTTTGATGGTATAAAATTCGAACATTGTGATAGTCTCAGATTTGTAGTAGTACTTTGGAGAAGGAAAGAGCATCAACACCTCAAAAATCCTCAATTTAAATTCAGTTATCATATTTTCCTTTAAGATACACAGAAACATGATATTTCTTTCATAAATCCCTACTTTGTTGTTGTTTTATACATAAAACAGGCAATGGGGTCTCTCGTGTTTAATCATTTTAATTAAAAGTGTGAATTTTGCCAGTTGCATCAGCTGGTCTGTAATTTTCTATGGAAGGATTTCTGCAGTGAAATTGGTTTTAAATCTGGTTACCTTTTAACATTTGAAATCCCAGAAAAGTGTCTGGATTCAAGGAGAAAAATATAACCCATTAGCTTTGCTTTTAATATTGGAAGGTTATTATTTAAATTTGATATTTTCTAACAAGTCTTCTAAAATACTTGTGGGGTGGGGTGCAAGGAATTCAGTGTACTTGTAGGCACAACTTCTTTAGATAAAGCTTGAAATATCTCATGCAAGAAATGTCAGCATTTCCAAATTCTTTTCCCCCAGCAAAACAAATTAAAAAAAAAAAAAAAAGAAAAGGAACATTTTCACACAGCAGGGAAAGGATTCTGAGGAGTTTTGAATGGGAAATGTCAAAACAGAAAGTGTAACTGTTTCAGTTTTCCATTTCTTTTCATTTTGATTCAAGATGAGATTTTTCATTTTGATTATCTCCATCACAGGATGAAAGGCCTTTGTCAAAACTGCCATTTTCACATGAAAAAGTTTCAAGTTTTAAAAATTACCTTTTTCCGGTGAGAAATCTTGTTGACTGAGGCAGCTGGACCAGCTCTACTGTGATGCTGAACTGCAACCAACAGCTGTCCAGGACTCACATGTGGGTTTTGGGGAGGCTCTGCTGGCCATCACAGCCGGCTCTGCTTCTCAGCCAGGGCAGTCTCCCAAAGGAGCCGGTGATTTGAAGGGACCATCTGGCTTTGGGTGGGTGTCAGGCAACGTCAGGTGGCAATGGGGCCCTGCAGGGTTTTGAAGGAGGATGCAGAAAAGGAGAGAGAGTGGGGCATGGGAAGGCATATGGCCCCAAGACATCCCCTTCATCAGGCCCACCCAAAGACAATGGGCAAGCAAGGCTTAATGTGCCGGTGTGCTCCATCCTGTGTCCACAAACCATCCCATTTGAGAGGCATCCAGGACTGAAGATTCCCAGGATGCAGTTGATCAGAGTTTCTCACAGACTTCTATGTCTGAAATGTCAGGCACTGTGCTGATGCTTTTGGGTTTGACACTTTTGTATGTTTCAGCCATGGTGTAGTCAGGGATGAAGAACAAATCTTTGGGTTGTCCCTCGCTCCCTCTGTCCCTTGCCTGCCCACACCCGTGCACGCAGCAGGGCTCTCTCTCCTCACCGTGTTGTAGGCACTTCTGGCAGAGCCAGGGCAGGCAGAGAAGTCTCGGGACAGACACTGCAGCTTCCTTCCCAGTGGGAAGGCTGGCACCCCTGCATGGTCCCCAGCCTGGCTGCACCCATGAGAAAGGGCCTCAGTCCTCCCTATGGGGACAGCTGCCCCGTGCTTCTCTGGGGTGCCAGCTGTTTTTGGGGGTCTGAAGGGCTACTCTGGTGGTGACAACAGGACACCTTAGATTGCTTTCACCAGAAAGACTCATTCCTTCAAATCTTTCAAAGTGTGTGCATGTATGCAACACACCTCCCTGAAAGAGGGATATGTCATGAGGAAACCAAAATCTGTACAAGAACAGGATGGGGTTTAAAGACACAAGAGGTGCTACAGTAAATAGACATGTAGGCTCTTGATCCTTTAGTTATCTATGTGTCTAATACCTCATTGATCTCAAGATGAATGACATGATTTTAGTAAAATATGTGAGTGCAATTTGCAGGATGCTTTATAAAAGCAAAATTCCGCTTTTGGTGACAGAAACCACAACTAGAATGTTTTTTGTATGCAAGAGGAAAAAAACCACCTTAACCTCTCTCAGTCTCAAGTTCTGCTCAATCTTCCCCCTCATATAAACAGACCACTTTTTACTTTTCTTTTGCATTCCTGATACTGCATGTACCATATGTACTTTGTCACTGTTATTTGCTTAGGAAAGAAGTATATACTTAAATACATAATTTTTATATTTTTATATATTATTTAAATGTGTATATACATACTTAAAAGTAAAAATATGCTATTTTTTCAATTGCCTTCAGTCACAGCAGAGAGAAAACAGAGATTTGATTTTTAAATGTTTATAAACCGTACTTTCAGATCTCACGATAAAGCTTATTTTTCCATCTGAGTACCTGTGTCTGAAGTTGCTAATTTTGCAGAACTTTCATCCTGGCAAAGTTTGGATGAGTTCAGCAGGTCTCAGGAGTGTCCACCTAGGCTGTATTTGTATGTAGTTTTGAACATACCAAGGAAGTCTCAGTCTAAACAGCGTCATCATCGTTCAGCCCCCAAACCTTTTCCTAAGGTCCATAAGCCTTAGCTCCTCTTTAATGCACAATTACATTTGATAATGCTCCTGCTTAACAACTGTCGAAACCTATAACCTCTGGGTAGAAATCTTTGTGTGATATTCAGCCATGCCTTTATCAGTCGTTGAAGCATGTGGCACACCAAATTATTCTTTGCATTAGCATAAACAAAAGAAATGCTGTTTAAGAAACATTAGTATGTTTTTCCTATATTTGTGTTAATTATAAGTACACCATACCCAAGTACTGATATAATTTTACTGTATAGAAGTAAAACAGTATTTATTGTGAAAGATGATTGCAGTTTCAATAACAACTCCTTCTTATTACTTAAAAAACATATATTTAGCCAGATACCATGAACACTAAGTTTAGTTCACTTGGCAGCACTTTAACCAATACTTTTATAATCTTTGTATTTAAAATCTCAAATAAGCCATAATTCACTGGCCATGCTGAGTAGTGACTGTATGCATCCTATGTTTTAGAATAAAAGTATAAAATTACAGAGATATGATCAATTATTTAAAAAATGTAAATGTAGTGAAATGGTGTAGAAGAGAACCACATTGGTCTTCATTACTCTGAAAACAGAAATTGCTGGGAAGCAGGGGAAAAAGCAATCTGGAAAGAAATGGTTCCTGGGGAGAAATGGCTTTTCTACAAATGGCACTGAGTGAATTCAAAAGAAAGTGGATAACAAGGCATTTGTTAATAACAAACCAAGGGTGTTTCATACCCTTTCATCTCTAAAATTACAAATGTAAAGTAAATGTACTCTGTCTTATCACAGGATTACTCACTGGAACCCATGTTTTTCTTTGAGACTGAGAGTAGTGTATGTTGAGTGAGAATCCCTCACTGCTGCAAGTGGCCACTTCTTCTGAATCACACAGGGAAACAACAGGGATCCACTTAGAGATCTTCTCTCACCTTCATCTCAAATATTCCTCTACAGCCAAGAGTTGGAGGAGTTTGGGAAAATATGTGATGATGTCTTGTTGAAATATGACCTTGAAGTTTTAGGTTCTTCCTTCTTGAAGGAAAGCACCTTTGAAGGAGTCCTTCTTCTTCAAGTTCCTGTAAAAAGGGAGATTTTACACATTGTGGTTGCAGGAGCCCTTGGATTCAAGTGGAGTTGGGACAGGTTGTCTGGGTGCTGGCAGTGACCCACTCCAGAAGGGAGCAGAGCTGGGTTCATTTAAAGCATCTTCTCTGAGTTGTCCTGACTAGTGCAATTCATTCTGGAGCAGAACAAGGAAGGATTCTACCTCCACTGAGCAAGAATTAACACCCTCTGTTAATAATAATTAGGGGTAAAGTCCCCCACAGAGCATTTAATCTGGATTTGTATATCCTGAGAGCAGAGAGTGGACGAGTGAAACTTTTTAACTTACCTTACCACACATTTAATTAGTTTCAGAAATGTGGCCATTTGGAATAAACCAAAGCTTTCTTCTAAAAGGGAAATATTAAACACGGGTCAAATAATAGCAGATACATGCACAGTCACCTCATAAATATAGGACTCTATAAAAATGAAACATTTTGAAATTTTGGTTAACTTGGTGAGAATTAGGAACAACATGAACAACTATAGATGATATTTTAAAGCTTGGTTATAGGAATGAGCTAATATTCCAATATTTTGGGTTTATGATGTGGGGTTTTTTTCCCCAAAATTTCTTAAAAAATTGCTCCAAAGAAGCTGGGGACCTTTTGAGAAAAGTGACTGCTGAAGACAAAGGCATTTTGGAGACAGTACCCTATGAGAGGTCTTCAAACACATTTCCCTTTAGCTTGGTGTTGCTTCCTTTTTTTTTTTTCCCCTGTGTTGTTTCAGTTCTTCTGTTGGATGATTTGTTAGGGATAGGGTACTACTTGGTAATGTTGTTTTGTGTATTTCTTGCCACATTCAAAGGCAATGGAAACTGTTGGCTGTCCTCAGCCAAATTGTTTGAAGCAGTAAAGACCTCAAGGATAATTAATTTCCCTTCAGCTTTTAGGAATATATGTGGCTGTTTAGAGCAGAAAGGCTCTGTCAGTTTAGACAGATGGAGAAGATATGGTGTGAACATGCATGTTACCAGCCAGCAGAAGATGAGCAGGCCTGGAGATGTCATGTTGTACAGCGCAGGTACCTGCAACACTTTCCTAGCCACCCACAGCCCAAGACCCTGTGAGCTCAGGCTTTGTTATTTCCAGTATTGGAAATGCATGGTAAATGTACACAGGCTGCACATTTGCTGTCACTTTGCTGCCAAAAGCGCTAGTCCTACTGTCCTTCCCAATACTGTCTTCCCAGTCCTGGCCATTGTGACAGCACCAGGATGCTCCCTGTGTGACAGCTGAGTGACCCACTCCGTCCAAAAAAGGATTTTTTTTGGCCAAGTTATTCTGTAGGTTGATGAGATTCTTGATCTAGTCCCTGAGACAGTTGTGTCAGTGTTGATGCAGGCCTGAGGGATGAGCAGGATCCTGTGCAAGGGTGGGGCTGCCCCTTTTGGTATTTTCAGCTGATTATGACAGTGAACACTGGGGCTCCCAATGAGCTATTTGTTTGTTGTGCAGTTGCCTTGCGTTATTTTCTGCTTCCATTTCGAGTGACTTATCAGTCCCATTGTGACTTACCAGGAAAGTCGCTCAGCATCTTTGTTGCAAGCCTTTTGGGTGAACAGCAGCAGTTTTGCACTTGTGAATTTTCTTCTGTTCCTCCTAACCATATTCTAATTTGGAGTTTTTTCATCTTTCTGTTTAACAAGAAAGATGCCTGCTCTAAAAATATAGAATATGGCTCCAGATCCCTGTTCTGAGAACAGCTGGTCACGTTCAAAATGAATGCCTAAAGAAAATAGCAAATTTGAAAAGAAATGTGAGTTTCTGAATTCTGGCAAGTGAAAGGCTGGCCTGAGGTAAGCCAGCCAATTCCTGGATGACTCCAGCGCCAGTGTGAGCGCCAGCACTTTTGCCTTCTCTCTTTCGCTGCAGAGCTGGTGCTAAGGTTTCGGTTTCACGTAAACTCTTCCCCAAATGGTTAGTTCTGGAAATAACAGCCCAGTTCCAATGATGACACAGGTGACATTTTCAAAATCAAAAACTGGGACAGTTCTGTAGTGACATTTTTAGGGTCTCAAAATATCTCTGCAAAAGACGAACGTATGCTTAAAAAAACATGCTGATGTCACTACTGCCAGTGTCTGCTTCAACAGCAATACATACATACTTTCCTGAGCACAAGGTTTTTTCCAGTTGCTTTAGTTCAAAGTAAATTGTGTCATGAAACACCAAAAATGCTGCTAACATTCATTCTGATCTTGTCTGATTCATGAGGCTGAACCAATTTAACTCAAATTAGTTCAGTAAACCAGCAGGACAAGTATGCAGAATCTCTTGGATTGTGTAAACTCATTATCTTTTAGCCCATACGTTTGATTGGTATGTGATAGCTGGCCACAGCTTGGGTTTTAAATGTCATGGAGGCATTTGTGCACAAGGTTGCCTGGGTATGAAATCCTGGGACTGTACAAGCCACCGCGAGTGTGCGAACGCTGGCATGGAGAGGGAGCCGTGTGGGGGCTGTGCTCAGCAGGCATCCCAGCTCCTGGTGCGAGCTGAGCTCTGGGCTTTGCTCTCTGTAAACGTGCAGTAACTTTTGCTCATTTGGGAGGAATGTCTTGGTCATGTGTTTTGCACCTAGGAAGAAATCAAACATCTTTCAGTTTAGATTGAAAGTGGAAAAACTTGTGCACCTCAGGGGCTCAAAGAAGCTTCTGGGCTGCTGAGATGTTCTACAGGAGCAGGACAGTCTTACTAAAACAAATGTCAGCGTTCCTTTTGTTTTAACTATTAGACGCTAAAATAGTTTTTCACACAGTTGCAAGTCTCACTAATTAAAAGTGGAGATTTCCTGTCTTGTCATCAAAATACAGTAAATCCTGGAGGCTCTGCTATGCATACAGCGTTTGGGACAACACGTTGGAGATCGATATCTCTGCTAATGAAGTACAGGACATATTCCCTCAGGGACTGCAAGGTGCTCTGTGAGTGGAGATGGTTGAACTGTTGGAACAGCTTTTTGAAAAAGGTGGGGTTTGCCCTAACTTGCAAGTAACCTCAGAGCTCAAAATTCTTGGTGTGAATTACCTGGCATCGCATGAGGCATGTGGGAAGAATGGGAGGCACCTTACCAAAGCCTTAGCCCTCATTCCTTGGCAGGGCCAAGCATGTGGAGAGGCCAGGGCATAAGCAGCTGAGGAGGAGACCATGTCACTCAGCAGTGCCCTGGAAGAACTGCAGGGTTCCTGGGCATCTGCAATTATTCTGAACTCATTTGTCCAGACCCTTAGCTTAAGGACAACTGCTCAAAGTACTTTACAGTGTTAAGTATACACATCAAAAGGTGACAGGTACACAGAAGTAAATTGTAGGCATCTTAAACATACCGGCTCTACCCCTTGTTACAAAATGGCTTTTCTGCTGATGGGTATTTCCTACAGTGTTTGTCAAACAGTAGGTTCATGGCTTAGTCAGGGACAAAGTTATTAAGGACATAAAACGCCATCTGGATGATGCTAATAAACATAAAACCTAACCTTCAGATACACTGCAGCAGTGTCCAGACTGCACCAGACCAGATTACCCTTTGTGTTAAAATCTGAGGCCTGGGCTAACCCTCATGGCTGCCCGACCTCATATATTTTACTCTGAAAACTTAAATGTGGTTATTCCAGTGAGACAAGTGACCTATCCCTGACATCTTACTGCAACACTGTCTTAAAAGGACTGATTTCCTAGTAGAGTTTCTTTTTCAGTTTCTAAACAGTTGGTGGTTGCTTTTAAACTTTTATTTAGGATTTATGTTTCTCAGTTTAGTTGGCAGTTCACGTGGCAAGGAAAAAAAATTAAAACTCTCTTGCAAGCTGAAAACACTCAAACCTATCCTATAAATGCATTTTGTACTTGTTTTTACAAGAAAATGCTGGGATTTTCTATTCAAAACCTATTCTGTGCTATAGGAATAACTGAGCTATCACTTTACTCCCATACTGTCTTGCAGAGTATATCACCAAAAGGAAGAGAGAAGGCTATGCAGGCCTAACCCTAAGCTATTTAATATTAAAGGATTGTTTTCCTCTGCAGGAAGGATTTGATTTTCTTTTTTGTGACAGGACATGGTTTGTCAAATGAATTTGTGCTTATCACTAGCACTTGCTATTGAAAGCTGGTATTTGCTGACAAACGTACCACAGGCATTTTGATTTATTGTTCTAAATACAACTGCTTCGCAGATCACAGGTGAGAAGTGCTGGCAAAGGGCAACCACTCCAGGTGCCCCCAGCAGTGCTGTCCTCTACAAGGCTCGGGGTCAAGGTCCGGCGTCGGCTGTGATGAGCAGTCATGCTCTCTGAGGACTTGCACTCAAACCTGTGACTCAGCTTGCAGTCAGAATCTCACCCCTGTGGCAGCAGCACAAATAGATATCTGCCTCTTTACCCGCCCAGGCTGAACTGAGCAGACCTCTAGACAAATGTAACTTCATGTGTTATTCAGTGCTATGAGACTGTGAGGAAGATGCACACATTAAGGTGTCCAAATCTGATGCCAGAACTAGTCAGATGCTTCCCAAATGAGCATGCACATGTGCGAGAATTGGAAATGTTACACTTAAAAAGGACAGAAAGTGAAGTTTGCTGTCTAATCAGAGGCTTTTCCATGCTGTCAGGCTGATTTGCAGCTTTGTGTATGGGGCGTTAAAATAGACAGGACAATTGTAAGGTACCTGTAGGTCTAGTCTAAGCTTCCAGCACAACCCAGCAGTAGAGCAGTTAAATAGGTTTGCCACTGTCACTTGGTACTTGTCAAACAGTGTCATTTTTGGAAATAAATAAATCACAAAACACCATGAGCCCTGCTGTGCAGACAGCAGCAAAGCCTGACCACTTGGCAGCCACCAGCATGTGTCCACAGGCCTGAGCAATAGTGCTGGCATGGGGAAATTGCAGCTATGGGCACGTGTTATCTTTTTCTCCCTTCTTTTAATAGGCTCAGTATTAGAAAAACATTTTCTACAGGAGTAAAAGGTATTTGCACTGTGCCTGTATGATGATTGTAGGGATAGTTCTGGGAGTAGGAGTGCGAGTAGCTGACTCTCACTTTGTGAAATGGTGTTGATGTTAATTATTCCTCTGAACTTTTACACCTCTGCTGTGATCATCATTTAATGCTTTACTGTAGCTGATACTTCTTTTATGTAAGTTTAAAAGTATCCCCTCCATTCCCCTCAGAGAATTCAGCTGCTGGAGGTCTCCCCTCTCTGTCTCTTGCTAACAACACTGCTGTGACATGAGCACTCCTCATCTCCACAGAGTAGGCGAGCACAGGTGAAGTTCTTATGAGGTCTCCATCATTTTTTGGAGTCTCATAATAATGCACAGGAAGCACTTGCTGCCCCCAGCAGCATCCAGTCTCAAAGGAAAGAAAGACTGGGAGAGTTTTAAGCAAGAGCAGTGTGGGAAAGTTCATGTTTTAGTGCAGGGCACAGGTTTCCATCAGGACAAGTGTTCGTGGCTCACCTCCACCACCCAGTGTTGATGAGCAATTTGGTTCATGCAGCAGCTAGGTACTGGGCTTCCCATCCCAGTGCAGTGACCCATGTGTGGAGAAAGAGCAATTGGTTTCTCCTATCCCAGACCCCTCTTCTCTATCCCTTACACTCTGCATTTGGGATGGGGGTTTTCTGAATATTTCTTGTCAGAGACACGAAGTGTAAATAGAGTGAAAATGCTCAGTCAGTGGCATGTACTCAACTAAACCAATTTCTACTCATGAACTTTTAATACTAGTAAGACATTTGGTAAAAATCTTAATTTGGCTGAAGCCGTTATGGATGCATGACACTCAAATGAAAGTAGCATTTCTGGTTTTCATCTGATATATACTTTGGCTCAGATTTTACATTCCTTTTCAAGAATATATTGCCTCTAGTTGTCTCCATGTGCAGTGGATTTAACTTCAGGTGGAAGAAAGTAGCAATTTTTGCAAACAAAAAAATTCATCCTTATGAAAATTGGCTGCAATTTAATAATTCATAGAGTAATATTCAGAACAAGAAACATCAGAATAAAACTTAACTAAATATTCACAGTTTGGGAATATCCATGTTTACTTGCTAACGCTTTTTGCAAAATAGGAGCCCAAATATAGGAAATCTGTGCTATTATTCATTACAATTAAATGGGCTTGGGTTCTCAGAGACTTCTGCTAAAACTGCACTCTGGTGAACAAGTCTGTACTAGATTATTTAGTGTCTGCTATTAATAAATATTTCATTGTGGTGATGGAAAATATTTCTTTTGCTTTGTGATACAAGCCCATTTTTTGCATCCTGAAGGAAATTTAAGGCCCTTTTTTTTTACTTTCTTTTTCCCTGGGATAGGACTTTCATGCACAGGCAGCTGCTGATCTGATTTATCAGCTTATATTTGGGTTAGTTGGCTGGGTGTGATTGAGACAAAGTGGTAAGCTGGAAAGGCAAATAGAAGAAGTGATAAGGAGCCCAAATCGTCCAACTATCCCTTCTTTCAGTGATACTGAGATGCTGCCTAATTCAGACAAGGCTCCTGATGTTAAACCAGGATTTCAGATGGAAAAGCCTTTTCAGTCAATGGTCTTTTTAAAGCCAGTGGAAAACAAGTGAGTTTTCCAAAAGCTATTTTTCAGTGGAAGTATTCTTTTGCCAGAGATACCATGAGGAATCAGTTCCTGCCACCAGAATGGGAATCTATTGTGTATGAAGGAGGAAACCCGGCCAAAGCATCTTTGCGTTTCACCATACAGGATTGAGAAACCAGGGAAATTTCTGACAAAAGCATCTTTTTAAATTTTTTTTCTCTTTTTTATCAAAACATCCATGGGAAGATAAAGAGGCAGGAGGGGAGATGCTGGGAAGGAAGGGGCAGGTAATGGGTTTCCTGACCAGGTCAGCTTCCTTGGCTATAGGACCAGAAGTCCTCTGTCCTGCAGGACTTGTTGACTTTCCCTTTCCTTGGCTGATGAATTCAATGGGCCACAGCAATCGTGGCACCCCAGGAGTCTTTCCGTGCCACAAGCATCAATGTGTATCCTGAGGTATTTGTGCATGCTCTTTTCTGGTCTTGGCAAGGAGGTTTCTCAGGAAGGCTTCTCTGACCATGCATCCCCCTCTGACGATATCTTTAAATAGGGGCTGTGCACTGTCTAGCATTAATGTAGCATGGGCATCAGATTCACCTCTGGATGATAATCCAGCACTTATCAAAGCTGCTGAAAATTGTTTATTCTCCTCAGTAAGAGCAAGAGCAAGCTGACTTCAGTCAGCTGGCTGAGATTACCACCCTTTCTGGCTGCCCTCAAAGTCATCAACTTTCATGTTGAGTTTGGGCTTTTTTAAAAAAGATCAGTGGTAGTCAAAGGAGCAACTGCAAAGTAACAGTGCTCAGGGCACAGCAAAGATGTGTGTGCAAGTTCTGCACTTCCATACCTGCCTTGAGTGCTGGATGTGAGTTGGGTCCTTGCTGCAAGCACCATGACCTGGCACCCTTCTTAGGGGTCCCACAGAAGATACGGAGGAGGAAAGCACAGATGCAGGAAAACAAAAAGCCTCTTCCTGCTTCTCACAGCAGAGCTGACCAAAGCAATATTGCCTTTTGTTTCCTGGTCTGTTCTCTGCTTTGGGCTTTGCTGCTTCTTCAGTCCAGCATACAGTGTGTGTTTATGGCAGATATCTGGGGGGAAGAGGGGGCTACAGGCACTTCAGTTATTTTAGTACAGGGGTTTGTGGAAGAGATAGCAAAGTTCACACAATCTCTTCTTTTTAGGCAGTACTGTATTTTTTTTTATTTCCTTAAGTCCAGGTCTAGTAGCTGTTTAGGAATCCAAAACATAAAGATTGATGATATTTTCTAATTCCTCCGTTACTTCAGATGATTGATTCCATTTTCTAGCTGAAGAAGTTGGCTTTTTGTGTTGAATGAACCATGTTCCAATGTCCTTTCATTATTTATGTTCATTAATGAACAATCCCCTTCCCACTCTACCACCTCCCATTTGCCCATAATGTAGTGGCCATTATGTCCCTATACCAAAATCACACACCCTTAACTGTTTTTAATAATCTGCGTGTGGTCTGTCTGGCTGTTCTGTCTGTCTGGCACAAGTTTCCAAGGCTATTAAAAAGGAAAAATAGCATTGGCTCCTGTCAATGAGACTGGGGAAGATTTTCAAGGTCAAATCCTGCAGCAAACTGCTTTCTTTCACAAATGTGAGAGACTTGTAAGAACCCCATTCACGTGATAAATATTTATGATTTGGGAGGAGGAATTCAAGAGTAAGCAAAATCTTCTGACATTGACTATCGTGGGAATTTGGAGCAGAGAGGGATGGGAACAAAATTAAGGGGAAAACCTTCAGCAATTTTAATCATTTCAATTGTATTTTCTCAGCAATTTACTTTTCACTTGGGAGAAATCCTTTTCCATTGGAAATAGTGAATGGGAGGGGAACTCTTTTCCTTTCCAGTCTAAGTTCCTTATATTAAGCCTGTAAATCCTGAAGTGGGGCTCTCTCAGTGCAAAATACTATTGTGGTAATGGATTTGTTGGCATCCCTCAAAGCTGAGGGACTACATGAATTTGCCAGTGTATGGATCTGCTTTCCTTCATTCCAGGTTTCTCAGCTGACTTGTAATTACATTGCATGGAAGGCATATATGCTTTCTTGAGGTAAACTGAGATTTTGACCCAGGGGAGGAGTAAATTTTTATTCGCTTTTCCTTTCTTCATATAGAAGTCTAAGGAGATGGAGACCACTCCCTTTAGACTTAAACATGTTTCTTTGCCAAGAGCATTATACCTTGGTTAAGGGATGAAGTGCATTGAGTAAATATCCCTTGCCCATTATTGGAGAGTTTAAACCCTGAGTATCCTAGAAGAGAATGGCCAAATTTTCTCATTAGTAGTTTGACATTTCTAGGAAAGTCTGGAAGCACTAGTCAGCATGATTCCTGTACAATCCAATTTATCTGTGGGATTCTGACTTTTTTCCCATCAAAACAGTTTCAACTTTTTTTAGTGGGTCCTTGTGTGACTTGGACTTTTCCTTAAGAAATGAAATTCAATTAAATTTTAAAATCTGGCTATTCTGAAGCTTTGAGTAGAAAACATTGTCCCGCTAACAGAGACATTCCTTTGAGGATACTGAAACATCCACTCAGCCATGTTGGACAGAGACAGATAGGGAGATTTCATATTCCCAAGTAGTAATGTTTTCATTCTACCTCACTTTGACTTTGTGCTCTATTTGTGCATAATCCAAACATACTTCTGCATGGAGTTAGGTTGTTAGTCTAGCTACAGCCTCTAAGATGCACCTTTTGCAAAGTTTTCTGAGTATTTTAGCAGTTATAATAGTAAGTACAGGTATTTGTGTTCCTCTGGCAGGTGAAACTTTCTTTGAGCTGATGGGGGAAACAAAAGAAAAAAAAAGTAGTTTATACATAGAAGCAAATGCTTTCAAATATTTTTGTATGTAAAAGAAAAAAAAAAAAAAACCAACAACCAAATCTACCCTGCTACCCTAAGAAACCTAGCCAGAAATTCATATATTAAAGCCCAGGAACTTCAGTTCTAGTACAGCATGTAAAAGGAAAATATTTTTCCACAGTTTGAGTAGCCCATCACTGTCATGTTACTCTGCAAAGTCCAGAGGAAAACAGGATAGAGCATGCAGGACATCATGCATGGCACCAGCAGGCTCCACAGATCCTCTTCCTCTGCTCATCTCAGACCTCCATGCCAACCCCTGACCCTCCTTTCTTCTCAGACCATATTTCTTTTCAATATTGTTCTTAAATCTCGCTGGCTCCCTGGCCTCCTTATACACCCCTCATGCCTTGGGTTTTGGCCACAGTCTCTGGCACCTGGAGGACCTGCGTGTTCTTCCAGAGACCTGACAGCAGGGCCAAACAGACAACTAAATCCCCAGGACAGCAGAGTACTTTACTCAGCCTCAGCCTTTCCAGTTTTGTAATATTTTCATGTAAAAAACAAAACTTTTCAGGCAGTGGTCTCAAAATATGGAAAAATCTCTTGTGCAGAGCATACAGAGGGTTCACCTGACCATGGTGTGTGGCATTTAGGAGCCTCAGAGTACCACTGATGATGACTTCTGTCCCGGGGAAAATATAAAACACAAGTTACTTGTGTCTATGCTGCAGAAAAAAATTCAAGTTGCCAAAAATCAAAAGGAAAAATTATGTCTTCTACTTACTTTATTTAATGATAGGTAAACAAATCAACTGGTTTGTTGAGAACAATGCCTTCAATTCTCAGAATCTTAGAAGAAAGAATTTGCAACAGGAGCTGCAGTCTGTAATATTGACAAAGTTATAGTCACTCTCTTACCTACGCTCACAATGAGAGAGCTTTATAAGCCTTTGCTTGTTCCTCCGGAGTGGATGAGAGGGTGTTTTGTCAGTTACAAATAACGTTTGGCAACATTAAGGTAAATATGTTTCAACTTTGATTTATGCAGTGATAAGGTCGGTGATGTTATTTCACATTAACATTTACTTAATACCACTCTTTACTTGAGTAGTGCTTGCTCTCTGTACTACTCTGTAGAGGAAAAATGCTAAGCACCTGCCAAGGATAGGTAATGCAAAGTGAGTGAAAGAGTAAGGAGGAAGCAGTGTGCTAGTGCTGATGCACTGCCCCGTCACTCTGCTCCACCATGAGAGGGGCTGGCTTCCAATGTGTCACCTTCTCCTGGCTTCTTCAAACCTGCCATGCAATGGGAGGTGAAGCACAGCACAGCATTTCCTGTCTGCATCATTACTTCCTCAAGAAATGCGACAAGAAGCAGGGGTACAATTTGTGACTCAGACTCATGTTTTCAAATTGTGGTAATTAGTCCTTTATTAGAAATGTATTTTTTACTTTTTAAATGTTTTTGGAAACTTTGCTTCTTTTATTCAGCTGGCAGAGAGTGCTGGCAGCTTCCTCATGAGCTGTACACTTCAGGACCTTCCCTGTGGAAATGCCTCTGGTTGTGTGTACAAGACCCAAATGCCAAGCAGGGGAAAGGAACAGGAAGGGAACTGCATTGCGGAACATAGACCTGACTGCTTTATGTCACTGTCTTGATACAGACCTGCCAGCAGCTTCCTTCTGCTCCCAGCACCTTCTCAGCTTTGCTTCCATTTCCTCAGGGCATGTCCTGCCATTGGCAGCAGGGGATGGTGGTACATCCCATCTGTGTCTCCCAGAGCTCACATTGAAACCACAGAATATTGCACTGTGAGCTTTGTTTTTCAGTGCTTAGAGACCAGAGCATGCATTCAGGCAATTTAGCATGAACTGTTTATTTTGAGATAGCTAAAAAGCCAGTTCAGTCCCACTCTCATAATAATTTTCCTACAACTCTGTTTCTGCCTGATGTAAGTCCTGGAGATGAAGCCTGCAACTCGAGGGCGAGCTCTGCTCTCAGGTCAGCAATGCTGCATGAAGACGTTACAGCCTCACCACAGCCCAGCTATCCTGGTCTCATGTGCCTAGTCCATGGTTAGAAAAACCTTTGGCTTTGTGTAGTTCATCTTTCACATTGTTTGAGTGATTGCTCGCCCACAAGATGATTAACCTGACAGTGCTGGTGGCTGCCTGATATGGAGCAGAGCAAACGCAAGAGTTTACGGTCCTGGGGGTGCTGGCAGCCAGGTTCACAGTTTGCAGAAGTTAAAAACTCTCACTTTGCAAATAATTTTTTCCAATTAATTTGTGTAGGACACTGAAATAAAAGTAACCTTTCCTCTGAAGGAAACTGTGCTAATAATTAAGCTGTGTACCACGACATTTAAGGAAGAGCAGATACCGAGCTGAATTCTAAACAAAAGTGTAACGGAAAGCGAATCTGTGTTTTCTGTCTAATTTTCTTAGATGTTAAGGCCTATTTATGATCTCCCTCATGCCTCAGAAACCTCTCTGAAATCAACACATATGTGCTGTCATGCAACCTGGTTATATTTAGCAGGGGATGAATTTTCATTTAGGACAACTGTTTGCTCAAAGATGATATTGTTTCAGTTTCAGGAGGAGCTCTGGGTTTAGTTGTTACTAATCTGCCGCCTGGAGAGCTGTGTGATCATCCAGATAATGTGTTCTGCAACTCCTTTGTATACACTGTCACAGAGGGTTCCTGCTGCCCCATAGCCATGGTAGTGGGGGCCAAATCCTCAGCTGGCATGTCCAGACTGATCCTCCCCAGCACCAGTATGGCTTTGCCAGTTTGCAGCAGCTCAGGGTATGATCCTGCCTGCAAATGGCATCAGCAAGTTAAACAAAGATCCTGATTTTATTTCGAAGTGACCAAAGTGGGGGGTATAAGACAGCCAAAGTACATCACGGAGCAGGCTTTTTTTTCCCCCTTGACATCATCACCACTGAGTGACTCCCTGTTTTCTAGGGGATAAGAGAAGTTACATGTCCCCACTTCCAAAGTCTGCAAGCTAAAGAAGCCTTAAATTTGCTTCCTCAGCCTGTACATGAGGAGAGGGTTCAAAAGCTGGAGCAAGTGCTGCTGAGCACAGGCACATGCTGCTCTCACCTCTAGTGCTGGTGCTGCAGCCCTGGACTCATCCTCTGATCTGATGGCTTTTACTTGCTGCACAATCCTCTGCTGCACACATTTAATCCTGAGAAAAAGAGGATTAATGAGAAAGCCAAAGGGGCAGACATTCACCAGACCTGAGAGAGCAGCCTCACTCCACCCAATGGTGCTGTGCTGATATATGGACCCAAGAAACCAGTCTATTATTTTCCTGATTTTGCACTAGGCAGTATGGATTTCACAGCTTTCACTGTTGTCAGAAAACAGTTCTTAATAAGCTGACTCTTAGATTGGCAACCCTAGCAGCACTACCTTTTAATGAATAGTACTGTTTCGGTGTATGTGGATGTGTACTCATGAGAGACAGTGTATGAATAGTTGGTAATAGCTGGAATTTAATTTAATAAATGATCATAGAAAATGTACGGCTGACTAGTGAGGTGAATTATTGGCTTTTTCATCATTGAAATTATGAACCACAGCCAATACAGACTGGAGAATAAAAAAAATCCTTTTTGATTAAATGCAAGGAGCCTTAAAGGAAATTTGAGTACAAGCAGGTCATTTCTGTCTCGTGGGGTTGCCAAGCAGAGGCTGTGGGAGGTCCTGGTTCTGTTGCCAGCTGCTGATGAAACATTAGGGACCTGTGACAATTGGCTAACAGTTTGGACCCTACCTTTAAGGATACTGTCCCAGTACCCTGTATTAGGAGCCAGAATATGAAACAACCTTCTCGATAAACTTGCCTCACTCAAACTTACATAGCAGCATCTCCAGGAAACTGGGGCTTTGGGGGCAGGGGGAATGTTGTCAGGTTTTGGGTGTTGTTTTTTTTTTTTAAACCTAAAGTATCAGCAGGCTCCTAACCAAGGGCATTGGTTTTTGTAAGTTTGAGATTAAACAGAGATGGCAGTTTGGACATACTGAGGAATTTTTTTAAATAAGGGCATTTTCATTGTTTGCCATCAGTGCTTTCCCCTAAGAGAGGATGGTGTTACCATATGTGAGAACAACTTGGTCTGGAAATTTTGCATCTGTTTTATCTACTGGCTCTTGCTGTGAACTGGTGTGTTTGATTAAAGTTTTTAAGCTGTATGCTTACTGTTGGAGTGCTTCTGTTTGAAGTGTTAGGAGTCTGAAAACTTCATCGGGTACTTTAAATCTTATGTACCTAAACCCTGCAAGGAAGTTATTTTTGTTGGCCATTTCTCAAGCACCAGCAATGTGCTTGGTGATGTGTGAAATGCTAATATCAGGAAACTTTCTTTCTCAAGTAATTTACATTAGAGAAGAAACAGATTCACTGAGACAGGGTGAAACCCTCAGGCCTCTGCCATGAAGTCAACAGGAGATGTTTTCCTCCTTAACGTGGGGTGGTTTTTTGTTTCATATTAAGGTGTTTGGGAAGAAGTGATCCTCCAAAACATCGGGCTTGTGCAGAGCATTGCATGTATTCTAACGTGTCTGTGGTGGGAAGGGAGAGGAGCTGACAGGCAGGAGAGGGCCTGGCTGGGTGCAGTTTGGGGGCCCAGAGGCTGAAGCCTGAGTAGCCCCTGCTCCATTGCCCTGGTGCTGTGGGGTGCTGAGCACCTCCCGGCAGCGAGGCAGTGTTTGCACTAACTGCAGTGGCGTCTGCAGCTACTCACGGCACAGATGACAGGTTAGATCTGCTTCAAGTGTCCCAGAAGTGCCTGGACTTGTCATTTCTCCAAGTTTAAAGATATACCCGAGAATTCTAAAAATATTGCTTCTTCCCACGAAAAAGTAATAAAATGAAAACCATTAACATTTGTTAAGGGCACTCACCCTGCCCATGCCTAAAATCAAGGGAGTGTCCACTTAAGAGAGTACATATTCTTCCTATTTTAACCCACACAAATCGCACTTATAACTTCCCCTGACAGACACTGTCTCTATAAATAAGTCCCCGTCACCTCCCCCGGGTACAATAACACAGTATACTAGAGGTGTCAAACATACGGCCCATAGGCCAGATCAGCCCACATATGTACTCAGAACTGACAGAATCTAATCTCTCATCTGAAGAAAGCGAAATCTCTAGACCTCGGAGTTTAAAAAAAAAAAAAGAAAGAAAGAAAAAAGGCAAAAAAAAAAAGGGCTTTGGCAACGGGTTGAAACTAAGGAGTTCAGTAACATCTGCTTGAATCCACGGGCAGCCAGACACAGGGATGGAGGACAGGAATTTGTCATTGACTTCATTTGGATGTCAATGCTTTGGAAGGCTTATCAAGCCTCACATTTTTTCTTTGTCTGAGAGATAATAGTTCAGTTTAACACCCTGAAGAAAAATTAATGTCCATTTGTAGCCAATTAACCGCTTGCTATATATCTTTTGCCAACAGTTATTGAAAAGAATTTTCCTCCATGACACTTATTCTTCCTTTTCCTTTTGCACTCCAATGACTCTGTAGCTGCCATCATGGTCTGCTTCTGGCTTCATTTTGCTGGGCTAAACCAGACAAGATCCTCATGATCCATGCCTCCCTGGTTGTCCTAATAGCCTTTCTCGCTACCTGTTTCATTTTTCCTGAACGTGGGTGATGATAAGAGTTTGCTTGGTGAAGTCTCCTGACCTTGAACTGGGTGGTTACTGCTGCCTTACTTCTAGGGGAATTACTTTGCCTCACCTGCCACGGCAGATGCCTTATTTTCTCAAGGCCAAGTAGTGCTAGTTATGTTTGTCCTATGACCAGCCAGTACTTCCAGGCCCTTCTCATCTGCTGCCATTCTCAGATAATGAGCTCCCAGAGCACAGCAGTGATGCTGCTCTGACTCCTTACAGCTTGTGGTTGGGCATGCTGTGCTATTGAATCTCACCCCATTTCTGTCACTTCAGTCATCCAGCTCTTCCAGTTCTCCTGGTTCAGACCAGAAATATCCCTCCTATGTACTCTTTTTCTCTACCTTTGTTGTGTTGATCCAACTGTCAAAACCATTAAGAAAATAAGAACACTTGTTTAAAAAAGATGTTTAGGATTTTTTATGTCAGGTTTTTAAATGCAGGGGTTTTGACTCATTTCATTTTGTAAAAAACAAAACAATGGCAGAAAATGGAATTGCTTTCTCTTGCAAAATTATTTTGTGTTTATTATTCTGAAGGGTTGCCATTTTGACCTGGAAAACACAGTATGGATATTACTTTGATAAAGTGCAGTGGTTCATCTGGTGTCCCAGCTAAGTTAGAGGAAATCCTTTCACCTGGAATTCTGCTCCTTGCCCCAGTCAAGGGAGTGGTCACAGGACGTGGTAACAGGAAATTTGGGTAGGTGTAAGTAATGTTATCTGAAGAACACGGTTGGCCTCTGTTGATTCAGGACTTTACTTGTAACATTGTAAAAGCACTAAGATGTCTCCTCCTAGATGAGATATTTGTGAGATTGTGAGGATCTATAATTTTTTCTCAATCATGTCTCAAAGCCAATTAAGAGAACTCCTGCCTTCTTCCTTTCATGTACAAGGTTGATTTTGCCACTCAGTGCTCTCAATTCCTTATTCAATAGTGAGGGAGTCACACCATGCTTCATCACCTATCCTGAGGGGCTTTTATGGCATTTAAGCACTGCTTCTCTTTATGTAAGCCCTGCATTTCCAGGTACAGACATTTAAGGGACATATAACCTTTTCGGCAGTAAACCGGGAGAATCCTATTGGGGTGAAACCAGAAACCATCACACCCACACTGAAAACACCATCATAAAGTACCAATAGGAAAGTGAAGGTTGAAATTCTTGTTGTTCATTCTCATTTAGGAGACAGAGACATTCAGCATTGACTCGCTGAAAACTTTACTAGGGGAAAAATCATCAAGATAGATCTATTTTCGACCACAATACTCAAGTTGTTCTGCATTTTTTCAGTCAGGTTATTTCTACAATGAGACTTTCGCACGAGGCGTAGAGCACAGGCCAATATACCACATTCAGCAGGGCTGGGAAAAACCAAAATGGCTTTATTTTTGACCCTTGAAAGTTTCTGATATCTCCATTTGGTTTGGATTTTCTCAATCTCCAACATGATGCTGTAGCCGAGTAGAGCATATGGTCCTAATAGATATTCAGTCCAGATGTTAGTTGTCTAATATGTATCCTGAACGGCTGTGCCGAGCAGCATATAAGAAAAGCTGGTGGAGCAGTTAAATAAGGAACATGCACATTCCAGTATTCTCACCAGTTTACGAAAGTTAAGAGTTCCAGATTGCAATACCTCCGGTTCTGTCACTTTGAATTTCTGGGAAATGTTAAGAGCATGAAGCTTGCTGTACATGCTAAGAGCAGGCGGGGAACGGGCCCACCTGAATCCCAAGCAGAAATGCGAGGCTGGGAGCTGTGGCGTGTCCTGGCTCGTGCGGGCCCTCTGCTCTGCACTCTGTGTGAGAAGTGCTCTGATGCCTGTGGTCTCCTGGTGCCACTGAAATTTGGATAGCAGCTTGCTGTCCAGACAGTCTTGGAAAGGAGGTTAGTCTGAGGGAAAGCTCATGCTTAATGAGGGAGGGGAAAAGTTTCCTCAGCACCTTTTGAACCCAGGGGTTGGTCTCTGCTAAGCTTGAGCAACATCTATGAGTGGTAGAGGTTTTAATTCTGGCAGACTAGATGGAACTGGTGATGGACAAAGAGAAAGAGCATTAATCCTGTTGCTCTCATAGTGGCAGCCTGAATGCCCCCCACCAGTGGGAAGAGCTTCAGTCAGAGCTTGCATACTGCTCGGCACAAGAAAATCCCACCACAAATTACAAAGCCAAGGAAGCCTTCATGTTTTCCCTGCTGCTCAGAGAGCTATTTATATTTTAGTGTTCAACATAGCATGTAAGCTGAGAACAGACCTGCTTTTCTTCTCCCATACTGTGTCCTCTTCTTACTGAGGTGATGCTGGGACTTCTGGGGAGTCCCACGCTGCTGGTTTCTGTGCACAGAGCTTGTGCACGGCTGAACACAGCCAAACTGGTTCACAGCAACTTGAAGAAGTCTGAGGCATCTGGCATGTCCTTCATTCCCTTTTCTTTGGCTAGAGCTGAGGAAGGATAAATCTGTGTGACACCTAACTATTCTTTAGCTCTCACAGCTAGATTTTAATTCAAGAATAGGGACAGGACTGTATCCACTGGGTTCCTTAAAAAAAAAAGGGTCAAAACCTCCCCTTCTCTCCTTACCCTTTCTATTAATGAGGAAGATTCATTCCCTGTAACAGCCCCCCATAAACTGTGACCAGATGAGAGTCCTGACCTTACTCCCTGAGTCTTCTCACCTCAAGCCTTGCTCTGATTTTCATGGAAGTAAGACTCCCTGTCAGAAGACAAAACAAATTGCTTTATAGTTTTAACTTGTGAGTGAAACTTACTCAGCAAGGAAATTAGCAGCTTCAACACATGCATAGGTACACACAAACCCTCTTATTACTCAAGGAAACCTGAAAGCAGTTTCAGAGCTACAAGTTTATTGACTGGGAAGTCAATAAAAAAGATTAGCTTTTAAGATTAACAGTAAAACTTGATTGCTGCTTTCAGCAGCTAACCTAATAATTTCAGGAACAGAGACTCTGTGAGCTGTGGATCACATACAAAAACTTAGTGAATATCTTTGAGAAGAAATGTTTTTTACACATGGCTGGAAATAATTTAAGTCACGTAAAGCAGCATAGATATGTGCTAACCCCTATGTGTGGGTTTTGTCCTTGTCAAATAGAGAAAAGAAGACTTTGACCTTTTTAGGAACAAAAGGATAGGGTTTTCTTTATGAGAAGTACTCTTTAGTGATTAAGTCTCTGTGTTAATTCTCAGGGCCTGTGCTTATTAATGTTCAGTTGTTGATTAAAGGCATTGTCTGTGATTAATGCCTGTCACTGATGTTTGCACATGATGATGGTATTTCATCAGAAAAGATAATACTGTTAATAAGTCGCAGCCCTGAGAAATAAGCAGAAGTGTAGGGGCCACACAGAGGCCATTGATCACACACATGCTATTGGGTACTAAGCTGGGCTCTTGCATATCATTCCTGTGCTTGCTCACAAAGGCTTTGTCTGCCCTGCAGATAGGCAACTTTCTGCTTTTGGATTAGCCCAGGGAGGTGATGGAAGAGATGCAAGGGGAAACAGGACAACAGAACTGGCTGGGTCCCAATAGCAGTATTCTGATGGTAGAACTTCTGGGGTGAACACCATGGTTACCTGATCTGAAAAACACGTGAGCAACTCTGAATTCCTTCTCAGTGGCCTTTAGAAAAATGTATTTGGTTTTTCCTCCCAGGTTTTCATGATTCTGCCTTATCACCTTTGAAAGATTTTTTAAGATATGGGATAGTTTGAGGCAGTACTGTCTCTGTGCATGCTTGTGTTTCAGTCTGAAGTGTAGCTGTGTGTCTTTCCTGTATTGTATTAACAGCTTGACTGTGGATCCCTGAATCCCAGAATGCTGGAGGGAATTTGCACTTCTCAAGTCCCTCAACCTCAAGCAAAATCAGAGGTTTGAGGTGAAGCTCTCCAAAAGCCTCCCATAAGAATAATGCAAAAGTGGGTTTGAATTCTCTTGTCTGAGATAGCTGCTACTTGGCCGTATGAGATGTAAAATATGTCTACTTTCCCAACCATCAAAGGAGTTAAGGGCAGGAAGTACCTACTCAGCAAAATAAAGAGTTGTCTTCAACAAGTCATCGGAGGAAAGGTGTTTAAAATAATAATAATAATAAAAGCAAATAGAAAAGAAATTTTAACTGGGGAAAATAATTCCAGTTCTACAGCATAATAGGTATATGTTCATATATTTTATTTTACTATTAGTTCATTACTCAGTGTTGTATCTGAAGCAAATCCTGACTTCAAGAGAGCTAAGTAATCTCAGTGACCTGGTCCTAGCTTTCAGGCTTAAACTTGTGCCAGGACTAATCCCTGGCAGGTCAGAGAGGGTCAAAGTTGCTCCCTTTTAAAGCTAAACTATTGCTGGTCCTATGTGGAATACAGAGGTGATCAGAAACCTGTAAAAGACTTGTATTCTTCCCAAAGGAGGTTTGAACTGCACACAGCATTTGTAGGAAGAAACAGATCCCTCCTGTTAACTCTGGAATCCACTTTTACTTCTCTTACTTAGTTTTGCAGACGAATAATTTTGCAAGAGTTAGTGAGCAAGAGGATCCCCCATAACAACTGGAAAGCTCAACGGGAGCCAAGGGGATGAGAGAACAGGAGGTAAGTATGATGGGAGAGGGAGCTTGGGCACAAACTGAGCATTTGTTTTATAATATGGAGCTCGGCTTCACTGTGAATTTCAAGTGACCTTGCATAGGAAGTAGTTGAAGTGGCCAAAAGCAGATCAAGCAGGATTAGTGCAACAGGACCTCTGTTTCTGTGAAGAACCTTCTCATCCACCTGCACAGCTACTCTGTGGAAGTCCATTTATATTGTTAGGAATCAGTCCTCTCTGAGGGCAGTTTAGTATTCAAAGCTCTTGTCTACATGAAAATAGACCTTGAAAGGTCCAATGCAAGGTAGGTCTCTCTCATGGGGGAAAAGGATCCTTAGAAATCAATACTGAAAGTGTAGCACTTTTTCGGTTTAGTCTTCAGGTCACCCAGCCAAGGCCCTCTCAAATCTCTGACTCAGATTTGTCCAACCACAGATAAGTTTATAAACTCCAGGATTTGAGTGTTTAGATAATTTTCAAATATTGCAAGTTCTCTGTGAGTAATCAATCTGCTCATTCCAGGATGAAATACCCTCTACCTATGGGAAGTGTGATGCCATGCTTACACCCAGGAAAATAAAACTTTCTGGCCTCCAACCAGTCAAGTTGCTGTTGTAGCACTCTGCACAAAGCTGTGGCCAGCTCTGAGCCATTACAGAGGGATTCCACCAAAGTTTTCTGTCTTCATTTTTAACAGGTTTTCAGAAAGAAGAAAGAGAATAGTTTCAAGCAACTTTCATTTTTGCTTTTCCAGACCTTACCATTGAGATTTCAGTCAACGGCAGTTTTGTGAGTTATAAGTATTAAACATTCACTTCTTACTGCATGAGAAGTGGAGGTTTCCATCCTCACATTAATAGATCATTCTCAGAGTTCTGCTTTCCTGGGCAATCTGCATCAAAAGAAGCAGTGCAAAATCAGCCTGGTGTCACTAGAATTCTTGCCTTGTTTAGAGATTCTTAGTGCGCCTAATTTTGGCTTTGAGATCACCCTTTCAGTGTCTCTATTTTCTTTGATTTGACCCACCTCATTTGTGGTGTTCCAGATTCAGTCAGGTCCCAAGTTTATTCACAAGAAGGTGCCCCTTGGAGGCTTCATGCACTGCTCAGCTCAGTCAGTAAAAGGGTCTGTGTTGACTTCAGCAGATGCTGGATGAGACCTTGAGCGTCTTTTACTCCATTATCTTTGGCGTCTACTGCATAGGGTGCACAGCTTGCAGGCATTCCAGAGCTTCTGAATTTGCCCACCATCTGCATTCCAGATAACCAAGTGCTTACTTCTTTAAAAAAGAAAAAAAATGGTGCCTATAAACTGTCCTGGAAGTTTACATTACATCAAAGTTCAGAAGAATGCATAACTGTTTTGTTCTGCTTCCAATCTTTAGTGTGCAGTTCTAGGTTATCCTTTCTGTTTTAGGAAAACCTTTAAACATGATTTGGAGTGACACAAAACAACCTAGCTGACTCTGACAAAGATAGTGTGCCCTTTCCAAAAAAAATCATTGTGTCTATTTAAATATTAGGCTTCAGCTTGTTAGTGAAAAATGTGTCGTGCACAGCATTTTATTTTTTTTTTGTGTGGGAAAATACAGTACAGATTTTGAAGTTTAAAAAAGTCTGGCGAATTACAAATTAGGATAATAATTCATGGGAGTAATAAAATATCAGACTTTTATTGCACAATTGAGAAGGGCATTAAAAAGCATCTGGGAACTTGAGGTTTGGAAAGATGGTCTTTGAAAGACTTGGTGGGTTAAATATTAATGTAGAAAATATGGCATCTGTAAATGCCTGGAAATATGCTAATAGAGCTTGATTCAGTGAAGGATTAAGCATTCCTTTGGGGTGCTGAGTGCCTCCAGGAGCTCCTGCTGACAAAAGGAGCTGAGGGATCTCAGTATCTCCTGAAAGCCTGTGGTGCCTGAGAGAGCTGTTTATAAGGAACATGCCAAGAGCTTTCGGTGTCAGCTGGGCCAGCTGAGGGGGGCATGGCAAAGTGAGAGTCACCCGTGCAGCTGAGGTGCCCCAGCACAGCATTTTCCCAGGCCAGCCTGGGCCCCAGCGAGCCAAGGGTAAGCAACAGAGTCACCCCATGCAGCACTGGCTGGCATGGGACTGTGGGGCAGGTCACTAGGGAAGCTGGAGTGAGGGAGGAAACAAAGACCGTGAATCCCCCTGCACCTGCGGTCTGGTAGTCTCTACTGCCAGGCTGGAGGCAATATCATCCCTGTTATCTGTGGTAAGCTGCAGGAACAGTGGCCAGAAACACTGCTGTGCCCTAGCATGGTGGAAATGGGAAACATCTTCTTCTGGGACCAGAAGAAAGAGATCCTCACATTCTCCCCATTTCTTCTAACTCTGGGTAGATAACTACAGTTATCCTTCCATAAAGTCTTCTTCTCTTTTTCCCTTAGTTTTAGTTTTATTCTTCAGTCTGTTGTTTGTTTAGATGTGCTGGTCTCAGGAGAACTGAAGTCCTCACTCATCAGCCTTTTATTGTTTATGCTGAGGAAACCAGCCCTTGTTAGCAATGGAAGCCTCTAGAGGCATGTGCTTTTCGTGCTGTTTTTCAACACAGAGAACCAGCCTGTGTGACTTACTGTCCTTTTGAAGACACTGTGAGTGCAAGGGAGACTGGTGAACTGGGACAAGCCACCTTTCTGCTTCAGCCACCACTTCCTACCTGCAACAGGCTGCCATGGCTTTTCACCTTGCCCCAGCAGTGGCAAATTACCAACCCAATGATGAGGGCTGCACTCTGCTCTTCAAACACCTTGATTTTACTTACATTATTATTTTTAGTAATAACTCTTCTCTCACTCTGTCTCTCCACACACCTACATGGTCTTTAGATCCCTGGAGGAGTTGCTGTACCATGTGCTCCACATAGTCTATGTGCCACAGCAGAACTGTGATGGTGCACAGGGTGATCAATCCTCGGGCTCCACTGGTCACTGAGGAGCCGGGAATGCAGTGCTATCCCTCACTCAGCCATCCAGGGATGCCAGCACTGTCAGTGCAAGGTGCTGGGAGAGCCTTGGTGGTGCTGTGGGCCTTTGTTAGCACTTGTCACAGAGCAGAGCTGTAAGGGGTCTGCATGTTGCTTATTCTGAGACAGAACAAATATGTCTCAGCTTTCTGGCATTGATTTTTGACAAAAGATTCAAGAAGCTGCAGCTGTGTTGGCTCATACCCTCCCCCACTTTATTACAATGCGTGTTGTTCTGAAATACTCAATTCAGCTATAAACAATCTACTCTATCAACAACATGCTTTTGCACTTTTTGAAATGGTGCTTTGAGGCAGATAAATGAAAGTAAGTATGGCAGCTTGCCAGTAAAAATCCTGCAAACTGTATCATCACAGGGGCACTGACTAAGACAGCACATTATTTTATTTACTGTGGAAACTGAAAATCCATTTCTGCCCATACAATAGCTGTTTATTTCATCTTTGCTTCATGTTTGTTCTAATCCTTCTTGACACTTCTAGATAGTAATGGTTCACAAGCTGTTCAGATCAGTGCTCACAGGACTCCATCAACCAGCACTTTTTTCTAGTTTTAGAAGTCCAGCACCCTCTTCGCTGGTATGGGCCCACTGGCCAACAGCAAGGGAAACTGCTTAAGCCCTGGACACAGGCAAAGTACTGGGAAGGTCCTACAACTCCCTCTATCTGTCCGGTGGGCTAAACTAGCATATTCACCTCTACCAGCCAAGGGGCACACAGAAGCTTGTATTGTAAGTGCATTACAGCAGGCACTTACAGGACAAAGGAGTTCCTCAGGGTTTGAGTTTTTCTCTGTAGATACTCAGTCTATCAAATGTTTACACTGCCAACTGTCTAAATTTCATCATGCATCCCATACTAGAAAAACCGATTTTGAAATGCAGAAAGATGAGGTGACAGGGTGGCCAGTACATTCCTGCTAAGACCTGCTGGATTCAGATTAGCCTTGGTGATTTCCTAATCTGGGCAATGTGTCCTGACAATGTGACGGCCTGTTCTTCAGCTCCCGCTCTAGTAGAGCATGTCCTCTGGCACCACTCATCACAATGGCTTGGAGCTGGGAGAAAACCAGGCTGGGGAAGAATGTTGAAACAATTTCAAAAACCTCTGGAGAGAAAATGAGTAATATTTTGTTTTCCTGGATGGTTTCACTGAAATTTAGGGTAAATAATTGCAGTTGAAAGATCTCAGTTTTTGTTGTTCTGTTCTTTCTTTTCTATTTGTTTTCACACGCTTCTTTGTGAATATACTTAATCCTTTTCATCTCCAGCCTCTCCTTTGTTACCCCTTATCCCATACCCCACTGTAGAAAGGTGCAAAAACAGTGGAAGGGAAAGAACAAATATAATAAAGAAAAGATAAAAAACATTTCAAATTTCCTTTTCCAGATCCAGAGAAAACAGTTTTTTGTTAACTTTCAGATCTTAGTGATGGGATTTTATGACCAAAAATCAGCTGAAAAATGTTCTAAGGAACTGTGTTTAAGTCATAATTGATTACCTAGCTATTTCTGGGGAATTCCATTTTATCCTTTTACATAGCCAAAGGGCCTACCAAATTCATTTTGCTCTGGGGATTTCTTCCCTCTGCATATCCATTGTAACCCATCACACTGAATGGTCAGAAAACTCATGAAGAGCCTTTGATGCTGTGTTGTTGACCATCTTTTATAAACTTATCCAGAGTACAGTCTCTTCCTATGTCCTCTTCTTGTCTTTGAGGGTGTTTGTTAAAGTATAATGGTGTTTCATGCATGAATATGTTCTTTTCAGTGATTCTGTGTATTCTACATTCACGGTTACTTAAGAAAGAGCACTTGTATGGAAGGAGATGCACCAGAGGTCAAATAGCAGCCAAAGCATCTCTGTGTACCAATGCAGGGGAAACACAGAACTTTGTGATACCTGGAAAATCTACTGAACGAAGAGAACAAAACACTTTTAAAGCCACCATCCATGGCCCACAGACAGAATCTCCTTGGTGCTTACACTAGAGCTGAGAGTCCCAATGAGAGAGAGCTAGTAACAGTCCTGTTGTGCCCCTGGGACAGTGCTAATGAGCAGTTGGCAATGGGAAGACAAGAAAGCTGTGTATGGCATGAGACTAGGTTGCTGGGCTGCTGGCAGGACAGCTTTTAGCAAAAAAGGGATGGCTGAAGATGAATTATTAAGAGTTACTTTGTTTGGAGAGAGGTATCCCTTTAAATCTGAGGATTTGGCCCTGCTTTTACATGTTGCTTTCAAGTTCTGAGCAAAAATTGCTAATACAATTTTCCATTTGAGAATAACCTGGAAGCTGAACATGCAGGATTGCTGAGCAATTTCAAATGGTTGCAGGCAGATAGGTAGGTGTTGTTCTTCATTCTGCCAAATTCAGAATATACCCAAGTGCCTGTATTTCTATCTGGTTTGTCTTACCTTGAATCTATTCCAAATATACTAGAACTGACAATTACATACATGCTCTGTACACTTGAGACCCACAGGTGTACTTGCAAATCAGCCTAGGGGACTGAATTATGTCTTTGAATAATTTTAGTGGTAAAATGTCCAAATCCCTTACTCAGTTTTCCAGTGCTCATCTATAAGTATCAGCCGTACTCCATATTGGTGGCCCTTCATATTTTTATTTCACAAAGAAATTGTACATCTCTGTTTTCAGCCCATCATGCCTCAGATCTAAAAGAGATGGCCCTTCCTTTCTGCATAAATGTTTTCCTGGAGTGGCCCTAATGGTAAAAGTTATGTGCAATATTTTGGGTATACTCATTTGTGAAAAATTGTGAGCCGCTAAAACATGAGTTTATTCTCAAATGACTGGTAATGTTTGACCACTGCAGAGCTGGGGGTAAAGCTATTGTGTGCACGCAACTGTTTTGGCAGCAAATAGAAAATATTGATGTGAAAGTGTCTTGGTGAGTACAGCTTATTTCACTCCGGGGCACTTAGTTCTGTGGTCTAGTTGACATGGTAGTGTTTGGTCAAAGGTTGGGCTTGATGATCTTGGAGGTCTTTTCCTGCCTTAGTGATTCTATGCCAGGCAAATAGCAGCTTGGAAGAAGTCATCATCTTTGGAGCAATTCCTGTCTAGATAAGGTTCACATTGTTCTGGCATGGGAATGATTGTTTGCCACCTGTGCGATCCTCAGGTGTGTTCAGAGCCAGGGGGAATGGGACAGGTGGGGATAGGAAAAAAGTATGAAGGAAATCCCACCAAAAATGCTCCAGGCCAGAAATGCCTTTGTTTGTTTTCTTAGTGAAAAACAAATGTTTTAGAAGATTTTTCTTCTGGCCTCATATATCAAACATGACCACATTTTATCCTCTCAAATACTGACAGGATTTCCAGCTCTTTCCAGAGGTGCAGAGAGCTTCCACAGCAATGTGATCCTTAAAGAGATACAGAAATAGCAAAAAAGCAGTGGATATTGTAAGGTGTCAATGTAATCAGCAAGCCAATGTCACCTCTGCCATGGCAGAGAGTATACCATGTCCCTTTGGATTAGAGCTGGTGAATGGCTACTGCTCATCCTTCTGTGTTCAAATATGCAGCAAACCACTGTTAGAAATTCCCATAAAGAAATGTCTGTTTGATTCTTCTCCCTTTCTTTCATTTGCTTTCCATTTTCCTATTGCTTTTTTCTTGTCTGGAATGTCCAATGCCTTATTAAGCAACATCAATTCTACCAAACTACCCATCCTTTCTCAGTTCCTGCACAATATGAGAAGTGTTGTCACATAGCACTTTGTAGTGCAGCCATCCTGGCACAGGTGGAGTGACCCCTCTCACAGTCTCTTCAGCTCTTTGCCTCTCAGGAAGGATTCAAGCCCTCGCCAGTACCAGTTCTGGCCTGAAACCTGTTGTTGCTGATTTAGGAGGGAAGTGAGGCCTCAGTGTGGGAAGGGAGGAGAGGCAGAGCAGTCATATGCACTGTGCGCTCCATTGAAACCTCCCTCTGTTCAGCCAGCCCAGGAGAAGGCCAGAGGGCACTTCTGCCCTGACCTGAGCTCACAGCACTCCCCTTCAGCACAGCCACCTGCACATACCCTGGGGGAAGTGCTCCTGAGCAGTCCCTCTCAGCCAGGAGGTGCCTGCTCATTCCAACTGCTTGTAAGATGAGACCTTATCCCTCTGGTCCCAGAGCTGCAGGTTCCCCTCCGAGGCATGCTCTTAGGAGAGGCATGCTCTTAGGAGAGGTATCACCCGTGAATGGGGTGATGTAAGGGGTGTGTTCTGGGTGCCCTTGGACACAAAAGAGGAGATCTGACAGCCCTTTGAGGGAATGACAGTCAATGGTACCAGTTAATATAAATCAGGGACCCAGGAAGAAGTTTTCTTGGGGAAAGCAAAGTAAATCTAACCCCATTGGCCCCCATTCCTCCAAAGAGTGATTGCTCCCTCATCCTGAGTGGGAATTTCCTACTAAACAAAAAAAAGAGTTGGATTTTCCATGCAACAGATGCCAAATGTAACTGCTGAGGGAGAAAGCAGGTGGAGAGATTAGACATGCCTGGTGCTGACAGATAGCATGTTTGTGTCTAATACATTGGAGAAATTGTTCAGGAACAATTCAGCCATGTGAAAATGTGACCCTTGTAATATTGCCAAGGTCAGAAAAACCTAAGGAGATCCGCTGAGTAAGTGCTGGTCCTGCAAGGAAAAACCATCTTAAGGCAGTGCGGTCATGTTGCAGAGGCAGTTTGCCCATAGGGGCAAAGAAAGGGAGAGGAGCTCCTGCTGCTTTTACCTTTTCTTCCTGCTCATGAGGAAAAGTCCTGCATCAATATCCAAACCTGCTCAAGCCCACCCGGCTGTTGGCTCTTTAGTCACTTACAGCTAAATCTTAAAAACCACACTGATCCAGAGAGGTTGATGAAACCTGTGGGAGGGAGCTGAGTGTTCCGTGGGTCCTGTTTCCATGCTGTCTTCTTTTCCTTTTGCTCTGTTCTGAAACTAATGAGGTTTAGTAACCTGTTTCCTTCCTTCTCATCCAGGCCAGCTTGAGGGAGAGAGGGAACATGGCTCTCCTGTAAATGTGTCCCTGCCTGGAAAGTCCTTCTGCAAACACATAAGAGATGTGTGAGCATTTGGGGGCAATCCTGGGGTACACCAGGTGCAGAGTAGATGACAGTTGCTTTTTAGAAACATCACAGACATACAGGCAAGAATATTGCTCCTCTGGAGTCCTCTCTTTCACTTCACTAAGGGTTTCATATGAAAGACCAGTCCTATATCTGCTAGAAGATTTAGCTGAAGGGAAGTAATAGCCAGATGCTCTTCCCAGGCAACTAAGAAATGCTGTGAGTTAGACCTCCATCATGCCCTGGCCAAATGAGCTGGGCACAGACACTCAATGGGCCTCAGGCCTGTAAGCAGGGAGGAATGGAAGAGGTAAATAGTTTTGGGTTGGTGCAGGCAATTTTTGCAATGCCAGCCTGGCATTCCATCACTCTCTTGGTAGAATCCGAGGAGATGTTTTCAGGGAAGGCAGCTCTGGAGATGTCTGAGGCTCTGTGAAGGAAAGAAAATAAGATGAACTTGCAAAAAGTTAATTAAAACTCTTCTGATTATGAGGTAGAATTTAATACTTTAAAAAATGCAGTGTGACACAGTGCAGCACTGCAGCTGAATTAATCATGAATGAGGATAGTAATTTTTAATTTTTGTGTGCATGAGAAAAACACTCAACAGATTTGACAATTAGAGCAGGGTAACAGCATTGCATGGCACAATGTGAAGTAGTTTTTCCCAGTGGTTTTTGAGAGGGAGCTAAACAGATGTGCTCAAATATTTACAAGTGCACAATATTCACATGCTTTTCAAATGCTGACCCTGCTGATTCGTGGAAGTCTGCCTCAATCTGGAGACCAGCTACTGTGGTGACACAGGCTATTTATCATAGGTAACACAGCGGCACAGCCGCCAGCTCCCTGTGTACTTGTGTGCTCAGTTATCTCCTACTTTACTGACAGTGATACACCACCTCAGCAACTCACCTGTACCACCAGTTTGTCCCAGCACAGTCCTGGCAGCAAACTGGGCCGTGGTGGCTTAGCCCCCAGCATGTGGGGTAGGAGTGGCTCCTGTGCCACACCACACCACACCAAAGAGAAGCAGCTTTGATTTCGGCCACAGCAATAAAAATCAGAGTAATTCAGTTGAAGTGTCACAAGGGCAAAGCACTCCTGTAAGGGTCTAATATTACATGTTTACACTGTGTAATTCAACAGGGTTAGCCATCAATTATCTGCATCAAAGTGACCACCCAGAGACCCAGTGTATTTGGCCTCGTCTGTCTCTTAGCTGTCCCCTGTCATGCTTCAATTAAGAGCTGAGAATGCCAGCTAATATTGTGCATATCACCAGCAGTGCAGGGTGTTTCATTGCCTTTTTTCCCTCAAAAGGAGCCCAAAGAAAAGTCAGGTTTGTTCAGCACAAACTGTAGTTGGGGAGGATTCAGGTAAGCCAGATGGCAATGTCAGTGATGAATGGCACAGATACTGTAGGGCTATGCCTGAATATCCTAACTGAGAAAGCTGAGCTGCTCTGTACCTCACTGAAATATTGACTATTGCAGCAGTTGCTTTACACTGTTCAATTGGCTGTGTAATTGCTTTCACAAATTAAACAAAAACAATGGTGAAAATATGTAAAATGTCACCTGGACTGAATTGCGGTTCAGATCCCTGGTGAAAATGAGTTTGGCAGCCTCCCCTCACTTCTAATCTGCTTGATTTCAGCCTGAAGGCCTCTCTGCTCTAAAGCCCAGGTTGGTGTTGCAGGTCAGGCTTTGAATGTGGTATGGGTGCTGCTGTATGAGAAGCCCTGCTTATCTGGTTCAAGCCAGGATAATTAGTGCCCCATTTCTTTCAAGCCATCCCACTCATTCCATGCCTTGTATACTTTTTGATTTACTGTGCCTGTTCTCCTGGGTTTCTTTACTTTGAAGGGCAAACATGCAGTGATACACTTTTCTCTTGAGTTCACGTTTCTTTTTCTTTAGCATTTAGCCTTGTAGATGTGATAACCATTCACTTAGTGAAGATAACTGAGGGAATGAGAAGGGGCCAGATCAGGCACTTGCAGATTTACAAGTCAACAAATCCCATCTGTGCTAACCTTTCCTCAATAATCTCAGTGTCACAGACAGCAGGAAGTCAGACAAGGTGAACAGCATGCCCAGCTCTTTCCTCTCCCTCCCTGCTTCTCCGTGCTCCTCAGACAGCAGTTAAGGGGAATTAGCCAACTGGGTTTCTCCTCATTCCAAGGTGTCTCCTGGCACACCTCGTTCCAAGGTGGCAACCTGGCAAACCTGCCTTTCAGTTTCTTTTCACTGCTCTTTTGGGGGGCTGCACTTTGCTCCAATATCTCTCCTTTTCCGACCTGATTGTGTTCCTGATGCAGCAGCCTGTGTTTAGGAGCAGTGTGCAGCTGCTGCATCTGAAGAAATTCATCAAGAGACAGTGCCATGACCTGCAGAGAGTAACTGCAATTGCTGTGATGCGTCTCATGGGCTTTCAGGAAAAGAGGTTAATTTATCCACTCTTGAGTGGGGAGACTGGTAAACGCTGCACACTGAATCCCTTCGGAAATTATGATTATTCTCACATTGCCCTCACCACTGGGAGTGAAGACCTCTAGCCAGTATTAACCACTGCCTGGTCCTGGAGCACTGAATGGCTTGGTTATCTCTTCTGGCGATTTAGATTGGAAAGCTTTTTTAAAGTACCAAATGAAAGATGGCTCTGTTTTGGCCACACTCTCAAAAGCCAACATGCTCTAGATGCCAGTTACTGTGTATCCTGAAACGAATGGGCAGTTGTGAGTTAGCTGTCTTGCTTTTGGTTGACAGTGCCTCATGTAGAAAAGAAAAGGAGATCTCTGCATTCAGCCTGAGGAGCAGAGTAACCCAGGTAGCAATAGTACAATATTCACTCTCGGTGAAACTTGGAAAGTTTCTGTACCAGTGAGATTCTGGATTGCTACAGCTGGAATCATCATCAGGCAGTCACAGAGATACATTCTATCAGGCAGGCTGGAGGAGCCCATGTTTCTCATCAGATAAATGTAGTAGTGCTTTTTAATACTTTTTAATAGTTTACAAAATTATGATAAGCTCTGCAAGGCCATTTAAAATGGATAATCTTCAAGTGGTATTAAGGATTAAAATGGGTCTGCCTTGTATGCCTTAATGGGCCCCTCACAGACTGTTCAACATTATCAAAAGGTGATTTTAAGAGTCTGTAATAAATATGTTCCTTTGGGGAAGATTAGGAAACAGGGTGGGATTTGCCATCCTTCTGCTACCTCCAAATTGCTGTGCTTTAACTGAATTAATTACAGCGTGTCTGTCTTGAACTCCAGAGTGCCAGTTCACTTCTGATCTCTTGCTCAGTAAAGAGGTTTGTCCTTAGGGGGAAATGTTTGTTCCAAGAGCCAGGGCTATTTAGTATTTGATTATCAGCCTAGGAGAAATTAGTCAAATAAGGCTCCAGTTTCATGAACACTTGCATGCATGTTTAACCTTCCATTCCTAAGGACTCCTTTAGACTTCAAAACGCAATAAAATAAAGTGTGCCTGCAGAAACCTTTGGGGGGCCAGGGACTGTGAGAGTTATTTATTCTCAAACCAGAAGTGAGTGACTTCATTCAGAAAGTTTTCCATGTGCAAGCTGTGCTTATCCTCTTCTAGTGTCCAACCTTGTCTTTGTTGCAAACCCAGCTTTTGTGCACACCACTGTCAAGGGCTGGGCCTGAAATTACTGGGAGATTTGAGTGTGTAAGTGAAACTGGATAAAATGACAGAAATTACCCTCCCTAACCATTAATTTGTCATTTCACACTTTTTTGTATTGACAAAGTTCATGTCCTTGGGCAACCAAGTTGTCAGAGTAGTACATAACCCACAATAATAATTCTTCTCTGTCAGCTTTCTGAGGTTACTCTTTATATATCAACTCCATTGTACATCAGTTAAAGGACTTAAAATATGGTTATGAAACTTGAACATTTCATAAAATGTTGAAGGTTGAATGATTTCTCGAGGACCCCAACAGAAAACGTCTCATAACTACTGTCAGTGTCCTGCCAGCAATGTGCTCCTGCTATTTTTGTCTGTCTAAAATGAACACACTGGAATTTATTGATTTGTTGAAAATTACCAGTTCAGGAGCACAGAGTGGTTTCTTTTGGTTTTACCAAATCTATTTGATCCTTACTGTTTCTGAAGTAGGATTTTACCCTCTTGGCTCCCCTAAGATTTGTGCTTTGGAGTCAGCATTCCCAGAGCTTTCATACTGACTGATTTTCCATTATTTTCCTGAGGACCCATTAGAACTGAGATCATCCACGTTTTCACGGACCTTGAGTGTGATTTGGAGGCCTCAGTTCAGGCAAAGAGCCTTCAAAAGTCACAATAATCTTTGTACTTTACCAAAGGGTTTTGTGTAATTGTAAGTTTCTGCCAGTGTTGTGTGTGTGAACCCAGAAAACTCCACACTTAGCTCTAGCCATCTTTCTTGACTGACAGGTTAAGTCATTGTCACCGAAGCAGATCTTGCACACAGGATGTTTATTTTCTTAATTTGCTTAACCATATGATTGCAAAATATCAATATGTAATACAAGAGCAAGAAAACATTAATATAGTAATTTGTATTAACCCCACAATATGATGATGTGAGAAATTGCCATCTGTATGTCCAACTCACACTGGTTTTTAACCAAAATATATCGTAAATAGAGGTGAGGGGCTAGAGAATGTATTTAATTGGTCTGGTGATGGTTAATTTCAAGGAATAACTGAGGGAGGGGCAAAGGAGGGGTTTATGGGTCTGCAAACCTGCTAACCCCATGCTGTTGGTTGGTGTTCCCAGTTCACACGACAAGCAGAGCACATATTCAGGCTGAGCAACACCCCTGTCCCAGCTGTGGCAACATTTGCTTTTTATTGTGACTGCCTCCAAGTATGTAGCTCCAGTTTAACTGAGCCTAAAGACACACACTTCCTAAATTTCAGATTGTAGTTTTTGGGTCTGTGATTAGTGCTTAAACTCTGACTCTGGGGTTAAACTTTGACTCGGGAAATTGAGTCCTATTACCTTCTGCATTTCACACCTTTAATCCTTTTTTTAGGCATCTTGATGAATCAGCCTAACATCCTACTACTGAAAATGCTAAAGCAGATATTTGACTTGGAGCACATGAAAAATGCTGCACCAACATTTAAAGACCAGTACCTTTTAGATCCAAGAATAAGCTGGAAAACTCCAATGAGGTATGTACTGCTTTTACTTTTATCCTAGAGTACAGTGGTATTTTTGCCTGCAGGACCATTCTGGGTGACTGAAAACGTGTGGAATCTGGAACATTTATGGTGCAAACATCATTTCAGCATTCTCCTACGCAAGAGATGATGAAACTTCCTAAGATGAGAGCCTATGTTAATATGTGTTATGCATCAGCTAGGCAAACAGATGAAGCACTCTTGTTTTTAGAAGCTCCAGATGATGGTCATGATCCTGTAATGTGATTTTTGTGAGCAGAGGCACACATCTGCAATCCAACTAATTCTTACTCTGCAGATCCAATGCAGGACTGGGGTCTAATTCTGCACTGCCACCAGTACCAGCTGTGATTCAGGAGAAATGAGCAAAGCCAAAAGAAGCTGAACCTGTCACCCTAAAAGAGGTGGAAAGACATCAGAAGAGCAGGAACCCTGCCATCCGTGCTGAGACAATACTTGTTCGATTAGGCATCTTCTGGCTGCATGGCATTAGCCTCTATGTCAGTGTCCAAAATCCCTGGCTCGCTACTGGCCTCTGCACATACTGGCTTTCTTAAAACCCCTCAGACTGAGAGGTGCCCCTTCCACTGGGGAGAGTGGGTCCATTCCCTCCTGACCTCCTGAGGGTCACTTCAGCAATCCTTTCAGAGTTATTTTGTCTGCAGAAAACACGGAGAGCAGCATATGCCAATGCCAACCCTGGCACCATGGTCACAGAAATGGGGGTGCTCTACTTCTGCATGGTAAATTTCCCCCCACTCCAGTAAAAACAAAATAGAGCTGTCACTCTAAACTGGATATTAACAAACCTCTTCTTTTGCAGAAGTAGTACATATATGTGTGTATATATCTATAAAGGAATATAAAAAAGGATACCCTCCATAAATGGCAGTCTTCTTCTCTTATTTTTATTAATGCTTAATTTAAACCTTGACATCTAACTCTTCTTCAACATTCCTGACTAAAGAAATTAATTTACAGTTTGTTCTGAAAGCATATCAGCAAATGGGCATCAATACAGATAAGCCATGTATTGCTCCAGCAGTGAGGTTCAGCAGTGAGGTTAAGCAGCTTGTGCTTTGAACTGCATGGTACAAAATATATAAAACTATTTGCTTGAATATATAAATATATAAAACTATTAATCCAGGATGACCTGATATAATGTGATGGTAAGAGTTCTTTTCCTGAGAAGAAAAATACATGCTCTACTCAGTACCTCCTGCTGACTCTCTGCTCCAAGTGAATTGCAGCCTCCAGCTGCATTCTCCCAGCCAGGTGTGATCCAGGAAGAAACTGGCAGCACATCTTTGTGTCTGCTAATGTAAATTCTAACTCACAGAAGTGGCCCACCACCAGCTCTGCAGTCAAAATGCTTTTTTTCTTGTCAAGAATCAACACAGAACATGCCACAAGCACAAAAAAAATCACCTGGTTTAAATCTCTAAAGAATGAAGCACGTGGTTTACACTGATACACCATTAAGTATCACGTGCAAGGGCGGTGTTTCAGGACTCAGCCACCATAGATGAAATGAAAGTAAAAAAGGGAAATCTTGCACAAATTAGACAATAAATGCTTTTAAAGACAACTTATAAAGACTAATATCTACAGAAAACCCAGTGATCTGAATTAGAAGAGTTTAAGGCATCTGAAATAATCTGCTCCTCAGAACATGGAGACACACTCCCTCAGCCTGCAGCTGCTAAACTGTCCAGCAGGTCAGCTAAGGAAAATTGCATACTGAGTTTGAATATTTGTCCTGTTCTTGTGTGACGCAGGTTTAGCCTTTCTCTCTGCTCAGAAAGAGCATGAAACACAGTTAAACTCAGCTCAACAGCTCAATTTATGCTACAAATAGAGCACATTAGCTCTTGACTGTAAAAGGCACATCTGGACTGGAATAAGTCAACTTTGTCTTGGTATGGTAATAAAGAAAAAGAGGGTTAACAAGAGATATGGTCATATATAACTAAAGCTAAGGGAAGTTGAGTAATAGTTACCAGCATTTGAAAAGTCTTTCATGGGACTTAAGTCTCACAGAATGAGTAAAAATCAACAAACCCATGATTAATCCTTTTAATGGAATACTGATAGTTGCCATTGGCTGAGAAAGAATTCAGACATTTCAGATCTGCTGATACACTTTGGTCCTTTGGATGTTAAACTCTGAAGCAGTGCTGAGTTTGGCAAAATGATGATAAAACCCCATTCCTATTCTAATGCTACTTTAGCTACTAGCTTTTCCTTCAAGAGAGGGTTTTGTTGACAGTAAAATTATTTTCTTAGAAAAACACTAAATGAGAAGATGACAAATGCTTTTGTGAATGTTCACACAACTCCAGGAGCAATCAACCACGATTATTCAGACAGAAATGGATAGAGCTAAAATCTTGAAATTTGGCAAGAATAAAGTCCTCAGTAAGGAGTAGCACTTAGAGTTGCTCTGGAGAAAATCTAGTTTCATCAGCCGGATTCACGCTCATTTGGAATTGACCATGTGCAATAGAACATCTTGTCTGTATGGATGCAATTAAGAGATGCACAGTGAATAGTTGCCGTGTAGTCAGTGTAACATATGCTCCAGTACTTCCAGACGTGACTACTGAAGTTGGTAGCAAATCCTGATGTCTTCAACAAGGCCTCAATGTTAGTCATATAAAAACTGCTACGTGTGAAAGCAGCTGGGGATCTCTCTCTTCACTGAAAAAATGTGAGAAAGAGAAGAGGAATCCATGCCGAGGAACTGACTGAAAGGCTGGAGAGGCTACAAGCACTGGCTTGTAGCATTCAGGAGATAAAATTATACTGTTAACCCAGTCTGTGACCTGCTGTTTGCCTTCTGGCAGATGCTTTTGTATTTTTTATATTTTACCTAGTGCATCTCAATAAGAAATCCTCAGCCTGACCGCTACTAAAGGCATCAGAGCATTCCTCCTTAGTCTCCACAAGCATTGATGTAATGTGCTTAACATTTTAATCATAGGGCCATAGGTACTGTGCAAGAAGAAAGGCTGGATCACTGTGCTGGACCTCTGTCACAGCATCTTGGCCTCAAGGACCAAAGCTCACTTGGTGGCCTGTTTGATATAGGACAGTAAGAGGCTGCACACTCATGAGGCAGTGACCTGAGGAGAAACAATCTTAGTCCTAATGACAGTTGTTGATCTGAAGCCTTCTTCAATCTCTGGTGCCAAAATCCAAGGTTGAACTCTGCAAATCACATGTATTTCCCCAGTGACCTGTCCTGAACGCTGGCTCCAAACACCCCCCCACTGGAACTGTGTGTGGTTCCTGTGGTGGTCTGGTTGAGCCAGAATTTATTTCCCCATAGCAGCCCTCGCAGTGCCGTGCTCTGCATTGGTAGCTAGAGGTGTTGATAACACACCCGTGTTTTGGCTGCTGCTGAGCACAGCACTGTAACATTCCTTCTTCAGTGGGAGGGGACACAAGTAGGCCAGCTGACCCACACTGACTGCTAGCTGTTGTTTTCTTTTCCTACCTTACTCTCTCCCCTGTCCAGCTGGGAAGGGGAGGGATAGAGTGGCTGGGGTGGGCATCTGGCATTCAGCCAAGGTGAACCCACCACAGTTCCCCACTTGAAGTGGTTGATGTGAGCCCATCTCTCATCATGACAAGCCCAGCGGGTGATGCACAGGTTTGTCTGGCACTACAGTTCGTCACCAACTCTCTGACTCTGTAAACAGCAGGACTGTGTTGAAACTTTAGACAAGGCAAATTTCAGACAAGGCAAAGAATGTCAGGTAAGATAAGGACAGATTTTTACCCAACCAGAGCTTATTTATGCGAGGTTTGTAAAAGTTCAGTAGTTTTAACTCCACTGCTGTGTGCTTTACTGCTGTTTTCTGGAATCAGGAGAGGAAGTAACAAATTAGCACAAGGGAAAGCATTCTTGCAGCCACACTATGGTGGGGAAAAAAGTCATGAACTGCTGGAAATCCACCCAAAAACATTCCTTTGATCGTCCAAGATTTTTTAATCCCTGTTCCAGATGCCAGAGGTCTATAATGCAACAAGTTTTGGATAGGTCTGCACAACACTGATGCCAAATTTCAAATGGGATTTTTGATGCTCGCTCCTGTCTAGTTTCCTTTTCACAAGTCCAGGGGTTGGAACCTTTCCCTCCTCACTTTGAACTTGGGGTCTTCTGCTTTTAACAAAACCTGAGGAGATGAGGCCATGATGGGAACATAGGCTGGGTACCAGCTAGACACTGTAGTCAGAAAAGCCATCTACTGTGGCCAGGAGCCTCGTGAACCTCAGAGGCTGCTGCCCCCCCGGCTACCCAGCTCTTTTCTTTTCCTCCAAGAATGCCATCCAAGAAAGCGGGTCTGTGCACCAGATCTTTATTAACTCCAGGACCAAATTGCCTGCTCTGGAGCCAGAGCTGGATTCTCCAGAACTAATTTGAACATCTGGATTTGAAACTCCCATGTTACATTATTTAAAAGCAGGTCAGATTCTGTTGAACCATGATAGCCAGCAGGTAATTCAAGTGCGAATCAACAGCCTAGGTTGTATGTTTGTGTGTGTCATGAAGATGAATGTAAACACAGCACACACACTCCCCACCCCAAGGAAGGTTAGGAGGAGTACTGGCTGGCTTCTGCTCCACACAGCAGTTGTTAAAACATCACTGCAAGGTCATGGACAACATTCCAGCTCATCGACGCTGCAGATAAACACACGTCCTTCCCAAAGAGCATATGAAAACAGCTGTTCAACATTACAGTGTATTGCAAATTATTTGTCTTTTCAAAGGTAGTTGTTCTTGGATAATCCAAAGGTAGTGGTCTGAGAAGCACTCGGCACCTGCACTTAGCTATACTGCTTGGAGAGGAAGCTGGAGCAGAGGAAAGGCAATGATATGCTAGACTCACTGGTTTGCATCCAACATTTATTAAGATGCTTTTGTGAATTAAGTGGAGAAAAAAGTCAGGTGTCTAATGACCGGACTTCTGAGGTGGGCAACATGTCAAATATTTCTCCTACGGCCTTACAGTAACTCTTGGTTCACTTTCCTTGCTTCAAACATATTGGGAGGGCTCAGCCTTGCGAAATTCAGTGCAACATGGACCTGTGCACACCGTGGAAAACCAGACCTCCTTGCATATGGAAAGAGAACGGGACAAGGTCAAGACTGGCCTGGGCAGGTACAGGGGCCAGCCAGGGTCCTGACTGGAGGACTGGAGGTGGACTGGGAGGTGTGGGTCCTTTGCTCTGCAATAGCCTGTAAAGCAGACAGCTCTACATCTCTCCTGTCTCATGGTCAAAAGCACACAAGACAAGGCAACGTGCACTGCACGTGCCTACTGAGGAAGCAGCCCACCAGGTCCCGTGGGGCCTCCTGGCAGGAGGTAGGAAAACATGCAGGAAAAAATGTGTTCTAGTACCGTCCTTGTCCTTTCTTTAGTTGTAAAGCTACCCAGGATAGTGTTTTTTTATCATCCTAGGCTTGCATGTGTGAATAGAGTGCTGACTCGCTGTTTAAAACCCCTGCAGTGGGCAAGCTTTCTAAGGCCAAATTAAAACCATTAGTTTGCTGCATTATCAATTAGGACAACTGACAATCGATGAGAATGCTTTAGAACAGACAGAACTCATGGAAGTAAATAACTGAATTCCTCCAAACTGAAGGCAGCCCTCCATTGCCCCAAAAATGTTTCTGTTAAGATACTGTTTACACAGATTTAATCAGTTGTGTCACTGGGGCACAGCGAAAACAGCCTGAGATTTAGCACCAGATTGCAATTTATAATCAATGCACCAAGAGTCACTGAAGTGCATAGCTCCTGCCCCAATTACTAATTAATCAGACCCAAAGAGGTCTCCATAAAAAGCATAGCAGTCAGCTGTGAGCTCTATAAATTCAAAGGGCTTCTCTATCCTTTATGTAGGAAAGGTGACCCAGGAAGCTTTGCATCCTGCAGTTAGGAGCTGGTTACAGGAAAAAGGAAGGCTGTTATTTGGTTTTGTTGGTTCTTTTCCCCCTCCCTCCTTAGTAAGAATGAAACCAGTTTGATTGCAGTGAAGCATAGGCAGTATGAGATGCTGGGAGGAAATGCGTCGAGTGACTTGTTTTCTTGAAAGTGCAACTATTCAGATGCTTTGGTTTGGTCATTTGTTTGCTTAGGTGTTTGGTTTATTTTTTAAATTTGCCTAAAAGCAATTAGCAAAATGGGAGTAGCTGCATTGGTTCCTAGTGGTGAGGTGGTAACAAAACGGTTCACAAGGTCTGTCACCCACAGAGGAGGGTTGTGGGGAGTGTGGCATGGGCTTGGCATTATTTGCTTGTCGAACTCTTTATGGATTTACAGCATTTGAGGCTTTAAAAGCTGCACTGGGGGTACTCCAGCTGGGCTGGAGGTGAGTAATGCTGCCTTGAAGGGGCTGAAGGAGATGCCCCTACACACATTTCCCAGGAATCTGCAGCTCCTTTCCAGAGGTTAGAGAGGTTTCTGCTGCCTTTGACTCCTCTAGAGTGGTGTCTGTTGGGCTCAATGGGCTCTGAAAAACACCTCAAAAGAGTACCTGAATCCTTCCTACCTTGTAATTATTTTGTAAAAGGGATAATTCTGACGTTATTAAAAAAATAGAGAAGGAAATATAAAACTATGAGCTAAATTCTCCCATTTGATGTTTTTGTTTGTTTTATACACTTCATCCCACTAATTTTATGGTCAGACCAATCCTTTCTGATATTGATAGTCCAAAATAGAAACCAACATTTTTTAATACATGCTTTTAGATAAAACCACAAGATATTGTGAAAACATGCAGTCCAATGTGTCATTAAAGTGCATTATTTAAGTATAAATATTCTATTTTCTATTTTTTTTAAGAGTTCTGTCTATGTTTTAGGAGATGATATCTATTTATTTTTTGAGGGCTAGAAATAACAGGGTAAAATCTTGCTGGTGGTATTTTTCTAGTCACTTTGTCAAATGCACGACTGTGCATATTACATAGGGGAGAGAAAAAGCCTTCCCTCTTCTCACCCCTCGGCAACATAACAGGGAACAGAACTGCACATCTGTAAATAAATGCATCATTAGATTCTCATCAATTTGTAAGCTTCACTTGATGTATGGCTAAAATAATCCCACAAGGATAACTAAAGAAGTGTTTGCTTTCAAGCACACACAACACAGACCAGCAGAAACACTATTTCAGTTAACACAGTGTGTTGAAATTTTTGGTTGTTGGCTATTTTGTTTTCTTACAACAGTCCACACTGAAGAATTATTTTAGATGCATTGCTACCAATATATTCATTAGCTGAGGATCTCTGGACATATTAAAAGAACACAGTAAAACAACTAATGATGCACTTGAGCAGTAACAGGTTGTCATTAGAGCAGCATCTGCTCTCATCAGAGTTAATTATTCAGTTGCTTTGTTTTCCAAGTAGGTGTCTGGTAGAATTTAGCAGAATCTTAATTAAAACACATTTTCAAACTCCATGGATGCTCATCTCATCTAAAGAAATCAAGACAATTTCCACCATAAACATCAAGCTTCAGTTGAGCCATCAAACAGCAGAAGGAGCTGAGCCAAGGCGAGTTTTAGGCATTAACCATTACAGTGCCAGTGGGATGCAGGTTGCTGCAGGATGCAGGAAATGGTGCCCTGATGAACTCCCCTGATAAACTGTTCTATGAACTTACCAGTAGCCAACATAGGCACGCAGTTAAGTAATGAGAATACTCACACTGTGTAATTGCTTTCTCTTTACAAACCCCTCACATGCTGCATGTTAATTCTGAGCTGCAGAGGGGCAGGTGTGCGTGTGCTCCCCAAAAACATGAGTCACTACATGTTCAAGCCCAGACCTGCCTTTCTGCCCACTTCTGCTGTTCCACCACCACCCTGCCCAAGGTCCCCTGAGCTGACTCAGCAGCAGATGCTGGTATTTTTGAAACTCTTTATTTCCCTGTGCTCTTCCATAGCGCTGGAAAAAGGTGATTTTCCTCTAATAAAAACTTCTCCCTTGGAAAGACAATGGAAGTGTTCTGTCTTTGGACATAAAAAAATTAAGTGATTATTTTGAGGCTGCATTAACTGTCAGAAACTTCCTGCTAATATAGTTGCCACAGTCATGTCAGAGAACTTTCCCCATCAGATGTAGTAAACCCAGTATGCTTGCAGGGAGGGAGTAGGGAACTGGACAAATCCGTGGCTGTGTGTTTCCACACAGCTAAAAACGCTTTGTAAAGAAAACAGCTCTCTGAAGTAAATAAGCTTGGGTTCAACGTGCTTCACTTGAATGCCAATATCTTTACTTTCCAGGGTCTACTCTTTATTAGATTTCAGTAAGTGCATACCAAAAAAGTTCAGTCTATGAGTAAATAAAGTTTATTTCCCAGTGGCCAGCACAGAATATGAGAACTTGAATCTTAAGCTTGGACTTTTTTGCTGCAGTCTATTGACTTACACTTGGAGCTAGTTGGGAATTTTCTATCATAAAAATGCTGTTTCATCAAAACAAAATATTTTATGAAAATAAGCAGGCTGAGACAGCTGGATTCAGATTTCTGGATGGGAATATTCTGCTTTTTCACATTGAAACTGGTTTTATAAAAACATTCTTATTTGTAATGTTGTAAAAAGTTTTTTGAAAACTATAGATGAAAGAAAAAAATCAAAATCGTCATGAGACATTTCAGGTTTACCACAATGTTTCTATTTCAGTCCTATTTTACAGTGCATCTCAAAGCTTTTTCAGCTGGTGATGTTTAGAAATGGAGCTGCAGCTGGACAATACTTTTGTTCCTGCCTTTCTGATCCCTTTTAAAATAAAAGCTGTTCTAATAGAGAGTACCTGTCTGTCGTGAAAGGGAAAATTGGAAATCTGTAATTCAGTGACTGTAGTTTAATGGCTTGTACAATTGTTTTTTAGGTTGTTTTGAGTTGAGCAAGCAAACCCTCCAAAGAGCAGGGGTAGTGCCAGGCTCTGCAGTATCACAGGACTCCTGATTTGATTGATGGAAATACCTTCTGGTTTTGGCTCTTTAAGGGACAACAAACCTGCAAAGAACACCAAGACATTTCCTTGTATGTATTCTCATCCTCCTCCAAACTGCTGCTTCTCACCTCAGAGCAGCTGTAAGAGCTGTTTCCCCACCACCATGTTCCCTCTTCCCACCAGAAGTGACTCAGGATGAAGCTGCCAGTACTTTTATCTCCTGCCTGGATGACTTTCAGATCTCACATCCAACAAATAGCACACCGCAGGAGCACAGCAGTCCTGGTGAGGGGAGATGGACATCTCGGGGCGTCCTGAGGGGTTTGGAAGGACACACGTTCATTTCTCAGCCCAGGCCTAAGCAGCTGGACTCGCTCTTTCTGGCACAGTGGCTTTTTGGGCAGCAGGGCTCAAACCAAGTATGAGCTGATAACCACAGTACTACCACCACCTCTGAAACCACAAGCTTTTCTCCAGAATACTCAATTCTGCATCAGACTTATTCTGAAAACTGGCTCACATTGAATACCTGATGGTCCACAGGTGAGCACTTGCAGGAGATGACCTGAATAACTCACCCAAGTTTTATCCCTCAGGAACAGCCCTGGCTCCCCAAACTCACACTATTACCACACCCACGTGTGTTTGCGTGCTCCTCCACTGACTAACAGGCAAAGCAGGCAGGCAAATCAACAAAGCTGTGGGCTGGTGCAGGTGGCATTTTCATGCTACAGCACTGGTGGATGACATGGAGCGCTGCCACGTTCGAGCTGTGGGCTCCTGCTTCAGCAGGCACTGAGCAGCCATCGCTGCAGCTGCTGGGTGGCTGCTGCTGCCACGGCGAAAGCCCTGTGTCTGGGAAGCTTTTCAGCTGTGCTTCCTTTTGAAGCCTCCTTTTTGCCTAGACTAAAACGTATCCAGGGACCCCACAGTGTTGGAGGATGCTTCTGCATGACCTCTTACGGTGTTCAAATCTGTCAGAAAGGTTGCCAGGACTTGCTGCTTGGAGGGGGCAGCACGTGGGCTGTAGTCCCTGCTGTGGGACTTGGTGCCCTGTCCTGAGGAAAGGTGGTGTTTGGGAGGGGAAGTGGCTTGCTGGTTGTCCTGCTCCTGTCATCAGAGCATTTGTTGCGCAGAGTGAAAATAAATAAATGAGAGCAATAAATACATTGGTCTTCACAGAAGCAGCTGTTATTCACTGCTCAGTGGGGCCTCTGGTTTCCCCTGAGGAGTGGCTGCCTCCCAGCAGAGGTGGGTGCGTGAGCTCCATGTGGCATCTTCTGATGAAAGACACCATGACAAGCTGGTAGAACCTGGGCCAAGGCAGAGGAGAGGGCCACTGTTCCTGCTACCGTCACGGAGTCACGGTGGTGACAAGCTGGACCTTATGCATGGCCCTCACTTTTGGGAGAGAGTAACATTATTTACTCACTGCCATGTGCCACCAGCAGAAAGATCTACCTTGTGCCATCCTGTCTAATTGGAGCTTGGGTCAAACAATTGTTCAGCCCCATTTTGTGGGCACACCTTTGCAAGTAAATGTATCTGCACACGTTTACATTTAAGCACCCAACTTGCAGCTGGCACCTGTGTCACGTGGAGCTCGGCTCACCAGAGCTCTGCCACTGAGTGGTGTGGGCTGAGCTGGGACTGCCAAAGGACCAGAAGGGCAAGATGTGCCACCCAGTGCAGCACCTGCCCTGCCCTGAGGGGTGTGGACGAGAACTCTCCCTTGTTGCTGTGAAGACTTCTGTGCCCGCAGAAGTGCATTTTTCCACCCTAAGCGAGATCAGATGGGTTGTAATAGCAGAGTAGGCAGAGAGGGGGGCACGTAGCAAGCCCAAAACTGTAAGTGGGGAGCTACAGTGATGCAAATAGCTCATTCCCAGAACTCACACTTTCAGCTTAGTGATATGATCTGATCAAATTTGTCAAATTCTTTGACAGCTAAAAAAAGAAAGGAAAATGAGGACTCTATTTGGGTAAATGGATTTTTATTAAAATTTTTATAGCATATTTTGTATCACTCAGAACTTAACTTGAATCAGTGTACCAAAGACTGAGTTTCTAGTGAAATTCTGTTTCCTCTTCCTCTTGCCCAGGCCTGATTGCAGGATCAGGCACCTGCACCGCCCTGGCTGTCCTGCACAGGGTTTTCAGTGTGGCTGAGGACTTGCCAAGCCCCCAGGGATCTTCATTTGCACAGACAGAGACACAGAGCAGATGCAGGGCGCCTGCCACTGCAGGGACATCAGTCCTGCCAGAATACCCCAGAGCAGTGCAGGTCTTGCTGGAGCAGGGGCAACCATGAGGACTGAGCTTAGCCCTCCAAGGTGCCCCTGGGCAGGACCCTAACAGGGCCTGGGCACAGGTGCTTCAAGTTAACCTCTGGTTGAGCTTATTTTTTTTACATTGATTTCAGCTGGAGCTCAGAGGTATGAGGTTGAGGCTGACCTGCAGAGGAGTTGCAGCAGTGAGAAGGGCTGATCTGCACCAACCAGCCCTGATAGGAAGGGAGCAGCATGATGACTGTCAAACAGTTTGAACTCTGCCAGGTAAGATGACATGAGTGTGCATTTGTGGCTGGGTGGTTTGTTTTGTGGTGCTCTGGTGGGGTTGTTATGCTTGGCTTCCTGGCACTGACACTACTTACTGCCTTTTGTGCTGTTTGAACCCAGCTCTGCTGGTTTTGCTGTGTTAGTGCCTGAGCAAAGTATTGGAGAGACTGCTTCTTGCTGGCCTTGTGAAAATAGAGATGAGAGCAAGTAACGTTAATGAGAGAGAGAGGGGAAAGCTATGCACTTGGGTGTAAAATCTGTTTTTAAAACCAAGATGCTCACTGTGCTCTGAAGTGCGTTGTTGCTACCAGGGTTTGACCCAGTTCTCGGTTCAGCCAGGCTGGCTGGTTCTGGGAAACTCCTCCTCCTTTCATTGTGAATACGACATCAGCTCAATTAATCAGGTTCCATGCAGTGAATTGAAAACCAAAAAGTCCTCTGTGACATTTATCTCTCTCTTTATTCCTGGGGGAAAAAACACAGGCACACAAACCCCTCCTAATGAAAATCAGACAGTGTGAGCAAGTGGCTCTGAAGCAAAGTTTTTCTGCTCCTAAACTGTACTTCAAGTCATTACAGGCTTTACTTGCCAACGTTACAGTAGCTGAAGCAGTATGTACAGCCTGTGATACGCAGACTGGAGTAAAACCTTCTTCATGACATTTTGTTGTATGGGAAAGCTTGAGTTTTTGGAAGACGCTCCGATAACACAATATGGAAAGCATGCTATCTTAGCATTTCCTACGCCGACTTGGAATGCCTTCTGTTTGGAGAAGATCCACTGGCAAGTGAGGGAAGGTCTGAACAGTCAATTTAGATTTTTCTTTTAAATGTATTCTGTATGCATATACTGTGGTTATTTTGAGATTTTTGCCTTCTGGAATGATTACTGTCTGATACTAGATAGAAAAGTCATTATGCATTAAACATAGGTGTACAATGAGTTCAGTAGCTTAGGGGAGCTATGGATGGAGCCAATTAAGTTTCATCAAGAGGTGCAGACTTTATTTGTCTTTAAAACCCTATTCCACACCTGCAGAGTTGTTACCATTAAATTAAAATAAGTTGTAGAGGCTGCTTTTCTTTTCTGAAGTATGTTTTTGCTGAGGATACCCGGACACCCTAAAAACAGAACAACATGCAGTTGCTGACCCTGGATCAAATGCATGATCTCGCTGTGTTTCAGACCCTTCTGCAGTTACGTCCTTCCATGCCCAGCTCAGAGGGGCTTGACATAATCTTGAGGGGGATGTTGCGAATCCTAACCTTTCTGACCAGCATTGGTCCCCTCTGGGCTGTATCCTGCAAGTCTGGCAGCACAACTTGCCCAGAGGGGAAGCGCAGTGCCTTCCATCCCTGTTTGAGCATGCAGGGCTACTCGTGCCCTGTGGTACAACTGTGTTGTGCAATGGGAGCATCTCTGTGTTCCTTTCAAAGAGCTTACAGCTCTCAGAGGAATGTGAGTGGGATGTTATCAGAATATGTGAAGGTGTTTTGTGTTTTATATCTGTATTACCTAAATTACCTTCAAGGTGACTGTGAGTGGTGGGAGGATTGATGTGGTTGACTGGAACGGTTGACTGGCCAGTCTGTGTTGGTGAAGAGGGAAGGCTATGCAGGAGGAACAGCAGTAGTTGTAATGTATGGAGTGGCACAGCAGAAAGGATACAGATGGCTGTAAGGGAGGTGCCAAAGTGACTGGATAACCCTGCTCATCTACAGCATTAGAAGAAACAGCCATGGAGCAGAAAAGTGGAAGCTCCTGCACTAAGGGGACCTCACTTCACCTTGCACTGCCTGTCTAGGGCAACGACAAAATAATGATACCTCTTTCTTGTCCTTCTCTGAAGGAAACAATAGAGAAGACATAGTCACTAAACTTGGTGGGCAGCCCCCAAGTACCCACAGCTTCTGCTTGTTGCCTTTGCTTCCCTGCTCAGAGCACAGCACAGCTTCAGGGTGGAACGTGACCTGCTGAGTGGCTGCCCAGCCCTGGGACCTGCTGCTGGGGAACACAGGGAGCTCTGCTGGCTCCTTGCCTCCTTCATACTGTAAATGGAGCTTGAGTGATGTGACTGGGTGCAGCAGGGCCAGCACATGGCCTTATTTAAACTTGGCCCAGTAAGCCCTGAAGCTGCTGAGCTGCAGCTCCAGTGGCCTGATCCAGCTCTCTGCACATCTGGGTAACACATCAAAAACGTGGGATGCTCAGCTCCACCATGGCTTTGTGGAGCCCTTAGCCTGTGTGGGAAGGGGAGGCAGTGAGCTGCTGGTGCAGCCTCCTTTCCTGCTTTCCGGAAGCACAGCTGGCATTGGCCTTTGGTTGCAGTTGTGCAGTGACTGCTCTTTGTTTCCATTCAGAAAGCATTTGCTTACCACGCTGCCAATACCTGTGTGGTGGTGTGCCATCCGACATGCATGTTGCAGGCTGTCCCCCTGGCCCTGGGGAGTGCCCGTAACAGGTAGGAAAAGTGTCAGGACCTGTTGCTGAGCTCTCAGTTCACACCTGACTGTTCATAAGCAGCATCAACTAAAATCTGAGGCTATAGGCTATCAGGGACAGCAGCTTTTCCTCCTTTCCCCTCACCTGTTGGAGAATGCAGCTGTGCAGTTGCCAAATTCTCTGCCAATGCCTTCTTAGCCCCAGGCTTTCTGGATACTGTGCAGTATTAAAGCCAGTAACCTCTGTGCTGTGTGCAAGCAGCTAGAGAAAGGCAATCCAAAAGGAACATGTGAAGAGAAGGCTGGAAAAAGAGCCTCTTGATTATTCAGTTTTTAAGAGGGGAAAGTGCTGCAAGAGCAGCAGAACTTATGAATCTTTTTTTTTCACTGATGCTCTCTCTCATGGCTTGATTATCTTGTGCTCATTCTGATTAAAGTTTTACTGGTGGGTGGAGTATAGCATTGCTTTCCCATGCAGGATTTGTGGTATTTAATAACATGGATAATCTTACATTGCAGTCTTGTTCTTCAGGGGAGAGGGACAGCAGTTCAAGTCTCTACTCATTTGCTTGAGAACTCCTAGGAATTTGGTACATCTGAGATTCCTCTGTGGCATAAAATTTGACTGAAATCAGCCATCAGAGCACAGTAGTACCATAAAGGACTGTGAAGTAAATAGTACAGTTGCGTACATCTTGCCTCCTTAAGAGACCAGACTGGGAAAAAAATACCAGTATGTTAACAGCATGCTATTGAATATCAGGGTCATTTCATTTCCCACATGCCCAGCTGCAGATTCACATGTTGCTTTGAACGTACCTGTTCTCTTAGGCTCTGATCTTGAAAACACTTAGTTCCTCTGCCTCAACAGGTGCCCTGGAAACTGCAGAGCCCTTGCAGCACTGAAATGAGGCACATAGGTACAGCTGGTGAGGCCAGGGCATTAGGCTGGTTCATGGAGGAGGGGGGAATAGCTTTCATTTCTGAATCTGGATGAGGCTTCCCAAAGTGCTACTGCTGGATGGCTGAATGTGTTTAAACACCATTCTCATGGGCAGAGGGATCTGCTGGCTCAGCTTGGTCAAAGGCTGCAGCATAGGGTGCCCTACTGTGAGGTGGCATTGTATCCCTGTCCCTTATGTGTGGCAAGGGCAGGGTCCCATGCCACAGAGATTGCTGGGGGTGGTGCTGGTATTGGTGTCACAGCTGTGGCACAAGCAGTGGGGCTGGCAGGGGTCTCTGCTAGCTCCTAGGCCATGGAAGCTGTGTTTGTGCCAGGAAGGAAGATGATTTTTTCAGAAACTGTGGCCTTTGGTGTGAACTGACGTAGAAAATGAGGTGCCCATGGGAGGCCTGCAATCCTAGCTTTGTTTGGGGAGGAAGGAATTCAAAGTTTAGCAAAACATTCCTAATCCCAGAAAAATGCTTTGCTTCAAAACTCCCAGCAGGACCCAAGTGGCCTGACATGCTTTTAGTGCTGTCCCAGCTCAATCTGCAAAATCCAGCATGAAGCCCATTCCAGAGCCTGTGCCGATGGGCGTCTCGGCGCGAGCGTGGCCAAGCGCTGCTGGCAGTCGCTCCGGCTGCTCAGCGCTCAGTGCCGGCGCCAGCCAGAAACAAACAGGCAAAGTGCCGCGCCAGAGAAAAGGGAAACATCTTACTCCTTATTTAATCAATATCAACAGACATATTAACAATCACATGGCAACATGCACTATTATTTGTAACCCACCAGTAAACATGCTCCTGAGGCCAAATCTGGTGGTGCCCTGCAGAGGCAAGAAGGCAAGAGCATGTTTGGAGTGCACCATTTCCTCTGGAGGTGTGGATGGGCTGGTTGCAGGGTGCTGCTGACACAAAGCTGCATAGGGGAGTGCTGGCACTCCAGGAGTGTTGAGGCTCCTACACTAGCACGCATTCCTGGGCTGCTGCACATGGATGGCAAGGGCAAAGTCATCTCCTCTGCCCAGATGTGCCTGCAGTGACCACCATATCTGCTCTGGGCCCCACATGCGTTTACCCTTGTGCAAGCTTCACACAGGAGCCTAGAGCTTTATCTTTGTTGGCTGCCTGTGGCTGGCAGTGCTGCAGCTTCGTGTTATGTGATGCTATGGACTAGAAGAAAAAGTGGTGTCTAATTAGAAAGACGAGGTCTGGCCTACAAGAGGATCTTGAGGGCCTTGGTGCTTGGACGCTGTTGCAGGCTCTGGAATGACAGCTTGCGCCGGGGATGGTGTGAGTCAGTGGTTCATAGCCCTCCATGTGTGAGTGTGGACCGGGAAGCTCTTCTGGAGTGGGTCTGGGGAGGGCCTGCAGGAAGGCTGATGATGATGGGTGAGCCAGAGCATGGCTGGGGCTTCAGGTTCTCTCTCACCTGTGCAAGGGGTGGGAGTGGTGGGATGGTGCTGTTGTTATGGCATTGGTTTAAGAACAAACTAAGCCTCAGTCCTCCTTTATCCATGTGAATGCAGAAAGCGTACAGTGCCAGGCTTCCCATTTCTTCCCTGAAACAAGTGAAGTTTCCTGAGTCCCACTGGCTGCAATGAGGGTATGTCCATAAAGAAAGGCAAAAATAGATCTCTACTTTAATTTGAGGAATGTAAGTCTTTCTCTAGTGGTGAAAGCCCCCTCTTCTCCCCCCCCCAGGTGAATGTCCTGTCAATATGAGTGTGTCCAGGCAGGGTTGCACAGCCTGTTTAGGTGGTGGGTTGGTGAGGGGGATGCTACCTCCCCCCTCCTGGGGCCAAAGAGCAGTGTGGCTGCCCTGTGTGTGGAACACCAAAGCTGGGGTGTGGGCTGCCTTTCCCGAGCCCTGTCTGGATGTCAGCTCAAAGACCATCCACTCCCTGCAATATCTACAAATATATCTGCCTCTAAAATCTGCCTTTTAGTTTATCAATGAGACAGGGATAGCATTACAGAGCTGTGCACACACATGTTATAAATTCCCTCAGCAATAATTCCTTCCTCCAGTTATGCTATGTACTTAGTGCATTCCTCCAGTATGATAATCATCAACATGCCTTAAAAAAGAAAAAAGGCTAACGAGGTCAAAACAAAACATAGAAGTTGGCCAGATAGTGGGAAGACACTGCTGCAGCCCCTGAGGCTGGGACTTCAGCATCCTGGCAGCCTCTGCTTTCTTGGAGGATAGTGGAGTGCTGCCTGTTGAGAGAGCAGCAGTGCTGTGGCGAGTGGGTGGGTGACAGCAGCCAGCCCCTCTCACTGCCTGCCGGGCAAATGGCTGGGGCTGGCAGGGGCAGAGGGGAAAGGAAGGCTAAAACATAACACAAGTAATAGAATGCAGCTTGAAAATCTTTTCTCTATTTACGTATCAACCCACAAAGGCAGGGGGAAGCTCTGTGGTGTGTTCAGCTGTTGTTAGCTGCCTGCCCTGTGCTGAGGGTGAGGGTGCTGCCGTGAGACCACAGCCAGGCCCGTGGGCCAGCTTCGAGTTCCTTACTCGAGGGTCGTGCCATTCTTTCCCAAAGCAGCTGAATTGTTCTTGGGCTCAAAGCCTGCTTTCCCACAGTTTGCACGTGAAGCAGTAAGTGGTGTAAGACTGTTACCTGTCTTACAGGGGGTTTGTTTGTTTTTAAAATTGTTTTGAGGGCTCCATATCTGCTGATGCTTAACTAACAATGAAATGTGATCAGGTTTTCTGTGGCCAGTCTTCTCTCTTTAGCTTGTCCTGCCAAAGAGCTGCTTCTCAAGCTGGCCCTGGCAAAAAGCAGTTGCTGTTTCTTTCCTTTTATTCTGCTTTCTCGAGGACAAGGACCTTGTGACCGGTAATTGCTCTCAAGCCAGCAAGCATGCAGGTGTGTGTCTGAGCTTTCTCTCTTCCCCTTGCCATCGTTAAATGGTGCCAGGTTTGGCCCCAGATTTGTCTTCTTGTGGTTGCTGTGGTACCCTGGCATGCAGCATTTCTGGGAATGCTTTGGCCAGCATCTTCCAAGGCTTTCCCTAGCCAGGACTGATGGGTAGTGTCTTTTGAGGGTGAGAAAGATGAAGAGGAGTTGCCTGTGTTTGCTCTCTGTGGGGCACCCAGTGTTGTCAGTCTCGCTGGAGCCATTAACAAAGGAGGTCTGGGTGGGAATTAGCAGTTGACAAAGTACTTTTCCCCCAGCATCCCACTCCCTTGCTTTGTGGGAGCTGTTAGCTTTCCTGGTGAAACAGATGCTCGAGCATCACGATAGCAGTATGCTCCCTTCAGCCTGAATATGTTACCTGCTTGCTAGTAAGCAGCAGAAATGGTGAAATGCATCCAAGATGGCCTTTACCAGAAAGTCTTGCCTGGATTCACGGGTATGGGGCCAGTTTCCCAGCTCCTTCCAGTGACCCCATGCTCCCCACTGCCTCCCTGCACAGGGATGTCTCACTCTGCCACTGTGACCGACCAACCTGTGAGGCCATGGGGTGCCCAGGGATCACAAGTGGCAGACACGGGTATCCAGGGGACCTGGTGGCAAGTGGAGGACTGTTTCTGGAGGATCAGAGTAGCTGAGAAGCTCCGCCTGTGCCACTTCTCAGCCTGCCACTGAGCTGTGTCGGCTCAGTGCCTGCAGCCTCTGCCCTGCTGACAGGTGCTGCATTCCACTGTGCTGCCAGAGGGCTACTGGGTTTGGGAAAAATCCCAGCTCTCCCAGGACATGCTAGTGCTGAATTCTTCCTCAGACTTCTTTTTTCTCCCAAAAGGTTAAAGAGACATATTTGGGAAAGGCAAGCATCTTTTTACTTCTAACCCTTCCCAATACAGTCGCTTATTTTCCATCCCCAGGACAATTTAACTGTAGCATTTCACCTAGGCAGCATGTGCAAGCCCTGCTTCCAGGGGCCGCTGTGGCAAAGCAAACCTCTGCGGTACCTGATGGTCAGAAGCGCATGAAGTGGTGTCACATAAAAGTCTTGGGGAGGAGGTGGTGGCAGCTTGAACTTAGTACCTGAAGTGCAAATACTTGGCTGGGAGCACGTGTGTGCCTCTCTGTCTGCATTCGTCTTTCAGGAAACAAGCAGCAGCACGTTATCGGGTGTGTGAATACATATTTACTACGGTAGGCCCAGAAGGGCTTTTCAACAACTTTCCCTGCATGTGTTGCTAACAAGTCACTCTACAGATTTACCAAGTGAGCAGAATCGCAAATGTTTCTCTTTACAATGAGAAGTAATCAGAGGAGGTCTAAATGGCAAACAGCAATCCAATATATACATTTGTCACAGATATAATGTAAAGTCAGCTCAGCCTCTTTGATGTCACATAAACATGTCATTTTGAAGTGACTCAGTTATGCTGGCATTTCATCAACCAGTGCACAACAAACAGCACCAATTATGCTCCATCGCTGTTTAACATTTGCGTCCTTTAAAATGCCCATCCATTACCAGCAGAGTGGTTTGCAGTGTTTAGTCTCTGGTGGGGATGGTATTCCACAGCCCTCAGCCCCGAGGCAGATTCTCTCTTTCACTGTTTAACCCAGTAGTTTAATTACTGTGTGGGTTCAAAAAAATCCAAAACCTACCCTAAAAAATCCTATGTGCCAAACCTTTGTAATATTTAGCCTCTGAAAAAAAGAGATGCTGTGGAGAGATGCGCTGGGAGTAGGATTTCTGTTTGAGAAGGAAGGGAAGGACACTTCGCCATCTCCTCAAGTGTCCGTGTTATTTGTCTGGTTTCCCTCTCCCGGGGGGAAGCTGGGCATGGGTCTCGTGGCTGGGCCCAGGGAACTGCCATCGTGGCACAGCCACAGTGACCAAAGCACAGCCCAACAGCTCGGCTGCATTGGGTCTCACTGCAGGAAGGCTAGTGCATCAAGAACCACTCTGAATTCACGGCTAAGAGATTGAATCCCAGCACTTGTGCTATAAAATACATTGCTGGGTAATTGAAGGAGGATGCAGAGCAATCCGTTGTGTATTATCAAATGCATCACTTGTAACGTACATCAGCCCCCACACACACATGCACATCTGACGTAGTCGTCAGATCCTGCACCGATGTTCTTTCAAAGAGTTTGGGAGATGGGATGTTGTAAGTGTGGGGTTTGAAATACTAAAGCTACCAGCTGCTGAACTCGCAGCAAAGAATACAGTTATTCCATTTGCTTCCCTGCTAGTAGTTAAAAAGTAATGAATCCTTTTATGCTTTTTTTACATAATAGGCTCCAGCCAGAAAACTGGATGTTTCCTTGTCAATAAAATAAAAAAGAAATTCCCAATATTAAAGGAACAAAGATGAAATTGAGCAAGTCTTATGTTATTGTGGTTAACAGTCAATAAGGAAAACCAGAGTTTTGTTCTGCTGACTTAAAAAAGCATTAGGCTGTAAATATCTAGCTCAGTTCTATTTCAGTATTGGATTTTTTTTCCTTTAAATTTAATTCATGACAAAATTCCCTCCCAAAGTTTTGGTGTTAGTTTGCTTCCCTCCCTTCCTTTTTCAAAACATTGGCAATTTACATATAAGGGCCTTGTCTTCCTAAAATGTGCAAGTTTAATGGAAGCAGTGATTTTTCATATAATAAAGTAATTCTGGGGCTGCTGCACAGTGAAAAGGGGATTTTGGAATTCATGGAACCCAGTCAAAGAATAGGAGTGCAACGTTAGAGATTTGCATTTGTGTGGGCAGGGTGGGTAGTGGGGTGGCTGCAGGAAGGATGGCACAGCTGCAGCTTCCCTGTGAAACCTGACCTTCAGCCACTGGTGATGGGACAAATACTTCTGTGTGTGCTTAAAATACTTGAGCCAACATAAAACATGGCCTCCCTCTGCTGACTTATTATCAGTGTTTTTAAGGAGTTTTTTTGACGTGTCTGAAGACATTCTATGACAAATACTTGTCTTGGGTGGGAGAGCCTAGCAATCCTTGCCTGGCACCCAGGAACACAGGTCCCAGGCAGTTTTACTTCTAGTCGGGGATAGGTTCAGGCATGCAAGCTGGAGCCAAAGGCTGCAAATCCAGCATGGCAGAGGTAACATATTAGGAAGAATAACATATCCGAATGATTCTGAGCAGTTTATAGACAAGCAAAGTTGGACTCACACGTAAACTTGAGTTAGCCTGCAGATCACGCTGGTCATTAAATATAGCCGTGCTGTAAAGTGTGTGCACACAAATCCACTCTATATATTTTAAGTGCACCCATAAAGACTTTGATTGCAGTATTTAGAGGAGAAAACTGTTTTCTTCCCCTGAGCCCAAACTGTTCCCAATGAATAATTTGTCCAGTTCTAATGTATAATTAACATCCGAAGGTGGAGGCTGCTGTCGCCTATAAACATTACCATATTTCCATATTCCTACTCTGCAAGTTATCAGTTTTAAAAAGGAAACTGCACATGGACACACAGAGGAGCGAAGCCAGCCCTGTGACCTGGCAGCAGTGAGTGCCACTGGTGACAACATGGTCACCAGAGCCGCTTGCCCCACGGCTGTTCACATTTGTGGCCTTCCCAGCCTACCCTTTGCTCCCTTCACAGCCTTTGTTAGCCTGCTCTGCTGTCCTTGAAGGTTTATTACAGGCTTATACTAAGCCATAGGTGGCCATGGTGGGAGTGACACAAAAGTAGCTGCTGATCCCTTCCTGCATGCAAATGGGGCTAATTGCTTCCTGCTGAAAACTTCTCAAGGATCTATCCACAGAAACTGTGGACAGGTTTTGGATCATCTGCAGAAATTTGGTTTGCTATTTGGAGTTTATTTGTGATTTTAGTGCTCCCCTACCCCCCGCCCCCTTTAATCTAGTTCACTGAACAAATTTGAGAAACTTTTTTTCCTGGCCTTTTACCATCTGCTAGCATTAATCACTTGATGCCAAATGGTGCCTATCATTCAGGAACAAGCACACTGCAGAGGGTCAGCCTTTTCTGGAGTGGGACCAGAGGTGAGGTGTGTAGTGCTCTACCTGGCAGGGCAGTCACACGGCAGCTGCCAGCGGACGTGGCTGTATTGAGGCCTGTACAGCTGTTAACCAGAGGGAGATGGGAACTGATGCTTGGGGGAGCAGAGTCCTGTGCTCCACACGTCAGCCTGACGCAGCAGTGTTCTGGACCAATGGAGGAAATTAATAGCACAGCATTGGTAGCTGAGCCATCCCAGCACACCTGGCAGATGGGTTGTTATGAAGGAATCACCTGAATCACCCTGGGGCCCCTGTACTGCTATCAGAGAAGAGTCTTTTTGTTGCCTTTTATCTTTCGAGTTGTTTGAAGGAGGCGAGCAACAGCATCTTCCTCAGCAAGAGCTTTACTGGGTGAAGGGTGTGACAGCCTGGGGTTGTGGCACTGCCGGCCGGAGCACTGCCTGGCTGTGGGAGCCTGCACTGCTGCAGCCCCAAGCCTTCACACATCTCTGCACGTGTGTGGGATGGCAGGGCCCACCAGCAGCTCCAGCCTGTGTGCACCCACACTGTGCCTTGCCTCCATCCCCCGCCGCGGGGGCTCTCGCTCGGCACAGCCGCCGGCCGGGGGTGTGGGGTCTCTGCGCTGTGTTGCAATAACTCTCTTTGCTCTGCGGCGTGCAGCGCATGGGAGCATATGGCTCTGTCTGGTTTGTTTGTTTGTTTTAGGTTTTTTTGTTTCTTTCTATTTTGGTTTACTGTCACAAATAATTTAATTATCCCATGACTTGCCATTTCAGTTATGCATTGTCTCTGTTCCTGTTTGACTTGGGGGCAGCTGTTGAGCTCTCCAGATTTAGGGCTTAAATCTGCTCATCGTTATGTGTGCGCAGAACACAGCCCGTCTTGTAAAACTGGCAACTCTGCACAAGGTAGGCATGTGTGAGAGCTGATGTGCTGGGATGCAGCTCACATCCTGCACTGGTGGATGGGACCAGCTCTCGGCCCCCATGAGGGCCCAGTGGGACCCAGAAAGGCCTGAGCACACAGTGGGTGTTTGTTAGCAGATAGCAAATGGTGACCCACCTGAAGCACTTGTGGGGTGTGAGGTACGCCGTGGAAATCAGCTCAGAAATTTTTGTTGTTACTCTCAACAAAATCAGCCATGAATCTTTCTTAATTTGCTTTTTTTTTTTGTCCAGAGCCCTGAGTTTACAGTCCCTCCTGTTCTCAAAGTTGCTTCTCTTAGGTCTGATACCAAGTAGCTTAAAATCAACTTCCCCTTATGCCACCTATATAGATGTATAACTGGAGAGGTCAATGAATGAGAGATGGAGATCAAGAAGTTCCCTGAATTCAGCAGCCTGGGGAAAAGCATCTCTCAATAAAATGCTGCGAGTGGTTTGTAATTAGTGTTGTGTTGATCACTGACAAATGAGGTGTGGCGGCCCTTGCTCAGAAAATAGAATCAACTTGTGTGTTGATCCATCGCTTCTTATCAAACTATTGGTGTTCATATTTACATCTGTAAATCCCAAAAAGTAGCTGTAAATACTTTGCTGGAGATGGATGGATGACTTGTGCCTACAAGCATGTGCCCAGAGGGGAACATTTGTTTGGCTTTTACCTGTGTTTTTCTTTCATGCAGTGGATTTAGGAGGCATGTCCTGTGGGAAGATAGGGAAGCAAACAATTCAACAGTATCTCACTGGAGCTCTGTAGACGTTTATAAGACATACAGCTGTTTCTCTTTTTAATTTGGAGGAATACAGGCCTCACAAACAGGGTGGTTGGTTGTTCCTACAAATAAAAGCCCACAGCTCAAAGGCAAAATATTTTGAAGACAATGTACAATAAGAGCCTTTTTTTTTTAGCCATGTAAAAGCTGTTTTATGAAATTAAGCTGGAAATATCATAAGTGGGAAATGACCACAGAATAAATAGAACCTTTTAGAAAGACAGCAAACATGTGTTATTTATTTTCCTAGTAAATGGAAGTGGCAGATTCAATCAGCAAGAAACATCAGATAGTTATGACCATTTTAATCACATAAAAAAAGTTCATAAGATTTGTTTATGGTACATTTAACATTTTCAGTTTGGGTTGCAGGGAAGAAGTGAATAAGTCACATTCACTAGTAAACTAGAGATAAGATGGGACCATTTCTTCTTATATTGGCAGAAAGGGGACGAGAGGTAGAAGAGTGAAGTGTCTGTGCCATTACCTTTTGCACTGCATGTACACATCTGGAAAGCATTATGACCCATTGCATCAGAAATATTTTAAAACTATCAAACAGTTCCAAAGCATGTACTGTACCCCATGAAGAGAGACAGCCTTCATTCCTGCCATTTCAGAAGGCTTCTCAGCATGCCAAGGAAACCTGTTTTATATAGGTCTATCTCTGCTTATATTTGCTTGAGAACTTTAAAGTCACGCTCAAAAATGTTAATGCTAGATGTTAATTTTAGAGATGGGACAAAGCAAGGGTTATAAAATAGCCAGCTGAGATTAAATTCCTACATAATGACAAGCTGCCGATATGCCATCAGTAGCTGCAAGAGGAAAGTGGAAGGAGGGACAAGGAAACGTGGCATGGGTCTTGGCTCTGGGGGGATGTGAGTGTCAACACTGACCAAAGCCAACACAGCGTTTCTTTGCCTCTCCCTCTATTTTGGAAGTCATGCATCTCAAGCTGAAACATGCCACATGGACTTGTGCATTATAAAGAATATAGTCATAAACAGATGTGTTGAGATCTTGATCTTCCAAGATCTTGATCTTCTCAGTGTTCTTGTTGCTGATGTGTGTCCTTTTGTCAATCCTGGCGCATTGTCCTCTTTCAGTGTGTGTGTGTGTGTGTGTGTGTGTGTGTGTGGTCTGGAAGAGCTGGACAATTCCAACTGCTCAGCGAGAAAGGTTAATTTTCCTCTTGGCAAATGTTCTATTACAGTGAGAGGGGCAGGCTTGTATTTGAGGGACAGAGAAGGAAAATATACAAGCAACATAAATACAAGGGGATCTTAACTGTGTGTGGAATGGACTGACTTATAAGAGCAGACTGTGCTTTTGTGGCTACCACACGTGCTATTAGTGTCATCTTGCCTTGGGCTGTAATATCGTAATAGTTGTACTAGAGACGAATATTGTATACTTGGGATGAAATGTGTGTACTGTAAGAGGTGTCCCTGACGTTACATGTTAAATAAAAGGAAGCAATGAGTAGAAGTATAAGTGTAATTTCTATCCTCGTTCTGATATCTCTGCTCTCTGGTCGAACACAGGTGTTTTCTTTAGAGACACCAGTAGATATAAAGTATGTTCAAATCCTTGGGATATCATCTGTATAGCCTTTTACAGAGCAGTGAATCCAAAGATTCACAAATCTTTGGATTCACTGCTCAGGGAAAAGACAAAAGCTCAGGGAAGTTCATCTGAGGGAAGAGAGAGGAGTTAGCAGTAGGACAGCAGAGAAGAAATAGCACTCAGGAAAGACCTAGGAGGAATTTAGGCTCAGAGTCAAGGAGCAGCAACATTATTTGAGCATCTTAAGTGTTGGTCCAGGCAGGCAGCACAACTGTTGCCTCCCTGCTCTCCTCCATCTCAGTTGCTTTTAACTGAAGAATAAAAACTTGTTAGATCTGGTCTGAGAGTCAGGGATTTGCCTGCAGTACAAGACATGACTGGAGCTTGACCATGTCCAGAGTATAACTGCCTTGTGCATGGGGTGCCCCAGGATCCCACTTTAGTTGCTCAAGCAACTGGATGTCTTAGGAAACTGGCTGGAGGATACAGCATAATGCCGCTCACCTCTTGTGATCTCGTTGACTCTCATCAAGTGGAGATAGCATATGCATTAAAATAAGAGTTGATTGTTTCTAGTGACAGGTCTTCACAACAAAAAATACCCGTTGCTTAATTGCCCCATGTCTATCAATGGAGTCAGTGTAAAACACAGGGAGCAAGTGGAGAGGTTGATTTGAAGATGACAATAAAACTTGTCCTTCATGGGGAGGTGTTGATCTGATAAAGAGCTGTTTAGAGTTGAAGATGTCTTCAGCAGTGTGCTGAAAATTGTCTGTCCCATAGCATTGTTTCGGAGATATGGGCCCTATTTCTTGCTTTCACTTTCTAGCTGAGCAGGGGGGAAGAGATGCTCAAATCCTGGGGTGGGAAGAGTAAAGATAATTTCTTGTTAAAAGTCCCCAGATGCACAGCATTCAGGTCTACTTGTCTGATAGCAGAATAGAGCCATAAATCTTTCAAATAAGTACACAATGCACATTTTGGCCTTTAGAAATCTGTACGACATCATACTACTCCTTTTGCCTTTGCTTTAAAATAGCGTCTGTGAACGAAGTCACAGAAAGGGCTAATAACTGGGTAAAATTACAAAACTTCTTTGTTTTGTTTGGGCTGTGTGTCCCTAAATGTGTATTTACAGCATGGAAGAAAAGTATTGTCAAAAGCGCAGTAGCTATACCTCAGGTCTAAGGCTATTGCTTGAATTCTGACTGGCCCTTGATGTTGTGTGTTTGGTTTATGAAACCTGTTGGATGGGCTCTCTTGCAGAGAGAAGTCAGGTGGCTGCTGAGCTTTGGGGTTTTACTGGGTTTGTGTATATCTGATATTGGGTTGGCATATATGCGGTGCTGTGTCAACAAGTGATGACAGCCACATTGCATTAGGCGTGACATTCAGAAGGTGGATGAGTGGTTAGCAAGGGAAAAAAAATGGGGGAGCAGTGGCTGCTGCATCCCTGGGCTCAACCACTGGTCTGTGGCCTCAGCCGGCTCTGAGTGAAAGGGGTGCAAGGTCCTCCACTTCACCTGTCACCTCAAATTGTCCTTGATGAGAAAGCATGGACAAGTAAACACAGGCATGGTCTCCTCTGGCCCCTCAGCAGGTTCTGTGTTGGATTTGTCAGAGATTTGGGGATTTCTGGGCTCCAGGAAGGTACACTCGCTCATCAGCAAAAAGAGCATGATACGATCCTTCTGTTTGAGGAAGCCTTGTGTCACCTAAGAAATGTGACGTGTGTTGCTGTATTTGTATGGAACTGCTCCCTTTCCCAAAGGCTGGATTTGGGGGACAGCCTTTATTGGAAGGTCGTGACTCCCACTGCTTTGCAGGGACCTAGAATCAGGGACCCCAGGGAGAGATGGAAAGAAGATAGAGCAAGATTTTAATATGATGGGAGAAACATGTTTCCACTCTCTTGAAACACTGAAATGCTGAAACACAGGCACACCTTGGCTGCTCCAGCAACAGCAGCCTCAGCATTGGTGCTTAGGATGGGGCTGCTGACTGTCCCAGCTTTCTCTCATGCACATGCATGCTCTATCTCTATAGGTACATATACATATTTAGCTCAAAATAAACAATGCCACACAGCTGCTGAGTCAGAGGCTGGGCCCTGTCCGGGAATCCACAGCTTGGCATTGCTTCTGTTCCCTCATAGGATTTCCAACATAATTTAGCCTTGAGCTTGATTAAGACCTTGGTTTGCAGGAGCCAAATAAAGGCTTATAATAATCTGAAAGACAAAAAACAAAGAAGTCATAATGCTGTGTGTGAGAAAAGCAAAGAGCAAGGGTCACATGGCAGGAGGAATAGCTACCATTACACTGCAGTACAGCCTCACATGTGGTGCTGCAGTGGATCCTGGGCATGATGCTGCTGATTCCAGTGCAACCAGCATATAATAACAAAGTCATGCAACAGATGATGCCTTTTTCCTCTGACTTGTGATGGTTTGTGTAAAAAAGGAGCATCCATGACACAACAAACACTAAAGTAGTTCAAGTTACACTGTGGAAACGTTGCACCACACCAGTGAGCAACCTCAAGGCGGGTTCTGTTTCCTGCCACCCATGTCATGCCATCCCAGCTGGGGAGACAGACATGCTTTTTGTACTGACTTTTGGTCAGGAAAATGGCAAACTCAGCCCCTAGAGAGATGGAAAATTGTCTACTCCTGACCCACGTGTAGGCAATATCTCTGCATCAAAGCATGAGTGACACTGCTGGGCTGGGACACGGTGGTAGGAAGCTGCAAGTGTGCACACACGCGCAGGGGAGGAGCCCCTCACTGCACTTTGGTGAGCAGCCCTGGACTTGGCAGCACAGAGTAATGTCTGTTCTGCATTCAGGACTCTCTCTCTCTCTGCCCCAAACGCACACAAGTGGGTAATTAAAGTCACCAAAATGTTCTAATGTGAAGGTAGTCTGCATTTTGTCAGGAGGGAAAAAAAACAGCATTGGCTGCTATGCAATGCTGCGGACAATAGCTGGAAGAAGCCTAGCACTTTTCTCCCTTGGAAACAGATCTCCCTCTCTAAAATAGACCTTGGCTGTTACATTCTTCCTACAGGATTAAAGAGACAATTTTTTCAAAAATATTGTTTTTCAGGATGCTAATTCTCCTTTGCTTCTGAGGGGTCATTTATCCCTGCTCACTGTTGCCCTATGCCAGCAGCATCTTTGGGCTGTTGTGGCCTTGGGGTGGTGGCAGAGACAGACAGGTGCCATGCCACAGGCTGTCTTTGTGGGAGCAAAGTGGGATGCTTCCCTGTCAAGCTGAGCTGGGACTGGGTATGGCATCTATGGCAGCAATGGTGCCTCTTCCCTTGTAAAATGAAGACCTAACCCTTGTACATGCTATGGGTGGCAGAGTCCCAGCACAGGACTGGTTACCAGCTGTGGGGAGCAGGAGGGCTAATGGCAACTCTCCACCATATGGGAGTGTTTAAAGAAAGAATTGTGCTGGATAGATCCCAGATGAGTTAACTTTATTAAGTTGTGGCCTAATTAAACCACATCCCTTGCATCTTATCTGTTTTCCTGCATGTCCAGAGCAGTGCCCAAAGACTGTGTTTTGCTACTGAGCATTCACCTTGTGCTGCAGCCCAATAACTGCTACCTGCACCCCAGTCACTGGGCAGCACTAATGAAATTGTGGGGGGATATAATCCGATTTCAGGTTCTCGCTACCTGGAGTCATTACACTGGTCAAGTGCTTGCAGGTTATCCCTTCCTATAAATAGGGAGGCAGATGTATGCAACTCTTTCAAACATGGCTATTTCTATTAAATATATCCAATTAACCTTGAGCAGTACGGAAATCTAAGAGCCAGGAACAAAACTCATCATGTAAAAGGCACATGAAGTCTTCAGTAATGAAGTGAAATGCCTGTGAGTTTAAAGGGCTCTCCTGCTCACCCAGCACTTCAGGAGGTTTATTACTACCCAGCCTCTCAGTGGCCAGGCTGGAGATGTCACCTGGAGGTGAAAAATCTGTGTCTGGTGCAAGTTAACCAGGGGGAGCGGCGTTAGGGGGCACTCAGCAGGGTGGGTTTGTAAGTGAAGTCTCACACCTGTACCTGTAGGCACTGCTCAGTAGGTGCAGAAGCTGCCAATGTGGTTTGCTGTCAGTAGATGTGAATTTTAATGCAGTTCTGTAAAAGCCAGAGCCAGAGGGTGTCTGAGGCTGCAGAAACAGCCCTGTGGGTGATCCTCGGCCTCACCAGAGGAGTAGAAGGGACCCAGGGCAGGACCTGGCAGGGAACTGGGGCAGCAGTGTCATGAGCAGCACTCTTGGCACATCCATTGATGCCTGTGTGTGCCGGCACTAGACAGGCTGCCCACATGCTGCTCCTCAGCACGGAGCTGACACCAGACAGCTTGAGGAACTGCCACTATACAGATGTCAAAAAGAAAGGAAAAGAAAAAACCCTTTTGCCCTACTTGTTTTTAGGGAAACTAACTAATGGTGACCTGTAAAATATCATCACTAACACGAGTGGAAATCCTCTCGTGGGAATTTGTTACTGGCTTATAAGAAGAGAAATAAAAGCTTCTCTTGAGTGAGAGCACAGGTCTGCAGGCAGGATCAGACAGAGTGGTTACTTCTCACTTGGCACCGTGGTCATGGCTACATTTCTGACTCCTAGCTCACACACAACCAGAAAGCTGATCCCCAAAATTACATGCCATTAAATGACTTGGAAGGAAAAAAAATATACTACTGAGTCCTAATACAAAGGTTTATATTCTGCATATCTGTTCTATGTCTTACTGCAGAAATAAACAGCCCTTAACTGAGAAATCTCTGTGGACAGGAGGATAATAGATGAAGGAGAGATGGTTGTATCATTTCACTCAGTTGGTCATTACATGGAATTATAACTGTATTATCAATAAGCCTCAATGTCATTACCTTGCTATACTTGGCAAATGCATGCGTGCACTCCAATAAACATTCTCCATCAGAAATATTGCAGCCCATTAGCTAACTCTAGTGCCTGAGCTGCTCACCTGACTGGGGGGATACACTGTGCTGCTCCTGCAGCAGCACCAGGCCCCCCCACATACCCCTTTCCACCTCCCGAGGGCTCTGGGCATGCTTCACCAGGATATGGGCACAGCAGCCAGCCTTATTGTAATGTTTTGCTGAGTCTGAAAATCCTTCTTCAAAGAAAAAGAAATGTTAGTGCTTGTGTAGCCATATCAGCATCCACAGTCTGTGAGGTAAATCTTGTTGCAAGTTTCAGGATATTTATTTTTTAAAGAGAGAATTAATAATTGTTGCCTCCCTAATGAAGATAAGTGTCACAGGAGACTTGGGCTATTGTGTATTTCATGTATATGATCTCAAATTCTTCCGTATCTCTCTGCAATTTATTTTCACTCAATTAATTTTATTTTATGGTAAAGTAAATGGCCCACAGTGCTGATGGGCATTAGCTGCAGAGCTATCACATTATAATACAATCAGGTTAACTCCTAGCACTATGAGTTAACACTCCCATCTGCCACACATGTCCAAAAATGATTATCTTTCTGGAAAAGCACATCTCTAAGTCTGCTAGTAACCTGCAGCTGAGTTACTGTCACAGGCCAGAGGAGCATGCACCCTGCAGAGGGCTGCAGCACAGGACCTGTGTTGCCTCTGAGAAGCACCAAAGTAGGTCAAATGTGTTTACTATTTTTATAGGATCTTTTTTTAATTGTGATATTCTCAGTGTGTTAAACTTCTGTGGGTTTTGAGTGGCAATAGGAAAAGTTGAGTTTCAAAATATCGCAGACTTTCAAAAACAAACCTGATATTTTCTGAAGGTGCATTGAAAAATTCTTACAAACATTTCTAGAAGAGTAATTTGCTGTATTTGAGGAAGGACAACATAAGATAATTCTTTTGCCCTAAGTTCTGTGTAACATATCCACACTCAGTAGAACCAGCTTTGTTCAGGAGGTCAGAGGAGCCTGCCTGCAGCCAGGATGTGTTTCCTAGCCTCTCTCCCAGTGACCTTGTCAAGGCAGTGCCTTGGGTCACTGCAGCTCAGCAAGGTGCAGTGCAGTGTGCCCGTGGGGCTTCCCAGCATCCAGTGGGCATCAGGGAGGTGTGCTCCTGTAACACTGATGCTGTCCTCTGGCTGTGCTCCCCCGACTAAGGAGGTGTCAAACCACACTTGGGACCTGCCCCGTCTTACCTATCACGCTGGTATTGCTTTAAGAAAGGCTGTAGTGCCTTTCATTCAGAGGGCTTCAGTTTGAAGAAAATGTGGTTTTGCTCAGAAAAAGGCCAAGTCCTTGGTTTAAAGCCACATGTTAGGCTCAGGGCAAAGCTTAATGGTCACGCTTGAAAATTCCCCCAAGCAGGGGTTTGTTGTGGAAATGCTGCCGCAGCCTTTGCTGTAGCAGCAGCCTGCTCTGTAACTAGTGCTCTCTTCTTACCCAGATGGCACAGGGACAGGCACCCAAATGGAGCAGCCCACGTTTTGTCAGGGCAAGGTGGGCATTGCCCTGTGGCTCCTTGCTCCCACCTTTGGTCGTGCTGCTCTGGGCACAAAGGCACTTGCAGCATGCAGGCAGGATGGGCAGGACCCTTTGGAGGCAGTGGGTGCTTCAGGCAGGTTGGTGGGTGGGAAGACATGTTTTGGTTTGGATGTTGGCAGTATTGAGCACATCAGGTACTCCAGAGTGATGAGGCTGGCTTGAGCACCATGAGGTATTGCTAAATGGTGCAATTTGGAGGCATTGTTTTCTCACCCCAAAAGTACCTGAAGCCTTTTTTTGCAGTCAGTACAACTGGAAACTTTTTTTTTTTTTTTCCCAAAGTTGACTCCAATACCCCAGCTCTTAGAGGTGGTACTTGAGGGAATAACTCTTTAATGATAGTAATAAAAGCTATTTAGTCAATAACATACTCCCAGAGCCTGTGCCACTGCTTTTCCTGCAAGGAAATCCTTGCAGCCTAAAGCAGTTTGCTATGTAGAGAATTCACAATCTGCTGATAAAAAAAGAATAATTAAAAAAAATCTTCCCAAATTTTAAATATTAAATCAACAGCAATGTTTGGGTCTCTGGTTTTGCCTACTCAGAAAACAACTTTGAGCAGCGCCTCTTGGGTTGCAGGGAGCATGGCCTTGGGGCAGGCTTGTCCTGGACGAGGCTGGTTTTGGCTAAAGGGAGAGATCTGCTTGAGATGCAGTGCCAGGACAGCATCCTGCCTTGTCTCACCATCCATGCCTGTGGCACTGTGAGACACCATGGCTGTCTTGGGGAGGCACAGGCCAGCAGGGATCTGTGCAGGGGGCTTTGGGCTGAGCAAAATGGCAGTTTTACAGCTCTAGTGCAAACAACTAAAAACACTTTCTGAACAAGCATCCAGTAAAATTGTATTATTACATCCTGTGAACAGCCTCAAAATCCTTAACTTGGGGATATCAGCAGCTCCTCAGTGAAACTAAGCTAATAAACAAGTAGATAATTAACAAAGACAAACATGAATCTTGGTACCAGTGACTTCATATTAAGAAACCTTCTGGTTTTAATATTTGGCATGTATGCATGAAATAATTTATTGCTGTTTCAAAGCAATTTCAACTGTTAAACATTCATTGGTTTGCTGAAGGAAATGGTAAAAAAAAATTGTTTCATGTGAACATTAGTTCTTAATTTTAACATTTCCTTATTTTCTATAATGGGATTTGATGTGGCAATAAGCTTTAGGAACAGATCTAAGTGGAAAAATATTGTTAGCAGGTGAAGGTTTTCTTACCGGATCCCTGAACTGTCCGCAGAACAGGATGGTTTCATCAGCAAGCACCCTCTGAAGCATGGAACTTGGGTGTCAGAAGGATTGCCTCCCTCCTGTGCCCATGCTGAGGAGTAGCCTTAGGGATAGCTAAATACATCCATAGCTGAGAGGCATGTTCTGCATCCCTGTACTGCTGCTGCCCAGATTTTGGGAAGTATTGATTTACTAAAGGTGCATGTGAATTAAGTGCATCAACTTATTAATATGTGTGCAGCTGAGGGACATGTGTATAGAAAAGCGCTGTTCAATTGTCACCATGGATTTGTCAACCCTTGGCAGCCCAGGCCTGGCCACAGGCGTCTGGTGAGCCCTGGATCACTGCTGGACCTGGAAGAAAAGCTCTGCTTTGCCCACGGCTTCTCCTAATGGTAACTTTAAGCTTGTCAAAAATTGAGTTGTACGTAGAAGTCAGAAATTTTTGCACACACACGAATTCCGTGCCCTGTTATATCTGGTTTATGTTTATGCATTGATTGAAGAAAGATGATGTTTTGCTTGACAGAACTGTGCAACTGAGAGATAATATGCAGAAACGTCTCCAAAATACTTCCAATCTATTTTTATTTTTGAAGCAGTCCTGGACAGTGTCATGTTCTCATCTTTAACTCTGAAAACTAAAAAACCTACACAGGGAGGACCCCTTGTCTGCCTGGTGCCAAGTGCCAGAGAGACCTTTGCTGCTCCTGCTCAGCACAAGGGCTACAGTGTGACATGCCGTGTGGCAGGGAGGTGGCTGCGACAGTGTTAGAGGAGCTTTGGGTGAAAGAAAAATGATTCTGGAATAATTCCTACACAGCTAATACAATGAGAGGCACAACTAGGATGGGGTGCGCTGCGCTCTCAGTTTGCAAACGCCTTGCCAAGTCCCCCTCCCTGCTAAGCACCAGCCTGTGGCTGCCATCCCTTTGCACTCCAAGCACCCTGCAAGCAACGTGCATGGCTCAAGCTCCCTGCTTCACCACAACTCTGTTCACTTGCATCAGAAAGGTGTAACCTAATGGAGGCATGGAAAAGTGATGCTACAGTTTTATTTCCCAACCTTATTTTACTATTAGTGCGGTGAGCTATAGAAAGATATGGATAGGCAGGAAAGCTGTGGCATACTTTTGAATAGGAAATCTAGCAAATTCTTTGCAGTGAATTTGATCTCCTGCATTTTTGCCAGTTTGGTTTTCACTATTATTGGGCACAATTAAAAATTAGTAAAGCTGAGGTAAGAATTAAAGTTTGTAATTAAATTTTCTCTCCCTACCATGGTTAGCATGAATTTGATGTTGATGTACAAGGAAAACTCCTTTTTGCAACAATTAGCTTTCAAAGAAGTAGGCTGTAATGGAAAGCATTTGCTAAATTAAAAAGACTGGCAAACCATGAGTATTTACAGTTAAGGGGCACTTTCTGCTCGGTGCCGGGTCAATGGCAGACTCCAGCGCTCTCTGCCAGTGCCTGCACGGGCCCTGTGGCCACCGGGCGATGCCCTGCTGGGCATCCATCTCAGCTCTTAGGCAAGCCCCTGCACGTGGCAGCAGCCAGGGTGGAGGGGAGTAGCAGGAGAGCCCTGTGCATTTATCCATCAGCCTTTGTATGGAAGTTGGAGGTGCCTTTGCTCCACTTGCCGCCACTCTTCCCCCGCGCCACAAAACCGGGGAGGTGGGAGCTGCCCGCCTGCGCGGCGGCTGCCCTACATAAAGCGAGTTCCCAGGCTTGCATCTCATTTCAGTGCAAAAGTCAAACTGAATGACTCATGCCAAATCTTTTTATCTTGTCGCTGCGACTGTCAGCGTAGCAGAACTCCAATATGACTATACTTATTGGAAGGATTATTTTTAAGTACCAAGCATATATTTATACGTGCATCGATATTTCATCATTTTCAGCTGAATTGATCTACTGGAGCAGAATAGTCCCTCTTTATAATAATCTCCAACATGTTAACTCATTCATCTGGGTAAGCCAACAAGTTCAAGTGAGGCCTCCAATATGTTAATTATTCATGCATGAATCTTTTATTTCATCTAGCCTCATCCGCCCCAGACTGCCTTTTCTAGGAAAGCTCTCTGTTGAGAAGAAAGCAACAAATACTGTACGGTGATTTGACAGGGGGAAAAAATCCTCTGCATCTTCCAAATTATAAATTGTCTAGTCTCAGCCTTTTTTCTCTACTGCCATCTATTGTGCAGCAAAAAATGCATAGTTCAGCGGCATAAAATCGTGAGTTCTGGTTTAAATGAGAAGGGTCATTTGTTGGTGGCTTCTGGATGCTTGCAGTTGCTTCTGCTCATCAGAGAACCTATTAAGTTAATAAGGAGAAGTAAAACTGACCAGGAAGCAATAATTAGGAGGCCTTAGGAGCACCTAAGAATATAGATAGGATCTGGTGTTAGAAAGTACAAAATGGGCTGCCCAGGCTTTTCTTGTAAAAATTCCCATAAAGGGGAAGTAGCCCCTGGCTCCCTGGATGGCGCAGCATGGGGCCAGCCCTTGCAGGGCCTCAGGCAGGGTAGGCACAGGCTCCTGTCCCCCTGCTTGGGGCTTGTCCCCACCCCAGAGGAACCAAGCAGGGGCCCCTTGTCTACATTTCTGCTCCCCGCTCACACTGCACAGCTGCAGCCCCTCCAAAGGGCAACTGCTGTCAGTACCTGTGCAGCATCAGGCAATGACCAGAATGGAAATGGGGGTTTTCTTCTCTGCTCCCTCCCTCTTATAGGCTGCCTCCTCTCTCCAGAGGGGCACTGTGTTTCTGCAGAATGGGTTGTGCCACTCGTGTAGAGAGCTAAAAGACTCTGTTACTGTCTGTAGTGACAGTACATGGGCAAAAATGCCTTCAGAAAGGCATGTGCTGTGGGGCAAGTCGTTTTTCTTTGTGGGATTGGTTCAGGTGTATCACAGGTGTTTTGTTCCTTGCTCATACTGGTTTTACACTAACCCTGCTTACTTTACCAGGGTTACTCCTGGTTTACACCGATATGATGGGAGAACTCATGCCCAAGGCCATCCCCAGAGAGCCTGGGTTTTCAAAAACATCAGCTGGCTTCAAAACTAGGACTGTGTGAGTTTCCCTCAGGGCCTTGCTCCCACCTCTGGTGGGAAGATGACCAGGAGCCATCATGGCAGAATGCAGCAGGCAGCCCTTGCCCTCTCTCCTTGAACTGCTGATGCGATGCTGTGCATGCAGCCCCCGGTGCTGCAGGTTGTTGGTGACCACTGGTTCTTAGGGATGCCTACTCCATATGGGCAAGGACAGACCTACCAGTAAAGGGAGGATTAGTGCTACTGGAATCTCAGGGCAAGCCTCTCAGTGGTGCACGGGGGATGCAAGGCAGATGCAGCAGCAGCTGGCCATCCCACTGTAAGGGCAAGGTCCCTTCTCCTCTATGGCTCTGTTTGCTTCCAATTTTGTCAGCCATTTCCTGGACAGTAAAATAAAACTGCCCAACAATAAAGCCAGTCAAGTCCTCATTTGTTTAGGCTGCCTGTCAGGATGTCCCCATGAAGATGCATTGTCTCCCATCATCTGTGGCACACAAAAGGGAAGCCTGTGGTCACATCCCAGCTACTGACTTAAATGCACTTGTATGGCATCAAAAGCAGTAAATCCACAAACCAGTGAGAATTCAGCAGCAAAATCAAGTGCAGGATCACAAGCATTGATGCATGCTTAAAAAGATAAAATCCTAAAAGGTTATGACCAGGATATTTTCAGGTGAAAAAAAGGTCAAAATAATGAAAATTAGGATCAAAGTAATGGAAAGTATATGAGAATTAACCATTCTTAATACATCTTGCATGAAAGATAGCTGAAAGCCAGTTACTGGTGGAGTATATATGACAGAGTATTAAATTGGTTTTGAACACGTGAATGGTGTAATGCGCCGTGGCCCCGGGGCAGAAAGGAATACAGCAACCACGGCGAGTGCCGCTCCCTCCGCCGAGCGCCGTGGCAGTACCTGTTTTACAACTTCACAAATACTAAAAAGTCATCCATCTATGTCTAAACCAAAATGACATTACATATTTTCTCAGATTTATTAGTAAACTACTAAGTAGTAACATTAAGCTTTTAGAAAAAGATTAACGACACTGTGCGGCGGTAACCTGTCATCTTAATTTAAGGGAAAGCGGCTGAAAATGCTCACTCTTCGTGAGGAAACATGCAAAATCCTTCGCCTAATGGATGTGGAAATGGTATTAGATCCCTCTCGCATCAGGACATTAGAAGCGTGTTATTTGTTCTTGATTTGTTTGTTTTTAAGTTTGACGCTGTTTTTGTTTGGGGTTTGTTTCACGGCAGAGGGAAGAGAGTGTGTCGGTCCCTGCTGCTGCGTGTGCCCTCCCCGCCCTGTCCCCCGGCTCCGCCAGCCCGGACCGAGCCCCGGCCCGCTGCCGCTGCCGCCCCGGGCTCGGCGGGTCCCCGGTCCCCTCCGCTCCTTCCCCTCAGCTTGAGAAGCCGCCGCCGCCCGTGCTCGCTCCACCGGCGGGCGAGGGACTGCGCGTCCCGCACATCCCGGGGGACCGCCGGTGAGGGGGCACGGGGAGCTGCCTCTGTCCCTCCCCTCTGCCCGGCGGCATCCTTCCGACGCTTAGAGCGTTGTGTTTAGGCTTCAGGCTGATTCCCCTGCCGTCAAAGGCTATTTAGGTGATGCTGGGAGAACCCAAACCTTTCAAGGAAGTTAAAAGTGCAGATGAGAACAACTGCATGTATTTATCGACATTACAACAAACGTTAATTTTTCCTCTTAGTCTGGGAGGGACAACATCAATATATATTTTTGTCTTCATTTGCTTCTTTCAAGCGTTGTAAATGGCAGCTGCTTCAGACTAGGAGCATATGAGAAGCGGTCCCGGTTCCCGCTGGCTGGGATGGAGCTGCGCAGCAGCACCTCACAAGGAATCTGCCACCAAGCCCACTTTTCACAGGAATCTCATGATTTGCCAAAGCCAATAGATTCCAGTGACATGTGGGTTGTTCTGAACTTGGGCTGGCAAACCTGCCAGCCTCTGCTCAGTGTCTGGTAAACCCTGGAGACAGGGTGCCTGTAGACTTGTCCCTACCCTGTGGATTGTCCCACCCAGCCAGCAGGGAGCCCCAAAATTACAGTGCCTGCGTCTGTGCTGCCCTACATGGAGCTACAGGGCAAAGCCCACAAGGCTCAGCTTCACCTGATTGTTGCCAGCTGAAATGCGATGCTGTTTGAAATGGTAATTTGAACTGTAGCCCAGAATTAATTGATATTAACATAGGAATCAGAATACCGATGTTGGGAGATAGTAACACTGTTGCTTACTATGCATTGGTGTAAATGAAATGGAAGATGCCAAACAGTGGCAAAACAAACCTTATAAAAGCTTTTCAGTCCATTTGAGCACAGAGGCAGACTGAAGAGAATTGTCCATGTCAAGGCTAGACAAAAATTCCTGATTGTTTCCCAGATAAGCAGTCATCAGTATGTGCCAGTGAAACCACATGCTCAGACAGCACATTTGGCTCAAAATTCCAAACCCATTCGTACCTGCTATTATTACCCTAAAATCTCTCAGAAAACAAAATAACGGGAGAGACTGCACAAAAATCTCCCTAATGATTCAACAGTAAAATATAATATAGATATTGAGTCAATATTGCATTCTGGTCCAAAGCTCATTTGGGTCAAAGCATAATTCCAATAGAATGGGATACAGATTGGATCAGCCCTTAATGAGGTGTCACAAAAGAAGTGTCAGTAAAATATACAGGCCAGCATATATTTTATGGGGAAGATAGTCTGAAGTCAACATTACAATTTACTAATTCAGTAGAACAGCTGGAAAAATAAATTTGTTTAGCTGGAATAGCACATCTATTTATTGAGCCTCCTTCCGAAGCTGTGCACATATCAACAGTAGGATTGGTCTCTAAAACACGGGGGAAGAGAGGAGGGGGATGATGGTGAATTCAAATTGATGCGCTACTTATTCCACACTAGTAATTCAATTAATGATTTTATAGACCCTGCGCTGTCTCACATTCTCAGTTGTTCTCAGGCAAATGAGATGGGGAATCAAACAATTAGCTGGGGTTGGCAACGTGGCGGGTTCAGCCTGAGCAAAGTGCTGCACAAAAGCCACCTTCTGCTTCCTGCCCGAGTGTGGGGCAACAGGGAGCTCCTCTTTGGCTTTTGGAGAGGAGGCTGGGTGGTTGCTTTCACACTCTGGCCACCAGAATCTTTGGTCCATTATTTTCACCACCCGTAATGGACCAGTCAGAACCGATGCAAAACAGTTTCATCTCGTTACTCGCTTCCGTAACTTCTTTTGGCAGCGGAAAAACCCTAACTGAGGTTTTCCATACTCAATCTTTGCTGAGGGCTGATGACATAAGGAAATAGTTGTGTGTGATTTCTGAGTTACGACCAAACTTTTTGTCAAAGCTGCAGCAAAGCCAGTGCTTGAAACTTGAGATGAATGTAAACTCAATTCAGGAAATTGTTTAGGTACCTGCCTGATTTTAAGCAGTGAAATAGTCCTCCTGAATTCACCTGAATTACTAAAGTGCTTGAAGATAAACATTTGCTGACATCAGGCCCTGAGACCCCCGGTCTGTGCTGCTCTCAGACCTGGATGAAGTTAGGGCAAACAAAGTCTCCCGTAAATTATGCTTTAAGTATTTAATTTCGCTTGGGTGCTTCATAGTAATATTTGCTGTTCTGCACCAGCAGAACTGCCATTGAGACATTATTTTCATATGTATGTGTGCATGTACACTGCAGGAACCAGTTGTCATCGTGTCCCCTATACTGCTGGGGCGGGTGTGGGGGTGGCTGGGCATGTGGGTGCCTGACAAGCCTGTGCCCTGGCATAGTCTGGGGTAATAGCCTTTCCAGATAAGCAGCAGGCGTGCAGCACTGAGACATTCCTCTTTCAATCTTTTTTCCCCAGCGTTCATCCTATTAGTCATTGTTTTGTTTGCAAATGAACGTCTCTCTGAAGACTTCAAACTGCAGTTTTGCTAACATATCTGACAACTGCCATCCTTGATCTCGAGGATCCTCTGCACCCGGGTTGCTCAATGTGGGCAGGAATGCCAGCTGGACACACCACCAGCATTACCTGTGCTGGACCAGGGTGCAGGGAGGGTGCCTAGTGCACGCAGGGCATGGCCTCAGCACTGATGCCTGCTGCTGAGGCACACTCAGTTATTTTCTTCCTATGCAGCAGAACTACCTTTTTTCAGGAGGCCAGTGGAGGTCTCTATATTTTATTCACATAATCCAGACCTTCAGTGTCAGTGCCTGAAACGAATTACTGTTTATATTAGAAACTTAGTTTAATAAATTAAGTCTGGTCTATGAACTGTCAAAGTTCCTATAGTCTGCAATTCATATAGAACAGATGCCTTTTCCATGACTCTTAACTAGAAGTGGCCAACTTGATTGCTTCCTTTTTGCCATTACTACATTCTGTAGGTTTAGTTATCTACTGCCTACAGAGAATTCAAAACAATTTAAAAGGGCATCTGGTATAAAGTACTCTCTGGGAAAAAAAAATCTTTCCATATACAATAACTTTCTGTTTAGGTCAGAGAATTATTCAATAATTGGCACTTGTTTGACTAAACCATTCAGAATCAGTTTGGTTTAGGTTTTCCAATTGTAGGTAGAGTTACAGGATTTTTTTTCTTTCCAAACAAGCAGGTTTGTAAGTCCTAATTTCCAACATATTTGTGGCACTGCTGTGATTAAGACCTAACAACTAATTTTTGTACAAGTAACAAACACATATTTCAAAAGTGCCATAAATAATTCAGTGATTTTTTTTCCCCCAGATTGTTTATAAATTATAAATTTTCATTTACTCTGTCCTAGTTTTATATAATACTGATAAAAACGAATAGCTAAAAGCAATGGTTTAATTGAAGAATAGAAAACAAGGATAGGATGGTCAGAACAGACCTCTTTGACTTGTGTTCCAATTTCCCAGTCACCATCATTTAAAAGGCTGGACCCGCTAATACAGGCTGTTAGAAGTCCTCACTTCCAATATTTATGTTTTGTGAAGCACTCTTAGTGCACAAACAGTTGTCACATGAAAAGTTAATAATGAAGCACATCTATGAGGATGAAAAGAGAGTGGGACTGATGCTCATTGCATCAGGAGTTGCACATCCAGGCATTTCCAGGTAATATTTTTTCCATGTTGCACATTAAAACTATTCATCTCAGGACCTCGAGCCTGCTGGCACGGGCAACGGGAGATTCTAGGACTGGGACAAGTCCCCACAAGGACCACAGGGAACAGCTGCCTGATAAAATTTTCATTGTGCTCCCTGCTAATGTGTTAAGCTTTCGGGACAGGCTGTAGCTCTGTCGTGGCTGGAAGTGAGAAACATTTTTCCGTACTCCTGTGTCTGTCACAGCCTGTGAGATGAAACAGCCGCAGGATAGCCTGATCTGGGGCCACTGCTGCTGTGGATACAGTGTCCATTTGGCAGAGATCATTTCGTTAATGGCTGGGCAGGGACAGCTGACAGTGGGGCTGTGCAGAAGCTCTACACCCCTCGCCCCAACACATTTGAGCCTTACTCAAGGACAGCCTTAGCTGCTGTCCAAAATGTGCCTCTCCAGGCAGGCTTAGCTACATTGCAAACTTGTGTCCCAGCGCAGGGCTGTGGCCCATGAGTCCCTCGTCTATACCCAGAGGATATTTACCGCCAATGGCTGCAGTTAGTGTTTTGTTTGGTGATGATTTCCCCAGTTCAAGCTAGCTGTGTCGTGCCACTGAACACAGGTTGTTCTCATCTAGAGCACCACCAGTGTTGCTATGCTGTTACATGCAGCAACTCTCCATCAATTGGGTGTCTGAACCAGTCTGGGAAGAAGTTCTTTGCTTTCATGCTCTTCTCTTTGATTAGAAAACCAGAACAAGGCCAGAGGAAGAGAGAATCTCCAAGCTGAAGAGACAATCAGTCTGTCTGGTCTTGCAGTCTGTTCCCACCCATGGCAAAAGCCCTTGATTTAGAGGAAGGTGAGGGGAATTGTGTAATGCCGAGTTTGAAATAAAAGTTAGTGAACCTCTGAAAATGAGCAGTTTTCTCATATCTTGAGGCATGAGAGGTCCCTACCTGCAGCAGTGCACTCTGCCTGTCCCAGCTGGGAGTGTTGTTTCTTTATAAATCCTCTTTTTCCTTTACTGTGAAGGTTTGTATTAGTAAATAAAAATCTTGTGATAGTGGGGCAAATTGCTGGGAAGGCTGACATAAGAAGGAACATGCTGACATCCCCCAGCTGTGTCAGCCAGTGAGCAAAACCAGCCTGCAAGACCCAAGGTTTCCCTGTGATGTAGGGATGCTGCTCCATCCCACTGCATCTGTGTCAGTTTACACAGCCAAGCATCAGGCCCACAAGCCTTAAAAAACCCAGCCGGTCACTCAGTACAAGCAGAGAGAAGGGAATGTATAGGTGGCAGATAAGGGGGGAGCAGGGGCTGCCAGGCCTCTGCAGGAAGCTGTGCTTCATGTCAAGTGATGCCCAGCCTTGCAGACAGCCCACCGTGCTCAGGGCTGGCGGACGTGGGGTTTATTGAAAGCACGGCCAGCTCCCACAGCCCCAGCTGCCACCGCTGGCTCGCAGAGCTGGGCAGCAGTCACAGGCTCAAAAACTCTTTATCGTTCTTGCTTTCGTAATTGACCATGGCAACATGGGTAATAATGTTACTCATTAGCCATAAAAGTTGTTTCCTCTGTGGAAAACAGAACTGCACAAGGACAGTTGTATATACATCTCTGTGTTTATAGTAAGTACACATATAAATTATGTATACATGTGTAAGTAATATGTAGGAGCATAATTCTGTTTGTGTGGGAGAGAAACATCTCTGTTACTGTGTATGTGTAGACCCAAACTCTTATGCAAATACATTTTGTTGGACATATTAATAACAAGCAGAAATCAGGATTTGGAAACTAGAATGTACATGGCAGAGCTGAGAGCACACTGTCTGTGTGAAGTACAGTGCTAATGCATGGTTTGCTTTCATACAGGAGGATGAACAACCCCAGAGCTAGGGAGCACCGGGAGAGTGCCATCACTGCACTGGTTTTGGTGCAGCGTCTTTTTTTATAGAATAGATGCCCACAGAACTCATCCCCTTGTAGTTGCTGGCAAAATTCCTTTGGCTTGGGTGTTTTACAATGTATAGTCATCTCAGGGTTCCTGTAACAAGGGACATAATACTAAACAGGGCTCTTCAGTGTGTAATTGTAGGGGCTGATGGTCTGTACCATGTATGTGTTTAGGTGTGGGTTCAAGCACCTGGCTGAACGAGGCTCAGACTGGCTAATGTGACTAAGGTGCTGCTGCTTCAGTGAGAGGCTTCTCAGTTTACACAACTGATTTTTTTATTACCTCTCAGGCCAAAACAGGCAAGGATCAACTCAAAATTTTACTTCCAAAAGTACTTTCTTCTCTTATGCTTCCTCTTTGATTTCTAATTTAAATCTATTCAGAAACCCGATGTAATTCCCAGCTGTGTTTTTCTTGGCACTTTTAAATTCATTTATTAATCTCAAATTGTTGGGAGGTTGGTCTTTTTTTTCCTTGATGTGTGTCCCTTTCCTTCTGTAGAAATGACATGACTCCTATCTGCTGGATATGCCTTTCTCCTTCAGTTATTCTGTTCTGAAACTTTCTTCAGTCTGCAATCCTTTTTTTTTATTGGCTTGTCTTTTTTTGACTTCTACCCTTTATTTTACTGTCTCTCCTCTCCACAATGCTCTAATTATCTTGACTTTCCACAGCCATTTTGCAAGCCACTAGCCAAGGCAATTTCAATATATGTGAGCTTGCCAAAGTATTCTTGGATGGTCCCTGCAATGGAATTATACTGTACTGAACCTAAATCCGACCCGCTGCTGCTCTGATTATAGTCCTGCCTGGTTTGCATTGAAAAACCCCAGCACATTTAAAGAGACAGGTTTCCTATTATCTTAAGAGGCAGCTGTCATTCTCCCACATTTCTTCCTTTTCTAATTAGTTTAGAGAAATGGTGTCTGTCAAACCCACTCTTGATGGTGATCTTTGCACTCTTTTTCTTAGGCTGAAATGCCATTGTCCCATAAACCATCAAGGGCTTGCTGTGAGCGACTCCATTATACAGCACTATGAAATGAAACGTTTTTTCAGCCAAATCCACATTTGTCTGGTTCATAGACCACTGGAATTAGAGGGACTCTTTCCGCTGACTTCAGGGCTTTGGATTATGGCCTATTTCTATTTGCCCTAATACGAGCAAGCTTTTGGCTAATGCCCCGTGGCATTGTCCTCTGAGACACAGCTTTACCTCTCATGTCTTTCACTACCAATAAAAAAAACTTCTGCACTGACCCTAGATGACCTCCCAGAGTTTTTCTCCACTCTGTTGTGGGACTTGTGTTTTTTCAGCTGTTTCGCCCCAGCTGGAATCACAGAGAACTCAACAGCGGAAAGTTGTAGAACTTTGCCACGATTCTAAGGGCCCAAGTGAAGCAGTTCCCACAGTTTATGTCTATGGATATTGTGTGACCCAGGACTACATCCCTTGTAGTGAGTGCATGAGGAACCAGCGCATGCAATTGCTGGGATCTGATGGAGGCAGGGCTGAGGGCCATTCTTTTGGATACTTGCTGTGGTCGGCAAGCAGTGGGATGGCTCTGCATTGCCCTTGCCATCCAAGACAAGAGGAGCACTGTGTGCTGCACAGCAGGAGGAGTGGTCATCCAGCACCTTGAGGCTGCAAGCCCTGCTCAGCCTCCTGGCGAAGGCCCGTGTCTTGATAATGGGCAGAACTGCACTGATCTGCTGTTTCACTTCTTCTATTTCAAGTAATTTTTATTTAATAAAGGAAGAAAATCCCAGAATGCACTGGGCAATAGAAATAAACCTCTTCATTCTAATTTTATTTTTGTGTTTTATCACTGTTACTTCACCTTGCCTTCCTGTCAGCCTCACTCTGTGTACCAGCAAGCTCAACATCGTGGTTTGCAGTCATATGTGTCCCTTGAGGTTTCTCCTGTTTGCAGAGTTTCATATGAGGGCAAAATTTCATGTAATGAAAAGTTAATCCTGTGATACCTGTTGAGGGGTTCTGTTGGGTTTGAGCACCTCTCTAAATATCTGTGTCCTATCTGAAAGCATTTGGCAATGAGCTGTGGGATTCCTGAGGCCTTTGCAATGGTACTGTTGAATGATGCCTTGTCAACTGCCCATTGAGACCAGTGGGAATGAATTTAGGGGCAAATGAGTCTCTTTGAGAGCCCATAGCCTGGGTGTGCTAGGAATTACCTGTATTGTGGTCAAAGATGGCAAGCTCTTGGTTTCAGAGTCTTGGGAGAGTTCAGTGTAGGCACCTGTGCATGCAGTCAGGCTGCAAGGGCAGCAGAGACAGAAGCTGCTTTGGTTTTTTGTCTAAATGAAGGTCTCTGACAATTCATCTCTTGTTCCTTCTTACTCAGTAAACTCACTTAAGAACAGCTTGATAAAAAACAATACAGTAAATATTTAGTGCAGAGAGATGCAGTCTCACCCCGCTCTTGCTCCTGGGCAGGGGAGCCCAGGACTGGCTGTGGTTACACGCTTGGGTGTCCTCCCTGCACAGAGGTTTAGGGTATTTGGGTACCTGCCCAGCCCAAGTATGAGCTCCAGGATCAGGACAGGGTCTGCTGGCCTGGGGACTCGGAAACATCTCTGAGACAACTTGTTAGAATGAAGAACCAGTGCCAGAATGATATTTAAACTGAATGAAATAAAAAGCTGAATTACTTTAACATTACCTTTGCACATATCTCTTTAGGGATGCTAATTCCTTCAAACTTAAAAATCTGTCAATCCCTTTTTGACACCTCCTTCCTCCTTTCTCTCAGAGCATACCTTTATTTCTGCAGCTACTGTACTGACACCTCTTCCTTGTTCTCATTTTAAGAGGTTCTAAGCATTAATCGTGAGCCTCCCAGCTATCTTCCTACAGGCTTAAATTATGCAGATCCACAAGCAATATGTGATCAGAACTATCCAGTCTAACTGATGAGTTCTTGTACAGTTTTGATTTCTCAGCCTCTCTCCTCCCTGTCTGCTGCAGGAACAGAGTAGTCACTTTACACTGTGCATGGCTGGTGTCTGTGCTCCATGTATTTTTGCTTGTCCCCAGCTCCTTGACGATGTGCCCAAGGGCTACAGCCATAGGGAAGCCTCTGTCCGGCCTCTCTCCAGTCCCACGAGCTGGGAGGGGCAGACCCCTCAGTGCTTCTCAATCATTTCCCACCTCCCGTGAAGCTTTTTCAGGCGTTGTCTTGGCAATCAATGGCACCTCAGTGTTTTGTAAAAGGATTCTGCGTCCCTGTCCCTTGATGGTGTTGTTGAGTCCCTACTTATTCACTTCAAGGTCTCCAGCGCCGGCGGAGCGGTGGCATCAGCAGATCGCAGGCGGCTCAGGTCCTTGGGTCCTTTTCTTTATCCTTGGAAGCCTTGAAAGTTTTCCCCAGGCGGGAGGTGAAGAGTGTTAATTTCACACTTCAAAATAATCTTTGCCCTCTATTTCTCGTTCTTATGTACAATTGTGTTATCCAGGGAGATGTTTTAGGGACTCAGGAACAATATGGGGCTTCTCCAGCTTTCTCATCCAGTGCTTTTATTTCCATTGTCTTGAAGCGTTTCTTGCCATTCACAGAAGCCGACCACAATGCCCTGCAGGCTTCTATTCCTCTGGCTCCATGCTTGGAGGCAACCAGCCAGGCAAGCTGGTGGTAAATATCTAAATCTTGGCAATGATAGGATAAATTACTTTCCTGTGCTGCAGAAGGTAGGGGGACAGACCACCTCGGCATGTTTCTGGTGACCTGCATTACTGAACTCCAGGAAAGTGAGGGAGAAGGAGGGAGCCCCTGCTCCTGCCCACTGGGCACTGGTGCCCCAACAGAGGGGTCAAGTGCTGGACATGAGTTCAGCAAAGTATGACCCCCCCGCCCCCACCAGCTGGTGTCTTCTCTTTCCATCCCAACCCTTTTATCCAGACAGGTAGAGAAAAACAAGCGGGATTTGCCTGCTGCTCTTGCAATTGGTCCTTCCTGCAGTCTGATGCCATCAGAGCAGCCCATTGTCTGAGGGTAGCTCTGTGCCACTGGCACGGTGCCACCTCCATGCCACGATGATCCTCTGGCATTCTGTCCTTGAGATGCAGCAAGGACCAGGTTTTACTCAGAGACTGTGGTGATATGAAGAAATTGAAGCATATGAGCATTTGTAGCATACTAGATATGGTCACATTTCTAGTTAGATTTTCTCCAACAGTTTTGATTCAATTTCAACCAGTTAAAGGTCTTGCTCTCAGCTCATTTCACACTGCAAGTAATGCACACAGCAACTGGGAAAAACCCAGACTTGCTGACTTCCAGCACATATTTACTGGTGCACATGGGATTTTCCAGAGTGGAGCTTGAAATATTTTTAAATTAGAATTTTTACACTGAAGGATCCAAGAGATGCTATGGTGAGGCATCCGTGTATGTACAGGAGAGAAGGACAAAATCATGGACTGAGCTTTGCTGGGAAATAACGATCCTGGGAAAGTGCTGGGATAACTGATATGTTCATGCCGATGCTGTGCCACCTGGGGAGGACCTAAGCACAGCTTTTGGCTGACACTATCCTCATTTTTTCTTCCTGCTAGAAAAAAAAGTCTTTGCATATCTGATATCAAATATGGCACTTCAATCCTGTGCCCTGGCAGCTTATGGCATGTCAGGCTGTCCCTCACTGAATGTGACCAGACACTACCCCAACTAAGCTGAATTTTTGGGATGACTGAGGGGTCTCCTGCTTCACCCTTCCCCTTGTCCCCAAATCCCCACCAGAAGCTCCAAGCACACTGCTCAGTACCAGTGGGGAACAATGAGGTTGTTAGGGGAGGGTGCTTGCAGCAGGCTCGGGAAAGAACAGGATGTTTTAATCTTTTCCTGCAAAGTTTTGCACAGGAACGGGTGTTATGTTTGGCTGCATAGAGGCGTCCTGTCCTAAAGAGCTGGTTTTCTTCTTGCCTGAGGGGGAAGGAATGATATCAACCAGATTTGTTGAATGCTAGCAGTTTGGCATGTCATTGTTGGAATTGTAAACACTTTGGGTCATCAGCCTTTTCTGATGCCTTTGCCTGTGTCCTGCATGAGGAGCCCCTTTTCCTTGTTTCTCAATGCTGCAAGGACGCTGCTAAGAAATTACTGCAGCATTTCTGTCCCAAAGTGCTCACAGCTGCAGAGCCTCCTCTGGCCCCTGGAGCTGCTGCTGTGATATCCCCTGCAGCACTTTTGTCTTTTTAGGCTGCCCCCTTTCCAATTTCTGTTCTCCTTGCTCATGGCCAGGTGTACTACCAGCATGTTTTGATATCTGCTGTTTGGACTCTCCCATGCCCTCCTCAGTGGTGGCCAGTCCCTCTTCCCAGGCCGCAGCAGCCACACAAGGGCACACGCCCCTACACAGACACCCTTTTGTAGGAATGAACACGTCTTCCTAAACACTCAGGCAGAGAAAAACCATGTGTGTTTTGGATTAGCCTTCCCCAGCTGTTTTTCAGATAGCATTTACCCTGGAGCTGAATGGAATTTGTTTATGCCCTGCCCAGGTTTCCTGTTCCCATGGGCCCTGGCACTGTCCCCTTTCAATACCCCCAGTGTCCCCTATCCCTGGGTCCACAGGTCCAGTCCCTGAAGGGCTTTATAAAACACTGCAAACTCAATCACCCCAAATGACCCATCACTTCAGAAAGCCCTGGGCCCTGTCACCCCACAGCGCCGTCAGTTCCCTCCCATTCCCACCATGCTGGTGCACAGGTGACTGCATCCAGCTGGTCCATTGGGATTTTGTCTCCAGCTCTGCCTGCTTCTTGCAGTCCCCTGCTGCTCTGCACCCAAAATGCTATGTCCATGGTCTGACTGATGCTGATCCAGCAGCTGAGTTAACCCAGCACAGACCAAGCTACACATGGCAGAGCATGTTTTTGGGGTGGGATGAGCATCCTGCTCCCCCCCAGCTGCTGATGAGGCAGCAGCTGCCCACCTCCTGCCCAGCTGAGGCCTTGAGGGGTCTGAGCCAGCCATTCCCGGATGTAGGAGCAGCCCATGTGCCATTCAGAGAATTGCACAGGTCTAGTTATCAGATTGGAAATTTATGATGCCAACATCAAAGGGAAGGAGACCATGGTGAGAGTGTGGGTTTTCACAAATGCACAGGCAGCAGGATTGACCTGACCTGCAAATTCTCCCTGCAGCAGGAACCACTTAGCAAATCGGGTCAGGTCCTGCCTTCAGATGTCAAAACTTTCTCACAAGCCAGTAACCCGCTTTGTATTCTGACTTTAAAATGTTTATTTGCCTCTATCTTTGTGAGAGTCAATTTTGCAAAATTAAATGTCAGGGCAATGTACTGTGGGATCTTTGATTTAGTATCTTTGATTTTATCAGTTGAATGAAGACTGTGGTGAGTTCACAATGCAGTAACTCGTGCTACCTGGTGGCTTGGTGGCAGCTCTGTTAACTGGGGGACAGGCGACCTTTACTGAAGAGCCCGTCTGAATCCAGGCTGGCTTTGTTTGGGAGAGGTTAAGTGCACTCCAGCGCTGACAATCACAATGTGAGAGGCTCTCAGGAGGCAGCAGCCGTGCAGTGCCTGTGTGGGAGGGAGGGGAACTGCCTCAGCACAGGCGAGACAGCCAGCCTTCCTTAAAACTGAGCGCCGGAGAGATGATCATCTCCACTTGGCAAGCAACTGCTCATACTCGTGTCTCTCGTACTCAGGGAGAGCCTCTTTCCTTCAGTTGGAGGGCCAAAATTGTGCTCTGGTTGCAGGGAGCTGAGGAGCAAAGCATCCCATGGGTTCAGGAATTCCTCCCCAGTTCCTGGTGCATGCTGCACCCGTGCTCAGGCATTACTACATCGTTTATACTTTAGCTCCATCAGTTAGGAAATACTTTGTGCTTTCATCTCAGCATTTTGAACAACTAGGGAGGCACCACTACTCTACCAGCTGCACTAAGGGCTTTCTGCCTTTGATTCCTGCTGTGGTGTCCAAACTCTTGGCCTCGGTTTCAGTGAGGAAAGGCCATTCCATGAAGCACACCAGTATCAGGAGAGCTGAAGCTCATCGTTTAAGAGAGCTTGTTAACAGAAAACTCAGATGTTTAGAAAACTCTCCCCTGAGGTTTTAAAAAAAATGTTTTCTAAATATTGTTGCATGCCATAAGGTCTTTCCCCCACTGCCAGTTGCTTCTCCAGTGCTTGGATGGGAGTCATGAATTCACTGGCAGGCTGTGCAGCAAACCGCCGCTTCCAGCTCCTGCCACCCATCAACTGGCCCCTATTAGAAGAGATATGGCAAGTGGTTTATTTGCTGCCCATATGGCAGTCCTTATGGGATGGATGTCAGGGGAGATCAATGCCTGCCAGGGGGTCGGCCCCCTCTGCAGGCACCACTCTGCCCCCTGACACACCCTCCCCATCAGAAGCCTGCCTGTGCTGAGACTCTGCTCCCCCTGGCACCTCCCTCCTGACCTTCCTTGTCTTTGACATAAAAGTAGGGGCTGTGGGGTAAATCCCATCAAAATCATGACCTGCTGGGGTTCTGCTCCCCTTCAGGTTTCCTCATCTGCAGAGCATCGCTGTTGACTGGCCACCAGCATGGACCCTCTGTTAACCCCCTTCTCCCAAATGTTTTCTTTGGAGAGGCCATGGCTCCTGTGGTTGCTGACAAAGTTTCTTTGTAAACGTCCCGTGGGCTGTCGGTGCCTCCTTCCCCAGCCCAGCCAGCAAGGAGGGCTATCACTAATGTGTGTCATTCATCAAAGCAAAATTACATGTGTCCCAAAAAAAAGGACAGCATGCAGACAAATTACAGCATGCAGCAAATTGCTTACTTGCAGAGGAAAAAAAATACAACCCTCTGTTTTTCTCCCCTCCCAGAGGTAGGTGTTTAATTCAACATATTAACACTGAGAAATCTAATTATAGCTGCAGGACAGGGGAAACCCAGTTGCAGCACAGCACAGCTTTTGCCTCAGCGGGTGGGTGTGGTGTGGCCAAGCCATGCCACATCCCAGCAGGGTCAGCCCATGGCCTGTGCCACACTGGCCAGGCGAGCCCCCCACGCTGCACCAGGGACCTGGCATGGGGAGCAGCCCTGAGGCCACTCTGCAGCCAGAGCACCTGGGGCCACAGGGGAGAGGAGATGCCTGTGTAGAGTGGCATGCTCAGGCCAATTTTTTATTATTTTTAAGGGTTAGGGGTTTAGATTATATTTTTAAGTACCTTCCTGCATTGAGGGACACTTCCTTTCTCTCTGGCTGCAGCTGTGCTGTTCTGGTGCGAGCTGAGACTGAGGCTGGGGAGAATGGCTGGCCACGCTGGTGAGCAGCTGGTGCTGGGGAAAGGGGGGCTGGAAGGGGAACCCCCAGCCAAGTGTCAGCCACGTGCCCTGGGAGCCAGCAGTCCTCCCAGAACTCTGGGGCAGAGCATAAGTCTGGTATGTCCCTGGCATAGCATCCAGCACAGCTCCTACGTCTCCAGAGGGAAGGGTGAAAGGGGCCTGACCCCCAGCCACCCTTGGTTCCCACCTGGCTGCCCCTCCAAGAGCACCTGGCAGAGGTCTGGTCCCTGGATTTTACCTTTCAGATTGCAAAAGCCCCTCTTACATACTTAATTGATTTTCATTTATCACAGTCTTCTCATCTACTTGTTTATATTCTTCCCTACTTTACAAATCTGATCTGACATCTGATTTACAGATTTCAGAAATTAACCTTTGTCCAATGTTTCTGTTTCAAGGCATCTCTATTTATTTACATTCCTGTCAAGTGCATTTCAATAGGAGTGAGTTCTACTTTTGGCTAGCAGAGGAGCCTATTGTTTTCCATGGAAAACAGTTTTGCCAGTGGGGTAGAACCTGAATGGGTAACTGTGGGTCAGAATGTAACACCCTTACTGGAGCTCAGCAGCACTGGGCTGTAAGGCATCACAGATGGCTGGGCTGCAGTGCAGTCCCATGGCAGCTTGGGCATCCCAGACACCTGCCAGGAAGAGGGAGCTAATGACAGATCCCCCTGCCCCAGCTGGCCCCTGCACCCTCAGAGCTGCACCCTCCAGCAAGGCTGCACCCTGGCACTTACGTTTGGTTTGCCACAGCAACCTGTGTGCTCCTCGATCAAACTGAGAACAACTGCCTACAGGAATAGGGATTCTGTATTTCTCAAGCAACAGATAACCTGGCAATGACAATATTTTCTTATTTGTAAAGGATAGTGTATGCATTCTTACTGAGGTACCTCAGAAATAATGCTCTCTGGCTCACTCCACGTTCAAGAGCTACTGTCTTTTATGAAGCATCATGCAAAGGGCAAGAGTAGCTTCTCTTGTAGTGGCTGATGTAGACCTTGCAAAGGAAAATAAACCACAATTCTTTATTGGAATGAAGAAAAAGAAAACAGAGGGGGGGGAAAAGCGAGGGCATGAATGCACCGAGGATTATAGTTAATTTTGGAGTGGCCCCAAAATAATTGCCTCTATTTTCCCTGGTGCTGCAGGCAGGAGGGGACTTAGGGAGTGAGAACTGGTGGGTAGTACCACACAGAGGCAGCAATCCCCACATCCATGCTAACAGCAACAGCACGGACCTTGCAGTGCTCAACCACCACACCGGGTAGCAGAGAGCAAAACAGCCAGGCCAGAAAAATAGCAAACATGTTTTTCCAGAAATAATGTTGAAGGATAAATGTAAATGCAATAAAATGTAGCATGGTATTACCAAAGGTGGTTGGTATCAGACTAATGTTGGTTTTTTATGATTTTTATGATTTTTTATGATTTCTCCAAAGCAATGTCCTCCATTCCCTTTCATACAACACCCTGTGGGAAATTATAAGATAAACAGGTGATCATGAGAACTGGTACGGGAGCTGCAGGGTGGGCAAGGGTGGTAAAGCAGAGCAGAGATGGTGACTCTCAGAGCAAAGACTTTATACATTTCATGGGGATGTGTAGCATGAGAGGGTAGTTACTTGCCCAGTTTCTTAAACACCCTTCTTGGGACTGGACCGTCTCTGTATTTTAGCCATTTACCTTGACAATGTCCTGATGACATTTGCTGGGAGGGCAGAGTGGGATGTGGTACTGGAACAGCTGGAAGTGCAATGGTCATGCACTTGGGAACTCTTAATTACTTCTGTTAGCTAGGAGTGCATTGGTCAGGAAGTATGTAGGGGCTGAAAGACCCAGCTGAATTAATCAAGCTCTGGGAAGTCCCACTGGAAAGTGGGAAGGGGTGTGTTGGTCTGGACAGCCCCAGTAGAAGCAGCACCAAGCAACACTATACAGTTTGATGTGAAGGTGGCAGATAATCATCCACCTTCCCAGTGAAATTGTGGGTGGCTCTTACCACCGCAAATGAGCCTGACCCCAGAACAACCTCAGCCCTTCCTCACCTTTGGCTGCTCTCACTGTCAAACCACATTAGAGCCAAATGGCAGGGGGGAGAAAAAGCCATAACCTGCAATAACCAACCTGAAATAGCCCAGAGGACCTGTTGCTGACCTCACGGGCTTCCTGCAAGTGTCTCTCTCCTGCTGTAGCGTGGGTGGAGGCCAATGCTGATAGCCCTATGTGCCACCTGCACCCCCAGGCGCCCTAAGCCACCACCCCATCAGCAGGGTGGTGGAGAGCAGTGCATCCAAAATGCCTCCTGTGATTAGGGACCTGCTGGCTAAGCCTGTGTGCCCCCAAAGGCCAGGTCAGCATTTGGTTGCCCTGTGGTTACAAACCCAGCCCGTGACCTTCCCGCCATCTGCTGTCCGGCCTCGCTGTAATGGAGGGGTTTCTATTCTTGCTGAGCTGAGCCCACTGGCGCTTACCCATCCTGTAAACAAAACCAACCCTCTGGATTTCAGCAGACATCAAGGATGTAATTTAGTTTCTTAACAGCCTTGCTGAGGCTATTTCGGGATGCGTGCTCCGATGGTGGCACGGCGCTCCCTGCCGCCTCGGCCAGCGATTAGGCAAGGGACAGCAGGATGAGAGCCTGGCAGGACATGCTGATGGTCAGAGACTTCAGCTGCAGGAGGGCTGCTGCATCAGTCTTGCTTCATTACAATTATCTCACTTGGATGATTTCCTTACCTTCTTTCGCAGTTGCTGTAAGGCCATCATACCAAGCACAAGTATATTGGTATTTCACGTCCCTCTGAAAAGTGAGGGCAGGAGGTGGAAAACCTTGTTTCCCTCTCAACCAGGTTTTCCCCACAGCGGTGTCCTGTTAGTAGTTTAATTGCAGCCCAAGCCCTGAACATTTTTTCTGCTCTGGCCGTACTTTGACATGGTGTTGCTACATGGCATACTCCTGGTCTCGGTGATAATGCACCTTAAATCACTGTTTGTAAATATCAAATAGGATGCACTTTGGTTTCAGGCATTTGCATTAGTTTGGTTTTGGTCTGCAGAGCAATACATGACTGTCAGAGCAGTGGGGCAGAAGGACGTAACCAGGAATATATATCCCTTTTGGGTACTCTTTAAAAGCAGCCAGGCGGCTGTAAAGGGAATCCTTCCTCTTCATAAAATACTAGAGGCAAAAATTAATATCTTGTCTGCATTTTGTATCTCAGTTGCTCCCTCTCCTTTCCACTGACCATGAACTGTGCAGCTTATTTACGTGCAGCCACTGAGATTTTGTCAGTTCAGACACCCTTCGGGAAACTGTTCATTGCCATAAATCCAAAGGCTCTGGCAGAAGTCTCTTGTAACCAGGTGAAATGCCATCGCCTGCATCCCAAGGCTGCCATGGTGCTGCAGTCTTGGTCCCAGCATGCCATGTGGCCCTTGCCATGTCCAGGCAAGGAGGCAGGAGCCTGGGCTTCAGATGAGCAGTGAGCTCCTCAGCTCTCCTCCCCTTGTGCCGAGATGCAGCCTGCTGGCACTCGCCCAACTGCACACTCCAGCACCTGTGTCTGAGTGCCCCTGAGCTGAGCATGGGCAGACTACTCAAAAGTAAGGTAAAAATTTGCTGTCCTGGCTGCCTGGGCACTGCTGTTTGTTCTACCTTCAAACCCTTCTGTTTGCAGTGCAGTATTAATGTGAACAGTGGGGTTTGTCCGTGGAATCCTTTTCCCTGTTTCCTCCTTCAGCCCTGCATTTTCAGGGACAACTGTCACAACGTGACATTTGAGTGCAGGGATATGGCAAGTTCACCTCTACAGCGATTCTGATCTCGCCAGCAGCCAGGGGCACCAAGTCAATGTATTAAAACTTCAGCCCTCTGTAACGCTCGTTTGTTAGAAACTGAGCCATTTTCCTCAGTGCTTGCAACTCTCCATACGTGTGCAAACTCATTCAAAACCTAAATTCTTTCTCTGAATTAGATTGTCTGCCTCCCACTCAGGCAGATACATTAGCACTGACTGTGTAACATCAGCTCGACTCTCTGTATAACATATGAATAAGCCTTTGAAATTTTATATTCTGCCCTGCAGCATTTATCTCATATTTTGATCCTGATTTTTCTCTGCTAAAACGCTTACTGGTCTCTTCAAGTGCCTTGATGGTTTACTTGCTTCTAATTTAGGGTTCATTTGGGACTTGCCAATTTTTTGATTGTTCGGTAACAGTTTGTTCACTTACTAATATACATTCTCAAGCCAGGGATTACAATGACTTTCTGAATTTGATAAAGAAAGTGACAAGAGATTTTTTTCACATTTCATAATGTGTAGATGTAGTAGTTTATACTCCTGAAGGAGATTTTAATCACCATTTTAATTCTCTGTTTGAAAGAAAAAAAACATTATTTACCTTTAGAAGCAGAAGAGGGCTCAGGGGTAATTTTGAGAGTAGGGTATAATAAGACACATCAATTAATTAAAACTTAAAAAATATATTGGCTAGAAAAATTTGTGTTGATACAATATAATACTCCAAAATTAGCAGAGATTTGATGTGTGCCACAGAGCAGTAGATTGAAACATGGTGGTAAAAAATAATGCCTTATGCTTTCAGTAGATTGCCTAATATATTGCCTTTGTGACTAATCTCATGAGCAGTTTAAGTTCCCAGCAACCCTTAAAGGCCAAGAAATAGCTTCTTGGAGTCCAGGAGGGGAGGAGGGCTCTGCTGGCCCCTGAGCCATGGCAGAGCCCTGCTCATGAGGCTGTGGTAGGCAGTGCTGCTGTCTGGGAGTCGCTGGGAACTGCCAGTCTCCAGCTCTGGCAACTGGCAGATCCCCCTAGATTATAATAAATGGCAAACCTCCATCGACTTTGAGCGAGAAAAAATCCCATCTTTTCATGTGCAATGTGGGTAATAATTAAAAGAAACATATGGGTTTTCAGCTGATGTACAGCCACATAAGGATTATCAGTGGTGTCTTTCCCCCTGTCCGTGTCCCTGCCCCATGGATCTGTTTGCTTATCCAACGGCATCAAAACTCAGCAAAAAAAAAAAAAGGCACCATGCTTCTATTGTGTGCTTACAACTGCGGCGCTACCTTTTTCTTTTCTCAGAAGGAAAACGCAGACCGCCCTGCAATTAGCAGCAAACCCATGAATACTTTCTTCGTTAACCACAAATGGTTCTTTTCGCGATGAGCGGGCTCACATATGTTCTAAATATGTTCAGTTTCATTAGGCGGCGAAGCGCTGTGGATCTGCTATTTTATTCAGGAAGGCAAACAAGAGCTGCATATGTGCAACATAAGTTGAGGAGAATGGGAAAAACTCAAGGCACTTGCAGAGTGCCTGAGATGCTCGGACGTGATGATTTAATGTGGGATTGCTCCCAGCTTGTTTCCGTCAGCCTTGTCACTAGCACAGATCAGCATGATCCAACCGATGATGCTCCAACTGATGATGCTCCTGCCCTTTGCCAGCCTAAAAGTCCTTCAGAAAGGTGGATTTGGGTGCTGCAGGTGACCCACTTGCAGGGTGGTTGGCCAGCGTGCTGCCGTTTGTCTATGCTGCCCAGCAGCAGGCCCCCAGGCGAAGGGGCCAACTGCTCCCTGGCAAACAGTGACCCTTTTTGAAAAAAGAGTTACCAAAGGAGGCTGCAGCAGGATGTGGCACTGATTGCTTCTTCCCACAGGGTAGGGGGTGAAGCCACCCCAAGCCCAAGCCCCTGCACTGGGGGACAACTGGGCCTCAGGGTGCTGCAGCAGTCCACAAGCTGAGAGATGACTGGGAGCTCCCCCAGATTTTCTCCCATTGAAGAAATTTGGAAAAATCTTGCTCAAATTTTTCCATTTGTCATCACTAGGGATTTTATGCTTATTGCTTGTGTGTTTCTCTAGTTATCCAGTCAAAATGTTTCAAGTATTGAAAATGCACATTTTTTTAATAACTCAGAAGCACATTCACTTTTTCTTATTTTTTTTCAAACCATTTTGGACACAGGAAGCAAAGCAGCTGGTTCTTCAGACCTCAGTGTCCCTTTTCTGTTTCTTCCCAGAAATCATGACGGACCAGTTTTAATCCACATAGCAAGTTCATACAGAGAAGCAAATGAAGATTTGTGTAAATCACATTTTTTGTGTAAACACACACAGTGTTAAAAATATTCACACCTCTAAGCGTTTCCCATCACGTGTGCACTAATGAGTGGATTATGAAATATGTCTTCTGTGTCTTACACTCGGTCCTTCTGATCTTCTCTCTCCCACCAGAAGGGACCCCAGGGAGGCTGGCCCTGCCTGTGGGCAGGGAAATGTTGTGAGAAGTCATAAGAACGTGCACTGTGTCCTTGATCCCTCCCGAGAGCTGGAGCTACTGCATTACTGACGAAATGTCAGGGGACTCGGCATTTGTCGAGGAGACAGTTGTCTCCTAGAGAATTGCGACCTGTTGGAGGTACCTTGCAGGGGCTACAGAAGGTGATGCTGACTGGGTGTCCCTCCATGCCTGCAGCCGTGCAGTGCCCTCACTTAAATTGCATGTACAGAGCGATATTCCTTGGAAATAAAGACAGCAAAATATAAACAAACAAATACCTCTCAGAGGGCCCCAGGAAAGGAGCTGTAAGAAATTAATCTGTTACTATTTGCGGATGGTGTAGAGGTATGTTTTAAATGCCTGATTTGTGGCAGAGAAACAGTTGTAAAGCACCAAATCAAATAAACTAGTGAGAACTGCCTTTGTAGGAACAACAAGCAATCAATAAGTATCCTAATGTCTGCAGCCACTCCATTCATTTTCCTTCCTCCTAAACCCAGGAATTATATTAATAATGTCTTCAGCTGTGCATGGGCTGCTCCGTAATCTTTGTGCAGTGCTGCTGAGAGATCTTCACCTCGGCACACCCCAAGCCTGCTGCAAAGAGCTCAGGAAGCATGGAGTTAAATAAGTTTGCCTTTTCCTCCATCTGAACAATTGGAATCAGCAGTTTGCATTATTTTAAAAATGAATACTTGGAATCAGCAATTTTCTTTTTCCCTTTTTTTTTTTTAAGATCTTGAGGCTTTTTTTTATTTAAAGTGGAAAACTACATTAAGTGCAAGGCACTCAACAAAGAAACAGTCATAAAGCCTAAGTATTCTTAGAGTTATAAAATATGTCCGTGGTGGCAATTCTACTGCCAACAATGAAGTTTTAAGCATTAATATGCCTTCATTGCAGTTTTAATGCCTTAATATTGACTCTATAGCTCTTTTGGGTAATTTTGCTTTCTCTGGTACTTGAAAGGTGATGATGTCAGCGTTCTTCATACTGATTCATATGCAGGTTGATGAAGCTGAGTTATTTATTGAGTTCCATTATATTTTCTATAAACATTAGTTCTCAATAAACAGAGACATTTAGCCGAGGGTTTATTTATTAAATAGGTACTGTACAGATGGTTTTGCCACACATGATGTGCTGCAGAGGATATTACTCAGGAATAATCAGCTGTGTTATAGCTTGGCTAAATTAATAAGATGATAATGATGAAATTGATGCTTTTGAGCTAGGCTTGGTAAATGGTTTTTGCATAAACAAACTGATAAATTTGAGAAGCAATTACTTGCTTGTCAAAGATAAAAACACAACAGGGCCCATTTATAGTTAGGTCCTATTTATTTTTAAAGATTGTACCAGATTTTATGTTTAATACGCTGCAATTAAAAAATAATACTTAAATGAAGAATAATAAAAAACTAACTTTCTGAGCTCTCCTTCAAATTTGAAGATGCAGCATTGCTTGGTTAGACATCAAGTAAACTTTTTCAAGGCTTTCACTACATCTAGAAAAAATGTAATTGTTTTATGAAAGATGCTGCCTGGAGTTGTGCAATGCAGACTCTGGCAGTGCTTTTGGTAGCAGTATTTGCTCTAAAATCAAGCTGGATTTCATATAGAGAGACACAGTCTGCAGTTCCCCATTTAATGTGGATTTTGCTGCAGCAAAGTGAACAAACCACACGTGTACTCCCCACACACATCACCTTCATGTACGCAACAAAAAATAATTTAAATGGGCGTGTATAGATGTGTGTACCTTTGTATGCACAGTGAAGACGTCACTTGACTTGTCTACCAACAAATGTGTGTGTTGTGTGGTTTTACATACCAGTCAGAGTAGATTATTTCTGTTTATTTAGAAAAACAAAGGGACAAGTGATGTGCAGCCCTTCAGGTGGTCCTGCTGGCGAGGACCTCATGAGCGTCTGACACTATGTTCTCAGAGTGATAGCAGGCCTCTACAGTGATCATGGTTGGTGGTTACCATCTGAGGGTTTGAAGGCACCCTGTGAACATGCATTTAGCTTTGTAATGTCCCTGAAGGAGAGGTATTATTATCACACAGCTTGTCGTCACCTCCTCCTATGGGGACAGGCAGCTGCTGTATGCGCTGGTAGGACAGTGATGCTCCTAACAACTTCCTTTGCCTTCTCATGCACAGAAGGAAAGGTTCAGACCTTCAGTTATTTCTCTTTTTCCCTGAAAATTGCTGTGCTCCAATGGCACCTATGTCTTCTACTTATAAATGCTACTGTGGGACCGTCCTGAGTAGATTATACCTGAGGAGTCATATGGCCAAACATAACAAGCTACACAGGCATGTCCTAACTTACAAGTTTCCATAATTTCTGACACAAAAGGCTTTTACTTGTAGCCTTACATCCTTACTCTGTGAGGATGTAAAGCAGTAGTAATGTGTGGGAGCAGTCCAGCCCTGCAGGAGGGCACAAGTCCAGCACAAGCAGGAGGTCCTGCTTGCCCAGGAGGACTTCCCACCTGGAAGTGGCATGGCATCATCAGGAGGTTTTGCAAAGGGAGTGGGCACAAAGCCCTTCCTCAGGCTGTTTAAAATGTCACACCATGAGCAAAAACAGATTTGTAACAATCCTTCTTTGAAATGTAACATTTTTTTTTAGGAAATTTGGTCCTGAAGTAGTAGTGTAAGGTATTCTGTGAATTTATATGAGCAAATACTTCATATGTTTTTCTTGCAGCTGTTTGTAAAACGTTTAAGGTCTTATGCCAACCTGAAATTCTTACCAGGGACAAGCAGGAGAGTCATTCTCTCAGACACAATGCCAACAATGGCTACATAGAAGAAAATTCATAACATGTCACAACATCAGCAATATATATAAATTCCTTCACAACCATACACAGTTTTTGCTGTTACTTCAGGCTGATTACCTGAATTATAGATATTCATTGTAACAAAATTAAACAAGGTCATTGGACTAGCCTTAAAAACCTGAAACGAGGTTGTCTACAGTACTTGTGTCAAAGGTATGAACCTCACTGATGAGCTTTGCCCTGCCACGTGGGTCTGGGTGCTGACCTGTGGGGTAGCAGAGCCATCACTTGACAGGATGGCTGAAGCAGCAAAGCTCTTACTGCAAAACCCAAACCCAGGTGGCAGCCACCATCCTGGCTATGCCCAATTCCCACCCCCCCAGAGGGAGGTGAGTCCCCTTGAGTGCTGCAGAAGGGTATGGGCATACCCCGGGTGGGAGGAAAGAAGTATCTGTCGCTTCCCAGTAAATGTTCCCATGTGTCTGAACCTAGACCTGACAAGCTGTACCCTCATATAAATGATTGTGCTTGTGGGATACAGAGGAGTAGGTTTGCGTTCATGAAAATAGTATTTATGTCATTAAAACTGTTTATAGACTTTTACAAATATTCACAAGATGTGATCAGTGGTCTGCAGTGAGATTTGGCATGATGTGGCTTTGTGAGAATAAAAAAATACGGTGTAGGTCAACCTGCTCAGCTTGGACAGGTTTGTAAGGGAGAGGGACTTCCTTGCACTGCTTCTCCAGGAACAAATTTAGCTCAGTGTGAATTGACATCCCTGCTGCTGAACTGAAATGTTTTTAGCAAGGACGTGTTGAGTAGGGAAAGGTGAAGCCATTCCCATGCTGTGGTACCACATTTACCCAGGCTGGGGTCAATGTGAAATAGAGCTGATGGATGGCATGGGTTCACCTAGCAGTGGGTCTTGGCAAAAGACTTGGGTGAGACCTTTCTTGGAAAAAAAAAGTATATTCTTTTGGGCATTGCCAAGGTTCTTGCACTGAGGAGGAAAAAAAATTGGAAAAGTCAATATCAGTTCAGTACTTTTCGAAATAAAATTACTTTCTAAGTATTCCTGGAAATTTCATGTAAAAAAAAAATTTTAAGGTTTTTCTTTGGGTTTTTTTTGAAAATGCCATGTTCGAAGAAAGTATTTACTTTTAAGTAGAACAAGACTGCTGACAGTGAAGATTTTCTCCTCCTGCACAGCTTTACAGTACTGAAGTATATTGTTGGTCAGTGAAAACCAAGACAGAATTTTCCCAAAATATTGCTGAAGTTTTTTCTTGCTTTAGACAAGGTCAGTACTCAGCTTTGGTTTTGGTAGAAGCGTCAGCTCGCCAAAAAAAAATGTACTCTGAATAGAGAGAAATCTGGAGCTGCAGCTGCACAAGACGCCTGTGCTTAGGACTGCTGGCCGTGCCATGCCAGCACAGCCCTGTGCTTGGCCTCTGCCCGCGGGGCCAGGGCCTGAGCAGCACTTCCTTGCACGTTTCTGACCGTGCTGCAAGGAGCAGCCAAGTCACTTCAGTGTCGTTTGCTGTAACTCTTACACCTGCCTTAAAACCCAGCGTACGGCGGTGCTTTAAAATAGAATCATTCATTATTAATTAGGTCACAGTAAAAAAAAATCCTATGGATGCATTCGTGGCCCTAAATGAGCCAATCGCAAATAATGTGATTGTAATGAATTCCAAAGGAATAAATAATGACTGAGCCATTAGCATAAAGTGCCAGTCACAGCTCTGCGCTGCCCGCCTGCCCGCCTGGCACCGCTTCCAAACCCACCCAGCCGGCCGCCAGCCCGGGCACAGGGAAGTTCCTGCCACAGGCTGGCAGGGGGGTGGCAGGGTCTGCCCCATCATGTGGGGATGCAGAGGGGGGGCAGGATACTTTGGTGACTCCTACTGGGCCTTGCAGTGGCATTGATCGGAGGACAGCCACCCCAGAGCCCCTTTGCAGACAAGAAACAGGATAATGTGGAAACATGCAAGAAAATATTTTTGCACCTCCTGCTCTAATATATAATCAGAGCTTTCGTTCCATGGTTTGCACAGGCGAATTAGTTAGAAATTTATCTGACCAGAAGTTCAGTGTGGCGTACATTTATGGTGAAGTCTATCCCTGTGCCTGTGTTTGCTCTCTGTCACGGAACAATTATCTACCCTTTTAAGAAATTCAAAATTTGTTTCTATTTTAATAGACACTCCTAACCATAAACAAAAATTCACATCACTTCTGATCGCAGCGTGCTTAAAAATCTCTCCCAGGAAAACATCACTTGTAACCTTCCTTCTTCTACCCTGGGCATTGTCCCAGGTGTTTCTGGGAAGCCACTGGGCGGGTGGCAGCACCAACCTGTAGCAGGACAGATCTGCACAGTGCTGGCAGTGACAGCACAGACAACTGAGCGAGCAGAGGGCAGAGATAGAAGGAAAATAAAACAGGATGAGGCTGGAGGGAGAGGGGTGCAGGGATGGCGAGGTTCTGGGAAAAAGAGCTGTTTTCTCCAAGCTGCATGGCTGTGCCGGGGCAGAGCGACGTGTTGAACACTGCAGCAGGGCAGGGACCAGTGGCTCTGGGAACTCCAGCCTGGGGCAGAGCCCTCCATCAGCCTCACCAGGCACCCTGGCATACTAAATAAGTAGGTAGAACAGGTAGCAGGGTGGCAGTGGGACCTGTTTTGTCAGCGTCCCCTTCCCTCCCAGCAGCCAAGCAGACAGGCGCGTCAGGTGCTTATGCCCCTCTTATGTCTGCTGTTAAAAAACCCAGCCAGGGAATGTCATTAGAAACAGCCACACCATCTGCCTCTTCCTCCCCTCCCCTTTAAATAAGGAAACACCTTGTCAAACACATCCCACTAAATATCCCTAACACCCTCCCGCACGCTTCGCGCTCAGCGGTTCACGGGATCGTGCACCATCTGGACCCTCGCACTACATCTTGGTGGCAAGGCCCCAGCTCGGACCCACCGCATGCCCCATGGCCACTGGAGGGTCACACATCCATGTGGGGCAGGAGGAGCTCACAGAGTTAAGCAAAAGCAATGAGTTCATGGGAAAAAAAAAAAAAGCCCAACAACTTCACATAATGTTGTTAAAGGTAGAAATTAACCAAAGAGGACCTTAAACACAGATATTTATTAACATGTAAATGGACTGAGTCAGCAATTAGTCAACAGTCAGCATAATTGAATAGAATATAGTAATGGAATTGCCATTTAATTATTCCCATTTTGTTTAAGGTAAATATTTACCACAGTCATGGGGTTTCCATTGTCTTTTGCACGGAACATCAGTGTCCATGCAGATGGTCTGTGTCAAAGTTTCTCAAGAACTTTAAAAGGGCAGGTTACCACCTCCTGTCCTTGTGTTGGTGTGCCCCGATGCCATGGGTGAGCGTGGCCAAGGAGCATTGCCCATTCTCCTGTGCTTGGGATGGGTCCTGTGGGACCCAGTGGCCAGTGCCTGCAGGCCCTGAGCCACTGAAGGTGGTGGATGCGTGTGGTCTGGGGCTTGCACCGGCTCAGCTCCCTCCCACCCACAGCCCTGCAAACCCAGGCAGTGGCTCAGGCACACATGTGTGCACACACAGCCCCCCCACCCCTGCTCACTGACCGTGCAGATGAGTCTTTGTTCTTGGTGATTACTGTGCAGACAACACACTCACCCGGCTGCACCGAGACACTGCGAACGCACCAAGCGATGTGCTGATAAGGGAAATAGTGTGGAGAAGAGCCTAAGGAGATAGAAGAACATTATTTTAAATTATCTTGGACATAAAAAACAAAGTGAGGATTTGGCAACCTTGCAGCAAAACCCTCAAAACCAGTTATTCCTTTTAAATAAAAACAAAAATGAGAAACAGTAACTATTAGAAATCCCACCTGGTGCTTTCTCTGTGTTAATGATGCTTCTTAAATTGCATGTGGGTAAATGGTAATTTTGTCTCACACCATTAAAAACTAATGGAACCCTTGATGATAAGAAATGCCATAGCTAGCTTGTTGGAAAACGTTTAATTAATAAAGTAATAAAATTATTGTAAACTAGTGCAGTTTCACAGAGGATTCGATGGGATATAAAACAGATAAAACATCCTTGAGAGTTGGTACAAGAAAAAAATGCTTCTCTATAAAAAACAGCACTATAAACTTAAGCTGGTCTGTGTTATACCAAGTTAACACAAGCTGCGATGATACTAAAGGTATTTGGATAAGCCTTTCATGGAAAGTGGCAGGAAAACCTCCTGAGTGCAGACGGGTGTGTTTTCAAGGAGCAGAAGCCAGAGCACCTTCCCCTGTACTGGTGTGGGACTCAAAGTGATGGTTAATGGGAGCTGCAGTCCTACGAGCCCAGGGGAATAATTCTGATGGTGTTATTGCTGTTATCGGTCTGTCCCAGAACCTCCAGAGTCAGGGACACCACCTCCACTAGCCTGAGTGAGTTTGGGGTGAGGCACCATTCCACCCTGCTGCTACAGCCACTTTGCTGCATAATTTTTGTGAAGCAAGTGGCTGGCGGAGAGTGGAGAGGAGGAGTAAGACTCTTTCCTGCCCCAGGGAATGAGCCCCGATGCTCCACACAGCTGGTTTGCAGCTCTGTGCAGGTGGCCAGCTGGTGATGAGGGCAGTGGCACTGCTGCCATGGCTGCAGTACCAAGTGTTTACACACTGGTAACTCAGTGCATGTGAGTGGCATCCCAGCTGCTCCACAGGTGAGAAGAGTTGGGGAGGGACAAGCATGGGGAAAAACACATGGGAAGTAAAGGCTGGTTACCCCTCCTCATCCTGCTGCTGACCCCAGTTTATTCTTCACATCTTCCTGGAGGCATTTCCTTGCAAGCTTTGGGGTTGGTCTCCTGTAACTGGGAGACTGTAAAAGAGAGGCTTTCTGCATGGCATGAGCTGGGTCAGGTACCTCTGGTATGTACACACCCATGTACCAGAGCCTGTAAGTCTCCATTACACAGACACCTCAAAGATTTGCAGATGTTTCACTTCAGGATGGGTGTAATCTGCCAGGTGCCCAAACTTTATTTTAGCCCTAAGACTAAATCTGCACATCTCAGTGACAAGCACCATCAACTCTAGTCGTGAGTGCTCAGCCCATGGCGATGGGAAGGAGCAGGAAAGAATAGCTGGGAGAAAGGCACACAGGCAGGTCCTGGATTTTGGGGTGTCATGAGAGCCAGTTGCAGCCCTGGGCACTTGGCAGCCCCTGTGCAGAAGCAGTGCTGCTGGGGCAGCAATGCCAAGCAACACCAGCACTCTGTGATGTGCCACAGACAGACCTGGAAAGGTTTGGGACCGACATGGGCCAGTATTTTTCCAAACCACCAATGACATTTTTCTATAAAAAGCTGAAAGTGTTTCTGTAGTGGGCTGGCATGCCTTCTTTCCTCCCACATCAGAATAGTTGAGGCTCACACTGGGAAATGAAGGACGCTCTGCTGTGCTCCCAGTGTGGATGGTTTCTTTTACCAAGGCTTTGTACAAATACCATCACAGCCATGGTTTCTTGTCTTCCATGTAACTAAAATAAATGATATTGCAGTATGTACAGCTTGTGCATTGCTGTACCACAAAGGTTAATCTTGTGTTCCTTAGTTGCTTATGGCCTGGTTGTGTTAAGGGGATGATCAGACCTTACTCACAGAAAGTCTGGTCTCCTCACCAAGCCACTACAGACACTGCTATGCCACTGATGCAATCACAGTTTCTGGTTAGTGTTTGCAGCAACATATACTTTCCATTTGCGTGTCTTTAGTTTCCTCAGCAGTCTCCACCTTGATCATTAGCTAGAAGCCATCCTGCTTATCTCTAGTTTTAAAACAAAGTGTGTGGTTTTTTAAAGCACATCAGCACAAATAATACTGCTGACAATGTCACCCACAGCCACCCAACTGACACAACACCAAGGGCTCCTTACTCGCTTTGGCCTCAGTGCATGAACAGACTGGTGATATAAGACCCTTTCCCCACCCAAGGCACCATCCACCTCTGGGAAAAACACTGTGGTTTTCCTCTTGTAGGCAGATTTATTTTTGAGGTAGCCTCAACAATATGGGCACAGGGAGAAGGCTGCTGCTCATTACGGAGGCAGAGTGAAAGTGTTCCTGGGGCTCCATAATTCAGCCACACTGGCAATACCAGCAATGACTTTTCTATTTGGTGGTGTGTGAGAAATGAAAACATGAGCAGGAGTGCACAGAAGACTGGTATGGCCAAAGCTGGGATATTTGTTCCCTGGCAAACTGCAGTTGCTCTTGATTTAGGCACCGTTTTCCCAGCTGATGTTTTGCAAACCCGGCAGAAGATTCAGCTTTCAAGGCTGTGAAAGTGAACGTGGGGCTGGAAGCCGCCCCTGCTCACACTGGCATAAAGTCAGGCCGAGCCTCCTTCTTTCAGAAGATGTTGCTTGTTCCAGGACTGTGGGGGCAGTTTTGGGACGGAGATTTAATCTTTTATTTTTCCCATATGTCATAAGTATGTCTAAGATGATGACAAAATAATAAATTGGTGGCTGCATGAAACTTTTTTTTTTAGCAGCTGTGTTTTTAGAATATTATAATTAACCATCCTTTTGCCTTAATCACTTAAAGATTTCTAAAATAACTAGGAGCTTACTGTACCTTCCCTTGATTTGAAGCTTTCCCATGTGGGAACCATGACAATTTTTTTAGGAAGGGAGGACAGAAGAAGCAGGGCAGAACTAGAAACACAAAGTCAAGTTTATCAGTATAAATTACAGCATAAATTACTAAAATTACTGTAATAATTTTAATTTATAGCCATTGTACTAGAAGCAGGAAGAGAGGTGATATTGTATTTAATCTGCAGAATGATTGAGTCACTTCGCCTGGACTCATTTTTGCAGAAATTTAAAAGAAGTAAGTGCAGTATTTCTCAGAAAAAAAGACAGGGTGAATTGTGAGTAAAGGAAAAAATATTTGTCGACCTGCCAGGGAGAAGCACGATTAAAAGCTGACTGTTAATATAGCATGTGGGTGACAGGGCTGTCTCACCATGTGGTTCCTGCGCATGGCTCAGGTAAAAGCAGAGGGCTATAGCTAAACAACACTATACTGTCTGTCAATGTTAGGGGTTTTTCTTTTTTATATAAATGACATGTTTTCTTTTGGCAGATGGGACTGAGCCTTGAAGAATAAATTTTTTGGAGGCAAATTGGCTGCCTGGAAATATATGTATTTAGGAACCTGTCGGGTGCTGTGAGTGTCAGCACCACCCCAGCTGAGCTGGCCAGCACCACTCTGCAGCTCGCCTGCTCCAATCTCCCCACAGACCCCCCAAATCCCCAGCCGGCCACTGCCGGGTTGGAGCAAAAATGACAACTCCGATACAAGATTTGCTCTGGATATTGCTGATATTGCTTTGTGCCTGCCTTATAAAACTTCCCCGTTGGCTATTTTTCCAGCCAGGGGATTTTACCCAGATGAATGTGTTTGCCTCCCTCTCACCAGCTGCCAAAATCCAACTTATCTGTAAGTGGAAATAACGCTTGGCCTCTGGTCGATCAGAGCCTCAATGCTCTTTACGAGAGGAGACGAAATAAAACCATTCCCCGTGTTAACAGCTGTGAAAGCCGACGTGCTGAGAGGTTAAGTGATTTGCCGAGTGTGAGAGTGTGAGGTAGGATGGTGCCTGGCTCTCAGGAGCCCTTTTTCGGGAGGAGGATGGGGGTGGGGTACCACAGACCCCCATAAATCCCCATTCCCAAAAGGGCACCTGGTGGGAGGGACCAACCACCTGTAATGTGCCTTACCCCAGACCAGGCATAAGCAAAGTTTTACCAGAAATAAAATTATATTCTTCAAAAATCCTCCTAAAATTTTGTACTGAAAGCAGGTGCTGGGTTTTGTGAGCCAGCATCAGAAATAGGTGGCAGCTGCGAAGATTTCTGAACATCCCAGCAGTGCCTAAGTATTGGGAGGTAAGCAAGGGAAGAGATAGATTAAGCCAGAATCCAGATACCTTGAAGCCTACAACAGTGCATATGCCCAGCACAGCCTTTTTTCTGCCTCGAGACATTTAGGCCTGTTTGTTTAACCAACAGAAGTGGGCACCTTTTAAGAGCAAATCAGGATGCCCAAATTAGAGCCTAAGTATCTATATAGTTCTTCAATATAGGTGGTGCAGCATATGTTAATACAGCAGAATAGTTTATTTCTATAAATGTAATATTTATTGCCACTTTATACAAGGAATATTCTAGACATGGTGGCTATATATATACAGGTACAGGTAATAAAAAAGGCACTGTAAAAGGCACACTCAAAAATAAGCAGTGTTGTTCCCCAGTTCTGTAGGGTCGGTAAAACTGATAGCAGCTCCCTAGCAGTGGCTTCATCTCCACACTCACAGTGTGTGTTCTTAACACCTTCCTTCACTGCAAAACTGAAGTATTTAACCCAAAACATACAAACAAATCTGTTATTCTTCTCCTTTATTAACCTTCAGAGTCCTCTGAAATCGCACATGAAGAGAAAGCTCTTCCCTTTTCTTTTGTCTAGGAGAAGGGATTTAAACTTTATATACAAATAGATACACACATACATGTAAGCCTTCCCGTGTAAATCAGGCACACACAGAGCACTTTGTCTGCTTCTCTATAAATACATATACACATATGTATATCCACAGATATGCAGGCATGTGTGCATATGTGTGTGTAAAAAGAGAGAAAAAAAGACTTAGAAAATGAAAGACAAATGTTAGAGAATGATATTCCCAAGCCCTCAAATCCCTAATCATGAGTTTGATGCAATATTTGCCCTAATGGGAAATGATAACTGGCACTTTTCCAAAGCAAACCTCGAAGAAAGGAGCAATAAAAAAGGAAAATGCTAGCTTGGCAGTTAAAGAAAGAGGAGCCGAAGCGAGAACTGCTGTCGGAGATAATAAAGAATTAACCACAAACCCCTTTTCTATTAAGCACAAAAAAGGATATTAAAATAACATGCCCCCTCCCTAAATGTTTCAAGGCTTGTGTCATGCTTCTCTGCGCAGCTTCCCCGGGATGTTCTGAGGCGCGGGGCTGCAGCCCCGCTCAGCCGCCTCCCAGCTCCCTTCTCGTGCGAGGAAGCCTGCGCTGCTCCAACACACAGCAACTCTCAATCACGCCCCTGGTTTTGTGAGCTTACACGGTACGTTCCAAATCTTGCCCTTTCCAACGAGAGGGAGTTTGGTTGTGGCCCGTGACCCTGTGGACCTTCAGGCCCTAGCTGTGATGAAGCAGTTCTGAAGGGCTCCCTCTCCCCTTGCCCTCCCCTCAGGAGGCTACATATTGGGCAGCCCGCTGTACAATGCAGCTTGGCTGCTGTGTTCTCCACACTGCCCATAGGCACAAAGAGATCAGTTAAGTATACAGTGAGTCCTAGTGCCCTGTTTTCTGGTTATAGCAGCAAGCATCAGTGCTTTCGCCTTCATGCTCTTACTACCATTTTTACACTTGGGGCATTTTCTCACTTTAAAAATTACATGTGATAAATTACACAGAAAAGTGCCACAGATCTGGGACAAAAAAACTGGTGCAAAAGAATCGTATCAAGAGCAGCTAGATATAGGAGAGAAGACAACAGGAAGGAGGGCTGTGAGTCAGGAGGTACTTTTCCATCTAGTATCCCCTCTAGGAGCCTCCTGGGACATCCTGTAATGTTACTAACAAATAGAGATGCTGTTCCCAGTGTGTGTGTGTGTGTGCCTAGTATGCCCTCCTGCAGTGCTCCACAGCCAGGAATGCACCAGAGAGCCCAAAATCAACACCATTTCTGGCAGGTCATGTGATGTGCAGGGTTTTGGTAACTGATTTTGCTCATTTTGTGATTACTCAAACCATTTTAACAGCAAAATCCAGCATAAATATCCCTTGAAATTTCCACCTCAACTGAATAGTAGATTTTACTATGGCAATTTTAAGTTTGCAAAACAAGTGGTACTCAGGGCACTACAGACTCAACAGGTTGAAATTACCCCTTTATATCAAGTCAAAGAGACCTTCAATAATCTTTTATTTCAAAGACATTTATGACCTAACTTTGGTTCATGAGCACATAAGACATTAATGACATGGAGTAATGCAATGTAAAACTCCTTTGGTACTTCATTATTATCTGGGTCTTTGATATGCAATTTCACAAGAGCTAAACTAGCAGCTCCTTTAACAGCATTTTGTAGAGCTGGTCCTCACTTGTGTACTAGGAGTGCCCCAAAGCCAAAATGGCACAAGCCAGAAAGGTGAAGATGCAATAAGGAATCACTAAAACTTTGTCATAAATGTCAAATGAAGCATATCTGCCAGTAAGAGCTTATTTTAAAAAACAGTGTGTAGATTGCATTGATCTTAGCCACTACAAGGGTAGAGCTTTAGAAGGAAAAGAAAAAAATGCCTATCTGTACAAGATGTTTTTTAAACCTAAACATCTTGCTCTTTTAGGCTTCTAAAACTCTTTGCAAAGGAGGTATAACCCACAACTCAGGAAACTACTAATATAATCTATCTTTCAGAGATGAAAATCAAAACTCCTTCCTGAGCTATGTCCATGCTGAAAAGCAGAGTTAAAAATCAGCTGCTTTTATCTGAGTGCCTAAGTTTAAAACTACTTAAACAGAATTCTACCAGCTTTTAAATAAAAGCCCGTTGTTTGTCTGCCAGTACCAGTCTCGGTTAATTTCTACGCTGAGCTTAAAAAAAAAAAAAAAGAAAAGATCAATAAAGGTGTAGGTGGAGAGGTTTAAAAAATAACTACTGGAAATGGTGAGCCAAGATCTTCGGAACAACTTGTCTCTGCCTGAGGTACAGGCAGGCTGGTTTTTAGATCAGTCACCTACAACTGTGGTGTCATGAAGTGGAAAAATACCACTGAGAGTAATTTTTAGCAGAGAACACCAACAGTTCCTCTCACATTCGCATCCAGTGAAACTCTATTCCAGTTAGATTCATTGGCAAATTCTAAATTCTTATTTGATTTATCAATCACAATTTTATATTGTTAATTCGTACGTTCATTAGACAAATCTATCTCTCTAAGGTAATCACTTAAGGTACTGTTGGCATGTGAACATGCACAAATGGATAATTCTTAATGACCTTCTAAGTTGACATATTTTTGGCATCAGTTTTCTGTATCCTAATTTCAAGCTGCCTCTCTGGTGTTATTGTAGGGCTGACTTCACAGTCAAGGAGGACATGCAATTGGAGGTTGTTAATAAGATTGTTCCCATCAGATATCAGCAGAACGAGGAACAATAAGGTCAGTAAGAAGTCCTCTATTTCAGCAGCCTTGGAAGAGAAAATGTTTGACCAGATTTATGACTTTTTCAGTACTTCTACAGTAAATAATTTTTGCCCTGCAGATGTTTGGTAAAAACAAAAATTGTCAGGGAAGTTGGAACTAGATGATCTTTAAGATCCCTTCTGACTCAAACCATTTTATGATCCTGTGAAATGAAATACAAGTCATTCAGGCTACTGTTCTGCCAACTAGTCTCCACGATGCCCTCCCACAAGGCCAGGCCAATATCACAAATCTTTGACTGCAGGTTAACATAGTGCAGGTGAACCACAGACCGGTGTAGATATGGCATAGCCACATCTTGCAGGTGTCTGATGGAGGAGCTCAAACTCTTTAGATTTATAGGCAGACCTGTCACTATCTATGCTTGCCAGTTTGCAGAGTTACAGAGGAATCAGCTCAACTACCAGAAAATGCAAGAATGTTTTCCATATTCTCAATTTGATAGATGGCATTTGCCCAGCTGAATGACCATTAGTCACTGTGATACCCAAACTCCAGAAGATTCTGCAAACTGATATTATCCCCACTGAGGCTCTTTGGGGTTTCTTTCCATCCTCAGCCTCATACTGTTACTGCTGTTCACCCAGTGCCATGAGACAGTGGAAAAAAAGGCATTGTCTTAAACACAAGGTTTTCAGGCTTTTCAGCATTTCCACAGTGCTTCCCAGAGCAGATCCAGACAAGGAAAGGGCAATTTCTGATATTTTCCAGTCTACGAGAGACCAGAGGAAGAAATTTTGGGGGAAAAAAGTGGGGTAGACATAGCATTACCATCCACTGAGGTTTGGCAATTGGCTTCCATGGACTGGGAGGCAAGCTAGGCAGGGAATGAGGGGGGACAGGAGAGAAAAGTATGAGGAAAGAGCCCTCCCCAAGCTGACGGCCAACACGACCGTCAGCCCCGCATGAAGGAGCCACTGGGGCTTGGGGTAGAGGCTGGAAGGGTTGTGTGGGCAGCCTGTGTCCTCTGTGCCCAGCTGCCACCCAAAAGTCAAAGAAAAGAGTTTGCATCCCTTCCTCAAAAGCACAGCTCGGGTTGCAAATCCAAATGTATGGGCAAAATGTAAATGCATTGTGACAAGCTGTACGGGGAATCAAAACAAGGAACAAGGAGCGTATGTTTCTTTTAGAGAAATGTCCTTTATCTCGCAGGCAGAACGAAGCGTGTGGCATTCAAATGTTAAGATTTTTACACACTTCATGAAATACTAAAGAGAAACCAAAAAAAAAAAAAAAAAAAGAAGAAAGCAACAAGAAAATAACCCAAGTCCGTGTCACTTCTCAGCTAGTTTGGTTATTGCTGCTCCTGAGTACTGTAACATATGCACTTTCCCTTTTGAAAATGTATCAAAGTTGTTATTTTGGGGGTGGGATAAACTCTTACCCATGCATATCTTATGTTTTGAAGCCAAGAATGCTTAAGAACCTGCTCTGGATCCGCACATCAGATGCATAAGTGATTAGTGACAAGTGACACAGAAACAGAGAATGTGCTGTGTTACGATGAATAATAAACACGCGCAATTTATGCAGGCAGAGCAAGCGAGGAGATGGCATCCTGCACTTTTTCCATATAAATAATGTGAATCTCTCGGCAATGAAGCCAGGTCGACCAGGGAGTTTCTCCAGCCCACCAGCAGCGCGAGCCGGCGGTGGATGGTGGGGACGGGCGAGGAGGGGTCACCCACCAACAGGACTGCTTCTGGCTTCTTATGGGTCATCACAACTGATGGCAATTAATTGTCTCTCAACTAGAATCAACGCAGGAACAAGATTCACAGTGGGCAAAATTTTTCTTTCTCTGGGAGAAAGGAGCTTTTAGATAAATAAAAAAAAAAAAAACAACTCACTGAAAAATATTCTTGTGGTTTTCTATTTCCTGGGTTTCTGGAGAGCATCACTACAGTGATAATTTTTGAATGAACAGACTTGATTTTTAGATTAAGTTTCTTCAGGAAAGGTGAGCACATGCCCTTGGGAGGCTGTCATGGCTGAGGAGAGCTGGCAGCAGGTTTTCCAAAGGGCCACAGTGTACCTAGTGGGAACCTTGCCACTCTTACATTCTCCATTACCAAAACCACACATAACCCCGAAAAAAAAAAAGCCAAAGCCAGCCAGACATTCATCCTTAGCCCAGCTCTTGAGTTTTTCCTTGTGTGTACGTCTGCCATGCAGACACATCCTCCTGTAGTCCCATGGACACACAGCCTCCTGCAACATCCCCACTTTGCCACCTTCTTTCCTCTGCCCCTTACTGCCCTCCCACAAATAAATCCTCCAGAGAAAAGAGAAAGACGTAATTTTTTTTTAATTAAAAAAATATCCACCTGCTACTAACTGCATTTTTTCCTGGCTGTCCTGGCCTGCCAACTCCGAGCAAGCTTTTCTTTATAATTTTTACACTATCTCTACACTTCCAGAAATGTACGCACTTGGATAAAAGTAGAACTGAGAGGGGAAAATGCATATTCTGTTAAATAAAAAAAAAAGTTGGAAAAAGTGTCTAAAAGATGGATGTGTAAAGAAATCATACCCGTACTTTAACTCTGAGTTTGGGTTATATAAACTGTACTGTGGTAATTACCAAGCTCCTCCAGATTAATAAACAATTACCATAGTAACTACATCGTCCTATGAAACCTATTCTCATGAATTTTTAAAGCATAAATGGAAATACATGCCGGTTGAAAAAGTCTTCTATTTATTTTGTCCCTGGAAGACAAGGCAGACAGATCCATTAAAGGATCCCGTCAAGTTATTTCTTCCTCCGCTGGTTACTGCAGCCACACTTCGGACAAGTGCCATATATTATGTACTAACTAGGAAAGCCCATTATGTGGCACGGGGCCTTGGGCTGGCAAGCAGTGGGGCTGGCCTCGCACCCCGCTCCCCTGGCAGCTCCTGTGGTCTCATGCCTTGTTTCCACAGAGGGTTTAGGTGACATGGTTCACCTTTTTGTTTGCCAAAATTTAAGGGGTTGTCCCTGCTTGCCCACCGGGCTCTTTTTATTTTTCTTATGGATAATGTGTGAGAAGAGATTTCAGGTTGATGTTGCATGACCATACACAGGAAAGACATCTCCATCAAATATTTGATAAGTTGATAAGACAATGCACACATCCAAATCTAACTTTCCACAGCATGGTGTGCCTTGTTTCCAGCATATCCACCAGTGTCCCACCGGGCTGATCCTACTGCAGGGCACGTCACAGCCTATTTTCCACATGTGGAAAAATCCAGCATGAGCTGCTCTTGTGTCAGTGCCTTGCACCCAGGGCCATGCCAGGCATGTGGGTTCAGCCACCAGGAAAGAGCTCTCTGCAGCCCCTGTGCCTCTGCATGGTCTCACCCTGCTGGGAGGAGGCAGTGAAGATGGGTAAATGCTCCAGCAGAGCAGCACACACCAGGGGTGGGCTCCTGTTATGTGCAAGCCAGCAACATGGGTCCCCCAGATGCCCAGCAGGAAGGGTGTGTCCGTTTGGTATTGCCTTTTCCCCCAAAGCCTGAACAAAGCAGCCCCTCAGTACTGCCCTGCGCTCCTCCTGCCTCTGAAACTCTGAAATGTGCCCTCACTCAATCACAGGAGGCATCAATGATTAAAAGCAGTCTGAAAGGTGCACCTAAAGTCATTTAAAAAAAAAAAAAAAAAAAGAAAGGCTTCCTCCTTCCCCAATATCAACCCTTGTATTGTACTATCGTAGACAAAAATTTGGTTTGAAAGCTCACACCCATATTTCGGAGCTTTAACACAGCTGAGCTTGGCTTTACTGCCAAATAACAAGATTATGTATCAACCTGTTGATAATTCTGACAGGAAAGCTGAGAAGTAGATCTGAGTTAAAAAATACTGTTCGGCATTTGCAGTAATAGTCTAAACCAAGAGGTGAGACTTCTACGCTTCGAGCTGCTTACTTTTGATAATTTTGATGAGCTGAAATAATATCCCCTCTTTTGCAAGAAAGTATTTCTCCAGAGACTCTGAGAGTTAGGAAAGCCATTAAATCCTTGTGGATTGAAGGTAGAAAAATAAATTGTATGTATTTTAGACTTTGAATGATCTTCCTATAGTAATTTTCGGGGAAAAAAACTATGAAGAATTCTGCAATTTTAATCTCCTCAGTAGCTTCCCATTACTAAACAAGCAGAACACCACAGTACAAATGTGGATGTTACATGTCATCTTGATCTGCTGCTTTTTTCTTTCATTAAAGCTTTAATGCAGCAATTATGGCTACGTTGCCCTATAAAAAAAGGAAAAGGCAGTTTACTTTAAAAAGTGAAATTGCATAGCCTACTATTTAATTATACACAAATGTAAATGGCCTATTTTTCCATAACTGGTTATTACAGCACTGTTTTACTTTCTGAGTTTTCACAATCTCTAAAACCTACAACGCTTCCTGCTATATAATTGTTTTGCTACATTATTGTTTTCATCTTATTTTTTCTTTTAATGCGAGTGCAGCGGGATAAATCTTGGTTTTAAGCCAGCCAGTACTTCATCTACTTAAGCTTTTATAGATGAAGATTGCTGTAATTATCAGAATACCCGCTTATTTCTGAAGTATTATCTTGGCAACCTGCTGGCATTTACAACCAATTAACAAGCTTTGCCCATTAGTTGCATAAGGGGTATCACAGAGTAAAGCCATTGTGTGCTAATTTTCTATTTTAGATAATCAGTTTGGCCATCCAAAATGGAAAGGGGAAGAAAAGAAAGGTTTGACACACAGTGGCAGACATGTAAAAATGACTACATGCCTCTCTGAGACAAAGGTATCCAGCAACCGCATGATTGCTTCACTGTCGTCACCACTGGGTTTTAAGTATTTATTCCTTTTGTCTCTTTTGGAAGAGAAAATAGAAAGTACGGCTTCAGCAAAGTAATCATGTCCTCTTTTTATTTTTTAAACAGACTGGCTTCTCCCTCTGTCCTTGAGGGCTTGTAATTTCACCAAATTGTATGAGTGTTAAACACGATTTCCAAAAAAAAAAAAAAAAAAGGAAGAGTAAGCAAGAGAGAAGGAAACCTGTCCGCCAGTGGAAGTCACAGCTTTCCTCTCCTAATCACGGGGCGAACAGAGCCCTTATGCCAAAGGCAGCCCCTCACTCGCGTCGCTGCCCCGCACTTGGTTAAAGCCATGTGGCCATGTGCAGGCTGGGGGTTTAACCAGGCGCCGCTATGAGCAAATGTGTTCCCGGCCGTCCTTCAGCCCCTGGCTGCTGAGCTGTGCCAGACCCGGCTGTCTCCTCCCTGCCCGGGAGCATTTTGGACAACAAGCACGCGCACACACACACACCCCTCCCCTCCCTCCCCCGGCACGATGCTTGCTCGGGCAGTAATGCTGGGCACTTCCCCCTGGGGAGAGGGGGAAAAAAAGCTGAGAGAGTCTGGGTGATTTTTCTAGGCATTAATCTTTGGTTAAGGCACTGTTTGCTTTCCCTGCTCCTGGTGCAGAGCCTGTGATCACAGAGCTGCATCCTGACGTACGCATTCCCACCAGATCCATCTCCAGAGCTGCCCCATGAGCACCGCAGCCCCGTTTATGCTACCCCATCCACACAGCATTTGATTGGGTCCTGTCTCGAGCACAGGCACCATAAACCAAAGCTGGCACACAGCAGAGCGGGCACAGCTTGCAGCACTGACCCCACACCACACCAGCCCCTGCTTCCACCTTCCCACCCCATCCCTGCTGCCCAACCAGGCACAAGGCTCAGGCTTCCTTGATCTCCCACTGACCCCAACCCGTGAGCTTGGCCCTTCTACTCATCTCCACCCCTTCTGCTTGAAGCAGCCAGGACCATAAGGGCCTCCTCCCTGCCAACGCTTGTCCCACACCCCACCCCACAGCAATGGGAGAAACAGGTCCCAGATCCTGCCTAGGGAGTCTCAAGGTAAATAACTACCAAAAAATGATTATGCTGGAGGCAACAGGGCTTACCCATTTAATTGTATATAGAATTAGATGTTAGACCTGGTATAGATGCTTGCATTTTGTAATAAGTATAGGAACTAATCAGTTTAAAGATGAGCACAGTCCTTAAAGCATGGTTAGATCCCATTTACTCTATTGAACAGAATGGGTGGATGGTTCATGCTGTAAAAGGGTTTTATAAAATGTAGCAAACTGTACAATGACATGTTTTATTTGCCTCCTGTGGTTTAGATTCATATTTTGCTTTAGCATAAGTTAAACAAAATTAAGACTATGATTATGCTAAGAGGATGCAGCCAGTAAAGATAGAAAATGTTGAACTCCTCAAAGTCATAAAGAATTGTCAACTGTGCAATTAGTAAAGAGTGAACACATACAATGAAGTCTATTAAGTCATAAATGAATGAGAAAAATGTAGTGCTTGGCAATTTAATGTCTATATTTGTCTTAATTATTTTAAATTAATTGCTATTGGCTACAAGCATTAGAAAATTTACAATTTAAGTAAGGTACAGCATAAACCCTCCTATAAAGTGAATCTAGTTAAATAGCCAACCAATTTTAAAATTATTTAGGCTACTGAAAAGGAAGAAGTAAGAAGGGTTGATGGGGACAGCTCTGAGCTCCTCACAGCCTGTCTCCTGTGATGCTGTCCCAGGCTTGAGCACCTTGAAGCCCTTCCACTGCTGGCAGGGAGCACAGATCAGCCCTCTCTCCTGACACCTCCAGCATCATGAGACCTCACAGATGTTCCCTTTCTGGGCACCTCTGGACAGTTTTCCCCCAGACTAGGCCTGGACTCACAGCTGCTCACAGCCCTTGCAGTGGGACAGCACACCATCAGCCCACACACCACCAGCAGAAGGCTCTGACCTTTCTCCTCTGCATGGTCATGAGAAGATTATTTTTGGAAAAAAATTAAAGTGTTTTTTTTCCCAGTCCTTCACTCCTGAATGACCCCTGAGAGATGCAGCTCATCGCAAGCTAAAGGAAAACATTTTTGTGAATGGCTCTTATATAATACACAAGTACCTTTCCAGTGTAGTAGTTTGTCCAGAGGTGGCTGAGGTGCACTGTGTGCCCACTCTCTGTGAGCAGCAGAGTGATGTTCTGCAGAGGTGTCCCTGTGCCCCCCTGGAGGAGGCCTCTTCAGCTGCCTGCAGGGCCCCGTGGCACAGCTCCTGGCACCAAAGGGCTGGTGGGCACTGCAGAGAACCACTGCCTGCTATCAGGCTGTCTCCTTGGGGTGGTTTCAGGGTGCTACAACCAGACAAGGATGGGAACTGAATGAGGCAAGGGATGTTGCCCAAAAGCAAACATTTCAGAAAAGTCAACATGTTTTTTTTCTGATGTTTTGTAAATCGAAAGTTTCTATTTCCTGTTCTGCAATGTGATTTGGAGATCACTTGTAGTCACATTTCACTTCCTTTTCAGAATAAAGATGATTAGAACCATAAGATAAGATACCAGAAGGTATGCCCTTTTCCCCAGGTTCCCATTTTTCTAACATGGAGGAAAGGAAACTTGTATTATAAGGGAGTTTCTTTTAAAGTCTCAGGTGAAAAAGCACTTATTTGCCCAGTTCCAATTAAGCCATTCCCAGTCAAGATTAGTGTGCCCCAATAGCCTTACCAAGTTGATGATGGGGCAATTGGAAAAGGGGTGAGTGGAAAAATTCTCACCAGGGAAATGAAACAGTACCCAAACTCCCATTTTATGTTCTACATCTGCAAGGAAGGAGACACGTTCCTCCAGGACTCTAATCTCCATCACTAATATTATTATTAAATATTTACGCACTACCCTAAGTTTGCATGACACTTTACAGAGATAAAAGATGCTCTCTTTGCACTGAAGATCTTACAGCCTACATCAGACAGAGAAAGCAAAGTTAGCAGAAAAGGAGACATGATGAAGATTATGAAAAGGATCTAATGCTGGTGACCCAAAAGCATTTTTAGATTGTAACAGCACATGGGACTAGGGATGATGAAAGCTTATGGCTTCAGGGCCTGTTTTGCTTTTAGTAGCCATTAAACCTCCTTTCAGACTCACAGTGGTCATGTGGACCTATTTCTCCACATCTTTGACCCAAACAAAGAAAATAATTATGTCTTGTAACCTCTAGAAAAATACTTTTTTCACCTGTTTTTTTCTAAAGAGAAGAGATGTCAGGCTGCAAGAGTTCAGCAGTGCATTCTTCCAGGCTGCACAAGTGGGAGAAAGGGCTACACACTGCACCACTGAGCTGAAAATAGAAATATGAGTGGCTCAGTCCTTCAGCTTGGGTTTTCTCCATTTTGATTAATTCTCCCACTTCATTTTAATTTCTGACAGTGCAACTAGAGAGCCACGATGAATCATCCTTCCCTGTCAGACACATTGGGCTGGGATGGCTCTAGCCTTTAGCTGAGGCCGAAGAGATGCAGCAGCAGGAAATCAAAGCAGTGAAGCTGGAGAAATGGAGATGCCCAGCACAACTCTACTTGCTCAGGGCGTGGGGCAGGCACATTCTCAGCAGATTACAGGGAATACACCTTGGCAGGAATGATGCTAAAAGGAAAGGATAACACCAGTTCTATAGTCTGTAAAATAACAATTTTTAATGTAGACATCATTACTTTGGGGAGCCAAGCCAAGCCCAGTATTAAGCTGCAGCAGGAGGACGCCTCTCTCCTGCCTGCAGGCACGGAAGGGAGCTGGCAGCCCCAGCAGGAGCCAAGCCCGCTCTGCAGTGCTCCCTCTGCAGTGCCGCCCCCAAAACTCCCTGGCATTGGGGGACTGCTCAAGCAACAGCAGCAAGGGCAAGGCCACCAGGCTTAGGGACAGCAAGTGGCAGTCAAAGAAGGGAGGTGCTGGCACTTTCACCAGAGGGGGTCCAGCCTCCCCAGCTCAGGTGGCCAAGACCTCTTCTGGGTCTCCACCATCCACCTATTATTTTCATTCGCAAGTTCTGTGATCAAAAAAAAAAGATTTTTTCTGCCTTTTAATTTTTTTAAAGTAATCCTAGTCGAATCCATGACAATGACAGATTTCCCTGGGTTTCCTAGAAGGTAGGTACACATTTGTCGACTGACCCGAGGCCCCGTGCAGAGAGAAGCAGCAGCACACATCATACCCCCTGAGACAACAACAGGCAGGACATGCAGGGCAGAAGTGCAGCCTAAGGCATACAGCAATACAGATCTGCAGGCCCACACATGCACATGTACACACATATACATAGGCACATATATATACACACACATATACATTTACATGCTCCTAGCAATTCAGTTAGATTAATTTGCTTTGACTATTCCATTATTTTCCTTGTATAGTACTTAAAGAATCAGGTTAAGCCTTTTGCAAACAATGCTCCTTTACCTCCACATGGGTGTTGTGAGACTTTAATTAATGTTTTTAAAGTGCTTTCAGATCCCCAGAAGAAAAGCGCTATAGAAGTGTGTAGTCTGATTATTTCATAGCATACAAAAGTAGAGGTGAAAAGAAATATTCTCCTCCTTACACATAAAACTACTGATCTCAACTCCTGCATTTAAAAAACCCCAAGATGTTAAGAAAGAAAAGAATTCTGACCATGAACCTACTTCAGGCTTCCCCTTTGCCTTTTTCATCTGATTTCTGGTTGAGTGAAATAATAAGCTATTGTATTGCTGTAAACTCTTTGTAAGTAGGTTTGACTAAGACAACAGAGTTCAGTGCCAGCAGCTACTCTGATCATTCTTTTAAATGGAAATTTACCGTCTGCTGCATCACATGGAAAAAATATAGAACTATTTTTCACAGCTTGTTCACTGAACAGATTATTGGAGGGAAGAAAAAAATAAAAAGGCTTCATTTTCTACAGATCCCAAATCTCAGCGTAGAAAGTCTTGGCAATTTCCTTTTGAGAGGAGACAGATTTCACTTTCACATTGATTTAACAATGAGAAGTGCGTCCAAAATGAGGGCCTGATTCTGAGCATTTAAATGGTTAGCCACAGCTGACTCCATAGCTTATCTATGGGAGCAAAATTACCCACATCCATAAGCCTGTGTAGGATCTGGTCCTAATATAGAATCAGTTCTTGATGTCATAAAATCTTTTTTAACAGCATCTTGTGTTACATTTAATTTATTTCACATGGTCTCATAAAATAAGATAAAAGCTTGTAAGTCTAAAAGTCATATTAAAAGGATGGAAAAAAACCCAACCTACTGTCTATTCATGTTTATTAAGTATTATCTTTGTGCAACTAACATTGTTTTAACTCCAGAATTTCCAAATTGTTTCTAATCCTAACAGCAGTCATCAAGAGCTGCCAGTGCACGATGTAAACAGATTACAACACACCCGCTTTTTGGAGAAGAAACTCATTCCCAAAGCTCTCTACAGACAGGTTGTCCCTTTTAGCTCATGCTAGCAGCAAGGGCCTTACAAAAGTGCCTTCCCTCTCACTTGAGCAGGGCACGGACAAATGATGTCCGTGACCACAGCTATGTGGTCTAACTTCCAAACTTAGCCCAGGAAGCTCCAGGACAACAGGCACAAGAAACACCAACTAGTACTAAGCATGGTTTAATCTAATAGTGGCCTAGAGAGTGGACAAGCAACACTCCACTTCATCTGTTCTTTAATACAGAAAAAGACTTCAGGCAGAAAAACATCTTTGGGGCCAGAAAGGCCTCACCCTTCTTTAAACGGAGGCTGTGGAGTGCCTCCCCTCCACCCCTTGAAGTGTACTTTCTGCTTCAGTACTAGCAGGGGAAGGACAGGACTGCAGCCATGGACCCCAGGATTTAGGGTGAGCTCACCTGAAGCCCAGGGAACGTGGCCAGGAGGTCCCAGGAGGCATGCATGGTAGTCTGTGGTGTGTGAGAGGAGAAGTATGTCCATGGGTGTAGCTTGGCACCCACAAACTGCCCACAGAAAAAAGGCTCCTTTTTCAGTCTTTGAGGGACAATGCTTCTGTATGCTGGGAGGTGGATGGATTCAGGGATGCAAGTCAGAGGATGATCCTGATCTGCCTTTAGGGCTCCCAAAGGTGTGTGTGTGTATCTGGGTGGTTGGGTGCTCCTCCAAGGTTGGCAGGAGGCATACAAATGCCAAATGGGGCATCTTCCTATTCACAGCATGGGTCCTTTATTTTTGCAAATGTGTAACATAATTTATTATAAAAGTGCCTTCAACATCTCAGAGCATGTCAGTGACCTTAGAGAGCTACTGGCAGGAGTACTTGTTTGCCAACAAGAAAAAAAATGGTAAAAATAAAAAAATCCCAGTACTCTGGGGTATGAGCTAAGGTAATGTTCCATTAAAAAAACAAACCACAAAACAAATAAAAACACACACACACAGATAACTTGCCCTTTTTGTCAGCTCATGTTTCCTTAGTTTATCAGTTATAACCATTACCATAAGAAAATGATGAGGTCTTACCTGAAGCTGCTGTTAGCAAAATGGTTTCACTACCAGAAGGCCATGACAGACTGTCAGTGTTTTAGGAACCAGCAGCAGTCCCACTGCCTTTCCCCCAGGAAGCACAAGCCAGAGGCAAACCCAAGGGCAATGCAGTAAACAAACACTGTGCTTCCAACCTAAGTCCTGGAAAAGAAAAGTTACTTTTGATGAAATATAAGGATTCCTGAGGACAACTTTCAGTAAAGATAAACTTTAACCATGATCTGACACAACAGTCAATAAATAACTTCAAGATAATCGCACGTACCGCTTTGGTAGGCACGGTCTAACCCAGGCGGAGATGCTTTTAGAACATGGCTGTTGTCACCAGCCCTTGATATTTTCCTTGCGATCCAGGCAACATCCACATTGAAAAACCTACGCCACAGCTGTCAGGGCTTCTCTCCAGCAGATAATTAAATTCCATTGTGACAAGTGAGCTCAAGTTTAGTGACACCATCCCTGCCAACCAAACAAGAATAAGAGCCATCAGCTGCATAGTCGTTGATCGCTTTGCTGAAAGAAGAGGTGTCTGCAGTACTTACCAGCATCCTCCCAGGGTAGGTGCTCAGCCCCCAGGAGACACCTGACAATAACATGAGTACGTCTCAAGGGATGATTGCATTTGGATCAGTGTGCTTATGCAGGAAGGCCTGGCAAAAGTGGAGCAAGTCAACAAGTTTAAAGAACATTCAAGATCTTTTCCAAACCAGAAAAAGGCAGGGTTTAGCCTGGGCGGTTGCATGGTAGGCTTGCAAAAGATGAAGTCATTGGTGTTTTCTCCTATAGATTGTCCTCTCAAGTTGCTCTTTTAGGTAAAGAGTTTATTTTTAACTCATCGTATGCACATCCCATGTTTTTGTAAGTATGTCTATTTTCCTTAGAATATAGTTTTTAAACGTAGCTTATCCATCAAAAATCAGACTGCACATTAGCTAGTAGCTATTTAACACCCTAATAACTACTAGCTATTTTGCTTCATATATAAATCTGTTATTTCTAAGCTAATTATTGAATTATCCAATTTTAAATGCAGCTAGAGGAAAAACAAGAGAAGAATACCACTTCTCTGCCAGCATCCCAAAGAGACTACCCCAGTTAATAAAGGGTGACCAGGTCTCACTTTTAAGAACAGCATGAGTTTGCTTACTTCGCTCATTGCTCAAGTGTTTAAAGCTAGTATTTATGCTGCAGTAGCTCCATACAGGCTAGGGGGATATCAGAGTTCCAGAGGCATACACCTGCCTCAGACGTGCTGTGCCAGCCAAAGAACAGCTCAGACCCCACGCAGCCTCCAAGGTCTCATCCAGGACACAGGAGCCCACTGCTAAGCCAATGGCCAGAAAATGCAGCAGGAAATTAAACCTGGCTCTTCCTTAACCTCAACAAATGGCTCAACCAGGCTTCTGCAGTCAGTGTCTCAAAGTCTCTCCATCCTCTCTAAAAACTGACCACTAGCTCACACTTTCTGGTTCAAAGCTGGCTACCCAGTCCCTGAAACATCATCACTGGCAGCTGTGCAGGGAGGTCTGAGGCTTGAGAGCACCTAAATACCCAGTGTAGAAACTTAAAATCATGGATAAATTGATTGGCCCCTTTCTAGATCTCATCCTAGGCTCCCAAAGGCTGAGTTTATTCATCGCCCTATGTGCTTTGCTAGCAGTATTGGCTTCTCTGCTTGTCAACACGCCGATTTCTGAATTCTCAGTGCAAAAGAAGCCTTTCATGGTTTGGCATCCTCTTATATGTTTATGCTTCTCAAGATATATTCTCTAGCCAAGTCTTTAAGTTCTTACATTAGTCCCCCAGCCCAGACATCAATCTGTTGCTGATCAGGTCTTTTCACATCATGCTGCTTTTATCTGGAATGTTGCTTCTGATGCATTGAAGGAAGCTGATGTTTTTAAGAATGTGGTTAATTATTTTTTTCCTTTTTGTTTAAAATAACACTGAGCACAGCTATTTCTTTCACTGTAAGACTTTAGCAAGAAATTTGCCTTATAAATTCTATTATGCTGGGGAGGTCCTGATTTGCATCTTTGTCCTTGGATAGCGTAGATGCAGCACAGAGGTCCATAGAGATTGATTGATTTCCCCCCCCCTTTTATGGTCTACAATAAAAAGTTTCTTTAAAGGGGAAGAAAAGAGAGGCATATGCTTAATATTGAAGAATGGCCTGCTTGTGCTTGATACATTGGAGAAACAGTTCAAGAACACTTCATCCTACTGCAACTATTTCCTGCACTTCTGCCAAGGTTAGGGAAACCTTGGGTTAGCTGCTGCCTGAATACCGCAGACGGGTATCAGGCTGAACAAGTTCAACTGACTGCTTAGATTTTTCATCTTTATTCTTTCTCCTGTTGTCTTCCCACTTTGGCAAATAGAAATCACCTTCGACTTTGGGCGTGGCCTCAGCTGAAAGCACCCAACAAAGAGAATTCCCTGAGAGATGCTGGCTGGGGGGTCAAGGTCCTTCCATTGAGTCCCCCAACTCAGCTGTGCTGGTGATCAGCCACCTGTTATGAAAATGAGACTCTGTAGATCAGCATGGTCTGGGATCAGGTGGGTAAGAAAACACAACAGTATAGTCTGATAAATGACTGAAAAATTAGACCAAAAAAAAAAAAGCAAGAAAAATCCATCTCCCTCATACTTACGCTCCCATTTTTTTCACACCAGCTAATTAACACAAAGCAGCAGAAAGAAAAGGTATCAGGCAAGTATGACAAACTTTACCTCATTTTTCATTTGACTTAAATGAAAAACACTGCTGGCCAAAACAATCCTTGGATGCCGATTGGTTTTGCATAGAGCTCCTCTGATGTACAAACCAGAGGAGTAGCACTGGGGTAGAGAACAGACGGATCAAGGGATCCCAGCTCTGAACAGCTGTGGGACAACCAGGCCACCATGACTCCAAATGGAGGGTGCAGTCCTGCTCCTGCCCTTGCTTTGAGTTGCCCCTTACATCAAGAAGCAGCCCATTCACTGTCTTTTTGCTCTGCCCTTGATCTAAGGACTAGAACAACCAAGGGACTGAAAAGACTATTTTCTGTCTAATGTACCGGGTCACTAACCAGGGTCAAAACCTGAAGCGTTTGCTTAAATTTAGATTTAAAATTTTTTGGCTTTTTTAAACTAGCAAATATATCTGAGTGCCTGGTGCAGAAATGGCTTGGGTCAGATGATTGTATCATGGAGTAGAACTTGGAATGGGCTTTGACAAAGTTACAACCATTCTTATCGCTACGGAGCTCTCACAGAATATTTGTGGAGACAGCAATATTTTCCTGAACTGATTCTGTGTGTCTTATACTGAGAGCCACATGGGTAAATCTGACCTGCTGGTCATGTAAAATAAGACAAAAATACAGCAAATTCCTCCTCTAATGGTTGTCTTTTTTTTTGTAGGAAGAATCATACTAATCACTGCTTTCTCTCACAGAACCATGGCCTGGGCCTAATTTTAAGAGGTTCACTCATTTAGAGACAGGAAATGGAGAACACAGGGAGAGGGAAGAGCTCAAGCACTTCAGCAGATATAGGAGAGCAACTCCTTCTTCTGTGTGCTCCCTTGGGGAAACTGCAGAAGGCACATTGCCATGGCTACCTACCTTGACAGACAAGTCTTCTTTCCAGGTATTTTGTGGCAGCAGAAGGAACCCCAGTGCCAGCTTTCTTTTTCTTCTCTCTTCCATGAGGAGATGCCAGCAGTGGTTCCTGCTGGCCAGCCCACCTCCTCCCACGGTGCCTGCGCTCACCAGCCCCTCCAAAATCCTCTGCAGATCTGAGGCTGCCCTGCCTCTGCTCCCTGGGAGCTGGTCTGCTGCAGATACCCTGGGATGAGCTGCCACAGTCCCAGGGGGCTCTCAGGAAAAGGGCCTGGGCCCTGCTGTGCGGGGGGAAAGCTCAGAGGCAGGAAACAGTGGGAGAAGGACCAGAGAGAATGGGGGAAGAGCACAGGTTTACTGGGGAGGAGGTTTCTGGGAGGACCAGGGTTCACTTCATGATTGTCAAGTCAATTTTATGATACCCTTATTTTTTCCTTTCTGAACATTTGTGGTTAGAAACACCCTCATTGTCAGTAACGCAGTTAATGACAAGGAACTAGCAGCTCTGCAGGCAGCTGGCCAGGATGGTGAGGGGCAGAGAGAGCAGAGGAGCCATGGAGGTGCCCCCAGCCCTGCCCACCACAGAGTGCACCCCATGCTCTGTGGTGAATGGCTCTGCCCAGAGATCACCTTCGATGGGCAGTGACAGAGCCCAAACAGGGACTGGCCGCCAACAGTCACAGTCACTCCACACCCTCATCCCAGAGCTCCCCACCTGCAAACAACAGCGTGGGGATGCTCACAACACTGCCCAACTCCTCGCAGATCCACTGTATCTCCCAACACTGCCTAACTCCTCTGAAATCAGCGTTCACAGGTCCCCTGTGCCTCCCAAATGCGGCCAGTGAGGACACGGGAGGAGCTTCCCTGCACAATTCCACCAGCTCTGCCCGGCAGCCCCAGCCCTGCCACTCACACTGCACCCCATGAACCGCATTAAACACATACTCATTTAGGGATTACTCAAATGCTGCTCAGTTCTAGGTCAATTATTAACTTGAATCTTGTTAAAGTTTAACATAAATATGCTACTATATCACCTGTATATATGTGTCATGATAATTATATGGCTACAAAATTCTTTTAAAATACAAGGGTAAATTAGCTACTACTGCATAATAAAGCCTCACAGACTGCTCTGGAACCCATGCAAAGAAATACAAAGATTCCCATTATCTCTGTATCAGCTTCACATGGAATAATCAACTTATATAATTAAACATATCTACAGATTAATTTCTCTCCAGTTAAAATTTTTGCTTCCTAAAAATGTTTTGTCTATCCTTATCAGAAAGGATAGCATGGGTGTAGAGGGTGAGCAGAGAAAGGAAAGACATCGTATCTTAAGAAGCTTGTAATGTTACAAACATGAGAATAAGTGTGGGGTTTTTTAAAAAAAAAAGCACTGCTAACTTTTCCACATTTTAGCAAACTTTTCAATTAGGATTTCTTCCTGGCTATTTAAATATGCTTAAAGTAATGATTTGCTGTAATTTGTCTTTTTCCTTTGGAAACATACCGTGCTATTGTCAGCTTTAAAAAAGAAGCAATTTTCTGACTTTTGAGATTGAGTAGGTCATGGAAAAATTACTACTGTGGGAGCCTATAATTAAATAGAAAATGCAGCTGCACCTATAAAAAAAACTAAAATTAAGTTTATTCTATTAATACTTGAGTCTTGAATTATATTTGACTCTTCAGACGCAGGTCAGCTCAAACTGTACCTTACCTGCAGAACATCACTAGCTGCACAGCTATTTGCAAAAACAGACTTCATATAGTATCTACAAACATATTGCCAATTATTTGCTGGTATCTGAATTAGATTCAGTGTAGCATGATTGTCATTTACACATGTAGTCCCTTTCTTTCCTCTTTTCCTAGGACTGGCACTACATCTTTGGGTGTTGGTTTCATGTTTGGCTTTTTTTTAAGGAAGTCAATTAAAATAAATCTATGTAAAATCACTAATATTTATTATAAATTTCACTAGAAGAAAAGAAGTACAGGAAGGGGCTTAAAAAAAAATTATGTAGTACATCTGAATTGAATAAAGATCTCTTCCCAGCATTTGACTAGTCATGAAATGAAGACAAGATTCTAGACAATACTATGATACAAAACCAGGCTTTGTGTATATATAAAGAAAATTTATCATAGATCCTGACTGAATGTTTACACAGTACCAGATACAGGCTCTGAATTAAATTCTAAATGAAAATCTTGGGAAAAAAATAGTGACCCATGAGAGATTTTAAACCATCTAAAATATACAAAATTAACAAAAGCCTCACCAAAAAAACAAGATACAGATAGTTCTGACATCTGATGATAAAAAATACTTGTATAGAAATTTTAAAAGGACCATATAAAATCAGAAGAAGAACAAATCAATCTAAAATAATGGTATTGATTTTATTTATTAATAGTAATAAAAATAGCTTTTTAATAAATAATTGCATTTAGGATGACCACCTTTCATGATTTTCTAGGGTAATAATAGATGGGATTCTACAGCTCTTTCTTATTGTATGATACTACAGAAATTAACAAACGCAGATGTTCTTTTATATATTATATAATAATTTGTAAATCTATATTTCCTTAAAACCTCCTTTAATTCAGTAAGTTTAAGGGTTATTTTTTCCTCTCAATAAATAGGAAGGAAATTATCTTTCTTCTTTTCATCAGTCATTTTCACATGTCCAGGTTTCTGTGCTATTATAATGAACATAACTAAATCCATACAGTTTATATAAATGCTTATACCTTATTTATTACATATAAGAAGCTGAAGTCCTTTCTTCATGTGCAAACTCAACTTCACTATTTTTAATACACTTACTTATCACATCTAATACAGCTATCCACAACCACTGTGAGAATGAAAACAGAACATCAGAAATGGTAAAAAAAATAAAAATGTGAGGAAACATTATACACAATACAGGAAAGATTTTCTTCTCCCCTGTTTCAGAAACTACTCGTGAGTGAGTGTTCTTGCAGAGAGAGCCCACAAAACCTATATCATCGCGTACACTGCTTGATTAAGCCCAGAAGTGATCCTAAGAACCAGCAGTTTAATTATTTGATTTCACATCTACAGCTTGCTTTCTCTTGGCTGCCTGTTTGGTCAGTGGCATGATTTTTTTTTTTTTTTTTTCCCACTTCATGTCGTGGAGCTGGATTTCTATTTTCCAGATGCGTATATTCCACGGAGGAAAAGAAAACTGATCCATGAAGTTCCTATTTGCATAAAGCGCAGAAACATCTGTCACAAGATTCTTTTTGGTGGATTGGAAGCATCGGGAGGTTCTGCCGTTGGTCGTGTGCCTTAATACTATCGAATTCTGTTCCTGTCAATAGGAGCTCTGAGTGAGGGTGTTTAAAGAGGCAGAGAAAACAGAGTTTGCTCAGAGAGGACATATTCTTACTATTACTTGAAATGAGTGATCAGTTACGTGATGCTGTCTCACACAAACACTTAAAAACGAGCTCTGCCCCAGGATCGGCAAATTCCCTCTTCTGTCTGATATAAGTTCTTTGCAAATACAGATCTTATAAAGGTTTTCGGTGATTTAATCAGCATCCTGCAGTTGCCTACAATGCACAACAGCTTTTTTTGGTTAAACTTTATGCAATGACTGATCCGTGTAGCAGGGCGGACATAAGAAAGTGCTCGATCTGCAGTGCTGTTTTGATTTTGGTTTAAGGAATCACATAAAAATCTTGAGGAAGAATTATCTGTGTCTCAGATCAGGAAAAATTTAATTCTGTTTCTGTATGTATATATAATGCATGACTACAATCATAAATATCAGGTGGAGCAGCCAATCCATTCATACAGAATACGTAAATAGAATATAATCTCAATGAAATATAATAGCAACTATTAAAAAAAGAGAATGACTATGGTAGGTCAAGTGTTATTTTTAAAAACACTAAAAGTACTTTTATCAATATACAAAATTCATATTTCTGCATTACATTCTGCTCTTTTTTATTACAGATGATTTTTAAAATTCACTAGCTCTGTTGATAAAATTGTATAAACAGATTTTTAGGTTGGCCTCCCCTCTCACATCACTGAGAGTCAGAAATCAGTCTAACTTACAGTATGCAGTGCAAACAAAGTGCTCTTCTCAGATCCTGTGTGTTGTGGAGTTTAACAGCCAATCTGAGAGGAAAATAAAGTTTCTTCATGTTTACTATCTACTTATGTCGGAAGTAACATGGTGATCAATACAGCACTGTTCTCTGTTTTCTGACAAAAGCTCTAAAATAGTTTCCTAAGGTGGGTCAGCAGAGATTAATATCACATTAGTAACATCTCATTAATCATTGTCAATGTAAACCAAAAAGGTTTTAAATATTTCTTATTCGTAGCTGATCTCTGTAACATGCATGTGTGCTGCTTCCCCCCCCCCTCCTTCACACATTCACAGATACCTCAACTCAACCATAAATGTCCAAGTGCAGGAAATACCTCCTCAGGAGCACAGCACAACAGGGTCACAGTATATTGTGAAACAAACAATTGTAAAAATAAGAATTAAAACCCAACAACTGCAGCAGGAGTGATCTTTGCTCCCACACACGTATTTGTGTAAAAACTTCCTCTGGCAGTGGTTCACCAGCAGGCAGTAATCAGCTAAGATACTTCTTTGTAATTTTTTTGTTTCATAAATAATACAGGAGTTTACTAACAGGAAGTTTGTGGGAAGCAACAGTAAACAGTCTAGCAATCCATCTGTTATTGCGGAATGCAAGAAAGCTGAATCAGATTCTCTGCAAGTGGACTATTTTTGTTGTTTGTGCTAGAGAAGATGTGTGGGAAATGGGCATTTAGAGTCATTACTAATGTGAACTCTTGTGGACATCCTTTCTCCCTCTCCTTGCGGAAGGGGATGGCTGGCTGCAACTTCAGCAAGAAGTTCGAGGACTTCTGTGGCTACAGAGCAGCTTATATGAAACCTGAGCAAGCCAGAGAAGGTACTTGGATCGGATGTGAAATATTCGGGTGACACTTACAAAGGGACTTTTTCTCCCTTGAAATCAATCTCAGAAAGAAAGAAAGAATGACTTCTAAATTAAAACATACACAAACTCGTGTTAGCGCCTTCCTCAGCACCAAGATATTTATCAGGAAGAGGGTTGAAGGGTTGGAGGGAACTGGAGTAGGAAGAAACAAGGAAAAATAAGGTAACGATGGAGGTTGTACTGACAGACTTTCCGTGCCAGCACAAGTAGGGAGTCAAGCAAGGGTGAAAAAAAAGCTAGTATCTTTCCTGAAGACAGACTGTTCTGCTGGCATTCGTCCACCCTTGATGTATTGCTTATGAATAGAAGGCTAGAAAGAGAGCGGGGGCAGGCGTGTAAATTAGTCACTACTACTACAAAAGCAAGCTTTCCTTGCCAGCGGCAAGGCAGTGTCTCACCTCAAAGATTTAACTTGAAAGTGTGCGTCCAAGGCAAAAAGTTGTACTGCCAAATAAATGAAAGTCAGAAGCCTAAGTATAGGATTATACTCTGTGCTAACTAGGAATCACTTAATTTTAACAAGCTAACAAATACTGCTTATTCACAGTATGTCCGAACATCGCGAAGCACTTGGTTTAGAAGAGACAATAAATACGCGAAAAAACCCCTCTGTCCAAAACAAAACCTACCAAAAAGATGTATGAAGTTGTCAATAAACAAAAGTGTCACATTGCTGACGACTGTGCCCGGAGCAGCCCGCCGCTGCCGTGCGGGGAGGGCAGTGTCAGCAGCGTGCCCCCAAGTCTTTACAATGGCGAAGTAACGCATTCGGGAGCCGGCCGACATCCCACGATGCTGGCACCCTCGGGGAGGACCGCGGAAGCGCCGGGCGCGCCTGGCTGGAGGGTCCCGAACAGGGGGAGCCCCGGGCGCTTGTGCTTCCCGTAGGGAACCGCTCCCGCCGCCGGGCGAGGCCGCCGTCTGCCGGCCGCCCGTCTGCTGCCCTGCACGGGCCGCGGCTGCAGGGCCGAGTTCTGCGGGAGGCGGGGAGCGCGGGGAGGGAGCCGTGGAGCGCGGGGCAGGAGCCGGGGAGCGCGGGGCAGGAGCCGGGAGCTGCGATCCCGCGGGATCGGGAGGGTGCGGGAGCCCCGCGCGCACCGGGCGCTCTCGCGGGGCTCTGGCGCCCCCTGCCGGCCCGGCGCGCGCACGGCGGCCGTGAGGGCGCTGAGGGCTCTGCCCGCCCCGAGCGGGGGAAATCCCGGGCAGCGGGAATCCCCGGGGAAAACGGGAGCCACCCGAGGGACTGCAGCCCTCCTCCCAGCCTCTGGCACTGCTTGTGCCGCACAGAGACACTTCGGAGCGCGGCCCTCCCATACAGGCTGCCCAGTCTCACCAGATTTGGATAAGGAACATCCGTACAGTCAGGGAGGGTTTTTCAGGGCTGCACTGAAGTGCAAACATCAGCAAACATGTTTTTACGTGACAGCATCGCGCCATTGCAGCCCATAGCGACAATTTTGTTATTATTCCTCAAAGCAGTATAAGACACTACCTAATAAATGGTAACGCAATTCCGGCAGTGTGCTCTGGGATGTCCCTGCTTGAGCAGGGAGGGCAGACCAGACAACCCACTGTCATCCCTCCCAACCTCACCCACTCCGTGATTCTCGGAGTCTGTGAACTGTGAACTATAGTTATGAATTCAGCTTTAATTTATGTCAATTAAACCTGGACAATGGGCAGTTACCTAATAATAAAAAAAAAAAAAAAGGCCAAGCTTTTGATGATTTTCACTCAAACTGGTGTAAAAGCTTGGAAACCCTTATTTTGAAACATCAGCATCTGAGCCTCTGATGTCAATGACTGCACAGAGCAGTCCATCCTCTCCTCACATGAGCCCCCCAGAAGTGGATCACACAACACCACCACCCTCCTGTGGGTTTTCCATAGGGGCACGTGATGGGCTTGGATCACTGACACAGGCAGTAGTAGGGAAATTGTCAAAATGTGTTTTAGTAAAGCTGTGGCATTACTTCCTATTACTGTCTCCAGCTGTAGCCCAGCACTGGAAACATCAAGTGTTTCCAGCTTCTTTGTTTGTTTGTTTAGGTTTTTTTGAGTATGGTCAAACTATGCTCCTGACTGATCTAATGCTTTGCTCCTGCCCTTTGAGCGTTTATCTCCAAGTAACAAAGCACAGCTGTGTGATTTTATTGCTTTGAAGACTGAGAAGGATAACTTATATCTTATCATCTAGATCTCACCTACTTCTGCACAGAAAAAAAAAATTGCACAGTAAGAATTGGTGTCATTTTCTAACAATTTCTTTTGTACTACCTGTATTTAACTCATTTGGACAGAGTAGGGCTTATCTATTTCTGCATCCTGATGGGGTTGATTTCACCAGTCACCAGTGTACCAGCACAGCTCAGGTTAGTGAGGTAGTTATGATGGTCTGGGGCTCCACCTAGGCACACACAGCCTCTCCGCAGGAGCAGCTCACTTAAGCATGGCGTGCATTGATGTGCATAATTTTTCTCTTTCTGTAATCAAAAAGAGTCACAGCAAGCTTAGGAATCCAGTGTTCTCTGTCACAAGAAACTGCCATGAAGAAGGGTCTTGATGGTTCCTCTCCTGGGTATCCCTTGATATATGTGCTTCTGCAACCCTGGGTACCCAGCAAAACCCATCCAGCAAGTGTTTGATGTTATAGACATTTGTGCACCGCAGAAATTATAAATGTGAACTAACTGCAGGCTGACAAAATGGTCCCAAACTGACCAGTCTGGACACAAAGCCTTCCCTTCCTCCCATTCTTGCCAGATATCTTGGCTCCAGCCTACCAGCAGAAGAGTCTAGCATTGGGTGCGACTTGTGCCATTACTTATCTGGATTTCCTGGCAGAGGGCTACCAGATCTGTTCTCTAATGGGTCCAACAGATCAAAACAGATCCAGAACATCTCATTTCTTTCTGAAGGCTCTAAGGGAGAAAGTGACATCACCACAAACATGACAAATCTTCACCTCCAGAATGCTGAGCCCTTGGTTCACGCTGGCAGCAATGAAGTTCAATAACACAAAGGTTGTGGTAATTGATAGGAAACTCGGATTCTGACCACTTTTGGGCAGCCTGCCTTAACAACCCTGTTAGGTCTCACCTCCAGGTAGCAAAAATAAGGCTACTTCTTGTCCACCTTTCACATGCCTATCTTATCTTTCAGAGGCATTGGCTGAAGCTGCCATTCCTCATGAGAGTCTCTGCTCAGGTAGGTTTATGGCCCCATGGTGAGCTCTGAGGATGCCTTCTGTCTGCCTCTCACACCTTCCATAGCAGTCAGTGCTCCTCTCAGCTATAATCCCTGCAATACCTGAAAGGAGGGACTTTCTATAGGGGCCAGAAGCTGGATTCAGGGCTTTAATGGGAATGCAGTCTCTCTCTCTGGACATTCAAAAGACATCTAAAGGCAGAGTAGATTGGATTCCCTGAAGCAAGGTTAATCTGTCATCATAATTACAGAAATGAATGGTCAAAAATCCTCCTTGCCAGACTACCTCCATGGATGAATCAATATGTATTTTATACCATTCCTGTTACTGCTGTTTCTCTGGTGTTTGCAGGTGAGCTCATGCTGAAAACCACCAGCCTGTCAATTAAAAGTTTTATAGACAGGGACCTTAGAAATTAATCCTAGATTGGAACCTTTGCCCAGTTTTATTGAGTCAGTCATTATGGTATTTCCTCTTTGCCAGGGGAAATCCCTGTCTCTCTAGTTACCTTTTCATTCCAGTTTTGTGCCCAATTCAGTTACCTGGTTCTTACTACTTTCTCTTCTGTTCATGGTGAATAAAACCACTTTATCCATGGAACAGTATTTCCTATGGCTTTGAAGATAGTGAAGCTAATTTAAAACACACACACACATGGATCCATGTCTGCCTGCACACACCTGCAGACACACACACACGATTAAAATTCAGTCCAGGAGGAAAACTCTGTGGACAGGAAATCATGACACCGTGCAGCAGGTAACAAAGCAAAGCCTTACTGTAAACACCTGGAAAAACAGATGCTGAGAGGGTGTGAGCCAGAGGCTGGGAATCACACAGATCTCCTTTGTATTTCATAATATAATTCTAGACAACACTGGGCAAAACTGGCCATAAAAAGTCATAGCATGGGGAGAAGCAGAAAAATCTACCATGGTCTACAAGACAGACCACAGGCTCACTGAGAACTTTGCCAAGGAAGGGAGTTTCTCCCACTGAAATAGAAAATTGAGTTAATAGCAAGTAGATTATAAAGGAATATTGTCTCCTTGCTCACGTCCATGGAATAAATGCAGTAGCTCTTGTTGACATGTGCCCTTGAAAGACATATGCTGGTTTACTAGGAGAGAAACTAAGGGTTCAAATGCTGCCTTCAAAGGAGGGCTTGGGTGGGATCAGAGCCCCAACATTTCTGACAACCTGAAGCTCTCGGAGATGCCAATAGAAATTCAAGGTGCTCAGCATATTATTAGAGGAGCACAGAACCCCACAGCACCAAGACAGAAGACAACTCTTTGCTGTTTGACATCAGAGCCTCTTGCACCAAGCAGGGAAAGAGTGAAGCAAAGGAAACACAAATGCCTTTGTGCCAACAAAGGAAGATCTGTAGAATAGTGTCAGTGGTTTCCAGGGTTAGGAGTGGAAAACTCATGGTGACTCTTCCAGGACCTTTGACTCTTGTATTATGTTCCCACTTCTAGATGCCCTGTTGAGTGAAGCCACATAAACTCTTGGAGCCTTATAAACTCCAAGAGGCTGCCCAAACCTGCCTACATTGTCAGATCTTCTCCAAAAGCCACACAGCCAGAATGACTCCGGCATGTCCTTGCTCAAGCGTAGTCCTTCTGCTCTCCATCTCTTTTTTCTCCTGAGAGAAAGCCAACCAGTTTATATTCTCTGCCTGATAGTCTGTCCTCTTAGGTTAACCATGAATTCAAATATTGGAATGCTTAGAAACAAACAGAAAATGTAAGAAAGTTAGCTAAAATAGGTTAAATTCAAGATGAGTATCTGAAGATCTACTACACAGTAGCAAACAACAGAAACCAGCAACATAGGTTGTCCCAGGCACTGATCATTCTTGACTCCTAAAGGCACCAGGAAGTGTTTGATGCTTCTGTATCCCTTGTAAAATTAAGATCAGTACTGATTTAGAGGGTGCTGATGTAGCCAGACCTTAATTTGATCCGGCTTAACTGTCCAGCACTTAAGAGTGTCCTGCCCTCACAGGCCAAAGTGTAATAGTCCAAAGCATTTAAGTCTTCTGTGGGCAGAGAGCTTTTGGGAAAAGACTTACCAAAGCAAGGCCCCATGGCCTGGAGATCAGCTCTTCTGTCTTCACCCTCATCTGCTCAGCTTGCTGTCACATTGTTGCTGAGGCCAGCTCTTCCCCACCAGCTTTGCCGAAATCTCTTAAATCACTTGAATTTTTTTAAGACATCCAAGACAAACAGTCCCAGAGAAGGGAACTGGGACAGGGAAATTATTGACATACTTACTGACAAAGAATAGATTTTCTTGAGAATTGAAAATATATTGCTTCCAGTTTGGTTACTCACAGAAAGTGCTGCTGGGAATGCACCAGAAATACATACTTACATGTTCTTTACTCTCAAATAATGGCAAATACAACCAGCACTAGAGATGCTGAGCACTGATGTGTATTTTCTCCTCCTGGTAGTATAGCTCTGAAGTAGGAAATATCCTGTTGAAAATACAAGGCATTTATATAGGTGGCATGGACACAGAGAGCTCAGTGCTTAAAGAAAAACATCAAGTTTTTTTAGTGACAAACAAACAGGCACATTCCTAAAGAGCAAGCTTAGGGCATCAGTGTAGTATCCCTGTGTGTCGCCTGCAGCTAACATGGGACAGGGTTAAATATCCCAAATGTGCACATCTATCTACAATTTACATGAAATACAGTAATTAAAAATTGCGTATTCTCAAATTAAGGAATAATTACCTGAAAGTCCCAAACACAGTAACAATAATTTTAAATGTTAATCTAGTAAATGTTTATAACTAATTTTGTTTTACAGTCTTGTGGCATTTCCAATACAATAGTTCCATACAGAGCCTGAGTTAAAAGAAATAAAAAATTGCCAGATTTTCACAGCTTTGAGTTCTACTGAAGGCCATCATGAGGTCAGTCTTTGTGATGTTCTCCCTGGAGAATTTTCCAGCCCTAGTTCTCTGGATATGTTTTTCTGTCTTTGGACAGTTTTTCTTCCCAGCCCCTCTCATTACATGGAATAATACATCTTCTGTTTCAGTTTGAGGCTATTGTGTAATGTTCCACAAGTCACATCTTGGAACTAGAGTGCTCAGCCTTCTTCTTATGCCCTTTTCTTTTTCTTTTTTTCTCTTTTTCTGCCTTACTTTGAAAACATCTCCCTCTGTCTGCAGTTGCAGATGTGTTCACCAGTAGTTAATTCCGTTATTTCTTGAAGTATTTCTGCTTTCCATCTATTTCATGCCTTCTCTGCCTACATGTATAGGCAGAAAATAGCAATAGCAGCAACACTTGCATTTCTAAGTGCTGCCCTTCTGCAGTCCCCTTTTATATGTTCTCGTTTCTTACCCCTGCTACTCCCCAAACTCCAGAAAGTACCAGGTACCAGCTGCTGGAGATGCTGTGCTCCTGCGGGTAGCACCGCGTGTCTTTGTAAAACTAAATGTGTCAATAAAAGTGCCTGCGCCCATCGCGAAAGAATAGCAAACATATTCTCGCGCTTGAGAAATGAGCTGAGAGGTTTTCCGGCTCTTCCACCCTGAAACAGGAGCGGTTCCAAAATCCCTGGAAGGTACAATTTGTGGCACTGTGGACGCCAGAGGGCAGGCGAGGCCCCGCCGGCTCCCGGTGCTCCCGGCAGGACTGCGAGCTGCCTCCCCAGGGCCGGGAAACCCCCTGGACCAGGGATGGACACACGGTCCAGCACCGGGAGAACACGCTGCTGGGAATGTGCGAGCGATCGCCGGATGGGTAGGGAAGAGAGGCCTCCTCGTCACTTCAGGACGCGCAGGGGGAAAAATGAACAGGTGAAAAGGAGTGGACGAGCAGGTGTGCCGCAGGTACAGGTCAGAGGAGGGATGGGGATTACGAGAGACCAAAGCTCCGCTAAGGCTCCCACAGCACGTCTCTAGCAGAGTCCGGCATGTCATTCTGCAGAACAGAGAGGCAGCATCCAACGTGAGTGAGGCCGAAATGACCCACATCTCAGCTACGTGTTATGGGATGTCAACCAAAATCTGACTTTAACAAGATGCTGTTCTTTGTGTTCATCCCACACAATCATTGAAAACTCCTGAATTTTTAAGGGACTGATTGAAAAATTGTTTTAAGAGAACTGCAGGTTTTAAACAAATCATCTCCATTGCCTGCAATCCAAAATTCTCCTTTTAGTATATACGTGGGATCTAGGTATGTATTTTCTCATTGCTTCAACCTAAAAAATGCACAAAACAAATGTTCCAACATTAAAGCTTTATTCATTCCAGGTCTTGGCAATAATGCATAAACCTCAGGTCAATAGCTGTAAGTGAACTGCACATATTTCTCACAGTACATTTAATTAAGCTCCCAAAGGTTTTAATTTTAAAAGATTTTAAAAATTTTATATTCTCCTATTTCTTTCGTAATATAAACGGGAAAAGTTCTTTACGTGGTCTGATGGGAATATCTACAAGAAAGCATTAGAAACTGCATCTCCAAGCACCTTTCTCTCCCAGCTCAGTTACCAAATTCATTTCCTTCATTGGTGCTCAACCAGCTGTAAGGTCTAGAAGTGCGTAGTGCATTTTTGGCACAAAAAGTGTCATCTATGTGGATTTAAAAGTTGTATGTGTATAAAAATAATAACGTGCAGTGACAATTCGAGGCAACCTAAACAAAGGAATCCAGACAAGGAAGAATTCAGCAGCTCATCAAGCCTTTCCAATGATCCCACTAAATAACTGATCCCAAGGCTCAGTCATACTACGAGGAACAGAGGACAAGTATACTTGGCATATACTGGTACCCAACCTAACTCTGTTTAGTCCTGTAATCAGGCAGACAATCAGATAACAGTTACACCGATTTTTTATGCACAGCACAGCGTTTTCCTTCTCCAAGGAGCCCTTCAGCAGAGGGGACTGAGGCTGTCCTTGTTCCCTCTTTACCTTTTCAGGACCAAGGCTGCAGACAGAGCACGCAGAAGAACTCCTCCATGAGTTGTCACACAAGCACAAAGTGCCTCAACAGGAAACTGTTCCAGCCAGGAGATTTCAAAACAGTCACAAATGTCCACTTCTTTCTTTAGGCTGTATTCCCCCAAGGTCATCATGATCAGTGTTTTCCCTACTAGACTGAAATTTCTTGAGAAAATAAGGCCAAGTTAGCTGTTATTGTTACAGTAACATACAGTATCACTTTGGAAATAATGACAAATTATTGTGGAATAATTTTTCTGTCAGTGAAAAGCAGCCAGAACGCATGGAATTTGGCTCCACCAGTAAAAAATATCAAACATTTGCTTTATGTTCCACTTTCTTAGGGGAAAAGAAAAGAAAGAAAACTCATTTTGGAAAGGTCAGAATTTATAGGAGGAAAAGGAAGGCTTAAATCCCTAAAGTGCAGCAGGTTTAACTCTGTCCCTTTTAATCATCTGGACTGTAGGAGCTTGGCTGACACCAAATCAAGGAAAACTGGAACCAGATGGTGTAGCTGAAGATTTCTATACTGATCTTTTAAAGCAGCACTGGCACATTTGAAGGGAGGTAAAACACAGTTATGTGAGGAAAGCAACAAACTGCAACCTGTAAGTGAGAAGTTTCAAAACACTGAGATCTTTGGTGGCTGCATGATAACAGTAGCTGGCAAACACAATGTACAGTGAAAATATATTCCCTTCTCCATTAACTTTAAAGTTTTTCACTCTCTTTTCCCCTTTCCACCAGCAGGGGTCCCACAGACATTACGATACAGTAAGAACTGATAAAAGACTTACAAATACATGGTAGGTTATTTTTCTAGTCGGAGTTAATGAAAAGTCTTCCATTGCAAGACATCATAAAGCTATTTCAGAGATATTACTCTATCAATAAAAAGTTGGCCCTATTTAATGGAAGCTTGGAAAGTACACTGTCAAGTTAAATTTGTACCCACATAAAAAAAAATGTTTAGAATCACATAAAACTGGTAGGAATGTTTACACAATTTAAAAACTTTCCAGACATTAAACAAATCAGCTTGTTACAGAGTGTTTGAAGCCCAAGCAGTAAAACACTAAGTATTCAGGAGTATAATTTGCCTTCAAGCAATTTTTTAAAAAAGGTGCTCTTTGTTATCAACAAAAGTTGTAAAAATAGGTGGGGACAAAGCAATCTCATGGGTGAGTACTGAGTGGGCTACAGACAGAGGGTTACAGGTTTGCAGGGCAAGATCCTAAACAGGATGGTACTGGTTGTCATGCCAACCAAGGACTGTGATTATGATTTATAAATTTGCAGTAGCCCTTTTAAGGGCACTTTAGGTTTCAGGATATGAATCTGGTGACAAATTATGGCTCCAGTGGAGTCAAAAGCAAAAATTCTTCAGTGCACACAAAGTAGCCCTACTTCTTTTGTTTCAAAGACTGCCAATACTCACATACAGAGATTTTACTAAATTGCTTGCATAGTACCGCCAAAATATCTTCTAAGAGGTGATAAATTCTTCTCCTTTTTTAGCAAAATCCCTTTAGAGGAGCATAGCAACTCAAAACTGGCTTGTGTCCCCTTTCTGAAGGACACCACTAAGTATTACTAGCTGTAGGCCACCAAATCCCTCAACACAGGGCTGCTGCTGAGGCATACTTCGAAAAGTGTCTCTCATGCAGCATCCTTTTCTTCCTAATGAAGGTAGCAGGAAGATTTCCTTCCTAATGGTCAGCCCACTGGAGCCTGAAAGTCAGCCCAGATCCTTTTTTAGGAACTATTTTACATGGAAAATGTGATACCAGATATATTAATGATACACTAGTAAGAAGAGAATACACCTCAGCTTCCCTCAGTGTTGTTATTAGATTTATGAAATAGGGCCTTTAAAAGCTCAATTATCTGTGTTGTTACTTTAGTCAGCAACCAAGACTCAACATACATCAGAAGGTCAAGAAAGAGAACATTAAAGTGTCATCTTTAGAGGGGCTTTCATCTATCATAAGCATAACCAGTACAGCAGAAATTTTCTTTATCACTTTTCCCAACACAGTGCAATCCAGATGGAATGGAGAGAACTGATCTGTGCCCATTTCTGTTACCAGCTCACATCAATGCAGTTACTAGATTTAATGATTTCTAGCTCTTCACAAGTATGTTCTTCAGGGGACAGGGTTCCCATCCAGTTGAATTTGATAAATACACATGTAGCATAGGTGAATCTCAGGTTCAGGTGTGGATAATTCTTCCTATTTGTCTCCTGGGAAAAAAGAAGGATGAAAGCATGAGAAAGACAATTAGTTTATTGTCTAAGGATATTCTCCACTGAGGTTCCTTCACTGCCTTTTCTCCGAGTCCAGGAGTCAATATGTTTAAGCTAAAGAGAGCATCATATAGAAGCTCCTTGTTGTTCTGTCCCTGTATGTCCTACTACACTGCCCCTCCTGTTCCACTGCACCACATTTAGAAAAGACATCAGCAACAAGAAGAAGGTGTCTTATAGTAATCTACAATTATAAGTGACAGCAAATATAAAATAATAAATACCATATATTGGTCTGATTAATGCAGTCTTGTCATATTAATTCGTTTTCTTAAAGGCCTGTGCGAAGCTTGTGCAGGGCCAAAGTACTGATCCCTTGTGGGTACTGAAGAGCAGCTTCAGTGGAGACACCATTTTGGGAAAGTGTACTCCAGATGTATGTGCAAGCCACAGGAGTGCACCGAGTTCTAAAACCGTGGCAGAGACTGCCAATACCATGAATTTACCACACAAGAAAAAATGTTCTCCTCCTCACAGGAATTTCAGAGCAAATCTACCACCTGAAAGTCTGCATGGGGAACTCCATCCTGGTTGCACATGAATTTTCCCAAGAAGTAGATTCCTTCCTCTTCAGAAACATCTTTCATGTCCTTAGAGAAGAAAAGTGAAGAAGAAGAATATTTCCACCATTCCAGAGATAAACCATGACTACAGCCCAATGGCTGTTGTAGCCCCAGTCACAAGTCTCAGGGCTGTGACTGGGCATGCAAGCAAAAGGAACCAGCAGTTGAACTAAAGAGGACCAAAAAAGGAGCCTTTCCAAGTGACTCACTATAAAGGATAAAAAAAGGAACTTGCATAGATAGCTAAGTTCTTTGGAGCACTAATGATCTCCTCTGTCTGCAACCCTGCTTTGGAAATGGGAGCCAGCATCACAGCATGTGGGCAGATGACTCTGGACAGCTTTCTCATGACATATCCCTGGCAACCCACCCATGTCTCAGCAGCTTCCTTGGTCATTATCCCACTGAAACAAGACACAACAGGGAACATTGAACCATGTTCCAGATAACAAGATCCAAACTGTATGCAAACTGCTCTTGTGACATAGAAATTCCAGGATCCAAGGCCACCAACAAAACAGGAGGAAAAGATTGGTTGTTTAGCAAGAAGATCTCACCTGGTTTTTGGTATGGAGGATGCAAATCAAATTAAACACATTCCTATGCTGTTTAAGACAACAGTTGTGGAACACTGCTAGAAATGCTGCTAAGTGTCCACATAAGAACCTCCATCATGGATATTTTTGACACTAGATTAGCAGCAGGGAGGATTTTTTCCTACAAAATTTTGCTCCTCAGTGGAGATACAGCCAAATAGGGTGAGTCCACAGGTCTTTAACCCTCCATACAGATCTCCCACACATTTAGTGAGTATAACAACCTCTACCTTTCTGACCTGGGATCTCCAGTCATGTTCAGCCCACAGCCTTGCAGGTATGAATAAAGACAAAGCAACTGTTACAATTCCAGACCTGAGTTCAGCTTGAGTCCTCACTCGAGCTTGTTCCATCTGCCTTTGCAGCAAAGATGCATTTGTTTCTGGGTAACTCGAGTACATACCAAACCTGTACATTTTGTACAGCATGAATGAAATCAAACAAACCTGCACAAGAGCTAATATTAGCTGGGCCTCAACTACCCAATACTCAAATAATAATCCATTTAAAAAGCAGTGTTTTCATTTAAACATGCAACATAAATAAAATGTCGGCTAATGTTACTAAAAGACAAAAATATGATTCCCATAACTTCAAAAATCTCAAGCACCTAAAAGCCACAAAACGCATGTCTGAAGACATCTGTTCTCACAAAGCCCACATTTTTAAAAGCTATTAAAAGCACATACTTCATCACAACAGTAATGGTATTTGCTCACAATTTTATCAAAACTCAACACTACATACTTTCTTTGCTGTGAAACACCAGCAAACTCTCAAGAAGCAGCAATTATCAGCACTTTCTGAAAAAAATATTGGTCAGAGGATATCCCATCCCTAAAAGCAACTTGTTTAATCCACTGATCAGAACTGAAGTTCTAAGTCAACAATAATGGTCTTATGTCCAAAGGATATGTTTAAGCTGCATGAAGTTAGAAGTTCTGCACTTGATCTCCCATGTTTGTTTTCTGTGAGGGACATAATATAGGGACCACACTGTCAGTTTAGCAGCTAAATTGTTTGGTTTGGAATTATTGATTTGTTCCAATTCAAAGTTGTTCTGGAATTGTTTCAGGTTTCCTTTTTGACCCTCAAAAGACTAAGATATTTTCTCTTTATGCCTAGCTGCCAAGATCCAAATCTGTATTTTCTGTGTTTCCCCGGTAACAGCTGGTGATGTCATAAATTTACTAAATGGTAGAGGGAGATGCTATGCTCTGTGCAGCCATGAAAGTCTGGAAGAGAACCGCTAGCTGGCTCTCTGCCCAGCTGCCAACAGCATTCACCTTCTCTGCCTGCCCAGCTCTGTATCTGGATCAGTTTGGAGAGTTCCCCAGAAGGCCTGATTCCTTCTTGGCAATGGGAGTGAAAGTCATAGAAATTATTTCTACTGTTTCAATCTCGAGCGCTTTGTGAGCTCAGTTTGCTGAGAACTGTTTTCTAAGCAAGGTTTGTATCTGAAACGATGCTTGGAGTGTTTTGTTTGTCATCAATGTGGCTTTCAACCTGATCAGAACTGCCAGTAAGCTCCGCTGCCACACACATCACTGCTGTGAAGACCAGGGAGCTCCTCTGAAGGGCCATACCCAGGGAGGGTTGGCAACTGGTTCCTGACCAGCCTGGGTTACTCTGCCTAGAACTGTGTCACACAAGAAAGAGTCGGGAAATGGAGGAACAAAGAGAGCAGGTATAACATTCTGGTGTCTTACCAGGAGCATGACATCCAGAAAAAGTGCATATTTCCAGTAGAATCCATAACACATACAAATGTACTCCTTCACTGGAAGTTTCACGTCATTTCACAAAAGAGTCACCTGCAAACATTGTAGCATATAGATGAGAGGAAAAAAGCTTTCCCATCACTACATACTAGGAGGTAAAAGCAACAATCAGATAATTATATGTATAAAAATTCCTTTGTTTGTGTACTGCAGTCACTTGTTTCCTGGCACATACAGACAATGAAACTGGCATTCCAGTCCTGAGATATGACTCACAACTACGTTGAAAAGAAAACAGGTCTGCATGTTATTCTTAGAGATTAAGCAAAGCGCTATGTATTCTAATTCAGGGCAGTTCTCTTTGAGGAAGAAGCCAAGGAAGAGAAAGATTTAGGTATGTTACAGAGCTATCAGTGTGATTTGGATCTGATTTGTCCAATGATTTCAAAGAAAGATCCTTCTAGATCCTCCTAGACACAGTCCCTGTCATACTTCAACTGGATACTTTGAAGTAGATAGGAAGTAAGGGAATTCTGGACATAAAACACTCACAAGGCAGCTTAGTTGCCCATGACTGAGAGACAAAAGAGATTTTATATTTTTCAGGGTCTGTACTCCTTGCAGGTTAAAGACAAATCTACCAGAAGCAGATACAGAATTTCTGCAGAAGTTTCATCAGCACTCTACAGAGATAACGTGCCTCTCTATTTTATGCCTGCTTTGGAGTTCTGATGTATCTAGAATGAGGAAACACCACCTGTGCACTGCATTGCAGAGCCATATGGCTCAGATACAACCAGCAAACCCAGCTCAGATGCCTGTACATAGCTGTGTGACCTTTAAGTTAACCTTGTCATCCAGGGCTTTACTGTGGGAGATCATTGTATGGGTAATTGTTCCTGGTGTCATTTTCAGAGTCAATGCATTGCCCATCTCCAGACAAGGCACAGAAGTTTCACTGGTGACCCCAGCTCAGCCAGACCATGAGAGTTACAGGAAAAAGGAAGAGATGTAGATGAGCAGGAAAATAAGGACAGCTTTTCCTTCTCCATTTCATTGCTCAGATCCAGTTTTGACAGCTTACAGCAGAGTAGTGTCTCACAAACTCTTGTCATAGAGGACATCCCAGGAAAGATCAAAGAACTGCACCTACTGAGAAATACTGTTCTTGTCTACATCAAGTGTTCCTTAAAGTTTGGTCTAAAGCTTTTTGGAAAGGCTCACCATCTGACAGCTGGTGTCTCTTCTTTGCCTCTTCCTTCTTCTCCTCAATTGAGCAAATAATGAATTTGCTTGGTATTTCATCAGCACCAAAAATTAATAAAGTAAATTACTTTGAGAGATAAGATCCCCATTATTTCCCTTCTTGTTTATCCATCTTTAGCCTAGGACTAAGTTCTTGCATGAACCATAAGGAAAACAAAACAAAAACCCACAAACCCCAAACTCCCTAGACAAATAAGAGGAATTCAGAGCAGAGCGATGAAGTCTACAGTACTCTTTAGAAAAGATGCCTAGGAAGAATATTACTGCTAGAAAAGCAATCATCTTCACTACTGGTGCAGAGTGAGGAAAAGAAAGCCCTAGGTCAAAACTGGTATCAAGCTTATTTTATTAATTTCTGTTATTAAATCATAAAACATTTGAAATCATTAAAAGGCCAAACTGGACAGCTGAGACCAATTATTCAGGAAAATACAACTATGGGAGAGGAATCCTCTCCTGAACATTAGCAAGAAACACAGGGAACTGCCCAGCTTCAGTCTCACTGAGGATATGGAATCATTGTTGATATTTTTAGCATTTTCAGCAGTGATGGACATCTCTAAACAGAAAGCAATTAAGGATTTATTGCCCCACCAAAATGTTTTGTTAGCTTCTGTAATAAACATCAAAGTACCTGGACCTTAGACCCAAGAGCCAAATAAATATATAATGATTTCATTATCTCTAAGAAAGAGTGAATTGTATCTGGTAATACAGCATTAAGAGCAATAAAGCATTAAGTGCATCAGTACATTGGCTTAGAACTAGGTAATGTCATATTTTAACATCAAGTGTCCTTACAAAAGGTTAATGAAGGCAGGTTGTGTTTTTCAAAATAATTATCAAGTTAATGTTTAACAGTCTGAGAGTGGTGACATTGGAATGCAAGAGTGAGGGGTCACATAACATTAGAAAGCTGACTAAGACATATTAGTTGTAGCACAAGATGTGTAAGCAATGCATAAAATTTACAAGCACATATGCATATTTTATGTTTTGAAGGTGATACTGACATGCCTCACGGTTTATAGAGAAGAAATGCTATTAGAAAAATAGATCTCTGTAACCAGTTTAGCCTTCTTGCTTCTATCAAGCACAGGAGACATTACTTATATCACAGTGAAGAGTGTTATCTTTCAGAAAACGATGCAGAATACTTGCATGATTTGAGTATAAACTTAAGGCCTGTGGCTTTTCTTGTGCAAACACAAGATTTCCAGTAATAATTGCAGCTGGTGTCTTGTGGTTTTTTAGAAGGATGGGGCTATTTAAAAATCCCAGTTATTAAACTGTGCTGTCTTCACCTTTATATAAAAGGTACCAGCTTGATAGATGGAGCTTATTGCATCTTCCTTATCAGCTGCTCTATTTGCAGAATGTGCAGAACACAGATATGCTCTCCAACAGTCACAGAGTTGCCACAGAGTATTTTCACCTTGGTGGCCACTTATTTTTTACTATTCTGAATGAAAGAGATTTTACAGCTTCCTTGGCACTCAACAAAAAAGAGATCATTCTTCTCTACCAAATAGTGGTTAGAAGTGGATAGCGGCCCACTGAAAAATACCATCTTAGAGAAATTCTAAATTGGTCTCTTCATTTTTCTGAAGCTGAGAGGTGCTTTAGATATCCTCCAAACCAAGGGATAAGTGCCAGATGTACTAGAGTTTGAGATTCCTCATTTTTATGTTTTTCTTTAGTAAGGAGAACTTAACTCTTTGCTTTGCTAGCATAAACTGGCTTTCTTCATGCATTGTGTCTGGCATGGAGACTGACACCAACATGACATATCCTGCCCTCCCAATGCAGCTGTTCCATACAGAGATGTCCCATTAACAGAGCCAACTGCTGGGATATGAATGGAAATCTGTTCCTGAAGAGGTAAGGGTTGAAGTGACACCACTCCCATTGGGAGCCTCATATCATCATAAGATCTTTACTCAAAAGAGACTTTGTTGTCACTTTATTATGGTTCTGTCTCCATTCTCCCTTTCTCCCATCTTTCATCTCTATCAGATATCACAATTCTTGATACTTTGTGATTATTCTGTTAGGCATACAATTACCCCCTTGTTTATGGACATACATGTGCATTCAACCAGCTTACCTTGCAGGGAACCCCAGCTCCTGCTACTGTGTAGAATAGCCAAATTCACACAGATGGGCAGGGAGAGGTTCTCCCTCCACCCTTCAGTGATCTACAAAGAAGAAAAGACCTTTACTGTAAATCTCATTCATACTCTCTTTCTCTCACTTAAAATGGCTTTAGCCAGGGGCAACTCTAAACATAATGTAATGTTTTGACACTGGTAAAAAGACTCACTATGTCAATGCCAATTCATTCATGAGCTCGCACAGCAACATGGCAAGTTCTGGCTACTGATGCAGTTACAAAAAGATGCTGAGTAAGGACAGCATAATTCCTAATGCAAATATTTCTTCTTTATTGTGCTCCCAGCAGTGGTATCCACATCCAACAGAGAAGTTTTTAGAGCGCTTGACAGTTAGATCTCTGAATAAGCATATTTCTCAATTCTGTCCAATACTGCATTTCAGTATGATCACATGGTCTAAGCTCTGCTGAGATCAACACTGTAAACCCCCCAAAATGAAACTGAGTCATCAAATACCACATCTAATTTCCTATATACCTGCCAATGAAAGCCAGACAGTTGTAAGTATCTGTGCTCCAGAGCAGTAGCTACACACTGAAGATGTGCAGGGGGTCTGGAGTCATCAGCACAAGTGAGCAGATTCAGTTGCTCTCAACACCGCATTACTCAAGCTAACCCTGAACTTATAATGAAGAGATTAGTCACAGAAATTTTTAAACAACTAAAAATCAAAATATGGTTAAACCACAATAGTTGCCATTTGTGTCTGGGAAACTTAATTTTGTTAATTATAAGTAACAACTGAGTTGCAATGGGATCCTGTAGTTTACTATGTACTAATAAATTATTTTTACAAGGCCACATTACATTTTCCTATATCATCAGTATTTACAGCCACAAGAACATTAATAAACTATAAGTATGCCTAATACGTATATATATCTATGTGTGTGTATGTATGATATATACACTAACATATTTACCCTTCTTTAAAACTCTGTGCACTTAGCTTAGAAAAGCTCCACGCTGAAACATCAAGGGTGAAGGGGAATAGCTTTTCTTGTACAGAGTAAAAGGTATTAGCAGCTGTCTGCTGTAGTGTCATTCGTGCTCCAGAAGAGGCACTTGACAAACCCCAACAGGAAAATGTCAGTAAAGACACAGGCAAAGTTCTGCCAGGGGAAAAAGTGACTTTCATCACTAATTGTCACTGACTTCCAGCTGTAAGTGTGCAGGGAGGAACCAACCCTCAATTATTTCATTTATAAGTGTTGGCATACATTTTCCCTGGATTCTTGCCTAGGATTCTATTGCCCTTCTCTCGTGCCCGCCACCGTGAATTGGGATTTACTCCACTCAAGCAAAACCAGTGGAAAAAACCTCAGATATTCCATTTGTTTTTCATGAAGAATATTTGCAGTCACTCTTTACCCTTTTATGATGACAAAGCAATCTCAGAATTTAACTTGATCAGCTCCTTCACCTTCTTCAAATAGTGACATTTGGCACAATTACCCTAAGGAATTTTTAAAAATAACAGGAGCAGCAATAACAACCATACTCTGAACTTGTTTCTTCTGATTAGGAAAATGTAGCTGTCAACAGATAAGAATGTCGTGTAAATTTAACATTTTTTTTTTTTTGAGACCTCACAAGGCCACATACATGACAAAATGCATCTCACAAACACTTCTGGCAGTGAAGGGTTGAGCAGACTGCAGGCAGAACTAGCACCAATACCCTCAAGGGCAATAAAATAACTCTCAGGAGCCCACAGAAAATTATGAATACGGCTGTGCTGAATGAGATGCAGTCAAAATCCTAAGGCTGTTTTGAAGCAGACATGATTTTGTAGAACGTGAATGTTATTAAGTTCTGGTTTCAGTTTTATCGTAAATATTATTAATACGACTTTTCTCACAACAATCAAATATTCTTGGATAAAGTTCTAATACTGGCTAAATGAAATAAATAGAACATACCATGTTCATTGTTTACCCTTGCATAACAACTTGCTTTACTTTTGGGTCGCTGGGACTATTGTACCAAGAGCTTATTTAAAATAAGGAATAAAATTTCTGAGCAACCATGTATTCATGTAACTGGGAAAGGAAGAAAAGAAAAAGTAGGAGAACAAAGTGATAGCTTTGATCAGATTGCCAGCAATTTGACATGAATGTATCCTTAACTATAATATAAAAAACCCTTATCAAACCCCATCCCCAAAACATCTTACTGGAGACATGTCTATTTTTAACAGCAGCCAGTGTCTGACAGAGGCAGATTTCATCCTCACCTTTCACATACCATGAGGAGGGGGGAAAAAATCAAAAAGAAGAAAAGCAGCAGATACATTTAGTGTTCTCTTTACCATAACAAAGCTTATCTTATTTGTAGGTTTTGGTCTTCAGTCTTTCCTGCTAAGCTGATTGAACTCTTCAGGAAATGATGCATGAGGGGAGGTTCCCAGTCAACTCTGTTGAGGAACTAAAGATTCCCAGGAGGGTGACGATAAGCTGAAATGATAGGTTATGATAGGAGGCATTGCAGATATAGATAGGAAGAACAAACCAGCTTCAGCTAAAGACGTCCAAAATGCATAAGCCTGAAAGTGCATTTAGAAACTATCAGCCTGGAAAGACTCCTGCTTCAGCAGAAATGACTTGTCAGGGGCAAGCAGCCACTTCAGGACTTTGTAATCAGTATTTCACAACTGCTGCACTGTAGGCATTCCTCCTGGCAGCATTACTCACTTGGCTGCCCCTATGCCTGATCATAATGGTTGTTTCTTGGCCATATTATTACTTCTGTAAGGCAGCAACCTTCCAGCTGCATGACATATGTAGCCCACAGGCATGTACTTTTAACATATGCTGCATCTTGTCCTTTACATTGTTCCTATTAAGCCAACACTAAATGAGGAGACTGGGACTGCTCTGTCCTCTTAGTAGTCAGTAAGTCCCAGAGTAAGAACTGAAAAGCTTCCAGTGTTGCAAGCCTGGCCTGAAGGATTAGGAACAGTAAGGATTAAACATTGTCATGTATCAAACCAGGCCCTCACGCTGAGTGTTCCTGCCTTGTCTTTCCCTTGTAAATTACCCTTTTTTTAACCTACTTTCTCCTTTCAAACAGAGAAGTGCTCCAGAGAACTCCTGTAAAACTCATTCTGAATAAATACTCAATGACATTTGAAATTAGATCACATCACTGTTGAGCCCATGAGACTTACCAGAAGGTGCAGTACAGATGTAAGATTTACATGAGCTATTCCTGATTTATACCTATTTAAGTGACAATTGAATCAGAGCAGTATTTTTTCTGCAGTCCAAGATCAAAGACTTGAGTGTTTTACCTGTCTGTCTAAAGAAATTGTCTCATTCCCTTGGTCATTCATAGTCAGTTTTGATTTTGCAGTTCAGATAGGAGACTTGCATTCTGCTGGATACTGGAAATAAGCATTTGGTTGTAGAAAAACTCTTTGTTACTTCTCCATTGGGTTATATAAAAAACTTCTAATCTCACCATCCAGTATTTACTGCATTCTTAGCTTCAGGTTACATATATCTCTGTGTTCAGATCTCTAGTTCATAGAAATGAGAAGTGGAAGTAGTCAGTCACCCCTAGCTTTCCTCACTCATGTATACACCATATACACACGTACCCACATGACAGAATCTGCTGCATTCAAAACACAGATGACCCAGTGAATCAGTCATGTACTGAAAGATTTAAAATAAACTAACCTTTTTTGAAACAGCAGGTCATGAAGCTTTACTTTGTGCTGGGCATTAAATGGGACCTGAGCAACCTGACTGTCATGATACAATGTGTTTCCAAACAGTTTGGGCTTATGGATTTGGTAGTTTTCCTCTGATATCTATGCATAGTCTGCACAGAGAAGGAGGCAATATACAGAAGGGGAAATTGCTCTCCTATCTCTCCAGGTGTCTTCCCCACAAAGGTGTACACTGTGGTTCTCCATTTCATGATAAGTTGCAGTTTCACTCCTGATAGAGCACAGTGCACAGGCTCAGCATTACTTAAGAAGACTCAGTCTTGGCAAAAGGGGAGAAAAAAAGAGGCTTTCAATAACTGATTTTTTTTTAGCAACTTCAGAAGTTCTGGGAACAAAAGATCTGGCATGACTATACAACTGTAAAACTGGAACACAGTTTATGAAAGTCTGCTCTCATCAGGAGCTCAGAACCTCCTCTTGAAAGGCTGAAGTCCTCTAAGTGCTGGTGAGAAGCAGCTCTTTTTCTTTTCCCAATGTCTTTTGGCAGTCTTTACTTCCTATTTGAACCTGGGATTAATGCCAGGCTGTTCTTGAAGTGTTCAGACCTGCTGACAATTTGTCAAACCTCTAAACCAGAGTAAGACCACAGTGCAGAGAAGCAGGGTAAATTTAGCCCATGCTGAAGTCCCACAGTTGGATTCCTCTGCAATATTCAGTGCAGTTCACTTAAAACTAGTTCAGGAACCTCTATATTCTGCTGTGACACAGGCATGCTGCTCTGAGACACACTGCCTCTTTAAAGGGCAGTCTTGTGCTCTTGAGAAAAAATCACCAGGAGGGAATCATAGAAGTCCTTTCTGTACCCTTTAGCCCAAGATCTTTCTGGATTAACCTTTCTTAGCTGAAATGGTGAAAGGGGTCTTTCCGTGGTGGTGTTTGTAAGGTTGAACACCACATATCAGGGCCCTGTGAAGGTCAGAGACAGTGAGTGTTCCCTGGGGTACCTGTCCTACCACCCCAGCCAGGCACCAGGGAAGTCTGGGGGCAGCTCCAGCCATCAGGCAACTCCCTGGGCAAGGGGATAGGACAACACCAGGACAGGATGTATCCCCATGGGCGAGGTCAGGTTCAGGTCTGGAGCAGGGAACCAGGAGCAGACATAGCTCCAGGATGGCTGGGCAGGGCCTTGGGGATGGAACTGGGCTTAGGCCAGCCAGAATGTCAGCACACAGATCAGGTCAGGCTTGGCATAGCCATGTCTGCAGAGCTGGAGATCAGCTTCCTATGGCACCAGGGACTCAAGTGCAATATGGATCCATGGGTTGGGCTAAGGAGAGGCCCCAGGAGAGGCTGGGCAGGGACAGTGAGGACCCACATTAGTGCTCCATGGCTCTGACAGTGTGGAAGTCACATTGTATGCTCTCAGGGCTATCACAGAGAAAGGACTGTGCAGCTGCCTGACACTAGGCTGTAACCATGTTTGAAAGTTTTGAAACACAAGGAGGAAAAAATTATATGTAAGTCTCCAGCAGGAAACAAAGCATTTTGGTTTGGATTTTTTGCATTTGGCAGGCAGAGGGCATACTCAGCCTAGACCTAAATATAGCCTTCTGTCTGCTTAGAGGCTATTTATTCTTTCTGTCTCTTGACACCAGTGTACACAAAATTTATTCAACCTGCAGCAAGTGTATCATTCATACAAAACCATACAATCTGTTTTGGAGAAATCAGCAGCCATTTCAAGTAGCCATCAGTGCGCTGGAGGTGCAGGACTGGTCAGCAGAGTCACAGTCCTCCTTCCAACACCTGAAACTGGTACTGGGAGTTGGGAAATAAGATGTGCAGAACCAGTTGAGGTAACACCTAGGGTATGACTGATCAAGAGTTTTCCAGCTGACTGATTTTTCCAGTAAAACATCACAGATTCTGCTCCCGTACGAAATCATTTTTTTTCTGTCAGCAAAGTCAGAACCACAACTCTCTGCCCAGCTGCCTCTAAAGCTTTCGCAGTTTTGTTCCTGCCTCCAGGTAAACAGTCTTTTTTGGATCCCTGCATGAATAATAACTGCATGGAAAAATTAGCAACGATGAAAGTTTCAGTGCAAAAGCATTATTTTCCACATGCATAGACTCTGCTGTTACTGATTAAATTAGCAGCCTCAATCTTAGCTCACATATTCATCAAAGAATTTTATTATATATTAAATAGTGCAACACATATATCCTCAGTTTCGTAACTATTCATCTGGTGGAAATCTGACAGTTCCTTAATTCACACAGAAGACTTTGTCCGTTTGTTGGTAAAACTTATTAGTGAATGCAGTGAGTCAAATATATACTATATGTGGAACACAGAAACATTTTTCAACTAAGTATTTACAAAGATCATTTTTTTTCTATGCAATATCAAGTTTTTTTATAAATAGACACACTGTTAAAACTGAGCTGCACAGTTGAGTCCCCAGAGGTGAGGTGGATGCCCCAGATGATGGGGTCCCCGGCATACCCAAATGACGTGGTCCTGGGAGTCTCTGTGGCTCATCAGTACTTTAGCTGCTGGAGTCCTCAGCATTCCTTGCCTTTAGGATGTGGTGGTGATGCTGGAGACACTGACCCAGTTATGGCTGCACTTCCTGCTGTGGGCTGAACCCAGACTCAGTGTCACCTTTGCATGGCCCAGGGGAGCACGGAGATTTGGTGGGGTTGGGGCATCAGGTGATGCTGCAACAATGGCTAGAACATATCAAGAAGGAGTAGTAGGCAAAGAACTGGGACAGAAGGGAGAGAGGGAGTCATGGGGGGACACTGAGGAGAGGGGCAGGGACAAGAACACAGGGACACATGGTGTCTACAGGATCCCTGAGTGATTTCGTCCTTCCCAAAGCACAACAACCCTAAAAGATTCCAGGATAGGTTGGTGAGTGAGAGCCCAGGAGTTTCAAGGGCCTGCCTAATATCCATGGTAATGGAAGAGGAGAAGATAGATCAGCATGAGCATAGTTTTAGGAGAGTGTACCAGGCACAGCTTGTTTCTCCAACAGAAAATTATCTTCTGTAATGATTTGTGCCAAAGGAGGCACCATTCCAAATTAAATCAGAGAAATCTGTCAGGTTCATCTGAAACCAGAGGCCTGGGCTCACCGCCAACACCCTCCAAAGCAAGGAGTCATCACTGGCATTTGGGGCATCTCAGAGGTGAAATGGTACCCACTCACTGAAAAAACAGATCTCAGCAAGGCACTGAGGGCAGGCTTTCCAGACCGCGTCCCCAGCTTCAAAGGCTGTCCTAGGAAACTAGATCCAGTCTATTAAACAGAGCCCACTAGCTGCCATGGAATGTTTCTGTCAGGCCTCACTGCTCATCCACAGGAGTCCAGAGATGGAAAATGCACCACCATCATGGCATGAAGTTGTTCTTCTCTAGAAAAAAACTTACAAATAGGATAGCTATATAAACCTGAAGCCTTATGTGGGAACAAGAGCTTAGGCAATTCAGAATTACACAACCTGTTTATCAAGCTAACATCTAAATATCCCAACACAGCAGGGATAAACCCCACTGTCACTGAAGATGAGAGTCCACTGCTGGTTTTAGCAAAGGCAAAATTTCTCACAGGGCATCAAACAGCATTGAAAGAAAAGAAATAAGACTATTGCAAATCCTATGGAGATTTTGCTTTTCATAGAAGAATAAAATGTGAAATGTAAGTGCTTCATTTAGTGCTTTGGAAGATAAAAAACCCAAAGCCTTAATCTCTCATTTTTAAGAACACGAATGTGAACCTATCATGAAACATCTATATCAATAAATTCCACTCTATAAATTTGTGTTTCCTGCAGAGATGTGTTCCCAACTCAGAGTACAAAGAGAATAAGCAAGGCAGGTACTTGGACAAAATAATAAACAAAGCAATGTGAATGCATTTTGTGGAGAAAACAGGAAAACTCTTAAACCCCTAGCACATCAATACACCTGTTAAGAAAATCATGGCTATTTATCCATGCCCTTCTTCAATGCCTGAAAATACATCTAAAGATGTGCAGGTCTAGCTCTTCAAAAAACATTTTTTATTCTAAGAACATCAACTATAAACATGGTTACAAAAGAGAACTAAGCACCAAAAAGTCTAGTGCTACTGGGAAAAATGTAGCAATATGTACACCTCTGATGGTCCAGCCAGTTGCACAAATCACAGATCAAGTCTGCAGGCACTTCTTCAAGAGTCCTAACTACCTATGTTGCCTCTCAGGTAGCTGCCTTTTGCCTGCCAAAAATTAAATTAATGGGTATTTTCAGTCCAAATCTATTCCCACATTAACACTTGAATCTGGAGATGGTTTGGAAAATGCACATGCACTTTTCTTATTTCACCCAAGAGTTTTAAGATGGTTCTTTTCCAGGAAAAATATTGTGTTCCCTTGAACAGAATTATAAATAGGGAGAGGAAATTCAGTTGTGCTGTTTCGTTTCATTTGACTGTGCTCTCTGTTCCAGTAGCAGCACACAGTGGGTGTGATGCAAGGTATTCCAGGACTGGGGTCTGCTCCCAGTTATAGGAAGTGATGCTGCATGAGCAGCAGGTCCACTGACTCCTGATTCTTGAGCTGCATTCACTACTGGTAGGCACTCACAGATCATATTCAACCAATCCTTCTTTGCTGTTTGTCCAGGTTCTTTCTGCCCCTTCAGTAGATAAGTCTGGACCTCAGATTTCCGAGTTGGGGTCTAACTGTCTACATCCGAAATGACTGTTGGCTAAATGCACAGGCTGCACCACGGCACACGCCTTCTCATCCTCTTTTGCTTCCATTTAAGATCTCAAAACATATCCATGGCAACTGCAGCTCTTGCTTACAAGAAAACAGAGACATCGAGAAATGTCTAGAATTTCCTTCCAGAGTCTGGCATCAAAACGTAGGATGTAAATTCAATGCCTCTCAGTTCCCTGGGAAATATGGTCATCTCCTTGGTATCCATGGTCTTCTCCAGGGACCCCAGGCAACCAGAGCACCATAGTTAACCTAAATACGCAGCAGCAATCAGACATAGCACTTGGCTTGAAGAGATCCATTTCCTGCTTGAAGGTGTAGAAAAGGTGTGACAGTAGGAAGAAGACAGTGTAGGAAAAAAATAGCTCATTATAAAGGAGCAAGATATGAAACAGCAAGCAGCTTGCATTTCATATGGGCAGAAAGGTGAGGTCTAGGAGAAAAAAACTGATGTATTGGAACAGTCTGTTCCAGCAAAGCACAAAGCTAAATGTGGCACAGAGACATGCTATTCACCCACAAGCTCTAAACCTACAGAGGAAGCATACGCCTGTCAACATTTTGACTTATAATAGAATTAACATCACGTTACAGCAAAACCAAAAAAGGCTTAAAAAGACGACCCTGAAATGGAAGAGAAAAATGAAGACATTGAAAGGGCTTGACACACTCTGCTGATCCTGGCTGACACGTACTGAGAACAAAAGTTAGAGGGGTTGGATCTGTAAGAGAGTCTTCCACTCTCCAATATTTGTGTGCATTTACAAACCCAACTGATCCTTTGGGGGACAACAGAGTGAGATTAGAATGACGCATACCTGGCAAGAGAGACTCTGGATTTGCTGCTGAACTAGTCATCAAAATATGCACTGTGCCTTTTTCTTTCTTTTTTCTTTTCTTTTGTTTGGTTTGGGCTTTTTTTATATTATTGCTCAGATACTTAATCAATTATTCATTTGTAAATGAAGGTCAGGCTTCTTCCTTCCCAGGGATGCTTATATAAACAAAGAAATGGGAAATTATAGTTCTGGAAAGAAATCCAAAAGGGATGTTCCAAGACATCCTACTGTAACATGTGTCTTCTCCTGTTAAGTTGCAGGGATTATATCCAAGGCAGATGTTTTAGAGAAATTATGCTTCTTATTAAACCAGCTGACATAATGGGGAAGAAACAGACTTTTCTCAGCCTTCTGGTGTACTTTAGAGCCTCTGTTTTCTTGTTCCCAAGACTATGCAATTTTGCCTTTTCTTTTTATTACATCTCTCTACAAAGCTAGCTAGATCATGCTAGTTATAAGAATGCTACTAAATCATTGCAAATTCTCTGTGAAAAGACACCACAGACATTAAAGTTAAAAAGAAGTTTTCTAAAAATATCTTATCCCTTTGTGCTGATTTTGGATCAAGCCATAAGGGCTCAGCACTGATGCTGTTTAAGTTCAGCTGAGAAAAAGGAGTCAACAACAAAAATGTAATCCTTAGGGGCCTGAGTTCAGGTAGGAGACAAAAAAAGCACCAATTACACCCACACAGATATAAAATGGTATCTCTTCTCCCCTCCCCCCAAAAAAATTGGAATATTAACTTTGGTATCCAAAGGATGAAAGCATCAGCCATGTTGGATCTCAGCCTCATATTTCTGTCTGATAAGAATGAACAGCAGAAATAGCCCACGACCTAACAACCTTCAAATTCTGTTTGCCATATTTGTTGGGAGATAGATGTTACAGCAAGTTTTGTTACCTTGGGCATAGGTAAAGTTAGATGTTCAGCAGCTCCTGGCATCCAGCGGATGTTGCATGTGTGTAACCATCAAAAAAGCAATTTGTGAACACATTTCGATTGTAACTCCACATCATCACTATTGCATTGGTTATCACTATTGCATATTGCATATCAAATACCAACTGAGTGTGCTTTTCCCAGCTGCTGAAATATTTTCCCCTCACAGAACATGAAAGTGGTATATTCTGCTTGCTGGTGACTCTATGATGGGCAGTAAAAACTGCTACACAAAGGAGTTAAAACTTCATAGATTTAACTGCTTTGTGTTCTGCCACCATTGCATGCTGCTACTCAGAGGAAACAACAGAGAAAACTACCAGCAAGGTTCACCAAGTTCTGATGTGGATGAACTCCCTTTAGCCCACAGTTACATGAGGCAACCCCTGGCATTCAGTACCAGAAACATGCACAGTAACAAAACAACTCTTGCTTCATACCTTCCCATCATGACTTTGCATTTCAAGACAGTGAAATGGCATCTGCAAAATAACATTTCTTGGCATCCACAAAAGAGTCTGTGGTGGCTGTTTTCAAACAACATGGTAGCAGGTTAGGACTTGTGCTCATATAGAACCTAGAAGCAAAGCCAGACAGTCACACCTCAACAAACACAGGGAAAACCTTTGGTTTAATGTGGCCTCCAGTAAGAACATTTATGGCTATCACAGTAGCATCCTTGGGTCCAGGATCTCTTTTTGTTTTATGAGGCATAAGCAGAACTAAACACCATTCTGCTTTTTCAAGCAAAAAGAAACATGTGCCTACAGAGACAGGGCAATGCTATGGAGAAGGGGGCAGACAAGCTCCCAATGAAAGTGTCCAAAAAGGGCAGTCACTTGGTGTGATCAGCCCATTACAGCTTCTAATGCTCAAGCTGTTCTTCTCAGAGCCAGTCCAGACATATCCATCCCATCCCGCAGGTGTAACCAAGAAGTAATAGCAGGTATAATGAGTAACACTGGTCAGCAACACTGCTTGTCTAATTATTGCCTGGCTTATCTGAGCTATAGCCTTCTTCCCTGCCTTTCCACCATGTTTGGCAGCCAAACTTATAATCAAACAGAGGTTAGGCCCAGGAGGGACCTGTGCCAATCTGCGATGAGGTGAGCAGAGCTAAAGTACAGAAGTAAATTAAACTTTGTTCTGTTTCAAAGAAAAACTTGCACTACCAATATTACGGAGACAGAGATGAAGCACTGGACTTCCAGTGTGTGTATGTCTGTTAGTTTCTCAATCTGTTGTTGGGCACTGGGTGTAAGGAGAAAAAGTTGTTCTTCCTCCTATGTGATTTTAAAATATGCACAAAAAATACTTACAGAAGTGGCATATACAGACTTATCTGGAGACAACTGATCTTGAACATCACAATTCCAGATGAGCAGATTCAAGATGCACAGGATCAAGTTTCCTTGAGTAAGGCAAAGTGAATAGGTTCTTCTGGTAAGAAATGTCCAGGAAAGACTTAAGGGAGTCACTGGCCAGTTGTACAGGGTGTTTACACTTACATTTACTACCAGGAGCTGAATGTGTTCAGCTAGTCACAGACTCAAGTTTTAGTATCATAATAAAACAGCTTGGCCCACAGGTGACTCCCCAAGCTGCCCACCACACAGCACAGGTAGCTCTGCCTGGCAGCACCCACTTGACAACAGGGCTCACTTGCCCAGCTGAACTGAAAGCCTTGCAGGGCCGAGTGGTCCTGCTCTCTCACCAGCAGCCCAGCACACCACACAGCTCTGCCCCTGCCACACGCAACCCCTCAGCCAAACACCAGTTTGCTTTTTACTTGGGAGTGTGCAAATGTTTAATGGCCTCGGAGTCTGAGCTCCTGTGCAAATTCTTTATAAGGTCTCTCCTCTCAGGCTGATAATAAGAAAACAAGAATGTCTCCTAAAGCAAATTTTGAGAGCATTTACATCATTGAACAGGGCTTTCTCTCAAGGGTTCCCCTGTGAAACTTCACAGTGGTACCCTGCCATATCATAGCTCAGTTTTATCTCCAATCAAGTGATTCTTTATTATGATGCAAATAATAACCAGGTAATAGCTGGCATAGCACAGCAACTGTGACATGCACAGGAACCAAGTATTCCTGCTACGATTTGAGAGAAATGCCAAGCATGAACCCTTGGTATTAACCTTCAGATTGTGATTAAAGACCTTGTCATCCAATTTTACTGATAACTCTCATCACAGAAATGTGAAACAGCAGGTAAGGGAGGCCCAAACATGGTTGCTTTCCAAGTGCTACATCATTTTGGAAGATTAAAAACCAAGCTGCTGTTTAAGGAAAATGTATTACAGGACAAGTCAGAAAAGCATCTGGGGTTATTTCTTCTCTAAAATTAGATGTTTAGTGTTTATTAGATTGGAAGTCACACACAAAGCAGGATGCACAAGGCCTCCTAGCAGCAGACTGCAAGAGCATGCAGAGAGGAGGGAAGTAAAATCATGAGTGCTTGAAGGGTAGGTACTGAAGAGTTTTTTTACTACCCAGTATTGGCACAGGCTGTTTGCAATGAGCAGTTCCCAGCTGCAGTGTGGCTATAGCTAAGCCATCATTTCCGGCCCTGCTTTTCATTTCCAAGCAGTGGCAGGACCCTGAAGAGCTCAGTGAGTAACATTATCTTTCCCATCTCCTCCCACCCTTTGGTATATCTTTCAATCTCTCTGAACACTTTAACATTTACCAAAGGTGCACATGACATTTCCTCATTTTTGCAGGGGACATTAAGATATTGGGGTCAGTGTGTAATAACAGTATCACCACTGAGGGGAACCAGGGGCATTTCCAGTGGATCTTTCTGTTCCAAAGCCAGCTAAGACTGCCAGGAAAGAGTGCCTTTTGCAGTGATAAGGCTCTGAACAGACTGGGGCCTTGACAATTTTCAGACCAGAAAAGGGAGGCAAAGAGCAAGAAATGTCAATGATTCTCCAGGGTTTATAGACTTTCTGCTCCTACTGAGTTGCTGAGACATTATTTTGCCCTTCACACATCCTGCTTTAACCTTGTCAGAGCCCAATGGAAATTTGTTGAAGGGTTTCTGTTTAACTTGGAATTCCTTCAAGTTAGTCTGGTTTCCTATCAACTACATTTGCCCATCAGACATCCTCCTGTGTGTGCCCTAGCATTGTCAAAGCACTACATGGCTGCTTCATAGCTAGCCTTTATTAGGCTTGAGGAAGAGAGGGGGACCCAAGCAATGAAAATGTACCTCTGTTACACCAGGTTCTGAGAAAGCCAGAAAGAATAAGGAAAAACATGTGAACACTAATATAAGATGAGGCTATAGTTTTCCTCTTTTTTTTCCAGACATAACAATATTTTTTTAAAAGCCTGGTAAAACCCAGCAGGTTTTAGAAAGGAGTTCCTTTTAGAAAGGAATTAGAACCCATCTATAATCACATCAGGAGTGAGGGAAAGGTGAGCAGTGTGAGCCACTATGGGAAGCTCCAAATATCTGTAGTTATACACACACAGAAGCACACACACACACACACACATTGCCTGTACAAAGGCATGTGGGAAAACACTGCAGAACAGTAAAGGCTACACAGGAGCGCCAGCATGTGCATGGCTCCATTTCAAATCAAACAAGGACAATATTTGTTTTTCCTAGCTAGTTTCTTAGCACTCAGGAAATCAAATGCCATGCTATTCTTCCCTTCATGCTTGGCATTTAGGAAGCTAGTGGGCATTGGAGTGCTATCTGCTACAAAATCTTAAGAGGGTTTCTTTTCTTAACAAATTTTTATCTTTTCCAAGAAATAACTTCAATGATTTAGGAGCAGTTGCTGTATAACCCATATCTGCTTGATAAAAATTTGCAAAGTTCACTAGACCCTGGAAAGCTGACAAGCCTGTGGAAGCCTTTACACTGGGTTTCAATGGGAACGGGATCTGATCCTGCGCAGACTGCCAGACTTCACACCAGCCAGCTAAGACTGGATAGAAAAAACAGAAGTAAAAGAAAAACTTTTAAATGAAAATATTCAGCTGTTTGTAACATACAGATGAAAACTGGGTATACCCCTCATCTGATCATTGCTCCTTTAAATTCTTAAATCACAAATAAAACTACTGTCCTCTTCCCCGTAACCCTTCCATATGTCAGCCAGGTCCATTGCCTCTGCTCTATTTATTTAAGCCTACTTTGGCATGTTTTTTCCCCTGATACCATTTTTACTGAGTGAGCCCAGCATTGCAGGAATTTTGATCTCCTCATGCCAGTTACATAACTCCTCCCCCCTCTACCAAGAATTGGGGCCACAGGCACACACCAGAGCAGATCCACCTAAGGAAGTAGCAGCTTAATTCCCTATAGAAAGTTGAGAAACCCCCAGTGTTACTGAAGATAAAACATGCAGATAGTTCTATTCTTCTGAGAATACTTGGCTGGCGCACTAAAAGCCCCCTTATTCCACAACATATAAAATAAACTGGAGATGAGCAAGTTTCTTTCCTACCCACTCCCTTTTACCACCTCTGCTGATTTGTGGTTAGACTTCCTCATGAAATTTTACCTGGAGAATTTGCACAAAGCTTTGACACAGAGCTAAGAAAAGATGTTGCCTCTGAAGAACCAACCTCATACTGAAATTCCAGAGGCCTCAAAACTCCTCAGCACTGAATAGGGAGTCAGTGCAACTTACCTTTTGCAAATGAGGAGTGATGCCTTGTGTATGGTCCAGTCACACCTCAAGGTCACCAACACCTTGCCTTGGACCTCTCCTGGGAAACAAGCACGGAGCAGAGTTGCTGAAACAGCACCAAAATCTTTGCTCATGTGATGGACATCCAGCTGCTGGGTAGACAGAATGTCCAGGAAGATCTCATTTCTGACCCAGTGGTCTCAAAAGAGAGAAAATTGTAAGTAATCAGGTCCAAAAGATGACTTTGATCCAACTTCTTGCCCAGTTTTTTGGGGGTTTTGTTGGGGGTTTTTGTTTGTTTGTTTGTTTGTTTTTGCAGGAGATGGATTATTGTTGCAATCAGCATTTGAATACACTGTTTCTTGGGGCATAAAATATAGGGTACAGAGGGCACATTTAACATCAGTGCTGAGCTTTACACACCTGATCACAGAAACCCTTCTACTCACCAGATAATCCCTCTGAACTTTGTGGGACCCTTCACAAAACAGAACCACCAAAACCTTGGTGTGCAAAGGCAGCATAACTCAGCTTTTTGCTCAAAGTATGGCCCAAACTTTAACATAGATGGTTCACTGAGGCTCCTGTGGAGTTACTGCAGAGCAGGCTTTTGCCACATTGCTTGAATACAGCAGCCCATGAGATCTGGCAGCAAGTTCAGGGTAAGTGAAGAATCCAAATTCTTTCCTGGCTTGTCTGCAAAATGTGATACATGAAATATTTTGCTTGTGATAATCTGCTTTCTGGCAGGCAAGACAAAAGGATTCAGTCATTGTCCAGTAAAGGTTTCAAGCAGAAATAGCCAGGAAATCAGTGCAAGAAGAAACAAACAAACACACACAACCCCCTGCCCTGGCTTCTCCAATCCTAAAGCAAAGTTCAGTTTATCCTCAAAATGTAAATTCATTATTTTTTTTCCAACAATATCTTGGCAAGAAGAAGTGGAAATTTATAAGCACCTTTGGCTTCACTTAGATGATTTCCACTGAAGTCACTATCTTCTTCCCTTATATGTGTTAATATGGGACATATTCATCTTGTTTCCTTTCTGATCTGTCTCTGTAAGAAGCAGACACTGCACATGCTAACCCAGCCAGGGTAATGGTGCCACAGACAGCTGTGCTGGGCCGTGTCCATAAGCACCACACAGCGGGGGCAAGGAAGGCACCCCAGGCAGGAATAACTGGGCAACCTGCAAAGGTGAGGTCACTACGAGTTTCCCAAAATAAGCCCTCAATAAACTGGTGCTTAGGCTGCCCCCGAGGCTTGCCTAGTGCTCATGCTTAGCCAGGTGAGCAAGCAGTCCCTCTGGCTCAGTGGCATGAGAAAGAAGTGAAAAATTCTGTGTCTGCTCCAGACACAGCTGCACACAGACAGTTTTACATGTTTAGATTACCTTTCCCCTTAGGACTGGGGCTGTATTGGAGCCACTGGCTGCCTGTGTCCCCTGCTGCTGGCCCTGTAGCTTTTTTTCAGAATACTCTGGGAGAAGAAATGCAGATATACTTCTGGAAATTACACAGTGATGGTACAGCTGGAACATCCTTCACCCAGCCAGCACAACCGCTGGCTTCAGCCTCTTCAGTTTTATTTCAGCTCCAGAAGCATTGTTCAGCAGAGCTGTAACAATACTAAACCAGTCACTTCCCACCCTGGTGCTGCTGCAGCCACCAGGACACTGGTGCCAGACAGGCTGCTCCAGTCAATGGCTGCTCCTGCTGGATACCAGGTTGGCTGGGCTGGAGTACGTGCACATGTACAGCTGCTGTGATCATAAACACGTGTGAGGTTCCAGTCCTGGGAAAACACATCCACATCTGGGCTATCTCAAAGTTGTTATCTGCTGGATCTATTTTCTCTAGTCAGCATGGGAAGAAAGTAGTGACTTTTTTTTTTTTTTTACTATTTCACAGTTACAACCCCATAGCTCAGAAGTGCTGCTGGGACAGTTTTGAGGCCTAAAACCCTCATCCATCAGCCACAGGACAAGCAGCAATCTCCAAAAGCAGTAAAAGCCTGAAATCCAGAGGTAGTGTCACTTGACAAACAGCTGAATAGCCTTGACCCACAATCCAATGGAGAGTAATTTGATGACAGAAGATCCTTTTATATGAACTAGTTTTGTACTCTCCACATCCCGCATTTCAATTTTTATAGCTATCCTATAGCTGGAGTAAAAAGTCTGCAGACCAGATCAGGATGCAGTGGTGGCAGGATCTTGAACATACAGATTGTCACTGTCAGGAATGGCTTGCAACAGGAACAGCCCAGTCTCAGTAAGAAGGTCATACTTTTTAAAGAGGTGGACAAGGAACAGGCATTTTTCCAAAACAAAATGGGATGTCTTAAACTCAGCTTTAGGCTTCAGAGGGTCGAGTCTGTGCCTTTTCTGCAGGCAGTACTTCCTCTTTTGAAGGACACAGGCAGATTTTACAAAGTTGCAGCAAAATTTTCTTAGGGTTCTGACTGACTGGTAAAATTACCCTGCTAGTGGCTGCTTGACAGGAAAGCAAACACTAAAAGTGGGCTGTTTTCCATCCCTTCAGATCTTTTAACATTTTAGTAGTGGTGTCAGTAGGGAACAGGAAGTCTCAGAAGTACTGAAAATAAAACCCCTATAACTCCCTTATCGCAATACACAACTCTGAGTCATCAGCATAGTTGGCCTGCAGCTCAGAGTTTTCCCATTAAAATAAGCCCAGTGAAACCAGCTGGGATCAGAAGGTCTTTGTCCTGCATCTAATTTACCCTGTCAAAGCGTCTCTTCTGTCTGAGTCTCTGCAGGAAAGAGTCATCTCTCTGCGATTCCACCTCTAGTCAAATCCCTTGTGCTCTACAGAAGGTGACAAAGATAATATTTTCTATAACATCCAATGATTAACTGGTACTGCACCTTAGGAACACCACTTAGTTCATAATCTCCCTCCTTTATTCCAATCTAGTTGGAAGCAGGACAGATTTTATTCTGCAGTGTTTGAGAAACTGCTCAAATACACTCCCTTTTCTGAACTTTTCAAAGTTCTCCTCATTTTTGCCATATGAAGACACAACATTTCCTCTAAATGTGATCACAGGAGGAAAATACAGGCTCTTCAATACCTCTGTCTGCATCTGATCAAATCTAGGCTCTGAGTTCAGCGTGGTCATGTTGCTATTTCTACTGCACTTCAAAAGAGCGAAGCTTCTCTTCTGACGGAAATTCTTCTTGGGAAAGTGTAAAGCAAAATCAGTATCTTGCATACTGCATTTCCAGCAGCCAAGCTTTTGGTCAGTGTAAAGTCTAAGTTTCCTGAAGAGTTTAACTGCTCAAATTACTTCTATTAATAATTTGTCAGAAGGATGCAGGATAAGCTTCTTGAAGGCATATTGATCATTTTGAACCAACGTACAAGTTAATAGCTCTGGAACAGATGCACAAAGTGCCAAGTAAAAGTCATCCTTTCAGATAATCATATTCATGAGGTCAGCAGAGGACAGTAACTCTCAGCACTTTGCTCAGTTTCCACATGATCTCTTCTCCCTGGGGTGTGAGATTAGATTGCGAGAAAAACCAGTTATCTCTCATCTCCCAGCCAGTCATCAGCACTGAATCTCTCAGTACTGCTACTGAGTCAGCTACAGACCGCAGCAATCTGAAGTCATGGTCAGGGCACAGAGGGAGGGAAATGAAAGAACTAACCCTGGTGAAGTCCCTTATCCCTTTGCCTCTCTCCTGCCCACCCCACCCAGGCGAGCAGGGGTTCATAAGCACTGGCACTCTCACTGCTCTGGTCATTGCACCCGAGGAGACCAGGGTCCCCAACAGCTTGAAGTTAGAAGGTGGACTAAGATTTAGGGGCGAGAGCTGGGAAGAGCCAGTGGGACCTTTGGGTCTGATCATGCCATAGGACTGCTTGTGTCCTGCACAACTGTGCACTGCTCAGTGTGACTTACTGAAGAGCCTGAAGTCCAACATAATGGCTCAGCCATCCATCCCAGGACAGGGCTATGCAGCTCGTCAGTCTGCAGGACAGCCTGCTCACGTGGCAGGGAGCAGGGAAGGTTGGCACATTTGGGATGAGGCAGCTGGCTCAGCCAGAGGGGTAGAAGCACCTTCTGAAGAATGAGAGAAAAGCAGAGGTAGAGATAAGGTTGTCATCTCTATGGCAACTGAGAGGGAACAGCACCATGCTCACCAGGGGAGAAGTGAAGAAAGGGAGAGGGAAGAATAAAATCCAGAAAGCATAGTCAAGAAAATGCTCAGCAGGGAGAAATCCACAACAAAGGGGAAAATGGGGTGGGAGAGGAGCAGTGCAGCCCACTGTTCCTGAAGGGGAAAGCTAGGGGCTCACAGCTGGTGTTCAAGGAGGAGGCTTTTGAGTTCCCAGCATGGAGGCAGCTCCACCAGCCTCCCCATCCACATCCTACAGGACACGGTCTGCTGCAGCCAGGTATGGCTCTCTGGCAGGCCAGCAAAAGTTCCCCATCATCTTCTAGCAGACACCAAAAAATGTGTGAGAATCAGGTTTCCACACAGGTCTTTGAGCCTCACATGCCAGCACTGTTGGCTTCACACATAACATGCATACATAATTTAGTCTGAAATAGTAATTTTACTCAAACCACAGATGACTATTAGGCTCAGATAAAGATGCCAAATGGGTGATGAATAAATTATATTCCCTTAAATCCATCTGAACCAAGCAAAATAAATACTGAAAAAAATAGCAGGCAGAGGATCATGCCAAAGCTGTACAACTTGTTTCATGTTTGCATCAGTGTACAATGAAAAGGTAGCTTTGATTCAAAGTAGTTGCATTTGTTCAGCTTTCCCTCATCCAGGAAGGCTTCACCCATACAATCTGGAAGTCAAGGTGGAAAATTCACTCCTTGTTTCCTACACAGTCACAGCACAAGAAGACAAGAAGTTACACTCCACAAAATGAAAACATACTGTGCTTGCTCCAGGCCTCCAGGAGATCCCTGTCCCTTCTCATCACTTCTCTTTTAGTCAGCAGTCATTCACATGCCATAGTGATTTGAGAGAAAGACTGGAAACGAATTCCTAGGGACTTCTCTTTACATAGATCATAGAAAGAGCTCATTTTAGAACCTTACCTGTGTATGTAGTATGGATTCTCCAGCTTGCCTGAGTTTCAGTAACAGTGACAGTGTGGTTTGTACCACTGAACTCTGATTCAGAAGAAAACATGAGTGAAGAAGCCTTACCAAGCAGAGGGATTAACAGCCCCTACCAAGCTGGGGGAGCATTCACTTAGCACAGAAAATCTCTCAGCTGCTCACTCAAACAGAGGACAGGCTGCCAGATCAACACTGGGCCAGGCTGAACAATGTACAAAGCCTAGAACCTCCAGGCTGAACAATGTCCTTCCCCACAAAATCTAGAGGCTGAGGTGCATCTATGCTGTCCTCCAAAAGCAAGAAAAGCTTTTGCCCAGAGGCGATGGAAAACATCAAGGTTCACCTGCCATAGGTATGGGAGATACTGCCCTCACTTTGGTGCCAGAGGAGATGGAGGGACTGAGGCAGTCACATCCCTCAACATGACCATGGGCTAGCTCAGGTCCCTGAGCTGTGCCTTGGCTGCTGCAACCTCCTCAGCAGTTGCTTTTCTGCTAGGGAGACATGCTACCCTTTGATGAGGGACAGGCTTGGGCAGGGTCTTCTCAGCTCCTCCCGAGGCTGGGAACAGGGAGGATGGTGGGTGGTGTACTGAGAGAGCCCTGACCGCCAGGCAGCACCTCTGTCCTCCTCTCTTCCTTTTGGCAACTCCAGAGCGATGAAAGCACAGCACCACATTGACTGCTGGGAGTAAACTGTGCAATAATCTGCTGCACTCACATTGCCATCCAATTTATCAGTGCACCAGCTGACTTACTAGTGGGAGACTGACATGCCCTGGGGATGAGCTGTGAAAGGAGCCACTGCCATAAAGCTCAGCCAAAGCACGAGGGATTATATTGACAAAACACAGTCTCATAGACTGGGATTTCTTTATTTTGGTTAACTGCCCTGTTCTCTCACCTTGCTTCCAGTTTTCAGTGGCTGAGCAGCAACCATGCATTAACCCACTGGGAGCTGCCCTGAAACCACGGGTAGTTCACCAGCTCAGCACTTGTCAAACAAGAAATTTCATCACCGTTAACTAAAGGCCTGAATTAAAGGGAAATCTGTTAAACTGTATCAAATGCTGTTGACAATACTCACATTCATAACTTTAGCCTTAATTATATTAATCTTAATTAACTTTCAAATCTAGGCTATTTTAGCCATCCATGTATATTTAATACCATTCGACCACCAGGACACCAAATTCAGGTTTCTTCCTGGGGTATGAGCAGACAACCAAGTTCCAGCACACCAGCTGAGTTACAGTTATTGCTTGTGCTCGCACTGTAACCCTTCTCAAACATGACATCTGACATGTAACCACAAATATCTCTCCTGAGGTTTAAATGAAGGTTTTGCCTCACAGCTGCTGCGGGGTGGGAGAACCTGCAGCATTGGCTCAGCTCTTGTGAATAACAGAATTTGATCAAGCCTGTAGGATGAACAGAGAAATGGCCCCAGTAAATATCTATGGGATGAAAATGGGATGAAATGACGTGTATGCTCTGTGGAAAGTGATGGTCCACATGGCATCAGGCTTTGGCTCTGCTGGGAAAGGGAATACGATCACCGAGGCCATTTGCAGGATTCCCACAGGTTCACTCGTGACCACACACGTGCAGCCCAGCTCACAGCACATGAGCCTTGTGCAGAGCCCTTGCTAAGGATGTCCTACTCATGGTGGGAAAGCACTTCAGTTGTAGGAAACCTTGGGTTTTCTGTGCTCTCCTTCAGCACAAAACTCTCACCACCAGTGTAATACCTGGGTAGTTTCACTGAAGCAAGGGCCAGCCCTCAGTCCACACAGACTTTGCTGACTTGCAGCCTGCGCTCATGCTATGCAGACCAGGGCTTCCATCTAGAACAATCTCAGCAGAAAATGCAGTTGTGATCTTGTGTCCTAAATGATGGGCTCAGATACCATTAAAGGAAGGGACCAGGAAAATTCTGTAACTGAAGCATTTTGTGCAACTCTCCATATGAGCATCAGTATAGCACAAGAGAAGATATCTTTGTGGTTTCCTCTGAGAGGACAATATAGATTCCCTTAAATGTTGGAAGCTGTTTAGGCATTGGAAACAGCTCTAAATCCCTTTCACATGACAAGTGAAACTCCTGAACTCTCTTGTATAACCTGTATTTTTTTTCTTCTTACAAGGAGATTCATTGACCTGAAAGAAGGATTACCAACTGTAAGACATTAGATGTAGGCTACTAGGCAGAAATCCTTACTAATCTTATGCCTGATTAAACTCTGCTTTCAGAAATTTCTGTTTGATCACTTACAAAGCAATCTCCATTCGAAAGACAGACTGATGTCATTAGTTTATCCTTCATCATATATCTCTCGTCTTTCTTAAAGAAAAGCTTAACCCCAGGATAAAAGTTTACCTTGGACTTAGTGGTTTATGGAGGATGGGGCTGAATGGGGAAGGCAAGGGCAGTACTGAGTTTCTGGAGAGAAGTTTGGTTCCCTGCTCTGCCACAGACCTCACGTCCCCATTAGCTGAACTCTGTGCTTTCTGTCTTCATATCCCTTGTGTGTCCAGGGGGGGCACACTGCCTCACCTGATGGCAGCAGAAAGCAGAAGCATTGAAGGTTGCAATAGTGTTAAAATAATGACAATCCCAGCCACAGCAGTCCAGAAGTCCCATGGAAGCCCTTCCAGGAAAAGAGGACAAAACTCTATTCCTTGAATGGGCATTACAAAAATGGTGTTTTTATGGTTTATTTCACTGCCATCTGGCACAAACCAAACACTCAGCAGGGACCTTACAGGACTGAGGTGCCTTTTCCAAGAGAAAGACATTCACTTGCTAAAACACAGCATGAGATCAGAGGTTGCACACCCTCCCCTTGCAGCCTTCCCGTGCCCGTGCATCGTCCCACAGCGCTGAGCAGGGCACGTGTCAGGCCCCACTGCCCCACTCTGTCCATGTTCAAGGGAGGAGGCAGAGGCATGGCAGGAGGCAGAGGCATGGTTGTGCTTCACACCGAGTTTCTCTGGCAGACATAATCACACAGGCAGTGGCCCTAAATCCCTGTCTGACGTCTCGGCCACTCTGGATGCTGTTAGAGGCAATTTTCTGTCCAGCCGCCTGTTTTAATGGGATGTGCAGTTAAACAGATTCATCCTTTCAGCTTCACTCTGCACAGCCTTCACTCTCCAGCTGCCGCTGCTCCTGTCCCAGGGAATTAGAGTGCTCTTGGTGTTTTTCTTTTGCAGGCAGGCACATTGCTCAGAAAAGCAGCTCTTGCCAAGAAAAGTGTATAATCTAGAAAGCCACCTGCTCAGCTTTTGTCCCTTGAACTCCCTACAATCAATTTGCCTTTCCCAGGAGAAGGTGCAACTGTTTTCAGTGAAGCAGGAAATAAGAGGATTCATGATGTGCAATAAAAGCATAGCCAGTCCCAGGGAAAAGGTTAATTTGCCTCACTGAGGGGGCTGAAACCTGTTATGTGGGAACAGCAGAGACCCCCTAGGATCCCTAGTGCTGACCTTCCAAATCTCATGAAACTGTCTTTGTGCCTGCTTCAGCACCTTGCAAATTGTCATGTTCCCATCAGGTCAGGTTGCGATGTTAGTACCATACAAAAAAAGATGTGGCACTTTGCCTTCCTGACAGGTCTCCATTTCCTCCCTGTGACTTTGCCCCTGCTGGAAATGCTGCACTGGTCAGGGTGGGAGTGTCTGGCATCTGCTACAAGGGATTCTCCCAGCTGGTCACCGTGTGGCAGGGCCACAGTCCACCTCAGGCTCCAATGCCTGCAGCAGTGAGCACAAGGTCTGTGGGGCTGGAAGCCACCCATTTGACCTGTCCTTTGGTTTTGGAGATGTGAGGTTTCAGTCATTTTTTACCACAAAACTGTTCTTCACAAACAGCAGCTGCATCTGCCCCTATGTCTTTGCAGTGTAATCTGCACCCCACAACCCTGCCATCAGCTTTCTTGGATTTTTTTTTGGTCAAAGAACCCAAAAAATGACCACAGAGATACATCATTTGGCCTCGTACAAATGTACACCACGTGGCAAGCTGTCACAGCTGGCTGTCTTTTATGCAGATAAAAGTTTGTTTTTTCTACTATAAATACTTGTAAGATATGGCATGAAACAGGCACTCCTGGGACAAAACTATTCTTCTCCTAAAGTGCACAGCTAAAACAAGTGGGACAAATGGCTGCCTAAAAATACCTGGTTTGGCACTGACAATAGAGAGGGTTTAGCCGCCCAGGAAAACCTGCCTTTCCCAAGGCCGGCAGCTCTGAGCACAGAGCAGCTGCTACAGGCAGTGCTCAGCACCACTGTTCCCAGGAGAACCCCTGCTCTCCCTATCAGGCTGAGATGCTGCTAATTGTGCAGCTTCTCCGAGACAGACCCCCTTGACCCCCTCCTGGGGAGCTCCCAGTGGCTGGAGGGTACCACACAAGGATGTACTGAGTCCCTTGGAGCTCTGAGCCTCTCCAGAATATGGCTCAGAGCATTATCCGTGTCCTGCTTGCCTTCTAGAAGAAAAAAGGCAGGTCTTATAGCTACCTGCTCCCTTGGGAACTAAGGACACACAAGCTGTTTTTTCCTTGCTGGATAGCTGGGATCCAGAGGCCACAAGATGTAATGCTACTCCATAAAAATTCCTCACCAGGTCTAAGGCTTTTTCCCATGCACATTGTTAATAAATACTATTCAGTTCATTTTCATATCCAATTCACATAAATACTGAGAGAAATCAAAACTGGTGCCATTCTGTCTTCATTAATGCTGTCATCTGAACTCCACATCGGAGACTTTCATCTGCCCTTACTTTTGATGCCTGGTAGAAACATTCTTCCTGTGGACATTTGTGTTCATTTGATGATAATTATGACCTTTAAGCATTAACAACGACAACAAAAAAATCCCCTAGCAAAAGCCTCTATGCACAAAGAGAGAGTGACAGACCGTGGTACCAGTTTCACATAACATATCCCCTCAAGACCTGGGGGGTACAATCCCAAATGAATCACAGCTACCGGTTTATTGCAATCACCTTGTTATGAAATATTAAGTTAGAATTAATAATCAAAAATATTTTTTAAATTATCTTCTGTGGAACTGACACAACCCGGCACAAGCAGAAACACTGCACTCAGTAGAACTATTGGATGCCATCAATTCTCTGCTGTCACTGTAGCTCTTCTGACACATCCCGTGACGGGAGAACACGCTGAAATAAAAGCCACAATGTTTTCAAAGCACCCCGTGATGGGGCCAAGCCGGCCACGATGAGAAATGCAAGTATCAAATGGCAAACAACTGAGATGCAAATCTATGTGTGGGTTCCCATGGCTCAGCAAGGAGGTCAACTGTGCCAACAGACAGTGCCCAGCTCGCTGACAAACAGCTCAGGGTAACACCCTGGTTGGCAGGTGGAGCAGCACTGACAAGACACGAAGGCTGATCCCGAAGGGCTCAGCCTGGTCAGCCCTGCTGGGCCACCCAGCAGCTGAGCTCTGCAAGCAATGCTGGCCCAGTGAAAAGCTTTCCTTTGTCAAATGGTTGACATGGCACAGGTCTGAAACGCCAGAGGAGAGCAAAGAGTGGCAATAGTCAAGCTTTCACCCACAGATACACCTGGGATTGCTGATTCCCCCAGTCTGCCGGATTGCAGGTGGTCGCTCACACACATCTTGCGTCCACTCAGACCCTAAATACCACAGCAGATTTTCCAGAAACACGGGATCATCTTCTGATTGCTGTATGGGGCATGTGCCTTGCAGCAAGTCCCAGCCAACCTCAAACACAGTTTGAAAACCTGAGCCAATCTCATGAAGTTTAGTATTTTTGGTTTACTCTGATTCAGCTCTGCACTCAGTCATTCCTAAAATGTTTTGTTGTGGTAGGGGGTACCCTACCACATCATCACCTGCCTGTTGCTGTACACCTCTAGACTAGACTGTTTTCTTGGCCAATGCCACAAATACCTCAGAATAACTCTGCTTCCAAAACACAATCTAATGGCAGTCCTGAAGCAGTGTTGCCACCCTCCCCTCAGGAGCTGGGACTGCTTGCCTTGGCAAGACAGTGGGAAGCTGAGATGGGTCTCAGCAGGAATCAAGAGCAATTTGTGTGGGTGTCCAGCTACTCACAGGCAAAATACAAGCAAAATGTAGTCACAGCACCAGCAGGTGTAATTACAGTTTGGTTTTGGTGGGAGCTGAGCCCACTCACACTGAGGTTGATCTGAGCCTCCCAAAAATGGTCTCACCAGGCAGTCCCTGAGGGAGCAGCCCCGCAGAGAGCTGCAGCCAGCCCTGGGCAGTCCCACACATCCAGAGAAGGGTCCCTGTGGCCCTGGGCTGGGTGCCCACTGGCCCTACACAAAAGCACTGTACAAATAATTTCCTTCTCACTGCTCAGACTCCACAAAAACTGGAGTCCACTGAGGAGCATAAAGAAAAGGAGCAAACCAGGTGTCCTCTGGTGCCAGAGGGGGGGGGGTCAGTGGCATGGCTCAGCTCTAGCTGTGCTGCCCTGGGTTTGGAAACACCTTGTGTGGGAAGGCTGCTGCAAAGAAGCAAAGCACACCTGAGTCAAGGCTGGGGAATCCTCAAGGCAAAGTACACCAACACCAACAAGAATGGACTTCCAAGATCAGTATGCTCTTAAATGCTTCATTTCTGTCCCTCCAGCACACTCATTTTCCATCTTGGGAGAACCCAGCTTTGAAGCACAGCAGCAAACAATACTTGGTCTCTTTGCTTCATGCAGGAGGAGCAGCAGCACCACTCGCCCTCTCCCCTGCACGTGGCACACTAACGCTGCAACTGCACTTTGCTGCCAGCTCCCTTCTCCAGCCATCAGCATCATAAATAATCATAGCAGCGCCCACTGTCTGAATCATAAGTTGTATCTCATTTTTAATTGCATTATGTGTAGCTGGTCCACCAGACTCTATCTGAGGAAGCACACAAATAATTCATCTGTATCCTCCATTGTCCCCGCACGTGTTTCCAAACAAGCCAGATTGATATTAGTCTTTGTCTGTTAACCTCATCTCCATCCTGTATACCTAGTATCTTATTTTCAGCTGCCATCCAAAATTAATGCTTCGCCTGGCATATTCAATCTCCTCCTATATCCTAAACTCGTGATTAAATACTCTTCAGAGACTGAGATGAACTACAGACATTCAGTGAAGTTGGGTCAAAAAATATGCTTCATTTTGTCTTACAAAAAATAACACGCTATAGCAAGCAGAAATAGGTACAATGCTCTTGGTGGCACATTATGTCATTGAAGCATAGCAATTTTGTGATTCTGCATGCCAGAGTCATGAGATGATTTAGTGAGATGTCACTTAAAACTGACTGACACCTGCAGCCTGAACAGCACTGAACAGCATTCCTACCACCACAGTGACAAGCTGCTTGCACCCAGTGCCATCAGTGCTGTGAACCCACCCAGCTCCAGGAGCACTCCCATGCTGGGAATGCCACTAGTTCCAGGGACTGTGGCCATAGACTCTCCCATCCCCTGGGGGTTTCTCCCACAACCTCAGTAACCCATGGGTCAGGGATGGAACCAGTTGCCATGGTCATCGCACCTCCAGCTCTCACTGAGATCTGTGCAAACTTCTGCTGATGGAAACCAACCCCACCCACTACCAAACCGCTCCCTGCCCAAACAGCCCTTCACTGCCACTGCCACTCCAGGTTCCTCCTGGAGGCTCTCTTCCAGTGCTTGCCCATGCAGAGCCCCACACCCAGCATCACTCCCCACACACGACATCCCAAAATGCACCTACTCTCCGTGCTCACTTCTGGCCTCAAGTATCACATTTGCTTCCCAATCCTACTATATTCATGTTTTCATATATGAACGAGTCTCTGCTGTGCAGCCTATTAGGGAGAAAAGTTCTAACACTGCCAGTAACTCAAACTTGCCTTTGGAATCATTCATTTTTCTTCCAATTCCCAGAGTAGGGTGGTGTGGACTGTGCAGAGCAAACAGCTGTCAAACATAACACTGTCTCCTGCTCATGTGTTGTCTGCCAAGAATTTAATTTCTGCAGATTTTCTTGAAATTACTCCATGAATATTCTCTGCAAAAGCAATTTATTCATAAACTGTTTCAAATAATCAAAAACAGCAGAACATTCTCATTTAAAATGTGACCCGTTTGACTGGGGGCATGTTCACGCAGTACTCTCTGTTGCAGAGGAACAGCTGGTGAGACAGCACTTGCATCACATTTCTGGCCTGGTCAGTCACATCTTGGTTACTGAACTCACACAGTCCTCAACCTTACTTTAAAAAGGAAACACTTTTTCAGGGACTTGCTGTGGAAAGCAAATGCAAGACTGCTCAGCCTGAGTCTGTGCAAAGGCGACCCGACAGGACCGTGCCAGAATAGTCTCAAACAGTGCTCATGCTTCACACCTGATAAACACATCCCAGCAGTACTCACCAGCCTCCTGGGGAAACTACAGCCTTGTGCTTGGTGTGACAATCTGGAGACAGTTTTACTGGTACAATATTATGGAAAATATTGTATTTTCATGCCTGCCCAGGGAGGGGAGAAGGGCTGACAAGGGAGGGCGTTTGGGTGCCTGCTGTTTGCTCCATTCCCAAGTGCACATTCACTGTGCCCAGATATTTTCATCGTTCACAATCACCCTTCTCCTGCTAAGCAGTGCACTTTACAAGAAGCAAATCTCAGATTTATCGAATGTGTACATCATCTACCGCTGCTGTGATATGAGCCAGGGCCACAACATTCAGCCCCACAGCAAGTGGTGGAGACAAGAAGACACTGTGACCCAGGAGTGGTCACAGAGCTGGAGGCTCCTGTGACCCCCTCACCTCTATTTTATCTGAAGCTTCTTGAGTTAGTCACTGCGTGAGGCTGCTGCCTATCCCTGTAGGAGTGGGATGGAGGCCAAGGAGGCTATGACCTAATATTTCAGTCTGAACAGAGAGATGGAAGAGATGTATTATTATACAGGAACACTCTCTGTGCATGCAATTATCTGATAACAATCTATTTTGGGAGATGAATCTCTGAAGGACGAACAAAACTCTCACCTTGTTTTCACTGGGAAGCTCCATTATTCCTTTAAGAACAGCGAACTAAATGCATAAAAAATGATACAGAAAGTAGCAGAACAGCATGGTGCTGTAACTCCTGCTGAGCTCAGGAGAGGGAGGGGAAAGGGGTCAAGTCACGCCAGCACATGAAATTTGGCAAAAACTATCCCTGTTGATTTAAGGCTAATCAGGTCTATGAACAGTTGGACTAATTCAGCCTCTTCCCATGCCTAACAGCTGCATGCCTTCGTGTAGGTACATCAGAAGCAAAATCCAAGTGAAACCTTTCTCTCATGAGCCCCAGTGCCTAACTGACAGGTAGAGGTCACGCTGCAGCCTTGTGCCACAGAGAAGGTGCTGCCAGGGCCTCTCTGAACCACCTGTCCCCTCCTTGCTTGGGAAATCTGCAGGAACTTAACACCCTCGAGGTGGCTGCCCCTCTGCCATGCTTGACCAAGAGTCCAGTTTGGTAGGGACCAGACACGCAGGCACATAGACAATGTATCTCTGATTGCTGGAGGCATTGATGTCCTCAGGAGAGGGGAGCAGGTCCTGGCTCAGCCCTCCTCACACGTGCTGCCTCACCTGTGCTCACCAGCAGCGGAAGGACTTGGCAGACACTGGTGTTACAGGACAGCCCAAACACAGCGCCTGGATGTTCTCCTGAGAGCAACAGCAAATTCAAAGATGTTTTGGATATGTGTAACCTAATATGTGCCTGGTAAGGAAAATCATCACTCTTATCTTACAGATGAGAAAATGACGCAGGGAAAATAAATACTGTAAAGATGTAGGACTCAGCGGCAAAGACAACCCAGGTAGATTCACTTCTGTACTCCCTCTGGCAGACACCTCCCCACACCAATCCCTGAGAGTTTCTCTGATTTCTAGCTGTTAAAGTACACTGTAAACAATTGCAGATACCTGTAACACTTTCCTGACATCACTTCCAGAGAAGCTAAATAGATAATATTCACATGGGACATCAGGCAAACTGTACCTGCACAGGGCCCAGAGAAGGCTGTTGTTCCATTGCAGGAAGCCAGGTACACCATGAAACACCTCCCCAAAAGGCCAGGCAGTCAGTCCCCTTGCGTGTGTTTGTTGCTGATGCTGGATGTGATTTTGCCACGTGTTCTCCTTCAAGGCTGAATTTGAAGTGCCAACTGCCACTTTATCATTAATTTCCACTCCCTTCAAAGGGGTTCAGAGGAAGATGAGATGAGCTTTTGCTGCCAGCCCCTCTCTTGATGCAGGAGGGAGAATGGAGCTGCTCGAGCTGCGGGGTTCTGGATGCCCACACCAGGAGTGGTCCAGCTGCTTGGGGTAATCCAGGGTGACTAAAATTCTCTACTCCCTATATTTTGGCACAGAAAGCCATGCAGCATGACCTTGGCACAGGACATGGCATGAAAGGTGTGTGTGTGCATGCTATGATATTTCCATCCAACCACTTCTGGTTCTGCTTATGCTTGTAGAGTGAGAGCTATGTTGTACCCTCTTTCCATGTGAGCACATAAAAACAGCCCTTCTCTATTTAATTTTATGTTCATTTGTTCATAACATCAGAGAATGCAGGAAGACTAGAAGGTATTTTGCCAGCAGTTCCTGTAGACATCAGGATATCCTTTTAGATTGAGAAAATCAAGTCATTTCTAGGTTTAAATGAAGCACCAAGAGGCAAGCCACCTCTCTGTTCCGAGAGATGCTTTCCAAAGGCTGATCCTTTGCAACTGGTGTTGCTGGGTTAACAGTTTCCATCCTCCCTAACTGTAAATACTGAAGGCCAAGCATTGTTTTTATATAAATACAACCCATGATGAAATTTGGAAGGTAACCCAAGAGAGCAAAATGTGAATGTGCACACTTATACCATTGATCTGGCTTTACGCCTTGCCTGAAACACAAAAGACACTCCCCCAGACCTCAGTGAAGCCTGAATACACTCATAATGGAGAAATAAACAGAGGATTTAGGGCTGGATCTGAATAAGTATGGCAAATTTTACTAAAACGGTATTTAAGGCATCTGAGTTATAACCTTTGCGATAACACAGTTCCTGTTAGAGCAAGACCTTCTCTCAAGCGACTTACCCAATCTAACCCACCTTTATCCAGGATCACTGTTAAATCACTGTAAAATGATTCTATGTCAAATCACTCTAAAAACATGGGTCAAAGTTGTTTCATAGCTTTACTCTCTCAGTAATGTGCAACATGAACATAATAGTGTTATTAAGAAGTCAAAAATAACTTAACACAATAGCTATATAAGATTTTCCAATGATCAAACTTTCAGCAATTACTTTTTGTTAAGTTCAGAAAATTAGCATATTTGTTAATCAAATTAATTTAAAAAGTAGCTTTTAAAAATAAAAGCAATGCTTTAAATAAATATAGTCTTTTTTTATAACCATAAAATACTTAGTCCTGTTAAAGGTAACACAAATACTAACACTCAAGCACAGTACTTAAATGATTGAAATGAATATTGTGAGCATACATGAGCTGGACACCGGGAGGGATGAGGATGCATTGCTTCGTGACATTCTCCGTCTCCTTTCTACAGTGGCACTAAGAGGCAGCCAAATCTCAGAACTACCCTAAGCATATGACAGGAGTCAGGATATTTGTAACTGTTGCACAAAAACGCTGGTACCCTGTTTTTCCCCAAGCTATTTCTCCTCACTACACCTGTAGCAGTTCTGGACCCTGCTTTAAATTTCTAGCCCAGCACGATTCTCAACCACAGAAACATAAGGCCAGATCCTGCTTGCTTCATCCAACTGACTTCAACATCTACACAGAAGGGGGCAAGCAACGTCTGACCTCTCACACCTCTTGCACTAAAGCTCACGTTTTGTGAAATCTGGAAAACCTTCCTTACAGTACTGGCACCACTGGGTGTTTCAGAATGGTCTGAAGCTCGCTTTCAGAGTTCATGACCACCAAAGGGTGTTCACAGCTCTCCTCATAACTACAGGGCTGACTAGCTATGTTCATTACTACTTAAGTTAATGCCTATCAGCAAAGACTGCAACTGTCCTGCAGATCTACAAGGTGGCAACGTTTTGCTGGAATGAAATAAATCAGCTAGTTCTTACATTAGTATGTGCTATCTGGGTGTACCCTGAAGAGCAGTTTGCTAAAATTCAGCAAAAGATACATCTCAAATCTACCGATAATCTACCTAGCAACTGTGACCATTTGATATCCCATTTACTTGGTTGTAGTTGTTCATTAAAAATCACCTTCAGGGTCTGCAGCAAATCACCAGTTTTGTCCTCACAAAAACAGCTGTCAGTGACATTTGTTGTATTCTGTTTGTTTGTTTGTTTGAACAGCTTAACAGTAATGTAGCCTGTAAGTTAAATGATAAAAAGCTGGAGAGCAAAACAAAGCCCGGAACTGACACAAGTGCTCTCAAATTGTTTTGATCTTCAGAATGAACAGGCCTATTCAAAGATGACAAAGGAATAAATTAGCAAATGGCTAATGCAATGCATGAAAGGGCGTCTACAGGATTTGCATGTGCGCGCTCACACGCACTTGCATACAGACAGCTTGGCTTCATTAGAAATCTCACTACCAGAGCTTAACTTAGATAAATTACTGCATTAAAATACTGACACTGTGAGGATTTTAATACTATCACACCCTGCAGAGGGCACTCCCGTGTGAATTTTTAAATGCTTTAAAAAAATAGTTTAGAGTTATTGAAATCTGTGACAAATGCAACAGCTCTGCCTCCCCTCACAGCCTCCCGTTCTCATCTCCAGTATCCTTCTCCTGTATTGCCTCCAGGCACCGCTTTGACTTGGCGTCCGCGTGCCCGCTTCCAGTTTTGCTCAGTCCGCACGACAGGCACGCCAGCTGGATCTGCTTCATGTTCTCCAGGGCTTCGTTCTTGGCGTTCTTCAGGAGATCTCCTTGGCCCTGAGGATGCACAGACAGACATGCAGGAGAGAGTCAGGCATTGCACACATCACTCGGGACCACAGGCAGCAATACCGCTCATCCTTGTCTCTGGGGCATACTGCTCAGTGCCATGGAACAGGTCCCAGCTCCCATCTCAGATCCACTCTGTTCTCCATGAACAGGATCAAAGCCCCTTCTGCAGCCTGGCACCAGCTCAGTGAGGAAGGCAGCACCCAGCACACTGGACAGACATCAGACTCCCACCATCTCCAGGTCACCACCCCTTGAGAGGTAATTGGGGCCTGCACTGAAGGAGGCTGTGGGGGAAGGCATTTCCTCTTCCACAGTCAAGAGCAAGGACCTGCAAGGGACAGGGCAGTGATGGTACATGTTACTCCCCTCCCCATGCCACTGCTCTATCCTTGCTCCCTGACACCAGATCCCACATGGCAATGGTTGCGTGTCCCCAGCCAAGGACCCCCTGAGAGCCGTGAGACCCTGGTAACCCAACCCTCCTTGCACCCAGATTTGCTACCCAGCCTTGAGCCCTCCTGTAGCAGAGGCAGGCCAAGCTGCATGCTCGTGTGAAACACATCATCCTGTAGCGCTACAGGGAATGCATCTGAACCATTTTGTTTGGGACCTTCAAGCAGGTGAATGGGAATGAGACTTCATGAGCAAAGGGCTGCTTCTGCATCTTCTCAGGGCATATAAAGGTGAGGTGACTAGCAGGATGTCAATCCAATTTGCAACAATCAGGAAAAGTGTGTTACATTAAATTTGTATTAAGGAGGTGGTGTTCAGAAATGCCAAAATGAATATTTATGCAACATTGATATCTCAAGTGCTGTGAAGCGACAAGATCCTGGTGCTACAGGATACAAATAAATAAAAGCCAAGACATGCATCTGGTCATTAAAATTCAGTATCACTAAGAACTTGAGCTCCTCTTCTCCTAATGTCACCCAAAGTACTGCTTAAACCTTACAGCACCCACTGCTGCTGGTTATACACATACTCAGAAGGAATACTTCCATTGACTGAAACATCACATTCATATCCCTGCAACCCAACCTGATGTCCTGTGGACCACAGGCACTTCCACGGGTCTCAGAGGAGACAACAGATATTATAGCAGGACCTGGGGCTTGCTGGAGGGGCGAGTGATCACTGCCACTCCTTTGGTTTTCCAAACATATCAGATGTGTTGGATGAGTCACAACATGACACCCTCCATCGGTGGGAACATCTCTCCACTCTCCCTTTCCCCAGAGCTAAGAGGAAGGATTTATCCCACACCGATGAGCACAGTTCCCTTTTTGCCAGCGCCTGGCACTGGACTCACAACGTCTGAGCCCCTGCAAACAATGTTCACAACGAAGAAACAATGGTGGCTTGCAAGTCTGCTGCACTGGTAAACACCACGTGGGAAACCACGTCATCCAGGGACAGCAGCCTGTGCCTGAGAACGTGATTGCCTCATCTCCTGGTGTCATGAATTTGTCCCTGCTGAACGATGCAAATCACTATCCAGATGCTGGGAATACAACTCAATGTGAGAATAACAAAAAGCACTGGGACTGTGCGAGTGGCTCTCTGCTATGTGGTATGAAGCTCTTCTGAAGAGATTTGTATCTCGGCAGCATGACAGCTATGGGAATACACGGACAAATAGCTTTGGATCCAGTGAGAAGGCATGGCTTGAAAAAACCAAAACAAGAATAAATTATGCAGCAGATATTTCACATAGCTGTGATCTCGATTTTAGGTCAGAGATTTTACTTACGGTTAAAGACAGTAGGCAGGAATTCAAGAGCCCCACAGCTGCCCCAAGGACCCATCCCGCCCCACTTTGGTCTCCGTCCCTGTCTGCAAATGCCACAGGAGTAGTGCCAGTGCTGCAGCGACAGGGACAACACTGCCACATAAAGTATTATATCACTAATGACATCATGATGTTATCAAAAAAGGTGTATCTCCTCAATACATCTTCAATCTCTCCAAACTGCACAACTGCAGTTTAAAGTAGGTTGGGTTTAGGATTAAATCCCCCTGACTGCAGTGGGGTGGCTGCTTTTTCCTATCATGCACACCGGACTGAAGACACCAAAGGTTGCACCAACGAGCTGACAAAATCAGTGTGATGATGCTTTGCAGCCTTAACTTCTCCAAGTCAAAACCTGGTGCTACGTAATTCATGCCCAAGAACAGAAAAATTCCCTTAGCACAAGAAGCAACTCAAAGTAGTTGAGAACAACTAAGTTAAGAACAACTAAGTCCAAAACCTGGGACAGCCCCTGCAACAGAGAAGTAAAATGATGATGATGAAGGCCCAGTGCCCCTAAAACACTGGTGTCCCCTGTTAGTTAGGGTGTCTGGAGAAACGCTTCCAGGAGCCCATCCTCTGCTGCGGCATGGCTGGCATCTCCCTGGGCAGTGGGAGCACTCACCCACCCTGTGCACAGAGGAGGATTTCCTGTCATGCAACAGCATGAGACAGATACAGCTCCACAGGATGACACAAAAAGCTTCAGCTTAGTCTATGGCACTTTCTTCACATCTCTTCCTTCTAAGGGTGAGGGCAAAGCATGGAAATCTTTCTCAGGTGGCCCACAAATGGTGTGTTTTACCAGGGACTGAGACACTCATCTGAAGGGAGCTACTCGGGATTGGATACACCGCTTGGAAGGCAACAGCCTGAGTCTGTCCTGCCAAGACTCACATCTGAAGTCCCCAGAAGCCAAGGGACTCCACAACCTATGTGAAAGTGCTGAGCCACCCGCTCTCCCTTATGCATATTCTTATTTCACATTTGAGTAACCAGGCAATTCAGATTACAGATTTTGTGTGAGGCAATGCACAACTTGTCTTCAGGTTTTGGGAAGACACACACTCCTTCTGAGCATACTTCCAATATTTTGAAGACATTCTTATTTTACAGTGATCTAAAAACAGAAATGGTCTTATCAAAATAGTGCAATTCCATTCATGTACAGTTCAATGTCTTAGTCTCCTCGTGTTTTTTATTTTTAAACAGTTGGTTCATTTGAGCAAGCTGAAGGAGCAAAAATGATTTTGAATCATCTGTCATGAGAAAATTAACGACAAACCAGCCCCCTCTGACAGAGCTGTCATAATTCTAGAGACACCATTAAAAAAAAAAAATCTGTGGGCATGCTCTGTTTGAAAAGCCATCTGTTTGCTTTGAAAAACTGGCTGTGAGCATAATCCACTTAAGAAGAATGTCAGCAAAATTGTGTCAACACCTTAACGAACTAAATACTGGATAGAAGCTAGAGTAAACTTTACAAGTATGATTGCATTGAAACAACCTTCAAAAAACAGTCCTTGTGATCATCTCTGCACACAGAACCATCCTTCTTGCCCTTACAAACAAAGTATCTTACTTCCCAAAGAGAGATTGTGACATTCCACTTTGGCATCTATGCATCTATCTCCCTTCTGCTATTGGTATTATCAGCCTTTCTGAAAATAAAGAGTTGTGACAAAGTTTAAACGCAGCATTTGGCATGACAGTGAATTAAGCCAGAAGAGGTTAATCAGGTGTTCTACCTGAAAAACTGATCAAGGGGCCCATTTTCATTTAGGGTTAGGGAGCATTAAATGTCAGATTTCATACACCTAACTACAAAACCTCAGCAGAAATTAACATTACTGTACAAATAATCCAGCTTTTCAAGCAACTGTAAGATTATAAGCCCTTACCCTTGACAGGTTAATACTGCTTAGAAAACCTACAATCTGTTGTGCCTTTCCATATTGCTCAGTTTCAGTGACAACCCATGAAAGGTTTTAAGAAGCATAAGTAGCTCTAGACAGACACTGGCAATGACCACAGATGGGACAAATTCCTTATGTTGTTGGTTCAATTGGGGTTTTTTTCTCCAATCAAATACCTAAGTTTTTGAGTCAAGATGGCAGCTCTATATCCAACAGCAATCCACTCCAGGGTTGGGGAAGTGAAAGGTGGGTTGGGATAGGTTAGAGGCACCATTTTGTGTTCAACTTCACAATATTATTTCTTTTATGTACGTTGCATGTATATTTCTACATAACTATCAATACATGAGCATGGGTATGTGCATTAATAATTATTATTTCTATTCCTGTGCTTTCTGGGAAACACCCCACAACATGTAGGTCATGAAGCACTGCTAGTTGTGAGCACCCCACAGCACTGCGGACCCGGTTATGGCTCAGGTAGGACCCTCAGCCCTTGTGTTGGCAGGTGCCCACACCAGCATCAGGGGCTGCAGGAGGATCCTGAAGGCCACCCCTCGGCCCATGCAGAAGTGAACTGTACTGACAGGTTGCCCTACACAAGCACTTTGCTTTACTGCTGGCGAAGAAGAAAATCCCACTTGAGCAATTGGGCCTTCCTGGCATTCAAAACTGGCCATCTTTCCAGAGAGGCTGAAACAGTGGTTGCAAAAGCCATTTTGTAATCTGCTGCTTGCTAAAGCAGACGGTTGCTTATCTCCTGGGCAGACATATTCTCTGACAGCACATTATGGGAGCTTTCCTCTCCAAGCCTCAAGGGTTGAGTAAATACAAATAAATAACAGTCTTAACACTCATCCCACATCACGCTCATGATATTACTGTTATTTTTTACCTTTTTCTCAAAGAATCAAGCTCTTACATTATTATTTAATCACAAAGCAAAATCTCCAGAGGCTGCCAGTGAACACCAGTGGTTGGCTGAAAAAGCCAGACACAGCCACACAAAACAGCCGCGAGCGTTGCGTCACTCCACGTTTCAGAGGCAACACGGGTACGGTAACGGCACTGACAGTCTGTGCCAAGGGACTCAGATAGCCAAAATGCTGGAGAGCTGCCGTAATATTGGGATATTCTGTGTGGAGGCAGCATTCACTGCAAAGGGTGCATTTTCAAGGTATCATAGTGGGACTTCAATTGTGTTCAGTATTAATAAGAAGGCACATAATTAAATGATCGCACATGGCTTTGAAAATGTAATCCTGGGGAGGAAATCATTAATGAAATTATTATTAGACTGCTATGCTAAACTTGCTACAAAAAGCAGGTATTTTTCTATGCCTTCTTCAAAGTTAAATGTGGGAACAATTGATATGAATTTGATTATGATGCATTCACATTTCAGAACAGACTACTCAAAAAACATACAGAGCGTTGCTGTATCAAAGCAGACTTTAAAACCCCACCCTTTTCATTATTACTGCATATAGTTTGTCATGAGCTTTGCTTTATTGTCTGTGACAGAGATCACAATACACATGTTGGCATGAAAAATTACTGTGCTCAAAGATTAGACACAAAACATATAATCACTTCTTGCACATTGAAAAATAAAGGATTGCAAAAATTATTTACACCACAGGAAAAACGGGGGCCAAATGTTACTTTCCAATTTATTTTTAAACCTTTGCATAGCAGAAATTCACTTCAGGTGAGCAAAACAAAAAGGTCACAAATATAAAAAATGGTACTTAAATGGCATTCCTTGTGCTACTGGTTTATCATTTAAGGTCTGGGTTTTGGGCATAGCTTCCCACTTACCTATTCTGGACCAAATACAGGATCTTGAAACAGCAACAATTTGACACTGAGTAAATCAGGCAATCCGACCGAGTGTTTGCAGGGGCCTGAGTCATCATATTTTGTAGTATCTGCTAGTAATTTCAGACATCAAATTGAGAATCTCATTTCAGTCTATCAGCATGTAACTGACAGCCAGAGACCACCTCTCCCATTTCTCAAACCAGGGTCTAGCAAAAATTTGCAGGAAGGAAACACAGCTGAGAATCAATTACATCACACCAAGAACAGATTTGAGATGTATGAAAAAGAAAATATCCACCTAGTTGGCCCTAGCTGGACTCCACTAAAGCCACTCTCTCAAGCCCCTCTACCACCGGACAGAGGAGAGAAAATATAATTAAAGGTTCATGAGTTAAGATAAGGACTGGGAGAGGTCACTTACTGATCACTGTCATGGGCAAAACAGACTCAAAGTGGGGATATTAATTAAATTTATTAGAAACAGAATCAGAGCAGGAGAATGAGAAGTACAATAAAACTTAAAAACACCTTCCCCCCACAACTCCCTCCTTCCAGGTTCTACCTCCTCTCCCCCAGCAGTGCAGGGAGACACGGAATGGGGGTTGCAGTCAGTTGTTGTTTCTGCTGCTGCTCAGGGAAAGGAGTCCTTCCCCTGCTCCCGTGGGGTCCCTCCCAGGGAGACAGTCCTTGATGGACCTCTGCAGCGCCAGTCCATCCCATGGGCAACAGTTCTTCACAAACTGCTGCAACATGGGTCATTTTTCCACATGGAGCAGTCCTTCAGTCACAGGCTGCTCCAGTGTGGGTCCCCCACAGGGTCATAAGTCCTACCAGAAAGGACCATTTGGGTCATTTGGGTCTCATCCCAAAGGTCTGCATTGGAGAGGATGACTTAAAGGGATTTGCAGAGGTGTTCTGCAGCAGCCTGGTCAGTTTTCTAGAAGGTTGGTTCATTGCACAGCCAAGCAGTCAATCCCAGAGCACAAGCCATGACATGAGCAGTTGGGAAGAGGGAACGCTGTCTACCACTGCTGGTATGGCACTCCCCTGAAAAACACCCTTTCTCACCTTCTTTTCCATCTATTGGAAAGGTGCAGTTAAAATCTAAATGGCTGTGCTGGATACCAAGAGACAGCCCCCAATGTACCACACAGGGCAAGGGTCCACAGTTTTTACAAAACTGCCAGCCCACAACTTATATATATCCAAACCATATGACACAGCCAAACACAGACCTTGAGGGCAGCCTAGGAGGTGGAAATGAACAGAACACTTTTTTTCTACAAGGAGAACCTCAAAGAGAACAGTCGTGCAATTAGCAAATAAGTAAATACTTAGAAAAACTTTTGATTCGGGCTGTTGGCCTTGCCAGTGCGAGCATATCACTGCCTTGTGCAGCCATGGCAACTTAGGTAAGAGCGTCTGTATTTGTAGTTCTCTTCCAGGATTTGCCTAACAAGATAAAGGCAAAGGGCACACATGGCCAGCTTGCTCTCTGAAACAGTCGAATGCCCTTCCAAACCCTACTGGCCCCAGACCAAAGCCCGACAAGGAATTAACGTCAAGCATTTGCTGGAACACCAAAGTGGCAAAGCACTCATACTATAGCCTTCCCTACTGATCATTAAACAGAGCTCTCCACTGAAATCCAGGGGCTCTTGCAAGTCAATTGCACTGTATGGCTACTAATTCATTCCTTCAAGCAGGCATTTTATGTATAAAAAGAGTGGGTTTTTATTTTTATTTTTTTTAAAAAATGCCTATGCTTCTCTCTCATCTGGGCATTTAAATTAAATTATGCTCTATCAGGCTGTCAAAAGCAATGAATGCAAACATTGACTGTAACTGTGTTTCAGTAGGAATTTGCTTTCAGAAATAATGCCATTAATTTGATGTTAGCCATGTGCTGAGCTGTTCAGCTGCCTGTGTGCCTCTCAGGCACTCCATCTAGCAGACAGTTTGCAAGCACAGCCACAAATGTATGCACTCTCTCTGTCAACCCCTCCATGCTAGCAACCTGCCTTTTCTTCTGGTGATATGTTTGAAATTAAAAGGTTGACTGGGAGCCCAGAAGTGCACAATTAATAATAAAAAAATCCCATTTTACTGGAGAAATTGGAGCACTATTTGTTTCTGATATGTAGCCATGACATGGAAGTCAAAGCTGTATGTCCAGGCATTTATCTCTTAGTCCTCCCTTGGTCACAAAACCCACAGGTACCTGTACCAGCACCTGCTGGTAACTCCAGTAAAGTCCAGAGAGTCCCAGAAAAACAAAACAAGGGGAAGAAAACTGAGGCAGAAAGTGCACAATTTTTTTTTTGCATGTAATTTTTCTGAGTAAAAGGACCAGCTTCAGGAAAATAGATGTTTTGCAGCTAACAAAACACCTGTGCAAAGCAACCCCAAAGCAAAACATTTGGTTGGGAATAGCTGACAGCCCCAGCTCCCTGGTGCCCTCTGTGCTGACTCACAGCTGCCCGGGCTGCAAGCACATAGTTAACATCAAAATCATGTCCTTCATCTCAGTGTTGACAACAAAATGTCCCTTAAGTTCCTTAGAACTTGGAAAGGTTTAGTGGCTGATTCTGTTTTGATGGAAGAAAACAGGCACTGTGCTGGTTTGGGGCTTTTTTGGAGGGAGAAAGTGTTGCAGCAATGTTGCACAAACACAGCTAAAAAAATACCTACAGCTGTGCTTAATACTAACTGAAATAATCTAATCAAGATGAAATCAAATTGTGCCATCAGAGCACAGCATTTCTGGACAGGTAACAGAGCACCCTCACGAATAGCTCTTGCACACAGCCCCTTATGTCTCTCCTTTCTCAGTAACCCCGTGCCTCAAGCACTAATGTCTTAGCAACTATATGGTTTGCAAATCCTCCTGCTGCAGTGGTGCTGGCCAACATCACCAGCTGACTGGGGCACGGTTATCTGCAGAAGCCATCTGAGCTCCCTGTTCCTACTGCTCCAGCTGGGGCACGACACCCCTCTGGTTTGGCTGCTCTCCTCCCTTCATGCCAGGTGCTGTGGGCAGTCAGTTTCTAACCTGGTCACAAGCAGCACAGGCCACAAACAACTTTATGCTGAAGCAGAAAGCTTTAATCTGAGACCAAAATCTCCAAATCACATGAAAGGTTAAGTCACACGAAAAAAAGAATTAAAACAAACCACTGTCTAGCTGCTAGGTGTTTAGAAGATCCTTAAGCAAATGCTCTGATCCACCTTATCCCTGTCATTCTGGTCCCCCACAGTCAAAGGCAGGTTTGCTGGTGAGACTGGGCAGTGAGCTCAGTAAAAGCAGAGCTGAGCCACCCTCTCTGCTTGTGTTCCCCCAGCCAGTGGTCAAAGAGGCTCCTGTGGACACAGTGGCCATGGGCCTCATGTTCACAGGGCTCAATTCCCCCGGGAGAATCTCAGACTTGCTCTCCCAGTGCAGATGTGAAATCAAGGGAAAACAAGAGCGGGTATGGTTATTTTTGCAAGCAGCACTGACCCAGCAGGCAGAGAGTCACTGAAACTAAGCAACTGAGAGGGGAGGAGAAAACCAGCAGGGATCAGAAACAGGCATGGGAATGGGAAGGATGGAGACACACAGCAAATTGAGTGAGCCAAGCACAAAAATTAAGCGGTGCAGGATAGGGAAGGTAGTATTCATTTACACATTCATTGCCCCAAAATGTCAATGAGGGAAACTGAACAAGCATGATTTACAATCCATTACGATGCTATACCACAGAAAACAAGAGACTTCAGCAAAATTTAACTCAGTTTTTAAGACTGATATAGGGGGCTGTAATATTAACTCCACAGTTACTGGGGAGGGTTGGAGACAATTAATTTCTACTACCCAACTCAGTACCCACTGAGCCACCCTCTGAAGGGAACTGTCCTTCTGATGCTGCTGGCAGCCCCCAGTCTCAGCCCGTTCATCCCAGACTGTTCAATTAGGCCCCTCAGGCTGTCCAACTCCCACCACCTTTGACAATGCCTGAAAACATAAAAAAAATTTTCAAGTGCTTTTACACGTCTTCATGTAGCTCACCTCCTCCCCACTGCTACCTACACAAGCATCACCAGGAGCAGGAACCCAGGGACACTGAGTGGGAACACACAGAGCACTTAAATCCAATTATCACCACTCCCCACTCTATTCAGAAAAATCACAACCTATCAGTAAGGCTCCTCCTGCCAATACCTATGTCTGATCCATAGCAGAGGATGCTGGAGCAAAAACTACTATATAAGCATTTTTAACTTACTCCTCTGACCGTTGCGTATTTTTAATTTGCTCTCATATGAACATCTTTCCGACATCAGTTACGCCTTCTTTTTGTGATCTAAAAATAAATAACAACTGCCACAGCATCAGAATCGCTGGATTTGTCTCTGCTTTTCTCCACAAATGGATCCCACCCTTAACTGGGGAAATGACCCATAAAAAATTACCTTTATCTGCTGCAGGTTTCATCACCTTGCACTTGAATTCATCTGACCCAGGTAAAAGAAGACTGTAGCTGTCAAAGATATAAGACTGCAGTTTCCCAGTCCATTGTTCATACAGTAAAGCTTACTTGCCCCCACAAGTACTTGGGCCTCCTAGTTCCCTAGCTCCTGTGCAAGTTTTTGGGAATGCCTCCCACATTTAGGGCTTATTGGATCCACCATAAGATCCAGGGAAGAATAACGGCAGCACAAACGCCTGGTCTCACTGAACACCTACAACTTTCCCTTAGGGCAGTTTGTGGCTTTTCACTAACTGTCCCAGCCCTCCCTGCAGATCCATACTGCCAGTAACCATATATGTTAACACAGCATCTTTACTCCACAGCCCTCTACTGCTAGTGGCTCAGGCAACAAAAATTAATCAATACCACCACTGAGTTAAAGAGCATTTTATTTTAACCTCAGCCCTCAGAATATGTAGTGGTGTGCATGAATATTTTCTCTTTTCAACGTCAGGAGGCAGTAAGGGAAGCTAGGCTGGCACAGTGAAAACATGGAAAGTCATGCCAGCAAATCACTGCCTGCTGGATTCAGTTTGGCTCCCCTGACTACTGTACTCACACAAGTGCAGAAGAAATCAAAGGTCCTGGCTAGCAATGGCACTGTGCACATTCTGACACGTGGAGAGAGGATTCATATCAGTGCTCGTGAAGGAGAAGGGGAGGACTTGGCATTCATACAGAGACATGTTATCCCCCAGCTTCAGCAAAGCACAGGGGCCAGGTATCACTCGGTTATAAAGTATATTACCAGATCTGACTGAGGCCACCGACAGTGCCAGGGAAAACCCAGACAGCCTCTCAGCAACCGCAGAGGAGGAAGTTCGGATGGAGCTTTCATCGCCTTCTGAGTTCCCCCAGGGAGCTGTCTTAAATTAGACACCCATTCCCCCACAGGGAGCAGCTTTTGTAGATGCTGGCACGTAATTCACATAACAAAAGGGACAGTCAGCTTGCCATCAATTATAAGCTCAGCTCGGGAAACTCTATGTGATCCGCAGACAGTAGCTGTAACAAGCTCAAAATATACCACAAAGGTAATTTTTAGAAGACGTTAAAGCTCTCAGCACATATCATTCAAATATAACCGTTTCAGACTAGCACCAGTTACAGCTCCCACAGAATAGCACAGTTCACATTTAACAGTAAGTGAATGCTGGGAAAAAAACAATGTACAAGTGATCCTCTCTTAAAGTTCCCACCATGTACAGATCAGTACCCTGGTCTGTCCCTGATACTCAACAGCCCTACAAAAATTCAGATAAAAACCAACTGTGGGTGGAGGCTCCCTCGTGCCCTGTCCCACCATGAAACCCCTCAGAAGTGGAGCCCTTCCTTCAGACACACACTCCCTTGTAGGACAGCAACGTGTGCACAGGCTGACAAAATGAGAAATTCCCCAGTGACACAAAGACCCCTGTCTAAATGAACCAGGGAAATTAACGGTACAGGAACACAGCTGCTTCGGGGAAAAATTCCTCTCAGAGCCTGTGGACACTGAGTTGACACACACCAGCTCCACATTTGGAGGAAAACAAAGGGCATTTTCTCTACCCATATTTTAATAACCTTCAAGCAATCACAGCTCCACCAGATCTTTACCAGGACACAGGACAGCATTCCACAGTTTAAAACACCTTGGTAGGCACCACCTGTGTCATCTCTGCATGGGTGAGACACAGGAGTATGTGCTAGCTAGGATGAGATGAGCAAAGCAAATGCAACTTCTAGGCTGTAAAGTGAATTTGCTAAATATATGCAGACCACAATACACCTGAAATTGCTTTAAAATTTAACATGTATTTTCAATAGCAATTGTACAACTGAATCTCTCCTATGTTATTTAAGGGACATCAGGAATCCTCCAAGTTGCATCAAGAGATAACTGGAGTTTTCTAAGCAACAGTCTGTCCCTGAATCCAAGAAAAAACATCCATTTTGTGTCTCTCCATAAATGAGAAATACTGCCCTGCTTAACTGACCACCCTGACCTTCAGTGTCAGGAATAAATATCCAGGCAAGGCAGTGCAGGACACTGCCAACCCAGGAAGGAAAAGGTCTCTCCAAGCCCTCACTAGGGCCAGGTGTTGGGAAGCCCTACTGGGGCACGTGCCCAGTGCCACTCCAAGGGCCCAGATGAAAGACTCCCATCCCTCCAGCACACTGAGCTGCCCAAGCTCTGAGGGGCAGGGCTGGGGCTCAGCTTGCATTATAATGCAACCTGCAACACCTGACAGAGCCAGCTGCTCTTCTTTCACCCTTTGTTAGTACAGCCATTGACAGACAGAAGCAAGAAATGTGTGAATTTCTGCTGAAACTTATACTTTCATTATAGCCTTTTTAATTCCTCTGAATGAGGTCATGTTGTCAGATTGGCATAAACTAGATCCTCAACTTCCAGGTTGTGTTAATTAACTCAACTGCCAAGTACAGCAGTCTTTGATATCCATGTCTCAGATGAAAATGTCACCGTTGCAGGGGAGGGAGGGGATGGTGGCAGAAGTTGCTGAAGTTCCTATGCCATCTGCAGCTTCTGCTTACACTGTCTCTTCCTTCAAGGGATGGGAGATGACACTGACCCAATTTTTACACACAGGCAATCGTCCTTTGGTGGGGAACCATCTACAAACACTCAGTCACCTTCCCCTCATGCCCCCTCTCCCCCTCTTAATAGTACCAACTTTCCAGCACAGTTCTACAGTTCTTCTCAGGCACACATGTGTGCAGGACTAGCTCCTTTTCCTCAAGAGGTGAGTATCTTCAATAAACTTGTAACCCTACCTGCTGATTTTTCAAATAACCTCTTCATAGGTCATAATCTTGCTGTGGCTTAAAAGAGCATTCGGAGAACAAACCCTCTTTGTATTCACACACCATCACCTGAACATTATTAATTACTTTCCCAGGTGCACAGTCTTTCGGCCGGATGACACACCCCCTCAGGAGAAGTTGGCCTTCACACCCAGGTGCCAAAATCCCTCCCAGGCTGGTAAAGAGGGACGTCAGCAGCACAGCTGGGGCCCTGGCTGTGACGGGTCTGCCCCAGTGGCACAAGCACAGCGGTGCCAGGTCCCACACAGCTACCCCAGGGCAAACTGGCACAGAATGCAAGAGTGCTAAACTCATGTGAACTGCATCACAGCTAGGGACAGCTCCTGAGCCATGTGGAGTTTAGTCCAGGTCAAGGATGGGGGACAGTAGGACACACAGGTAAGACAAAGAACACAGTGGTTCACCCCCCATGAATTAGCATGATTTAGATGATAATGCTCAACTGGGCCGAAGCAGAGGGAATGAGGATTTGAGGCTGGGGGGGAGAGACAGTAAACACTGAGATGACAGTGAGGCACAGAGGGGTAACTGAGGCAGGACAGACAACTAAGCAGAGGGCTTCACTGAGCTGCCAGCCTACACAAGAAGAGAGCTGGACACCTATTTTGACAGACTAATGCTTTTTAAGCATCTTGACAAGCCTCCATTTGTGAAGTGACACTAAAATTGGTTTTCCACACAGCACCTCAGTGTGCCAACCCTCACCCAGGCTCAAAGCCCATGCTGCTGAGGTGGCCTTGGCACAAGAGGCACCAGGCATAGTGGCCCCACATGCTTCTGGCCCTGTCTCCCACCACCCTCACTGCAACACGATGCATCTTGCCCTGCGTGCACAGCCAGCAGCTTGGCATCAGATCCATGGCTTTTGGCAATTTGTCCCATCACTCAAAATAAAAGGCATATCACAAGATTGATTGCCATCTATCTCTGGCTAATTTCAGTCAAGTTCAAGGACTAAGCAAGGTATCACTCAAGGCTTTTCATGACACCTTTCGCTTTCCTAATGTCTTTTCTTATGCTAAAGTTACGGTCATTCTGCATATATATTTGATGACCTGTCTCACCTCCTATATACATACATGCATGTGGGTTTGCACACATACAATCCCAGCAGAACTGAAGGAATAATATTTTCATCTGAATTGCAGAACTTTTTATTGCAGGAAAAAAAGCATTTACATCAAAGGAAGGCACCTCACGGCACTTGTTCCCTGGATGAACTTTAGTGATCCTCCATTTTTGGTTTGTCGTGCTCCTGGGTCCCACACTGACTGCAGGAGGGTCTCATCCCTAAACCTACTGTTCTGAAACACCTGTAGGAGCAGAGCCCTGGTGGGAGGAAAGAGGAAGAGCAAAGCAAGAAAACTGGCAGAGACACACATTTCTGCTCAGATGACTCTGGCCATCAGCTCTTTCCCCAAGAGCCAAGTGGGTCCCTGGGTCTGCCACATCACTGTGGAAAACACTAGAGCCTCATACCAAGCACCTTCTATGCCAAATATTCAAGCAGGGCTTAGATCCACAGCAGCTAACAGGAGGAACTACACAGCCTCTCACAGACCCTTCCAGTCCTACTTTCTATAGACACAAATAGGTGTAAAGGGCTGGAGAAAAGACAGAAAATTGTGCATGCTCCCTGGATGAACAGACACTATGAACTGGGTTTGGTTCTGCAGGGGCTGTGTGATGTGGGGAGGTGAGTGCTGCTCATCACAAGCACCAGCGCTGCAGGCAGGCAAGTGCAGGTCTGTGTGGATCCCTGTGCCTGGACAGTTAAGCACTGCCTGACCTGAATGTCTGGACAATCACTTCTTGCCAGTCAATGGAACACTCCTGCTGTGACATCGTTCAACAAAACCCCAGCAATAAATGATTAATAAGGGACAAAGTCTCTCCTCTTTGTCAGACCATCCTGGGACTCCATGCCCTCCTACATCTCTTCAAAAACTCACAGTATCACGAAGGAGCAAGAGCTGTGAACTCTGGTGATCTTTGGTCTCCTTTCCCCCCTTAGTCCCTGCTAGTGCCAGCATTTTCTACTTGCAGATTTAATATTACCTGGGTGGCCTTGATGTATGTGTTAAACACACAAATATTTAACTTGTTCTAAATCCAACTCCTGTCTTGGAATTTTCCTTGACCAAGGAAACAGTGACCTTTCAGAAACACCATTAGGGCTTCAAAAACTCACAGGGAACAGCCAGGTACCCAGAGAGGTCATGCTATACTCACTGGAGACTGCTCACTACATCCTCCCCAGAGCAATGCTCCATCAGCATGGCTGAGGGCCAAGAAGAACAGCATATTCCAGTTAATTAACTAGTACTCCTAAAGGACTGGTATTACACTCCTTCTACCCTAATACACACTGTTGAAGTAACTTGAGAAGTTTCCATCACTAGATACAACTGGCAAAGTCCACCAAGTCTTTTAAAGAGCTCTGGTTCCTGCCTTTGGGCTAAGGCAAGACAGATAAAAAACAGCACATTCACCACTTATGAAGGAGGCATTTATCAACCAGATCAGCAGAGAACAGTACTCTGTTAGGTAAAAGAAAGGTCTGCCTATCCTACCTAATGATCACAGGGCTTGGTTCCCATAGTTTACAAAACACATTGATCAAAACAGCTTTGCATGTGGATCACAAACTTACATCTCCTTATGCTGTAACTCAATACCATTTAAAGGACTCTAAATCCCTTATCCCAGAAAGATCTTGCAACACCCCCACATACAGAGGAGCCCTGGAGACTGACCTGAGGGCCAGGAGCACAGGCTTTGCCCTGAAAGCAGCTCTGGGGCTGGGAGCCTCCCTGCACTCACCGCTGCATTCAAAGCACAGAAAGGGCCTGCGAACAACCTGCACTCCCATGCAACTTCTCCATGCTCTTCACAGACTGAATAAGGAATAACCTAAATCTTTCCTTTCCTTCATCTTTCCCCCTACTTTTAAATCAACTGCTCAAACTAAGCAGATTCGTATTTATAAGACTAAATGGATGTTGACCTCGATGGACCTCTTCACCTTCTCTCCAGCACTCTCAGAAAGCCAGCTGTTTTGTATTATTTTTCTTTTATTTGTTCTTCAGCTCATGTGTAAGAGATCAAGCTGATCCAGTAACTACGTGAATAATTAGAGCATCTTTGTATTTCATTATATGTTTGTAAAATCTGTCAATCACAGACTGATCGGCTTGGCCAATCTCAGCTGCAGCTGAGCAGGTCTCAGAACCCTCAAAAGTAGGCAGGGCACACAGCCTAGAGAGGTTTAAAAGTCTGAAACACCACTGTGAACTGCATCAACAAAGGAAATGCAAACAATGTGGGGATTAGACAGCAGGAAAGACATTCAGTCTCTCCAGAAAAAGAGCCTTTGGGGTAACCACATTCAAAATATATTTACCTAGATCTGGATATGAGTAGACATGAGTACACATGGAATAACACAATTAGCCCTGCATCTAAAGGCAGGCACGATGACTCCATGCCACACAAACCACTCCTGCCTACAGCTCTTGCTCTTCACTGTCAGAAGATGAGAGCAAATAAAAAGACTTGCTAAAACACTGTGGCTTATGTTCCATCTGTTTTTGCAGTTTCACAAATTGAGCTCCAATGCGTTTGTGTCCACAGAGGTAATACTGGGAAAAGGAGGGAGATAAGACACAGGGAATTTTTGGGGGGTCAGGGGAAAGCCTAACTGACACTTACAGTGAAAGAAATAAATGGTACATAGAATGCAGCAGGTCTGCAGGGACTCATGAATTCATCATGTCCTTATTTAAAAATCTAGATAGGGTAAACTGTCAAGCAAATCCTTTGGCAGCAATCATATAACATAATAGAATATATTGTTACCATTGTGCTTAATCACATATAATATTCCTAAGATTCTGCCAGGATGCTCTGTTGTCCACTCTGCAGCACGCCAAGGAACAAAGGCATGGCTCTTGCCTACTGCAGGAAAAAGGACTGATGTGAAAAGACCGAAATAAATCTCTCTTACAAGATGCTTTTAGAGTACTGTAGAGTACTCATTCAAAAACACTTCCACAGTGCACTATAATAAATCTTAAATTAATGCTGTGAATGGAACTAGTTCTTCCAAAGATTATCAGAAAATCTGTTTTTAAGGTGCTTTAGAATAACGATGACTGTCCGATATGTAGCTTTTGTTCCTAACAAAAGCTACAGTTACAACTCCAGTAACTTATAGTGATGCTAAATTCATCTCAGTTTAGGTGAAGCCAGATAGTCTTGTATGTACATCTTCCAGAAACCTGGCTTCTACCTCTCCAAGTAGCCTTAAAGTGTGCATTTGGGGCTCTGCAACCCAAGTGAGAGGTCTGGATGCTGCAGGTTTCCCAAGCAACTGAAGGCTGATTGTCACAAATGACTGAGGCAAAGAAAGAGGTCATTTGTGGACATCATCCTGCAAAAGTGCTATTTGGGCACCGTTTTGCTGCATAAAGTCACACCAGAGCTAACATTGATCACAACGACACCATAAAATTGTAGATTCCTCCTCCAAAGAGTGAACTGCATTAGCAATTAAATAATTGTATGCCTTCTGCATTCAGCAACCTCTCTCTTGATATATCTAATCAGCATTAATTTAAATGCAGGATAATTAACAGATACACTCATGGATGAGTGCTGAAACCATCCCTGAAAATGTAACCACTAGATGTCTTGTAGCACGTACTAACAGTTGGAGTCCTAGTAAGACAGAACACACAGCAGCAGAGGAGAAATCTTATCATGGGCAGCAAAGAAAGATTAAAGAAAAAATGTGTATTTCAGAGCAACAACTAGAACCAAACAATTAGGTGTCCTCCCTTTCAGTGAAAGACCAAAACAGTAAATGCCACTTTATCTTTTTCTTCCCACGTTTTGTCTATACATAAGTCAGTATGTTGGTATATTAACCAGCCAGGTATTTACCATCAGCATGCAGGCAAGTACCCCAATGGTATTGCTTCTAGAGTTTGTATGTGCTGACCCACTTAAGTACAAATAGCCCATGAAAATATGTCTGCAGACAATCAAACCACGTCCACGTGAGAGCAATAAATCTGACCCATAGTCAACATACTCAGACTTTGTTTGACTTACTTGGCAGGCTCTTGGGACTCAGGCAGATCCCAACTTCTTTGCTCAAGTAAACACCTCCTGGTAGTCTGTGACAGTTTTGCTTCAGCAAGGAGAGTAGTTTTGCAGGCTACAAGGTTTTTTTCCCCCAACATTCTCAAAAACTCATAAAGCGGTCATTGAATCGGTGGTTTGCATATGTGACAGATGCTGAGAGTGCCTCAGTTACTAGAAAATGCTTGGTACAAGATCCCAGAGGAGAGGCAGATGGAGTGGGCAGAAGAGCCCCAGGAGAGGTGGCAGCTGGTACTGTCCTGTGCCAAGAGGGCCAGGAGCAGACCCAGGCTGGCTCTGCATGCCCATCACCCACAGGTACATGAGTGTACCTGACCTGAAAGCCACCTAGTGCTCTGCAGCAGCATTGAGTGCAGCTTTACAGCTCAAGGTCAGAACTGCCCTAACGAGGCTTCTCAGCTTCTGCCTCACAGGGCAGGCAGGAGGAGCCCATGCCTGCTGCAAAAACAACCACACAGTCAGAGAGGAGGTGACCTCATCAGGGCAAGGAGAGAGGAGCAGCAACATTTGGGGAGAAACAAGCATGAGCCCACGCACTCACGTGAAAGCCTCTGCTCAGTGAAATGGATAGTGGCTTGTTTTAAAAACAAGAAATATCTCATGAAAATGAATTGTGAACTTCTGAGACAAGACAGGGTCAGACCAGAACAGTTACCTCAGCTGAGGTAACTGAGCAGCTTTGCAGGCCTGTTAGGGTGAAATGAACAGTTCATAACACCATGGACTCTATGAGGGGGTAAACACAAAATTCCTTTTGCTACCCTTGCGTTTTACTGGAACACAATTAAATACAGAGAGGAAAACACAGCCACAGAGCTGGTGCTGCATGTAAACAAACATGAAAGTGAGACTAAATTTGGGAACAGAACCATTCCTGCAATATCACTGTGAGAACATGAGTCTTCTGTCTAGTGTACCCTAAGTTATACCTCTCAATATTACTGACTGTGAGCCTGACAGTATTTTACACAGCACGTGACCAAATAGGAAGATGTGACATTTTAAAAATATGCATCCATGTCAAAGCTGACTCGTTAAGACTGTCACCAAGTTATAACATCCATCTTCTTACTGACGTTTTTACCTTCTGGCAAACGGTTTGTCTTTATTGCAGTTATTACTAATATGAAATTACATTCATATAAACTAAGGAAGAAAAAGGGCATACTATTTTCATTCACCTCTTAAAAGTACCCCAGGGCATTTTTAAACATGAAGAATGTATGATTTTTATAAAATACACTTTAATCTTGCACTCTGTAACTATTTAATTATTTTGCTAGTAGCAATTTCTTATTGCATCTCCTCTTTGTATTCAAAGCTTACCTACTGCAATGAGTCTTTATAAAGAAACACATTAATTAAATATGCCTTGGCTTCACTAGCCTAGGAAAAGACTATTAATCATCTCACAGGCACAAGCACAACATAATACCTGCTATTTTGCTCACAGGCAGCTCACACAAACTGACTTCTGCCACATGATGTAATTGCCTCCAACAACCTTGAGCACATAAAGAGGCTTCTCCTCATCAGCCATTCACTCTCCTCACATACTGTGAAGCAGGTGATGCATTTGTGAGATGTTAGGGGCTATTTTTTTTCCTTTTTTACAACACCATACCAATATCTAGTGAAATACATTTGCAGTGTCCACCCTGCCACTGGACATATGGGGACACCAAAGGCTTGAGTGGGACAGGGTTGTTGGTGTCTTCTCACTAAATCCTCCTGAGGAGCACTCACCAGCACTGAGGGGAGTCAGTGCCAAACATGAGATGCAGCTGTAACCAGCAAATAGGTTTGTTAGGGCCAGGGTCACTGAAAGACAGTACTTTATAAAGGGGGTGGGAGAGGAGGAGAAAAAAAGAAAAAAGATGGACAAATTAGAACAATGACTGATGGTCTCATATAGAAACCTCAGGTACAACTTCATTCCCAGTTTTCTAATGTCATTGCTGAGTTGGACTTCAGTCAGAATGAAAAGACATTTCATGTGCATTCCGTTGTCACAAACTGTTAATATTTTATTGGGTGAGAAAGGTAGAAAAGAAGTTGTGGCTTAGAAATGAAATAAGTCAATTATTCCTTGACCTTGACTGGATGTTTTAAAAGCTTTTCAATATGTTTGCAGCATGTGCTAGGCAGCAATTCTTTTTCATGGAAAATGTTTCTCTGATATCCTACCTTCATTAATCATAGGTCACCCTCAGAGGTGCAAGCTTCTCATTTAACAAACATCTAGAAATTGAAAAAGTTCAGAGTAACTCTAACTGTGTCTAGAGTGACTCTGAGCATGAGGCATTTATTTTACCTAACACAGCTAAAGGTATTCAGAATAATGTTCAGAACTGCCTAGTGTGCTTTTCTTTTTGGTCCTCTTCAGCTACTTGTGGAATAGGTCAGCCTGTTCCATAATGTTGGAACTGGTTGCCTTTTCACCAGAGGTCCTATTAACTGAGCCAAAACTCATTCCACTCCTCACTTTCCTCGCTCTCATGGTGCATGCAAGAAACCACGGGTGACCCAGGTCTTCTCTAACCCTTCTTCTCTACTACCAATGCCTCTCCCACCACTTTTGCCCTTTAGCCCCTCTGTTCCCAAGTTCTTTTTCCTCTCTCCTGCTCAAGATATGTTAGTGCTCTTTCCAGCACCACAGTGCTGATGTATGCATCTCCTACTACCCTTGCTACCGCCGTTGCACTCTACATTTAGGGGTATATTTGATGAGGAATTTAGTAAAAATGCCTTCTCAAATGCTTGCTCTGGGATGCCAGCCAAGGGAAAGGCACTGGGAGGTAGCAGGGAAATGCTGTCAGACAAGGCAACCTGCTTAACGGGAGCTGGAGGAAGGGAGCAGCACAGACAGAGCAAGGAGAAATTAAAGCGTGATCTATCAGAGCAGAGTGGGAAATGAGGCTGTGAAAGAAGGTGTGAGTTGAATGCTAACAACCTGAATGCTTGGCTCAGGCCTTCTTCCTTGCTTTCTGCTGGGGCTGCACCAGATCCCCTCCTTTTTGCATCTTTGGCTGTCCTTGGGTGTCTTCACCCAGGCGCAGTCATACAGTACTGTGACAATTCGGGTTGATTGGTGCTGAACCAGTAGCTAAAGCCTGGTGAGTATCAGTTACACCACACACTGTGTCACTGTGCAGCCAGGATGGAGGGATGAAAATCCCCTTTTCAGCTGTTTGGGCAGCGCTTCACTTTTGAAACATAACCCTGCAGGATCTACAGTGTTCCTCATGCATTTTCATGACAGCCCCTCCTGCCCTGTCCCTTCCCAAAGAGATGCTCTAGTTCTCATTTTACAAAACAACCATATGAGACACAATGACCTCAGACAGATCATTTTCAGGATGAGTGGGGCAGAACAGATAAGAAAGCCACGTCCCTGAGCATACAAACCACAAGCTTTCTTTTCTGTTGAGGCTTAGATAAATTCCCTTCCACAGCTTCCAAATCAGAGGTGTAATTAGGCATATTTGATAAATATCAACAAGTGAGGGTAATTCATACATCCCATTAAAAAAAGAACATGTTGTTTCAGTATTAGTAAAACAGTACAAACAGATGAGCTAAAAGAGCAAAGGTTTGCTTATAAGGTTAATAGGAGACATGAGGCAGTGCTTTCTGTGCTTACCTTCAGCACTGTGATATTCCATGCAAAACTCTCAATAGCTTTGCTTAATTTTCTTCCTTTCAAACCTTCCTTTGTCCCAAGGTTATGAAGCTCTTCATGGAATTCCATTCCTAAAAATACAGATTGCACCATTAACCAATGCATGATTGATCTTCCCCATAAAACACTGAGTGAGCATTTTCAGTCTTGCAGCTGGTACTTCCCACAACCTCCTTCTGTGCTTCCCTTTCCTTTTATGACTCCATCCTGAGAGAGCATCTTCCAGAATAAAAGTGTCATGTGCAATCTTGGGGTTGTGCTTCCACTTTGCATGTGACTCTCCTTGCCAGCGCTGGGGTCCCACACAGGCACAAGCCTGGTTCCCTCTCACACTGCCTGCAGTCTGCATTGCTGCAATATTGCAGCAAAAGGCAATGGCTGGCAACTCTCCTTGCACAGATGATTTTGTCCCTTGGAAGGCTCTCTGACAGACATGGAAGATACCTGTTCAGCACAGCAAATACAGACTCCAATGCACATCTCCTCATTAATCTTAATCACAGTCATACAGAAAAGCCTTTACACTTCACAATGATAAATTATGTCAGAAACACATAAATCTAATCACAGGATTGCTATTCCTGCAGTGCAGAAAACTGAGACTTCCAACCACACCCCTGCTACATTTCATTGCTACTTTCTGTGGCAAACGCCTGCAAATCTGTTGCTGGATACAGGAATTCAGGAAATCTGGGAGGGGATTAAAAACCTTAAAATATCAAACTGGCCTGCCAATTTCACAAGATTTGCACAGTGTATGCAAATATTTCTCAGAGTCTGGTGTGGATTGAGAGACAAAATGGAGAGAGAGTTGTTTGTGTTCCCCTAATTTGTACCTTACAAAGACCAAACTGGCACCAAATAACCCCAAAGCATCAGAAGCCCAACCTGGCTGAACAAACCAAGCTCCATCTCCAGTTGTTTCATAGCTCTCCCTCCCCTACCATTTTACGGTAAATGTCACCCACGAATTCAAGCTTTGCTGAAATTACATCAAAGAAATGCCTGTTGAGAGAACATCTGCCCGGTGTAAATGCAAAGGGCTGCTTAGCAGGTTGCTGAAGGACAGTCCAAGGCAGGCTTGCACTCAGCAGAGCTTGCCCAAAGCACTCCTAGAAGACTAACAATAAGTTTTTTCTTGCCTTACGGCGACTCCAGGAGCTCAGTAACACTGAGGCAGTTCAGCCCCACACAGTGCAAGATTTCTCTACTGTTTATATTCCAAAACTTCACCCACTAACAGGTTTTGCCTGTAAAGGATAAGAGAGTTCCTTTGGAAAACAGTCTAAATAACTGCACCCTAAGCAAGATGTCCTTTTAGGTGTGCCCCGTGCCAACTGAATTACAAATCATTTCACTTCAATTAGTGAAAGAAAACCTTCAAATGACTCACTTTGTCCTGGAAGAAAAAACATGAAGGCTAAGGGATCTTAGCTCCACGCCGGCAGCCCTGCCTTTATGCAGCATCCTTTTAGGTATTTCTCCCTCTGGACCTCACTTCTCCATCTCTAACTTGGAGACAGTGCTGCCTCAGAGAGAGGGAGCCACAAGCATTTGTTAGGCTGTGGGTAGCAGCACCAGGGAAAGCACTTATCAGGTCGATCCTCCAAGCTGCTGTTGATCCCTGTGCATTGGGCTGAGCCTGCACATTTAAAAAAACCAACAAAATCAGCCACCTGAAAAACCATCTGGGAGAGTGGGCAGGACCCTGAAGCACAGGGAACCCAGACCAAAACAGGCTATTGACAGGTTCTCTGTCAACTCCGACAGGCTACGATGTGAAGCAGAGGTCTGGTAGGAACACATGTTCAAAGGGAGCAGAACTGGGGTGAGGTGAAGGACTACATCACAGGCAATTGTACCTCTGACACTTGTCAATTTTGAGTGCTTCATCTTGCCACATTGAAAATGTTATATAACAATTTGCCTGGGTAACACTTGCAACAAACTAATTGGCAATTGAGTGCAGGGAAGGATATTCTCTCTCCTAATCCTTTCCTCTGTCTAAATCCTCAGGCTTCAGAGAAGCACTTTGTATCTCTCCAGCTGTCTTCTCAATTAGAAACAATATTTTAAGTCTAACAAAGCAAAACAAATGAAAATACAAGTGGATACAGCAGCAAAGAGAAAAACTTGAAAAAAATCGTCTTTTTCCAGAGGGAAGGAAGGAGAAGGGAACTGCATGGAACTCTGGACATCAGTGTGGTGGCACAGTACTGCATCATGCCCTCTGTACACATCTCCAGCCCCTTGCTCACAAAGACACCAAAAGTGCCCAAGCAAGTGTTGTGGGTTCTTCTCTTTTGTGCACAGAGCAAGCTGGGCAGAAAGGTGTCTGATGCTGCTGAGGGCCTGCATGGTGTAAAGTATTGCTCTGAAATTACACCACCTGGGGAGACCCTCCTGGTCCTGCATCTTCTCATTACTGTCCCATTCCTTAACCCTCTGCACACAATGAAGGCCTTGGGCTAAGGAATCTTATGCTGCTTATGTGGATAAACAGAACCCAAGGCAATGATGAGGCCCATGAAATCCAGTGAGAAACCACCACTTGCCTCTCCTCCCTTTGCTACCATGGTGCCAGCATAACTAAAGAGCAAAGACTGGGTTCCACCCTGCTCTTGGACCACACAAAAATCAGTTAAATGCTATTGTTGAAACAGTTTCTGAATTCCTTCTAATTAAAAAGATGAATTAAAATATTTACTGCAAAACGGCTGTTTCATTCACTATTTACATTTAGTAGAAGCAAATGGCTGTAGCCTGCATCACTTGCCAAATCCAAAAATGTCTATCAGAAACAATAGTATTTATGATTGTTGTGGTCCCAGAAGACCAGGACTAAGAACACAAATGAAATGCAGTCACAAGTGTTTGCGTTACTGACCTTCAAGGCTTGTTATAGGTTAGGAAAGGTACAGCTGTACAAATTTAATAAATTTAATTTCTGCAATGAAAACTCCTAATGGAAATACACTGTGTGTATTTATTCAGCATGGTTTCTGACACATGAAAGCTGATGGATTTAGTTGTGGAGGATTACCACTGCCAAACGTGGACTCTTATCTCTCCAATGGGGCTTATTCTTGTGCATGAGTGGAAACTATAGGAGACATCTCCCAGTTCAAAATCTAGCCTGCTATCCTGAACAGTGATGAAGAGAGGTTTGCATGAATAACCTGAACTGAGAAGCACAGACACGTTGGTGATTTCTACCATCCTGAAACAGGAGTGGGAACCTGTGGCAGAGTAGACAGCACACAGGTGGCCACTTCTGAAACCACCTCTTCCACTTCTACTGGTGCATACCAGTTCAGACAAAGATATCAGTACAATACACCAGCAATGTAAGACCTACTTCACACCTAGTTACAGTGGTTTGTGCCCATACAAACATAATACAAACATATGAAACATTATGACAAACATAATGAAGAGCCACACAGACTTGCTGTGATACAACAGAATTATATTGGCTCAAGTTTACAAGGTGTAAACCAAACCTAAACAGCAAAAGAGAGGAAAGGCAGGCAACACAGCTTGTTCCTGGGGTTATCAAAACCTCTTGCCTCCTCTGTGGGGTAGAGAATGGCACTCAGTAAAGGCAGGATGCCTTCTCACCCCCTCTTTTTAATTGAACGCCTTTCTAGTTCATTTGACTAATTTAAATGCTGTCAGACATTTCAGAGCTATAGAGCAGATGGAGAAATAGCTTTTAAGGTGAAAGCTGAATATTTTTCCCTCTTCCCACGCCTGCATTGCTACTGGAAGATGAACTTCAGGAGGGTGGAATATGCCAGGGAAAGACTGGAATGCTCACTTACATACCAGGGAACAAATGGTACATTACCAACAAAGTGTAAGTAAACTATGGCATATTGTTTCCCATCTTTCATCCAGAACTGCACAATAAAGATGGATTACCTGCTTTCTGGCACTGAACAATCTTGTCATGAGTGATGTCTGCCGTCTCAATAAGAACCCTGCTCTCTTGAATCATCTGTCAAAAAAAAAAAAAGGAAAAAAATCAGTATTACAAGGGTCTCCTGCAACACCTAGAGCACAGAAAAGTACAAAGCTTGAAACTTGGGAGGAGATCTGCTCTGCAAGTAACACTATGAAGACTGGATCCTTCCTTCCTTCTTCCTATCAAAGCTCCGAGATCTGTATCAAGAGAAGTGTCAGTTGCTCAGAAAATGTTTTGCTCCAAAAGTTAAAGAACAGTTGTTTTATCTCAGTGAAACACCACTGCAAATAACATAAGAGATTTCAGAAGAAAGCAAAGTTAGCAGACAAAATTAATTCTATGTGAAATCAAGCCCTTTTTAATTAGTACTTTTTGTGAAACAAAAGGAGAAATAAGTACAGTCTTTGACATATGTGGTTATTAAAAATGCTACCAAGTCATGAATAGGGTTGATCTCAAAAGGTATTTAAGCCTGTGCTGAACTTTATGCCCTACAATAGTTCAGAGCGCTACAGTATTTCTTGAGTTTCTCTTTGGAGAAATTCAGATCCAAATCTCACCTTATCCTCAGTATTTCTGTTGAAGTTTAATGGAAAAGGGAAAAAGAAACCCCCAAAACAAACCAAAAGAGGCAGTTTCAACAAGCCTACTCAGAAGTTTTAGCAGATGTCCATGCTTACACATCTTTCCAGAGCAGTCCATTATCAGCAAACAAATGAAGGGTCCACTATGTGACAAGTTTCCTGAGCCTCCCCGCTTGCAAATACGAATCTCCTTCGATGGCAACAAGCTTCCAAAACCCCTCAGAAACCCAGGCAAGCAAGAAAATTGGTAGTACATACATCTGTTACAGAAGGCAAGAACATGCTGTATAACAAACTGTGACTGAGAATAATCTCCCTCTCCTGGGATGTACACCACAAACCTCAATCAAATCTAAACAGCATGAGAGTGGTGCCAATTAGAAATGAAGCAAACTGAATACTGTGCCTAATATTACAGCCTGAAATTACAGAAGCTGCCATCTGAAAGCTTTGCCAAAATGCTGCAACTGCTAAAAGCCTTCCTACTTTCAAACAGACCAAACATGAAAACACAACTGGTACGTTTCGATGGTTTTAGTGGAAGACAGCATAACAGTATTAAATTAACACTTGCAAATTAGCACTCATTGTTTTAATTAGACACAGGGGAGGAGAGATGGTTCCACTTGTCACACCCAAACTCCCAAATTCTGGAGAAATTCAGGTCCAAATTTTGCTCCTTGTGCCACCTTTATTTCTTAATAAATGCATTAAGACAGGCTGCATTTAATAAAAGTACCCATGCCTTTGCTTTGATATAAAGAACACATGGAAAACAAAACCCATTATCAGCTTCACAGGAGAGTGAAAAAAGCATGATACACCTACAGAGTGCAAAATTGGTTTTTAACAGAACATACCCAGTGGATATGCCTGAGATTGAAATTACTTTTGATAGTATCCTTTGCCTTTCATTCTTATTACTTGCTTGTTCATGCATCATGTTGATTTTTTTCCTCTTTGATGTTTTCACTTGTCATCTAGAAAGCAATGACAATTTCTCCCCACACTCCAACTTTTCTGTACCACAGCACATTGCTATTTTGTGCTGAAGGAGCCACTCAGCTGGCAACTGCAAACGCTGAAGTTGGTCTGAGCAGTAAAGACAGTGAGAGACCCAGAAAACCTGCAAGTCACTACAGAGGCAGCCAGAGGCCAAACATGCATCTCTTGTACATGCAGACATGGGCTTGTGAGCCAGTGCTGGCATTGGCTGGTCCAGCCAGGTGTTACCAGCAATCTCCATGGCTGCTGTATTCCATGTATCTGTCCTCCTGGGCTTGGGTCCCCACTGGGTCTGTGCCTGCACCCAGCAGCAAGGTGTGCCCTGGGAGATCAATTGCATCTAAGTTGGTACAGGATATCCAAAGTGTCAGACTGTGCTCAGATCCCTAAAGCAGAATGTCACTTGTGAGAGTTTTTTTATATATACGCACACACACATATATATGGCCACAGGAATTATCCTACCACACACAAAAAAAGCAAGCTTGAGAGTCATGCTACTATTGGACCCACTCCTGGGAGTTTCTGGCATGCCCGTTTTAGGATTCTCAGGCATGAAGGTGTTATATTCATTTTTTAACAGAAAAGTGGCACTAGGATGTCAATTATCCCTTACTGCAGAGTAGGTAGAGCAGCCCTCCACTCCTTTGATGCTGACATCAAAGTCTCACTGCTCTCAGCTCAGCAAGAACAAAGAATTAAAACCATATCATACAGCAGAATTTAACCTGTTCCTGTCTTCCTCCTCAGCAATAATCTTCACAAAAATAAGCAGCTTTTATAGCTTTTGTCCCATGACAAATCCTACAAGTGGTTTCAGAATTCCTCAGCTCAGCGACTGGTGTTAGGGGACAGCCTCAGCGACCAACTGGTACCTCCTCTCACACATTCCTCTAAGAAATAATGCATTAGGTAGAAAAAATACACCCTGGGCCAATTATGATACATGATTTTGGCTGGCCTATGATATCTTCGCCACCTGTGATAACCCAGCGTGCAGGACCCAGTATCTCTACATGACAGGCCAGACTCTGCTCCCAGCAAGAGCTGCATGTGCAGTTTCAGTGGGCACAAGATCCTGCTTCCCAATACTATTGTAAAAAATCATAACAATAGGCTAGTGCAAGGACAAAGCCTAGGTGGTCACTGTGAAGGACCAGAGACTGACTCATACAGACAAGAGTACATCAGGCAAGTAACTCCCACCCAGGAATAAAGTTATAGCACAGGGTCATGGCATTTGGATACAGTTATTTCTTGTCACTGGTTGTGAAATGAGTCCATGGTTTCCCAGTCTGAATCATCCCTTGCTTTTCCAGCTGCCATCACATCCAAACCCCTTCTTGGAGATGTCACCTGCTTCTTGTAAAGTAGGTGACAAAAACCAGAAGCTCTAAACACAACACGGAAGGTGGTGAGATTTTCTGCTGAGAAGGTGACTCCATAAATCACATGACAACCTGAGATTTTCTAGCCCAGCTTTGCCAGTAATGTTTCAAAACCCACCAACCTGCCTCAAAAGTGGAAAGTAAGCTTTCTAAAGTTTGCTGCATGAATTTCCATGCACCTTTACTCTGCTCAGACCTGCACTGAGCACTGCAGGCAGCTGTTTCATCTGGTTGGAGCCCATCAGGCTGCTGTTAAATGTCAGCTCCTGAGCAGCAAGTCACTTCTGTGAGTGACTCACAGAGAGAGAGAGATGTCCTGCTCCCTCAGAAAACTCAAGTTCCACCAGTGTGTGTTAACCCCTGAACATTGAGCTTCAATGGATTGACCTCCATATACTGAAAAGCAACCTTTAGAGGATGGAAGCTGATATCTGGGTCCATTTGGATTCAGGAAAGAAATTTTTAACAGCTGCTACAGCTGGCAGGATTGCTTAAGACAACTTGCATTTCCCATGTCAGAAAGAAGGTGATAAACTTTACAGAGTGATGTGCTTAATGTAACTATAGGGGTGAAAAATTGGACAAAAATAAGAGTGAAAGCACACAAAATTGATTATGTAGGTATAATATTCAGTAATTATATTCAATACTCTATCTAATAATATAGGTATAAAAATTCAGTCCCTATAGGATAGGGACTGAAAAAGCTACGCAGAAGATTGAATGGGAGAAACCACTACATACCTTGACATCATTTGGGGTCCTGCTAATTTCAGTACTGGGCCCTGCATCCCTGAGACCCGCAGGGAGGACATGGGGTTCCTCCTAGAGCTCTGTGAAGGACATGGGGTTCCTCCTAGAGCTCTGTGGGGACAAGGCATGGCCACTCCTCACTTCAGGGACTGCTGTCATGTTTCCATGGGAGCACGGACACAAAGATTTCTGTGAGTCTTGGAGGTGCTAACCCTCCTGGAGAGGCTGCAGCACCAGAAACACTCTCACAACAAGGAGTGAACAAGGGGCTGTTCAGACTGACAAAAGATGCACATGGCACAAGTCCCAGAACTAAATGTCACATTTAATAAACTAATGGGAATGAAGAATACAAGGCCTCATCTACATAGGTTAGTTTTTTTCTGAAAAATAGCTCATTTAATTTAATTGAATTTAAATATTATTACGCAATGCTGAAAGCAAGATGCATAAACTTGATTCATCACCACCTACCCGAAGCACCCTGTTCATGCTCAATTCTCACAAAAGCATAGGAGGCAAGAGCTGCCACAAACCCAGGGGATCTCTCTTTATCCAGTATATGAGACCCAGAAAGTGCAACAGACCACAGGCTGAAAATATAATTGACCTGTCTCACTTCAGTGTCTAAATATAGCATGGACTATCAAATTTTAAATCCCATTGCTTCATGCACAGAACAATGCTTTATTTTGTCACTTCTGTTAAGTGTTAATTACAAAGCTAAAAAAAATTTAAGTGAAATTTAATATATCTTAATGCTGAGGTCATCATATTACTCACACAAAATTAACAGGGTTATTTATTACCCATATTAAAGGCAGTTTAATCATAGGATCAGTATAAACTGAACAAAAATGTTCTTTCTTTTTATTTTAATGAACTCCTGCGCTAAAGACCAATTTCTTCTTTTCATTACAAACTATTCTACAAACTGAAAGGGAAAGAGGAAATTAACACAGCAGAGTCTCACCAAAAAAGGGAAAAAAAGACAGGAAAATCTTCTGGTGGCAAATTAAAGCACTGCTCCTGCTAGGAAGATAAATGATACAAAAGGGACATTTTAAGGAATCCTCTCATAAATATTCCAAAGTTTAGAACAGAAACTGACTGAACATCAAACTAAAAAGTAGCCTTCTCTTAGGTATCTGCTCATGGCCATTGCCACAATCTTCTATGCCTTTCACTGACAATGTAGAATTTTTCCTGGGTAAGGGGTACTATATTGTGCCTTTATTGTGATATAAAAAAAGTGCAAACCAACCAACCAACCACAAAAACAAACAAACAAGCAAACAAAACTTAAGCCAAACCAATCAATCAAAAATAAAAGAGGTTATGAAAATAAAACCAATTCAAAGAACAGCTGAAGTGCAAACTGAGCTCATGAAAATTTGCATTGGATTTCCTTTAGCATTGAATATTTGTTGCACACATTTGGGACAAGAAACATCCAGGCAATCAATCATGTGCCAGCAAGTTTTGAAAAAAAGAAGGATGTGCATGTGGTGCCAGGACGTGGGAGGGAACGCTGTCCACCGGTCTGTCCACCACCTTGTCTCTGTCCCGACACACTTCAAGGCAGATTTCTGTATCTGAGCCTTTTCCTGCAACAGCCCAGTGTGAGGAACAGCTGTCAAGGACAGTAACACGAGCTGGAAACATCTGAAATACCTTACTGACACAAATTGCAGAAGGAACTGAATAAAGTTCACCCTAAGTTACAATTTCATGTTTTCAGTTACAAATATTTCTGGGGAAATACAGAGCCAGAGTGTTGCAGGATGTGTCCTGTGCAGGAAGACCAGCCCAGAATAGGAGCAATGGAGGAACAGGGGGGAGAGGTCAGCTTTCAATATGCTTGTGCTAAAACAGAGTAACTGAAGTACCCAACTGGAACTTTAATTTGCAAGAAAAGTTCTGATCTGACTGTTTTCAAGTTCTGTTTTAGAAATGACTAAGGGACTATCAGAGAGAAACTGTGAGAGTGGTGGGTAAATAAGAGAGAGTAAATAAGAGAATTATAAGAAGTGGAGAATGAAACAAGACTTTCCTTAATAAGAAATGGAAAAAGAAACAGCCTTTCCCAGTTTATGTCCAATTTTGGGCGGAAAACTCTTTAAAATAAATAAAAATTCAAGACAATGTCCATGTATTGGACTGTGTTTGACGTCAGTGCCTTATGACACTTCCCTGGCAGTGGATGCTCTGCTCTGCAATAGCCCTGTCTTCAGCTGCTTAGAGAATTGTGAAAAATGTTCCTTTGGGGATGACTCTGTCCCAGCTGAGGTATGAATTTCAGTGGAAATGCTCACGAAAATCTATTTAGTCATTTTGCATTTACATAAACTGAGAAAAAGGACTTTCTCCTTGGGAATAAAGAGCTTTCACATCTGCATCAAGACAAAGAAACCCCCAAAAAATGGAATATGAAAAGAACAGCAGACAAAGAGCAGCTCCTCTGCACACACGCCTCAGCAGATTTCTGCGAGCATGCACAGACCAATATCCCTGTCAACAAAAACTCTGCCATTAAATACATTGACTTATTTCCCAGCAGCATCACAGACATTTCCTCTCCTCTCAAAAATCCCCAATCCATCCCCATATTGGCTGAAACATTCTTAACTACCTTACCACCTCCCAACAGCACCTACAGACACCCTGTCTTCCATAAGTGTCTGCTCCAACAGAGCAAGATCAGTTCCAGTAAAGAGGCTTGAATACAAAGAAAAACATTAATGTCAGTGTGAGCTTATATAACAAATAGCTTCATTGTTCAATGTTTTTTATACTTCTTGTTATTTATGATTTGAAAACTTGTAAAGATCCTTGAACATCTTTTTTTAATTTTCTAGAAAAATTTCTGCATGCACATGAGCAGGGTGGCTGGGTAAAACCAAGAAAATTTATCATCACTTGTTTATTGCTTTTGATTTTCAAATGATTTAATCATTTGATCTTGGAGGAAAAATAACACTGAACCAATAACTGAAAAGCAAAGAGCACAAGTATCCCTGAGTTCATGCATGCTTGCACCTGCACATGAATATATCGTGCAGACACAGAAATCACAATCTGTTTCCAAACAATTCTCAACCAAAAAAAATTCTAACTTCACAGGATAACTGTTTGCAATGAATAATTCAACCATCTGTCAGGTCCAGCTGGGCCCCATTCCCTCTTTTCACATGGAGTATCTCCTTTTTTAGGTGTGATCCCTGAACAGCAGCTTTAATTTGATAGGTTGTGAAGCACACTGTGCATGCTGCCCACCTGAGTGACCAGTGACAAGGGGGAGAGGGAGAGCCTTTCCTCATGGGAAAGGAAAGCTCTGAAGAACAACTCTGTAAGTGACACAATACATTATCCTACAATGTATGTGTGGGAACCAGTGAACATGACCAGAGTCCAGTCATCACACTTTGTGTGTGGTATCAACCAAAGCTGCAAGTCAAAAAAAACCATTCTAAACTGTATTTCTGGTCATTGACACACTTTTGAAAAATGTTTTCTGTGTATTGTCATCACTCCACCTTATTTTCTTGGGTTTGGCAAATCCTATTCCCTTCTCTCCTCTGCAGAAACTCCCATACAACCCAGCACCATCAATGAAGCCTCTTCCTACATGAGACATGGCAACAGTAGAGTTCCACTAAACCACTGCAGTGCATCCATAAAAAGAGATAAATAGAGTCCTGAAAAATCATGCCAGTTCCTTAAACAAAGTACATTAAATTTTATTCTAATAAGGCCTCTCTCAAAAGAAAATATTTAATGCAGCGCACAACGGTAAAATTAATTGCCCAGGAAAAAACAAACAAACTGCACAAACCAGTCTTTGTCTATCCTGCCTGCTGACAAAGGCTGAGCAGGAAGGAACAGACAGTTAATTCTTTTCCAGATCATTGTGGCAGGTCTCCGAGCATTTGCACCTCCATTTCCCTGGACCGTCAGTCCTGCTTATGCCCCATTAAACACACAGGCAGAGTCTATACTTGCCATGGAAAAAAAAGAAAAAAGAAAAAGGTAAGTTCAGCTGGCAATTTTCTCTAAGGGGAAAAAAGATTCTGACACATAGAACTGTTATTTTCAAAGCACACCTTTTAAAGAATGTGACATCTGTATTGTTTTCAGAGGTGGTGAGGATGGGTTTGCCCAGCACTCAAGCTCCCCGTGCTGTGGAGCCCAGCAAGTGGGGCAGACATATAATTACAGACTCCCACTGTGAGATTTAGGGTCAAACTTTTTCCCATTTTACTGTAGAAGGAATTAAGAAGTATAGCCTGTTCATACAAGAGACAGGCCAATATAAACAGATTTTATTTTATTTAAAAATCCTCTTAGGCCTATTCATTCAAAAAGTGCTTTGAAGTAAAAAGACATTTCTGAGGAATTAAAGGCAAGCAGCAAGCACTTGTGGATCCAGTTCCTTGACACCATATTTATCAACAATATAAAAGGCTGAACCATAGTGTATCTTGAATATAAATAAATAAATAAATAAGCTAAAATACTTTATATTGCTTTCCACCAACATCTCCTTGTGCTCTCATTTGCACAAAAAATATAAATATTAAAAAGAAATACACCCTGGATTACGCCAAGTCTATATATAGGAAGGAGGAGCCCCTTATCAACATTAAAATTGCAAACCCCTCCCCACACTGCGATTTCAAATATCCAGATGGATAGAGACAGTTCATTTTTTTAAACACAGAAAAAGCTAAACAGATTTCAATATTCTGCCTCTAGCATTGTCTCAAAAGGCAAATATCCAAAAGGCAGCAAAAACATTTATTAAATCTGGCTTTTGCTTTTTCAGAAGCAAATAGTTTCAGCAAAGTAAGAAGCAGTTGCAGTCAGACAAAGCAGGTAAAAATAAAGTATTTTGTTGGCATTACCAGAATTATAACTCAAATCAATCCTTACATAGGCAAGGCAGAACTCCCTTCTCTTTCACTGGTTTTAGTGTTTGCACAGTCTCTTGACATTCAAGGTACATTTTCCCCCATCAGAGACAAATGTGAGAACAAACATTACTTAAAACAGTTATACAAGTGTTCCTGTCTACATCCAAAAGAGGCCTTTCACCTATTTAAATTGAAAAACTGTTTCTAAAGTACAAGGAGGCCTTGAAACGTCCCATGTGTACTCTTCAGTATATAATTACAAAGATAAGAAGTGACACATTCATTTTGGTAAGACTTCATTAAGCACGCCTCTAAAGACAGAAAAACCTCTTATTTATGTGGTATTTGCTCTTTCAGAAAGACATCACACCATGTAACAAATCTACCCCAAAAAAATTCAGTCTAAAATAAGGCAATCAACTGGATTTGCAAACCCTCTTTCTGGTATTGTTACAGCTGGTATTTTATTACCATAACCTAATCACTTTCAAGTAATACAAACTACTCTGGAAGAAACCCAAGGGTTATTTCAGGGTATTTTTAATATTTCTGTTTTAATCAACATCAGTGTCTCCCTCCTCACCACAAGCTGATTTTTCCCTTGAAAAGTGTGTTATAACGGCAAAAAAATGAGATGAAAAGGAGGCAAGATTTGGCACACTGAATAGCTGGTCAAAGCTGTGATCACTCTTCACAACACTTCAGGTTCTCTGGAAGCAATTTGATATCCCCAATGTTATTCACCCTTTTATTCCTTATGAACACAAGCTGCAGAAATAACACAGGCTGCAGAAATAACTGCTGTGCACTGAACAAGAGTTGTGATTTAGCCTGGCTGCCACAGTGCAATATTTAAGTCAGGCTTTGCAAAAACTCTGCAGCTTGCTATCAGTTGTGCAGAGCACCTACAAAGGATGGGGAGCGAGGGGGCAGTGTCGTGGCCCGAGAGGCACCTTGTGACAGCAACTTCTGCTGCTGGAAGTCACGCACAGCTGCTGCTCAGTCACCCACAGAAGTGACATATGTCATACAACGAGCAGCAGCGCTCATCTGGAATGATGCCAGTTTGTGTCTCTACATCTGCATAAAGTATTCCTGTACCATATTGACCTCTCCTTCCCCGTGCCAGAAAACAGGCATTTTTAAACTTCCCTTGCAACTTTGCCATGCCCTCCCCAAGAGCAACACTTGGTCTGACAGGGACACGGGCAGTACTTAACAGTGCTGCTGAAAAGTGTCAGGAAGGGGACAGCTCGGCTTTGCCTGGGAACTCCCATGCTGCAGCTCCCCATCTAATGGCCTTGTCCTCTCCTGCGGGGACGCAAGCCAAGGGCAGTGCACAAATCTTGCCGCTTCTCAAGGACAAGGACTAACAATCACCAGTGCAAGCTGAATTGCCCTAGTTTTGTAAACAAAGTCCTCTTCAAGTGCCAACCTGTGCTAGCCACAACCGTGTTTAAAAAAGGAAACAGCAACAAAAAGCCCAGTATGGCATTGTAGTGATTGAAGGACAACTTCTTCACAGCCCGAGTCATGTGAAGGGCCTGGTCATTTAACCGAAACATCTAGGCACGTGAAAGCCGCACCCACAGCAGTGGGGAAACACAGAGGGAGCCGTGGGGGAGTGCCTACCAGGTCATACGCTGCCAGGACCTTTTTCTGCACATCGGGCACGGTCCCCAGAGGCTCCAGGTAAGGAAAGGTGTCCTTCATGCAGAGGGTGACGGAGGGCGAGCTGTCGCTGCTCACGAGCCGGGAGGACAGGGTGAGGATGCACTGCTTCAGGCTGGCGATGGGCGGCAGCCCGCACAGCTCCTTCACAGACACCATGGCATTCTGAGGGGAGGAAAAGAAACACTTCAGCACATGTTCTGTTTGCCACTCAGTCTCCCCTGCCCACCAGTGCCTTGTCAGCCCTTGCTACTTCTCCTCTCTGATGCGGGGCAGGGCTGTCCCGCTGTCTGCTGTCCCTGGGGCCCCCATGGATGCCATCCCACACAGGAATTCCCTGCTAGCCCCATTCTCTGTCCCCATGAGTACTGCCAGTTCCAGCTTTCCCCCAGACCCAGGCATCCCAACTGCCAGCTCTTCAGCTACTTTGCATTGCAAATCCAGTCCTAACAGGGACAAGCTCTGGTCCCCAGTACATTAAACCTTCAGCCTAAAATGCTATTTCTCTTCCCCACTGCTTAGACCCCAATTGCTTTTGATGTTGTAATCACTTATTCTCCCACCATTATCATCCTCCAGAAAGAACAAGTCTGACAGACCTTTTATTTCCCCTGGGAAAGGCAAGAAGGAAAAACCCATTTCGTTTTCAGCCTTACATTACCACACTACAAAGAAACACAAACGCTCTTTCCCCTTCATAGGTCACATGTAAGAAAATCAATACTGAATATACAGGTCAAACCAAACTAACATGCCAGGATTTATTTATTTATCAAGTCGGAGGATGTACAGCTGACATGCACCCACCCTTCCTGAGTCATATAAGGAGTGACCAAGATGCACAAAACCCAAGTAAAAGTACTATAACAACCCATACCTTGCAAATGTTCCTCCCACATCTTGTGGAAAAAGACCCATCAGACAATCCTTTTCTCATTGATCAAATACATTAGCTTGCAGTTAAATATAAAACTGTGTCTTAACACAGCACTCCCCAGAACATGATTTTTTATTGAAGTTTTGCTTGGTAGGCACATTAATGCTGTTTCTGAGTCATAGTCCAAGTTTTTTCATATATAAATGAACTATATAAAGTTCACATATAGTGCCTGACCCAGACAGAAGGTGGAGTCAGCAGTTCAAACTAGTTACTTTCAAGGTCTGAAAGAAAGAAAAGCCTGGGAAGAGTTTCCCATTCTTAAAAATATGCTGAGACTATTCCTTCGAGAGTGATTTAAAACTTATGTCATTTTGTAAACTTTTCCAGCTGTCAACATTTCATCTGCTTTAGACTCCATCCAGAAAAGTGGGGTCAATGAAGTGCTATGCGTTTTTCTCCCGTTTTCAAGAAAGAAAAAATGAATTGTTTCTGTATCTTTACCAAGGAGATAGATACAGCTGATTTCAGCTATTCATTAAGGAAAAAGTCATTGTTTAATGCTACTCAGTTTTGTTTCTAGGCAGTGCCTGAAGCTCTGAACTGAGCTGCCCCTTAATTAACCCACAGAGTCGCCCCCACCATGGAAGAGAGCACTGGGCAGACTGGTTCTCGTTTGGCCTCGCTGCCACTTCACCTCCTGCCAGCCATGAAGGTCTCACCTGAGCAGTTGTGACAGTGCTGTGCACCTGGGCCCTGATGCTGCCAGCCTCAGCAGGCTCTGCTACATGGAGCAGCATGGGGGGGTGGACAGAGTGCCAGGAGACCCTCTGAGCCAAGACGTGGCACCGGTGTCTGTGCCGGCACTCAGCCAGCCAAGACAACACAGCTATTTAGCAGGGAGGAAATTGCAATTTGAGTGGCATTCAGTGCCTACGTCGAACATCTGCAGTCCTTGGGCAAACAGTGGCAACGCACACTCGGGAAAACATGCCGCTCTTTGCACAGTGGGTTTCTGTGGTGTAGACAAGACCTTAGTGACACCATCCACTGACTGTTTCTTATACTCACCCAAAGAAAACTAAGAGCACAACCCTCACACAGCTAGCAAAACAAAAGCTTGCTGACGTTTTCTAGAACCAACAAGGAAATGAAGTACTTGAGACTTGAGGTGGGGGGACACAAATGTACCCTCAGTTCAGCTTTCTCAGAAAAAAAACAACCAGTAAAGCGTATGTTTGAAGAGCACATACTGATTTTTAAAATGTTTCTGCCTAATCCTACATCTGTTTATTACTTAACACCTGTAACTATCAGCCTTCCAATGTCCACTTAAAAGCTGACAACAGCTGTGGCTCTGAAGCTTCACCAGCTTCAGTAGGCTTGTCCTACAAGCAGCTCACCCCATGATCTTCACTTCCACATTGAGGACACCCCAGCACACACAATGGAAGCGTCATACCTGCATATTTTCTCTCATGTCAGTAGCCTCTCGCAGTGGATGCACTGCCAGCTTAAAGATGTCATCAATAGTCTTGAGACCAGTGTTCCTCAGCATGGTGTACTCCCTTGCTTTCTTCCCTATCCTCACCGAGAGGCTGCGCTTCTGTGCCTTCCCGCCTCCGCTGCGGTTGGTTATGGCAATGTGAACAAAGAGGGTAACGTGCTCCATGATATCACCAACAAAAGAGCGCAGGGGTATGTGCCTGTACCCAGGCTGTAAGCACTCCAGAGGGATGGTATACTGTCCTATGAACTCATCCCCAATGTAGTCATCATCCAAAACAACAAAGCGGATCATGGCCAGCTCCGGCAGATTGATCTGGAACTCAAAGCTTTCATCAAAAATGGGGTTATCACTGTTTTGTTGAACAGTTTTAGTTCTTTGTTCGGTGCAGTCTGCAGGAATCCCATGTATTTCTATGCAAACATAGGGGTCTATAACATCCCCTTTTGCACATGCACCCTTGGGCTTTGGAAAATTCTGACCACTGATTATTTTGACATGTAGGACCTGAGGAGAGACCCCTGGCACAATACCCTTGGTATTTGCACTGAAGTAAGACACTTCATCACGCATCACTGAAGGCCTGAGAACGTACCCACATCCCCCATTCTGTAGGAACCAACCAGTGTGTAGGTCCATCATGGGCCCTGGGGTCTGATAGTTCATTGCCACTATCTGGCAACCACAATTCCAAAAATCTTGAGGATTTAAGTTACTGGAGTCTATCCTCATAGCACTCGGGTACACCCTGGACAGAAACTTTTTGTTGTAGTTGACAAAATCTTCAGGGTATTCATTTGCAATCCGACTGGCTTCTGCCTCACTGAAGGAGCACATTTCCCAATAATTTTGAAATTTCATGGATGTCTCAAAGTCTTTGTATTGGACAGATTTGCATAGGGACACCAAATCAGACAATTCCCTGCAGAGCCAGATCAGCTTTGGTTCCCTTGAGAAGTCTTCTGACAGTCTTCGGGATATTTCAGCCTCTTCATCTTCATCCGTGACTTCTCCTTCCAATATGTCCTGGTCACGGGGCAGTTTCTTCCCCTTCACGATGATCTTCATTTTCAGTTTCTCAGGTGATGGGAGGTAGACTTCTGAGGATAAAGGTGCCTCTGTGTACAGTTTGCTTCCAAAGATTCTTTTCATGTGTTGTACCACTACCTTCTGCTGTTGCACAGAGCAATGGTTCCCCAAGCAGAGAATAAGTGGGTATTCTGAAGCAAAGAAGGCCAATTTGTTTATTACCTCAATAACATTTCGAAAGGCAAGTGGAGACGTCATGTTGTTGCGGTTACAAATAATGGGTTCATTATCTGGGCCGTCACAGACGTCTAGTTCAATACTCCGACAACTCATCTTTAAAGCCCTGACATAACCATTGATATCAGCTGGCCCTCTGAGCTGGTCTTCTATTAGATATGTATTGTGGGATGCATTGATGTAGTAATGTGACAAAGGCTGTGTCATGTCTTGGACAATTTTTTTGTGCTCTGGGTCAAAAATATCACATTCTGGGGACAACAAGTATTGAGTAAATCCATCAATCGCAAGAAAACCTTTCAACCGCCCTTCTTCAGAAAGCTCATACCTACGTATAATATCCAGACACATTTCTTCTGTTATGTGGGTCACTCCTTGCTCAGCCTCTAAAAACAGCATGAGGTCATTGGCATCCAGGTACTCTTTGTTTTTGGATATCTGCACAAGTAAAAAATACACTTCAGGTCTTGTGCAAAGTTCACTGAATGCTTCACAAAATTCCTCTCTCGTTACTCGTGTTGTTAATTTCTCTTTGCTCTTCTGAATTTCCTTAAATTTTAATCTAATCTTTGACTCTTTTAAGGTGGGGTTAAGCTTCTTTATTAGCTCCACAGACGTATCTTCTAACATTATGCCATTGCCATCAACATCTGCTGCATCAAATACAGTTTTTAGCCAGGCAAACCGTGGGGTATCGTGGCTGCTTTCCATCAAGTCCAGGGGTTGTTTGCTACGAGAAACCAAGTACCTTAATCCTGATACCCAAATATTGGCCACATCAGCTGAATTGGCAACCAAGTCAAGGGACTCATAGTTCTCACCATGAATTACTGACAGCGCACAGTCCTCAGAAATCTGATCTGCAAGTCCATTATTCCTGAACGTTTCTGTGTTCTTCCCTAGTCTGATTTCTTTTATAGCAGAAATATCAAGCTTAGCTTTGTCAAGATCCTTCTTGGAAGGCTCCCAACGAAGAGCCTGCAGGTCAGGATCCAGAGTAAAAAAACGGTTATAAATCCGGGAATTTGGACGAACTTTCTTCAGTTCACACCCAGCCTGCATAAAGCTGATACAGTCGCTGGCACTGCTTATTTTCTTCTCTGATGGCATGCTGCTGAAGGACACTGTTTTCTTTCTTCCACATTTTTGGTTTGAAGGATCCTGTAGAATAATTACATATTAAAAAAAAATTAGTTTTTCTTCAGTCATTCTATGAGTGCATAAATAATAGAAAAGACACGTTTATGTAAACATAATTAATGTTCTTCTGAACCTCAAAACACAACATATTACCCCTTCTCACAATTCAGTTCCCTGAATTTATGCTGAGCTATAAAATATTCTGAGCTGTAGAGCAACTTGATTGACTGCAGCATTAGAGATAGCAAGTTTTCATGAGTGATATTTGTAGCTATTAAACTGCCTTCCAGATCTCAGCAACTTGCTACAGCTGTGAGAAGGCAGTATCCAGTTGTGTCATGTACATTTTCAGAGCAGAACTATATGAAAAGATGGGTTTGATGGGAAGCTCCAGCACCTAGTTAAGGTCTGCATAACCAAAATTTGGAGGATCCCACCGGGATTTAAGAGATATCACGAATAAAGGAGGAACTCTGGGATAAAAAGGCATGAACAAAGAGTCTCGGACTATGTGGGAGAAGTTGTCTCTGAAGCACTGTTGGGAGCCTGGGATGAGTCAGCATGCCAGTGGGACACATGTGACAGCTGGTGCTCAGCAGATGACTGTCCTGCCTCTATTTTTCTCTTCTCAGCAACCTTGGACACCTCTAGCAACACTAAAATGAATCAAAATAACAGTCATGGGTCAGACCTCTGAGATACACATCCAGGAGAGTCTGGGTCTTCTTGCCAGTATATTTGAGTGTTCTTTGGCAAAGGGAGTTCTCCCAAGGCTGAGAAGCCCATCTCTGCATGCTTAATTGCATGGCTCATGTGGGAGCCCCACATACAGGTCTGCCAGCTAAAAGTATTTTACACTCTCGTCCCCCCCCGTTTGTTTTGAACCACAAAGCATTGTAGGAAAACGGACAACCAGACAAGAAATATATTCTAACTCCTCTTGAGAAAATACTCAGCCAGACATGTGACTGTCTTTTCAGTATCAACTAACTATTTGTTGCTAGATGTAAAGCCAGTTGCCTGCCATTTTAGTGCAGCAACTAAATTTAAATCTTTCTCCACATATGATCAATTCAAAACATTTCTCAATAATTATAAATTGTAAATAATTCTTTTTTTCTCTGCGTGATTTCCATCTCCTCTACTCCATTAGTATATAAACAGCTACCAAATATATTTTTAAAACAACATTCAAGGCTGTAATTAATCGTGACAGACTTGTTAAAATTGCTTTTCCTTCTATTTCCCTAACCAGCAGTACTTCCCCAATTCTCTGCCTTCTGCTGTTGAAGGGACTTCAGCTGCCTGGATTTTGAGTAGAAAAGGAGTCACAAGGCAAGGAAGTGCTGATGCTGGGTACAGGCACAACAGCCCTGCTGCCTCAGGCCCAGCCATGAGATGTGCACCAGGAACCAGCTTCCTAACAGCCCCTGGGGACCTGCTTTGACACACCAAAACCCCTGACTGCCAAACCCTCTGCAGACTGGACTACCCTTCCCTTCTCCAGGAGCTGGTTTTCCTCAGCTCCAGTTTATGTGCTGTGTCACTCAACCTTCCCCAAGTTATACTCCTCTGCAAACCCAAAATAAACTCCTGCTCCAGTAGTGCCCTCCATCCACCCATCTCTGTCCTCTGCTGCTCTGTGCTGTCTGTGCCAAGCAGGACCCTGTGTAGCTCTTAAAGCCATCAAGGACATCAGTCTTGATGTTCACAAGACTATCTCCACTCTTTGCATGTTTGTATAGATACTTTTAGCAAATCAATCAATGTGAATGTTTCTACAAAGCTGATACTGTCATACACTCACTTCATTCAATAATATCCAATATATTTCCAAGCCCCCCAGCCCCACCTCCTCAGACTGGATTTAAAGGTATGTGATCTGCTGGGAATAAAATATAAACCTCTCAAGTTCTTACACTAAAAATTTTACATTAAACTAATACAGAGACTTCTAGGGACTAGAAAAATTATTTAGTACTTATTATGAGAATGGGTCTTAAAAAAAGAACGAAGCCAACAAAGTGAGTGCCTCAGGTCAGCTACTTTTTTAATTACAGTTTTCTGCTAAAATATTCTGTTTATGCATTAACATACTGTGTTTTAATACATGGTTTTGGCCATGAAAATCCTCAGGTAATAGATGCTAATGAATACAAATAAATGTAGCTGACAGGTTCTAGAAGAGCCTCTTCTTTTTTATTCCTTCATGATTACAGGAGTAATATTTAGATTTAAGATCGATGATTAATTTGGATTATTTTTCTCATATGGGGAGATGTATTAATGGCCTTGGAATCTGCAGTGCCTCATTCCTTGACAGAGGTTCCTCAGGGCCAGACTCAAAAATCTCATCAGAGCAGCCTGATTTAGCTACAGGTCTGATATTTTGTCTTAACTAGGGATGTGTGAATTGTTACGTAACTATTTTTTTTTGCAGGAAATAAAAGCCATTTATTTTTAGTTCCAAGATACCTATGCCTTTTGATCAAAATAAGTCAGGGAATTAATCAGCTATTAAGGTGGGAAAAAACTAACTGGCCTCATAGAAAAATGACAAAAGTTGCCTTTAAACATTCAGTCTTAACCTCTCAGGGATTTTGGAGAGAATTAGATTATCCTCTCTGTCCTCTTTTCCTGCCTTTATTTTTGATGGATACTTCTGGTTTTGTACTTAGTGGTATGTAAGGAACATCAGAATTGTACAGCAGCAGTTCTTCATCTCAGAGTAGGACTCCCCTATATCTCTCAATCAAATTAACAGACTTCAAGCCTAATCCACAGACTAATTGCCTAAAATTAACAAGATTTAGGTATTATTGACACTGATAGGATTATTTTAACCAGTGCTAACAATCTCCTCTATCTACTGTATAATACACACAAACCCTGCAAAACTGGAACTGCTACCTGAGCTTATTACTGCGTCAACTATTCCCCTCTTGGTCTCTACAGACTAGGAGCTCCTGAAGAGATATTCACTCTTTCAAACTGAGAGCCGTTAATTTAGATACAGTGTGACAGTTTTCATTCACAATTATCAAGAAGTCAATTAATTCCAGTCTTGCAAGAAACTCAAAAGGTGTTTCTGTAAGCTCAAGTGCTGGCTGTATTCTCAGCCTGAAAACCCAGGCACTTGCCTTTGTTCTACCATATTGACAATGCTTGAACAATCATCTCCAGATCCTGACACCGTGCTTTAGCCAGACCACACACTTCCAGATCCAAGGGATCACCCCGGGGAGCAGAGGAGTGTTTTCTTCAAGAAGTGCCCTCCCAACACTGAGTCCCACTTCCAACAGTGGAGAAGACGATTTAGATACCCTGTGTCTCCCCACTGATCTTATGCTGAGCTTGGTCCAGCTGAGACTCCAGACTCAAGTTTCTAATTTTAGTGTAGCTATTGTTTTCCGTAAGTCTCTACCTTAATCCAGTTTCAACACAATGCTCTTCTAGGACAAGACATTCAGCTAAGAATGTGCTGCAGTGTCTCCAGTGGCTAAACGTGCTGCTCTGCTTTACCTTTCACTGGACACTAAGAACAGGAACAAGTACAGTGACCTGGCAAATTAAAAGCTGCCATCATCTTCCATGAATAAATAGGAAATCTGCTTTCTTGTGCTACCCTCCAAAAACATTTACACTGCAAATTATCAAAAAAACTCTCCTCACAGTTCACCCACAAAAAAGCACTTGTTCCCCTTCATTAACCAAAGCAATCGGAAAGCACAATGAGATGTGCCCCTGAATCTTGGAGGTGAAAAGTCCATCAAAATTGATTTTGCCACACAGTAACTGACTTAGGACTGCCCTTTACCCTCATTCAGTTTTACTGACAGAACTGGATTTATTGTCACAGTGAAAGATGGAAAGTTTGCCAAAAAAAAGAAATTTACATCAGTGTGAAAACAAGGAACTAACTTGTAGATTTTCCACCACAAGACCTTTTGTACCAGAGATAACCTAGCTCTACATAAAACACTGTTACTGGAAACAAACACAAGTTTGCTTACAGTGTGCATGTACAAAAAGAAACCCCCCAGTTATGAGTGAAACCTTGTGTTTCCAAGGCAAGACACTTCTTTCAAAGTGACTCAAACTATGGTTTCCTTCAGTTCTTTGCTCATCCCCCATAAGGTGATCAAACAGGATGACTCCATCTCCTTCCTGCTCCTGAGTCTGCCTAATGTCCATTATGTAAAGCACCTAAGGACCTCACCACAAGACCACATCAACATGCTCTCGTATTTCAGAATATACACAGCTGCTCTGAAATCAGTTAATACCAAGGAGACGTATCTCTGTGCTGGCCTGACTGCATCCTAACATTTTCTAAATGTTTCTAAAGGAGGGATTCAGAGCTCCAGTCTAAGCACGCTCCCAAAATAGGAGAAGCTCTCCTGTTGAACACATCATCCTCGTCAGAGGGACTGGATGTGTAAACAGTGGGATCAGTAAGCCATCAGCAGTTGTGGGAAAACTCCACCCCATCCACCCTGACCTTTGACTGCTCAAACTTCTGCTGTTTAAATCAAAGAGCTAACAGAAATAAATAAGCAGAATTAAAAAACCATGAATAAACATGCTCTCCACCTCATCCCAGCCTCTTTGTCAAAACTATAGGACATAAATTGCTGATCTGAAGTTAGGAAACAGGGTAGTAGTAAGAGCTGGATAGAAACCCTGCAACAAAGGTCAAGTTCATGAATTATAAATTATTATTTGTCTGAAATCAAGATACCTGAAAGGCATCTAAAGCACTGATGGTGTTCCAGGATTCTACTAAGGAGGATAAGAAAGGCAAAAGTTATCACCTACCTAAAGACATCAAAAACCCCTAAAGAGCCACAGGGCTTCCATGAAAGGATATGAAATTTAGTAATGATGCTGAGAGATAAGCTAGTTAAGTGTGATTAAGAGCCATTTCCCCAAAAAACAATTCACATTGTCACCAGTGAAATCACCGTTGCTAAAATGGAAGCTTTATTCAAGATCTTTGACATTTCCCATGAACCCAGCACTAAGAAATCAATAACAGACAGCTTAGTCTGTTGTTAGGTTGTGATAAACAGTGCATCCTAAAAGCTATCTGCTCTGGAAACTCCAGATGATCCAGTTAATTGGACAACTGATCACCTAATTTTTTTTTCCCCCCAAGAGAAACTAATTAGCTCTACAGGATAATTTTTTTTTAATACTTCCAGATATTTCAGTTAAACACAGAATCACAAGTCCCTGAAAATCTTATAGCTTTACAGTACTTGTGGTGGGAAAATGTACCTTTAAACAGTAAATAAAGAAGTCAGTGAGTCACTAATGGCACTCAAAGCACTGTATAGCAGGTTGACAAATGACAGTGTAATTTTTCTAAAACAAAGTAAGCCAGAACAGGGAATATTTATATAAATCATCTGAGAGAATACAGGAAGTCAAAGCTTGTGCCAGGGCTGCAACTGGATCTCATACATGTGTGAGGCTTAATCTGTTTGATCAGAGATGTAACTGAAAGCCTGAACCCACAGTACCAACACGTGATACTACAGGTAGCAATAATCACTGGAAACCAGTATTCATTGTTAGCACACTGAGCTTTCTTCTGTAAATCTCAGCCATGGTCTGGCCATCCTCAGAGAGCATCCCAGGACTGCCCATTTTGCAAATTTTATCGATTTTCCTCTCAGCCTCTGCTATCACAACAAATTAATGAGCTAAACTGCCTCTAATCTTTCTTGGCAAGGTCTGTAAGATCTAAATATTGCATATCCACTGTGACAAATCACAGGACAAGAAAGAAAAGGTTGCCTACTCAAAGTTCATCCAGGCTGAGAACTCATGGCACAAAGCAGCTACCTCTGCACAGGGGCTGAACAATCAAACCACCTAATCCCGGGTGCAGCAGCCACAGGGATGCTGCCAGTCACATTTGAGTCAACCACACAGCTCAACAGATTGCAAGAGCAGATGTTAATGCTGTGGGATCAACCTCAGTAGCCTCTTCAAGGAAAAAGTCCTACTAATTCAGGCATTTGTGCACATGTGGAATAAAGATTGGATCCAAAATTTAACACACACTCTTAAAAGCTGAGGTACACACGTAATGGAACAAACAGAAAATTTCAGGCAGACCAAAAATACAACATGGACAGATACATGAGAAACAGCTTCAGAACACAGTGTCCAATTTCCCAAATATCAATATAGTCAGGCCAGCATGTGTATGAATCCAGCTGGTTGTCACCAACCAGCAGTTTAACTCGAGCACAAGCTCCGCGCGGATGCCGGAGCACCATCGTCATTCATGGGAGAGCAAAGACTCCCACATGGGGGAAAGAGAAGTGTCACGGGGAACAGTCATGTCTGCATTTACAGGGGGCTTTCCTCAACTCCCCAGGACCACCCAGATGCCGGGTATGAGTAGTGGACTGTCACCAGGGCCTATAATAATAACTTCACAGTAAGCTTCTCATCAAGTCACACTGCAAAATGGGTACTGTGAGGGCAAGAAAACCGAGTCAAGATAATCACTTCACTATTCTGGGATGCTGAATAGTCCCCACTGGAGAAGTTCAACAAGAGGCAAAACTATAATGGCTTGTCTCCTTTCTTGTTTTGCTCCATTACTAAAAATCACTTTCAAGTACTGCAGTGTAAGGCTGGAGAGAAATAGAGAGGAATGTCTGGAGCAGATCTTTCAGAAAAACACCTGAACCAAAATAATTTGATATTCAAGGAATGCTTTGTTGTGTATTTGCTTTTTTTCCTTTTTTTTTTTTTTAATCATTAGCATTACCAAATTTATTCAATTTTACCTTGAAGAAAATTTACCTCTGCAGTTTAAATGAAAAATTAGAGCAAAAGGAAAAATGAGCAGCGCATAAAGACTCCATCTGAAAATGCTTTTTGGAAATTAAAACCACACAAAGCAAGAAGGGTTTATTTTCTGGTGTGATATGACACTGAAGTTACTACTTCTCCCTTTTTTTTATAATTGAGGCCATGAAGCCAAAGTCAAGAAGCTTCCAAGAGCACAAGAACATGAATGCCTGTAATGAGGCTCCCACTTCACAGCTCCTTCCACCATCGTTACTGCAGTTTCATTCAACTGGTTTCCACAAGGATTGTCCTTAAATATAGGTGTGAATACCTATCCCTCTACTTATAAAGCAACACCTACAGTGAGAAATAAATTCCTTCATGACACTTCAATACATAAGCACAATGTCTCCACATAGCCTATGGAAGACCCCACTTGATGCAGAAGATTTTTTCATGGGTACTCTTCATTCTCCCCGTAGGAAAAAACTCCTTCACGTATGACAGCCTAAGTGCCAGATCTACTTCCAGCTGGGAGGAGGCTTTTAGTTTGTAAGGGGCTGACACAGCCCACTGGATGTAATATCTCCAACCACTGCCACTCCCAAACGCTTTATCACTTCCAAGTACTTGAGTTGCTAACAGGCTCTAATGCTTATGAGTCTGCAAGGGCACCTTGGACGTGAATTCAATTTATCCCCTTGCTCTAAGGGAATATAAAGCTGAGAAAGACAGAAAGACACTTTCTGTCTTCAAGCAGAAGCAGCAGCAGCAAGCCCTGGGACAAGGAGATCTTGGTTGCAGCATTCCCAGAAAAGCTCCACTGTCCAACCCCTCCTTCCTTTACAGAATTTCCTTTGATTGCATCTGAGGCAAAAATTAAGAGAATAAGAGAATTCCAGTAGTAACTCAGGAGGAAAAGCCAAATGGATTTAGAAAGACCTGGTTAAGGAAAAACATGTCCCACTGGTACTCTCCTTCATTACACCTCTAAATGCTGGATTGGCAGCATATCTGTGAGTCAGTATTTTTCACTCTCAAAATAATGGAAAAGCTGAAACAAGACTTGATCAAGAATTAAAAAAAATTATTAGCATTAACAATTTCCACCATTACAGAAAACAGAGCTTGTCAGACTAACCTCATACCTCTGCATTTACGATATTAAAAGTTTGGTTGATACACATAATAAAGTCACTGTAATATACTTAGACTCTGTAATATATTATGGTTTCTGAAATGCATTTGATTTGGTACTGAATGACATTTTGATTAAGAAGATATAACAATAAAAATAAACTCAGAAGACATTAAATGGATCAAACACAAGATAAATGATAACTCTCAAATGCAACAGTAAATGTGAAACACTTATCATGTAGATATGCGTCAAATGGGATTCTGTGGGGACCCATTCTTAGCCCAGTGCTATTCAACATTTTTAGAGTAACCTGGAAGAAAACATAAAATCAATATAGATGGAGCCTGGAGATGACACAAAGCCAAGTTTGAACAGTGATGAATAACAAAGAATACGAGATGATAAAAAGTGAAAAGACTGCTTGACAAGCAATATATAAAAAAATAAGTATGTTCCAATAAGGAACAGAATATGAGGTCATACATCTAAAAACACAAGGGGCAGGCCCTATTTACAGGACTCTGATGCAGGAGACAAAAACTTGGAGAGAAAAAGCCAACTTCATCATCACAGATGATCAGCACAGAAAATAACAAAAAGATCACATACAAAATAGTATACTGGGTTGTATAGGCATAGCACCTACTCAGGATAAAAAGGTTCTTATATCTTCATATTTGTCCATCATGTGATGCTCTCAGTTTAGAAATTACCTTGAAAACTGGAAGGTTCAGAAGAGGCACAAGAATCAGGAAGATTTTAGAAAACACACTCAAGTAAGAGATTACAGATTCTTTTAGTTTAATACACACATTGTCTGTATTAATAAAAATGAATTATTAAATTAAGAATAACAGAAATGTGCATTAATATAAGGAATAACTAAAAAAAAGACATTTCTCATGCCCTAATAAAGGCATATCTGGGCACTTTTATTCAGAATGCAATGGTTTCAGTTGAGTAGTTTAATTAAATAGTGAATCAATGTATTTTAAAAAGTCCTTCAAATTACACCTCCTTATGGATCCCCTAGAGACTCAAAATGTGGAACTGACGTCACAGATTTTAGATCACAGAATATTCTGAGTTGGAAGGGACCCACAGGGATCATCAAGTCCAAATGAATTATTAAGATGGTTATATAAAGATCAGTACTGTCAGGTGACACATCCTTTCAATACCTGGAAATCGACACATTCAAAATAAAGCTAAGACTTTAAAAAAAAAAAAAAAAGGCAAAAAAAAAGCAAAACTGACAATGGTCACAATGTCCCAAGGATGGCAGGAGAGTCTCCAGCACTAAAAAGACATTCACCAGCACCTGATTCCTTCAAAAGAATGTCCCATGAGATCAAGCGTGGTTTCATTTAAGCCTCATATAATGGAGAGCAGGCCAGGTTTCAGTGGTATCTTTTGGCCTCATTATTTAGGTGTTGGCTCAAAAATTCACTACTGTATTTTTCGAAAGAAAGCCCTTGAATGTGACTGTACCTTCTGGTCTGGCATCATGGCACTGGAGATTACCAGGCACTGGGGGCCCAAAATAGGATGACCAATTTAATTTCATTCTGAATCTTGCAACAATCCTCCAGGAATAAAATGTGTAATCCAATAAGCCACACAAGCTTCAATAGGCTAATCACATTATTTTAAGCCCTTTTTAATCAACTTAAATTATTCTTCATTAATCCCATTTATGCCGATTCAGATCAACCCCAATCCTTAAATTTAGCAATGAAGTTAAAAAAAAATCAATAAAATAAGGTAATGAAACTGGTTTAATGGGAATTTTTTTTAAATTCCAATTGTTATTCATAATTTAATTATTAAATACGTTGAGATAAAATACATAAAGCCAAATATAAAGTATATGGGCAAGACAGAGCACAATTTTACCTGCCTATAATGCACTTGAGGGTGAAATTTTGCCTCTAGCGTGCTATGAGAAGGCCCCATCTTTCTGCGAGAGAGAAAAACAACTTTCAGCATACCCACAAATGCATCAGATCCTCTGAGAAAACTGTTTATCAATTCAGGAAAGCGCCCTTGAGGTGTAGGAGTTTGTACAGCTGGCGTGCAGGCTCTCCGTGGGGGTACAGGCACCACCTCCACAGGAACCCACGAGACAGATCCTTGTGGCAGCCCCGGTGCTCCCCAGCTCACCACCTCCCTGCACACATGGCATGCCTGTCCCATTTGTGCTTTACTAGCCCTTCTCACCAAGCTTCATGCCAAAACAAGGGTTAGGGAAGACTCCCTGCTCGCTCCTCTCTACAGAGTGTACATGGGGGCACTGAGACGTGTCTGTACGTACACACAGTTCCTGAAGTATTTTACTCCCACCTACAGTTTTTCAGCAACTACGAGCACAATGCATCCCAGCTCCCTTACAAGCAAAATACAGATTTCCCCATTAATATCAAGGAAAAAAGTTTTCAAGAGACAGCTGTGGTAGCCTCATTAAATCACATCATGTGACTCTCCTATGTAGGTGAATTCCAAATTTTTACCAATACAGATGCTGAATGTTTGCATTACTCATCAAAATAAGGAGTAAATTATGCAGGTTACAAGCATTTTGAAAAGATGCAAACTGCAGCATCATAAACACATGATTTATTTAAAGAATAACTGATTTGCTATGCTGATGTGCTAAAACTTTTAATCACATTTCTTCAAAAGTATCCACCCTCAAGGGCACAGCTCTCCTACTTCCCAGAGCCCAAGTCTTAGGGAGAGAAAAATCATTTACTTGTTTTGGTTTGGGGTTTTTTTCAAGAAATAAAGAAATGCAACTATAATACAGTTTTATTCAGTTTGTATATATATTTGCTAAATAAGTATAAGTCCTTTTCCTTAGAAGTAAATTAGCTGCATGCCTGAATATTACAATCCCTCGGGTTTTGCACAGCACATGCATTTTTACCAACCTGGTGTAATTGCTTCCATCCAGTTATACTTAAACATTATGAATTAGTGGCTATAGGGATATTAGAAAATATCTGAAATCTAACCACGATATAATTATACTGTAACTGCATCTTAGTACTTATGTATGTGAAGAAGATAACACCTCAAATAGCCAATAGTTTTATACACTTTCAACATCTAGAAGACATTCAGCAAGAAGAAAAATGTTGGATTTGCAACCAGAAAAGTGGGAACCTCCTGGCTTCTAGTTCTGCTCACAACCCCAGGAAGACCCCTTAGGAAACACTGTGTGCTCTGGAGTTCCTTCAGAAAAAAAGGCAATTTCTGTCAGGGTCTCCATCCTTCCCCTCACCTGGGGGTGACAGGCATGGTGGAAAAAGGGGGATGTAGCAGCAGGGACAGGAGTGGCTGGGCCAGTGGTTTGGGAAGATTCTTGTTTTAAGAAGTTCAAGTTTTGTATTTCCCTTCTTGAGGACAGAAAGCCACAGACCCCACTGCTAAACCACAAGCTTCCCTTATCTTGCACAGTTATCATTAACACCACCACCACTCTCCCCAGAGCAATTCGAGAGGGACCTAAAAGGCATCCATTAAATACTGGCCATGTTTAATTTTGCAAGTGTGAACAAGTGGCAGCAGGAGAGTGGCATTAGTGAGCACTAGGAACCACTTCTCCATGCACAACAATCAGGTCAGAACCCACAGTCCATTCAGTTGGCTCTCTAAAAGAGATTATGATTTGCAACAACTGTATGATTGAGCTGTTGCTCATTTAAGCTTTAACCTTACAAACACTTACCCACACATTTAGTCCCCATGGCCACACTGTTCATTTGTTAATATCCTATTTAGACTAAAATAGGTGTGACTGTGCATTCCTTCATTCAGCATCTCCTGAAGTCCTTCGAGTCCTCTGGCTTTTCAAGACTTTTAAAGCTAATCCCTCCCACCAGGGAAACACAGATTCTAAATTCAACGGTGTGGTTTTTACAGAAGCAGATACAGTAAAAAGATAAATTTTAAAGAAAACTCCCTCTTTTCTTTTTTCTTCTTTTTTTTTTTTCAGTTCCTTTAGGTAGATGTATGAGCAACAAATGCTCCCCAACACATTGCTGAAAGGTAAATAAAGGGTAAAAGAATACAGTTCTATTCAGCTGTAGGACTTGGCTAACTCTTGGAAAAAGAGACCAAAGGTGAGCAAGAAAGAACCCTGGGCAGGAGCCAGCAGCAGTGGGTGCCCTGGGTCCAGGGGAGCACACTCATTCTCAGGTTGAACTGCTCCAAATCCAGCATACTTAGGAGAAACCAACTTTTCAGCTCCATTTTTACAGATGACACTATTTTTTTCTAGCTGGCGGCCTCAGGAAAATCATATTGTTGTAAATATGCCATTTAAGATTAATTTTTTCACGTATCTGACTTTAAATGGAAGACTAAAAAGGACAATAATTTAAAAGTTATACAGTGTTCGGAAAATTATAGAAATCATTTGCTCTGCTTGTCAGCTTTCCATTTCAAAGCTCTTAATGAAATTTCTGGTCTTAAACCTAAAGCAAAGCTTTATGCAACCAAGGGCCAACATATTTTATATCTGTTTAATTATAATAATGAAGACTTTGGTAATGCATTTAAAAGAACTACAGTCTAATCAGGGCTGTATCCAGAGAACCGTTTTGTTGTACCCAGGAGAATTTGTCTGCATAATTAAGTCTTCTCTCCCAGACACAGAACATAGCGACTCTTTCATCTAACTACCTTATGTAATTGCACACCAGCTCTACTTACTGCATACAGCACACATGGTTTCCAGTGCAGTTTCTAACACTGTCATCATGCTTCCTAAAGCAAAGATACAGAAAACATAGAAAACAGTCTACAAAACGTCCTTGTGTATGGTAACTGGGATGCACATGCTTCTGTCTTGTAGTTCAGCAACAGGGGCAGCAGTAAAATATGAATGCCCTACTGCTCATATTGATCCAAATCAGATTTAATTCTCTTCATTTGGACAAAGCAATTGTTCTTTACTTACCTTAATGTCATGAAAGCAGAATCTAGCCCACAGGAGCAATGTATGATGTTCATAGAAATCCCATTCTTAATTATATCATATTTTCTGGGTATATTACTTTAAGGTATATTTGGAACCAGGAGAACTGTACAAAACACTGTAGTAGTACTATATATTTTCCAGGTAGATTAACAAAAATTAAATCTTTTAGAACTACCATAGACACTACAGTCCATAGCTCATTAATTTTAGTGGGTTTTGTCTCAGTTGTGTTCTGATTTTGAATCAATATCAAAGCTTATGGAATATATTTTCCTCCTTATGCCTATGCCTGAAAAAAAAATTTCTTCCCATACAGTGTTCTCATCTGGAATCATCACTAATTGAGAGAAGAAACGGAATCAACTCTTTGTATGCAGTAAAGTGACAAACATTTTTTTAAACTATGTACTTTGGAAAATAATACTTTTCTAATTCATTTTCCAAAGACAAATTATCTGTCAGTGACTTCTTCAGCTACCAGGTAAACTGAGGCCCATCAGATACTCTGTAATTGCTGAATATTCTCTATTCATGAAAGCACACTGTTGTAGCTCAGCAAACTGAAATGGCATTACTGCCCTCATGAAAAATGAATGCTGCACCCTGCAACCATTTGCTGGTACTTTAAAAATCAAATACTGATTTAAGAGCTCCAGGTGGAGTGTGGTCATTCATCAAGCACTGTGCACCACCACATTGACACAGAGAAGTTTTGGTTGTAAGGCTGACATAACCCAACCTCAAAGTAGTTCCCTCCTAAACTCTCACAGAAAACTATTTTCTCTATCAATAAGAACATGCCTGAGAATAAACACACATGCAACATTAGAAAACATGTATGAAACTATGAAAAGCACACCATCCAGAAATTAGCCAAAGTACTAAATTACAAGGGACAAATTTTAAAGGAGTCTGAATACATCCTTTGATTTCAGAGTCAACATGGCTATCAAGAGTGAGAGAAGTGATGTAACCAAACCTGTGAAGACCTGAAGGGTAGAACATTTTTAGAGTATTAACTGAGATGGGCTGTTACCTTCCACAGTTTATAGCTTACTTTTGGTGACACGCTCATTCTGGATACCTTAATGCTAAACTTGGAGCTTCCTCTTTCTCTGCTGCCTGAAAACACAAGGCTTGAAATCAAATTCTGAAATCCAAGTAGGCAAACATACAAAACTGGGTATGGAGCGAGTTTTCCTTGCATCCCATTTCTGAAAAGCTCAAGTACAGATGTCACATATTATTGTATACAGAGTCAGAGGTACTTACATATCAACCACTAAAGCAACAGATCTGACTCCAGAGTAACACTGACACAAGAAGTTCAGTGTTACCATTACTTACTCTGCTTCACACGAAGCACAGACCTGATGATACACCCCCAGCTCTTGATGAGTCAATGAAGTGTTTAAACACAGATCTGCTGTATTCAGTGAAACTTAAAAAATACTTTAGCCCTTTGCTGATCTCAGGGACTCACCCACAGTCACGCAGGAAACAGAGGGCAGAGCAGCTGTGAATGGCGCTGACTCGCTGTAATACTGAGCCACAAAACCACCCCTCCGTTTTCAGAGACTGCTCTAGCTCTGTATCAAACTTACATGTTTTGTGAATCACATCTTCATGGTAGGAATGTAGCAGCATGCAGTAACAATAAGTCAAACAGTTGTCTTGATAAAATGTTCCTTTGCATGTGTAAAAAAGACACCACACACCATTCCTGAGTGTTTTTTATAACAAGATTGCTTGGGTTATCTTCAGGAAAAAAAAAAAGACTATATACCTGAAAGATAACCCTTTTCATTTCTGACCACAAACACAATGGGAGGGCAGGCAGGAGACATGGACTTGAAACCTCTTAACCTAAACCATATCCCTTTCACCACGAGTTTCCCAACAATTAAGAAAGATATAATAAACAGCCCAGTTTGGGTAATACCAAATGTTGGTTTCTTACTTAAAAGTTTCAGTGTAGTTGTTTTTCCTTCTTGTATTTGAGTGCTTTTATTCATGTAATATGAGAAAATATACACAGAAGTGCCCCATTACCTCTGCCATTTTCTTTTTATACACTTACAGGTGACGACATGAAAACATGTTTATTTCAGCAGAGCCTTGTGCAGAGCTGGTACCATGCAAAACCAAAACCAGGTTCACAAGTAGCCCATATGCACAGCCTCTCCAAAAAATTTACATGTTGCCCATAGTTTAATCAGAATTTGCAGAGACAGAAAATGCGTCTTCAGTTTACCAGATGCAGGTGTTTATTCCACAGGGAAGAATGAGACTAAAAGGCCTGGAAAATATTTTTGTCTTTTCCTATTTAAGCCTGTGCAAAGAGATAGACAATGTTTTGCAAATAGATGTATTTTAAATACACATCCTGGACATGTTTATACTCCATTTGCGACTAACACAGGGAATTGAGAATAAAGCTGTGCTAAGTCCTGTGGCTTGAGACAGGACACATGGGTATAAGCACACAGCTGTGTGAGCACACGTCAGGCACTGACACACACCTAAGACAGAGCTGTGAAGGGATTTCACCACCTCTTTTCCAAATGCAAACTGTAAAAATTTTAAAAAAATCTTGGTAGATTCTGAGCCATTTCAAGAGCAAGCATTTTCTCCAAACAAATATCTCCTTGAAACCCAGAGACCAAGCATGTCTTGCAGGGATGATTATACAGCATCCAGAAGGGGAAAGAGAAGCAGAACAAGAGAAGAACTCCATCAGAGAGAAACTGGGAAAACCAGCACAAAACTTCTCTCTATATAATTACATTGGTAGAATAATGGCAGGATTATATAAAAGGAGCAACCAGAGCAAACATTGCTACTGCCTGGATTAATCAGACATAGCTGTTCCTGAAACTGTTACATAAATTGACATGAGTTCAGTTTGCATGTATAATATCAATTCCATCTCATTTTTCATATCAAATTATGTCAGATTTTAATTAAAATCTTTTAACTGAAAATTAAAATGTCAGTGGTGATGCACAGATGCTGCTGAACAGATTTACCTTCTCCCTAATTCTAACAAAACAAAAAAAGGAGGAAATACCTAAGAGCAAGAGTTTCAAGTGATTCTCCACTCAGCCTGCAGCAAGGAGTGGCCACTGAATTAAGTCCCAGGGGCTCACTTTCTTTCTGAACTTACCTCTTGCTGCCAGTTACATGCCTGTAGGATCAAGGACTACCTTGAACTCAATGAGTCAAATAGCAGGGCAATGTAAAAGCAAATAGCTCCTAAATGCAGTACAACAGTAATAATACATTAATCAGGAAACTCCAAACAGCTTTTTCACTCATCAGGCAAAAGATGGCCCCTTGGCAAAACTGAAGCCTTGAACTCCACCACCACCCCATGCAGACACATGCATGTCCATTCTCATCTGCCTCAGCTTCCCCCAGAATTTGGGTGAGACTCAAACACAGTGGCTGAACACCACCTTCCACCTCTCCAAAAATATTCACCAGCAATTTTCTTTCCAGAGCCACTGCTCTACTGAAGCCTAACTCCACTTCTTCCAACTGCTAATTGCTTCAAACAAGCTAACGTGGTTTGACACACCAGCACTCATTTACCAACAGCTCCCAAGGGGCGCTCCCCAAGGTCCCTTTTGGACCTCCTCCTAACATCGAACTCACAACTATTTAATCAGACTGTTCAATCTACATCCAAGGTCCACAGAATCTCTGGCATGAAGTGAGACCTGCAGCTCTTTTCTCCAAAGTTACTGATGTTTCCAGAGGTTCTTCTGTTTAGTTCAAAGGAGTTGGAGTTATAAACTCTGTCTGCCTCAAACTAGCCAGCAGCTTCAGCCTGAATTTCTAAGTGCACACATGTTTGGGCCCAGCACCATACACAACCAGGCTCTATTGATACTGCTGGCCATTTTCTGAAACCTTCTCTGATTCTACAAATAAAGCCCATTCTCTGACTTACCTTCATTTTCTAGGTACAAAAAAAAATAAAGGAGTCAATAAAGTGTTGCATATTGGAATGTACTCTTACAGTGAATGGGGAGCCCTTAGGCAGAGTGGGAACATAAACAAAAATTAAGGCATGAGTCATACAGTGCAAGTCAGAGGGGAAAAAAAGGAAATAGAATAGTGAAAATAGCGATTTTCACAAAGAGGGTGAAAACATTACAGACACAAGTCGTAAACAGGGGCCCATGAAGAAGTGGCTCCCAGGCACAGGCAGCAAACTTCAGAAGTGGAGAACCTAAAGAGCTTTTGACACCTTGCTCAGTTCAGCTTTCCATCCTCATTAAAAAAGCACCTGAAAAAGGACTCCTTCATTCTCCTGGGAGCACATTTACTTCTCAACAAATGTTACTGAGACTTGCACTGTTGACGTCAATAAAAGGAGGGTAGTTTAATCCCTAGAGCTAGCTTTGGCTTGCTGATTTGATGAGGATCTGCTGCTGGAGCTGCTAATGGTTTGAGTCTAATTTTGTGGTAATCCGTGTTCTCAGTGACTATATTTATTCCCTGTTCCTTGCTGCTGAGGTATCTAACATCACTGTACCTGTCAGGTGCTGGGAAACGAAAATTGTTTCTCTGCAGTATTAAAAAGGTTGAAAAAGGAAAATGGACATTACTAATGGGCAGTGTCAGCGCTGCTGCTCATAGAGATTATGGCAGTTCCAGAGAGCTGAATTACATTACATATTTGCACTGAATAGGAAATTCTCTTCTCCTTAGCTGAGTCTTGCTCTTAAAACAGATCAGCCAGCAAAAAAAGAAAGAATAGAGGTCAGAATGGAAGAAAAGCCAGCCTGATCTTTTCAGCTATCTGCAGAGCACAGGCACTCCCCCACCAACCCCTCCAGCCCTGTGCTGTGGTGTGCGCCACGCAGCTGTGCACAGCAAAGACTGGGGATGCAGAAGGTAATCAGCAGTTCTCATCTTTAAGACTAAAGGTCAAACTGAACCAACCCCTCCAGTGGTGGCAGAGGCGTGTGGTTCCAGCAAACCCCCAGAGGCAGAGACACATCAGGACAGCCAGACAGCACAGTGACACTCAACATGCCACTGCTTCACCAGCAGTGGCTCTGCCCTAACTTGTCAACAAACCCAAGCATTTTGTGCACGACTCCCAGGGTCGGTTCTCCTACTGCTCGTCCTTTGCAGGCCCAAGGTGGGTTGGCCGGCTGCGTAAGCCCAGCAGCCAGCACGGAGGCAGCAGGCATAGCCTGGCTGGTCTGCACTGAACGGCGAATGCCTGAGACATGCAAGACACGTGGTGATTCACAGCACCCATTTCTGTTGCCAGAACTGTTTAATAAACCCCTAGTAGACTTGAGGCTTGAAATTTCACAGGGATGTTTAGACTGAGAGCTTATACAGTGACAAACTTCTGGCTTTGAAAAAGACTGTTAAAAACCTATCTTTGGTCGTTTACACATCCTCTCCTCTAGTGCGAGACCTGCCATCTGCCTGCTGCGATTTGCCAGTGACGCTGCCGCATCACCAGCCGCCGCACTGCTGCCGCCGCGCCGCTACCACACTGACAAAAACCTTCCTTGGTGCTTTTACCCACATGCTGCTTTTAGACTGTTGCCTGAGAAGGTGTACAAGGCTTAGCCTTAGAGGCAGAGGGCATTTATATCCCAAGCACTGCCACACAAGTAGGCTTTTCCTCCCAGGGAGTGGTGAAGAGTAGCGACATCTCAGAAGTCCAAGCGGGGAATCCCAGGGAGCTGACGCTCCTCTGCGGGCACTGCAGAGAGGCTTCCTGTCACCTGCCCCTTCTTCAGCACTGCATCCACCCCTGCATATCCTCCACCCTGCTTTTTGGACACCAAGCAAGCCCCCCAAGAGCTAATAAAAATGTCAGCCCTCCCACAGACCCCCTCATTTGACCTTCGACACAGTCAAATTCTCCCTCCGTGCATCAGTTTATCACCTGCAACATCAAAATCACTCACATGATTTCCATTCCTGCCTCACCCCACAGATGCTGACCTGTGGAAGCAGCACATGGAACAGCAGTGGCTATGTGCTCAAACAGGAGACTCATGCCATTTATTTGGCATACAGCAAATTCATGTCCCCTGATCCTTCCTTACCTGCCTGAACCCAAATAGATACAGACTGTTTAAAAAAGAGGTAATTTGAATAAATAGCAGTCCTAACACATTCCAGGAGCATTCCTGAAAACCAATCATTTGGATGAATTTTATTCAAAAGCCTCTAAACAAACACCAAGCTCTGCTGTAGCACTGCTGCTTTCCCTTTGCCTTAGTAATTCAGTTCCCACTGTGGGGGACTATTTATCTCATTCCCCTTGCAACGCAAAAACCATTTCTCCAGTCAAACCTCTACATTATAAATGGTTATTTTTTTCCTTTGTCATAAGCCTGCTGATAGTCTATTTCATACAGAGGAAAGGCACACAGCTGAATGATGAAGGTGGCAGCAGAGAAGCAATTGTGCTCACACAAAGGACCTCTCCCAGGATTTTATACTGTTTGTGAAGTTTGACTCCAGTGCCATGCTGGCTGTACATGACTGTGATTACACTGACTAGGTTATTCTGATTTACGGGAGGGAGAGAGATGGAGAGACAGGAAATTGGCCCAGCAATGATGTACTAATGTACAGCTCCTTTCCAGAAGCTCAATGCCTGTAAATACAAAAATGTTAAAACCATGTTTTTGATAAGCATGACAAATCACGTAAAGTCATTACAATTTTATTAGAGGAAACATTTTCAAATGCATTGATTAAATTAGGAATAATGACTTGGACCTAAAGTTATAAACCTCTAATTTCATCAGCACTAATGACCTCCTGAATAGAAGGGAGGAAGTCAGCATCCTCATGGCTGAGACAAAGAGTGCACAGCACATGACACCAGCCCTTTGTGAGCCACCCTGCAATGGATAAAACTGGGTGAGAAGACCAAGACTGTGGAGAGTCAAATTAGAGTCCACATGTTAAATAGCTTCAGCTACCTGAGATTTTAAACCCTGTTTAAAATTAATTAATTCTTGAGCTCCAAGGAACATTGAGACACTTATTGTAATCAAAAAGTAGCCTATATAAAAGCAGGGTTATTCTGTGCATGTTCACAATGAAGCCTATGGAAAAATAAATGTGTTCAATCTGTAATCATCTTCCCAATGCAAATGGCTTCTGACATACATTTTCCAAAGTATAAGTTGCATGCAAACATACCACACACCAGACTGCTAACTCCAAAGGACATGCAGCAAGGAGCCTGTCACCAGGTGGCATTCACCTTCCCACTCTCCTGTAGCACTACCACTCTTCTCTCACAGAAAGTCTCACTCCTCCCTAACACTGACACTGATTTCCCTCCTCAGTTCTGCTGAGAGGAAGAAGGCAAGGAAAGGTGTAGACCTTCACTGCACATAGAGACTAAGGATCTATCCAATTGCCTTTTACCTCCCTGATGCTGATTGAACAAAGTCAGCCCATCCCTGAGTGGGCCTAACATGTAACCTGTACTTCGAGGTGCCATTGTCAAGATTAGAGAGACCTGAGCTTGATAAAGAGCAAGGAAATGAGCAAAGATGACAGTGCATCTTCTTAAATGTTCCCCTGGGTCCTAGAGATGGACAGGACTTGTTCTCATCCCTGACATGACTGAGACAATCTCAGGATCACATGAAACCTAAATTCGCCTCCAAATGCCTGCACTCACTCAGCAGACCAAGAGGAAAGTAAAGCATGGATCTCATATCCTGCTTCCCAGACTGTGAGGATTGGTGTGACTGCTGCAAAACCCAAAAAGATTCTTTATACTTCCTCCTGGTGGAAACAGTCAACTAAAACTGAACTGTTCATTCACTAGTGCAGACCTTAATTGGAGCCTTCTATACTGAATCCTCCTTTTATCCTCCCATAACAGGAGGGAGTTATAAAGGATGTTTTATCCATTTTCTTTTTTTCTCCTCCCGTGTTTAGCCCTTTCCCTTTTGCTCTATGACAACTGGAAGCAAGAAGGAAGAGTGAAATTAATGTCTGCTATGTCTGTCAAAATACAAGGAACTGGGAGAAAGAAAACTGTTCTCCCCTAAACTCAACAATTATCATTATCTGGCATGTCTTCTGAAACCAGCAAATATAAGAAACTGGTGTTGAAACAAAAATTGTCTTTACAAAGGTTGTACCTTGAACTTTAATATCAAAGAATAAAATAGAAAATCATGCAACATTGTGGAAAAATAGCAGAACTATCTGAGTGCTTTCCCTCACCTTCTCTCATTAATGCAGTCTTTAGATTTATATATTTCTCTTTCTTGTAAGGACTACAATGCGTGATTAATTAATTCATTCACTAAACTTCATCATCGTTGTTTAATCTGTCAGATAAATGGGAAACAAATACTGATAATATATGGCTGTGCTTTAACACTGTTTCTGCCTGTCTCACCATGAGACATCCAAAAAACAAGCCTCACCTCAAACAAGGAACAATTTAGCTTAATCTCCCTTGGAGACCCAAAACTCATTCAACACCCTGCCCACCTCCCCTGCCCCATCAGAGTACCTTGTATGGTGAAAAACTGAATTTCAGAGATTTGGATCTGAACATCTGGGACACATGAGAAGCTCGGACCTTGCTGGCTACAGACACTTTCCTGCATGGTAGAAGCTAGAAAGATGCTCTTCTGTGCACCCTTGGACTTTCCAGGGACACAATTCAGAAATAATCTCATTCGTGCATCCAGGAACAGGAGAGAATGATGCACCTTGCACATTGTACATAAATTCAGTCTAAAATCCACACAATTAGTTATTAGAAGTAGATCACTACTAAAAGATTCTTACTTTTTTCCTTAAACTGAAATTCCATAGTCAAGGTATGAGATTAGTTGCTCTTTTTATTTTTCCTTTTCTTTGGTACAGGAATAAATTTTCTATTATTAGTCTGTTTCTGTCACTAAATTCGTAGTGTGTGCAAACACTGATGGGTGGTTTTTTGCTCTATCAAACTCTGTTCTGTTCTAACAACTGAGAACTACATCTTTTACTGCATTACACAAAGGAAATATTTAGAACAAACAGAAAGGGAACGCTGGCTACCCACATACATTAAATATCTGACAGTAAATTGAAAACAATACATGTGGTAGTGCAGCTGCACAACATTATGATAATTGAATCTGTTCCCTCTCTCTCGAGCCACTGAGTTTCAGCCTTTTTTCAGTGTTCTTGAGTTATCTTTTTTTTATAGACTTCATTTCCAAACTCTTTCCATCTTTATTTTTTCCCTTGAACTCACCTCTGAGAGACTTAATGAGGACAGAAAATTGATCAGCGAGTACATTTTATGCCTTATTTGAAAGCACATAATGTTTCTCACAAGTTCTCTTTGCAGGAAGATGTGTCTGCAAGTACTTCTCTTCTATAAATATATTAAGAAAGATGAAAGAGAGAGAGACACAGCAGTCCAGGACTTGGACATGGGCTTGTACCATTCAGCTTCCACAGGAAGATTCACTCCCAGTGTACAGGCACAGGGCTGAGCCAACCACTGTAGTGTAACACCCTTGTAGTAACCACTGCTGGAAACCACGGCCGGTCTGTCACCCCTCTGGGGATCACAGCTGGAACAGTGTTGTCTCACAGGCAACTTCTAACTGCAGTGAGTGCTCACGTGATAAATGGAGTCATGGCCATCATCAGGTCGCCTCCAGAAAGGTCTTTGCTCAACTCCTTTGGAACTTTCCTGATAATTGTTCTCTTGGGTAGTTATGTGTGGCAATAAGGAAAACCCACCTACCAGAGCAACTCCCAAATCAGCCGTGCCATGGACATCGAACAGGTCAAGCTGATGTCGAACAGGTTGCACGCAGATCCTGTATTTATGTTACTGAGATCTCAAGGGATTTTGGGGTGGGTGCTGTACAGGGAGAGAGTATTCTATTCTTAATGAGCACTTTGGCTCCTACAAAAATTAACAGTAACAAGCTAACTACTAAATCTTCACTGATTTCAGTCTATGCAGAAAGGGGAGGGGAAATGGTGTGGCAGAAATCGTATACTCCAGATTGCAGCCCAGGTCATGAATCTCCAGTGCCCCAAGTAACTCACCTGTGCTGAAACTGAGCTCCCTTCAAGAAGTGTGAGGCTCAATCCTGCTCTGTGTTTCATTCTTATTAGATTTAAAAAAATATTTTTATTAAATTGAAAACAAAGCCAAAAACATATAATGGTTAGTGTTCAAAGCCAAATTTTCATCTGTTTACGGACCATTATTTACATATGGGGTTTTTGTCTCCCAGAGCTATCCAATTCAAAATTAATTTATAGCCCTGTCTTCAGAAAAATAACAAACCACAGTATGAGAAGACCTCAGCATGGGAGATATAATCAACCTTCAGCAGAACACACTGGGGTGCAAGTGAGCTAACAAACAACTACAGGGGTGGTAGGAAACAAAATCAGCTAGTTACCCTTAAAAATACCAGAACAGTATGGCAAACATTTTCTTCTCTATTGCTGACTGCTATAATTAGTGGTTAGTAAATACTTGTGTGATGGCAGCAACCAGATGTCAGAATGGGATGTTGTACAGCACTGATAGGTATTGTATGAACAAAACTAGGCAGCAGTTGGCCTAAAGTGTTGACTGTTACTATTGCTTGCATTATTCTAATTTCTGGGGGGGGGGGGGGGGAAAAATCTTACTCGGAAGGAAATTTTAAAAAGCACTCAAAATGTACCTTGGCTCATCAGTTATGCTATTAACACAGAATAAGTGTGTTAATAATAATTAAAAATAAATCCTATGTTAATAATAAAGAAAAATTACTCAGAGCAGTAACAGTAAATTACATAGTTTGAGATAAAGTCTAATAATAGCAGTAGTTTTCTTGTTCATATTGCTGCATGTGCTGTTTTTGAATGGGGTGATGGGTTTAAGACAGTTCCCATGTTATCCAACAGTAACTTTCAAACTGAACTGGAAATTGGTTTGTGAAAAATACAAGTATATTTAATTGCAAAATGGACTCAAGATATGCATCAAATCAACTCATCCTATAAGACTCCATTCATCTGTAATTCTCACCAGCAACAAAAATAGAAAGTGGGTAGGAAGCTGTTTCAAGTGCTGTTCCGTTAAGCTTCCCACTGAGGTACTCTAAATAAAAAGTTCAAGGTTTCTGCAGAAAGAGTAACAAATCCATCAGGACTTCGTGAAGGGTGTGTGTCCTCGGTTTTCCCACAAACTCCTCTCCATCCTCAGAGCTGTGGCTGTGGGAGCGTGGTGGCTGAGACCCTCTCACCGCAGACAGCTCATCTGAGTAGGAGTGTGTTTAACGGGACCGTTCGCAGCAGTCTCCCTACACACTGCTCATGCTAAACTCAACACTCACACCAGATTGTCAAGATCTCCTTTGAAACTGTAAATTTTTATATTCGTAAGATACGAAAAACAGAGGTTTAAACCATTAACCTGGCTAAGATCATTAACATGCAACTGATTTTCCACTTAAATATTTTCATGCAGCTGTTACATCACAGACTAAAACTCAGACCCTTGAGCAAGCACAGTGTGCCCGCCGTCAGTCCCTCACTCACTCAAGTGGACAGAAAGTCTGCCCCCAGCTACACACAGAGGTCAAACAGCACAGCTTAGGCACACACTATTAATAAGTGGTTATAGCCAAGGTCAACAGGGTGAATATTTTAAGAAAGGAGAAGCCTCTTCCCCTGCCCATAGGAGACAAGAGAAGGAGTAGGAAGTCTATTGAGGCTAAGGAAGGGAAGGACCTCACTAGCTGGTCATGCTGCAGCAGGAACACCCCTGCCAGGATGATGGCAAGTCCCAGCCCAAGGGCTGCGGTTCAACAGTGATGAGGGGGGATTACAGGAGGACATAAGGAGGTGAAAGGTAAACAAGGATGTACCGTTTCCCCTCATCCAGGATTAAACACAGGCCATGTGCAAAGCAGAGTTTCACCAGGCTCATCGCCAGAGTGCAGCGAGGGGAAGGCAGCACTCGGCCCACACAGGACTGCACCTTCAGGAAACGTGGGCATCGCTCCCACCCATCTGCTGTGGAGTGCACAGGGCCCTCCAAGACCAGAAGGGGAAGCAGGAGCCCAGCCCTGCCACAGTGCAGCACTTGGGTAACAGCTGCTGCCGGGCTTCCCAGGGGCTGCATCCAGCTGCACGCACCAAGACACCCTGCTCTTGGTTCTGCTCACAGGGAGATCTGCCAAGGGGAAGTCAGCTGGCAAAAGCCAGTAAAACCTTCAGCTCAAGCTAGCAGAGATCCTGCTGTGACCCTGCCAGCTCTGATGGTGGGTCAGATAAAGGGCTCTGCACTCCAGGTATCTCATAAAAAGAGATTAAAGCATCACAGTCAATGAGACAGTTTCTTTCTATTTGCCCACTCAGGCAGAACGATTTCCCCTCCAGATTAATTTCTGCCTTCCTCCACTCAGTGGAGGCCCCAGGGTGTGCAGCAGGTGGGAGGCATAGGAAAGGCACACCAGAACAGAGAGGGGCACAGCCAGGGAGGAGGCCTGTGTCCCTCCTCCACATTCATCCTCCCAGCAGTGGACCATTCCTACAGGATGACCGTGCTTCCTGCAATGGCAGGGACACAGACCCATAGGCCGCAATGCAAATGTAAGTAAGTCATTACAAATATAATGGAAAAAGCATTTAGTTGTCACAGAACTAAACAATTATTTTCATGGCTTTCAGAAAGTCCATCCAGACTGACTGTGGAGGTTCGTCAGACTGGGAAGTATTCTCTGCTCCTTGCAAATGTAGCTTTGACTGATGAGGGAACACAACACAAGAATTAGTGATGTGCCTTGTCAAACTTTGTCAATAATGCAACAAAGAAGCCAGAAGATGCAGCTGAGGTGTGAGAACAACAGATGGAAATTCTGCCAAGATAATGCTGCTTTCCTCCAAGGACAGCCATGACCTATCCAAGCTCCGGGGATGGTCATCTATCATGTCAGCATTCCCATCTTTCCACAAAAGGGTAAAGCTAGCTCCCCAAGGCTCAATACCTGTTAAACCCCTCCATCAGAAGGAATAAAAGAGAAAAAAGCAGTGATACAGCAACACTATATATCAGCCATGCAGTTACTGATTGTACATGAAGTCCATATTGGCTGCTTTTCCATAAAATTTGCAGAGCACCACCCAGTTGAAGTCTGTATCAACAAAAAGCACTTGGCCACCTGGCAAAAGGAACCCATTGATCAAGCCTCAGGTATGGAAATGCACAAACATTTTTTCAAAGATGAAGGTCTGTAAAGGAACATATACATATACTGTCACTTCCATGTGCCTAATATCTGTGCTGTGCTTCATTCCAGGTAACTAATTACAGCAGGACAGAGACACGAATGCCCCTGTTCACCAACTGCTTGTGAATCCAGATTTTGTGGGTGTTAGTTGACATTTCTAGGTAAATGCAGTGTACTCATGAGAAACAGCGTGGTACAGGATTCTCTTCCAAAGCACTCAGTTTGTTTTTCCAAGTTGAGAAACTGACAGGATAATACCTCTAATGCACCGAAAATATTTGCTGTATAGTCCCCAAGAACCCCTACTCCCCTTTAGCACAGGCTGAGGTTTCTGTTAGTGCACTGAGCATCGAGAGAATGGCAAGATAAAGAATCTACATTCTCCTGTCTACAGCATCTCTACTGTAACTGCTGCTTACCACACCCTGAGCAGTGCCTCAGCATACTGACATCTGGGTTTGCACTTATCCTAAGTTCTTTATGGATCATAATTCTGAACATTGTTCCCTGTACAGAAACTTTAATCTCTCAACCTGATTCAAGCTTCTTCTACACGACAGCTAAGTACAACATTCAAGCCCTAAGGTCAGATTATTAAAATTTATTTCAAGATCATGTACTACAGAAAGCAACAGCTTCAAGCAGGAGCCTATGTGAACAAATAAAAAGACAACAGGGAGCCTTTCTCATCTGTCAGGTGACTGTTCACATTTTATTTAGTCTGTTAAGCATATTGCTGCTGGTTTGGAATGAAGATCAACACCGTTTGCAGACAAATACAATAGATTTGGCCTCACCCCACAATAATAATGGCCTGTTTTACACTAAGCTCTGCCTGACACCACTGTCTTCTGGCATGCACTTAAGCTTCAGCTGCACCTTCTGGAAAGAGCTGCAGTGTTATTAATATGCTTTGTATACCTCATATGCTTCAGAGTCACTGAAACCAGCCATAGCACCTCCCAAACCGTGCATCTTTCAGTACTCCATTCCTGTGAGAGCCAAAAGCAGAGACTTTGCCCTAAGCTCCCTCTGCCCCTGCTTATCTGGAGCTGCTGCAGTGCTCTCACAGCCACAAAACACCCTGGGTATAAAAAGGTGGCTTTAATTACTGGGTGACACTGTGATGTTTTCAGAAATAGAGAAGCCTTCTTCTCCCATTTTCTGTTTCACAGCCTATCCCCAAGTCTCTAATAACATATATTCACACCTCCACATAGAGTTTAATGGAAGTGGAAAGAGATTGTTCATCTGCAGACAACATATCATTTTTCTCTAAAATGTGAAAAGCTAAGTAAAATGTCACGATGAAAGAAACTCCAGGTGACTTTAAATTATTTAACTGTCCACACAAAGTCTTTGCATACATCTTGAAACGAACGGTTCCTTTCCATTAAATAAAAAGTACATATATTTTTAAGACTTTGGAATTAAAAATGCATCAAGAAAATGTTCTGTCTCTAAGATGGTGCAAATCTTCATAGTTCTGCTGATTTCAACAGACTGAAGTACAACAAAAACACTTTTAAGTGGACAAAAGTAGTTTAAAAATATGTCTTCAAGTCCTTAATCTCAAAGTTGGGGGAGAATTACTCTTCGCACACCTAACTCTCAAGAATTTTGTTAAAAAACAAACAAACAAAAAACACCGAGCTATGAGGGCAGCACCAGCCTCAGAAAGCCTACAACAGTCAAATTTCATATGATTTTTTTTTTTTTGCCTTCATCAAAATAAAATCCATCACTCATTCTTCTAACAAATAATTCTGGTCAGGTTACTTACTAACGTTTCTACAGTTTAGTACAAATTCATTTTTTCACCTTGAAACATTTAAGGGAAGGTGCACCCAATAGATATCTCAATGAACTACACATCAATTTCTTGGTAATCTGCTAAAGAGATCATCCCTGCCATCTACAGAAACCTAAACTCCACTTTCTGAATGCTTTTCAAATTGCATAGTTTTTTGCATCTCTGCCCAGCCCAGAGGGAACAGAAGACCTGGCAAAACAACATCAAGCAAAGTAGGAAGTTTCCTTTACCACTACCACAAACTAGTTTCTGACACAAGCTGTCAAAAAAGAAAAGGCTACAAAGTAGGATGACTTCACTGGCAAATTTCATTAGCAAGATTTCACTGAAAGAGGAAAACCAAGGAGCCAACATCAAACACAAGCCTGCCACCTCAGGTTCCACCTGGGACTGGGGAAAGGGAGGCCTAAGGGCACTCTGTGACCCAGGGCCCATGGAAGGAGCACTGCCCAGTGCATTTCTCCTACAGCCAGTGCAGCACTTGCTGGAGGACAGGACCCACCAGTACCCCATCAGGGAACCTGCAGTTTCCCGTGGGCCATTCCCCACCCTGCCAAAGGGTCTACTGTGGTTAGCAGGACTACAAAGCTTTTTCCTCACACAGATGCTCTGGACCACATCCACCCCACTGAGGCCCTTGGAAAGGGCCACCACAGCCTTGTGAAGTGGTTTCAGCCCATGGCTGAGAGCTGCAGGTCCTGGACACCTGCAGAGGAGGTAACAGGAGGACACAACACTGACATCAGCCCCCAACCATCTTAATATTGGGACATTCAGGTTTGACGTATAAACTTTGCAAGTAATTGTTTGCTGGATTTTTAGTTGGGTTTTTTTGTTGCAATTGCAGGTTCTGTAGGTCCAGCTTCCCTCAAAAACCCTTCTGAAAAGAACATGTCTACCACTGAAAGCTGAAAAACAACTGTAATTACCGTGACTGTTAGGATACTCAAGTGAATGTATGTTATAGATGGGACATCCTCAACTCTGCAAGTCAGAAATACATTTCCAGTGCTTTTAGTTTATTTAAAGAAGGTCAGCTGCAGTTCTGTAAATGGAGCATACCTCCAGCACCAAAGGTCTAAAGTCACAAACTGAGCTGGAACATGCATCTCCTTACTGCAAATCCCCTAGTAATCTCAAAAACAGGAAATGAAACAAAAGCCCCCAAATAAATTGTATTTCAGGAACTGGTCAAAATACTGGACATTTCTTCCCAGAACCTCTGACCTTTACTCAATATCTCATGGAAAATAAAGATTCAAGGGATTTCTGCTTAGGATCACATTTTCCTCTCCTATGCATATCTTCAGCCCTCAGGCCAAAGAAACCTTAGAAGCCAAAAAGAGAAGAAACCAAACTACTCTCCAGAGCTCAGCTTGCTCACATTGCTCTTCCTGCTCCTTGGAAGGAGGTCCCTTCTCTCATTCTCTCACCAGGGAAGTGCCATGTCCTGACCCCAGGGGCTTCCACACGGGCAGGGTGATGCTGCAACCCTTCCTCTCGTGATGCTGGCACAGCAGGATGAAGGCAAAGGTCACCCAGATATCTCAATCTTCTACCATGTTCACCTCCTGCCACTCCACAACCATATGGCAAAAAACAAAGTTACCAAATCAGGGATTTCTCTTTCCAAGTAGCTATTAGTGTTATTTTACCTAATTCTTGCCAACATCTACACTGCAAGATGTCATCATACTACTATAAATTCATAGGATCATTTTCCAAATGTTCAGTGATTAAAATGAACTTGCTCTACTAACCTCCTTCTCAAAGACAGGAATATATGAAGTCTTAAATATTATTGAACCCAAAACTTAGAAACTGAAAACTTTTTTTGCTTAATTTGGGTTTGTTGTTTTGTGGGGGTTTTTTTGCATGGGGCAAAACACTTCAGTTAAACTTATTTTGGGCTTTTGCCTCCCCACTCCTGTTGCATATTCTCCCTCCATTTTAATCTTTACAGGAAACAATAACTACCTAGTGCTTTCTCTGTGCCAGAAGAGTCTCCCTGCGTGCTATCAATGCTGCAGGTTCCTCTTGTTTGTGGCAAGTGCCTTCCAGGACACGTCTGTAGAAAAGAGTAGGAAAAGCTTTTCTTTATGCTAACGGGGCTGGCATCTGTTCCTCATGTTACCACTTGCTCAGAACTACACTTCACAGATTCATCTCTCTTGCTCTTTTATTCCTTCTCACCATTGCTGACTCCGAGACACATTCACCTACTTAAATTCTGCTTGAGCTCAAGTTGTGTGGCATTAAAATGTTTTTAATTTCCAAGGAAAGGAAGGTTTAGAAAGGCTGTTCTCACTTTTGGAAAGCACATGCACACACAGAGTTTCCCCTGGTTAGAACATCATTAGCATTTCTTTCCAAGAATTTCATTGCTTGTAAATAGACTATTTTCAGGGATTCCGTGTTCGGTGTAAAATCTTGCACGGAGGTGTTGATTAGCCAAATGCCACTCGATTTACATGTCTTTTTTTTTTCTAGTTTGGATTTTTAGGAACATCCTGGGAGGTTAATGGGTACATAAAAAAGATTTGTGTAAAATGAGCCACGTGTTTGCTATGAAATATAGGCAAAAGGGACCTCCTTGACAGCTGCAACTTGTGTCTTCAGCAGATGAGTAGGAAACCAGTCTGTTATTTGGCTGCTGCTGAAACAGATTAACACACAGGCAGAGGAAAAAAGGAAGACCTGAAGAAGTCTTTTCTCCCATGCTCATTCATGTGACCTTCTGACATGAAATTAATCTCTTGGCCCCATCCATTTAGCAATAGGAAAGAACAAAACTCCTGTTTCAGTTAACAAGGAACACCACAGCATCGACCACAAATACTTGCCTAACTCTGCTTCTGGAGAACTTATATGTAGATAAATTAGGTAGTTCATTACACAGAATATTGCAGCGAGGGGAGGGGGAGAAATACAAACCAATAAAAAATTAGTATTAGTTAAGGTTTGGTTTTACAGGAATGCAGGAAAGGAGTTAATATGGACATTTTCACATTTGGAAAGCCAAAGCCATGTATCTTAGTCCATGTGATATCTCCATATTAAAACCACAGACTACAGGGGGTGCTGCAAATATTCAGAGCCTTAAAAAAATCAGGTAACTTATTCACATTTTCATGTTCTAAAACCCCTTTTAAAGTGGTTTACTGAAGTCACACAACATTCTAGAATTTGTTTAAAAAAAAATGTTTGTTTCAGCCAAGATTGGATTTGACTTCAGACTCTGTTCACATACCTAAGACTAGAGACCAATTCAAAATTTGTTCATCCCGTGGTTAAACCGTCCACAGACCTGCAATTATTACACTCTGGCATAAAACATTTCTTCTAATTTATAAGCCTTATCTGAGGTAACATGGTGATTGATGTTGGGTAAGGAAATTCTTCCAAATTTCACTTGAGGTTAAGATTTTCAACATATGCAAAAAAAAAAAAAAAAAGGCGTTCTAGTTATCAGCATGAAGCTGACATTTCTGAAATGCCAGATGAAAGACTACCAATATGTCTTTGCTTCTTTCAGCATTCCTAAATTTTCCCTGTCATCATTTTGAAATAGTGGGAGTCATTCCTCACAACACAGCAACCCACAAGCCTCTCTGATACCAAAATTGACAGCTACGTAGCAAAAGCCATGAAAACTGTTTTTCCTTTGTCAGATTAAAAGCAGAGCACAGACCCCTTAAAATAGGGCAAAAATCCAGAGAAATTTAAAAGATTTTTGAGGCTCTTGACAAACAGCTGAACCAAACCTTTGAGAACAGCCAACGAACACCCTCGTTCGGATACACTGAGTGTATAAGTGACTCTGAAAATTGAATTTATCCTAGAAATCCTCTGAAAACAAATGGCTACTGCACTCTGTATTCACAGACAGCAGCAGCAAAATCCCCCTGAAGTAAACCTGACCTCAGAGGCAGACACAGTTTAGGGAGTGGTGAAATCCCAAGTTAATACTTCCTGCTCCATATTCACTGTTCCCCCATCTTATTACACAAGCTCACCCCTGTAACAAACATTTCTTTCTCTGCACAGATACCCACACAAACCCTCACATCTCAGTGCCTTTATCTATAGGAGTTTTAATACCTTTGGCTACAGGAGTGCTACATTAAAAGGGGGGGTAATTTTGTTGATTTGTCCCCTGCACCACATCAGAAAGGTATCATGCGCCAGCAACTTCTCCACCCTCAGGATGCTGCTCTCCTGTTTCTCCTCTCACTCCATGCAAGCCTTTTAAATCACTTTTAATAACCCAATAAAGTCACACATTTGCCTACAAACGAGGACCAAGCTTGATGCTATACCAAAAGCAAGGGGAAGCTTTCAGCTCAGAGAGTTGATGTGATCTATCTTTTCAGTTTACCCAGCTGACAAGTAATAAGGGCAAACTGTTCATCTCCTACAGCAAGTGAAATTACAGTGTTCAAAAGCATTTGAGATGGATTAAGAGTAACTGAATGAAGCTAGCTGATTAAGAATGAGTTGCATTAGGCACTGAGGTGTTTAAACAAAGATTAAGAAAGAGTACATGTGTTTCAGTTGGGAGAACTGAAATAATTAAATGTCACTAGTCCCACTGAGCGATGCAGCACAGACAGTAGTTTTGGAACATCAGGTCACAGATGGAGACTGGACTAGGACTAACCTGTACAGAATACCAGAGTTACTTTCTGGTCAACACAATATACCTTAAGTTTTACCTGAAAAAACAGATTAACACATATTGCATGTGGGTCTAAGAAATTGATCTTCAGGGCATTTTCTTGAGCGCTTTTACACACACATCGGATGAAGTTAAAAACACTGGGCCTTGACAGGTTCCCTTAGGTCATGTAATCCCATTCCCTGCTACAGCACAGAAGCACATCAGGTACCTAACACTACACCTCCACTCTCCCACACCCACCCCAGCAGCACCCAGGTCCTACAGTGGTGGGAGGGCAGTGAAGGAGCAGCAGAAAGAGAAATGAAGGCAGAACTGGAAGAGTGGAAGGAGAATTGCAGGGATGCCAGAAGAAAAAGCTTGCCACTGAAGTGCTGCAGTAGAAGGAGAGTGACTACAGGTAAAGGACAACCAACCACTAACTGGGTTAATATACACAAGAATCTCCAGGCTACCAAAAACTAAACTGCAGGTGAAGGGACAATGCTGTGGAGGTCCCTCCCACAGCTCCTTCTGGAACTGTCACTTGGGGAAGTCTGACACACCTCTGTGAGTATCAGAGACAAGGAAAACACCAAGGGGTTGGAAGACAGCAATTTATTCTTCAGAAAAAGCTCTAAAATTACAGGATTTCTATTAATTTGTCCCATAAAATTTTCTCCTTCGGTTTCGACTTTAATAGGGTTGATAGGGAAAGAATATGGAAAGAAAGGAGGATTTAAAAAAAAAAGAAATATGGGAGACAGGGAAAACTTACATTAAATTTAACTTAAATGGAAAGAAGCTTAACTTGTCAAAACAACAATAGACAAGGGTCTTTCCTATGACCCAAAGCACATCCCCAAAAGATCTCTCCCATAGCCATGGTGAATCAAAAGTATGTTTTCCAGCATGGAAGCAAAGCTGCTGCCCAGTCTGTTCTGATACTGTAATCACTCTGTTAACCACAAATCCCCAGGGTAACTTTCAGCTACATAAGTTCTTTTTTTTTTTTTAAGAAGCTTTATAAATAAAGACCTTTTCGATTTGCCTGCATGGCATTTTCGTTGAACTGATGAGCTTGGTATTGCAGTTCCTACACTCATTAATGCAGCCTACATTCAGAACCAAGACCTGCTCTAAAATCCATGGTTCCTGTACATCTAGGAGCTGCATCTAGCATGAGGAGGGTGGAAATAAGAATAAATTTAAACCTTTCTGTGTTCATTAAAACACCTAATGAGAAAATTGCTGCCTAGAGCAGTTAACGGTAACTTGTTATTGCTGACTAAGACAGCAGAGCTCCTTTGTAAATACAATAAATGCTATTTCAGCTACTTTGGCCCTAAATAAAAGAGCCAGCATATTCATTCACAGAAGAAAGTGTTAGGATTTGTATGGTCTGCAAGTGCCTGAACATTGTATTTATCCCACTGAAGTGCAAAGCTGTACAGAACAGGATCCTCTTCTCACTGAGGTCAGGACAGCTTTTGAATCAAATGGGAGCAAATTAAACCCTGGCACCTAAGGGTTCTACCTAGGGTGGTAGAACTGGTAGTAAGAGGACTTTTGTGTCCAGAGTTTTAAGAGTAAAGATAGAACAACCTGGTTTGAAAAATACCACAAGTGCATCACTATGTTGTGCAATAGCTGCACATCTCTTCATAAAGGAGACATGTGCCACCGTGGTTGGAAAGCACAGTTATTCAAATTCAGACAGGCAGCATTTTTATTGTTCTTGAATGCTTCAAACAAACAAACCTCAGAGACAACATGAAAGTCATGCAGATTTCAATCACAGTTATTTCTGGAACTGTCAAAACTAGAAGGGAATATCCTCTCCCTCGCATTTTTAATCAGCTTAGAACCAAAACACGGGAGTATTTTCTCACCATCTCACATCACTGAACAAACATTAACACTTTCATCCCAAATGATGCTACAGGAAACTATTCAGTCACCAGGGCAATAGAAAGAAAATATCACCAAGCTGCTCCTTAGTCTGTCAGCAGAGCCTGCAGTGTCACAGTTGGGCTCTACCACTCCAGTGCTCCAGGCACAGACACACGGCACACACTTCACACCACGCCAGCACCCACTTACAGACAGACCATTCAATATTGCATGACTGCTCTTTGTAATGTATGCATGCTGATACATCTATTGCCATTCAGAGAACTACAGGCAGCAAAACTGGAACCACCAAGCCCTAACAGGGACTTTGATCTGCTATTTTTTTTGTACAGAAACTTTTCTAGTAAAAATCTATTATAACCAGTATGGTACAAACTGGCAAGTGACAGCAAAGCAAGCTCTGAGGAACATTCATATGGACCTGCTCTAAGACAAAGACATCTATTCTACCATGCTGAGTTTAATACATTGCATTTCACCTATTACATTGAGCAAGGGCAAGGCATGTTCCCATACTCACAGCAGTGGAGTTAAATTATGCATTCAGAGCTAATTATGTGATAGGCTGTTTAAACCCTGTCATTATACATGTCAAATAAGGAGAATGCAAAAATGTAGCTCCCGGGCAAATAAGACAGACACAGGGTGTGGGTGAAAGACATCAACTTCCCCTAAAGGACTGTAATGCCCAAGACACCAGTTGTCTACCTCCACCATCTGGACAAAACTCAGGCATATGGCAAAGACATGAAATCCTTATCGTTTTGGTGTCCCAGCTGAGGTGGAGGTGTGTTGGCAGATGTAGGTGCCTGTTCTCTGCAGTTCCAAGTGCTTTCTTAAACCAAGCATAACTTACAAACCATCTTGCAAGGTAGCATGGCTGGGAGTTATTTTTTCTTCTCTGGTTTTCCTCATTATGTACGTTTTCTGTAGTCTGGAGGAACTGCTAAGTTTTGAAAGCCATGGAAATCACGCAGCGCCAAACTTACAGAGAGAGACTTACTCTGGCACATATCAGGAACAATCATCAGTGACTTATTTGGTTCCCAGCCACCCTCCTGCTCCCCAGGGGCAGTAGGAGCATCCCCACAACCTCTGGCGGCAGCATGGGGAGCCTGCCTGGCAGCCTGCCAGCGGCCGCCTCTCCTCTTCCGCAAAAGGTTGGCAGGGCTGCAGAGAGCTTTGCTGGGAGGAGCAGGCAAGGAGGAAAAGTGTTCTCTCCCAGCATAAATACAGCTGTTTCCACAGATGCATGCCTCTAAAAGCACTGCTTTTGCTTTAAGTCAGAGTGCGAAATCCCACTGGTCCTTCACATGCGGCCACTACTTTTGGTAGCCAAGGCCAGAAATCTTGAGAAAAGAACAATCCCTTTTTGACCTGGAAAAGTTTGTTGAGAAATGATGGCAAAATCAGGCTTCATCTCTACTGGCTGGGACTAAATCAGAGAATATCCTGAGCTGGAAGGGAGCCACAAGGATCATCGAAGTCCAACTCCTAAGTGAGAACAATGAAATGCAGGAAAGCCCCCACGAGCAGGCAGGGACATGAAGCATAGGATCACCCTGTCTTTAGTACTGGGGAATTCCTACTCCCCAGGAAAATAAATTTCTGGCATATGACATTGCTATGGCTCCTGCTGCTGGCTGCTTCTGTCAGGCTCCCTGCTGCTCCATCCCAAGCCTCCCAGCCAGCTCACAGCTAGTGCTGCTCCTCCCCTTAGAGAAGCAAGGGTAGGCTGGTCCCGTGGCACAGTGAGCCTGCGCCCTCCCAACAGCCCAGTCAAGTCTTTGGTTTCCCAAGTTTTCTTGGCACTTTCTGCCTGCACCCAGACACATCCTCCCTGCACAGCCAGCATTCTCCTCCTGCCTTGGCCACAACAAGCACCCCAACGGCTCACACACCCCTCTGCAGGGTTCTTCAAAACACTTTCCTGGAGGTTTGCCCAACTTGAATGAAGCCACTGCAGTTCCTCTTATTTACACCAGGACTGACACCAGGCTAAAAATGGAGGCAAGCTTCAGGACAACACCAATTAACCCTCAGAGGTGTCCTTCAGAGGGATGAAGTTGAACTCCAAAACTCATTTCATCCAAGATAACGGCAGTGATTTATAGCAGTCCAAAAGGATGTTTGTACCTCCAAAACCACGCCTTTTTAAGTTATCTAAAAAACCCTGAAAACATCTGCTTCTTTGTCACAGTTAATATGTACTTGATTAAAAAGCAGACCCACCAGCAGGACAGAATTCTTTGCTCTGTCCTGGCTTGTGCTATGGGTCCAAACAGCTACAGCCAGTGAGATTATAGATGGTCCACAGGGTAACAGGCATCGTGCAGAGGTAAAACTGCCAAGCAGCAAAACTAGCCAAGTTCCATTAATCACTGCAAAGCGTCCTGATGCTAAATCCTTCACATTCATCTTTTCCTGAGCGCTTCACTTTGCAGTTTATTACAAACAGAGCTTGGCTTCAGAACCTTGGTAAACCCCCACACAAAGCCACATTTTTCAAACTGTCATCCCAAGCTGTCCTGTGCTCTCCTGACCATCCACAAACATTACTCCACATTTACATTACTTACATTAAGAGCATTTTTAATTATTCTTCTAGCCACAAATGAGCCTTCACAATAATTTGGACACTGGCACTGTGTGCCCACAGCAGGCAGATGCTACTGTGCTCAGTAGAAGAGGAAGTTATTTTTATTCTAGCATGAGGGCAGTAAAAGCTTCTCAGAACAAGCAACACTAGTGAAATTTCACTCCTTTTTTTGCTGCTCCCTGCCCCTTGCTCTTTGGGGGAACAGCACTGCTCCTGTCCTCAGCAGGGAGTCCACCTGGGGGGAAGCAATGCCAAAGGACAGCTGCCTTTGATGGTCCACACATGTTGATATGAAAAGTACATATTCCTTATTACATCTGGAAAGCCGGCCAGACCGTACGTGTTGTACATTTCCATATTTTGGAAAGCAATATTTTTAAAGGATGTCAGGATCCTTTGCTTATATTAAAACGTTAACTATCCTACAGATCAGCTGCAATTATCTTATGACTTACCTTCTAGTGGTGGTGTGAATTTTGAACAAATACATAATTTAACTGAGAAGAGAAACTTTTCACTTTCCACAGAGTATTATTTTAACAAAGGCTTCAGAGGTTTTATTAGCTTCCCTTGCCTCCCCATCACATGATTTGTACCACTCTTTTCCCTAGATCTTACACACATCAGGAAATACTCACCAGCAAGCAGTTAATTCCCTTTGTTCCTCTGTCTACACCCTTCAATACTCCTCTGCCTTTCCCAAGTCCATTGGCCTACAGTTACACAGTTACTGCAGTTACACAGCCTGGCTCTCCCCAGATATCACAGAAGTGACTGCAGCTTAATGCACAAAATCTCACATGGGCCCTTATCAATCTCAATTAGTGAATGCCTGGACCATTCCCTTCACCTACTTGAGTTTTCATGTCTGCAAAATGCTCTGAAATTACGTCCAAAAGCACTGCCCAGGAAAACATTTCAGAGTTTTAAGCTGCTACCAGTGAAAGGGGAGCTGGAAAGACCCAGGGATGGGATACAAACACCTCGCAACCCAGATCCCTGGGTCAGGTACAGGATGCACCAGCTACTTCTTAAAGAGTATGAAGGCAACCCAACTGGTCTATATAGTAAAAGCCCCTGTAACTACAGCACTGCTCGATCAGCTGAGCCATGGAGAGATGGTTCTTCAAAAGCCACTTGGGTTCCCCAGCACCGCACCATCTCCAAACAGCTTTTCTGAATCACTGTTATTGAATTAACTGGCAGAGCCCAAAAAACAGCCAAAGATGGTATCTATCCGAGTTGTCAGTAAAAGTGAAACTGCAGCCCAGGTGTATCTCTGTTCACTGGAAGTGCCTGCACCATTCAGGATAGAAACACATCGCAAAATTGGTCCCCGAAGTCCCTGACAGGAAAAGCTTCCTGTGGATATTAAACTTAGATTAGGCCAGATTCTTCCTTAGGGTAACTCTGAACTGCTAAGGGAGATTGACTTATTAAATTATGATTATTATAATCATTTTTAGCTACACTTCTGCTTATCCTCTTCCCAGACCTTCAGCTCCTTGGTAGAGGAGAAGGCTGTGAAAGCTAGGAGAACATGAAGTACTGTATGACACATCTGTCTGTACATTTTCAAGGTGAGAAAATCTTTAATGCTGGCAGTAATGTCAAAAAATTACCAGGGACCTAGCACAGAGCAGTTCAAAAGAAAAGACATATTTCTGTGCCAGTGCTTAGAGGTTGATAGGATGCTGAAAGCTCTCACAATTTTCTTGCCATTCAAATGGAAGCCTCAGCAGTGCAAATACAAAATCAGCAGACTGCAGTAACTGTAGATAAGAAAGTCAATGTACCTTGGTTTCCTTGTCATGGCTATTTAAGTCCTAACTCAATAAACTACTTGTGCCCTTAGCATCTTGAGATTCAGTAGGCTGTTTGCTTTCCTAGAAGTTACTGCTTCCCCAGAAATAGCCACTAACTTCCAGAGCAAAGGGGAACAAGTCTGTTTGCTCAGCTCCATAGAGGTCAGAAACTTCCTGGTTTTGCCAGAAAGACTATCCAGTAAAGACTCTTAAACAGGCAACAAAAAATCCCTTTTGAGGACCTCTTATCCCCTGGTGCAGAAGTCACCACCCTGGCAGAACAGCAGAACAGCTCACTGCAAAGCACGCCTAAGTCCACAAAGACTTAGGTGGTTCTAGTTTCTGTACTCTGCACAGAGTCAGCAAAGCCCAAAAACCTCTTAAAAGAATCACTATGTCTTTATAAGTCTTCTTCCAGGCTAAAATTCAATGTAAGGGTTTTTAATTGCTCTCCAAACAAATGCAAGGCAAAGTGCAATGCTCCTCTGCTAAAACTCCAACTGCAGACCACAGGCATCTTGCATCAGTGACAACTGAACCATTCTGTTGGGCTCTGAAGAGGCACTTCATATACTAAATGTCTGTGCATTCACGATGCTAAGTATTTATCCAGTCTGGAGCTTCAAGGCATGTAGTAACAAGCTGTAAAAATGTGTCAGCAGAATTTGAGCGGAAGTTGCCAAGTGTCAAAATAGGATAGCGTTTAAACATTTGCAAATTTTGCTTATGATACAGCAGCACGAGGCAAACATATCACCATTAGCATTTCAAAAATAGTTTCTGAATGAAAGGAGGCTTTAAAAATAACTTGGTTTTCTCCTGGCATCCCCATGCTAATAGATTCTTCTTTTAATTAAAAAAGTCTCTTGTATGCAGGCACCAGGCGTCACCATCTACTTAGGCAATTCCAGAGCCTCTGGCAAAGCAAACCAGAGTATGGTCCACCTCTCACTTCTCCCCAGCAAACCTGAGAGGTTTTGAGCATAGGTTGGTGTCTCATGGTGTTCCAGATGTCCACATTCCAGTCACAGGTGACAGTAAGTTTGTGGGGATCTTTCCAAGAGAGCTCTTTCAAGCAAACTACATCTCATCGCTGAGAAATTTGATTAACTTCTCTCACAGATAAATTAACTGAGCCAGAGAGAAATTACTTTGTCAATACAAAGTCACCAGATTACCGCTTGCACCACCATTAATATCATAGCAGACAGTAAAGTATTAAAGCAACAGGAATCAACATAAAATATAAGGTAGGAAAACGAAAAACTGAGATTTCTATTGACAGAAAGAGTGTAAGCATGTAATACACGAACATACTATACTGCATAACTGCAGAGGTGGTGAATTCCAGTTACACGGGCCCTCCTTACCCAGAGGATGCTTTGCTGTGCAATGCCAACATTTTTCCAGACCATTTTATGCACATGTTGCAAAATATACTGAGCTGTTTAATCTATTTTTCAGTACGGTGTTTTTTTCACTTTCCTCTCCTTATCTTCTCAGGTATCCAACTCAGGTTTGGAGTTTGCAAACACTTCTAACTAATTCAAGAATTATCTACCCGGAAATCTCGTCAGCTAAGATACAGAAAGCATAGTTAAAACAGATAAAGATGATTCATTTTGTTTCTATTAGCTAAAAGGACATGACAAACAGCTGAGAAGATCTAAAATTACACACTTAACGTGAACCAACACTACATCTGAGTACAGCACTAAAAAAAAAACCCTGAACCACCAAGAATTCTGAAAGTAAGGTCCTCTGGAAAGTAGAGTACAGTTTCAATACCCTCTGTCACTCTTTTCATTCAGAATTTCTACAGAATTTGCCACTCATTTCCCCAAATACCTAGTTGCTATAGCTTCAAAGATTCCATCTTACTAAATGGGTTTTTACTTCCCAGCTCAAAACCAACAGATAGATAGACAGAAGCACTGCATTGTGCCACCTGTAGAGAAGAGACTGCAGTTTTAAAGTATTTTGGAGCTGGTAATTCACAGGCTCTCTATGTAAGGGAGGTCATTTAGTGTGGTGGTGCTAACAAACAGTGCCATGAGGAACCAGTTAGAAGAACTTCAGTAATTCTGCCTGTGTTCACATCACAATAAAACAAGTTCTGTAACAGCACTTAGCACCCCCAGGCCACTCCACAAGCTCCAGGCAGTTCTGAGACCTAATTCACACCCAGAGTAGGCATACATTGAGTTTGATCTCAAATCCATCAGACTGCAGCATCAATTGACAGAAGGAAGTATTTTCCCCCCACCATCTGAAGAAAGTAAGGTCACCAGCAGGAAAGGAAGGTGACTCTACTATAAAAATAGAATTAAGATGTGCCCTGGTGATAAGGCACAGCCCTTCCCTGCTCCCATTCACCAATTAGCACTACAGAACATTGTGCCTAGTTTTAGCTTTAAGGTTTCTCATAACAATTTATCTATGCACATGTTTAAACATTTTAAGAAGTGGGTCCAAATTAATATAAGCTGATTAAATTCCTTAACTTCAAAAGTGATGGGCAAGTTTGGGCCTTTTAAGATACCCTCCCTGCCACACCCTGGTGGGGCCTGATTTTCATGAAGCACCACTCACCCTCTCTCCAGGAGATCCCCTTCCTGCCATGACTCAAACAGCCAGAATTGCAGGTCACACTGGAGAGTACAGGGTGCACAGTGTCAAACACCACATGAACCCAAAGCTCACCTTTGAATCCTGGGCAGCCCATTTCCTTCTCGAGTGTCTGTGTCTGAGCACGGGAGCTGACTCCCTGTACCATACAACAAGACTACCTTGTGCTCCAGAGGGTGACACACAGAGAGGTCTCCTCTTTTTGCTGGAGCATAGACACTAAATCCTCAAGTGCTCACAAGAGCACATTCGGTTTCCAGGCTGCAGCCTTTCACAGTCTACACCTCGTAGGAAAACCATGCCCTGACACACAGCATCTCCAGGTGTCAGAGCCCAGAGAGCACTCACGCTGCAAAGAGTGTAAGCTGCTAAAGGAACTGGCTGTATAGATTTGAAACCCTGAAGTTTTATGCTAACTGGCTAAGGAAAAAAAAAAAAAGAAATCAAACCACAAAACCACACAAAAACAGTCCCAAGAAAGAAGCAAAATGTAAGCAGGAAGACAAAAATTTTAGTCAAATCATGTGGGCAGACTGTACAGACACAGAGGGATAAGGAAAACTTGTATTTTGTATACAGTAGATAAGTAGCTCTGGGTAGTAGCACCGTAAAGGAGTGCTGACTGAAGATACACTGTACAGCTCCAAACAAGCAGAGTAGGTTCTATCAGTTCAGGTAATGGAGAAAGCTATGCCAGGAACAAGACAACTTAATGTTTTCTTTTAAAGTGTAGTTCCGTTCCAGTTAAGTTTATTTTGTTAGGTTTTGTTTGGGGTTACTGACAGTTTTGCCAGTCAAAAAATGTCAAAACTAAAAAGAAAATAATCACATATGCAACTAACAGCTGCAACACAGCCAATTCAATACGGGAAGGGTTTGTACATCTGTACCTTGTATAAGTCAAAACTGTGTAAGAAATACATCAACACATACTGCTCATTTTCTATTTCACTCGTAACCCAGGAGCTAATCAATTGATTCCAGAGGCCTGTGGTGCTCTTAACTTCAGAGTTTCCTTAGATTCTCCTCAGGCTCTGAATAGCTGGTGGTGCCCAAAAGAAGTGGTCACACTGTAGAGGCAGAAGGTACAATTCCACGTGTGGCTTAAATCGTATCCAAACTCAAACTCCTCCCACAGAGGGTTTTCCAAGCCCCAAACCAAACTTTTCCACGCACTCTCTTGTGTCAGCAGTGCAATCCTACAACCACATGGTTAAACAGGAAACTAACCCAGGTGTGTGCTAAAATATATGTAATTATGGATAGTGCATACCTGTACATAAGAGTCAGCAACATCCCTGAAGGAGTATCAGGGGAATTTTACCCCACGAAACCCACAGAACTCTAGGAGTTTCAGAAATTGTTCACCTATGTTTATCTTCCTACATATTAATACTCACAATTGTCAGTATCTTTTAACAGATTAGACAGTCCTTTCCTAAAGCTGACAAATATTGTTATCGTCATCTTTTAGGAATTAGTACTAAGGAATATAAAAGCAGTTCTGTATAGGGCTATGAGCTGAGGCCTTCATTTCAGCAGTCATTAGAAAAAGTGTAGAAGGGCCTATAGTGTTTCATAGAACATGTGTAATGCTATACAATACTTACATCACACTGCACAACTATGCAAGGCTTAGATAATAAATAAGAAATATTAAATTGGCACTCTCAGAAACACTGAGGTGTGGACGTGCTGCGCCAAGAGAGACAGCGCGATACAACAGATGAGATTCAGTGTGAGGATTACGGCACTGCTTTCATGTCTGGTCTTTAAAGGTCCCCAGACAACACCGTTCCAGTGCTGAATTGAGCCTCATAAATGTAATGCTGAATGCATTTTATGGGCATAATTCCCAGGGTCTTTGAAAACAATGCATTCTGTCAAAATAGCATCTGAACGAAACAGGCTCTTTAACCACCCAACAAAGGCCTGTTTGATGTGCCACATTCCAGGAAGCACAGCTCAGTATGATTTTATCTGTGCGTTGTCAGGCCCCTTGAGCCTTTTGTTGAAAAACTAATACAAGCGTCACAACAGGGGAGAAAATATTCCTCTCTAAAAGTATGCAGCTAGAACAAAAAAAGAAGTTGGTATTAAAAAAAGAACCACCATACCAACTTTCTCTGGTGTCAGGCTTTCTGTTTTCTTCCTTCAATGATCTAAATGCTCACCTCCCAGAATTAAGGCCTTTTTTGAGGCCACCTGTAGTGACCAAAACATTTTGAACCAGCCAGTGAGGCAAAAACCAAAATGTGTTTTGTTCACATACATCCCTTTGAACCTCTGTTACCTGTGCATCACCTGGTTTGCTTTTAAGTTGTTAGTCATAATGATCATCTCACTAAAGTCAGTGGGAGGCCTCACAAGAGAGAAGGTTGCTTCTTTTCTCCAGAGGGCAGGATGCTTACACCACAGGATAAATTTCATTTTTCATATCCATGTAGGCTCACACAAGCAAATAGAGTATGTTCTTCTCTAATGACAGTGCATGTCCAGGAGAGAAAAGTAAATATCAAAGGAAAAAAAGTTCTACCCAACCTTCTCAAGCACTCAGAAATCTCTGAGCTGTGAACATGGGAGACTTAGAGGAGGGCATTAGGTGTTGACCAGTGACACTCCTCTAGTACAGGCTCTCTGGACAAATTCTAGATATCTAGGACTGAGAGGCTTCCTGGGTCAGCAATGACATTTTTAATAGCTCCCAAACAATTTTCATATCATGATTTTACTTTTTTGAAACCACCTCTGCTTTTAACATTCCTATCAAAGTATGTTTGGCAATGTATTTAAGCTTAGATACTTCTTGTATGAAAAAAAAAGGTATACTCTTTGGTCCTGAAACTGCTACCTGACAGTTTCACTTGAAGTACCTTAGATTTATTATGAGCAAAAATAAACATCGGTTTCCAATTTGTTTTATTCATGCTGCTCACAGTTTGTAGAGCTCTGCATATCCTTTCTATACGGTGGGGTTTTTGTCTGGGATGAAGAACCTCCACCTTGGAAGTCTGTAGTCATTTAGAAGTTAACCCACACCCAGGACCATTCCTGTCACCCCACACCGGTACTTCCAGTACAATTAAGACTAGTCCACCCTGGATGAAATGAGATGGCCACCTGTGCTCACCGACTGAGTCACTATTTCAATAGATTTTAAAGCACAGTGAGAGCTGACAACTCATTTAATATCTCTCAAAGCAACATTTAGCTAATGCCTTGTGGTCATTACTAATAGCTGAAGGCAATCAGCATCCACCAGCACCCGCAGGTCACGTTCACTCCCAGTCCAAAGTTCCAGCTCAATTAATAGAAAGACACCCACGACAGTCTGGCTTGTTCTGTTTAATGATTTCACAGAAGGGTATTGACTGCAGCTTCATTCCTGCAAACAGTGTGCAGAGTCAGAGCATTTGCACATCTCAGCACTTCGGTGCCCGATGTGGCTGCCATGAAAGGGTGGAATTATCATTTTTTTAACTTTCCGTCTCTCTCTTTTTTAAGTTTTATGTTTATACTGAGTTCAGAAATGGAAAATTTAATTTGCCGCTGAGGCACCCACTGAGCTGCAACTGCACCCATGCCAGCCCACCAGCACGCAGGGCTTTGCACTCTGTTAAACAGGTTTCCTGTGACTGAAACCCCACTGCTGTTGCAGGTGGTCCACAGCTGCCAAACCAGGCGAGAGGGATGGGAAGAGTCTGCCAAACATCTCCCCACTGCCCTGATAACTGGCACACACATAGCTGTTCCAGAGCAGATGCTGACATACACCCTTCCCAAATGTCCCCAGCCAACGAGGCCAGCAGATTCACAAAATAAGAACACACTCAAGACAGTTGTGACCATTTTGCTCCAGGGCAGCAAGATGAAATTCCCTCACATGAAAGGGAGAAAACTGGGAAACAGGGGAAGTGTTTAATGAAAGCTGGCACAAAAGGATGCTGCTCTTCCAAAAGGCTGAGTAATGCTATCAGGGCCTCAGAAAAAGACAAACTGTTTTCTAAGCACCTTCCCCCAGAATTTGCGCACCAAGAGAAGCCTTTCGACCCATGGACACTGAGTCTGTTAAGCTAAATAACAATGTATTTGCACTCCCTCATAGCTATTTTATTCACAAAACATACACCTGTTGGTCAGCATGCCTTTGGAGCCATGGTGGGGTCATGAAGCAATCCTGATCTCATCAGCTGCCAGCCAGTAGCTTCTGCCCATGGTGAGACCCTGCTGCCTGTGCTGCTGTGCTCTTTGCAATTCAGTTGCTGTTCTGAGGAGGGAGTAAAAATGGAACTACCTGCCCATTAGAACTGACTTGCATGGTTCTCTGTACTGTTGCATTTCTATGTGGTACAGACGTGATCCCCTGTCTAGCTCAGCACCTCTCTCCCTGCATTCCAGGTTGCACTTCAGGCTTCACTTGCTGTATTGCTTAGAGCAGATTTTTTATAATAGCTTGAGCTAGACCTTAAATCACCTTGGTTAATATATAACAAATATGAAATTTCTTACCTTATTTATGTAAGTAGGGCTCTTAGTTCCCTGCTATATTACCTTACTTTTGGCTGAATGAAAACAAAAGTGATTTACATCATTCTGTAAGCTGATGTCCTCGTTACTTGCTTGCACTTCTGTATGCAAACTCTACCAACATGGCACTATTAACAGTAGCTACAGGAAGACAAGAATGGGTCTCATTGTTCATATTGTACCTGTTAACAAATTCATTTCAAAATCTCAGGTTTTAAATCCACTTAGCAGGTTAATTCAATACAATGTGAGTTTCCTGGATTTTGCTTTTAATCAAAAAGACAGATATGACTAGTTCAAATGATTTAGAGAAATCCAAGCATATTATATAATCACTGTTTTTTTAATCATGAAAGCACATAACCCTACCAAAAGAAAAATTTAGACAAATCTACCAGTGGTTAAACCATAGTAAGTAGGAATTATATTTTTAGCCTTTAATACTTTAGAGTATCAAATTAATGCAGAGTCTCAAACAATTTGTGCCCTGTCAGCCTGTAGCTAACATCAAGCCAACGTGACCTACTAACAAGGGTTATGCTTTTGTGCCCTTTTTAAACACCAGAAGGGCTTAAGAGTCCCACAGGCCTTTGGAATCTCCCCAGTTTTCCAAGATTTGTTAAGAATCAACTCTATTGTTTCAGAGAGTGCTGCAACCAGCTTCCCAAGCTCTCCTGGGCATTACTTCTCAGCACTGAAGGATTTCAAAACAGCTGAGCTGACACTGTCTTGTCACCTCTGCTCCCACACAGAACCACCCTCACTTTCCATGCACCCCACTACACAAGAGGAGACATCCTGTCCCTCAGATTGAGTGCCCAAGAGAAATAACCTCTGAGCATCTCTGCTGCCTTTGTACCATTACTACTATCATATAATTATACCAAACATCTCCCCTTACATGGTCATTAGCTCTCTGGAAAGTGCCATTTAGTCTGTTCTCTCCTGAGATTGAGTGGCATGTAACAAATTCCATCTCCATCTTGTGTTTACTTAAATATACAGCAGATAAAATAGTTTTCAACACATAATTTTTACAAATTCTACCTCACAGATACAGTCACTTGTGTATTGGCATGTTATTTTCTTGTGTAGGCACAGGGCATAAATAAACAGACAGTTGTGGCTTCTCACATACAGATATGGAAGAGAGAGAAACCCAATGGTTGTTAAGTAAGAGACTGCTTTGAAGTACTTCATAAACACACTTAGCATAATGCAGTTTGCATCCTGACTGGGGCTGCCAGCAATGACCAGAATATAAGCAAATTATAAAGATGATGTTTATAGAAATAATCACGAGACTCGTGTTTTCTGTTTTACACAGCACCAGTATTTTAACTCAATGACCTGGCATCTAATTTTTCCAAAATGTGACATTTAATTAACATTGTTTCCACGCATCACTTCCTTCTGCCACCACATCAGAGAGCTGCTCTCTGCAGAGCACAGCTTTAACCTCTGAGCGTGTGTGCCTGTATACACACACACACCCTACAGACTCTGCATGCATTATCAGGGAACTTGACAAAGGACATTAGGCCACTGCACTGCAATCTCTGCAGTAGCTGTGGCTTGTCTGTGCTGGCTTGCCAGCTGTTTGGTTGGGGCATCATGGAGTCGACCCCATGTGGGGCAGGGGACTGATCTGCCCCACATGATGGGGGACCTTGCACTGCTAAGTGGGAGCTGCCTGCTCAGCTATTTTGAGCTGATTGTGCATCCTTCCCTGGGTACAGCTGCACTAGCTACTGCTATATATGCTCACAGATGTTGCTGCCTGATGCCTTTAATGGTCATTTGCGATCTAAAAAAAAATTTAAAGGCAGCCAGAAGAGGCAACAGGCATTTGTTAGTTTTACAGAGGAACAGGAGTAAGTGGTAAATAGTGTATCATATTCCAGACCTATCTTTCATATTATGCAAGCAACAAGACCCCTTCCTTGTTCCAGAAAACTTTCAGTCTCTCTTCCATGCTCCAGAATAGCAAGGAGGAGTTACAGCACAAACTTAGGGGTATTTGTATGTGTCATTTCCAAGATGGCAAGCAGCCTGCACCTACTCTTATCATGAGCTAAATCTGTGCCTTCTACTACTTCTCACTTTCCACCCTCTCTATTATTTTCCTTCCTCTCCCTTGGAGAAGCACACTCAAACTCCCCAATGTGCTGAAGCAAAGTTGAAAACCACTCAGTATTTAATAAGCAAAACTGTGCCTGTTTTATTTATTTAGGCAATTTCTCTGAACTCACTGATCGTATGTGCATGAGTGCTCCTCATCTGGACTAGCTGGATGCTATAGAAAAACCCTCATCAATAATTGATATTCCATGAAAAACATAGACTTCAGGAGCTATTCTGCTCCTCGAGAGCTTTCCTCTCTTTCTGTTCTCTTCTTTATTACTAAGGACATTTCTGGACAACAGGATCATTGCTTCTTAGTGAAAGTCTGCTATTAAAAGCTGTCTCCCAAGCAAGCCAAATCTTGTTTGCCTTGGCCACACAAATAGTTTTATTGACTTCAACAGAACTGTATGTGCGAAGCAGACAGGACTGACCTCTGCCAAGAACTGTGTGCCATGTCCCTGCAGGTTGCTCTTGATACTTTGGTCATCCCACACCCCGAAGTTTTAAAGTCCTAGTAGTTTAAATAGAAAGACACTGAAGAAAAGCATTCCCTGCTATCATATGCAGCTCTAAAGAAGAGTCAGAAAAGTAGACAATAAAGTGTAAGATCTTTTTCTTACCAAAATGTTTCTATCACATTTCAGTGCCTGTTTTGCACAGATAAATTTCTCCCAATATTGTTTTTCTTCACAATGCTTGAAATGGGGAAACGCTACAAGCTTGTGTGGGGTTCCTGATACCAGTTAGGGGATTAGTGAATAACAGCCATCACTGTGCTCTGCTGGGACATGGAATGGGAAGTTACTGCAAAAGGGAAACTGAAAGGTGAGCTCAATCACACCAGCTGGCAAATCTGCAGTCTCATGAGGGGTGTTGCAAAAACCAGGTTTTACACCAAAGCCTCAGGCCATTGTGTCATGCACCAATGCCTGACTTCATACATAAAAGTAACACCCAGCAGTTTTTCAAATGTCTTAGTTCTAAACTACATATATACAACATCCTTCTACTGGCAGCCCAGGCTGCTGCAATGGACACGCTTGGGTAATTATCTTCTTATTTTGCCTTGGTACAACTGGTAAGTGATAAATCTAAAGTTTAGGAGCAAAGAGATTAATGACACAGTATGCAGTGCTGAACTCCTCCATTCAGCCATAAACCACAGCACTCCTACATTGATAACTCATCTGTAATGCCAAATCCTATCAGAACTGGACCCTTACCCTACATATATTTTAGTCCAGGCCTGCTTTTTTAAGTAAATATTGAAAAACAGCCCACTGCAGCACAGATGGGTACGTACAACATATAATATTTCACCTCTTAAAGTGCTTTTCTTGCATGGCTGATGCATTCAGAAATTATCCAAGGATTCAAATGCACTCCAGTCACAACGAGAGCTGGCTAATTCCTCAGTAAGTGACAGCAAATTCACTAAACAGCACAGTCTCCCTGCTCAACCTTCCTGTGAAGGAGTGAATTTGTTCCTAATCCTTTTAACACTATCCATCACATATTGACTAGGAAGGACCAGTGTCATTACAACATAATCTGCAAAATATCAGTTGCTTTACTTCTCGTAATAATAGCTGTTTTCATACATGACACACAAAATAGACTTTATCCAGCTTTTTAAACCATTTGGAGTTTTCTTTTTAAGTACAGAAGTTAACATTTATTCTAGAGGCTTTTTTTCCTGGTAGTTAAAGCACTTTCAATTTAATTTCCTTAATTTATAAACTGTGTCAGAAATAGCCATTTAGGACACATGCTTCACGTTGGGACCTTCATTTGGTTGTGTTCCTCCTGGGGATTATTGCACTGACAGTACCTAAGTGACACTGCAGCGAAGAATTTACATGCACTCCCACACTTCCAGCAATCCACCCATAATAACCCCTTATGTGTAAAATCACCCCAAGAAGTGGGCTGGGCCCTAGTGGGGCTGCCAAGTGTCACATAGATTCCACACCCCAGGCTCAGGGCGGGCTGTACTGAATTCCCCAGATAGGGAGGGCAGCAGTGGCACCTGGGATAAGGGGGGCAGCACTGGCACCTGGCTTTCTGCAGGCAGGTGGCCTCTGTGAATGCCCTGCCTGTGCTGCCTGCAGCCTGATGGCAGAGGCAGCGACAGAGGCACCTAATGAGGGGAGGACAGTGAGTAAGGGAACAGGAAGCAGACTCAGAGACAGAGGTGATGGTGTATTTGCAGGAGTTCCAATTATCTCATGGAACCAGTTGACTACATCTCTCCCAGCTCCTTTTATGGCATTCTACTATCCAACAGGTACCAAAGACAGAAAGTGAAACAGGAATAACTGGAACACGAGATACAATGCAGCTAGTGGGAAATTACCAACTCCCTGACTTGAATTCCTTTTACATCTTTAGGGGATTACTGAGCTCTTCTGAAGTCTAAAACAACTGACAGACATTTGGCTTAGAAAACACACATTTCCTTGGGGAAAAAAAAAATATTATTTATCACTTTCTCATCCACCTTTTTTTTTTCCATGTGAGTAAGACAGGGAGGCAACTTAGCTGTCTGACAATTCATTTGCTCTAGTTTATTGATTTCTCATATGAAGCCATGTTCCCCAGACAGTGATGTCATTTATTTCCATAGCAACTGTATAACATCAGAGGACTACACCTAAGCAGGTGGAGGAAAATCTTTAGGGAACAAGAATATATTATGTCCCTGCAAATCTGCCTGCACCAGATATGGGCTTTTAGAAGATGTCTGAAAGTTGGCTCTGAATAGTCTTCTAAAAGACAGAGCAGTGACAGTATTACTAACCATTTTTCATTGGCAGTGGTCAAGTCAAATTCAGATGTGCAAAGCCTACTCCCCTCTGCTCTGCAGAGTACCACTCTGTACATGCCACATTCAGAGAAGTGGCAAAAAGACACTCTTCCCCAGCCCACTCCAACCACTGAAGTCCCCCTTCCCCCCACCCAGAAAAGCAGTGCTTACCAAGTTACCAACGAACTCAGGTTGGTTACCAGCTTTTCAGAAGTAGGATTTGCCCCTCCAGGTCAATACTTCAAACCTGTCATGTGGTCTGTGCCAGTCTATGGCTCTATGACTCTGCAGCATGAGCTTGTGCAGCAGCTGGTTCCAGCCACACAGTGGGCTCTGAAGTTCCTCATTCTGCAAGGAAGAGGTCCAGGGACAGCACTATTTGATTACATGAATCACTAGTTACACTCATTACCTCTCTCAAGAGGTACATTTTACCCGAAGTACCAGAGGTTCAGGTCATCAAAGCCTCCGTGGCTCAACAAAGTCCTAGACGTGGTATTGGCTCCTTTTCAGCAACCACAGTATTTAAGCCAAATCTGATCTTTCTCACACCAAGCTGGCCCATTTCTCCTCAAAGGGCACGGCAGCCTCGCTCACAACCACAAGAAAACAACTCTGCTAGAGCCCTTTCCTCACCACCTACTGAAGGTGCTGGTGTCAAGGAGAGGCCCCAGATGTCCCAGGGTCAGCCCTCAGGGTAGAGAGGCAGGCTGACTCATCCCCACAGCACCCCTGTGGGTTAGCAGTGTAAAAGGGAAAAGGGACACAAAGGCGCTCAGAGAATATCAGAAGCTGACAGCAGAGCCTAACACAGAGCCTTCTCAGCATCACTGGGGGGGTACAGACCTGCTCCCTTCCAGTTCTCCCATAGGCAAACACAGTATTTACAACACCCATACAAATGACCAGATGTGAGCAGCTCTTCTGCCATCAGTAAATATCAAGTAAGCAACTGTACTTCCATCACTGTAAAATACTTCTATAATCTATACTGATTAAGTATTCCAGACTGATTTCTGCTTGGCATAGAAAAAGTGAAGCTGGATGATTCACACGGCAAATAAAAAGTAAAAAATAATTGTTGTTACATCTTTTTTCTTCTGTGAAAGTCAAGAAGTAAACACATTAAATGAGATTCAGCTAATGAATCTCTCATACAACAGAAGTGCTCCATAGTAAACAGTTGCCTATTCAGCAGATTGCTAAATCTATTACCATTAACTTCTGATCTAGTTCATCTTAGCAAAGCATAAACTGAGGCTTTTGCTTTGAAAAAAAATCTCAAATTGCAACAAGAAGTTGGTTTTCTCTTTTTCTATTAGCAAAATATATAAACTGAGAAGAGATGCTTTGTGTAAATTCAAGATTTGAATTATTCATTATCTTGACTAATTAATCTGCAGTTCAGAAGAGATAATATTTTCTTTACAGCAGCCTCAGAACTCAGAGAAGAACAGAGCAAGAAATGACAGTGCAAATAGATTTTTTTTCCTATTACCACCACATTAGGCTGTGTATAAAACTTTCTTTTGACATGCAAATACTTTCCCATTGAGGTAACACAACAGATTATTTTTGCCTCTACCCAGTATTTTCCATTTTTATGATCTCTGTATCCTTCAGAGACTTCCCTCTGCTTTATAATTCCATTGCCTATCCATTGTCAGTTCTCTCCTGCATTTGCAACCTGTTGCCAACCATGATTTGATTTACTTTGTCAGTAATGCATCTTCTTGTGCCCTTCAGTCTGTGCTTAAACATAAACCATATTGACAGCCAGAGAGACTCGACTGACAGCTCTGCACGTTTCCCTTTCTGAGTTTAGCCTGTATGTTCTGGGTATAGTCTCATGAAGGCAACAGATGAGGAGCTGACATCACTAAAGTTGCCTCAGGGGCAGGCAGCCTCCATGAAATACTCTGCATATATTTCCCCCACACTCAGATGTGCCCCAAAGGCAACATGAATATTATTGAGCTGGTGGTCCCTGCCTGGTTGTATTGGAGAACATGTAAAAAGTTTAAATAAACTAGTAACTAATCATACCATAAAATGCTGTTCTTCCTGCAGAAGAATAGATAACTCTCCAGATGAACACACGAATCAATTTAATGAGTTGACTAACAGTTTTCTACATTAACTTCTTCTTTGGTATTTGAATTACACCAGACACCCTGCACACTGAGGTGTTTAACCTGTGCTGTATTGCCTTGTTGCTATTATACAGCTATTGCTAGAAGGTCCTTCCCTTAATAGAAAAGTTTGCAGAGCAGCATCTCTTTTCTCCTTTTCCCAGCTACCCCAAGAAGCAGCTGTTCATCTGGGAGCAGACACTGAGAGAAAGAATATTTTCCTCTTCTGACCAAGGAAGAGCTCTTACAGAAAGACACCAAGGGCTGTTCCCCCCACATCTGCAGCAGCAGAAAAGACATTGCAGAGGTCTGCACCAAATAACCAAGGCAGACCCAGTGAAGGGAATATCTTCCCAGCTTCCAGAGGAACACAACTGGTCCCCAATACAATGTCTGGGGACCAATGCAGAGGTTCAGCTCACAGGGCCACCGCACAGCAGGATGCTATAAAGCTGGCCAAGAAGTGTGTTGGGAGGGTTAGGAGTTCCTCCCCACCAGGAACACATTTGCAATGGGATCACTGAAGATGTCTGCAGTGATGATATTCAGATACACTGCAAGACAGATTTTCCAAATCAGAAAGCTGCACCTACACAGGGAGCTATTTATCTGACCAGATTTTCAAACTCAGTTTCTATTGGCCCTATTGACCTGAAGCTGAACCTGCAAAGTCCATCAGTCACCCAGCACAGTGCCTCTCTCTGTGCTCAAACACTGCAGTACCTCCCTGGCACAGAGTGGCAGCACTGCCTACCCATCCCTCCCATTGTCACCTGCTCCATCTGGCCCTTACTGAGACCCATGGCATTAAAAATCTTGGTCCAAATTAACGAATCATTACTTAACAGATTCTTCCATATAAGATATCAGAAATTGCTTCAATTAATTCTTACTTGTAATTCAATTCAAATTTAATTGGATGTACATAATCTGGGATGCGAGAACATACCACCTTATCTCAACTACTCAACTACTCTCTCTTACATATTCACTTAAGTATCAAAATAATCTGAAACCTCTTTCTGACCCTGACTGACACTGGTATACAACACTGTTACCTCTACCACATAATCCCATCTGCCCAGGAGCTCCAAGACCATAATGAATTTTGCGGTCTTTAAGATCACGCTGATATTACCTAGAACAGGAAAGTGGAGCATTTGAAAAGTATTTTCAGTTCTCCATTTAAACTTCACATGTGGAAAACTAGTTTTGTTTGTGCAATTAGCTACAACCCTAATATTTTCCTACTGTATTCACTGAGCAACAGTGAGAGCTCAGCCCAAACAGGGGCAAAAACAAAGCAAGTTGAAGCAAGCCCATTTATGTCTAATTCTGTTCCTTCTTCTTTTGTGAGAAGAAGGACCACATATGATGGACAACTACCAGCCTCTTGAAATCAAATCAGTTTCTTTCAAAGAACATTTGTATTTTGTAAACCAATTAAACCACATGAATAGTACAAGCATGAATAGGCTTTTGTTTTATTCAAATTAAGATATTTTGGATTTGTGAAGATGCAAATAGATATGACAAAAAAGGTAACAAGGATACAATAGAAAATTATGGAGCAGGGAGAAATTTAATTACATGCCTCTTTGACTGAAAGTTCAAGGTCCTTTTTATGTTGCTTCAAATTTATAAATTCACAGACCTGTCCCTCTGTTTTCCAAATATGTTCAGGAAAATAAGTTGGTTGAAATTGTCCTTCCATGGATTTAATTTCAGTTGCATGCTGTTTAGATTCCTTTACTTCTATGGAAATGCAAGAGCAGTTCCAAGTCATGAACTAAAAGGCTTCCTTTTAATGAAGGCTGGATCAAAATCTACAGTCCTCCTGCAACAAAGAAATCCTGCAGGATTTAACAGTGCACAACAACTCCTTAAAAAAAAAAAGGCAGAGCTCTACAACACTGTACTCAACTGAAAGAGCAACACTCTCCATCAAATAGTGGAAGGCTTTTTTAAGCAGCTTTTTGGAAGACTAATTCATTTCCATAAAGAAAACTCTTTCACTAGATTTAGAAAAGGAACTCCTACTGACACAAGCAATGGGTTCTGCTCACAGCCCAGATGCAGCCTGACTCTTAGGAGCTGAACACCTTCACTCCTATCACCTGCTCAGAGTGGTGTCCCAGCCTTATTCAGCACCACCCACTAATTCCCATTCATTTGAACTTACTGGGATTTTTTTGCTGGATTAAAAAAAAAATTTGTACTAAATTGTACTGAGATGCCAATTTACAAAATATGACAATAGCCTTCCTCATTTCAGAGATCATATTCAGGATGAGGATGATGGAGTTCTGCTGTATGAGTCTTGAACAAGGACTTCAACCATCTGGGCATGACGATATTCCCGTGAAAATTAATAGGATATTTTTCAGTTTTATCAGGAACTGTGTGATGTGTGTGACACTGATAGGTGGGCAAGACCTATAGAGAAAAGGTGCTGACCTGGGTCTTTATCAAATTCTATGAAATGCATCAACTACATTGAAGTGCATGGGGTCACTGAAGAGCCCTGTGGGGCAAGAGAGAACAAGCTTTAGGAACATGACTCCAAGGAATAACCCACTGTCACAAAACACAGAAAACTGCCCCTTTCTTTCAGCAAAGAAAAACAGACTTCACCCTTTGGGAGTATCTGTTTTCACTCTGCCATCCTTTTAAATGCAAGACATTGGTCTTTGTGGTCCCAGCTGTATAAACAAGCTGCCAGAAGACCTAAAGGGATCTGTACAAGTAGTAGCTCTATCCCTAAAGGTAAACACCAAAATATACAGTTTTTCCTGTGTAAGAGGCAAAAAAAAAAAAAAAAAAAAAAGGCCCCATCCAGCCTCTGATGTTTTCCTACCTCCTGACTGTTATGGGACACAAGCCAAAAAAGCCAATAGTGCAAGGCACCAAGTATCTGCTGTAAATTAACTCTCTATTTTGCCAGTCCTAAAAGGGGACACAGCAGTACAGACTGCTGTTACTGGAAGGACACTCACATCACACAGTTTTTTGTCCATCCATGTGACAGAAAGAAACCATACAAAGAATCACATCAAATGAGGTACACGAGGCTGGTCTGACTCAGACTTCTGTAGAGGTTGCAGGTGACCTGCCTGCACAGTGTACATGAATCAGCTGGCAGCAAGGACACAGCCCTGGAATGCTACCATGTCATTTGTACAGAGATAGTTCCCAGAGAGAAGCTGTACTTGGAATAAACTAAACTAAAGGAAAATTGAGAGCACTGGGACATTATCTAGCCAGTTGGCCTGCACAAAGCAGTAGTTTTATAATAGCTCTTACAGGGTAATAAATGTGCTGCAATTAATACCAACAAACCTTGCAGTATAGTAAAGCACATTTGGAGCAATTTGAAGCTGGTGGCATCTATACAGAAGGAGGAATTCTGGTTTTAGACAACCTTCTTCAAAATTTAAACAACAGGTGAGGATTTGGCCCAGCAAGCATAAAGAAAACTCAACAAAATCCATCATCTCTGGCTTCACAGTAGATGCTTGTGGGGTGGGACGACTGCAGTTCTTACTTTTCCACTGGAATTTCCACTGGATAAAACAGATCTAACAATTATAATGGGCTAAATTCAAAGCCATGATGAGGTGTTGTGCCAGAAAAACTACAGCTGGCCAAGGAAACTATTCAGAAACTACTCAGAGTGCAGTTCTCCATTACAGGGCCTGCAGACGGTGGTTGTCTGCGTTCAGAACAAGAGGTTGTACACTCAAGCATGGAACACCAAAGGTCCTTGAATAAGTTCCTTTGATTCCCCCAACCCACCTGAATCATACCTGCATCACTCCAGCCTATTCCAGCAGAAAACATTCACATGGCAGTGGGGAAGACACAGGGCTACCACCAATACCTCTACAAGGATATCCAAAATCAAAACCTCAGTCTAGTCATTTTCCACCAGGCACAGACAGACAAATAAAATCTGCCATTTAAAAGCAAAATTAAGTCATGCTTTCCATAGCAAAGAGGAACCATTCACAGTTTAAACTTCTTAAGGGTTTTGGTGCTAGTTGTTCTTATAAAGAGACATGCTAGGAAAATGGGCTACTGCTTAGTATGTTCATAATTTTCTCATCAGCCTATTTTCTCTTTTATAGCCAAATCACATAAGGTTTTTACTCATCTTTCAAAGTAATGTTTTCCTTTTCAAATTACAAATATTTAGAACAGCATGAAAATCATTCCTTTACACACTGGTGTTACTTGATGGCACGATAACACAGCTATATCACATATACATTCAGTAACAGATTCAAGTAAAAGAAAAAATGTCATAAAAGAAGTGAGGTGAAGTTTGTGTTTCTGAAAAAACTTTCATGGTTTGTAGGGCCAGGATTGGGGGTGCTGTTGGCAGTGGTGCATTTGCTTGTGCTCAGACCTTATGCTGGGTTTGAGCTGTGTACTGTACAGAGACAGCTGGGGTAAGCCCAGGCTTAGGTTGTTTTAGGCTCAGGATTAGGAAAAGATTGCATAAAAAGACAAATTGATCACAAGATCCTGAGGAGACAATTGAGAGTTGGGACTGAGACTGGTGCAAGTCTTACTGGGATGGGGATTAAAGTTTAGGAAAAGAGAGATGGAAGAGTTCATGTTCTTGTTGAATCCTGTTGGGCTGCAAGATTAGGAAAACCACTTTTTGTTATCAAAGGTATGTAGATGATATGATTCATTTTGTTCTGGGTTATCTTTCATCTATTTAATGGAAAGGTAACAGCCCCAATTTTTAAACCATATTAATTGCATTGTTCATTGCACACTATGAACAGGATATCACCAGTCTTGGAAGACTTAAAAAGATATAAACTTATATGAAACAGTAGAATCTGTAATACAAATATAAGCTTTACAAACTGTAGAGTAAAGGTCCCAGAAATATGAGGAATTAATATTAAACTTTAACATACCAATGTTTTTGTCAGTTTTGAATTGTTCATATGGCTTGATATCCATGAAGCTCTGTATGTCATATAAATTTTTGCTATAAATTACTTTTTCATAATCAGTTTTCATTCCTGGCAACTAAGGATACATCAGAAGCTTTCTCATAAAAACAAATTTATTACTTATCATACTGCTGTATTGGTTTAAAGAGATTAAAAATTGAGTACATGACATGATTACCTATTTAATTGCGTGTAATAGGAAATCTGAACTTTTTTGTTCCCAGCCCCATTGCTGCTTGCACTTGTGCTTTACAAGGCTTTTTAGTTATTACTATGAAGTTCAAATTATACTATTGTTTCAGCAGTATCCATTAATTCGCTTTTATGAAAGCTCGAAAAACATCTTGGAGCCTTAATGAATGTGTTTCAGTGCAGTACTCTGGACTGCTTTTACCCCAATATTGAAAGAATTACTCATCCTGGGTTTTTAAATACAGAGGATTCTTTCAGCATTATTGCACAATTATTTGTGCTCTGTTTATGTAGATATGACATTTGTGTGTACATGGTGCCTTATTTCCCACAGATACCATATGACCAATATCTGCTTTGAAGGCCCTGACTTTATTTAACCTCAGAGGTCAATATCCCTCTTGCGTTGGAGGGTTTCAGAAATGGAAAAAGCAGACCTTCCCCTATCCTCTTATTGTCCTTCAGACAGTCTCCTTCAGTGACAACTACTCTCCTATTCCAGTTTTTCCAAAAAAATTCCATATTGATCTGCTGCAAATGAATTAAGTTTAAAGTACTAGAAACATGAAAAGTTTTGGTGTTTCAAAAATCCCTTACCAATCTGATGAGCTGGGAGCTCCAGTCTTCTTCCCTCATTTTGGGGAAGTCTCAGCTGCAATACCCACACTTCCACAGGGTGCTCAATAGGCTGCTCCTAAACCCACAGATGAGGAGAAACATGCCCATACACATGCCTACACATTCTCTTGTCATTCTCCTACAGGGAGAGAGAACATCTGTCTCACCTTGAGACTGACAGAACAACAGTTTTCTTTCTCTCACACAAAGTAGTTTCCTAAAATTCAAGACCTTGGTCTGCTTTACAATGTAAATATATGAAATGGCCTTTCAGCATTCCTGTCTTGCAGCATGATACACAATACAGTGCAGAATAAGGGGACCTTTCCCTCTATAGAGCCTTTGGCACATTTTTTGTAATGTAACAAAATCTGTGCACTGCATCTGAAAATTGCTAATGATGACAGTTTTCCCTCTGGCTCTGAGCCAAGCCTTTTGGCACCTTCATTGTTAAGGAATATGCAAGTGCTGGCTGAAAATATGGAAAGATCATCACAACTTATCTTCACAAAATGTGTGAAGCCTTAGACTTTCTGGTTGGTTCCAGCTGCAGAGTTGAAAGTTCACATGTTCATGCAGACTGCCAATGTAGTGCCAAAGGTTTATGTTAAGGCATATGGGCTCTTGTGTATGTTCAGGTTGGTCTGTACAGCAACAGCAGAGGGGGGAAGGGGTGTGTGTACCTGAGTTAGTACAGCAGATTGGATCATCACCACAGAGAGGTAAGCTGGATTATTTTGCTTCTTCCACTGAAGAAGAAATTGATTCTATTCTCTTGCCTGTAAATCTTCTTTCATAGGATCCTTGGTTGACGTATTTCAATTTTTGTCATGAGAGACAACAGAACCAAAAGTTTGTCTGCTCTTGTCACAGGCAAGGCAGAAAAATATTTTTCAAACAGGATGCTGGAGAGTCTGCTGGGCACAGTGAGCTCTGGCAGGGCCCTTCATACTCCTCTGCCACTGCTGAGGCCCCAATAGCAAGTGAACATCTGCTGTTCGTTCAGCAGCTCTTGCAGGTTGGCATGAGGTATTGGGGGAAGGAGAGGTATGGGCATGTGCTTTCTCAGAGAAGCTTCAGCTTTCTGTGGTGGAAGGTATTATTCATCTCTGTACATGAAGTACCCGGTGCCCTTCTGCAAGAGTTTCTGAAAAGGAAGCTTTGTAAAGTCCTTTTGTTCTATAAAGTATGCAACAGCATTTCTTCTCCTATTAAACAAGTCTAGGATTTTGGGATCACATTGAAAACGCAGTGTGGTGGGAGCTGATGCTTCTTTCTAAGCTGTAGCTCTCTATTGCAGGTCTTCTTCCACAGAGCAGCTTAACTGTTACATTTGCAAGTTTATCTTGTAAAGCTGGTGGAACACGGTAACTTCCCGAAGATATTCTCTTACTGCATGCATATTTTGGTTTTGCTTTTAATGAGGGTTGCGGATTTTGAAATTTATGGTATCGGTGATTTCTGCTTCTCAGAGGTAAGGCAAGGTATTGCCATATTAACTGTCACATCTAGTTTCTTAAAAGACAAGCACGTTGGAGGCCATAGAAAGATCTGCATCTGTTCAAAAATGGGAATGGTTATAAAATGCCAGAGGTATTGGAATGACACGTCATGCTCAGCTTGGGAAGGTCTTTGTTGTAACAATTAAAATTTCCATTCTTCTGTACAAATGGTAAGTTTGAGCAGTCTGCTTAGGTTGGTGTAGGAGATCTGACTTTAATTGTCAGCTTGAATTTGACAACCAATGGTGATTAACATTTTCCTTGTAAATTTAGCAGGCAAAGCGTGAGCACACAAACCATTTGAAGGACTGATGTTTCCTTACAGTGTTGCAAATACTAGGCTTGTGATTGCTTTATAAAATTTCTTCAGCTGGTTTCAGTACTGATGAAAATGATTTCTGTAGGTGTCCCTGAATTATATTTTATCTAAATTATGGTGTCTTTTTAATCTAAATAAAAAGATGGCTTAAATGAGGGAAGCAGCTGTGTGTGCAACTAGAAATTGGAAGGAGCTTGAGCAATTTGGAAGGCGACAACATATAAGCTCTGGACTCTGCTTTGCTTCAGGCAAGTCATATAATTTCACTGGTACTTCCTAGATTATAAAAGACAAAACGAAGTAGAGGAGATAATCAATATTTTGCTGACTACCCATGTATTAGAATGTTTATTGAGTGGATGTGTGTAAAGTCACTGAGAAGGAAACCATATGGAAGTGATGATGATATTAGAGTTGTCATTATTAATAAGACTGTTGACTAGAACTGTCCTTTTTGATCAGCTGTTCCTTTATCCAAAGAGAAGCTTTTAACGGGGAAAAGTGAAGAGAACTAGAATTTATATCCACAGATAGCATAATACTAGAAACTTCTGGGCAGGCAGCACTGCCTGTTGTATACACAGCCTGTTTGGGGAATGTAAAGCCATTAAATTCCACAGTTACTGCAGAGACTGTTTTGCAGAGGTAATGTTCAGCTTCCACTGGGCATCTATCACGGCTAGATTTAATAGGGAAGGAAAAAAAAAGAACAAACTAAAAAAAGCCTTGCTGTTTCTGAATTATTATGGAAATTCAGTAAGGGGGGGGCTTGTGCTGCTGACAAGGGAGTGCTATCTCTTGCTGGACCAAGTCCTGCAGCACTCAGTGAGGCAAAGATTCCTCCCAAAATAGGATGAAATAATGATCCAATTGGAGTCAATGGGAGATTTCCCACTGACACTGGTGGAGGCAAGATTTCACCCTGCGGCTTTTGGAGAACTAGTTGGAAATTTCTACAGGGAAATGTAGGAAGAAGAAAGGAAGGAGCAGTGCTTGCAAATAAGAAGTTACACTGTATGGAAGACAGTAACTCCTACCGTTTCTCTGTGCAGAAAGTCTGTAATGTAACTGTAATGGAGGTTTTTTCCTAGCTGTTTCCTCTTCTATGCTGCAGCCTCTACCCTTTCCCAGGTAATCCCCAGTAACTCTGTACGTCCCAGTTAATCCTAACAACTCTGGATGTTGCTTTAGCTCTGGGTGACTTCACACAGACATGGTAAAACATGAAGCAGGTTTCTGGTCCTTTTCAGTATGCAGACCTTAATCGCTCTCCATCAGAGAGGCAGATGTGGACAGTGTGGAGGAGCTTCCTGCATCAGGTTTACTTTCCTTAAAAACCTCTTGCAGACTCACAAGTAGTCCATGAGGCCTGCGGAGGATGTGTGGAGAGGAACAGTGAGCTTCCACAGCTATTCCCTCACGTGCCAAGCATGCCCCATGAATCTTACTCCTAACTATACTTTAATGATAAATACTTTTGCAAAATAACAGATAAGGCATTTCTCTTTGAAGTCACCAGCATTCACAATACTAATCTGATCCGTGCAGGACACAAGAGTGTATTGAGCTGCCTATTTCTTCTATACTTCACAAGCCCTCATCTTCTCAATCACAACTCTGAATTTTCTCTGGAATAACAAAACAAATGCCATTCATGTATAAACGTGACATTCATGGCTGCCAGCCATCTCCTCACCTGCCTCAGCACACAACATAAGACTCCAACAGAAACCGGAACCATTTTCTCACACAAAACTGAACAAAAAGTTTTCTAACATTAAAAACAATTCTGTGATATTGCCTGCAAAAACTGAAAAAAGCTTATTTGAACATGCCAAAGCCAGCCCATACTGCAGCTCTGCGACCCGTTTTTACAATTGCTTATCCGCTTCTGACAAACCCAAAGAGTAACACCAATGTAATAAATGCACAAACCACCAGTTGTGGCTGAACTCACTAAAAAAGTTCAGCACAGCTCTTCTTCCCAATTCAGCCTGTATCCAAAAGCTGAGGACCACAGAAGATTTAGCAAGAAACACAATATCTCACTCTGGTGTTTCCAAAACTTAGCCTTAGCAAACTTTAACTCCAGCCTTAAGGTACTCAGATCACCAGCAGTTACATTGAAGATAAAGTGGCACATTCACCCCCAGCACCAACTCTCATCCCACTTCGGTGGTTCCCTAAAGATACAAAAAGGGGCCTCTGCTCTTTTCTCACCCTTTCCTCACTACCACTGTCTCACTGCCACTGCAACAAATCTAAACACCCTGTAGTCCCTCCTGCCAAAACTACCTCTTGCGCCACACAGGAATTCAGCAAGAAGCCAGTTGTTGTCTTCTCAAGGGGAGAAAAGGTGGCAGTTCTGACATGGAAGGAAAAAATTTGCCTTACAGAGACTTTGATGAATTTGTCATTACTTCAGACCTAAAGTAGGCAGTAACTGTGAGATCCTGCCGTGTTGACTGTTCAGAAGCTATGGCAATGCTCTGTGCATTTCCACACACTGCCAGGCCTTAGGCAGGATGATTAATAGCCCTCTCTCCCAGCTCTATGAATGGGAAGATAACGACAGTGACAGATCACTGTGGCTCAGACTCTCCTAGTTGCCGCCGGCTCTGGAAAGTTATAAAATGCTGTGATTTCTTTAGGTGTGTCAGCACCTCTGGCTCTAGTTAGAACCCACAATTACAGCTTCATGCATGTAACTCTCAGCTGACAAAAGATCCTTAACAGTCTAGCAAAGCACTGATCAGGGTGAGATTGCTAAAAGGTCAACCACCAGCTAAGTCAAAAATGTCTCATTTAAATTTTTAAAAAAATTAAACCATTTTTTTAAAATCCTTTTTTTTTCTTTTTTAAACTCTTGAACTGGTAGGACAAATCTGCTCTTTCAGAAAGAACTAAGAACCTGTCATTTTGTCCCTGGCATATCCCTTCCTGATCCTAAAAAGCTCTCAACTCTGCTAAATCAAAGCTCCTAGAGGCATCCTGGTAACTAATAAAGGTAAGTCGTTCATGCTATCCTCTAGAAAAATCAAGCCTGCTTTTAGATGTCTTCCCTGCTCGGAACTTCTTGCAAATTCAATTTGCATGGTTAATTAACATCTATGCCCTCATGCTGCACTGTTTACAAGCAGCAGTACTCATTACACAGCCATGCATCTATATTTCCTCTGCTTCTGAGTATACACTGTGCATTTTAATTCTTGAATCTGTTCACTTGCTGGTTTGGGTGTGAGACACACACATCAACACTTTGAAGTGGCAGCCTACCACCTTCATATCTGTTTTGCTCAGTTATATCTATGATCCAGCTCTTGAAATGCCTTTCCATAAAGCTTTCCCAAAATACCTGAAATCCATCATAGCTTCACCTGTACAACTGTGAAAAGCCTTTTGATCTTACAAGTAGAAATGACCCTGGAAGCTCATACAAATTCAAAAGGTAACACATCGAGGGATGGAGGGCAGGGAAGCTGAAATCTGAGCGCTGTACCAAAAAAATGATTTTTTTTTTAATTAGCATTTGTACCTGTTTTCTTCCCTTTCTATTTGGGCATCAATTCAGAGCACCTGCCTACCTGCAGCTCTGCTCACCTTTCTCTTGCACACACGGTTCAGGCATGCAAGGGAAATGCCACCTTACAGATGGGGAATGGAGCACACACACACAAAGGTGCTGAAAGAATTAGATATCACACAACTAATGCAGCAACCTATTGCGAGGGGCACTTAAGAGTACCATTAACATATTCTCCTAGGTATATATTAGCTCTCTATTTGTGTCCATAATGGATCAGTATAAGTCATTTTGGAAACAAAATTTAACACAACCTGCAAATAGCCCAGATGCTGCTGATGAAGCAGAGCTGGAAAATCTTGTATGGCAAAATCATCTGAGCAAGACTGGCAAACCAAGAAATAATCCTATCCCTTTTATATCCTAAGCTTAATACCTAACAATTTAATTTGCCTTTTCTTCATTTGCTTACTCCTTGCATATTCCTCACACAACAGATTTTCACTTGGACACATCCACACCCCAAGCCAGTGCCATGGCATGCCAAGGAATACCACTCTTGTCTGGTGACTTGGAAACACATGTTCAAAGAGGCTGCAAAAACTCTGGGGTGTTTTCCTCCAGGCACTGCTTGTGATTCATTACAGATGCCTCCACAGGGGGTGGTCAGAGGGCCTTAGACTTCTCACTTTTGTGACAACACATCATTTTTGGACCTCTCCACACCCACACTAAGGCAGGCCCAAAACATTACTTCATGTCTGCTTCTTGCTGCTATGTGAAAATGTTGACCTGGAACTATCTGCACTGATAATCTACTATTTGTTTTTACATTATGTACATTTTACATTTACTTGTTTGATTTTTTTTTTTAATGGATTCTTGACTGGTTTTATATGCTTCAGCCACTAATAAGAGACAGTATCATTTTAAGACTGGTCATAGCAGATTTCTGTTCCATCACGATTAAGTCCGTGGGTAATAAAAGCTTGGAAACATTGTGTTAAACAGCATTAAAAAAAAAAAAAAATCATTCTCCATTTTCCAGTACACAAAGCCACAATATATGGTTATTTGTGCACTGGAGTGCAAGGTGCATATTGCTACAGCAAGGGTGAGATCCATCAAAAATGACCAGCCTCTAAATTCTTTGGCGATCAACCCAAAGTCCTGGAGCTGTTCAATGAAAAGTACAGTTTAACACAAAGCATGCACTGAATGCTGTGTAATCACTGAAGGAGTGATGTCCCATGGAAGGAGAGGGTTTTCTGACATTTCCCTTGCCCAGGAGGAACACAAGCTCTGTTGGGGTTGCTCTGACGATGTGACAGCCCAGGGGCAATGAATGGGTCAGACTCAAAGCCCATCCAGCCCAGACAGTGGGTGGTCAGCAGCACACAGCTTGGTCTGAGTACAGACTGAACCCTTTTCTAGTGTACATCTTTGGCTTCTAGAAATCCAGGGGCTACAGGCTCCCACAGAGATTGGGAAAAATGCATCTTTATAGAGACTTAAAGAATTTTGCATGCAGAGGTCTGTTATCGATGCTCTTGTTCCTCCAGCAATCAAGAAAATGTGCTCCTCACAAGCAGCAGCACTTTACTGACAAATAAAAGGCACGACCCCTGCCTCAAGCTGTTTACAGTGGAATGAGAAAACATGGTAAAAGGCAGGGAAGTGGAACAAGAGAACAGATACAGCATAGTGACAAGAGGGCACCTGCTTTCATGGTCTAAGCATCCTGCTCTTTCCATCTTTTAAAACACTGGTAGAAGCTTTCAGGACCATGCCTGTCCTACCATCACCAACATGCCAGTATGGCAAGCCTAACTTTTGCATGAGTGATTCCCTTCTCTAAATCCCTCTTTTCCTTTACTTGCAATGCTATTGTTCCCATAAGATCTTCTTACATATTAATAACCATTCATCCATTCATTCTGATTCCAGAAGGGAAATACCAGCTACATAGTAGCTGACAGAATGAGATTTTATGAACAGGTCTTACTATTTCACTCATGTTTCCAACTTCACCATGGTTTTGAAACAAGGAGAAAAGAAACGATCTGGCACTCAGCCACGCCAACAATCTACTTGACTTTTTTCTACTTAGACTAACCAATAGTTTGATTCTTCAACTGTCACCCCATCCTTCTGCCAGCTATGTTTCCCAGCCAGCTATCCATTCATGACTTCTCATCTCCACCTGTTTGAAGCAGAGCTATTTCACAACCAATGCAGTGGGCTTAATCACGATGCAGCCTTCTGTGATGCACAGTCATGAAGCTCAAATAAGGACACTGATGAGAAGCAGATGAACCACCATGTGAGAATTTTAATAGTTTCACAGGCTTTTGCACAGGAGTTCTGCTTGGCATCTCTCGGTATAACAAAGACACTAAGCTATTAGGGAGTGCCCAAAGGAGGGCAGTGAAGATGGTGAAGGGCCTTGAGGGGAAGCAGTGTGAGGAGCAGCTGAGGGCACTTGGTGTGTTCAGCCTGGAGGAGACTGAGGGGAGACCTCATTGCAGTTACAACTTCCTTGTGAGGGGAAGAGGAGGGGCAGGCACTGATCTCTGTGGTGACCAGTGGTAGAACCTGAGGGAATGGTCTGAAGTTGTGGCAGGGGAGGTTTAGGTTGCATATTAGAGAAAGGTTTTTCACCCAGAGAGTAGCTGGGCACTGGAAGAGGCTCCCCAGGGAAGAGGTTACAGCACCAAGCCTGACAGAGTTCAAGAAGCGTTTGGATGATACCCTCAGGCACATGGTGTGACTCTTGGGGAGAGTCCTGTGCAGCTCCAGGAGCTGGACTTAATGACCCTTGTGGGCCCTTTCTAACTCAGCATATTCTGTGATAACAGCCACGTAGACAGCAGCTTTACAGCACCATTCACTTCAACTGCTTACGTGAAATACAAATACATATCACTGCAATTCTGCGCTTTCCCTGCCACCATCCTGCATCATGACTCTGGTAGTCACCCAATGAAAAGAAACAGTATTTAGAGTTCAAACTCTTTGACCTGAGTATTTTTTTACCTGGTTGTAGAGCCCCACACTGTCTTATTTTTCGGCTTTTTCTACCGTTCTCTCTTTGGAAATGTAACAATAATATATTTTCAAAAACAGTAAAGGTCAGTCTATGTAAAAATAGATATCCATCTCTGTGTCCCAAGGGAATTACCTCAGTTTAGTGTCTCAGGTCCACAGACAAGCTTCCCACACGACAATAAGAAAAGCTAGTTACTGGCCAAGGTTTGAGCATACACTTACACCTTAGCTATGCAAAACAATCATTCTGAATTGAGATGTTCTATTAAAAAAACCTACCCTTTTTAAACTTAAAACAAGTAATTACCAGGATAAAAGGATTATTTATGCAGCAAATTACATCTTCAATATTTTTTTAATCACATGTTGCTGTGATTTTAAACAGCATAAGGTGTACATAGAAACAGATCCTACTTACCAGTATGTGAGACGTATGCACGTGGAAACACACATATGATAAAGAGAAGATTTAGTTACAGATAAATATATTTTCCTTCCATGATTCCTTTTACTAGCATCTAAAATAAGAGCTTGAATAGAATATATTTTCTTGCATATCTTTGTAACTAAAGGCTAGCACATCCTTTACAACTGTTTTTCATCCTTCAATGGCCTGCAGGATTTATTTATTATTTCATTATTAGGGTGACCACAAAAGCCCCCTTCATTCTCACAGGCACTGACCCCACACAATTCTTTCCCAGAACCAGGGCTGTTCATTCACCTCTCCCATGCTCCATCTTCAGTCCCACCAGACTGCTTCTTCCCCATTTCTCAGGGGGCTGACCAACTTCTTTGACTTGATACCAAAGATGCTGATCCACTTACACACACCACACTGCACTACCTGTTCTGTTGGTTTTTTTCAGGAAGACTTTTCATTCTCCCTGCTCCAAACCAGACTGTGTTTCTGCAACCAGAAGGGAAAAAAAAATCTCTTTGCTGCTGTTTCCAGCTTTTTCTGTGTATACCTCTGTCTTGAACGATAAGAATATGAGAGAACATTGCAGATGCTATACAGAAACCAAGTCGCCTACATGCCCATACATGCACAGAACAACTTCACAATAAACAAACATGTTTCTAGAGGACATCAGTATTTGCAGTTCTAAAGAAATTATTTTCTATATTTAGATGCCACTAGATCATGCCTTCATGCTTTAGTTCATGAAGAGACCCAGAAAGACAAGGCCAACCAATTTTTTCTTTAAGTTATTGACACGTGATTTCAGCTACAGCAGCTCTCGCTGCCAAGTAACAGTTTGCAATAAAACTGTAAATAGATCTCACACCGAAAAACACACAAAGTGGACTACAAAGAAAGGCATGTGTTCAAGAAAGTTCCCCTTGAACAGAAACATTCCTTCGGCATGGGAAAACAAACAAACAAACAAAACCCACTTTGTTAATTACCTACGCCGGGGAAGTTTCCTTTGGCAAGCCCACATTTTTTTTATTCCTGCAGAATTTAAACTCTGCCTGTAAAACATGAGTTAATAACCTTGGTGGGTAAAAGTCAGGCAGCTTCCAAATGGTGAAAAATGCAGGGGTACTTCCAGAAACTGCTGCTGTCACTTTGTTGATAGAGCAAAATTGGAATGTCTACAATTCAGATCCAGCAGGATCCAGTAACACTGCAGGGGGAGAAGACACATAGAAATAAAAAAAAACCACATCAACTTTAACTTGTGAGAACACTGAGCAGGAGGTATGGGCAGACACAGGAAACACTGCAAAAAAAGAAGTAGTCAGAGCAGGAAGAATAGCATATTTTCCCAAATTCTAGGACTCTAATCCCACTCCCACTGAAGCTGGCACTGCTACCAGGAGGGGAAGAAGCAAAGTATCTGTGCTTTGCCTCCAGCTCTCTGGCAGCATATTTCCACCCCCTGCACTCTTCCAGCACAAGTATTTACATAACTGTACAATGAGCTAGAAATAACTCAAAAACACAATAATTAGCTATGGATGGAGTCTCCAAGGTTAATGAAAAAGAGCAGGGGAAAAAAGGGATATTTTCCTCCTCCTCTCCAGCAACTGAAGGAGGGAGTTAAAATGCCTGAATTGCAACCCCAGGGCATCCACACCAACAGAGGTAATCCATCAACCGTAAAATTGCCAAAAATATTGACTAGCCCTTTACATTTTCAATGTTTTGCATGCAAACATACTGCTTTCAGCTGAGTTTTCAGTCAAGACTTCTTTGCATTAGAATGCACATGAACAGTGATTGCATATCAAATGAGGCTGTAAGCAACTGGAGATGAAGATACCTCCCCCTCTCCCCGAGATAACTGAGCAGTTGCCACCAATGGGAAAAAAAAAAAAAAGAAATGAAAAATCAAAGAGCAATAACCTACGTTATTACAGAGGTGAGCCTTTAACCTCTTTCTGACCAGCCCATCCCTTCTGGCATTTAGCAGACAGCCAAAGCTTAGAGTGGAGGATTAGTGGAAAACTGCTTTTACACGTGTACAGAGCACCAGGGTTCTGGTACATCGACTTTCATCACTATCTCACAAGACAGACAAGCAGCTTTGATAGCCAGTTGTACTTCATATCACCTGCTCAAACACTGCTGCATGTAAAAAGTAATAGGTAGAGGCAATTGGTATCTGCAAGTCTCAACAACAACTTCAAGATTGCTTTAAAATATATTTTCCTGTTCAATCAACATTTGCATTTCTCCCCCACTATGTTATGCTTTTCAGAAACTCGAGTTCAGTCATTTACAAGCTTCTACTAAAAATCCACTTTAAGACTAAAATCCACTTTATTTACTAAAAAAATTCCAGCTTTAGTGATGTGTGCCCAGTCTTCTGTATATTCATGCCAATTTTAAAAAACTGAAGCTATTTAATACTTAGGTCCACTGGGACTTGAATACAAATAAATCCATCAGAAAGCATCATCCTTATTTTCCTTCACCCTTATGCTAGACCATCTGTGCAACCCACTGTACAGCTAGAGGGGGGAAAAAAAAAAGGAAAAACCAAACAGCAAGGAGATGCTCTAACATTAAAGGGATAGCTATTTGACAGAAGAGCATTTCTGCTGGTGGTAGTGTCTTCAGCAGATAACACTTGAATTGAAGGAGAAAATAACACTTGTTTCAAGGGAGGTTTGTCTTTATCCATATCCTGATGGAAATCTCCAGTACACAATCATATCTCCAAAATGTTTCCATCACACTGGGCTCCTAACCACAGTTAAAATGTTTAGACCATTACCTTGTTTAGAGATTTAGACCATGCCCTTGCACCTTCATAAGGGCAGAAGTCAGTAACTTCTTTGAACCAGCCTCATCTTTGTTCTTTCTGGTAGTAACTGTATTATCAGGCAGGAAGAAGAGACTGGTTTTAAGCTCCTTAACTTTGTTTCATGGTCTTAATAGCAAAAGCTGAGCTTCGCTGATCACATTAAAACAGAGGCAGAAAAAATAAATCATCCATGTTCTAAGTGGCAGTTTTGGCATCTGAAATTTAGCCATGTTCTGAACGCCTTCTTGAGTACCAGCCAGGTCCTGCAGCGACTGCAGGTATCCCAACAGTCCTTGTGTGCCCCACAACAGACACGTGTAACCACCAGGAACTAGAGAGAAATCCAGCCTCAGCACTCCTAAGATTGCCAGATTCTGAAAGATGCACTGGGACTAGTCAAAGCCTAAAAAGGGTTTTACCTACCAAGGTCAATTTAATGATACCTTTTGTGCCACCTGTACTAAGACTGATGAATATATCTGAACCACCAATTTATTCTTCTTTCTTCTACCTTAAATTTCCCATTTCTCTTCTTTGAAAGGTGTATCAAACCACGCAAAAGACAGCATGTTTAAGAAGAGTTTGTCCTAGCAGGTTGACTGATTTTAGAGAATTATGATTTGAGGGAGTTTAACTGTACATTTAAAAACGTTTAAGTCATAATTTTTCCCCACTACAAGACTATCTTTACTAAAACAATGTTTAGTCCAGTTTAAGGGGTGGTGTTTTCCCTGAAACCAGCTTTTAAAAGCTTTTAATTTTAATCAGCCATTTACTCCCTTTTCTTCCAGTAGTTTAATTTGAAACAACAATACATTTTTCATATACTTTTATAAATTGTCTCAAAGACTGCATTACAGTAGGGACAACCCCAGCAAGCCATCTTGGTTTACAGCTGCTCCCTCCAAGGAGCACGAGCCACACAGCAGCTTCTCTGCACACAGAGAGTTGTTTTCTACAGAGCACAAGATTTCTCTGCACAACTCACCACTGTAAATCAGCTCCACTTTACCCCTCAGTCTCAGTGAAACACAGTAAATTAGAGACCATCTTTTCTCTCTCAGTTAATACTAAATCCAGTTGTTGAGAGACAGCACAGAGCATTAGGTTTTAAAATGGTCAGTGAGTCATTTCTGCAAAGGCAGTTTGGGTCCCTCTTCCTCAGATGAGTTTTTCTGGATAGTTCTATTTTGAAGGAAAATGGCATCATTTAAAATCTTAGCAAATGCACTACAGGAGACAGCCTGGTTGCACTACCTCAGGACAGTACAAGGCAGATTGTGCTTCTAGAGGCACATCCCTCCTTTCAAGGATTACCATTGGCACGAATCTGTCCCTCACTCTCACAGGTAGAAAGGTCAGCCAGCCCTCCAGAAGCCTTTCCCTTCAGCTCCTCAATCCAGCCCTCATCTCAGGAGGGAAAACAACTGAACTGCCAAATGACCTGAGCAGTACTTGTTCATCCCTCTCTGCTTGTTACATATGGATACACCAAGCTTATATGAAACTCTTAACGGAATGGACTCCAACTTTTTAATTAAGTGGTTGTTAGATTTGCGTTGTACCTAAATCCCTACATGTGGTATTACAAATAAATTGAATGCAAGAGTAATACAAAGATGGTGCAGCAGTTTAAGCCCCTGCTTCCACTTGCAAGCAAAACTGTGACTCTTCATCTAGACAGCAGTTTTGCAGGGATATAAATTGCCACTGCAGAAGCAGTGAGTATTTTTTCCATATAAAACCAAACAGCCTTATTATACACATAAAATATTCCAAGTTTCCACACTGTGCAACATTTGTGAAAGTTTCCACTGAACACATCTTCATTTTAGTATTTAAAGCCACAGAACATTTGGAAATTGCTTTACATTATTCAAAAACCAGAAATACATATGTTTCTTTAGTCTGTAATTAAAGTGAAATTGTTCTTCACTGCTCTCATCAAATTAAGTTGCAGGTTTTACTGGAGTTAGCCTCTACCTTATCAGCCTGTTTCAGCTGTTCTGGGTGTAATAAACACAGATTTCAATTTCCACACAGTCCAGACTAACAGACTGTGGATCTTGTCCCACTAATATAGGGCAATGGATGAACAAATCAAAGCATGTAAGAGAGGGGACCTAAGGTGATGGAAAGTCTGCTTACCAATCTTTAAAACCGTTTCATAAGATTCCTGCTGTTTCTATGTTGTCTCTTCCCCACAAGACACTCTGACAGCAGGAGATGGGCAACACCACAGCCTAAAAACGGCCACCAGTTCTCCACATGCTCTGTTGTGATCCAGCCAAAAAACATGTCAAAGGGACATGTAGCCCAACAGGGGAGTCACCTGCACAGAACTGCAGGTTGCGCTCGCTGACTCCCTTCAACCTTTGTTTGCCACTCTGCTTTGTTTACTCCCTCCCTGCTTGTCAGCTCAAAAAGGCACCCTGAGTTTCACGCCATGTGCAGATTATGAGAAATTATTATGGGACCTGTAAACCAGAAGTATTTGATATGGCTTGTGCAACCTCCAGCAAGATGAATGTCTGAAGGATCCCACAAGGTGACCTGACTCCAGCCCTCCCACTAATATGATAAATGAATCCTGTAAAAGAAGGTCAGAACAACAATCATTTTTGCCTGGAAGTAGTTCTGGTACCACTGTACTCTTTCTACCTGCTGCAATCTCCTTTAGTTTAAAAAAAAAAAAACTTTGAAAACAAATTTTAAAACATTCTTTTAAGAATTCCATGCAAGAGAAATGTGCTAGATGGTTCCACATTTCAACCCTAAGTTAAACCCCAAAGTAGTTAGTTTGATAAGACCTTTACTCTACATAAAAGCACATCAAGGGTCCAGAGCTTCACTCTGCCCTGGGAAGGCAGGGCTGGCACTCTCCAGGCCTGGGAGGTTGACAGAAAATATCAATAAAATGGAATATAAAGCGTTCAAGCTTTCATCTCTTTTAAATAAACTTGGGGGAGGAACCAACAAACAATATTCATCATACTTTGTCACAGATGGGAATTTTTTCCCCACAAACATCTTCCCAGACAAAAGGTTATTTTTCTTCTAAAGATGTTCACCCAAAGAGTGCCAACCATCTTCCTTATCCCATGCCCCAGGCAGTTTTGCAGTTTTGGCAGTTCCTTAGTTCTGTGATAACAGTGTTTTACTGAGTCAAAACCAGTTATCTATTCAGTTTGAACAACTTATTAGAAAGATGTTTGCTTTTTTCATCATAATTTTTTTCATTGTATCCTCTGCCTAATTCATCGTCTCATTTACTGTGCTCTACTATCCCAAATTCTTTCAGTAAGTATCTACTAGCCAGACCTACAAGTACTCCACCTGAGAAGACTAGAATATTTGCTGACTATTCAATAATTAATCTCTAGTCAAATGGCTCACTAGCCATGCTCAGCCTCTACAGAAACAGTGCTTTCTATGTTTGGTTCACTCTTCTCAGTACCACTCATAAGAAATAAACAAAAACCAAAAAGAAATTACTATGTATAAACAACATGCAACCTTTTGCACTTTTGATTCCAAATAACAGTTAATTTAAGGCATTCCAAAATCAAGTGCTGTCCTCTGCATAGTAAGATGAAAAAAGGAACAGCAGACGCTGATGTTTTGGTCCATATTATTTTTCAAACTGCTTTTCAAAACAAGCCAACCATATGGATGTCATTTTTAAAAACTCGAGTCATACTGCCACATACTCTTCATGACCTTCCATTACAAATGAAAATTGCTGTCAAATGAACATTAATTCAATCTTTTGTTCCAAAAAGTGAGAGACAAAAAGTTGTTTGCTGTTAAACTGACATTACCCAAATATGCTCTAGGTTGAAATATAGCTATCCCCACACCTCAGCATTATCTAGTAATGCAAACAAATTACAAAGTCATTTTAATTCAGATCTGAAAGATGCAGGAAAGTAGATAGTACAAAACAAAAATCATATCTGAATAATTACATGAAATACATAGATTGTGCAATTATTTCAGCAATTGCAGACTAAACACTGAGTGAACATCTGTGCTTTTATACAGCCTGCCAACCCAGAAGGACCTACAGGCTCAATGAGGCTACCAAACAACGACTGCCAACCTTGGAATCTGAAAACACAAATTTAAAACAGCTTCAGAGGGAACCAAATTCAAGCTTGACATTCAAGAACACAGTTCTCCACCTGAGTTCATGCTACATTCATTCCCTATTCTGTGAGAATACATCAGCTGGACCCCTTGGAACATCCAAATTCCCATGAATGAGCTTTCATAAAACAACTACCTACAAATCCATCACAGTCAGTCCCTCCAAACACTCAATTTCAAAGATGTGAGCAGCTAACCAGCCAGCAGCATCTGTGGGATTAACACCTTGTAAAATATTTATGACCATTAAACAGATTCTGCAACCCTTTCACAGCATTTTATTGCATGTCCTTTACTACACTAATACTACATTTGTCTGCCTGAACACTTCATTTTCCTTAATTTTATTAGCAGTGAAAGAGGAAAAAGTTCATTCATATCCTGATAAGATGGGTTTCAAACATGAAAAGGGGAGTCTTGCTTTCTGATTAAAGAAAACAAGACCACATGTCCTCATCTCATAGCTAGAAGGTAAAAATACAGGGTGAAAATGGTCTCCCTCTACATTAATATGAGGTCCAGGGGACAAAATACATCACATCCATATCAGCTTTGAGGGGATATCTAATGCATTGCAGTATTTTTGTAGACTGGGAGCAAAATAATTACAATATGCCAGACTTTGCAGTGTACTCTCTTCTGACATGGCAAACGTGGCCTTTTCAAACAGTCTGAGCTTATTCAGCCCATTTTACTACTAGTGCTGGATTGCTCTTGACAGGGTTTTTTCCAGTACTTCATCCAGTTTAGTTTCAGATGCCCAGGGATGAAATGTGATTATTTTACTTGGGAGATAATCCACAAACTGAAGGGGGGTCTCAGTGTCTAAGAAGAAATTAAGCCCTATGAACCCCGAGAGAAATTCAACCTGGCTTTCTGCCTTTTTTTTTTTTTAATTTCACCTAATCAGTCTTAGTCAGAGCCCTCATAAGTATAAACCGATTGTACCTGATGCTTTCATGATAAAGCTTGTAATCCATTAGAAAGTCATCTGCAACCTCAAAACTCCATTTATGTATGACCTTTCAAGCCATCTGATGAAAATTATTCCAAGTCCCTTTGGTTAATGTCAGATCTGACCTGCAGACTAAGAAAGCTCATTAAGTGACATGCTCAACTGTACAGGCTGATATTTCTCTCTGAAAAGGGAGCATATTTCTCAGAGGTTCCTCTTCCATTCCCATGTGAATCATGAACTGTGTCATACGTTTTATCTGTGACTGTCATCTGCTTTTGAATTACAGTATCAGGAGAGACAGTCAAGGATACAGCCACAGATGCACTAAAACATTCCCCTAGGCCAAACTGTGGGAAGATCTAACTCCTCTGTGATAACTAGCACTTATGGCTTATTGTGAAAAGCAGGAAAACAATGTGAAGGCAGGGTATTGCAAACCAAGTATGGCATTAGATACGCAGAAAGAATTCATAGGATTGGTTTATTACCATTGCTGTAAAATGATACGTCATCCTACTTTACATCTTTATTTAACTCCACATTAAATGCATCAGACTAATCAATTACCTGACAGTGTGTCTAAATTAGTCTCCTTGAAAGATGTAACTGATTTTCTGAGAGCTGTGGCTCACAACATACTGATTCATACTTTTTTCCTTTAGGTAAGACCCAAAGCAAGCTGCCTGCACATAGATCAGTTACATAACTGCCTAAAATGTTATCGGCAAGTGTTTATGAGGTCCACAGGATTCATAACACAAACAACTACATTCTCTGAGAGCTGGTCACTGTTTAGCCTGGAAAGAAAGAGTTACTGTCATTCTGCTTCATTTGCTGAGAAGGGCTCTTCTGCTTCGCTAAAACCTGAATGGACTCCATTGACCTCCTTCTTATCTCATACAGCCACATCCAAGGGACTTCATAATGCCCCAAAGCAAAGAACGCCAGCCAATTAACCAAAATATCTTCCCAATCAAAGTAAAGATTAAGAAATTCCCAAGGGAAGGTCTTGTATTTGAAAAACCCACAGCTGAGTTGGAAGCCTAGAAGGGAGCCACAGTTCCCCAGGTCCCGATCACCTCCTGCAAACACAATACCTGAATGAAAATAAAGAACATAAAAGCCTTCACCAGGAAGCTCAGTCCATGCTGTGAGATGAGAGAAGCTCCTCTCTCCAAGTAGACAGAAAGGTAGATAGCAGGAACATTGTGCAGACTTCTTCATTTCTTTTTATCTATGTCTTTTTGCAAGTGCTGTCCCCATTAAACTCCATAAATTAGTACGTTTCCTTCTAACTACTCTGAGTTACAGTTGATTTCTGCTTACTGCCAAAGCCTTCTGGGCAAGGCATTCATTATAAACAGGGCTGAAACAGCCTCTCTGTGCCCAGAGTTCCCATGTCCTTCTCTAAAGCACTGCCCAAACCCTCAACTAAGCTGCACTTGACAGTATGGGACACACCAGCTCCTGGTGTACATTGAAAAGGTCTCAGGAGAGCTGTGTTGGCTGTACAGCAAAAGCACAAGAGGAAAAGGCTAGACTGGACACCATACAAAAATATTTATCTGGAGAGCTTGCCAAACCTGGAATGAAGCACTGCAATCACACATAGCTGTTGATAAAGGCCACTTCACAGCTAAGATCCTCACCAAGTCATAACAAAACAAAGCCAGCAGGCTGGAGTGAACTTTGTACATTGCCACTAAACATGAAAGGGGTTTGCACCACATTCACAGCTTTAAAAGAACTGTGAAAAATAATACACAATGGAGCACTTACTTGTAGCTTGTTGCTAAAAAAAAAAAAAAAAAAGTCATCTTAAAATGCAAACTATTCACATCCCATCCTGAGACAGGAATACTGCAGGGTTGAAACCTGCCAAACGTTAAGTGTCAATCTGGATAAAGCACAAGAGGATGCTTTTGAGCTCTCCAGCGTTTGAGGTATCCCTTCCCACAGTCCTGCTGTATCCCTTCCCACAGTCCTGCTGTAACAGTCTTTCAGCCATTTGTAGCTATGTGTTTTCAGGCTACCAATCACTAGCCTAAAAAGCAAGATGCCACCATGTCCTTCCCCTTTCCAGGTTCACTTGTCCACAGCCCCTCCACCTGCAAGGATGACTTTTCTTTCCATGACTGAGGATGTAAAAAGGTACCCAGGCCCATTGCCCTCCCTGGGCTCAGCACAGCAGGCAGCATAAGGCAGCTTATCCTTTGCTGCTTCTTAACCAGCAGTTTTCCCCCCCAGCCTCTCTGCTCCATGCTGCTCTGTGCAGAAGTTTTCCACCTCCTTCGGGCACAGGAGAAGACAACCTGTCCCAAAACCACAGCCAGCCCACGTGCTTGCAGCTGAGCCACCCTGAAACACAGCAACTGGAGCCCAAGCTGCAAGAAAAGGTCACTTTCTCCTCTGTGTCCCCGGCAGCTGGGGCCACGCTCTGAAGGGAGAGACAGGAAGAAACCAGGGTTTCCAAGCAATTGTTCCTACACAGGGGGGCAGATTAACCATAACCAGCTCTCAACTAATAGAGCCAGGTGAAATGAAAATAGGAGAATGAGGGATGTGAAGTCAGAAAGAAACCAGGACACAGGAAAGGAGGTGCGCTTGCTTAATTAGCAAAACAGCCAGAAAAGCAGGGCTATGGGAAGCCTAATAACAGCCCTTCAAAATGGGAATGATCCCTCTCCAACCTGTCTGGGAAGCACCTCCCCACTCACTGCAGCATTTGCAGTGCCCTTTTCTTATCTAATTACCACCAACAGGCATCTGCTGCTGTTTGCATCCTCACTCTAATGAGCAAAAGCAGCAGCCAGATCTGGCTGGAGCTGGGGAGCAACAACATGACCACAGAGTTATTTTCTCCTCAAGTTCATCAGAAGTATCTGCTCCTCAAGGAGATTCAGAGCTTTCTCAAAATTGGGAAAAGGAGCCCAGGGTAAGGGCATCAAAGAGATTAAAGTAAGAACAGTTTTAAAAGGAGGAAGTAAAGAAGGAAGCACAACACTGACAGGTACACCCAGGGCTAAAAGCTAACCCCCACTGCTCAAACCACGGGGAGATATTTTGGTAGGGACCAAAACCAATTGCTGCCTTTTTTTAAGGCTGCCAAATTCAAGCAGGGGGAAATTCATGCACAATACAATCTGAGGTTGTCTTTCCTAGTACTCCACAAGGGAGCTGTATCCTATTTCTGATGTAAACATGGGACATGGTGCTCCCATTAAAGGTGTCTCGAGCTCATAATGTGACTCTTAAGTGACATTTCTGGTTTACTGGCTTTAACAAAGTCTATTTAAGAAAGCCTCACAACACACAAGGTGCTTTGGGAATAATCTCAGCACAAAAGCAAAGATGGTTAGATTCACTCATTCAAAAAATTAGGTTTTTGACTTAGTCACAAAGACAGAACTAGAAAGAAAATATAAACAGGCTTTTTAAAAATGTAGCAACTACCTCATAATTTTGTTCAAAATGCACATTGGCACATGTATTACGGTCACTTAAATTGCTGGGAAAAACAGAGCCTTCTAAAAAATAAATGCTTAGGAAAAGCTATTACTGACCCCGACAAAAAGGCACAGATGGTGAACTTAGTTCCAATGAGTCTGATAAAATGCTGTACAGTCAATAGATGGAATTACTCTTTTTCCCTTCCACGTCATTTAGACCGTCAGCCTTAGACGACAGACGTAAAACATTTGTCTCAAAAGACAATCTCTTATAAAACCTGTTTTCCTACAAAACACAAACTGAGGTTTTAGATTAAAAGAGAAGCATGGGGATTTTCTCTTTTATTTCATTAGAAGCATAAGCCTGAATAACCTGTGGTATTTCCTCCACGTTTTGAGAGGCTCCTACAGGTCTTGCCTTAGTCAGAGTTTAATTTGAGTCATTCAGTTACCTTAGGTAGGATTATTCCCATGCTTATGGGAATTGTCCATCTCAATATGTAGTAGTTACCAAGTTCATCATCATTAATTTATCCCCTTCTTCTAATCACATGATCTAGTGGCACAAGGGTCCACCAACTGTGTCAAGGTGAAGCCCTTTTAACACCCAGACAGAAAACACGAATCTAAGCTCTAGGGGTATAAAACTGGAGGAATTGCAGGGCTCTGGCAACAGAAGTGTCGCCACAACACCTGCTCATGCCAAATACACAAATACCAGAGGAGGGCTCTGGATGCCCCATACTGGGATTTCCATGAATCCTTTTCTCTAAGATGATTAGCAGGATGCTGAAGTAGTACCTGCACTGTGGGTATGGTCCAGTTCCACAGATAGTTACGCGCGTCCACGACTTCACAATCAGGAGTAAAGTTGCAATGTATTTCCTGCATCAGCACACTGGTTAGCTAAACTATCCTTCACTGACAGTTTAGGGCAACTTCCTTCTTCTCAGCAACAAGTACAAAGGAAAAGCAGTCAAAAAGCCTCCCTCAGAACATAACCCCTAGCCTGCTGTACTGCAGAGTTGTCAGTTTGGGTTTTTTAAACTTAGATGACTGTTCATACTGACAGCAGATTTTCCTCTTCTGTCTCCTCAAGTAAGCTTTAGTCCCCCAAAAAGAAAAAAAAAGACTTTTTTTTTCATTGCTGTGTCTAAAAATCTAGCCTGAAGATGTTTTATACCTTTACTTGAGTGTTTGCATAACGTTCCTCTAAGAACACTTTCAGACTGCACGCTCACTCATAAAGCTGTCAGAACATGATGAAACTGTTCTAACTGACAACCCAAAAAAATGCAAAGATATTATCCTGCTTGGGCTGAGCCACTTCATTTCCAAAAGCAGATCATGGGCAGGAGACAGATTCTTTCCTGTGAGAAAGCAATGTAGGGGGGAAGGAAAAGTACAGATTGTCTGCCCCTCTCTATTCCCAAATGCGTGTGCTTAGCAAGAGCTGTCTCTGTGAGGAAGACCCCCCCACTCTGCCTCCCAGCAGAACACCAGGCAGCTGCCGGTGCAAATATTTGGCTTTACACTGCTAACCAGAAGACCGCCTCACCAACCCAAAACTTGAACCAATCATACCAATATGTTGACAAGGAGATCCTCTACACTGGCAATCTCCCTAAATACTATCAAAATTATGAATTAAGTACAGATGTCCGCCATTCTACGACGATGTGATCTGCTCATAAACTTAATGAGAATTTGGGAGACCACTGAAGCAGAACACTGATTTCTGCACAGAGATGCTGGGAGATCAACACCAGCCCTGCCTCCTGCTGCTGAGTGCCTGATCCTCGGAAATGCATGTGCAGCAGTCGCTTAACACTGGGTAGTAAAATTACCTACATAGTGAAGCGTTCATTAAAGGGCTGGGTTCACAAAAATAATCCTTCCCTGAATGGTGAATTCAGTCACTGCTTCCCAATGGCAACAGTTGAGATCGCAGAATATAAGAAACATTCACAATTACAGCTGGACTGCAGCCATGCCCTTTGGATATATTCTTCACTGTGAAGGAAGGACAAGTCTGCTAATTAGAATTGCTACAGCTCAAAAGTAACAAATGTCTTTCAAGCAGAAGCTTCTGATGTTTTTAACTACTCCATGCTTTTATTTTAATGCCCGTTTCTCACTAACCACAGAGTATGCAATTTGGATGCAAAAACACAAGAATCCACTTTTTTAACACAGCTGAGACTCTTCCCTCCAAAGACATTTGAACAGCCCAGGCCATACATTTCTCCAAAATAAGTAAGATCTATTATAAAAATAAAAACTTAGGAAGTGTTCTTTACTTAGTTTGCTAAGGGATCAGTGTCTGAACTTTAAAGACCTTAACCACAAAGCTCCTCAAACATACCAACTTAAGCATGCTAAGGTTTGACTGGCACACACCAACTGCAGTACCAAAGAGCTGCCTTTAGACAACCATGTTTTCAGTTGCCTGAGTTAGCCCAGTTTTAGGGCATAAGCTGATTGCTCTATTCCTGGTGTTTCGATTCTACAACCTAGAAGCTGTTCCTCAGAAAACTAAAACAAAATTTTTTATTTAAAAAAAAAAAAAAAAAGTGTTTTTAACAGAGGCAGTAGACATTTTTCTACCAACAGCTCGCTCGTTAAAAAAATCACTTTGAAGTAAGCAAAATCCTCATTTTAAAATCATACTTCCTTGCTAATTTTGGGAAAAGTGTTTGTTTTACATCAAGGTCACCCAGAGTCCTGTAGGCAACCTGACAGAGATGCTGGCACATCTTTCCTGCTGCACACCAAGCTCCTGCTGGTCTCCCTCCCATGATCAGGTCCTTTCCAACACTACTGCTTTCCAGAGCTGTTCTTCTTTCATGGAGTATCTGAGTTTTGAATTATTTCCCCAAAAATGTGCCAGCTTGTATTTTTCCACTTTAAACCTGATTTTATTTATTATGTTTTTAGGCTCTCCAGAAACTTTCTCCCATTTACATTATTTCTCTGACTTGCCAAGCAGTGTGAGCAAATAAATTCCACAGCTGAGTTTAACCACCTCTGCAGCTCACTTCTGCCTTCATAAACAGTGTCAAACAGCACATTTTATGAAAGCACCCCCAGACCAAGTCAGGACTCTGCACACAACAGCAGCTAGCCAGTCAGGGAAGGAAGACCCACGTCTACATGTCTGACAGCCTCAGTGAAGAATCTACTTTTATTTTCCTCAGCTGAGCCCTTATGGAAAACCTGATCCCTGGATCCTCTTCCCAGGACCGCATATTGCTGTTCCCCACTCCTTCCCCTGAGCTGCCACTCAGCCCTGCTCATCCACAGCTCAGCAAGAAGCTTCTGCAAGACTAATCCCTTCATTACAATGCAGTTTCATCCTTTCCTAGATAGAGTAAGCACTTCATCGCCTACTTGTGTAATTTGATCTAAAGTTTTGATCAAATCTGCCTGGCAGAATTTGTCCTTTATACACTGATGTTGTTTATTGCTCCTTGATCTTCTCCAGACTTCCCAGCTCAGAGCCAATAAAGTGTCTCACTGCTACAGAGCTATACATTATTTCATGACTGAGGCCCGTTGATTTTATTTATTCCCCAAAGATCCCCCTTTCTGGCCACCTCTTTCTTCTTTTCACCCAGAAAAGGCAGCTGTGGGTACACACAGCTCATCTGGCTGTGTATATTAAGCGTGGTTTCTACTAATTTCTATATTGTGGCAATTTTTTTTCACATTTTTGAAAGGAGGTGTTCTCTAGTCTGTTAGTATGACTGGGTTATAGATCATTCAAGGCTTATACATCGTTGGCAAAAGGGGGTTCTCTGGTACAGATCAAGTGTTTTTCCTGAGATCAGTTCACAGTGTAACTACATTTGGAGACAGTGATAACTTTTACTACTTTCCACTGCACCAGGGACTTTTCTTTTCGAAGTTGGTTAAAACTTACTTTGTCAGTGGAAAAGACAGTAAAATGTAAAAACTTTTACACTCTAAACACTCTGTTCTCAGTGTGTACATAAATCCTCCTGATGACACTGAGTGTTATTGTTCGCATATTTAAAGGAAAAGTGACCTTGTTTAGAGGGTTAAAAGTGCTCTTAAAAACAAGGACACTAAGCCAATAGAGAAATTAGAAACACTGCTAAAGACAATTCCTGGAGTAATGTCACAAAATACACAACTTTAGTACTACCTGTGTCTCATTCTGAGTGTCAGGTTAGTATGATACCTATGCCACATTTTTATTTTTCCTGACTGGCAAGGTTGAGAAAGACTGTTCAATGCCAGTAATACTTTGTGTTAACCACAGGAAGCACCACTCCATTCCTCCTTGTCAGTTGTGGCTCTGCCAAAAACAAGAACTATTTGCAGGTGTCTGAGCTCAGCCCTGAACGTCTCCTCTTGCCAAGACTCATTTATCAGTTTAAGAAAATGATAATGTAATTTCAAACAAAAGTTTTTTGAACTAGTAGCTGGAATATTTCAACGAATAGCTGGATAGCTGAACTGTTTTCCATGGCTATTTTGTAGCAGCTGTTGAGACCAAAATTAGTACAGAATATGTATTTTCTTCACAAAATAGTCATCTTTAGGGAGATCTATTTTTTTTGCTGAGATTATTTGCCACATATTCGAGTGCAGAAAGTTGGCCTATCCCCGGTAAAAACCAATGGAGCCATACAGCTTTACTCCAACTAAAATTCCCACATTAGCCATGCTATATGTTTCATTGGTTAATGCCTGTTGCTTTGGATTAATCACACCAAAACAGGATGAATAAATGCATTACCACTGTTAAAAAGAGTCACATGTCCTAAACACCTCCTCAATCCTCTCCCATAGCCCTATTGATCATATTGCTTTCTTGGAGCTAATGCACAGCATCTGTGAGGAGAATTTTCTTCTAAAAACATACGAAGACTACATTTCTTGGCTTATATTATGCGGTGAAGGGGATCACACGAAATGTTGCAACTCCATATAGATACAGCTGTTCCACCTTTTCCCTAGAATATTAACTTCTAATACACACTTATGTGAATCACAAGATTGAATCTAATAATTTATGCCTGCTGGTAGCAGTTACTTGGAAAGGAATTATTTCAGCAAAGCCAGTATAATTACTAATGATCTCATGACTAGTTATTCTTTTCAGATGCTCAGTAAACCATCCATAAATTCATTCCACCTACTATCTGTTTAACTTGTCAGGCAAGCTTACTGACAGGGAGTAAGAACAGCTTTTAAAAGGAAGGAACCAAACCAAACACATACGCCTTTGCCCTGAGGGATAAGTGCAGCTACTGAGGCAAACCCAAAAACATCTTTTAATCCATTGGTTGCTGTAAATGGCTGTACCAACATTAAATATTGCTCCAAACAAGCGTGCTGCCACATGCAACGTCCACATGCACAGTAGCTTAAGTTAGTGGGTTTTTTCCATTTTTTTTGCAAACTTGACTCTTTTCCCGCTATTCTGCCTCTGAGCCACTCCTTGCCCTGTGCAACCTCTTTTTCCTTTTCCTTGGCTCAGCAGAGCTGGCAGCAGCTCAGTTCCTCCAGAGCAGGGAACCAGAAGTCACCTGCAATTACAAGCTGCAAGTGCAGCTACTCCCCAGCTTCTACTCGATGGAGCGGATGAAGCCAGTTAACAACAGTCTGCTCTTTCCCGATCCACTTAAACACTCTGTGAACTCCTTTAAACTTTCCCACTGCTCTGCTAGAGGGACAAAACCCACTTGGACAAATGCAAGCCTGAGGCAGTACTTCTGTCTGTTCACAAAGCAAGCTGAAACACACAGCACTGCAAGGTGGCAGAGCAAAGCCCATTCTTCTGCAGAGATCAGCTGCTCAGGGGTTGTGCCCTTCTGACTTGCTCCAGACACACTCAGTGCCACTGCTCTTCCAAACACATGCTGACAGGAATTTAGATGACACCCCTTCATACAAGCATCCAGGTTCTGGTAGGAAATAGAAATTCTTGAATGACTTACGTGTTGTTTGCAGTTAAGGTAGTTGAATATGAAGAAGATACAACCTCTTCTCCACCTCAAAACCAATCCCATGGCAATCAGATTTGGGTTTAACTAGATGTAAGTCTAATCTTGTATATACTCTTCTCAGCAGAGCTACAACCATCACTTTTCCAATCACTCTATATTCCTGCAGGCTGCCTGAGTTTTACAGCTACCAAAAGGCCCCCTGACCCTTTAGTTGTTTCCATATTCTTTTGTGTTTATTTTTCAGTAATTCAAATGCAAGTTCTATGGGGTTAGTTTTTGTTTTGTTGGGTTTTTTAAATAACCAATGCTCTTGCTCCAAGAGTTAGTCACAATGGACTGCTCATTTTTTGGCATGCCTTCTGAGTATTTTTCAGCGCATTCTCAATGGCATTATGCAATCATTTCATTAGTCTCTACTGTTTCACTTGGCAGTAGGATGCATTATAAAATGCTGTCAACTCTTGGAAAAACTGGGAAGTCAGAGGAGGTGACAGTTTCAGGGGTACACCAACCCTAAAATAACAGCCACTTGGAATTCATACATCTCCATTTGGATACCTGTTACCTCTGTTTTTCACCAGCAAGCCACATCATTATATCACATTGCCAAACACATATAGAGCTACAGAGCCACCACCACTCCACCACCTCCCCCAAAAAAGGGCACATTTGGTCCCATTTTTAGAGAACGTTTTGGACAACCAAAGGTGAACTCATGTCCAGTTCAGCACACAAGACAAAGCAATGACATGAAGCCTGCCTTTCCAAGCCCTTCACTATTGCAGTACGATGTGACATGCATGACTTGAGTCACCACAAGGTAACAAAGCACAACTTGTCATCACCTTGTCACCTGACAACCCTACTGACTGGTTTTTATTCCAGAAATAAAGACCTAATTAGATCTTCCAGATGCCTGAACACAGGTAAGTCTTTCACAGAGCATACACATTATGTTCTTCCCTTAAGTCACTCAGTGGCTTCTGGAAAGTCAAATGTTTCCAGAGCAAACAAAAACTAGCATGGTGCTGACAGGAAAAGGTGTTTCTTGAGCAGGGGGTTTCCTTTGCCCCCATCTCCCATGACATTGTATGCAGAGTGGGATTCTCTCCTCAGGGACTGGCAAAAAGTGGAAGAGCTTTTTTAATTTTGACATTTGCAGTTCTGATTTCCCAGACTGCCTCTATAACCTTGACAAGCCTCCTGCCTCTAGTTTCACCATGGCCTTAGAAAAGCCTGTTATCTTCATTTTGCTCAATTTCCCCTCTCTGCAAAACAGAGAGTGATGTCCACAACTGTAAAGTGCTTTAAAGAAAGTCCCAAAGACGGTATTTTTTAATAACTATGGTAACTAACTAGTCAATATATACAATATGACAAGCAAACTAAATTCTACCAATCAGCAGTAATAGTGGAAGATGGTTGTGTGTCACCTTTCTTTTTCCCACTTCTCCACTGAGATGGTCACTTGCCTGTTACCCAGTGATACGTACCACACATTCTCACCACAGTCACCACTGACATATGAGCACATGTCAGCATGCCAGCCTGATGCCCTCTTACTTTGGATGCTGCTGTTTTACATCTCTGGATGCCAGATCCACGCGCAGTTGGGAGGAACTGAAGAGCCAGTCTGACTCTGCAGAAACCTGCATTTTAGATAAGCAACCTGAAATTCTGAGGTGCTCAGAATTAAAAACTAAAACGTGAAAAACTTAAGATAACTGCGCTTGGATAAAATTAGGATCACCTGCCACATCCAAGCAACTGCTGGCAAGCATGAGAGATGTGAATGGACACATTGGGCCTCTTATCTACACACATGGTAGAGCCTCCATCTCAAACAGACCCTGAAACAATCCAATACTACTGCTGTTGTTGCAAAGCAGGCTGCTCTGAGCATTTGGATCTTTTCCCAACTCCAAAGCAGCTGGCACTGCAGTCTGGGGATCACGTTGCTTCTGTCAGCATCAGGGCTTGTCATTAGCTGTTAGCACACCAGAGGGGACAGGGTAATCTTCACAGGAGGTAAGGAAAAAAGAAAGGGCCACGTGGGCTGGGGGAGAGCCTCTCACCCCCAGTTCAGCCCTTTCAACACAAACTGCCAGAATGTGGCAAAAAGAGGATGAGGAAAAATCCTATTGTCAGGGGAACAGCCACAAACCAACAGCCCCCAGAAATGCATTGTGCTTTCTGATACAGCAGAGTATGCAATTTTATAAGGAACAATTAGAACAATGGATAACACCCAGTGGAGCAAAGAATCACTGACAAAAGCTATTTCACCTATATATGTCAATATTTTCTAACAAATATCTACAGAAGTCTCTGTAAACTCCTGTCCAAAGGACGTATGCCATAAACAAGAATTCACATTTTTAAACAACGTCACTGAAATGAAATATCATACATCAAGTGGATAAATAATTATTCAGGGAATCCACAAGTAAAATTTGTGGAGGAAGCGCAAAGAAACCAAAACCAATGCCTCATTTTTGTAGCTAGAAGAAACTATTGTTCTTTTTTCAATGGTTGCATTCTTAACATATGTTAGACCTGAAGAAGAAATGATCCGGAAAGCCTTTAAAAATAAAACTGAGCTAATATTTGTACTTTTCCTCTGAGCTAAGCTCTGTAAGCACTAGTGTAAGTATTTAATTGCAGTTTTATGCATAAATCAAACTCATTGGGAGCACAGAAAAGAAATCAATAAGTACCTACAAGGACTACAAAGGTTAAAGTAATAAAAATGTAAGTAGTTAGGCTCTGTTTCAAATGCATCTTTAGATACTGTCAACATGAATACACACACAAAAAAAAAGGCAAACAGTATGGAAAGTCAAGAGAAGATGTAGAAGCTATTTATGGCGCTACAACAGTATTCTTTTTTCTTTTTTCCATGTTTTGGTTTGGTTTTGGTTTTTTTTTAAATATAGAAACAGTACTGGATGAATAGTCTATGCTTCCAGTGCCTACTGCACCATACAAGTCACTGCCAAATCTGCTACAGCCACGCATTCAAGCACTCAGAGGCTGACCTGGATTTTCTTCTTCAAACTTTATCATTTTGCCTTCAGGGCATTTCAATTCAAGCAGTGTTCAGAAAACCACTACTAAGGTAAGCATCTTTCCCCATACTTTATATAATACATGCTCAAAGGAGAGCAAAATAAGCTCTCCTGAGGCCAAGAACTTTTACATGCTTGGAGAACCTCTGCAAGAACTACAACTTGGTCCTCACAGGGGAATTGCAGTGATCACCTTTGCACTGACGTGTGCTTTGCTAGTTTAGAGGCACTCACTGGGTAAGTCTACAGGGAATGCCCAAACTAAGGGAGACTCAAGTCAGATAATCCACATGGTGCAGTGCTAAATTCATGCTACGTCCCTTAACTGGTTATCATGGTGTGCAGGTCTCTGTGATGGGCTTCCCAGAAAGGACACAGCCAGCTGGGATGCTGCCAGAGCCTTTTCGCAGAAAAAGGAGGCAACTGTCAGAAAAGGTAGCAAAAGGATGATCTGGGGTAAGGCAGAAATTAGGGAAGAAGACCCCAAAAATACTTCTCAGAGACCTTGTTCCTCTGGGCTTTCTCTTCTAGGATTCATCTAAACGGAGCCAGCAGACACCTCTGCACCCACAGCTTTGATAAGCTCTCACAGTCTGGTAGGTTCAATAAAGCAGAGAAACAAAGAGTGAGCTTGCCTTTATTATGGCACTATGTGGTACACCAAAAATAGCTGCTTAGAAAGAATAACTAGACAAACACTTCAAACTATATTTGTCAGATGAACTGGGTAGAATACATCTGGTGACCACATCAGCCTTGCTATTGTGTTTCTTAATTTGCTTTTTAATCCAGCAAGCAATAGCACTGGCAGCATGTCTCTTAGTTGTTAATGAAGTCTAATTATTCTTTTTACTCTTCATCCCCCAGAGGGCCGACTAAAAAGAATAGGGCATTAGAGAGAGGAAGGCTTGCTAACCCTACCAAATCCAGGGAATGCAGCCCAGCCAGCAGGACAGGCAGTGCTGCAGCAGAGCAGGGCTTGATCTTTGGGCGGGGGTAGCAGCGTCCTGGGGTTTTTGGTGCACAAGTACAACTCAGGCCTGGCGTGGAGAGGAGGAGGAGACATCTCCACTGGACACTCTGCACTCCTCCACAGTCACCACGAGGCAATGCCAGGGGACAGTAACTACAGAAAGACTTGAACCCATTTGTAATTTAAGCCCTGTACAGGATCCACACCATGTAATGAGAGCAAAAGCGTACCTTGTATAAACTTCCACAAATACAACTACCTGGATGTAGTTGCTTTCCTGTTTGAAATTATCTGAAAACACTGCCAAAACAAAGACTTTTCAATAATCAGGTCTGCATAGCTGGGAGTTTATGGGGGGAAAAAAAAAAAAATCTATGAACAAGACAGTTGTAAATCTACTTAAACCTTCTCAAAACTGAGTGAGCTCTTTGCACTACCAGCAGCATCACAGTAGCTCTGTACTTCAGCAAGAAATTCATTCAATATACATTGGTTTTAAATAGTCTTTAAGTTTCTGAAACAATTTTTTTTAAAAAAAAAAAGAAGTTCAAGGAAGCTAAAATTAAACACCATCACTTTCTAGCAGAAACATTTGTTTATCTACGATATTCCCCCATCACTTCTGGAACGCCCTGGGGAGCAGGTGGAAGGTATTTTTCCTAAAATCTGATCCCATAACCTCTATTTTCACAAGTAGACATATCCTCAGGAATGTGAAGTGCTACTATGAATAAACATTCCACCTTTTACCCAACATCCTAGAAAATTTCCCCTTTCCAAAGGAAAGACATAAGCCAAGTCATCTATTACCCTGTATTTCTGAGGTCTCATCTCTGATGGATCTAGGCATTACCACCTCCCTTTTTGTTGGCTTGCATTTTTCACTCATTCATATCTTAGAATGAACACAGCATCACAGACTGATTGTTGCCAGTCAGTGGCATTTTCTTATGACTACCTTCTGTTGTACAAGTCACTTGGAAAGCATGAGACTGAACTGCTCTCTAATTGCTTTTCAGTAATACTGCCCAGATGCTTTAGATCCCTAAGCATAAAAGGGTTCAAAAGTGATCAGACAAGTTCATGGAAGAAGTATCTATTAAAATATATCACACATGATGGGGAAGACATCGTGTTTAGCTTAGAGAATCACAACACTGCAAGAAGAAAGAAACTTGTCCTCATCTTACACTTTTTTAACCTGTAAGAGTTGTTGCCCTTCCCCATTCCCACTGTCCTCTGGGTACTGCATGGTTTTGCTTTCACACTGGTTAAGTTGCAGCATAAGAGGATTGTGCCATCAGCAAAACAGAAATGTTCCAGCACCATTTTTAAGCTATGTGACAAATGTGCTGTGTCTGTCTAGGATTTTCTTCAATGGAATCAAGAGCAGTATTAAATAGGAGGGCACAAGAAGGCTTCTTTTCCTTTTGACACCCCAGTGTCTATGTTAAAGCAAACACAATTTGAGTGACTTATTTAAATGTGGAAGTTGAAATCTGTTTTAAAGCCTCTGTTGTCTTTTTTTTTTTTTAATTAGCTACCCTAAATTTGGAACTGCATCAGAGTAAATTGCAATAGAAAATGCTTCCTCAAAATTATGTAGTTAGGAAAAAGAATTCCATTGTCATGCATTACTCCCTTTCATGCTAATTTTGAGGATGAAAAACTGATTAACACCATGCTAAAACCAACACAACTAGATTTTCTGTACCTAAGAGTGCAGAAAGCACCCAGAGGGCAAAGAGTGGCGTCAGCCACCTGGTGCTCCTGGGGTGCAGCACTGCAGCTCCCCTGCACAACTTCAACAAGAGAACTGCAGCTCTCACATGGGTTCAGCTGCACCTTTTTCCACTTTGAAGCATCTTACTTTGTCATTGTGCCATAGCCACGGCTTGGCTTGCTTGGAGTTGCAAGTGGGCTAAAAAAATTATTAAGCCTTTTCTTCCAAAGCTGAGATTTCTCCAAGACAGGATTTAATTGTTACTTTGTTAATGCTATTGTTATATCTACACATAGTATTGCCTGGGATGAAAAGGGACATTTGTTTGCTGACTCTACTCCCTCAGCAGAGTGTTTTCAGTGACAGTAACCATTTACTTAGCACCAAGTTTCCTTTTGAAACAGTGACTTCATATTTCATATCCATCTTGTGGGAGGAGCCACCTGGCCACTAATGCTTGGAACAGCTTTAGTACCCCTGCATAGCTTTCCTCAGCGCTCAACCAAAGAAGAGCATATCTGTAAACCACCCCAGAGGTATAAATTTCAGTCACTCAAATCTTTTTAAAGGCTCATCAGTGCTAATGAGCATCTTTATTACATTTTCATCAGTAAGTAACTGAGGCAGTGGCTTGCAGTTAACTAATTATATGTTCACTTAGAAAGTATCACTTAAGTTTCTTTTAATAATACATCACTATTCATTTCCCAGTAGCCTGATGAGAATAACCTGAATGTTATACTTCTAAAAAGTTCTTCTCATTGTAAGAGAAGAACTGCCTGTATAAAAATAAAATCCGGTACCTTCTGTCTTTTGATGGGCCCCAAAGGAATTCATATGTATCCCTGTGAATTCCTACAACAAGTAAAAAATTTTATTGCTTCAGGAAGAGGAAAACAAAAAATCACTCATAAGGTTAAACAGACATCATTTCTGTTTGGCATTTTCCAAATAATAAACAAATTAGGTAAATGCTCATGCCTTCAGGCCACTGAGTTCTGAGTTGACCACTAATTAAAACAAACCTACATTGTAAGGAACATCTCAGCAACAAGCATAGTTTGAATTATTCAAATACAAAATGTGAACTAACAAATTCCCTTTATTAAAGAAAAAGTGCAAATAAAGTGTCCTTTCCAACCTGACACTGCAAACAAGAGATTTTTTTGCCATTTTTAATGCTAACAGCATTAGCTGAAGGATGGGAAGCGCTAATCCTTGAGCAAACCTTGGAGTTGTCCTGGCTGCCTCCAAGAGCTCCAGAGCTCTTTAGTGGCATTTAGTCACAGTGAAAGCCCTGACAGAGTGCAATGTACTTGGATCCTGCAAATGCCATGGCACAGTTGTTCTCATCTGGGGGAGTCTGTACCCTCAAATGAAAATATTTGGACTGTGGTTCCTCGCAAACAAATGCAGAGCAGTGGGTGGGCTACACTCCATGTGGCCTCCCTCAAACTTCTTGTGTTGGCAGAAATCCCCAGTCCAGCAGATTCCGTCAGCATATGCATAACTTTAAAACACTCTACAACAACATTTAAACTATGGACATGCTTACTTTATTGGATGAAGGCATGAGTATCCATGCCTATGCCTCTAAGCAGCTGAAATATTTTCTGTTGGACTTGCTTTGAGCAAAATTCCTAAACTTTTGCATTGAAGTTATTTTTTCCTGCACTGTCCAAAAACAGTAAAAGTAATTGCAAAATAGAGTACATAAACAATTTCTTCCTCCTTCCCCTCAATCACCTTGCAAATCCAAAAAAGACCTGAACACAGTCTGTTCCAACATGCACAGGGTGGTTTTTTTCCATTATAAATATTTGTTTAGGCAGCCAATCTTGATTTGGTAAAATTTTAATGTGATATAATCCTGTTCACTTCTGGTCTCTGCCAACATTATCTTCCTTTTCTATTTTTCTTCCACTGAACAAAGCATCTAAATAAAAAGCACGCTCATTTATGCTTTAAAATACACACATCTGTTATAAATACCTAACAGACACACACCCTAAAAATACACATTTCACACACTCCAACATCCCTAGATTTCTCCTTGGCAATATGCAGCAACCCAAAATGAACAAAGCTGATCCTAACATGAGAAGTTACAGTAAACAAAAATGTTGAAGTTCTTGAGTTTATTCTTGGCAGTTTCATCAGTATGAACTTTTTACACCCACTAAACAAGTTAGAGATTGCCAAATAGCAACACACACTGGAAGTCTCAACAGAGTCTTTCAGGGTGAGACAACATCCTGAGGTCATCTAACTGCTCCATTTTTGAGGAATGTGAAGAAAATGTATGAACAAACAAAAGGAGTACCTCCTGCATAGTTCACATATGCCACTTCCCTTAAAAATAAAAAAGCAGAGGGGAAAAAAAAACAACCCTAGACAGCAGCAACTAGCAATATAAACTCTTTTAACCCAAGCCATTAATGATTTATCATTTATCAGCATAAATGATATGCAGTTTCTGCAACATCCCAGTTGTTGAATCTCTATGTACATAATCATTACTGCAACTGTTATTTTAAAATAAGAAAACTGAGAAAGTGTTAGATCTGGAGGTTAGAAAAACAAGCAACTTGCAGAAAAGGCCAAATGAGTTCTCCTCTATACATAAAGGACAAGTAACACCCCAGTGACCTTTATGGATTACTGGATCTACATGCCGTGTTACAGCCAAGAGTTGTGTTGGTTTATAAGCCATCAGGATGCAATCCAGCCTAACTCAGAACTGTTGGCTCTCACTAGATGCTGGCAGCAATACACATTCTTAAGATTTTGCCAATATTTCCACAAGTACGCTGAGATGTTCGAGACTTGGAGCAGCTGTGTCCCAATATCCTCAAGGTGCCTTTCTCCTCACTCTTACCCTGTCGCTCACTATACTCATCACAGACACAGAAGACATTCATAGGTTACCTACAGGTGGTTCCCCAAAAAACATCCTCCAGATTCAAACCACAGACAACTGTCCTCAGTGGTAATGGCATTTGAAACAATGCAGAGTTCTCAGGGCAGCCCCACTTTTGTCATCTGAAGAGGTGGCATTTTAGGTCATGACATTCACTGGGAAGCTTTTCAAAGAGGAGGGGTCTCGAGGTACTGTCAGGTCCCATTCACACTGTCCCCAGATTGATCCCAAAACTGCTGTTACCCTAAGACTTATTTTCAGTGGTAATACTACTTACTTTATACAGGTCAGGTTCCCACAGGACATCTCCTTCACAACCTCAGCAAAGGGACAGATGACCAAAGTCAATAACTCTGATTCTTCTTCCCCCAGCCAAGTATACAGGGAAGTCCAGGTAGTGGTGGATTGCATTACATTTAGTTGAACTGGTAAATATACAGTATAAGGTCTCATTTCTGTGTAAAACTGACAGTAGGTATGTACAGAATCTCAGGCTGTACAGTTAAATACCCAATATGGGTGTTCAGATTCATACCATCCTTCTCTCTGCTTTTCCAAAACTGGAGGGGGGGGTAGTGTTTGTTCCTCTCCCTCCTTCATTTCTCTTTATTCTTAATACATGACAACAGTGCAGGGGCTGTGGCAGACAGACAGGTGTTGCAATTTGCTCCAAAAATGGACAGGTTTTGACTCAGCCTTACCTTGTAGAGCTGGTTAACCAAGAGTCACTGCTTTTGGCAGGAAAATACACTTCAACACGTGCTTTCGCCGGCTCCACTCCAGCTGTCCTAAAAGACATTTTTCAATCACACAAGCAGTTCATTATCTTGACCTTGACTGCCAGCAAGAGATGACTTCTCTGAGCTTCAGATATCCTTCTGGGGAGCAGAGCAGAGATTGTAGGAGCCTACATGTGAGGCAGCATTACTCAAGCCCTGTACAGTGTTACCAGACGAAAGATTCCTGCACTGGTTTAGTTTCTCCATACAATCAGATAATAAGTAAGAGACATACATACAATAAACCACAGGTTATCTGAGGTTCTCAGAGGAGATCTTGCTTCCTCTTTCTCCTACTGAAGCTGCAGGTACCTTGCCACGTGGGTGCAATGTTAGGGACTATGCCAGCCCTGTTCCTTGCAGGAAGGAGGTATAATGTGGCTGTAACCCAGCTCAGTGGAAGGCAGGTCCCCAAGCAGCCTCTGGAGATCACTGGAGATGACTGGGTGGGTGCAGGCAGAACCCTGCAGGATTCCCCAGGTGCAGCACAGGCAGCCCTTGGCTCTATCCTGGATATGCATCAGTGCAGCCAACACAGTCTTTGGAGTTGGCACAAAAACGCGTTTGCTCTGGAGTTGGATTTTTTGATTTCTTTGTTTTGTTAGGAAACAAATAAAATCCTACCAGTGGCAGACTTTATGCAAAACAGAGAAAATCTCTTGGGTTGCCTCAAGACTTGCTGTCTCCACAGAGAAAGTTTTAACATCAAGATTACTTACATTGCTAATTTAAATCAAGATTTACTGCAACATAATAGTTTGAAAAAAGCAGATTTAAATCACTGTACTATTTTATCAAGTCTGCTGCATTTCTTAATTACTTTCCTAAGGAAAAGTCCATTCAATCTGCGAGAGCATAGCTCAGTTCAATAATGAAATTGCAGCTCTGTGCATTCAATCTAGCTCTGTCCCTTTTCTAGCTTGTAAAGAAACAATAAAAACAAACACACAAAAGCACAAGCAAAAAAAACCCTTCAAAAATTAAAAAAACACTAAGTAATATTTCCTGTAGTACGATGGGCCATATCTGCACACGTCTCCATGCAAAAGACTAAAAAGAAAGGCTACAGTCTATCTCCTGCCTCTCCCAGTTTCTACTTTTTGGGGGGTTTTAATCCTCGTCTCCTCCACATGATTATGCTCAATATTTGGCACTTTATCATGCTCCTCTAGCCTAATTCTAAGCTAAACCATTTTAAGCAGCAGAATTACTCTCATTTCACTCTCTAGCAGCTGGTATCCCCTGAGCTTTGCATCTTGTTAGTTGCCTTCATGATTGTTCATGTTCTTGTTTCACACGGGTCCTGCTCCTGCAGTCTGACTTGTTTAGGCAGAGCCCTGCAGACCCAGGCCTACAGAACTTCACCACAACCAACAGTCAGAAGAATCTGCTCACACATACCCCACAGCAATGCTGCACCCCCTTCCTTGCTATTACTCTCAGAGGGGTGTGGATTTATAGCTTTCCATAGTCTACAATTTGCCAAACTTAATCTGTACTTGCTTCTTCCTCCAGACTCCCCTACAGCATTTTAATTATTTATTGCTCTCTTATCTGAACTCCTTCCAGTTAGTCCGTGTCACTCTGACACTGAAAAAGCACAGAAATAAAACAGCATTTTAAATGCAGGTACCACAGCTTTATAAAGCAGATCTGTACCTTACAAGCAGACTCTCATTTAACTTTGACCTGAGTCTCCTTCACCACTATTGCTTGTGAAGTGTCTTGCCCCACCGAAGGATTTGCTTTGGCTTTCTTCTACTAAACACAGAACCACACAATACGCTTGATTACATACAAGGCTGAATTTCATAGTTTCTTATTTAGATTTCTCATGTCTCAAGCTGTCATATTTTGCTATTTTCTCCATCTTTAAATGCATTTGCAATTCCTGTCAATATGCTATGGTCTGCAAGCTGTCTTGTTTCTGATGTACCAGCCTGGAAGCCAGGTCTTCGTGCTTGCTCGAGGCTGCTGGAAACCTCAACCAGACTGAGGACCTGGAGAAGGTACACAACAGCTCCCAGTCTAGATGTCTGTATTTCCTTCCAACACAGATCAAGCACCACATGTGGAGGTCGACAGTCATTCCTCACTTAAAACATTTCTCTTGTTACCCCACCAGCAGGTCACCCCCACTCCAGACTGACTGACTTTTGCAGAAGTCCTGTACAACAATAACACCTTCTCAGTGACATCTGTATATACAACCCAAGCTATATAATCCAAGTATTCCCACACTTGGGATTCCTCTGCCCTCACCATGAGGCACTCGTATTACTCCAGCGAGCTCTGCGCAAGTGCAAGCAGATCAATTCTTCACAACACCATTACCTAGAAATCATTAAGTCCCCCACAGTCATTTTGATGTGCTTTTCCAGACTTCCTCATTTACCACTGTTGAGAATCTCAGCCCACATCAGCAGCACCCATCACTCTGCAGCTCTGCCAGCACAAGCGAGCAGCAGGGAAGAAGATGGGAAGCCTGGGATTCACTGCTGCTCAGTGCACAGCTGTGTTCACCCAGATCTTCAAGGAGAGAGCCCACAACTGCTCCCTGCAAGGCACAGCACACAGAGGGCTCCACAGCCTGTGTTCAGCACCTCTTGCTGAACACTGTCCTGTGTCTGCCACCAGGACTATTCCTCACTTTTCTTAGCGTGGCCAGAAATCCTAAACAGACTCTTTTCTGCTCTGAGCAATTCCAACTCCAGCAAACAGAGCAGCTGAGAATCTGTCCCTCAAAATGGTAATGGTGTGGTAAGCAAAACCCAGCGCAGCAGCATGTGCACCTGAGACTGGCTGAAGCAGAGTGCTGTCAGCAGCCATGCCTTTTGTGTCATATCCAAAAACTGTTAGTAATCCATGCGTCACACAATATAACCTGCATTACCTTTCCTCCCTCTCTTCTACAATCGCTCCTTAGTGCAGTAGCTCAGTATCTTGTAAAAATCAATGTTAGGAAAGCCCCTAATGCACTAGTGGAAGCCTCTGGCACTTCTATTTCGGGCAATAATTACTTACCAATGTAGGATGCAAAGCACTTATGTTTTAATAATAGCAGTTTCTCATATCTTGGCTACATTTTATGTGTTCAGTTTTTTTTCTTCTCATCTCCACAACATCCCTTTTTAATAAACTTAATGGCAATTCTGTGATTTTAATTTCAGTTGGAATATAGCCAAGCCACTAAATCTACTCCAGAGACCTACTGATTTATGGTCATCTTTTAACAAGTAGCTATTGGTTTTACTGAAGCACCTCTGGGTGCTATAGCAGCGGAGCTATTTGCAATTGCAAGTGAACAATGAGGAGGGTTTTCTAAGAAAAAAAAATTCAGGGGACTGCAGAAAACATGCACAAGAGATACAGCTTCGCCTACATGATTGTATATAATTCAATAAAATGTCAAATTGCTATGTACTGTGTTTAAATTAGAACACAAGAGCCCTTAGGAAGAAATGTGGTTTTTTTGATTGCTTCCGTAGACAAACCTGGACAAACTTGAGTCAGAGATGCATTATTCAGATGATGTATAATAGAATTATCATACATTAATATTTGAACCCCTTAAGATATTTTTAAACAAAAAAGGGGGTTTAGTACAGCCTGTGAAATTAAATCAGCAATGATAAGAAAGGAGGCAGACTCCAAAAAACAAAGGGCCTGCACACTAAGGAAGAAATGGTTGGTACAGTGTTTTGTGTAAAATATACCACAAGTGCTGGCCACACTACATTTACAACTGCCTTGCAACAACTCAGACCTTTGTTAAAATTGGATCCTTCCCATGCTAACATTTTCTGTCAAACCACAAAGAGAAAATAAAAAAGGAAAGAGGAAATAAACACAGAAAAAATTAGCAAATAAAAACCACACCATGGATTGATTTGGTCTGTTCTGTCCTCCAGGGGTTTTGGTTTTGCATCCTTTTTCTCATGATTAATTCTTCTCCAGACATTATTGCACATTATGGTACAATGGGGATTTCAGAGTCAAAGACAAACTGTTGTTATAACCAAGTAAACATTGAATTGGATCATACAACACATTCCACTGTATCTTGCAACTGCAAAATCATGACAACCAAACTGGCAAGACAATGAGGAAGTCATCAGAAGTAGAAAGTAAAAGCTGCAAACTAACCACCTCACTTAATTTAATTTTTGATCCTTCTCTGAAAAGGCTCTGCTTCTCACCTCCCCACTCCCCCCAAAAAGCACTCCAAAAGCAAAAGGCAAAACTGTTAGTCAGCTATAGATGCCTTTGACTCTTCTGTTACTGTGCAGAGAAGGTACTGAAGAAAAGTCAACTTCACCCTGGGATTCAATAAGATTATTTAGGATGGCAAGAGGATATTTCAAAAACTTAAGGCAGGACCCCAGACAAACAAGGTGTTTCTCAGGGACACTGCACTTAAGAGCTGCTGGATAGTTTCCAACTGCCAGCATGAAAAGCCAGGCACTACCTCCGACATGATGAGCTGTGCCAGAATCTGTCTCAGGAGGATCAGGGCAGAGCTCTGAATGGAGCCACATTCTGACTTCAGTTCCCCTGCTGCTTCCTGGTGTGAATGAAACTAGTTGGCAAATAATTATGACTCCTAGCAAAACTGGAATTTCAAAAGGCACAGAATGTGGGAGAAAGAAATCTATCAGGAATTAAGCTTCAGGCTTCTCAACATTTACTGTAGCTTTTGAATGACCTCTCCTGTTCTGCAGGGAATCAAAGGCAGTACCAGTAGCTACAACCCCATCCACAATCCAGTCATTCTCAGCCTGTGGAATAAGTTAAAGTTTGACACAGGTCTTTTAAAACATCTTAAATGCTAAATTAACAAGCACAGAAATTAAGTCTAAATACGAGCTATCCCATTGCTTAGAGCATAAACCAGATGCCCGAAGGGGGTGGAGAAAGCAAGCACATCGTTAGAAATAAAAGTGCTGAGTCAGATTGATCTTTTATTCCTGTGAAGCAAAACCTGATTGCATCTTGGCATGTGCCCCACTCAGCCCCTTGGCAAGAGGAACAGATTTATTCAGATGACAAGGAGGAGGGAGCAGCAGAAATGGCATATCCACTCCTCTCCCAGACGCACGGCTCACTGAAGCAGAAAAGGGTGCTTTCTGGCTGCTGATAGGAAAGCAGCAGGTGAAACAGCTGGGTATAAATGGTGGTTTTCAAATGTCTTAACATCTGGGCTCCTGTGTTTTTCTAGTGGCAGCATGAAGTGCTCTGAAGTGTATTTTAGTCTGACAAGGAAACTCGCTTTTCTTTTCAACAGATCCCTTAGAAGTCCATGAACTGGGTGTCTGTGACCCACGTGCTGCCCTGGCTGAAATCATGTCTTCAGCCTAAGAAACTCACTCACCTAGAACAGCAAAAAGAAAAAACAGGGAAGAGAAGGCAACAAGAAGGCAGCCTATTCCTCACCCCAAATTTGTTTTGTCCTTCCAGGAAAGCTGAAGGTAGCCTGCCACTCTCTTTCCAACTCCCTGCCCTTCTCAGCTCTGATCACTGCCAGCCCCTCAGTCCCCTTTGTCCCGTGGGCTACTGCCATCACAACTTGCAGCCCAGACTAGTGGTGAAGGCAGGAAGATTTACTTCTTAAATAGTTTATTTTAAATGGATCGTGCTTTGACTGTTCCTTTACTGAAATACATTTACAGTGTTTTTAAACAGTCAAGCCCAACAAGCATTCGCTCCCCACAGCAGTTTCAGGCCATCCACTCCTGATTTCCACCAGCTCCTGATCTAGCACTTCTTGCCACAACAGGCAAGACAACCATTGCTTGGGGCAAAATCAAATAACACAGCTCAGTGATGAAAATAGAAGTTTGGAAGGTCTGTTTCCATCTCCACCTAATGAATATGTGCTCTACTCACTCTGGGACAACATTTAGAAACCTATTCTATATAGTTCTCATGAGTTTTATAGCCCTGGAAGTACTGCATCACAGCCTTGACCCATTTGGGTTCATCCAAATTCGCAGCATCTCACCATGCACGACAAATTCTGACAGTAATAGCCCATTTCCTTATTTAAAGGAACAACTTCAGTGGATACAGTACATTACATAAAGGATTATCAATTTTATTATAGCTCTCATAGAAAGGCTTTGAATAATTGCTGCCTTCTAATCTCTCTAATCTTTAATTTTTGTTTCATTGAAGACTCACTGCTTTGTGGTTACAGCAGAGGAGGAAGGAGGATGAATAGGAACAGAGGAATAGGAACTCAAAATCAAACTGAAAAAAGAGATACACCAGCAAATCCTACTCTTTCTTATTAGCATTCAAGAAGTATTTCAACAGCAACAGAGCTTCCCTTACAGAAAGGGCAAACAAGAAAATAAAGTGAAAGAATATAATAAGATTGTTAATAAATTGTTTAAGGAAAGGAACAGTTGTGTCTCCCTCCAACCTCACTGCCTTGAGCTAAAGCCAGATGAAGCCATGGGAAACCTTCCTTGGGTGCAGATCAGACCAAACTCTGGACCCTTCTTGCAGATTAAGAGACATTCAAGAATACTACACTCATTTAGTGCTAGCCATAGTCTTTATCATGCACAGTGGCTGGGGGTGACTGAGAAGCCCCACAGAAGGGCCATGTATATACAGGACTCCTTGTCAATCTGTCTTACCACAGCAGTGTTTCTTACAAATCAAACTGGTTGGTCACCCTCACAACCCCCACACAGCACCTCCTCTGAACACTTTCTAGACCTTGGGTCCACTTCTACTGCAGATGTCTAAATCCAAGATCTGGCTTAGTATTAACACCTATTTCATATCAAAAACTAAGTATAATTTTTGAATGATCTTAAGATAGTTTTGCTGTCCAGAAAGTATTTATTAGCTCCATTTAGAAGATCATATAATCCAAGCCTAGGCTATGATGTGTTTATTGTTACTAGTTAAAATGCACAAGGTGTATCTGACTTGACCATCCAAAACCTGTGCAGCGTCACATAACCCCATCTACCCAATTTTATTCTAAAAGAGTTTTGCAGTAAAACATTGTCTTTAATTCTTCAGCTCATGGTGCTGGTTACATGAATCCCTGAAGAGATTCATGCTACAACAGACAGCCAGAAGTAGCATCTTCTTCCCCATAAACTCACTCCAGCATTTTGGTGCTTTTTTCCTGCTTTCAGGTAGTGCAGGTTCTGACTGCAACAACAAACCACAATCAGAGGACTGAACTCTTTTCTCTACTAAAAGTAATTGAGTTCCAAGCACTGAGCTCTGGCCAGGAGTTGCACTCGATGATCCTGATGGGTCCCTTCCAACTCAGCATATTCCCTGATTCTGTGAGCTGACTTAGAGCATGCTCTTTCTCAAAAAATGAGCCTATTCATTTTTAGCCAAGAAAAAACAAGGTAATCTGGATATAAAAGATGTTCTAGAGATGTAAGGCCAGAGCAAGATGTGTAGATTTCTCCTCCCTCTCCCAGATTAAATGGATACTGGTGATGGCTCAATGTTTAAAAGCAAATTCACATATGTCCCAAGACCCTGGAAAAAGACTTACAATACATAGGATTCCACAGCCTGAGTATAATGGTGACAAGAGAGTAAACAACCTGTACACCTTGATTTATGATGAGAAGGAGTCAAACCTTTCTTACCTCATACTGATTTTTATACAAGTTCCATGTAGCAAACATTTTAATGAAATTTTGTTCTGGTTTTTTTTTTGGTTTTTTTTTTTTTTTTAAGTACAAAACAAAAACTATGTTTATTTTGGAGTGTTCCTGTGCCTATTGGTTCCCATAACACTATCTTAACTTTGAGCCAGCTGTCATTTTTAGAACACAGGTATAGAGAAAACGCTCCAGCAAGTGCTCTGTAAAACAGACATTATGTTCTCTATTGCTCCTAAGAGAAAAGCCTGGACAAGCCCTTATCCCCAGTGGGAATCCTGGTCTGACAAGCAGGGATAAGTACAAAAATCATGCACTGCCTGAGGTTATAAACACTGTGCAACTGCTGGTTGCAAAGCTTCAGATACACAGGACATTGGCCATTATTACTGTGCTTTATTTTCCCCATACGTCGGTCGTCTGTGAAGAAAGATAAAACAGTACCAGGCAAAAGGAGGTGTGATATCTTCAAGGACAGGTTAAATCAAACTGTGCCATGAAAACACTGCTTTCACACATGTATTTTTAGTATAATTCCAAGGATATAATTTTATCTTGCTCCCACACAGTGTCTTCTTATCAAGTCCCACAGTCTGTGTTACAATTCAGGGCAAACAGCCCCGACTGCTGCATTCTGCTGTTGCAAAGAAAAGCCAGTACTATTTACTGGCTCTGAAGCACCACAATCAAAGTGAACTGCATTGCTTGCATGAAAAATGTTACCAGAAATATTCACTTCTATTCCAAATAGGAAAAAAAATCACTTCAAAGAACTATAAATTCAGAGTAGGAAGACCAAATCTAAGCACAGCTCATTAAGTGATGTGATGACTTAAAAAAAATAATCACAGACTCACAGAACGATTTAGGCTGAAAGAGACCTTAAAGATCACCTAATTCCAACCTGCCTGCAACAGGCAGGGACAACTCCCACTAGACCAGGTTGCTTAAAGCTCCATCCAACCTGGTCTTGAACACTTTCAGGGATGGGGCATCCATAGTTTCCCTAGGCAACTCATCCCAGTGCCTTACCACCCTCGTAATCTCACATTTTAGTTATAAAAATAAGGTTGCAGCTCTCAAACTGGCAAATGTTAAAGTGTATCCCTACAGAAATACTTGCCCAAGTCTACAGCCAGTTCAAAGCTGCTCCAAATAGAGTGTAGGCACTGTGTATCATTTTGAGTCAGTAGTCTGGGTGACAGCAAGGGAATCTCAAAAAACACTGTCCTCTTTTTTTTTTTTTTTGACAAAATTTTACTGGGTTGGATGGCAGCTCCATTCCTTCTCTGCATGGATTGATTTCTATAAAACACACTTAGTGTTTGGATTGAAACAATAACTAGATTTCACTTTGCTGTTCTGGTTTCTAGAACTGTTTATAAAATTGGATCCTTGTGCTAAACTGTGTAAATCCTTTCACATTGCAAATATTTGAGACTTATACTGCAAGTGTGCATTATGGTGGACCCAGGAAACAAACCAATGCAGCAGAGAACATGAGTAACATCTTCCTCCCCCACTTCTTTTAACCGTACATGAGGAATCTGAATATTTCCATAGTTCTCTCACTGTGGGGAAGTCCCTATCACTGACAAAATAAATACAAATTGTAATACCTTACAATAAGGTATTGTAATGAACAATCTTAAGGCTAAAACCTTGGAGAAGGAACAGAGGGTAAGTTGTGGATTCAGCATTACAAGTGCCACAACTCTCTAGAAAAAAAAATCTAAAGCTCACCATCACATCACCTGAGTAAGTTCTATCGCTCTGGAGCAAACTGATGGGATCCCAACATTTTCATTGCTGATCAAAAGGTAAAACAGTGTTCCCCCTTAAAACACTAAATATAAAAGCAATTAATAATCGCAAGCATGGGAATAAAAACGACTGGTTCATCTGGAGATCAAAGAAGAAAGCAACAGCAATGCAACTTCAAAGTGTTTCGTAACTGCTTAAGTTTTTTCAAGGACATCTCCTTTCTCTTTTAATCCCTGATTAAATGTGTGCCAAATGATCTGGCAGAAACTCCATCACCAAACATGGAAAAACCACCTGATGCAGGTCTCTGTATACACAAGTGAGCGTACACAAAATGCCTCAGTTTTATCTTCTCCCGTGACCAGCAGGGCCACTCCCACACAAGACAAATTTGCAGATAAAGTGCAGCAATAGGATTACTTGTAACATTTCTGTTCTGTCTAAAGCTTTCTTCTAGACTTGTTTTATGCCAGTTCCAGAGTGCTGGGCCAGTGCCAGTATGCCATGTACCTTCACCAAAAGAGGTAGCTCATGGGGCCAGAGAGCTGCAGCTGGAAAAGCAAGGCTGCCGTCCTGCAAAGTAGACTTGACTGCTTTGGTCTCCCACTTGCTTCCTTTCAAATGGGTAAAGGAATTCTCAGAAACAGTACCTTCCTAATACAAGTTTTTGCTAAGACAGACTTATCCAAAGGATGCTGATGGCCCAGGACCATTGCTGTACTTTGATTACTCAGGCTTTGAATTGGGTTTTGGGGGGCTGCTGGCTGAGCCCAGCACTACCAGGCACTCAGACAGCTTGCCTGGGTTTTCCACTGGGAGACAGAGGCCCCTTCTGCTCATCAGCAGGGCAATAAATTAAAAAGCAAGTGAACACTTACTTGATGTCTGTGAAAAGTCAATAAACCTTTCATTGCAACCAGCAGCAGGTCAACTCCTTTTATCTCAATAATACCATTTTTCAGCTCTACAATAAAGAAAGCTATAGACCTTTTCTACTTAACAGGCCTTTTGATCTGTGTAAATCCTTGCCTTCTTCATTCTCGGTTATTTTAACAGGTACATGCAATTTTAAAGCATCCAAGCCTACAAACTGTGATTATGGCTCAAGTCATGGTTTTTTTCTCCACTAATCTAGTTTAAAAAAAAGCACAAAATGTCAATGCTAACATTTTCATTCCATGTTCAAGATATGGGTCATCTTAGACCTCTTTCCTCTTCTTTGGTCTCCACCCAAAACCAGCAGTAGTCTCCAGAAACTGGTTGGGTTTTTGTTCATTTTGGGGTGTTTGGTTGGGTTTTAAGACTAGAGTAAATGTTTTAGTCCACTGTCTTGCCTAATTCCTATAAGAGTAGAACAAGAAGAACAAAGGAAATACCTTCTATCTTAATCTGGGACTTCCCTTTTTTTAAATTAAACTTAAATACGATTATAATGTATTTTTTTTTTAACTGAATCATTGATTTTTGGGTCTTGCTTTTAAAGTGGTTGTCCTAGCATAAGAAATCCTAGCATACCTGATTTTAACAAGACGCACAATAATATGAACTCATTAACACCCACAGCATTACATTCATAAAGCATGCATGAATGGAAACCAGCACATGTTGTACAGGCTATAAAATCCAAAGAATTTAATTAATTCATTACTACATGTCAACCTGGTACTGAAGTAGCACAGGATATTATTGGACTAGCACCCTAGTGTTACTTTAATTAGGTTTTATTTTAAAGGAGTTAATTTGCAAGGGGAAAAAAAGATACAGAACCCTGCAATCACAAGTGTATTGCCAAATTTTTGATGGCACTCTTACAGGAACACCTAGAGATTAAAATCTAGCAGATGGTAAATCATTCTGAGTAATAGCAAGGCCTTTTCTTGATCAGTGTTTAAGGTCTGAATGCTGTAGTATTCTCTACTACTTGACACTGCTCAAAGTTTTATCTTGCCATAATTGGAAGAAAGCTAACTATTTCATCTGGCTCTCCCTGTCATTTTAACTATTAAGCACAAGATTAATAGTAACAGTTATTTTCTACCACCTCTTAATATTCTCTTTGCCTCCACAAAGATTGATATCAAAGCACTACAAAAAAAAAGAAGCATGAGTGTGACTACCACATGTATACACACAAATGAAAAAAAAAAAGCTTAATCTGGGGAAAAACTAAAAGCATCATGCATGGACACCATACTCAGCCAATTTACCTGAAGAGGGAGGCCCTTAAAAGGTTTTCATATTCAGACTTTACTTGACAAATGCTTTTAAGAACTTAAAACTAATCTGCAGGCTAGAAAGTAGAGCAGTATAAATGGGAAGGTAAAACCCACCTTCAGTTACAGTTGAAATACCGTTTTGCTACTTTATCCAAACAAGGATTGGGTGTATGTGATGACAGTCAGAGCATGTCTTTCTCCTCCAGCTGCTGGGCTCTGACTGGACTGATAACCAAGTTACATTGCTACAGCAGTGGGAATTGTTAAAATTACTGCCCCAGTAATATTCCAAGGCAATACACCCCAAATAGAAAGAGAAGCAAAGTGTTCAGTGTCCCAGCCATCATCAGCTCTCTCCTGGATGCCTGGGAACCCTGCTGTAAGTCTAGGATTTAGCCATATGACAGCATTGACTATCCCATTTACCATACACTAGAACAGCCTTCCAAACCAGACTGAATTTGAACTTTCAACCTAGAGATAAAAGGCCCACTTCTGAGCCACGTTGTCCCCAGGGTTTTCCTCTTGTAAATAATTCAGTCATGCATATCTTAAGTGGATCATGAAATCATTTAACAGATTATTAAACTGAAAGAACAGAAGTTATGGATATTTTTATACTTTGCCCAAACAAGGAATTACTCACCTGTTGCACTATAGTTTATCTACATTTACCTCTAAATGGCTTCTACTTTCATTTTTGTGCTAAGATGATGTTCTGAGAGAAGTAAGTTACCTAAATAGCTAAATTCAAATATATCTGAATCCAGATTACTGTGGAGGTGGAAGGGGAAGCAAACCCAGAAAAAAACCAATATGCCAACCAAAAATGTATCAAGTTCATAGCATTCATTAGTACCATGTGATAAAGCAATGTAACAAATTACTTTCTGGAATACAGCCTTTTCAAATTTCTATAAAGAAGCTTTTTGTAACAATCAGTCAAGGACCAAACTAGGCATTGCTGGGATTTCTGATCCTTCAGTAACTGTTGCTCCCCAGTGTTTTCAGAGATCATTAGCTCACAGCCAGGATACACAGAGGGTACAAGCCAACTATGTTTCACAGCTGAGAGGAATGTGCAAGAGGCTCATTTTTTTCCTGAAAATACAACTCAGCTAATCCCAAAACTTCTTTTTCTCCCCTAAATGAAAAAAAAATAAGAAAATTAAACTTCACAATAAAATGGCAACCATCTAATTCCTTCTCCCACGTTGGTAACAATGAATACTACACTCAGGAGTAAAGGAGCAACACAGCAACTGGAACTCACTGGTTAAATGCTTGCAGGGAGAAGCCACTGCAATGACCTGAGTGCTGCAGGACATCACACCCTGGGCTCCGTGGTGAAGGAACCGACCACTGCTCTTCACTGACAACAAAGGCATGTTCTCCTGCAAGGTGATGTTTGTGTAGCCAAGTCACATTAGTCTTATTTCAAAGCAAACTAAGTAAGGAGAGTGTTCACAACTAGCTCAGTAGCTGCCTTCAAGAGGATATAAATGGTTTGTCTTTAACTGCAGTTTCACAGTGAAGTTCCTATCATCACATTTCTTACCTTTTCAGAGGAACCTCTCCCAGAGTTTTGAAGAAGATCAACTTTTCCCAGCTGTTATATGCTGGAAGTCAAGAGTGATTATAAATTCAAAAGCTAAAAAGGACAGTCTTTGTAGAATACCCCTCCAGGCATTCCCATTGTACTAGAAGTTTCCTAGGGATAGCTGGAAGGGTCTTTCTCACAGAGCAATCTGCAGATGTTACCTCTCTTGCACATTCTCACAAGATTGAGTTATTTTAACTGGGACTTGCAATAAAATCTCCCCTTAAAAGTCTTTGGTCCAGCAAGAAGAGGTTAAAGTCCAGGGGAAAAGGCAAAATCTGTACAACTAGAACACAATAAGCAGCTAATTTTCAGACAAACTTATCCCCTGGTTGAGCCAGCTTTGCCTGCCTTGTACAGTGAACAAATTAATCATATGAAAACAAGTTTAAACCATTTATCTACGACAACAGGATCAACTGCACCTTGCACTACTAGGAGGTTATGACACAAGTCAGGACTGGCAGTATTGAGTGTGCAGGTTCAGCTGAAGTGAATCCAGTCCACATTTTTGCTTCAAACACCTGCTTTGTCTGTTCTCTTGGACTACAAGCTCTTGGGAGTAAAGACAACTCCCTGCTATATATAAATACCAGGTTTAAAGTGATGTTGAGGCCTTTAGGCTATAATTAAAATGTCAAACCAAAATAGTTACCAAGGAATATTGCAGGGAACATTTTAACTTCCCATTTTTAGGTCTTTGGGTTGGTTTGGGGTTTTTTTGGCTGCTTTTCTTTTTAAAGGACATGCAGTACCATGTGCCTTAAAAAAAAAAAAAAGTAGTCGTGGTTGTAGAATAGAAAAGTAAACAACAGCTTGAAACAGTCTTAACCTTTTTTAAAATCTCCTCATGAAGATAAAAGTCTGGTTTTTGTTAGGAGACTTATCTCTACAAATTTCCTGCCAAGAAGCATGCTTATGATATTGCATATCAACAACTTGATCTACTTTCTCTTCCTGCTGTCAGAAATTAAATAATTTTATTATTTTACAAAGATGAGTATCATCACTATGACAACAAACCTATGACCTGGAGAATACCATAAAATAACGTGTCAAGAAAAAGCAACAAAAGGAAATAAAGAATGAAGAACAGTTCTGGAAGCATTCCTCTCTCTGGAAATATTCCTTTCATAGGAAACTCACTTCAGGAAATCTGCAGGTCCTCTTAACAATGAATGTTCTCTCGTCCCAAGTAACAGGTGAGAGGACAAGTAAATCCAAAAAAGGATAAATGTCAGAGGATGTTTAGATGAGATATTAGGAAACATTTCTTCACCAAAAAGGTTGTCAAGTACTTGAACAGGCTGCCCAAGGAAGTGGTGGAGCCACTATCCCTGAAGGTATTTAAAAGATGGGTAGATGTGGCACTTAGGGACATGGTTTAGTGGTGGGCTTGGTAGTGCTTGGTTAATGGTTGGACTCGATCTTTTCCAGTCTGAAGGATTCTATGATTCTGTAACTTGCCTTTATAGCAGTCAGGTCTTGAAGCAAAAGGTCACCTCTGAGTTATTTTGGCTTCTCAGTTAAAGCATTTTGATGTGTGCTACAGTAAAACAAAGTCTGTATTTTGCACATGGGCTTTTTTAAACTCAGAGCAAAGGTGTCTTGAAAACATTTGACAAATCTGGAAAGAAATCAAGGTACATTCCTTTGGCATTCAGAATGGGCTTTGACTCCATTTATGTAAATGTAGAAGAAAAATTTGGTCCTACTTTATATGCTTTAAACACCAATTAACTTCATCCTCTTTTACTTTTCCTAACTTAAGACCTTTTCACATCTTTTTCATACCTTTTTTTTAAATGGCAGACAGAAGTATTTCCTAAGGCTATCTAGATGTAATAAAGCATCTTTATCATCTTGAGCAATTCCACTTATTAAATCCTAAACTAACGTCAAATTAATATTTATGGAAGAAGTGGATTTCCGTGAGTATTTCACAGCAGACACTATAAATGTCATTCCCACTCCCTATTTCCAACTCTTCAGTCTCAAACTACTTTGTGAATGATAATCAGTTCACTACTGTTACTATTCAGTGACTACTGTGCTGTGTGTACCACAGTCAAGGAAATGAGATGGAGATGAAAAGAAAGGGTTTTTATATTATCACGAAATTTTATGCTAAGTCTTATTTTTAATTCATGTAACCACTGAATTAAATTATAAAATGTACACCTATTAGAAAAGACAGTTGGTATTTCTCAATAAGATTAGAACCAGACTTAATATTTTTCAGCTTTTGTTTCAGACAGTTCATTTTTTCAAAACTGGTACTTCAGAGTGACCAAAACAACAACATGAATTTTGCCAAATGCTTTGGCCCCAACAAAAGAAAAAAACATTTTCAAACTCTTGGGCTTATTTGGTTCAAGTTCAGCAGAACAGCACACAAAGAAAAAAAAAAGTCTTAACAGTTTATTCCAGCAGTTCCAGAATAAACTATAAACATTTCCACGACATGACATTCTCAAGCTCTTATAATAAACACCTGCCTGTTCCCAAATTTATGTTAGATTTGCAAACCACTGCTCCTGGTTTTACCCACTGACCCTGGTCCCTCCTGGCTGTGGAGGATCTACATGATCCTGTTTGCAATGCTCTTGCACCACATGAGAAATCATGGAAATGCTGATTTCAGTTCCTGCTCTGAATCAGATACAGGATGGTGGCTGCTCAGTGGCCTGCCATTTGAGTGCTGGGAGCTGGCTCCACAGCCAGGAATGAAAACCCTGCACGGTGCCCTTAGCTCAAGCGTGAACAAAGAGGAATGTTAGCTCCTGGCCCTGATTTAGGAACTTCACTTTCCCTTGCAAGGGGAAACCAACACATTTTTGAAAATGCCGACACGATTAGCTTCACATACATCAGAATAATTATTTTGACACATCAGAAACACTGCATTTGACCCAAAATGAAACATTCAGTTTCCCTTTATTTCAGTAACAATAATCTTTAAATTTTAATCAGACCAGCTCAACCTCACTTTCTGTTTTTTCTTCCCTCATCCTCTCAGTTTGATCAACAACTGGAAGTATGAGGCATTCCCATAAAGTAGATGCTTTCTGATCCAAAATAAGAGCCAACAAGAGGAAGATTGGTAGTTAAAAATGTAGCAGTAGAAACAAAAGAACACTAGTGCCTTTCATGGTCAATGTTCTTCAACCAAAGAGGAAAAAGAATCCTCTTTTTCATTTGCATTACAATAATACTTGGATGACCAACTCAAGATGAGCTTTCCGTTGTGCTCAGTAAAAGATAGCATCCCAACTAACAAAAAAGGGCAAAGGGCAGGAGAGGAAACAAAAGCATGAAGACATTAAGCAACTTACCCAAGGTAACCTGAACTTATTGGAAGAGCCCATGATAAAGCCTATGTGTTATGCTTGCCATGCAGTAGCTCACATTGAGTCTAAAAGCCTTCTCTGGGACGCTGTTCCTGAAGAAACACACCAGATGCAAGAACTACATCCAGGAAATTTAGAGAAAAAGAAGTCAACTGTCCCCTTCCACTGGCACTGGTACAATGCAACTTCCAGCAAGGGGAATGCAGAGAACTGCTGGGCTGCCCTATAAACCTCAGAAGAATAATTACAACCAAGGACAGTCTCTGTACCTGCAGCAGCTTCCACAGGAGTCTCAAACTATCATAACACTCTAGTCTTAAAAGATGGTTCAACCTCGCTCAAACTCTTAAACCTAAATAACAAAAAGGTTATCTCTCTGTCTAATTTTCAGAGTGCCTGTAATAAACCAGGCAGACATGCCTGAAGACACTTTTATTGTCTGGGATAAGAGTATGTATTGAGAAGCTAACATCCAAACACAATATTCATCAAGGCACCTCCTTCGTAGGTCATTTCATTTAATTAAAAACTCAGAGTCCCTTGGACAGAAACCCAGTTTTTGTTACTGAAATAACAACTTTAAAAAATCAGCTCAAAACATGTATGATTTCATTCATTTTGTGTTGCACAATCAAATAAAATAATGAAGTAGCAAATCCAGAGTTTAAATTACATGAAAGAAACCAAGGTGCAATTGCACAGGCCAAGAAAGCACAGATCAAAGTCTTTGTTTTTCTTTGCTACAGATCAGCAAAACACTTGGGAGTGTGACCTACAAGCAGTTTTCCCCTCTTACTGAACTTTTTGAATGCTCATTTTGATTAAGTCATGAAAAGGATAAGAAAAACATTAGTACAAAACTGAATTTACTTACAGATATTGAAAGAGACAATACAAAAATTCCAGGTTCCCTGAAACAGAGAAAGTGAAAGCTATTTATCCAGCTTTGATTTTGTGAAATGTCTTTATGGCAATTTCTCAAAGTTATGTTGATTCTACAAGCAATGCTGCCTACTTAGAAATACATCTCTGATTAAAGTAGCAATAACTTGATATTTAACAGGAAGCAACCAATTTTCTCCTCAGCTAGTAAATTGTTCTACAGCCATGAACTTCTTTTATAAATATACACTGTTGTTGCTATTAATCATTAAATACATCATCTAACACAATCAAACAGTAATCATTAATGACATTAATTGCCAGTTTGTCACAGCCTTAGTAGTCTCTTAAGTGAGCAAAAGCCTTATTTATTGCAGATTCTAGGCACTGATTCCCTAGATGATGAATACATAGTTTTCCTATTACACTATCAGGGCATTATCAAGGTCTTCACTGACAACTGTCTTCTCTGAAGATTATAAACCAAATGCATCTTGCATTTTTCCCTCTGAAAAGAAAACTGTTTGTAGAGTGTGATGTGCATTCATTCATGCTCTTCCTTACAAGTCAATTTGCCTTTGGATTTCCAACTTGCAAGACCTGGAGAACTTAAAGGGACATGAGGCAAAAGTTTGTGTATCCAACTTATTAATTTTGTAGTGCTTTCCTTCTCCCCCTATATATGAAATCACCAAGACCCCTCAATCCTGTAGCTGCCTCCCATGTTAGTTCCACCTCTCTAGACCATCCTTCTTGCCATGTATCTTTCTGCACACCTCTTATTCTCTTTGGACAGCAGCAGCTATTTTCCAGGATTTTGCCTTTTCACCTTTGTACTCATGTCTCTCTCCAGAGCCCCTCTATTGCAGTGACTCCACTTTGCAAGTAGTTTTCTCCTTCCAGCACCCAGCTGAGCACCTCCTTTTTTCAGATGACAGGACTGGTAAGACACTGAGCTCTAAAAGCTCTATGTGCCACTCTAATTGGGCTTTTCAGTACATTAATGAAACAAATACTTGGTCACTTTGCCTCATTCCCCTGCTTTTCACACTCCTTCCTTTCTTTTTCCTGCCACTTCTTCTGAGAAACAAAACCAATGAAAACCAAAAATGTAACATAAGGGTGTCTGAAATGTGTGAGGACAGTTTCCTTGTGCCCACACAGCACGCCTGGGTGAGTGACAGCAGTAGAGCAAACACGCTGCCTGTCCTCATTGCTTTCCCACACCGAAAACACAACACACGGCACAGGAGTCTCAGGAATTCCAGGATTCTCCATCACTGTGTCTATCTTTTGTGATTTGGGTATTTGGTATTTGAGCCTAAAATAAAAGGGAAGCAAAATCAGTCCAGTCAGATATGCACATTAATCAAAATGTGTGACTGCACACCAACCACAAACCTGTGTGCAGCATCTACAAACCATGGCAGCAATGAACGGTAGCAAATGGCACAGCTACATGCTTTTGGTTCACTTGATTGAGTGCACACATTAAGAAATTTTGAGGAATGCTATTTCTTATTTAAAAAAAAAAATAACAGAACAGTCTGCAGCTCTACTGCATAAACAGTAACTTTGGAAAAGTAAAATTATTGCAAATACTCCTATCTTCATTTCAAAAAAACACCCAAACAGCCAACTGTTGACCCACCTAATTAACACCCAATTACTTAAGACCCAAGTTGGTACAACTGAACATCCTTCCCATTTACCAGCAGAGGACATTTAAAAAAAAAAGTCTAGCTTAAGCTGCACTGGAAGCCAAGGGTCACCACTTAATTCACAGAGGGTTCTTATTTAAATCAGAAAACCATTCAGACCAGCCAGTGACTTGAATACTAACAGGACAGAGTGGATCTAGAGGCAGTGGGATGATTTTGGCCTACAGCAGCCATTCCCCCTGGAGGCACAGCTGCCCTGGGGAGCTTGGCAGGAGGAAGCAAGGACTGGCTGGGGTGCAGGGCGGGCCCAGAGCAGCACCTCCTGCTGCCTGGCTCCCTCAGGTGCCCACCCAGCCAGCCCTGCTGCCCCCCTCCCATGCCCAGGTCAGGGCACTCCAGGAGGGATGACCTGGGCAAGGACAAAGCTCTCATCTGTGCAGGCTGTGTGTTGGCATTGTAACCACCACCTGCACCACAGAGACCTCTGGGTGTTCTCACCAACAGCAGCGGAAGGAATAAAAAGTAAAATTGGGAAGTGAGAAAAATAGCTGCCTTATTAAGGGTTATTTTTTCCCCCCCTCTATGTAACAAAATATCAAGTGAGGTCTAAAGAAGTATTCTCTCCCTACACAGTTACCCATCAGGGTTCAATTTAAAAAGCATCCATATTCAGAATAGAAAAGGACATGCTGAAGTTCAAAGAGGGGATTAAATCCAGTTCTTATGGGCTTTAACACTAGGAAAATATTAAAAGGCTTGTCTTGAATTACAATATCCTTAAGACTAATATTTAACTGCTTTCTTGAACTAGGGCCATGGGGGAACCATAACCCTGAGGAATGGGTTGAATGGGGAGTTTGGATAAAACCAACTGTAAATTAGTATTAACATCACTGGATGCAGGAGTCTATTTATGTGTTTTGTTTAGTTTTGTTTTCATTCATGTGTCTTTTGTGATTAGCAAGAGAAGATGTGTTCATGCAAATGAGTGACCTGACTCAGGGAAGAGCTTCAATCCTGCCTGCTAAGAGAAATTACACCATGCAGCGAGCAGCAGTGAGCTTACAAAGGAATAGAAAGAATGGATGTCAGTGAGTTACAAAATCTGGCACTCAATAAATATATGCCAGGTACACATCCAACACAGTTACGCAGGTACAGGTGCTGTGAAATCTTGACACTCAAGGATCTAAGCAAGGAAACCCATGAAACAAAACACAGATGCTTAATTTCTTTTGTACTGTAAACAGTCTCCCTCACCTGCCCAATCTACAGGAAAAATTAACACATTAATTCATACAAGAAAACATTTTTTAATATTACTGCAATACACATCCCAGTTTTACTCACAAGGACACATGCTAATACAGCCATATGATTTCCACTGGCCTTCACAACGTGGTTCACTGAGAACTACAATTTATGTTTCTGTACTGGATGTGTATTATATTGTAGTCAGAAAGCATTCACTGCCAGATGAGCTAGATCACTTTGGCCTTCCTAACACTACAACCCTTTACATTCTTGTGGCAGTAAAAAAGAAAAAAATTACAGCAACTGTAAATTTAACTGGTCTCTATTTAACTGCCTTGTATCAATATATAAACATTCATTTTCACACTGTCACAGAAACAAGGTTGGACTGAGCCACTCTACCCCCCCCCCCCCAAGACTTTAGGCTCTTTAAAAACAACTAATCCAACTTTATAAGTTAAAAAAAAACAAACAAACAAACAAAAAACAAACCACAGTCTAATGTAATTATTACTATTTTACTTCAGGTTCCGGGAAAACAACGCAAAAATGCTAAGATTCGTTGACTGAATTGAAAAGCTAATACATGGATCAAGACAGTAATACAATTTCTCTGGCAATGCAGTTCAGAGGAACACCAGGCTGTAGTGCCATCCTGCACCACACTCAGGGACTCCCAGGCTGCCTGAGAGGTGCCCTGGGCACCCACTCCCACACCATGGGCTACCACACCAGCCTTGCTTGACTCCACGTGTCCAAAAAGCCCCAGCAGCTCCAGCAAATAATGTTCAGAGGAGAAAAAGGGAGGAAGCATCCTGATGCCACCTGTTAGACTTCACTGCTCCAAGGACTGTAGTTGGTATGGAGGAGGTAGTAACCATCTGCCACCGCCACAAGTGAGCACGCAGAACATCACTGGCTCAGAGCAGACAAACACCAGACAAAGAACAGGCATCCTCCTGATAAAATAAAGACTTAATTGTTCATGTGACTGATTACTTTTAAGGCTACTTAACACTCTCCACTATGTGACCTTGTGTAAATTAAATGTCTTTCACCAGCTCATCAAATCAGCCAGGTCTACCATTTACAAGAATTTTAAGAGGGGAAAAAAGCCCAGCTCTTCTTCCTTGTCTTCATGGGTCATAAAAACATAATGACCTTTTCTTTGATCCATTCTCGCAGATATGCAATACTAAGGACTCTTCAAAACAAAAGCCTTTTAAATCAGGCTAAGTATCATGCTTTTCTCCATGTTTCAGTTACTATGTCTATAAAATTACTGATATGCCCTCAGTTTGCAGGTGTGGAAGGCAAAGTAATTATTGCCTGAGCAACGCTAAGCTATTATACTAATGAGAACCAAGGGAAAGCTCATGAGTTAGTTAATAATCCTACCCTGAAAGCATTGCTTCAGCAGCAGGTAGGAAATATAGCCTGGAGTACGCACACAACAATGACAAAAACAAAGAAGAGCTGATCACTAGGTAAAGAGCCCCTCCCGGGTGCTGGATAAATAGGAGGAGAAAACATTCTATGTGGCCAATGTGACCATAAAGGAGAGAGTTAAAATGTGTGCAAGTGGTAAGCCATGGTACCACTACCTGGGCACTCTTAAATGTGCCATTTTCTCCCTTCTGAGAGATGACTTCACCATCACACTGATGATCTTTTAATGCAGGAAAAGAACATGGGAGATAAAGAAAAATATATCCATACTCAATTCTCTAAGAGAGTTTTAAAGAAAAAAAAAAAAAACCACACACACAAGGCAAAATGCATCATGTCCAAGCCCTCACAAGGCTGACATCTGCCTCCCTGAGCAGACAGCAATGTCGATCCTGCTGGTTCCATAGCCACAGACCAGCCCTGGAGGACCCTGCCCTGCACCCCCCCAGCCAGGCCAAGGACTGGGCCTGCTCACAGGCTGGATGAAGCAGTAGCACTTCTTTCCTGGCTCTCACACAGAAACTAAATGGAAACAGTGAGGGGAGAAATATCCAAGCATGTTCTTCCAACTCACGCACGTAGCAGAAGAGCCAGAGAGGGTGCACTGAGTAGAGAACTGTAAACAAAGATTCCAAAGAGTTCTGGCACAAGATTTCACTAATGCAAGACAGCACTACCAGCACAGCTCTGGCTAAATAGAAAAATTCCTCAATACTCACAGGATGTTGGGGCAAAGCATCATACAGCTCCACTACATACACTAATTTAAGAAAAGCAGTACTTGAGGTAACAGGAATGATGGAATATAATCAGCAACCCAAACCTGTTCTGCAAGATTTAACAGCATACAATACAGAACACAGTAATTTTTCAGTGGATTAACCCTCACCTCTAAAGAGGGGTCAGACAAAGCTTACACAATAAATGAAATTAATCTGAGCATCTAGCAATCCTGACCAGGCAAAAGCAAGCCTTAAGCAGCAATATTAACTTTACTTCAGGCTTTCTCTAAACATTGTTTTTAATTCCTCCTTTAGAAAGCTTCAAAGAAAGTTATTTTAAACACACATAAATGCAAAGAAAAGAATCCACATTTATCTGTTCCTTCCTGGCATTCCAAATTGCTTAATTATAGATTTCCATAACTTATATTAACTAGTGGTTAAGATACCTATCTAAGCCTGATTCACTGCAGCCACATAAAACCACTCTATAATCATGTTCATGATCATCCAAGGAAAAGTGATCCACACCTTATAATAGAAACTTAAGGTGAAGTACCTTGGAAGACTGAATTAATTCAAAATCCAGCCCAAATTAATTCCAGTAAGATTGTGCTGATCGACTTAAATGGACTTTGGATCCAGTGTTTACTAGCTGTGTTCTTAGAAACCAGCAGCGAACAGTAATTAACAAACGTGTTTTGATTAAAGAACTCTCATTTTCAGTGTACTGTTCAGCTCCCTTGCATTGTTCCCCCACAAGTACTTACAACCAATTTTACACTTGAACCTGCCAACAATCAGTGGCATGATCCCACTTAAGGGATTTCAAACCTAAGTCTTTTAGCAAGTTAAATATTTTAAATCCTGGGGCTGAGGGGGCAGAAGTCATCAGGAAGCATGCTGTATGCAAACAGTCCCTCAATTTCGAGAAGCAAACAACACAACCACAAAAGGATTCTCAGTTTTCCATTCGTCTCCCTCCCCACCAGGAACGGTCTGGGTCAGTGCCTGCTGACTGCCTGCACAGCAATTTACAGAGCAATAAAGGTTTGAATATTGTCCTTTGTATGTACGGGATGAAGGACTGCAAGGACTGCAGAGGTGACAGCGCCCTGCTATTTCGTTCTTATCAGTAGTTTTTAAGGAAACAAAAAGTGTTTACAAACCCTATTTTCTTTACCCGAGACGAAAAGAAAAAAGTAAACAAAACAAAACTCAAAAGGCAAAAAGCTTTCTTTGTCCTTCACAGTTCAAGCTAAATTGGACAAACAAGCAGAGGCTGGTAAGGTATACACTGATTATTTTGTTCCTTAGGAATATGTATATGTGACAGACGCAGATGATGCTTCTTTGGAAGAGACTTGATCTTTAGGAATTCTTTAAGAGTTATTCTCAGTAAACAGCTTGACTGGGAACATACAGGTTTGCACGGTGGGCACATCAGCACCACGTTGTGGCTCTTCATTTGGCATATCCAAACGCTCTGGTGCTTCCACCATCGGCCCAGGCAGACAATTTCCATCTGAGGGTGAATCTTTGTGCTAGAGCCAATGTGAAGCCTGGGGCACATGGTCAGGGAGGCAGAAGCACAGAAGAAGCCACGATCTCTTATCTGCCAAAGCTGCCAAAGCCCCAGTGGTTCCAAGGTACTTCCCCAAATTCCAATCATTTGGTTAATGTATTCTTGCTATGTTTGCTGCCCTCAAGGAAAGAAAAAAACCAGAATTGTAAGGGAACAGAACTGATTTAACAAACAAAGCTGGAAATGCTTTCTATGGACCTCTGACTGGGTTTAAACATAGTCTTACCTCAGATTATCCTGAACACAGCTACAATAAACATTTAGGATAGTTATTGCATTCAGGTTTGAAGGCAGTCCTAAACCACTATACTTTGATACACATGCTCCCTCTGTCAGACTGCAAACAAACAAAATACTAATACTTCAGCCTCTGCAGCCAAGAAGAATTCAAAAATCAAAACATAGCATGTGTGCTGCTCTGCCAGGAGGTTCTCACCAGGTCCTGAAAGCTGGCAGAGGAACACATTTGCACCCTGGTGCCCCGTCCATAACTCACATTGCTGTGAGAAGCAAAAACTTCTCCCTCTCTTCAGCAGAATGAAGGGTCTCTTTTTACCCTGAAAAACACCAAAAGGAAAGAAAAAAAAAAGGAAAAAATTCTCTGAAGTCTAAGTGACATTTTAGATCTCTGGTCTATGCCCAGCCTTATTAAACACAACCAAATCCTCATGGAGATATGGGTGCACTTTTTATGAGAAAGAACATGCTAAGTCAGGTAGGAGGAGCTGAACTCCACAGTTCACAGGGAAAAGCAGCTGCACATCCTGAGTAAATTCTCCCAGACCAATGGGCATCCTCCCAACCTTACAATATCCAAAGTAAGAGAGGATTCTAGTGCAGCACTGATAGGAGAAAATGCTCTATCAGCTTTAAATTCCTGCCTCTTTTGGGAAAGCTCTCATTGCTATTATACAGGTTTTCTTCCAATGTTCCCAACAAAGAATGATTAGGCAGGTGGGAGTCCTAAATTTTCAGTTTGTTTACATTTTACAACAGTTTATTCATAGCCAGAACTACTCCCCTGAGGAACATTTATTAATTTCCTTCGCTGTATATGTATTTTTCACACAGCTTGCAGGCAGAAAAAAAATATTTTCAAATGAGATAAAGTGATTGCAAGAAAATCCACAAAAATCAGAGAGAATTACTTAGATATTTTCCTCTTTTTTTGTTTTTTGGTTTTTTTTTTTTTGTCTTTTGTCTAGTATTAGGAAAGAAACACTGACAACATATTGCTATATATCAATTTGCTTCTATCCCAGTATTTTTAAAGGATAAGAAAGTTGTAAGACAGGCCCAGGCCAAGAATAATAAAAATATTCTTTTGAAGGATTTTTTTCCCCACCACGGACACTCAGAATAGCTTTCTTACCTGTGTGTACAATACAAATAACAGAAAAACAGGCTTTATGCCACATTAGCATTTAACCCACTACAACTAATTTTTATTTAAATTCTGCTATGCTGCACAGTCACAGTAGAACAAATAAAAGTATGCAATAGACCAACTGATATCTGCACCAGAGCAGATCTTCTGCCTTCTACCAGAGCAGCTATCTTCTCCCCTTACACACAACAAAATCAAGTTCTCCTCATTGAAATTTTTGGGATAGTTTTGCTTACTTCACCAACCATCTCCTTCCTCCTCCTTTGGCAAATTGACTCAAGGTACATGCAGGAGTTAACAGTTTCCTGACAGTGCAAATTTATTCCTTGCACATCACGAAATAGCTTGTTGCAGCCACCACACCAATCTCCTCATCAGTTAACCAGTCACTACTCAAGAAACAGCCCGAAGACATGGAGCAGGGGAGCGGAGGTGGGAGTACAGCTACATTTCAGAAGAAAGAGCAGCAGAAGAATGGAATTGCAATTTTTTTCCCCTCTTACAAGGAAACAAAAGGCAAGGGGAGAAGGGACATATCCAGCCAAGGCAACGCTGATACCCTGCTACCCTTTCTGTCTTCACGGCTCGTAGGGCTGGGCAGAGCTACATCCTGGAAAGGGAGGCTCTTGGTGCTCCCAGCTGCTTGCAGGGCACAGCTCAGGAGCAGGATGAACAGCTGAAGCACTGTCTCAGCAGCTGCTTTGGCATTCCCAGGTGTACAGCCTCAGTTTCAGAAAGACAGCCCAATACTGACATAATTGACTGTGCAAAATCCTATTTCATCTCAGCAGAGGAGGCGGTGGCATGTGTTTCCCCAGAGCTCCACAGAAGTGAGGACAGTAAACAAGATTACACTTTTGATGTGTAAGTGCTTGTGGTCAAATTAAACTCACCCAATTGCTCAAATTCAGACCTTGGTGACAATCCAGGATCATGCAGGGATCAAGTCCCAGACCAGGAGAGTTGACAACTTGGTTATCCTTTCCCTGTTGACTGATATCTTGGCTTTCGTGGTGTTGCTTCTTTTCAAAACACTAACACACAACAGCCATACCCTGCAAAGCACTGAAGTCCCTGCCCTTAACTTTGTATGCATGGTTTGTCCAAGATCTCTTCATGCAATACTGCACTCCAGGATGGTTTTGTTTTCTATGTTAGCAGCCTAATAACTGTCTAATTAGTTGTATTAAGCCCAAGAGAGCAAGCAAATCTATTAATAAACATTAGTTTAAAACAGAACTTTGCATAACTCAGCTATTTCATAGAACTTCAATATAATTGAAGAAGAAATTACACTCAAATGACTAAGTTTGAAAAATGGGCAGTTCAGCAGCATTTCAGAAAAATTACCTCTGATTTTTATTACTGGTGAAAAGTTAGATTTAATTTTTTAAGTGCCAGTGATTATTACAGAGCATCTATGCTGCAAAATAAAAATAGCTTCTTGCAAATAATCATGTACACAAGATCTAAACGCTACCACAAACACCATTTGAAGACTTTGCTGTATGTATCATACTACAGCAGTATCTCTTAGTTCTGTCCATCTTTAAACCCTTTCAATACACAAACACAAGCTGTCTGTACATCAGCAAAACAGCATGGCCCAACTGGAAGAGCAAAACAGTTGGCATTGCAGCCCTTCACCCCTCCTCTGCCACCCCTCTCACACACCCACATCAAGGGCTTTGCTGGGCCTGGCTCTAAGCTGGCCCCAGGCTGGACACTCAGAGAGTAGAGCATCCTCATGCCCCCCATTCTCCCCAGACCCCAGCTGTGCTGCCCCCCAAACCCTCTGCAGCGAGATCCAAGGCTCAGTAACAGGGAACAATCAGGGCTCGATTCAGGAGCACACTCCCTCTTGCTCTGAGCTGAAATGCTAAGACAAATGCACCCAGAAGAGGTTGTTGTTTCATGAAAGTACAACAAACTGAGTACATCTATCTACATGAAGAAATACCGATCAGTTGTTGGGGGTTTTAACCAAACCATTAAGGCTTTCGCAAGTAGTAAGCGTATTCTCCCTCATTTCTCTTAATCCAGTGGCTTGTATTTGTAAAAAGGCATTAGTGTTAAGAAGATGTATTGTCTCTGTGTTAGTTATCTTTGCTATAGATTATGAAAATTCTGTAAGAACTTCCCAATATGTCTATTCCACCTAAACAACACATGCCTGTGAAAACACGCTCCCCGTGGTGTGTGCTGGGTGGGTAGTGCCAAGGTACTTATAAAAGTCATTTTTTTTGTCCCAAACAATTAAAAAAGAAACAGCTCTATCCTTAAGGGGAAGATAGCTCCATTTACAGGGTAACATTCTCTGCTGTGGACAAAGAACTGAGCTGTGCCTACACATCATCTGACTCCCAGTTCACTGTCACCAGAGCTGCCCTGCTTATCTCGGTGATGCAACTTTGAGAGACTACATTCATTTGATCCATAAACCACAGCTTGTTGGTGACAGAGCCATGGATCCCAGAAAAGAAAAGGTCTGGAAGACCAAGATGACTTCACAAGCTCAATAGCATGCTCGCTTTGCATTTTTTCACAACTGAGACTTGAGTCTCGTTTGCTGCCTACAGAACAGGAATCAAATAGCAAAGTTACTGTGCATGGGAGCAAAATTACTACCCTACCCACCCCTAAAACTTCCATAGAAAACAGAATTTTTCAGAGACAACAGGATTGAATGGAGCTACAAATACTCTCCTAATGCTGAGACGATGGGAGGGGCTTTTTGCAATTGAGTTTAGATGCTTTTCACCACGTAAAAGGTTAATAATGTTAATGCAAGCCCATTACTCATTAAAGTGAGAATCCAAGAGCATTGGTGTGACCTACACAGGCTGTGAGCAAATTGAAAAATGGGCACTGACTTTCTTGTGATTGTCATCAAGACTTTTTCAGCAGATTAGAGTGCTGTTAGGTAAACTGACTAAATAGTGTTGAGACAATGTTTTTAGCTCTCTTTGAACTGCATGTTCAGAAGTCATGCACAGTGAAGGCCAAGCCAATGAAACCATCTACCGCTAACTTTACTCATTAGCAAGAGTTTGCCTTTTTTCATTTGCCAGCTTTCAACTCTTTGAGCTGAAATTTTCCATATCAGGTGCCTGCCTTTAAAGAATAAAAAAAATTAAAAATATCAAAATAATTCAGCAGGAAAGCTAGGAAAAAAAAAATAAGTTGCCTCGACAACGTTTGAAGAGAGGTCAGAAGAAAGTTTCAAAGACATAATTGCACACAAGCACCTACACTTTGAGTGCCTGACTTTGTGACCTTACTCAAAGTCTATATGAAACAGTTTTTTGTGTGTCATGTACTATTAGATGGGGAGTCATGTACCAGCTAAGCTCACCTCAAACTGTAGTTTAAATGTGAAAAGCATATGCTGCTGTTCTTGCAAGTTGTCTTTTCCCACAGAAGTGGACCAGCAGGGGGGGGGGCAGTCACTTGTAGGAAGCTTGTAAGAATCAGGCCCTGGAGCATTTGTCTTTGCTTTCTGGAAACTGCTTCTATAGAAAAAAATTTATAGCACATGTAGCCAAAGAGTTAAAGAACTCCTTAGTTATTCATGTTACACAGCCAATACCTACCCTCGACCAGAAAACACAAAGCAGTGTCCATCTCTGATGTCTGCCCTTCCCTGCAGTTTTCCAAGATCACCAACGTGAAACATTGTTCACACCAAGCACCAACAGCAATGCAAGGGACAAGGAAGTGAAGAATCATCTCTCCTCATCTTTGTGCTGTAGCAAACCCAGCAGAAACTGAGTGTGTCAAGAAACAGAATGAGTAAGCAGTTAAGTGGGTGGTTCAATATGTTCATTTTCCTCCAGTATTTCCATTTCAAGTGTCAGCTTCCCAAAATGCATTTAATTTGTACTATAAATTTTGATTCCAAAACTTTTACCATGCTGTTCAATGAAACAGTCTGTACATACACATGTAAAAGGAAATATTGCACAAAACCTTAATGACAGCAAAGCCCCTTGTATGAAACCTGTTGCAGCTACATTTACTTCCATGCCTGATGTAAAATGCTAAAGGGGTTTTTGGCTGGATAGATGTAATGACAAATGAGAAGCAATCCCCTACCATTTTTCCTTCACTATGCAGTCTGCACCAAGCTTTCATCCAGCAACAGCAGCAGACTGCTGACAGTGTTATCGAAGAGGTTTCTGTGGGCTCTTAATCACAATTGTAGTCTCTGTGATAATAATATCCTCCTGACTCCTCATTAAAGCACAGCTTTATGTTGGAATAACCACATTCTACCACTCCAGTTACTTAAGCTTTGGTATGTCCTGTAAACGCAACAGAAAAAGCATTTATCGAAATGCTTTTTTCGAGAGAGTTCTGCATATTACAATGAAGGCTCAAAGAAGGGCTCCTTGTTGTAAAAGCCAGAAGAAAAGTCACCTCCCATAGCCCCAAAAGGAATGAGAGCATTGATAAAAGCTCTCTCCTCTCTGTCCCCTGCCGTGGCAGGGTCTCACCAGCCCCACTGCTGACTACACACAAAGAGTTTAACCAAATAAAAAGGGGTAAAATGTGGGAAAGCATCCACACCCAAGTGAGCAGGAGAGAAGGGCAGAATGTGCCATACAGTACTCAGTAAAAGACCACAGCAGGGAATTTGCCAAACAATGCCCCTGCACACATCATGCCTACCTCAGCACACTCCCCACAAGACTGGACAGCACCACAGTCAGTCCCCTCTGCAGTCAGGGGTGCCAGTTGCAATCTGGTCCTACAGCTGCAAACCCTAAATATCTGCCTACAGAACAGAAGCACACCCCCTGCAGCAGAATCTCTGTAAAAATCCAGTATGTCAGGCATTTCCTTCAACCAAAGCTTCAGGAGGTACAGGCTGGCATGGCAGTCAACGACCTCCTCCTTTCACCTAGTAGGTAGATAAAGATACAGTTTCCTAATACTTCAGGGTGAAGCAGTAAACACATTGTTTATGTCCCTGCACCACCTGTACCAACTGAGCCAGAGGGAGAGCAAAGCACCCTAAGAAGCTGCCACTGTAGATTAGTTGTGTGCCACAATGGCAAAAAGCAGCTCTGAAAAATCAGACAAGGGAAATAAGGCCTTTCCAGTAGGAAATTACTAACACTAAAGAAAGCAGGCATGACTCCTGTAATTAATGCAATAAAAGGCAGGTTCTCATAAGTAAGAATTGTAACTAACAGCAAAGCAACATTCAGTGAAAGGGAGGAAAACTTACGGATCCAAGCTGAGAACACACCCCTACAGCAGCAGTAAAGAGGGAGAAAATCCCTAATGATACATTACACACCATCAAAACCCATTAATTGCTCTAGCTGAGGTGGAAAAGTGGAATTTTGCAAGCTTGCCATGGAGCAGGATTTACTGTGTCACTTTGCTCTGGAAATGTGAGAAAAATGGCCAATAAATATTAAATAATTGACTGCAGACTTAAAGCTGCAATAATGGTAAAAACTGTTAAACTGCTTGTATTTATGTTGTTAAAAACACGCAGTCTCTCTTTGCACCCATCCAAATGCACCACAGAAGTGAAGCATTTGAAAACATGCATGAAGTAGACAAGCAAAGCCTGGAATTATTGCTCATTATCAATACTATGGTCAATCTTTCAGGTCTTGCTCGAGATCAAGCACGTCCTGTGGCAGAAGCTGTGCTGGCAGTAACACTCCCCTGCATTAGGAGAGCTGCAGGCTCACCTCCTGAGCTGCAAAGTCCAGCAAAAAGAGCAGGGGGATGGCACACCAACTGCATGAACAAAGCCTGAGATTTTTCTTAAATTCAGACTCTGCTCTCTCTGAGCAGTCTTCTGCCCACTGACTTTTCTTTCAGAACAATACAGGCAGAGTCGGAGGGTAACAGAAAGGAAAGCCACAATTTTTTTCACTGACAGCATGTTTTCCTTCCTGCCCATCACGAGACAAGCATGATTTGCTTCTCTGCTGATAAGGCTGGAGGACAGCCTGAGGAATAGAACTCCTAGGATTAACTGGGTGTTCCATAATCAGGAGTTTTATGGGCATTCCTCCTTAGCTTTGCAACATACACTAAATCTTGAGCTTGCCTAAGAATTCTGGCAGTTTCTAGCAGGTCAGCACTACAGTGAGTTTTCTACTGAACCAGGAGTCTTGCATATGAATCACTCTGCTTTTACAATGCCCGAAAACAGAGAGACATCTACAAATTCTGTTTGCTGGCAGCTGCTGCTAGACTCTAGTCCACAGTTATCCCATTACTATACTTTAATATTATGTTGATTAAAATTATTTTCTCTAAATATTTGCAACATCCTTATCAGCAGAGCATCTGTTATGGTGGTTGACCACTCAGGTTTCCACATCTATACTAGTCAGTGACCCCAGCAATTGCAGGTCGTGGATCAGCTGAAGCACGAACTCAGGTACAACTTTTATATGTGATGAACCCCCTGATTAGAGACTGAAAAATACTCTACTTTGTGAAAGCACTGCTATCTGCCAAGCACTCCATTTTCCAATGAGCTGCAAAACTGCTCCTCTTGCAGTACTTCATCCTTTTTATCCTGTTTGTAATGAATATTGGACAAAAGACACGTAACAGCAGTTGGTATGGAGAGGAGTCGAAGAGTTCAGTCCTCAAATAGATTTTCTATAATTCAAATTCTAACCTGCTGCTTGTTCTTAAAAGCTATGCCACTTCTTCACAAAATCAAGTTATTACCCACAGAGCCACAAAAGTTACAGTCCTTTACTACAACTGACCCTGAATTTTTCAAATGCAATGCTAAATTATGAGCTTAAAACTTGTCTGCAGGCTCCAGAGTGCACAGTGAAACAGACTAAGAAACTTTTTCTTTTAAAGAGTAAAGTAACTTTTCATAAGCCTGAATTTCCTTACCAAGCCACTTCAGACCACGGACACTCAGTGGAAAACAGCAAAGACTGAAGTAATCATTCAATTTGTTTTTATTTGTAAAGAAAAAGTTACTTCTATCTGTTCCAAAACCTCGTTAGAAGTTTAAGGATGACACACCCCCCTAACGAAAGTCCCACCCCAAAGACACTCAACGCCTTTTGCTTGTCTTTTTGCTCAGCAGAAGAGTGAGAAACCAAAGTACTCCTGGGAAGCTGGGCAAAAGGTACTTATGCAGTCTGTGTATCCAGAGCACCAGTAATTTCTGCAGCTCTTGACCCTGCTGATCAAGCCTGTGCTCTTCACACTCATTCAGTCTCATACTGAGCCATTTGACTTTGAGTGTGTGAAGAATCATAAACAGACCATCTCCCTGCGGCACATGGGTTCACAGCACAGAGGTTCCAAGCAAAGCCCTGACCCACCTGATGTCAGAGACACTTTTAGATCACACATCTCACATTTCTAGTTTATGTTAAATCACTTGCTTGTGTTGATAACAGAAAAGGGATAAACAAATGCAGCTGCTTGTTTTTAAATCTAAATACATGGAGTTTTAAATGAATGTCTGTGTAAGGCAGATCAATCTCACAGCCTTTACTTACTGCACATCTCAATCATCACATCTATAGAACAGCTTTACTGCTGAATGTGTGGTAAATGTAGCTAAATTCAGTGTTGTGGTTTTTATCCTTAGAGTATTAACTCACTCAAATCAGTTTTGACTAGAGCATATAATTTACTTCTTAACACTAGAAAAACAGACTTCTTGCCAAATATATGCAAAGATCAAAATTATAAGGTTCTGTGAAAGTGTATTTTTATCCTTTACACGGTATCTTCTGTATACATTTGTCCACATACAATGATTTTTTTGACCTATCAAGAAAATTGTCAACCCAGAAAATGAATGTCCAGAGACAGGTCTAAGTAGAACCATAGAGCCATTTAGGTTGGAAAAGACTTTTAAGATCACCAAGTCCAACCACAAAAACATATTGGCATTACAATATAAATGTTTATGCTCATTTTATAAAATTATCATCCCCACTAAAACAAATAGAAAAAGTTATCCCATCTCTACTTCCTCCCCTTTCTGAAAGGAACTGCACACAAAGGTGGGGGTCCTTTTACTCCTTGTTCATATATACAAAGGTTTTAGATCACAGGGAACACTCCTATGGGGCAGCAACAAAGATCCACAGATTTGTCTGTTGCTGATGGCAAACATCAGAGCTGACTTTACTGGCTTCTAGAAACAATAAGTGACACAACATTTTACAAAGGTGACATGTCTAAAACAGGATCTTCCCACACATTAACTGAAGATGCAGCACTCAGGGATAAGATCTGTATTCAAATATTGAGTATGAAGATGCTGCATCGAAGACATATCTTTTTCAAACATTCACCAGGACACAGAAGACTCCTTTTAACCATCATTGGTTAGCCACAGGCTTACCAAATGTTTCTAATTCAATGTTTGAAGTGAGCAGTAAAACTGCCCAAAGACACTTGAAATGTAAGCAATCTAAAGATGACATTTAGTGTTCACGTGGGCAAATTGTTTCAATGTCCTGTCTCACTGGTTTTTTAAAACTGCTTCCATTAATATCTATGAAACCTCATCCACAAGTCTGCAGTGGATAAAAAAAAAAGGTTGTATCTGCCTTAGTCTACTTTTGTAGTGATTTACATCACAAATATGGTGGGACACTGTCTGGTTGAAGCCGAGGGCAAAGAACAGACCCACACATATAAAAGTGGTGCTTTACAAGTCCATTGCTATGATTAAAATGAATAATCCAAGAGATAAGCCTCTCATTTCTCAAAATGCTCTAGTCCATATTGCATCACTGTAGCAGAACACACTAAGCGTCTCTTTGCATTACATGAGTTGCTGGGGTAGGAATAAAACTATTTATGAGCTATTTTTGTATTTACAGACTAACACCCCTGTCTCAATGATGATATTTTCTTCTTTGCCCATCTCTGATGCACAGCTGTGACAAATTCTGAATCTACTTTTCAGCAGAGAAGTATCATTCAGGAGAATTGTATCGTCTTCTTTTTATAACACAGTTGCCTCCTCAAAAAGATTTGCCTAAATTCGTCCTTTAAATTGACTTCTGCAGCAACTCAGGTAATAGCAACACAGTTTAATAGCCCAGGCTTAGCTTTCTTTCCAAGGCTAGACACTGCTCCTACAGTAGTTCCTATGATCACCTGGCAAAGCACTGAGGACTTTGTTACCCTGTACTATTCTGTTCCACACATGTGTAAAGCTGTCAGCTTTATCATTAGCCAGAAGCCGACAAGGAGGCTAAATGTCCATCAAAAGCATATTACAATGAGTAGACCCAGCAGTCTCTTCCTCGGCGAGTTTTCCTGAGGTTGCTTCAGCACAGCAGCAATTATCCTTCACTGATGCCAAAAAAACTAATCCTTTAAACAGAATCTCCAATTCATCTTGGTCAACATACATAAACATCTTGTAAAAACACTCTCATAAGGCCCAACTAATCATTTAAAGATCTTTCTTGGGTTAACAGCCAAAACCTAAGGTTTTGCTAAATAAGAATATATTAATACAAAAAACATCCATGAAAAGTCTGAAAGATTTAATTTATAACCAAGCCTGCAGCTATCTCTGCTTCCCACTTTCACAACAAAATCGAAAAAATTAAGATAGGAAGAGGAAATAATAATTCATCCATCAGCTCTGAAACCTCTCTAGGCCTTGGAAGAATCACCAAGACAGTATTCAGAGGAAGGTCCCACCCAACACAAGAAAAGCTGGCCTTGTCAACCTCTCTAAAAACAGAACTAAAAAAAAAAAGGAAGCAATTCGTTTCCATTTATATTTATAAGTTAAACCAAGAAATAAACCATTTTCTTCGTGTTTTCAGCTAATTGGATTTTTAGAATATCTTAGTATGAAATAATAAGCTAAAATGCAAATCATAATCGCATAAGAGTTACCATGCATCTAAACCTAATTTGACCCAATAGTTTCTCTAGGACCAGAAAGAAATTACCACTAAATTAACCCAAGGGAGGGTGTTTGTTCTATACCATCACATGCTGTTAATTTAATGGTCATGCCAGTCAATGCACTGGTTTACCATCCTGTTTTACAGCAGGAACTACATTCAACATCTGAAAAAGGGAAAGCACGTCAGTTTTCTTTGTTTGGAATTGAAAGACTGTCATAACATGTGCTGCAGTAATAGGCTGCTTAACAAGGATGAAACAAAAATATTTACAGATTCAACTATTACAAGGCTTGGATCATCAGAAAATAGCTATCATAAAACAAAGCATCTGGAGGAACAGTGAGCAAAAGGACACTTCAGTACATGAACTCTGTAGCAAGGCCAAACATAGCAACTCTAGTGAGGAGAAAAATCAAGGCAGTTGGGATGGTCATTATAAGCCACTGCAAAATAAATTAGCATGGGAAAGATAAGAGTGACACTTTTGAATAAACATCCTCTGAAAATTTGAGGTGGAAGAGTGTCCTATGCCTTGTCCAACATTCCCACAGCTCCACAGCAACATCCTCAGGCTCTACATCCTTTTTTGGTTTCAACTGCAAGCCACTACCTGTAAGAGTTTGAGGTTGCTCCTCACATACCTTCAGCTCCCTGGCACACTGCCTCACACTCAGCAGGGCTGAGGAGGGAGAGCACCAACACACATCCCTAGCCAGCCTCCCCACCCAAGCAGGGAACCGCAGGGACTCCACCAGAAGTTACAAACTCCACAGCATCCGCCTCTCTGTCATCACTGGCAGTGAGTTCAAAAGGATGGTCGCAGACAGCATGACAGGATTAGCAACTGGACCTTGGCAAGAAAATCCTGCTTAGAATCTTCTGCAATATGCATCTTGCAGAGCTTTTCCTTACACAACCCAAGTATGGTAATTAGAAATGAGAAAACAGTTTCGTTCAGAAGATGCATCCCCTCGATTATCTGAACTGTTGTAATGGCCACTTTAAAAAAAAATTAAAAAAATCAGTAACTAGAAATTGCAGCTGGGATCTGAGAATTTCTTGGCCTTAAATAACATTCTGGTGGCAAAAATAAGTAATAGGAAGTTAGTTATGAATAACTCACCTTCATAAGAAGTGCCACAGTTGCAGCTCTGTCACTCAAACCAAAGTAGCAGTTAAAACTTTTTTTATATGCGTTAAAGCTTCTTCAAAGCAAAAAAGAACTGAGAATTCTATTTGCATTTTTACTAGTTATATGTCATTACTGGAATAGACTTGGAGGGGTTTTCTTTGTGGAGGGGGTTGCTTTAGCTGATATTTCTCCATCTTTTAAAAAAAAAAAATAAATGAGAGCTTTTACATGCAAAAACACTCAAAAGAACAAGTGTCAGGAAGAAATTAAACCAGACTCAATTGCAGAATTTTCAATTCACACTACTATTCACACTAAACTACACCTTTCAGACCTGGTTTTTGACTTACATAGGAAAAATAGAACATGTTTTGCAAATGTATGTAGGCTTAAACATCTCTGCACGCTGGCCTACTCTGTACATACAGAGGATGACTTGCTAGTCAAGGCCATCTATACCTGAAACAAGCCTGCAAAGCAAGGTGATTAATTCAGACTAGGTTTTTACAATATGTTTCAGCACTTGGTTCTGTTGGACCTTGTCAACACTTCTGTCAAGCTCTGCTCCAAACAAGTCCAGGTATGTGCAAATAAATGAAGAGCAATACATCGTCTCTGATACTTCACTCCCCCACTTGAACATCTCACTGGCTTCAGGCAGAGTATCCAGACCAGGTATTTCTCCCATACACACCCTGGGAAGCACTGATAAAAGGGAAAACACTGTACTGAATACTGAATCCTTCCTCTCTCCAGGTGGCCCAGGCAGAGCCTGGCTCCCAGCAGTGTCCAACCACACCCCTGCAATTATCCACACATACACTTACCTTGCCATTCCTAAGGATCCCGCAGGCACATGGCAGGAAAACAATGGGTTTGTAGGATCACAGCATAAACAGGACTGAAGAAAACTTACAACCAAGAAGGAATATGATTTACAGTCATTTTTTTCCCCTCAATCAGTTCACGCTATGAGTGTCACTTCAACACTCAAACCCCACTGACTACACTGATTCAGATTCTTCTCAGTGCTCTTCACATCCCTTGCAATTACACCTTTTAATAGCTTATTTTCAAATGGGACATGACAACTCATTAAGACAAAGGTTTTTCAGTTGAGCAGATCCTCTCATAGATAAAAGAATATTTAAAGAATAAACCAGGTTACCAGTTCAGAATCTGTATATTCTGATAAATTTATATCCAATATATAATGTGCAGTATCCAGAAAAACAGCTATTCGATGCCTAACATCGAGCATATTTCCCTTGGTGGTCTCTCTTGTGGGAGAAGGAGGTTTCACCATCCTGAAAGTCTAAAGAGTTTTGAGAAAGTAATCCACCTTTTCTATAGCAACACATATACCAAAGTATTTTGAAAAAGCAGCAGAAGTAGCTATTTCATAGACAGAAGATTTCCATTCCCGTGGCTCTAATCTTATAAAACAAGACATATTTGTAAAAATAAAACAGAACTACACAGATTTTAAATAGAATAACTGCTGACTTCTGGTAACAGTAGCATCTATTTTTGCTTGGCTGCAGAAGTGATCATTCTGAAATCCCTTTCAATTTGTATCCAAAGTAAACCTCTTAGGAAATTTTATTTCCCCTCCTAAAAACTGCAGGTTAAGGGGTTTTTTTATCACTTCTCAAACATGATTAAAATAACTTATTACACTGTTCCATTACTGCAGCTTTGTCATTGTTTCCTATAAAACTGATTAGCATAATACTACTTGTATCCTTCAGCTATTCTCCTCACCCATTTAACTATGACTAATTTCAATCTGAAAATATTTTTAATGTAGTGTTTTTCTTTATAGTCAGAAATTATAAGTTAGAGGGCCCAGAGAATAACACCATTTGGGGGCTTCTTTCCAAAACAATGGAGTGTTAACAGTGCTGGCAAATTCCAAAGGGAATGCAGGAAGACAACTAACTTCATCTTTGAAACAACTCTACAGGGTAGAGCAGGAAAGAATGAAATGCTGGGTGATTCTGATTCCCTCCACTGAAGCAGGAGGTCTTGATTTCAAGAACTGGCAATCAAGAATGCATGTGTGAAGTGCCTTTTCTCCTCAGCTCCATCCTTTCCTTGGCTTTTTAGCAGACCCATAAAAACCCTCTTCCTCAGAGAGAGTGGGATTTTATATTAGCATTATAATCCTTAAAAAAGAGGGACACACACACATACTTCCTTTAAAAGCAACAAACTGGGAAGTTAAGACTTGAGAAACAGAATTAAAACCATGGGACAGGAAGAGGATTGGTTCTCTGAGTGACAGATTCCCAAAAAGCAAGAAATCAAGTTTATAGCAAGGCCTCTGTCAAGAGTTATTTATGACCTGCCTGGATTGTCACACTGCCATATTGTACATTGCAGCTCCAGGAGGAGAGCAAGTCCAAAGGGAAAGTATCCAACCTGGCAAGAACACACATACTCCAGCAGAGCCAATCAAACCCCAAGGTGAAATTCAGAAAAATGGTAGAGAACAATGAAGCTGACCAAGTAAGTGTCATTATTCCACTGAAAAGGAAAATTCTGGGGCTAAAGGGATTCCATCAGTCTGGAAAAATAAGAAGCCCAAATAGCTTCACAACACATTCCAGCAAAACATGAACACTGAATACTAACTGGGATCAGCCTCCAAGAACTCTTCGGCTTTTCATGTTGGTTGGGAGAGTGATGTACACATAACCTCTGTGCTTATAGGCAAAAAGGAAGGATCATTTGCAGAAAGGTAAGAAGACATAAGCACACTAAGATTCATAACCAACTCTTGCTCTAAGGGTAACCAACAACTCGTCTCACAAGCAATATCTGTTCTATTTAAGACACGGGTGTCAATTCAGTAAAGGCTCTTCCCAAGGGAGCAATGATTCCCACAGCCCATCCTGCTGCCTGGACAGCTGTGGCCAGCAGGGAGACTGGCTGTGCAGCCAAGTAGCCCAGCACAAGGGACATTGCATCCTCTTTAACCTCACTGACAGCAAACACAAGAGAGAAATATTTGACATCCTCAAAGCTGGATGGAGAAGAAAAAAAATTAATTTCTGTTCTCACTGACCAGTGGTTTTTAAAGTCCCATCCTTCAGAAGAGTGATGCTCCTTCATCTCAAAGACTCTTTTCCTATTCAATACAATAATTTATTTGGTGTGTTTTCTGTGCCTTCTCATTTGTTTCTCCAACATCCCATTTTTAATCAGTGTTGTAACCATAATGCTTTTGGGGAAGACATTTATATTAAAAAAGAAAAAAAAAAGTAACCAGACCTTTATTGAGCTGCAGAGTGTCTGCCTGTCTTTCTTTTACCATCAATCTTAAAGTTAAGTGCATGTAAAGCACTTTATCTTCTTTGTTCAACTTTGTATTCCTGCCCAAAAAGACAAAGTGTGGGGTTTCCATCCCTGAAATTACAGTCACACACATGAACTAAAGACTCACCACTAACGATGTCATGGCAACAAAAATAATCAAACTTTGAACAGTACTATGTGGTTAAATGAAATAAACACAGTAACTCCTACATGACCCAGAGTTAGTTTGCAAGCAAAAACTGCCTCATTCCATATTCTGAAGTCCTGGGGCACTGGTAGAGTCTCCCACAGAAACAGTAAATCACGGCTCCATACTTTTGTCAAATATAAGACAAGTTTTAAAAAACATGATACCAAAAAAAGAAACCACACAAAATGTACTAGCATTCAACAAGTCTGCTGACAACATGATATTGGCACTCCTACCTGGTTCAGTGTCAGCATCACAGGGAATCACTCCCAAAAGTTTTGGTAAACCCTCCTATTGTAAACGTCCTGCAAGGTGATCTCAGGCAGGAAAGAACTGGTTCACTACTTAGCTTTGAACTACTGAGGGACAGCCCAGATGTAAGACTGACCAGCTAAATGCACGAAGTCAAAACACGTTACTGAGAGTTGAACCTGCACTTTAGGGAATCAATGACGGTAAACTAAAAGCACATGGGTTGTTTTTCTGACAGTCATCAAGAGGTGTTTAATCTGGACTCTGTTGCTTTTACATCTTTAGTCAAATTGTCTTTCATTTCCCAAAAATTCCCCAGTATAAGCAAGGCCAAGGACCAAAATCGAGGGGCAGATTCTAAGCTGACAGTAGCAAGGTTATGGTGGAGAGTGAGTGGAAAAAAAACCCCAAAATCTGAGTGAATATTCACAGGTTGAACACCACCACTGTGGCTTGGCCAGCCGTTTGAAAAACACTGATCATAACAAGAGTTTCAAAGCAGCAGAGATTTAACTCCAACATACAGGGCAAACACCATTACTACGAGGACAAAAGGTTGCAGATGTATGCTTTTTAACTTGATAACGTAATTAATGATCTTCACCATCAACTGATGACCATTTGCTTTGCTCTAAAATAAAATGATCTATTTTAAAGTGGAAAGATTAAAAAAAAACAGGAAAGAGCAAAAGTATTTGGCCATAAAATGAGGTAAAACAGCTATTTAAAAATGGCTATCAGACTCTAGCAAAGGTCAGAAGTACCTAGCCAAGGTCTCACTAAGTCCCACTGCAAGCTTTCTCCACTGCTCCCCTGCTCTACACATCCAGCCTATTGCCCCAAGAGGGCACTTGGGGCACATTCAGTGATGCCAGGCTCCTCTGTTCCTGACTTTCAACACCAGGCACTGGCTTCACAGGTGGACAAAGTATGGCTAACCAGGATGAAGCTTTCACACAGAAATTACTCCTGCTTAGAGGGAAAAAAAAAAAGGTTACACGAGAAATATTATTAAAAAAATTTTAACTGGATTCATGACACATCTTCCCCTACTCTGTGCCCCAGTCCAGGGAAAGGATTTTGTAGGTCCATCACAACCTTAGTGGTCTATATTAATAAATACTCCAACTATCCTGTATCTCCCTGTATTTTGCCAATAACAGATACTCTAATCCCATCCTGTACACCCCTGCGCTTTGGCTTCATGCACACACTACAGTAATTAACACAGGCAACACCTTCTCCAGCAGATTATTTATATAGGATTACATGAGAAAGGGCCTGCAGTTAACATTCTGCAAGCTCTGCTTTCTCTTTTGGCCAAATAGTCCTTCCCCTAAAAGCACACTGTTTCCCAACACAGAACATACTTGAAAGTGAGCAGCAGCAGGGAATTATTTCCTAGGCAGATCTCTTTCAGTTCTGTGAATGCTCCAAGGTGCAGTTATTTGGCAGTTAAGACTTTTCTTCTGGCTTTTCACACCTCTCAGAACAAAGTACAGTGGTGTCCTCAGGGAAGAAGGCACTCAGACAGATTTGTAAAACTAAATACAAATCCATTATAGTAATGACTCAATTAATTAAGCAGCTAGGCATGGCTGGAAGTGACGTGCTGGGAGAGACAGTGGTAAACTTCTCGTGCAGTATATAAACTACCAAGAAACAAACCCTAGAGCAGTCAACAGCAAGGGGAGCATTAATCATTATCATCACTGGAAACACCATGAAGCTCACCTTAAAAGTTAAAGAACCACTTGAGAAAAGCAGCCATTCTCCCTAGTGCCTTGCCTGGATTATTTTACTGCTATTGATCACTAAATCATCCCAGAAAGAGAGAAAAACTTGGCATTTTTTTTGTTCTTAGTGGCTCATCTGCCATCATTAGAAGCTCATTTAAACAGCTCTGTAATGTGTCCAGCCATCTCAGGCCCTTCCAGAAGGGTGCTTAATACCTCCCTGATGTCTTGAGCCTTAAATGCTCCTACAGGTAGCTTCTCCAGCCTTTTTTAGAAGAGATTTAAAATTATAATTGCAGTGGAACTGCCACTACCAATACAGCCAAGTGTGACAGGTATCCCAAATACTTTCTTGACGTAGTAAAATCTTTTATTTTAAATTACTAGATCTGTTGGGTTTTAATATTTTAAATATTAATCTGTTGGTTACAGCAACCAAAACATGCATTATACATGTAGTAGTAAACTACTAAAAAAAAAGAACACAAACCCCAACACACAAAAACAAAACAAAAAATTTAAACAAAGCAAACAAACAAAACAAGAAACCACCAAAACCAAAAGAAACTAACAAAACCCACAGTATTTTCAGAAACATGATAGAGGGAGGAAACCTTCAAGTTCTGCACCACAGCAAAATCTGGTGTACAGATTAATGAGTAGCCAAGTCTCCTAAGAGAAATGCAACTGGTGATATCAACTTATACAAACATACAGTAAGTTTACATCTTTGCTACAACACTACTCTTTCATGTAATTTACTTCCATATTTGCATTCACCCATTAATTACTTTATTTGAGCAAAATACACCCAAAGGGGTAATGCAGTGTTATACCCAAATGCTCCCCATGGATTCAGATATCAACCCATAACTGGAAACCTAAGAAGCTCCTGAAGAGAAAATGCATTATGAACTACTGATGACCAGTAGTTTAAAAAAAAAAAACAACAAAACCCCAAAACCTTTCTGAAAAAAGACTTCCAAATAAGCCATTCTAACTTGTATTTACAGTAGATCAAAAAGACTAGGAGATAAAAAGAAGCACCTCCAACATAGGCAAGTTATTTAGCAGTGTAGGCCATACTTGAGCTTTTTATTCATATATTTCTGCTGCAATACTGAACTAAAATAGCTTTTTTTTTCCTTTTGAAAAGAAGCTGCATTTTGAAATAATTACCAAGTTCAGTTCCTGTATTCATGAAAGGAAAAAAACATTATCACTTCCCACTGCTAAAATTATGTGATAGTGCAAAATTTAGCCTAAGAAGTCAATGTAACTTGTTTTGTGATTTTCTATTATCATGTAAAGTACATACAATACATATATATAGAGATGGATGGGAAGATAACAAACTGAGCAAGTAGAACTATGTTCTTTGGAACATGCAGATATCCAGACACAAACACTTCAGTGCTTTTCTTGAATGATATTTGGAGAACTGTGCAATATGTGCTCCTGGCTGCAATATGCCACAACACAAGTTAGAGACATTCTGCCATCCTTGAGTAGGTGTACAGATAGGCAAACAAAGTAAATGGCATTTCAAATGAAATATAAAGTTCTGGATTGTACCACACCTACACCACATAAATGGTACATCTCAGCAGGGTCATGTCTTCTGCCTCACAACTGTTCCAAGAAGACACAAAATGCTGCAACCTTCTTAGGTTAGAAAGCTGATCTTTCCTGGTAAACAGAACACTGTGCCCACACTGTTCCTTTCAAATCCTCCAATTTCTAAAAACTATGCCAAATGCACTTGCAGGAAAACATAGATCAGCTTATTCTAGCTGAGAGCTGTGTATTGTTGGAGAAGTTAAAAGCTGGTCTGAAGTGAGTATACAGTTTCCTCTTTGCAGAGCAGGGCTATGTGGTGCCAGGCACCAGCTATATGCCAATTTTCTTTGGAAAGCTAAGAAAAATGTACAGTCCTCCATATCTGGAAGGCAAGGTACTGCTCCAGGATCCAAGTATGCTATCAAGCTCCAGGGTTTCTACTTCTCAGGATGCAAGTCTAGATTATTTGAAAAGGAACAAAATTGCTCTCTTCTCTAGACATCACAGGCACTGCCACAAGCAGGAACAAACAAGGCGCAGCTTCCCAATACCTCACTTCCCTGCACTGTGCTGTAGTCACCTCACTTAACGTGCTCCCTGTTCCTTTTTCAGTCTCTCCTCTTCTTGGTAAATGGGATCATCCATCCTGCATCATGAGTCTGGGCATTAACCCTCAGACAGGTGAGCCCTTCTGGCAAAGTGGCAAGATTTCATCAGAAGTGCTTGTATGTCAGCATCTCACAGCACATGGGGCATTGTTCCAGTGAAAGATACTTACAGTCTTTACACTGATCAATGCAAACAAGGATATTAACTTTATCTTTTTGATGAAGGATATTAAAATCATCTTTTTTCCTATCACTGAAGCTTTACCTGCACCCCACACCCTGTTCTCCCAGTAAGGCTACTGAGCCCAGGCAGAGCATGCTGCTCAACTCACATTTGACTCTCCCAAGCCAAACAATTCACCTATCCTTCCCCACCTACTGCTGCAACCCAGCTGCTTCTGCAGAAAGACACCACAGCCACTGGACCGGTCTCTGTGTGCTGTGATAACATACATCTATGCTCAGGATGAGAATATAACAGAATTTAAATAATTATAATGGTTAAGAAAAAGTCTTCAAAGTTGGGAGGTATTGCTGCAGGGAACACTCATCTGTGGCAACGAAGGGTACCAGGAGAATGTTCTGAAGTCTAAGAACAGGCTCTAGTTTGATTCTCAGCGAGGTTTGGATCAGTCTACTGAAATTATTTACTTCTAAGTACTATCCCTGTCCATCAGAGTAGTGTATCTCCCCACTGTGTATGGAGGTACCTCCCTCTCATCCCTAAAGATGTAGCAAAAAAAAGTGTTGAATATGAACAGAATTGTTCACATGCACTCAGCACACAGACGCCACAGCAGCACTGCCAAGCCAAGAATAAACAAATGCACTTGCTGTGAGTTAAGTCATCTCAATCTTTTTTTTTCCTTCCCCTTCCTTTCTAATAACAACTTAGTCTCTTTTGTGCTTCTAATAAGAACAACTTATCTAGAAACAATCTCCCCAAATTCATTCTTCAGCAGTATCGCTGTTGAAGTTTCAAGTAATACAGTTTTGCCAAACAAACCTTGCCTAGCTCAAAGTAGAATCAGCATAGCAAAATTAACATTAACACAGAGGCTGAAAAATACAATTTTGAAGTAAAATAACAGGGTTTAGTGATTATTTGTGTTCCACCTAATCTTTCCTCCATTGATGGCAATGGGAATATTGCCACTGATTTCAGAGAGACTGCAGAAACTATGTTTATACTGAAAATCTGCATTGCTTTAGGGAGCAACTGCCACTGTGAATCATAACACTGAGAAGAAATCCACAAGCTATGTGAATACTATGACTTGCAATTCCGAATCATACTCAAGTACCACCAATTTTACATAACACTATGAGACAAGACTTCCTTCAGGATCCATCCATACGGATGTCCCAGAACAAGCCTGTCTTTACCCCAGTGCCAGGACCTGGCTGTTACCACAGTGCAAGGTCAGCCCCAGCAGAGCTCCTGCACAGCACCCCCACAGCTCCCAGGCAGTCTGTGGGACTGGGCTCCACCTACCACAAAACACACAATGTTTGCAGGAAGCCTTTTTTCACGTCTCATGAATTCCAATACCTATTTTTTAGCCCGTGTTCACAGAATTTTTTATTCCAGTATTTACACGAGGTAGCCTGGTATACTCCAAGGGAATATAGTTCTTTTATTAAACTATTACATTTGCTAAATTAATTTAATAACCTCCTACATAATCTCATTTGGTAAAAGAGAAGGGATCTTGCAGTAGTTCATTCCTAGTGCTCTCTCCTGATAGCTCTAGCTCGAAGAGTTCAGCGTCCCTTTAGCTGAGCAAATGCAACTTCTAATCAGATATTCATGAAAATTGTTATAAAATTAAAAGAACAACAAAAAATAAAATCATATGGGTCTTCCAAACAAAACTACATTCACATATCTTATAAAGAAAATTGAATGCAAGAACCCAGGACTCATCTACATTTAAAATAAGTGTTGCCTATACTGTATTCCATAAGTGTCTTGAGAGAAAAATCTAATGTTAAGTAAAAATGATGGGTTTTATTCTTCTATGCAAATAGCAACAGTTGGCTAAAACGGACAGAATCCACCAAGAATATCTCTTCTCCTAAAAAATCCCAACAAGAAAAATGAAATTAAAAGACCATCCTGATATTTATGTACAATGGTAAAACTTTCCTAAATACTATGGAGGTGTGGAAAGCCTAGTAAGTGATGCTCAAACAGGTGGCAAGCTTCACTCAAGAAGAGAGAGATGCAAGGAATTAGTTTCAACTGCCAAGCTGACAAGAGAGCAGGAGCAAGGGAACCCTCCATCATCCTCCTCTTGTCCTCTCAATCGGAGCTGCCATATGTGCCTGTGGCAAAAAAATCCCTCTGGCCTCCTGGCAGCCCCCCTGTGCCCTTTAGGAGGTTGCCCACTCCACCCCAGAATTGTCCATCATTCAGCTGCCACTCCCCTTAAACACCTACACACCTCTAGGACTGTACATGCCCAGGAGTACACTAGTCCTGAGCAATTCAGCTCAGGCAACAAACTGATATTTTCCTCTGTATGACTTGCCCTGCAGGGGAGCTCAGTGCTGGGTCTGCAAATGAGATCCCCGTGCCTGTGTTCCAGATTCTTCCTCGGAGTCCTGGTCCTTTGCCTCACCCCTACCCTGCTTGTGCCCTCTTGGCTGACTCCTGACTCCACTGCCCAACCTCCCAGTGTTATTTCAGCCTTGCATGTTCCCCGTGACAGCCTCCCCTCCCAGCAGCATTCAGATTACATATAATCCAATTTTCTGAAGTTCACTTCAGCTTCTAGACATGCTCTCACCCTGCTCTGTCCTGTGGCTTTCCCAGTTACTCAAGCACTGAGTAACCTCATTCCTGATCAAGGAGTTTTACTTCCTATTGCTATTTACATCCTGCCTTTTTCTTGCAAGTATGGTGTAGCCAACTTTCTCATGCAGTCACTAAAGCACACATATTCCTCGAAAAGTATTGACTTCACAGTAGGATTCAATGTTACACAATTTCTTAAATTCATGGAATCTCTTTCATCAGTACTCCTGACAGAAGTTTTTGTTTGGTTGTTTGTTCTTCTGGTTTTGCCTTGGTTTTTAAGCTGATGCAATTTCTAGGAGATGCATCAATACAAAGCAGAGAAAGGTACACCAGTATACAAAAAAGCAAAATGGATATTGCCACGTCTGTAAGCAGCAGGCATTTCATACCACAAGTACATCCTGCACTTTACTTAAGGAACTCCTTTTTTTTTTGTTGTGTTTTCCCTCCAAACTACCTGAAAGAGCTAAATAACATTGTAGCCTACAATCAAAACAGATCAGCAATACATCAGAACCATCTAATGAAATAAAGATACGCTGTGCCCACATATAATACAGTACAAGTAGTGAGATCCAAATGATGCTGAGAGAATGACTGCTCAATATTACTTGACTTCTATGGAGTTTGGGTCCATAAAAGAGTAAACCACAAGCACTACACTTGAGGTGATTCTAGACTTGTTTGAAAGGTATGCCATTAAGAAGCTGTATCCAAGTTACCAAAACAAACATCCAGCAAGCAATGATTTTTGAGTCCTAATTATCCACCAGCCTGCTTCTTCTATAGTCATTTACATGCACAGTCAATACATGACAACTTTGCAGGACTCCAACAAATTTCCACTTTGTATGAATCTCTGAACAAGGTGCTGGGCAACAGAGACATGCTCCTTTTGCCCCTCAAAGTACCACAGCAGCATGACAGGTCAGCTGGGATCTGGGGGGAAAATCAGTATGAACATAATGAATGTTTCATGTAGCTGTTTTAGCTAGGATTATCCAAGATATGGTGTGAGTGTCAGCACTCCTCTGAGTGTGCAACTCAGAAGCAGAATCAAATCTTCACAGTACACATTTACAGCTAGAGTATGTTTTTTAAATCCTCTCAGTACAGTAGTAAAGTAGTAATACTTTGGTGCCAGTTACCTTTTAAACTTTGATTCTACAGTAGGCTTCAAATCCCAAAATACTTACGATACAGTAAGATTTAGGAACAAGGCTTTGACTATAAATCCATTTCCAGACCTATACATACAAAGATCTTTAGCAGTCTTCAGAACTTTTAGTTTCTAGTAAAGGCATTTAGCCATTTGTAGAACTTTATTTTTCAGTCAAGTCTGAGTAGTTCCTAAACTGTCACGCCAGTCACGTTGGTTAAAAGAAAAAAAAAAAGCTAGAATACATGCGTAATTAAAAGTTATATTAATCATCATTCCCTATTTCTCAGAAAAATCAACAAGCTATTACCAGAAATTACACCTACCAGGTGCATCCTGGAAAGAAATAAAATACGTTGGGTTTACGAGCACGATCAGCTAAATGTTTCACCACAGCAGATGTATTATTGGTTCTACAGTGACTGCCTGCATTTTCACATCTACTGTGGGGAAGAACAGAAAAAAAATATACCATTAACTCAATTAAAACATTTTTGTTACAGATGGCGTTGATCTCAGCAGAACCACAAAATGAATAAAATATTAGCATAAGAAACAGGACTTGCATCTCTGCACACATACGAAAACTCAGTTTTATTAACAGCTGCTTAACATATTTGGAAATCAGTAGAAAGCATTCCTCCTCCGATGCTGCTCTACCCACCAGCACCATTATTCCATCAGAACATTATTTTTAATCATTATTTCTGTACTTCTGCACAACAGTCTTTGTGTACATAATTTAAAAACAAATCAACCAGTATCACCAACTTCGTCTCTTATCGCTGACCATAACAGCTCGTACCTCTTACCTAGAAAACCTATCAAACAGCTTCCTGAAAAGACCTGCCAGAACTTGTGTTTGCAGACCACTGGGCTTGCTGTTATCCTACAGAAAGGTCACCTTTCAGTCATTTCAGTGCATGACACTCAAGTCACCTTGACTATTATGAACCTGTATGGAAAGATACCACAATGATGCCATTATCCATCTCTACCCACATGTTTAAGGAGATCAGTAGTCATGTCTTACATTATGTTCTGTGTGGAACCAAACGACAAGAAAACTACTCTAGAGTTAGCAGGCAGTATAACAGACTATAAACTTTAGTAGAAGCACTTTGTCCTGGATGTAGGCTGTTCGAGTTTGGGTTTTTTTAAGTACTAAAGTTTCAAACTAAAGTTTCAACAAGTCAGTGCAAAGCCACCCATTGATTTTTAAGATACTTTTAGCCAGGCCCCAAGTTCTCCTTAAGCAGAGGTTAACTTAAGTAACTTTTTACTGGAGTACAGAGAATTACTGTATTTTGAGGCAAATGTAGTCATCAGAAACTGAAAGCCCAAATTAAAATGAAAAATTCCATGAAATCAAATGGAAAGAAACCTTCAGCTATTATTCATAGATTGACTGGGGCACAAGGTACATGATAAAATGCCCAGCAGCAAAAGTGAGTGACTCCAGGCCTGCACAGGAAAAAAAACTCAGAAAAACTTTTTTGGCAAAACTTAGATCCCTGAAAAGCATAAGAAGCTAAATGAGCCTTTAGGGCAGCTGCACAAGATCCATATGATCAAATCCTTCACCTGAATCCCATTTTATAGATAATGGTTTCCATTCCTACAGATAATTATTATTGACAGCTTGACACAAAAAATTCCACAAGACCTAAATCTTTCTTGCTACAAGGTTATCAGCTTAGGCACAGCCATATTCAATCTACCAGTATTGCTTCGTTTAAGAACAAAGAGGGAAGAAGTGGAGGTTAAACCCAGTATGAAATGCCTACTGCCCTCAATGGGAATCTCAGTGATAAATGCAACAATTCATAGGAAAACTGTCCATCTTCAACGATACTGGATATAATTTATTTGACAAAAGCAGGTCTACAACTACTACTTGTTCTGTTCAAACCTGTCTTTAGATGCTTATGAAAAAACTATGGTGTATGGAATAACAGGTGCAGTGTTATGAAAATACAAACAGCTATGCCACAGCAATCCAAGAAATATCCCCAAACTCCTTCTCTTTTGTAAAGCTGGCAAAAATTAATTTGAAATAACTAAATCAACAAAGAAGATTCTTTTCATTTCTAAGAAATTTTTACACTAGCAATAATGGAAAACAGTTTCCTGGGTCTCTTAGCAGTGTATTTGAGTTTTTCTTAACAACCAGATACCGGGTTAGATAAAGGTCAGTCTAGGCTGGTATCCCAGCTACAGAGTACATGCCTGGGGAGGCATAACAAGCAAGAAAGTACAAAGTGATCAATTCTCTGCTCTGGCTTCCCAGTGTTCAACCACTTGTAGTTTAGGAACTTTCTAAGCCAGATGCTTTTGCTGCATTGTGAAGGTCTCCTCCATCAATTTGTCATCTCAAACCAGCTCAAACCCATTTACATTTCTGACTGCCACAGCTTTCTGTGGCTGTTAAGTGCATGATTTAATCACATGCTGCATCAGAAAATGCTGCCATGGATTTTAAACCCACTGTTAAAGAACTATCACTGGGTTTTTCCTGACTTCACATTCTATGAAAGAGAATGAGTATCATTTCCCCATTTCTCTCTCCACAATGCTTGGAAATGTACATACATGAAAATATCCCCCACCAGTTACCTTTTTCCCAATCCACATGATGAATTTCTCATTTTGTGGCAGTCTTTGCATGGCTAGACATGCCATTCTTGCCCTTCCCAATACCTTTTCAGGCTCTACTGAATTATTTAATGTAATTCCTACCTAAACATTCTCCTCTTTTTAAATGGTACATATGAAGATGCCAAAGAATGCAGTTGTGATAAAATCACCACTGGACTATCAAGTAATTAATCAGCTTCAATGAATCTTTCAGAGTCATAGTTTTAGATTATTACACAGCAAGAGTATAAATGTAAGCTTACACAACAAAAAGCTATGCAAGAGTTACTGGAGAATCATTACAGTCCTGAACAAGTCTGTCTTATGAAAAAAAGCCTTAAATAGTCATGTTGCACAGACAGATGCAGCACGCATTTAGAACACTTAAATTTTGCCACCACACTTCAGAACACAAACTGAAAGAAACTAAGCCTCATTGTTTTTATTGCAGGTTTTTTTTTTTTAAAGCTAAAAATGTCACTAGGATAAATACAAGTCTTGAAATAAGACAGCTGGCTATCTTGATACACTTCCACTGATGAATTCAATTGCAAAACACTAATCCTTGCAGTTCTTAAACTAGTAGTACAGCACAGGCAAGGACAGCTCGAGTGGCTTTTAAAGAAAAATCTCTGCATGAAGCAAGCAAATGGCCTTTGGAAGAACTTCAGTGAAAAGTCTCATGGCTCTACTGTGCCTGAAGTTAAAAGTCTTGACTCTGCAGTTGCTACTTCAAGTTCATCTCCTGGGCACAGTCTGTTGCTACTAACGCAACTCAGAGCTGTGTTATCTGCTACAGTATCTTGACACAAAGATCCAGGAAGAAAAAAAAAAACAAACACACAATCCAAAATGTTTGTATTGCATGCAAACAAAGCAGAGAGAAGCCTGATAAGAATTGACAGGGAAATATTTTGATAGAAAGTTACAAAGTATTTCAGGAGCCCTTACATAACAAATTACGCAGCTTTCCTACCCATTTATTAAAATGCTTGTACATGGCAATTTCAGAAGGAACATGCCAGAAGGAATACAACATCAGTCAATGCTGGAACCCCCCCACAGGAAGCATTACATGTTGAGAAAGAAGACATCCAGTTCTTTGAGCACTATCTTCTGCTCTCCTAGCCTGGAAGTGGTTGCAATTAACATTTTATTTGCAAACAATTGGCCCTGGATTATTCCCAAGGTGGAAAAAAAAATGGAAAAAAGAAACACTTGGCAAATAATTTAGTCAATGGATGGTCCATCTTTAGGCTTTTTAGAAAATGGCTCAAGTTCTATGATCTCTTGCTATTTATCTAAGTTTACTCCCAAGCATTATACTCTGATTTCAGGCTCCTCATGGCAAACTCCCTTTCTTGCTCCAGTTCTGTAGTAAGACCATTTACTTCTTCCTTGCAACGGGAAAAAAAAAAACAAACAAACAAACAGAAACCCTAAAAAAACAACTAATACACATGTATTAGGGAAATCTTCTAACGCACAAGAATGGCCACAACTATTTCTCATGAATCCTATTTTAAACTTAATCTACAAAGCTGTGAACATCAGCAAAGCAAAACGGGAATAAAAATATTCTGGCTACATTTTGTTCTTTTTATATAAATGAGTTCTCTTGTTTCTGAAGCCAAATATAGAACACATGAATGCACTGAAGATTATCTAGAAGGGTTCATATTTTACTTGCAGTATACGCCAAGTGGAATTTGCTGCAGGAAAGGTTTTCAAAGCAAGTCCCAGTTCAGTCTTTGTACTTCACAGTTCTACTGTGGATGCCAGAACACTCCAATGTAAGCAAGTCTGGCTTCCACTGGAACTGCACTCTCAGATGCTAACCTTGAGACTTCCTGAGTTCTAAAAGACAGCTGGGGAAAAAAATGCTGTTAAAAGTGTACTTTGATCATCTGAATCTACAGAATTTTAACGTTCTGCTTAACTGAGCAAGACCACTCGAGTTTAAAGTACACCTTTAAATAGTCAGGAGAGAAATGGAAAAACAGGGCAAGAGTGTTCAACTCCTGCAGTTCTGTCTTTACTGTCCAACTTCCTTTGCTTTCTTAAGCCTCATTTTTCAGCTGGCAAGATCAGTTTAAAGAAAGCAATGGATACTGTTTTGACTATAAATTTAGATGAACATATGGACTTTTCAGAGTAAAATAAATATAATAAAATATTATAAAATTCTTTCCCCTGCAAAACATGCTATGCTTGAGCAGAAATCCTGCATGTTGAAGGTGAGTTGAAAAAAAAGAGGTAAAATAAACTGCAGGATTTTATCTTAACTCCATTTAAAATTTCCACCAAACACCTGCTGAACATCTCCCACAACATCAGAAATTCCTGAAAGATGCAGACAAATAAATTATTTAATTTCTAGCCCAAGTTAAAAGTATTTCCTATTCACTACTATAATGCCAAAAGAAAACTGTGATTTTATATACCATAGAGACAGCCTTGTGGGACAAGAAACACAATTGTCTGTATGGGGCCCCAACAGTTGCCTTAGAGATGCACAGCCTGGGAATTCTCAAGTTCAGATACCTGCTATCAGACACAGCCATGTTATCTAATTTCATCCAGCTGCTTAACAACTATATTTAAGATTAATTACAGTATTTTTCATTCCATTTCTATCATAAGAAATTATGATATTCATTCAAATCTTATAGTGCCTGGAATAACTTTTGAGTTTTCAGACTGGATCTATGCAAAGACATCCTTTGCTTTTGTTCATGAAATCAAATTTTCCCTCATACAGTATTCAATCCATTGACTTTATCAGCCCATCCTCACTATCCTTCTATGCATCTGCCTCAGATTGAATGCACCATTCCTAAACACAGGAAACTGAGTTTACCCAGTATTTCAGATGAGGCCTTACCAGTTCCTTGTTTAACAACATTAATTCTTTCTTATCTCTGTCAGAAATCTCTCTCCTGGTAAACACCATCCCAGGATGTATCTGAAGAAATTTCCTTCAGCTGGAGGAGTGATCATTATCACTCTCGGTAGTATTGTTACCAACCTGTAGTGAAAATGCTACCCAGCCATCAACATTTATATGCCATTTCTGTGATTAAAACATATCTACTGGTATATTCTGCAAAATAATGATGTTTCTTAATTGCAATCCAAGATTGTGTATTTTCAGATCCTGAAGCCTTCACACAACTCCAAGAAAAAAAATACCATTTCCATACCAGCACAGTTACAGAACTTTGGTCCTGATTTAGTAATGCATTTATGCAGCTTGAGATTGGAAGTATTCCCATCACATTAGCCTTTAGAAGACTAAAACCACCATTCAATGCTTTGTTGGGTTAAATGGGTTAATATTCCAAGGTGAAACCTGCAAAGGATCCTCGAGGCTGTTTTGCACTTACCTATATCAGTCTCCTCTGACTTGAAAACTGTAAAATGCAAAAAGCAAATATTTTGCTTTTCTATTCTTCCTTTGAATAGACATACTAAGCTGTAAGAGCTAAGCCTGTATTCTTCCTTCTTGCCTTGAGCTAGAGCTTTGCCCAGTGCCTTCACACATTTAGAGAAGTGAAGCCTCATTTTCCACTGTTCTCCCGATGCCTTCCAAGTGCAAATCACTACAAGAGGATCACGTGTGACCGTACGCTAAATTAAGTTTGCCCAGGAGACTTCATTCATCGGTTCCCCAGAAACTAGCGATTAGCCCACGTACTCGCAAGGAGATACCATTTAATTCGAAAGCACACAGTTTATTTTTAAAAATTAAACCGGAAAAAAATTAACATAATCATAAAGCCATTTTCCTTACCAAAACATAACAAAGGCGGAGGCTTTAAGATCACGCCCGACCTGTTAATTTGACATTAAGGGTGCTAAACACACGGCGCTGCTCCGTAGCAATCTGTACTACATCCTGTGTCCAAACACACCTCCTGTTAATTTGTGCCACCGCATATTTTGCTAGTCAAGAGCAAAGAAACCCAGCGCTGTGGAAGCTATTTATTCTGCCTCCAGGTATTTCATGAATATTAAATAAGAACAGATAGGAGCTGCTACACAAATAACTTTACAACTCGGCGGGGAGCTACCCCGCTGCGAAACCCACGGGTCCCGCAGGAGCGCGGGTGGGACCCCGACAGCTCCCGGGGCGGCGGGAGCAGCGCCCTGGCACAGACCTCGGACAGCCCCTCGCTCCGGGGACCCGCCGTTCTCCGGGAGCTCCGGGGGGCAGCGCCGCGGCCCCGCCGCCCTTGCCCGCTGCAGGCGGGGCGCGGAGCGGCTGCTCCCCCTGCGCGGAGGGTGCGCGCAGCCCGTGCCCGGCGGGCTCCCCCCGCGGCCCCGGGCACTCCGGAGGGCGGCTCCAGCCCGGCGGCGGGACCCGCGGAAACTTCGCGGGCGGGGCGGCGCAGCCTTACAGCCTTACCTTGATGATGCTGCTCCTCCGCGGGGTGGCCTTGGCCGCCTCCAGCAGGCAGGCGTCGGGGTCGGGCGCTGCCGCCGGCCCCAGGCTGCCGCCGGGGAAGCGCTCGGCGGTGCCGACAGCCGAGACGCCGCTGCGGCGCTCTCGCCTCCTGCCCGCGGCCCCCGCCGGGGCGTCCAGCGAAGCCGGCTCGGGCTCCTCCTCGGCACGGTGCGCGGCGTCGGCAGGGGCACGGCCCGCCGCGGGCTGCTCTCTGCCGCCGGCAGCCTCTGCCATCGCCCCGCCAGCGGCGTCAACTTCTCCGGGGCGCTGGGAGGGCGGGGGGGGTCACACGGACGGAGGAGCGGACGGCGTCCCGCGGCGCTCCCCTCACGGTACGGCGGCGGCGGCAGCGCCAGCTCTCCCCGGAGGAGCCATGGCCGTGCCCCAGCGCGGGGCGCCCGGCGGGACGCGGCAGTGCCGAGGGCGGGGGGCGCGCAGGAAGTGCAGCCACAGCCCCGCGCTGTTGTGACAGGAGCCGGGCGTGTGTTGACGGGCGGCGCTGAAGGACGGCCCGCTCGGCCAATCAGCACCGCGCCCGCCCCCCGGCCGCGCCTCGGCGGCCAATGGGCGCGGGGAGGGGCGTGCCCGCGGGACGCCCGGACGGGCGCTCGGGGCGGTGCGGGCGAGGGCAGGTGGGGCTGTGAGGCCGCGGTCACACCCGGGCGCCCCCGCCACAACCCTCGGGAAGAGGGTGCAGGAAGGGCCGTGTCGCCCGTCGAGAGCTGGGTCGGCCCGGGAATGCTTCCCCGCACGAGATTTAGGCAGGTTTGGGCTGCTGCCCCCCGTGCCGGGGCAAAAGCAGCGTGTGGGAGAGGTGACAAGTGACACATCCCGCAGCGCTCGCCCAGAGGCGCTGTGGCAGGGGCAGCGACGCCGCGCGAGGGAGCGCTGCCAGCAGGGGCTACGGGTGTGCGGTGAACCGGCTGCTGAGGGCGGGCCGGCGATGAGAGTGCGAGGCGTGAGGGGGACTCACAAGAAACGGTGGAGACTCGCGTTGGGGCTCCTCCGTCTCTTGAAAACGAGCCCAGAGCAGGGCAGGTCGTGCGGGGCTGCGAGTTCGCCGCCCTTTCTCCGCCGCTCACTTCCCTCACGGACCCGCACGGCCCCGCTCAGCCCCGCACAGACCTGGACCCGCACAGACCCGGACCAGTACCAATCCGCACGGACCTGGTCCCGCACAGCCCCTCACAGCCCCGGCGCCGCACAGCCCCAGCCCCGCACAACCCCTCACAGCCCCAGCCCCGCACAGCCCCGGGCAGGGCCGTGGCAGGGCCGACACCGCCCCCTGGCGGCGCGCACGGTCCCCGCTCCCGCAGCCGCCGCGGTGCCGGTGCGGGGCCCGAAGGGAGGCGGGGAAGAGGAGCCAGCCAGGAAAGGGATGTGTCCCGGCCAGCCTTCGGAAGAGTTCGCGTGAGCGCGGCTCGGGTGGTATTTAGTTATAATGAGATTATCCACGTGGAGACCTCGGGAAAGGTGGGGTGAAGGGGAGTGCAGCAAGGGTGAAAGCAAAGACAGGTGAGAAGGAGATTATCCAGTGAGATGGAAAATAGGAGGGGTAGGGCTGCACAGGCCGATAGTCACTGGAGATGTTCAAAATTCAAAATTACAGCTATCAGCTTTGAAGACAGTAAGGCTCTCTGGAAAAATTAATTTCTCCCTGGTTTCTAAAGTAATTCCTTAATGAATGTGTTTGGCACCTGTTGGAAATCAATGATTAAGCAAGAAAGAGATAACCTCCTTACCCCACCCAGTCATTAGTTACTAGCAAATGCCTGGCTACAGGGCATAATTGCTACTTTAAGGATGTGAAATTTATATATCTATGTACATACACTATATATAATATTTAGAATTCCACATTAAAAAAATCTCAGAGCTTCTGTCAAGGTTATGAGGCATTTATCATGTTCAACACAAAGAAATGCTAATTGAGGGACAGATCTAAATATAACTCAACTTTTTTCATGAGCTTTCTTCTAAGTTTTATGTAAAAAAAGGTCATAATTCATGTCTACCACATTTACTTTGGTTTGGTCTGGTTTCTTTCAGTGTGAAAGACCACAAAATAAGAAAAAAGAAAATATTCACATTGAAGAAATATTTATCTTAAAAAATACTGGAGAGAAGAGACTTGTAAGTGAATGGAAGACTTAACTTCAGCCTGCATTGTACACAGAGAGAACATGCAACACTGCAACAAAGAAGGGGGAAAAACCCACAAAACCAACTAATAAAAACTTATCCATATAGTGTCACACAGTCTGAACTAAGAAGACTAATTTGAAGACAATACAAAAGGTAATTATCATGCAGTATTTTAATAGAGGGAATTACTGCTTCATGTAGAAATGCATTGCAGCTTTTTCACATATTTTGTGAAATCATATGAAGTTTAATCCCTGGTTTAATCATTTGAGAACAGCAAAATACTGTCATAGTATCTGCTGTATCTACCAGAAACTGTCTGTAGCATGTTGCATGGACAGATGCATATAACATATTAAAGAACTTTATCCTTTCTAGGATTTGTCTTATACACTCAAAATTAGGGAGATACTTATTGTCAAATGCATTGTCTTCGGATATCAAAAGTTTTAAATCATTTAATTCTCACCTCATATTCCAACCTTTCACACCTGAAGTCTTTAACTGAAAAAGGTCTACAGGAAATGTATAGATTTTAAATTTCGTAAACATCAAACCTACAGGGAACACACAGCTAATTATATTTTTGCTCTGTTTGTCCACAAGATGCAAAGGTTTTAGAATTATGTATGGTACAGCTAAGAGAGAGTTTAACTAAATTCTTCTCTAGAAGAGGACAAAAGGTTGGCTATTTTACTGACTATGCATCTCTGGATTCTTCTGAGGCATCTGTATCTATCTGCTTCTGTTTGGGAAAAACCATGAATCATGAAGCAAAAGAGGAATTGGGTTTGATACTTCTTAATGTTTAATAAGAAAAGAGATTTAACAAAAGGAAGCTTTACACTAAAAGTGCTTGCATAGAAAGTAAAAAAATCAAGATTGGGTGGTGATAAGTGTATTTAACAGGTTCCTGTACTCAGTTTCAAGATGATCTGATGCAGCCCACTGTACAAAACCAACACTGCAGCGTTGTCTACAGTTACTTCAGATAGGGGCAGATTTTCAAGAACAGTCAAGGAATTCACTCAAGCTGAGGAAGACAAGATGGTAGATAAAAAAGTCTATGTGTTTGCCTGAACACGAGTCAGCAAGTGCCTGCAATGTCTATTTTAATGTGGATTTTGTTTTTGTATACTCAGCTTACTCCCATCTCCATCCTTAAGGCACACAATTGTTCCTTAGTGGGTGTAGTTTGTATCATAAACCAGCTGAAAATAAGTTGTCTTGGAGCTGTGCTGAAATATAGCTTACATAAGGCAGTAGTTTGCACCTAGACATTGAATTCTGGGAAGCTCTTAAGTATTCTGCTGGGAGCCAAAAGTGGTGCTCCTGTACCAATTGGCTGATGAAGTGCGAAAACTGACATCTTTTCCTGTGTCATGAGCATCTAATTTGCAAGACAGAGAAAGCAGAAGGGAAAAAGTTGTGATTTCTTCAAGTATGCAGTGACAGCAAATCATAATTTTAGAATTGATGAGACTTATGCAAAGCTATTGATGAGAAAATGTTTTGCTAGGTAATTCTTAAAGTGATTTTTTTTTTAAAGTCCTAGTGGTTATTGTGTCTGTGCTGTTATATCCTGAATGTGATACTATAAAACAACAAAAAAAGAATGATATAATTTATTTATACAAATATGTACTTTTTGCTAAGCTTCACTCACGTTTTGGCAAGACAACCCCAAGTCATATTTTGCCTATAAAACTATAATTAAGCTTTCAGACTGGGAAAAAAGTGCAAGTTCAAAATAGTATAAATCAAAATAGTTAAAAGGTCATAATCTTTCTTTAAAACATTGTATGTTTTCAAATTTTATTAATTTTTAAAATATATTTACACTCCTTGATTCAATGCCTCCTAATTTTTTTATTAATTCTTGTTTTGTCTTGCCTCCTACTTCTTTGAAAAAGCCTCATTATACTTACACATCATATTGTATTTTCCAGGTAGTATAAATGTTATATCTTCTCTAACTTAACAAGAGACACTTATGTGATATGCCTCTATCTTAATGATGTTCTTGTTCCAGCTGAAGTCATTGATGAATTCTTTTCACTGTCTGATAGTACTTTAATTGTTTTTAATAATTAGAATACTGTGGTTATAGAAGATTCCTGCCAACTCTTTGCTCTGAGAAACAATCCTTTATTTTAGCAGTACTGTCTGCCCAAATAGATATGCCAATTAAGTACGAGAAATGGTAAAATCAGGACCTTGGTTAGGTCATGTTTAATATGATTTCACATCCACTGCTTACTATATAGACACAGGCCCAAACCCTTGGAGTGGAATGTACTGATTTCTATTTGGAAATCAGCACTCAGGGAAAGATCCTTAGCACTGCAAAAAGCCACCCAAAAGTTAGCAAGCACCAGAATTAAGGTTAGTGGTCCTGGTGCAGTTTAATATCCTTTGGTGCAAATGTTGCCATAATGTGGAATGCTATAGGACTGTGGCTCCTCTCACTGCATGGGACAATCCCTGTGAATGAGACTGCTTTCCTTACCTGGAGCTCTTCCAGGTGTGGCATTTTACTATCACCCACCTCCTTGTTCTCCAAGCTGTAGCAAGGTGTTTTGGCATTCAGTGTCTCCTCTCTCCTTACCCTACCTGGATCTTCCTAGCTACTGCTACCATCTTTTGCTCACCAGTTGCCACAGTGAGCACAGGAGACCTGAGAGGACTACTGGCCACTCTTGTCAGAATAGTTGTGGCTTTTCTTGCCATCAGTGGGGGTTACTTCTTTCATTACCCCTACTGTGGATTTGCTTTACCCATTGCTTCCTCTCCTGCAGGCTCAGCTCTTCCCTCTGTGCGTTCAACCAACAGTTTCCTTCACCCCACCCCTGCACACAGTGGTGGGTCACTGCAGGAGGGAGCTCATCGCTCTGCTGGTTGACTTTGACCATGATACAGCACAACTGCTCCACAGCTGCAAAGAGACTGAATGGAGCACGGGTTAGGCAAAGCCTGGAATGAAAAGGGGAGTAAAATCTGAGATAGAGAGCTTCTGTAAACAAATTTTGCAGAGGCATAGCAGGTAACAACAATTTAGTACACAGGAAAGAGCATGTTCCTGATAAGGAAGCAATTCTTCTACCAAATTTAGCATCAACTGTAAAAGAAGGTGACATTAGAATTTCTCTAAGGGACAATGGTAAGATGTCATGTGTTGTTTTGGTTTCGAAAAAACCCCCATTTTTTTCCAAACCTGATTTTCAAGGGTAGATGTTTGCCAAGAATGCATCTCCCTTACATAAAGACTCCCAGCTTGAGTCATACACACACCTTCAGATTTTTGGCCAATGTGACTGAAGTTCAAGAAGTTAACAAGTAACTGAAAATAAGATTTTCCACGGACAACTTCAGGTAACCCCCAAAGTCATGCTACAACCTAGGCAAAACAGAGTTTATTCACTCGTGCAAACAGTGAAGCTTTCTCAAGTTGCCCATGTTTAATTTCTAGTTGTTTAGTTTGGAGGAGGGAAGAGAAGGCATGTTGTATATGTTATAACAGACATTGTCTTGAGGATTTGAGGGAGTCTTAAAGACGAATTCTTTTTCAAGTCTAATGATACTTAATGACTCTTGCTTAAGGTAGGTGGTAATTCCACTTAAAGAGGACCTTTACCGATGACTGTCTTTTTCACAGAGCTCATTTTAGCTCCTCTGATCATTGCTTTTAGGATTTCTTCGGCTGTGACACATGCATAGAAATCTAATTGTAGTTGTTGCTACCTTTCAGGCTTTGTGAACTCCCTTGTTCACTGCCATGAACAGTAGGATCCAATAGATGTATGCCACTTCCTCCATTCTGTGGTAATTACTTACCAAGGGGTTCAATGTCATGCCACAAGCTGTACTATGTCACGGCCTTTCCCATCCTTGCTAGCTCCAAGGATATATTCCGTGTTAGAAATGCAATGGCAGTACAGTTCCCACACACTTACATACAATTTTTGGGGATCATTTGGATTATCATGATCTGTGCAGCTGGCGGGGAAGCAGCATTAGTGTTAAATGATACCTATTAGCTGGGAATAATTCTTACTGAGAATAGAAAGCATTCTAGTAATATCCCAGTTCAAAAGCTACTCCTACCATCTCTAATCTTGCCACCTCAGAAGCAAATTGCTACCAATGTCAGCAGGAGTCATATTCATATCTACTTTGCAGTTAAAGACTTTGGAGGAAATCTGGACAGTATACCAAGAATGGAATTTAGGCTCTTTTACCTGTTAATCAGACATACAATCTTTCTCCTGACATGCACTCCCTGAAAGCATAAACTCTTCATCCTGTACTTGACTGCCTGCATCCCATTTCAGCTCTGTTTTGACTCATTAGGTATTTAATTCGTGAAAGAGGAAGGAATGCACTGGAAAGACTGCAACTACAGAAGCTTTTCATTCACAGGGGAAAGCTACATGGTAGGTTGATATGTATTCCATTACATACAGTTCTATACAGTATTACATGGGAAAGAACAAACAAATGGAAGTAAAGGTTGATTATTTTACTGCTGTTTTCAGCCATTTGAATAGTGTTTCTAAGCAATAGCAATTTTTTCCACTTTTACATGTAGAAGTTTTGAGTAGCAGAGAGCAGAACAAAAGCAACAGGAATGTGTAGGGATATATGCAAGTATTCCCCCATAAACCAGGGACCTGCTAAAACAGGAGTAGCTGTCTTATCTGAACCTCAAAAACTGCAGGTACAGAGTAATTTACCACGTGTACAAAAAATAAAGAAACAGCAAAACTGTAATGGGCAAGAATAAAATGGCTTGATTCTATATTTCTGTGTGCCATTCCACTTCAAATCACTGAAGTCAAAAGAGAGAAAAGCTTTTTGGGGCTACTGGATCTAAAACACAATAAAGAAAATTACATGAGTATTAAAAATTTCCCCAAGTATGTGGAATAAATTAGCAACATCATAACTACAGTAAATTTCTTTTTGTTTGTTTGTTTGTTTTGTTTGAGTTGGTACCTAAACATACAATGACATTTGAAGAATCAAGTTCTAAAAGGTAAGATTAGAAGGCACATTGATTTTCTGAGATGGTGGTCGAATGAATAGGGAAAGGAAAAACCTGTTTACCTTATAAGAACACTTTAACATAACAACAGCATATAGATATTATTAAATTGCACTTATATCCATGTAACTTTACACTTCTGCTTTCCAGAGCAGCAAAGCCTGTCATCTTTCTTGCAAGTATTTTTCTAACCTGTCTTTCATAATACATGTCAAATTTTTCTAGTCTTTTCTACTTATTTATTTCTGTCTGCAGAATTTTATATTCAGTTCAGTGAAACATGTAAAATATAATATTATGACAACTGCAAAAGAATATTAAAAGCCTAAAATTTATCAGACTCAGGATAAGCATTACATTTTTGTTCAACTAAATGAAACACAGTAGGGGGAAATGTAGAGGAAAAGCCAATCAAGGCTGTCACAATAAGTTAATGAGGAGTCTGATAAATTTCTCTTCATTGACCCCACTGGAGATCTAGTAAGATTTCCATGTGACATGTATCTATGTGTTTTGTTGGAGGACTATGCTTTTACAAAACAGAAAGGAGTCAGATTTCTCAGTAGACCTATTTAGTATTTCCCATTAATAACCACATTATCAGATTTAACAAAGGATTGTACTATAATTCTCCCATTTGCTAGGGACATTTATTAAAGTGCTGATAAGCTTTACAATTTCACTCAGATACTACTACATTTTCAAGTACTTTTCCAAATCTGACACTTTTAATTGTGACAAGTTCCATCAGCAAGGGAACTTTTATGCAGCAGTTTCCAGTAAGCTTTCCCCCCTTTGGGACAGGTAAGACAAAATGTACACAAATGCCTTTATAAATAAAGCTGAACTTTATAAATAAAGCTGAACTCTGAAAAGAGACAGAAAACAAGCCAGTCTTATGTAGCAATTTTCTGACAATAACCTATGTCATGCTGAAGTTTACTTTTGGAAAATAGGGTATTTTTAAACTAACCTAATTATGTCTTCAAACTTGAAAGAAAGCACTAATTGCCCTGATACATTTTGAGCTTGAAATTATCCATAATAATATTATTATTCTGCAAGGATGGACTGAATGAAGAAGCTTTTGTTGTGTAGTAGCAACCTACCACTCTGGAAGCGTGATCTCGGATCATCAAAGTCTCCCAGTCTCCTCTGGATAATCCATTGCTGAGGGCTGGGAAAATGTGAAACAGGGAACAAATGAGCAACTCATGCAGGAGTAGCTCAGCTTGATAGATTCATAGGAAACTGTGTAACCCTCCCTCATCCACGCCAGTATCCAACCTCCTTAGCCCCTCCAAGTCCAGCAGAGCACTCGAGTCCCCTGCAGTGCTCCTGACAGTCCCCGGTGCTACCCAGGACCTCCCAGGGAACCTTGTACTCCCTAAAGCTCCAATATACTCTCCCAGTGCCTCCAGTACCTCTGAGGGCCCTCCCAACAATTTTTGAGCCCTGCAGTACTCTGAGTACCCACCCTGTGAGGATTACAGGGGTTAAAGGAGTAGTGGATACCATTATGTGGAGGAAAGGGGGACACAGACAAGAGGAGGTGAGCAAGAGTATTGTTAGGGCAAGTGGAAACAGAGTAGGAGGTAGAGACAAAGGGCAGATGGAATGGAGGGAATTGGGATGGGGTCACGGCTCATCTAGAAGGGAGATGTGCCCAACTAACCCAAGAAAGGGAATGATGTGGGAAAAGGGCCTGTAAGATGGAAATGTCATATCAGAGAAATACACACACCGCTTTAATAAATGGAAAACTTCTCAGAAACAAGTAATTTCCTTCTGCATTTTTCATATGGCACTGACCATAACATTTTTACTCAGTGGAACTCCTTAAATGACAATCATAATGTGCTTCTAAGCACCATTAGATCTCTCAGGAGGTTTCCTCCAAGTCCTTGAATACATAAGAGCTCTTGGCTTTTTGATTGTTCTAGTTTAGGGTCAGGGTGTAAAGAATCCATTCACAAGCTCATAAGAAAATCACTGTGTACATCTTCATAAGGGTTTTATTTTTAATAACAGTTGTATTCCATGCAGCAGGGACAGAAGTCAATTTTTTAGTAACATCCCAAGAGCTGTTTTTATGAAATTGAGAGCAGGAAGTAAGTAATCTTTCATCAGGTACACACTCTGACAAGGATATATTAGTGCTCATATTTCCATGAAAGGATCTTAACATGCTGGTAGGACAACTAGCATTATTATCTACAGATAGAAGATAATAGAAGCAAAAAAGTTAGCATGTCTTTTCCAAGGTCAGTGAATCAATCAGTGAAACGTATTACTCATAAAATCATCCTTGTCTTTTTGTGCCTGGAAAATTCTTTTCCTCCTTTCTCCTCCCAATCCATTTTTCCTCCCTATTTTTCTCCCTTGCTTTTTTCAGTTTATCTTTCCTCACTTAACCTCTGACTTTCTCTGATGCTAAAAAAAGGACAAAAAGCAAGAGCCTACAGGAACCAGCACAGCCAGACTCTTGTCTTTGTCCAGCACTGCCTTTTAATTTGTGGGAGAGAACAGCAGGAGAGATCATTTCATGCTGTGAATATTGCTGACATGCAGTGTCAGGAAAAACAGTCGCACTCCTGACTTCCTTTGAGAGTGGCTCCCTCGGCCAGGATGCTGTTCCCTTAATGAAGCAGCCACGCAGTTCGAGGACAGCCCCACAGCCTTTGTTGTAATATTCAAATCCTGTATGCATGGCATATATTTTTGCCAGCTGTACTAGTAATCCTGGTACATGTGTTGAATTTTCAGGTTTTAAATTATCAGAATAAAAAATAGCACAATCTTTCTCATTTATTTGCCAAAGTCCTGTTTTTTTCACAACTGTCTTATTTCAAATATAAATGTCCTAGATTCGGGTTTTTTTAACTAAAGGAGGAGGTATAATGTAGAAGATACAACAATTAAAACTATGTAAAATACACTTTCATGTTTCTGAACGTTTCTTTATTCTTTCAGCTGTTCTGACTTTAAATTCCCCAAACCAAGATATGAAGCACATGAAAGGCTTGGGCTATTCTGCCTTTCACATCATTAAAATATAGTGCTGTTCTTAGGATAAGCTTTGTTGCTGTCTGATAAATATTCATAAAAGTCAATGAATGCAAATTAGCAGAGTTCTGTAATCTTGCAAAATAACTATTTCTAAAAAATTCCCGTCAGCTCTGCTAAAATTGCCTTTACTTTTACAGTTTTCTCAGCTAAAAAACCCCACACTACTAAGAGTTAAGCATTATATTGTTATATATTACAGGCACAGAATTATTAGAAACTCTTCTAGGGTTGTGGTTTTTTATTCTGTGTGATAACAATAATGTTGCAGAAGCTGGTAGATGTTGAAGCAACAGCAGAAAAGTAAGGAGCAGTGTAGGGTCCTGTAAGGACTGCAGGTCTGTGCCCTGCCTACACTCAGGGAGAGTTAATGTGAGGGGACATTTGGTTTAGGTTGGATGGGTATAATTTGCATAAAGCAAACTTAAGCAAGATACAAAGATTTGAATTCAACTAAAATGTATTTTATTGTAGACATTGTCAAAATAATATTCCTTGAAGTCTTTATTTTAAAGCACCCAAAAAAAAGTAAACCACAAGAGTAGCTAAGGATAAATTGACCCTACAGTGATTCCCGATACTGTGTGTTGGGGTTGAGCTGAAGTGACTTAGACTGTGAATGTTTGATCTCTTTAAAAACACTTTTCCCACTGGGGTGGCATTCCAGCTCTCATTGTCATCAAATCAAGGATTTTTGTCAGGCTGTACCTTTGCACCTACATTGATTATGAGTTTGGCATTTGACTCACTCTTTTTTCCAGACCTGTTTAACAGCAGAGATATTTTCAGGGCAAACTGCATTTACAGACAGAATGAAATTATGGAGCAGGAGAAAAGGTTGTAGTGCTGTTCAGAGAGTGACCCCAGAAGTACATCTGACATGAGCATTACCATTGGTGCTTCTCCTCCAGTTCAGTAAGGGCTGAAAAAAGAATAATTTGAGTTGGAATATTTTGAGGAGTGGTCATGAAGGTGTTATTTTCCAGCCCTCTCTGCTAGCACTCGCCAAATTGCATCTGCAAGGTCATCTCAGGCCTGCTGTTGTACAGCTGTTCTCGGGGCAGCCTGCCTGCTTGAGAGTCTCTTTGGGAACCTTGGGAAGACTCCTTGAGTTGAAAAAAGGGCTTTCATTTCTTCATGTTGACAACTGTACAGTCTAAACTATGTTTTCGCCTCCCATCAATCAAGGCCTGATAAGCCAGACCCAGGGAACTGCCTCACCTGCTTCGTACTTCTCCCGCAGAGGCCAGGTGAAACGCATGACTCCATTTTCCTTCCCGTTTCACGCCCTGGTTGGGAGGATAAAAACCCAGCTGGGAGTTAGCGCCTGTCTCCTTAGGTGCTGAGGACAGAGCGGGAGGTTCCTCGGCCGCCTCAGGGGTTCCCAGCGCGGTACCGGCCGCTCCCCGAGGGGCAGGACACGCGCCCGGAGGCTGCGGGGAGGGGAGCGGAGCGCGGGCTCGTGCCCGGCTGGTGCAGCGGCACAGGCGGACGGGGCTCCGGGCGCTGCAGCGGCCCCGAGGCGGCACGGAGCCCCAAGCCCTGAGGCGAGGCGGGGCGGGCGGGGAGCGGCAGCGCCGGCGGGGCCGGGAGGGGGCGAGGCGAGAGGCACCCCCCGGTCGCCTCCTCGCAGGGATCCCGTGAGGGGGACGCGGGACCCCCGGGGAGGTTTTCGAAAGAGCCGGTTTCCCGGGGCAAGGTGGGGCCAGCCCTCGGGGACCGGGACGCGGCGGGGCGCTGGGACGACGAAGGGCTGCCCCGTCCGCCCGACCCCCGCGCTCAGCGCCGCCCTCGCCCGCAGCGCGGCCGCGGGGCCGTGTCTGCCCCGCCCGTTTCAGGCCCGGCCCTGCTGGCGCTCGCCGGCCGGGCGCGAGGCGGAGCTGAGGAGCGCGACGCGTGCCGCGAAGGTACCGGGAACGTGCCGAGGAGGCGGCTGCGAGGACCGATGGATCCCGAGGGCGCGGTGAGGAGCCCGGCGGGGCTGGGGAGCCGCCGGGGCGGGCGGGGAGCGGCGGCGGGAATGGGAGCGGGAGCGCGGCCGTCCCGCCGGGGTGCCCCGGCTCGCGCCCGCCCGGGCGACGCCGCCGCCATTTTGTCTGCGGCTGCCTCAGAGCGTGGAGAAGCCACGGCCGGGCCCAGGTGTGCGGGGTAATCGTAGCTGGGCCGCGGGTCCGGCTCCCCGCCTTACAGCGCGTCGGCTGCGGGAAATAGAGCTGTCTGGGCTGTTAGGTGCGGTGAATCACCAGGCCTTTGTAGGGTTTGGTTGGCGGACCGTGGGGTGTATTCACTGTAAAAATGCAAATAGCGCTTGTGCTGAAGAGCGGTTGTCAAGCGCACTAAATAGAACGTAAAAATACTGTTGAATGTACACATCCGTATTATTTGGGGAAAATGATGGAAGTTTATAAACCAGTGAAAACAAATGTTTGGGCAAGCGATGCTAGTACATATTTAACTTTTTTTAATACTATTTTCTTATTGTCACAGTAGCAATAAAGAGATGGTTATCAGAATACAGATTTTAACTTTAAAAACTCGTGGGAATTTACTGTATTGGGAGTTCACAAGCGATGTGGTTAATTTCTCGTTTCTTCCATTCGGGTTTTTTCTGTTTGTTTTGTTGGGGTTCTTTTAATAAGACAGCTCTTAAAACTTGTATGGAGAAAATGCCATCTGAGCTCCTTGAGGTAAGGAATACATTTTTGATTGGGATGTCGACTGTTAATTGTTATAGTTAAATCCAGAAGCTTCCGTGCTGAACACAGTTGACAGATACTTATACAATTAGAGTATTGTCTTTGGTGTGAGAGATGGAGAAAGTAACCTGTCTTGTCCTTTAAGAGTTTTTCCTCTGCAAAAAACAGTCCTCTTCCTAAAGCCTTTGAGACTGTAGCAGCTATGTTTGTTCCTTACCCAGTAATGTTGGCTGTTGTTCAGGTTGGGCCCTACTCTAGGTTAGTATTCCCAGTGGGAGAAATGCACACTGGATTCTTCAGAATAGGTCAGGTTAACGACTTCGGGTTTTCCTCTGCCCCAGGTGTGTGTTTTAGTAAATTCGGAAAGGACTTTTGTGTTCCCGAAGTTGTGTGACTTAAGCTGGATTTATTGTCTTTAAGGTATCCAAAACAATAGCATTGACGCATTCCTCAGAATTCTCAGGTAGCTAAGGAAATAGCAAATAATCTTAGAAGGGCTTGCTGAGGGAATGAAAAGACAGCTTTTTTTTTCCTGACGTTCTTTTAATTACTGGTCTTCCATTTCTTGCTACATTGCAACTGTCAGCCTTTACTTTTTGTGTGTTCTGAAAAGAAGTGATTTGACTTTGTCCAGGAATGCTTAGAGGCACAACCAAGAAGATGCTGTCTTGTCAATGGGGGAAAGGTAAAATGTGGAAGTAAAACAGTGTAAATGAAAGGGGGGGGAACCTATGAAGAGAACTGTTTAAGAGCAGAACTTCATTTTCTGCTCTGGTTTCAGAGAGGCTAAAATGCACAGATACTACAAGAAGCAAAAGAGCTCTATACTTGCTGCAGTAGCTTTCTGTGTTTGAAATATACTTGCATGTGTTGTGTTGGACCTCGCTACAAGTTCTAAGGGTTGAGCAATAGTAAGAAAAAATACATTTATCTCAGAAATCCTTTCAGAAGAAAGATTGGAGGCTGAGACCTCTAGATTCCTACTTTTAGTTTTCACTGCTCTGCTTGCTATTAGCCTTGGTATCTGCAGCCTGCAGCAGCTGCCTGTATTTCATTTTGGGCTCCTTCCCTAGTGGTACTGTCAGGGCACTAGAGTCCAGGACTGGTTTTAGTAAGCTTTTTTTTTTGGGGGGGGGAACAGACTACCACAGCAATAATGATCTTGAAGCCTTTATTGTAATTTCTGTTGCAGAAGTTAGGGACAATACTGTGTGACTGCTTTACAGCTATGACCTCACAGTTAGGGTTGACTTTGTAAGGCAGTATGCATTTGTTTTGGAAAGAGTTTCCAACAGAATTAGTTTGCAGGGGTAAGTATGGTGGAAATTAAAACATCAGGAGGTTGGTAGGCCAGGAGAGTGTTGAATTAGAAGACTATAGTCTTCAAGAACTATTCTCATCAGTTGTACAGAACTTGTTGATTTCATGTGGTGAAATTAGGGGTGCTTGGAAAATCAACCAGAAGCTGTTGCAAAGAGCAGGGTCTTGCAGGTGTGTGTGAGAGCACAAATTGTTAACCATCTCCATTCTATATAGGTTTAAAATAAGGACTTCTAAGAGGTATAAAATAATTTCTGAAATAGATTGCATTACTTGAGATTTATACTTCAGGGTGCTGTGCAGATTGAACCAAGATTGGTGGATTAGGTTCTGAATGTCTAATTTGGAAAAGTGTTAAACATTGGATTTCAGACCATAGTCACTAAGTTACTGAATTGCTTAAAATTAAGCTTATGTTTAAACACTGAGCTGCATTCTGAATAAAAATGTGGTTTGTGTTCAGTTCAGCATTTACTGTGCTTCTGAAAAAATTCTGTATGGTCTGTAGAGAATTTCCATTTCCTGACAAATAACTTGTAAGATTTTGAAAGTGTTTTCTTTCACCCAGCAGGTGACAGATCAGATGCAAACAGAATCTTTACCTCCATGTCCCAACACGGTGTCACCGGTACGGTTAAATAATCTGATCAGTTCTCCAAGGTTCGGAACAGTTACTCCAAATCGTGTCTTTGTGGGAGGAATTGATTTTAAGGTATATTTTTCCTATTTTTGCTGCTAAATGATAATGTATAACCCTATAAAAATCAACAGGAAAGAGAGAGACAGTCATGTGCTTGCTTAGGTGGTAAGTGCCCTTCAATGTAGTATCCAAATCAATAGTAGAGAATAAAGCTTTAAGCCTTGATTTACATATCTGTCCTACAAAGCTGGCTTGGTACACTGAGCTGCTAGAAGCTTTTGACAAACCAGATCTTCAGAATTTTCTTTTTTCAAAGAAGATGGCTTTTGTCATCAGTAGAGCTTGTGGTAGAAAAGTATGTAGAAGTTTTTTTTATAATACCTAGTGTAATTTAATAAACTGTCACAATGTTACATATGGCAAACAAGGCAAATGTCAGTAGCTTTAGTTCCTCCAGCACTTCTCTTCTGGTTCATACAAAGAAGCTACAGTGCAACTATTCCTCACTTGCCACAGCAATTTTCTCCAAGACAAGTGTTTGGTTTTAAAACATATGAAAGCTTGGCCGGGTAATTTGCAGTACTAATCTTAATTCTTAGAATGCTTGTGCCTTTGTGTATCCCCGAAAACCCTCAAGTAGCAGTGAATATTGAGCTGCTCTGGTTAGTACTTTCAACTTTCAACTAGGACTTGAGTACTACTGGTTGGTGCTTTCAACATTTCTGACAAGGTACTTGGCAGATCTTTATACCAGCTACTCCCGTCTTTTTTGTTCTTCCTACTTCAGGTAATTAAGCCACTGACTTTGACATGCTTGGTCTGCTTAGCTGATGTTTTGTTCCTGCCAAGAGTATAGTCTCTTCCTTAATCCTCCTAGGCTGAGGATCTTTTGAGTGCTGACTCATTTGAAGAGGAATAAGAATTTACAATTCAGACTATTTTGCATAACAAGTGCAAGAAACTCCAGGATCTTCTAGCTCTTTGGCTGAGATAATTCAAATAGACATGTTTGTAACTTGAGATGTTGTACAAGGCCTTCAGGATATTTGAGCTTTATCAAAGAGGCACAGAAGCTTTTTGCACTAATAGTAAGCAAATGACTAGAGGTATAAAAAGGCCTCACTCTGTTCTGTCTGCACTGCAATTTCAGAGGTTAAAACACTTTTCTGCCTAACGTACCAATATTTTTGGTAGTTATCCTCCCTATTGTTCATTTTGAGGGGTTGCTTGACTTCTTGGTTCAGTTGCTGATACTTCAAAGTTTATTATTAATCTTATTTTTAACAACAGAGTTTAAGCATGCTTGTAAGCAAAAACAAGATGGAATTTTGCTGGGGGGATGAAACCTATATAAACATTTTAGCTACTCTTCCATTTGCTATGGTTCTTTATATCAAACAGTCTTAAATTTCTTATCAAACCATATGATTTTTCTGTCAGTCTTGTTTTCTGTTGGAAATCTCATGGCAAAAAGGATTTGGTTTCGTTGGGTTTTCTTACCCCAAAAGTCTTACTCAGGTCAGTTGGGGATATATAAAAGCTACTTATTTTATTTTTGTGAAAAAGGGAGACACTAAACTAAAACTTATTTGCTTTCCAGCAAGCTCTTATATGATTTTGCCAGGCACCACCATTTGGTCTATCACTGTAGCAGTGATTCCTGTTTGTAAGAGGAAACATCTGGCTTCGTAAATTGAGAGAAACAGTTCAGTAAGAGAAGTTGGAAACATTTTCATCTTGGTATGAAGAGCACTTTCTTTAGTGGCGTGGTCCACATGTCTTAGGCTAGTGCTAAGTCTTTGCCTGTGTCATTCTCAAGAATGTGACAAATGCCTTTGTCTTAAAAACAGGAAAAGGCAAGTCCTGAGGTGTTTCTGGTAAGCTTCTCAATATCGTGTTTGTACACATAATTGCAGATTTCACTGTATATCTTAGAACAGTGTTTTCTTCTTATTCCCCTTCAGTCACTGCTCTGCATGTGAACCTTTGTCTCTCCAAGTTTATAGTCCTGTGTAGCAATCCCTCATGTCTGGGGATGACACTTGGAGCACTGATCAGTTTTAGTCTTGGATGAGGCAGATAAACCTTTGATGTGCTGGAAAGGATCTAATAAATTGCATACATACAATTTAAAACAATGGAAGTAATTCACTTATACCAGAAGTGATGCTTTACTTCTGCTTTAATGAAAAGTATAAATGAATGATACATGCATACAACTGTAGTTCTTCCAGTGTTAGATATACTATTAAGTAAGGACTGTGTAAAAATGAAAATCTCAAATGTGGTGTTTAGGGCACCATATGTGATACATATTTACAAGATGAGAAGATTGATAGAAGGTAGGTGAGTGATGGTGTAGCTTAGGTGTGCCTGTACATTGGAAATTTGTCTTGCTCCATGTGTATTCAGAAGGGAGCAGTTTCTTCCAAGTTTTAGACCATTCACCATTAAAACAACTTTTTTTTCAACTTACAGTGGTTAGTTCCTTTGGTGTACCTGTACATATGTGCAGTCTCAAGTTAAAACTACTTCAGAAAGAGGGATCACGGTGTATTCAGTGGATTTGACCACTAAATCACTGTGGGTTAGTGGGAATTTTTTTAATAAATGTGGCCTGTGTATCTCCTTTTGGAAATCTATGTACTCTGCTGTTTTGAAGTTTGAAAATATGGTAGTGATTTTTAATACTGTAAACTGCTCTAGAATGTCATTCACAGAAACTAAAATTCAGATCTAGTAAACCTGCTTCAGTGGTCTTAGCTGTGAAAGGGCACTTGTTACATAAATCTACTAAAGAGGAGTTTTAATTACTTTCTAGTGTTATTGGTGAATAATAAATGCAGTAATTAAATGGCCTGTGAGGCTCATACTTGTTCACTCTTCTCTCTTCCTATCCAGGGTTATAATGATTTTATAGCAAACTTTATTAAAAGTATGTCCCTTAAAAGTTCTGTGGTAAATATTCATTGAATAACTATGCAAACCAACTCTTCCTTTTTTTTTTCCTCTCTTGAATTACTGTACTAGACGAATGAAAATGACCTGAAGACATTTTTTGCTCAGTATGGCAGTGTGAGAGAAGTGAAGATAATAAATGACAGAGCTGGAGTATCAAAGGGGTTGGTATAGTAGAATAAGCTTTTTGTGGAATTGAAAAATATAACAGCAATCTGACTGACTCTAGGAAATTTGATTGATTTTCATAGCTCAGAACGTTAATTTTTTCATTGATCTTACCAGCTAATCTATCTTTGCAAAAATCTGATCTTGCCCTTTAATATTTCCATATAAATGTCTCGAATTCACATAACTCAAACTATAGTCATATTTGTAGAAGATGAAGCTGTGTGCAACTAGGACAAAATCAATAGTTTTCATTTTTCTAGGGTTTTTTTTTTTTTAGTAACAATTAATTAAGCAGCTAATTCTAAAACGGTTATTTAGTTAATGAATATATTTATTACTGAAAGGCAGTTTGGAAAGAAGCCTAAAAATGAAGCAAGAGGTGAGATACACCTGCTTATGCTGGAGTGCATGGCAGTAACTGAGATTTTTTTGTGGAGACTTTTGGAACAAGAGAATAGGGGACAAATCTGACAGTGACTCATGATTACAGAAAAGGGGGACTAAGAGTGGAAGTCAAAAGTAAGAGAAATGCCAAAGAGCAAATCTGAAGAAGGATTAAGGTTGTGTAGTAAGGCTACTGCTGGAACCCAAAGGATGGTGATGCAGATAAGGTGGGGAAGTGCTCTGCCATAGAAGGGTGGGAGGGGGGCTGAAACAAAAGGGAATGTGTGTGAGAACTGGTACCTGTGAAGTTCTCTCCTGAGCCTCTCAGTGCTGTCAGAGCTTAACAGGATCAGCAGGTTACACACTGAGCTGCAGATCTTAGCTCAGTGAGCACTTCCACGACTTGATGGACTTGGTCCTTGTCACCAAGCCTCTGGGTCTTTTATGCAATTCCAGGAAATATGAGACTTGCAGTTTGTGTGTCCATATAACCATAATAATTGTACAGTTTTGATTGCCAGCATATGTCTCACAGTGAATGTTGGAAAATAATTACTTTATGTGATGCAGGGATTTCTTTTGAAATGCAAACATAGACTTCATTGCTTCTCCTTGAAAAGTGATTTTGAAAACTTGGTGTATGTGATTATGTCTTATTAGTTGATTGTCCAGGCAGTCCATAGAATGATAAGTCTGTGTAGGTAAGGTCCCAAGTAGGAAAATAGTTTATGTTCTTTGAACATGGAAATGTCCTGGTTTGTTTAGAGAGGGCAATACAAGAAAAGCCTGTAAATTTAAAAGTATGGCTAGTCAGACTTACTGAACCTCCCTACTAAAAAGAAGCATGAAAATGCTCACAGAGAAGAACTTGTATTGCAAAATCTGATCTGCTGGCAGGAAAGACAGAGGCCACCTTGATATCATCTGTAATCTGACTGTGAGAGATGAACCATGACCCTAAAAACTTATGTGCACAAAAATACTAGAAGTTTTCAAAAATTTTGAAATTCAGATTAAGGGGGGGGGGGGGGCATTTTTGGTTTTTACATAGGTATTATATATGATCAGATACTTACTTTGCACAGGCAATGTCACATTCAGTGGCCTAAATTACTCTGGGAATGAATTGAGGGGGTTTGGAAAAGCAAGAGTTGTGTGTAGGAAGCCTGTTTGATTTACTGCAGCAGCTAGAAGAGGTATGGTGAAAGGCTGTGTCACAAAGAATGAGAATTGCTTTATCTGTGATCACCACAGAACTCTTTGTAATGCTAATCATGTTAAGAATTACAAGAATAATTCCCAGATAAACGTTATCTCTGCATTGCTGCTTTTTCTAAGAACTCAGTTTAAAATAGTGCATGAGGAAGTGTGGAGCATTCACAGTTGTTTCTGAAGTAGGTTGGAGCTGTACTATAAATTACAGTATAATAATAATTTAAGATGAAAAAAAAATCCCAGGTTTCTCATCTTGGTCACCCACAAGAATTCAAAGCTTTAGATCAAAATGTTTGTTTAATAGCAATGAAGGAACTTAAGACATAGGCTGAGTAACAAGGATAGCTTTCTATGTGGGCTGCTTATTCACAGTGTACATTACCACATGCTTAAATATAATAAGAAAGCTGTGAAGAATACAGTTGTTACTGCAATCTTTACTTCTCCTATTGTTTTTTTTTACCTGTTAATTTGCCTTGTAATGTCACTTGTACTGTATATCAACAAGCAATGTGCAGTGTTTGTAAATATGAACTTCAGAGGCTTAACATCTGTAATTTTTATTTAGGTATGGCTTCGTCACTTTTGAAACCCAGGAAGAGGCACAGAAGATTTTACAAGATGTAAGCAATAGTCCCCCTTGTGTTTCTCTTTTAAATAATTCATTTCACATTAGACACGAGTAGCTCTGCTTGTGTGATCCTCTGTTTGCCAAGTTACATTTGAAGATCTGCTAAGTTTGGTCTCCTGGTTAATAAAATGGTTTAAAGAGGTCCAAGATAAGATTTATACTGAGGTCTTCTGGAACTAGGGAAGGAAAGTGCTAGTTCATAGTACTGTTCTTGACTATGACATCCAATCTTTATGTTCTTGATCTGTATGTGGTCTGCAGTAAGTATAGAGTTATAAAAACTTCATCCTTCAGAATTGCTTTCATTTGCTTTACTAGGAAATCCACTCTTGTCAAGATTTTTTTGCAGGGAGTTGGGAAAATAACTATCTTTTATTTTGACATGTTTGTTTGTCAGACCTAATGTAATTGTTTTTAGTGACAATTAGGTTCACTTGAAGTCTTAAATAATTAAGCTCGTGTCATGTACCTTTTGCTTCTCCTCTAAGCTACATTACTGTGCTGACACTGCTTGTAGAGTCTCCCTTGAGACATGCTTAGCTCTTCAGCTGTATGTTGGTTGGAGCTTATTGGAAAGATCTGTCACTCAGATTTTACTCATTCATATGAAAATCCAGGTGGAGGGGGAAAAAAAGGCTCAGAGGAAATGGCACCTAAGATTTGCAAATTGCCTTCTCACAATTTCTAAGGCTGGTTAAAATGTTGAAACTTGGAACCTCTGGAAACTTTTGTATTAAAATTCAAAATAAGAACTGAGACATTTTCAAAGGAATTTTCAGTGTGTTTTCAAGAAATAGTTATGTGGAGCCACAGACAGGAAATTTTTGAGTCAGCTGTTTTTCTTCCTCTCTTGTTTTTACTGCTTTATTTCTGTAAACTAAACACTGATGGTACTGAGTACCATTGTGAAAATGGTTTAATATATTTGCCTCTGTAACTGAAAGGCTGCTCCATGTGAAGTCTTACTGATGCCTTATTTTGCCTACTCTGTCCTTTAGTTGAAACATTCTGCAGTTCTGTCACCTCTTTCATCTTTACATATTTCTGCTATTTCACAGTCAACTTGTAGCATCTGGGTCTTTCTGCATCTTAGACTGAGAGTTTCTAGACTTAACATAGGAAATCAATGTTTTTCATTTTGTACTCTTGAATTTATTTTTATATGATATTCTGCTCATCCTTTGGACTGATTTGGGTTTTTTTTTTTGTATCCTACTTTTCTATTGTGAGTAATGTCTCCAGAAATTTCTCTTTCTATGTTGCAGTCTTCTAAATTACTAAATTGTGTTAGTATTGAGAACAGACCTTGAGGAGTTTCACCAGGTTACTCTTTCTGGTCATATCCTATTAATACTAGTATTTCTTCTTTCTATCTTTCTGAAGAGATTTTTTTTTTATTAATTACAGTTTCTCCTCCTAGTCTTCACTTTCTGTAGCATCATATGTAATTTTGCATGCATTGCTGTGTTCTTGCTTTGGAGAAATCTGTACAGATTAGATATTTCTCTCAACTGTGAAAGTTGTGCATAAAAAAATATTTCTAACCTCTGGTAGATCACATCAGTGGAACACTGCTTTGGGAAGAATCATCTTCATGTTGTTTGTGTTGGAATGCAGTTTGACTGAAATGTACATCTGTTTTCTAGGAATGGTTCTGTGTTTTAATAAGCATAGGTATGTTTGCCATAATTAATATTAGTTTATGAAGTCCCAAATGGAACAAAATAGTTTAACCTCTTCCTTGCTTTAAATCTAAAAGGTGGGAAGTTCTGAGGCAGCTGTGAGTGAATATGGGCATGTTACATTCAGTCCTTATAATCTGGCCACTTTCATAGACTTCCTTGTTCCTGTCTCTAGTAAAATATTGTCATGATCACACAAAAAAATTTAGTCTTTATATTTCAAATTGTCCGTTCATGTACACATGTGCAGTAAATGCATGAGAGCTAAAATGGAAAATACTCTGCTGAAAAGTATAGGTGCCAGTTGCAAATCAAGAGGCTCCATGAAGAGTAAGTAATGCTTGAAATGACTAATGATTAATTTTGTGTATGTGCAGTCTAAAGTTAGGATGGAAAAGGAACTAGTGTAGCTTGTGTGGGGTTTTTTTGCAATGCATTTTAAATAAAAAGCAAGGGAGGATGAAACCTAGTAAGTGCCTTGTCTACTTGTGATTTTCATTTCTCAGATGCCTATATGTGTGCAGAAAATAATGTTTTTCTTTACTTCTAGGCTAAAAAACTCAATTATAAGGATAAGAAATTGAATATTGGTCCAGCAATACGAAAACAACAACTACGAAGTCCTAATGCTCGTATGTATCTTTACTTGTACTTGTGTATTATGTGTCATTATGAATATAAGTTTTCAAGTGAGATGTACCTGCTCTAGCACGGCATTAATGCTGCGCATGGAATATGCTCAGAGCAGTTTGCAGTGGAAGTAAATGCATGCCAGTGGAAATGTCCAGTTAAATAGATTTATGGTCCTTTGGTTCTTTTATCTCTCTTAATATGTTGTTTGTTTACTTTATTGGAAAAGGTTACTTATCTAAGAACAGTGGAAATTCAGATTGCCTGGCAGAACCTTAAATCTAAAGATCTAGACTGTCCTGGCAGGTTCTGCTGTATAAAGCAGGCTGTGCTGGTTAGTTGCACTGTTACTCATTGATTTATGTTGTCAAAATCCATCAGGACAGTTGCATCTTGCTTTCTTTGTTAGAACCATAAGGAATGGGTGGTTACAGTCACCAGCCTGTTCTTGAGTTGTTTGCTGTAAGATACTGAATGGATACTGAAAATGTATAAGTCACCAACTTTAAGACAAGATCTGTGAGTTGTTCCTCAGTAAGGGCTATGTGTCAGATGTAAAATAGATTTCTTCTGTAAATGAAGCAGGCAATGAAGTCTACTTTGTAACTTGAGTATTTGTTCTGTGGTACCTTTTGGAAGAGTTAGGAAAAAGCCCAACCTTTTGCTCATCTTCAGTCAGAGGACAATGCAAAAGAATGTTGGTTCAATTCTGATGCTTTCTTTAGTTTCCTTCGTGTTACCTGTCAGAAGTAGTTCATGTGTACAGTAATGCTGTTGGTGCAGATGTACCTGCTGAAGACAGGAAGTGTGCTGCTTCCTTCCTCCCCTTGTGCCTAGGTATGCCCTTTTCCCTCGTGTTAGTGTATGGGATATTGTTTCCCCAGGGGAAAGCAAATCCTTTGTTCCAACTGTATGGCTTCTTTGCTCTAGAAATTATTCAGTGTGATCTTTGCTCAGTCATCATCAAGAGGTGTTATGCCTTTGGTTTTTTTCCCCTGTGCGTTATTTCCCTTTCCATCTTTGACTTGTACTTTCTCAGTTGTGTTGCCTGACTTGTGGTGCTTCCTTTGTCTGACTCTTGTGCTGAATGTGTATGTTGATAGAAAAGAGACATCTCTATGTTTTAATTCTGAGATGTGAGGGAACAGGGGGTAAAAAAAAAATCTTGAAGAAAGCTGCTGTGTCCTTTTAAGATCTGTGTTTGTGGACCTGTTCAACTACCTCTACCCTCTCATGCCTAGGATAGTTCTGTGATACAAGATCATATTGCCATCCAGGATGTTTCCTAGGGTTTGATTTCAGTGTGTCTGCTCTCATGCTCAACCTATCTAACCTTAGTTGCTAGGGTACTTTGTCCTATTGCAGCTCATCTTGGGGTACATGAAGCCAGAACACCTAGACTTGCAATATCACTGTAGAGCTGTGGTTCTGTTATGTTGGGCAGAATTAAAGGGCTGGCCAATATATTGCTGTCCTCTACAGCCCACATATAATCTAGTGCCTGTCTTCCATACTATTAAGCAAAATGAGTTTTTAGCTCTTCTGTCGTCATAGGACATTTTGTGGTAAGTGCTTTGAACATACTGGGAGGGCCACTTGGTTTGCTTTTCCCCAGCATCACAATGTGTTTTTCCATCACAGTGAGTTTGCTGGGATGGATGGAGATTTCCTTTTCCTTTGCCAGAGACTTGCTCAACATGGGCAGAAAGTTTGTGCAGTGTACTCTGTAGTTAGTGAAGTGGACAGGATTGTTGGCAGTGGGATCCTGTTGATCTCATTTGAGATGTCAGTAACTGCTGTTCTAGATTGCTTGCTGGAGCTGGAACAGCCTTTATGTTTTTAAAGGTATACTTAACATTATCTTAACAAGCATCTTAGCCTGACCTGTCTGTGGATAATATTTCAGCTGTATTGTATCCAAGTGTCTTCATGCTTTTTTGGGTCTTAGGCAAACTCTTACTATCAATAAAAGCTCTTGAATCACTGTGGGCCTTCTTGGTCTTCCACTTAGTGTAGTGGTGACCTCTGCAGTGTTCTGTCTGTCCATAAAATGGCACTTTGTGGTGGCACACCTTTGCAAGGCGAGGTGGAAAACTGAAAATTGTTTGGTGATTTTCTTTATGTTGTGTTCTTCCTGATTTTTTTTTTTCTGTGCCATGTTACGACTTTGTTATTTCAAGATTTCCATTTCAGTTACAGAATTAATTTTCTTTTTTTTTCCCTACAGAAATCTCGTCATATTTGAGACTGAAATTTGTCTTCATGTTTGACTCAGTTTTGGAAAAACAAAGTCCTGTCCTAGCCACCCCTAAAATGTAGAGAGGAATAGAGTTTAGGTGATGTCAGAGACAGTGTTTGAAGGGGAGAGACAATCTGTGCTTAGGGTGGAGATCCCTTTATTTGAATAGCACCTGCTGTCAGCACCTGTCAGAGGGCAGTGCAGGTGGAACTCTGCTTTGAGATCAGACCATGCTGACTTGTAGGCTCTGTGACAGTGACAGCATTGCTGAGAAATGTCCCTGTTGCTGATGTCTGTAAAATGAGTTTTTACGTTTGACAGTCTTTGCTGAGAAACCAGACCAGTACCTTGTTATAAAATAATTGTTGGTTTTAGTGCTTGAATTCTGTTTCAGCTAAATATGAGGATGTGGAGGTCACCCATCAAAATCTCCTATAATGTCAAATTACTTTTGGACATTTGGAGATGAAAAATATATGTATTTGTAGGTACATGGAGTTACCTGTGTTTGTTAATTTATATGCCTGTCATCTTTTGCAGCTCTTCCCATCTACCTCTGGAGACATCCTGTGACCATCTGCCTTCATGGTTTTCTGTTTGAGAGGGAATTGAAATGGCACTAGGCACACTGCTCCATGTTCTTTCCTTGGAGTATTTTCTTTCTCTGAAGATCAGAAATGATCTTCCCTTATTTTTTTTCATGGTGTACACATCTAAAAAATATTTGTGAATAAGCTTTAAAATATCTATTCCAGGTTCTGCTGTAACACCCCAAGCTGGTACAATGTACACAACTACTGCTGTATCACCAGAAGCTGGTACAATGTACTTGACTACTTCGAGTGGATATCCATATGTTTACCATAATGGAGTGGCTTATTTTCATACATCTGAAGTCTCTCCTGTTCAGCAGCCGTGGCCAGTAAGTAATTCATTTTGGTATATTTGCTTTTTCTGTGGACCAGGATGAGTGGAGTGTTTGAAGTCCCTCATACTTTGTTTCTTCAGCTGTGCCTCGTGTTAGATGTTTAAATGGCTTCCTTATGTTAGACTGTTTATTTCGTGCTTTTTATATCACTTCAGTTTATTTTGCTTCTGCAGTGGACTCTTGCTTTGGTCTGACCTGTTGGACAGGATAGTCTGTATCAGTCTGGGCCTTACCCCAGGAGAAGTTCTGTTTTACTGTCTCTAGACAGTGATGGGCTAGTGCTTTCTGGAAAGAACTCAGTGAATGTGCCAGGGATTTTTATTTCATCTAACACAGGCTCTTAGAAACAGTGATTTTTGAGTAATCTTAAGTTTAAGTTAACTTGGTAAATGCATTTTCAAAAGGGAGGGGAGGTGGTTCAGCATTATAGTGCTCTGGAGCTGTGCTTAATAGGAGTGCCAATTTATGAAATTGCTGCATTAAGACTTTGAACTTTTTATTTTTGCAGTCGCGCTCTGTTTCCAGTTCCCCTGTGATGGTGGCGCCTCCAGTTTATCAGTCTCCTACATATCATTATCAGGTATCTGTTTAAAAATGGCTTGCAGACAAACACTGTTCCTCCAACCATGCAGTACTGTTTGCAGCACTGTTTGCAGCACTGTCACAGCTGTTTGTTATTGGGAAGTAAAAACTGATAGCAAACACATTTTAATTTCATTGGCTACTTTCTTTAACCAACAGTTTATCCTCCTTATGTAATGCCATGATAATACAGTATATTAGTTTTCTTTTGTGTTGCAAGACAACTGGCTTGGTACCAACCTCTTATCATCTAAGCCAAACTCCTGCTGGAGCAGGACTGGTTAGATCAGTTTTCTTGGGTACTTTTCCAGTTGGATTTTAAATAGCTCCAGTGATAGAGATTCCACGACCTTTCTGGATAGCCTCTTGCAATAATTGACCCCTCTCTCATAGTAAAAAATGACTTTTTTCCTTATAACTACAACATTTTCAGTGTTCCCACTAGGGTCCATTGATTCTTGTGGTCTGAACACGTCTGCTGAGAATCTGATTTAAGTATTTTTGAAGCTTATGAAATGGCCAAGTCAGAGGCTGAGTGAATAAAAATATTCCTGAATATTTTTATGAATAAAAATTTATTAATACAATGTTTTTATGAATAAAAATGTTCCTGAACTTTTTGCAACTTTAATGAAAATTTTTCTCTTCTTTTTAGTTTATTAGAAATAATTATAGATTTGAGATGATTGTGGTTTAGTATGTTAGGAATTCTGGTATTCAGTGTGTATGCATATGTTCTTAATCACATTTGGTAACATCTTTTTGTTTGATTTTAGGCACCAACACAATGTTTTTCGAGTCAGTGGCAATGGTCTGTTCTACAGGTAAATACAGTTCATAGTTGCAGCATTTTAGTATTCATTTCACCTTGTTCAAAGGTATGGTGCACTTATCTAACTGTGACACTTCCCACTATTCACAGCTTAGTTGAAATGAGTATTAATTGCTGTGTTTTAGCAGTGCATTTACAAGATTTGCTGATACAGCAGAAGGCATAAAATAGCATCTATTGCAACATGAAATACAAATCTGATGTAAAGAAAGCATCTTTACCCTTGCCTCTCACTTTGGCAAAAAGTTCATAATAAATTACCTAATAAGTTGTCAGAAGCAGGTGAAAACTGTCAAATTCTGCTGAGAAATGAGTATTAAGTAGCTAATTAACTGATACTGTGATGTTTCAAAGAAGTATTGTTAGCAGAAGCATGTAGATACAGAAGTAGGGTGAAGTTAGACCCAGACCCTTGAAATAGGAGGAGGAACTTGAAATTGGTGACTTGGTCATTTTGGGGGCAGAGTGTATTGGTTTTGTGATCTCTGTAGCAGAGCAACTTCAAATGGCAATCTTGACACTCGAGGAACTTGAAGAGTTTGAAGCTGAAGGGCCTGAGTCCTTTAAGATTGAACTCATTACAGTGTGGCCTCATTACTTTAGTAGCAGCCAGCCTTGTCCAGTTATGGACAGGTTCCACTCTAATAGATCAATCTGCTGCTTTGAAATTGGAGTGCTGAGGTACAGAAAATACTGGGGGGGTTGTTTTAAAACAAAAATGCTTATTTTGCTACTGTAACATTTTTGCAAGGGAAGATTTTAACTGTAGTGTGTTGTTGTGATTTTGAGACTAAGTGTCAATTTTTCAAGTTTTATGATTTGTCTAACAGTGCTCTCCAAAATGCAAATAAAGTCTGAAAACTATGAAAAAATTACTAAAGAATGTTTTGGGTTTTTTTCCTTCCTCTTACCTGACCTTCCTACCCACTTCCCACTCACTTTTTCTTTTGTTATCAAAGATGAATTTGACACTTTCTTCTAAGGCTGTGTCTCCATTTATATGTAGCAAAGAAGATTGTAAAATAAATTTTGGTCTTTACAGTGCCTAAATAATGTAATTGATTAAAATAATGTGCTTTATTTCAGTCTCCTACCTCTTCACCTCCACTCTTATATCTGCAACCATCTGAAGTCTTTTATCAGCCAATAGGAATTACCCAGGAAGGTGGATGTATATCTCCACCTCTGCTAATGGAAGCTGCAGTTCCTGAGGTATTTCTAAAAAGTAAAAAAAAAGTACTGACAATCAAAGTGTTTGTCTGCAATTGAAAAACATAATGTTTTAATTTAAGCACTGGCTGTTCAGAACACTTAAGTCAATTGTTCCTGTACCTGTGCTGCTGTTAAATAATTTCAGGTGTCCTCAAGTTAGAGTTTCTCTTCCATTTTTCTCAGAGGATGCTTTGATTCTGAAATATTTTTGAGGGTCAGAAGTGTATTACAGACAGCAGTAAAAGGGCTAGTCAGTTTGTTTCATTTGTAAGTAATGTTTAAGTAAAATGGGAATCAGATTCTTTGGAATGCTGGGTTAATATACCCAAACCATAGTAGTTTTCTGAAGTGATTCTTCTGTGCAGGTAGAAGCTTGTGTCTAAATATTGCAATGATCCGAATGAATTATGGGTGGTTGAATGATTGAATTGTTTACAATTTTTTTGCTTCTATGTCAGTAGCATTTATAATACTAGTCAAGAGATTCCTGATGTACAATAAGGCAATCTCTTCATAGTTGGATATTAGAAATGACAGTAAAAGGCTACAGAAAAATATAATCTTACATTTTTTTTTCTATATTAATTGGTACTTCTCTTAAATATTCATTCCTTATGAATAGGGATTCCAAAACAGATGTTAAATTAGGACAATAATCAAATATTGTTTCAAAAGTTAATGCATATTTTGTTGCCAAGAGAAGTTCCAAAATGGGTGTTTCAAATATCTTAAGTGGAAAATTCTGGCATACCAAAGTAATTTAATTTCCCTACAAAGACACAGAATTAATACAAGACATGGATTGTTGGGGTTTTGTTTTTGAAAGTGCATAAATCTTGGTATTTATTCTATAATTATAATATTATTAACAGTACTGCTATTTTACCTTTAGTATTTCATGAATCAGATATAAACTTGTACAGAGAAATTTGAAATATGTGAGCACTAAGAAAATAAAATTAGTTAAGGAATACTTGGGTATAATGGGCTCTTGGTTTACAGGTAGGCAATTTGTTCATGTTAAAGGAAGCAGTGTGTGGAATTTTAGAAGAATGGTGTAAAATTCCAAGAGTAATCTGTATTATTTGTATGTAAATATCTTGTAAGTCTGCTAATGCTGGGAATTACACTTCAGTGTGTGAATTGACACATTTAAACACTGTTCCAGTTAGAGCTGAGGGAAATGGATGTGTAGTAAAGCTGCTACTTCTGTCAAGGAAAGTGATTTGTGATGCTGATCAAGATAAATGAAGTTTACCAGAGTTTGGTACAGTGGGGAAAACATAGACTTAAATATTTAAATTGTGGGTTTTAAAAAGTCAGTAGTTCAGATAAACATGGCCCAAAATTTGACATTTCTAAGGATTCTAAATTCATGTGAAAGGCTTGCAAAAAAGTAAGTTTATGAAACAGGTTTTTCTGCTATTTTTTTATTTTTTCTTTTATAGCAGCTGTATTCTGATCATGGAGTTCAAACACTACATCACCAGCCTTATGCCCAGAGTCACATAGCCATGCCTGCAGCTGTGAGTATCAAACCAAGCATTTTGCAGTATTACTGTCCCCTTTCTCGAAGGGGGGACAGTAAGAGAAGAGGGATGTGGGTGAAAAAGTCTTTTATTAATGATAAGGAAAATTGGAAGCATTACAGAGAAACTGAGATTTATTTTTTTTTCTTCACCTGAAGCTTTGTTACAGAGGACATACAAGTTACTTACTTTGGAACTATTTGGGGAAACTAAAAAATAAGAGCATGGCTAGTTATTTTAAGATTGAGATACAAAGAAAATACAAATGAAAAACATATTTTGAGAGAAAATGGTGAACCTCATTCAGTTCTTTGAAATATTGGTTACAAATCTTTGTCTCTTGGCTCTGGGTCTCGACATTGAATTCCTTTCTTTCAGCCTTGTTTTGAACCTCATGTTAAGGAGAGGTGGGAATTTGAAACCTGGAACATGAAAAACTGTCCCAGGTGGTCACCTCTAGGTGTCTTTCTGTGGAGTTCTGATTTAGAAAGGCCATTTTAAAATATGATTATTCCACGTCACCTGATGCAGGTTGTTGGATGTTTTTGGCTCCCAGTTTAAGGTCCTTTTATCTAAATTAATAAGGCTGTTCACTCTAAAATAATATCAAAACTGATTTGCCTGATAAGAAAGATCTAAAGTTATCAGTAGTTGATATTACAGCACTTACTCTTCTGTGAAAGATGCTTACTCAGCTGCAAGTGGCAGACTAAACAGGAGTGGAATAAAAGCCATGTTATAGGGTAACTTTTTAATGTATTTTTAATTTATTTTACTTTTTCTGGAAGAATTTTTTTCAGACTCTTGTGTAACAATATGTACTAAATATTTCCAGCAGAGGGGGCTGTAACATAAGTGTCTTGGAATAAACTGCACTATATTTCCTGCTCATTTTTCCTGGTTTTCTCAGAAATCTTGTTATCTAGAATTGAAACTCTGTTCAGGTCTCAAGTAGATTCACAGATACAGTTAACCCTTTCAAAGACATACTGAATTCTTTTTTTATTATTATTCATTACAAGATGATGCCAAATAATAGTTAGTAGTTCTAAAACACAGTTCTTCCCTTGAAAGTTTCAAGTTATCTTTTCACATCCCCACTTGGAGTTGGAATATATCTCACGTGTAATGAATGTGATCAGCTTGTACTGTCTGTCAGTGTGGCTGAGCTCTCAGCAAATGACAGAAAAAAGCAAATGCTGTCAGCAGACTGCTCTGTATGAAGCAGGTGGTGTGTCATTACTCCCCAGCTGTATAAGAACACTGCCTGGTAACTTAGTCTTCTTAAAATACCCCAACAAATGTATCTGCTGCTTGAAAACTGCCAAATAGTGGCCATAGAGGAGAAAGCAGGAGCCTAAAGGAGTGACTTCACCTTGAAGGTAATCTACTGGTTGCCTCTACTGCATTAGGAATTGTACTGGGAATAAATATGCACTTTATACTAGGTGAGTCATGTGGTGACAGTGGGATGGGTACAGCCAATGTCCAGGTGTCTTTGGCAATTGTAGGCTTCTTACAGCTTTCAAATGCAGCTCAAAACAGAGCATGCATTGCAGTCATAATTAAAAGAAATCACAGGAGTGAGCAAGCAAAATGGATGAGATACCAAATGAAGAAAATCACAAATTTTGAAGTCAGTGTTTCCAGTGCTGTACAAGTGTATAAGAAGAACTCTGTCCATTTGTCGTGTAAACCGTGTAGCAGTTAACAAAGGAAGCTTCAGTTCTGGCAATTCTTAGTTTTTCATTCTCTGTTTTGCCCCTTGAGTTACATCCAAAAAAATGCTGTTTTTTAATAAAAAGTTTTTAGTAGTGCTAAAAGAAATTTAGAAGAAAATCTTAGATTCAAATTCTGTATTTAAAATCAATTTTGAATGAAAAATACTACTCTCTACATTAATCTCTATATCACCCTCCAATATAGAGATTAATGTTTGGATGCTCCTAGAGGGATATGTATGAGATGGTGTGGTCTACAGTAATAGGGGAAACTTGAGGGGAGGACTGAAATTTTGTGGGTTTTTTATTTCAGACCTGGAAGAAATACCTGTGAGTTAAATTTCGTTTTTTCTGGGTGATTATCTTGTTATGAGGCCCTGGCCTGGTAAAGGTGTATGAGGGAGACCCTGAAGCCTGAGGGGCTGAGCAACACAGTTGCAGTCTGCAAATAGTGAGCAGAGTATAAAAGGTTCTGCCCTGTGGAGGTGGGCAGGTGGGTGGGGTTTATTTTGTTTCATGCTTTTGGCTTTTTTCTTATTATTCATCCCTTTGAGCTGCAGTGTACCTGTTGGGGGGTAGGCATGGTTCTAGTCCGTCAGAGTTGCTGCTGTTCCCACAGTCTGTCTCCAACAGAATGTCTTGGCTGACATGAGCAGTGCCAGATCATAGTGTCGTTTGTGTTGTAGTTCATGTATATTTGAATTCAGATCTTAATGGTGTGAATGGCCTGTGGCACCATGGCCTTCTGGTAGTGAGCCTTCTGTGGCTTTAACTGAACTTGGTGCACTCTGGTTTTCTCTGCAGTTAGAGTAATAAGGTAAGACTTGTGTTCTCTGTGTGTATAATACACAGAAATACATGTGTGTTTATAAATGTTTGTGTATATACACATGCAAGTAGATAAACATGTTTTTTCTAAGAGTTTTGATGTAACCACTTGGGGGAAAAGTTCAGTAATTTTATACTAGTACTGCATGTTATTGTCTGATATTCCATCTGAAACAGTAAATAGTACAACCTATTTTCTCTATAGGTAAGTATTTTTCCATTTATACGTGCAGTGAAACAGAATAAACCTCTTGTTTAAAGTTATGTTAGTCTAAGTAATGTGAATATAAACTTCCAGTTGTCATCATTTGATTGCCAAGAGGCTTGTCACTGGCTGTAGCAAGGTCCGTTGCCTGTAAAACAGGCAAACTCCACCAAAACTGTATTTGCTAATTTGATATGAACATGGAAAGATACAGGTGGCATGCTTTTTCTCACACTGTTTAATTCTGTGTTCTCTTTACAAACTCCTCTAATAGTTTGTTCTCACTTCAGTTTAGTGGGTTTGTTCTTTTGTTTTCTCTGATCTATATGTTCTCTCTCTTTACTTGACAACCTATGGAGCATTCACTGTTGAAGCATGTGGGCAACTCTAGCCTATCTATATTGATTTATTATTTTTTTTTCTTGTCCAGTCCTTCCTGTGTGGCTGAGATCCATCATCAACATACCAGCTAGCAGCTGCGAGTTGTGGAAAACTTGGGGTCAGTTGTTTCATTGCAATGGTTGCTATTTATGAGTTGGTGCATAATAAAACATGCTCAGGTCTAGCATAGCCTGCAGCATTACTTAGCTGCTTCCTGAAGTTTGCCAGTTGCCTAATGATTTTCTTGATAAAACAAATCCTGTATAATCAGTGTAATTCATTCCTGGGTAATAGTGTAGATATAAATGCCATCATTTTATTTTTAGGTTAAGGGCCCAAGTTTTATGAGTTTAGATTGTTTTCCTTCAACAGAGAAGGAAATTTTCAATATTTCCAACATGATTTTTGGTTTCTGAAAACTGTTTTAATTCCTGTATTGACAGCTCAATTTCTTCCCCTTTTCTCCCTATTTTATGCTGTTTACAATAACTATTATTCATGGGGTTGTACTCTGGCAGGTGCTCAGTCATGTTTTTACTGTGAAAAAGCTACCTCTCCTAGTTGTTTACACTTTTAAAAAATCAGGGTTTTAATAAAAGGAAGCTAGGGAGGAAAGCATATTTTGCACATGTTAAAATTATTATAATTTCTTATTTGATACTTTCAACAGCCCACTAATTTGTAGCAGGGCCTTACTATTTGTTAAGGTCTGACTTGTCTGTGTAGGTGCCCATATGATTTATCCCCAGCTATGGCTTCTAAACAAATACTAGAAGTTTGCCAGTGCAAAACTGAACACAGTTTTCTCAGTAGAGAAAGAAAACATGTTAGTGTTCCACATATACTAGTAAAGGAGCCAAACTAAAGAAAAAGAGAAGTACTTTGGGATTGAATTTTTGTAAGGTTGATGTTAATGAAAACTAATGACCATGGGACCTTGAAATTTCAGAAAGCAATGCACAACATGGTGCAGAGCCAGTAGATGATGGGAAAAAAACTGCTATCTGGAGATCATAGTGGGCTGAATATCTGGATAGAGGTGTATGAACTACAGCTGGTTGCATTAGGAAACTGTCAGAGTCAGAAAGGAGGGTAAAAAGTTAGTTAGTTAGCACTAACAAAGAACTTAGTGCTGAAAAGGCCTGAGCTAGAAGGTTAGAAAACAAACAGTTTGAGGCTGTCATATGGAGCAGTTAAATGGAGAGAGTAAAAGAGATGGGAGTTGCACACTGGGGCTACAGAGCAGCTGAGATAAAAAGGGAGACTGCAGGAAAACTTTCTCTTCGGGAGAATAAACAGAAGAGTACAAGTATTCGAAGAACTGTTTGTGCCAGAACCTAAACAGTAGCTATGTTTTCTGCAACTTGCTTGTTGTCAGTGGCATGCACTAACAAATTACTTAGGCACAGTCCATTGCCTGTTTGTCAGTTGCCTGTTTACAAATTAGGCAGCTTTCAGTTCTTTAGCTCAGATTTTATAAATGTGTTAGCTACTAAAACCTTCCTGTAAGTATTATTATAAATACCTATAGTAATGCATTGCTCTAATCTATGTTAAAGAGAATGCTAAGGTAAAAAAAAAAGAATTGGTTAAATAGTTTTGTACTGTGACATTTTGTAACAATTTTCCCCATCTAATTAGACAGAGGATACAATTGCTTTAATAACTTGACATACTTTAGTGAGACTGTATGATCAATGAACAAAGCTGGGTTATTTTTTTTATAAAAGAATTCTGAACTCATTCTAAGATTCCATACTTGTAAATAAAGGAAGATATTTCCTACCACTATGTACTTCATCAAGGTGCATAATGGAAATTTGTTTTCCCTTTTTGGACCAAGTTTGTTTAGCTGATGCAATACCACACTGGACTGTAACTTTTCATTGAAGCATTATTAATTTAGTAAATGGGACACACTTTGAAATAGAAACAACAAAGTATTTTTCCCTCTCTTTAGGAATTGAAGTCACGTTCTGTGAGAAGAAGTTTTTCACATCCTTCGTCTGTGAGTCTGAAACCTCAGTATGCATGAAGTCATCATTTTCATCCTAGCAAAGATCACAGAATGGAAGAGTGCATTCTTACACTATTTTCTACAGATACTGTAAAACACTCTTTTTAGCCATGTACTGTGCTAACGTACCTATCCCATGGAGGGAATGTTCTTCCTGACTGGTTACATTTGCCTGCAAGTGCCTCAGTTAATATGCTACTCTTTTTTGTCAAGTCACAGAATGAAATTTTGTGGTTTGGTCAGGTGAAATAACTTTACTCTACACTTCCATTCTTAATATAAATCCTGTTACAGGACAAAATGGTGATTTCTGATACACAGCCTACTGTATAAACTCCAGTTACTAACACAGATGGAAAGCCAGCGTACTTCTACTAAAGGGAAAATTTCACCTTTAATTTATGGGTTACATAAACTTTTAAAGATACACTAGTTACAAAGTAAAAGCCATTTTCCCACATCCTGACAGCGTTTTTGCGCTGTGGATTCAAATCCCTTTATTTAAATCCGTGTATATTTAATTTCAATTCCAAGACAGTTTGTCTAGCTTCAAGTTTTTTGCAATCAGTATTTTCTACTTTTATAAGGTATTTTACTTATGTGTCATTTTAGTGCTTGGGTATAACTTTTTAAAATAAAATTTGGACTATTCACTTAATAACCATTTGTTCTCATCCTAACATTTCTCTTGAACATAGTAAGCAATACACTTGGTTTTATGGTATGTTTTTGACTGTAGAAAAAGGCAATGCTGCTTGACTGCTTGCATTACAAGACTGTTGAAAACTTCCCTCTTGCTTCTTTGACCTTTTCTGTTGTCTGTGTGAAAATTAGGAACTCTCTGACAATATCACAAGTGGAGATGAAATACTATTTTTTCCTCAACTTCAGGGAGATAATTTTTTTGTTTCCCCTCTCACCTTTGTAGGATTCCTTCTATGTATTATAAAAGCCAAATTCCTCAAAGGTTGAAAATACAGCTGCTGTAGTTAATAGGAGTGCAAGCTATGGCTTATTGCTTCTGTAGGACTGAGGTCTTCATGTATGTAAAATATCCTTGAGCTGTTTAGGTTTTTTATCTGATTGGTAGTAATTTGGGGGTTTTCTTTTCAGGTAGCTTTGTTTTGTTGGTATTTTTTTCCCTTTAATCATTCAGGGATATTACCAAGTGAGCAAAGTAGTCAGTAAATAATCCATGTGTAATATGTAAATCTGTTTAAAGATGGTTCTAGTGATCAGTTGGAGTCTGTTCTGCTTTTAAACTGCTTTGAAATTGTTGTAAAAGAGAGTCCATGTACTGTGTCTTGGTCGTGAGTTTCCTCAAGTGACCTTCCACCTTCTGCTAGGTAGAAAAATATACATAAATAGAATTTTTAAGAGGTTCTGTTTTAAAAAACTCACTACCATAGCAGCAATGGGGGATTGTTTTACCAGTAACTATCAAAAAAGGTATACAACTTGCTTGCCAAGACTGATGGCCTGACATCAGTCAGCAGTGACTGAACCTTTCAGGAGTTGAATCTTTCTGTAGACACAACTGAGATATAACTGCCTTACCCCTTGTGAATCCCTGTAATGGAATGATAGATGCATTGAGAAAGAACTACATTTCCTCAGGTTGTTGTTACCTTGATGTTCTAGCATTCATGATTTTTTTTGTTGTTTTACACTGTACAGTATTCTCCTGCCAGTCCAGTTAACTAAATTACTTCTGTAATTTGGTAGTTAACTGCAGATGCTCAAGTCAGGATTTTGGGGGTTGGAGAAAGGGCCACATTCTCTTTGGCCTTCTGCAGTTTCCCGGTGATAGTTGTAAGGCTTCACACATGTGCCAGGAGGGAACGTACCAGATGAGGGCTGTGCCCTGGGGACCTTCAGTAACAGCAAATCATCCTCTTCATGCACTGGCTGTCATATTCATGTATTAGCAGACTAAACTAATTTTCTGGCTTCTGCCCCTTAGAATTCAGAGGCCTGGTTGCGATGTTCTGTTTTCTACTGAGCTGGCTGATACAGTATTTCTAGTAAATGCTCTCTATTTAATGCTAGGTTTCTATGACAGAAGGTTAGTTCAGACATTCTCCACTAGATAACACTGGATAAAACCCCTGTGGACAGGCAGAAAGGTACTGAAGTTCCATCTCCTGTATTTTTGTGTGTTTAGTTGATGCATTTTGCGTTAAGTAGAACTCTAGTTTGCTGGCTTTTTTGGTTCCTGCTACTTCTAATCTTACACATCAGAAGTCCATTCATTCTCCCTGAAAAACTGTTTACACTTTTCATTTTAAATTGGCAATTCTTTGCATTCTGAAACTGATTTTTCCAACTAGCTAATACTAAGTCATTAAGTAAACTACATTCCAATAGTAACTGAGCAGAAACTAGCAGAACACATGGCTCTCTTGAAGTGTTTTTCTCTGTTAACATAGTTTTAAAATATGTAGTTGAATGGCTGCAAAATAGCTTTTTTAGGTTTGTGGCTTTTCAACGTTGAAGGTACTACAGTAGTTTTCAATTCTTTTGGTATGGAAGCTTCTTATGTTTCCTGTTGAAATAGAAAATTCATAGCTTAAAGCAGTATTTTAAGTGTACAAAGTATAATGCAGTGTGTGCAGTCCTGTACACAAATCCATATATAGCTGTTATACAGAAAATCTAAATCTAGACCATCGAGTTTCATTCTGGAATACATGGTTTTAGTTGATGATGAACATGTGGCTGTGTTGTTTGATACTGTATTGCAGGTACAGAGGGTATACTTATTGAAACCTTGATAAGTGAATCTGTGGATGCACATAAATAAAAGCCTGGTAAACTTGCAGATCTCATTTTAGAGAACTGTTAGCAATTTTAGAAATTAAAAGCTCTTTCTATTGCAACTGCTTGTAGTACAGCAATAAGTTTCTACAGTTTTGAATTTCTAGTAAAGTTCTGAGTTGGTAGCTAAAAGTTTAGTTCCAACTGGTCTGTATGTACTGTTTGGATTGTAACTTCTGTTTGTCGCATTGGCAAGTAGTTAAATATGGATTTAGAAAAATAAGAAAAATGGAATTGAACTTTGATCATTAAACTATATTTTAATGACTGCAAAAGCAAACTATTGTCATCTGTGTTCATTACTTTTAGAACATTAAGTTAAAGATGGTAGCATAAAAGCTGGCTTTTATGCTCAAGTTAACATGTTTATAGACCGTGTTCCTGTCATACTTAGAAAACTATTCCTTAAAAAGAAAAAAAAATGGAGTGAAGAAAAAGCAAGTTGCCAAACCCAAGAGCCTTCAGAATGGAACTCGGGTACTTTCTTAGTATCTTAAAATCAACTCGTTCTATGAGGAAAAAAGTAAATGTCAGTTCTTTACTGAAATTAATTGTTCTTGGGGATGGGGCTGTGAAAAATACTGGACAACTGAGCTGCAGAATTCTTCTCATGGGATTTTGGCTTTTTCTGTCATTATCCTCTCCCAAGCAAAAACTTTACATTTGCTTTCAGTCATAAAACAAAGGAAGTAAACCTGAAAACAAGTTCAGAGAGGAACTGAAGTTCAGAAATGTTGCAGTTTGAGATAATTGATATTTAGGGGGGTTTAAATGGCTTTCGAGTCCTGTAGCTGTTCAGATACCCTCAGGTTCTGGGGAGATCTGACTAATTTAGCTTGTGTTTGCAGTTTGCCCCTTTGTGTCTTACTGATGTGTCTGTCCTCTGTTTAAAAACATTCTGTGTCAGTGGCTGATCTACAGGCAATAATAATGCTGATTTTTTTTTTTTTAATAATGTTCTTATGTGCATTTGAAGGATCAAAATATTCTACCCCAAGTAGGAAACATGTTTGGTCCAAATACTTTACTTTGACTTTGTCAGAGGAACTTAAGAGTTATCCTTTCTGTTTCTTGTTAGTTGAGTCAGTTTTGGTCCTAGCAATCTTTATAAATACCAATGATTTATTCTTTAGGTAATTGGAGTTTTAAGGTATTTACATTTCTGATGCTCACTGCACAAACCTTGAGACTGGGAAAGGATCTTTAAAGTCTGTGCAGCTTGTATTAGTGAATTTATTCCAGGTAAGCTCAACAGTTGAAATGTTTTGAGTGAACAACCTTCCTGCAAATATACTGCCCATGGTGGCCTGACAGGCTGGGAGGTGGGTGATGTTTTCTTGGAATCTTCAGCTAGTTCTAAATCATGTAACAAAGCAAGAGTTTTGTCATGGTTGTGATACCCCTTAAATTCTATAACCCTTTTACTGAGTCATTGATTCATCTTTTGAAATTTAAAATTATAATATTGCCTCTTTTCATTATTTTTGAAGTTAATGCAGCATTTAAACAGTATGATCCATATTGCTTTGAACTTACTAGCCAGTATCCTAACAGAAAGAGACAGGTAACATTTATTATGGATACTGGTGTGGCAGACTGAACTGCAGATTCAGTTACTTACGATCTTGAGTTTTAGTATCCATTAAAAACTAAATGCTTATTATAAGTTCATCTCCCTGAATTTTGATTTATTATTTTTAGCCTTTATTTAGACAGTGTGCATGCAGACAAGGAAAATCTTCTATGTACCTGCATGGGTTTTGTGATTTTCCTTATGTCTCATGATTTTAATCAACAGGAAACTGAGATGACTTGAGGAAAAAACCATGCTACTGTCAGGTACTATTTCCTGTTCTTGGTCTTTGAAGGTACTGGGGGAGGCAAAGTTTAAACTGGATTATTTTATTAAGTGGTCTCTGCAGGTGATACTGGGTTTTGGAGAAGGCATTCTTGTAAATAGGCTCTGTATTCAGGTTGGTTTATCACAGATGTTCGAAACCCCCAGAAGTGTTACCTTTACAATTCTAGCAAGAGAGATTTCCTCAGAAAGGGGTGCCAGTACCTCTTGTATTTGACACCAATGCCACAGACAGAGAGCCTGCCTTGGATGTCAGTAATGTTGGTAACAGCGCAACATAGAGTCAGGAACAGGGGCATGTGTAGTTCCAAATCCGTTTCATGCATGGGATTGTGTCCTTCTGCTCAGTAAGCTTAGTAATGTAACAAAAAAGACAAAAATGGCTCCTTGCAAATGTTTTCAAACCTCCCACAGACAACAGGGAACAAAGCACATCATGACCAAGGGGCAGGAACAACCCTGAGCTGGGGGTAGGCAACAAGAGTGTTTGTCTCACAGTCTGGTCAGAACTGCTGTGCAGAAGTGCTGCTGCTTCTTATCCTGCACTGCCAGCAGAAGTCAGTAATCCATTGCTAGGGACACACTCCTGTGGGTGTGCTACTCTTCTGCAGGCTTCGTATCACTCTTCCAGTTCATCAGAATAAAAACTCTTGGGGGATCCTGGAAGCCTTCCACGGAAGCATAGTTCCTTTGGATTCACTGGCCCTTTGTTTGGCTAACTTTGCCTTTTTAAAAGTCTAAAAATTACATCAAGCTTCAATGAAAGAGTCACATGCTCTTTCGGGGGGGATACTGTGACTGCAACACATCAGTGAATCAGTGTTTTAGGGATTTGCTCCTCTCTGATACCAGTTCCCAGCGTGTTTGCAGCTTGCATCACTGTAAGTGGGTTGTTTTGTAGTTTGTATCCACTTTGCAACAGGAAACTACAGCTATTCAGGCAGCTCTTCAAGCAGCTCTTGAATCCAAGAATCTTGTGATTCTGCTTCTCTCCTGAGTCATTTGGCTGCCTTGATGCAGTTTTGAACTCCTGTGAGGGATGCTGCTGGTTCTTGCTGATTTTGTTTTGTCTTCATTTTGACATGTGAAGTCCACAGTTTCATTGGTTCAGTCTAGTGACTGAGTCAAGTCTGCAGTGACAACTGTTGACTGACTTCCAACTTGGAAGTTTAAAGCTCCTTATGCTAATCTGGGGCTGCACAGAATAAGGACCACTGCTTTTATCTGTAACAGTGTTTCTTTGTGGTGTCATGAGAGTCTGTTTATACTATGGAAAATCCTGTCTTGGTGAGAAGGTTGAAATATTGTGTAAGCCTTGTCATGAAGAACTCAAAATACAATATTCTGGCCTCATGAAAAATGTAGCTATGTTAAGTAAAATAAATAAATGAAAAGGCAACCTGCTGGCAACTGGACTAGTGCTGCAAAAAGTTGTTTTACCTGCAGCTCTCTTATTCATGCCATGGCTTTATACAAGCAGTTATAGTGGATCTTAAAGTCTGTGTGGAATGAAGCAGTGGGGTTCTCAGGGTTGAGTGGACAGTTCACATGTATGGCTGGTGATAAGTATGACATGTTCACATGTATGACAGTTCAGGGATAACCTTTACTGAAAACTGGGAGCAATTTATGTGTAAGACCAGGTGCAGGAAGATGATGAATTTTGCTTATTTGGCATATTTTCCCAGGTTTTAACCAAGATGACAATACTCAAGGATTTCCTCTTGGTTTCAGCACCCGGGAGCTTGTTTTAAAGACTGTTTGTGATAATTACAACTTCAGTCCCAGGTTCTGTGCTCAGTGACTTATAAACTTTTCCAGAGTTAAGTAAATTTAAGCTATAACGTGTATTTCAAAGGGGTTTGGTCTTTAGATTTATCATTCCTGGTAAGTTACTTAAATAAAAAGTTAGATCACTTTTCTTCCAATAGAACAGAATCCCACAAATAGTTAATGCCTAACTTAGAGTGATTCGTTATACAAAATGTTGGCATTTTTAATAAGATTAATGTATTTCAATGAAAAAAAGCAGAAAATCTTTTTGAATTCAAATGTGCAGTTCCTTTAATCTAAAATGGTATTATGAATCTTTGGCTTTCTCTAGATGCAATCTAAAAATAAAAAGGTGAATTTCCTAACAAAGCCTTAGAAAATAAAGTACTGTTCTTTTTTCCTCTATGCATTATCATGGTTTGCATCAGCTGTAATACAGTTACAAGTGACTTGCAATAGTTAATATATTGAGAGCCCTTAAAATTATACTAAATTTTCAGGACCTAAAGAAAAGTTCAGTATAGAAAACAGTGTTGAAAGCCTGTGGCTGTACCAACTGAGGTCATCCTAACAGAGGAGGAAAGGATTTTATTTGTTCACTACCCATGAAAAAATGGGAAACAAAGTTTTGTAACTTTTTTCATATATAATCTTGAAAAAGTCTTTCTTCCCATTTGAAGTGAGGAATATTTCAGTGTCATTTTTTGGTGGTTTTCAAAACCAGTTACATAAGTTAATTTTAGCAATGTAGATTCTTACCGATTTTTCTGGACAAGAAATTACTACATAACTTTATTATTACAGTGTATTACACTATGTTGATGTGTTTTGTTTTTGTTTGTTTTTTTTTCCTCTGGAAGAACATTCCTATAGAAAGGAAATAGGAGCCAAAGTCTGAAATCTAAAATAAGGACTAAACAGCTTTTCATTTGCTTTTCTACCCTTTGAGATGCCAGAAGCAATTTCCTCTTGAAGCTAACTTCCTCTCTGGAAGTGATTTTCGTCTCCAACCATGTTGAGGCTCTCTTCTCATTCTTTCATTCTGACTAACTTGCTTTTTTCCCCTCTGACTTTCTACTGCAGTTGGGAACTTCTGGAGGTAAGTAATGACAGACAAGTTTCTCTCTAACTTTCTTTTTCAGTTCTTCTTCCCCCCCCCTCCCGCCCCCCCTCAGCCAGTCAGTCTAGAAGGACAAACAAAGCACTATTGGTGTCCTCTGTAAGAGAGCACTGATAGGGGCTGGCTGTAAATTGACGTGGCATGGAAAATCTCTGCTAGTTTGGAGCAGCTCTAATGTTGCTGCGAAATCAAGCCTACTCTTAACCAAGTTTGTAGCTTGAAATCATCACGGGCTTACGGGTTCTATGTTAAAAATGAATGGAAAGTACCTTCATTTTTCGGTTTGGGAACTGGATTTTTTCTCTGTTTGGATTTACAGCTAATAGAAAACAAAATCAAAGGGAATTATTTGGTTACTTTTTTTTTTTTCCTGTAGTAAGAGCGACAGATCTTGCTGCTCCCCCCACCTTTTCCTGCAACTTAATCATTTGCAGATCTTGCCATGGGGTGCGGACTGAGAAAGCTGGAAGACCCAGATGATAGCAGCCCTGGAAAAATCTTTTCTACACTGAAGAGACCACAAGTTGAAACAAAGATGGATTCTGCTTATGAATATGTATTGCTGGATTTTACTTTAGAAGGTATTTTTTTTTATGCTGTGTGTTTACTATTGTGAGATAAGAAATGGCATTTAACTTAGCTCTGTCTTGTTTGACTTACAGTAAATCTTAGATACTTTTAGCAAAGCCAGCCAGAGTGTAAGACTCTTATTTTGAAACACAAATCATGACGGAGGTCCTCACTTATATAAAATTACAGTGGAAACTACCGAAGTATTTTTAACAACCAAACCTTCCAAATTACACAACTGTCCTTGTTAAGGAAGCTGGCTAAAACTGTTAGAGATTTTCCTAGTTTCCTGTGAGTCAGATACTGCCATCCGTGCTCGCTCTGAATAATGGTTGTCTGAGTTCAGTGTGACGGTTCAGAAAATACGCTGTGCCTGAACCTTAATTGAATAACAATTTTTTTTAAATGCACTCCACTTCTGAAAACAGGCTGTCATTGTCCTTGTTACTTTATGCAGAAGTAAGTCTGTTCCTTAGTTGTATACTAGGAGTAACTTCCCCTCTTATGCCCACTCCACACTCTTGGTAGATATTTCTGTAAGGCTCTTAGAGTTTCATCTTACTATTTTTTTTCCAAGTGCTTTACTTGTAGTTGTTGAATAGTCTTTTGAAATCGTGACTGAAATGAAACAAAATCTGTATGCATAGCTAGAGGCAGACAGTGCTCTGTGGGATACTTCCTTCCCAAGGGTGTCCCATCTCTAACAGAGCAACTCCCTGTTCCACTAAGTTGAAAACATAAACAAGCCCAGATGGCTGCCCTTGGAGAACAGACAGCTCAGTTTTGCAGTCACTTTATAGAAACTTGCATTTTAGAACAGCTCAGTCTACTGGAACATCTTAATAACAAGGATTTGAAGTAAATGCAGTTGCTAGAAGGGTTTGATAAAGGGAGGAAGTGTAAGTACAGGTCTTACTGCAATTTCAGGAACTGTTTCATAAACAAAACTTGGCTTCTGCTTAGTTTTACCTCTAAATTAAAGGACTGTGGTAATATTCTATTTAAAATATAAGTATTTTCATTGAAAATCTGCAAGGTACAGATGAGAATACACATTCTACTAGGTTATAGTACGTGAAATCCAACTGTTTTTGTTAGTCTGTTTATTTACACAAAGTTTCTTTCTGGCTTGTTCCTTTTGAAGTAACAAAACTTGTAGTAGTGGTAACATGCTGGAAATAAAGCTAGGCTGCCTAATGCCTACATGGATTACCTCCTAATCTACTGGTAATAGAAAGGATAACTTTGAGGCTGAAGAGCATTTAGTGTTCTTAAATAGCCTGTGTTCTGGATAGCTTTCTTGTGTTTTCAAGTCACAGTTTCAGAAAGTGTTGTGTAAAGGATCTGTTATAAAGGTGGTTGTGACTTTTTTTTAAGTAAAAGCACATCAAACAACTGCAAATAAAGGTGCATCTCTGTGTTTCAATAACTTAGCAGTGAAGATTAATTTTCTCCTATCTAGTCTGATATTCAGAAATGCTTGGCTTCAGTGGCCTACTGTGGTATTATGAATGTCAAATAAGCAAAATCAGTTTCTGATAGTTGCCTAAATCGTTTTAGGTTTCTGACTGTAAGCAAGTGGATTTGTGGACACATTCTGTTGAGTGGTTCTAGCTTTGTGTGTATATGACCTTAAAATATTTTTTACTTGGAATTTCTTTCCTTTATAGAGAGATGATAATGAATAAAAAATGCAGTGTGTATACTGTCTGAGAGGTATTTGTGAACTCTGATTGCTTCTGAAATGGGGGGATTAGCTAAAATATTGTGGAGAATATGTTGGGCTTTTTTTTTTTCTTACCTCAGTCAACTCATACTTGCTACTACTTGAATGTCCTTTGGCTAAGTGAAACATTAGTGAGATCCCTTTATCACTTCAGACCAAAGTTTTCACTCTGCTGTCAGGTTGTGTTATATCTTCATGACACTCCTTCTGTCTTGCCAATTTTCCAAGCAAGGTCTTCCCCTACAAAGATTTCTGTTTGCCTGAGTGATTCATTACCACTGGTTCTTGCACTGTGTAAAACAGAAAATCAGCACTTAATCATCTTTAAGATCCTACAGAAAGCTATGTCCTGCATCAAGATAAAAATATAGCAACTCTGAGTGTGTTACTTCATTTCAATCTGCCTTACTCTGTGTTTTATCAGGTATGTGCTGTGTGAAGTGGAAATGAGCCTGCTGGAGAGACTGTCAGCAGTCCCTGATCTTCTCCCAAGCTGTGATGCAGATTAGGTCAACCATGCTGCAGCCTAAATTTGCTGGCTGGAGTCCTTGTGCGTCTTAACTAGTTATTAGCAGTGCACTGAACCTTGGCTTCTCCCCTCCTGGTCCCCATAAACTTCCATCTGTACTGTAAAAAATTAGCTTTCAGCTTCATGGAGGGTGATCTGCACCAGGAGAATCTCAAACAAGAAAATTAAAGCCCATCTTTTATTTTGGTGGAATTGAGTAGTACAAAGAAAAGGGAGCAGTGGACTCTGAAGTATAATTTTAAATGCCTGTCAGTGACTGTAAATCCCAAGGTCTCAATCGTGAGGCGTATCTCAGTTACAAAAACAGCTACTTTTTTTTCAAGTCATTTCAACTAAAAAGTAGGGATAGTTTAAATATTCCTACTGAAGCAGAATGTTTTATGCTTTGTCCAGAACCCTCCTGGTTAGGGAAAAGGAGGAACATTGATGCACCCTGCTAAGATGACAAGCTGTGAAGTTCTTGTCACTCTGAGTAACAGTATGAATGTGTATGAAGTAGCTGTTCTGTTGTCATCTTCAGTGTCCTGCATTGGAAGCTTACTGTGGAGCTGGCAAGTTAGCTGCAGTTCTGGTACCTGGTAAAAGTGTTTTGGCTACCTGTTGATAGCACATCAGGAGGGAAACTTTGTTAATGAAAAGGGGTTAAGACATTTGCAAAATAAGTGATGATCATGTTGCATCATTGCTGCTTTCTTGGCTTGTGGGTTGTGGAGCAGTTATTTCTCAGCATGTATGTCTCTAGATTTACTATGAGTGTAATCATGGGATGGAGGTATTGCTGAGGGCAAAATATTGTCCCTTTATGGAAGGGGATGAAAACTTTGGCAAATCTGTGCTGTCATCATTACTCTTCTGTTACTGTCTGTATATGATATTGATTTCCTGCTCTCTGAGAGCATCTGCAATTCCAGTTGTACTTGAGAGGAACAGGAATTACTGCCCCATTAGACTGACTGCAGCAGAATATACTGTTACCAGCATGGAATGTCCTTTGTGCAAGTGCTGTGGATCAGACAAGTCAAAAAAGATTCTCCAAGAAGTTTTCCCTTTATCTGTGCAGTTTTCCCCAAGAGCTGTGTATTACTGAGATGTTGCCTATTGATGCAAAATGCCTGCATGCACTCAGGGATCTTCCACAGAAATTAAACACCACAAGCTTACTTAGCTGATGTGTACTTGGGTTTACTGGAAAAAGGAGTTGGGACTATGTAAAAATACCAACCTGTGCTCCACAGATGACTTCTGAAGGGAAAAAAACAGAGAAACAAATTAGTTGTTGCAGGCTTAAATCTGTTATACAGGAACTTAGCTCAAAACTAAGGTTGAAGGGTACTGCATCAGTATGTTTAAGGCTTTGGATGGACAAAATAGTTGCTTTGTTAAATTCAGCCCTATTGTGTGTTTAGATGTTAACTCAGCTCTTAAATCAGCTTGGCAAACCTAGATCAAACAGAAAATGTTGCCAAGTACGTTAAAAATAGATCATATGAAGTTGTAAAAATAGTTACATTCAAGTGGTTGAATACTATTGAATCCTCTTTGAATCTGCTTTTTCTTGTATAAATAGCAGTGTAGCTTTTTAGCAAACGCCTTGGGATGGGTTTTGTGTGGTTTACATAAAAGAAACTCTCCTAAAACGTATGTGGATGTAAACAGGAATCACGTGCTTCTCTTCTGCTTTCAATGCTTTTAGCTTCATCAAATCCAGAAGTTATCAAGATCAGTTCTGTGTTGGATATAGCCTCCCAGGTGGAAGAATATTACAGCAAAGGATACGTTGTAGGAGCTGTTCATCCTATTATGCTGCCCATTGGACGTAGAAGGAGTTTCCCTGCAAGTCACATGTATCGAGTGGTACTTTCACGATTAAAATTAAGGTAACAGTGACATCATTTGAATACACTGATCCATTACTGAAGCCATTTGTAAATGGGTTGCTCAACTTGCATAACTTATTATCAGTTTGAAATGAGTGCCTCAGAGAATCAAATTAACTGTTTCTGGTCTAGAAAGGTTTTTTAATCAATGATAAGCACACTACAGGCTAATGTTTACTTTGCCATAGTAAATGTCCAAACAAAAATCCAAAGTGTAATATCATCTGTCTTAGAAACTGCAGCAAATAGAAGATTAACCAAAACAGTAGGAGAGGAATAAGCTGCTTTAAATTACTTTATCTTCTTCATTTTCAAAACTTTTGTTTTCACTTTTCCCAAGGAAAATGACATATAATTTGTGAAACAGCTTGTCAGGGAGAGTTTGGGTTTTTTCTTATTAAGAAGGAGATAATCATTCTGTGATCAGAGGTCTTACAGAAGCTTGGTTTTGACACTGAGGGAGATGCAAGAGTTGTTCCAGATCCATGGTCTTGTTTATTACTCATGTTTTCACTGCCTTATAATCACCATGTGATCATAAAGAACACAAAGAAATGTTACCATTAGTTTATTTGAATGTACAGAATATAACCTTTTGTTCTTATTTTGAAAAACTAGAAAAGTGAGGTTCTTAGTGCATTAAAAGTTGCTATGCTTCCCCTTCACTCCCGAGTCCTTATGTGAAGGGTTCTTTGATTTATTTGGAGGACTGGAAGGGTGTAAATTGGAAGCTGCCCCCTGCCACTCCATTAAGGCTTCTGTAGAACATGTTCATTTGAGGTAACTTCTCAAACCCCTTGCTTAAACAAGCGTTGTCCAGGGTATTTGCTGCTCGTACAACTTAACCTTGGTAAGTTCATCTGCAAACAAGGTGAATGGTTTTTCTTGTGGGCAAAAGCTTGGGTAAGAAAGCAGAATGCTTGCTCTCTGGAGCTGAGGCTTCTAGGGGCTGACACTGCCAGCAGCAGCTCCCACAACTTGCCTTATCCCTCTGGGTGGGGTATCCTTATAAAGTTGTTGTTTGAACCTTTAGGCCTTTGAATAGATGAGTGGTGAGACCCTGTAGCCTACCTGTGAAACTCTTGGTGTAGCTTCAGAGTTTGCTACACAGGTGCTTTATGTATTTCTGTTGGTTTTGCTGTAGGCAAATACACCTTCTCTGACTACTGTCTGGAAAGTAACCTTTTATATTTCAGTGGGTCTCATTGATGTTTCTTTTGAATTCAAATGGTTATGTGAAGGAAACATCAAATAAAATCCCATTATATTATTGATGTACACTAAATCAGACACTAAATTGTCTGAATAATAATCCAACTGGTTTTATCTAAAACATGATGAGTATTATTCTGTAACTTGAAATAGAAGTTAGTGCTTGTCAGCTTCTTAAATCTGAGAGATTTAAACACTATCTAGCTCTCAGTAATTGTTTGTGCATTGCGTTTCTAGTATTTGTCTGTACTGTTTCATACAACAGCTGCAACTCTGCTTTAGTTACAAAAACTGAGCAGCAGCATGTTGAGTGTAAAAGGACCACTTCTATTCATAGTGTTTTCTACAAAACCAAACCTGTTTTGTGCTTACTAAATTTATAGTTTAAATTTGTGGGGTTTGCATTATCAGAGATTTTTGCATTTATTACAATAGCAGGGGTGTTTATCAGTAAAGCTCAATTTCCAAAAGATGCCTATGAGTGGCCTTCAGATGAAATTCCTGTTAAATATTAATATTCTTACCATGGCATTGTAACACAATACCTGTCACTTTGCATAAGAAACAGAACAAGACACTAAAACCCACTGAGTTCTAAAAAGTATGAAGAAGCATTGTCAGGATTTCATAACTGTTTCAAAAGAGAAGAATTCTATATGCAAGCATGTGCCCAAGTTAGCAGCAAACTCCTGACAAAGACTGCTTTCTTTCTGTGTTCTAGCCAGAAGCATGCAGCACCCAGAGGACAAAGGCACCCCAGGCTGCTGATTGAGGAATGTCCTTTAATGTATGAAACACTGACAAATGAGGTAGTGAAAGAACTGTTAGAAAAGGTAATGGAGGCTTTTTCCAACTTTTCTTCAGACTTTTGTTGCTATCATACATATAAGTTATATTAAGTGGCTGATGTGTTTTTAGTTTTGCATTTATCTCATAGAAACTACAAAGCTTTTCTGAAAATGAAGAGTTCTTTTTCTTCACTAGTTAATGTTTCTAACGTAGGACTGAGTGTTGATTGCTGCAAAGCTTTGGGAGACTGGCTGGTTACACCACTTAAAGCAGAATCAAACCCAACTCGATCACTTTATATAAAATGCTTGTGTGATGTCTGAAGTTTCATGTTATTCCAAGTAAAGTACCTAAGAAAGTTTTTTTCATTCTTTAACAGAACTACAACATGTGCAGTAAGTGTATTAAGTATTTACTTGGCACAGCTTTTGAAAACATTGCATAGTTCAAGTAAACTAAAGTTCCACTGGAATGCAAGTTCTAGTTCTGGTTCTTTTTGTGTTTAACTTCCTCTGCAAAACTGAAGACTTGCTGAAACAGGAAACTATTGTTATTACAAGAGTTAATGATATCTCTTACATTAGTTGCCAAGGAAAGTAGTAGAGGAAAAAGCATATTGAAGATCTTTAATCATCTTTGAAGTTATCAGAGTTGCTTAAATTTTCTAAATGGCTTGTTTTGACTTTGGCAGGCATTTCAGTTTTAGTGTGATTCTGTTACATGCTTACACTATGGGGCTGTTGCCAGGCTGGTGATGTAGTGTACCAGCCAAAGATTAAAAGGAAAAACACACTTGAAATGAGCAGTGATGCAATCGTGGAAGCATATTTGGTACAGAAGTAGTATGGGAGAATAATTTGATTTTAAACTGTTCTCGGTGTTTGGATTTACCAGGGAAAACTTTCCATCACAGGGAGCTTGTAGCACAAGATGGCAGTGGGATCACCTTCCTAAATGGCTGCACTCCTTATCCCAGAACAAAAACCAACACCTCCAAGAACAGACACATCTCACAGGTGGCACAGATGTTAGTTGTAGATTGAGACTTCAGCGCAGAGAAAAAGACACACCACTGGCTGAAGGAGTTGAAGAGGATTATTTGCTTCTAGCTCCCTCCTTTCTCTGCTCCTTCAGTATTCTCAGTAATAATGAAGTTGAGTAGCCTCCGAGGGAACTAGGGGGTAATGAATCATGGCACATGACAAAGAGATATTTCTGTAGTATTGGAGGGCAGTATTTTTAGTATCAGTGGTATCACATGTTTAAAGAAACAATACTATTTATCGCTCCACTATGCTGCTTATCTCTGTGACACAGTAAATAAAGTACTTTGAGTTTGTTCTAAATGAAGGACTTTGTATGCCCTCAAGCCAGTACTAGTGTTGGCCACCTTTCTTGGCCTGATTCCAGATACATGCTGGAAAACTTCCATTTACTTTGAAGCATGAGGAGTGTCAAAGACAAACCACCCTTCTATAAGTACCCTTCTATGTCTTCATGTCCTCAGCAGTTCAGTTACACAGAACATGCATACAGAAGTTTTAAAGAAGTTCCATGCAATTCTAAAATGACTCTGCAGCTAAATTTCTGTTGTATTACAGGTTAACGAAGCTGCTAAAAGAGGCAAGAAGTTTGTGGGATTTGTAACGCAACACTTCCCTCAGCCTAAAGCCTGTAATGGAACAAGCCCAGATGGAAGTGCAGAGCTGGAAGCAACACTGGGCAGAAGAAACAGGGAACACAGGAGAGAAAACTTTGATGAAAACTATAAAAACTGGAATGAGGGGACATTGAGTGGTCATTCATCTGAGAGTGGGATAGAGGAGGAAATGCAAGGAGAAAGCAGACTATTAGAGGATTCAGACTTCCAGTTTGGAAAAGAAGTCAACCCTTCTAAACCACGGAAAGGAGATGGTAATAAATGTTGCTTGTTTACTGTAGAAATAAGGTATTCTATTGAGCTGTTAAGGTGTTGGAAAAAATAGAACATGCTGTTCTGTCAAATACTGGCTTTGGATGGTGCCTCTATATATGCATATGTAAATGCATATGCATTTCTAAAGAAGTTGCCAGTTAAAAAAGCAAAAGAAATATTTACCTTCTACTTTCTGTATATGAGCTGTGGTAATAGATTAAAATGATACTTCAGTTTTCATGTAGAATATTATAAATGTACAGTCCAAATTCTAATTTTTAACTTGAATAAAGGGAAACCCACAAACCACCCCCCCCAGAATTACCCACAGTGTAATTCTGGCTTGAAATATGGTGCAAGCAGGTAGCTTGTTTGCTTGACATGTGTGTAACAAACATGTGGCAGTAAAAATCTTTTCTCTTAGAAGGATGCAATTGCTATAAAACCTTTTTCCTAAATGCATGTTGTTTTCACTTAATATTAAATCCTAAACATTTCCAAGAATATGTTGTGATTGCAGTTGTGCCTGTTTCAAAGCTGACAACAGAGAGAGCCCCTTCCAGCCAGAGCTGTAATTTTACATGCTTCTAGCCAGCTCCCATAATGTACAGCAAACAAATCCGTTCCTAATGGATTCTTTCTGGTTAACGTGCCTTCAGGAAGCACCCTGAAAGAGATCACTTAAAATAATGCATTGACCATGAAATCAAAGACGATAATTGCTACAAAATGAATTTACTAGAGAAAAGTAAGCATTAGAAGTATAGGAAGGGAAAGTATAATTGAAAAATGTTGGTGCAGAGGTAGACAACTTAGTTGTAGAAGAGTCTGAGGTGCTTAATGTAGTCTGTGTGAAAGATTGCCTCAGAGTCTTCCAGGCTGCTAAGAGGAGAAGGTGGAAAGGAAGAAGTAATCTGAAGCATGAGAACTAACACAAGACAGTATTGTGTGGAAAGCAGGCAGCATGAAACTTCCATGTCAGGCTGCATTTTGACATAATAGGTTCTTCCCTGATGGGTCAGACGTGTTTTAATTGCTCTCAAAAGCAACCTTTTCACTTTGCTGTTAAAAGTAAAGCAGCCTCTCCAGTTTGTAGGCTGTCAGAAGAATGACTCTGTGCACTATGATCAGTGTCCTTCTTATTTTTAACACTTCAGTAAAAGCAGTTCTACAAGTGAGCCTTTATAGCATAATCTCCTAAAGCTCAACTCTTTCCTTACATCTTGAAACAGTGGGTTTGGTATATGTGGCAGAATAGAAGTCCTACAAGGAAAAAGCAGAAAACTGGTTCTGTTCAGGAGTGTTGTTTGTGCAGACTGGTGTGAGCAGGTAGATGAGCAACCAGTGCATCCCCTACGTGCAGTGCTCTCAGGAAACTTTTCAAAAAGCTTTAGAGGGGATATGCCAGGCTTCTCTATACTAGTCAAATAGTAAAGTCACTGGAACTTGTAAGGCAGAACTTTTGGAAACTTAACCTTTCTTGGAATATGTTGTATGTAACCATCACTTTAAAAAAACACTGATGTGAATTTTCCAAGGAAGTCTTATGAGTGAGTATGTATGTACTGCTGTGTCAATATGCCAGTTCCATTTACCTCTGCTCAAGTTCTAGATTTGGGGGTCATAACATATGAATTTTTACTATTACATTGCTTTTTGATTTATTCTATCAAATTTTGACTAATATATTGCTTGTGGAGGCAAACTTCTGGTAGATATGAGCGACTGAATAGTTGTATTGGAAAACAGTTTTCTTGGGAGCATAAGTGATCTCACTTAGCTGTATGGGAAAGGAAATTAAAGGTTATCAGGATTTATACTAATATAACCCCCTGTGGAGGGGATAAAATAAAACTGTATACTAGAATGACTAGAAAGAGTCATTCTTACTGAAAGTCCAGAATTTTGTTATTCTTTACCAAGAATAAGGTAAATTCATGTCATTTGCAGTGGGTGTGGTAACAATTCTCAGAACAGAGGGGTTCTTCCAGATGCTGATTCAGATTACTTGCACTACAAAGCCTACTTTGGAAATCTCTCTCTGTCTCTGGAGCCTAGAGAGACTAGCTTCTTATTTGGGGTCATCTAAGCCAAGTTCCTTTTGTTTTGGCAGTGTGAATACTTCCATGTTTAGGAGGTGGTTTTTATTGATTTATGCTGCTCAGCAGTATTAGACCATCTGAGAACATTTTTGGGCAACCAGTTTGTGTTATTTCTCCACAGCAGTGAAACACATGAGTGTATTGTGGAACACCTCTAAATAGCTAGGACTTGGTAACTTCCAGCAGTGATTTCCTGAAATGCTGTGAATCTGTGAATCTTAATCTTTCAATATTTGTTTGAATGTTTCTGTAACAGCAGTGTATTAATACCTACATATAAAATGATTTGAGTAGATGTAGGTTTTGTATACTTAACTTGCATGCTCACCAGTAGCTACTGAGAAGCCCCAGTAGGCAACTAATACCAGACTTAAATAACCTTCAGAAAATAATGGGTAAAAATTGATACAGTACATGACATTCCTTATGTTTACAAATGTAAAAAATTGTCATTGGTTATTAGAATTTCAAATATTTGTGACCAGAAGTTTTATAAGTGGCAGAAATGAAGTCTGTTTCCACGGGGTTCTTCTTAGCTCTTGTATATTTTCTTTATGCAAAACCCACCTACCCAGAGGGTCGGGTGGCAGCCCAAGTGTAGTAAGTTCACATTTTCCTTGTATCCCAAAGCATACTTCCCCTCACACCTTGTTCTGAGTGTGTTCAGATCTTAAACAGAGTACAGACACATCAGGAGACAATTATTAAAGCTGCTGCATAGAATTAGAAAATTACCTTGAAATAAGAGATTAGTAATATTATTAATTTTGGAGCACTGTCTTTAAGAGGTTCACTTTTCTTCCTTTCTCTTTTGCCAGAGAAGCTCTATACAGTCTTCAATGTTTTTGATGATGATTCCACCTGCTGGACCTATCATGAAGGTGTTTTGTCTATGAAAGTAACAAGGAAGGGGCCAGTTGTTAGTACTCTGGAAGCAGACTGGCTAGAATTAACTACATTTTATTATAAACAAGGATTGTCCTTAGTCGATTCTTTTGTACACTGGGAATCTTCTAAAGGTGAGTAAAGTCCCAGAATATAATAAAGCTTTTACTTGTTTATGTAGATCTACATAACTTGGAAAAAAACATAAGACCACGTTTTGTTTCTTGGTGTGAAGGTCAATATGTAAACATGTTCAGATAGTATATTGTAACTTTGTAGAATCTGATACCTAAAAAGGGAATAATTTGTCTTCTGGCCAATTAGAGATTGAAGTAATTGAAATTTCTCTTTTGGTTTATCAAATTGAGAATTTCCAAAGCAGGAAACTAGCGTAGTGATAAAACAAAATAAACTTTAGTTTGGTTTTGGTTTTTTTGAAGGAAAAGGTAATGGCAGGGGGGAGATCATTAGATGAATGTTTCTGTGACGTTCCTGTTCTGCTGCTCTGTGGATACTGTGCTGCACTCCAAATATTTCTAATGAGACAAAAGAGCACCTTGAGTTCTCATTAACCTTATTGTACCATTAAACCCAAGTTAGACTTTCCATGCTTCCTACTTTCTGAAAAATTCTTTCCAAACCACCAAACTGCATTAAAATTTGCTGTTCTGGTCAGATGTGGACACATGTAGGGAGTAGAGAAACCTGTTTTTGTCCTTGCATTCAACTGTAGGCAGATCCCCCAGGACTTGTTCACACAGCTGAGAGAGAGGTCTTCCCTGATCCCTCCTGCTTCCTGTGCTCTTCTGCAGGAATCTGCCAGCTCAGTTGACAGTCATATTGATATAATAGAGCAATTAAAATGATAGACCTCTGTGCCACAGGATCTTCAAATTTACTTCATTCTGCCATTTTTTTCTGGAGAGATCCTACCAGCTCTTTGGGAGTTCCTAGCCTTCATCCTCCTGATTAACAGATGCAAGCCTGTCAGTAGTGCCACTGCTGGCCCAGGCTCCTGCACACCATGCTGAGCCCAAAATCCTGCCTTTTGGCAGAGCTGTGGGTCAGTGCTGCACCACTGGTGACAACAGAAGCAGCTCTTTGCTGGCCAGAGTATCTAGAACTGTAAAACTGTTGCTGGTAAGATACATAATTTAGAGATTCCATTTCTATTTGAACTGAATTTGTCTGAAAGCCAGAAATGAAGTGTTGCAAAAAATATTAGGAAGCTACTGACTGTTGCACAATTGCTTGAAAAAAAAACTGGAAGAAGATGATAGTACCCTAGTGTTAGGGGTACAGATCAAGGCAAACTGACCTGGTTAATAAATTGTGAAACTATTAACTGCTATCAAACAACATTTGTTAAAATAAACCTAGACTTTATACTTCTCCAGAGTGATACTTTGGTTGAATTTATACATGTCTTGCTTGTACTAAGTTGCAAGTTGTTAGTGTTCCTGTATAATTAATTATGGCAGTTCAGTGTAAGCAGGCAAAATAAAGAGCTGCAGTGGAGGAAAGTCTTGTAAAATGTTGGTTATAAAGGTTTCAGGGCCCTTAAACAGTTTTTGCAATGCTCAGGCTGATTATCAAGAGCATTAGATAATTAATTGTCAAAGTTGCTTTCATAAGTCACTTTGTCTGCCTCTTATATGGGTTATACAAGGAGGGCAAAATTACTAGGACTTTGAGTAGTTGTTATATTTACTGTGTCTTATGCTTTTTTCTGTTAATCCTGACTTAAAATAATATGCACTCACCATCTCCTTTGCAAGGCAGAGCTTAAATAAAAAAAATTAAAACATAATCTTTAAAAGCTAAATTATATTGGTTCTTCAAAAGCAAAACCCTGACAACAATGACAACTCCTCAGTTTTCAGTGTTCTCTGTGGTTTTCAGTGTGAATCACTGCATTTCTGTAGCTCTGTGGTAAAGGAAATTTAGTGACTGTCAGAGGCACATAAGCTCATCAACAGGTTTACCTCAGATGGAATTTGGCAGCTAGTCCCTCTCAAACTGCAGATTTTATGCACATAAACAGTCTAATGGTGCAATTTGTAGTAGTTACCTTTTTTGCTCTGAAATTATTACTCCTGTTTATTCAAGTCAGTGGAAGAAGAAAATTTCCTTGGGAGGAAGAGAGGTGAGAATTCAGACTGCTAGATTTCAATACAGAGATTTTTTTAGTGCTGGAAAAGAACCCTCTGGAGATCTGTTACAGTTCACTGAGGGCTGGTTTTGGCAGCTGTTGAAATTAATCTTTGCAGCTGTTGTCCAACAAGTTTTACAGTCTTCCCATTCCTCACATAGAGAAGATCTGTCTGCTCCTCTCTGTGTGAAGAACTACCCCATCTTTAATGCCCAGGCAATAACATACCTCATCCAGTATTGGAGAGGATTTAAATCTGGTATTCTGAGGATTGCATAATTTTAATGTCTAATTTTAGTTTAAATTCAAGTTAGTCAGCTGTCAGGGTACATCTCCACAAAAGGCTTCCTGAAGGCTCTTGGGAGAAGCAAAAGCAGCAAATGACCCACTATTTGATGCACAGCTTTAGCTTGGGCCAGCCGGATGCTGTCGAGCTTGGATGTGTGAGTCAGGGAGTTGGGCTCTGAAACTTCCTTCCCATCAGGAATCTTCTTACAATTACTTGTGTTTCAGGCTCTTCCTGTGGCCATTTATGTTTTTAAGTAGCAATAGTTTGGCTTTGCACTTCATGGTTCACTTCTCTCTGTTCCCTGCCACCACACCAGAAGCTGCAGGCAGATGATATTGAGGTTGAGGAGAGAGGGTTTGTGCCCATCCTCTGCAGGAGATGTGTTGGATACAGGAAACTGGAATTCAGATTAGAGCAGGGAAGGGGTTAATGCTTTTGAGAAAATTAAATCATTCAGAGTTCAATTTGTGTAGAAAAAAAGGGATTTGAGTATTAAGTTGACTTGCATGCTCCAAGTTGTAATTAGATGCAGAAATAACCACAAATTTGAGTTTGCTAACTCATTTATTTTAGAGGACTGTTCAGTGAGGAGGGGGGGAAAACATCCCATATGTACCTCTTGGTAGTGTATCAACCTAAAACTTTGTTTCTGTTTATGTTCACAGGGGACTATTTGCCCAAATCTTTAGAGGGATTATTTATCTATGAAGAAGAAGGTGCTGGGGTTCCAGGTTCTAGCAGGAAAGGAAATGATGCAATAGTTGTTGAACAATGGACAGTCATTGAGGTAAATTAGTGATTATTTAGCAATGCTATTTCCTACTTTTATTTTTCTTGTTTTTTCCTTAGGGTGCTTGTACCAGTATTAGATAAATGTTCAGGATGGTTTCCTGAAGCCACTTGCATGGGCTAAACTCAAGCCTTAAATTATAAAAATAAAGTCAGGTCTGTGGCCATTGGTAAATGTACATAAAAGAAATATGCTGGAGGGATTCTGGCCTGCCATTTACAAATGATCATACCAACAGATACAACCACCAAAGAAAATGTTCTGGGATTTTTGTATGTGTTTCAGACCAATTTTGGATAGAATTCCAGCAAGTGCAGGTCACACTGACAATGTGAAGTATTTTTAAATAAAAAGGGGAAGAAGATAGCTAGAACTACAAACAGAAGGAAAATTATAATGAATTAGTTATGGCTTTCAGATGTATATTTTTATTAAAATGTTACTGCTAAATATGAAATACTTGGATTTTCCTAATTACTGTAGTAGGCTACAGCACTAAAATTTTTTAAATATTTTAATGTTTTAGGATTATTGCATCAATGACATCTGAAATTAGTCATTGTTGGAGGATATTAAGGGCTTACTTTTGAAATATCCAATGATAAATATGTTTACCAATGTGAAAAGAATTAACATAAAGCTTGTATGTTAAGAAAACCCAAACAAAAAAGCCTCACCAAAATCTTAATTATAGTGCTAGGTGAGATGCTTATTCTTCATATCTAAAGTAAAAACAAATACATAATTGACCCCTAAGATGGTGTTTAAAGTTTTGGCACTAATTTAGCAATGTGACAGACTGGACAAATGAGATGTGCTCTGTTGCTGAATCAGGGCTCATATCTGATGTTAATAAATTGCTTTCCTTGGGTTTTGTAGTCATGACCTTTCAGATTGTTTTCAGTTTGAAGTAGTGAATCTCCACCAAACAACAGTTTGTCATCTCAAAGGATCGTCCCACTAAAAGCGAGAGAGGAATTGTAGTTGTATAGAAATGTGAATAAAATCTGTACAGAGTCTCTTTACTACTTTTTATAATTATTAATGTAGGGGTGTGAAATTAAAACAGATTATGGACCTTTATTGCACACGCTGGCTGAGTTTGGATGGCTCCTGACCTGTGTCCTGCCTACACCCATCGTACGACATGACAGGTACCCACACTAGAGATTGCAGCATTTCTGGTGTACATGTCTGAGAATTATCAAGTAATTACTTGCATCCTTAAACGTAAAAAAAAGGAAAATGCTAATGTTAAATGCATATAAAACTTGAGATGTAAGTACCATTACTGTTGAGTCTTCTACTGTGGTGTTTTAGGTCTGCTGGTTTCAGTGAGTCTAATTCTAGACTTAAAATACATTGTGTAAATCTAAACATTATTTAGAAAACTTTTAACCACATAGTCAGCCCCCAGCAGTGGGGTTACTCATGCACTTCAAGTTTAAACAAGTATTGAAATGTTTCACTAGTTTAGGACCTTGGTGAATGACTAGTTTAGGTGATGGAAGAAGTCATGTCACAAGACAGTCATGCACTGTTTATTGCACATTAGAGTGGGGTGTGCTAATTCAGCAAGTTACTGGGCTGTTTCTCTTCTTTATAAAAATATTATGGTTCACTTGAAATATTGTACCAAACTACTGGATTTCAGTTTTCTGGTTGTTATACTTATTTAGATGATTGAGGGGACTCTGCTCTTTAAGAAGAACCAAATAGCCCACCTGAATCCTCCACAAGGTTCTAGACTTCTTTTTTTAACCCCCCCAAAAAGTACTGTGCTTTTCAGCACAGTATCAAGTTAAAAAAATGGCAAATGAAGCAGTGGATTAAGCACTCTTAATGCCCCTCTTCTCTCTCATCATCTTTTTTTAAGTTTTTCTTCCATTAGATTAAGATTGCCAAGCTTTGAAAACAAACAAATGTGCTGAGGCACAGCTTAGGGCTCACTACCAACTGTGGAAAGAGTGGATGACTTGAGAAATCTTTGGATCCCAGACCTCACTGTGTTAAATCAAGGCAGCATGAAAAAGATGTGAATGACAGTTTCTAAGAAAACTCCTGCAAGAAAGTGGGAGTTTTGTTCAAGTGATTTGACATAATTAAATCAACTCATGCATGTGAGAAGGAGGCTTTTCTGATCAGGAAATAGGTGTTGGGGTGTTTGGGCTGTGGATTTTTTTTTTTAATAGTTGATTTTAACCAACTGGTTAAATGCAAAGACAAGAAGTGGTAAAATAATATGGCATGTTCTGTGGAATTTTTTTTGTTTGTTTCTTTTTTTTTTAATAAGGGCCTCTGTATGTTTTGTTTTCTTCTAGAAGAAGCAGTTTCCAGAATACAAACCAAAATGGTTCTCCTTTCATTTCTTCAATAATTTTGCAGCCCAAATGTATTAGCTTTGAACATGGTGACTTGTAAGAGTATGTGAACTACTGAGCCTGGCTTTTGTAAACAGCTGAAATTTTTGGCCAAATCTTAGCTTGACAGTAAGTCTTCACAATGTGAATCTAATCTTTGAAGGATGTCAGTGGACAATGGGAGAGAGATTTTAGTAGTCATGGTGTGCTGTGAGTCATAGAATGAGGGACTTTTTAACCTACAAACTCTTGTGTCCCACAGGCAGTGTAACTGAACCCAGCCCTGCAGGGTTTGGACAAGCAGGGTCAGGAATGTCCTGAGCAGCTGCTGATCAACCACTCTGAGTGTCAGTCTGTGCCTGCAGCAGATGAATGGTGCTGCTTTGTACCTCATAGACTGCAGAGCAAAGGCAGGGCCCATAGAAAAAAATCCAAGTGCTAAAAGAAAAAAGAAATAGGAAAAAGGGCTAACAGCTTGATTAGGCTAGAGCTGTTAGTATTTGAATTAGTTAGAAAATGTACCAATCAGCAAAATATTAAAGTAGTGTTAGATTTCTCAAGTGGTGTTGCATCCTAGATGTGAAACAACCAGCCCATTAATAGCAGTGTTCATGCTAAAGGGGATTATATCCTGGCCAAATCTGAAGCTGGATTCATTTTATATCCACACTCAGATAATTCAGACTAATAAAAAGCATTTGTTTTCTGGCCTAAATGGTTGGGTAGGAGTCTGCGTGAATTGTCTAATACTTGTTATCCCACTGTGGCTTGAGTTACTCTTGGAAGAAATGGGATGAATCATGTTTTGTGTGCCTGTAGTATATCTCATATACAGCTATTCAATTTTCTTTAAAAAAAAAAAACTTGAAAAAGCCCATGAAGAAGAATTCCTAATTAGGAATTGAGAATTCATGAGTTGGAAAATTAACGACTTCCTGTCCTCATGGGCTAAGTAGCAATTGATAACTACTATTTTTAGGCATTGATGTTGGCATTTAAAGAGAAAAAATTCCTGAATGGTTACTGTGTGTCTGATATGAAAGATGCCATTACAGTGGTGGTGGTGATGGGTTATCCTAGGAATGCAAGTTAAATGTCTCAATAAAGAAGGATACTTTATGCTGCTCGACAGCTGGGGTTTTTTGCCAGACTTGGAACTCTGTCCTCAAAACCCAGCCTGAATATTAACAGTCTTCAGAAACACTGAAGAAATAAAATAAGCAACATTTTGAGATCATCTGACAAATTCATGTTTTCATATTTATTTTTATAAAAGAATTTGTGCACAATACTTAGATAAAATCTTCATTATCCTCATTTTTACTCACTGTAGTACTTTGGTCTATTCTGTTTTCCTCTTATTTATTGCAAAACTTTCCATCACTTCAGATCTTCTGTGATCTCTTCCTAGATGTTGTGCCCCCTGCTTGTCTGCAGACGAAGTGTGACCAGCTGGGGTGTGAGAGGGTTGCTGTGCACTGATGTGTTCCTTTTCAGGCTTTTGCAGGGTTAGGATTTGAAACAGTTCAAAAAAACACTAGGCTGTCATGTCTGTTCCTATGTGGTGCTGTTGTTGTAAAGTTTTTCATTTTTGACAGACATATGAATTAAAATAAAAAAAGAAAATAAATATATAAATAAAAATAAGTATAAAATAAAATGCCCAGAGCATTAAGCTGATGTGATAGCTGAATGTCACGCCTCACTGTCCTGTTTCAGGCAGGGGCAGCACTCTGTACAGCAGTTTAGTCTTTCAGTTCCTACCTCAATGGCTAAATCATGTTGGATGCAGGAAACATTTCCCTGAAAAGCTCTTTACTGTTACAAAGAGAGTGTACATGTCATTCTTGAAACACTCACAGTAGCCATTTTGTGCGGTGTTGTTTGAAAAATAAGCACTGTGGGGCTTGGGTTTGTTTTTTGGTCAGCACACTAGAGATTGCATAGAAGTTGCCCTCTCCTGACAGTGATTCTTTTTTTTTACTCTGGGGATATGAGAAAGCAGAGCATGAAAAAAAAAAAGCATATGATGCAACATTTGTTGTATCCATCCATGTCTTGGGTATTTAAACTGTGCCAGCAGTCAATAAAGAAATTTTTAGTCCAAAAAAAGCAGACCATAAAAGAATACCTGATGGATCCACAATAATATTAGTGATCTAAAGAGCCCCCTGTATTATATGCAAGTCTTACTTAATTGGTAAATGTCTTCAAGACAAGAATTTTGATAGTAATTATGCCAAGTTCAGATAAATAGCAAGAATAAAATGAACAGTGCTTTTAGGAGTTAAATCTAGTGAGTATCTAGGAGATACTTCGCTGGTAAATTTAGTGCTCCTGCAGTTTTATGATGATATTATAGGAGTTTGTAAAATTTCATACATGTTAGGGGTTGAAAATTAGAAGTATTTCTAAGGTTTTTCAAATGTTTCATTAAATGGATCCTTTAAGCTTAGTATCTCAAGCTGGTGTCAGTCTCATGACTGAAAGTTTAGGTGCTGTGTGGCTCCAAAGGAGTGCAAAGCTTTATTTTGAGAAATGTGAAAAAACCCACAACTGAATAGATGAAAAGAATTTCTTATTCCTTTTGTTCATTTTTAGAAAACTTTGTTTAACCTCTGTTTGCAGTGCTTTGTAAATAACATGTTCATGCATAACAACAAAATGGATCTGTAAAAATCAGAGCCATTGGAGTATTATTGAGCTTCTAGCTTGATGTTTGCTTTTGGGGACAGAAATATAGACATGTAATAGGACAAATTTCTTTGCTCATCCACCATAAGCAGACAAGCAAATTGATGAAGTTTCAACAAAAGAGTCTCTGTTGCTCTTCATCACTCTTGAGAGGAAAAAGCTTCAGCAGCCTGACTGTGCAGTGACCTTTATTTCCCTCCACTGATTACTGCAGTGCCTGAAAATGGACAAGGCAGGCTCTGAGCAGTGCAGTGCAAAAAACTGACTTTGGTTATTAATTTATCATGGCTCACTACTTAATCAGTGTTTTCAAAATGCCCTGACTTAGGAGGCAAAGAGGGAATGTGGAAATGTGAGGGAAGCTACAGAGCTTCCCTTGCTGTAAGCGCTTTTTCTCATTTAAATTCTGCGGAAATCCCACTGTCATTGAGTCCTTTGTGAATTAAGCTCATAGCAGCTTTGTCGTGTGTGGCATTTTAATAAGGTCAGACTTAGAAGATTGTTAATTTACTTATTGTCTACTCACCATCATGTCCTTTCTCTGTTCCAGTAGAATTTGTACAAGCTGTAGCTTAATGTTTGGGTTTTTCTCTTGTCTCTGAAGGAATGCAGACACTGTTACCAAATAAGCCGTAGGCTCTTCCCCATGCCCCGGACTGCGCTCAGCCTTCTTGCTTAGAAGAGAGATTTCCCAGTTGATGTTATCAAAACAGACATAACTGAGGCAGGGAGAATACCTAACCAAGTGGAATAAGGTTGCAGGACTGTGGACTTACTTGTAATGACATAAAATCTTAACATGTTTTCTTTTAATGATTGCAAATAGTGAGGTAGAGACTCTTAGAGCAGGAATCCTTGTTAGTTTAAGGAAATGAATGAATTTGCTCTCCTGCATTTTTGTGTTCCCCACTAGCTGGAGATTATGATAGTTCTCTGTTCTCATCCAAGGAAGACATGCAAAGATATGCCATGACCTGAGTTCAGCTGGACTGAAAGGAAAATTGGGAGGGGCCAAACACAGTCACAAACCCATCATCACCAGTTATTGATCTGAGTACACGTGTACTGAGTAGCTATTTATGCTGGGAACTCTTCCTGAGCTCATAGGGACAGTTTTAGTCCCTGATTTTTCTTGGAGCAAGTCCCTAATGTTAAATAAATTCTCAGTCCTAGCCCTGTCATGAAACATGCACCAGTTACCTGAACTTGGTATGTGAGTGGTAACCTCGTGACACACTCATAGTGAAGTAAAAGCTTGTGTTGTTTTAGTAATTCTTTCTGTAATGTTATGCATAATAATACTGGTTTATGATGGATAGACTAGGTAGAATCATAAATATTTCAGATGAACTCACTGTCTCTTTGGTGTTTCCATTTTGCTACTTGTCTTTAGTGCACTCTTAAATCTGAAGTCACCCTTTTACTGAAGCATTTCAGTATTTTTCCTTTATATGCATAAAACTCTTGCTGAATACTGCCCAGAAGCAGGAGTTGGGGAGAGAAGAGCTTCTAAAAATGTAGTATCTGCTATTTAGAAGAGCATTGGAATTTTTCAAACTCTTATTCTGGAGTTCTGGTCTTGAAACTCTTGCACTTTTTCATTGACACAGAGTTGAGCTTGGTAGTACATATGCTATCAATGTGGTGACCTGTATTTCTGGTGGAAAGGTTATGAAAATACATCTTCTGCAAGTTTTAATGTATTTATCACTTCTAAGAGTGTAATACTTCTGAAACATCATATCAGTAATGTCTGATTAGGTCTTGAGGAAAAACTTCACCTCATCATGTTCATTATTCTACAAGTATTTCCTTCTGGAAAAAAAAAAGCACCTGTACTGCTTTATATGTGTACCATAACAGTATTAAAATCTGTAAAAGTTCCAGGACTGAAGTTGCTCTTTTTTTTTTTTTCCCTTTATTTATCTTAATAAAATATTCTCTAGTCCTTCCTAGGCTCCCTCATACAAACCAGCCAGTGTCATTTATCTCATTGTTGATGTAGAGCTTATTAAAACTGAGCCAAGTCCTTTTATCCATAGGTGGGGGGACAGCAAGCTTAACCCTCTGTGCCAGTTAGATAGGTTACAACCAGAAAACAACTTTTATTTAGCAGTAAAGAATGGTAATTCCCAAGTTTCATGCCACAAAGTATTGAGATATTTGTTGAAGCTGTAGATCTATTGAGGTTGGGCCTGGTTGTTGTGGCATTAATAGGTAGTACATGTTAAATAACTCCAGTCATAGTAATACAAGTTATTGGTCTGTCCATATTTTTATGTGTATCACCTTAACCCAGCTCCATGCTTCTATTTCTTTTTTTTTAATATGTTTACAGAACTGTTCAGGAATTAATAAACTGATTAATGCTTTGTAGTCTGCCCTCTTCTTACTCATGGACTTAAATACACACAACTTAAAGTTGACTTTAAAAGGTATGAATGTGTTAGGGACAATTATTGCCATTAGAACACTGAAACTGTTTTCTTTACATTTTAGTGAAGGAAATCTCGCTACAAAGCAAGTAATTTTTCTTCAGAGACCTGTTATGTGGAGTTCTGCTGTCCAGACACCAGAGGTGAGTAACTCATTTATGGTATTAATATAAAAAAATTAGTATTTCACATAATGGTAAGATATAGAAACAAACTAGACTTCTCAATTAATAGGGGAAAAAAGTGGTAGAACAGGATTTCACTTATTACCAGTTCAAGTTTGTGGAGGACTTTTGCAGAGCTCACCTGTTATTTGTTTTCTCAGATGTTATCTCTTGAGTTAAGCCATGGAGAAAAGCATAAGCATGCTAAAAACGTGTTATTTGTTCTAAGAAATTACTGTGTCTCAGGTGGAAGAAGTTGCCTGTGTTGGAAGTATTTTCTTTGGAGTCTTTAGGAAGTCTTGAATGTTCTGATTGAAATCCTGTATTTGTTGCACATAAAAAAAGAAAAGTATTTTGACCTCCGAAATATCTACTTTCCCACTTTTAAAAGAAACAAGTGTCAAGCTGTAGGAGGGGTACTGCAGTCTGCAGGTTAATAGGGTGAAGGTTGTTGTTGCATGAAAATGTGTGACAGGATTTAAAACTCTGCAGCTGAACCTCCTCACCCTCTTATCCATTTTGAGGGAAGCTCCCCTAATAGAGGTTGTATCCAGTGCTTTTTGAGGGTTAAGGAACTCAGTCACCACACTCTGCTCAGTGTCACAGCAGTTACTGCTCCTGCACGGTGCTGCAGTAAATCCTGCTGGGCCAGCGAGGGATGAACTGCTGATGGGCTTTTCTTTGCTTTTGACATCCCATGGTGGTTATTTCTGGATTTCAATAGCTGTTCCACCTTTCTCTGTTCAACGTGGCTTTCCTGTGATAGTCTTAAGCTATCAATGTTTTCACTCATGTCCAGCACCAAACTTTACAAACTTTATAAACTTTATATACTGTTATAAGGCAGTGATACCTAGCTGCTTCTTTGTCCTGTACAAATAGTTCTGTGAGTCTCTAAACTTCATTCATATTTGATCTTTCTGTCTTTTACTTTCTATTCAGTCTATTACCGTCATCTGTGTTTTCCTCTGTTTAGTGTTTCTAAAATACGCTCTTCCTTTTTTTGTTCTTCTCTAAGCTTTTGCTTATCTCCAGTCTAACTTCCCTCCCACTGTGTCCCCTGATAATTAGTACTTCCATGCCTGAAAGAACTGCTTTCAACATGCACGATTCAAGTCCTGTTTTAATTTTTTTGTCTCAATTCCCATCTAGTTCTTGAACACTGTAATTTATTTTCTCATTTACTTAGCTGGAGCTTTTCTTTCTTCTCTTCAATGTTCTGTGTAGTCTTCCTTGCTGCTGTCTTAATCTTCTCTTCCACTCATACCCTCTTCTAAATTCTGCCAGTGGAATTTTTTGTCCTTTAACCACCTTCTATGTACAAAGCATCTTCAGCTTTTAGCTTTCAGTTCTTCTGCTCTCGTGCCTGAATTGTAGTCTTTCATTCCTAATGCGTTTCTGAGTATGTTTTGGAACACAATTTTGATACCAATATTGTAAAAATATGGAACATAATGTCAGTGCTTATAAAACAAAATAATGCTTTCCTATGTTTTTAATACTCTATATAATAAGGGCATGAACTCCTGATATGAGAACTCTTCCCTTGGTGAGACATAATGTTATTTCTAACTATAAGTGTCTCTTAAAAGGCAGCATCATTATCTGTCACAAGTTAGAATGGTTAAGACTCGGTTCTGTCAGGAAATGTAGTACAAACCAGTTCTGTAAAAACAGTCAGTATGAGGAACTGATGAATCTTTGAGATGTGGTTTAAATTAAAAACTTAAACTGTACTCACAGTTTAAATCCTGTCACCCAGTTATGAGGTGATGAGCAGCTTTGGTTTATACAAATAAAATGGTGTGTTTTGTAGTTCTTCTTTTATTTGTTGTAATAGGAAACCTTTGACTTTGGAAGTAAACAAGAAGTAGCTGATGTGTAGCCATTTACATCAGGATTTCTGTGTTTAAAATCTGAACAAACTTAAGATCTAAATGTGCTCTTTAAGTACCCGTGAATGTTTTACTTCTCCACCAGGAAATTTCAATATGATGAGGTCATTTTAGCATGGGATAAATAGGTAACTGGGGCTGAAGCTGAAACGTTTAGCAGAGTAACATTTTTCCTTCTGTTTTGCCAATTATGGTGGTTTTCCCTTAAATTTTCATCTTTTTACTTCATTGCTTTTTTACAAAAATGTTTGAATCGGCAAACAGCTTATTACTTTCATTTCCATCTAAATTCATGGATTTGTTATACCAAACTGGTACAGAATGTCATGATAGCTTTGCATTAAGTACCTGGATTTCAGGTGGAAAATAAGCTACTGAAATTTGAAAGCGTTCCCTTCTGCTCTAGAGACTTTTTGTTGTTGTTGTTGTTGTTTAAATAACTTTTACTTAAAAATCTCCTGGACACTGACAACACAGCTGGACTATTTTATTGAACTCTTGCAAACATTTTTGTAAAAACATTTCATTCCTGTGATTGTATATTGTTTGGCATGACGCTCTCCTTTTTATTTGTTGTGCATCTTTTCCTTGATGTTCATATTACATTAAAGCTGTCACTAGGAAAACTTTGGTATCCACAACTTAGGATGTTTTTGAAACACAAAAATACTTCAGATACCTGAAATTTTTAAGTTTAAAAACATTGCGTCACAACTTCTGTTTATTTAAGCACACCTTTATCATATTTGCAGCTCAGATACCTTGAGAAGAATGCTGCTGACAAGGCTTTTTCTTTCATAACTAAAATAAGAAAGCAGCCTCATACAGACCTTTTCAAACACAACTGTCAAGCCCCAGTGCCCTGGTCACATCACTTTGTGGTTCTCCACAGTGCAGGAGGGTCTGGCCATGGCTTTGCCCCATGGGCAGGTACAGTTGTTGGACTTGCATTCTGGAGAGTGGCAACACAGAGCCTGGGGTGCTTTGTGTACTCAGGGTTCTATTTGTTGATTGTTGGGTTGAAATTAGCATTGCTATTTCTTAAGGAAGTTTTGCTTCAGTAAGAATTGAGGGGAACTCTGCTATTACCTGGTTTCTTAATCTCACAGGATCTCTTTTCTGAGGATGGTATATTTTGTGTCCTTGCAGCTCATCTCTGCTGCCTTGTATATTCCTGGGGTAGGGTGTTATGAACTGGCTTATGATTTATGTAATGGTTCAAAAGCCTCTTGAGTTACAAGGGCTGTACTGTCTCAGTAGACTCTGTTTATCACATATCACTTGCTTTTCAAAGAAAAGAGTTCAGAAGAGGAGATGCCAGATTGAACCATGCAGTGCTTGAGGGGTTTCTGATTTTTTTTCTTTTCTCATTTCTTCGTTTATTTCCCTTAAGCAGACTTCTTCATTCTCTTGCTGTGGCATCCAGGCAAAACTTATTTCCTTTTGTTTCTCTTGAGGCAACACTGTTTCCCCTTAGCCTGATTTCCCAATATCTCCTGTAACAGCTTCCCTACATACATTTCCTTTAGCCACATGGTCCATTGTTTTTACTGTTTCAAAAGGGTTTGAGGAAAAACTCAGAAATGTGTAGAAGAGAGGCACAAACATGGTAAAAGCAACTGTCGTGTAGTTTTGTTTTTAAAGTGCTTGCGCTTGTGCAAGAGTGCTTGTGTCCTTCATGCACTGAAATGCAGCTCTGTGCTGAGGCTGGATTCCTTTGTTAGCTGGATGTGTTCCTTCTGTGGGCAGAGCTGTGTCCCTGGCAAGCATCTCCTGTGTTAGCAGTGCTTGTGCTGAGAGCAGGGCTCCAAGCAGGCAGCTTCTCTTAGCACTTCTGCCTTCCTGACCGTGTTCCTCTGTTGTAGCTCAAGGCTCTGACACTGTTTCTGGAGATGCTGCATCATCATAGATCTGATTAACTCAGGTAGCTCCTGAGGCTGAAATGAAATAAACCTTTTATTTATTTGTGATGGCTCAGAGGACCCTTGGCGTAGTCTGGTCAGTCTCTTGTTTGCAGAAATCATAATCTGCTTACTTTCTTTTTTAACATTGGCAACCATCATCATTCAACAACGTGCATCATTCAACAAGAAAGATATCAGTCAACCCAAGTACTAATGTCAGGCTGTATTTATACCAGGTTCTTCCTGTGCAAGGATTGTATAGAACTCGTTTCAAATGGCTGTACAGAAATAGCCATTGACCTCTATCTGCATAGATTCACCATGGGGATTGAATGCAATTCTCAAGGAATGTGCCATTATCTGAGGAGGCCTTTGAAGATGTTTATGGGCAGAACTGGAAAGATGGGAAAGCCTCTTGGTTGCACCATGAGATGGATCAGTGGGGAATCTTCAGTCCTATGAAGTGGTCAGGTCACACTTTTTGCAGAGTTCAGTATCAGTGGAGTTTCACTCACACCTTTGTGAAACACTGCACTGATGTTGAAGCTCCCAGAGAGAGCTTGGGTTCAGGAATGTGATCAACATCCACTGACTAACCAGAATGGCTTGCAGAGGAGGGCAGTAGCCAGAGACTGTATGTGGTGGCTTGTAGGTCTGTGAGTAGGGAAGAGTGAATGTGTGCCTGCAGTGGGAGCTGGAGGTGGTGGAGCTGTCAGCTGTACCTGACACTGCCAGGCCTTCCGACCCCTCCGGGCATGGGGATGCTGCAGGTGAGAGGCAGCTGACAGCAGGGGCTGGGCCAGCACTCTTCCCTGTGGAGCACAAGGAAGGGCAGCACATGCATATCTGTGGCAGAAAGTGTCAGTCAGGTTATTTTAGTCATGTATGTTAGGCAGAGAAACGATGCTTTCTTCAAAGAGCTGATTTTAGAGTGGGCTAAGATCTGTAAATTGGTCTGGTTCTGCCAAGTACTGCGTAAGAATTGAGCATTGTTGAGGTATTTTTTTCGTAGCATTCATTTGTGCTTTCTTGAATCTAAACTATGTATCTTTTTTTTCCTCTCTCAAAGTTTATTTATAGAGACCAAAAATGTATCTATTGGAAGTTTTCTCTCTAAAGGAGTTGGTAGTTTAAATGAAAGTGTTAAATGTTGCCTTGTGTTAAAATGCAGCTCACATTAAATCCATGCACAACGCATTGCAAAGTACTTGGCTAGGGGTTTTTTTTTCCCCCTAAATAAGCTAACATTTCAACATCTCTTGTATTCCAGAGGAAATCCTTAAGACAAGTTACTGGGGAGGAAAAAAGCAAAGTGTCTAGCAGAAGTGTTGGATTAGACACAGCTACTTCTTGCCCTCCAGAAATTGGACAACCACCTGGCGAGTTTCACCTGTCTCCTTCTAAACAGTGTTGGATGAAGGAGGGATCCTCCCAGTATGGAGGTTTTCCAGGATTCAGTAGCAGTGATGGAGTATTAAGGGAACTGGATGATGGACAGTATGACCAGGAAGATGGAGTCACTCAGGTCACATGTATGTGATAAAGTAAGTAACTGCATCAGATGGACATGTACATAATTCACACAAATGGATTTTTTTAAAAAAAATTATACTACTTTAAATGCATTGGTATAATCCTATGACTTTGCCCAGACTCATTTTGTATTGTTGTCAGTTTTTGTTGTGTTAATCCTACTGTAGTAATAATACTACTACAAAATCATTTCCTTTTCTGTCTCTCTTTAATAGTATAACTACAAGACTGGGTGTTCTCCTAACTTGTTAATGCTTTTGACAAGCAAGGAAGCACAAGCTGCAAAAGAGTGACAGTTTGAGTTGTGTAAGGAGAAAGGAATGAGGATGTTTAGTATTTTCCACAAACTGGAGGAATGTTTTTGGGTTTGATTGATTGTTTGTTGTTTGTTTTTCTAAGGGTGTTGTAAATATTGGTGGGGAAAGATGAACTGTCTGGCTGTTAAGTTTTAATGTAATTCTCACTTTATTTGCCTTGCATAAGTTCTAAAGCCTAGAGAAATGTCAGGTCTTAGCCTAAAGTGTTAGTAATTTAAGCTACATTCAGATTTGGTGTGGACAATAAAACTTGGGGTGCTGTAGGCAGACGTGTGCTCCTGTAATAGTTTCACCTCTGCAGGTTGTATCAGAGTTCCTTGTACGTGTAAGCCAGGTGCTGTCAGAGCTTCTAACTCGTGTAATGATGTATTTGTAACTTACTCATGAGTGGAAATTAAGAACCACTCATCCCCTGGAAGATACCTTGCAGTCTATGAGCAAGTAGTTTGAGAAGCTCAGGAGCAGCATTGACATCAGTGTGCCCAGTGAAGCTGCTAACAGAGGAGGAGGACATGGGCTAAACTTCATGGGCAGTATTAGATCATGCAGTATATACAAACATGCTGATGTGTATATAAAAACTGTCTCAGCTGAATGTATCTCACACTGGATAAGGTGTATTCAACTGCATCAAATACCAGACATCCTTACCATGGGGAGGAGCTGCTTGGGTTAAGTGAGAGTGATGCTGGCAGGGCTACGTGGGGAGAGGCACAAACAGGAGTTATTTTTATGCTGCTGTCTGGAAACTACACTTTACAGAGGAGAAGCTGAATAAAAATGTATCTCCAGAAAAAATTTCATTTTTCATTTAGTTTTAGAAGCAAAATACTATAAATGCTCTTCATATTTAAGCTAATGCAAAATAATTCAGTCAAGATGAGAAGTGAGAACAGAACTGAGCAATTGTATTCACAACCCTGCTCTCAATGTTTGCAGTACAGCACACACATCACCCAGGGATTCTGATACCTGTCTCTGTGTATTGTGCTGCAAACATGGAGAGAAATGTCATAAATATGTTTACCTACACCAGTCTGCTCCCCTGGGGGGGCATCCCACCAGCTGCTGTGGGAGTCTGCCTGTCCACAGTGGTAGGTTGCTGGCACTAAACACAGTGGGCAAATCAGTGCAGTAACACCAACAACTAACTCCAAATGAGTACCCCAGGAGATGACCAGGATAATGGAAGTGTAGCTGCAATCTCAGAGCTGTGCAGAAATAACATGGGCAGAAGCTGCTTATTTTGATAAGCAAAAATTAACTAATGAAGGAAAAAAGTTACACTTGCTGCTATTTCAGTTTATTTTTGTAGGGTGGGCAGGGGGGAAACCCATTCTACTGGCATAATTAGTGTAGTGGGAGCTTGAAATATTATTGCTGCTTCCCAATTTGATTGTGAAATTCTTGGGGGCAGGCTTGTTTATTTTTCAGTTTGGAAGAGGAACTCAACAACTATTTGTAGCTGGTTTGGGATTTTTTTTTTCCAAAACAGATGCACAGCCTTGGAGCTGGAGACATTGCTTCAGCTTCTTTTTCCCATTGCATGCACTGTGGGGAGCAATGGGAGCACAGGAGTACCTGTAAGAGGAGGCATGGTAAGAAATCCCTTCTTGCCAAGGCTTCTCTCCCAGCTTTCCCAGCATTTCGAGGTCAGAGATGTGGGGCATGAACCTTGCATTTCGTTCCCTGTCTGGGGCACTGTGTGGAGGAAGATCCCCCTGCTAAAGGGAGGGTGCTGGGCTGGGTGTTCCCTGCAGAGCCTGACCCAAATGCTGCTCTCTCTTGCAGCTGCTGCTCTGGGAACAGCAGTTGTGGTCACAGTTAGCAGGGATCTCCTCCGTGCTACACAGGGGGAAGAAATGACAGACATACATGTTACATCTGCCTCTGGCAGAAAGCCAGGGAACTCTAGCATTTTAAAAATGGAATAACAGCTGGGCTTTTGCAACTTAGAATACGTTGCTCTCCTTTTAAAAGTATTTTTCATGAGTTATCCAAAACTCTGGTGTGCTTGTAATTTTAACTACTAGTCATTCTCCATACAAGTCAAACCTGTAAAATAAGCAAGAATTGGTCAAAAACTTCAGCAATTCTGAATATTTCAAGTTTGAGCTTTTAAAATACATAAAGAAATTACTTTTTATTAAGCACTATTCCTGCTCATGGTGGTTAACAGTAGTGAATCCTTAACCAACACTGAACTACAACTATTAAGTTACAAAGTATAAAGTAGTAAATTTAATGCAGTTACTCTTTCTGGAATGCATTACTTGGATAAAAAGAGTCATTTAACTTTTAACTGAGATCCTATCAGCTGTTGAGAGTGCAAAAAATTCAAATAAAATAGTATCATTTTAAGAGATTTTCCCCTTACAAGTTATGGGAGGTACACAAGGGAGATTCTGTTCTGGTATGAAGGTACCACATGGATATCCACAGCTACACTCTAGAATATCATTACTTTTAGCAAGACTTGTCTTAAAATGAAATAAAATGGTATTCCTTTCCAGTAGTCCCCAGTTTTAACTGTGCTTTAGTTCTTACTTGTGAATCTCACAGGTGTTGGCAGTGCTGCAAACCTCTGAATTTCTTTCTTGTCTTTTTAATTCAGTATAAATATGTGAAATTGTTTCCTCTGAACACACTCAGCAATTCCTGTTAAAGAACAGCTGGGTTTTTTAAATGTCATTTTTCTCACAATATGAAAGTTGCCCCTGCTGTAGAAATATTAATCTTGTTTTCCCAGGTCTCCATTGTCTTTCACCTCACAGGCTCTGTATGGAAGAAAATAAAATACAGTTCTTCATATGGGGGGGGGGAAAGCCAACCTGACAGGAGTCAAGATAGAAATGTGTGAAGTGAGTGGCACAGAGGGTAGCAAAGGAATGAATTCCTCAGCATTTTTTTTTTTTTTTGGTACAAGAAATCAGGGCAATCATGGTAGTGGTAAGTAGCCAGTTTGAAATAAATCATGGTATCTGTTCAGCTGACTGTAGAATTCCTTGCTGCAGGATGTTGTGTGTAAAGTTACGTGGACTTAAAGGTGACCAAAAAACTCCTGAAAGGAAAAACATTATTCTCTCTGAAGGTCACTGAACCAGAAGCAGACTGTGAAAAACTGGTCTGACTGCACACCTCTCCTGTTCTTTAGATTATTGTGAGCACCAGGGGCTTCATCACTGGTGGCATGTAGCTGAGTGCTCTCCTGCTGCAAGGCTTGCTTTTGAAAGTCAGGGCAAGAGTTATATCTGACTTCACACTCTAGTCAAAGAACAGAGTAAACCACCTGTCCTCCTAAGGTGTGGATGCTGAAACAGACTAAATTGAAAATGCTTCTAAAACAAATTATGGAAAATCTTCTGTTTTGTTCCTTACAGTTAAAAATGCTGAAAGACAACTATATCCCACTTTGATAAGTGAGAAGGGGAGAGTTCATTTTGGGTATACAGGATTCTAATTTCAGAGACTCATTTCATCACCTGGTCTTACAACCAGAGCATTTAGCTATGCCTTTACTAATGTGGGTGGCCACCACTGTCCATTAAGTAAACAAAGTTTGTAAATCATAAGAGGTGTCAGAGTGACTAACAAAACTTTTTGTATGCTATTATGTGTGTATATGTACACACACTGCTCAGTTCCCATTTTACCAGAGTGCCTTAACTTACTTTTTATTGTAAGAATTGCAAATTAAAGCATGGATGCATTCTCTGACAGAAAAAGGAAGTACATTTTTACTCAATGACAGGGCTTCAGTCAGGGGCAGCCTGTGTGTCTGAACTGTAGTAGGAAAGTCCCTGACCTGTATGTGACGAGAGAAATGCTCTGCAACTATCAGAACAGAGATAGAAGGCAGCCAGTACTGTTCATGAACTTCTGCAAAAGAATGTTTATATTTTCTGATGCTTAAATTGTTTGGAGAGGAAATAGTTTTCTAGTGTTTACAAACAGGAAGAAACTGTCTAATGTTCAATGTTTTGTACCCTGCTCATAATTGTCAGAACAGTTTATTTACATACCTGGTCTTTTGCAATAAACTGTTGCTTAACTTCGGTGTTTCCTATCTGTAAAGTACTATTTTTGTAAGGGGTAAGATCTTTTCTATAGTTCATATAGGAAGGTTCTCACCATTAAAAGCACTTATCAAATCATTTGGTTTATGATGTTTGTCTCACACTGATATTAAATGGGTTAAATCAGTGTATGCCTTGCCTCAAGCTAGAGTTACTTTCTTGCAGTCTTGTCTGTCCAGTCTTGTCCAGACAGCTCACAGGGCAAAGCCTGATAGACTTACAGCCATCTATTAAAAGCTGATTAGGCTTTCCTTGTCGTTAGTCTGTTATTCTTTTGAAAGCAAAAAATGCAAGCTGCTGTCTTGACAATTCCCTGTGGATTAATTTAGAGAATCATGTAAGTTAAAATTTACATTTTTCAACACCAAATTCCTGTAGCAGAATTTAGACAAGTGTTATGATTTAAAGAAGTGAACATCCCTGGCTTGAGGTAAGCACAACTTGAAATGAAGAGACAAAGTGGTTTAGAGGAACTGGTCTGATGACCTGTTCTGATCTGTTTAAGCAGATGAACTTTGACATGTGAGAGAATTAAAATCTTAAAAGGAAAGTAGCAAAATCACCATGGCTGATGTGCTGCAAGATATGCTAAGCCAAAAATCAGGAAAAAATAATTTGGAAGTTAGTTTTTGCTTACAGTTGCTTTTGCATTTGTGACTTGCTGTCATAATGTGCTTACTTTGTGTCTGGGAGCCCCTCTTCTAGATCTGACACTTTTACTGTACAACCACCGTTTTATGTTTTGAGAGGTGTACAAATTTGAGGTCTGACTTCTGAGTTGCTAATGAGTATTGCATTTCTCTACTTTTGAAAGAAAACATACAACTTGACTTCAGCACACCTTGTAGCAGAGGGGAGAGCACTGAAGGTTCTCTTGGAAGCACACGGTTGCTGCATTCTTGGACGACGTGAAAAGTGAGAATAACTTGCCAAAATATCGTAGTATGGATAAAGAAACAGTTTAATTTCATCCTTTTTTTTTACAATATAATTCAAAGACAGTCTCAGTTTCCCTATTATGTAGAGTCTAAATTAAATGTGTTAATATTTATTAGACAAATCAATGGTTTGCTTAGGCTAACTGAAGTTTTATGGTACCATCCAGGCACATGTGTGTACACAGTACTCATGTAAACAATAGCAAGGGAAAATACAAGCAGTGTCTCACTTAGGCCTTATATATAAAATCAGCTTAGTATAGCAAGTCAACTTTACAGTGCAAATCTGAATGAGAATAAACAGGATTAAAACTTCCCGAGTCTTATTTTGAAGTGAAACTCTTAAAGCGTAAGAGGAAGAGGTTTAAAATTTTAATGCAGTCCTGAGCACCACATCATTTTCTTCAGTTTTGCAGAGGAAATGTAATTAGCAACCCCAGTTACATGTTTTTGCCTGTCTCAGTCACTGTAGCCGCTATACACGTGCGGAGTGAGTGGACAGAGGAACCACACCACGGATGGTCCTAGAGCAGACTGTAACAAAGCTAAATACATTTTGCTACCTCCAGGATGCAGTTCTCCTACCTGCAGTACAAACTTCAAGGTATCTGTCAAAATCAGGTTAACCCAGTCTATACAAGGCCAGTTCCAGCTAAGTGTATAGACAGCAACTAAAGCTACTTTCACTCAGACAACATCTCATGCAATTACCCTGCAATTACAATGATAAACATGAGACAAAAAGAGCTGCTGAAGTACTTAAGCTTAGTCTATTTTCTCATTGTTTAAATTCCCTTTACATCCAGGTGATACAGTTGCTTGAGGTGTGCTTGATTCATATAAAGAAACATAGAATTTAAGGCATGTTTAGTATATTATGAAAAAAGACAATAAAAATAGGTGGACTCCCTTCTTTCCATGTAAATATAATGTAGAAAACAAAGTGTAAATTATTGAAACCAGCTGAGCTAGCCCATTCTGACCTGCTGAAAGAAATAAAGAGGGCTCCTGGCAAACCTCAGAGAGAAACAACCAGCTAACTTCTTAAACAGCTATGCAAAATTCATTTTATATAGGAACACTGCTACTGCTTTTAGACCCTGCATTCATGTACACTTAGCAGTATTTCTGTTATATGCATCTCTAAAACATTTAGTTCTATCATTCTAGACATAACACAATTAAGCAGCACTCATGGAAATTGTCAGTTATTGCAAATCTGCAAACACAGCTTCAAATAAACATCTAATAGGGAACAGAAGCATAAATCCAAATCTTTCTGTCAGTATAATTCAGGTGGAATGAAGAGAAACAAATGTATGCTGAAAACATGATTAGCTCTTGCAAAGAATGGCATTCATTATTTCAGGTACTTAATGTTTGTTCTAGGAACACAAGCAGAGCCCATGCTAGTGTGTTATGTAGTGTAACATGAGTAGTTGAGGTATAATCTGTAAGCAGTTGCCACCAGAACGCACAGGTATTCTTTAGAGAGGTTGTGCACTGGAGAAGTCAAGTCTGCCTTAACAGGACAGCACCTGGCCCCTGCTGTACACAAACCTCCACTGTTAACAAAAAAACAAGTCCAGAAAGTGTGTTAGATATATATCAAGAATATATAGCATATATATTCAATAGCATAGTGAAATTGTCCTTTGGGTTAATACTATAGATCCTGTTAGCATTTGGATATACACATACAGCAATATGCACATCCAGAAGTAAATCTACAAAGCCATCTTAAAAAAATAAAAGGTAAATTAGGAGTAAGCTACATTGCAAGGAGACCCTTGCAGAATTATATATTTAAGGTGATAATCTTTGAACTAAGACTTAATATAGGTACTGCATTACAAAATGGCTTGATGTGAAATCTTCATCTCACTGTTTTCCCCACCCAATCAGACACCTCTTCAGGATTGTGATTCAATGATTGTTTAGCAGCAGTTTTAGAGAACTGTAAATTCTTTTATTAACAGGCATTATAAACAGATACTACTACTTTTATTTAAAAACCATGAGTGCCACATTGATGAATATACAGCTCATGAATAACTTAAAAGTATTTCCCATATTAAAAGGCAATGCACACAGCATACAAAAAGTGAACTAAACAAAGCTATGAAGATACGTGATTGAAGTGTCTAAAATGATATATACAGTACGTCATTAATGTTTTGTTTTTATTCAGTACAGGCTTCTGTACTGCTGGTCCCATCATGCCTCACTTTCCCCTGACACTGAATTTTGCACTTCTTCTTCCAAAATCGGTACAATCAGGTTATCCTTGGACATCAGATTATACTTCATCACAAACTTAGTGAACCGGTGACACAAGAAAGTTTCATTCTGGAGATGAAAAAAAGGGGAAAAAACAGTATGTACAGAAGGATTATTTTAAACAATTAGGAAGAACATAAAAAAACACCCCTGCTTATATGTAATTGTCTCATTAGATTTACAAGTCTTACAAAGAAATAGTCATGCTTAAATAGTACATTTTTAACTGCTTCTTTTTATCTTTACTGTTTGCTTAGTTGCTGCAATTAATAAAAAACCTACTGAAGTTTGTCACAGCTCAATTTAACAGCACTTAGACAAGAATATATTTAAATGTCAGTATAGTTCTGCAATTCCTCCTGCATGTACTACTGCAAACAAAACAGGGCACAGCCATTCCACAGCTGTTCCAGCAGCTTTAAGAGGGATTTGGCAAAGGCTTCCTTTTATATCCAGCTACACTCCTTATCTCCTTTTTATCTATTAATTTCTACTTTCCCATAACAAAAACAAACAAAAAAAGGTTACTGGAGGTGCACAAGCTGCCACCAGTCACTCCTTTTCTCTAGTTTTACAATTAAAATTCCTTAACTTGTACAGGATATATATCTATATATATAATATACATATTAGCAGTACTAACTATATCAAGTGCTTGAATACATTCAGAATCTTGAAAACAAGATTAATTTGAGTTCTTTGTATAAAAACCTTCAAATTTTGACCTTTTATGCCAAAATGAAGGGAAACCATAATCAGGTAACTAATAATATAAATGAATTTTTATGTGAACATATAACAGCTTTTCAGTTATTGTAAAACTGGAATCTACTATAATCAGTCCTTCACTTGAATACAGATCTTCTGGTCGGACTAAGATGTCTTATACAATTATATCAGAGCTGTAACTTCAGTAAATGCCCTGCTTTCCCGATGTAATTTGAAACTACTTACTTCATATTCATCAAATATCTGCCGGTGATGGAAATAAGCGTGTGAAAATATTCTGTAAATCCTTCGGCACACTGATCCTAATTTGGCTACAGAGGATTCCTTTATGCTAACCCTGTAAGCACCAGGAGAAAGGTTACAGAACAGATCTAATGAGTGAGATACACACTGACATGAATTCTGATTGTTAAAACTATACTGTGTGCATATTGCATATGGAATTTAGACTTAAGTATTGCAGATATCTGTGTCTGCAAGTGCTTATTTTTGGAAGCAAAGTAAAAATGTTGGTGTAAGCTCCACACTTACAAATTTTAAGTTTTTACAAATTACAGATTGTACTCTGACTACAAAAACAGTTTTGCATTTAGTTAATCATCACCACTTTTTCCAGTGAAGACTGGATTTCTGGTTTCCAGCATTGATGGGCAAAGAAAAAAAAGACTTCCAGTTGTACCTCCTTGTCGATACTGGATTCCTAAAGCAGCATGATCTTGACTTCTCTAGGGAGGTTTCTGTGATGTGAGCTGCCCATTCAGTACACTCAGTCTGTGTCTTGTGTGGTTGCTCTGTCCCACAGTACCCTGGTGTTGGACTCTGAAGCTTTCCTGTCCTACTGTTTTAAGTCCTTAGAGCTGCAGCATCTCTCTAAAGGCGAGCCTGTTATTTTGGTGGGCACTACTCCCATAGAAGCCCCATAACACTAACAGGTATTAGTAAAACAGTTTCCACCTAAAAAGCATCTGTCAGGTCCAGTAAATGGCAAACTATTTAAATAAGCAATTATTCCTTGGCTTAAAAGTGGCAATAGGCCTACAAACTTGTGACAGATGCAGGACTTCTGATAGTTCCAGCTTTAGTCCATAAAAAATGAATTACGCCTTTCCATGTGTTTTTTGAGTACAGGTGCCACCTCCTCCCTCCCTCCTCCCAAGAGAAAGTGTTTTTACCTGCTGGGGAAATATTTATTGCTATTCAGAAGACATGCAGCTCCATCAAGTGTGTGCCTGGTGTAGTCTATAGCAGGACACTACAGAAACAGAGAGTGAGTGAGCACAAGTATGAGCACATGCTCTTGTCATAGAACTGGTTTTAAAAGAAGCATTTTAGTTATGTCTCCTGATGCTTTCAAATTCACTGGTCATTTTTATTCCCAGAAGTTTCACATTGCTTCTGAAGGTATAACTACATTTCCTCCTTAAGTGAGCCATTTCTTTCCTCTGTTTCACAACCCATGTAAATTATTTCAAGAAAAAAATTTACTATGGAAATGTAATTATGCACATGAGTAAGTGAATTTAATGCATCTCTGTAAGTAAAGGTGCATAATAAGAATACATGCTGGAAGTGCACTGAAAGGAAAGATGATGGTTACCTCAAAGTTAATTTGTTTCCCACATAGTCAAGTTGCCAGACTCACTCTTTACAGGCTCTCAACCCAAACCTGCACCTGAATCTATCCATGCTTTTCCCTTGGCAAAGAAAACTAGAATCATGAGTGTAACTATGTGTATAACAAGCCAAGCCCTGGCTCTGCAGTCAAGCACAGGAGAAGGAAGAAAGTAAAGACGGACTGAGACAGGCTGAGAGCAGGAATGTCTGTCCATGTTGCTGTTCACCAGTTTCAGGAAAAGACTTCTCAGCTGTACATTTCTGTCAGCAGGTCGAGTTCCATGTGACCATTTCTAGGTAGATAGCACTGATGTGGAGAACAGGAGATGAGTGCTGCATGCTGAGGTAAAGAGCAGCCCAAAGTTCTCTGGTCCAGCTGAGTAAAACACTTACTGCCAGACATGCCAATATACCGAGTGGGGACAGGGCTTCAAGGAGGGAGGGGGAAAGAAGTTGACCTTCAGAGCTAAATCAAGACATCTCAGGAAATTAAAAGCAGAACAAAAAGGAAAAAAAGCTTACAGGAGAAAAGGGATAAGATGAAAAAGAACCAATACCCGTATTCAGGAAGATGAATACAAAGCTAAATATGACAGACTGCACTACTGCCATAACCAATAGTAACAAACACCTTCTGAGGGAAAAAAAAATGTATCAAGTTGTTCAGCAGAAGATCTGAACAAAATCTGAAGTAGCAGGACACTGAGGGAGATAAGCTACTGCCATGCTGATAAACCCACTCAACATGAAGCATTTTTATGGCTCCAACCTTTTAGGAGTAACTCCCCTAAGACTGTGCACATGCAGTCACTTCCTGAGTGCCAGGCTTACACTGTGGATCAAGGCCAAAATCTGAAGAGGACAACCTATTCTCAGCATGTACTCTTCTGTCCATTAAGGAAAGAGCTTTTTCCCTGGAGTTTCAGGCTGGCTCAGCACAAATTAGTAAAGAAAAGAGAGGAATGTGCAGAGTCACAAATACTGAGCTAAAAAGCAGTTCCTTCTTACCTCATCCTGTTCTTTTGTAAAACGCTACCGAGTGGCAAAGGGGAACAGCTCAAGTGATATTCCTAACCCACATAAGCACTTGGTCTGAGTAGGGAGCCAGCTATCCTGAACACACCAGCTGTGAAAAAAACTCCTACAGCACTGGGCTCAGTGATTTAGTTTTCCAAAATACATTCATACCTCTTTGGGAGTTTTATGTGCTGCACAAAGAAAAATCCATTGTTCAGTTGCTGTCATCTGAGTACATGTGTCAGGGTGACATTCACTCTGTTAAAACAATTGTTCAGTTAAGAAAACCACCCAGCAGCAAAAATGAGCTCATCTTTTCAAATCACTTCCTTGCCCTGTCCCCCACAAAAAGGGTTATTTGCCAGAATAAAACCCTACAAAACTCTTACCTCAAACCACTGGTTAGGTCTGTGTGTATAAATTTAGAGGAAAGCTCTGCAAACTCTGCATCTACACAATACAAAAAGTCTCCCCCCCATACAATATAAAAGTCTCAAGAAAAGAATTACCTGAAGCTTGACAGCTAATCCATTGAGCTCAAGGCAGAATTGTCTAAAAAAAATTTGAACACAGCAGCATAAAAATCAACTATTTGTTTATTCACTGGAAATATCTCATAAAAAACAGGGTATATACATTCTGATCTTCTTAACACCAGTAGATGCTTTTTTTTTAATTCAGCTAAACAATTTTATTTTAATTCTTAACTGACAGTACAGGCTGAGCTTAATAAATAATTTAGTGAGTGTTTAAGATACCAGCTTTGTTATGAAAGCAAGTGCTATTTCACAAATATAGACTAAAAAAAAAAAGACACTTCAATAAAATTAATTTCTTAAGACTGAAAGTTTTAAACTCATACAGCTGGATCATTCCATCCTTCTGAGATGTACTTGTAATAATTGAAGTGGCTAAAGTCCTACCACAGATCATTATCAGAATGGGACTTCTGAAAATACTGTTTTCACTGGAATGAATCTGGAAGTGCATTCTTTAACTTATGAGAATTTCCCCCTCCGTCCTACAAGAAAATCTGAATAAATTTTCCAAAACTGACAAGTATTTAGTGACAAGTCACTTCTATGAATCTACCAAGCTTTTTGGTGTATGTGAAAGGACAGGGGAAATCCTTACAATGTGTCTTTTGCAATTGTGTATGTACACTTTTTCCTTTCTTGAGGATTCTCTGTATCTATTAGAACTATTCCAGGCCAGAGAAGAGAAAAAGAAAACAGGAGGCAAAAAGTCAAGGTGTATAAATCTAGGAGGAGCTTGGAACTGTTCTTGTTCTTGAAAGTGTATTTGATGAACTCAGAAGATACACTTATGAGAAACATAAAAATCAGGACACAGGTACTCCTGCTTTCCCAGCTAAAGCCTATTTTCCTGCAAGTTTCAGAAAAAGCACTGAGAGCATGTGGAAATCACATTCCCAATTAGCAGAGATGAAGAACTGATGACACTATGAGAAGGTGCTATGGAAATTCATGACTATATTTTCATATTCAAGACATGCTAATACAACTTTTGAAGTGACTTAACATTGTCTTAAAAAACATCAAAAGCACTAGATCAGAATGCATTATAAATCTTTGGAAAGAACAGGGAATCCAGAAAATAATACCCATACTCCATAGCAGAAAAATCAGGTTACTTTTGATCTGTCACATTCCAATAGACTCACTACCACTCAGAACCAAGACACAACGTTGACAAAAGATGGATTCTTACCTTAAATGTTCATACTTCCACACGCCTTCATCCTGGCCTTCAGGAGGTTCGAGGATCTTATCAATGTTGGAACAGTCTGCCCTTATGTTTTGTTGAATATACTAGGAGAGGAAGGGGGAAGAAATCTAGAGCTTGTTGTAATTATAGTAAGACAGGATATCTAGGGCATTACATCTTTGAGGGACTTAGTTTTTCTCTTTAAGAAGTGATTGACAGACTAAAAAGTTAAAGAGTAGATGAGCGGGGTAAGAAAATGGGTATAAAAAATGCCAGATCTGAAAAAGGCTTTTCTTCAATTAGAGAAAGTAAAAGAATGGGTAAATTTTACAGCTTTTTTACAACATGTATGTCAAAATAAAACCAAACCTCATAGGAACCCCCACTATTTTCTTAAATCTGATTTGTTTAAACCAGACATGGGAATTCCAGTTATTTCTACTAACACAGTTACAGTTTTTTAATATAAATTGCTGCTTGTGAAATTCACTGCTGTGCAGCAACATCCAAAGCAGATAAATAGGATGACGTCATTAAAAACATTTCATGTAAGTAAGAATACCTGCTGAACAGCTAATGTACTATCCATTTCTTCAAAGGATTCATCAGGCCAGTTATAGAAATCCTGTTAAAAAAAAAAAAGTTTAAAGCAATTTAACAAACCTAGAGGGGGAGGGATAAAAACGCACAGCCTACAACAAGCTTGACCATGCAGGAAAATAGATGGGAGTTTATACAATTCCAGGAAGCTCCATCTTAACAGAAGCAGGTCCTGGCACACAGTCCTGGCAGAGACAGGGTGAGATGGGATTCACGCTCCTCTCGTTGCAATAGCAGAACATCTTGAAATGAAAGTTCTGCGTGACTCGGCATGTGAACATCATCACTTCTCCACACCTTGCTGTAACACCCACCGAGCCTGGATTTCTAACATTAAATACTGCACAGAGTGCCCATTTCATGTGGTAGGCCAGGTAGGAACGGGGAAGAAAAGAGGTCTGTAGAGAGCAGCACTGTACAATGGTTATAAAGCTAAAAATCTCAGCAATGACACAGCACTGAGAACATCTTCTCTGAACTGAGCTGTAATGCCACACTGGCCTAACGTGGTACCACAGTCCCTAGGTCAGTACCTGGGTGGTCGTCAGCCCTGCTAGTGCCAAAACCCTCCTCAAGTTTCACCTCAGCGTTCTGCAGCAATTCCCATCTGCTGCTCCTATGACCATCCCACACAGGCCTTTTCTTACTCTGCGCTTTCTGCATCTAAAATGTAGTGCTACTCCCTCATACCATCCAGAGATCCTGCACATCAGCACGCCCTGGCCATCCCAGGAGGTTCAGTGACTCAGTGAAAATGTCCCAGCTGCAAAGCTCAGCAATCTGCTCCTGAGAGAATAAGTCACCTCTGGAGAAAATACCTACAGGGAATACCCATGGCTGAAATATCATCAACTAATTGTATTCACACAATTAATAACTGTACCAGTGTAGTCAAAAAAAAAAAGAAATCATGTCTATAAAAAAAATTAATCATCACTATACACAAAACTCTTTAACCTACATGAACTTCATAATATTTGACAAAATCTAGGTCCCTGTCCAGCTTACTGTTTTTCAGGATAACCCAAAAGTTATGAAAGGCACACAACATTCCATCTCATTCACAGAGTAAACACCTATAGAATGAACTGATTTACATGGTTGTGTAATAGTTTTACTTCGATACGTCACGATAAAAGGAGGAAACACCTTGTGTCATACACTGCTCCGTTCTGAGCTCTCCTTCCAAAAGTAGAGTAAAAGTCTCACATCAAGGCCTCACAGATCACATCTCTGAAGCGAGACGTGCCTTTTCCAGCTGACCTCGAGACCCCAAACCACACGAATTTAGTTTCGATGAAGAGAGGCGATGTGACACCAGCGGCTCCCTGTGCCGGGAGCGCAGTTACGTAAGGGCGGGATGACTCCCCTGTGGGATGGGCCGGCAGGTGCGGCACACGGTGGGTGGGCTCCCTGCCGGGCCGTGCGTTCCGTGTTTTACTAACAACACCTCAGTGCCTGCCAGCGCCGGGAGCCGCCCCGCCCGCAGGGCCCGGGGAGCAGCGCCCGGGCCCGGCTGTCACAGCGCGCCCGGCCCGCCGAGGCGCCCGCCCGGTCCCTCACCGCCCGGCCGAACGCGGCCCCAGCCCCCGCCCCGAGCCCGGCAGCCCCGGGGGGCGGCGCCGACCCGCCGGGTCCGCGGGGAAGGAGCCGCCGCCGTCCCCGCTCCGCTCCCCCCCGGCGGCAACAAAGCGATCCCCGCAGCGGGGCCGCCGCCGCCCGCCCCAGTCCCGGCAGGCCCGGCGTGGCCCGCGACACCGCCCCGCCGGGCCGGCGGGTGCCGGCGCCTCGACAGCGGCGCTGCCCGTGCCCGCCCGGGGGCCGCGGGGCAGCGGCGGGGGCTCACCTGCGCCTTGGTGCCCGGGCGGTTCCGCCGCAGCACGGCCGTGCCCTCCGCCATGACCATGGCGAGCGCGGCCCGGATGTGCCGCGGGGCCCGGATGTGCCCGGGGCCGCGGGGGGGCGGGAGCGGCTTCTCGCGAGAGCGGGCGGGGCGGCCCGGAGGGGCGGCCTCGGCCCCAGCGCCAGCCCCCTCAACATTCCCGCCCCCCCGAGCCCCTTCCCTGTGGGGCGGCGCCGTGCGGGCAGCCGCGGGCGCCCCTTCCCCAGGGCAGAGCTTTGTCCTCCTGAGGGGCAGCAGCGACACCCCGCACACACGCCCGGCCGGGAGGGGGGCACGGCTCCGGCGGCTGCAGCGGCGAACGAGCTGCCGGGTTTGTGGAGCGGAGTGGTTGCTGAGGAAATCCACCCCGCGGATTTCACCCTGTTTCATCAGCACCCCCCCGGCAGCCCTGGCTGTGCGGGCGCCCCCGCAAGGTCAGTCAGTCCTGTCTTGTCTCCGCACAGTCCGTGGAGTTCTGTATGAAACAAACGGTGTGAATTTAAAAAACATTCCAGCTCCTATATTCGAAATATACAGTTGTTAAGCGAAGAACAAGCAGGTAAACATTTTGGAAGACCAGAGTGGCTCATGTTATTTACGCAGGATTAGCAGGAAGAAAATATTTTGGAAACTTCCCTGTTTCTAGGGAATAGATGGCAGAAAGGAGTACAGAGTAAGGGAGGGTGAATTGGTTCAGTCTGAGAGGCTGCGAAGCAGCAAGGCACAGGTGAGATACCTCCCTTATCCAAACAGCGAATAAGTGGCTGCAGGTGTGTGTCGTGTCCTGAGAAGTGGAGAAGGATTGTACCTGGTGCTGCCTCTGCTTCCACCACCGCACAGGATGAATGCTGTGTATAGTTCCCCCCCTCACTCAATTAATTTGCTCTAAATAACACGTGCTCCCCCATGTTAAAACCTCTTCCTTCTACCCATAGACGGTTAAGTTTGTGAAACATTTCTAGATTGAAAACATTGGAAAATGTCTAAGTAGGCTTTCCCATGAGAAAGAGAAGTGCACTTTGAACCCTGGCTTTGCTTGGGCAATGCCATGGGCAGGACCCTGCGGTGTTCTGGAGGCCAGGGAAGAGCTGAAAGCTGGGCAATGTGGGAGCCAGGAGAAATGGGTGCTGGGGTCACTGCCTGGCTCAGCTAACCCACAGGTTACACTGACCCTCACGTTACACTGTAACACAGGGCTGGCTCCTGACTTCAGGCGCCCCAGTTCAGTTTGCATTAGTTACTTTTTTACTGCTGGTCGGCACTGCTGCCCCAGAGATGTTAGTTAGCTGCTGGGGGTCGTGTGGCGAAACTCAGCTTGTGTAAGGAACCATCAAAAGGTTAAAAATGTTCAGGGAAATTGGTGTATTAGAATGAAGGGTATAAATGTCCTCTCACCTCGTGAGATCAGCTGTGTTCTGACATTAATTTTTTATGAGATTGATGTTACAATTAGTCTCAAAATAAAAGCACTTCTAGCTAAGTCCTTCAAAATTCAGCAGCTTGTTTGGGTTATTTTTTGTTTGTTTTCTTTTTCTTTCCCTTTCATCATGTTCAAGGTTTAACTGGTATCTCTAGCACAGGAGAGTTGGGGATTTGACATTTCCATTTGTCTCTGACTTTTATTTCATGGCCATCTTGCTTTTAAAATGGAAATAAATCTGACTGTGAACAAATACCTCTCAGAGAGAAATATGTATCTGTTAGTTTAATCTGCAACTGGCTCAGGGTTTTGTAGAAAAGAGGAAAGAAATCTGCCCTGTTTATTAAGATGTTGAAGTCTGTAGGGTATCTCATGTTGCCTCTTGATAATTAACCCTGTGTTCCTGAAAGCTGCTCATTATTTTATTGGATTTCAAGTTGCTTTTAAACAAAATCTGATCAACGTTAATTTCTGGGTTTTGATTCAGCTGGTCCTCATTGCCTCATGGCTTTCAAGAATGAAAAATTGAATATTTGGCCAAAATCTTACTAACCCTTCATGTGTTGTTGGGGTCCTGGCCTTCCTTTCTTCTCTGTTGGCATGTAAATGTTTCATCCTTGTTTTACCATGGCAGGATAACATAACCAGGATGAGAAAACCTTTCTGAAAATAGTAAAGCTGCTGCTCATGGAAACTGTTCTGAAATGTTAAGACAGGAAAGTCACAAAAGGAGGGGGAATCCATCTTGTTTCTTGATGATTCAGATAGACTGAAGAAAGGTGGAAAAGGACTGTATCCCCCCAAAAAGGGAGGTAGGGCAACATGCAACATTTATGCTAAAATTGAAGTTCTGAAATAATCTAGAAAACAGTGGAATAAAGAAGCCTAAATTTCTACAGGAACAACACAGCAGATAAAGAGGATTTGTGATTGATTCTGTCCTCCTCTGTAGAACCTGAGGGATATAGAATTTGGCATGCAGTCATGGACTAAAAGACAGTAACAGCAGACGGATCACCTTGGCTATGCAGCAGTAGCCTTGTCCTTGCTAGCAGTGATAGCCTCACAGTGCAAGAATAGAATGTTCCCTGTCTGTCCATCCAGCAGATGTTCAAGCATGTCCTCAATTTGATTAGGCTTAGGAATGCTGTTTTTCCCCCACATCTGTAAATTACTTATTCCCATCTAAGTGTGACCTCTGGTTTTAATCAGTTATGTAAACACTGGTAGATCCAGCCATGCTAGATATTTTACTAAATAAGCACGGTATCAAGCTGCTGAAAATCTGCTGGGGCTGAAAGCATGGGCTGGAGGCAGAGCTGGGGGCAGCCAGGCTTGCATGGTGAGACCTCAGTGATCCTACCTAATTTGTCTCTAAAAGCCATCATGGAAAGAAATGCTGAAATGTCAGGCCTAAACATTTCTCCGTTGGGAGTTAATTCCTACTGCATTTTTTTCTCATTGAGATGGGGGTCCAGTTTCCCTAAGTAGTTTGGAAATATCTAAAATACCTTCCCCTCTTTGGTATGTAACTGCACCAGAGCGCCTCCCTTATCGTGGAAGATAAAAGCCTGCTGGCTCTAGGGGGAGATAATGCTTCTCAGGGAGTTAGTGTTTCATTACACAATCGATTGTCTTTCAAGGTACTTGTCCCGTGGTTATCTTAAGTTTCAGCTCTGACCTGCAGTGCTGGAACTACTGAAGGAAAACGCCAATAGGGCAAATTTCATGTTTTATACTAAAACATGTATTTTTATTAATTTAGTACCTCCTCTGTCAGTACATAGTTCTGTGCAAATTGAACCACTGGACTGGTGCCTGGTTTGCCTGCAGCTCCAGAGCAGGCAGGGGTAACCAGCCAACCCCCCCAGGGCTGTGGGGAACAAAAGACATTGCAGCCAAGACTGTCAAATGCAGCTCCTAGTGGGATAGCTGGGGGATCACTGCAATCTAGGGAAAAACGTGGCTCCAGCTCACCTCTGTGCTCAAGTTCAGCTGATGGAGGAATTTTCTGTTGGCAGAAAATACATTGTTGCAGACTACAAACATATTCAAATGTTCAAAATAGATTGCGTGTCAGAGCTCAAGTCCCTCCCTAGTGCAGCTGCTGAATGGAGTCCTGAAAAACATTTTTCATTACAGTTCTTTGGTGTTACTTCCAGAATAAGGGTTATAATGTATCTAGCAATGTTGATTTATCAGCTTGAATGGAATGGCAAAGAAGTTCAGTTCAACTACAGTCAGTAGTTTCAGCAGCAGTAAGTCATATACTGACTTACTTCACTCAGACAAGAGCATCTTAACAGTGTCTGTTCTTAGACTGCACTAGGTCACTGTACCCACACCAGCTTTCAAAGTGTCACTGGGAACAGTGTGTAAAGTGCAGATTTGTGTACTCCTGCACCAACAACCTTGAATCTTTTTCAAGGCAAGATAGAGTGGCTAGAAATATGCAAATCTGATGACTTCAGCATTACTTGAGTAAATGTCTTGCTATTTAAGAATGGTGTGCTAAGTATAAAGGAAATCAGTTTGTGAAATCAGGTCTCTACTGAGGCATGGGAAAGCTGGAGATCTGGGTGCAACAGCATAGTAATCACTAAAGAAACTTCACTGAAGCTCAGCATTAGCCTCATTTCTGCCTGACTGGTGTGGGGAAGTAATTTTCTATTGACAAAATTCACTGAGAGATAAGCAAGAATAACCATTCTTATCTGCTTCATCAATGAACTGGGTGATTCAGTTCTAGCACAGACAGGACTAGTACCAAGCTCCTCCATTCTCCCATGGGACAGGCTGGTTGTGGCAGGGTGCTTTGTGTGCTTTAACCTTCCAGTGTTTCAGGGTCTTCAGATAAGGGAAGTTAACCCCCTCCATGCTGTCTCAGGAGTTCAATGTGCAAGGGAGATAGCTGAAAGGCCCAGCATGACTGCATCTGCCTGAGCCCTTTTACACTCATTTGGGGAAAATAACATATTATTACAGTTGAATGTTTCAGAGAGATTAGTTCATTACACAATTGAGACTCAGTTTCACTGAGCAACAGCAGAAACTGAGACAGAAGCAGAAGAGTTTTATAAGTTTATTGTAAAGACCTTTACAACCTCATTACAGAGATAAGGATATAAAATGGTGTTGTTTGGAATAATTAAGGCTGGTTGGTGGTCATCCAAATTTCACTGTTCAATGGAACTCAAGCAAGATAACTGATTTCTGACTGTACATATTTTTATTTGTGTTCCATCCTTACAGTGAGATCACAAGTTATTTCAAAGACTCAATGCCTGCTTATTATAAAATAAAGGACATTATTTACATGATGAAAGAAAAATTTCAGCATTTTAGTGGAATGGATGACTGATACTGCAACAGGTTTAGTCCAGGTATTTCCCAAGAATGTCACCATCTCTAAACAAGTAGTAGTCCTGCAAAGAAAAGAAACATTAGTATCTGACATAGCAGGTTTTTTGTTGGTTTGCAAAGCCTGTTTTGTTCTGAGGTCAGGGTTATCACACTCATGAAGTACAAGAGCAAAAGTGAGCTAACCAAGAAGTCAACATGTAGAGCTAGTCTGGAAAACATTCTTTTTGTTCATAAGATACTCTTTGGAGAGCTACCAAGTTACTACTTTTAGTAGCGGGAAGCACAAGAACTGTGAGAAAACAATTCTGCAAGCTTTCCCCGTCAAAAGCAAGGATAACCCCAGTGATTTCAGAGCCTTTCTGGGTTCCCTGTGATCTGCTTGACATATGGAACCATTTTGTCCACCCAGCAAAGATCAGATCAGAGGTTTCCTTTTATGCAGGGGCCAAAGTAGCAAATACAGGTACCAGAAGGTGGCTGGATCCCCCTGCTCCCATTTGAATGCCAACCCCTGCATTTCTGGAATGCTGCTAACACTACAAAGTAACTCCAATGTTTATTACAGGCAGTGTGGCATTTGGAGAACCAGCCTAATTTGCTCTCATGAAATTGGGAAACCTACCTTGTCTTCTAGTACAATCTTAGTACCACCATACTCTGGTAGCAAAACCTTTTCACCAACTTTTACACTCACTGGCTGAATCTCACCATTCTGAAGGAGATAAAAAAAAAAAGAAATCCTTAGAATTCCTCTAAACTACAACGATCCATCCACATATTAAAAAAAGTTCAGGAAATCGCAACAACTCTGCATTTAGTTTTGACTGTAAGTACTGTGAGGTCTTTATTTGACACACTGAACAGGACTTTACTTAAAGGACCATGAAACCCCTTTGTAAAATCAAGGGAGAAAGTCCATTTCTGTATCCTATAGCCAAGGCTAATTTCTCCAAGTGCCAGTTAAAAGCACCTTCCCATCTTTGTTACTTTGATCAACTTGTCACTGTTTCTGGCAAATCAGTTGTTTAGAAACACCTGACAAAGTTTAATTAAATTTTTGCATTATAAATAAAACATTAACACATTAGTCAAACATTATCACCATTTCACAACGTAAAGCTTTACAAATCAGACAGTGACGCAAACCAGCAGGGTATGTATGGAGGGGCTCATGGTAAAGAAGGGCCAAGTCATCATGCCCAGGTTGAAATTTAACCTGTTTTCCAGTGTTGCTGCTAACTCAACACTGCCTTGGTGGAGAAAAAGCCCTTCTGATGCTGAAGCCCACAGCCAGTGGCATTTTTGTGAAGACTGTTTTCTTTTATGGTTTCTGGATATGTAATCAACGTGCAAAATTAACAAAGTTATATGATGCTTATTTGGTTTGATTCCCAATTTTGTTTAGTCCAATAAGCCTAATCCTTATGGACAGTAACATTTTGCACAGCACAAAATACCACATTCTGGGATTCTACCCTTTTCAAGTTACAGAAATTTGGGCATGTAGTAATTTTAACTAAGAGGTCTGCTGGTCCTTCCAGGACCACAAAAAAACCCCCACTCCATTTTACAGCTAATGAAAGGAATGCTGGTATTCCAGGCCAGAGACAGTTAGGAGAATTTCCACTTCCTTTCTGAATCTGTACTTCCAACTTCAGCCATCAGTCACCCATTTTTGTGAGCTATCACATTTGCACTATAACCACCCCATTCTTATGGCAATATTCCAGCTACTCCCATCCCATTACTAATTCTACCCAAATGGAATGCTTCAGGATAGTTACCTTTCCTCTGGCTCCAGATCCAACTGCTACTACTGTTGCTTGCAGCACCTTTCCTTGAGATTTTTCTGGTATCATGATTCCTCCTTTGGTTACTGTCTCGGCCGCACACCGCTCGACCAGTACACGATCAAAGAGGGGAAGAAATTTCCTAAATGCTTTTCCCGCCTGGGAAAGTAATTGTACATTGTAACAAGAGGACTATTAGGAAAAAAAAAATGCAAGTTTAAAAAAAACTCCAACACATAGTGATTTCTCTTATGGGATAAATTAATAGTTTGAGAAAACCACTAGGCATTTATTTAACAGCAGCAAGCAAATACTACCTCTGATTGCATCAGAAATTGCTAAAGGCACAGGCAGATGCTGGGCAATCCTGACAGTTCAGCCTCAGGAAGATGTTCTCTAGCTGGGCAATAAACCACCCACAGATGGAGCAGACTCCTCTGGCTGGAAAGCTCTGCAGGCTTTTAACCCCAAACCCTTAACTGTTATAGTGCTGTGAGCACAACTATTGATTATACGAACTGTATTTATTCAGTTCACAACCAGATGTGAAGATTATTAAGGACCCCTTGGGACAGCTGCATCTGTATTTGTGGAGTGGCTTAAAGTAAAGAAGCAGAAGTCCAGTTGTGTGGCCCCTTGTCAGTCTTTTTCAGGTGCTTTGAAGACTTAACCTTTCATATAACGGTACGTGAAAATCCAGGAGTCTGAGCCTTGTCAAGTTACTTGTACTGACTTCTACAAATAGACTTTACAACAAAGTTTAGGTTCAAGCCCCTGGAAACAGGAAGGTAAGCACACTTCTGCTCAACTGCTTCTGTATCTGCCTCTGCTTAAACAGAGTCAGGGTGGGTTTTTTTGTTGAGTGTTCTTTGGGGTTTTTCCTCGCATTTGGTTTTGAGGTTTTTTTTGCAACTACTCACTGCTCCTTGTCTGCATTTCAGAAATATCAGTTTAATTCCCACGTGCTAGATATATGCAAGCACATGCATTTATCCCAAGGAGCAGGGGTCAGGAAGAAGGAACTTGCTTTGATTTATAAGGATAGATATGGCAACTTGCCAAGTCACATGGAGCTCCTGCTCCGCTAGACAGGTACCCAGAGCCCCTACTCGAAAGAGCTAGAAACAAGGGCCTGGCATCCGTGTGCCCTTTGCTGGCACTCACCAACACACACACACACACAGGTGGGAGAAAACACAGTTACGGGCAGAGCTCGAACAAAAGACAGCGCATGAAAGATGCCCGTCCCTCCAACCGCTGTCACTGCCACAGTGATGAAAGACAACAAAGGGAAAAGGCAAAAAGGTTGCTTATTGTGTCAGTTTTCATTCTGTAAAGACAGAACATCTCTTAAAAAAGAGGATCAAAGATGCTGTTTCACAGAAATAAAACTGCCAGACTTACGACCATGAACATTTTACACTAAGTTGCAATTCTTCACGTCACTATTATCGTAAAAATCAATATCGCTGAAAGAACAGGGGCAGTGCAGTCTTTACCCAGTTGTTCCTCAGTGTAAGTTCTCTATAAAAACTGTTACAGAGCACACAGCAGGAGCGCCCGGGGAGTGCAGCACACAAGGTTCATTTCTGTTTCTGCAGGATCACGCCGTGGCCTGCACGGCCCTCCCCGCAGAGCCGCTGTCCCCGGGCTGCTCCCACCATCGTGGCGGGAGGAACCCTCAGATGGCGTTTCTGGGCAGCCAAAGGCGGCCCCTGCGAACCCCCGACACGTCCCGGCCGCAGCCCCCGCGTCAGACGGTGTGGCGGCTTCTGCCGCACGTTCTGCGTGACCTTGCGGCGCTGCCCGCCCGCCACCTCCCCTTCCCTCGTTCCTTCTCTCCTTGCCTCCCGCCCGCCCTCCCGCCCTCGGCGCTGCCCGCGGCACGGACCGGGCACACCCGTGCGCGGCGGTGCGGCCGCGGCTACTCAGGGGCCCGGCAGCTGGCCGCGCCAAGGGGACGAGCAGGGGCACCGCCTGGCCCCGCGGCGTGTCGGTGCCCGCGGTGCTGGACGCGCCCTGCAAGACAGGAGGTGCAGCGGCGCTCGGGCGGCGGCCCTGGCGCTGCCCGCTCCCTCCCTCCCTCACTCACCATGGCGCTGCCGCTCTGCCCGCACCACTGACCGCGCTGCCGCCAACACACACGTGAAGAAGGTCATGGTCTGCGCATGCGCGCCCCGCGCCCCGCCCCCCGGCGGGGCCATCTCCCCCCGCGCCGGCCCCGGATGCCTTCAGGGCCACCGTTTGTTTTCGACTACTGGGGCTACGTCCCGGTCCCGGCGGCGGCCGCGCTCCGGCGGCACTGCGGACCCGCCGCACAGCGCCCGCCGCGCCCCGGGCCGGGCCCCGCCCGGAAGTGAGGTCAGTTCACCTCTGACCCGCGGCGGGCATGAGCGTTCCAGAACGTTCTGGAATCGGCGGGCCCCGGAACATGAGTGCTTCATGCTGCAGCCCGTAGCGCATGCGCAGAGGCGGCCAGCGCCCCAGCACTGCAGGCGGGCCTTGGGTGGGCGCGGCGGCCATGCTGGTTCCGGGGCCGGGCGGCCGGGGCCGCACATGGGCTGGCGGTGGCGGGGGGCGGGGCCGAGGCGGTGAGTGCCGAGCGCCGCCCGCCGCCGCCGCCGCGCCTGACGTGCCCCGAGCCCGCAGAGCCGCGGAGCTGCCCCCGCGCTGCCGCAGGTGAGCGCCTGACAAGGCCGGAGGCGCGCGCCCGGCCCGGCCCGGCGTGGCCCTGCCCTGCCCTGCCCGGGGGAACGCGGCGGCTGTTCCCGCGCGGCCGCGGTGACCGCGGGGGCTCCACGGAGGGAGCGGCCGGGCCCGGGCGGCGGAGGCGGGGGGCGGCCGCGGGGTCGCCGTGCCCGGGCGGCGGGAGTGTGGCCCACAGCCCCCGCGTGCCGGTGGCGGGCCCGGGGGGGGCGGGTGGCGCTGACCTTGCTGCGCGTGTCCTGCAGCAGCGGCCACGTGCCCGCGGGGCCCGGGCCGGCGTGGGGGCCTGGCGGGCCCGGGGCGGCCCGGCCCTCACCTCTGTGCCCTTGGGGGGTGGCGGCGGGCGCGGGAGCCTTCCCGGGCACCCCCGGCACCGCCGCGCTGGGCACTCGGAGCTGCGGGGGCCCCGCGCTGCCCTCGCCGTGTCCTGCCCCGCCGCCGGGAGGGCCCGCGGGAGGAGCGCGGAGGCCGCGCACGGGGGAGCTGCTGCAGCGCGAACCTCGCCGTGGGGAGCGGGGATCGAAGCCTTGTTCGCTGCAGCTGCTTCTGTGTCTCGGTTCCAGCCAGCCGAAAAACTAAAGGCTCATCAGGATCACCGGCTTTACTTCCTAAATCCATTTCCCTTCTTTTACTGTAGAAGCAGCTGTGAGAAGCCATCCTGCTGATTTTTTTTCTCTGCATTTGTTTTAATCTTTCAGACATGCTCCGTTTATCTACAGTACTCGGTCAGATCAGACCAGTGTCCAGAGCACTCGCCCCCCATCTAACACGAGCCTATGCAAAAGATGTGAAGTTCGGAGCAGACGCCAGAGCTCTGATGCTACAAGGAGTAGATCTTCTAGCAGACGCTGTAGCTGTCACCATGGGGCCAAAGGTAATCGGAGACTTAACACTGACCTGGTTGAAAACACCATAGCATAAAAGTTTGTTAGCTTTCCCTAAGTGGAGCTGCATGATTGCATCTGCAGAACCGCAGTGCAAAGGGTGAGGGGTATGGACAGGCTGCCGAAAGCTGCAGGCAGCTGAATTCCCATGTTTGTCACCTGAAGCCTCACAATAGTGCACGTGCTTTTCATGGTAGCAAATTAAAATCACTCGGATTACTGTGAAAGGTGCAGTGTAGTGGTTTGAAGGTTACGGTGATGTGCATAATGTGTTACTACCTCAGTTGATAGCTTGTAACAACGCAGTAGATAATGTAACTGTCTGTGTTGTGGGGTGGGTTAATCAGCATGTGGAGTTTTCTGTTTCTTGGGGGCAGATGGGTTGTTTTTACAAATTACAGTTGTTAATCAGGGGGTTTTTTTAGTATTAATGGGGTGAGAAACACATCCATAGTGTAGTGTTGAGTGTTCAGTTGGCTGGTAAATGTTACCAGCTTCAGTGAAATGCCGTGGCGGTGGCATTCCTTCATGTTACACTATATTCTGTCCTGTGAGTTCTAGGTCTCTTGAGAAACTGGCTCTGGTATCCTGCATAGTCATGCAATGTGCAGTAAAGCTTGAAATGAGCTTTGTTTTTAAGGAAGAGACACTGATTTTCTTTGGGCTTGTGTGAATGTCTGTTCCATGTAGTACATGTGCATGGTAGTTCTTCTCAAGGCTGTTCTGCCTCTGTAATGTAATTCATGTATTTTCTGTATGTTTTTAGTGTTCTGTTAGGTTTATTCAAAGGCAAAAATGCCATAAGATGAGCAGATGGAGGTTAAGGAACGTGATGTCAGCAAGCTGTGTCTGTTTTCCCTAAACAAACGAAGTTTAAGTGTGGTTAGTTAATTCAACTTCTGTTTTTTTTGATTCTGCTACTTTGTGAGTGCATTGGCTTAAGGGCAGCTGCTGATGCAACTTTGTGTAACCTTATGGGTTTTTGTTCCAGTGTTCTCACTTTTTCTGCTGTTCTCTATGTATTTGTAGAAATCTGGGGATTGTACAGCAATGCCTGACTGTGCTTTTAGTGTTTTTAATAAATATCAATCTGGTGAGGAGACTTCCTTTAGGTACTGTTCTGCATTTTAAGGAATGTGGTTTGTGGTCTCACACAGTCTTTTGATAATGCTCCAAAGTGTTCAACAGAACCAGTTTATGTGAGAGCTCAGCTTCTCAACATGCAGGAGTATTCCAAGTGCACGTGTGTTTACTGGTGGTGTTCCCTGCTTCAGGAACATAAATTTTGTCCTTTCACGTGATTGGAGAGAAATAGGTTTTGTTGTGCCATTCCTCTCAAAGCTGCAAACCAAATATTTGGTTTGTAGCAAAATATAGAATAAAATTAGGCAAAACTAGAGAGACTACATGAAGAACTTCCTAGTAGCAGGATCCACCAGAGAAGAGTTTTCTTATTCTTGAACCACTTTTAGATTTGAAAGTGCAGGTCAAATAAAACAGTGGTAAGCAGCCAGGGTATGAATTATTTGGCATAGCTTTTTTATGTCACAGAGGTAAATTTACGTAAGCTGTTCCCCAAGTTCAGCCTGAGTAACTGAGGCGTAACCTTTCCTCTGTAGCTCCGAGGGGTGGCTGTACTTGGGGAGCAGCCCGTGTCTGGCAGGCAGCCCGAGTCAGCTCAGTGGCTGAGGCAGATGTGCTGGGCTCTGTGCAGGAGCACAGTAGGCGCTGCAGGGGAGTCCTGGGCTGGCTTGGCACGTGATCCCAGCTCCGGGTGGAGCTGGAGCCACACTGGGGCTCGAGCAGCCATGGCAGGAGCCAGAGTGGTCAGCCCTGAGCTGGACCTGACAGACAGGGTGAGAGCACTTGTGCGGGGTGAGAGCACTTGTGCAGGGTCCACTGGGAGCAGCAGAGCTGGGTGCTCTCCCTTCCCTCTTCCAACAGCTCCAGCTGTCAGGATAGCTCAGGAGTTTCAGGGCAGCAGTGGAGCAGAGGAGGCTCCTTGTGTTTCTGCTCCCTCCAGCTAAAACTGGAACGTGATTGTTTGGGGCAGCTGTTCAAGCTGTTGAATTCATCTGGGAACAAGCAGTCTTCTTGTGCAGGTGCATTTGCCCTGCATTCCCTGGGTGGTTCACAGTTTCCCCTGTTAACTGTGTCCGTGTATGTTGGGTACAATAGTCCAGCTTTTCAGTTGGATCTGAATGTGAGCTAAGAGAAGAAAGGCTTGGTAACTTGCAGTGTTTGAGAAATTAATGTAACACATTAAGACAAATTTGTTAAGTATTCTCAATTTTCTTTGCTGGTCACCAGTGAGGTTTGCAAGTCTCTACTTTTTTTTCTTTCTAGCACATGCAGCAAATTGATCCTTGTATTACTTTTCTCAATCACAAAGACTTTTTATTGTGGTTTAATAGAAATTTTGCAAGTTTAGTTCTTTGTGTTGCTGTATATTTAATTTTCGGGTAAAATATTAGTGTTAGAGGGAATCTCTTCAGTTATTTTTGTCTGTAAGGCCAGTCTGTCTTTAGTTGCAGACTGTGGTATTAAGCATTGTGGCTTAGGAATGAAGCCTCATTCTGTGAAAGCATGAAACCTTGGAGCCATTTTTCCAGTTGTGGAGAACCTTGGTAGTGTTTGCTGAAAAGTCCCAGCTGAAGGCTCTGTGCAAGGTGTTCAGCTGTGGCTGTTCAAAAGGATCTTCATCTTCAGCTGAGCTCTTAAGAGTAACGTGCTGTGGGTTGGCTTTGGTTTAATACTTGTTCTTTGTCACCCTAGGGAAGAACAGTTATTATTGAACAAAGCTGGGGAAGCCCCAAAGTGACAAAAGATGGCGTGACAGTAGCAAAGGCAATTGACTTGAAAGACAAATACAAAAATATTGGAGCCAAGTTAGTTCAAGATGTTGCCAACAACACGAATGAAGAAGCAGGAGATGGTACCACTACTGCCACGGTACTCGCACGTGCTATTGCCAAGGAAGGCTTTGAGAAGATCAGCAAAGGAGCTAACCCAGTAGAAATTAGGAGGGGTAATTTTTTTCCCTTGTTTTTAATGTTTAATCACAGTCATCTATTTTTCATATCCTGAATTTGACTTTATGAATAAGTTGCCTTCTTTTTGAAGAGGGCCACATATATGAAGAGCCTTTATATGAAAAATGATGCTTAGAGAACATACTTGTTTCTATTACCTTGCTGACTCTGAACAATCCTTCATTTTTCTAGTCATTTTTTTATTATTTTATATGCAGTTAACTTACTTGTCATAGGTAAACTCCTATTTCTGCATTTACTGCTGCCGTGGAAGGCAATTTGTGACAAATTTCAGTCATGACAAAATATCTCGCACCAATTCCAAAAAAGGTCACCAGATACACAAAAGGCAACATAGAACTAGAACTATTGGGTTTTGGACATGCAAACTTGATGCATTTTTGCAGTGTGGACTTTTTTTTTGTAATGAAACCTGTTCAGTGGGGTAGGTGGGTGGGTGGTTTGGTTTTTTTCTGTGCTGTATACCTTGTTTTGTTCACTCACAAGTATTTTCTCCATGTTTAGGGGTGATGCTTGCAGTCGATGCTATTATAGGTGAACTGAAGAAGCTGTCTAAACCTGTTACAACTCCAGAAGAAATTGCACAGGTTAGAAAAAAAACTCAATGAAACATAACCCAAGTTTACACAGCTGTTCAGAAAAAAGTTTTGGGCAGTTAGGTTTAGTGGAGTTGGGTTGTGTGCATGTGACACCTGGGTATTTTTCTTTAAACATGAGGGTTGAAGTTATGTTTTGATGAGTGATCTTCATGGTTATGCTTTCTTGTTCCTATTTTAACATGTCCAGTATTCTGCCTTCAATTACACTGCTGGAAGTTGCTTCAGAATTAGGTTGTTTTTTTCACCTTCAAGTTTCATTCCTAAGTGGGGCTTGAAAACATAAATTTGTGTACTTGGGAGGAATTGATGAGAGCAAAGCTGTGTTTGTGGATGGGAGGTGAAGGCAGAGTTTGGAGGATGTGGCAGATCATTCAGGTTGAGGTGGGTGCCCAGCTGGGTTTTGGGCACCGGGTGTGTTGGTCTCTGTGGGTTGTACCTCCCTCTGGCTGCAGATTCAGGTGGTCTGTGTGTGAGTCCAGTGCAGGGAATCTGGCCTTGTGCTGGAGCTCTCCAAGAGCTGTGAGCCCTTCCAACAGAGATCTTGGGTCCTGGGGTGGGTGTGCTACAGTCAGCTGCCATGTCTTGTCACATGTTAATTGAAAATGGTTATCCTGGTTTTCCTTATAGTGGGAAACAAATTACTTGTGTTGTGAAATGAAATTAAATGCTTTACTGTTTCAGGTTGCCACGATATCAGCAAATGGAGATCAGGAAATTGGCAATATAATCTCTGATGCAATGAAGAAAGTTGGACGAAAGGGTGTGATCACTGTCAAGGTAAGAACTGGCCAACATGCAGACTAAGGGCAAGGTGACTGTCTTTTCTCCAGTTAGGGCTGTGTTTTGTCTCATGGAATGTAGCTGCTGCTGCTCACATGGTCTCCCACTATAATTCCTCCCCATCTCTCTTAGATCAGGGTTTGAACATCGTTCCTTTTATTTGGAAAGGAAGCACATGAAAACTGGTGTGTGGTTCAGAGGCTGTCCTTCTGTTGTGCATAGTATGCTAAAGTTATACTTGTGCTTTTGGTAACAAAGAAGGGATCTTTTAATGTGGACTTTGTTGCATCTAAACAGGATGGAAAAACTCTAAATGATGAATTGGAAATCATTGAGGGTATGAAATTTGACAGAGGCTACATCTCTCCATATTTTATTAATACAACCAAAGGTGAGTTACCAATAACCCATGTCATATACTTTACAGTGGCTCTTGTAAATTGCAAATAATTATAATTATACTTTACAGTCCCTTATGCTTGTGCCACAGAAAATAGGGCAGGGGGTCCTTTCCCATCAGGAAATTTTAACTTGGTAAAAGCTTGGAGTTTTGGGGGTTCGCTTTCCTCTCTGCACAAAGAGAATGATCAACATCAGGCTGGACCTGCAAGAACAATGCAGGACTGAAAGTGAGGTCTTGGAGAAAAGAATTTGTCTCATTTTTTAATGCAGTTTAAAAAGTGCAGCTGTTGCTCCAACATAGCTGTTGAAGTTTAAAGAATGCTTGGTGTTTTTGTAATGGAATTGTTTAGATAATGTGTGCTGTTTCTGCAGGGCAGAAATGTGAATTCCAGGATGCTTATGTTTTAATCAGTGAAAAGAAAATTTCTAGTGTACAGTCCATAGTTCCAGCTCTTGAAATCGCCAATGCTAACAGGAAACCTTTAGTCATTATTGCTGAAGATGTTGATGGAGAAGCTCTCAGCACTCTAGTCTTGAACAGGTGAGGCTTAAAATCCATTCTTTTAGACAAATACTGGTTTTTTTTATTATTTCCATCCTTTTAAAGGAGTACATACAAGAGAGCGTGTTTAATATTTCTGTGGTGTAGTGCTGTTTGTTCTCTTGTCTGTGCCAAAGAAACAGCAGCTTTGGACATCACCATACTTTGTGTCAACTCAGACAGAAACTCAGTTGTGTCTTAACTACTATTTTGGGCAAAATCAGCTCAGTTCATGAAGGTGTCTTGTTTGCTTGATTGGTGGAGCTGTACTGAAATAATTGGATTTAGTAATTAGACTCGTTTTCTGAACACATTTGGAATGTTGTTCTCTGAATTTTTCTCTTCAGGCTGAAGGTTGGCCTTCAGGTTGTTGCTGTAAAAGCACCAGGTTTTGGTGACAACAGGAAAAACCAGCTTAAGGATATGGCAATTGCTACCGGTGGTGCTGTAAGTAATGATGTTTTAAGTAGGTTTTTGCTCTAAGAAACGTTAATGATATTTAAGGAGGAAAATTAATGTGTATTTTTAGGTCCTTTGCTTGTATTTTATGGGCTGCAGGCTGTGTTCTGTCTTTCAAAAATGTAACAGTAACTCTAATATTAGAATCTTCCTGTTTTTTTAAAATGTAGACACTGAAAATTGCTGTGTAATACAGCCCTGGCCAACCTTGTAACTGACTGAAATCACACGTGATTTCCTTGCAGGATTTAGACTGTTAAAGGGAAGGAGGAACTCCAAGACAGTATCTTAGAAATATAGCAAAGCTTTCTTGCTGCCTTATAAGACTGATTGTCTCACAATTGCCTGAACTCAAATGTGGCAAATATAATAACTGAAAATGTGTAGAATTGACTGAATGGTTTTCTTAGCTCTAAACTTTGCATATACTTGGTGCACTGATTAATGTCCCTTTATGTGCCTTTTTGTTACACATACTTCAAAATCATGACATCATACTGGGACACAAAGGAGGCTATTGAAATAAAACTTCATGTTTAAGCTAACTGCAGCACAAAGTAACAAGCCAGCAAACTGTTTTAAAGTCTGTGAAGTGCCAGTATTTTTAACTTCTCAAAATACACTGAGGTGACCGGTGACAGGACCTGAGGAAACGCCATGAAACTGTGTCAGGGGAGGTTTGGGTTGGATATTAGGAAGAGGTTCTTCACCCAGAGGGTGGTTGGGCACTGGAACAAGCTCCCAGAGATGTGGTCACAGCACCACAGTTCAAGAAGTGTTTGGACAGTGCTCTGTAATGGTGTAATTCGTGGGTTTGTCCTGTTCAAGGCCAGGAGTTGGACTTGGGTGATCCTTGTGGGGCCCTTCCAACTCAGGATGTTCTGTGAGGACTGTGTAACACTACTTTACTTCCCAGGCACTTTGAATCAGTGAGCTACATGAGTCAGGTGCGAGTGAGAAGCTGCTCATTTTCCATTCCATGAGTCAGTTTGTGAGGTACCTGCGTGCCTGGACTCCTTTAAGGAGAAGGGAAGAGTGTTGTTCAACTGCAGTAGTGTGATTATTTTGCACCATTAGTTGTATGTGTTGTAAAAAAATTGATGTATGGGGAACCTGTGAATTCCAGCTTTTCACATAATTTCTTTCAGGTGTTTGGAGAAGAGGGTTTGAGCCTAAATGTGGAAGATATTCAGCCTCACGACTTCGGTAAAGTGGGAGAGGTCATTGTGACCAAAGATGACACGATGCTTCTGAAGGGGAAGGGTGAAAAGGCTCAGATTGAGAAGCGCATTCAAGAAATTATCGAGCAGCTTGAAGTCACCACCAGTGAATATGAAAAGGAGAAGCTCAATGAGCGATTGGCCAAACTCTCTGATGGAGTAGCAGTATTGAAGGTATTAAGAGATAATAATGAACTAAAACTGTGTTTAGGTTTCTTGACTGCTGAGGTACAGAAGGCTGCCAGCACGGGAGAGGCTGGATTGGCTTTTTGGCACTTGTCAGTGCTCTTGGTTGTTTAGTTTGGGGGCAGCAGTGTTTAGCCAGCAGTGCTCTCCCACCCGGGCTCCTCGTGTGGGCCTTGACGTGTGCCTTGCTGCTTGTAGGTGGGCGGCACGAGCGACGTCGAAGTGAACGAGAAGAAGGACAGAGTCACTGACGCCCTGAACGCGACCCGCGCTGCCGTGGAGGAGGGCATCGTCCCGGGAGGGGGCTGCGCGCTGCTCCGCTGCATTCCAGCGTTGGATGCCTTAACCCCAGCCAACGAGGATCAGAAAATTGGTGAGGAAGTTACTGGAATGTGTGTGGAAGTGTTGCGAGTAGCCTTTGTCCTGACTTGAGGCTTTCTCAGATGAAATGCAGGTTGCTTCCAGTGAGTTTTTAGTTACTTGATCTCAGGAACCTCACGCCCCCTTGGTATGGTGGTCTCTGCTTTTCAGGGAGAGGGAGGTTTCACTGAGTGCCTGACTTGACTGTGAAAGACCCAGTAACACTAAAGCAGCAGTGCCCCCTGCAGAGAGTGGCAAATGGTTAAAGTTGAGAGCTGACTGTTCCCAGCCATTGCAGAGAGATGAAAAATCTAATAATGCTTAAGAGATTGTGTGGCAAATCAAATGGAAAAAGGCTTTGTGCCATGTTACACATAATGAGTACTCCTGACTTCTTCAAAATGTAGTAAAACTAAAATGTGTGTGAATATCCTGCAAAGGTTTCATTTGTTGACAAATGTCAAGTAGCAGAGAACCTTTCCTCCTGGAACTGATACAAATAGATTATGTTTTTGCTCAGAGTGTTCTCTGTATTGATCTCCAGCAGCTCGTGCAGGCAGGCCTTGGCAGTGGGAGCAGTGTATGCAAAACATAGCTCTGACCACCCTTTTTCTTGCAGGGATTGACATAATCAAGAGAACACTGAAAATCCCAGCAATGACTATTGCAAAGAATGCTGGTGTCGAAGGATCATTGATAGTTGAGAAAATCCTGCAGAGCCCGTCAGAAGTTGGCTATGATGCAATGCTTGGGGACTTTGTAAATATGGTAGAAAAAGGAATCATAGACCCAACAAAGGTAACCTAAAGGTCTTAATTCTCAGCTTCTTCTCCTCCCGGCTCCTGTGACAGCCAGCAGGCATTAAGTTATTTCTCCCCTGTTTTAGGTGGTGAGAACTGCTCTGATGGACGCCGCCGGTGTCGCGTCTCTCCTATCAACAGCAGAAGCAGTGGTGACTGAGGTTCCCAAAGAAGAGAAGGAGACGGCAATGGGAGGAATGGGTGGCATGGGCGGAGGAATGGGAGGTGGCATGTTCTAATTCCTGGGGTAGGGATGCATCATGAGCTGTGCTGTTGAAGACTGACAGTTCTGACTTTAAAAACTTGAGCTATCAGTGTCAGAGGGTGGATAGTGACTGAAGTGAGGCTGGTGTTGAAAAATCACTGTAACCATCAGTTACTGGATTTCATTTAACACACGTGTAATTGTTTACAGTCATTGTCCATGCCTACAGATAATTTATTTTGTATTTTTTGAATAAAGACATTTGTACATTCCTGATAACTGGGTGCAAGATCCATCTACCGAGGTCCTGATTTGAACTTAATTAAGGCACTTGATATTTTATTACAGAATTTCTTGGTGCTTGCCAGTACTAGGAAGAACTTGGAAGCCACTGTGCGTGAGACTAGACAATTGTGTACAAAGTAGGCAAATAGAGTTATGTGACCTTTATGTAATAAACTGCTCAAAAGTTACAAAAATGTATCACCTTTTTCATCTGCCATAGTTATGGGAGAGCCTGGACAGCCTGCCTCTAGGATTTACTAGAAATAGACACTTAATGCTTGAAAAAATGACAGGGCATTTCACACTGAGAAACATTCCTTTGTCTAGAATGTTTCTGAGAAATGCAAGTGACTTTAATTTTGGTAAGAAATACCTAAGCTGAACTGCACTACAGTTCTTTGAAATATTAAACAATGCTCTGAAAACAAGGCACGTGCACTGGCTTTATTTTGCCCTGTCTATGCTGGTTGTTTCATGTGCTTGAACAGGCCCAGTGCACCTTTCACAGTTCAGAGGAAGGGAAGTGCCCTGAGGGTATCAAACAGGTAAGTCTTGCCTAAGAAAGGGTTTGGGGAGGGTTTAACCAGTTCCTTTGATCAGATGTAATATATGGTTACCTCCTCACTTTAAGCCTTCCAGTCTTGTCTTCCTTTCTGGTAATGGGTTGCAGAATTTAGTTATTTTGCGCTAGATGCTGTTTTACCATTAGAAATGTTGCTTTGCCACTTACTGGGTTCTTTGACCTGACAAAGCTAATACCTGTGATGTGTAAAGTCGTCTGCCTTCCAAACTGCAGGACAATGGTGTTCCCAAACTTCTGTATGCTCATCTCTGATTGCCTCAACAAACGAAATTGCTGTACAATTTCTCAGTGCTGTAAAACTGACCTCAATCCAGCTGTCACTTTCCTCAGCTTCCTGCCCTTAATAACTGTCCTTCACAGAGGGGACATGTGACATGCCAACTCCTCTTTCTGGAAAAGTAAACGATCTGAAACTATTTGAGGGCTGTCTTTATTCTGAAACATACCTTCCTATGTTACATAACGTGCTGTCCTGTAGTAACCACGTGGGTTACAGACACTTTGGAGAAAGGAGCAGCTTCAGCACCTCACCTAGAGCTTCACCTAATTTCAGCAAGGAAATTGGGTAATGTAAGGCAGCACACAGTGAGGATTTAAAATCTATTCAAACCTATTCACCTGTGTTTCTTCAGAGACTGGAAAGAATAATTATGGCAGGGACAGAAGTACTGAATGTGGATTTAATCAGGACAGGTGGTGCTATCGTAATGGGCTGATAATAAAATGGTAGTGTAGTAATGAAAAACCCCTAAGAACTAAGGGTTTTAGTGCTCTTGTATGCTTTTTAATGACAGCTGGCTGTGGGTGTGCTTGGCTGCAGGGAGCAGAGGACATCTTGTTCCCTTCTTCCAGGGAGGACAGTACTGTGGTCCCTTGCTCTCAAAGAGGTAACACTTCCTTGTTTTACAGTGTGGGAACTGTTTGCATTAGATGAGTAACTAACTGAAGTGCAACTTTAAGGGTGCAGGAGTAGGGGGGGGCAAGCTCAGCCTGCCAAATGTCCTACAAAGTGATCGGTGTCTGGAGCCCAGACAGATCCACTGGGAACCCCTGGCTGTAGCTGAGACTGCTGCCCTCAGATTACAGTACTCCTTATGTGTATCCCCTGCATTTGGTTTCTGACAGTTGAGGGTGCTCTATAGCACTTGCAGGTCCGTTCAGAAGCAGCCAGAGATTCCCAACTCACCTTTGCCATTCACCTGGATTGAAAGCACCCACCACTCGGTGCCTGGCAAAGCGTTCCATTCTCTGTGAAGCCAGAGTGTCGGTTCCCCTTGGCTTGGCCAGAGCTGGCTGAGTTGATGCTGTTAAATTACAGTCACACTACTAATAACTTAAACTTGAGTTAATATGTTACAGTGCTAGAAGAAAAATCATGAGCTTGGATAAGGCAGAACTTGGACCGTGATTACAGGAGCCGTGTGGCACGTTAACGGCAGCCTGAGATATGTTGGGTTACGGGAGCTGCCGGTTGTCTGTTACTGATAAGGCTTTAAGTTGCACTTGATTGCAGCTTCTGAACTTTCTATACAGGTCTGGCTGAGCAGGTGTGTTTGGTATAGTATAAAATCTTAACACACAGCCCAGATAAGAAATAGATGCCCCAAAGGTGGAGCATGGCACTTAGAACAAATGAAGTGTACAAACAAGGTTATAACTGAGGTGGTTACAGTTGTCCCTTTACGTCTGATGAACTTCATGGAGCATCAGCTCCCGAGGTATGCTGGTTTCTGGGCCATGGAGTTTGGATGCTCTTCTTTCAAAGGCAGCAACCATCTGCTTTACCACTTCATCAAAAAACAGTGTAGCAAGTTTTGAGTGTAGAAGTGAACGGAATTCAAAAGAAACCTGTTTAAGACAATAGAGAAGAATTATTTTTCCTGTTATCTGCTGTTGTGATAAAATGCTGTTACAAATAGACAACTCTTAAAGAATCTCTAGTGAAGTTTTCAAGTAAGTTGTGGGAGAAAGAACAGGTTGTTCTGAGGTAAAGGTGAGTGTGTCTGTGAAGAAAAGCTGTGTTCCTTGGTGTCAGGACTGTTCCCCTGGGCTTTAGAATTAGAAGAATCCTTTCATTCAGCTCTCTGAAGTAATCATTTACCTAAGCTGTCTTTAATAAATAATGTATTACAAAACAGATTTAGGATAATGAAAAACTACTGACAAACAATAACTTTGTGCACAGGATTCACTTGGGGGACTAAAAGTTGTCTGAAGAAAAATCCTGCATGACAAGACAGCAGACTTACAGGTAAGCTGGAGCACACCCAAGAGACTTAAAAGCAGCTTGAAATAGTTACTTATTAAATACCAATATTTTAAATCAGTCCTTATTGGTGGCAGTAGTTCTGGTATGTTCAAACAAGCAGTTTACTAACTAAAACTACAGATTTGGTTTGTTTTGTATCTCCCACCTGAACAGCTCCCACTCCCCACCTGACATGGGCAGGCAATGGAATGGATTGAGATTGAAGTATTTGTGTCATCTCTGAGAAATCAGCAGATTCAATGCCAAATGGAGCAAATAGAGCTTCTCCCAAATTCCTTATGAGCAATGCACATTAACTACAAAGCTGTAGAACAGAAGTAACTAAATGACTTGGCCCAAAAGCCAAGTGTAGCTTCATTTACATTTTCTTGACCTCAAGCAACAGTAAAATTAATGTGTATTTTGTAAGTCAGAGACTTACCATTCAAGGCATGCAGAGTTCTGCAGAGCAGGGATAATGAATCTGGCATCATGCTCTGGAATTTCGTAAATCTTGAGGTGTGGTGCATTTATATACATACACTTAGGAAGTTTGCAGATGGTAAGAGTGGTGGTGTGTTTCAGTCTATGCACCAAATCATTTCAGAGCTGAAACCAAACTAGGGAAGTTCCCTGCTGGATATGTTTGTCTCCTGGAATCAGGCTGGCAAAACAGGATACAGCAGCTTCTGGGAACTGGCATAACCCAAAACTCAGGTAACATTTTCTAAAGCAAACGAGTGTTCTTGAAATCAAAGTTTTCTCTCGAATATCTGTAATTGCACGGCGTGTTTTGAGGAGTTTGTTGTGAAATGCTTATCATTCCTGTCTCCATGTGCCCAGAGGCAGAACTAGCAAGGGTTAAGGCCCTAGGGAGGCAGCCCCAGCTCAGCTGGCTGCACTGGCTGCTGCTGCCTCAAAAAGGGCTGAGCAGTAAGATGTGTCCACAGTGTTCCCCCAAGACACAGAAAATGTCCATATCAAGTGCAGTTTTTACTCCCTTTAGGTGACCTGAAATGTCAAAAACGTGGCTTTGGTGTGGGGGTGGGTTGTGTGTTTCCTCACAGAGTCTGTGTTTAGATTATAGGTTTAAATAGTTGTTTAATTCAAGTTTTCTCAACTTGGATTTTTATGGCTTGGGATTTAGGATTTGGGTTATAAGCTAGCTTATGTACTGGTTAGTAGTAGGAACTGGCACTTATTTCCCTGGAGAAATTCAAATATCAAGAGCAAATAATGTGCAAACATCATGAACAAATCCTATGAGAAATGTATTTTTTTGAGTGCCACTAGATTAATTTTTATTCTTGAACCGTAAGAAGTGAAATACAGCAGTAAGCTGAAAGTTTTTAACCCAAAGAGGTTAATGTGCTAGTTTCAAAATACCCAAAAAGCTTTTTCCTATTTACTGAAGATAATTTTCAAAGTAGAATATTCCAGTAGATGGCAGCAGGATTAACCCATCTCTGTGCACTTTTGCAGCCTGTTGTGATCCCCAGCTTAATTATGTGCTCAATGCAGCTCCTACACCTTATGCTATAAAATGCAAGAAAAAAATGTGATGACAGACTAAACAGACAACACTGAAAAGCAATAACTGGAGTGGAAAACAACTTGTCTGGGAGTAAAATCAGGCTCAATCAGGTACTGGATTTAAAGAGCAATAGTTTGGGCTGCAGTGATATCCCATCACAGATTAGAAAGATTAGACAGGAAAAATCTTTTATGCCAAAAGGAAAAAGTAAGACTTAAAATACATGACAGAGTAAAACTGAAAGCCAGGAAATCAAATCAACCAAACTGCAGGCCCAACAGGACAGATGGTACCAGAAAGTAGGTGCTCTCCCAACTTAGGCTGTAGAAAAATTAAAGGAAACAGCAAACTATGTTTAGCATTTCTCCCTCTGGATTTGACTGTCTGAAAACTTCAGCATGTTTAGAACTGTATGGTGAGAGGTGCCCATCCTCAGACTGTTTTCTGATACCTGGAAACCTCACAAGAGATTCCTGTTTCTAAAGGACACTGTAGTGGTTTCTGTGTGGTCAAGTTTGCAAAATACTTTTGGGATAGTATTGACTAAAACTAACTTGTTTTCTGTGTATTTGTGTTTAACAAAAAGTACCAGGCATTTAAAAAAAAACCCACACAGTTGAAGACAGTGTTTCTAATTAAGGCAGTGCTCCTTAATTACGATACTTACTGAAAAATCCAATGTACATGTCCTTGGATATCCAGGGATACCTGGGCTCAAACGCCACACTGTTTCCAAGTGATTAAATAGTTTTCCATCTGTGCACGATGCCTAAAAGAAAATTTGAAAAGTCAAGCTGCAGTTAGGCTTTTACAAACGTGACAAGCTGGTATTACTGAAGTTTGCATTTGCATTTCTTAGGCAGTGATGGTCACGGCAAAGTTGAAACTGTTCTCGCAGCACAGCCAGCATAAGGTCCCATTGTGTCATTTATGGCAAAATAACTGAGTCCCTTTTAAGGGAGGGGGGAAATTTGTGTCTTGAGCATCATGAAACAGATCTGTGGCATGATACATGGAACATCATGCTAGTTATGTACCAGGATTTTGAACAACACTGCTTTAAGCAAAGGATATGGATATTTACTGGGGATTTAGGTAGATATGCTTTGTTACATGTATAGAATGTTTTAGATACTGATATATGGACTGGTAGCTTTGGCCATAGGAATGGTTAGCCCCAAGACAAATGTGTTTGAAGACAAACTCTGAAGATCCTCTGTCACAAGATCCTGTTGTGGACCAAGAGCTGCCACAAAGTCAGTAGACCATACACTTGAGCTCATGATCAGCCTATACTCTGCCTTTGGGTTCCAGGCAAGCCCTATTTGGCTAGTGCTTTAGGAGGGCTTGCAAACAGTCCTTTAAAACAGTAAAGTATTGGCAGTAGTTTGCATTATAATTTTCATGGCAATAGTGTCTTTATTTTCACTCATTTTGCTTTTGGCACATAGAGCTAATTCTGTGTGGCTATATTTATAAAAGAAAAAGATTGAAAGACCTATTCTTCAAAATCATCCAAATACATAACCTCAACTGGGTTAGAATTTGGAGAGAAAATTTCTGTATTTCTGTAGCTTTTTTTTTTTAAATCTTTTTTTTTCTTTTGTTACAAGTTCTTATTGTTGCCACAAGCAGCTCTGCTCCAGTAAGACTACCCACGAGGAATAGGTGTTGCTTGGGTTGGAAAGCTGTGGTAAGGTGAGTCATTAGCAGCAGCACAAAAATAGCTATGTTTTTCTTTCCAGGAATGAGATGATGCAGGGCCTTGCCACTTCTACAACAGAAAGAAGGGAGTAGAGGGAAGATTAGACACAATGAGCTGGGTTTGCTTCCCTACTGCTGCCAAAACAGCAGGAAGAATGGGAAAACTGTCACTGTGTCCCCCCTGCTCCCAATCTTATGAGTAGCAAACTCACTCCATGCTTTCCCCCTCAGCAAAGACTGCTGTTACCAGTGTGATTATTCAATTGTTTGAGCACTGCTGCCTTAAGCAACAACAAAAAAATCCCCATTTTGTCACCACATGAAAGGTGCCTTTGCCCAGTTACCTCAGAGGAGAGTGAAATAATCCAAGCACACAGTGGCTTCTCTAGAAATGTCCTACAGTCATATGAACATAATGTAAATCTCTAGGAACAGTAATTGCAGGCAGAGAAAAGGCCAATGAGTCCAGGAGGAGAAAATCTGAAGAAATGGTTTACCTCTCCAGTTTTATGGGGTTTTTTCCTGAGACAGGAACACCTCTTTTGAGTGAATTAAGAGGGGAAAAAGAGTTGGTAAGCCAGTCTGATAGCTGTGTGAAAGAAAAAAGCCTGTCTTGTCAGGGAAGAGTAGAAGAGGAAAGCTCTCAGCATGTGAAACACACATTTCCCCTTTGTAGCTACTCAACTTTCTTAATAAAGGGAAAAAAATCTTTTTTTCTTTCCAGAATCAGTAAGTGCATTAAATAAAAGCACTTTGCATATTCCTTTTCCAATTTACATCTTTCCTGTACTTCAGAAACTCATTTTCAGTTAAGTGTCTCTTATTAGGAAGCCTAGAAATAAGAGTATTCAAACAATTATCTTGAACAGCAACCAATTGTTGTAATTTCCACTGATTACTCCAAAACATTCAGGATCTGCCACACGAAGGGAGAGACAGTTTTGCTGTAAGGAATCTGTTCCGAGCCATTCTTTACTAAAACAGGTTTGAACATATAAGGCAAGCAAATGCTTAGAAGATCCAGACATCATTTAAAATTTCTGCCTTGACACTTTTCTACTTTTCTCTTAATTACTGAAAAGCTGAAAGGAGAAATACAACTGTTCCTCTTCTGAACAAATTAATTGTTAAAAAAAAATTGACTTTAAATCCACTCTTCCATTTTCTCATCAATATATTGAATAACAAGCTCTTCAGCAGATCCTACACTTACGTTTAAGGCTTTTCATATTAATTAGTTAAAATTGTGAGAAGAAAAGTAATGACAAATAGCAACTTTGCTAAGGCATCAGAAGCTAGTGTTGTCAAAGATAACTTTAAAGTAAGTACTAACTTTGTATTTAGAGAGTCTTGGACAAAATTATAACAAAATACAAATCAGAAGTGTTATGTCTTCATTAATGGCTGCCATCTTCTCCAGCAAAGGCAAGTTAAAAAGTGATTCCTCTTTCTCCCCCATGTGGTGGGATATGTTTTAAAAGCACATTGAAATTCTCCCCCAGTTTATCTAAAATCCTTAAAGAAAAGCAACACAAGTTTTGAGCCACAGAAAGAACTTCCAGCATCAATTTTGTTTCGAAACAGGATGTTCCTGGAATATTCAGATTTCAAGAATAAATGTTAAGGAAAGTTAGGAGAGGAAAAAAAAAAAACCAGTTACCTTAACTAAATGTGGTCTCACTAGGGTAACAACTGATGTGTAGTTCTCTACTACAGGAGGGAATCCTATTTCCAGCTGTGCTTTGCAGTACCCAGAGCGCTTCGAGAGTATGTCTGACTTTTTACACCAAGGAACAAACAGTTTGTAATTCTCCACAACAGCAACAACTTCATACATTTCTTGCATAGAATACCTGGAAACAGAAATAGGAATGCTACAGTTACAAGGTATTTTAACTAATTCAGTATTGAAGTGTCAGAGATGGTATAAATGGTGTGGGCAGCTGGAAGGTGAACATACAGTCACCTGAAAACTACCACTGGTTCTGGAGATTAAAAATGCAGCTTTGCTAATTAAGAGGAAAACAAAGTAGTAAACTGGTGATAGTCTTTACATAAAGAAGCAAAATACAACACACCATCCAGCAGTAAAGTTAATGAACATAAGCTAAAGAATAACCCAGGTCTTTTGCTGTTCTTTAATTAAACAGTCAGGACTCTACATGAGGATTCACATAATCAGAAATGGAACCAAACTTCCCTACTTAGCATTAGGCTTCTTTAGGGGTCTGTTTGGTTGGTTTGGTGGGTTTTTAAACACAGTGAACAGATAGATGCATTAGATACATTTTTTTTTTTCCCAACCACCAAAGTAGTCTAGCAAATTAGTTACCAATTTTGAACAATTAAACTGAACATGTTCTTTAAAAAAAAATCAACATAAAATTCTAAAGAAGTTAGTGAATATGACTCTCTCTCAAGTGTCATGTAAATGTGCATACATTTCAAATGAAACATTTTTTTTCAGCACAGCTGTGTCTTCGTTGAGGTTGATCTTAGACATTCCATGTTAAAAAAATCCACACTGCATGGCTACCAAGACAAGGTGCATCAAAACTCAAGTACTGCATTTAATATGGTTTCAACTGAGGAACACTACGTTCCTCACATCAGCCCAAATTTAAAAGCTTAATTAAAAAGTACATACAATGGAAAAACCTTCCAGCATCACAGAATGGCTGAGGTTGGAAGGGACCTCTGGAACTCGTCCAACCCCCCTGCTCAGGCAGGATATTGAAATCAGATGAAACACATAATAGCAACATTTCAGTTGATTCTACTGTAACGTGGCAAAATATTATTAGCAATGGTTTTTAACTTTTACTTCTGACTCAGGAACAGATGGGATTAAACATGGGCTTCAATTCTTTAAAATGAAGCATATGTTCAACAGTACTCAGCAGTGAGTACTCTTGGACAAAGGCCTTTTTTTAGTGACTATGCAGATATGTTGCAGTTCGAGAACTATCACATAAAGGAATGTTAAGTATGGACAGAAAATTATGCTAATAAAAAAGTAATTCATGCTATTGTGGGCCAGAGACTGGGGGCAGATCCCAGCATCATTAAACGAACTGGAATTTTCCCACTAGCACTAAGGCAAACTGGATTTCAAAATCTTTTTCTATGTGTCTTAGTTTCTTCATCACACAATTTTCTTCTTTTAAAGGAAGAAGAAAATCTTGAGAACTACAATATAACCTAGAAGCAAACATTAGCATGGATTTGGGACAGAATGAAACAGAGTTTTCACACTTCTTGGTTTATTCATGTTTTACCAGATGAAATTATAAGTGTATTACTCCCTTTCAAGGTTGGTTTTGTTTTGTCATGGAACAGAACAGTTATTTCTGCTCTTTCTTTCTGTGGGCCAAGGGTTTTGGGTTTCTGCTTTTTTTATACTCAGATTCATACTGGTAAATCCTACCTTTACAAATTCTGAAAATCAGAACTCCTTTTTACATTCCAATTGGGCAGAGTCATAGGCGCATGTGTCTGTAGGGATGGGGGGTTTTAACTCTTTTTGAACTTCTAGTGTTTCAGATATAAGCATTTAAAGTCTCTTTCCACAGTTTTATACAAACCCTATAATTCTTCTTTCAGAATATTCTTTTCTTTTATTTACTAGTGGTGCAGCAATGTTGAAGAAATTCCTTGAAAAAGTCTGGCTCGTTACAGGTGCTTGCAAAGGAGAAGTTCTGGTCATCAGAACACCACAAGAAACCAAGTGCCTGAAACAGTGAAAATGCTTTTAGATGTGTTTCATATCAGCAAAATAAGTAACAGCACATTCAAGTGGGACAAACAACCTGTTGTATAACATTCCAGAAAATGTCTGTCAGATGGAAAAGCAAAGGCTCATAACAGTACACAAACTGTCAAACATTTCTTTTCCTTAAGAGAAACTAAAAACAGCCCCCAGTCATGACAAAAGTAACTGGCAGAGTGAAACACAGAGGCCCTCATTAAACACTTGAACACATGGCAGCCTGAGTTCATGTACAAGTCTCATATGCACTTAATTTGCAGAACAGGTTTTCCTGATAGCAAAATCAAGGTTTGCAATACTTATCCCTTTTGGAATACACAAAGTAGAGAAGATTTCACTTGGAGATACAAAGTTGAACTCTGGTGCCATCCTTCTCTTAAAAGGACAGTTTAATTTTGAAAGTCCATTCGGAAGGTGCATTGTTACCCAGCTTTCCAAATTTCCTTCAGAAAATATAATCAAAACCTTGGACACAGTGTTTTCATAAATAAAGCTTAATTACCTGTAAAAGGACTAATAACCTTAAGATTGTACCTCAGTGTTCTCTGTTTGTGAACATCTACACTAAAATCTAAAAAATATTCATTGTGATTAACAGTTCTGTTCTGCTAAATTACTGATTTTGCTGAGATCAAGTAGATCAAAATGCAAAATGCTGCCTCAAAAGTTGTGATTTTTTGCATCAGGAAATTAAAAATGCTACTCTTTGTCCTCAATGACTCTACAAACATAAGCTAAAGAGTAACCCAGGTCTTTTACTGTTCTTTAATTAAACAGTCAGGACTCTACATGAGGATTCACATAATCAGAAATGGAACCAAACTTCCCTACTTAGCATTAGGCTTCTTTAGGGGTCTGTTTGGTTGGTTTGGTGGGTTTTTAAACACAGTGAACAGATAGATGCATTAGGTACGGGGTTTTTTTCAACCACCAAAGTAGTCTAGCAAATTAGTTACCAATTTTGAACAATTAAACTGAACGTGTTCTTTAAAAAAATCAACATAAAATTCTAAAGAAATATAGTAGTAACCCATGACTGAGCACATCAGCTTATGTGGTCACTGTGTTGGGAGACAGGCAAATAATAAATTGGTATTGAGTTAGAGGAAAATAATCATCATTAGCAGATGGTTAGAAACAATATGTATAGACTTTTTTAAAACCAACTATGCAACTGTGATATGAAGCAAGATGAGTGACAAACACAGATTGTAACCACTGCAATTGGAAAGAAATTATTTAAGATGGGACAGAAGTACTGTGTCAAAATTAAGAAAGGATGGGTCCACTTTAAAAGCCCTTAGACAACAACTCTGCAAATGTTTGCAACTGTATCTCAAGGGATGTGGTCACAGTCTGTTTTGTTTCCACACAGACTGGACAATACTTAAGGAAAAGCTTTGACAATTGCTTTGACAGGAAGTTGAAGGGTGCCAGTAGCATCGTAGCTGCCTCAGCCCCAGTCACAGAAAGTGTTCAAATGTATGGACATGACCTCATTCTGCACAGCAGATTTAAATCACTTTATCTGGGGCTATGTACAGCACACAGTCCAAACTGGTCACCAGGTTTCATCTCTTGGTCTGTTTTTATTGTAGGGCTGTACCAGTCTGTTGTTTCATACAGTTTTATCTAAACTTGTTTCGCCTGCAAGGCTGAAAAACAACCCCTGCAAACAATCCCTTGGCTGCTGTAAGACAATGTCCTTTTCACCATTATTTTGCCATTCGAGGCAGACAGGGTTAAGAGGTTACAATTCTAACAAGCGTGGTGAGACTCCATCCCTCTCCCGATTTTATCTGAAGAATAACAGACGCTGTGAGAATGTGCTGGGCTTGGTCCCAGCTCAGGAAAGCAGATCTCTGCAAGAAATCCCAGAAGCGTGGGTTTCCATGGACTGTTTTTGTGAACCTGACCCGGGCCACAGAAGAAAAGCCAAGTCCATGCTAGAATTCAGACACACCTGCCACCTCAGTGTTTGCCCTCTGCCAGTAACAGAACCATCCCCCCTCACACTGCTCTCACTGCCTTCTTCCACTCCTGCCACTCGCTGCTTTCTCCCTAAGCATTTGGGCTCTGATGACAGTACCACCCGACCTCCATGACCTGAAAGAGAAGCATTTCTGGTGTATGACATGCACACGTAAATAATCTATATTCAGTGGTTTTTTGTTGGTTTTTTTTTTTTTTCTTAATAGCTACACAGTTTTCTAAGCCTAAAGGTTAATGTATTTTTGAAAAAAAAGGGATCTCCAACCCCTCACTGTAAAGACTGACATTAGTGCTGAGAGCCAATTGTGTTTACTGTACCCCAGCTGATACTTCCATCAGGTTAGTGATATCTGATGGCCATTTTATGATCTATGAGACATGAGTTGATCCCATGCAAATTTTTTGCTGACAGCTGTTCACATCCCAAAAAATGAGTGTACCAGCAAGTATCCTCATTAGCATCTCAGTCTGAATAAGCAGAAGAGACTATTTACCCCTGGCCCCTTGCAGTCTGCTGCTCAGCACAGCCAGGGTTCTGCTGAGCTGGCAGCAGGTACAACGTGCACACCAGTGACAACTGCAAAGCCAAAGCAACTCCAGATTCAAGGCTACAGATAACACAGCTCCGGGTTTGACCCCGCACTTGCTTAAAACCAGCTGCCAAGGCTTTCGCAGCTCACATCAGAAACATTGTCAAACTTAGTGTCCAGCTAGTTACTTAATGTGTTTCCTTATACAAAACACCCTTCCCAGCAATTGGATTTTGCCCTCGAGACTCAAATAAATGACTTTTTAAAACAGCGCTTTTGTTTACCAGGACTGAACTAATTTAATACTGCAAACACATCCTTAAGATTCTACCACAAAGGATACACAGTAAGAAGTGTGCCCCAAGGTTACATTACACCACTGCACAGTAACAATGATGCCAAATGATTGCTTGAAATTTGACATCATGAACCAACATCTATTCCACTTTTTGACAGTTTTCACGAGTATGACAGACTTTGACAAAGAAACACAGCAGCACTGCTATAATCATTTTTCTTCTCCTAACATTTCAAATCGCGCTCTCTCTCATCTGCTTGCTCTTTTTAATTCCAGTTACAAGATTAACTCTTCTCCAAAGCGTATTCCTTTTCTCGAGTTGTTGCAGCCAGCCTTCCACGTGCTCAGGGGAGAAGGAACATGTTTCCTTACGAGAAGCAAAAACCACCCGGGCGTTTCACTCAGCGTTTAGTTTCTCTGCACTCGCAGCCCTGCAGCCGCCTCGGGCAAAGGACGGGCGACTTCCCTACCGGGGATCCGGCCCCTCTCTGTCACCCCCGCGCTCACCGCGCCCCGCGTACCTGCCGCCGGCCCCTCCGGCCATCACCCTGGCGAGCGCCGCTCCGCTCCGCGACATCCCGGCCCGTCTGTCGCCGCCTGTCGCCGCCTGTCCCCTCCTGTCGCCGCCTGTCCCCTCCTGTCGCCGCCTGTCCCCTCCTGTCGCCGCCCGTCCCCGCCTGTCGCGGCGCGGGGCCGGCCGGTCCTGCCGGCGGGGGCGCGCAGTCACGGGACGGGCGCGCGCGGCCGCGGCGCTGCCCGTGATTGGCCCGGCGGCGCGCGAGCCCCGCGCGCGGCCATAATTGGGCTTGTGGGCGCGGGGAGTCCCCTCAGTGCCCCCCCGGCCCGGCCCTGTCCCTGTCCCTGTCCCGTCCTGTCCCTGTCCCCGTCCCGCACAGCGCCTAGCCGGGGGTCCCCGCCGAAACAGCTCCCTCCGCGGCCCCTCAGCTGGAGCTCGTCCCGCTCCTGCTCGGTGCGGGCTCAGGGTTACGGTCACCATCGTCATTAAAACTCAACAGTGCGGCCACAGACCCGACTGTAACCACAGAGCGTCGTTTTAACACGAGCTGAAGCAAAGAGCTCGCTACTTTCTTTTAATTCGCATTTCAAATACAGCCTCCCTCAAGGAAAGCCTGCTTTACAATTACAGTGTGATTGACGAACTACTGTTTGAATGTAACTCATCACACATTCCGTATTTTGTACTTAATATGTATTACATGTAAGTTGTTTAAAGGTAAGTCTGCAAAATCTATTTCCATAAAATAGCTTGGGTGGTTTGGGGTTCGTTTTGTTTTATTTTGTTTAATTTAGTACCTGGTGGACTGGCAGCCCTCTGACTGGGAATCTTGAACTAAGTTTAGTGTTTACTCACCCTGAACTTGAACCTGTGTCTGGGTTGTGTCACACTAGAAAACCAGCTCGGATACATTGTCATCAATGTCTCTCCAGCTATGGGAAGAACCCTTTACCACCCAATTAAATGCAACTAGAACTTTAAATGCAATGAAAGCCATTTAGTCAATGCATTGAAAAGCAAGAAAATTTCTGGACAAAAATAACAGTTCCAACTATGTAAGCCCACAGCAACCACCTCTTCAGAAAAGTCCTCCTTTTTATCCCTCCTTAATTATCCCAGTGTCCTTGCCATTAGCAAAACCACTCACCATTAAACAAGAACACCGCCAATTTGGATGACTGAAACTAGTTGGAGCAGCTTTCACTTTACCACCTCAGGGCATGGTGTTCTTCAGATAAGCTGTCCCATAGCATATTCCTATTAACTTGATGTAAAACAGAAATATGTGAAAACCCACATTCTCCAGTGCAGGCTGAAAACAAGCAGCCAATCCAGAAACACAAACAAAACCCCAATCCTGGCCTCCCTCCTTCTCCTTCAGTCCTTATTACTAAACTCATCTGTGTGTTTTGCAACTTCCATCAGAGCTGCTCTTATTTGCTGATGTCTGTGTTTGCCATGGGAGTGTGTTCTGTCCCATTGTTCTGTCTTGTTCTGTGGATCAGGAACTGCTTCTTAGAGAGATTGATATCTTTCAGAATAACTGGAGAGTCAAGTGTTGAGAGGTCCAAGATGATGGATGTCTGAGGCACTTTGAGGGTTTTTTTGCCTGTTTCGTTTTCTCCTGTAGGCTCAAGATTGCAGTCATTAAACCTTGTCTGATACCTATTGCTAGAAAAGAGATGTGCATTTGCTAACTTTGACAGGAAGAGGGTCTCAAATTAACACTTAACACTTAGAGGGATGCAAGATGTTTCTGATACACCAGAAAGAGATGTATAGTATGGTCACACAGAATTTTTTTTCTGTGTGCTATTTTTTGTAACATCACCATCATGAGAAAAGGTTAGGTTTAAACTCTGATTATGAGATTTATCCTATTAAAAAACAATTAAGAATTTTAAGGACACGTCTAAGTGGGCAGAGAGACAGTCAATCCTAGATGAGGCAAGTGCATCCCTGTGTAAAAGCAGGTTATTTTTACACAATTTATTCAGCTCTATTTCTACAAATTACTGAAAAGGGCAGCTGGTTTAGTATGTTCCTTTAAGAGATAAAGAGCAAAGCAAAATTATAGCCATTGTAGTTTTGAATAATACTTGCCTTTGAAAGATCTCAAAATATCTCACAATCATACATTTAGGCTAAGAAAGATGATCTACAAGCGTGGGTGATGATTAAGTCTCTAGTTACATGGTCTGCAAATGATGCAGCTTAGGAATTAAGGGCAGATTTACTATTTCAAGTGGATTAATCAACAGCTACAATATAAAATCACATGAATTTTCTTACATTTCATGTAGCAGCAGTGAACTTGTAATAATTGAAGTATTTGGCTGTAAACCTGTTATGTAAAGGATTAGACTTGTTAGACCTTTGTAAGATTTTGGTGGGCCTGTAAATCCAAAAAAGGTTGAAATCTCAGTGGATAGTTGCTCACAACCAGTTTTGAAATCCAGCTGCTCTGTTCTTACTCTGTCCCACTTCCAAAATGGTACTCTCTGTATTTATTTAACTGCTAGGGAAGAACGTGATCCTCACTAACCCACCCAGACACCGGGCTCAGCTCTGGCAGGCTGGGGGAGGGTTGCTGCTGGAGGAAAGTCGTGTCTTGGGCTTCTCCAGAGGGCTGGTGTGGCCCTTCCCCAGCTGCCCTCCCCTGCCAGCCCTGGGTGCTGTGCCAGCGGTGACACGGGCTCTGTGGGCCTGAAGCCTGGCTCCTCTAGAGACAGAATGTACAAAAAAATCCTTCTAGGGGTGCCCACAGGACTGTGGGAGCACGGATAACAACCCCATCCCCTCTTTCATTTCTGTTCCTCAGCTCATCCTTGCCAGCAGTGACACACAAAACAGGGGTGGTTTGTGTCCAGGTCACACACACACCTCCTGTGCTGCAGAAAACCCCTCCAAAAGTTTGTCATCCAAAGTGTGTTTTTTCAACTCGCTGGCTTTCCAGTGACAAAAAGGATCCTTTCTACCTTATTCCTTCTTGACATCAGAAGCAAAAATGTGGCTAGAAGAGATTTTATTTTGTGCCTTTTTTTTTTTCTGTTCTCATATTTTAAGTTTCTGTGGAGTTGAAACATAGTTGCTGCTGTTGAGTATTTCTTCACTTTCGTTTAAGAATTTTTGCCCCTACCTTTAACAGATACATGAACATCAGCGAACTGTCCCTGGCATCTGAAGCTAAGCACAGACCTGGGATAAAATGAAGCATTGAGAGTTTAGACCAGGTTTGTAGCTTTTCTGCATAATGTCAGTTCATTGTACAATTCTTCATAGCGTTGTGTGGGGGGAAAAAAATGAATACAAATAAAAAGTTGGTTTTGGAAGAAGCAGCAGGAGAGTGTAGTCAGAAGCCTGGCTTCTTACAGTGAACCAGTGCCAGAAACTTCTACTGGCACAATGGATGGGGTCGATCAAGGACAGGCAAAGTGTCTGGATACTTCTTCAGCAGCAGTGCCAGCCAGTGGCAGCTTAAGCTGCCAATGAAGTTGGACTTGAATCTTACGTAAAGTGGGACCTCACAGGTCTGTAATTTAGGTATGATTCCAGATCTGCAAAGCTTATGGGCTCTGAAATCCAATCTGTTTCAAATCCATTCAGGAACCTCCATGAAGTGTGTGTACATGTGTGTACGTGGGGGAGAGGGATGGGAACCTGGGCTGGAGAAGTAGGACTGGGAAACCACTAAGTAACAGCTCTGTCAGTATCCTGTGGAAACTGTGGGATGGAGTTGTTGTTCAGGAGACAAAAGTCCATATTCAGGGCTCTGACAGGCAGACAAAGAACCTGGGGCAACATACAGAATTTGCCAGGAAAGCAGGGAAGAGACACAAGCAGAAAGCAGTTTTCTCGTTGTTTCATCACAGCACAATTCCTGTTTGTTCTTTGTTTCCCTTTTATGGCACATTCCAAAATGACTACTTTAAAGTGTTCCTTGGGATCTCATCCCTGAGCTGAGTTCTGTTTAACGACAGAGGTAATGTAATATTGCAACTGTTCTGCTTAACATGAGTTGGAAGTCAGGCCAAAGAAACAAGAGAAAGTTACTGCAAATTGATCTTCATAGTGAATCTGAGCATGTGATGTTTCCTTAAAATAGTTACATGCATTAAATTCTTGCAGTAGGGAGTTAGTGTCTGCCTCAACCTCACTCCCACATGTCCCTGGCCAGCTCAGGAAATATCTCCTTCTGTAGCCTGTGAGTATGTGCAACTGCTTCCTTCCAGAAATGCAGAATGTGAGTTTAGTAACTCTTAAGACCCAGAAGCCCCTCTGCACCTTCAAATGACAGTTGCTCTTAGGAACATTTGAGTACACGTAGTTCTGTAAAATATTACAAGCAGAACTGTTCAACAAACTTCTGCAAACAAATCAATACAAAGCAGACAGATCTATAGATCAATTGGCTGATCAAATGTACATGTTAACACAAACACATGACCTTGGCATTATTTGCCTTATGACAACCCTCAAAAAGCCAAAATGTGACCTACCAGCTTTCCTAAGGGGAGTGATTGGTGAGGAGTCAATGAGTTTTGCCATCATGCATTTATCACCCATTTTTGCAAATACTTTGTACATTTTACCTTACCAGAAGTTTTCAAATTGACTCAACTTTGCTTGTTGCAGTGGCTTCTGAGATGAGGAACTTAGCAGTTGTACAGAAGAACTGCATGATAGTAAATAAACTCTAAGTTTACGTATGTCACTGTGTTATGAAATGTCACTGATGTGTTGTATGAGTAAGCAATCATGGACTTTGTCCTTAGGCTGCGCCTTGGTGTTTTACTGAGGTTGATACTCACTCGTACTAAAGTTCAGAGAATAACAAATGAGCTCATTCACAACATTTGACTGTGAGGGGGAGTTCCAAGGGCTTTGCAGGAGGACAGAATCAATCCCACTCGGTTATGACGTACATGGTAGACAGTGATGCTGAAATATGTGTACATCACATCCACAAAACTGGGAAAAAGTTGGTAAATGAAATGTGGAAGTGGTGTAAGGTCAGGGCAGTTAAACCATTTGTTTACATTCCCACCTGGGTCATGTGTCATAAACCTCTGATTGTTTGTCCTCCTCTCTTCCAGACTCTGTTGAGTTTGTCCATGAATTTATTGAACTTTAGAGTCTTAAAACGAACTCCATCAATGGTTTTGCCTGTGCCAAGTAAAAGGAAATGACTACTTTCCAGGATTTTTGTGCAGTGCCACTTTTAATGGCCTAGAAGTAATTTACTTCCTCTGCAGCAGCACAGTGCTATGACAGACATGTAGCTCTGATTTGCTCTCCACGTCGTCACTTTCTAAAGATTTTTATTGTTTTGAATTCATATACTGACTTAGAATTCTAATATGTAGTAACTTCTGCTTTTTGTTATCAAAGTCCACCTCCTTGATCTCAGATTATTTCTTGCATGAATCAACGATTCTCAGTTCCATCTTCCAGCAGGTTCGGCCAGTTTGGTGTCATCTGCCAATTTTAGAAACACAGCTTCCCTTTCTCCTTTACTACAATATCGGGTAGACTTGACCTGCCTGAGGGGCTGTCACCCAGTTAAGCCCCATCTTGTGGCAAGTGGACACACGTATGCTTTATTCTGGTGTGTTGGCACCGGGGCAGTTACCCTGCTTGGGTGAAACAGAAGGCCAAGCAGTTCGGCAAAGAGCGCAGGGCACCCCAATTCCCGCGGGAGAGCCCCGGATCAGCGGGCAGGACAGTCCCAGGGATCCCTGCCATGTTCAGCGGCCCCATCACGGCCGCCCGCACCGGAAATGCCCTCACACTTCCAATGGCACGGCGGCGGCGCCAGTCAGAGCCCGCCCCCTGCGCTTTCTGCGCTGCCATTGGCCGAGCGCGCCGTCCATCAGCTCGCGCCGCGGGCCGGGGTGCGCGCGTGCGCAGTGTGGCGCCGGGAGCCGCGCGCGGCGGAAGCGGCGGGGCCGCAGCAGTTCCGCCTCGGCATCGGTGGCGCTGCACAAAATGGCGAAGATCGCCAAGACCCACGAAGGTAAAACGGCCCGCGGGGGCCTCGCGCCCGCGCCCGCCGGGCCCGCGCGCTCTGGCATCGGCCGCCGATTGTGCTTCTTCTCACGTCAGCGCGGCGCCGGGCGCGGCCGGGCAAGCGGGCACCGGGCGGGCCGCGGCTCTGTGTAATGGCGGCTGCGCCGTCAGCGCCGGGCCCGGGCCGGGGGGGAGCTGGGGCCGGGGAGCGCTCGCTGTGCCCGCGAGGCACGGAGCGCGGTCCCTGCGCTGTCGCCCCACCGGCGCGGCCCCCCTGCCCGCAGGGCCCACGGCTGGCGCTCGGGGCAAACCCCGGGGCGGGTTTCGCATCGAAACGCCAGCGACGCGCGTTTATTGCGGTGCTGGAGCCCTCTGGCCTCGGCCCGCGGTGAACAGCGGCCGGAGGGGCGGGCGAAGGGGTGGTGCCGCTGGAGCCGGCGCGGCCCGGGCCCATCCTGGGCCGCCGCTGGATGAGAGAAGTGCCCCGGGGGAGGGGAAAGAGCGCGAGGGCTCCAGCGTGTCAGCTGCCATTTTACACGCGTTTCCTGCCTGTTTATGTATGAAAACTGTCTCTCGAGGGATTTGAGGAGCGAGGGCTTTCACAAGCCGTGTGTAATTCCCGAAAGCGGCGGAGCGCGCTGCTGCTTCCAGCCCTTCGTAGCGGGAATCAGAGCTGTCCTTGTGGACATCGACCGTGGCTCTTAAGTATCTTCAGGCAACGCATAATAATTTTGAGAATTATACCGCTTCTCTGTTTCTGCTTTTGAATTTTTTTACTCGTGTTTCTGTGTACGATAGGTGGTCTGTTTTAATTTACATCTGTAATTCCCTAATCGAAAACCACCTCCAGACGGTGGTTGTGCCCTGGGGGGTAGACAGGGCGCCCACGTGGTCATTGGCTTTGGGGATGGGGTTTCTTGTTTCCAGTTTTGCACTTAAACTTTTCAAACGGACAGCCATCATCTCCCGTGGGAGTGAGGTTAATATAGTCTTTAACACTGCAGACCTAATCTGAGTTTAGGGATGAAGAAGGGCTTAAACTGCTATCCTCGCTTTTTTATTATTTGGTTCGATTTTTTTTTTTTTTTGAGTTCTTGGACATTTCTGTAGAATTACAGGAGTTGTCGTTTGTTTTTATGTTGTGACCTGCATAAGGGTTTGTGAGAGTATTACCCATCACGGTGCTCTGCCTTTCGTATTACTTGAAGAGATTTTCGTAATAAAAGAGTAGAATTGTTGTAGGATTGTGTTTTTTTTAATTTAAAATGCTTGTTTATTGGAGCAAATGGTGATCCATTGACTTCAGTGAAAACATGGACGCGCTGCACGTTTTAATTAGTGTTGTATCAGAACACGTTTTAAGCAGGGAGTTGTTCAATAAAAATATGTATACCAGGGTATGATCATGTAATGCTCTTTCCCAGCTTGAACAGGCTTATTATTTTTCTTCTGAGCTCTATCCTATTTTTTCTTTTTCAGTTACTGACTAGTTTTCCAAGTTGAGTGTTTGTTACTAAATCATCTTAGAAGATTTTTCATGTATTTGTACTGGTTTGTTAAATACCTGTTGGCTGATGTGTTCAAGACACAACTGGAAAGATGCATCAAAACAGTTGGAAATTGTGTCAGCTACATAATTTAAGGGGGAACTCTATGTTTTAGGCTGAAAAGTAAAGTTTTAAATGGCAGCTTATAAAGCCTCAATAAATGATTGAGCTTTGAATTCTGCTGGAATTAGTTTTTAATTTAATTTTTTTTCTTGGTCAGCAAAGAACAAAGAGATCACCAAACATAATAGAGAGATCTAACGTGTATAAGAGTGCTAAAGTAGCTAGAAATAAATTGCATAGGGCAAGCTAAATGTGCAAAACTGTGATAAGGCATGAAAACGTAGGAACTGTTTACTCTGTAAAGTACTACTTCAGTATAGGGTCTGGTTCTGCTTTCCTTTTTTAATGTTGCAAGTAGAATTACATGTGTGGTAATGGAATACATATTTTGAGGAAGGCTCTCATGACCTGTCTGAGCTAGATGTTCACTGACTTCCAATTCAAATGTGTTGACTTTCATAATATTCAGCATTTATAGTATGTTTCAAACAGCTGTGCATGTTAAAGTTATTTCTTTTAAAATACCAAACTATATTTGAGTAAAATATAGAAAAGGTATGAGCAGGAAGATATTATCCCCCTCCTCTTTTTTCCCTCTTAACTCTCACTCCCTATACTGTTTCTCTGTCTATGACTGAAGTTTCTGTTGATGTCCTGGTTTAACTAAATCATCAAATGAGTACTTGCTTTGCACAATGTGTTTTTAAGCTTTGTGATTACTCTTCCTTAATTTGATTTGTATTAAAGTGCTTTGTTAAATAGGGTGTGAGCTTTTTCAGGACGTTGCACCTTAGCTCAAGGAAGGTAAACACATCTTGAACGTCAAAATAGCATTTTCCAGCTAAATATGTGATGCTTTCCAAAGGGGCTGCCAGGCTGCCTGTTGCTGCAGACCTCCTGGTTCAGGGGTTTTTGTGTATGTCAGGTGGGTGTTCTCTCAGAGTGCTCCATTTAAACTGGCACCCAGGAACTGTGTGGCATTAGGTGAAAGTTGTGGTGGCCACAGGTGGAGTTTGTTGACCCTGTCCTATGCAGACTTTCTTTGGTGTAGATAACCCGGCAGGATTTGCTGTGAGGAAATGAGAATGCTCCTTAGTCTGTTAACAGATGTAATCCCTGTACATTTAAAGGAGAAGGCCAACCATAAATGAGACCTGTACCCTTTTCAGTAAACTTAGCTGTTCAAAAATAAGAGAACAAGGCTTTAGTATGCTAAGTGTTGGTAAGAACTGTTAATAGGAAGTTATTTTTGCACTAATGCTATTGCTGCAGAAATCCTAGGATTATTTGAATAGACTCTATTGACGGTAGTCGTGGGGGGAGGCCATGCACAAGCAAATCTCTGTGGCCCATCCTGCGGGGCAGGGGCTTGTATTTGGCTGAGTTATGTGTTCAGGTTGATTCAGTGAACAGGTGATGGAAAGGCAGGATGATCCTGCATTGTAGGCAAGATCTGTAGGCTTTTTTTGTGTTTTGAAGTTGGTTACAGCTATGGATGTTCAGACAGGACTTTCTATGCTACTAAAGGAGGCAGAGTGTTGTTCTAGTAACTGCTCTTTAGAAATGAGAAACAGTGTTATTGTACTCTAAAATCACTCAGTGCCAGTAGTGTTGTCCTTGGGAGAGAAGGAAGCTTTGGGTATTCCCTTTCACTCCAGAGCTGCATTGCACCAGGCTGCAGAAGGAATCAGGAACTTGATCTGCTCTCTGGAAGAAACAGAAAGAATTAAAAAATCTGTGAGAAGAGTATTTTAGTTGCAGTGGCTCAATAAACATGCCTTAGGATGACTTCACCAAAGTGGAATACCTTAAGACGAGATGGGTGAGCAGGATACATGTGCCTCCAGAGGTGAGCAGAGACCCCTGAGGGCAAGAGAGAGATCCCTACTTTGGTAGTAGTTTCTTTCTGCTGCTTCTCTGGGAAGTAACATATTGGGGAGTAACGTGCCTCAAGTTCTGGGCTCAATGGATTCCCTTGTGCTGTGCAGGATTTTAGTGGGAGCTGGATGTACCTGCAGGCAGGAACCAGCAGGTGCTCACAGCTGGAAAATAAGGCTTTTGTCACGTTTCAGCTTCTCATGAGCTGAGTTTCTGTAACACAGAGGTGGCTGTCCAAGTTATTCTGCTCTAGATATCTCCAAAAGGTCGATGGAAGCCCTTAAGTGGCTGGAGCAAGATTTTAATCAGCCTCTGTGATATATATTCTGTCGGTGGGACTCTTGGTGAGTTTAGAAGCATATTTCTGCTGGCTTTACCACTGCAGGAATTGCTGATTTGCTGTCAGGTTTACTGAACACTGTGCTTCACTGCCAGCTCCTGCAGGCTGTGTGTGAACACTTAGTCCTGCTGTTCTCACTCAGCTATATGGCAAAGATTTCTTAGGTTAAACTGTGTGTTCAGTTGCCTCTCTAGAAAACATGCCTTTGTACAGGAGACATAATTTGGCTTACAGTGGTGTGTGGTTTGTTTGTTTGCTTGCTTTTTTTTGGTTTGTGGCAGTCTGATAAGAAAAGATAAGAAAAGGATCCAGCCCTGACTTTAAGTAAAAACTTTAAGTTTACAGTTTGAACTTTTAAACCAAGCAATTCTGATCCAATAATTTGCATTAGCAATAATCTTACCTTTAGAAAACCGGTATTTTAATTTTAATTTTTGTCAAATTTCTTAGCAGATCTTGTGGTATAGTGTCTTTTGCAGGCTGACTTGGTTGGAAAACCTTATGAAATTTTTTCATCCTGAAAAAGAGAAATGAACAATAGTAAACACCTAGTGAATAGTCAAGATTTAAGATTATTTATGAACAGAATTTCCTGTAGCTTCTTTTGTAAATTGGCAAATTTCTCTTAAGTTAATGTAGCAGGCAGTACCACTTTGGGTGGGAGAGGGTCAATCATTGGTGTTGGGTCTTTTGAGACCTTCCTCCCAAGCATGATCCTTTGTATTTCTGCAGCCATGAAATGCATCTCTTGGGTATTTTTTTGGCCATGAAAGTAATTGATTTGCTGAAGTTTACATTATATGGATAATTGCCTATACGTATCTGTTGACTCAAAATTCATAGGGAAACAGTGGTAATTTTATGGAGTTAGTTGTGCCTTAGTATACCTGCATCACAGTTATATTTGTTGAAGACAGTTGGATTACTGCAGTTTATTTTCTCACTGTGTTACAACAGATAGAGGAAGGCATGGTTTAATTTGGTTCCTTGTTTTGTGGATTAATAAGCTAGTGTTCTTTCTGAAAGTACCAAATTTCTATGGCCAAAGATGTCCACCAGAGTTGATTAGAGTTTGATCTTGATACAGTAAAAGAATGGCAAAGCTCCCATTTGTCCTGTTTGAAGGGTGTTTTGTTACCCAGAAGAATAGTAGACTCTTAAAAGATGGTGGTGCAGGCAGGAATAATGATGAGTAAATAACATCTGATCTGCCAAAGTGAAAAGGAACTGGTCCTAAATTTGGGGATTTTTTTTTTGTTAAATTGGTACCTGGTGGCATATTAGTTGTTTTTTTTTTTTAATTTATTTATTCAAAGACAATACAGCTTTGCAGTGTTGTTTTATTAAATTTCAGCTTTTAGAACTCTTGCAGTAGCTCTTTTGAACCGATTTGTTTGAATTAGCAAAATTGGTGATAACATTGTGGAGGGCTTTTTTTAATGAGAGGATTACATTTGTTGCAAAAGTGTTTTCTTAGTGTAGTGTTGAGAAATATTGCTGTGGTGTAAACTACCTTCTCTCCTATCTCTGGAAGATGAGATAGTTTGATTAGTTTGCTTTAGGCCATACAGTTAAAGTAGTCTGTGCAGGATAATATTACAGCTTCAGGAAAAGCTGCTTATAAATAGAATATACTTTATGGTATTTATTTCTTTATTATTTAAAGCATTATACTTTATGGTACTTTATAGTTTTGTGTGTCATGTAGGTTTGTTTCTTTTGTGATAATCTTTTGAGACTGGGCAAAAAACTCAGTTTGCTGTACATAGTAACATGATTATTACATACGTGTAATAAGACTGGTGGGGGTTTTTTTGTGTCTTTACCCTAGATATCGAAGCACAAATTCGAGAAATTCAAGGAAAAAAGCCTGCTCTTGATGAAGCACAAGGAGTAGGCCTTGATTCCACAGGATATTATGATCAAGAAATTTATGGTGGCAGTGACAGCAGGTTTGCTGGATACGTCACTTCCATTGCAGCAACTGAATTGGAAGATGTAAGTGATTTTATGTATTTGTTGTTTAGGGCGTGCAATCTAAGTATTTGTAGATCAATTTAGAGTAATTTTTAATAGCAGTTGTTTGTAGTAAAACATTTGTTGTCTTTAAAGCCATATTGCACCAAATATTTCTTATCTGGGAAGCTTATAATCATAGAATAGTTTGCATTGGAAGGGACTTCAAAGATCGTCTGGTTCCAACCCCCCTGCCATGGGCAGGGACACCTTTCACCAGACCAGGTTGCTCAGAGCCCCATCCAACCTGACTTTGAACACTTCCAGGGATGGAACATCCACAGCTTCTCTGGGCAACCTGTTCCAGGGCCTGACCACCCTCCCAGTGAAGTTGGTTTTTTTTTTTCCTAATATCCAGCCTAAACCAAGTCTCTTTCAGTTAGCAGCCATTCCTCCTTGTCCTGTCACTACATGCCCACATCCCTTCAGACGCTGCAAGGTCACAGTTAGGTCTTCTCTCAGCTGAACAAACCCAACTCAGCTTTTCCTCATAGGAGAGGTCTCCATCCCTCTAATCAACTTGGTGACCTCCTCTAGACCTGCTCCATCAGGTCCATGTCCTTCCTGTGCTGAGCACCCCAAAGCTGGGTGCAGCACTCCAGGTGGGATCTCACCAGAGCAGAGCAGAGGGGCAGAATCCCCTCCCTCACCTGCTGGCCACGCTGCTTTGGATGCAGCCCAGGACAGGGTTGGCTTTCTGGGCTGCCAGAGCACATGGCCAGGTCATGTCCAACCTCTCATCCACCTGCACCTCTGAGTCCTTCTTGGGAAAGCTGCAGTTTTGAGCCTGGCTTGTACTTCATGAATTGCCCTTTGAGAGCCTTGTAGGCCCAAGCAAAAGGCAAAAAGTTGTGGCCTGGTAGTTAATCGGTGTCAGCCTTGCCTGAGTTAATTAACTTTGTTCTGTTGTTGCTGCCAAGATTAAAAATGACAGTAAAAAAATTCTGATAAATCTTTGTCCAACAAACTTTAGTGACTATTCTAAGATTTTTATTTTTACGTAATTTCAAATTTGAGAGCAGTTTTGAGCATTGGCTTTGTCACTGTGTTATATTCTCCTTATGTATCCTGCTTGGAAGATTACTTGATGTTAATTTCTAATTTAAACATTTGATCACGTTTTCAGTTGCAGGAGCAGTCAGAAACTGCAGTTCTAGTCATAAATACATAGGTAACTACATATTATACCAAGTTAATTATATTTTTAAGAGTGAAGAAGATTGTTATGTGCAGTTTAGTACTAGTTGATATGTTGATTTTTATTTTTTTTTAGTGTCATCCATAAACTTTTAAGGATTCCTTAATTAAAAATTTCTGTTAGTCTGGAACTCACTGAAAAGTTTCCTAGTTTTAAGAGCAGTTTTCCTTTTGGGTTACTGTAAGTTATGGCATAGAAACTGAGTACTAATATGAAGAAATAGATAACAAAAGTGAGTGCCCCTTATTGCCATTATGATTGAGTAAGTATAATAAACTAACATGAATATATCTCTGAATTGTTCACTGTTTCTGAAGCTTTTTTATAGGGTTATTTACTCAAGCTTTGTTCCATATAGCTGACTTCTAAGAGAAATAGCTTGATTATCAGTGCACCAGTTTTCATATGCCAACTAAGGAGCTGTATCAGAAATGGTAATACGAAATACAGATGTTTTGTCTAACTAGTGTAGATAAACACAAGCATACTTGATAAAAGGTAGCATATTTCAGAATACTTGAGCCTTGTAGAGAACAAGACACCTTTTTAGCGGTATGGATGTAATAATAAAAGCTATATGAGAAAACTTGCTAAAATTAGGAATAAACGTGTCCATTTCCATCTTTTCTGTGACCACAGTGTGTTCATTTGATGTTAGTTTACCTAAATATAATATCAGCATGACAAATTTTTCATGTCTTTTTACTGGCAGGATGATGATGACTACCCTTCCACCAGTTTGCTTGGGCAGAAGAAGCCAGGGTACCACGCTCCAGTGGCATTGCTTAATGACATCCCACAGTCTACTGAACAGGTACGTCTCAACTGAAGGCACAATAAAATACTGGCTTAGGTGTTAGGGGAAAGAAGTGTTAAAATTTATCCATAGCACACCTTGTCTTTTGGAAATACAAGATGGATGTAAAGGGCTATTTTTTTTTAATTTTGCTGTAAGCCTGTTACTGCTTTAGCTTGGAATTTCACAGGGGGATAAAAATTGGCACTTGTGCATGTAAAGCCCATATGGGCATATAAACTAAACTATTGAGTTGTTTTTTTTTTTATTGAAAGTCACATACTTCAGAAATCAAAATAACTGGAAATCTTAATGGCCTTTATACATCTGGTTTTTTTGAAGAAAACGTAATCATGTAATTTATATTCCTGGAGTATTTTTCTATGAAATTCAAAACCATTTGAAGTGGCATTAAGTCACACTACCGAAAGAAAGGGAAAGGTTGACAGCACAAAATGCTTTTGTAACATGGGAATAAACTCTTAATATAGAAGATTTTTATCAGAAGTGCTTTCATAAGAAGCTGTGTTAAAAAAAGTGAAATTCTAGTTACGGGAGTAAAATTTATGTTAGCGTAACCTTTTGACATTATGGAACGTTGAGATGAAAAATAATCTACGCCTTTTTAGGAATACCTGAAAATGAATGCAGTACCAGACAGATTTCATATTACTCCTCATACATATGTGACTAACAGGCTTTTTTTTTTGTTTGTTTTTAGTATGATCCTTTTGCAGAACACCGTCCTCAAAAGATTGCAGATCGGGAAGATGAGTACAAAAAGCACAGGCGGATGATGATAATTTCCCCTGAGCGTCTTGATCCTTTTGCAGATGGTAATTTATTTTGACTTTTCTATACCCTGTATGGAATTTTTTGTCTTTAATTGTCTTTAGCCCTTTGATTTCTGTTGGCATGCTTATAAACTTAGTTTTGTTTTTAAACATCCCCTTTTCATAGAGATTTGGTTGAAAATCTAGATGCCATATACTTCATCTTTATAATACGAGTTTTCTTTCCAGGTAGAAGGACAAGAAAATTGTCAATGAGCCATTGCCATAGAAACACAAAGGGTTAAAGGTTTCTCTTTTCTTTTGTTTTGGGTTGTGCGTTGTACTTTGAACAACTTGTGTATTGAGTGCTCAGATTCATTCAGTACCTTGAAAGTTTTCATTCCAAGTCATAGATTTACAGGGTTACTGCTTTTGAAATGCTAGTTCTCAAATAGAGCACCTTATTCTTACCATCCTATGTAAACCTTAGGTGGTATAGCTAAAAGAAACAAGAGCATATATAAGACTTTGATACTACTAATAGTTCAAGTCTGTTCTGATAATTTTAGAATGCAAGTCAGGAAAAGGGGTGTTAGTGGGTCTGACAGAAATTTTCTTCAGGTGAGTGAGTTTCACATGTGGCAATAAGATGCCTCTTGGCTTAAAATTAGTAGCTGTTTTGCAGGTTTTACAATTGAGAATTTCAGCCTGCATGAATTAATAGGGATATTAATTATTTTACTTGCTTAATTGTAATTGATATAAACATGTATTGTCAGAATTCACAGGCCCATACTAACTGTCCTTAATTTCTTTCCTACAGCAGTACTGCTATATGCCAGTCCTGTCTGCATTCTTAAGGGTGCAGTTCAACACATCCTGTGTAGATTATGGTGAAAAAGTATTCCAAAGGAAAGTCCTATCAAAGCTAGTGTCAGAAAGACACAGCCAATTGGGCAGTGATCTTCAGCGTAGAAATGTTTAAGAAGTGTATTTTTTTCCCTAAAGTATAATGCTATACCACTTGTATAGCAAATCCGCACATTTTTCTTTAAGAAAAGTGTTTTTCTTGACAAGTCTCATTTCTATAAAGTTGGGCTTCTTTTAAAGTATTTAAAAATTTAATTAATGCAAGATACACAGCATAAAACAACATATGGTGTACAAAACCCATTTCCTGTGAGTATTGTTGTGGTGGTGTATGTACTGTATTGCATTCAACTCCCAATCACAATTGTACCTTGAGAGAAGAAGAGGGGGAAAGTGTCATCAAATGGTTTTGTGGGGTTTTTTGTTTTGTTTTGTTTTTATTTTTTAATGAAGCCCTGTTACAATATGACACTAGAAGGTCTGTGAGACATGTCCAGATTTGTCAAACTTATAAATGGGTCTTTATGATAAAACAGTTTAAACATTACTTAGGTATGCAATAGTTATTTATAGTCAGATAACAAGTAGGATTTAACAGCTTACACAAGGTAATGTTTTGATTATAAATATCTTTCCAAAGTGTTACTAATGGTAAAGAGATAATTTTCTAGGCTTCTATTCTGCTGCTTGAAGTCAGAACTGCTGATGGAGACAAAGGCACGAAAGTGTACGTATTCCGGATTAGCAACCCAGGAACCCATCACTTCTGAAGACTCTTAACTGTGTTGTCATTTTATCATTTTTATCGGCTTTAAAATATTTGTTTGAAACTGCAGTAGTTATGTTTGTGTTCAAACAGGTTAAATTGATCAGCAAACTGAATAAACGTAAGATACATGTAATTTTTAAAATTTTCGATCAAAAAGTAAAATTAAATGATCATGGAATAATATAATACTAGAGCAGGACAGTAGAAGTCAATAGTTTCTGCTTATCCTGTACTCATTGTGCTCCATTCCTGTTGCTGTTCTCTTCCACAGGAGGGAAGACTCCAGATCCTAAAATGAATGCCAGAACATACATGGATGTTATGCGTGAACAGCATTTAACAAAAGAAGAGGTGTGTTTGGGGGAGGGTTTTCCACTTGAACTGAGTTTCAATTTACAGCCTTCGAAAGCACGTTAAGAGAGTGGGAAGATAAATTCTGTTGACTTTAAAGTCCTTTTCCTTGGAAAATCCTGTTCTTCACATATTGAAAGTCAATAGAATTTAAAGATGAAAGTTTTGGAAAACATCCGTTCTACATAATAACTCAGTAATGCAGGGAGAAATATACTGAGACTGTTTTCATATGGATTTTTTTACAGCACTTGGGCTTTGTTGTTTATTTTCTTACAGAGGATGAGAGACAAATTCTTAACAGTGACTGAGAAGTATTCAGTGTCAGATGTTTATTTTTGTGAGCTCTGTGTAAAGAGAATCCAGGGAGGTTTTAAAAGGCTTTTGTTCAAGTACTTACAACAGATGTTGCAGTACTAAGATGTGATAGAAGGTTGACATTTGATTTTAAATATTAAGAAAAAAGAAAAGGAAAAAAAAGGGTAAAGCAGATGCTTTAATCATGGCTCTTAAAAATTCATTTTAATTTGTAAAAAGATACTGGTAATAAATCAGATTTCTTGTGTAAAACCTACAGTGCCATCTTGTTAATTGGAGCAAGACCTTGTAGTTCCAGTGACTTCTGACATTGATTTATACTTGTCTTACCCTAATTTAGGATTTAGTTCATAGTTTTGACAGTCTTACTGCTTATGGATCCATCGATAAGTGCAGAACAGTCTGGGTTAGTGTGCTGTTTCACCAATATCATCACAGAATTTTAAAGAGGAAGCCCAGGGCTTTATGTCATGGGATATAGCTCGCATGAACATATTTTCTAAGTCATCCACCTTTAATTTACTGAAGTAGAAGTTGTTTGAAACAGATGGGTAATGATTTTAAGGCATCCATATGGGTGACAGAAACGGATAGCTTTCAGAATTCTCCATGCACTTGCATTTGCTGTAAGAATGGCTTTTATAGAAAAATCAAATCAATCAATTCAGCCCCTCTAAGCACATACCTGCTCTGTCAATACAGAATAATTTGAAAAAAAAGTGACCTTGAAATGAAAGCAGTAGCTAATTGCATGTTATTTGAGCAAAACCTCAAAAAACAGCGTAAAAAGATATGGTGGAGCTGAAAAAACTCTTTCAAAGGTATAATCTGAAGAGGCCTTCTTGAGAAATATGTTTCTTATGTTTGTATTTTTGTGCTTTTGAATAGAGGGAAATTAGGCAACAACTAGCTGAAAAAGCTAAAGCTGGAGAGCTTAAAGTCGTCAATGGAGCTGCATCTCAGCCACCTTCAAAACGCAAACGGCGTTGGGATCAGACAGCTGATCAGACTCCTGGTGCTACACCTAAAAAATTGTCCAGTTGGGATCAAGCAGAGGTAATAATCCTAGTGCTCATCAGCTATCTAAAAAGACATTATTAATGCTAATCCTCTTGAATGTCAGAAGTTTCTTACTCTATTTAAAAAGAGCAACTGGCAACCTTTTACTGTATAGTGTGAGTGATACTGATGCTTCTGGTCTTGTCTTGTGTAGACTCCTGGACATACACCATCTCTGCGATGGGATGAGACTCCAGGCCGTGCAAAGGGCAGTGAAACTCCTGGTGCCACCCCAGGCTCGAAAATATGGGATCCAACTCCCAGTCATACACCAGCAGGAGCAGCAACACCTGGCCGGGACACGCCTGGTCATGCAACACCAGGCCATGGAGGTGCCACTTCCAGCGCGCGTAAAAATCGATGGGATGAAACACCAAAAACAGAAAGAGGTATTGATGGCAAACTGGAACGTGCATGATAAGTTTTGAATGGTTAATTGCATTGGATTTTTTCACTTTAAGCTAACAGTGGGTTCAGAAGTCAGGCAAGAAGTAATTGTGCTCTGACATCTAGTGGTTGAAGTGGAATGTTGTTCTTGTCGGAGTTGGTAGCGTTGAGTTCTGCCTGTGAGCTTCACTCACACCTGTGAAAGTATCTCAGCTCAAAAACTGAATCAAAGTTTGGTGGTGTATCTACTGACTGCTGCAGGGTGGGATTTTCATGTGTAGAGGACATAGTGAGGGAGCTCACGTTGCATTGCTTTTTGTAATACATTTGTGTGTGTTGGCTCTGAATGGTTTAATTCTTTTGAAGAGGTTTTCATTAAAACAAGTTTTGGAAGCGTTTTCTCACCTGCCTTACTTAAATTTGGCTCTTGTGTCAGAACAGTGGAAAATTGTTGCCTAATGCTTTTATTGAGGGAGTACATGGAGTAATTTGTTCAGTTTCTACAATACCCGATTAATTCTGGTTTTTTTAGAATATTATCCTTTTATGCTAAGAGTCAGCAAGAAGATGACACATTTTTGTCATAAAAGGAAATTCTCTGTTGCATGTTTTTAGTGTAATGGTTGTATTTTTTTCGATATTCACCAAAGTAGTCTTTACTTTTTTGTCTACTCTTTGTTTATTTGATATTTTTTAATTTGTATAGAAATGAGGACAAGATACTGAAAATGAGTCTGGATATTGATCCTATAGTTGGAATATGTACTGTTCAGCTTTGTGCAAAAATTGTTTTGTTCTTCCTTAGATACCCCGGGCCATGGCAGTGGATGGGCTGAGACACCTCGTACAGACAGAGGGGGGGACTCCATTGGTGAGACACCAACCCCAGGAGCAAGTAAAAGAAAATCCCGATGGGATGAAACGCCTGCGAGCCAGATGGGTGGCAGCACTCCTGTTCTGACACCTGGCAAAACACCCATTGGGACACCAGCTATGAACATGGCAACACCTACACCAGGTAAGCTCAGTCCCTTGGCTACAGCTTCGCTTTGTTTTGTGGGTATGAGGATCTACCTTTCTATTGTATCTTGAAATAGGCTGCTGGCTAACATGCTCTCTTGCCTGTAGGAAAGCATTCAGTATGTGCTCAGTTTACTCTTTTCAATGTCCTCAGCAACTTGGTTCTGGAGGGGAATTGAGACTTAAGTAACATATCTGTTGCTGCTCAGTTTAGTTGGTTAAAAATTTCCAAAAGGCTCTCTAAAAGTCTGATATCTTACTGCAGATTTCAGGTGCTATGGAAACACGAGAGCACAGAAAAGCTAAATTAACAAGTAATCTCCTTCTGCATACAGAAGATTTTTTGTTAAAAAATACTTTTTTTTTTTTTTAAATTTGAATACAGGTCATATCATGAGCATGACTCCTGAACAGCTGCAGGCTTGGCGCTGGGAAAGGGAAATTGATGAGAGAAACAGACCACTTTCAGATGAGGAATTGGATGCTATGTTTCCAGAAGGATATAAGGTAATTCATCTGGATTAAATACAGCAGACCATGATGGGGTTTTTTCTTGCCAGGGATTACTGATTTTTTTTTTTTTCCCCCCTCCCCACAAATAGTATGTTTCATGTTAACTATTGATTATTGATAGTAGATGCTTGTTTGATTTGGTTACTGATTTTATTGTAAATCCATTAGAAGGGAATATCTAAAGGTGATCTGAAAGGCGGGTTGTTCTGCTTGTCTGTGTTGGGAATGCCTGTCAGGGCCAGAAATGAGCTCTGAATGGACTGATAAAAAAATATTTTTATCCCCGTGTAGAAAACAGAAGAGAGTAAGAAGCAAGTTACTCTGTTGATGCAGAATTTGAAGTGCTTCTTTAATACTTGGAGACTTCAAATTTTATTATCCAAGCTCTCAACAGTGGGAATGAGCTTTCTTCTGGAATATTGTCAATACAAGATAAGCAGAAATAAAAACTATCGTAGTGAATTTGTATTGGTGTGAACATGGGATCTGATGTAGGCAATAACGCTTCTAAAAATCCCTAAACAAATAAAATGAAAGCTAGAACTCGAGCCATGTTTTGTATTTGATGCCTCCCTCTTTTTATGTCGGTTGCATTAAATTAAATTTTGTTCTTTCTCCTGTAGGTTCTTCCACCACCGGCTGGTTACGTTCCCATTCGCACTCCAGCTCGGAAACTTACAGCAACCCCAACACCTTTGGGAGGGATGACTGGATTCCACATGCAGACAGAAGACCGGACTATGAAGAGCGTTAATGACCAGCCATCTGGAAATCTGCCATTCCTGAAGCCGGATGATATCCAGTACTTTGATAAACTGCTGGTAAATGAGATTTCACTCATGCTGATGTAGCTTTCCTGTTTTCTTTTGAATATGTAACAATGCCCTTTTATTTGTCTGGATTTATTTGTAGGTTGATGTTGATGAATCAACTCTGAGTCCTGAGGAACAGAAGGAGAGAAAAATAATGAAATTGCTTCTGAAAATAAAGAATGGCACACCTCCCATGCGAAAGGTAAGATGAATTGTCAGGTGCATTTATGTAATTGTTTTTCAAAAATTGGCAAGAAAACAAGTGATGCAACTGGAAAACAGTTGTTTAATACCAGCTGATGCCCAGCCAGTCCCTGAGCAGGGGTTCTTGGCCATCTTTCTCCCTGGTTTATACGCTGAGCATGATGCCATATGGTGTGGAATATCCCTGTGGTCAGTTGAGGTCAGCTGTCCTGGCTGTGTCCTCTCCCAGCATCTTGTGCCCCTCAGCCGCCTCGCTGGTGGAGTGGGATGAGAAACAGAAAAGTCCTTGACTGTGTGTAAGCCCTGCTCAGCCATAATTAAACATCCCTGTGTTATCAACACTGTTTGCAGCACAAATCCAAACCACAGCCTCATCCTGTGAGCCTCATCCTCAGCAACTGTGAGGAGAATTAACTCTGTCCCAGCCAAAGCAGCACATCTGTTTAGTGCTTTCTTCCTCCTCTATATCTCTGTAGCTTTTTGTTTGTCATTCAATGTAGTTTAGTATTGGTGCTCTTTCTGCAGTAATGTCAGTCACTAAATGTTTTATGGCTTGAATAATTTTATTTTACAATTTTAAGAGACTAGATTTATAGTTCCTTTTGCTGACAGGGCTTTGTAATTTTCTGGATTTTACTTCCTACACTTAAATTACCAGTGTAGCTCTTAGTTAAGTTTTGGCCTTAAACATTAGGTAACACAGTAGCAGTCTTTTCTGCTTGGGTTTGCTCTGAATTTACAAAAGCACCAAGCTGCCTAGGTGCAAGTAAGTGCTGTGAAGCTGATTTTTAGATGGAGACAATATTAGACCAGAAGCATGCTTTTCTTGAAAATTGAACACCTAGGAGCTAACCACATGGTGTTTGTCATCACACATTTGTGTTTAAACAGATCAGCATAAATTCGTTTGAAGTAGAGTTTTGCCCTAATAGGGGTAAGTATTTTGAAGCCTGTGGCTGCAGTCAGTTACATTTTAACTTGGTTAGTATCTGCTTTGTAATTGTTCACTGTTGTTTCCTTAGTTTTAACCAGCGGGCTTTTTGGTTTTGTTCAGGCTGCGCTGCGACAAATCACTGACAAAGCTCGGGAATTTGGGGCAGGGCCGCTGTTCAATCAGATTCTGCCTCTGCTCATGTCACCAACACTTGAAGATCAGGAACGTCACTTACTTGTCAAAGTCATCGACAGAATTCTTTACAAATTGGATGACTTGGTCCGACCATATGTGCACAAGGTCTGCTGCAGTTTAGTATTTCATCTCTGATTTGCCTTTTCTGCACTTTGTGTGCATGCTGGAAGAGGATGATACCATGTTTTTTTAACATAATTGGCTTTCATATTTCTTAAGCCAAACTTTAAGTTTTTATAGTGGAATTGAAGTGTGGGCTTTTTAGTATTATGGCATGATGTAAATATTATATATATTATATATATATATATCATGCATCATATTGGAGGTGGGAAGGGAATCTTACCTGATCTAGGTAGTATCACTGGACCACGTCCTTTAGAGACAAAAAGCTGTAAAAACAACATAGATTTATTTTTTTTTCTGATCATAATAAAATTTTAAGCTTGGATCCATGGAATCATCTTTGTTTCATGGACTCTACTAGAGCCAGAAATACTATTAAAAGTTTTAATGAAGGGCAATATTAATTTGTTCATTTTTTTAGATCCTTGTCGTCATTGAACCACTGCTGATTGATGAAGACTACTATGCTAGAGTGGAAGGCAGAGAAATTATTTCAAACTTGGCTAAGGTAAAATTTCATCCTTCATCAGAGCACGAAGTTAGCTTACAGATATAGCTGCATGTTTATAGGTGTGGCAGAAGAATTAACTGTGCTGTTCATAAATCCAGTTGGTATGTTTCCTGTTTTTTCCTTCAGGCTGCTGGTTTGGCAACAATGATCTCCACAATGCGACCTGATATTGATAACATGGATGAATATGTCCGAAATACAACAGCTCGAGCCTTTGCTGTCGTTGCCTCTGCTCTGGGAATTCCTTCTCTGTTACCCTTCTTGAAAGCTGTCTGTAAAAGCAAAAAATCCTGGCAGGCTAGGCACACTGGCATCAAGATTGTGCAGCAGATTGCTATTCTTATGGGTTGTGCTATCTTGCCTCATCTCAGGAGCTTGGTTGAAATTATTGAACATGGTAAGTTCTGCTTTTCCAGGCTATTTTTTTTGTACTCACTTTACATCTGGAAATTTTTTCATACCCTCAGTAAGGCACAGTTACAATAAAGTGCTGGTTTTGTTTTTCTTCTGACACTGAGAAGCATTTCAGCTGACTCTGAAAGAGGAATAGTGGTTCAGTATTCCTGAAAATAAATTAATCCCTTTTACACTGCCCCTCTGTTTTTGCTGTTTTGAACTTAAGACACAACAAACACAAGAAGTGCTACTAAACACTACTCTTTTGCAGGGCTGGTGGATGAGCAGCAGAAAGTTCGCACCATCAGTGCTTTGGCCATTGCTGCTCTGGCTGAGGCAGCTACACCCTACGGTATTGAGTCATTTGATTCTGTTCTGAAGCCTTTGTGGAAGGGTATTCGTCAACACAGAGGAAAGGTATATCCAAAATACTTTCTGTAGTTTGAACTGAAATGGATGTGTACCCTCTGTAACTAATTAGAGACATATTTCTGCCTTTAAATAGGGTCTGGCTGCCTTTTTGAAGGCTATTGGTTACCTGATTCCACTCATGGATGCCGAGTATGCAAACTATTATACCAGAGAAGTCATGCTAATCCTTATCAGAGAGTTCCAGTCTCCTGATGAAGAGATGAAAAAAATTGTGTTGAAGGTATGTCAGAATGATTGTTTAGCATTGATATTGATTATGTATGTATTTCCTTTTCTTAAAAAGAAACAAAAACCCCCAAACCAACCAAATAAAAAAACTCCAGCCTAAAACCCACACCCCACAGAATTAAAATTGTTGGATTTTTGTTTCCTGCCAGGTGGTAAAGCAGTGTTGTGGTACAGATGGTGTTGAAGCAAACTACATCAAAACAGAAATCTTGCCACCTTTTTTCAAACACTTCTGGCAGCACAGAATGGCATTGGACAGAAGGAATTACAGACAGGTATTTTAGTGGGTTTTTTTTTGTTGTTGTTGTTGTGTAGGGTTTTTTTTTTGTTTTCTTTTAGTTGGAAAATTATTTACAGTAGAATAAAATTCATATTAGAATGTTCATTCAGGCTAGATGCTTAATTTTGTCTGTGTCCTGAAACTGATTTTTGTTTGTACTAGTGATTTGGGAGTTGTGTAGCTAAGAAGGCTCTCAGGCTCTTAGGAGTTTATCAAGACATTTTACATCTGTGTGTATGAGTCTACCTCAGTTGTACAATGGGGTAGGTTGCTCCATTTGTGTTAAAAACATTCAATGATTTCTAAAGGTAAAAACAGTTGTTTGTAGTGGACTTAACGTTCATGATGCTGTTTCTCTTCAGACAAGAGAAATTATTTTCAAGATGGAGAAAGTAGATTTTTAACAATGCTTGCTTACCTAACATTTGTGTATTTCAGCTGGTTGATACAACTGTGGAGCTGGCAAACAAAGTGGGAGCAGCAGAAATTATTTCTAGAATTGTGGATGATCTGAAAGATGAGGCTGAGCAGTACAGAAAAATGGTCATGGAAACAATTGAGAAGATAATGGGAAATCTGGGGGCAGCAGACATCGATCATAAACTGGAAGAACAACTTATTGATGGTATCTTGTACGCCTTTCAGGAACAGACAACAGAGGTATGGCCAGGGGTGTTCAGTGTGTGGTTTACTTCAGTTGTAAGCCATTTCACTGTTAGCAATACAGAAATGTATGCTTCTAAGGTAGATTTTTTTTTTTAGAATCACTTTTTAGATGTCACTGCTCTAATCAATGAAATCCAGAAGCAATCCCTGAAGTGTTAGCATTTTAATGGCAGTTTTAGATGGTGTCAGCTTTAGTTCAAATGTAGTGTTGCTGTTGGTCTGATTTTTCCTTTGTTTTTACACTCAGGATTCTGTGATGCTGAATGGTTTTGGCACAGTGGTTAATGCTCTTGGCAAAAGAGTTAAACCCTACTTGCCACAGATCTGTGGTACAGTTTTGTGGCGTTTGAACAACAAATCAGCTAAAGTCAGGCAGCAGGCTGCTGACCTCATCTCTCGTACTGCAGTGGTCATGAAGACTTGTCAAGAGGTATTGTATGGACTTCTCCTACCAAATTTGCTCTAGCTTGTCATAGTAATGAGAGGGGAGAGAATTAACTTCTAAATCTTTTTACTTGGTTGCAGGAAAAACTGATGGGACACTTGGGTGTTGTTTTGTATGAGTACCTGGGTGAAGAATATCCTGAAGTACTGGGCAGCATTCTCGGAGCACTTAAGGCTATTGTGAACGTTATAGGTATGTTTTTGTGTTCATTGCATGGCTGTTCAAGAGAAAAATGAACAGGCATTATAAAACTAAATGTGCCTCTTGGAATTCAACAGGTATGCACAAGATGACGCCACCCATCAAAGACCTGCTGCCACGTCTCACACCTATTTTGAAGAACAGACATGAGAAAGTGCAGGAAAATTGTATTGATCTTGTTGGGCGCATTGCAGACAGGTAAGTTAAGTAATGAGGACATACCTGACCCTCTGTGTGGGCAGTTATTGCAGCAAAAGCTCCAGTTGAGTACTGGATTTAGCATCTGGGTATTCTCATATCTCTTGATATCTCTGAAGTTCTATGTAGAGCTTCAGATGGGAGATTTAGCAGATGGTCTGTTGAACATATTGTAATTATATTATTTTTAAAGCACTTTATAAGAATTATGTTGTCCACTTATGCAAACTTAGAATGCACACAATATAATGAGTTTTGAGTACACCTTTGACTGGGGAAAGTCTAATATTAACAGATACCTAATTAAGGAAATGGTAATGCAGTATCCCTCTGTTGATAGCAAATGAATAGGTGCTGCAGTTTCTGTGGTTTTATTTAAAAAATCCTGACATCACTGAAGAGATAACTCACTTTATTCACTTTCAGAGGTGCAGAGTATGTTTCTGCAAGAGAGTGGATGAGGATCTGCTTTGAACTGCTTGAATTACTAAAAGCTCACAAGAAAGCTATCAGAAGAGCCACAGTGAACACCTTTGGTTATATTGCAAAAGCTATTGGGTAAGTTGGTTTAACATTTACCCACTTCTACACACAGTTACCAAATATAGTGATGATTGGCAGTTTTCTCCTGAGAAATAATCAAACTTCTCTACATTTTAGATGTGCAGACTTGGTTTTACTCATTTTGTAGAGGAATACAGCCACCTATTCTTCATTATCGTAGGATACTGCACTTCTGAACACAGTGTGTAGACTAGCAAGGTTAAAGTACAATTTGGTAGTAAAAACTATTTGTCCCATGAATTTTTGATACTGTGATATGCATTCAGACCCTCTTTGTATTATTTCATAAACTCTCCTTTAAATAATCTTTCTTATTTTGTTTTTTTTCCTAAATCAATACTTCTGTTTGCAAAGGATTTTTTGCCTCTAAGGTGATGCTGCAAGTCAGCAAATTGTAGAATGAAGCACAGTTTCCATCTTTTAAGTGACATATTACTTAATGCACATACAGCAAGCAACCAAGGAGTGCTGTAACTGCATTACCTCTGCAGACATAACCTGTCTCTGTCAGTGTGTACAGTTTTATACAAGTTTGTAATCACCTGTGGGATCAGAGTAATAGTGGGGATGCTGTGCTACCCTCCAGGGTTTACATGAGGCAGAACAGAAGGCAAGGAAAAACCCAAGTAGAGAAAGAAAAATATGTTGGTTATGAAAATAAATTGCTTCAGCTGTTTGAATTTAGTGGTTTATGTTGTTTCCCAGTTCTCTAAACATTTTTTAAGGGCTAAGCCATGCTTCTCTGCCACTTGCAGTTTGAAACTCAACCTACTTGATCCAAATCCTCCCTGAATCTATTGACATGGATGCCCATGTTATCTCTTTCAGACCTCACGATGTGTTGGCAACACTGCTAAATAACCTGAAAGTACAGGAAAGGCAGAACAGAGTATGTACTACAGTAGCAATTGCTATTGTGGCTGAAACATGCTCACCTTTCACAGTGCTGCCTGCACTCATGAATGAATACAGAGTTCCAGAACTGAATGTCCAGAATGGTGTGTTGAAATCTCTTTCTTTCCTGTTTGAATACATTGGAGAGATGGGAAAAGATTACATTTATGCTGTTACACCATTGCTTGAAGATGCTTTAATGGACAGGTGAGTACACTTCCTCTATAGTACTTAGACATAATCATATTATAAGTATATAGCTGGTTCTTAAAAGTAGCAAATATACATATTATCCTTGTTTGCTTAGGGTTTTAAGTAACCAGCATGATTTGCAAGCTGTTATTTGCAAATAATTCACATTATATGCTCCAATTTTATTAATATTTTGAAAATTAAAATGATACAAGTGTCTTAAGTCAAGATTTCTTACATTAAAACTGCTTTTGATAATTTATGTTGTTGGAGCTTTTGCTGTGGAATTAGTGTGGATTAATTTGTCAGAAAATTTCCCATCTTTTTTCACTTCACTGATTTTTGATACTCTGCTTCTTGCAGAGTTAAGTGGGGAATAAAGGTGTTATTAGTGCTTTTTAAAAAAGTGTTTTGAAAAGGAATGCTGTGCTTGTCCAACCATGTTGCTTCTAAGTATAGTTTGTTAATAGACCATTGTTCTCTTTGCAGGGATCTTGTGCACAGACAAACAGCCAGTGCTGTGGTGCAGCACATGTCTCTTGGTGTTTATGGGTTCGGCTGTGAAGATTCTCTCAATCATTTGTTAAATTATGTGTGGCCCAACGTGTTTGAAACCTCTCCTCACGTCATTCAGGCAGTCATGGGGGCTCTGGAGGGCCTCAGAGTTGCTATTGGTCCCTGCAGAATGTTGCAGTACTGTTTACAGGTATGTTCCTGGGTGTGCTGGGATAGCAGAGACAGCACTTGACTTTTTTGCCTCCTGGAAAGTCCTTGCCTGACAACTGAAGATGATTTCCAGCAAAGAAATACTGTGGCTTTTTGTCTCTTTAAAGTTTTCTTTAAACGTGGCATTCTGTACTAAGGATGTGAATAACTGAAACATGCAATAAGCAGAGATTTTGTTCTAGTGAGGTAGCTGATTACATTGCAGAACTTGTGTGGAAGTAGCCGATGACCTAGAATATAAATTGACTAAAATAGCCTGGCACTTTAGGTTTGTAAATTGGAAGCATCTTACAAATTTTGAGAACGTGAACTAATGACTGGGGAATAAATTAGTCATGTAAGGGCTTAAGAGAACAAGTAATCAGTGAGATAAATAAACAATAAATTAACATATTGGCTTAATATTGAGTCAGTACGATTTGTTATTAGCTGAGAAAAACAGTAAGACATTTAAAACTCTTAAAAGTGAAACCCTAGAGAACAGTACTTTGATTAGAATTTATACTGTTAGATCAATACACATTTACAGAAGATGAACTGACTGGTATGTGCTGGTAAAATCTGAAGGCTCCTTTTCTGTGTCATTGCATGTAACAGTTCTTGCTGTGTTGGCTGCAGAACCTAAATTCGCCTGACAGATGGGGAGCAAGGATTAGTGTAATGCAGATCAATGTAGAGAAGGTGTGACAGCATTTTATTAGTTATTTGCAAATAAGAAATTTAAGAGTGGGGACCTTAGCAAAAAGATTCTGACATCAGTAGGAAGGTGAAAAAAGTTTCTTGCAGTGTATGTTTTTGCAAGTACTACTTGAATGTCCCATTGTATAGAACTGTCCTTTTCCTGGAGCTTTTGCATTCTGCCAATTTATTAAGTGCTTATTTTTGCAACACTTGATTAAATTCAATGAAAGATATTGACACCTTTTAAGCTCTTAATAAATTCAGTTCCATTCTGTTTCCTAGGGTTTGTTTCACCCTGCCAGAAAAGTCAGAGACGTTTATTGGAAGATCTACAATTCGATCTACATCGGCTCCCAGGATGCTCTGATAGCACATTATCCAAGGATCTATAATGATGAAAAGAACACCTATATTCGTTATGAACTTGATTACATCTTATAATCTTCTTGTTCAGTTGTTTGTGTTTAATGCACAGCTGTTGTTCAATTAAATGCTTCAGATTTGACGATGTAAAATTTTAAAATTTGGAGATCAGCGTAGGGCTGGTCAGAGGCAGAGCTAGGTATCCAGTAGCATGATTTTTTAAATATGTCCTTGTTTTTTGATGTTAAACAGTTAAAGCCAGTAGTGACCAACAAAACAGTGATTACAATGTACTGGAGGGATTTCGTTTTGGATCCATCTTTCTGAAGTTTTAGATTTCATTCCTTGTGTTTAAAGGGGAAGTTTATTTGAGAAATAAACATTTGTGTATAAAAACTAATTTGTGTGTGGTTTTTGGACAGAGGGGCTTGTAAAATGAGGCCCTTTGGATTAAGTATTTGTTCATGTAATAAATAGGTGGTATAAAACATTTTAACCCTTTTTGTCATCCACTAGCTTTTGAATAAATAAGAAAAATGTACCAACTGTAGTTAACGTGTGTCTCTTTGTCATGCAGTAATGTGGCTGTAGCCTGGCTGATGGCTGTAGTAGTAGCAGTTTATTCTCATGGAAAAAGTAGTGTTTAATTTCTTGTTGATGCTGCTTCATCTGCAGTATGAAGGTGGGCATGGATTAGCTTGGTAAATTTTCAGAAGTTAAGCAGTTTTATTGTAAATGGTATGTGTTAAATCAGTTGTGGAAATTATGCATATTGATCACATTCTGTGTTTTTTAGCATTTATGGCTGTATGAAATGCCAAATAATATTTATAGGCCGTGCTATGATCCTGTTAAAGCTTTAGGAAAGTTGTGTCCCTAGCACCTTAGATGAGGCAGTTTCTAAGAAAAGCATTCTATTTTCTTTTGCTTTTTGCCTTCTGTGCACGTACTACAAAGGAAGAGGTTTTGATACATGACAGTAAAGGACATACAACACGAGGTTAAATCATTCTGGTAGTAGTTACATTATCACATGTTTGTAAGGTAACAGAAGGTAGTAGTTGCCTATCAGGTGTGGTGTTCTGTGAGTCCTTCATTCAAGCTGAGTGATTGATTTCCATCTTATCAAGTTCAGTGCAGTGTTGTTAGCTGAGTTCTCCCTGCTGTTCAGCATATGAGAAAATTCCACCCTTCCTTTCAAGGCTTGACTTTTCGTTAGGGACTTGGGACCCTTTTGTTAATGAAGGTACTAATTTGTTAGGAAAGGAAAAAGACTTAATTTAGAATAAAGCTCACTGCTAAATATTGTTAAGTGAAAACAGCTGGAACTTCTTGAAGTCTTTATTGCTGTACTGTTCCCTTGGAGAGTAAGATGCACATTGGAGTCTGTTTCTAGTGCTTTGTCATTGAATAGTAGTGTCTGTGTTACAGATGGCCCATCATCTTCATTGCTTCAGGAGCTGTGCAAGATAGAACCAAGCAAGTGCCAATAGAGAGGGAGGAGGGCTGGAAAAAGCCACTGGCCAAAAGAGAGCTCTGAAACAGGTAGGAATTGAGGATGGCTCGTGACTTGAAGATGCATCTCAGCAAATTTGTTATAAACAAGTTAAACTAAAAAGATTCTCATAAGGTGGAGGGGAGCAACTTGAAATTGTGCTTGGTTTTGTTTGTTTGTTTGTTTGTTTGTTTGTTTTTTTTTCCGAGCTCATCACGTCCCAAAAGCATTTCCATAAATCTTTTTGAGGAAGATGGAATCTGTTTTTCTTTCCTGAGAAAGGGAAAGGGGAAGGAGAGCTCTTTGAAAAAGAATGGTGCATAAAATTGTGGTGTTCATTTTTGGTCTTTTTGCTATCCCAAGTATCTGGTATGAAACTGAGTTTGAAATGGCAGTTCTTCATACAGTGTCATCAGTGAGCCTTTTTATCCTTCTCAAAACTTTTATGGATCTGTGGAACTCTAAACTAACAAGACCATCTGTGGGTCACAGAGTGCTTTATGTGATTTTTTTTTAGGAGCCAAAAGCAGCTCTTAAAAGATTTGCCTTTGTTGTTTAGCAACCACACTGAGTTTTTTTCAACACAGGAAGATTATTTAGCAATAACTAAGAATGCTGACTTGCATTTCTGTTCTGCCTGAAGGAAAAAAAATGGGGGGGAAATAAGTATCTATCTAGATATGACATCCATCCCTCTGTAGAGGGGTGCCATGTTTCTTTTCCAGGACAAACTTAAGTCATTAATGAATGAGAAAGTTTTACTTTAAAGTGGTGACTGGTGCTCACCTACAGACTTCTGGTTCTGGACAGCAAAGGACAAAGTTTAAATGAATGGAAAGATTGGGTCACTACTATTTAGGTTCCATTAATGGATAATTAATTGTGCCATTAATGCAGAAAACTAGGCAAAGTGAATGAAAGATCTGTTTTGCTGCTGCTTGTTTATAAAAGGGGAGACACACAGTGGCTTGGCAAGTGAGAATTTACTGTGCTACAGAGTTCATGTGGTGTTTGATAAGTGCAGGTGCAAGCATAAAATCTGAATGTCCAGAGAGCCCCTCAACTTCCTAATTCAGGTTTCTTTGTAAAGGGAACCAAGAGCCTTTACACTTGTCCTCCAGTCCCCTTTCTGGGTACAGCTCCTAACTTTATCAGTGAATGGCAAAAGAAACTGTGGGCAAAAACTTCACTGACAGCCAGTTGTTCTGAACAGGCTCATCCAGTGTGCAGAAAGAGCTGGAGGGACCTATAGGAAAAAATAGGTATGTGATTTTTTTTTTCTTAATGTACTTTTTAAAATCAATTACAATTATGCATTTGGAAAGGGGTAGTGAATTAGGAGAGTATAAGCCATACTGCAGTAAGCAATACTGCATTTGGCTTTTCCTAGTTTAGAATATTTAATTTTACAATTTAACGTGGTTTTTGATTGTAGGTCATTTTTTTGTTCGCCCTTTTTAATGGAAAAAAGGATGCAACATTTGTATATACCTACGTTTCCTATGTTTTCTCAATTTTATGTGCACTTGTGGTTTCATTTTCTTGCTTTTATACTTCTGTGTGTCTTCTGATATGATTTCATGCACCTATCCCTCCTTCACTCTTACTGTTCTGATTCAGCTGTACCCATTTTGCTAACACCTCAGTTTTCCATGGCATCTGTCTAATGTGCATCTCTCCCCGCTCCTCCTCTGCCCCAGAAGCCGTGCACTTCCCCCTGGGTCAGTGTCAGACTTACCTTCACCCTGCACCTCTTGGCACAGGAGCTGTGCTGGCAGCGAGAGCACTGAGAGATTCTCCCGACCTCTTTGTTGCACTTGCAACTTCAGGAGTTCCTGGATGTGTGGATAATCAGTCACTGCTGGAAAATTCTCACTCTGATTCTGCTGCTCAGCCTGGAGCATGCCAGGTACAGGGGGGTCTTGAAGAATAGAGCTGCTAAATTCTAAGTTGTTTTGGAAAATACTGGGGAGTGCAGTGGGCGTGTGTAGTGACATGGCAAGGTTGATACTGGTCTCTCTTGCCCAGCCCTGGGCTGCTCCTCTGCCAAGCAAAATAAAGATGGAGCGTGTTCAGTGGCTTTTTACATTCGGTGTCTTCATCTCATAGTGGAGCCATTGTAGGAATTAGATGAGGCTTGTGAAGTGTTTCTGTCCAGACAAGGAAAGAGGATGTTAGGTTACCAAAATGCTACATTTTGCAATGCTCTTTTCTATGTACCTCCAGAGGGAACATTGGAAAGCTTATTTCCAAGCACAGTAGAACTTCAAGCCTGAAGTGCTGCTTGAGGCTGGGTTGATGAGTTCAAATTCATTAATAAAGGTTTGCAAGTAACCCTGAATGCATTGGCAATTGTTGTTACAGACATAAGGTCGATTTTAATTTACCTTTTTTCAGATACCCTGAGATGGCTTAAGGAGTGACAGTTTACACAAAAGCAGAAGTTTGATACCCAGCATAAGGTTTTGAGATTCTTTTGACAGAATTTCAAAGAATTGTGCAGCAAAGTATTGAATGCGATGATATTTAAGTAAAATTGCATGTAAGTCCTCAAAAATTAGCTAAACAGACTTCCAGCGTTTTGTTCTTGTCAATGAAGTAATTCTGCTCTCTGAGAAATGGTTGATTGTGAAGTAGCTTCTAGCAGGTTTAGAAAGGTTGGAAGTTGGTATGGTTGTAATAAAGAGAAGGGTCCTAACAATAAATGCTAGGAGTCATTAGAAGTGTTTGTTATCACTGTGGCATACATTGTGTTCTCCAGTTTTAAAGGCAGACCAAACCCAAGTGTTTTCCTTATCAGTTTTACATCCCTGTGACTCCCAGCGATTACGTGGTGCAAGTTCTTTTTCTTGGTTGCTTTTCACAAATTTGTCTCTCAAGGCCACTTTCTTAAACCTTTTGGTGCAATGACTGTTGTGAAATCGAGTTTCAGCCAGTGTTGCATCACACTGATTATTCTACACGTTTTTCTCCAAGCTGAACAAAGTATTTTCCCTCAATTTAAGCTGCTGTAATGAACACCCTCATTACTAATAGACTGGGGTGGGATGGAAAACAGCTTTTAAATTTGTGATTCTTCACTAAATGTGGGAAGTGTTGATATGCAAGTAAAGTGATTGCCTGTTATTGAACGTGCATCTGCGAACCAACTGCAAAATCTCACTCCTTGTCACTGTAATAAAAATGGGAGAGGTAAATGTGAGATTCTCTGTGATCCAGAGTATAAATTTGTACATCAGTGTGATGCCATATGCTGGAGAGTCTTGAGTCTCACCAGCAGTAACTGAAACTTCTGCTCCCCCTGGCCTCCAGTGCTGGCTGTCCTGTGCCCCAGGTGGTTTAAACTGCAGCCCTCCCTGCACTCCCCTCCCAGCTCCACCTCTTGAAACCATTGTAGGGCTTGTCAAGGCTACCCAGAAGTCTGGGTAAGAGATCCAACACACCACTGGGTAAGGAGTGCCTCTTCCTTATCCAGTTACACACAGTCACTCCTAACAGAAGCCCCAGACCGAATGCTCTGCAAGTTATGAATAAGCTGTTTTATTTGCAGGCTGAACAGCAATAAATGTTTTATGAATTGTGAATAAATGGGGAGGGAGTAAATTAATGGACTTGATCCATTTATTCCAAGACTGTGTTAGATGGATCTCAAGTCAATTACTGTGTCCCTCTTGGTAGTGATCATAATTAGAATTTCAGGTTTTCTGAAAGCTTGCTTTCTTGGTAAAAAGAGATGTTTGCTGTTTGCTTGCTTGTTTTTAAGATCTCCAGAATCTACATACATTTGTTTCTTCACTCTAAATCTCCTATTCCTTTCACACATAGGAGAACTTTTGGTCACCTTGATAGCTGAATGTTTCTTTGTTCTATTAGCAATCATCTTCTGCACTGAGCTGGCTAATAAATTTATTCAATGACCTGTACAAGTTGTTCCCCTCCTGCCCCATTTCCTCTGAGGGCTTGTGTTTCTCACTGAAGAAGGCCATCTTTCACTGGTTCTAATGCTCTGAACCAGTTTCTTTGTGTTAAAGCCCTACATGATCCAAGCCTAGGGACCAGGCTTGCCCTTTGTTGTTCTTTACTGGCTTTTGATTGAGACCAGATGTGACAGCTGTTAACCACTGTAGGGTGACAGGGGTCTGAGGTGACTTATTTCTAGACTTTTCTTAGGTAACTTTAGAAACAATGACCTTCAATCCCTGCCTGTCACCCAAAACAGTAGAACAGAACTGTGTTCAAATACAGTGATTTTTGCTCTGAAAGCCGTACATTTTTGTCTCTGTTGAACGCTAAGTCTCCCAGGATCTGCAGATCTTGAGCCCAACTGATAAAAGGAATAGAACTGGTCATTTATTATTTTAGCTAATAAAAGAGGATATTGTATATTAACTTTTTCACATTCCAAGGCACTAACAACAGAATGAAGGTTAAAGGCGTCTTGATATTCACAATTAAAGAATGGAGCCTTTGTTTTTAGCACAGTATGCAGCTGAGACAGAAGGAATATGGCAGGAAATGAAAACCAGGTGGCTTGAGTTTCAATTTTTAAGACCAAAGAAATGACTTTCAGAAAAGGCTATTTCCTCACTTAATAAAAATAGGTTAAATGTACACAAAATCATTTAATTATTCTCTATATTAGTTTGCAGACGTTTATGTATGTGTATCTTATGTTTTCACAGACCTAGCACAATGATGTGTAGATTGATCTTAAAAACCCTGCTGAGAGAGAACTAAAGATTTCTGTAACACTAGGCTCTGAGTTTATTTTGACAAGATTGGAAAGTACATAATATTCAGTGAGAGCAGGCAGTTTTTTCTCTCCAGTATGTATTAGACATTTATCTGCATACAAACATTAGTGTTAATGTTGCTGTAATACTACTACCAGTTACAGGATACTACCAATCTTCACAGGATGGGTTGGGTTGGAAGGGACCTTAAAGATCATCCAGTTCCAACAGCCATTGTCTAGATCAGGTTGCTCAAAGCTCCATCCAGCCTGGCCTTCAACACTTCCAGGGACTGGGCATTCACATCGTCTCTGGGCAACTTGTTCCAGTGTGTCACCACCCTCATAGGTGCCCTCTTTCAGTTTAAAGCCATTCCCCCTTGTCTTATCACTCCATGCCTTTGTATAAAGTCCTTCTGCAGCTTAACACTCCCTCTCCAGCTTGCATCAGTAGCTTCATAAAACCCACAAACACCCTAATATTTAAAAAAAAAAAATCGAAATGAAGGGCATAATTGTTTCTCAGTGTTTAGTGTTATATTTATTGTAAAAGATGTAACCATGGTAACTTAAAATTAGCATAGGGCATCTGCAAAATAAAATGACAAGTCATTATTTAATACAATTACAATTTTTTTCAGGTACAGGTTTCATTTAAAGCTTAGGAAACTAGAGACAGCACACTTTACAAATCAGCTTGGTTTTGTTCTCTTGAAAATACTGAACAAGACTTCCTAGTGACAAGCTGTAGGATCTTTTTGTAACCCACACAGCAGTACAGTTGTAATTGCTATTAGAGCTCCAAATTTTGTTTTGGAAAACTCAGAACTCTATTGCAGCTGGAGTCTCCTACAGGAAGAAGGAGGCTGGATCAGAGCCTTTGCTGTTTGCCCAGGTGATGCTGGAGAAAAGTGTGTTGGAATGCAGGTGTAAAGCTACTTCTCCAGCTGAAGGGTCTGCTGTACAGGCCCTTTTGCCACATGCTTTTCTGTGGCAAGAGAGTCACTCACATGTTGTGACTCAAAGAGCACTCTCAGGTGGCCACTGAGAAGCTTCTCTTGCAGCATTTTCATCCTGGAAACTGGGCTTCCTGCTCAGTATCTAAACTGAGGCTGGAAGTGCCTGCTGATAATGGGTGGTTTTGCCTGTGCAAACTAACACACTGTTAGACATGTTCTGCAACTTGTTGGTGGTAGGGCAAAGTATATTTTTCTTCAAGTAGTTCATTCAAAACCTGGTGTATCTTAATTAGGTAATTCCAAGAACTGTTTTTCTTGTCTGTGGTTATACTGTGCTTCAGGATGATGTTTGAAATTTTCTGCCATCTCTACACAGAATATGATAGGCCTGGGACAGCAACTGGCCAAGATTCCTGCATCAACCTTATTTTCCTAAGCTTTTTGCTGACTCTGGTATTCTCCTGAAGAGGCAAATGGGCTTCTTGACTTGCTAAATTTAATGAGCAGGTCTGTCTTTGTCCAGAGCATTTCCCTGATAGTCATCACCACCCTATGGGTTTTTGACTTTACTGTGCTGTGTGTAAGATTTTAGTAGAACATTTCTGCGGAGTTGACAGAAACAGAGATGTTTTATTATTAAATGCTGTCATGCATATAATTTGCTTACTATTTGTAGAAGTTACAGTCAGTAGTTGCATAAGCATTCGCATGGTTTATATATATTAAGATCTTTCTCTGAGTCACTGTCTGAAGATGGGAGAATAACTTTCCAGTTATTCTTCTATCTTCCCATATTAATATATATATTTACCTGCCCATATGCAAGTAAGAAAATGCATATATGCCTGTTTTTTCTCCAGTTACAGTTTCTTTCTTTGCTTCTTTGTGTCGAGGGAGCTTTTGGGCATTTCAGTCACTGGAGACAGACCTGCAGTACAAATTTCTTGGAGCTATTATGTTTTCATACTTTGGTTATTCTGTTGGTGTTAGAAAAGCAAGTCTGCTGTTCATGTCAGCTGCCAGCTCTGCTTCCTTCATGCTGTTGTAATGCCGTGTACCACAGTCATCCACCCTTCAAAGTTCTTATTTTTCATGTAGCATAGGATATGCAGCGATGTAAAGAAAAAAGACAAAACCAAAGCAAAACACTAAATCCAACCACCACCACATTTGAATTTCAGCATGTATCACTAGCTGCTTGGATTGCATCCATTTTCTTATTTTTAATCACTTTCCAAGGGAGGCTTACAAAGAATTCTCCAGTGTCAGCAAAGAGGCCTCCAGTAAGGATCCTTGCTGGCACTCCTTGGAAGGATGCCTATGTGATACAGATACTGCCATTTGGGAGATGTTTTGAGAATTCTTGTGCAGTTTGGGTATCAAAGAACTTCCTGACACATCTGTTAAAGGTTTTGCCTCTGTTCTTGCTTCCTTTTGAGTTTTGGTGCCTCTTTGTTACCTACCTCTGGAGTTTTGCTGTTGTGGATTGTAATTTTTCCTCCCAAAGGAGTTAACATGCATCTGATTGTAATACTTCTGTTACCCCTGCTTGCAAAACATCTCTCCCCAAGCAACCCTTTTATTTATTCTCCCCTATTTCAAGAATGTGGGCTCTTGCCATTGATAAACAAAAGCAGTAGTGCTCGACCCTGCTCAGTTCCTCTCTTAACACCCCAACTGATGAGCAATTACTTTTAATGCTTATTACAAACATATTTCATCTGTTGAATTTTTATGTTGTTTTACTCATATGGTTTTCCTCTTTAACTGGATCATTTTCTTGTTATATCCCATCCATTTTATATGGCTTAAAGCCAAAATAAAACTCCAGGTATCCTAATCAAGTACCTGCTACCACTATGTTTAGCTCAAGTTGTTTCTTGTTTACCATAGAATATATTTCCTGAGGATGGAGAGTTAAGGTCTAGGTTGTTGGTCCAGTATTGTGTAGAATAAGGGTCTTCACAAGCAAACAGTTCTGCTTTGCTCTTTTAGGTTAGGGTTAAATGTGGAACTGTCTGGTACACCTTGTGTGTTTTCTTTTCAAAAGTTTGATTTACCTGCTTAAAACTGGGCAAGTGTGGGTGTAAAGAAGGAGCAGAGCATAGAGATTAAAGCACAGTAGTGGATACTGGGACTTCCTGTTCTGCCAAAGGATTTGCTCAGTGTCTCTATTGCTAAACTTTTCTGGACAGCAGAAATAGTCACAGTATTAGTTCTTGGAACCATCCTGAGGGGAGTCAAAGGGGTCTTTCAGTAATCAGAGGACAATTATTACTTTCTTCCAAGGAGAAAAAGCTACTTAACATACAAATTATGAATTTATCTGCTGTTCCCTTGTACTTTGTGTACACATCATGTGTGCATAGTTTTCTGTTTCATTTTAACTGTGATGTACCAGTGAAGGTTGACCCTTTAGCTCCAGTTTTTACCAGGATATATCTGTGGGAAAAAGGCATTTGTCCTTGGGAAACAGTGGGCTTAGTACTAATTTTAGGGCGTGCAGAACTGAGTGTCAGGATCTGACCTCTGAGGAGACCAGGAGATGTAGATCTGCAAGGCACGACTGAGCCGGTAAATCCACTTTAAACCCTGAAAGAGTCACTTAAGGCCACACTGTTCCCTGGGCTCGAACACCTGGGCTGTGTACAGCCAGGGATGCTGGGCCAGCCATGCTTGCAGTCCCCTCCTATTCCTTCCAGAGATATTGAAGCAGGTTGATCTGTTTTATTGTCTCGTATTCCAACAGTCTAAGAAATACCTAAAATTAGTAGCTGTTGAAAATTTAACCACTTACTTCTATCTGGGGTAAATTATTGCAAGGCATGTTTAGAGTGTGAGTTCTTCCCAGCAGTCTGCCTGGAGAAAGCCTCTGAGAGCCCAGCTGGTCCTGTTCACTATGGCAGAACAATGCTTTCCATCCTTCAGGAGGCAGGTTCCCTTCCCTTTCCAGGGCTTGGCTGTGTCTCATTGCTGTGATAAGGATGCTTCTTAGTGTTTCCTTTTTCATAGAAGCCAAGCTGAATTGCTGGAGTGAACTCAGGCCATCTGTCCTGATGCTGGAAAGGGAGAGTACAGCCTGCTGTCAGCTATCTTAAGCTGCTGGCAAATCAACAGTGTGACGTGGGGGACTTAGGAAGCAGTCTCACACTGAATTACAGACCATGGTGATTAAAGGCAGTCTGCCCTACTTGGCATACTGGTTCAAGATGTTGCTGTTAGTGGGGAGTGTCCTGGTAATACAGAAGTACCTTTTCCTGCCCCCCTGACTGTGTTCTCCTCCCCACTTCCACAGCAGTGGGTTTGAATCCATAGCATACGGTTTGGAAAATTAGTTTCCTGTGTAGTCAACACAAAAAGTCATGGAATCACTGAAATGCTGTACTGAAACATGTTTCCTGTGCTAAAGGAACTGCAAAACCTGCCAGGAAGTGCTGTGTGATAGGAGTATGATTTGTAACATTATTTATTGTAAGTAGTCACTAATTCTGCCGTGGCTGGACAGCAGAGTTATGATGTTAATGCACTATTGAATCATTAGTACTAGTATACAAGCATAAATTTGTTCTTAATGTGAAGTATAAATCAAAAAAGTTATATCCTGATACATTCACACAGTTCTGCTTTGAGAAAGAACCAGAATGAACTCTCACCCTGCCGTTCCCCAGAGATGTAGTTTGACATTTTTGAACTCCACCGTTCATCTCCCATACCTGAACACTGGCTGCTTTATGGCACTGTTTTTCTACCAACAAGGTGTTTTTTCATTCTCACTGTCCTCTGGGATTTAGGGAATTAGAGGGGGAAAAGGCAGCTGTACCATAAGCTTAGAAGCTCATTTCTGACCTGCTTTAGTCTTGTAGCTGTATCTGTGATTATGTCTGGAAATGTTGATAGTGACATTATCTGGAGCACAGCCATTGACCCAATCTTCTGATCTTGCAAGAGGATCAGGGAAGACATCTGCACTCATGCAGAATTTTACAAATGTGCTCGAGGCTTCATGCAAGTGCAGGGCCCATCCATATGGGTTGAATCCATAGATTTTTATCTGGGGACCAGGCACTTGTGCTGAGCATTATTTATTCCATACATTGCTAAGTCACAATATTGTGCAAAGCACATGTTTAAGAATATACAATGCCAAAAGAACTTTATCTGTTGTATTCTGCTTACATAAAAGGTACCTTGCATTATTTTTTTTAAACATATAGAACATATTCACCTTGTATGAGCTCTGAAAGTCTTCTACAGTGAAAGACAAATCCATTTAAAAGGGAATCAAATAGGCTGCAGCAGAGGTACTCAATCTTGGATTCATGACTTTCCTCTCAGATACCTTGTTCCAACTCACATAAATAGAGGGCGAAATCCTCATTTCTTAGAGGGAAAGTAGGGTCTAGTTGGAAATCCCAGATCTCTTTCATTTGTTGATGACTTTCAGCAGTTCTTACCTGCAGAGGTAGGGTTTTGGTAAAGAATGTGCAAGATGAACTGATGTTGATGTTTTTAAGTCAGAGCAAGGTTATGGGCTATGCAGAAACTCAGTACAAATAAAGCCAATCAACCACCAGATCTTCCTATTTGTGGCACTTTCTGCGAGGGCTTTGCCAGCGTCAGTGCTGCTGGGGGCTTCCCACAGATGCAGAGTGCAGGCAGTACGGCCAGCAGGCAGGTCATCATAATTCCACCCGTGTCATGGCAGTTAAGGATGGATTCCTGCCTCTCTACTCTGTTCCTCTCCAGTTGTGATAAGGCTTTAAGAGACACTCATGATCTAGAAAAATTATTTTTCCCCCTCACGGGAGCACAGTAAGCCCCTGTCAGAACAATCAGTTGTTTCTTCTGATGAGTGTGTGTGATTATTAAAACCAGAACAACCTCTTGGAGAAATGGAACTTCCATCAAAACCTTACAAATTTCTCCTTCCATTACCTTGTTTGGAAATGAAAAGGAGTTGGGGTAGAGAATTCTTTGTTTTCTTTTTCTTTGGAAACATCCTTATTTGGCATCTGTAAAGCATTTACATTCCCTAGTTCTGGATCAAAGTCCTTTCATGGCTCATGTTACTTATTTCCTTCTTTAACTGAAGCACAGAAAGAAAAATGGATTTTTTCCTCCCTTCAGGCTTACAGCATTAACCATTGTGAAAAGTCAAATCCTAGTTTTTAGCTGGGAAGTAGCGAGCATGGGGAATAAGACATCTCAAAGTGTGTAATCTGAAGAACCACCACCACCCCCTTCAGAATGAACTCGGTCAGTAAATGCAAGTCCCTGTAGCAGTTAGAAAGCGTATAAGGTAAAATTTAGTAAAACTAAACTAAGTTAACTGTGTTGCTGTATTTCCTTCATTCCTCAGGTTCCAAAGGTTTGTGCTCTAAAGGGGAGGAACTTTGTCCTCCTCAACCTGTGTTGGGGCTAATACAGCTGGCCAAGTATTGGGATGCAAACTGCAGTTGGACCAGGCACTAGAAACATTAAAAGCAAAACACTATTTACTTTGTTTGCACGAGTGGCAGGATGAAATTTGGAGCTGGCAGAATTATTTTCTGATAGAAGAACAAGAAACTCCTGTGAATCAGCTATGACACATTATCTTGTTCTAAATTTGCAAGAGAGCATAGAGAGTTTTGTTTCTGAATGCAAAACAAACTCCTTTCCAAGTCTGCCCCTCCCACTGGTCCTGTGCCCCAAAGAGCTTGGTGTTCCTGCTTATTTTCAGAGCTGTGCTGCTATTCTGCTGGCTTTCTGTCTTTTGTACACACATGGAGCTGAGCCCCATCACCCCCTTCAGTCTGCTGACAAGCTTCCAGGCTGTGCCCTGTGACCATGAATATTAGCTCTCTGCTGTTTCCAAGTATTAATACAGCAAAAGTGTATATAATGACTGGGTTTGATTTCTCTTCTAGAAAGAATTTGGACATAGATCATTTTCAGCAGGGCCTGTAATGATCCAACTCGCTTGTGGTGAGCTGATACCATGGTATATGTACTCTTTGTTCTCCTGGAAACTAATAATAAATTCTCATCTCTATTTTAGTGTATTCAGATAATTAAATTGGTTTACTTCACAGATCTTCATTCTGCAAAGTTCTAGTCTAGTGTTCCCTTGTAAGGGCATGTGTAGTGCTATATAGTATGTTTTATATTTAACCATAAAGCAAGATGGACTACAGGCTGTTGGGCTGGTTTGTTTCCATTAGCTTGCATCCAGCAGATCTGAACTTAATCCAGACTTCCAGCATTCCTCCAAAAATAACATTACTGATACCCTCTGTCACATCATTCTCCCCACAGAGCTCCTAGGCACATAACTTCTCTGATGGAAGGGAAAAAGCTCCTCCCTTTGGATTATGAGTTAAACCTTAACATCAGAGAAAACTACCATAGTACTGCTCCCTCCTTGCTGGCAACCCCACATTAGTTGCTGTGTGCTTCCACACTCCTTCTAATTAAGTGCAGCTTCAGGAATGGGTTTTCATTCTTTGTGTGACCTGATAATGAAATCTTTTACTCACTTGTGGGCCCTGTAAAAAATATAGTTGGGTTTGGGGAAGGAATTTGCTATCATTCCCAAATCTTACCTGGGTTTTAAGAGCTGGTGTTGGACTCTTTAGGTCCTGGCAGAGGCTCAGGCATAGGTGCTTTCTTCCTCTCTGCGCACTGAGAAGGGATTAATATGGATTCTTATCTAATTTAGCTTGTGCAATGCTCCTCACTTTCAAGACTGTGACTTTGGAGAACAGTGGTTTCTTTCTAAAATTATTCTGTTTCAGCTGATAGATTTCAACATTGCTTGCATGCCTCCATTGGTGTCCCATTGGCTATCCCTAATAACAAAAAGAAATTAAGGTTATGCAGGTACTGTGAAGTGAATAGACCAAGGACATGAAATCTTCTTTTATTAAAATAATGATGATTTCCCGATGCAACTGAGAATAAAACTTGTCATTTTATATTAGTGCGACAGTTCAATGAATTTAATCTTGAAGATGAAAGTAAAAAAGATACTTCAAAAGTATGGATTATAAATAACTAATTGCAGTGGGTTATTTAGGTAAAGTGAGTGTGTAAAGAGAGGTTGGTGTACTGTCCATTTGAACTTTAAATTATATCTTTCTAACGAGTGTGACTCATTAGATAAATACAATTTATACAGTTACCTGATGTTGCACTCACGGGGGTACACGGGATGTTTCAATGTAACAGGAATCCTCCCCCCTGGACACCATTTGCTGAATTCTTTAAAGTCAGGCATACTTGAAGATTCAAGTCAGTGGAAAATGAGGATTTAGATTTAAAAAAGAATAGTTCAAAGCAAGTGAATCGCTTCAGACCATGAGCACCAGAAGTTACTGCATTTAAAGACCAAAAACTGTTGTCCTGAGCTGGGGGCATGCAGTGGGGGTAGGATTGGAATACTTTAAACTCCTGTGTACTTACACTGTGGACAAAGAAGCCCTAAGCATACTTTTTTATGTCTTCTGCTTTCTCTCCATGTTTCCCCAAGAAGATTAATGGCACAGAAGATTTAAGATATTTTATATACCCATAAATGGAATAGGGCCGAGAATAGAAAATTTAAATACTCAACTTTCCTCTTACTAATCTGGTTTTGCTCATCCTTTTTTCCCTCTCAGTTAGTTTTCCTCCTTTTTTCCTGTACCATAGCATGAGTTGGTATAGACTCTCTATTTTGGTACAGAGTCCAGACTCCATAGCCAAGCCAGCAGCTCCCTGCTGTGATGACCTGTCTAATGTGTTGGGGTTTTTGTTGTGCATTGGAGTTTTCTGGTTGTTTTTATATTTTGTGGGTTATTTTTTGTTGTGTTGGAAAGCTTAAAAGAGAATCATATAACCTAGTGTTTCCCAGGAAAGAAGGACTGGAGATAAAAGTAAAACCCCCAAACAGCAAAATAACACAGATCTCTCTGGACCTCTTTATGTGACACAAGGCAGCAAAAAGCACAGGGTTTTTCTTCCCCTTGTCCTGTCCCCTTGCATCATGTGAAGCCTTGTGCAAAGCCCCTGGAAATCAACATGTCTTTCTACTGACTTACTTGGATTTGTGCAGTGGGCTATGTGACAAATTGCTGAAAATTTTGTCGCAGTCTCTTGTCAGGGATTGTAAAGATGGATATGCAGTTGCACAGGCCACTAATGCGTTGCTTTAAGAACTGAAGTGAGACTGGTGCTTTCCACTGTCAGTGAAATCTTTCTCTTTTACAGAGTTGCATTTCTAGACTGGTGTAACCAGAAAGGAGTTGACCCCGTTTAGCCTGTTTAGTTGTCATCTGCCTTAATTCCTCCCCTGTTTTCAATACCCACTACTCATTACATAGACATCTGCAAGAGATGTGCTAGCTAAGACCAACTATAACAACACCTTAATATATAAGGGAGTTTTTATTCCTTTTTGGTTAGCACAGCAGAAGGCTGCAACAATTCTAATTCCAGCTTTAAATTCACAATTTCCAGTATCATATGTGTAAGCCTCTCTGTGCATTTGACTACATGGCTGCAGAATTATAATTTAAAAGTATTTGAAATGAGAGAAGGCCTGTGTCTGGGTAAGAGGAGGTGCTTCTAAAGTCTCCTCTTTGCCCTACTTTGCCCTTATCAGTGGATTGATTCACTTGATTCCCCCTGCCCCCATGTCCCATGTAAATATTAAACAAGTAGATCTAGAAAGAAAAATAGCCTAATGAGATAAAAAAAATCACCCTTGGGAAAAATTAATTTTACCTTGTGGAAAAAAAATTGTACTAAAACAGATGGGAGAAGACTTTGAGAGGGCAATGACAGGCAGCTTGAAGCATCTTCTAAGATGACTTCCCCCCCCCCCCCAGTAACCCTGTGCAGTGCAGGAGCACTGTGACAGCAATAATTAGTTACCATCTCTGGTGTTTCACTCACCAGTCTCCCTTTGGTTTCAAATTCACACAGCTCTGTATGTTTGTGCTTGTGTCCCCCACTGCAGTCTCACAGTGATGCTTATCCATCACTCCAATCTGACTCCCCCAAGGGGGAAGAGCATGAAGCAGAATGTTCATGTGCTGCTGTTGGACAATAGGCAGCAGGTAGAGACCAGAGCCATGCCAGGTACCCGAAATCTTTAGAAATGTTTAGAGATAACAAATGTATCTTCTGATCAGTTCAGTCATCTGTGCTCCACAGTGGCAAATAAACACTGCTAAGGAATATGCCGACTCTGTTTACTTTAGCTTTCTTCATGAGACAGGAGCCAAACACATGTCTAGGAACAATTGAACCCTCCATCTGTGAGTGATCATCCTGCTTAAATACAGCAGCAGACCTGACTTTGGAGCGCAAACCAGAGCTGAGCCCACCCCCTGCCTCTGCTGCTCAGCTGTGCAGGCAGAGCAGGAGTAGGGAGGAGGGTGGCAGTGCAGACTTTTGGCTGCCTTAAAGTGACCACATCCTGTTAGGCTGCGGAAACATCAGACTAATGCAGAGATCTGTCTGTCTGAGATGCAGAAGGGCAGATAATTTGCAGACACATTTGTATTGCTGCAGGAGGAACAGCGGTGCAGGGAGAACTCCTGACCTTGCTCTTGTGAGTAGGCTGCTCACCCGCTTCCCACCCACGTCCCAGTTCTCTGTAGCTTGTAAGTACAGGTTTAAGTTAGATATTAGGAAAAGGTTCTTCACCCAGAGGGTGGTTGGGCACTGGAACAGGCTCCCCAGGGAAGTGGTCACAGCACCAAGCCTGACAGAGTCAAGGAGCACTTGGACAATGCTCTCAGGCACATGATGTGACTCTTGGTGTGTCCTGTGCAGTGCTAAGAGTTGGACCTGATGATCCTTGTTGGTCCTTTCCAACTCAGCATATTTGGTGATGCTGTGAAATTGGTTTGTTCAATGAGATTACTTTCTTTTGCTATGGTGCAGCTCCCAAATACTCTTTTCCTGATGCTGCATGGGAAGACTAACACTGAGTCTGTGGTGGCAAAGTAACACTCAGAGCAGTAGCCAGTGGCCTGAGATCCCTTTCCTGCTGCGTCAGAGTGCTCACCTCACAAGGTGGGAGAATTTCCTTGTACAAGCAGCAAGCCAAGCACCATGAGGAACAAAGACCATGCAGGAACACTGTGGCACGAGAGAGAATTTATAGTGAGTCTCTCAAGTCCTAAGGCAGTACTCAAAACAAGACTTGTACCATCACCCCACAAGGAAGTGACATGTGAGATCTTAACCAAGGGCAGATCGTTTGTGATAATGATGAAGTTCTGTTGAAGTCACATGCTTAAATCTAAATGTGTCTGGGAGTTTTGTTGAGCCCAAGTGGGTATAAGAATTCTGAGGCTTTCCTGGCACAAAATCTAAATGAGGAAGTGTCTCATGTGTTTAGGGCTGCTAATAGCAAATGGCGTTCATCCAGTTTCAGATGAAACTGGGGGAACTTGGGTTTTGCTGGGGACAAAATAAAAAAGTAAAGAAATAAAAAAAGCAGAGGCCTGTGATATTGGGTCAGTATACTGCAGAACCTTACTGTGTTGTGGCCAGAAGATCACAAAACCTAAGTGTGGGCAACTGCGGAATATTTGGGGCAGTTCTGTTCTTCCTTGCTGTTGGCTAGAAATTGCTTAAGTGCTGAAGTTCAATCTTCATGTTCCTATTATGCTTTTTAAAATATGTAATACGGGGTTGTGTTTCACGGAAGAGTTCAACTGGACGCACAGAATCCTTTTAGGGTTGGACAGAGATCAAGAAACAAATGCACCAGCCATTCTTAGAGAGTTTTTTTCCACTCCACTGTCATAGGCCCACTATAGCCCTGGGGCTTTTTCCTTTCCAAATACAACTTTAATTCAAGATGACAATATCTGTCAAGCTCAAGTGTACTCTCATTAAGGATGCTGCACACCTGTTTTGATGATACTTGTTCATATCTCAGTACAGAAAGTCAACATAGTGCTACAGGTTTAAGAGTTGCAGGTATGACCATTACTTGAAAAGTTAGCCAGTGGCTTTGTGACTCTTCTTTCCCAAAAAAGGCAGCTGAGCATATGGCATCATTTCACATGAAAATGTGCTATAGAATTACTGTTACGTACCAGCCAGGGCTAAGAAGTTGTTGAGTAAAATAGCTCAGAAAACCTATTGTTGATTGTGCATGCTAAGTCAGAAGCCTGGAACACAGTGGTTTGTGCCATTTTGTGAACAGGAGGGGAAGACACTGTACTTTCAGAGAAATCTTGGACTCCTTTACTGTGAGGGTAATCACTGCAGCACTGTGGCTGGTCTAGGCAGTTCATGCAAATGACACTTTAAACAGATAGTGCAAATAAAATTGTGAGGACCTCTCTAAACTGAGTGCTGCCCTGTTAAATGGGATGCAAACCCTTTCTACTGTCCTGAATGCCCCTGGGGGACCTTCCCAAGGAGTGGCATTGTGGGTGATTGGTCTTCCCCACCATCATCCTGTGGGGCCTGGGAAAGAGGAGCTGGCATGAGACTGCTTGTTGGGAACAGAAAAACTGGAGAAAAATATTTTAACACTAGCTCTCATCTAGCCCAGTTATTGACTCCCAAGGAACTGGGCTCCTGCTGCATCAGCAGATCTCTACTCAGATGGTTTAGCTCCCTGACAGGAGATTGTTGGAGGTCTCAAAGAAGGTACAAGGATTTGTACTAGACTCTTAGTTTGGAAAGTGAGGGGAGCACAGAAACAAATCTGAAAAATCATTTTCCTTATGTATCCACCAAGTGTAACTGCAGGGAGAAGGCTGTGGTGAATGGTAGGAACTTGGAAATAGGCCTTTATGGTGGAAAACAACAAAACATACCTCTCCTTGTTAGTGCTGAAAGTTCCCTCCATTTTCCCTCTTCCTTTTTTCGCTTGCCCTCAGCTGGAAGGTCACTTCTGCTTATGTCTGACCTGTGTGTGGTGAGTGTGTGTCAGCAGAGCGTGGGAGCGGACTGTCAAACCAGAATTTCTGGTCTGAATCAACGTGACACAGAAAGGCTCCTGTCCCTGGCACAGAGCTGCCAACTGCCCTTCTCAGTGCGTGGTTTGACACAGAGCAAATTTGCTGATGCAAGCAGAATGCATCAAGGTGTCATGGCATGATGAAGACCGTAAGAAGTGAAGATATTAAACAGAAAAACTGCCACAGTTCGTGCCACATTCTTAACAGGTACCGAATTGTCTCGCTGCTTTTTTTTCCCCTTTAAAAGACTGATATAAATTAACACTATTTTTTTCTGTTAAGACCCCTTGAAAATAGTTGAAGTCAAAATGTGTTGTAACTTGTATATTATTTTCAATTCCCATTTATAATGATGCCTCAGAAGTCTGAAACCAACATCTGTTTCCTTCTTGGATTAATTTTCTTCCATAGAAGACACTTCCATTTTTTTTCTTTTTTTTTTTTTTAACTACTTAAAGTCATCCCATTCTTTAATTAAGAGTTGAAAAGTCATAGATCACTGTCCTATTAGATGTGTTGCAGGCTATGGGAGCTCTTTACTGCGGAATCTAGCTTGTGGGGAAATACCTGGCCTTTTTGCAATGTGAAATGCAACGGGAAAGAGGGAATCTTCAGTCCTCTGCTCTTCACTTACATGTCCTTGGAAAAAATGTGCTTACCCTCATTATGTTCAGTGTGTTTGTGATGATGATGATGCTGTGCATTGTGCCAACAATTTTAATCAAATCACATGCTTCAGGGATTCAGCCTGTCAACTCTGAGGGGTAAGAAAGAATTTAAATTTACCCTTTCATGCTTTTTTTTCTTTTCCCCCTGCCCCTTATATGCTTGGCTGTGCAGTGTTGCTCTCATGCTCTAGTCACACGGACAGCCAGATCTGAGGGTGGAACTGAGGTTTCCTGCAGGTCAACTCAACAGGAACATTGGATGATGCTCATTTTCCTCTGCAGCATGAGGCAGGGACTGTGTGACTTGTTTGTTTGCGTGTTAAACTGTGCTTTTTATTTAGTGTGCTAGTCCTTGAAAAGTGAAATAATGTATATTGAGTGAGAAAAGACTTGGACTGTCAGGAGTTACCAGATTCGTTCAAGACAGCTATTAAAAATGTATAATCCAAAAAGAGGTAAAAAAAAACCCCAGAAGACTCCTGTCAAACAGCTGTGCGCGTTTGATGGGATTTGACAAACGCATATGCACGCACACATGACAAAGAGGGAAAGGTTGAGGCCTCGGCTTTTCCTACACCGGCTTGGGATAGCACGTTTCCCGCTTTCCCTCAGCGCGGCGGGAACCAGAGCGGGCTTGAGGAGCTCGGTCCTCAGAGGTGAAGCCCTGCGGCGGACACGGGACTCCGGGGGTCGGCCCTGCTATCAGCGTGCTGCAGGTGCCCCGGGGACCCCCGCCCGGGGCGCGGGGCGGGTCCGTGCGGCGGGTCCCGCCCGGTCCGGCGGCGCCGCCCCCCGCGCTGCCCTGCGGGGCGGGGGCGCCCAGAGCCGCGGGCGGCCCTCGCTCCGCTCCGGCAGTGGCCGCGGCGCGAACAAAGGCGGCGGCGGCGGCAGGCGGCGGTGGCGGCGCGGCCGAGCGCGGCTCCCGCCCGCCCCTGCTTCCTGGGCCGGACCAGCCGAGGCGGCCGCCGCGCCCCCGCCCCGCCGCCGAGCGGAGCCGCCGCCGCAGCAGCGCCGGTGTCGGGGCGCGCTCGCCGCCCGCCGCGGGAGCTGCATGTGCGCGGGAGCCGCGGCGGAGGATGGCGGTGCTCAAGCTCGCCGACCAGGTGGGCGCCGCGGGGCGGGCGGGAGCGGGGCGGCGGGCTCGGGCTCGGGCTCCGCCGCAGCCCCCGCGGCGGTGCGGGGCGGCCGAGGCGGCCCTTCTCCGCGGCCGCGGGTCCCTCCTTCCCTGGGGGCGCCGAGCGGTGCCGGCTCCCCCCGCCCGCCGGGCCGCCGCCGGTGCGCTGCCCTTCGGCTCCCGGCGGACCGTGTCTGTGCGCGGCGGGCCGGGGCTCGGGCCGGGCAGGGCGCAGCTCCCGGGGGCGCAGCAGCAGCAGCAGGAGCCGGTCCCGGCCGCGGGCGCTCGCCCGTCCGCGCTGCCGCTGCCGCCCCGGTGAAACCCTGGCATCTCCCGTCGGCAGGGCGGGATGGAAGCGGCTCGTTTCGAAAGGCCTGTCGGCTCTGCTTATCCTTCCTTTGGGTTTCTCCCTCGTTCCATTGCCGTGCCGTGCGTAGAAATTATTTTTCCTGTCGCCTTTTTGCTTAGGAAGTGCCTCTTCGGATTAGTTGTCGCCGTTGTTCACAGGCTGCTAGGAAGACCCGTAGTATTAAATCCTTGGATGGTGTTAAATTTAGCAATGGGCAGACAGCTGTAATGAGTATAAAAGTATTTCTAATCATTGGTACTTAAAAGCATTTAAAAACATTTAGTAAATTGATATTATGGCTCCCACATCCTAATTTATCCACACACTCTACCAACTGTTACACACTTTGCGTGCTTTAATCTGCTATTTTTAATTTAACTTGGTGTGCCTGTGATCTGCAGCGTGGGTGTCCTGTGAGCCTTAGACCCTTCCTGTGGGGTTCAGAAGGACTGCCTTCAGCCAGCCCCACTCCAAATACCCGTACTTAGAGATCACAAGCCTCACAGTCTATTTATGCTTTTCCAATACAATCTTCCACACTCACAAAGCCGCTGCATAGCACATTGAAAAGAGTTTTGAAAGGAGAAAATGGTAAAGCTGCTTCTAAAGTAAAAGCAATACTGTGGGACTGGACTATAACGTGTTTTTGTGTGTAACAGAAGGCAGTATTTATGGGCTGTCTCCTGACATGTCCCTTGAATATCCACATCTTGAGATATTTGCTTATGACTGGTAAAGAAAATGTTTCACACCAGGAGACTTCACTACCCCATGGTGCACAAACTGAGTCTCAAAAATAAGGAGATTCAGGTAGGATGTGCATGCTACAAATCTAAACAGCAAACATTAATGTTAAAAATACGTGTTACAAAGGACCAAAATTGTATCATTTCAGTGCTTTTTACATGCTTAATGAACCCCTTGAGTTTATTGCCTTTAGCGTTTTTAAACCTTTGCTGAAATCTTGCAGTGAGGATTTTGCTTCAGCAGTAGAAGTCAAAATAGATTTAAGTCAAGTAGATCACATCCTGATGAAGTGTGTAATGCTGTAGAAAAATTATAGGCTGTTGTCTCAGGGTTCTCCTTCTCTGAGAACCCTCAAAGCTCAGGGATGAGGCTCCTTAGAGCTGCTGTTAATGCCCCTGCAGTGTGCCTGCTTTGGGGACACTCAAAATTTTGGTTGATGCTCATCATTGTTTGTGATCAGGCTGTGGTCTGGGGCACGATAAGGCAGGCTGATAGTTTTTCTGCGTTGATGTGTGTCTCCTGTTGTTTACAAAGGGATATGCTGGTCTACTTGTACTCATCCTACTAGACCTCTTTTTATTTCTTTCAGTTTCTTTCCCAGACCTGTTTCTTTCACTTCTGAGAAGCTGGAGGAGGGGGAGAGAATACGTTCGAAGCTGGCTGTGGTGCTTCCTCTTAAACCGAGAGCAGAAGTTTGAGTGCCTGTTTCTGTGTACTTGGAGCTGTTGCTGGCAGAGCCTTTCCAACGTGCAGCCCGAGCAGTGTCACCAAGGCACTGGGGCTGCACAGCCTGCCTCAGCAGCTCTCTGTGCACCAGGCCAAGCTGGGCTTGTCATCCACATCAGGTTTGAGGAGTACTGTCCCCAGAATGGCCCACCTTTAGCTAAGAGAGACACAATAGCAGCAGCCCCATGTGTTTATAGACAGACCCCAGCAAAACAAAGGTGAATCTGGGATGGAGAATGGTGTGCCTGGGAAGATTTGCATTCCTATAACAACTGCTGTGTGTGCTCGGACTCACTGGGGTTGTGGGAGCAGGCTCCTCCTGCATTTCTTCCTGCTCTTCAGGATTGAGGGCAACTGTCACAGCGATAACTTGCAGCGATTCAGGAAACTGTTTCCTTTTCCTTAAACCCCAGAGGCCACAGCTGTCCATGTGCTTGCAGTGTCCTGCAGTGAGAACTGGAGGATGTAGGACACTGCACACGACATACACCTGCAGCAGCTGGGACCTGGGCTGCTGGGAGTGGGGGTTCCCCTTTGTGCACTGACTGTGAGGTTTGTTTTGGGTCTTAGTTGTGATGTTCAGAGAAGGCTGACTTTGCAACCCAGAGCTCTCTGCCTGTTGTTGGGATTTCTGTAGCACACGCTTTCTTCTGGATCCATGACCTTCTTGACCAGTGATGAGAGCTCATGTAGGAGATGACTAGAGAACCTCCATGCTGAGAGTTTAAACACGTGTTTCTCTAAGTAGTCTGTTTCCTCCTCTTTTCCCTTCTCAGGGTCTCTTACCAGCTGCATCTAACAGCACATGAAACACTCAGACACATGAGAAATTAATCACACCATTTCTCATACAGGCTTTGAAGGCAGACAGATGTTAATTATTGCTTTTTTGATATAGCTGAAAGGTGCTAAGGTGTGGCTATGCTTAATCCTTAAGAGATTATCAGTAGTTTTGGCTGCATTCTCTCCTTAGGCAGGAGATCTTTATTTAAGAGTTTAGCATTAGTGTAGGTTACTTGAATTTGCTTCCAGTGATGGTAATTTCTAGCTCATCAGTTGGGCCACAAGAAACCTATAAGTCATTTAAGCACAGGAAGTGTGTTCTACCATCATTTGTTTCTACATGAATTTCTTTCAAGCCTTACTTTTTTTCTGTAACTGCACCTGGTCGCTTTTGAATGACTAAATGTCAAGCTGAAAACAAGCTAAGATAATTCACAAAACTTAAATTAATTCTTAGGATGATAATCTTTGTGCACAGTGATGTGTCTGTGCACTTGTAAACATTCAGATGTTCTAAATATTTCAGTTGTCACATACAAATATTGCAAAACTTGCTCTAAATCTTAACACGTTTATGCAGTTCTTTCTTTTTACCATCTCTGCAGTGAATGTTGATTACAGCAAGCATGCAAATTAGTTTAGGGACTGAAAAACCATTTTTTTCCTCCAGTTCTAAGAGTTACTGCTTATTGTTCCCCATCCAAGTCATTAGTTGTACCTTTTTCATTTTGATAAGTGTTAGTATTTTATAGTATGTGAGGGTGGAGTTGTATATGATAAAAACCTTTGCAATTAAGCTAGAGTTCAGAAGGAGCAGAAGACAAGTGCTTCAACAAGTGAGCAGCCAGAGGCTGTCAAGTGTGAGTTGCACTGACACAGCTTGAGTCTGGCTGTGTGTATATGAGAGGGCACAGAAACCCTTGCTGTACCCCTCCAGTGCCGTTTGAGGAGACCTCCTTACTGCAGCTCTTCATTCCTTCCTGGAGTTTGAGTTACCATTCCCCCCTCCTCATGAGTGTCCTTTCCTCTTTGCCAAAGCTCTCAAAGGGTGAAGGTATTGGTTAGTTTTTTATTTTGGGCTGCTTTTTGAGCAGCATTTGTTGTCTGGACCCACCTCTCTTATCCTCTGAGTAATCAGCAGATTCAGGGTGCTTCCTGCTGCTGCTCTCCCTGCTTGTTGTCTGCAGATTTTTGCACAGCTTATTCTTCATACTTGCACCAAGTAACTTGGTTTCTTGAGAGCTGTTTGTTTGCCACTTGCAGAGAAAGCCTGTTAGTTGAAATCCTGCTGAGTGTGCTTTTGATCTTCAGGTTTTTCATTGATGGTTCTGGACAGAAATCAGACAATTGCTCCTGTCAGGGCTCTGTGAAACGGTAAATTATCTTCAAATAAGTCTGTACGTAAACTTCTGTGAGTTAGCTTTTGGGAAATTATTTTGGAAGAATCTAAGTTTCTGTGGTGTCTCCATCTCATTTTCAGTCTTGCCTTGCCAGCTGAGGCTCTGGTTGCAGGATTGCCAGCAGTACCCACAGGCCTGCAGGTTGTCTCTCTAGCTAACTCTCATCCTCTTCTCTCTGTTTAAAGCCAGCAAAAGTCACTCTGTGCATGGCTGTGTCTGATTTGGGATGCCAGCTCTGCCTGTGCAGACCAGGTTGCCTTCCCTACCTTGGCACAAACATGCCTGTCGTGCCAAAGAGGCAGAGATGGTCAGAGCAGCTTGTGCGTGGGGACATCCTGCTTATTGATGTCTGTCAGAGGCTGTTGCAAGCTCTCCCCTGCCTAGTTGTTGGTTATAGTTATGCATGTTTACAGGGGAAATGTATCATTCTGTCTTTGAAAGACACTGAGAATGTTTTCTATAAACAAAAATAAAATGGGAAGTTACCTAGGAATGCAGACTGTGTAGCTATTTGAATAGACATAGGGCTTAGTGGTTTCATGCCTGCACTGCCAAATTTGGTGAGAAGTTTGCTGTAAATCTGAGACAGACACAGACTCTATCTAGTCTTGAGCCAGTTCACCTGGAGGGTCAAAGTGTGACTTTAGTGTCACCGGCCCAGGCCCTGCATGTACAAAGCAACAGAATTATTTTTAGGCTGCCCTTGCAAGCACGCATATGCATGCATAAGGATAATGAAGCCCAGATAAATGGTTAGTGTGTGTACTTAGGCTGCTATTAAGTGCAAAACCTCATCCTGTCTCCTGGTATTTTGCCTGTTGTCCTTGATTGCTGAGAGTAATGCAGTGTGACTAGAACTGAAAGGACCATTTCTCTCCCTTTCCCAAATGTTTTCCTGTGTTTGACGGTTCTTTGCTGACCACCAGGATCCTTTTTATTATGGTCACAGAGAAACAGCATTAAACAGATGTTTAAATAATTTTAAACAGATGTCAAAGATCATAAAAATAATCTGGGGAAAGGCTGGACTTGTGTCTGAATACACTTAAAATCAAATGAATACAACAGTAACAAATAGTCTCCTTACAAAACCAATTACATCTCCAAGTGATAGTGTATCTTTACCTTATTTCAGAATCATTCAATTGATATGACTGTTTTTCTGTGTATCCTTTCTCTCTGGCAAGTAAAAGCATCTGAGAAAATACCCCTGAATTTGGTGTATAAAATAGGAGTAATGAACCTGTGCCCTGTGGCCACAGCCAGCCTGTGAGTTAATTTTGCTTGGCATGAGATCCCATGATTCCTCCCCTCCTCATATTATTGCTGGATAATACTAAGGTGTATATGTTAATTTGCACGTTGCCAAGTGGCTTTGAAAGAGCTCACAGTAAGAAAGAGATAATCTCTTTTGGTACAAAATACTCAGGTAGCCACAAAACTAAGGGAATTGTGGGGAAGGAAGAAGGAGGAATTTACCCACAGGAGTGTGTCTCTGTTATTTCCTGTGAAATTAAAATGTGGTTGGACCAAAATAACTCCAATGTGGCAGCCACTAGCTTTCTAGAGCCATGACATTCCCAGGCATGCCATACATACTGGAGATATGGCTCTATGCATTTTAAAACAAAATAAAAACTTTGGAAAAAATGGGATGTACCAGCATTCCTGTACTTGTTCAGACCTATAGGAATGATAGTTGCTGCCATTTGGTATAGATGGCACCCGGCTCTGGCACAGAGAATCATTGAATTGTTTAGGTTGGAAAAGACCTTTAAGATTAATAGAGTTCAACCATAAATCTAACATTGCCAAATCCACCACTAAACTATGTCCCTACACATCTTTTAAATGCCTCCAGGGATGCTCCTGTTCAGAGGAGGTGGTGGGGAAAGCTTTGGGTCACCAAAGAGAGCAAGAAAGAGTCTTAAGAAGGAAGCTGCTTCTTTCCCCCCCCAAAACCCCACAGCTTCTGCAATGTTTCACTTCCTGATGATTTTGTAACTTGTTTCAAGGTAAAAAAGAAGCACTTTAATAAGGAGAATTTCTGCCATGGCGTAGTGTGCTCAAGTCTATCATAGATATTTCTTAAGCAGAGAAATCCTCCCAAAGTTTGCTATTTGGTAATGCTGTAAAGGTTTGGCAGTGGTTGTGCCTGGATGCCTGTCTGTTTTGAGGGGGTGTGTGCCTGTCATGTCAGGGTGTTAGTTTTCTTGAATTGCAGATGGCATCCAGCAAAACTTACCCTCCTGTACGCACTTGAGGTGTGGTATTTTATCCCTGCCTGACAAGTGCCTCATGACCTCTTCCTGCTCATCTCTTAAATGAAGATGTGGTTGTCATGACTACATTTAGTCGAGAAATAAACGTTCCTCCCAGCTCAAGCACTTGTGTAATGGCTTGGTTCTGGCAAGATGGTGTTTTTATCTGGATCCTTGCTCAGGGGTGGACAGATGTTTTCTCTGACCTGGGAATAAAAGTACCCAAGCTGGAGCTTGCTGGTTGCTGAAGTAAGTGACTGCACGTGCTGCAGCTCTCCTGGGGCACAATTCCAAGCCTGTGCCGGTCCATCAGGAGCACCATGCAGTGCTGTTGGTCACACAGTGGTCTTGGGGACAAATTCCTGAAAGCCAGCAAAGAATACTTTTAAGGGTTGTTTCTAGAGGTCTGGGTGTAGCTGATCCTGCTCGTTTGTGGCCAGAAAGGCTGAGACTCTGGGATATGTTGGTGATAGGAAGGGTTTCCCTGTGCTGGTGTGGTGATTTGCAGTGTGTTCACCCAGAGGAGCCAGGCCAAGTGCCTTCTCCTCTTCTGTAAGCTGTCCCTCCACCAACAGATCTTCATTTACCTGAGAAATGAGCAGCTTACTTTTTAGGAGCCACTGTTTCAGGCTGTCTGCAGCCTTGGGTAATATTTATACAAAATAACTAATGCTTCAACATATTATGTTTTTAGGCTTCTTTTTTAATCTCTGTTGGTCAGAATTTTTTTCTTTCAGTGGTACTGATACAGGTTCTAGTGTCATGAGATGGCTACAAGAACCTATTAGGCAAATAAGCCTATTAGGCAAATGTTTCAAAGTATATTATTATTATAACATTGACCACTTCTTCTGGGTTTTATTCCTCCTTTTCTTGAGTGCTCTGCTTAAACATGCCTGTGTAGGTTGCAGAACACACGGGTGAGCTAAACTTGCTGATAGAATACCTCTATATTTTAACCATTTAGTGCATTTTTGATTACTGTTTCCATATTTAAATTAGCAGGGTTTTTTTGTTTGTTTGTTTTTCCCCTCTTCAGAAGTACATATCTGTCATTTGTAACTTTTTTTTGTTAGCTGGAAAGCTTAGGCTGGAAAGTTCCCACAGCTGCTGTCTGTGGCTTCAGCTTTTTTTTATTTGCTGCCCTAGAAACATGTAGCAGCATGCTGTTGGAGCCCTTCGGCCTGGTGATGGGTGGGAATCAAAGCGTTACAAAATCACATTTAAAGGGGAGAAATTATTTTGCAGTTTTAACCAAGGGTTTGAGGTCATTCTTGAAGTTTGCAAGGAGTTGGTCAACAAATTACAGCATTTAGTTGTGGCTAGGTAATTGTGACATTCTGAAAAAGCGTGTGCTTTTTGATGACAGACATTTGCATGTATTTTGCTTTTGGGGGAAGAAAAATCTTTCCTGGCTGCAGATGTACAACCAAAAATGGAGGCTGTTTAATACATTTCTGCCATGCAGGGCTGAACCTCCTAGCCTACAGGCTTGTCTGCTTGATGTTTGTTCTTCCTGTTACGAGCTGTTTTTTATGTATGGACGTGCATTTTTGTGCTGGAATTGTTTGTAAAGGCTTGCCCTTTCATTTTTACAAGGGTACTTTGGGGAGAATGCCCTTGCAAAGCCCCACTTCCTCCTCACAGCTGCTCCCGTGAGGAAGTAGGCAAAACCATAATGGTTGACTTGTGCATACAGTCATAATTGATGTACCTGATGGCATCTATTTACTGAGCTTCAGCTCTTTTCCATAAAGGAGTTGGTTTCTTATGAAAAAAACCCTTGTGCTGTTGAATTATGTATGTGTAGGATTGCTTCAAGGGCCACGTGTTGATATCCTTAATGATACAGAAAGTCTGCAAATAATCACCAGTGTTGAATAATTTGCTGTTAAAGCATTAGCATTTTTGTTCTGGCATACTTTCTGATCTCATTATATGACCATCTTGCAGCCTTTGTAATTTTACAGACTTGTTGCTTGAACAAATGTCTTTTGTCCTTGCAAAAGCTTCAGCAAAATAGTTGTTTGGTGCCTACTTAGCTGCATACCTCTAACTTTATGTCTCTGTAAATGAGGTATTACCAGCAGTAAAGAGCATGTAATTTAAAGAAATTAACAAGGGAAAATATAAAAATCAAATATTGCTATGTATCAGCTGAAGAGAAAACTGCACCATCAGGTGCACAAGCTTTCACATTCTAAATGTGATCAAATAATTTCTGGTAAAGGAAATGAGTGTGAACGTTAATGAGCTTTTATATGCTTTTTGTCATTAATAATGCAGATAGTACCATTCAGATGGAGAACATAGCCCATTTTATCATAACATCATTTTAACACGATGGGCTGCTTGCCTTTCCAAGGTGAAAGGGCCACAGATTGCCCTTTGAAATCTCATCCTCAGATGAAGTTTTACTTTCAGCTCTATTGAATCTAGACTAGCTTCGCAGGAATATGGGGAAACTGCTTTGTATTTATAGTAACACACTGGTAGCAGCACTTGCCTTGCTGTGCTTCTATGTATAAAGTTAATTTTTTCCATACTTACAATAGACAAAGGTGGACATCATGTCGTTTTCACTGGTATTTTCATTCTCGCCTCTCTGGGTGTTTTTTTTTTTTTTAATAAAGGTTATGTCTTTTGTCTTCTATGGAATAAGACAGCACAGCAAAGCTGTGCCCGTGCTGTTGAGCCTTGTAGGCAGTAGTAGGTGGGTCCATTGGCCACCAAGCTGGGCTCGTGTCGCTGCTGGAGCCAGCCTTCTGCTGTGGGAGCTGGTGCCAGCAGGGAGCCTGCGATCTTGGAAGCTACAATCCCGCAGTATTATTTGGTAAAACACTGATTTGCTCAGTGTGGTCTTTGGTTGTTTAACATGCCAAGGGTAAAAAATGAGAGAACAAAGGCCTAAAATACCCTGTATTGTCTTTATGCTTCCAGCTGCTTTAATGTGCTTGCCAATGCGACATGCAGCATTTATCTCCAATTTAAAATCAAGAGAGGGACTTATTTAGTTATTGACTCCAGGAACACTTCCAAAGTGTTTTACCAATGAAGTAAAAGTGGTGTGCCAGATGCTGCCACTGTTGCCTCTGTTTGAGAGGAGCTGGCCTAGGAGAGTGGTCTTGCTGTATCCCACTTGGCATGAATCAAGACTAGTATGAGGAATTTTTTTTCTTTTAGTGTAAACAAGCCTTGATCCTTTAGCTATATGCATAATTCTGCCCCTCTTTGGGAGATGTGGCCCTGTTTCTGGTGGGATTTTCTGCAGGTGGAGCTTGTGCCTTGGATAACCTTGGCTAGACACAAATCTGAATTTTTTTGTGTGTTTTTTTTTTAAGAAGATGCCAAGATGGCTTTTCAGGTAGGAGAGAAGGAGGTGGAAGGAGAAGAGCTACCCTGTGGAGTTGAGGCAGAGAGCACAAGGGATGCTAGGAGGAGGCAGAGGAGAAGGCAGGCAGGTGTAGCTGGAGGCACAGTGCTGCTGCCTGATGGTGCTGCCAGGAGAAGGTGGTCATCACCCAGTTTCTCAGCTGGAGTACTGGGATGCAGAGAAACTCTGTGACCGAGGTCAGGCTGAGAAGGGAACAGGTGGCAGAGCAAGAGCCAAATCCTGTTTTACCTCTTTCAGTCGCTGATCCACAGTGATGCCCTTCCTCCCTGGAAGTTGTTTTAACACTGTTAACTGTGTGGGCTGATGCCAATCTCATGATGTTGCACGATAAGAAATGAACAGTGGCATGAAGAGTCATAGCACAGTGTTAAATTCAATGAACATCTTGGTTTTTTAGCTGTTTGTTCCATAAAGTGTAAAATCAGCATTGGTGCTGCTTAAGAGCAAGTGCAGTGTTAGGAAATGGTTTCTAGGTCACCTGGTAGGTAAAGGCTTATTCTGGCAGATTGCTGTGGGTGGCTGTCTTTGGTCATTAATCCTGTGTCACAGGCTTAGTTGTGTCTTCTGGCAGTGCAAATGGTAAAAGTGAGATCAGCCTGTTGTGCATCAATGCTGCTTGTTTAGCCTGAATGTCCTGATAATCCGGGGCGGTGTGACTGCCACAGAGCACACTCAGGAAGCTGGGTCGTTCAGGGAAATGGAGATAGCCTCTCAAATCTGCAAACTTACTGTCAGTGGATTAGATGGTGCCCTTTGGGTACGTTCACAAAAGGTCTGTTTCATGTCAGGCTTAAACTGATCAATCTTAGAACCACAGAATCATTTGGGCAGAAAAGACCTGATCCCCAGGTATAACCACGTTCAAGTCATTTGGATATCTCCTTAAGTAGGGATCAATACATTTAAATTCAATTCTAACACAGGTAATCCACTTGAATACAAAGCAGACATTTTAAACCCATTCAGAAACCCCACCCATGTCTTCTCACTGAGTTTTGTTTATTACTATTAAATATTTATAGACATACTGTTAGTTTCTAATTTCTAATTAGAAAATGCTCCTTTTAGAAGCATTTTCATGAAGACTGGCAAATTTGTGCATTACCCCTGCTAGCCAGAGGAGTGTGATTTCTTTTCTGCAAAAGAGAGCAAATGGAGCTGAACAGATTTGTCCTCTTCCACAGAGAAGGGTAAGACTAGCTAAACATGCTGTGTAGCCTGTATGGCTCAGAGAGTGAACTATCTGGACCCGAATTCTCTGAGGATGTGCCTACTGTTGATGGGGAGATTGCATAGCCCAGGAGCACCTGTGTTCCCCAGCTTGGCAGGTGCAGTCACCTGGGGGAGCTGGTTACAGCAAGCCTTGCGTTTATCCTCTTCCTACAGGCGTAGGCAGAGCTTTCACATTAATCAGGGATTGCATTTAGGATCTCCTGGTTCCTGTTCCTGGGTAGAGTTTGCATATCTTGAGTGGATTTTTATGCCTCTTCATGCCCTCCAAGGCAGGTATGTGATTCATCAGAGAGCTGTCTGGAAAAGGAGAGACAAATGACAGCAAACCACAGAGCAGGCACATGATCTTCAGCACTTCTTGTTCCCACAGGGCCAGCTGAAGACAGCTCCAAACAACTGTCTGAAAACTCCATGACTCCTCAGGGATGACTCTGTGCAGATACATGGTCTCTAGCCCTTTAAAAGAGGTCTTTAAAGACCTACACACTTCCAGACGTTTGTCTGGAGAATTCTTCGTGTGACACAAAAATTAAAAGGAGGTGGACAAGCAGGAGTAATTCAGTGCCTTAAGCCTCAAAAAGCACTAGCATGGAACAAGCTTTCACCTGGGGCTTGTGCACAACTGCCTGTCCAGCAAAAAGGGAAGGCTCTGACCCACAGAAGTAACAAAATCTCTTTATGTGTTTTCTTTCCCTGTGAGACTGTTGAGCTGTTCAGAGTCTGCTGGATTGGATTGCACTGCTGCTTGCTGTGATATTGGAGCATCAAAAAAAAAAGTGCTGTAAGAATAACTGTGCTTCACCTATATGGATGTAATCCCAACAACAACATTGCATTTGAGACAGAGTGATTGTTTAATTCCTGACACTGCTTCTGTTGGTGTATTTTGTTTGCTTTCAAGCAGCAGGCTTGGAGAGAAAACTCCAGATTTTTGCCTGTTTTTAGCAAAGTGTTCAGCTAATATGTTTATTGCCGTATGTGTTCAAGGTTCAATTATTTTAAGCCACAGTAGGTGTTTCACCAGTAAGGTGATTTTCTCTGCAGAGGGAGAAACAGTTTGCTCAGCCAGAGGAGAGCTTGCTTACTCATGCCTTACCACATAAGTTCATGCATGTTGTATTCCCTGTAAAGTTGTTCTGATCCCTGGTGTTCATAGCGTGGCAAGCGGAATCAATGTAAAATCATCTCTCTGCCAATGTCTGCCTTAAACGAGCAAAAAAACCAGTCAGACCTAGTTTATATTGCTGATGCCCCTTTTTTGGGAAACAAATGTTGTTGAAGACGAGGATTGTGTCACCTTAGAACCCTTAGAGGGTAGTAAAACCGCCTGCAGAAATATCTATAGAAGGGGCTTTTCTTGGCTGGGGGCAAAGGTGAGGCTCAGGAGCAGGGATCTGTTCCCTGCTGGACTCCTGGGCCCTGATGCTCCCCCTACCTGCATGGCAGTGTCAGGCTTGGGATGCTGTCTCTGGTTTCTCAGCTACCACCAGGCAGGCCTGTGCTTTGACTTGCCTTGAGGTGCCAGGGCTTGGCTAAAGCCAGTGTAGCTTTGTTGACAGTGACTGCCCAGGTCCTTGCTTTTGGGAAGGGGGCATGTGTGTGCATTTGTTTCCCTGTCCTTAAGGTTAGGGATCCAACCTGTGGGCTTCTTTCTTTCACTGTGGGGGTCTGCTTTGTTATGATGCCAGACTTTTCCCTAAATAGAGGCTAACCCTGGATTTAAAGATCCCAGGAGGGGCAAAGGAGTTCAAGTGTCTTTTTGATCTTCGTTGCTACCCTGAGGCAAAGTTAGATCGTTTGCTGTGAGCTGATCTCAGTTGTGCTTGGAAATTTACTGAAACAGCTACTCAGAAATAACTATTCTGAATAGATATTTTGGTGTGGGCGCTTGTGTTCTTGCATAAGACCGTTTGCTGCTCTGTCTTAATGCACTCAGAATAACTGCTGACTAAATACTCGAGAATAGCTCTATTGGTAATTGCCTGAGCACAGAAAATCCCACTACAAAGAACAAAGGCACCCCCCATTCCACCCCGATTCAAAAGAGGAGATTCTTCCCAAGGTATTTAAATAGTTGTGTTCATTCATGTCTGTTTAGAAAAGAGCAGTGGTAAGTGTTATGGTGCATGGCTTAAAATATTTCATATTAATTAATAAACAAGTACCAATTAATTTTACATTATGATGCTTAAGGGGTAGACTGCAAGGAATGGTATTTAGCCGTGGCTGTTTGGCAATTATGACCTTGTATATAATAACAGACTCAATAAATTCTTGATGTGAGAGAGCGCCATTAATCAACATAGAGTTAATTAACTGTGCTGCTTATATGGGAAGTGCTGTGCAGAACTGTCTGGATCTCTGCAGTGCTGCAGGCTGAAAATGTTTGATTTGTTTGATACCTGCCTCATTCCCACAGAAATTTCCCTCAGAGCTGATGCTGAAGAGGGAACAACATTCCCTCCAGGTGACTGAGTTCCACACTGGTCCCACAGTCATTCCACAGGTCATTTCCTCCTGTGTCTCTAACCCTCTGGCAGACCTCAGCTATGTCACTGCCTCACTTAGGCCATCACTTCCATGTGGAAGGTGGAAGCCCTTGGATGAGTGCTGCAGTACTGGTAATAGAAAAGGCTCTTGCAACAATGATTTTGGTCAGATTAATCCTATAGAAGTGCCCAAGAAATTAGGAATCAGTGTGGTAATTAAGAGTTAGGCTCATCAGATCTAATTTAGACTTTATACAGGACTGTTTTTTTCTTGTGTGTTTCTTTAATAATTTGAAGGGCAGTCCAAAAAGGGAAAAATGAACAAGATTCAGCACACCTTCAGAGAGAAAAGCATTCCATCTCTGTACCACTTGCCCCTCCATAGCCCAAATAGATTTTGTCATTTTCCTGAATATGTGATGCTTCTAAGTATGAAATTGGCTTGGCCTTTTGGAGTGGCAATAACCATTTTGTTGGCTCAGTGTGCATGTTAATGTGAAGGATGAATTTCTGATCTGTCATTGTACATTTTTAATCATCTAGCTTACCTGCTTTTTTTGATGTCCTTTGGACCACTTCCATTTCTGGGCTTACTGTAGGCTGTGTCACAGAAGAATTCAAAGGTCTGAGCCATGGGAATGCTTTAAGCTTTCCAACAGCAGTACCCAGTAAGAACCAGTTTGGAGAGTTTGAGTGACTCCAATATGAGAGAAATGAGAGAAAAAACCTGTTTTTTTTACTGCTGATATGTAAAGCCTCCTGAATTACAAGACCTCATATGCCTTGTTTTAATTCTTGAATTTAATTTAACTTAGAGGTATAGCACAAATACTTTTCCAGTCTTTTTTTGTTTGTTATTTTTTAGTAAGTGCAGTTAAGTATAATCCTTTCTCTTCTTTTCTCTCTGTCACCTGGGCTATTAGTCTTAATTAGAGTCCCATTTAGTAAATCGCTAATACAAGAGTAGCTTTTAAAATACCACAAGATATGGTGACCAAACAGGGCCCGAAATAGATGAGTAAAACCTGTACAGTCTGAAGGCGTAGTGGAATGCTCTTAAGTGTTTGTAACGGTGGAGTAATTATAGGGGCCTTGGAGTGGGGAAGGGGGGTGGAGGGGAAGAAATTTTCACTTTAGATCTCAAGGCAGAGAGAAGTGATGGTTCAGCTGATCTCCTCTGCAAATGAGGTTTTTCTGCCACAGCCACACCCCTTCTGCATTTGATACAAAGGGAGGCAGTAACGCTTAGATGATAGAAAAACAACTGTTCTTTTATTTTTATTTTTTTTCAACTACCCACTCTGGGAAACAGAAGTCAACTGACACCTCTTCTTATTAACCCCAAAGTGTAGGTAGTGGTTATGGCCTGGCATTCCTACTTTTCCGCTCTCCCATCCAACTCCCTCTTTAAGGGGCTGGCGTGACTCTTACTGGCTCTGGCGGCTCATCCTGTGCTCCAGCTGCCGTCCAGGCAGCACACTTAGAAATGCTGCTTCAGTGTAACACTTTCTCAAATTCAGGCTTGTGCCTGGTGTTTCAGGAGCCGCAGGGGATTCCATCCAGTGAATGGGTAATGCTGTATTAAAGTAATATTAATGACAACTGCTCCGTTTTAGTACTATGGCCAATGGTACCTCATACACATGTTTTATAAGATGTGCATTACATAGTGCATGTATAGATCCTTAACATATATTTTCTGTATTTCTGAGTTGCCTCAACCATGGTTTTCTTTAGAGCCATGTGTGCTATTCCTTGTTTTGAGAAGCCCTTTCTCTTTTGCCCATATGCTAGCACAGTTTTTTCCTTCCTCACTCCTCTCATCTTTTCAGAGCGTGATGGAAGGTGGTCTGTGCTTTCCCCTGTCCCCAGTTTGTGTCACAGAGTTCACATGTTGGACTTCACTCCTCGAGTTCTTCCCCTTTTATGTTTTCATCACAGTCTCTTTTTTTCCTTTTTTGCCAACTGCCACAGTACCTCCAGTGCTGTGAAGTTGGATGAAAGGTAGCGGTTAAAGCTCCCTTTGCAGCAGTCCTTCCCTTGGGTGTGCCAGTAGAAATCCTTTGGACCTCTGCTGAGGTTTCATCATCCCCTTCATTCTTAGCTTCAGAAGAACTAGGATTGTTTTCTTCTAACACCACCAAAAGACCAGAGCTGTGGCAGTACAAGCAAGAGTCATTAGTTCTCAAATAGTTTTAGGTATCCTGTGTCATTTGTGGTTCATCATTTTGTGATGATTTCATGAAGAGATTTTCATCCATTCACTTTGGCCTTATAAACAGCCCATATTTTTTCTCTTAAAACAAAATGCAAATGATCTTATAAGTAATATAATATAAATATGCTAGATGTAAGTTGAAGACAATGATAAATGATATAAATGATAAAGGTCTGTTATATGATGTGGAAGGTATACAAGTAGTGGATGCAATCAGAAAAGATTGAAAAATTAAAATGTAAAATAGCCATAACAATGTGAAATTTTATACAAATTATTTTTGAGTATGTGAAGGATGGGGAAAACACAAGACTGGAGCTGGGCAAATGTTATGTCTTTTTTTAAAAGGGGGGATGTGAGGAGCCAGGGAATTACTCAGTGTAATGCCAGCATTGTGAAGTATACAAAGCAAATTGTTGGACAGACGATTTATAGGCATCTAGAGAATGTTAAGGTAATTAAAGAAAGAAAACCACAACAAAGGATGGAAACAAAAGTTCATCCTAATGAAGGGCCCGTGTGTTTACTTTTTTCTTACAAAGACTCAGAGAGATGGGAAGGTTGGTGTTATTTCAGATTTGGAAACTACAATACCATTTGTTATAGTTGGTTCATGTTTTAAAAGCTGTAAGTATGGTGAGCTGCATCCTGGTCCCCCAAATTTCAGCAGCATTTGAACCTCCCTATATTTTATGCATCCAGCCTGTTTGATAGGCCAAGAGAAGAAGGAGGATTGTGATGTTGGAAAGTCATAAAGTGTTTTGTTTCCAGAAGTCTCTGACATGACAGAATTTCTCAGAGATTCTCAGAATATCAGGATTTCTGAGAAGTGAAATCTCTGCTGTTGATTTTTCTACTCTGTTCAGGGAAATAGGACTTTAGTGCACTCTTTTTGAAATTTGCATTCACAACACCAGCAGGAACCACCCTGTAAAGGCCCCAGACTTTTACTCTAGCTGTGAGAGGGATAATAAGGAACAGTAAGTGCTAGACTTGTTCCTCTTATGAGTGTGATGAGATAGGCTGACATCTGGGCAATTTTCAACTGTTTGTAATTTGGGAAGTTGATAAAAGAACCCAGTGTATTTTCACTACTTGCTTTTTGTGACTGTTTTCTTTGCAGGACCCTCAGAAGGGTACTCTTTACTTTCTGTCAGTGATGCAGCTTTCTGATCAAGCTTTTTCCATGGCTGCAGCAAACGTGGTCAATGATACAGGAAAAAAAAAGACGCTTTTGGCATGAATAGAAATGACAGGATTTTGTTGCCAAGGCAAGCAATTCCAGTTTCAGCATGCAAAGGGGAAAAATATGCCATTTAGTGGCATATTTTAGTGAAAGCTTTAAAACTGAGGGAAAAGAAATGTACTCTAAAATATGTAAGGAATTTAATAGTGTCTGAATCTACCCAGCGTTATAAGGTAGCAATGGTTTGTAGATACTGACTCTTCTCTTCAGAGGCATTTTTAATCCTTAAATGGTGCACTATAGTTACTTTCTTGCATTCCAGTACAAATATTTCCAGCATGTTATAAGACAGATGAATGAATGGAAGGCAGAGAGATAAAGTGATGCTTTCTGATCAGAAGATTTCTTCTTAATAGGTCTAGAAGAGCTGTCTGTTCAGGGCACTTTGGTTCTGTTGGTATAGCTGAAGGATGATTGAATGGAAATTTTAATATTAGGGGTGACCTAGATCTGTATAAGAATTCTTGCTCGTAGAAGGCTCTTTTATTAATGGCTTGCCAGATGAAGGAGTTAACATCTTATAATATTTTCTGAATATTCAGAATTTTGAATATTTTCTTATTCTGGCTGCAACTAGACAAACCAGAATTTCTACTGCTTGTATGGATTTTCAAGGTTTAATATATTTGGCTTCCTTTTAACATTATAATAAATTCCATCTGAAAGGAATAATGATTTGAGAGATTTAAGAGAACAGACATCTGTCCACAGCAGACTTGAGAGTACATTTACCTGTTTCTCATGATTGTCGAACATACACCGCAGTTCCTTGAGAGGCCTTCAAGGTGAAGAAAATTAAATCTGATCTTGAAAACAAATGGACAAGTTAAATGAGGAGAGTAACAGTAGGAAATGTGATTTCCATGTATACCTTAAATACCTGGGCAGGTTATTTTGTGATTTGAGAAGCCTTTGTGATAAGGCAGGAGCTCTCTGTGGCTGATGCCAGTTCGTTCTTTGAAGTCTGTGCTCTCAAACCACATTGTAAATACTACCTTTGCCTTGGCAGGTTGGCTGGGTCTCACAGATATATTTAATGCATTCTTGAAAGCATTTGAGCTTGTTGATATGTTTCCCATTCCACTCAGTCCCTCATGAAACCACTGCAGTTGCTTGTTCCAAACTGAGGGAGCTCTCACAGGGGACCAGCGTGGAGAACAGGAACGATACACTGCTGTGTTTCCATTGGGAAGAAGCAATAGAGACATCATGCTTATAGCATTTCCTTGTGCAAATGTTAGGAAAATTGTCTTTTGAGTGACAATACTGCCCCAGAATGGAGGCTTGGGCATTGCTTTTCATACTCCCCGTGAATGTAGAAGGAACATCCCATCTGGTTTTGTAAAGGTGTAGGTTTGCACATAACCAGCCACACTTCCCTAATGTTCAAGGAGGCCCTGACCTCACTGAGAGCTTACATTACAACTGATGACCCCTGTGTTTGCAGCTCTGGGACTGGATAGCTTAGGTGAAGCCAGCCTTACTATTACTGTATTCCTCCAGAGCTCGTTAAAGTCAGCATACACTGTTTGGAGGAGCTATTGTCTTTGTGTTGCCAGTGCTTGAATCTTTCATAAAAACTTAACACCACCTTTCCCACCTCATCCTGGCTCCAAATGGTTATTAAATGCAGTATGTTGATCCCCTGTGACATTTCTCTCCTTGTTATCAGAATAGCTGAGACCCTTTGGCTGCCTTTGCTTTTCTCTTCTTGAACTTTGTCTTGCTTCCTTTTAAGCCACCCAAAGATTCGTCTCTGAAATTGTCTTATAATTATTTTCATCTGCTTACTTCCTTTGAATTTTTCTCCTGCTGTATTCTTGTCTTCTGGAACTATTTTTTTTGCTGTATTTTCTGCCAGCTGTGATTTTGCTTGGCTTGTGCTCCCGACAGCATTTGTACCTTGCAGGGTTTCTGTAGGGAGAAGAGGCCTCTGCAGATGGCCTGTGGGCAACTGCTGTGACCACGGGAATCTGCTCAACTCCTGGCCTTAAAATCAGCACCCGGATGGTAGGGCTGGGGAGGCAAAGCCAGGGATTTCAGTTCCTGGCAAAACCAGGATTCTTCAGTCAACTGAAGAATGCTTTGTGTGACTGCACACACATGTGCCAGTGATGATTTTACACCCAAGTACTTTGTGAACAATGAAACTTCCAGATAGTTTTCCCCCGTTTCCTCGTTGAAACCGTTTCAGACAAAAATTCCTCTTTGAAAGTTGTTCTCTATCACAGGGCCATAAGATACTGTGCCTTGTTTTGTATGCTGTCTGGCTTTGAACTATCTGGTGCTAAAATGTGTGTGAAGCACTCTGTCGTGGTATTGGAAGGCACCTACTTTGCACCTAACTGCAATTTGGTTTCTAAAAATGTTGACTTTTTTATTAAAAAATTTCTTCTGACCTGTGGCTTCATGTAGCTTCATGCTGAAAACAGCAATAAAGCCATATACTGTCTCCAAAAGATGTTATTGAATGTTCAGGAATGTGTTCAATATACAGATATAAATTTAAAATTCAATCTCTGAATACTGCAATAAAAAAGTTAGGACTAAAATAGTGATAGGCCTGTGGGTTTTATTATGACACGGCAGGAATTTCCGTGAACAGTGCATAAAAGACCTGGATTCTCTGACACAGGCTACCCAAAACCAGCCAGGGCTCCTGTTCCCTGATCCCTAGGAGCCAGGGCAGTGATGATCTGTTCCCTCTGCTGGCTCAAGCACTACCTGCCAAAGGAAATCCCAAAACTGAGTGATGCTCCAACATAGCTGCTTTACCAAGGTGCCTTACAGCTGTGTAATTTCACTTTAATTGGTCTTATCTGTTTTATTTCTGACATCTGTCTTCTCTCTCCTTGAAGTCACAATTATTTTCCCTCTGAAGACTGTGTTGAAAGGGTGGCAGTATTTTAGTTTGCACAGTATCTCTTGCAACCTTCGGATGCTTGTATGTAAAACATAAGCTTGATTGTGAACCTGACAGCCAGCAAAGAAAAGCAGCATGGATCCCTTGCTGCCAGCCCCTCTCCCAGGCTGTGCACACCTGAGCAGTGGTGCTGCATCCTGAACTACTTATGAGCACCTTGGTCTAAAGTGCTTCAGGGAATAATTTGTGCCTTCCCACGTGCTGTTCTGGTACTGGCCAGGGATTTCTGAGACCAGCTGGCCTGGCTGACTATCAAATGATACAGACACCCCTTTATTTGGAGGAACAAATTATGGGGAATATTGATCTTCTGAAAGACATTCATTGCTCCTTGTCTTTCATTCCTGCTTCACCTTTCAAGGTGAGGATGACAGAGCAGGACAAAGTAATCACTTGGAGGGCTGTCTGGGGCTTGTGGGGCCATCTGCTTTGCAGGCTTGGTATAAACTCCCTGCATATGTGTTGTTACTCTGCAATATGTTTATACAGTATGTGCAGGTTCAGAAGAAATGTGCAGCTAGCAGAAGAAATGCATTTATCTTCTGCTGGCAGAGGCAGCAACCCTGTAGCACTAACATAAAATGTAGTTGTTTGCTTGTGGGAAAAGTAGAAACCTCTCTTCTCTGATTGTTAACCAATTTCTTCAAATGTCACTTGCTTTTTACAATTAAAAAAATACCTTACTGAAACCTTTCTGGCATTTTTTAACTCCTAGGTTTCTGGGTTTGTGTTAGTGGTCTATGACAATAATGGTAAATATATTGCCATTCAGGAACTTCTTTTTAGATGTGCAGACATAAAAGCTTGGTTCTACCAAAATTTATGGGCATGTTGCCATTATCTTGAGTGGGACTAGCATTTCCCCCTTGGCTATTGGCTTCTCATGCTGGGAGTGCTCAAGAGACAACCTTGTTTGCATTTTATGTGTGTCTGTTGGCATGAGCTCTTTGGGCTGGAATTGCAAAGCTTGTGGAGCATCTCTTGGAGCTTTCATACTGAAGTATTAATTCAGAGGAGTAATTGGGGGTAAATTAGTAGGAATTCTCAGGTTGTATATAGAATTTTGGAAGATTACTGCTAATTTCTATCTTTGTCTTTAATTTAAGTGTTAATCTAGGAATAACTGAAACTAGGTGTGTAGCCCTTGAACCTGTATGGTGACAGCAGACAGATCTTGGTCTTGCTTTTAACTTAGGCCTTGTAATTTTCTGGGTGCCCTGAGCTCTTGTCCTGGCTGTGGCACTGGCTCAATTCAGTGACCAGCCTCAACTGGGACCTTCAGGAGATCCCCCTGCTCTCAGAGGTGTCTGGCACCTGCTGTTGGCACTCTACCAGAGTAAGATTTTGGCACAGCACTCATAGCTACTGCCTTGACGTGTTCCCCCGTGCCTACATGATGGGGTGTCTCCCCTTCCTAAGCCACAGGTGTTGTGTTACCTGTGCACAAGGTATTTCCATGGTGGTGCCATGGCTACAGTCAAGGTGTCCTCCATTGCTGTGCCAAGTGGCTTCTGCTGGGCCATTACACCAGCTTTTTTCCCTTGCCAGAAGGAGAAAATAAACTCTGAACACGATATTTCACTTGTGGTTGGGTCTGTCTTTATTTTTGTGGCTGCTGAAAGAGCCTGCAACTGGAGTGGTTTTCAGGATGTTGCTGGAAGGAATGGAATGGAAAATCATGGGGGTGTGTCACATGGCACAGGCTCAGGAATTGTCTGGCACCTCTTGATTTAAAGTGATGAGCTTTGCTGCATTTGTTATCCTCCTGGTGACTTTGTGCATTGGGCATTTGGGAGGACAGGAGGAAAAGGTGCTACTTTGGTAAATGTTGTGTGTGGGAAATATACTTATTTTCTGTCCAATCTTTTGTGGGGATGGCAGTGCTGTTAGTTTCTGAAAAAGTACTTCAGATTTTTTTGATACTCACTTTCTGTCCTAACCTCTTCAGTGATGTTTTGAACTGTTACACAGGTGTCTTTTTTTGCACCCAACCATGGTTAAAGTCCCTGTACAGAGCTTTATTCTGGTACCTGTATATTTGACAGCCATCACAAACAAATGCCAGTCATTCCTGAAGGACAGGACTGGAACTGACATACACTGTCCTTACCCTTCTGTACACCTGGTTAAAAGCTAGGAAATTTTCCTTTTTGTATATGATAATAGTATTTAGTTTAATTTGTTACTGTCACTCTTTTCCTCCCAACAAGGTTTGTACCTGCAAGAATCCCCTCCAGTAATCTGAAGATGAAATTATTTAAGTCTAAATATTCTAAGAAAGGGGAGAACATGATATAGCTGCCACATAGTTCTTTGTTAACCATAATATTTTAGACACTAAAGAATGTTTTACTGATTTTTGTAATTAGTTAAAATACAGTTTCTTCATGTCTTGTTGTTCATGATGTTAACTGCAAGTTTAAATGAATCTCTGCTGTCTTCAATTACATGTGAGGTACATATCAGCTTGCTGAACTTAACAGCAAGGACATTCTGTAATTGCTCTGCATTGTGACAGACAATTTTATATGCATATTTTTTTCCCCACCATCATTTCTAGTATCCAAGGATCAGTGGTCCAGGAAATCAGACCTGTGTGACTACTCCTGGTGTATTATCACTACCTAATTTTCTGTGACAAACTTGGGAAATACAATACGGTGGAGGGGTTTTGGTTGCCTTTGTTCTTCTGGAAATGCCCTTAGTTTTATGTTAACTTGACAGGCTGTGTGACATCCTGGCGTGGTTGCCTAGATGTACAAGTAAACTTGCTTGATAAAGTGACAGCTGCCTGTTTCTCCAGATGGACAGGCAGTAATTCAGTCTGGGTAGACTGAGAGAAGAGGGAGTAAGACCACAGGGTGAGGAAAGAGACTAAATCACAAAATATCTCTCTTGGCCCAATGACTTCCTTTCTGTGTACGCTTTACAATGTTATGATATGGAAACTTGTGTCTGTGCTGGTGTATTTGTGGTCTTGTTGCTGATTTGGGGCTCCTAGAGTCTTGTATACGCAAACTACGATGAAGGCAATGCCAGAGGAAGACAGGAGCAGAGATGCAAGAAAAGAAGGGTCTGATCCTTGAAACCTTCTCCTGATGTCATCCCGTTTTGCAAGTCAGTCTTTGTGATTGCAGCAGATGTAAAGCAACTGTATTGGAATATGGCTGAGAACTGAGTTTCAGCCTGGAAATTACTGTGCATTGAACAATGAAAGGAATCCTAGAGTCAGTAGATACAAGGGAATACTCAGGGGATAAACCTTCACAGCTATGCATGGCAGAGGTGGGATTTAAGGGAGCTTTTGCTGTTTTGATCAGTGCTGGTTTAGGCCCATCCTCTACAGCCCATCACTTGCTTGAAGCTGCAATTCTGCTGAAAATCCTAGAGCCTTTAGAAAAATACAACTATTTTGTTGTTTCTTTAAGCTCGGAGGATCCACCTCTTGTGTATACTTAATAAATACATAATTGCCTTTAAAAATAAAAGCAGGTTTATTTTTAAAAGAAAATAATTATATATGCTTAAAAATACAGATAATTGCATGTTTAGGTCTCATGATATTCAAGAGATATAAATGTGTGTCTGTGTGTGGATGACGTTTGCCATTTGATGCCAATATTCTGCACTGAAGGATGAGAAGCCCAGTGTTTAGCAGCAACAGTGAAGATTTGGGTCTGCTTACTTTCACATGATACAAATAAAAAGGTACATGTTTAGATTGTTTTAGCTAGGTAGTTATAAAAGAACTGGAGGCAGATTTGTGCATGTACTGACCAGTAATAATTTTATGTTTTGTAGTGCACTCTGTGCGAAATTGAAATATAGCACACAAACCTGGGGCAACAGCTAATGTTATCTTTAAGAAAGAGGGGTATTGCGAGCAGCATATGCACTTCCATGAAATATTATTAAGCTGGGAGTAAACTATTCCCAAACAGATACAGTTTGAGAGGTACAAAAGTGTAATGTTGTATTGTGCTTCTGCTGGGAAGGGAAAGCTTTTCAAGCTGCTTTCAAAATGCAGTGTTTAATATGAAGCTATGTATGTCAGAATACAACTGGAGTTATGCCAGGACTAGTACAACAAAAGACAGAACAGAAACAGACTGGAAATTTTCTACAGAGAACAATAGTGTGAGCAAGTTGTCACACATCAAAGTATGTATGGAAGCTTAAGCTTGCCTTCTTTCTAAGGTTGTATTGTATTTCTGACTTGGAAAACAATATTAGAACATCTTAAATCAACTTTTATCTGATCTGTCTCACTAGTTCTTGTTGTTTCTGTGCCTGATGGTATAACCTTTGTTTCTTTCCTAAACCATGGCATTGAAAAGGTTTTACTGCTTTTTTTTTTTTTTTACATCCTGGCAAAACTCAAGGGAAAGTCTTAGACTGACTTGGTGGAATATGTTCATCACTAAACTGCAGATCAGGGGTGGGTTGGGGGGCCCTGCTTCCCTACCCACTGCCACCAGTGCTCCCTGCCCTCTTGGGTAGAAACATCATGTTATTTCTAGTCAGTGGGATGTTCCCATCAGCAGTCCAGGAAGCTCAGGAGTGGAACAGACCTTGCTGATCACACCCTGAAATAACTAGGCATGATGTTACGAGCTGCAGAAGTTTATTCTCAAATATGCCATTAGTTCAAAGCAAACAGTGTTGAGAAGGCAGGAAGGGATTGTGTTCAAGGTGCAAGGTTGACTTCTGTGCTTTCTCACAAGACAGTGGGTAGCTTTTAGAAATTTTCCTAACAAAGGCAAACAAACCATGTGGGCAGCAGTCAGGGCCCCAAAGATAAGGCAGCAGAGCAGAGTTTGTGCCATGATTTCTTTTGCTGTGCCTCATTAATAATGAAAGAACTGAATAATATAATGTGGGCTAATGTCTGGCAGTAGGAGCAGTGGCCTGGATTTGACATGTAGTTGGTAAAAGTGAGAGAGACTCTCTGCTTCTCCCCCTGCCATTGTTATTCCAGTTGAATTGAAAACTACTTTTACTGTCTCCTGCTGTCTCCTCTTCTGTCAATCAGATGAGAGTCTCAAACTAAGCTGCACAAGTTGAGAGTTTTTATCTGGAAAATACTTACACATTCAGAAAATTCATGAATGCTCTGTTCAAGTGTTGAGCTTTTTTGTTATGTACTTCTATCTTTCCTTTTCCAAAGTGTTGTGAGATCCCACCTTTGATTTGACTGATCTCTGACAGAGTGATTCATCTTGCCAGGTAGAAGCTGACCTCTGTGTTCTGGACTGAGGATGGAAGTCAGTCTAGGTTTCAGGCAGTATTACAGAATTGTGGTGGTATAGCAGAGCTGTCACATACTCCAGTTGTTTTTGCTGAGAGAAATTCTTGAAACTACTATTTTAGCCCATAACCAGTTTCAAGTGTGTTCAGTGTGTGCATTTTCCCTCCTAAAACTTCTCATCTTTCTCTTTTTTTCCTATTATGTAACATGTTCAGAGGATGCTTACAATATGGGGTTTGGAAAATTGGTGATACTTTTTGTCTGCATGGAGACTTTTCAGTCACAGATGTCCTGTCTGCATTTTCTGTATGCACTTGCAGATTGTATTACTTGAGGTTTACCAAATGATGAAGTCTCTAAGATCAGGTAAAATGAATTGGATCCTATAAACATCCTATTTCCCTCCTTCCATGCCTTAATGATGAACTCATTCCTCTCTGTAGTGAAATTTAGGATTGTTATAAACAGGAAGCATTATCAAAACAAATTGGCTGCAGCCACCCTTAGGACTTCAATTATATTTCAAGATTTTGCTTGAACAAAATAGGCTATACTTGTGCAAAACTGTTGGAGCTCTGATTATATCACTATATTAAAAGAGGGATTGCAATATTATGAGAGAAAATAACAGCTTTCATAAGAAAGACTGGAAGACATCTAGTTCTAAACTTGGCAGGGTTAGTTAGATAATTGGAGGGCTGGGAGGTCAGTCTGTTCCATGCTACAGTCTAACAATTATATAATTAAACTACTTCCGCCTCCTTTCTGCCAAATAAATTTTGAAAAATGCTGTTCTCTCTTTAGCATGGGGAATAATGAAAGGTATTGACTATAACTATGAATTACCTGCTGAACTCTGCAGAAGCAAGGGGATACCATCTTTTTGAGTCTCTTATCTAGATTTATTAGGGCTCATTATATAACAATGATACTGCCCAATTATTGTTTATATGGAAGTGTGCTTGTGGGTTCACTTCCAGGAGGAATAGATTAAAAAAAGCCCAAACAAACACAAAAACTGACCAAAACCAAAAAGTCCCGAACCAACTTCTGGTAGCTTTTGAAAACAGAAGTTTAGGCTAAGTTGTAGCTGCAAATGTATTTGAATTTTCTATAGCAGTTTGCATATCTAGGGATTGCTCTCACCTGGGGACAGTGGCTCCAGCTGGCTCCTTTGAAGGTTGTCCCTTCTGTGTCTGGGTGTGCTGCATGCCTGCGTGGCCACTGCCTTCACTGAGTCACGGAGTTTGTGGTTGTGGTCCTTGTACCTTTGCACCCTTTTTTATTTTGTGCCTGTGTGGTAGGTCATGAGGAAAACTTTTTGTTGTTCTTACATGTTTTATGTGATACGTCACCGATGCACTTCTGCACGAGCCTATCTGTCTGGTCCTTTTTGAGCCAAGCAAAAGCACAACTAGTACAAGCAGGTAATTTTCAATTTGAGGGCTGAGTGCTGCCCTGAGCAGACTCAGGCATGAAGAACTAGAGGTGATGATGCAGAAAGGAGATGATGCGCCATGACTGGGAAAGGTGGAGGCTACTGACCAGAAGCTTAGGCAGGGTCTGCTGCAGACATCCAAGCTGTTCATTTGATTTTACACTGCTTGTTTGGCGTTTGCTATTGTTAAGCTGCCTGGCTGTTGTGCCTGGAAGCTCTTCTAGTTTCTGTTTTTGAAGGATGAGCAAGAAACCTGTAGGTAAACCTGAAACCACGATGAGATGATCTTGTTTTGCTCCACTTCCCAATAATGTTGTTTTCCCTTTTCTTGTGCTAAAGAGACTTTTTGGGTTGACTGAGGGGAAAGGTAGAGGAACAGGATTGATCTGGGGTAGCCAGTGGATGCACACAGGGTAGGTGGTGCTGACCCCAGGGCACTGACCCTCCCTGCCTGTGCTGCTCACCTCGGCTGTAATTACAGCAGAGATGTCTCAGCAGAGGAAGTTGTTTGTAACCCTGCTGCTGCATGTCAGTGCTGTTCTGTTGTTACTCATCCAGGCTGTTGCTGGAGATCCAGTATAGCAGGGAGCTCAGGAAGTCCTGGGGTCAAGTGCCCTGCAATGCAGGCATCCAGCCAAACCAGGTGGTTTGCATTTCTGTCGCTCCTTTTTAGAGCAAGCTGGCCTTGCTCTAAAAGATGGTTATTAAAGGTCTCACAGAAAAAATAGCACAGTTCCTTTCTCTCCTGGTGCATCCTAATGCATGTATTCATTCATGTTAGTCATACCAATCTCTTAAGTCTTTAAACATGCATAAGCAAGACTTGACTTGCCATTGAAGTTCAGCAGGTGCACAGTTGTTAAAAGTGCTGTGTCTTTTGTAATTTTTTCGTGATCTAACAATTTGACCTTTACTAATAGCCTTAGGTTTAAACAGCACAGGATATAAAAATGAGTTAGTTATGCTGCTATGCTTGTTTTAAAAATAATTATAAGAAGTGCCTTTGGGTTTCTGGGAACATACTTAGGCAGGAGTTGCATTTCAGTGGCTTTGCATGGTACCTGACTTTTGCAGTGGCTGAGCTGCTGTTCTGAGAAAAAAACCCTTTGCAGGAGATGTATGGGAGTGCAGCAGATTTTACTGGTGTTTGGACTTCCGTGTGTCAGCCTCAGGAGAGTGTGGTGCTGGGTGTCTGAAGAAATGCTGGTCAGGGAGTTTTCACATGTTTAAAAAGGCATATAAAACATGACTCTGCTTTTAGGGAAGGGCAGCCCTAAGGACCAATCTGTTGATCTTACCCTATAACCAGTGAGGGCAGGGAGTGTCTGGTGCAGAACTGGCTGCTCGTGACCGAGGGGGGAGCCTGAGTGCCTAAAGCACCTGCAGAGCTGCTCCTCCCAGCCTGATGAACAGCAGCACTGGTATGTGTTGGAGCAGCCCAAGCTAGTTTTTCTGGCATGGTCATGGTATATTGTGCTGGTGATGTAGTGAAACTACAATATATAATTTTCCCTTGAATACTGTGTACTATATATACACTGTACTATCCTGTCCTTGCTCTGTTGTGATACAATAGACATGCAGAGTGATGGGATCCCTAATTCACTACTAGATGTTATGGTAGAACAAAATCTGTTACTTTGAATACTTGTAAAACAGTACTTTTTATGCAGAAAAAGGGTGTATATTATTTTATTTTACAATAAGGTATTTACTGGGAATAGTTCACTGCAGCTATGTTTTCCACTGTGGTTTAAATATCAGAAAGATACAATGCTCAGCTCAAATGTATTTCACCTATTGACTGATCAAATTTGAATACTGGACAACCCTTGTTTTAATAGAGTCCTAAAAATGGCATATGTGTGGTAAACACAACTGTTGGCTTGTTTTCACAGAATCAGTTCTCTGGTTTCTCTGGTCAGAAAAACAGTTTTCTGGTTCAATTGTCTTTTTCTACCACTTAAGACATGACAGTGTTTATACCTCAGACTCTCCCTTCAGCCATCCTTACCCCTTTTGTGGGACACCAAGTCCCAGAAGAGACTTGGCAGAAGAAACCCCAAACATCCTGTCCTCAGCAAACTGCCCCTGCTCCTCCTTGCAGAACCCCTTGTGGATGAAAGAGTGTAAGAATCCTCTGATGAAGTTGGATACACTTCGAATCCATTGTCCCATTCCTAGTTGTGGTCAGCTTCTGTCAGGAAGATGCAAGGATGCTGAAAGGACACAGATGGAGGATGATCTCTCCATCCACAAAGGTTTTCTCATATGGTCCTATTGCTTGAGTTGGATTAAGGCCTGAAATCCTAACTTTGGAGATATTTTTCAAATTATGTTTGTTTGTGTATATGTAGCATGTGTGTATGTACGTGTGTATACATAATACGTATGTGTTTATGAAACACTGCATATGTTATATATAAGTTTTGACTTCTAGATACAACAAATTTCTTGACCTAAGGAAGCACAGTGAAAGGATCCCGGTAATTACTGGCAGTGTTCAAAACTGCCTGCCTCTGTCCATGTCCAAAGAGAAGCTGAGTCGTCCACCCCAGCAGAATGTTACAGGGTAAATTCTGCTTGGCATAATTTCTTAGTAACTAAGAAACTCATAATTGACTCCACGTGGGCAGAGAATTTGTCTGTGGTGAAGGGAGAGCTGCACAGCAGACATGGAAAGTGTATTGGAATGACTAGGTAGGATATGGGGTATGGCATTTGTACGGATGCTTTGTGCTCTGGGGTGTTAATTGTGGCTCCTCAGAAGCCCTGTCTGGTTTGGGAAGGGTTTCTTCTTTTTAATTCCTCCTCATTGTGCTAAGAGGAGGTGGGTTACTGTGGATGGTAAAGATTAACCTACTTCCTGAGAGACAGATACTTCATTGTTTCTTTCCTATATTAATTCAATTGGCAGTGAACTCTAAGCAACGTTCAGTAGAATTAGCCAGTTTCAAGTGCCTTCAAAATAGTTAGCCAAAGCTGAAATAAATAATAATTTTAAAAAGCCAAACTTAATAAATAAGCCAACTCCAAATTTTGCAGGTAAATCTTAGTCATTGTTACCTGATATTGTAATTCTTGAGGCTACTGTGTTGTTATTACTACTTTGATACTGTTTTACTTACGTTAAACTGAGGTGCTGCCTTTCTATGCCAGCCTCAGAGGTCTTTGGCTTAAATACAAGAAAATGACAAGTTCTGCCCATTCTTGTTTAAATGCCAACCAGTACCATTAATGTCATAGCTGTTGTTGTAAGCCTAGTATTACAGGACTTATGTGAGCATTTATTCATATTTTAAAAAATATTGATCCTTTTTTCATTGCAAAAGGGAAACAGCATGACTTCTAGAACAAAAGCTGACTTCTTTATGCATGTTTACTTTCCTTTAACTCTGGAAAACTCAAGCCTTTCATTTGAGACTTTGAAGATGTTTTCCGTCTGTGTTGTAAACTCAGTGCTTGCTTCAAAGCACACATGCAATTTGTAGACTTGTGTTGCCTAGGGAATTGCTGGGAGCCCTTGCTTGCTGTGTTGAGATGAATGCACACAGAAGTTCAAATACTTCCCCTAATTTTTAATTTCACCAAAACCAAGGTTTTGTTTTTTTTTTTTCCCCTGCAAACAGAACCTGAGCTCTCACTTCTCCATCCCTTCCTTTCCTCTCTTCTCCCCTCTGTGTCAGACTTGATTCCTGTTTCTCTTTAAAGTGCTAGTGAGTAAAAACACAGTGGTAAGTAAATGGCCATTACAGTTGCAATGGCATTAATCTTTCATCAGGTAGGAACCTCCTCATCCTCGTTGTCATGGTGAACGTGCCACTGGCTCTCCCCAGGCTGTGGTGCTGATGCTCCATCTCTCCTGCACTGTGAAGGTCACTGGTGGCCAGAGGTGGCCTCTCTGGGTGCCCAGAGCTGTTGGTGTTCACCTCCTGCTCTCCGTGCAGACACAGACTGCACAGAAACAGGCAAAACCACTGAGCTGTTACCAAACCTTTCTTCCAAATGTTAATGAAAACCAGCTCAACCAGCAAGGTATTAGATACGTAATTCATTTTATAAGTATTTCCATCTTCAGCTTAACCAGTGAGTACTTATTAGTTAAAAACGTTGCCAATGCCTGAAGGAACAGTCTGAGTGAGCAGACTTTAAGGTACTGAATGAAGCCCAATTCCAAGGCATCAACTAAATGAAGCTGCCTAAATACTAGAGTTGAAGGAAGAGGGCTGTGTGGAAGCATTTCTTGCAATAAGCAAAGGATAAAACCTGTGTCATATGTTGGTTTCTATCAACCTCCTGGAAGGGAGAATCTTCTGGTTTGTTTTTTTTTTTTTCTCTCCTGTGTTTGACATCAGTTGGGAGAACTGAAACCCAGACCTTTGGGTTGCCACGTTCTCATGCCTTTCAGTTGTGACATGGAAGCTCAGCAGACCCGCCAGCTTGTCACCACATGTGTCCTGGCATGGCTTCTCAGGCTGGACTTATTGTGGGATGGAGGCAGTGCTGAATGTAGCTGTGCACACATCCTTCCCACAGCCAGTGTCAGCCATGGTGAAAGGGGGAGGAAGTGGAAAAAACCAACCTAGCAGTGTGTTTGCAATTCCCAGTTTGAAATATCTACCCTGTTAGATAACACACCATTACTTGCTTGGGAATTGGCTGCTGTCTCTTCTCTTGGTGACATCTCAGTGAAACACAGAATTATTTTTGGTCCTGCCACATAATGGAAAACAGTCTCACAGTTCAGCTCTTCCTGGTCCTCCTGGTGACATGCAGTTGTCCTTCAGGTCCATTGTTTCCCTGTTGTGCAGTAGGGGAGTGTGTGTTAGATGTGATCAAGAGAGTCTGTGCACAGTGTTTGGAACAGGAACTGGTGGAAACTGTACCATGAGATTTTGCTGTGCTTAAACTTCATGGAGAAATTTAATGAATGTAGTTATAGCTTGACACATTATTTGTTATTAGATTGAAAGTTTTTCCATTTTTGGCAGAACGTGTTGCAACAACAAAATGCTGTTTTAAGGACTTACTTTGAAATTGCTGCTGGGATGTAAAGCTCCTGTGTGTGTTGGGAGAGGGTAAAGACCAAAGTGCAAATGCAAGCACGTTCATCTGCAAAGGCTACAAAGCTGCATTTTCTTAAAATACATTTTTTTTATGTTTATCTTGAAACAGTGATTAATGCTTATTATTTAACAAAGGAATTCAAGGACTTATAAATTTTAGAGCAGCGATTTCATTTTCCTCAGATTTTATCTCAAAAAAACGTGGAAGGTTTGTTATGTGAAGAGTTCATAGAAGACTTTGGGATTTGCTTTAAAGAAAATTAATCTTTCTCCAGACAGTTTCATACTGTCAAATAGCTTATCCATGTAGGCTGTGATAGTATCACAATGCTTTATCTTTGCCTCCTTTGTGACTTCCAAAAGGAAGAAACAGAAGAATATCAACCTTTTCATATGTACATTTTTGAAAGTATAAACTTAAAAATCCACGAATGTGCTTCTGTAAAAATCTCTTCCCAGCTGGGTTCCGATAGTCCAACTCATTTCACTGTTGTCTTTTGGTAGTGAAAAACAGTCTTGCTATTTACAATGCATTTTTTGGCTAGTTGCCATTGCTTGCTGTTTATCAGCATGCCTGATGTTTTTGGTGGAAATACCCATGGTTTTTTACTACTGTGTAATCAAGTTAAGCATAGCTTAATTTACTCCTTTTTTGCTTTGTTTTATTTTTGATGGTGAAGACCTGCAGACATTTGTTTGGTATGCTGGATCTGCTGAGGGAATTTGTGAACACATCTTTTGTATTCCCTGGTTACTCTCTACTGAGCAAGAATCTACCCTGATAACTTGAGAGCAGTTATTTTTCTTTATATGTGTAAACTGAAAGAGAGACAGAGATCGAAATTCTCCCAAGATTTCAGTTTCTGATGGAAAACAGAACAAATGTACGTGACTGAGTGATATAGTGGTAGAGCTCAATTTATTAAAAAATTGGTTTAGCAAGCTTTCAGGGATAGTTTACTTTGTGTATAACATACTCTATATGCTCCAAATAGTTTTTTCAAAATACTGATTGTTAAATTCTTAAAAAAACCTACCTCATCTGGCAAAATGAAGGATAGCTTTTTTGTGTGTCTGAAGTAGGTTAGAGATCCAGACAGCAAATGGTGGCTTCTGTAAAGTAAACTGCCTGACTTGATTATCTTGTTTTAAGTCTCTTGATGAATGTCAGTGTCTCTCATCCAGTGTCTAACGTGTGAGTCAAATCATCTATTTTTCTAGGCCTCCTTAGGACTGTGAGGGTTTTTAGTAGGTATCTAACAGAGTTAAAAAATACTTGAAAAACTACTTTATACCTTTTCCTGGTATATTTCTGGTATATTTCCTGGTATATTACTTTCTGGGACCGAAAGTAAGTAAGCTTATGGTGTGAAAATATTTGTTAAAGACCTTTCCAGTGTCTGAAGAAAGCTCTGATCTAAATTTCTCTTCAGGCTGAACTGAAACACAAGGATCACTTGTAAGGATTTTAGGAGTTGACCTTCTAAGCTGATAGTGTTCATGCAGGTTTTAGATGTGAGCTGCCCTAAAATAATGTGAATGTCACTCTTGTAATTTGACAGAGGCAAACCATGATCTTTCTTTTCTCATATCCTAGTATAGCATCATGATGTCTTTGGGGTGGGGCTACCTAACACGTAGTTTGTAATGGAAATTCTCATCCTCCTCTTGCCACCCCTTAGATAATTTGTCACCTCCTTCCTCCACCCAGGATGTTTTGCTAGTATTTTGAAGCAAACAGATAATTGCAAATAGATGTTATATTGCTATATTGCAGCATATCCTTCCTTTTATGCCAGCCAAGCCACGCTGGCAGGAGGCAACTTTAAGACCTTCAGAAGAAAGTATAAATCCTGGCTATAGCACAGCTAATTTTGTTTCAGGTCTGAAATGGCTGCCTGTGAAAAGTAATTCTGTGCTGTCGAGCAAGAAGTGGTGGCACAACATTTAGAAATGACTGTGTCTTTCCTATTGCTGTTTTCCAACATAATGAAGTGATGGAGCCGCCTCATGAACCTGACTTTGAACATTGGCGTGTTTTGTTTATCTTGAACATTTTCTTCATGCAACTGAAGCTTACTGAGCAACTGAACTTCTGGAGGCCCCTATTCCTTTGGTGATTTGTTCCTTGAATTCTTACCTGACACTAACATATTACTCTTCTCTTTTTTTTTTTTTCCCTTTCACAAAAGATTTCTGTTGTTCTACAAGTCCTCTCTCTCTCCACCTCAGAATCGAGAAGTTATTTTGTATTTCAACAAGAACTTTTGTTGTGTTTTTGGTTTATTTAGAAGGAAATAAGTGAAACAACTGTCCAGCAAGGGTCTACATTAATGATTTTGTCTTTCTTTTGAAATAATGCCCTAGCTAGTTGTTCCTGCACTAAAGTCTGTGTAAACATAGTTGTGGCTGAGTTTTTCATGTTATTTTGTAGAAAAAGCAATAGATTTTTCTTTCTTTTTAGAGAAAACAGACAAATAAGGATAGTTTTTCATATCACACCCTCATCATGAATTAGGCTGTTATTGTGCCACCTGACATTCAAATACAAAACACCACAAGAGCTTCTCCCGGAAGGACATACTCGTTGTTCCCTGGAGAGGAGTGTGCTGTTGAGACAGGCAGGAGGTGCAGTGGTGGTAGCTGTTGCTCTCTTGGCTGTGTTACCAGTGCCTCTGTCACCTGGTTGCCTCAGGGGAGGTTGGTGTAAACATCTGTGTCAGCACTGCTCCTCCATGGCCCTATCTACGGAAACAATTAACTTGGATCCAGGCTGGGCTGTATCCGACGACACAGTGCCTCTGTTTGTCCCCTTTAGCTGTAATCACGTGAGTGTGGTGTGGCTAAGATTGCTTGCCTGTGGAATGGGAAACATTTTTCCTTTTCCCCTTTTTTTATGTATAGAAAACCAATGCTGATCTCCGTGTCTTGGAAGCATTGCTTGAGATAACCCTGGGCTGCACAGACGCTGCTGCCTGTGAGTGCTGCCTGCAGGTCCTGCTGCTGATGGTGGGCTCTGCCTTTGCTCCTCCCGGGACAGTGCTCTCCCTGCCCTCACATCTCTGTTTCCCTGCCTGCAAAAAGGGGACAAGGCACTCAGACCTTTGGTGTTTGTAAGGTCTACAGTGAATGGCAGCACTGTGGTGTGGTCTCCACTTCCCCTCTCCCTACCCATTGTTTACGCTGGGCCTCAGATAAGATGAGTATCTTTTGTTTTTCCTGTAGATAATAATAACAACCTGTCTCTACCAATACAGGATTAGGTTCCTCTTTCAGGAAGATGTGGGAAGAAAAAAATGACCATGTACTTGGTGAAGTATGCGTGACAGAAAATGACGGGAATGCAAAATGGCTTTGCTGAGCACTGGTACCCTTGGAGAACCTCTTTGCCTCAGCCATGTCAGCCATGGCTTGCTTGTTTGTCACCCAGCAAGATCTGCTCACTGTCAGCGTTTTCCCTTCATGAAAATACTGTCTTGCTGCTTAATGGCAAAAAGCAATTGTCACATTGCTGATAATTTGTTACAATTGTGATGAATAACAAATACCGGTGTTGCTGCAGGGGTTAGTGGGTTTCCATCACTGCTGTGATGAATTTTTGGCATCTTGTCACCTTTCTTTTAAAATGAAGTTTTTTGCCTGTTAAGATTTTTTTGCCTCTGATATGGAAAACTGACCTGTTTGTTCTGATCATGACAGTGGCTTGGATTCAGGTTCAGGTCTAACTGTGAGTTACTCTGTTGACATCTTGTTGGCCGAAGCTAACAATGTAAAAGCTTTGATTTTGACACAGTTTTATGGGAGTGTTCAGATGTCAGCCTGTTGCTCTGGATGTTCTTGGATATTTGTAGGAATGCAGGTGGGAGGATTCACAGATCAACACCTGAAGGGAATTTGAAATCTTCAGTCTTGTCATATGTAGGACTGTAAGCTGGGACAGAGTCCTCTTTTCTTTTTCCTGCTCTATCCTGAAATGTGGCTGCTGTAAAGTATTTGGGAAGCACATGCAGAGTGGAAATTCCCTGGAGGGCACTGTGGTTTTCAGTGTTAATTCTACTGCTGGAAGTGGACCCATGGTTTGTGTCTCCCCTTCCACCTTTTTTTACCTCTCACTAGCTCAAGGTAAATCGGTGTTGTAGATGTGATTTTATCTGCAGAGACTATGGAATTGGTTTCTTTGCTGTTTACATGGTTCCTCTTTGCAATGCATCTTCATTATCTTACGGCCTTTGCTTAATGCAGAATTCTGAGAGCATGAGGATGTATTGGTTCTATTCTACCCTAACCTAACTGTGTCTGTGCTGTTTGTAAGCAAGACCAATATTTCCTGTGGCCTCCTTTATCTCTTGTTGTTCCATCTTACAGAGAATAGGGAGAATTCATATTTTTCTTTTTTTTTTTTTTTTAAATATATATATATATTTTGGCTGTCTTATCCCATGAAATGACCTGGCATTTAACTATAAACTGCAGTTACTCAGATGATTTATTCTCTCCTTGTCTTCAGAGTTTAGTCTTGCTTTAAATGGGATTTATTTGGATGGCAACCTCTTGCACTGCAGCTCCCTTCCAGAAGGGCCTTTGGGACCTGTTGCCATAAGATGGGAGTGATGGTTTTAAACTAAGAGGGTCAACTTAGATGAGATATAAGGAAGAAGTTTTTTATAATGGTGGTGGTGAAACACTGGCACAGGTTGTCTGGAGAGATGGTAGGTGCCTGATCCCTGGTAATGTTCAAGGTTAGGTTGGGCAGGGCTCTGAGCAACCTGATCTAGTTGAGGATGTCCCTGTTCATTGCAGGAGGGTTGGACTAGAGATCTTTAACAGTGTCTTCCAAAACCCAAACTATTCTGTGAACATGGATTGCAGATCTTCTACTTACCCATCAAAACAGAACTTTGGAACCAAGTACATGAATTGTCCCTTAGAACTACTTTCTGTCTTTTGATATTGTTATGTTAAGATATCTTGTGTTTTCGGCTGCTTTTTTGATAATTGGTATATCAAAACCTTCTAAGATGTCATGTTTTGCAGTTCATCTTACTGCTCTAGAGGCAGTGCTAAACTGAGCTAGTGGATGCATTTTTGTTACCTTACCAACAATATGGTAGGGAGAAACTTTGGGCTGGCACAGCAAAAACTTTGTTACAGCAAGTGTAATTTACAGTAGGAATTTTCTAGTGGTGAAGTGTCAAAACTGAAGCATTAATGTTACTGCCTTCTGAGAGGGGCACCTGAATGAGTGGAAGAATCCCAATGGTGTTGCATGAAAAATGAAATTGCTGATAATTTTGGGGTGTGGTTTAAGGCTCAGAATATCTTTTCTTATAACATATTAATGAAACATGGGATGTGTACCAAACTTTTAGGCTGAGATTTACCTTGCTATTTCTTTAGATGCTGCATTTTCATAATTTCTTGCTATCTATTTGGAAGAAATTGTCTCTTATCCTCCGAAGACTACATGACAATTAGGTGTCTTGTATGCCCACTGGCTTCTCTCTTTGGGTTACGTTTATTGATTTTTTTGCTATATGAGAGTCTTGGTGAGTATTTTGCAATGCCAAAATATCAAAGCTCCAAGCATGCAAAAGCAGTAAAAATTGTTCATCATCCATGCAAATTGGAGATGTGTTTATCCTTCTCATCTGTACACTTGGGGCCCATGGTATCAGTGGGTGCTCTTGGCAGCCCTCTTACATGGGGACGAACTTTTCCAAACTCTCCCTGTGGGTTTCTGTTTGTGTCCTGACCTTACAAACACATTTGCCCTAGTTAGGGTGTTTTGTCTTGACTGAAAGGTTATCTAGTGCAAAGGATACCCTAGCTGGCTGGCCTGTAACAGATACCTGTTTTCAGTAATACACCATCCCCTGTTTTCATTTTGTTCTAGTGTCATCTGAGACATTGTGATCCTGTCTTTGAAATAAGGGAGAAAAAAAAAAACCTCCTTGGACTTTTTAGATAGACATAAGGAAAAGCTGTGGGAGATCTGAGTTAACTGTGTCTTTAAGAAAAAACTAAGTATTTATGTTTGGTGTCTATCTGAAATTATGTTTACCCTACAGTGTTTATTAAACCTGAGTTAATTTTCCTCCCGTCTTTCTATGGCTGCAGGAGCTTTGCCAGTAATGCATTATAATAACTGGGAGTCTAAGGCGGCGCAGGCCACGTGCCAGTTTCCTGTTCCTGCTCCATGGGCTGGCCTGGAACTGGCTACCTGGCACTGCCATGCTACTCCTGCCCACACTACCCCGGGGCTGTGGCCAGCTGAGCCCCAGCTCTGGTGATCCCTGCTGTAGGAGCCTGAGCTGCCCTGGAGAGGCTCAACCTTGCTACTGAGCACTCTTTTGTTTAAAAATAATTATGAAGCCTTAATTACTCTGTCTCTCGCCTGTCTCCCTTCTGTCCATTACTCTGAAGCATTCTTGAAATAGAGTAATTAGCATCACACTTTCACATGGCAGTCTTGTGTTGTTTTAAAAAAAATAAGATCTCTGTGTCTGTTATCTTTTATTTTGTGTGATGACCAAAGATCATTTGCCCTTTCTAGTCCTGTGATGTTTTTGTCAGGACTGTCTTGGCTGAGGTGAGTGCTATGAGTCATGCAGCTCTGTTGGCATTGGCTTTTCATCTGGTCTTCCTCAGTAACCAACACTTCCAGCCTGAGCTGATGAGCTTATTGTCACAATGCTTTCAGAGCCAGAGTTTGCTGTTGCTTCAGGTCTGAAATCTTGCTTGACTGCCTACTTACAAATGTAATATTCAGAGAAAGTTCTCTGTCTGACATTCATGTCTTTGGCAAGTTTGGAAAAAGTCGTTGCAGTCTGATCTGACCACAGAGGTGGATTACCCGAGGGAAACCCAAGGGGATGGATGCCTGACATACCCAGGATATGCAAATAGTAGAAAGGTGCTCGGTGAGTGTGTGAGACTGAACAACACAGAGATATCTGTATTGATGTAGTTGGCTTCTGCTGCACATCTTCTGCTACTTTTGCGTTTTGCTGCTGTTTGTGGGCACAGTTCCTTTGTCTCAGTTGGTTTTTCTACCAGTTATCCCAGGGGTTTTCTTTCAGTGCTTAAAAGCATCCAAATAAAACATTAAAGACCTGAGGGTCTGGTGAGTACAAGAGTTGTTCTTGACCCAAGAGTAAGTCACAGATCTGGGCTGTGCAGCATAAGTTTTTGAGGAGGAATACCATATTTCTGGAGAAGTAAAAGTGAAGATTTTTCCTGTAGGTTAATGTTGCTGGCTCTGTTGTCTGGGCTAGGACTGCACCTGTGGAATGGGGTGAACATACACAGTGCATGTATCTACATATATATATATCCACATATGAATTACTCTATTTATGCAACATCCTGCTTACACAAACTTTCTGTTAACATGTCAGTCCCAAGGCATGTGGAGGTTTTCTGATTTTTAAGTTTCTTTTTTGGCCTCCTAGTACAGACAAAGTCATACCAGTTATACCAAATCATACCATACCAGATTTAGTGCTTCTGTATTTTAGTTTGTTCAATGAACTGCATGGACTAAAATCAACAGTAAATCCCAACAAAACCATTTAAAATTCTTCAATTCCTTCTAAATCTTCACTCGGATGTTTTTGTTTATGCAGTCACATCATCAAAACTAAATGTGGAATGTAGTTTTCTTTCTCCTTCAGCTGGATGGTTCGTACATAAGAGATTATTCTCTTCACTGCCTTACAGCATTTTAATGCTCAGCAGAGCATATTCTCAGAGTGCTTGTAAGAGATGAGTAAATAAGAATCATCTTTTCTGTAGATAAAAACTTATTTCTTCTCATTCTACTTCTCTGCTGCTTTATTTGTTTAGCAGTTTCATATTGGAAAAATCTGGTTAAATTCAGTTACCACTAAGAGAATTGCACTACTGTGTAGCAGTAATTGTCATTTCTTGAAAATGAGATTAGTGCTTGGGACCAATGCCAGCTCTGTGGTTTTGCCCTATAAAGTCACCTAAGCATAAGATGCTTGCATCTAGACATGGTTTGCATTGGTCATAGGCATGCAGAGACAGCACCATGGCTGTTTGTAGTTTTCCACATTTTGCTTTTCTAATAAATTAAGCTCTGTTTTGGGATGAATTTTCTATGAAGAGATGTTATTTTTTGGAATATGGATGCTGATCCAGGTCACTGGGTAACCCCTGATATGATAGGTTTGTCTGGCATTTATATGGGCTGGATGCTGTGTGTTCTGACAGGGAAAAGCTCAGTGTCCTGTAACATCTGACTTTTGCCTTCCCAGTTACTTCGTGAAAATCAATTTCCACCTCTTATAAAAATGTACTTCATGTGGTTTATTTTGTCCAGACTCTATGCAGGAGAGAATATAAACTGCCACTCAGAGTTGTTTGTTACCTTTCATGCCCTGTATGCTGGGTATTCTCCCTTTGGGGTTGAACTGTGAAGCCTGTTGAAGCTGAAGTTTAGCAGACTGGGCTTGTGCTTTCATGAGATGTGTGTCCTTTGAAGGTGCTGCTGCTGTTTGGTCTTTCAGGATGCTTTCTTTTTCTTTTTCCTGTTTGCATATCTGTTCTCCCCAGCCTCTTTCCCTTGGACATATTTGGAGTTCTCAAGAAAAGTTGAGGGAGTTGCTGACATCGAAGAAAATGAGATAATCACAGAAAAGAGATGTTGTCCCAAAGTGCAGACAGCCCTCAGCTAAGTCAGTAGTCATTCTTAGGACTTCAACTCCTCCAGGTACTTGAGGAAATCTTTACAAGAAATCTGTGTATAATTTATGTCCATGTATGACAGGGTTTTTTTAAGCAATCAAAGTAACAAAATATTGTTAGAATGTTTTTTTATGAAAGTAGAGCTCTTAGACCTGCTTTCTGTTGGACCTTAGTCCTTGAAAATATTTTAGGTTCCTGGACAAAGTGTTTCCCCTTTTGCAAAGCTAAACTCCGAATGCAAAGTTGAATCAGTGTCCCTCTATGTTGATTTCCAAAGCATTAAGAGCAGTCCAGTATGGGGCATTTGAAGCACTCTGCATTCTTCAGTTTTTCTCAATGCTCCTTTTAGCTGGGTTGAACCCTTGCAGGAGAGGAATTTTTTGCCCTGTGTAAGGGCTCTGATGGACAAGTTCTGGCAGATTTGATTGCAGTGTAAGGAATTCCTCCTTTTCAGGTACAGGTTCATGGCTTGCCTTAAATATTTTTCCCATGGTTTTTGTCCCAGGACCGGTGAGAACAGAAAGGATGACTTGCCAGAGCTGTTTGTCACTCTAGTAAAAGCTTGTCCCTGCTGGCACAGCCTGACTGAAGTGCCAGTAAGGTTTCACTTTAGCAGTGAACTGATGCTCTGTCTGGCTGGAAGGGGTGCTCCTGGGCTCTTGCTTGCTCCTTTCCCTGCATTCCTATCTCATCCCCCACACTAGTGCATTTTCTGGGCTGCTTATTGAGCTTCAGAGACTGCCATCAGCAGAGAAATACTTGCTGCCTCTTGGAGAGTAGGATTTAGCTCCCCAAAATTGTTTTCTATGAACCACATGAGTGTCAGAGGAGCCTGCAGGGGAGGTGGTGACTGCAGCAGGTTTGGGGGCAAGTGGGATTGTCCCTTTTCCCAGGACAGCAGCCTTGCTGTGCTGCTGGTGGCTGAGGGGCTGCAGATATGGTGTATGCCTTGTTCTGGTGTCTCTGCTGCTGGAGGGTTGCATGTTTTATGTTTTCAGAAGATTTATGTGGCTGCATCAAGTTTTAACATCAAAAAACTATTTAACAGTAAATGAAAAAAAAGCTGAAAAGTCCAAGCAATAATTCATGCTTTATGAAACAGAGCAGCTACTTCCTCCCTAGTTTAGAAAGAAACTTACTTCCTCTGTAGACAGGGTTTGATGAACAGCGTCTTTACAAGATCTAGAAAAAAGAAATGTTAGAAGTTTGGAAGCAAAGACAGGAACAGAACACTGATGGTGTCCATTAAAAATGAGTAATTTCTGCTCTTCTGAGGAAGAAGTGGCCTCACCAGTGACTACAGCAAAGAAAAAGAGGTGCTGAAAACAGGACTGTAAATGAGACAGAACTAAGGGAGAGAATACATATCTTACACAGTCAGAGCCTGTGAAGGGAAGAAGTACTGGAAATATGTAGGAAATATGTAATTTTTATGCAGAATACAATAAATTTGTCTATTTTTTAATAACCAAAATGTCTGGTCTGTAGCAAATTTTATTTTGAATAAACATGGAAGGCAAAGTGATTCACTGTGGGCAAAGACAAAGTGAAATGTGGGTAATGGTGATGACAGCAGTATCAGTGCTTATCACTCAGAGTGCATGTAGGCATTGACAAAAATAAGCATTATCCCTTCCTTGTGCTCTTATGACATAAAAGAGTTTGAGTTCATGAAAAATTGTAATTTCTGTGCTGGAACAGCAAAGACTGTACTTCTAGTCTCTGACCCAGTGCACGAGTGATGGGGCCAGGTAATGGTTCTGATGCTGCCATTATGTGGGCTCTTGATTCTGCCTCCAAACCTGGCACATAATTTAGATAGTCACTGATATCACATGGGTGAAGTTGGGATGTGCTGAACTTAAATTTATTATATTGCTTTTACTGCATCTTATTAAAGCATGAATGGCTCCCTGATACTCTCTAAAAGGTATGACAATTTCATCTTCTGGTTGTTAAGTTTTAGCTCTACTTAGCTCATTTTCTCCTTGAGGGCTTATTATTGAGTTCTTCATTCAGTGACATCGTTGCCCTTTTTTAATCAGCATCCTAGAATTTAACATACAATGTTGCTTATAAAGATGAGAACATTATTACTTCATTCTTTTCACTCTAGTAATTTTTATATTACAGTGACCACTCTGTTTAAACATTTATCTGGAAAAGACCATGATGAAAAGGAAATGTAATTAAATATAGGAACTAAATATTGAACTCCTGACTTGAGGCTGAACTGATAAATGAAATTAAATTTACATGGGGGGAAAAAAAGCATTGTAAAGCTCATCCAGTAGTACATTTTAATGTTTTATTCAACTAAATCTACAAAGCAAACTGTATATATCAACTACAGGAACTGAAAATTTTTGAATGTCTTATTTAGAATCCACTTATTGTAATTGTGTAATACTAAAGTTCCTGGATCTTTGGGAAAAGAAAAACAAAATAATCATCTGCATTTGAAATTCAAGCAGCACTGATGCAGAAGAGTTGGGAACGGCATAGTTTGGTTTTCCTAGACAGATTTAAAAAACAAAGAAAACAAAATAAGCGAAGCATTATACTTTATAAACAAGATTACTAAAGACAAATCAGTCTGTGTCCCTCATGTAAATTCAGGTTTTGGAGCAGGCTTGCTTTTGAAGGCTGTATGTATCTGCCCTCTCTGCATGTGTGTTCAGACTTCTTGGCAGTCACTGTCACTGAATCAGGAAGACAAAACTGACTTTCCTGTTGGACTAATTATAGTTCTTTAAAGAGATTAATTAACCCTTCTTTTCCTACAGAGTGACTTTATCGTGTCAGAGGGAGGCTGCAGAGTGTTACCTGCTGCTTGGGATTGCTTTCATGGCTCAGAGTAGCAGTGCAATGATGCCTACAGCCAGAGTCTCATGTTGGGCAGATGTCTAGGTGACCAAACTGTATGTACAATGTAGTGCTTCCAGAATTACATTCTGAGCCTGGAATATTGCTGAATCCATGGCTGGCAGTGGATTTTGACAGCTCTGTGAGATACAGTTGCAAAAAACAACCTATGATTTAAAAACTTTTGGAAATTAAAATCAATGTATATTTCTTTGGTTTTGTACTTTCCACAAAGTGCTTTTCATCCGTACCTACAGCACAGTAAAATTACCTATTCCCTTCCTTCCTTCCTTGCTTCCTTCCTTCCTTCGTGTGTTCTGTGGGTCTGAAAAATGGTTGGTTATATGGTGCTGATGTGGTGCTGTCTGGGTAGATATGGGGTATGTATTGTCCTCTGGTTACACTGGGCAGCTGACAGCTGTGGTAATTGGTACCTGAGTGGTAGGTGCTGTGCAGTGTGGGTGTTAGGGCTGCAGACCACCTCGCTGCTCTGCTGAGCTTTCTGAACCAGTCCCCTGGGGAGAAGGGACAGGAGGATAGTTTTCCCCCAGCGGTATGTTAATTGTTGTGCCATCTGTGTGACCGAGGGCATGGGTGGGATTTTTGGTGTGATCAAGACAGCAGTGTGCTAGAAAGGGAGCAATCACTAATCCCTTGGACTAATTCATGAGTAAGGGCTGGCTGCTTAGGAAGGAAGGGAAGACAAGTCCTTGGACCTCTCAGCTTTCCCTCAGGCTGGGTTTTTGAAGCACAGACCGGTGTGGAAATGAGCAGTGGTGCCTAAGGACTCCAGATGAGGGTAACAGAAATAAAGTGATGTTGTGGCAGTAGGAACCAAGTGTGCATAAAATTTCCCTAAAGCAATTAATCTTTAATGCTTCCTCAGTGTCTGGGTCTTCTACCCCAGCTTTTGATTAGCTGTGACACACACACAACTGGGCACTAGGCTCTCACAAGTTCCTCTGATGTAACTGGGGTGCTGTATCATATACAGAGGATGAATCTTTTTCAGGTGATGTTGCTGTGGAAAGGTGGAATCAATATCTCGGAGACTGTAACCAGGGGGAAGCTGCAGAGGACACTGGTGGTGGTCATCAGAGAGCTTCTTTCATTCAATATGTACAAACTCTCAGGCTTGTAGCAGAACCCAGGATATAGTCCTCTTTACTTTCCAGTATTTGTCTCTGATTTATCTTCAGCAGCACTGATTCTTTCCTGTAAAATCATAGCTCTCTGGGCCTCTTCCTCTCCCGTGCTATTCTAGACTTCAGAAAACTTAGCAGGAATGATCAGTTTGACATCCAGTGAAGTAATTCCTGACTGTGAGGGTGGTGAGGCATGGGAACAGGTTGCCCAGAGAAGTTGTGGATGCCTCATCTCTGTAAGTGTTTAAGGCCAGGTTGAATGGGTCTGTAAGCAACCGGGTCTAGTGGAAGCTGTCCCTTCCTATGGCAGAGGAGTTGGAAGGAGATGGTCTTTAAGGTCCCTTCCAGCCCAAACCCTGATTCTACAAAAATTGCTGGGAGAGAAGGAGAAAGGAGCCAAAGTTGGTCAATAAGCAAGGCTTAGCAGGTTGCAAAGACGGAAAAACGTAGGATTCGCACAGCAAAGGATATTTTGGCTTGGGATTGAAGGTAACTGCACATATCCAGCCTGAGTCGAGTGTGGCTGGAAGCTGATCAATGATGTCCAACTGTGATTTACTTTCTCCCCTTATCCCTGCTAAACAGTGTTTAGCAAACTCAGAGTGCATTGCAGCCAACTTATGCTCTCTTAATACAGAAAGCTGAATGAAAGCTGGACTCAGATAGCACTCCAGTGAAAAACTGCAAAAAGGCTGGCATGTTATCAGTTGTTACTTCCTACAAGAGCAAGCTGTATTGTGTGGTTCCATTATCTGAAACTGAGTGGGATGGTGGGGTTGGGTACAGACATTTAAAAATGTGATTTATGTTTTTCTTTCTTCACAGAATCCAGCCTAAAGTATTTCCTGGGGCTTTTCTCAGAATCTGTGTCAGTGCAGCAAGTTAACTAGTGACAGCCTTATATCAGAGAGTAGAAATTTAGCGTGGTGACACTGTAATATCTTTATAAGATGACCTAGATTAGAAATGTCTTGTTCTTGGTTTGTAGAATTCTGTTCAAATATTTAATATGACTTGGAGCTGAGTTTTTTCTTTTGCTTCCTGCAGAGACAGAAATAAAATTCAAGGCATAAATACTTAAAATGCTTCCAGGACCTGAACAGTTTCAGGGATGAGAGGAGCTGGAGTTAGATTAGAATACACCAGAAACATACAACCTGCCCCCATGGTCTACACAATGCTATGGCACGGATAGGGATGAGAGATTTGCTGTGTTTCACTCAGCTACTTATGACTGTATGGATTTCACCTTCTGAATTTTACAAGATATCCAGCTTACAAGTTAGAACTTTGAATTAGGTTATAAATGAGATTGCTGAAAATGCCTTACTCAAGGCATATATCAAGAGAGCTTTTGCCTGCTGAAGGCTGGAGGGGTAGGACCAGTGCAGTCTCAGTTTTGGTCCAGTCAGATCTGAAGTCTTGACTGCAGAACTGGCTAATCCAAAGCAGGAGGAAGAATTTGCTGCTTTTCCCTCCCCTCTCTGGTTACTTCCTTGAGATTCTGCCTGTGTTTAATGAGCCTGAAATAATCCGTACAGGCATATCACTGGGATGAAGAAGGGTATATCCACCTTTTTTGTTAACATCACCACGTTCCCATGGCTTAAAGCTCTCTGCCAACCATCGTTTTAGCTCGGTGCATTGGGACTGAATTCCCCTTGGGCAGGTCCCGTTTACAGTGTAGTTTCAGTTGGTCTGTGAGACTTTGCAGGTAGCACACTCATCTCACCCCAGAGGAGAAGGGATTCTGGACCCTATATAAAGAGGCTGCAAGCAGGACTTCCCTATGCAAAACTCTCAGTGAAAGCAGTTTGACAGGCTTTTGGGAACAGGCTACTTCCTTTTTTAGTTTCCTTTTAAATTTATTTTTTTTTAACTCCTTGCAATCATGGTGAATTTAGATGGTGAGATGGCACAGCTTTTCCCACCCCTCTGAAAACTTTTCCCTCCCTCTGAAAGATGATGCAGCTTTTTATGCTTGGGGTTTTTAAAAGCACCAAACATTGCTATCAGTCAACAGACTGATAGCAGATTAGTTCAAAAATTTTTGCCCTGAACATAAAATGCGAACAGTGTTAGGTGGCTCTTAAATGCATTTTGTTTGTCTTGCTCTGAAAAATTGAAGGTCCTTGGCACAGCAAGACTATGTTTTTCTACATACTGTTCTGAAGTGTTTGGCAGCCAGTGAGTGGTGAGCTACATACACCAGTGTAAACAAGACATCAGAGAAAGAGACGGGCAGGTCTTCAATTACAGTCAGGCAAGAGCTTCTCAAGGACTAAGAGGAGGAGGCTGTGAGATGCAGAGAGATTTGCTTTGTTTAGCAGATCAGAGGGGCAGGGTAGCCTGAGAATGGATAAACCAGACTGAAAAATAAGACAGTAGTTTACCAAACCAGTTTCTTTAAAAAGAGTTGAGCAAGTGAAGAGCTAAGCCTGGGCCTAGCTTAGATGCTCTCAGATCTCACTAGTTTCTGATGCATTACTTGAGTCACTTGTAAAAATCTATGAAAGTGGATGGAAATCCATTGAGATCCTAATTTAGTTCCACAGACCCTTTTGTCATTTATATGGGATTTAGAAGGTCAATACCTGCTTCTTCTTGAATTCATGTATGGGGTTAATTTCCCCTAGTGTGATCCCAGAAAGATATCTCATTTTCAAAGAAGCTACCTGGGATTAGTAGTGGCAGTGCAGACACGTTGCCTGTGCTCTTCTTCAAACATCCTCTTCTCTGATGGGCAAAATGACTTGATGAGCTCTCTGTTGAGAGGAAGTGTTCAAATACCACAGGCATCCACGGTGTGGCCAAGGAATCGTAAAAGAACGGTAAAGTCAGGCTGGATTGGGAAATCCTCTGGTTTGTTTTGGCTTTATCGTTTAGCTAGGTTACTGTAATTCAGCTTTCCGGATCTCATTAGGCAGTTGATCAAGCTGTCACCAGCTCTTTCTGCTGTTGTCATTAGAGAGAGGTAGAGAATAATGCCCTGCTTAACAGCACAGACAAAAATGAGTGTTAAGCACATTGCCACTGCCTTGACAACAAGCAGTTACATGCTTCAGCTGATTAAGTGCTGGTGGTTTGCTTTTTATTTTGTAGTAAGGTTGCATATTTACTGAGATAAATTTGACAAGACTAATAATACAGGAATATTCATGAAGGAGCTGGAGAGGACATCATGAGCGGTACTGTTTAGAGACTCAAGATACACAGTTTTTGTTTTTTAATATAAAAACATCTGTTTAAAAAAAAACCCAACTAATTACTTTTTGTCAAGCTTGAAAGTGTTCTTTTTGCAAGCGTTCCTTTTGGTATCAGACTGGTGGTGCATGACAACAGCACAGAATAGTAAGCTTTTCACTACTGAAGTGGAATAGCTCACAAAAAAATAAATGAGAGGCTGAAGTGTAAGCTATGCAAGTCTAATTAACTTTCAGCTTTCATAAGCTATAGCCTCTCTAGCAAAATTAAAAATGGGGTTTGGATTAGAGATGGTGAGATGGCACCTCAGTTTGGGTCTAAAAAGGGGTTTGTAAAAACTAATTTTTTTTTCCCCTTCCTTTCTGGCTTTGCTGACCACCTTGTTTTGCAGAAGGGCATCTGAAGTGGACTGCACTCCCTCCCTCTCTTGTGTTCGTTTTTGTTCACTGGATGACTTTTTTGCCCTCCTCTGTTACAAAGAGGCTCTAAAGAGACTAATCTAAAATAAGTGGGGCTTGCCTTGATTTTGCTTGCCTTGATGGTCACTCTGTGGCTGAGCACCCCTATGCCGAGCCTTTGCCTCTAGAAGAGGAAGCTCTGTTTGGGCAACAATTACCCCAGACCAGAGGGGATCAGTGTGTCTAGATGCGATATGGACAGAGGGAGGGTCTCTAACAAAGCTGGGCTGCCAATATTACTGCTTGATTGGTATGATAGGAACTGGAAATAACAGAGAAGAGACAGCTGCATGTACAAACTCAGTTCATGTTGGGAGCTGGGGTACTGAGCCTCTGTCTTGCCTCCCTTCTTAGTACTGAAGGGTTTCAGCACAAGATTGTGACCATGGCTGGAAGCTACTTGAGAAGAAATAGAATGAAGAAGATTTGTATCCTACTTCCTCATCTGACAAGAATGCATATGCTTACCCTTCTGGCTGATGCTTTGCATTCAAGGTTAACTTTTCCCAGGTACTGGGATGTATTTAGTGCATGGGGTTGTCTCAGAGGCATCTTGCAGGCTTTCCGGGGGGTATCCAGACAAAGCTGCTCAGAACTAGTAATGGTAACTTGTTGGAAGAAAGACTGTAATAGCTCATTATAACTCTCAGACTCATCTTTCTGTTTAATTTGTGCCTGTCCAAAGTAATTTTGAAGCTGCTGGATTTGTCACAGTCGCATGCACCATGCTAGGAATATACTGAATTGTTTTCTGAAGTGAAGACAATTTTGAAACCTTTTTAAATTTCCATTTCATTTCTTTGACCTGGCTACCTGACATTGCATTCATCAGCAAAGCTTGATTTTTGTTGTTTTTTTTTTTTTTTTCCTGTCAGCTTCAATAGTTTGGCTGAAGTTGAGTGCAAGGATATTATCAGGATATGTTGAATCAAGCTAACTTTGTTAATCTGTTCCAGATTCAAAATAGAGGTAAAACATCTGCTCTGGTTGTTGAGCAGAGCTCCATGCCAACTGTAGTGTGCCTAACGTAAAGAAAGAGATGAAATGCTGTTATGAACTGATCTTCATGTTCACACATAGTTACTCTGCTATTAATGGAAATAACACTGTCATCAGCCTCAGTAGTTAAACATATTTAATCTGAATTTTATACTGGCTATGCAAAAAGCAAATACCAGTGACTAAAATCTGCAAAGGATTTTAGTGTTTTATGAAAACAGTAATAACTGACTGTGGTGCTCTTCAAGCGCAGTGTGAAATCCACCACCCTGTAAGAGAAATCAGGAAACATCAACATTAGTCTTTAATGTCTTTTAAAGTATATTTGACACTGGCTATGTAAGAGAAAGTGATGTGGGAGATTTTTATGAGTTTTTCTGGAGGTGGCAGGGGTGGCATGAGCGTGGAATGAGCTGCATTATAGTGTTTAGGAGACAGGCAGAGGTGAGGCTCTGTGTGTGATGTGCAACACAAGAGGAAGTTACTGGAACCCAAGCAAGATCCCTCTGTAATACAGTGGTAATGGTATGATGTTTTAGATCCTGCTCAAGTCCCTAAAATATCTTGTCCCTCTCTTATGTTGTTTTCATAACCCTGGAGGTTTGCTATTGTCTGAGGCTTGGTTTAGACACCCATGAGAGCAGGACCTTGGAAGTGTTGCAGATCATTGCTAAGAGGAAGATGAGGTTCAAGAGCATGTGAGATTGTGAGTGCAAAATATATGTCCTTAATATCTGTGTATGAGCACATGTGAAAAAAACCCCATAGCTGTAATTACCTTCTGATGAGATCTGAAATTCTACTGGAATCATGCCAGGTGTGTTTCTACCCAAAGGCATTAGACTCCCCTTGAACTTTTGGGGAAAAAAAATAAAATTATTGATTTCTGCTGTAGCTTATCCTTTTGCATTAACTTTCATATTTATGGAAGTGTGGTGTGAATTTTGGCCTCTTTTGCTTTCATTGGTTCAATCTCTTGCCCACTGAAGCCTACAGAAAAGAATACCTTTGACTTTCAGTAATTGTTGGACTAGATCTATTTTTAAAATATGGTCTTCTACAGTTCACAGTTTGTAACTCAAATTGGTAACTAGTGCCCTGCTTTGTGTTGCCCTTAATGGAGCAGGAATGCATCTTCCTTGCATGCAGCCATTCAAGCTCTGTATGCCTCGAGTGGGGAAAACAGATGATTTCTTTTAGTAACAACCTTTTATATATTGCAAATTGTTCTCGTGTTTCCTTTACATTTTCTTTTGTGTATGCTGACCAGCTCTGATCTGTTTAGATTTTCCCTGTAAATCATGTTTTAGAGCTCTGTTTTGGTCTTCAAGTCAAGTAGTGCCCCAGACTAAATGTCTCCCTCCAGTCACAGCCTAAGCAGTACTGAACTGTGTGACAGGACTACTGTGTGTTTTGCAAGTCTTAATCCTAATTTAAGTCTCTTCCTCTTTCATAAAGTTGTTCAGTTACATTCAGTTAATAAACTGCAATCCCAAATTCTTTCTTACCCAGAACTGCTGTGTAACAGCTCTGGATTTCTCACTAACAGGCATGCTGTGTTCTCTTCCATACTGAACAGTGTCCTACTCTTCCTCCAGCCTAGTTGTTTGTATAAGTTGTCAAGGCAGTTATAAATTCTGATCTTGCCCTCCAACGTCCTTGTGTCATCTCTTGTAGTTCAGAAGTATCTGCAAATTTCTTATGGCACTCTCTGTTTCATAGCTGCCTCCTCTGTGTGTACAGTAACATAAACCAGACCCTGCTAACCAGCGGAAGTTCTGATCTTACCGAGTAAGATGTTACAGGATCAGATGCCACTCTATAGTTCTCTAAATCAGGACTAATTTTCTAAAAATGAAAGGATTTTTATTAGAGCATGTGATGAGTATCAATGCACGCTGCATATATCAGATAAAGCACTTAATTACAGTAGAGTAAGAGATAGACTGGACTGTTTCTCTGTACTGTTGAGTGTCCAGGCTGCCAGATGACAGGCAGGTCTCTCTGTGTTACTGCATTGAAGGAGGAGTATGAAAAGGTTGCTTAAACCAGCTGCAGTGTGTGTAGCAGTCCTTGCCTTGCAAGGAAGAGAGGGGTAAGTCATGATTTCACAAGTGATAAACTAAAGGAAGATAAACTTGCAGCATTTCCGTTTCTTTTTTTCTCCTTGGTTGCCATTGCTGCTGGTAGGGTCGGGTAAAGGCAGGATATCAAGTCTCCAGAGGATGTGGGGCCACTGAATGGAGGAGATGTCTCAGGTTGGGTCTGACAACTGCAGCCAGCATGGACTTGTTCGTTCCCCCTGCACACAGAATCGGTTTTGATATTTTTTTTTCTGCTTGTGGAATTTAACACCTAAGCAATTGGTCAAAAAAAATAATAAATTGCTGGTGTGCTTGAAATGTGTTTGAAGATAACTGAGCAGGAAATGAAGCTTTTGGCAGAGTTGATGTTTTTGTAAGTGAGCTTCTCCCCTAACTGCTTTATTCTTAAATGTCTAGCAAGGAGCAGACCTGTCACTGGGGTTGCTGTTGCTCTGTTCTGCTGCTGAACATTTAATTTCTCTTGAGGTTCATAACCTTGTGCTGCCTGGCCACCTCTCTACTGTGCTTCTGGTGGGGAGAAAATGCAGGGCCCTTTGGAAGGCAGGTAGTGTAACATGGCACAGGGCCTCTCAGTTGGGAGTTCTCTTAAGCTGATTTACACCAGCTGAAATTTTTGCCCCCAGAGATTTTACTTTCTGCTGTGCTCTTGTTCAGAAACACTGCCTTGGTACCGGGACTCCTTCCCTGCTTCTGCCTAAATGGATTATGGGGGAGGGGGAAAAATAAAAGAAGGGTGGAAAAAAAAAGACAAAAGCTCTGGGAGACAAAATGCAGGTATGACAAGAAGTACTCAAATGGTTAAGTAGTGCAGCACTCGCTGCTGAGAATGCGTAAAAAAATGGGATCTTTTTTTGGTAGTGCCATTACAATCCATGACTGTTTAATGGTGTCACTGATACACAACACAATGCTGTTACACAAGACACAGTTTGTATCAAAACAAAACCCCAGGAAACTTTGAACAAATTCAAGAGGACAGGAAAAATTCAGGGTACCATTAGATCGATTATCCTCGATCTTTGTAGGTATTTCAAGAAATCTTATTATGTTGTCTGTGGTAGACTCTTCTTCACTAAAATGGGTAACAAATGCTGGTGAATATAGCAAATGTTATGCTACTATGTTTATTTTTGTCTCATTTGAAAAAGCTTTCTTATTTTAACCGGTCTGCATCATGCTGAGTCTCTCTCCACTTGATTAATGTAGGACAGAATTTATTAACTAATTTTCTGATCTGATCTGGAGGCACTTAAAAATCCCCCACCAACCCCAACCCCAAATCCCAAAACTAAAACAAAACTCCACCACTTAAATCAAGACTAATGACAATGAAGGAAAGGACACTGGGCAAGCTGAATTAAAGTCTTAGTGCTTTTCCTTTTTAGAAGTGATCTAAATTTAACAGGCCATGGGTTATTTTGGTGCCTTTAACTGATAAGTTTAACAAAACATAGGCAACATGCAGTGCTTTTGGTGTGTAGAGGAACTTCAGGATTCCAGGAATGGCAGGATGTAACCTTCGCTTCACCTGGAAACATAAGCAATTCTCAGGGCAGTTGATAGGCTTCATAATGAAAAATGGGAGGCAGCCAAAATCTGGAGCCAAGCTAACAGCCAGAAATAGATCTGCTGAGAGGCTTGTTTTGCACCATCCAGAATGGCATATCAGAAATTGTGCAAACAGAAATACCAGACTTGATCCAGCATTGCAGAAGCAGGGTCAATCCTGACTATTTTCCTTTTTAAGTATCATGAAGGCTTGACCAAATGAATGTTGGGCTGAAGTTTCAGCTGTCTCAATTTTTGTTTTCTTTCTTTCTCACTTGCTTGAAATACAAGCGTGTGTTTGATAGTGCATATTTGCAACTAAAGGTGTTCAAGTGTGGATCACCCAAGAACTTCAGCTCCCCTGCTCCAGCAGCATGGAAATGGGGCAGCAGAGAGAGAAGCCAAGGTTTGAACCTCTTGGAGAAGAAGAGTAGAAGGGAGGAAAGGGCTGGGCACAGAGTGGACCAGAAGGGGGGGTGCAGGGCTGGTGGGGAGGCAGGGATGTAAAGCTGGTTTATTCTCGTTACTTCACAAGGAGTGTGTTTCTGGGAAAGTGTGCTGAAGTGTAGTCTGGTTTGCACATCACTCACTAAATGATCATTTGTGATTTTGTGTAATTATAGAATCAGATCTATTGTCTTCTCTGTCTGGCCAGAGACACAGAGTTTTATGGGTGGGGTGTAAGCAAAAGCCATCAGGGCCCTGCTGAGAGGGATCAGAGAGCCAGAAGCCTGTGGGAGTACAGCCTGGATTTCCAGTCTCAAGCCCAGTTTGTCATTGCAAAGGCTTGACTGGTATTGAAGGGGAAATCATTTAAAAGCATGTGATGCAGGATGTGTCATGACAGCCCTGCTCCCTTTTCAGGGTTGAGCCATGCTCTAAGCAGTTCAGGCTGTTCTTTTCCAAACCTAGTGTAAGCGATGTTCAAAATGAGATCCTTGATGGAAGGTGTTTGTCAGCTTATCATCAAACAGTCTTGTTTCAAACATCTTTATTGTTACTACTTACTTTAACCCTTTGCCAGCAATCATACTTTTCCATTCCCCTAATGCTGTGCAATATTAGTAATGAAGGAGAATTTGGGGTGATGTGATTTTTCCCTTCACAAGATGCAAAAGGGTATTTTTGGTAGGTTGTATTTCCAACCTCTGAACCCAATCAGTCCTGGATACCAGGCACCCAGCTGAATTCATCTGGAGGGGTGGGAGTCCTCCCAGGATGCAGGTCCTCCCCTGGGCCATGCTGCCCCGAGGCTTTGCAGCCTGCACAAGCTGCCTGGCTACCCAGCAGATTAAGGCTGGAGCTGCTCTGTTTCGGTAGCTGTTTGTTTGTGATTGTCATGCAATTAGCAATGTATGCCAGTGATTAAACTCAGGTTTGTAATGTTACCAGCAATGGCAATATATGATGATCATGTTAGAATTGCCATTATTTCAACTAATTTTGCTCCAAGTGTTTCTGCAAATATTCACGTCTTCATTTGTGAAGCCACTGTGGGAAAGGCTGAGTGCATACCTAAGTGGAAACTACCTATGGACCATGTTAGCATTAAATGAATTATTCAGACATTGGTGAAAAATTACTTAGGAACCACTTCTGCATTACTGAACATTTGACTAATCTTGAGGGGAGGGGAGAAAGCACTGAACACAAACACTGCTTGTACCACACTGCTGTCCTTGCAGACATCCTTGCCTGATGCCACTGGTGCTGCTCAGAACATGTCCCTTAGGGTTAGACCATACTGGGAGCCATAGGTTTGCTCTGGGGTATTTTCCATTTGGTCACTGAGCATTGTTTTGCATTTTGTTGAAGTTGCCATTCATCATTTGAATCAAATTGTTGGAGGGACAGGCTTTCAGCACTGAGGCTGTGGGCAGGTTCAGGATCCTGTGTTGTCCAGGCAAATGCAGACAGCCCCCTCCAGCTCCTCTTTCTGTAGAAAGTTTAGGTACAAGGTTGCTCTTGAAGCTAAACATATGCTCTAGTTACAGTTTATATATGTTTTCCTAATCTCAGGAGAGCATAACAGCAAATGAAGCAGTGATGGATTCTCCACTGCTCCTAGGTGCCCTGTGCCATTGGTGCTGAAGTCCTTTTTATGGTCTGAAGGATGAATGCAGCCTGAGGTTTTGGAGAAGCTGTTATAAATGACATGGAAAGAAATGGGGGGCCATTACAGGAAAAACTAACACTTCTTGCAGTGCAACTTAAATGCCCATTACATCCCTCTAAACAACTTAGAGCACAGCATGGCAGCAAGTTATAAAGTCATTGGTCTAGGGAAAGTGTCAGAGCACAGTGGTGTCCTTTAAATGCCAGCCTAAAAACAACATGAAGATCTCTCAGTTTGTAAGTGCCATCTACACAGAGTTTTTCTTACTTTGGGGAGTGTTGACCTGTGTTTTGTTTAATACCTCTGTGTGTCATGTAAGTTTGTTGGTCCTTGAGCACTGACACGGGGTGGAACAAATTGAAATAAGTAGCCATGTGTAGGCACACATGCTGTCCTTTCTGCAGTGGATTGATGTGCAATCCTTAAATCATTTGGCTAGTCTGCAAAACATGGAAGGACATAAGAAGATAGAATTAAATGAGTTGAAATATTTTTTTCCTGCCGTATTTGAGATGTTGCAGCGTACAGGGTATTTATTGATCCGCTCAGTATAAGTGTCCCAGGTAAGTACATTCACTCACTTAACAATGCTGTCAGTTTGCCAAGGTGATTCCAGAGAACCAGTATACCCTCTTTACAGATTTGATTCTCTCTGCTGACCTTTCAGTAGTTTGGACAAGTCATTCTGTGAAAATCTGTAATAGCTCTGAAACATCCCTTAGCAACCATCCAAGGGCATTCTTCTCCAGATACCAGCTCTGTGAAAGTACTTTGCTGTCAGAAGTCAGTATACAGAAATTCCAATAACAGAAAGGCACTCTTTGAAATAACAAATCAAGAGTAAATTTCTTTTTGTATTTACCCAGCAATTAATTCCTAAAACACAGTAAAATGCTAACCCCTGATGCAAATGAAAAAGACTACAAGGTCTGTTAAAAATTATTAGTATTGAGTAATTTCTGTACATGGAACTGTATAAATACTGAGCATTGGGGAAATGCACTCTGAAAATGAAGAGAAATCTGGTTAATGACTGTTCACTAATACAGACTGGTAAGTTAAAACAGTATTTCAGATATTCATGTGCTGTATGCTCAGAGGGAGAAAGTCCTAAACTAAAATTAGGAAGAGTGAAGTCTGCTGTGACCAGTGGAAGGAAATATATATACGTGATGTGACATTGCAGACAACCTTGTAATCTTGATTAATGGGAGTACCTACAGAAAAAGGTGTTTGGCAAAACATTGTCAAAATCAATACCACTTTGAAATGATTGTGTGTCTTGCTACACTGCCTTGCTAGTTAAAGAGAAATGAATACATGGACATATACAAGTGTTTAGATCAGGAACTTGATGTAATGCAATTAGATCTAGTAAAGGATCAATATATAACTTCTTTTGACTCACAAGACTAAGTGACAGTATATTATATCAAATTGGCATGGCAATCGATTCTCCTTTCCCAATCCCCCTTCAGCTCTTGTCAAACAAAATATGGCTTAAATAAGTCCTTGTTTGTGAGTCAGGATGTCTAAAATCAGGGTAAAATATTTAATATATGTTAGTTATTTGTTACTCAACAAAAATACTAACTGGTTTGCTAGGAGATTCAGCACCCACTTTGGACATAGTAATTAAAATGATAGTTGAGACAGTCCCCTTAAATACTGCATCTCATCTGGAGTTCAGAGACTCACCAATGCCACTTGGTAATAGTCTCTGCTGTCCCCTGTGCTGCCAGACCTATGGAGGAGAATTTCCCAGTGCTGGACTCTTTCTGTCAGTGTGGCTTGGCTCTGTGGGCACCAGCTGAGCCACAAGACATTCTTCCACGTGGGTTTAAGTTCTCTGTTGCTGAAATAATTGTGCCTTCACTTCAACAAGTTAATTTTCCCTGGTGGATTGAAGTCCTTGTGATAGCCCCATGTGCCATAAAGGTAGGGATATGTTGCAACATTGGAAGATGTCTCCAGGTAAAATTTTATTTTTACTGAAATGCTTGTTACAGCACAAAGTAAAAAACAGTCTAATAAAACTTATTGATAAATTTTGTACTTATCATAATAACTCTGTAGAAAAAGTAACATGGAAAGGGTTTTGCTAGCTGCTGGAGTATATTCTCAGAAAAAAATGTGAACACTCCCAGCTGAAACTCTCTTAAAGAATTTGGAAGCTCCAGAGAGCTGAGATGATGAAACAGTTGTTCATCATTCCAAAACCCTGCACCCTTGCTTAATTCTAATAATAGTTTTATATAAGCTGCTCTGTGCTTGTGCTTTTTAATTCATTATGAGTGTTTAAGAACTTCTGAATTTGAAGAATTTTAAAGCAAAATGTTTCTGTAAACGAAATAACCCATTGATAGTGTCACAGGTTTTAGAAATTATTTCCAAAAATATACTTTATCTTTCTTTGATAATTAGGAAGGGTCATTATCTACCCTTCAGGAATTGAAAAAAAAAAAAAAAGAAAAATAAGAAGTTAGTTGAAGTCATTCATGCATGAATATGGTCATCAGTGAAGATCAAAGAAGTAATCTGTTCAGGTCATTGGACGTCCATCATCAATGTGTGTGTAACTGCACAAGGTCCATTCCATCACTGTCAGCTGCTGAACAGAGCAATACTTTTTCCATTGTGCTGATGGATGTGGATGCAGGTTCTCAGCTCTGACCTCAAATTGCAGCAACAACACTGCAACAGACTTCTGACATATTTTTCCCAAACAGGGCATTATACTTGACTGAGCATCTTACCTTGAAACATGTCTTAATATGTAATAAAATTTCCTTGACAATAATGTGTCTCCCTTCAAAACTAATACCTTGGAAAATGAAGTGGAATAATGATGTAGTAAATTAGGAAAATGGCCAGTTGGAGGCTGCACAGCAGTGACTCAAGATGATTATTAACCTGTACTGGTTTTATCTATCCTTTCCAATTGCAGGCTCTGATAGTTCCCCATTGTCTCTGTCTCTTGCTGTTACAATTAGCAGTGAAATATTCTATTGTAATTAATTTATAAAAGGTAAATTATGGGGAAAATGGGCTGAAGGACTAAGACCTTTGTAATGGGTATATGGCAACTTTCTCCTGTCAGCAAAGATTGTGTATCAGTGGTGTGAGACTTATAACCTGCGTCAGAGGCACAATAAATACTGCAGGTAGATATGACCATGGTGTGGTGGACATAGATTGAGATGAGGATCTTATAAAAATTTTACAAGTCTAAAGAACACAGTGTTATTATCAATCTGCTTTCTGTGTTAAGTGGCTGGTACTAATTAAAAAGGTCAAGCATTTCCTGCAAAACCAAGCCTCTGATTCAGATTTCTGGCAGAGGGATAACGGGTCAAAGTGTATTATTGTAGATCTTCCTCTCTTTTTTAATGTAACAATGAACAGTACTTTACTCTTTCCCTTTTAAAAGAAAAATGTCACTTGTAACAGCATTTGAACTTCTTTTATTTTTTTTTTTTTAAATCCAATAGATCTGAAATTTGAGGGTTTTTTCTCTTTTTTCTCTTACCTATGTCTGAGGTCTCAGCTGAAGTGCCATCAGAGCCTGGCTGATATCTTTTGTTTAGTGCTGGGCATCCCTGCAAATGAGTTCAGAGACTAATCCAAGCTGCTGGGGGTATTTGTTGCTTGGCCAGTGGGTTGTGTTGCCATTCAGCTTGAAATTGAGGAGTTCTCTGCTTTCCTCTTATTTTTTTTTTTTAGTTTAAATATTATTATAAATGTACATGAAATGAAAATATTTTGGTGTGAGCATCGTGATTTCATAAACATTCACTGATTCTTCATAGCTGTTAGTATTAGGAGAGAAGGGAACAGACTGAGCATCCTTCAGTGGGTAATAGTCTCTCTGGCCATTTTGACATGGGCTGGGAAGGAAACATGCTAAATGGGTCAAGTGAAATGCTATTTTTTTTCTTTTTTTCTTTTTCAAACACCCACAACAATCCATAAGACTGCAGACAGTTGTGATAAGAGATGCTGCTTTAGTCCTTTTTCCATTGGAGGAGTGGCAAGAATTAAATTCCAGTGTGACTGTTTCTCAAGGACATAAGGGATTAATATGTCTTAAAATAGACATCATTAACTTAGAAATGTATTTTCCACATTTGAACTTGATGAATTTTGCAGTGAAAAGATAGGGGGAAAAATGGTATTTTCTTTGTTCTTTCAGCCTGTTTGTGAATTTTGAGAGAACCTGTTTACAAGAGAGTTAAATTCTGAAGAGTCTCAAGAACTGTTGTGGGTTTATGTGCTTAAGTAGGCATGCATGCTTCCATTTTGCAGGGTTATTTTAGATTCTGGTGATTGCATGGCACCACAAACTCTGTTTTTGCCAGTAGGACCATGAGACAACCTGGAGGTGGGCAGTGTGACCGGGGGGTGCCCACGCTGCCTTCAGGAGGGGTCATGGTGCAAGCAGGGCCATCTCCTGTTTCAGCAATTACTCCAGGGAATGGGGATCTTTGTAATTTGTCCCCTTCTTTTTCTGATCTCCAGCAGCAAGATTTTTATTCTTTTACTTCAGCGGATCATGTCTTGCCAGCTTGGTTAATAACTCAAACATTTGCTGCTGGGGGTCCAGAACAACCGTAGCCAGAAGGACTGACATTGCCAGCTCCGGACGTGTAACGGGACAGTTGAGCATATGCAGCTCCCTCCCACTGCTGGGTGACGCCAGCACTGCCAGAGGAATGAGTGTGGCATATTGTTTCTCCTGTATGCTCGAATATTTATTTATGCATTCCGATCCATAATAGCATAATAACAGACTTGGAACAATAAGATAATTATTTTGCTTCTTGGGTGGTTAAAATTAACTGTGCTTGTTGCATATTTATTCGGTAAAAAAAGCACAAGATGTTTAGTAATTGCTCAGAAATTCATTATCTGCATAATGTTCTGTTTCTAAATGTGTATTGCATGACCATTAATCTGTGCCAACAGCAAACATGCAGCAATATCTGATGTAATTAGTTTCCCCCTTACATACCAAGGAGAACATCTGGGCTAATTGCATGTTGTTGACAAAAGTTGCCATTCTAATGGGGGTCTCTGTTTGTGCACACACACACTCATTATATGTACAAACATGCCGAGATTTCAGTTTATCCTCAAGCAAACTGATAGCTCTTACTGATGAGATACTCTTGGTGATTTGTTGCTGGGATCATAAAATGTCTGGAGGCAACATGAGTAAATGTTAGCAGGAATAAGATGCTCTTAAGCAGAAAATAAACAAACCTGTAATGCTGCTTCTTCTGTTTTGTTTTTCCAGCCGCCACTGGTCCAGGCGATTTTCAGTGGTGATCCAGAAGAGATCCGGATGTTGATCTACAAAACTGAGGATGTCAACGCCTTGGTATGTGACTGGGCATGTTATGTGCCTGTGGTACATAAGGGCCGTGCTTATGGGCTGTTACAATGGCAGTATGAAAAATGTCCTTAGTAATTAACACATAACAGAATGAAAATGATTTTGGAAGTAAGAAATTTGGGACTTCAGTGGAATCCTAATTAGTAGTCTGAAATATAATTGTCTCCAACAGTTGACTTTAAATTTTCTTACTGTATGGTAATTATTCCAAATGTGCAGGTCAGTCAGGGACACTTTTTTCTCTGACTGAGAAAATGAATGAAAACAGCTGAAAACTGCATATTTTTACTCTCTGTAGAGTTTCCTTTTGTGAAGAGCCTTTGCAGATCAGGAGCTGTTATTCAGCATTTGACTGTGCTTAAAATAAAGCTTCACATAGGTCTCAGCAGTGAGAGCAAGGAAGCAGAATCTTGGCCATAATTTGGCCACAGAGGAATTACTGTTCTGGAGATTGGCTTACTCTAACCAGAATGGTAAGCAGCTGTAAAGTAGTAGTATTTAAGTAGTTTGGTATTGGAGGAAAATATCTCCATTTGAACTTGATCTTTTTGCAGAAATTTGGATATTTTTTTCCCCCTTTTCAATTTTAACTTAAATCCATACTGTAAGAGTCCTGTCAGTCCTGACTACAATCTGCAGCCTCTGAAAGTGGTGAGAATATAAAGCAGAAGCAGAATGATGATTTCCAGGTGTTTCCTGGACTTTTGAATCAACCCTCCTTTCCTTCATGTCTTTCTCTGACATAAAGCCTTCAGTTTATTTATAGCTAACACCAGCACTTGGTCTGGTTTAGTCTTGGCACTGAAACTTTTGCAGGTAGTGGGTCTAACCTGTTGGTTCGGAGCTGCTGAAAGGAACTGGAGAAATGATCTTACAGATCTGGTTGACTGGGGCTCCACTCCATTTGCTTCAAGAGTGGAAAGACTTGCTTCTGTTTTAAATTGGGAATCTGATCCAAGACCTTGACATTAGGCTTTCCCTGTGATTATCAGTACCTGGTTGTTTTGTTAAAAGTTCCTAAAAGTGCTTTGTTAAAGAATCATTTCTCTTGAGTTTCTTCTTTATTTGTTTTTGCTGTTGGTCTAAAAAAAACAAACAAAAAGCCCCAAACTAACTAAACAGAAACCCCACAACAAGCTAGGTGAATGTCGTAGTTCCTCTGCATTTCATGTTGTTTTTTAAAATAGCATTTCCTACACAAGATTATTGCCTGCTTCTCAAATGTTTTTCTATCCTTTGGCTGCAAGTGTGTAGTGATGGTTGCCAGGGAGATGCTCTCAGCTGTCAGGTGTGATATCGATGAGGAATACATATTTTGCAGATGAATACCATGGTACTTAATAAAAAAAGTCATTGAACTTGAATGGTCTGCCCAGAACACTATTTACAATACTCAAAATCCATCCAAGAATGCTTTGCCTGAACAGCTATTTTGTCAGGAGCAAAACACAAACCTTTTCTTTTGAGTAATTAAAAAAATACTGGTCAACATGAAACGTGAAGATTGTGCTCTGAATAGTGACTGCAGACAAGGGTTAATTGCTTAAAATATCACTAAAGAAAGACCAAAAGATTTCCCTCCCTTGTACTGTGAGCTGGCAATTTGCATTGCGTGCTTATGTTTCTATTTTAAGGGTGTTTTTAATTACTTCCATGTTAGTGTTTGGTTGCTCACGTGAGAGGAAACTCTGACACTGTCTGGCAGCGATTTGTCCTTTGTTGATCATTTTGGTTGGCTCTTTTAACACTGGAATAGTTTAAATATAGGTAGGACAGGGATACAAAATAAAAGGCTGGTTTGTAGCAAGCTCTGGGAATTTCTGGAGTTTTAAAAATTGGTTTTTTGGAATCTGCAGCAAGAGAAGTATTTGGAAGATAGAACAAAAAGCGCATAGAGAAACTCCAAAAAATTAGGAATGTATGTGCATACTTCCTAAGAGAAAATTAATCTCAGGAAAGAATTTGGAGGAAATCTTGGAGGAAATCAGAAGTTTAGCATGTTACTACTTTTTTTTTTTTTTTTTTTTGGGTCTGGTAAAATAATTATTATCTTTCCAAGCTGGGAAGTGTATGTTGATAGAAATGGCTACATTCTGGATGCTGCTATAATTGTGAATTCCACGTTGCAACACAGTGAAAGCTGTGACTGTTTGGCTTACAAGTGTGGGTTTAGTTCATTCTGCCACCATAATTGTCGCTGTGACCTCTCCAGTCCCCAGCTGTGCTTTGGGGGGAGCATGTGCACCCTGAGGCCATGGACACTGTTATCCTTAGCTGTTATACTGGGTAAGCAATTCCCTACCATGGGGTACCAAATGTGCACTGTTTCCTTGGGAAATGTGGTCTGCCTGTGGGCAGTGTTCAGCAGCCTGTTTTCCCAGGACATTTGCAATATTGGTTGCACTATCTAGACTGCCAGACTAGTTTCAGGTAGGCATTGTCTACATTTGCTGTTTGGTACATTTAGAAATAGCAGGGTGATCATGCTCTGTGTGTATAGGTGGGGATATTTTAGGGTGCTACTTTTACTTTGGGAAGAGTGGGAGAGAATGGCTCCTAGAATCCAGGGACTACTCTGGATCCAGTTGTAACCCCTTGTTATTTGGGATTTGTAATGCATGCAGCTGTGCAGCACCCTACATCTGCAAAGTCCAGTTCTTATGTGTGATGTTATAAACTGAAATCTTCCTGTGAAATTTCCATTTTCATCTTAGTCTTCCAGTTTCCCCTCAAAATATCTAAAGCCAAACAAAAAAAGCCAAAACCCCTTCCAGTATTCTTCCCTATAACTAATGTGATGTTTGCAAGCCAAATCAGACATTTAATTCCCTCTGTTTTTATTTTTTTTATCCCCTAATCCTGCGTTTTCTCTTGGATAGAACCCTAAAAAACCAAAATATATTTAAAATTTCGATGTCTCCAGAATATCTTCTGGATATTCTGGATTTTTATTTTTGGGAAAGTAACTGGTGTGCTACCTCACTCCACCAGTGAGACTGTTGAAGGCAACATTTGCTTTCCCACAACATAGGTGCTTCTGTTTCTGCTGCTGGGGCACAGTTGCTGGTATGGCCTTTTGGGCTTGATCCTTGCAACCTCTTTGCTCAATGCTCTGCCAGCTGGAGAAGCTGCAGATGCTTCTTACTGCTCATCAACATCAAGAGATAATTGTGTGAATGTTTATTATGGGTGAGGAGGGCAAGAAAGATCTCACTATGGAGAGACATGTATGTGTGTATGCTGTTTATTACTTCTTTTACACATTTTTCTGCTTGGTAAGGCATAGATTTGCAGGACTGCTTTTGTCAGGAGGATTCAGGCTTCATCCAGGTCTTCACACACACAAAAAATTTATATATATATTTCTGTAATATTGCTAAGCATATTTTTGGAGGTGGTATAAGGGCTTGCGGGTACAAGTGCACACATGTTTGGGATTGTGAGTCTGAAAGGCTTTGCATGCTTGGGATAGCTGAAGTGAAGACCAGCTTGTCATTTAGAGTGACACATTTGACTTGGGACTTAAGAGACTGTAATGTGGTATTTCAGTCACCTTGGGATACCAGACCCTCATCTCTGCTCTCATCCAAGGAGTCATGATTTTCTTTTTGGTGCTGTGGAGCCTTGCAGGAGAATAAAGCTATGCTGGAATTAAATGCTCCTCTTTAAGATGTAGTTATGCTGTGCTGGAAAGTCTTCTGGAGGATTTAGTCAAGAAGTTGGAAAGGCTTCTGCTTTGACACAGATGACAGTTTGGTGTTTGGTAATAGCTGTGTTTCCAGTGGTATTTAGCCTCTAGTAGTGCTGTTTGATACGCTGTTTCTTTAAGTGGGAAGTGATAGGAACAATTTTTTCTACAGATATTATGAACAGTTCTCAATTATGTAAGGAAATTGAATATGAAATTACATTGATGTTTGCAATGCAAGGTAACTAGCATGACTTACTTAATTTTTTTTTGTTTTAGAATTTTTTTCTTTATGTTTTGTACAGAAAATTTTTGAACTGTGAAAAAGATGCTGCTGGAGAGACTGAGAGTCTGAAATCTTCTGGGTTGCTTTGCAACAGCATGTTAGTGTACTAGTGGTTACTACGTTATATATATCTGTGCTGGTGACTCATGTTATCGGTGTCCCCAGAATGTTAGAGACCCCTAAGGATGTATAGGCCATCAAAGTCTCATGGCAGGTTTGGCTGTAGCTGCATTATTTTCTTGCAAGGCAGCAATATCAGCCTGAAATACTTGAATTTTCTAAATCTTTTCCCATCCATTTACGTGTGATGTACGTTCCCATGCCTTCAGCCTTTCCCCCCAGCTCCCCCAAAAGTTAATATTGTGTTTGTAAAAATGGAGGAGTTATTTAAGTCTGTCTTTTGAGTCTTACATTGAATATTCATACACATTAGAATATTTCCATTCACTAGGATAACAGTTCCTACAGTCTCAATATAGAATTAGTAGTTAGTTGTTAAAATTATCTTTTTCTCGCATGAAAGCTGCTGTCAGCCTTACAGAAGGCAAGTGTTAAATGTGGGGAAAAAGAGCAGATAATTTTTCTTGTCTCTAGGAGATCAAAGTATTTGCTTTTTCTACCTCATGGGCAACTAAAGACTCAGTCCAGAAAAATATTTGTTTCTGAGGCCAAACTGAAGACTGTGAGGATAAGAGGTGATGGAACCATGACCTGCATTTTCAGATAGGAATTCCTTAACTTGATTATTACCAAGCAGAAGAAAGAGTGCAAGACATAAGTTACACAGCTTGATTTTCCCCTTCAGCTGGTGCTCACAGTTAAACACTTCCATTTGCTCTGTGAATTACAGCCTTTAATAAAAGAATGTATGAGTAGAAAAAAAATCCTTGAAGCAACAGATATTTTCTTGGTACACCATCAGCTTTTGGCTTGGAATGGTTGTAAATAGCTCACAAAGTAGGTGCTCATATGCTTTTAGCCTCTTCAGTAGTTCCTAATAGTTGCCAATATTGAATATTCCTGAAGTCAAGTTGTATCTAAATGTTTGGGTTTTTAATGGTTGTGCTATTTAAATTTAGGTGTATTCAGATGTAACAACTGTAAATGGAGGGAGTGAGCAGGAAATTTGTTTTCTGTTATTATTCTGGTTAGACTTTATCAGTGGAAGTTGTAGCCATTCACATGCCTTACTCTGCCACCCAGGCACATCTCTGGCAGAAGGTGGTGGGAATCCAAAGCCTTCATTAACTTGGTTTCTGGGGTGTGTTAAAGTCCTTTTGTAAATTCCAGCTATTCCTGTTAGCTGCCCAGTCAGTTTGGTGACAAAGGAAAGATACATACATTTATTTTCTGCAGAAGTTGCACTTATATGTTAATAGAAAGGAACTCTGTCTTAAGCATCACCTGATCTGAGCAGCTGCAGTTGATCTCAAAATTCAAATCTCCTTTGAGATGTAGGCTGTGTTGAGGAGGAAATGTAGGCCCTTTTCTTAATGTGCCTGCATGAGTTACATGTGCTGATATGATTCATTCAGTTCACTATTCTAATCTTCATGTTCCTCAAGGCTCTGATCCAATAAAGCACTTAAGGACTAGTCTAACTTTAAGCCTGTGAAGGGTCTTATCAGTGTCACTGTGATCACTTGAACAGTTTAAGTATGTGTTGAGTGTTTTTCATGCTGAGGCCTTCTGTCCCCGATTTCCTGTTTGTTAGAGTCTTAATTTCTTTTCTCTGTACTTAAAGCAAACAAAAGCATACAGATAATGTTAGTATGCAGCATCATCTTTTCTGTGAACTAAGATAGGTTACTAAAACAGTTTTCATAGAATCATAGGATGGTTTGGGTGGGAAGTGATCTTAAAGATTATCTAGTTCCAACCCCCTGCCATGGGCAGTGACACCTGCTGAGAGCTTCATCCAACCTGGCCTTGAATACTTCCAGGGTTTGGGGCATCCACATTTTCTCTGGGCAGCCTGTTCCAGTACCTCACCACTCTCACAGTCAAGAATTTAGCCTCAGTATCTAATCTAAACCTGCCCTCTTTCCTTTTGAAGCTATTCCCCCTTGTCCTATCACCACATTCCCTCGTAAAAAGTCCCTCTCAAGCTCTCTTGTAGGCCTCCTTTAGGTACTGGAAAGAGTGTTTATCTCATCTCAGCATGATTTTCTAGCCATTGTTTACAGCTTATCTACTGTCTCTTACTGACCTTTTGTTCCTCTGAGAACTGTACTTGAAGCAGGTCTGATTATTCGTCTTAATGCTGTTTGTAACCCTGTTATCATCTCTCCCCCTTCCACTTACTTTCCTTGCCTTGATAACGTATGTTGAGGTTTGAGGTTCTGCCAAGCCTTTTCCTGAAAGGACAGATTTTAGTCCTCTCCCTCTGTTTGTAGCCTTCAGTCTTTAAATCATTACTGATTTACTTTTGTGCTCCTGTTCCCACCATCATGTGACAAATATGTCTGTAGCTGAAAAGATGTCAGGGCATGGGCCAGATGGAAAGGCAGTGGGTGATGTGATTCTGGCTGCAGTGGTACACAGCTTTGAGGAGGATGCAGTGAGTGTGGTTGGACAGTTGGGGAGATGCCTCAGTTCCTCTGTTTCTGTATCAGTCCTGTGCAGAGTCTAAACAGGAACTTGAGGATGTTCCTCAATTGAATTTCTCATCTGCATGCTTGTCTGCGGGTGTAGTGTGTGGACTTCTCCCTGCCAAACTTCAGAAAATGTTTCCTGTAGGGCTCTCTGTGAAAGTGAACTCTAATTTGTGCCTGGTTGCGATAAACGGATAAGTTTTAGGGTTTTTTTCCTCTTGGAGAAATGAAGCTTAAATTCAGTTTCATGACTAAACCCAACTTTCCCTGGAAACTTGATTCTTGCTTAATATGATAGGACTTTGCATTGATTTTAAAAAGTGAAAGCTGAGAAAGCTTACAGTGTGTTATTCCTGTTACGGGAAGGATAAAAATTTTAGTTTTCTCTTTAATGTCCTTTCATCTCTGTTATCAAATTCTCATCAGATTTACAGTTTACTACATAATATCTTTATAATCAATAAAGCACTGGGTAGCCTTGGTTCCTTGATACAGAAAATTGCTTGTTCTTGTATCATTAGCATTTGACTGTTACCAAAGTTGGCTGTGTTGCAAGAAGCTGTCACAGAATTTGTCACTGACAGGTACGATGGCTGCTACAAATGCTGCATTGTATAAAGAGAGCTCCGTGCATTGAAATGAGCAAACTAAAAACCCAAATAAAACTGATTCTGGTTTTGTATAAGTTTGATCAGTCTTAGCATATTTTTTTGCCATAGGACAGAATATTTGGGGAAAGTCTCATATGCACTCGTACCTATGAGAGCTGTTTCGTGGTGGATTAGGGGTTAGGAACTGAGCATGTGAGAGAATCCAGCTTGTTATTTTGGTTCCTGAGAGGACTCTGCTGGATGGACACTGCTTAACGTTCTTTTAATTTACCTATCATGTGAGGAGGTGAAGTTCTGCAAGATACCTTCCTCTCTGACCTGTGACAGCCTGGGTTTTATGTAATCTGTCTTCTGAGTGTTTTATGTGCATGACCAATATGAAAGATCAAAACGCAATGGAGCAGACTTTGCAGACTATATGCATTATATATATTTAAAAAACCATAACAATTAAATTATTCTGGTTGATCAGTGGCTCTGTGCCTCTCAGTGTTGGAAAACTATTTTCAACATTCAAATGACAAATGCTTCTGCTGCACTGATTTGTCCACGTTTTTAGCATACTTCAAAGGTATTACAAAATAACTTATGGTGGTTGACTTCTTGGTCATGGTAAAAGTGATATTTTATATGACAGGCTCAGAGATCTGCTTCAGGGACACTGGTAGGGTTTCTCTGTTGGTATTGTTTGCAGGAAGTGTTGAATTTGTTACCAGCTTACAATATTTAATGCTAATAAGTTGCAATAAGTTTCACTGATAAGGTCTCTTAGAACTTATTTTTGTGGTTAAGAAACCAAAATGAAATTCATTTAGGACTGAAAACAGGGATGAAATAGCACAATGAGCAGTATTAGCAGTTCTTGTGATTGTTGTTGCCCATATTATAATGTTTTAGCAGTTTCTTTTGAAGACCTATGTTCTGCAATCATCTGAGCAAAGCAATAAAAGAAAGGGTTTTTTTTAAACACTGTGTTTATACCCCTTGAAGTTAGAAAAGAAAATCTTGAAAATGGACTCCTTAATGTGCAAAATTACAGAAATCAAATAAAAGTAGAGGTATTTCAGAAGTTATATATATGATAATTAGCAGTTCTTCTAGGTTTAAAGATACAGATTTGACTAGTAGTATTTTCTTCTTTTATATTTAAAGGATCAAAGTGCACGTACCCATTTTGGGCTGCTGTGTAGATAACCAGGCTAAATGGTATACAAGGACCTTTATAGACTAAGAGGATTACATCCTGACCTTGGGTGTGGTTCCAAACCATTCTCCCAAGTTATCCTTCTGAAGACTCTGTGTGTCTTGTATTGTTGGTGCAAACTGCATTACAAAATCTGATATCCAGAGGCATCTCAGTTATGTTGCTGTGATACTTAAGAGTGGGAAAGAGACCCAGGGATGATGCCTTTTCCTCATTTTAGATTTGATTTGATCTACCTGTAAACAGGCTATCAGAGTAAAGACAGTGTCTCTGCAAGGTGTGATGGAAACAAGTGATAAAAAAAAGCTGAGGATTATTGGGAGGAAATGTGTTGTTGAGATCTTGAATTTTGTTCTTTCAGTGAGATTGCATTTCTAATTGTAAACAGAAACGCACACAGCAAATAAATATGTACAAATGCATTGCTCTTTAACATGAACGTTTGCACTTATTTGTGGTTTTGTAGGATGCCGAGAAACGAACTCCTCTTCATGTGGCGTCATTCCTGGGGGATGCAGACATCATTGAGCTTCTCATTTTGTCAGGTAAGGTGGTGACCCTCACTGTTATTAACTGGTAAAATAGCTAATTTTAAAGCTACAAGGAATACCCAGCAGAGCATATGAAAGTGAATTTTGGGCAGTGCCTATATATTCTGAGTTTCATGGAGTTGGTTGCATATGTTTCAAGCTTAGAAAATATATTTCAATTTAGTGATACAATTATAAAATATGCACAGTGACTGAGCACAATTAATAAACAAAGTAACTAGTTTTTAACAACTTTTAAAGCATTCAAACTGACAGTATTTTTGCTTCAGAAACTTGCTGAAGTATGTATTTGAAACGTGGATTCACATCCTGGAGTACAAGCCAAGAATTCCTGTTAAGCAAAAATTATTATGGAATAATAGAAAAAAGTTATAAATTAGTTTAAATGAATTTTAAGTGGTATTTACATTAGAAATACGATTCTAAGAGTCAGGAAGTTTATTTGGATGTTAGAAACTGTGCAGTAGGATGTATCTGAACAACAACAACAAATCAAAACACGTTTTCCAACTGTTATAGTGGCAAAAAACATGATCAAAATATGTCAGAACAAAGCATAAAACAGACATCTCTCAAGAAGTGCACATAATTCATGGCAAACTCCTGGATGTGCTTACAAATTTCAAAGGCAGTGTTTTTCTAAACTGAAGAACTGTAAGAATAAAGCTTATGTGGTTTAAGAATTTGGGATTGAAAGGAACCTTATGGTACAAATGTCTAACCCCTTGCAAGCAACCCTGCTATATAATTGGTTTCACAAATTATTGGTCTGCCTCTTCAAATTAGTTGTGTATTTTTTTTAAAGTTATTTCAGAATTATCAGTCTGTGACTGCAAGGCACCTTCTAATTTCCAGCCTTGAATCCTAGAATAATTCAGGCTGGACAGGATTTCTAGAGATGACCTGATCCAGCCCCCTGCTCAGAGCACCAGCCAATTTCAAAGTTAAATCAGGCTGTTGATGGGTGCACCCACACCACACAAACATGTATCTTTGGTTTACCAGTCTAACCACACCTGGAGAAGGCAGAAAATGAGAATTCAGTTTGCTGTAGCTATGTGTTTCCTCTGTTCATTGTGGGGGAATTTTTGGTTTGCCTAATTGCTTAATGGAGGTAACTGGTTGGACATGCATCATCCATCAGACTTTTCTGCTATAACCCTGATGCCAGCAAAATAGTTGGAAAGAACATTGCTCCACTGACAGGTTATGCTTGGGTGGGTTTTCAATGTGCTAAATGCAAACATGATTTTCTACATTGGGAGGTAAGAGTTAATAAGCTTCATCTGTACATGTGTTCTTGCAATGTGTGTTGTTTGTCTCATACTCCTGTTCCATTGTGCTGTGAGAAGATTGAACAAGTAATGTCTTTTTGAAAAAAAAAAAAAAAGAAAAACTTTTGGAAGTAGCAGCACAGGCAACATCCTCATAAAGATATAGGGGAAGCTGTTTTGCCCATTTGTCCCTTGATTCCAAATAGCATCCAGAAATGTCCAGGTGAACATTGTTGGTTTTGATCACATTCCTAAGAAGGGAAGGAGGCTTTCTAGTGTTCTTCTGGGACACTTAGTTCCAGCACCTGACAACCAAAATGTCATCCCAGGGCTGTAGGGTTTGTCTGGTCAACAGCATAAAATGTAGGTGATATATCTTGGGGTTCTTTTATATATCAGAGTGTGAAAAACTTGTAATGTGGGCTTTTAAAAGCTGAACTTTGTGTCAGTGGGACTGTGCTGGTGTTCAGTCTGCAGGAACTGTGTGGATCTTTCCCAATTAGCTCAGCATGAATCAAAATTAATTTTGTGTTGCATATTCTACCTGTTCATTGCTCTTTAATATCTGATGTTCCATTATTTGATGACCATGAGTACTTGTATCCAAGAGCAAGTCTGGAGGTTTCTGAGGTTTGGATGAACAGGTTGAATTGTTATAAACACCTCTTTGTGACTGTGATCTCTTCATGAACTAGACTACAAAGACAACTGCAGCATCTTCCTTTGCTTCACCTCTTCATTCAGTAAACTGTATTAGTAAAAGCATATTATAAAAGATTAATCTGAACATCAAATTTAGTTACATAAGCAGAAAAACCTTCTTGTCTGACTTAAAATGAGATGGTGTTTTCAGAGAGGGAAAGTGCAAAAATGCTTTCTGTTGTCAAGCAATAGTCTCAGCATGAGCAGAAACTAGGAGGAGTATCAATGTATTGCATTTTGCACAGGGCTCAGGAGAGAAATGAAATGAAATATGCACGTTCTGATATTTGTAGCCCACGAACTGGTGGCAGCACAAATAAATGTGGTGTCTAATGAATAAAATTTCTGCTCAGGTTGTTGGAGACAGACCAGAAATGGATTTCTAGGTAGCCACTGAAATGGAATCTGTTTGGAACTGATAGAGCAGATAGAGTGCCAGATCCCTCAACTGGTATGAATCACCCCAGCTCATTAAATGTCAGAGGCAGATAGATTTACAGCAGCCCAAAGGTCTGATCCATAATCATATGGTTCAAACTTGGGAAATGTGCTGTCATTTTGTTTTTCCAGGCTACATGAAGGCAGGGAGCTTTGAGCACTTCTTCACCTCCTTTCTGTCAAAAAGGAGAAGGACCAGGGTAATCACCTCACATAAATGAAGCTCTGTATGATGACGCAGTCATGGATGTGCAAGAACAACTGTCTGGGCAAACCCAAGCTCCATTCTCATCTATGCTGGGGCCTCCCCTCATCCTGGGCTTTGAGCTGGTACCTGGGGAACTAATGGTTGAGCTCAGTCCCTCACCCCTTGTTACCTACCAAGGCACTTGCCATCTTGGAAATATTACCATGCCTTACTAATCCTGAAAGCTCTGAACTTCTTGGCAAGAAGTTATGGCAGCTATCCTTACATTTGTGAGGGCCTATTGCTGTGTCTCATAGCAGGAGTTGGAAAGGTGCATGTAAATGATGACATTAATAGGTTAAAGAGTAGAGTTTTCTTCCTTCATTGACCATCCCTAATTTTGGAGATTTAGACTGTGGAATCTAGGTTTATTAGAGACATGTGGATTTGGCAGATGTGCTGCATGGAAAATTGTACTTTGGTTATGGTAAAGAGATGTTAACTTTAGTCCTGAAAACTAGCGTCGAATTATTTCAGATCTCATAAGAATCAGAAGGCAATTTCAGATTTATTTTCTCTTTTGGCAGAAAAAATTGAGAGTGAAAGATAGCAAAGATTACAAAGCAGGTCTGTTAAAGAAAAGTGAAACACAGAAAGTTTCCTCTCTTTTGATTTTATTGGTAACATTATATGTTATGCTGTCTACTTCAGCCTCCCAGGGCAAATCCCTACAGCTAAACCTTTCCTTCAGGCTCAGGGGTACGAGCCCTCCCAACAGCAAAGTGCAGAAGATGGGGCTGAGAAAAGGGTTTTCTCTGAAGAGTTTTTGTAAAGTGGACATTTTATGGGTGGATGGGTGCTGTGGCTACCTGAAAGGATTTTAAGTGAAATCTTTAAAGCAACTTATATTTTCAAGGAAGATTGTACTATGAAGGACACAATATACACCAAGTGTGTATCAGTCCTCTTTGTGCTTATAAACACACAGATTAATTCACAAAGTACTGTAGGAAGTGCATTGAAATGTTGTTAAGGTACTTGGTCCAGAGTAAAGAGAGGGACACTCAATTTCTGAGTGACTTTGAGGAAGTGTCGTGGGATAGACTTGAAAATTTAAGCTTCTGTTTTTTTGTACGGAGTTCATTGTAGGTGCATCAGCACGTTCTAGAGCACTCTACTCAGTGCTTTCAAAGAGCTGCCCCTGGGCTGTCACAGGATGAATGCTCAAGTTCCTGGAGTGTACAGGACACCCTTGAAAACATGAGTATTGTTCACTGGGTGCCTCTGCTTGATCTTCCTTAAAATGGCAGGTATTTTCTCTCCCCAAAGGAGTGCATCAGTGTTGGTGAAATTTTCATTGTTATTAACCATTGACTGGAAGGAACTGCTGGGAACCCAAAAGCTGAATTTTGGTGAAGGAAATGGGCAGGCCAGGGAGAAATGTTTTGAAATGTCTCTTCAGGAAATGTGCAACCTCACTAAATGGACAACAGCAGCTCCTCTAACAGGCAACAGCTGAATTGTGTAGCTCCTTAAAAACAGAAATCAGAAACATATTCAACTGATGCATTGAATTAGATACATAAGAGCAATTTCAATGTTTCACGTAAAGAGGCACAGAGAGGTAAAGAAACAGCTGAGAAAGAAAAGGCTGATAGCATGCTGGGTGTTATTTTATTTATGCTGGTATTGTTTTCCTTTTATTATTTTCTTTAGCTGCTTTCTTGGCAACTATTTCAGTTTCTCAAAGGGTAAGTGGATCAGTGAAGGGCATGAATAACTACTGATGGAGACACTTTGCTAAGTTTTCTAATCATCTTCATACCAGTGCCGCTGGAGTTGTTAATTACTGAGGAATAACATATTTGTCACGCTTTGCTACTCCACACATAAGCCTTTCTGATTTGCAACCATCTGCTGCTAGGAATTAGTGAATCAGTAGAAGTAAAGCAAAAGAAACCTTCATTAAGAACATGAGGCAAAACCCCAAGACAAATACAAAATACATTTCTAACCCCAAAAAGAGGTATTTGGTGACAATCACCAGGAATTCATCTAGGCAGTTTGCATCCCCAAGACCCCTACCAGACCAAGTCAGGATAATCAAAGGTACCTTGAAGGCAGGTGTCAGCTTCCTGATAGTGGAGAAGGTTGTTGCCTCACATATCTCTAGTGCAGGAAAAAGGCAGGATACTAATGTGTATTAACTGTAATGGCCTTCTCGGGAAGATAAAATAACATAATAGCTTCCTTGCTTAGACAGATTTATTAGAAAACCCTTTGAAACTGCTGTCTTTTCTAAAGGGTGTTTTCCCAGAGGGCAAGTTGTACCACCAGGTTCTGAGGTGAGTTTGGAGGATTGCCTCTAATTGTTGCAATAGTTATGAAAGTGGCTTTCTCTTTCTTGCAGCCAAAAAACTGCATCCTGACTTGTGGAAATATGCAAGAACTTGTTTTTTCTCTGATTATCTAGCACAATTCCCAATAAACACTGTGATTCAAAGTCAAGCATCTTAATATCCCTGAGAATCAGCTCTCAGAAAGTGATTCTGATTCAGAGAGTGGGATTTATTAATTACAGGCTTTTGTACACATTTAAGTTATGGTTCAAAATGAAGCTTAAGAATCCCTTTGTTCATGAAGTTCAGAGGCTCATCCAGGCTATGTGCATGACACTTGTGCTTCTCTATGGGTTTTTTTTTCTGCATGTGCTACTGTTCTCAGAATAGTGCTGCTACCTGCAGACCTGAAAGGTACAATATTTTAAAATTTAAAAAATTTTTAAAATTAGTTTCTCTAGTCCTTATCAGTGAATTTCCTTTCTGCGATGTCACATCAGTGAATAGCTTTAATATTTCCTGCAAACAAATCTGTTTTATTACACAAAGGTAGAGGATTCTTTTTTTTTTTTTTTAAACTCCCTTTGGTCTACAGGCAACCAGAACCAATGTAGTTAAATATGATTCCTTTATCCTTTTTCTCTGGCAAGCCAGCCCAAACCCATCCTCTTGTGCAGCTGCCTTTCTCAGAGCGCCCATTAGCACTGAACTGCACAGAAGGCAAACAGGTGGTCTCCTTCATCCCTTGCCTTCTGATGTTTTCTGAGTGACACTCACAGAACCTGATGTAATAAGTGCCCAGTTTTGTCCCCAGCCTGAGCATTTCCTGATCGTGTTTTCTTGATCCCAGCACGATTTGCGAAGCAGGGAAGTGGTCATTTTTTAGTGTTCTGCCTGATGCAGCTGAAGGCAAGAGGCGGTTCAGGATAGTTCCCTTCCTTCTATCTTCACACAGCAGCAGTGCTCGAAGCAAAGGGCTGCTCTCTTTCACTTTGTATCAGTAGATCTAAGAAAATGTGTATATGTAGGCACACATAACTACTTGCAACAAATCTTACTTCTTTAGTGTCCTGTAAACAAAGCGATTCGTAAAAATAGTCCTACCTATCCATTTCCTTTCTTTCCAAATCACATTTCAGCTCCTATCTATCAGATATCTGGAAATGCATTTCCAAGATGAGCAGGGTGCCAGGAGAGTCCTGGGGAGCACTGAGAGTGCCACATACAGCTCAACTCCTGTTACTAGGAAGCAGTTGGGCAAGGCTTTTGGTGTGGCACCCAAGGTGTGGATGTAACCTCTGCTGTTTATTTGCAGGTGCTCGTGTTAATGCCAAGGACAATATGTGGCTGACTCCTCTCCATCGAGCAGTTGCTTCAAGAAGTGAAGTGAGTAAGATTTGATTACCCTGCTTTTACACATAAGCTGCATGCTGGGGGGAAAGGCAAGCCCTTGACAGCCATAGTAGGTGGCATGGTGAGGCAGAGAGGGAAAGCATTTTCTGTGTACAGGGCCTGTAGCACTGCAGCTGGAGGCCAGCTTTTACAAGTTAATTATAACTGCTTTTGAACCTTAATGTGGATGATTTTCACCTTGCTTTACATTAGCAAGTCATACCATCAGCTGGAGTAGGTGACCAGGATTGGCGTGGGATAGAGCCCACAGTGGTCTGCAGTGCCCACATCATCTTCAAGTGGTGAAATAAAGAGGAATAAATCCATGTGGATGCGTACATGCTGTGCATGTGCCAGAAGGGAGTGGATGTGGATGTGATCCAACACACATTACATAGTTTGTTTTGGTTAACTGCATTTCAAGGCATCCGTTAGGTTTTCTGTTAATGCACTTGATTCATGCGTGAGGGAGGGTTTGCCCATATTTCTTCTACTTGACAAATAAAAATCTTCTGGCGTCATGTTGTACCTCTTCTGTTGCTGTCTTAAAAAGGAGCAGCAATAACTATCAGGAATGCAGGTCAGGCACGACTGTATTTTCAACTGCACCATTATTCTTGGCTTTCCATTGTAGACCTCCCTGTCTACTCTTATCCTCCTAATACTTAGTTAACAGTGAGCCCAACTGCAGACTGAATTGGCTGCTGGGGATGAGGGGAGGGGTTGTAAAAGAGACAGTGGGTGGCTGTCTTCCAGAGACTGATGGGCTCGAATCACCTCCGTAACAGTCCCAGCGCTTGCCAAGCCTGGAGGCAGGAATCCTGGGCTTGCTTCTGAACTTGGGCATTGTTTGGCTGCTGGCTGAGCTTCCCAGCTGCTGGCATCCACTGAAACTCTCTGAAAGGAATATCTGATAGAGTATGAATGCTGTAATGAAGCAAAATACAAAAAGCCATGTTGGAAAACAAAGATCAGACTTGAACCTTAAAAAACAGCCACAGTCTTTCTGATGCGGGAATTGCAGCGTGCTTGGTTTCTTCTTTTGGATGTGTCAGAGTACATGATTTTTATTGTCAGTGACAGTCCTAACAGAAAATGTATGTCTTTCTGTGGATTTGAGTCTCATTTTTAACTCTTTGTCAGCTGAAGCACAATGAGAAAGTGTGCTGGCAGTTGTGGTACCTCACAGTGAGTACCCAGGTGCATTAGTGAGGCAGCAGGGGAGTGCCTTTGATGCCTTTTTGTGGTCTGCTATGTATTTTATAAACACATGTAACTTTCTTCTCCTGACCTTTGTTCTTTGTTATTTATAATATAACTGCTATTTTTGGTAATAATTTTGAAACAGGATTTAGCATTTTTGAGCCTCTTTCAGTTCAGCTTTTTACTTTATTACACAAGCGAACAAATGTGCAGCTGCAATAGTGATAGTAGTAGATAGCAGGAGGTGAATTCATAGCTCACATTGATAGTAGGAGATGAATTAAGGGTCTAGGAGTTCACCAGTAGGACTCAGTGTAGTTTGTGAAGTTCTTGTGAGCATAGTTGCTTTCAGAATGATCACCAAGAAATTTTAAGTTTTGTTATCAGCCTTTCACTATTAAGCTTTCACAGGATTCTGAATCTGTTTTCTTGAATCCTTTTTACATGTTAAAAGCATGAACACGTTTTTACTTATATCTTAATGATTTTTTAAGTGGGCTTTAGGGATTTAAATGTTTATTTACAAATCAACAACGCTCAGGTGTGACTGTGTAGGATTGTTAATGGATGTTATCAGCTTTCAGCCTTATATAGTTGGAAAAGTAAAGATATTTCACTGTGATAATTTGGGATAGCTACAGACACTGACTGCAGAGGCTTACACCATAACTGTGCACTGCATGCATGTGTAGAAACTGTATTAATAAAAGGGGAAAGCTCATGCTCTCAAAAGCAATAGAATTAAAAGTTCTCCGTAAGGACTCTTCACTTTTGATCCCGAAACTGATAGAGCAGCAGATTGTAACAGATGTAAACAAAAATGTGTAAATGGGTTTTTTGGTTTTATTTTTTAAAAGTCTAGATATTTTTAGTTTAGGCTTTTCAGTCCTTATTACTTACTTCTAAAAATTCTCCTTTAACTTTTTCTTTCTTTCATTAAAAGTGCATGAATTTTCCTGCTGACTTCATGTCCCAGCTGAGTAGGTCTCCAGTGAATTACATTTAAATGACTTTTAAAATAATAGGCCTGTAATTTAAAAAACAAAATCCTATTGAGACATCAACAGCCATATATCATTATTGATGCTGTAAGAGATGCAATGTCATTAACTGAAAAAAATCTGTTAGAGAACAGTTTGTGAGATGGCTGTAGAAAATGAAATTGCTGAGATCATTTGAGGACAAAGAAATACTACTCCTACTAATGTATGTACTGTTGATACAGACTGCAGGCGCCCTCCTGGGCCATTCTACACATGAAAGTGCTATTTAAATACACTGTGTGCATTTGTTATTCATTAATAAAATTTTGGCTGGGCTTACCAGAAAACTTTTCAGTTTATGGAAAAAGAATAAGGTGCTGTTGTAGGACTAGGGCTCTCTCACTTACCAGATGTGAGTTGTATTTAGCAGACAAGGCTACTTGAATGCTACTGTGTCCCCAGTGGTTCCTTCCTATTTTGTTTGTTCACGGAGAAAAAAGGAAGAAGAGACAAAATGTAATTTTGAGAAAAACTTGTTTTTCCCCCAGACTTGCTTAATGGCAGATACATGAGCAGAAGCAGGAAAGAACTGATTGTGAATTCTCCAGTGAGACGGACTCTCAAGAGAGAACAACACATTTTCTCACTGGGAAATATTCATTTTTAACCAACAAAATTAACCTTAAAAGATGTTGTTTGGTCTCAGGCTGACAGAATGGATACTACAGTGAAGACCCTTGGCTTATGCTTAGCCCTTAGGGAGGAAAGGAATGCTAATGCTAACTTGGGGACACCAACGTTCTCATGTTTTTGCAAAGCTAAAACTTTGTTTTCACAAATTCTTTATCGTCTCATTTTTCCTGTTTATAAATACAACTAACAGCAATTTGCTGTTATTTTACTGTCCAAAGTGACATGCTTTTCAGTTTATAAGTGATTGCTGTAACAGTATGTATTGGGATTGCATGTCAGGGTTCTGGTAGTGGGGGGCTGTAGGGGTGTCATCAGTGAGAAGCTGCTGGAAGCTTCCCCCCATGTCCGACAGAGCCAATACCAGGCAGCTCCGGGATAGTCCTGCTGCTGGCCAAGGCTGAGCCCACCAGCAGTGGTAGTAATGCCTCAAATAAGTACATTTATTTCTTCTGTTGCTGTGAAATTTTGGTGCTGAAAAAATCTCCAGAGCAGTTAATTAGGGGTGAGATAAGAAAGGGTTTATTTTGCCAAGGCTAAGATGTTACAATACGTGCACAGGCCGTGCCTGAGAGGTTACATTTTATAGTACCATCCATCCAATCCCAGATGTGTCCACCCTGTGGCCTTTACTCTGGTCTGCCCTGGGTCCACCCCCTGAGAAATGGGCCTGGGGGTTTTGGGACCCCCTGTTCATCCCACCTTCCTCTTCATCAGAGCACAAAGGGTACATAGTTACCTAATTCTTGATCGTATTCTGTGGTTTAGGCCCTGATATGCTGTTCTGCCAACAATCTAGGCCTTGCCTTGACAAAAGACTAAACATTTCTGTTATATTCAGGGGTAGGATTGATATAGAGAGCATAGAATGGGGTAAGAGGGTTAAGGAATGTGTAAACAAGGGTGCTAGAGAAAGGGAAAGGGACAAGGGACAAAGGAGGGGGGGGGTTTGCTGCTTTTAAAATCTACTTCCACTACTTATAAAACTTACAAGTCTTACAAATATTAGAAAAATAAAAAACATTAGGGGCTTAAGGCATCACTTCACTGAGAGCACAGTTCTGATGACTGTGGTACTGAAGCTTAACTGACTGAACAGGCTGGGCTCTCTTCATAGGCAGCTTTGGACATCCTCAAATCCGACTGGGAAATTTGGACTGTGAGGCCACTGCTCTAAATGGCAGCAGCGGTAACGCGTGCTCTGGCATTTGAATGAACAGTGCCATTTCAGTACCCTGGGAGGTTGTTCTGATAAATGTTATTCTCCTTGCCTCCTCCTGGCCATGTGTGCTGTGCATGAGTGACGTGCCCAGGCATTGTGACTGAGCTGTCAAGCAGGTGGGCCGAGCCTTTATTCCGACTGCGTGGTCACGCTGTGGCTGTGCTGCCGTTGCAGGAGGCAGTGCAGGTGCTGATCAAGCACTCTGCCGATGTCAACGCCCGGGACAAGAACTGGCAGACGCCGCTGCACGTGGCTGCTGCCAACAAGGCGGTGAAGTGTGCGGAGATCATCATCCCCCTGCTGAGCAGCGTCAACGTGTCGGACCGCGGGGGCCGGACGGCGCTGCACCACGCGGCACTCAATGGCCACATCGAGGTGAGCCGCCCAAGAGCCCGACCGACCGTGGGCTTAATTTGTTTTCCCGTTTCATGCACTTGACCTGCTGTGGTTGCGTCTAGACTGACCCCCCCAACCCTGACCCCCGCGGTTCCTGCTGCTCAGCTGCTTTCCAGACTGAGTGACAGGTTTCCTACCTGCGGAAATAGGACAGTGGCTGGAAAGCACCTGTGCAGAGCCAGCGTGCAAGGGAGATGGGCATGCAGACATGGAGAGCTGGCTGTGCCACCGCTTCCAGCTGCTCCAGGGTGTCCTTGGCTTTTTGTCCTCTGGACTGCCCTGTGAAAATAAGAGATTGGAAAGAATGGAAAACTGGTGGATTCATCTCTTACTGAAGAAATGTGCAGCTGTGTGAGATCCAGTCACTCGGCTTTTCTAATTAGTCTTCTAGAAAATGTGCTTCTGTTTTTCTACTTACACAAGCAAACCCTTCTAGTATTATTACTGTGAGAAACAGAGACCCAGTCGGGCAATTTACAATCAGAATTTATTATATGATAAAAGCAACTTCAGCGCTGGGTGATCAGGGAAGGGGTCCAACAACTCCCAACGCCTGTCACACCCAAAGAATACAGTTGTTCTACATTTATTTCCAGCTACTTCATGCATATTCATTATACATAAGCATAAACATTACACATTGTTAGGTACGTGAGTATAAACATTACACATTGTTAAATCAGACTTTCAGCAGATGTTCGCTTGTTATCTATGCAAAGTTATAAATTTTAAGAAAGGTGCTATTATCTAGCTAACTAAACAAAATTTTCTCACTATAAATCCTACACAAGGTAAAAGGGAGGTAACTTGTTTTATCTCTTTATAGGGGCCCAATTAAGTTTTACGACTTGTTTTTCTTTTCTCTCCAGATCATATTGACCTTACACTGTTTTTCTCTTAATTAGCTCAAATAATTTTCTCAGTTTATCACAATTACTGTTTAATTATATGAGAAAAACTATAGTTTTGTAAATAAAACCGCTATGTAAATGATTTTGCTAGAATCTTTAGATCTGGGTACAGTGATCTTCATTGCTCCATTTCACACCTGATGATCAAGATATTGAAGAAAAACTCTTAGACTGGAGCAATAGGCTTCTGTCAGCAAAAGTTGATCAGTTATACTGTAATTAAAAGAAGGAAGAGGAATGGCAGCTCCTGTAAGATGATGGTGTTTGGCCCTTAAAATACTGCACTGTAGGAAAAAGACAGTAATGTTTTGTGTCTAAACATCATAATCTAAAGCTCCTGAGCTTTTGGATAGAGAATATCAGAAATGTGGACTGAATATCTGCTATTATTCGTTGATCCCTGTGGCAAAACAGCGTAAGAGAGGAAGACAACCATCTGTAATTTATGACTTCAAAATGTTTAGCTGAAAATTGGAGTTACTGTGATTTCCATTCTTTTTTTATTTTTCACCCTCCCCCCCTCCCATTTTTCTTACATTTCATGTTGAATGATTGACAATGGGGAAGGCAGCTTTTCACCTCTTAGCTGTGCTGCCTAAAAGACCAGCACTGTGCAGGAAACAGCCTGGTGCTGTCCACAGGCAGTAGGCACAGGGAAACTCAAAGAAAATCACTATGGTGTGGCAAGGGATAGACACTCCTTGTGGAAAGATCAAGCAGATCTTATGGTTTGTTATGACACAGTCTGGAGGAGTCTTTCCCAGTCCACAAGGAAACCACTTAAATTGGTCTTAAGTGTAAAATTAAGAGCAAAGTTTCACTTCCAAAACTGCTTCTCTTCCAGGTAGTTTGCCAAGCTGGATCTGAAGCACACTGCAGTAGTAGCCCCCTCCATGCTCTCAGCCCCCCTCTGTGGACACAGAACTTGTCCTGGTTCCTTGTGACTGTCACTGGTGCATGTGGTTAATGCACACAGCTTTGAACAGTTTGTGTCATTCGCAAATTTATCATTCAAATGCAGTGTTTTATGGTCTCAACTTTATTGGTAGATTGATTTGTTATAATCTGTTGTGTGTGATCTATAGGGTTGGTTTACTTGCTGTTGTTATTTCTAGATGGTGAACTTGCTCTTGGCCAAGGGGGCAAACATCAATGCTTTTGACAAAAAGGACAGAAGAGCTCTTCACTGGGCAGCGTACATGGGTAAGGCTTGGGCTGTTGCTCCTGCTTTTTAACTTCCTATTCACAAATGAATGGCATGTTTCAAAATGAACAAGAACAGATCTGGCCATGGAAAGTGAGTGTTGTAATTACCCTGAAGAGGGAAGGGTTCAGCAGATCTAAATAAACTCTGTCCATTTATGGGTTTGCAACTAGTGAGATCTTGGCTGTGATTTCCTTTTTAAGACAGTTAATTGTGGGCTTTTTGTGTTGCTTTTTCAATTTGTTTTTTTTTTATCCTGGCTGTAGTTCCAGCCTGAACTATATTTGGGCTTGAAAAACAACAGGTTATGTTTCAGTTTTTGCTAAAGACTACTTTATATAAAGTGCAGATAACTAAGGTCATAAATCCAAGTTTATAGTGTAGCTAAATTATGATGTTCTTAAGAAACGCTTCTTAGGTGATTTCTTCCTTTTAGGAGCAAATTGTCATCTTTTATTCCAGAGTGGACAAGAGCAACCGATTTATCTGTTCAAAACATCAGTGGTGTTTCCAAATACTTCTTAATTAAATCATTTGAGCTTATTATTCCTTCCAAGTTAAAGGAAAATTTCTTGCAGTGAGGCATTATAATTTAAAAATATTAGAAAAAGGTTGCTTGTGATAGTGGTCATGCTTGTTCAAGAGTTTTTGTTGGCCAGGCAGTTTATATTTCAGATTACCATTTGTCAGGAGTTGTGTGCCCTCCGCCAGGAACTCTTTCATTTGACCTGTCAAAAATCTTGATTTAAATCCTGGCACTTTTGGAAGTGAGATAATAGGAGATTTCAAACTGTGAGAAAAGCATATTGTGTGGTTTTTTTTGATACATACAGACAGATGGGAAGGCTCTTGCCAACAACTGTGATGTGGCTTTTGAGCTAGAGAGCTTTGAACTCCACTGTGTAGATGTGAAAGGCTTTTCCATTGTGCTGTACAATTCCACGTCTCTTCTGCACTTAAATATTTTCAGAAGTTCGTGATGTACTTTTAAAAGTATTTAGATAACATCTAAGGCCTAAATTAGCAATGGAATTTAGGAACCTGTAGTGCAATTTAGACAGCATTCAGGATTCTGTAGTGCAATTTAGACAGAATTTAGATAATGAGACCTGAGCATCTTATCCTATAAGCCCTCACACAGTTTATTGAATGCTTAATTATCTTTGGACACTTGTAATTTGTCTCTGCAGTTTCCTAGGTCCTGCACTTGAAATTTAGTTTTCTATGTCCTCAATGGTGCTAGCAAAGAGGGTACCTCCATTTTATAATTTATTAAGGTTATTTTTTTATCACTAACAAAAAAACAAGAAGTGTTAATAGGTGTGTTTGCAGAGGACATCTATAGGATGCTGTTTTGGGAGACTTTTATTGCCATGCTCCTGTGCTCACTGTTGTGAGATTAAAACACAAACTGTTAGTCTTAGAGAAAGAAATGGAAAAGAAGTGTGGTTTTGTTCTTTTAGTGACTGGAAAACTAATTCAGTAAAGAGAAATTTGACACATCTGGGGAAGATGAATGCATGGATTTCTTGACAAAGCTTGGGGCCTAGGATTAGGAACATTTATAAAAATGCTTTTTTTTTTCCCCTTGTAAAACTGTGGGAGCATTTTAAAATAGCAGTGAAAGGGCAGTGCATTAGCAAGAAAGCAGTAATTTGGGAGAAGCGATGCTGTAGGATGATGTATTCATTGATAATGTCTGTCATCTTTTGAAGGTCACCTGGAAGTTGTTGCCTTACTGATTAATCACGGTGCAGAAGTGACTTGTAAAGACAAGAAGGGTTATACCCCACTTCATGCAGCTGCATCCAATGGGCAGATTAATATTGTGAAGCAACTCCTTAACCTGGGGGTGGAGGTATGTGATAATGTGCACTTTTGTAGGGTCCATGTTTCTCCATATTTAGAGATAGTCTTTTCTTTTTTTTCTTACAGATGCTGTTAAAGACGTTGGCAGAGCTTTTAAACAAAAGAGGTCCCATTTTCTGGACCACCTCATGCTTCATGTAGTTTATTAGTTCAAGAGTCAGGAAACATACTGTATTAAAGAAAGTCTGATATGGACAGTAAATTCCAGGCCACCTTGCTGAAGAAATCAGGAAATATATGCTGTTCCTGCAGAAGAAGATGGACTAATGAAATTTTCCTTGACTCAGCATTTCCTTTGATATGATGTGTGGTTATTCTTAACATATCCACTACATACTTTACCTAGACAGCAGTTCAGGGTGTTTCAGTTTAGGGACCCATATTTCCTCTGTAGCTGATGGAGGGAAGGAGAAGGATTATTTTCACTGTGGAAAATAACTTTTTTTCAGGGCACAGACTTCTCTTTATTGCCATCTCCTCAAAGCAGTGGTGAGATGACCAGAAGAGCTTGCACTAATTAGACAGTTAATCAGAATTGGCAAATAAAGTCATTGCATTTGCCATTGCATCTTCAGCTCACTTGATATGCCAAAAAATTGTCAGAAGTACACGTTCACAGTCTGTTGGCTGTGAAGTTGAAGGGAAATAGGTGTTGCCTGTTATTAGGTAATTACTAGCATAGCACTGCTTTAACTTCCACATTCTCCACCACTGGGGATATGATCTTTGAGACACCTGTATTTCATAGAAGGCTGTTCATGCTGTGTCTGAGTCTTGTACAATCTGTCTTGTCCTATTTTAGAGAACAGCAGTTGAATACTAAGTTGGTCATCAAGAAGTAACATAATCTTAATTACATCTTTATAACACTGAGCTACTTAAAGTGGTTTCTTATTGAACCATAAATGGCTGTTCACTTTAACCTTTCTTTCACTCAGATTCCTTCATTCCACTTCCAAAATAAATGTATGGAAAGAGCTCTTACACCTGGGTTCTGTTCACAAAAACTCAATAGTCGCTGTTGTAATTTTTTTAAAAGTAAAGATTGTGAGCTTTTTATTTGTCTTGCTTTTCCACTTACATGTAAAAGCTTTGCAGCTTGTTAGGATTTTTTTCATCATCTTCATCATTACATAGTCCTGCTATCAGCTTTAAACTTCCTAATGGCTTTTAGAAATTGCCAGAAGGATAGAAAGTTAATAATAGTAAAGGTAAAGCATTCCAAGTTAAGCTGTCTGGGAGTGTATTTTGTCAATGAAATTTGCTGGTGAGAAATATGCCCTATGACAGTTTGAACCTCCAGCTATTTCCATTGTGGTGTATGATGCATTATGTAAAATGCTAAGCTGATGTCTGTAATTTTAACTATGTCTCCTTGTCTCATTTTAGATTGATGAAATGAACATCTATGGAAATACTGCACTTCACATTGCCTGTTACAATGGTCAGGATTCTGTTGTTAATGAGCTGATTGACTATGGTGCTAATGTAAATCAGCCCAATAATAATGGATTCACTCCTTTGCATTTTGCTGCTGCCTCCACTCACGGAGCACTGTGTCTTGAACTACTAGTGAATAATGGGGCAGATGTTAATATTCAGGTAAAACTTGCATTCCAACTCTACAGTTTTACTTTATCCTAATTGCATACCTCAGGAAGAAACTGTAATAATGAGTACAGCATGGCTTTAAATCCTTGATGGAATTAGAGTGATGCGGAGAATGTTGATCATTAAACTGTTTGGATGAGATTACTTCCCAGCAGAGGAGCTCTTAGTGCCTTGATAGATATAATGGCAGCTCTAAACCCTAGGCCAGCCACTTTCTTGAATGCACAAACCAGTACTGAAATATAGTCTCAAGAACTCTGTCAAAATGGTATCTCAGGAGATGGTGGTAAGTCAAGGAACTTATTCCTTTCTGGTGTTTTCTTTCCCCCTGTAATGTGAATATAATTAAACCTGATTCTAAACAGTTCCTTTTGACTTTCAGGGAATAAGAGCTGAAGGTTACTTGTTACCTACTTTAGAGCCCAAGCTTACAAAGTCTGATTATGTTTAGGATATCTGAATGTTCTTGAGGCACAATTCATACATCTTGATGAGGCTGAAAGGGACTTGCTGTTATCTAACAGAGGGTGGTAGTATAGGTACCAGAAGACTTGAGGTCTCTGAGTTCATATAAGATTTTGACTACTTTGGTTTAAACTCTGTGTTTCAGTGTCCCATCTATAAAACTAACATTTAACTCCTGACATTTAACACCTGTGGCAAGTCCCTTGAGATCCGTGAATAGTCTGTGCACTATTTAAACTCAGAATTATTAAAATTAAATTGGGTACTGTGCTTGCCAACAAAGGTGAAACCCCTTGCCCATAAACATTTAGTGATGTGAGTAGTGAGGCTGGTACCACTCCTGTGCTATTTTCTCATTCCTCAGCTTCCCCAGTCTGTTTCTTTCCCTAGAACCCAAAACATTGTTCCCTATTCACTGAACCTTTCCTTTCATAAGCCTTCCCTGTTTTCTACTGGTCATTTGTAGACATCTTGGTTTTGATTGTGTGGAAATTTATTAACAACAATTTTTTAGTATGGTGGTTTTTATTCTGGGATTGTCTATAAAATATGGATTGATAAACAGGAAATTTCTCACAGACTGCTCTCCTACTTAGTTTTATGGTTCCTTTGCTGTTCTTTATTCCCCTTGTTGCAAAAGTTAAGAGAAATGACCGAATGGGATGTGTTACTTAAAAACAACGTCAAAGAATAATATGTCATATATGTGTGGGTTTTTAGCAAGTATTGTGTACCACCAGGCTGTAAGGACAGGCTCCACTCCAGCCCATTTCCTACTCATTGCTGAGGAATTGTTTTACTTGTGTGCTTACACCTTTTGCATTTGACATCATCTATAGGTTCACTCTTACAATCTTTTGAAGTCAGCAGAGCTTTTATCTGAAGAATAGCTGTAGGATATTGAGCTGAGAGTCTTCAAATTGTCACCACCACTTTACATGTTAAATGGTTGGGTTTCTGCTTTGTTTCTGTTAGAGTAAGGACGGGAAGAGCCCACTGCACATGACAGCTGTCCATGGGAGGTTCACACGGTCGCAGACCCTCATTCAGAATGGTGAGTTTCCGTGCTTGTTTAATGATTCTCCAAAAGATTAGGCATTTCCAGTGTTGCAGTTTTCTGTTGTTCAGACCCAGAGTGCCAAAGAACTGCTCTCAGGGCTGCTCCATCAACTTCTGGCTTTGAGGTGCACTGACAGCTCTCATTCCATCGTGTCATCACAAGTTGAGATTTTGGTTGTTAACAAAATCTCATAATCTTCCGGCTGACAGTGGTCCAGCTGATCTGTTCAGACTCTTATTCTGAAAACAAGAGTTGAAAGCTGTATTTAGGTCTTTTTTTCCCGTTGAGCAGCAAGTACAATTTTCTTTCTCAAACTATTTCAAAACTAAAAAAAACAAAAAAAAAAAGTTACCAAACCAAAACCACCCCCAATAAAACTTTCTAGTTCTCCTCTCTTGGAAGCCCAGGTGTTCTTAAAGCTCAGACCACTTTCTCTACCCTGCACTCAGCAGCTGTACTTCTCTCACCTCCCTGAGCTCATCCCTCACCACTGTCTTCATGAAGTGTTGAATAAATACTCTGGAGGGAGGAGCAACACTACCTTGTTTGTTCTGGCATAGCCAGGATACCTGATTGTCAGTCATTTATCAGGCATCTTTTTTGTCCAAGAGCAGTACAGAGTGTAACAGTTATTGTTGTTGGAGATCTGGCAGAGGCCTGTTTCTGATTGACAGAGGTTGCGATTACTGATTCTTTACTTAAGCTTCCCAGGATGGTCTGGAGTTTGGTCACTGTTTGGGGATTTTATTGTTTTCCCAAATCCCAAACTTGGAACTGTGATATCTTGAAGATGGCTGAATAGTTATGCTGTAAATGTAATGACACATTTAAACAAGATTGTATTTTAAAATGAAGGTGTCCAGTATATCATACTTCTTTCAGGTCGTCATGCAAATTGTTGCCATATCTTTCCTGGGATAAATAAAATAGTAATAATAAAAGGGAGCTGGGGCAAACTGGAAGAAACTGTGATTTCATGCAGTTTTTAGTTGTTTAGTTTAATATGCTTTCTGACTTAGAGCCACTGTTTGCTTGCTATTGGATTTGTGTTTGGAAGTACTGGCAGTTTTTCAGCTGTCCTTCACACATTTCTGCCCTTCAAGTTACTTGGGTTTCACTTCTTTCTTTCTCCATTTTTTGCCCCTCTAATTTTAGTATTGTACATAGATCTGATTGCAAGTGACTTTATGCCTCATTGCCATGGGACATTGTGGAAGAGAGAAATGTCAATGATTTAAAGAAATGGAGTTTCATTCTGCAGTACTTAATGAGTTGGCTAAAGATGTCTCAATTTTTTGTTGCTGTCTCTAGCAACCTGAAGGAGAAGAATGGATTACTTTAAGATTGGAAAACTGCAAATGTGATACCTATCTTTAAAAATGGGGAAAAAGAAATGCTGGAGAATTTTACACGGGTCAGCCAAAGTGGGCAATATCTTGCATAGATTTCTCAATAGTAAAAGAAGTCAAAATATCACAATTCTCTTCTACAGCATTTTAATAGGCTTTGTGAACACAGTACAGTCCCCCAACTTTTCTGTGGGCAGGTAATGTTTGTGGAGACCTCCACTGGTGGAGGCTCCATCCCAGGAAACCTGTCGAAGCACTTCACTGACCTTTATTCACCATTAGAAAATCATAGAATGACCTGGGTTGTAAGGGACCATAAATATCATCTCATTCCATCTCTCCTGCCATGGGCAGGGACATCTTCCACTAGATCAGGTTGCCCAGAGCCCCATCCAGCCTGGCCTTGAACACTTCCAGGAATGGGGCATCCACAGTTTCTCCAGGGATACTGTATAGTGCTTTACTAGAACTTTTCTTGTTGCAGTTATGGCCTGTTATCTCCTGTGAATAGTGGACATGTAGTAAATATTAACATATACTGACGTTAGAAAGACTTTTTACATGCTTTATTAAAACAGTCTCACAGCAAACTAGCTTAGTATTAAAGTATTATAGTGCTGGTGCATAACTGGTTGAAAAGCCACACTCAGAGATTAGTAATAAATGGTTTGTTGTTGAAATGGAAGGTGGGTGAGGGAGTTTTCAGTTTCCTTTCTGGGTCTGGAACTATCCTGTATTTTCATTAAAAACTTGGATAGTGGAATAGAAAATGTGCTTTTAACATTTGGAGAAAAAAAAATTAATTTGGGAGAGACTGTTAGTTTGGCAGAAAGTGGAGTCAGAACCAAAAATGATCCTGTAAAACTGGAGACAGGAGTTATAATGCAAGTGAAGCAAAAGAAAGATCACACATGGAGACAGCAGTATCATTTGGACAAGTTCCAGATTGGCAACAGCCAGGTGGGTGGCAGTTCCTTAAGAAAGGATCTGGGTTTTGCAGAAAATCAGAAGGTTGTTGACCATAAGTCAACAGTGTCATGGTGCTTTAAAAATGCTCATTGATGTACATGTGCTGGGCAGAGTACAGGAGTGCATAGACAGGAGCATAGCCAGCAGGCATGAATTAATCCCTTTTGCTCAGCTCAGCACTGGGAGACATCAGCTGTAGTACTGGTTTTGGCTTTTGACATTTTACTTCCAGAAGGATGCAGGCCAGCTGGAAGGATGAGAATAGTTGGAGTACAGTAAACCTGGGTTTCAAGGAGAGACTAAAAAAGTTACAGTTCTCAGTCCAAAAAGAAAACAGAGCTTTGATCATAGTCTGTTTAAAGAAATAATCTATTTTTCTTGCTTGTGAAGATAAAACACAAGATGCCAGGCTTAAATTATAAGGAAAAGTTCTACTTAAGCACTGTTTGGTTGTTCTTTGGTAAGATGCAGAAAAAGCACACAACACACTTGTTTGCAGTGTGTTCCTGATGGCCTCCTGAGAGAAATCCATTTAACATTGTTGTCTTACAGGTGAGGTTGAGTGGCAGTGCCTTTAAGAATGAGGACATGGTTTATTCAGCAGTTTATCTCGTTATTTTAATTCAAGGCATCCATTTGTACCTTAAAGGGGCAGCATGTCTGAGTGATGCACTTGACCCTTGTATATCATCCTGTTCACCAGTTCCCACCACTTTCCCCCACTTTCCCCCACCACTGCAGAGGTAAAAATGCTGCTGCCAGGCCACATTCAGCACCAGTGGCTGACAGCTGACAGCTTGCTTTGTGCTGGTTCTTGGTCTCTGAAATTTAGTGTCTCTGTGGCTGGATTGGTTACGCTGCATTCGCTAGAGAGAAATAACACTTGTGGTCACTGGTTCAGGCTGAACCTTTCAGTGTTAAACTGTATGAAAATGTCTTTTGCAGGAGGGGAAATCGACTGTGTTGATAAGGATGGTAACACCCCTCTGCACGTGGCTGCAAGATATGGACATGAGCTTTTGATTAACACACTCATAACCAGCGGAGCCGATACTGCCAAGTAGGTGCTGAAGTGGAGCTGTTTCTAATGATCAGGTGTTATGTCTGATGCCTGGAAACACAATTGCTCCTCAGGTTCTGAAGTGGGAAGGTTAAAATGGATAAGCATAATTGTACTGTACTTCAGAGGGGAGCGTGGGACTAAAATATGAACAACAAGGAAGTGTGGAGGGGAAGAAAACTCTGCTAAGTTCTTATTGTGCCCAGTTACACTATTACATGCATATGTATATATGTGTATATATATACATATATATATATATGTATATATATATACATATGTATATATATATACATATATATATACACATATGTGTATATATATACATATATATATGTATATATATATACGTATATATATATATATACATATATGTGTATATATATATATATACGTATATATATATATATACACATATGTGTATATATATATATATACGTATATATATATACATATATATATATGTATATATATAAAGTGCATCCTGATCACGGTTCTTCCAGGAAGTCCATAGCAATGAGTTTGTATAGGAAACTTAATTGGAAAAAAATTCAGATGCTTTCCAAGGGAAAGTGTATTCTTAAGTATCTAAATTAACCTAATGTTTATGATCTTTCCTACGTAGTGATTATTCCTTTGCCTTGTATGTTTTGGTATGACATAAGATAATTAATAGAAATGCAGTATTGCAAAGCAGATGTTAGTAAGTATTTCTGATCTCAGAATAACTAGAACCTGTCTTGATGTTTCTGATATTCATGTGGCTGAAATAACAGGGCTGCTTTTGTCCAAATTGGTGAATTTGGCAGTCTTTTTCAAACAGAATGGCAAGGAGTTGAAATTAGACACATTTGTGAATGTTGTTAGTGCGTTCTGCTTCAATTCAATTTTTTTTTTTCTCTTGCACATGTGTCAAGAGTGCATCCAAAATATGATTAGTATTGTCAACCAAATACTGGCAGGTGCTTGATTATTAATACTTGAGTACTGCATAATTATGTTCAGGTTCTTACAGTCTGTCAAAAGAAAATAGCAAACCTGAACATAAATAAAGGGGTATGAGATCAGGGTAACACAATGCCATGGGGGGTATCTGTACCAAGTGTTTAATAGCAGCATCTGATTTCATGAATGTAAGGTTTTGGCAATTACCTCTGCATGTCTCAAAAACATAATTTGTCTTCCACCTAGAACCTGCCATAGAAATCAGTGACTTCACTGACCTAGTTAGGAAAACCTGCTTTCAAATTCAAATGAACTGCTTTTAATTTTGAGGATACTTGCAGCTCTCTCAGTGTTTTGTTTGTTTGCCTGATGGCATTTAAGAAAGTAACACATTTGGCTACGCTCCTCTGTCAAGTACAACTGTCGCTGTGCAAACTCAGAAGGTGGAACAGATCTTCAATTGGCATGGATAATGAAATTCCACAGGCTTTAGCTAACGTCACTGGGTTTTATTAATATATCCAGCATGAAGATCCTGGTGTCTAAATAGACGTGTAGGTTTTTCCTATATCTCTCTCCAGTGCAGTCTGTCTCAGTCTATTATATTGAGGGTTTAAGGGAAAATGAGATGCAGTGGGATAGCCCACTCTTAGAGTCAGGGTTATCCAGCTAGAAATTTCTATTTCACAGTTGGGTGACTGGAACATTGGTCAAATAAAATACTTTTTCCAGCAGAAGAAATAAGTGAAATAAGAAAGTTGGCTCAGAGATACCAGGCGGATCAAAATGATGCTACTGTCTGTGTTAAATGTGCTTTCATATGTGCTGCATGTAAATAAATCTGGCTGAGCTCCTTGAATGGGCTTAGTAAAGAAAATTCTGCAGTGCTGTTAGCAACAACTGCAGACAGCTCAATCAGTCTTTGAGGCAACTGCATTTGGAGGAGAAAGTGTATAAGTGATGGGAGGAACCAGTGGGAACAGCAAGTGGAAGTGGGATGTTGGTTAGCAGATGTGCAGACAGTGTATTTTGATGGAAACGAGCTAAAACATGCTGGATGGAAATCTTGACCTAAAAGATGAATAATATTGCGTTAGATAACTAAGTGGAGGAGGAGATGGAGAGAAATGGGTGTAGGAAGAAGCACAGCAACACAGAATGTCCAATATTACCTTATATAAATGAATCTACAGCTAGAAAATGAAACCTGTTGGTACAGAAGCAGCACCTCGGTGAAACTTGTGCTGTTTTCTTCAAAGACCAGGCTGTCAGATCATCTCTTAATAGATTTACTGTAAGATATAGATGCTGACTCTAGCAAAAGTAAAATTTGTACAGCACCACAGGTCACTCCTCACTGTAGTGAAGCAGCAAGGAGGGTGCATTTAATGTGAAGACCAAGGAAAGAGACTCCTGTGGATTCTGGAAAGAATAAGGTTTTTGAAAAGAAACTGAAATTAGTTAAATGCATTTTTGGATAGAACGTTGGAGAGAGCAAAATATCTTTACAAACATTCACATTAATTTTTGTTTAAAGCTTCATAAGTAATTATGATTTATGGTGGGTCTTGCAGAAAGACAAGTTCCTTTGTTTTTGGGTCTGTATCTGAAATCCTCTTCCATGAGGTGGTCATACTCTCCCATCCACCAATTGTCTTGCAGAAATGAAGGACTGATATGAATCCATCTGCTATTGTTCCAGAGTTTGTAATTTAAAAATATATGTCTGCTGAAGCAGGCAGTAGATGATAATCTTGTCGAGCTTGGTTTCAGAGGCTCTGTGTTTATGTGCACTTGGAGAACTGCCAGTAGGATAATATTTCTAGAACAGCCAAATGCTTTACATAAAACAATGCTGAATGGCAAGACACCAAGATGTCCAAACCCAAAAGTATTCTAAGACAGTAAGCAGTGGCATGCCTAGGAACTGCATTGGGATGATTTGCTGATATTAATTAAAGTTGCTGAGTGCTCAGCTTGTTTAAAAATTATGTGGTTACCTGATACAGATTTAGCCTAATGATAGGTGCCTACCTTTCTTTTTTTACCCATCATGTCTGCTCTGAGAAGTTTATAGTGTAATTGAAAAGAAGGTTGGTCATGTGTTAAAGGGAGGAAAAAGTGAAAGGGAGTGTGAGGAGAGTAGCTGGAGCAAATAGGAAAATTAGATTATTGGTTCTTACGATCCAGAAGAAAACTGTGACATGGCAGCCTAAAGGCAAGTGTGAAGAGTCATCAGCTACTCCAGCCCCAGGAGAGAGTGGGGGAAGAAGGAGAGGCTTTGTAAACCCACATGAGAATTGTCTAAAGGATGTCAAGTGCAGAAAAAATGGGTTTCAGAAATATATAGAGAAGATTTTGGCATTTACTTTTAGCTCAGAATGGCAGTTGCAGTATGTGTACTTGGTGCAGAAATTTGTGCATCCCACACTGGGCAATTGACTCCAAGCATTATCTGTTCTCTCTCTTCCTCCCTTACCTTTGCTTCGCCTTGAATTTTTAGAAACCTTCCTGCCACATTCTGTTCAAAGCATAATGCCAAGATTTTGCTGCATCAGAGTATTTTTAACTCCTGAGAAGGCTGTTAAGGAAATACAGATAAAAATAATGGCAGGCACCGAGGAAGAATCTTCCTAGAAAAGGATAAAAAAGTGCTGCCTTTCTGGAGGGAGTTTTTGATGTGCTGTGTCTGTATGCAACCTGCATTTTCACATGACAACATGTAATGAGGCTGTTGTGCCTTTCAGGTGCGGGATCCACAACATGTTCCCTTTACACTTAGCAGCGCTCAACGCTCACTCAGACTGCTGCAGGAAATTGTTGTCATCGGGTAAGTCAGTCCCACAGCGTCCTTGGAGCTCGAGTGTGTGTCTCTGCTGCCTACAGCCCCTTTATGCTCATTGTTGTGACCTATTCAAATGAAAGACTTCCTGTGCCCCGTGTTTGGCTGTGTGGTGCCGTGTACCGGAGTGTGCGCGGCTTTCCTAACGGCGGGCTGATAGTTCCTCACATCCTGGATCGTTTGTGCCCAAAGCTCTTTCATCCCTATAGGTTCAGAGGGTTTATATTAATTCACCAGGAGGAAAAAGGAAATTCAGGACCCTTCTCCAAACTGTAGGGATGTGAGATACTGTTTTGTTTCGGGAGTTTCTCACCTCCCCTCCCCCCAAAGAATAATTCAGAAATTGTCTCCTTGGGGTCTGCACTGGCTCAGGTGTTTACATCTCACTAAAGATGATGTGTTTTAGATACAACTGAAGTGTGTTTCTGAATCCGTACAGAGTTACGGAGTTAGGCTGGCCAAAGCTCTGTGGGCATGAAAGGGGAAATGACTGAATGTGTAGTGTCTTGTAAGAGTCAAGAGAGCAGTCTTGGGATCCTCAGCAAGCTCAAAGCAGAAGAAGCAGGAGCTTGCTGGTGCAACCATTTTAAAAAGGCACTAATCAGGGGTCAAATCCCAAATTCTGTTTGGGTTTTTTTTTCCAGGCAAGAGTTCCCATGAGTTAAAAAATGAAAAGGCATATCATATGCCTTTTCTAGAAAACTCCTTCATTACTTAACATGTAAAATGTCCTACCACTACTTTTTCCCCTAAACTATCCTGTAGAATATAAAAAGATGTGAAAAATAGTAATTACAGGCCCCATTACATTAAACTGTGGTGCCCTCTGGCCTTGACCACTAGGAAGGAAGAGAAAATGCTCTGGGTGACCAGAGTTAGCACTGCCAGGATTATATCTTTGGCCCTGTGCATCTTGATGAATATTCCTGCATGCTCCTTGGAAGCCTCTTTCCAATCTGAAAACCACACGCAATAAAAGCAGCCCCAATTCATGTTTAGGCTGACTCTGTGGTTCTTCCTCGTGTCTCTGTATTTTCTGTCTTCGTGTCCTGCTGTCACAGTCCTCTCGATAAGTATCTGCCTCATGAATGCCTGTCACGGGGCTGTAAATAGGGATGTGGCGCAGAGCTGGATGCGGAAATAGACGCTCGTCAACTTTGCAGCTCTTTTTATAGAGCTGCCAAAGCCAGGCAGCCGCTCGCCGTTCCCGTGACAACCTCTCTCTGACTGTAGTTGCTTGCGTTCTGTTTTTTTCCAACTAACTGATTTTTCTGTCTCTGCGATGTTTCCTGTGGTTTAACTAGGACAAAAGTATAGCATAGTGTCCTTGTTTAGTAATGAGCACGTGCTGTCTGCAGGCTTTGACATAGACACCCCCGACAGCTTCGGAAGAACGTGCCTCCACGCTGCCGCTGCAGGAGGGTGAGTAGCTGGGGCTGGAACTGGTTTAAGTGATGTTGTGGCTTCGTTGCAGGTTTGCTGCCAACCAGCTTGACTGTGTCACCCCCAGGGGAATTTATTGATGTGCAAGGGAAGCGAAGGAGCCTGATGTCAAAATTGAGTCCCTTGACATTGTCCTTTGCTACTGCCCTCGTGTTGGGGTGTGCTTGCAAAGGAAAGGAGATGATCTGAATCCCTCTGCTGTAGTGAGCTGGGTTGTGATTTGAAGGGTTTCGGGCATAGGGTAAAACTCTTTCTTATCATGCCCATGTGAAGACTGCTTCAGCTTCAGTGGGGTACTGCACACTCACCTAGCCCTGCCCGTTGGCCACAGAAGTCACTGAGGGCCAGCAATCTGCAGGAAATCATCAGTTCCTAGGGCACAGCAAGTGAGGAGTAGGAGCTGTAGATCTGGGATGCTGCTGCCAGGGATTATTCCTGACCTTTGCCTTTGGACTGTGTCCTTGTCCAAAAATGCAGTGGTACCCATCAGATTGCAACCTTGGAGTCCAAATGTAGTTCATCTCCCTCTTTAATTTTTCAGGTGCAAGTTTAAAAGTTTCTAAAAGAGAAACCAACCCAGATCCAACCAACCAACCAATGCCCAACCTCCAAATTAGAAAGTCAAAAGGCTGTCCTTCTCTCAGGGTGATGCATTCCTGACAAGTGCTGGGAGGCCAGAAATGGAAATTGCAATGAAAATTGAAATATGTCAATTTAAGCTGTAAATGCAGCATTCAGTTAGTTTAAACATTTCCAAACAATTGTCAGTGAAGTGCTGTGATGTTAACCTAGCAGAAGGACAAAACATTTGGCAAGCATTGAGTTTTGACTCTTCTGTTGAGTACTTTATGGCTCAGAAAACAGCTGAAATGGAGCCTTGGCTATAGCCCATCTTGGATTCTCTGTGGTTATATCAAGCAGAAATGCTCATCCACAGCAAATACTTGGCAATCTTTCTAGAAGTTGCTTTTTCTTCTCAGTAAACCAAAATATATATTACCAAGTTTTTGTTACTACAAAAGAAAAAGCTAATAAAATCGATCCAAATATTGGTTTTATTATTCCTGTGGTATTACTCTTCCTGATACTTCTCTCACACATTAATAGAGGAGATGTGACAGTTGCTTGGATGAAGTTTATTATAATGTAGTTCAGATGCTACCTCTTTGATAAGGCTACACCCCCAAAGCATAATAAAAACATCCTGGAAGTCTTAAAGAGAAGTAGAGGCTTTATAAGAAGCAAAAGTGGCTCATGAAAATAAACCATATTTTCCCAGTGGTTTACTATAATTGTCACACTAGCAAGTGTTTTTATTTTTAGTACGTTGTGGTGAGTGTTCTGTAGTTATTTTATGCAATTGCAATTTAGAGTAGGGATCAACATACTCCAAAATATTGCATAATTGCATCCAGTCCTTTTTTTTCCCCTATAACTAGAGATATACAAAAGGCATTAGTTTTTTCCTGACACATGCCTGTTACTCCCATTACATTAATGGGAGTTGCATGGGTGCTAGGAAAAGAACATAATTCAAAGGCCTGCTCATCTGAATGTGAACACAGGTGATTTATTGCTTCTGTGAATGACAAGGATTCTTGGAAAGTGCTGCACTTCTTCGTGTCATTTTCTGGCTTGGAGTCATACCTTAATTTGCTTGAATTACAAAAGATGTGAGAATTCAGCTGATTTTGTTTCCTATTAAAAATTACCTGGCTTTAAACAAGATGAAGAAACAGCTATGGTGTGGTGAATTCTCCCCCACTTATATAAATGCCATGTTGATATGACCATCACTTTAAATAGCTGTGCCCCTTATTCAGCAAAGTGCTTGGAGATGTGCTTAGATCTATCAATAGTCCACAAATCATGTGGGAATAAACCTAAAAGTGACTCTTGTGATTCTATCTCACTAAGTAAACAGCATCTGAGCAAAGTGCTTACTGCTGAATGCCTTGCTGAATGGGGGTGGATGTCGTTAAATGTCACCTCTTCATTATTAGACTGGCATTTTAGAAGCAACAACTTTCTTTATAAGTTCTCTTATAAAATGCCAGTTCAGTGTGGGAAGCACTAGAGTACAGCTCCCATTGAAAATCTCCAAACACACTGAATTCTGATCACATTTACTGTGCTCTCTTTGGAAAATTAGTTTCTTTTTCTCTTCTGTAGAAGAGAAGTTTGAGGTTTTTTAGGGAAAAAAAAAAGGAAACAGTGTTTTTAAAGCTTCATTTTCTGTTTGATAGAATTTCATGTTGTAGTTGCTGTACCCTGGTTTTGCACAGCAAATAATACAAAAATGATTAGAGTAACTTTTTCCTTTTGGGGGAGAGGAGGCAATACAGATGTAAACTTCTGTTTTGTTCATGTTTTATTTTCTTTACTTTTCTTTCCAGTAATGTAGAATGTATAAAACTCTTGCAAAGCAGTGGAGCAGATTTTAATAAGAAGGACAAATGTGGAAGGTAGGTAAAATATGAAGCTCTTTTAAAAAACAAAGAATCTATCAGACAAGAAAGAAAGGCCATATAAGTCTGGAAGTCATATGTTCTATGAAAAATGGCAGTAAAATAAAGTAGTTTGGCATTCTCTGCAGAATTCTTGCTGGTGCAGTTATATGCCAGACAGACAGGTGCAGACTTCATTAAATACATTAAATCCATCCCACCCTCTTGAGGTTTCTGTTTTAAAAATATCACAGTTTTTTTTCTTAATGTCTAAATTCTTGTGCTTGTGTGCCTAAGACAAGCCTGGGTTATGATGGTAGAATAGCTGTCACTTGATGTGCTTCCTGGAGTATTCCTCCCTCCCATGAAGCATTGCTATGCCAGCTAAACAAGATGCTGCAAGGGACACTGTGCTTTGCTCTGCCTCCCAACTGGAAGAAAGTAACATGTATGTAGAGCCACAACAGAGGCTGTCACTGGGAATAGGTTGTTTGCAAGACACTTGCTGATGATCTGTATCCTATTAGACTTTGTAGGAGCACCAGAGCTTCCTATTAACACAATATTTTGTTAAATTCCCATAAATGAAGGTGCTGATATTGACCGCTGGAAATCTGTAGGAATGCAACACTTCAGATTTATCTTTATCCTTGGTTGTGCATATTGGAATATGAGGTAACAAATTGCCACTTACGTTCCAGGACACCTTTGCACTATGCAGCTGCAAATTGCCATTTCCACTGTATTGAGACACTGGTGACAACAGGAGCCAACATTAATGAAACAGATGAGTGGGGCCGCACCCCTTTGCACTATGCTGCTGCTTCTGACATGGACCGAAAGTAAGAAAGCCTCTGCATAATTCTTGGTTTGAGTGTTTTGCTAAATCAGAGTCATTCTAGTCTTTTCATGTTGCCGTGTAGTTTGAGCCAAAAAAATGATCCCGCTAGCAAAGGAATTCCTCTCAGATGTCTGCACAGCTCCACACTGAGTGGCTCTGACTATAAGCCAAATCCCCAGGTGATGTGGCATTTCGGCTCCACGGTTTACCTTTGAAGTAACACACAATTTTGCAGCCACCCTGTCCTACTAAACTAATTTCACAACGTTTTGCCTTTCTGTTTTCCTCTGTGTGGTTTCCTCGCAAGAATAAGCTCAGTGAATTTTCTACATCTGCTGCACGTCCATCAGAAGGGGTGGAGCGAGAGACAGCAGGAGAGGTTTTACTAGATGGGCTGCAGTTACAGACATGTGGCCATTCTGATGGATTTCTGGATAAGATGGGATAGATCTAACCATCAGTCTCACTCCACTGTCAGAGCTGATAAAAATGCTCACCCTGCCCAAACAGGTTACTTTTTTAGAGAGAGGTCTGGGAAATATCCTTTGGCAGATCATGGTGTTGTTCTTGTGAGAAAGGGGGAAAACAGCTTAGAAATGCTGTGGTTAGTGACTGCAATTTTAATTCCTAGAGAGTTGCATATTTTGGCAATCTCTTCCTTATAACATACTGTATAAAACAGACTCAGTTATCCAGTTAGTTCTTTCTTAAAACTTAGCAACCTGTATTTATTTTAGGTCATCCTGTGCTTCTCTGTCTCATTTCTTTAGACACTAAAAAACCAGTTTTTGGTTTCTTGTGTAGTAAGGTCTGGTGAAAGTACATCTGCATCATTCCCAGCAGAATACCACCTCAAAGCCACACTGGGAAAAGTTTGGTTTAACTTTATGGCAGAGTTTTGAATGCCACATCAGAGCCTTGATAGCTGTTGCATTATTTGCTATGATAACACTGATATAAAAAATGTCTTCCCCGTTGTCCTCAAAACTAAACAGTGCTGGGAAGAAGGAGGCAGGATTGCCAAAGGTCTGTGCTTGGCATTAAAATGAGGGTAGGCTTGTAGGAAGGCTTTCACCACTGGCTGTTTCTAATTCTGTCTTATCAGGGTGAGGTATTACTTGGGGTGTTGAGAATGATGATTCAGTGTGTGTTTTTCAGCTTTTGGTTCTTAGGTAGATGAAATTCCTGCATTTAAACAAGCTCTTGGTTAACTTCAGGATGTATCTACTTTCATCCCTCCTTTAAAAAAGAAAAAGCTTACTTTAGTCACATCCTGAACCCTGGTAGGAATATATGGCCTTTATTTGCCCTCACAATCCAAACCTAAATTGGTTCAGATGTGGTGATGCTGTCTTCTCATTAATTTTTTCAGTTTGAGATGTTCTGGAAGAAGCCTTGTTACATAGATGAAAAGCTATTTGCAGTCCATGATTTTATAGGTCAGCAATTTGTTTTTCCTGCTGTATGTCAAAAAACTCCCAAGGTCAGGCAATCTCAGTCCAAAGAATATTCATCATTAACTTTGGATGTGGGCAGTTAATGAACAGGGAAAAGTCTTGGTGCAGTGAGGTTGCCCTATTGTTTCAGCTATTCTGGTAACTGTTGTTGTTTATGATCTTCAGAAAGTATCCTTTCCAGCAACAGAAATCACACAGCATTTTCATTAATGAGGCAATTGCAGATTCTGACTATGTACTTTTTCTCTAGATCATGGCTTATTCTGTTCAGGGAATCTTATTTTTGGGATCTCACTGATTTTTAGTTAACTGAAAGAAGATGCAAGTATGAATTCAGCATAACACAGGAATACTGCCTATGAGCTTGCAATGTTAATATTCAGGGGAGTTATTTTATTAATAATTAAGATTTTTTTCTGAGTCAGTGGGCAGCAAACTCTGAGATTGTAGAACAACCCATTACTGCTAGCACCTACAGGAAGAATGTCAAATCTTGATATTCCAAATGGGAAATGGCATATTAAAGACAGATGTACTGTTTTGTGCAGGATCCGTTTGGGAATATTGTGTATTGTATTAGGATGGAAATTTAGGAAACCGTCTTTTTACCAACCTTTCAAGTACTAATCCTTGATGATAGCAGCTTGGAAACATATTCTGTGTTATCCTTGGTGGCCAAGAAAGATGATGATCACAAGCTCGTGATTGTAAGATCGAAAATTGTAGTCTGTCTGCTGTGCATCCAGCTGGGAACCAGAGGTGCCAAAAATCATTGGGTATGCAGGAATGTGATAACATGCTGAGCTCTTTCAGAATTTCCCTCAGAATCTAAAGAACCTGACCACTTAATCACACAGTGTTGCCAAGGTATTTGACAGAAGGTGAGGGGATCAGCTAATGCAGATTCAAGATAGACCAATTTAGTATCAGTGATTAAAGTTGTTCTAAATCCTAAATGCTAGAGAAGAACTAGTAGGTTATTGTAGGAAGAAGCAAGGTGTGGTAATCCTGAGTTATTCTCTTGAAAAGAAAAAAGTGCACAACATTGCTGTGGGAGAAACAGAAGGATTCTAGAAAGTGATGATCAAACTGTATCTGATACAAACCAGGATATTTTTTTTTTCTTCAGACTTTTACTTGTGGGACAATAAACTACCAGGTTATAGTTGTCTCAATAACTTGCAAAACTTAGTAACTGCAGACCCATGCAGTACACTCGTTTAACTTGTATCATTCTTACTATTGGCTGGAGGAGATCAGCTCCTTGAAGATGAGATTGGGGATGGGTGGCAGACTGCATCAAAATCACCAGTATGATACTTTGAAAATAAGTTGCATTTTTCTGTCCTCTATGCTAAGAAGAAAGAATATTTTAGGTAACTCCCATGAAAATGCTGAAGAACTTGAAAGAACCACTGAGATGAAGGAAAAAGAAGCTGCATTGTAAGTTTGGTGTCAAAAAAGCAGTTAGACTTCATTGCTGGAGAACACCACTGCTTTGGTTTGCAGTTTTACACTCTGCTCTTGCTTGTTCTTTGCTCTGCTAAACACAATGCTTGGCTTCAATGAGGGCTAACCTATAGAAAAAAGCTCCACCCTCTTCTCTGTGCACATATGCCTCAATATTTCTGTTTCTGTGCTTGTTGCCGTTTCTTAATGGAAAATGTACAGCTTCAGTAATTTTATGATTTTTTTTTTTAGTATCATGCACTGTCTTTGGTATCATTCACAACATAGTATGTATACTGCAAAAAGAAGTAGCCAATGGCTTTCTCAATGCATTCACTGGGATTAACATTTTTATCTATCTGCTTAGTGATTTTTTTTTTTTTTTAAATCTCCTTTTTCATATGACAACCTTACATTCACTACAGATCACAACCTATGGAAGAAAATACTACTAATAATAATGGTGGTATCTTGATTGTATAAGAGAAAGTAGTAAGAGCTAAAGAGAGCAAAAGACATCTTTTGAAAAACATAATTTAAAAAAAGCCAACAAAGAAGAAAATATATTCATGTATGCACCTGTCAGAAAATTAACTAAGTTAAGGCTTTGTTCTCCAGCCTGCCATAGTGCACGTTTGGAGGCTGATGGTCTGATATATGAATCTTTATCTGAGTAGTAGCAGTTCTAGGCTGTTTACATCATGGCACAGAGTTGTGTACTTTTCTTTCAGGTATTGTAGTAGAAAACCATTTTTGTAATCTAGAGTAGCCAGAAAAATTAGGTTGAAGATTTTTTCATGAAGATGATCCTCAATGATGAGTGGGGATGTTCTGATTTAAAAAAAAATAGGTGAATGTGAGGAGCTATTGGTGAACAGTGATTTGAGATGCTGCTACAAATACAGGATTCACAACTGCCAGTTTTGAGTGCCACTTCCAGCTGCAGCGAAGGAAGAATCTGTTGAGTATTGTGAGCTTGCATTTACACTGGTGAATTATCCACAGGTGTCTAGAGTTCCTTCTACAGAACGATGCCAACCCATCCATCCAGGATAAAGAGGGGTACAACACTGTGCATTACGCTGCTGCATATGGGCACCGGCAGTGCTTGGAACTGGTGAGTGCTCAGTTGCAGAAGTCTCTGTCTGCTGTTATATTTGTGCATATGCTGATATTGTGAACTCCCCTGATGGCTACTATTGAGTTGTTTGGATATTCAGAAATCTGTGAAAACCTGCAATATGGTGCAGTAAACTCATATATATGCACCCAGATGTATCTTAAAAACAAGTTCATCTTGATTATCCAGTACTTATTCAACAAGCTGGTACTTAAATGTTGTCTTTGAGTGGAGTTTTTGTGTGCACAAATTAGTTTTAACTGTGATCAAAATACTCCCAGTCTATGTGTATGCACCAGTAGTAAGGGACAGTTCCTGGTACATGACAGAGAATATGCCTTATTTATGTGACACTTTATCTGACCTGCAAACTGAGAGAGTAAATAGTTTTTGTCAGCTGCATACCTTCAGTTTCTTTTTTGCCTCTGGTGAAACAATAGCAGCATTGATAAAATTACCAGAATCAAGATTAACCTTGTATGCAATGTAACCGGTTTTTTTCTTTTGTTGTTTTTTACTATTTTCTACCTGAGTGATTAGAAATTGCATCTTATAAAAAGCCAAAAATTTTTAGCCAAACATTGGATTTAGGAGATGTGTGGTGTGGATTTACAGATGTTTGTGACTTGTAAAAGTAAGTGTCATGAAGATGGGTGTTAACTGCTTGATATCCAGGGTGATCACATATAAATAGATTTTAATTGCTTTAAAAAATAATAAAACTCTATTTAGAAAATTGTGTAGATATTCACGCTTTGTAAGAACACTGTGTGCTGTTTAGTGTTATATGTTGTTTGGTTCTTTCTATGTTGAAGAGTCAAAGTATTTAATTATTGAGGAGGAGCTCTGCACAGCACATGCTGCTTTCACACCACATGTGCCACCACAGGAAAAATGCTGCAGCTGGCCTGTGGCAGGATCCCAGCAGCTTGGAAACCTTGGGCAGTAATTATGCCAGGGCAAGACTGGGTCAGAATTTCAGGTGGGATGTTAAGACTTTTTAGCTCCCATCTGCAAGCATGTATATTTAGGACACTTAAAATATCACTGCTCCTTTGTTGCTTGTGGCACTGAATTTGGCCTTGCCTTGTTTAGAGCCTTCTCCTAGAGCTGATCTCTGGTGACTCTGCCTGTGAGGAAGGAGGGGTTCTCTGCTGAGCCTGACCTCCATTTGGAACAAAACCAAATGTTCTTGGCATATATAGAGAGGGGAGTGCTCTGTGCTGTGTACAAGCCCACACATGTATACCCACAGCAATGTGTAATGCAATCTTACCCATGTCTCATCACCAGATTCTTGTATGACTTGCACAGGCAGAGACCTCCATAAAAGCATCTTCACTGGGGGATTCTCTTTCAGCCTCTGTATCACAGTCCCTGGGTGCCATAAGGCACGGATCAGGCATGGAGCAAGGTCTCCTCTCTGTTCTTTTACTTGTTGCTGTGTGTGTTTTCTGGCAACATATGACAGACCTGCTATTGAATCCTTGTTGCTTAGGCTTGACAGACAAAAGAAAGAGCTGGGAATGCAGTGCATGTCAGAGGTGTTGGGTTTTCTTTTAATTTTGGAGGGTGAAATGCAAACTGTGGGCCAGAGACAGCTGTGCAGCAAGTGTTCTATATTTGGACAGAAAAATTCCATGTTTTTCCATCTGAGTCTTCCTGTATTTGTGACTATAGCTACAGCATGGAAACCCAAGGTCAAGCGTCATTTACAGAGTTAGTCACACAGCTGTTCTGTGTACAATGGAAAAGTGCTATGAATTTTAGTCTTTTGGAGGCACAGAACCAATGTTCTGTACTAAGATGTCAACCTGCAAGTTTTGGGGGACCAGGATTTTGCCATTGGTATTTAGAGTCTGACAAGCATCTCATTTTCTCTCTGGAATACAAAGGCTAAATGTGTCAGAAAGCATTTCTGCTCATCCAACAGTAGGAGCAGGACCTGTCACCTTTGCACTCACTGTTAGTAGAAGGTGATTCAGCTTTGTTGTAGTGAGCTACCACGTCCTGAGTTTAGTAACTTTGTATTTGATAATGCTGACTAACTGACTGATACAGGAACCACCATTACACTGATTTCTTTGCAATGCTAGCATTCAGGATTGAGTAAAAGCAGTCTTGAGTAGCTGAAAGGTAATTGTACTGTGTGCATGAAATGGGAAAGAATCCTTGTGCCTGAGTTTATTCACTTATTCCAACATGAGACTCCCATGTGTTAAGCCAATTGTTGTTTCCTGTGCTACTTCTGATAAAGTAGTGTCATTTGTAGACATTACAATCCCATAATGCAGTCAAACTGGTTTTGACAGAGTTGTGGTTGTTCATGGCTCTTTGAAGTCTGTGTCTAAAAGCTGCAATAAGGATTCATCTGGTGCAGATGGAAAGGAGCCTTGCTGTCTTGTGAGGCTGACTGGTCTCCTGGTCACAGTTTGTTGTGCTCTCTGTGGTAGACCTATGACAAGGACTTCATCACGAGCCATGACCTTGATTTCTGGTAGCTGTTAACCAGGGTACAGTGACTGTTCTTGTTACTCATAATTGAATGAAGCACCCAGTAAAGTTTAATTGCTTCTAGGCAAGGCTTTTAGCTAGAGGCCCCTTCTTCTCCACATAGCAGAAAGCACAGTAAGTCATGAAATGCCATCTTAGTCTTCAAGCCTTGTGTTTAGCTTGAAAACCAAACCAACAGAGATGAAGGAAATGATCAACATGCTGTGCCTTGTTTCTCTCTCCTGAGCCACACGAGGCTCTGCTCAGGAATGGTGCAGCTGCCAGTTCCAGCTGCCAGTTCCAGGTAACTTGCATACTGAGATGATGGGTTCGTGTGTAGAGCAGGTGCACAAGGGCAGCTGGTTGTGACTGAGGGGTACTTGGCTGGTTTTATTGCTATATCTTGGAAATAAGTTTTTCTTGTTGTTTTTTTTTTCAGTGCCAGTGAAAAGGAAAATTAGATTCACAATATTTTTAGTTGCTCTTACTCAAGGAGCAGTGGGAGCCCAGCAGCCCTAATTCCAATGTAAATATGTCTGTAGATAGGCAGAGATATTTTTTATTTTGTTTTCACATGTGCAGTAATAAGATAAACTGATATCTTTCTTAAAAGCACTAACTTTGAACCATTAATCTGTATCACAGGAACTCCAACATATGGAGTATTCCTTTTAAAATATTTCCAGTCCTTTCTAGCCTGAAGAAGATATTCTCAGTCATGATTATTGAAATAAAACCATTACTTTTCAGTGCCAAATTAACTCTTATTTTACTGTTTTATCCCCTTGGTAAATATTTTTGTTTTATTATCAATAGATTATAAATTAAAATATCTAGGAATTATCTATCCTAGAACAAGACAGTTCCTTATGGGCCCAAAACTTGTTAGAGGAAAGAGTTCATGTGAAATATGGAGCTTTAATTCTGGTCAAAACTAAGCCAAGGTGGATGCAACAATAATCTTGTTTTTCTATAAGTAATGATTACTGGTATTTCTTTACATGCACAATACCAAACTTCAGCAAAACGTTAGGGAATTATGTTGGTGTTCCAGAATATGTCAAGTTCATCAAGGACCTTGTAAGACTAATTTTTATTTCCCCTCTTCCCTCTGCTTTTATAACAGGTATCTAAAAGAGCATATTTGTAAATAAATGTTCACTTTCAAAAGTAAGTCCAAAGAAGAAGATGCAGCATCCAGTGGAGTTTCCCTCACTGGGGGATTTGGTCTGTGCTTTAAGCACCATAGCTTCTCAGTGTTATAAAATATTTATATGTTTCAGTACAGTTTAGAAAAGGTTGGTTTATCTATGAAAATATACTTTCATTTTTTTGACTTTTGTGTTTACTGTGAGCCCAATACCTTGGTTGGAACTTATCTACATTTCTTTGTGTGAAGAGCAAAGGTATTAAGAGATATGAGAAATAAGACTAAAAAGGTCATATCCTTTGACCCAAACAAATAAAATTTGTGCCTGTGCGCTCCCACCACAGAATGCAACAACAGAAGCTTTTTTCCTGGAGGACCTTTAGGTTGTCTGGGATATTAGTGGGGTTGTTGCCTGCAATGAATGATGTGATGTTGCTAAGAAAAGAAGAGTGCAAGTAGATTCTTCAATTCTTTCTCCACTTGTAAGGAGCCATTCATAAAGGCTGAACGGTGGGCATGTGTGCTTGCAAGCAACTGACACTCCCATCTGCCTTCCTACTTCTAAAAATAGCCTCAAGCTTGTTTAGATTGGGACTGACTTTGGTGTTCAGTAGTCAGGGATATTGGTCACAATTGCTAACTGGTATTTTAGAGCTGATCACATCACCAAACTACTTTGAAAAAAAAAAAAAAGAAAAATATGGTGGGGTTTTTTTTCATTGAAATGATCTCTTATCACAAAATCTTTATTGGTGTGAAAAGAGTGGAATTTAAATTGTAATTTCACATTAAAATTCTATCTGGAGAGACAGTCAAGCACTTTGTGCCGATAAAAATAGGTTTCTATGCAATGCTAGGGCAAACAGAATTAAATGCCTGTCTCCTGTAGTGAAATCTCTTCTCTGACTGTAAGAATTGATGGTTATTTTTTCTTTTAATCTGCTCTTCTTATTATTCTATTAGTAAATGAAATTCATTCTTTGACTAATAGATATTGAATCAGCACAGGGGCTAATTCATTTGGGGCTGGAAAGAGAGCAAGGTTTAACCAAAAACCAAAGAAAAGCCAAATCTCTGCCTGCCTGGAGCAACGTGATGGCAGAGCTGTGTGTGTCAGGGAGAAGGGGCAGAGGGAGATGGCTGGCAGCAGAAGGCCATTTTGGCTGTGCTGTGAAAGGAGAGGCTGGGTAACAACTTTTATTAGACCAGCCCTTGCCACTCCAAGGTAGTTAAGCCATGCCTTCAAACACTTGGTTCCTTAACCCGTGGAGAAATTGAAATCACAGACCCCATAACTCTTCCATGTGGCTGCTGCTCATTATCTATGTCTTGTATCAGCAAGAATTTGTTCATTCATCCATCTGAGAGCAGGATGCTGGTAATTAGTGATGAGGGAATCACAAGCATGGTTGGGATAGGTGTTAAAAAGCCTTTGCCACATGGGGATCTGGCTCCGGTGCTTGTCCAGTGGCAGCCTGTAGCCCTCCTCCCTGACCCAGATCTCTTTATTCAGGGGATACATCCTGGGTTTTCTCCTTCATAAATGCCTATCTCCAGAACCAACACCCTCCTTCTTAAACGGAATATTTTGTCTGAATCAGAGGCAATAATGTTTTGTGTGGTGAATTACTTTGCACTTCTCAGCTAAAAAAGGAGCTTCCATGTTGGAAAAGCTCTCATAGACATAGGTACAAAGTCATTAACTGAAGTTTTTCTAAAAGAGAAGAACTTAGGAACTTAATGCTCAAAAATAACTTTATTAAACCTAATTTGTCTCTCTGTTCTAGAATCCCTCAAATCATGGTAGACTGATTTAATTACTTGATGTCAGCATTTGTGCAATTTGTACCCCCTGGTTAAATGATCAATAGGAGCCTATATATGCTGGATACACTGATATATTTTAGCTTATCAGAGTACAATCTGTCTTAAATTTTATGTTTTGGAAAGTGTTTCCTAGAAAGCTAATGCTGCTTATGATCTGAGTGAGTGCAGCCATTTACCATTTGCACTGACACCCTGCTGGCACTTTGGTTTGTAGGATAGAGTATTGCCTAGCATCTCTGAGGTTTTTTTCTGTCTCTCTGACAGATCTTGTCTTTTTTTAGACTATATTTTTATTTTCCTGGGGTGGAGAAGCAAGGCACTTACATCTGCTGTCTTCTGACAGAGAACAACAAGGCCATTGCAGAATTGCAGGAGACATTTTTCCTTCAGTTTGGAAAGAGGTCATGGACTTCTGCTGTTGCCTTAAATACCTGTCTGTGTCTCTGTGTGTGTGGTGTTTAAATGTAAATGTGAGAAGAATATCTGACTCACTCAAATCTACTGAATCCAATGAAAAGGACATTTGATCCTGGCATATTGCACTGCATGAGAGTGCATAGCTCAGAAAGAGCTGCAGTCACTGGGATTTTAGGGGTGTAATCAGGCTTATTTATTGAAGGCAAGATGTTTGTCTGCATGAGCAGACTTCCAAACAGAACTTATCACTGGTTTATTTGTATTTGTAGGTTTACAAAGCGATCTAACTTCATTAAGCAAAGTTTCCCACAGTATAAATTTTGTACCTGTAGGTCTGTTTGATCTTAAACATTATCATTTTCCTCTTTTCCCTCCTTCCTTAGGAAGTATTGTAACTGCTGTTTATCCACAGTGGATGTAGTCTTGTTGCTTCAGGAGTATTTCCACTGTGGGTGGGCAGTGTAGACATGGGGCACGCAGGATCAGGTCTTGATTCTGTTCGTGCACTGCTTGCAATGCAGTTTTTGTACAGAAAAAATAAAACAAAAAAACCAAGAAACACTTGCAGATTACCATTATACTTGAATACTTCTGTCTTTAATTATTCTAATTGACATTTTTAATTAGATTGGAAGCAAAACTCCATTGGATATAGTGAGTAAATGAAAAACGATTGCATGTTGTGTATTTTCTTTGTATTTTGCAAATCCTTGTATTCACTCTGATAAAGGCTGAGGAAGAAGAATCACAACTCTAGCATGCCATGTACTTCAAGAAATTGCATGTGTGCTGCTTTTGCTTCCATTGGATTTCCTTCTTCCTGTTGCTTACAGGCTCAAGCTTTGCTCAAGTCTGTTGCTTCTCCTCAGTCAGTCTTAGGAGTTGTGAGTCCAGTGCACGTATCTGACTGGCATGACACTTTCCTGGATGTTAAAGTAACTTTGCATTTGGTAATGTGAAATGGAACCAACCCTTGTCTGTTTTCTGAAAGTTTGTGGCCAATTTCAAAGTGGTTCAGAGAAGAAATGTAAATGACACAGCTTCAAGTAAGCCTGAATTTAAAAAGCACTTGTGTGTATTACAGAGCATAGGCTCAAATGAGAGGAGAGTAGCAAAAATAACACTGAAATGCACATTTTAAAAATTGACTGTCACTGTATTTCACCAGCACTCAAATTTTCTATCCAAAGAGGAAATTTTTGAGGATAATTATTTCTCTAAAGATAAGCCTTCCTATACCTTTTGCAGAACTCCATGAAATTTGCAAAAGCTTTACTGGCTAAAAGAGTCCTTAAATCAAAGTATGATGCTCTAAAGAACCTCTGAGTTAGAATTTCTGGCCAGAAAGAAACATGATATATATGACTTGAGTGTGAAAGTCCCAGGTTCAAATCTCTGCTCTGGCTGACAAAGAAATTGGATTTCTATATCCCCAGAAGAGACCAACATATTGTGCTGGTTGGTACTGGGAGGGATCTCACTCTCATTTGGAACTGTCCTCCATGTATAAATACTCACCAGGTGAGAATCTCCTCTGTATGACCCACCAAGTATGGCTTAATATGAAATGGGTTTGTATGGAGTGGAAATGCTCCAGCAGAAGATCTATGCTCCCAGTGAGAACAGCCAGTGGCCTGGAGGTTTGCTCAAGTTTTCAGATTTAGATATGTTTAGAGACTTGAACATTGTTCTCTTATATGCCAGGTAAGTGTCCTGTTTGCATGGTGGTGACTGTTCTGGTGGGGCATTGGTTATTCAAACTTTGTACTGGAAGAGTTGCATGGAACTACTTGATGAATGTCTTCAGGCTCAGTCTACCTAAGCTCTTGTGAAACTACTTCTTGCCTACATTATTTTAACTTCACCCATAATCTATGCACGTGAGGGAAATTGATGTAAATATTGGTTAATCTGATTTTTAAAGCCTGATCTTAGAAAAATGCCAGCCGCTGGGTTAAGGATGCACATTGACTTTAACCTGATCAAATTAAAATAATTTGAGCATTTGTATTTACGAACATGGAGAGAGCTTACAGGATTGCTTTTTTCCCTGAGGATATGTTTGTGCCACTTTACCTGTTGAATTATTCAATCAGGAATAATTCTGAGATTTAAAAATGCACTTCCCTGTTATAAAGTCGTACAGAGGTTAATTCTTTTACTCTTTTCTATATAATCAGAAACAACTGATGAGAGTTTTCAATCATGTGCTTGCTACTTGCTGGAAAAGCCTTTATTTAAAAGAAGCTGCTATTGGTATGTTTTCTCCCAGTAGAGACAATTATCTATTGCAGTTTATCAGGAAAGATGAGATGCACAGTGACATCTAGCTGATATATTTTTATTCAGTTCTGAAAGTGACATTAAAAATCATTACTAGTTCCACTTATGAATGACCCTGTCAGTGATAAGCTGCATTGCTATGTAATTATTGCAGAAGAGCAGTGTTCAACTTAAAATTTTGTCTCAAATGCCTTTTGATCAGCTCTTTGTGTGTGAAAATTTCTGAATGCTGTTTGATTAATAACCTTTCAGAGTAAAGCTATTTATAGAATACACACATTTAATCTAATGTTTTGCCATTTTACAATTGGCATTAAGAGTACTGAGAGTCTGTGTGTTGGAATGTTGAAGTTGCCTTACTAGAATAGCAAAACTCTCAAAGAAAAGTCACTTTAACTTCAGTGCTAGATAGCTCAAACCTTTGACATAACTATCAGGAGTGCATTTAAATAGCTGTGCCTGGAGGTGCCTGTGTGTGATGGCTCGGATGGGATCACACATTCTCTTCTCTTTTATGGTTTGAGATAGCACCCATCCTGTCCCACAGCACCACAGTGTCTATGGTTTGAAGTTTCTTTTGACTCTTCCTTTTAAAAGTGTAGCTTAAACCTTTTATGCATGATGAAAGTACTAGATTCTGTTCTGCCTTAACAGTAATTTTAAATTACTCAGATGCTTCAGTGAGCTTCTTTTTTTACAATATATTATAGTCTAGAAGGACAGTCATATGAAGTACCCAGACTCATTAAGTGGCATATCTGAACCCCCCAAACAATGAAGGGGGAGACCCAGACCATATCATATATGCCATATAGTAATTTCTTATAACCACAGAATAAAATCAAGCAGTAAATCCTCTTATGCCTGTAAATATTTCCTTACTGCACAAATAGAATGGTGAGAACTGTAGAAGTTAATAATCTTCATACTGAACTGGGGGAGAGAAGATAGTTTAGAATAGTAACCTTGTAGTGCTGTTAGTTTGTAAGAATAGAACTGAATAATTGATGTGTTTTATCTTACTTTGTCTGTGTCTCCCTCCCAAAGCATTCACATTCCTGTTTCTGAGTCTGAAGAAGACTTCACAGAATGATTACATACAGTATCAAATAGTGCTGTTATGGGAAGGAAAGGGGTCATGCTGGAAATTTCCAAGAGGCAGAAAGAGAGTAAGGGTAGCCTTGCCTTTTAAGAGGTTCTAACCTAACCACAGAGAAGAGTGCCCATCAATCTCACTTGCAGTGTCTTTGCACAATTCTGACACGGGCTTCAAATCTGTGGCACTCAATATATAGCAACGTGATCAGCTAAAAGACATCCTTTCAAAGTCACAAAACCAAGAAATGTGATATGCTGGGACATTCTCCAGCCAGCCACGAGTAACCACAAACTATTAGTACTTCATGCTTATTTGTCTGTCTTCAGTGAAATGCCTTGGCCAGCTTTGCCAAGACAGGTGTGGATGGCAGCAGACACGCTGGGATTGCTCTGTGGGGTCTGTGGATTTAAGCTTCCATGGCTGCCAGGGCAAATGATTTTGAGTGGTAAATTCGCCTTCTTAAAAACTGATGCAATTATGGATAGCTTCTTCTAAGTATAATGGAACTAGAATCACTCAAATACACACTGTTTCATGTGCTCTTATAACAAGCAGATGTAATTTACTATAAATGCATCCACAGAACCATAGAGACACTGGTGCAACTGGAGAATTTCTTGGACCTGGCACTTTTTGCTTCTTTGTGCATGATGTTTATCCTTCAGGTGACTTAGTGTTAACTGTTAGAAAGGGGTACTTGACAGGAAAATCCAACAAAATTATTAATGCTGTTCTCTTTAATCTTTCTCTTCTTGTTCTTTATAATTTCTCTTCTTGCACTGTATGTCCCTGTTTCTGAGAGCTACCAGTTCTGCCTTCAAATTCTTATTTATGCTTGACTTTATGATGGAGACATTCAGCCTTATGACTAATAAGCTCATTAAGCCTAGTCTGCATCAGCCTAAACTGCTTTGACTTTAAACCATGGAGATGCCTTTTGTGAGGGGCTCTTCAATCCCACAAATTGTGCCTTTAGAGCCTTAATTTTGTCAATTTTCTGTGTGGTTTCTTTCATTTACTTGAGAGGCAATTATCTGCCTTGTTCCAGGAGACTTTTGGAGCCTTCTGACAGGTGAAAGGAAGTATTTCTTTGTTACAGTTTTGATCCTGGAATTCCAACAGATGATGATAAATGTAATTAAAAGTGATTCAATTAGCCTGCTGTGCTGGCCTCATGGACTCAGAGTAAAGGCCAGTATTAGGTAGGCAGAGGAACAGGCTTAGTGCTTGGGTTTGTTTGGTGGGATTTTTTTTTTTTAGATTGTTTACTCAGTAGGGAAAATCCGATGTATTCATGTATTCAGAGCTGGCTACTGCTTCATCCTGTTTACAGCTCTCTTATATAAGTGAAGAAGAGTATTTTAGCTGGAGGTGGTTCCACATGGTAACACCAAATGTGTTTCTTAACTGTCCCAAACCTACCAAGAAACTGGTGGGGGACTTAATTTTTTTTTTTTTTCCCCCCTGCCCTTAGGTGTAGGGAAGTGTTAAAATTTGTATTACCTGTTAATACACACACCCACTTGCTTATGAGTGGTATTTTTATCAACACACACTTCTTTCCCAGTCTTGACATATTACTAGGCACAAAATATGCAAATAAATGAAATTACTACTTAATTTTCTAGCTTTTCCATAGGGTTCAGATTACTGCATTTGCTTGATAAGAGATTTGTGACACCTCATGCATTATTAATGCTGACTTTTATTCCAGTTAGATTTTTGGATAAATTTATCATTGATGTAGGTCTATTAAAGACTAACTTGTTACATCAAAAGTTCAGGTCTACATCAGAATTTAGGACACGCCATCATCTTGCAGCACAGGCAAGCCATCCCTAGGCTTTCACTGGTCTCTCTGGAGAGTTTTTCATGTTGTCATAGCCTAAAATTGTCCAGATTGTCACAAAAACTTCCTTTCCTCTTTTTCAGTCTTTTCAGAAATTTACTCTGTAAAAAAAATAATAATCCAAAACAAATGAAAAGAGAACTCAAAAAAGGCTGTGAAAAGTTGAGTTGTAGCCTTAGAAATGTTACAAGTCAGTTGTAGTTGCCTGTCATGCTTTTCTTTCTCTTTTAGTCTCCCATTACTGATTTTCTGTAAAATGCTAATTTCCAGCCCCAAAGGCATTTGGAGACTAACACTTCGAGTAGTTATTAAGCAAAGGACCGTGCACATGAGCAGTGCTACTCACAAATATTGAATTGTCAATGTTGTTGTCAACACCATGTATGATTTTGGAAGACTGTCATTATAGGAGCAGATTCTTCTTTGATAAATTATAAAATTGACTGAATGATTCACGGCTCAGTTATAATTATTCCCAGTGCTAATTATGTGTCAGAATTATCCAAAACACTGTACCAGACATGGCTTGCATATGCTGTGTAATCATGAAACTGTGCTTTCTCCAGTGTAAACTTAGTGAGGGCTTTACTCCACAAATCCTTTCTTTTGAAGGCTCCTTTCTCACCCAAGAAAGTCCTAGGATTTGATGGAGACAAATTAATCAGGGTAAGGATGTTCATGACAAGCTTTTAAACTAGTCTTATAGCTTTACCCTGTGCAGAAAAGCTTGAGAACACTTTACAATTCTTCGATACTCACTGAGGCTAAAATATATTTTTGCTGATTTACAGATTTATAATCCATGAAAATTTATCCTGTCTCATGTAAAAATGTTTTAAGACTGCTTTTTTTTTTTTTCCTTCTTCCAGCTTCTGGAAAAAACCAACAATATATTTGAAGAATCTGATTCTGCAGCTACCAAAAGTCCTTTGCATTTAGCTGTAAGTATGAGATGTGTAAAGCGTTTGATCAGTATATCCTAGAATAATTCCTTAATCTCTGTCTTTGAAGCAAGTTTAACCATAGACTTGTTTTGAAAAAGGTGGGAAGGGATGTAGGCCTAGATGTAACAAAAACAGGTTCTGGGCTGGAATTGCTAATTAAGTTTTTGGCAGCTGAAGCTCTCGATTCTTACTGATTCTAACACTTCAGTAAGAAGATGACACAGGCACTGAAGTGAAATTAAATGGAAATTCACAACTTTTATTTAAAACTAGTTTATAAATATGGGGCCAGAGCTTAAACTTTGATCATGGAATGGGATACTCTGATGTTCTTGTGGAGATGTGTCTGGTACACAACAGGGTGTGGGAAAGCGTGTTTTTAAACTCCTGAAGTGTTCTGTGAGAGTGCTATGGAAACTGTGATATCACAACAGAATCTAGCACATGTGGCCTCAGAGATCACAATAGCTTCTCTCTCCCAAGAGCTCAAGAGTCATGATCCCTCTTCCCAGTTCCTTCTTCCCAATCACAGAATAGCTGAGGTTGACAAGGACCTCTGGAGATCAAGTCCCAGCTCTGTGGTAAAAGCAGAATCAGCTAGACCAGATTTTCTCCGGGCCGTGCCCCATCACATTTTGAATATCTCCAGGCAGGGAGAGTCCACAGTTTCAACTCTGATAATAGTAATTACATAATCATGCATAAATAAAAAGGATGTCCTCTGTGAGTCTGACAGTGAGGAGAGGAGGGCAGTCCCTACAAAGTGAATGAAATATTTCCAGTTTCTGGGGCTATCCACTGGGGTTTTGCAGTGCCAGCTGTGTTTGTGTTGTTGGCTCCAGTGCGACTGTAGGTCTGGAAGTGCATGTACTTGTCACTGTGGTTGTTCTACCAAATGATTCAGCTGGCAGGAATACTCCATGAAGCATCAACTATAAACAGCAGGTCAAGTTTGTGTTTGCATTTGCACAAAAGTCTGGTTTGAGAATTGCCCTCATTTAGCTGGAGACCAGCACATGTGTCGAATTTAGCAGCCAGTTAGGTGATAATCCATGCAAACTCTGACCAGTATCACTCCAATCAATTTAGTTTTTGAAGCAAGTGTTTCCCTGAAAGATACTGTAGAATGTGAAAAATTAATTGTTGATTGACCTGTGCTGAATGGGCAAATTATTGCCTGAAACTCCTCATCTTGGGTTGTATTAGAAGGTTAGAACAAATCAAGAATCATAATTTCTTTCCCTAAACACTAGGAATTTTTTAGTTTCTTGGCAACAGTGTAATTTGGGAAAATCTTTTCAAGTTCAAGAGAGAGTCAGAAGGAACCAAGAAAACTGTGTGATTTTTATTGTGTTTAGGAGACACTGACAAGGAGGGATTTTATTCACAATTTATATGAAAGGTCTTTGAAGGACAGGAGTTGTGTTCTTTAACATGACACATTTCATACTTCTAGGCCTATAATGGTCATCATCAAGCCCTGGAGGTACTTCTCCAATCTCTGGTAGATCTGGATATTAAGGATGAGAAAGGACGCACTGCTTTGGACTTGGCTGCATTTAAAGGACATGCAGAGTGTGTGGAAGCTCTCATCAGCCAGGGTGCTTCTGTCACTGTAAAAGACAATGTCACCAAAAGGACCCCCCTCCATGCCTCAGGTGAGTGTGATCTTATGTTACACTTGTGGTATAAACCCTACCACATGGAAACAGTTACCTTTACCTACCTACTGTCACTGTGCACATTTCTTCTAAAGGGAAGGAGATTTTCACATGTACTGAGGACTGATGCTTGTTTTCTGAGGTCCTACAGTTAAACCATTTATCTTCCATTTCATTGGTCTTTTTTTCTCTGTCCCCGTGGTTCAGTCCTCCCTCACACAGAATCCCATATTTTTCCACACCACTACTGCTCTGCCCTTACTTGCTTGCCTTTTCTTTACCATACCTCTCTATTACCAACTACACTTTAAGATGTGTGGTGATTCCCTTGTGATGCCTTCTCTTAATGGTTCCTCAGCCAAAAAATCAGGAAGAGGGAACACTTGCCTCACAGTTTCTCCTTTGGAAGAAAGGTTGAAAAATACATGTAGGCTCTGATTGGTGATGAAATTATCCTGGTGTTCAAAACTTGCAGCCTTTTGCAGTGGCAACACTATGGAAATTCACCACCTCCTCTCAGACCTCCTCCTACTCCTGGGCTTGGGAACTTGCACTTGCTGGGAGCCCGCTCCACTCCTCATGTGTGGGCTGTTAATTATGTAACATGCATAATTAACTGGGAAATGTAGACTTGATCATTTATTTGAAGGTTGTTATTGGATATGTACCTGTCAGGTAAATATCTGGAGGTGCCAAAGGGAAGGTGTCTCCTCTGCTGTTCCTGGAGGAGCTCCGTACAGGGTAGCAGTGGCCTCTAGTGGGAAGGAAAATTAATACCACATGGATAATTAATTCAGGACCAGACTTGTCTTTCTGTTTATCTTTTAATCTTGCTTAGATTAAAATGCATATATATCCTCTAGTACCAGTTTATTCTCTGTGAGTGATCATAAAAACATAAAGTCAAAAGGACTATTATCAATGTTGTCTGCAGCACTGAAGGAAATGCTTGTGATAGATCTCACTGCATACTAAAAATGCTTTCTGACTTCTTCAGTTTTGCATCAGAACTGAGCACATTTTTCCTCATGATAAATACTGATGGTTTAATTAATTTAAATTAATATTAGTGCTACCACAAGACTGAGCTGTGTTGTTCAAGAGCTTTTCTGTAGTTACTTCAAACATATCTTTTTCTGTTACATCATCACTATAGCAATGATTTGCTTTTATTTAAAAATGTGGTTATAGTGACATAAGTTTCTAGTTGTCACAGCTGAACTGTAAGGGCTCTTCAGTACTGAGAAAACTAAATGGTAACAAAGCCATATTTTTGTTAGCAGCTCTGACTTGCAATATGAATTTTTTGATTAAATCTGTGGAGTAGAATGGAGTGAATTTGTTGACTGGAAGGTGTTATTTTACTACACACATTTCTTACTTTCATACAAATTCAGACTGTGGGCTTTTCCCCCGATTTTAATATCTTTTTTAATCACCCCCATCACTGTAGTATTGTAGACTTTTCTGGTCTGTGATACTTTTTGCTTCTCAGATTAAGAAGCATTTCCAGGGATAAAAATAAAATGTTCTTTACATCTGCAGTGAAGCAAAATAAGTTAAATATGTATTAAAAACAAACAACCCCCCCAAATAATGAAGGAAAAAGGAAAAAAATCCTACACCCAGGAGTGAGACACTAAAGAGTACATGTACCTTAAGCAGAAGAGAAAATACTGCAAAAACAGGTTGAATATTTGAACTCTTAGTAAAGGACATTCGTCATCCTCATGAATTGGGAAGCTTTCAACTGTGAGTTAAGTGCACTTTGGGTAAATATCCATTAAGACAACACTTAGAACCTTCCACTCAAGAGCTATGCAGAGCTCTGTGGAAATTAGCTCTGGAGTAAAGCTTCTACCCACAACTGCTATAAACAGCCCCTTGCAACGTGATGATTTTCATGGTGCTGTTTCATAACGATACTCTTTGGTGAGGAGTGTTTTAGCAAAAACTGGTGCCACCTGTCGGGAACTCGGCCTGGAGCTGCTGCAGCATTCAGAATGTTGTATTTGCAGTGCAAGTGTAGGAGGTCATGGCATATTTTCAGAAATCGAACAGAATTCTTGCTGAATTAATCCCTCGAGTGACAGTGCACATTTGCACACACACAAAGGGCACTACTTGCACATGCAATACTGTGCACTGGACAGAAACAAGAAGGCATGTGTGCCCATCCCCTTAAACTTGTCTACCCTCATTCCTTCTAATTACACCAGCACAGTTGCTGAACACAAAGCTGAGGGGATATGAAGTGGTGAACTGGATGATGGGATTCTCCAGAATTCCATTCAGTAAAGGGATTTGTGACTTTAGTAGAGAACTCGCCTAATGAAGTGTTTCTTTTTTCTGTCTGCCCCCTTAGGGAATAGGCTTCCTCTGACCTCATAACATGGAGAATTTCCTTCACCTAAATTATACGTTCCCTGTATAATTTTAATACCACCAGCCTGTCCTCTGTCTAGCCTGGGGAATCCATTGCAAATGTTCCCCTAGTGTTAGTGTTGTAGCTCTGTTGGCAAAACTAACACTCCCTGCAGGCTCTGCAATGCTTAGCAATTGCTAGGTCAGCACCTAGGAGTTTCTGTGAGTATCTATTCTAAAACTCATTTACCAAAATCCTTTTCAGATGTCTTTGTGAACAAGTTAAGATTTCTCTTCCTGCTGCTGGAAGAAAGAACAGATCTTTTTTTTTTCCCTCTAAGCCAGTGACTCATCTGCCCTGCAGAACTGTTTACATGTCACGTATATGGCATTACTTAGTGGTAAATAACTAAAAATGTCTTTTAATTTTATGGGTAGAGCAACTAAGACCATTTTTGGATGAATAATTTAAATGTGATGATGTGTGCCCATTTCTCTGCCAGAGTGATGTGACATAGGTGGTGTCCAAGGGTTTTGCCTCAGCCCACGGGGTGTGGGCAGTGTGAATGCATGACTTGGTGTAATAAGAACACCACATATATCTACTGAGCACAGCAATTGTTTTTCAAAGAAGAAAATACTTGTCTCTTCATTCCATGAAAGGCTGAAGCCTTTAAGCCAATTGACACACAGATGGGGTTCAGTGTCAAGCCCTGCAAAATTAGTAACTCAGAGCTGTTTTCCAGCAGCAATGGGTTACATTAAAAAAAAAAACAACAACAAAAAAAGCCAACCAAAATAAACTCCATCACCAAAAAACAAAACAAAAATAAAACTCCAAACGTTTTTGTTAAGTATTATTTTTGATAAAATGGAAAAACTCAAAGGGAATTTTAGTCTCTGGTGTTATGTGCTTTCATGAATATGACATTTGTATAGTTGGTCATTCTTTGCAGATGTTTATTCTTTTCATAGCATGAAGTACTTGCTTGTACAGTGCACATAAAATTAAGGAACCTTGCTGACATACTTCCTACTGTGTTCCAAACCTTGTGCGCCTGCTCAGTCTGGGGGATTTTGAAATACTGTCTGGTTTAGTATAAATCTTCTCAGTAGTGAAAATCATGATTTCTGTTTTACTCATTTGGGATTTTTGTATCTTAAGAGAACTAATCCTCCTCTTACTGAGGTCAGGGAAAAACCAGCTCACCATTTCACTGGCACAAGTGAAATGAATTTAAATGAAAATTGGGAGAATACCAATCTCTTATACTGTGGACATTTCTGTAAGGAAATTTCTTATCCATAAGCATTCCAGTGGAGAAGTATCTGAAATTAAACATACTTGTTTTTCTTTACAGTCATTAATGGCCATACACCTTGTCTACGGTTGTTGCTAGAAGTTGCAGACAACCCTGATGTGACAGATGCCAAAGGACAGTAAGTTTTCTTTTTTTTAGCTCTGCAATTCAAATAGCATCTCATATTTCTCACCAAAAAAAGTAATTATTTGAAATACTGTATTTCCTGCACTTCTCCTCATAGAATTTGGCAGAGATTACAAAGTACATATTCAGTTGATCTAAGCCATGTGGAAAGGACTAATCATTAATCTTAGCCTCTGCTTCATAGTTTAAGCATTCTTTTATAGATGTTGAGGGCCAGATTCAATAAAAACTAACAAGCTCCTGAGATGTTTCTGTAGAGTCTTTTTCTTTCTAAAATGTTGCTGTTTCAGGGTTTGCATGCTATGTTAGGCTGGTGCAGTAGAACACAGTGTTTATTTGAGGTGACACATGCATCGGAGATGTTCCTACAAAAACTTTACAGCTTGTTAAATGACAGTTGCAAAGAGACAATAAAGTGTATTTTTAAAGTGAAAGTGTGAATGGTTTAAAAAATTCATCTGGGGTGTATGGAACATCTTATGCTGTACATATAATGTCTGCACATATAATTTTAAATGGTATTAGTCTTGCCTAAAAATAGAAGGAAAATAAGTCTCTTTCAGTAAAAAATGGAAGATATGTTAGTCCAAAGTTTGACTTGAATAGTTTCCTCGTGCCCCTTCATCCCCTTTAAGCAATTGTGCAGTTTTGCAAAAGAAATGCTTTGGGTCACTGTCATCTTGGTAACTAGCAGGGACATTCATTCACAAAACTTGGGTGTTGTGAAACTCATGTGTCACCAGAGATGACAATAATTGTGGGTTATTAAGAGAACAGATTGCCTTGAATGATGTTGCTCTGTAAACTGCTTAAAAATGGGTTTGTTTCTATTTCAGTCGTGGCAGTTGATTGTTAAACATCTTAATAATTTCATACAAAAGATCTTCACTTGGGTGCCATATGGATAAACATGGTAAAAAAAAAAGGTTTATGGGTAGGAATGGAGAGAAATGTAGGGCTTCCTGATTTCTCTCTCTGTGTAAGTAAGTAGGGGCATTTATAGTATGACATAGTATGTCATTTTATAGCTGTGACTGGTTTGTTTTTTTTTTTCCTAGAACTCCACTAATGCTTGCAGTGGCTTATGGGCACGTTGATGCTGTTTCTTTATTACTTGAAAAAGAAGCATCTGTAGATGCAGCTGATCTCCTGGGATGCACAGCTTTACATCGAGGGGTGACTTAATTTTTATGATTCTTAATTATTTGTTTTATGGTGACTACAACTCACTCATAAATATAGGGATATTTAAATATGGAGAACACTGTAAATGACTGAAAATGTGACCAAGTATAATCAATGATGTAAAAAGTAGGACAGATCTGCTCTCAGTAGTGCTCTGCTTTTGACTTTATTTCACATTTACTTTAATTAATTAGGTGAAATAGTGATTAGACCACTTTTTCTTGGCTCTAGACACTTTATCATAACAGTCATTACTCTTATAACTGAGTACGTAAGAATTCTGAAAATAATTTCTTTAAAAGAACTGGCCAGCTGTTACTTTCATTTTTCTTGGAATGGTGTAAGTAGGTAAGCCTTAAGTTTTCTAGAAGTGGTGAAACTTGAGGCAGATCTAATCTTTTCTAGTCTAGCTAGACTAAGATAGATTTCCCTGGGTAAGTCTAGCTTCTTGTCCAATGTGAAGCTGATACAAGAGATGATATTTATATAGAATTTTATGATTATTGCAGTGAGCAGTTCAGCAAGTGAGCTTTTATCTCTGCCTGCTGAGTCCCATCCAGACCATTTCATGTTCACAGGCATCAATCATATTTCATATTTCCTGGGCAAGAATCTGTATTATGTCAACCTCTTCACTCACTTCTTTGTTATCAGATTATGACTGGGCACGAAGAATGTGTTCAGATGCTGTTAGAGAAAGAAGTCTCTATTCTGTGTAAAGATGCCAGAGGCAGAACACCCCTGCACTTTGCAGCAGCTCGGGGTCACGCCACTTGGCTGAACGAGTTGCTGCAGATCGCACTGGCTGAGGAAGACTGCAGTCTGAAAGATAATCAAGGTTACACACCACTGCACTGGGCTTGTTACAATGGTAAGCTTCTCCCTGTGGACTACTGCCAAGTTCAAATGTGGCCTTAGTTTTAGGGGAACATGTTAACAAAGCAGCTTAAGCCTTTCAGGAGCTTGACTTGAAGAGGCAAGTTATCTCCCAGAGCTCTACGTGCTCTCTGTAGGTAGCATTTGCTGTGTGCACCCTTCAGTTCAGAAGGCAGGGAAATTCCAGTGATACCTCCCAGTGACTTTGCAACTCATTTGTTCCAAGTCACAAGAAGCCAGGGTGAAATTCTGGTGTTACTTGTGTCAATGATGTTGATTTCTGTGGGACCAGGAATGCTCCTTTGAGGTGTCACCTCCTTATTTATTGATGCAAGTGGCCATGTGAATAGGTGGATATTCTGAACTGAACTGGTTATTCTAAACAGGATAATCTGAACTTGTTGCTTAATATAAGAATAAAGATTCTCAGAACTGTCATTTGGATCATTCGCCATACATCTTTGGAGATGTAAGGCAACATACATTAAAAAGAGACTCTTTCTTTCCTCTTTTTTTCCATAAGTGCTAATATTGACCTGGATCTATCTTGCTGCTGCCATAAAACAAAAAAAAAATCCCCTGTTTTGTTGCATAACAGCTTATTTACACATTGTATCCAACTTTGAACTTAAAGTGTTAAATTCTAACCTGTATAAACCTAATATGAATTAAGTGAATTACCTGCTTTGTGCAACACTGTGAAATATCTGATCTCTTATAGGTCATGAAAACTGCATAGAGGTACTATTGGAACAAAAACTTTTCCACAAATTCTATGGTAATAGCTTCTCTCCATTGCACTGTGCTGTGTAAGTAGAAATCTCCAGTAACAAATGCAGATGTCGCTTTAGGATATGTCTGCAAAAAGTAGCAGTATGAGAAGAAAGTTAGCTTTTTTGAGATTATTTGCATGAGCAAATAATTTTAAAGCTGACCATAACATTGTCCTTATACTTCTACTTAAAAAGTGATAGAATAAAGACTATATTTTTTGCATAACCCTCAGCTTTTTGGTAAAATGCTGACTTGTAATTACATTAGCTGTATTTCTGTTCCTTTAGAGTTTCTACTCCTTTGCTTACAATTACAGACTTATGCCATTTCTTCACATAGGGTGGAACTTAATAGCTCTTCCACTCTGAGGCCATGGCCTGGGCTATAGTGCCTCGGTCTGTGTAAATATAACCTTTGGAGGTTCCTTTGAAAAATGCAGTGGCTCAAATAAATTTGTCAGAATCAAGATGATTCTATTTTAGCACAGGAACGAAACCTTAATGAAGGACAACCTTTAAAATGACAATCTGTGTCATGCTAGAATGGTGTTCTGTGCAGGCCATATGTTTTGCAACACATCCTCAGAGGAGTGATTTCCAGTCTGACTTTCTTCATGGTCTTTTTCACTTCTGAGATAATCTCATGTCTTGAGGGTTTGGGACTTGACTTCTTATCCAGGTCCTTGCCAAAGGGATCCATCAGCTTTACAGGCAGACTCTGTATTCAAAGCTCTCAAATTACTTACAAACAACAACAAAGTGTTGGCTATTATGAGTTATGCATGTACTTAAGACACATCCTATTTACAGAAAGCAGTATGTTTTCATGCAGAAAGGATGCTAATAGAGCAAAACATTATTGCAAATGCATTTTACAAAAAAATGCAAGATTAGTATATAGGATGTAACATGCTTATTAAAACGTGTAAGCCATCAAAGAGTAAGGAATTAAGTGCTCTAAAGACAAACGCAAACGTTCCCAAATCCTGCCAATAATTAGAATAACTGTATTCTATTCTCTGTTCTCTTAGAAGAATGAACGTCTTTCAGAAGTAATGACAGAAGTTACTACTGAGTAGGCTTTCCTTCACATCATTAGGAAGTAGAAAAGTAACTTGTCATGTATCAAACTTTGAGATTATAAAAAGTCAATGTATTAGAGAAATAAAAGCATATTGGAAGCACTGTTTTTACTCCACTTAAAATAAAATCCTTTGTGGCTGAAACATAGTATTTTAAATCAGAATTTCTAGTGATGGCTTTGAAAAAAATTTTCAATGTTTTTTTTAAAAGAATATGCAGTTCTCAAAACTATTAACATGTGTGCAGCTTAAATATATATGTAAATTTAAAATGAAAACAGCTGCTAATGCAATGTGGAAGTGTGTTAGCTATATTGTGTGTCCAGTACTGTTACTGTTCATTTTCATAATGAAATGACACAATTTAGCAATAATCAGAAAAAGTATTAATTGAATACATCCATCATTCAAAGTACTAAATGTGTGAGTTGGAAGAGATGTCGGCTTCAGTACCTTAAACATTAGAATAAGTCTTTCTATATGTAAGTATCTGTGATTGAGTGCTTTCCAGATCCAGGTGTGTTGGACATACAGACTAAGGATTTTAAGATATTAAGGTTTTAGTACTCGGTTTGTGCTGGGCTTTGAAATTACCTTTATGCATAGTGAATTAAGGATCAGCTTTGCTTTAGAGACTGAAATCCATAGTAGCAGATGCAGTCTGGTTAAATGGAAGGATGATGAATATGCAGAAATGTGACTGAAAGCATTAAGACAAAGGCATTTTAGGGTAACTTGGAAATAACCAGTAAAAAATATTAATGGGAAGTGAAGTAAATTAATATTGCAAAGTGGAAAAATATGAAGACTTATTACCTTTTTGAAAATGTATTTTCTCTGGCAGAATCAATGATCATGAAAACTGTGCATCACTACTCATTGGAGCCATTGATGCCAGCATTGTTAATTGTGAAGATGACAAAGGAAGGTAATAGTTTCTTTAAAAAATCGCATTTCGTGAATCCATTCAGTATTTTTCATAGTTCTTTCTGAACCCCTGGAACTAATCCTTATCTGTTATGGCTGAGCTAAGACATGTCATGCTGACTCTTTCAGACAGCAGTTTGCACTGCAGCACAGTTAAATGGTGGCTCACTTGAAGTAAGAATGTGATGAAGTATTCAGTGTCATAGCACACATGAAAAGAAACAAAAAAAAAATAGCATTTTGTTTGTTTAGAACAGCTATGACTATAGGCTGTTTCCCTGAACCTGTTTTGTTTGTTAAATGTTTAAACACATTTCTCTTTGCTAAATGAAGTGATACTATTTACATATAGAAAAATATTTCATTAAAAGTTTTCATGTTGTGTTTGCATTCTTAGTGCACACAACTGAAAAATGTCTATGCAGCAAAATAATACTGACACAGCAAAAGATATGCATTCAGCCAAATCTTTCACTTGTCACATTGATAATCTCCTCATTGTATATATATTTAAATAAAACATCTGAAATTCTAAAAACTGAATACTCATTGTTTTTGTTGATTAAAACAAATTTAATACCCTCAGTAATGGTGATTACTTAATCGTGTAAGGGTAAGACCATCTCACCTTTACTGATAAGCAAAACTGAAGTAACAGTAAGCTGGGTTGTGTACCAACTGTCTTTTCAATTCTAGTAGTCACACTTCAGATTCAAAATGTCTGCAAACGATTTCTGGTGTCTCAGTGTTGTAGAAACTGATAGCCTTCAAAGTGGATTGTATTCCTTCTGCCTTTTAGAGTAGTGCTGTTCCTGCAGTATCTTTGGATATAACTTAAAATATTCTAGTTTTTTTAAGTAATGGATCTGTTCTTTTCTGATAGTTCTTCCCATCTGAGGCTTATTAAAAAAAAAAAATCACAGGAATAAGAATGAGGGATTGTACTGCTTTTCATGTTAGGCAGTATGTTCTGTTAAAACAAATACGCTGCTAATATGAGATTCTTCACAGTGTCTTATCTCTAAACTGTTATATCCACCTTCCTGCTTCCCAGGACAGAGACTGTAAATATTATTTAACTTACTTAAGATGCTGCTACTATAACTTCCTACTGGTGATAACTTTAAGTTTCGCAGGAAAAAAAAAAAATTGCACTTTGTGGTTTTTGGGAAGGTGGGCACCCGTGACTCTTGTGATTCTTTAGCAAAAGCTGTGGCCGTGTTCCTCTCCCCCAGAACGCCCCTTCACGCCGCAGCCTTCGCCGACCACGTGGAGTGCCTCCAGCTCCTCCTGAGCCACAGCGCACAGGTGAACGCTGCGGATCACGCAGGGAAAACGCCGCTCATGATGGCAGCTCAGAACGGCCACGTAGGGGCTGTAGGTAAGGACATCCCCGCCTCTCTTAGTCCTGAAGGGAGAGTGCTACTGCAGTTACTATGAGTCATCCTTTTTATCCTGTGGAAACTATGAGAGGAAAATAAATTAATATGCTTCTGTATGAAGCTACCTTTACACCTGTAAAAAAGTACTTGTTCTTCTCAGCAGCCTTGGTGAACATTTGCAATAACAAATTTGAGTCTTATTTCCTCCCAAGATCACACTGTAAAGAGCACAAGGGGAGTAGTAATTCTATTCCCCTGTTTACTTCCTTGATTTTACAGAGCAGTAAAGCTGCATGTGTGAAAAGGATTGTGTAACCTTTTTCTGTCCTCTATTATAGGAAGTCCTGTTCTTGAAATGGCAGCTATCAGCAGCTGCTTTTCCCAGGCTAGACTATGTGCTGTAGGCATACAGATTTGGGACCTATTGTCTTTGGGAGTATTCCCTTTTCTCTATCTTCAACAGCACAGGCTGCACCCTCAAATTCTTTATATCCACTTAGTCCTCTTAGAGCAGGATTCACAGTTGTTCTCAGGAGAAGGTGATTCAGGCAAAACTTGTATATCTGCAGATAGGGAAGTTCATAAATAAATTAAAATTAATATACGTTTGACAGTTTGGGGCACCATGAATAAGCTGTTAGCTCTGACTTTGCTTGCTGAGTAACTGCACAAGATTAGTCTGTTCTCATTCACTAATTTCACTCCATGTTAAAAAGCTTAATTGATTAGCATGTATGCACACATATATTGAAATAGTAATGTTTTTTCTCTGTTTTGACATGTTCGTCTGCCCATTGGGTTTGTTCATTGATTTCTACTCCATACCTCAGACTTTTTGGTGAACATTGCCAAGGCTGACCTGACATTAAAAGATAAGGAGTCAAATACATCTTTGCACTTGGCTAGCAGTAAAGTAAGTTGAAGACCTCTCAATGCTTTTTGCTCATCACAATCTGTGTGAATGTATATGTGTGTTTATGCTCCCAAGTTTTTTTCTGCAATGGAAATGTGGTGGCCAAACTTGTCATGAGAAAGGGAACTTGTTCCAAGCTTTTTCTCAAGTCTGTTTCGAAGTTTGGGAGAAATAGGGATACCTCTTACAGCAACTGAAACATAAGCAAGTGACACTAAGAGAAGTAAAGGAAGCCCTTTAAGATTTTACCAGATAATCTCAATGTAAAATAGCTCAACAGGTTCGGTAGCAAAATAAAAATAAAAGTATTTTTTCTTATTCTCCAATTTCTGTGGAAGGAACCCAAAATTTTCCCTTGACAGAGTAGCAGTAAAACCAGAGGCGTTGATTAGATTGGTGGTGGTGTCTATTCCTCCCCCCTCTTTCTCTTAATTCCAATTGCTACTGCTGTTTCTGCAAGAAAAAAATGCCCACAGGATTCCCTCTCCTGGGCCTTTTCTTTTGCTCCTACCCACAGACTGGATTCCAGTTTGATTGTATTATTCCAGTGTCTGAATTCTCAAGGTCCTTCAGGCCAAGGTTCCACCTGCCAGGACTGTAGGCTCAGCATCTGCAACTTGCTGTGCTGAAACAAGATTAGAAATAAGGCCTGGATCAGTGTTATTCCCAAAGATTCATTGTTAGAGCTCTGTCACAGTGATGGGGTTTTGTAGTATCTTATTAATAATACAGAAAGGCATTTAAAGACTCAGAAAGCGCATTACTGCTTTCTGAGATGAAACCATTCTATGTCACTAGATAGTTCTGATAAATTATCCACTGAATGCTCTCTCAAGAGAAACAGCAGTACTCTCTGAAAGCTGAGGAAATGAATTCATATTTAATGAATGAAGTGTTGAAAGACAGGTGAGTGTGTAATTTTCTGAATGTGCTAAAACGTCCCAGCCATGGCGGTTCAAAAATAGTATTTTAAGGCTCCTATAGTTCACCTTCTACACAATCTTACTGAGCAGCATGTTTTGTATTTCAAATTGAGTTATTAAATTTCACTTTTATTATGTAACATTTTATTATGTAACATTTCTTTTGCCTCAATTTCAAAATCCTCAGTGAATTAACACTATTGGGTTTTTTCCCTGATTACAGGGTCATGAAAAATGTGCCTTGTTAATACTTGACAAGATACAAGAACAGAGCCTTATTAATGCAAAAAATAATGCATTGCAGACGTAAGTATAGCCTAATCCTCTCAAGTTCAGTTGATTTACCAGAAGATTCCAACTTAGCATTTCAAATTCACATCTCAGATTTTTTCATAGAGCAGTGAAGTTAATTTCTAATTTTTTTTGAATGCATTCTCTTAAAAAAGACCAGAATTGTATTGCATTTTCTCTTTTAATTCTGATTCCATTGATGTCAATTCTATACATGATCTGGTGGAAAAAATTATATGGAGTCATTTATTTGACGACTATATCAAAATGTCTATTAATCACGTGAATGTGTAGGTATACATCTGACATTTTTTAGCTTTTTGAGCTTCACCTTAAATTGAAATAATTTATTTAGACTTATTTAGACTTAAGGTGGTACATTTAATTTCCAGAGAGTTTTTTAGGTGATACTGTATGTGTAACTCCTGTCCATAGCACACATTATCAGCTGCAGCTGTTTGACCTGCACGGGGGAGTCCCACTGTAGGAGATAAAAGAGGGAGTTCAGGTGGCAGATGATCTCGTGCTTGCAGAAGAATTCATTCCATCTTAGCCCATTTTACCCTCTTCCAATATGAAAATGTTTTTCCTGTCCCGTTAATGTCCCCAAACAGGAGCACTGGGTGTTGGGCCAGGAAAGGAGAAAACCAGTGGTTATTTTTAATTTCCAGCTGCTCTGCAATAACAGAGATTAGCAATCGAATATTCAAGGATAAAAAGGCAATACAATGATTCTGAACAGTCTGTAGTAGCCAGAATTAGGGATGGGACACAGGCATTTCTTCAGGCTTATATTCATTTTCCTTTTAAATGTCAATTGGGTGCTGCGAACAGTGCAAAAATATGAACTTTTTAAAGAAAGGCTTTAGATTTTAGCCATCTTTGTGTGCTTGCACGTATGTTTTATAGATATGGTATAAGATGATTATTTCGAAGGCTGCAATATAATTTAGTGTCTATAGTATAATTCTAATGATCCCAGGAAGGAAAACATTCAGATGCTGGGTATGCTTTAAGCATTACCTAACTTTGTTTAGAAAATCTGTTTTAAACTGAACTTGAATTCAGTTGTTATGTTTTTGTAGACCTCTCCATATTGCTGCACGTAACGGCTTAAAGATGGTGGTTGAAGAATTGCTGGCCAAAGGGGCATGTGTCCTAGCAGTAGATGAAAATGGTAAGTAAATAATATACTTTGACAGTCTTCAGTAGGACCCAACAGGTAATTTTACAACAGACCGAAGCAATAGACTTAAAAGGTGATGATAGACTTCATTGATGCTTTTATCCTTCCAAGAACAGACAATGAGTTGTGTGAGTACCTATTTAAAAACATAAAAAAGATACTATTTATTTTTCTTTAATCTAAAAATGTATTCTAAACATCACAGTGGTCCCTTTTACTGTTCATTTTGCATGTACTGTCAACAGCTAGTCTTTTTTAATGCTTGAGTGCAGTGGTAACTTGAATTTCCTAAACATGCAAGTGGCACCGGATAATTCTGACGCCTTGCAGAAGAATTAAGGATTATGCATTCAATCAGCGCATGTGTTAATGGGTAGGAAGAAAACCATCCACATATGTTTGAGTGTGTCCCAGTTCATTCTGAGATCAAACCTTGTGCTTGCCATTTATCTGACCTAATCCAAGAGGCAATTAAATTATTGTCGCTCATAAAATACATGAGTAGTTAATGAATTTAATAATTTTGTTTCAGACTTCAGTGAAGTCCTTCCCTAAACATTATATAGCCTATAGAGAGATGTGAGTCTAAAATTATAATTTTAGAAAATATCTTCCTGAAATAAGTTGTTCTTTCTTACAATACTAACTTAATGTCATTAATGTAACAATTTGGTACCTCCATCTTTCCATATCTGTAAAGTAACAATAATAATACTCACCTATCATTGCAAGACATTTGAAATCTATGGATGAAAAGAACTGAGTGGTGAGTATTTACTATAAACTAAATGCCACCTAGCTATACTTGCATGATTGAGTTCCACTGAAGCCATCTGACCCCAACCTCATTGTACAGATAGGGAACAGAAAAAGCAACCAGGCTAGGTTCTAATAACAGTTTTTATCCTTAAAAGTGTACATACAGATCCAGCTAATTTGTATGTAGGTAACAAATGAAAATGAAGTTTAAGTTTTATTCACATTTAGTTTTTCTAATTGTAGTTGTTTCTAGGAACAAGTTTAAAACAGAGTCATTTTACGCAGTTTAAACCAGAAACATTTAAGTACAATCTTTGTGTAAGTACAGCTCTGAAGAATATTAATGCTTGGAACTCAGTGGAAGAAGAAATACATTGACTGCAGTCAGTGCTTAACTGTGCACAGAACAGTACTCATGTTTTCCCACCAAATTCATGTATGCTTCAGGTGCTCTTGGATTACTTAAAGCAGCAGGTACCAGTAATGGTCACTGCCTCAGATTAGTTGTGCTGCAGCACTTAAGATTTAGCCAGCTGCCAAAGAATTTGTCAGCTCTGACCAAAGAGGAGGATTTGTTGGAAAGTGCTGGAGTACTGCACAGTAGCCTGTAAAATGTACAGACAGCAAGTGTAACGAGCACAGTGGCTTCCAAGGTTTGAGTAGGTGAAGAACTGCTTTAGGGGCAGCACTTGGACAGCAGCCAAGTTAAACTGCAGTGAAGACAAGCTTCTAATAGCTCCCCAGTCCTTCACTTTACTGACATTGAAATAATATTAGCTTTGTATTTAAAGTGTCATGTATTTTAAATGCCATGCTTGCTGAATACAGCAATTAATTCTTCTAACACAAGGTAAATTTGGGTAACTAAACATCCATGTAGTCATATCTGCTATCCATGTACCCTGTGCACTTTTATAACTTAATTCCTAAATAAACTACTCTCCGAGTTGAGTAGATACTCAGCTGATCAGTCTTTAAAATCATTTGCTTATTAAATCCAAATATTTTTACACCAATGTCTTTTATGTTCTAATGGAAGTCGTTGTTCTCAGAATGAGACTCATTCATACGCACAGAAACTGAAGCCAGTTTCTGTCCCTGTTGCTGTACCCCCCGTGTTCTGTATTCACCATACTGTCCGTGCTGTAGAATTGTGTTTAGCAAGTGCTTTTATTCAAATCGTGAAGTCTGTTTGCTGCCTGGTTTTAAAAAAATAGTGCTTGTTGTGGTCACGGTGATTTAAATGCCCCCCAGAGTGTGTATGTTCCCAGCATGTCTAATGTGAAATGAGTAACACCCCCGTTGCCTGGCATGACTGTAACCGGCCATACATCTCCCGCTCCGGTGTCCCTAGAGATGTATCTGAGGAATGCTCGGCACTGCCCCCGGTACCTCAGCACTAACCATTGCCTTGTCTGCGTTTGTGCCCAGGTCATACGCCAGCCCTGGCTTGTGCTCCTAACAAAGACGTGGCTGACTGCCTGGCACTCATTTTGGCTACCATGATGCCTTTTTCTCCTTCCAGTTCAGTGACGGCTTTCAACTTCGTTTGTTTTAAAAAAGACAATTTGGGCAGGACACATCTCTGCGATGGCTCCAGTATGGGTAGCATTAACTCTTACAATAAGCCCTTGAGTAATAACATAGGAACAGAGGATGGGTACAATGAAAATGATTCGGATTCTGAAACATTTTGACTCATTGGTATTCAAAAACTTCTTTTCATTATTATTTAATTTCAGCTTTATTTTTTGTCTTTTTAAAAAGCTTAAATCTCACAACTATATTCTTAACTATTATTCTTGACAAGTAGGTATTGAAAGATTTGTAGTGTTGATGAGAATCAAGCCTTCAAATAACAAAATTAGAGGGATTTACTGGAACATATTCCCGTTAGTGTTCTGCAGCTTTTCAGTTTCCTGATGTTTTCTTTAGGTCCAAAGTGCCCCTGTGGAAAGTCTCTACCTCTTATTTTAAGTAGAAAAAGAGAAAATGCCTTTTTTTTCTTTTTGACAGCACAAATAAACAGGGAACTGTTTGTGAAGAATTCTTTCATGTTTTAGCTGTACCTTTAGTAGACAAACATATTTCCAGCGTAGCCTTCAAAGATTAGAGCATCACCCCCTTCCTACGTTTGTCTGTTTCCTGCTTCCAGGGGCTCTGTTAATTAGATAATTTTTTTTTATACAAACCAAAGGTGAACTTGTAATCTTAAAACTGCCTGTATTACTTTTCTACAGGAAATGAAACCTTTTACATTCTGCCTGTATTAAGCACTTAAACATACAGAAGGCACTTTTTACAGTTCTTAGTTGCAGCACACAATTAAAAAAATGTAGTTGTTAACTCTTAAGGCCAAATTCTACTCATCTCACCATATTTTCCCATGGACACCACTTGTGTAAAATGAAAATCACTTGGCCCTTATTTTTTTTCAATTCAGCACAAACGTGTATGGTTTATTTGCACTACAGAATTAGGGTCATTAGATGTTTCTGTCACCTGAGCCATTAATCATGATTCCAGTATCAGAAAAAAAAGGGGAGGGGGGAGAAATCAAGTGTAGACAAAAGTGTATGTAAAAGTTTATAATGACTTGCCAACTTAAATGGATTTTTTGTTCCTTTTCTATGGTTAAATAACTTATTTTTACTGTAAACAGCATCAACTCTTAAAATACTTTTGCCAGTGTTTGGATTAACAGAGCAAAGGTAAAGCAATGAAAGCATAACACCAAAAGTTGAAATACCAAACACCAGAAAACATAGCAGTGTACTGTGCAGGGGATCAGAGATAACATGTTAAAAAGCCTATTGTCACCAGCTTTTAAAGCAATGTCAACTTTGTGAATATGTTTACTCCTTCTGCCAAAGTTTCTAGGTCAAATGGACCACAACCCTCCTCTGCAACAGATGTACAAAAGGAAGAATGAGACTTTGTAAACAAAAACAAAAAAACCCAAACAAAAAGTTATCCTGAACTAACCAGCTGTACCAAGAGGACCAAAATGCTTCAGTAATTAAATTGAAGACTTTGCTACTTTTATTTTTTTCTTCAAATGTGAGTGACATAATGAAGTATTTTTTCCTAAACCATAAAAATATAAACTTTTGAGGTAATTAGTAGTCTTGAGTGAATTTTACATTTTATGACGCAGGTTTCAAGTTGACATTTTTAACTGATGTGTTGACCACAGGTGGGGTTTTTTTCCAGACTAAAAAATATGTTCATATACTTTTAATGTAAATGTTTTTCTATTTATTTGAAATGAAACAAATGCCCAGGAAAAATAACTATGGCTTGTTCTCCTAGTTAGCATTTATGCATACTGTTTGGGACGGTGTGAAACAAAATGTGAATCTAGGCAAGAGTGATGGCCTGAGTAGCAAAAGGAAGAGTGGATGCACTTTGGGAGAGTGCCCATCTTCTTGTGTGGAATGCAAAGGTTGGGTCCACAGGCTTTGTTGGTAAAAAGCAGAAAGCAAAACACCTTCCCCTGTTTAAAGAGCGTAAGAAAGGGATCCAGCCCCTTGCCAGAGAGGTGAGAAAACACTGTAGAGCTGCAGTAGAGGGGAAAAGGTAGCACAGCATGGAGCCAAGGTGTTAACATTCCTGTGATTCATGCTCAGGTTGTCTGCAGGCCCAGTCTGTGCTGGGAAAGTGAGATGAGCTTCCTTGGTGCTTGCTTTTGGCAGTGGAAATGAAAAGGAAGGACTTACATTTTGCTTGCGATATTTTTAGCCATGTTCCACTTAATTGTTAAAAATCTATTGGCAGATTTCAGTTCCTTAATTAGGAAAGAAAATTTATATATTAATTTTATTTTGTCTTGTGAAAATTAAATATTTTTCCTTGAACGTTAACAATTTTCCGAAGTTTACAACAAAAAAAATCACAAGGGATAGTGTCTCTTTCAACTCTAGTTTCTGCAGTAGAATGACAGATCACCTGAAGCCCTGGTTTTCTCCTTAGAAATAGCACAAAATAATGTTTTAATGATTGATTTTTTTCAACAGTTTTCCTTTTTAAAGTTGCAGAATAGCAATAACCACCTTCCTTTAAGCACTGAAAATAAGAGGAGAGATCAATCATTAAAGTTTTCAGTGGTGCTTGTTCCAAAATAAATAGGAGTCCCAAATTTTGGATTCTTTATGTGGAATGATGGCATTGAAAACAAACAAATGGGAAATAGTTGCCACTTGTCTAACAGCAGGATTCTTATTTTAAGCAGAAATGTAGGGAGGCTCCTTGGCAAGATTAGCCATGTCTTACCCCGAAATACGGAAAGTTATCCCATTGTACATGAAATTACTTCATTAGGAGGAAACCAGCACTCTTTACAAAGAGTTGTTACATTATTTTAAGCGGCCATTTTAAAAGTTTCAGTATTTTTACTTGCTACCAGACAGAGTTAGGGAAATTACTTCTCTTTGCAATACCTCATAACTCTGGTAATCGTGTAGTGCAACAGCTCCTGCCTCTTAGTGATGGACACAGCATCCCAGAAGCAGAGGTGAATTATGCTGATCCTTCTAGGAACCAAATCTAACCTTTACCCATTATACACTTCTATGAGCTAACAGTGCTGTCAGTATGCACTATTCCAAAAATCATTGGAACATACACTGTTTGCCCCTTTAGGGCATTGCAAATGTGTTTTGAGTGTGCTGTATTGAGGGGGAAATCTGCCACGAGCGAGACACTTGGAAGTTCTCAGTGTTGGCCTGTCCCACGTCTCACGGGAGTCACCGGAATCCCTTTTTTTTTTTTATGTATGCTAGTACATTAATCTGTAATTTATCACATGTAGAAACATATGTGTAATTTAGGGCAGGTATTTAGGCATGGGAGTAATTTTACTCTTGTAAATAATCTCCTTGCCTTTCCGTGGACTTTTTTTACAAGAGTAATCATACATAATTGTTGCACTTAACCCTGGATCCTGCAGTTTATAGTACATGGACAACTTTTGTGTCTGCACCAAGCAAAGGGTATTTGGGGAGGGGCAGCTGCCTGCCCAGGTGTATTAGCAGGATCTTTTCATCCTGTATTTTAACCACAGCTGCAGGTGGAATCCATAGCAGGATGGGGTCCCAAGTCTCTCTCATAAATACTGAGTTACAACCTCCGGACTGCCTGAAATTGCTGTGAAATAGCTCAGGGGATTTCTGTTCATCGCTATTAAAAGGGCACCATAATGTGTTTGGTACTTTTATGCAGTAAACAACTGCCAGGTTATTGAATTAGAACAAACACATGAAATGAATTGTTTATCCATTGTACTGTTGAGAAACTTGGTTATGTATCTTGAGAATGATTTAAAAAAAATTGTGATTTTTATTCTTAGTCATGTAAGAAATATTAGAGTGCCTTTTTATATTTGTGTATAATGGAAATGTTTTGTGAAACTTGTCTTTTTTTTTCATTTGAGTGTTACAAAAGCAATATATTACCAGTAAATTTTCATTTCAGACCTTCTTTGAATGTATAAAGTGTTTCTTCTTTTCATATGTTCTACCTGCATTGAAATGAAAATTAATATGCTAAATTTCTATAGGAATAATGTATAACTTTTGCAGTGCTGAAAATGCTTTCTTATTACACAAAAATTAAACCTTAGGTCAGTGTTATAGGAAAGGGCGTTTTAAACTGGTGACAATCTGAGTGTGTGTATAAAATGTAATTTTATGCGTTTCTTATGCAGTGATCTACATATTAAAGCCAATATCTTATGTTTTGTAGGTTTTGTCTTATATTTTATGCTTTAGCATGTGCAATATATCTTTACAAACCATGGTGATACGCATCTGGTGCCAGTGTTATATTTTGCATAACATTTGTAATAAATAATATAAAATATTGTTTGATGGTTTCAGTGGGGTTTTGTCGGTATTGTTTGCTTTTGTAAATTGAAGTTTAAGGACTTGGGTAAATGTCACATACGAAATGAGGAAAAAAGTTAATTCGGTGAATGACTTGGAATTCAACCTGAATCTTCTCAAGCACAGTTTAATAACTTTTTCAACTACTGAATGCTGTATTAATGTAATAAAGAACCCTAACTGTAAACTACTCTCGCAATGCATTCAGATGGTTATTTTTACAAATAAAAATGGTACAAATACTGTTGGAAAACTGCGTAAATTTTGTTTCTTTTGACGGGGGAAGTGAAGAGGGAGGCTTAATATTTAGCAGTGAAGATGAAAGTGCAACTATATATGTAGGCACTTTGTACTTTTCCCTGGTATGTAAATACTCCACGCCTTAGGAAGCTGGTTTTTGTATTGCTTCCTCTGTAGACTGGGGGGGAGGAGCAATAACTTTTTTTGGGGAGGGTCAGGTAGTAAGTGCCTTACTATTGTGCTTTTCTGGTGAGCAATACCAGCAGTCCTGGGTGTGCCCTGCAGCGGGCTGGGGCAGCAGTTCCACAGGGAATAAAATGCAGCAGTGTGCCTAAAGCTAGTTAAAGATAGATACGAAGGTGTTAAATGTACCTAAATTAAAGCAAACACCACCACCACCACCCCCCCCAAAAAAAAAAAAAAGGGAAAGAGAAAGAAAACCAACACCAGTAACCACCATCAGCCACGCCTTTTACGTCGTGAGTGCCGGAGGCTTTATGGACGTTTATCACTGAACTGGGGTGCTTCGTACTCTCACCAGGGTAGGGTCCGTAGGAGCACCTGCCCGGGGGTGTGCGGGTTTACTTTCGGCCAGGTGAGCTGAGGGGGACGAGAGCAGGACTCCCCTCAGAGCCCCAGCCCGGCCGGCCGCGGCGAAGCGGCGCCGCCGCAGCGCTGACCCGCCCTCCCCATCATGGCGGACACACCTCCCCCGCGAGCCGCGACATGGCGGGCGGGCCCCTCAGCCCAGCGCTCGTCCGACCTCCCCAACATGGCGGCCGCCCCCGGCGCCGGCCAGGTTGTGGGGACCCCGCCCGCCCGCTCCGCCTCCGGGCGATGGCGCTCCCGCCCCGCCCCGCCCCGCCGTGCCTGTGCGCGGGCAGCCCGCGGAGAGCAGCGCTCCGCTCCGCGGGGCGCCATGGGGCGGGCTGGCCGCCGGCTGCCCGCGCTGGCAGCGCTTTTCTACGGGGCGCTGGCGGCGCTGGTGCTGCTGGGGGTGCGGGACGTGCTGTTCCTCTACGAGGAGAACCGGTGCAGCATGACCTACATGTACGAGTACCCCGAGTACCTGGTGAGTGCGGCGGCGTGTAACAGGTGGGACCCGCCGCGCCCGGGGCGTCGCCACCCGCCCCGCCGCGGCCGGAGCCGGGAGCTGGGAGGAGCCGGAGCCTGAGGCACAGCCCTGCCGCGCTCCCCGCGGGAAGGGAGAACTGCCCCAGCTCGGCGCTTCGCCGGCGAGCCGAGGCGGCCCCTGCGGGGCGGCGAGCGCTAAATGGGGCGCGGGCAGTGCGGGCTGGTGACGGGTCCATGCCCTGGCAGCAGGGGCTGCTGTGCCCGCGTCGTGTGGCGGTGCCCCTCGGGTGGGAAGAGCTGCCGGTGGGAAGAGCTGCCCACCTGTAACCAGCGGGGTTTCGTACTAGTACAAAACCTTCCCGCGTTCTAACCTGCAAACGCCTGTAGTTACCTGTAGCCGCGGTAAAACCCGTCAGAAGCTCATCCAAACGCTGACAAAGGAAGAGGCTGGGCCAGCTCCTCTGACAGCACTCACAACACTGACAGTGCCCAGGAGGCCGAGCCTTGCGCTTCTTGGCCCTCTTCGTCACTTTGTGGTGTGAAGCAATTAATGTGTCAAAAAAGCGCAAAACGGAGGTTTGAATATGTGTATTTCTCAAGGTAGTGAACAGTAGAGCAAAATCCTCTCTGTGAGCACTTCAGAGGTGGCATGTCCTGCCATGTATGGGAGAAGTTGTAAATCTCTCTGAGGTCCCTCTTGTTTTGCTAACAGAGACTTGTAGAAGTCTGTTTGAAAACCTGGGACCAGTTTGAGAGAGGGAACTGCTGCTGGAACATGTCTGTTTCCCAGACATGGTATTCTGACTTAACAGTGGGAGGATGTAAATATTTATTTGTAGGTTTGCTGCTAATGCTGCATGTAGTTGTTAGAAAACAGTTTCTAATAGTAGTTCTTACTACAGCATTTTCTGTCTTATTTAAAAGCATAATTTGTTGACTTCTAAACATTCATTTAATATTATCTATGTTGGAAAAAACATGGAGTATTCTAAATAATACTCTGAAGTAAGTTGCAAGCTGGCTGACATAGTAAAGAAGATCTAAAAGCAAAACTTTACTGCCTAAGTTGTTAACGAAGCAGGAAGTTAATTTTTGGATCTATTAACCTTCATTTGCTAACCTCGGCATAGTCACGTTAGCCTACAAAAGAGAAACTTGGTATAGCTACAAGGGTTGTTTTGTCAGTGCTGTAGGACAAATTTGTTTAAGCAGTTATGAATACTTAAATATTGCGCGACGAGTTTTCAGATCTCCTAGCAGCCAAAACCTACTTCAGCTTCAATCCGAAGCCAACCAACAGCAAGTTACTAGCAAAATCTGTGTCATATTATTGGCAGTTGTCTGAAATTCTTGTCAGCCACCACATGTCTTTTGTATTTACTCATTATGTCAGGGCTTAAACAAAGCATCTTTAGGCAGCTGTTGTGCTGGTAAGGAGTGCAAGGCTTAAAGGTAAGCAGTAGCTCCATGCAGGTGATGCAAGTCACCACTGGCTGTGTTGTCGCCCAGGATTTCTCTTTCCTCAATAATCACTTTCACTGTGTAGAAAACAGTACCTTGGGCTGGGGGAGAAATTGTGAACTGGTTTGGGTTTACTAAGGCATCATACTTTTCAAGCACCTCTTTCCTGCTGGAGCGGTTGTGTGTTTGATTTTTCATGTCTCTATAGTGCTGGCTTTGGTAGGAAATCACAGGGTAGGAGTTTCAGGTAGGAGGTACCTGTCCTTGCTTCCGGATTGGTATCATATTGCAAACCGAAGAGCTACTTGAACACTTAAGAAGTCTCATTTCTTTTGTGTCTGTCAGTGTGGGTTAGCTCACAGTCAGCCTAATGCTAAGTAATGGAATCACTTTAGATTTTATTTTTTGTACTGAATGATCTTTTTTTGTATGAGTTGTAGAACTGCAGTACTTGAATTTAATGTGTGCTTGTCCTGTACAGCTATACTTGGTAAGAGCTTCAGAAGTTAGTAATGAGGACTTTTTCACATAAACCTAATTTCTTTGGAAACCAGAGTGAAAAAATGAAGCCTGCATTGACACTGTAAAAAGTTACTGTAGCTCGCTACTACTGATTACATAAACCATGTCTTGGGAATTCAGAATTTAAATCCACTGTCATGAAACATGAAGGTCTGTTTTCCTTTGGAGTTAAGCATTGCCATTTTGTTTATAATATTTGAGCACTGTAATTTACCAACACCACACCCCCCCAGTATTTTGGTAGTACAGTTCTCATGGGGCGTGTGGGTTTTTGCTTTCGACATTGACCCAGAGAAGGACAGCTTGTGAATTTTATGTTACGTAAAAGCTTTTGAAAAGACAATGAACCAGGAAGATATGGTGGAAGAGCAGTTGGTTTGATCTGGCAGGAAGTCATATAAGCATATCTTGATGGCACTCTCAGTTCAGTAATGGAAAGTGATGAAGTTTTTTTTGCATCATTTTGAAAGTCTTTGAAAAAGGAGCAGCACAAAGGAATGACAATGGGGCAATGAGGTCAGTGAAGTTGGAAAGGCAAGATGATGAAGAAAAGGAAAAAAGGCCATTGAAAGGGTGATCTGAAGACATAAACCCTGAATGAAGCTTAACCTTTTTTGTTCACAGTGAAAGAATGAAACACGCTCTTTCTACTTCATTAATTAATTAATATAAATAAAACATTATAAATAATACATAGAGAATATAAATTTTAAATATAAATATTTCAAACACCCTAAGGAAAGGTTGCAAATAACCAAAATGTCAAATAATTTGAAGGCTAAGGGAGAAGGAAAACGGCCTTTAGCTGAGGAGAGACAGAAGAAAAGGGGAAGGGAAGGAGTGTGTGGACAGGAAATTAAAGCTAAATCACCTTTGTTGTAGATGCAGCTGAGAGAAATAATGAAGTATTTGAAATAGAGATGTTTCTATTTTGTGAAAACAATTAAGAAAGACTTTAGAAAAGATTTCTGATGTAAAACTGAGTTCAGATTTGACCTTATTCTGCAAAAGTTTTTCCTTAAATTGTAAATTACACCTTAATGCGTTTATTTTTTGTTGTCTTATTTGTCTCTCAATGGGTGTAACATAATTAATCAAATGTTGGAACGAGTATTTGCATTTATCAAAATTTTAAAAATCTGTATCTTAGAAATTCAGAGTTATAAACCAACCAACCTCCTCCAAGCAGGATTTAATTAAATGTCTTGTTGTTTACTACGTGTTTGGTTTAAAACGGCGTCACATGACTCTTAAGAGTCGTGACTTAATGGTCTAAGATTAATCCTGACCCAGCCCTCAGGTTCAAAGAGATTTTGTTCTTTTCTCTTTGGGAATCATAATCCTGTGAATAAGTTAAGTGATAGGTTAGGGGGTTAGCTGTATTCTTCTTGGCATTAATACAAGAAACATGGCCCTTTTTAAGATGACAACTGGCATGTAAATTGGACCCTGAGTTGTTATAAAACCAGGTGGTTTGTCACTAGGCCACAAAAACCAACTCCGAAAATGAAACAAACAGGAAAAGCACTGAAGTGTGAGTTGTTTTTTTCTGATGAGCCATATTGAGGTGGTTACTACTATTGTTTAAACTCCCATTGCAGATGACATCTCTGTAAAAATCACCTAAGAGAATTCACACAGTATCCATAATTTACCCTGACATAACAGGTGTCATCCGACAGTCACCTACATCAGCCTGTTCTCGAGATTTAGTTTCCTATCAGTGGCAGCAGCACATCCTTGTTCTCAGTTACCTTGTGTCGGAAAGGACTCCAGAGCAGGAATAATGAGGATCACTCACAAGCCCCAGTTTCTGGTCTCAGATTCTGCTGTCCTGGGAGAAGTGGTTGGGCTTTGGCATGACTTTTTTTTCCTTTCCACCTCTGTATTATAAGCTGGGTTTACTTTATGAATGTGCAGTTTGTTTCAAAGCTAGTTAAAGTTAATTGCTGTTTTGAGTAACTCATTCTGCACAGTAATATCTACTTGAACAATATACTTGATACTTTAATTAGTTTTTTTTAAAGCAAACCTCAGTTTTCATTCTGTATTCTTTAGACTATGACTTCAAACCATATGTAAAATATAAGCCAAATCATTTAAATGGCTCTATAACCACTATATTTTCTTGTTTGTAACACTGAAAACAAAGTATTTTCTTTTTAACTTTTACAATAGAAAATAAAATTACCCAAGAAAACAGCCAGACGATACCCAGCATATGAGCTCTATCTCTATGGGGAAGGGAACTACGCTGAAGAAAACAAAAATCTCCTATTGACAGGAATTCCAGTTCTTTTTCTTCCTGGGAATGCTGGCAGTTACAAACAAGGTAAGTGTTTAGCAAAGTTATAAGTATGTTACAAAAAAGGCTCTCACATTTATGCATTATTTAGTTTTCTGTTTGAAATACTATCAGCCAGAGTCATAATGATTGATTATGATATATTATGATATAGGTATCCTTGTTAGTCCATGTTTAATTTCAGACAGTCAAAATACATTATTTTTGTTTGAAATCAGTTAAATGTTTAAGCTATAATATTTCTCTGGAGCAAGACTTTAACCTTTGAAAGCCAGAAACAGTACAGTGCTGTAATATGGCAGCACCATACCCTTCCTGTACTTTTGTTTGCAAACATCCAGTTGGTTTTGATTTGAACAATGTTTTGTGCAGTTTATGACAAATAAAACAAGATCCGAATTTGCTTAGAAGAGACTGAACCCTCTTCATCTGTGATGTGAAGGAATTACATACTTTAGAAATAAGCAGCATCTTGTGGCTTGCCCTGTAGCTTCATTATTTCCTACTTCTGTATGTAGAGGTATTTTTTCCTCAACATCATCTTCTCACTTTACATACAGCCTGCTTTTGTTTCCCAGGTTATTCCCTCTTACACTTCTAGGCTCCAAATGAAAGGAAAGTAATAGTTTTAAAGCATTTTTGTTTTTCATTCCATTGTGAATACCAAAGCTAATAATTTGATGAACATGAAGTTTTGTGTTTCAGGGTTTACTATGGTATCTGCAATTCCTTCCAGACTGGGTTTGTCAGACTGTAATTTTTGTTCTCTAAAATGAGCTTTAAAACAGTAACACTCACTGTGTTGGCAAAACGGATGGATGTATGTGGGAAAACCACCATACTCTGAACCCTGATATCTTACTGTGATAACTTTTCCTTCTATTTGCACTGAACTTAAATTACCTCATTTCAGAGAACCTTTACAGAGTTTTCCATTTTTTGAGAACATACTCGCTTAGCTTATAACAACATAAAATATTTTACCAATTTGTACTTTTAGAAAACCCATACAGACTTCCAGGCACAATACCATCCGAAGAAGATTACAGACATAATGGTTATGAGAGATGCCATATGGACTTTTGTAATTGTGCATCAAGTATTGCAAATCTGTGAATTAATGCTGTCTCTAAAAACATGACAGTACATCACTAGGCAGTAAATAGAATGGTACTTTCAAGGCATGTTAAGAATCAAAAGGAAGTATCTGAAGAATAAACAAATTCAGTGAGTAGAAGTACTGCATTGAGCGGATACAGTGTGTTGCTTAAGGTTAGTAAATATTTAAATATATATTCTTTGAGAAACTGAGTTACAGAGACTAGCAATAAGTCAAATGTGCATTTTACAAAACCTTGTTAAAAAAAAATTATCAGTGCCTGAGAATATTTTTTGTTTTATTGTGGAATTTATGGAAATTCTTATTTTGTTCAGAATTTATTGTCAGATAGCACAATTTTATACTGTAGATAAATATCAATACTTAGATAAGCAGAGAAGGTGTTGCTATTGCAATTTTATATTAGTTTAAAATATATTCATGTTTGCTGAGCAATGCAGACAAAAGTGCTGCCTTTGCTGGACTTATTTTCATGAAATCACTTAGGTTAGAAAGGGCCTTTTAGATTATCAAGTCCAACCATTAACCCAGCACTGCCAAGCCCACTAGTAAACCATGTCCCTAAGGGCCATGTCTACACAGCTTTTAAATGCCTCCAGGGATGCTGAGACCACCACTGCCCTGGGCAGCCTGTTCTAATGCCTGCCTAAAGTTCCCTTTAGGGGAAGGAACTTTTCCTAAGATCAAGTCTAAACCTCCCTTGGTGCAACTTGAGGCCATTTCCTCTTGTCCTTTCACTTGGTACTTTGGAGAAGAGGCTGACCCCACCTCACTATGACTGCCTTCTGGGAAGTTTGGATGTGTTACTGGCACTTTTGAAACGTGAATTCATCATCTTCCATGGGTACTAAAATGAACTTTGTAAAATATACAAAATTCAGACTTTGAGTAAAAGATGATTTGGGAATGAACGTGAGATTGGGAGAATTGAGATCCTGGGTTCTGTTTTGCAATCTGTTGCACACTTGCCTTGTGATATTCTTGTGCAATATTCTTGTTGCTTTTACCGTGACCTCCAAGATATAAGGTTGTGATAAGATACTTGATCTTTTAAATACTTTTTAAGTATTTTCAAACCATTTTGAAGGTGGACTTATAGCTTATTAGCTATAGGTAGAGATGGACTACAAATCAGATTTATAATTTTCATCATGGTGATAATATCTGTTTGGGTGCTTGAATGTGCAAAGTACTTCATAAATATAACTGTGCCATTTCAAGAGCCTCTCTGAAATTTGTTTGATACCTTAATTTCTGTAGCAGACTTTTCTGAGAAGGAAGGTTCTGCAGTTCCCTCAATCTGTTGTACTCTAGGAGAATCTTGCTCCTGTGTGCTGGATTTGGGCACACCGTTCTGGCAATCATTAGTTATTTTATATACTTGTGTTTGGGACTTTCTCTTTTATTTTATTCTTTCCCTACCATGCATTTTTATTTTCAACTGTTACTGTTCCCATCCTGCCATGTCTCCATGGAAACTTGGGGACAATTCTGCTCTTGAAAGGCTGTATTAAATAGCAGCCAGGGTTAGACAGGGGAAACAGGTCAGAAGCAAGACCTTGTAAACTGAACATTTTCTCCCTCAAGGTTTTAGATGGAAAAGTGTCACATAGGGTTTGGTTTTGCAATCCCCCTATATGTATTTTGGTGTTATTTGGGAATGTTGTCTTAGAGTTGATGGTCTTCAAAGGAGTTTTAGGAAAGCCTAAATTCCTAGCAGGAGGAGTGCCTCTACAGTTGAAATCAAGAATGCTCAGTTTGCCTTCTTGTCCTGGTGGCAGTAAGAAGGTACAAATGAGATGAGAAAATAGCCCTTGGGTGGAGGAACACAATCCTTGATCCTTGTATAAATTTGTATTTGACATAAAATATCCTTGTAGGCAGTGGTAAGCTCAAAGGAGATTGTCTGCTTTTGGATGCCTTTTGTAAAGGGCTTGAGATGAACAGTGGATTTAATATAACATTTTTTCTTAATAGATTATATATTTATGTGTTTGTCTACTAAAGATAGTGCTACGCAGTGACTATTAGACTGTTCTAATTCATGTGGTTTCTTTTTCTAGTACGTTCTCTTGGCTCCATTGCACTTAGAAAAGCAGAAGATGTTGACTTCAAGTATCATTTTAATTTCTTCAGTGTCAACTTTAATGAGGAGTTGGTTGCATTGTATGGTGGTAGTCTGCAACGGCAGACCAAGTTTGTGCATGAATGCATAAAAGTAATTCTTAAGTTGTACAGGGTAAGTGGTGACATATGCTGAGTAATGTACTTGCATTTGGGAGTGGAATTCTGGGTGCCTTTTCTGCTGGAAAACTGAAGAGTGATGAATAAGGGAGGAAGACTTTATAGCGTGTGTAGATAATTGAAAGTGATAATAATGCAACAGAGATTTGCTTCTCCTTAACAGATTTTTATTGCTTGTGACAATCCCAGAGCTTTGGTTTGGTTCTGTGTTGTGTTTCTAAGTAAATACCTCCATACACGGTGTATGCTTTTTTCTAGTACATATGTAAACTTTCTCTAGCTTATTAAAATATTAATATAGCATTGCCTCAAATCTAGTTTTTGCTAGGAAAGTTCTTTGGTATACTTTGTTCCTAAGAGTCTCAGAGATTAAAATAAGCTTAAGTTTATTAAGTTTACACAGGGTACATAGTATTTCCTTTTGAGCCTGAAACTGAAATTAAGCACATTTTTTGAGATAGAAACTGAATTTATACTCATTTTGTAAATTTGTCAAGTTAATGTTATCCTTGAAAGGCCATAAGTTAATTTTGGGGGAAAAAAATCTCCAACTGATAACCATAGTTCGTTGTCAGACAAGTTTCTGATGTGTCTGATTGCTCTTTGCTTAAGGATGGAGAATTTGCACCGACCAGCGTTGCAATAGTAGGTCATTCCATGGGTGGTCTTGTTGCAAGAGCGTTGCTCACTCTGAAGAGTTTTAAGCCTGAACTTATAAACCTCCTGGTTACACAAGCCACACCTCATGTTGCACCTGTAATGCCTTTGGACAGATATCTTACTGGTGAGTGCTGCAGGTTATCTGATTACATCCTATTTCTTTATTGTTCCTCTCAAGCACTAATAGGTGAGATTCTTGCAAATCAACAGTAATGGGTGCTGCTTTCTTTACTGTAATTAATCTGTTCCTTTGTTACTCAGGTAGTTGTTTGAGAGCACCAGGATACTCAAAGAAAGTCAGGTGTTGTATTACATGGATTATGTGGACTTGAGTTTCTGTGCAAGGCCTGGAGCTCTCGATAATTTGTAATTTTAATAAGTTGCAGGTCATGTTACTAAATTTGTAAGCTCCCCAATGCATGATGTTTTTTCTTTCCTTTTTTTCCCCCTCTTTTAAAACTTGAGCTCTGTAATGGCTTTCTTTATCAAATTAATTGCCTAAATAGCGTAATTTTGGTAGAAGTTTGTAAATTTAATGTTTTTCATGCCCAAAGGTGTTGGGGGTAAGAATATTTAATATAGATATAATATTATATTTTATATAATGTATTTGCAGAAAAGGTCATATTTTCTCCTGACCTAAAAAACTGTGGCATAAAGATAAAGAATAATCATTATGCGTGTACTATACACTTCCTGAAAAAGCTAGATTTGATTAAACTGTACTGATTAAATATGTGCTTAGTGATAATTCTGCTGCTACATGTAGATACCGAGAGAAGGGGAAGAGATATTAATTTTCATTATTGTCTGTGACACCCAAGAGGAATGGATTATCTTTAGCTGCTGGATTTGATTTATTGTGCTTGTATTAATTCTCCCTCCTACGACTGATTTCAATGCAATGCTGCTTCCTTGCTGACTGTTTCTGGACCATGGCTGTCCTTCAGATAAATCTGTGGTTTGCTACTTTAACAATGTATGTGTTCAGCTGGTATAGAAGGTGTATCTGTCTTTCCTAACTGCTCCCTCCTTGGGGCTAAACCAATCATTTTCCTCTCTTATATGAATCAAAAGTGCTAATCAGAACTCAGAATCCTCTAGGGTTCAGAAACTTTTAGTTAAATGTTTATATTGCTTTTTTGTATATGAAATAGGCTTATGGGAAAATTGTGATTGATTTTAATATATTTTATAGATTTTTATACAGCTGTAAACAATCATTGGATGCTAAAGGCCCAAGATTTAAGAAATTTAACTACCCTTTCTGTGGCGGGAGGATTCAGAGATTACCAAGTTCGTTCAGGACTGGCTTTTCTACCGAGATTGAGTCAACATGACAGTGCCTTATCTGTTGTGGTAAAAAAGCAAACTATTTTTTTGGTTTTGCATGGAGCTATGTTAGATAGCCATTTGTGTAATGCATGTTTTGGTGTCTAATTACAGTCTCTATGTGCAGCATAGTGTATATAAATATGAAAATACTACACGTGAAAACACAAAGTAGATAGTATGTGGTTATAGGATCATAAATAGTTGATGCAGTGTAAATCTACCACTTGGTACCATTTCTTCTTACGACCTTCTTGCACTGTTTCAGCTTCAGAACTCAGGTTTTATTTCCCTGCATTTTTGCAAGAGATATGTGTGTAGAGACTGGCAGATGTGCAGCACAGAAGTTGAGTTCTTATTTGATTATAGAAAGAGAGCTCTAGCTTGGAGCCTTCTTTTTGTATTTATTGTTTTCCAAAGAATTTAGGAATTGAAAGGATGTAGAGGATCATCAAGTCTAGTCTTCTGCTTTTGCAGGCGTCTATCCTTTCAAAATTAATCAAGAGACATCAGAAAGTATTCAGGTTTGTCATTCCATCCCCTCTCCATCAACCTGTTCCCTACCTGTTCTCCCTCAGCATAGGGAGAAAATTTGTAATTTCTAACTTCCATTTACTGCACAAGCCAGTCTTTTAACGCATTTGTTCTGACATCAGCTTGAAATGTTATCTGAAATAGTTGTCATTCCCTTGGTGTTTACCTCCCTGTCTGCTGTGCAGAAAGCTGTCTATAAATAGTCTCAGCTCAGATCCTCCTAGGCTAAGAAGATTAACTCTGCATTCCCTTTGTCCTAGTAACCATTCTCTGCATCTGCTCCACTTTCATTTCTCTTGAGTGTTGGTGACCAGAATGTTGCATGAGATTCCATGAGTAGTGGTACCAGTTCTTTGTTTTCTTTTGGGGGCTGTGTTGTGGTTGTTCAGTTTGGTTTTTTTTCATCCCAGGTGTAATGCATTAGTGGTTCATAGCTTCAAGTTGTGCAGATAGGTGATGAGCTGCATTTGTAGGAGGTTTTTTTGATGTTGTTAGTCCCTAAAATGCGATATTTGCAATACACTTACACAAATGAATAGCTTCAGACTGTCCAGATCTTTCTGCATGGTGTTCTGATGCTTCTTTTTGTTGAGAATGCCCTTGGTTTTTCTACAGCAGCTTTTATTGGCATGCTTCTATTCCTGTGTGCCAGGATCAATTATTAAAATAGTAAGATTAGTCATAGAAGCAGTCTTTGAAGAAATTTTTGGTAAGTTTCCTCCACACCATAATTTGCCCTTTCACCATTAGTCTCTGCTATCTAACATAGATAATTTGGTTGTTTTGTTTTATAATTTCCACTTTACGAGTGCTTCATCGCTCGTAAGATCTTTGACTGAAGAAGTCATTCTATGGTACCCTAGGCCCTGAAACTCTTAAGATAAACACTGTTCTTTTTAATAATTGCACAAGTATTTAAATAAGGAGGGGAAAGACTTGCTTATAGTTTGAAAATGTTGAATATTAACAAAAGATTAACTTTTTTCTTTCCCCAAACAGAGCTCAGCTGTGCCTAGAGCTTGGGCCTCAACTGACCATCTCTCCATAGTGTGGTAAGTAATGGAACAGAGGTTAATTGACTGCCTGTGCATACCTCTGTTCTCTACTGTTATCACTTTATACCATATTTTAACTTCAGCATAATATTATGGTGATGTTTCTTCTGACCACTTTTATTACCCTGGACATTTCCTTTCTAGATTTAATTTTACTTCTTCTTTCTTCTAGGTGCAAAGAACTGATCCTGGCTACCATCAGAGCTTTATTTGATCTCATAGATGAAAATACAAGGCAGGTCTGTATATGTATTTACCCATCACACTTTCTTCTTTCATCCCAGAATGCTTAGTCAGGAGAAATATCTTCCTATTATACAGAAAACTCGTTTTTGATTATTCTAAGTCATGCTGAGAAAATTGTTGTCATTTTGTCCCAGTCACTGAAAAATTCTGTGACTTTGTTGTTTGACCAATGTGTCAGAAATAATTTGAGGTTTACTCAGTTTTCATTATTGACTTCTTGATGCTTTATAGCTGCTGGGGTATGGGCCAAACATTTCTTCTAATGCAGCAGGTTCAGTTGACCTTGCACCAGGATAAACAAATTTTTTTAGCTGTGTAGCTGTGAATGTGACCTCTCAGTGTGTGTTCAAGTCACCTTCTCTGACCAGTATACAAAAGGTGAAAAAGCATGTGTGCTGATCATAGTGACCAGCATACATCTCAGGTGTTTTTTTTTTTTTTGAAAAGCCACTTACAAAAATAGAATGCAAGTAAAGTACCTGCAAGTAAAGTACCTCCAGCTACCATTATTTATTGCTTTTCTAAATGAATATTCTACACCTTACTTTTTGAAAACTCTTGGAGAATCTCATATTGTACAATGTTATGCAGTAATTATCATGAATTGGAATTAAGGCCTAAAGGGTTGAAAATACATTAGAGCAGAGCCTCAGACATAGAAGAGGAAGGACTCCAGGTGTTCTTTTTGAGGCTGTTTGGGGCAGACTTCTCTAGTTTCTCATGTGTACTCATTTTCATGTGTGATTTAGAGAGTCAAAAAGGGGGTACAGTTGTTCTCTAGTTTACTGACTGTGCTGGAGGGTAAAAATTTTCAGAAATCATTACTAATGGCCACAAGTTTTGAAACAAAAATTAGTCCAGGAAAGTTTGTTTGGGGAAAAACAAAACCAAACCAATGAAACAAAAAAACAAACAAAAAAATCGCATCCCCAAACAAATGCAAATCCTGTTGTAGCTTTACAGCTGTTTGGATGTTTGAAATAGTCAGAAGAGATGTAGAGCAAGCTGGATTTGTGAACTGAGATTAGTAAATGTAAGTGTGAGAATTTTTCCTGAGCTCTGACACAAGTGTGTTATTTCAGGAAGAATGCATGTGTGTCTATAGAGAAACTTCAATAGAATGGTTTTTGTGTGTTAAGAGTAGGTGAGGATATAAAACTTCTGGAAGTTTTAGCTATAAACTTGTAGACTTTTTTTATGATGTGTAGACTTTCTGTATTGCACTGATGGCACTTTTCTGTTCAGGTTATTGAATTTAAAATAGAAAAGGTACTATGTCTTCTCACAATCTCTCCAGCCTTTCATCCACAAAACTATATTGTTTTTGTTAACTGTGATCATGTGATGATCTTAAATCATACACATTGGTAAAAATTTGATAATGTGCTCTTTTTTTTTAGATAACTGAGGATCCAAAGAAGAGAATGTCTGTACTGAATCACCACTTTGTAAGACACCCTGCAAAGATATTTGAGGAAAATCCTGAAGTTTTTACAGAACTCCCAGGTGTGCAGCAGTTTTCTTTTGAATAGGATTCAGTGATGCTCCTTTGTTATTAGTTAATCTTCTCACTAACAAAGTTTTGGAATACACTGTCATTCTTTAGACATTTGCTAAAATGATATACAGGATACAGACCTAAACGATCAGTTTGCTTTGGTTTTAGTAGTAAAGAGTTTAAAAGGGGTAGGAGCAAAAATCTGTCACTTTTATATAGCTTGAGTTCTGGAGGATGCACAGGAGTCATATTTATGCCAGGATGTCCAATAAAAAAAATCTCAGGGACTGGGAATAGCTGGATGTCAAAAATACAGTCTAATCTACTCTTACATCCCGTGCTTGCAAGAGGGATAGTAGGGATGCTATAGAGCTGTTATGTTAGTTTTGTGCTACTCATGGCAATCCTGAATATTCAGATCTGCCTCATCAATCACTTCCTTTTTGCCATGACCTGGCAGGGTAAGATGGACTGCACACCAAGGGTTTCCTTGCAAATTGCCTTCCTCAGAATGGTAGCTAAAAGTGAGAAATTTTGACTGTGTGGAGTCTTGGGAACTAAATACAACTTTAGTAGGGCTCAGCTTTATTCCTAGTTTTGCTGACCTGGGCTGAACCATTTTATGAAAACGATTTTATTTCAGGGATTTTCTCAATGTAAGATACTGCAGAAATACTAAAGTAGCTTGTACTTTGGCATCCAGATTTGGCCACCTTTCATCAGAAGGGATTTAGGCACTGGCATATACCAAAGTGAGTATGGAGTGGAAGACCACGAAAATGGTTAGTCCTGGGGCATAGGAAGCAGGGGAAAGAGACTGAGTTAACTGCAGTTTTTCACCCTAAAGAAAATGCTGAGGGGAATCCTGTTGCTGTCTTCAGCTACCTAAATGAAAGACTGGAGAGAAGATGAAGTTAGATTTTCCTTGGAGGTGAACAGTGACAATACAGTAGGCAGTAGAATCCTGTTGCAACAAGAGACATTCCAATTGGATGTTGGGAAAAAGTACTTCACCCAGGAAGGTGGTCAAACGAAGAGGTGTCCAGAGAGGTTGTGAAACTGATTTAGTTTGTTTGTTCACCTTTTTTGGGGTCAGTTTTTAGCAATTAGGAGGAATAAGTTTAAATTGGATTTCATGTTGGCACCTTCCTTATTTGTGCTGAGCTCTTGACACTTAGTGGAATTTCTGTGATGGGCTCGTTACTCTAGTTACATGGAAGAAAGGTATTAACCTTCTTGCATGACAATTGACATTGTTTGTACCTCTGATCTCTTCATTATTCTGTCTTACTCTTTTTCCCCAGACATATCTTTAAACTGCTACAGTTTTCTGTACGTGTTATTTACTTTATTGCTGATGTGCTTCTTCACAGCCTGTATCAGTTTTTAAAGGACTGACAGGAACAAAGACTGGGGCTGTGTCTGTAGTTGACTCAGCTTTAATCAACCACCCTGTAATTACATTAGTAACATTCAGTTTGTTTTGTTGCCTTTCAAGATCTGTAGGGTTTTTATTTTACAATTTGTATTTAATAATAAGATCTTAGGATTTTGCTGTTTCCTGTGAAATTGGTGATAACTGTTGCATGTCATTCTAAGCAGTAGCAATCCTCAATGTTGGTTAGAGCTTATAAAGTTTATGTCCATTTACAGATAAGAGATAAGACCTTGGTAATAAGTAAAATATAAGTTTTTGGATAAAAGGATAATAGTTCCTGCAGTGTGGCATATAAAAACATGGGGTTTTTTGTAGGAATTTTCATATGGATTACAGTCAAAGCCTCAAAATGGACTTATTCAGTTTACAATGTAAGTAATGTTTTTTCCTCATTGTGTTTTTATATTTTTGTTTTGTTTTGTTTAACTAATGAGCTTTTTTTTTCTTTTAAGGATTCTGATGGAAAATATTTCACATTTCCTCTTGCAAACCACAGAAAATCATACAGTCATGTTTACTGTGAAAATAGTATGTTGGTGAGAAAATACTTCTTTCATGTCTGGAGTTTGTTTATAAAGCTGTGGGGTTTTTTATTTATATTTGCTGCAGTTTTAAGACAGTTTAAAGGACAGTTGTTGAAATGCTGACATCCATTTACATTCACAACTTAATGCATTGTGTGAGATGTACTACCTGTTGTAGCATGTCACACTTGGTGTTCAAGATCTGAAACTTTCAATGCCACCTGAACCTCAAGTGTTTTATTTTTGACTCTTATGGTTAGCTCTAGATTGCTTGGTCCTTTACTTTAGTGCAGTTCTATATTGATGGTTTTGAATGAAGATGCTGTTTTTCAGTGCTGCCATGTTTTGCTACACTTCTAATTTGGGAAAGTTATTTATGGGTTTGCTTTCCCACAATACAATTAAAGTGAGTCTGCAAGGCTACAAATGTCTTTCACTAAGCAGTGGAAGTGAATGGAAGACAGATGAGGAAACAGCACCATCTCCGTTGTCTCCTATTGAGAGGAGACACCATAATGTGCAGCTCTTATATTTTTAGTTCAAGACACAGGCATTCAGCCAAAATTTTTTTAAATGCTTTTACAAGAATTAATTTAATCTCTTGGCAAACTGAAGGTGGATAAATATTCTTTTCAGAATTTACATATTTTAGATTAGTGGCAAGAATACCGATATACTTCCCTGTTCCATCCTGCCTGTCCCTGTTGCCACTCCTCCCCTTAGCAAATACCACCACTGGGAAAAATGATTGTCAGTCCTTGGTGCTTTTCTAATGGTCCTTCTCAGTGGCACTTCAGTGTTTACCTGTATGTTGTGATCTTAGTTGTTCTTTAATAAGATAACTTTGGATACAATGTCTTGAAGACAGGGTTAGTACAACTTGAGGAGGAGGAGGGAGGTACAAAACAATATCTGAGATCCTTGCATCATGGTGCTATTGCTTCAGAACAGTTAAATTCTCAAGGGAGGGAGCAGTAGAACATTAAATATCTGAAGTATTCCTCTACTACTTAAAAAAACCTTGAGAGGTTTCTTAAAGTTAGAAGAGATAAACCATGATATGTAAGATGGGTATTTTTTGAAGAGAAATTCTGAAAGCTTGTTTGCTTAACCTTGTATTTATTCATAACTAGAAATGGTGGCCAATTGAAGTTATTCAAAATGGTTCCTAGAAACCCCACCACTCAGTCTTATGCTTCACCTTTCCATCCTTGTAATTGTAATTGCAAGATCATGATATCAGACTTTTAATGGAGGATATCACTTGGTGTTAACACAGAAGTCTGACTTCATTGTGAAATGGAAAAAAGATAGGTGAATATTTTTCATTCTAAATAACTGAGGAAATCTGAGAGAGACTGTTTTTATAATCCTCTTCACTGTTATGCTTCAGCATTTAACATCCTTATGAGAGTTTGGTCACTAGTGATAGCTGCTGCAGACACACTAAATAGAAAAGGAGTGAGACAAAGGTGAAAGTTTGTTCTCTTTTTAGTAAGTTAATTGCACCAAGGTTCTGCTGCCAGAGACAGTTGCTGATATCTGGTATACTGAAATATTTAGCATGTAGAAATTTTGGAGATTATCAGCAGCTTTAATTCCTGCATTGTTTGGAGTAAAGAATTGGTATTTTCAATATATTTATAAATGCAGTCACATATATAGGTAATGTACTATTTTATGGTATTGACTTTACAGGACACAAGTAGTTGGATTTATGGCTGCATGAACAGTAATTCATCGATGTGGTGAGTATAAACAGTTCCTGTTCTTTATTCAAATAGATCTTGTGAGATTGTGTTTGAATTTAAAGCATATAAATATCCTTTGTAGGAAGGAAGAGATTGGGAAGTAAAATTGTAATCATAAAGAATTCATGCTTTCTTTTCACCAAGAGAACAGGAAAGACAGGTTTTCTCAAAATAGGTGATCTTTTTCTTCATTAAGTTGTATTTTTGACCTTCATAGCAGTGAGAAGTCGTTCTTGTTGCTCTCTTGTGGACGCTACATGCTGTGCTGGATTCCAAAATTGTGGGGCTTGTAGCATCTGGATGGTTCTGGAACCAGCACCTTTTAACATCCTTATTGGGCAACATGGACAGTGGGGTCAAGTGCACCCTCAGTAAATCTGCCAGCACCACCAAGCTGTGTGGCATGGTCAACATGCTGGAGGGATGGGATGCCATCCAGAGGGACTTGGACAGGCTTGAGGGGTGGACCCATGCAAACATCATGCAGTTCAAAAGGCCAAGTGCAAGGTCCTGCACCTGGGTCAGGGAAATCCCAACAAAAGTACAGGCTGGATGGTGAATGGATCGAGACAAACCTTGCGGGAAAGACTTGGGGGTGTTCATGGACAGGAGGTTCAAGATGACTCTGCAATGTGTGTTTGCAGCCCAGAAGGCCACCTATGTCCTGGGCTGCATCAAAAGCAGGGAGGTGATTCTTTCCCTCTACTCTGCTCTTGTGTGACCCCACCTGGAGTGCTGTATCCAGCTCTGGGTCCCCAAACACATGAAAAATGGTGACCTGTTGGAATGAGTCCAAAGGAGGGCCACTAAACTGTTTAGAGGGCTGGGCTGGACCACCTCTCCTATGAAGACAGGCTGAGAGAGTTGGTATGTTCAGCCTGGAGAAAAGAAGACTTCAGGGAGACCTTATAGCAGCCTTCCAGTACCTAAAGGGGGCCTACAAAAGAGCTGGAGGGGAACTCAATGTACTTACACACCATGTTAGAACTGCTGCAAGCTCTTCAGCAGCTAACAGAATTTTTGATTTATGTGGTATATTTTAGATGTTCCCATAGGAAGAATTGGTACTTCTGATGTTTCAAAGGTGATAATAAAACTGCATGTTAATTTAATGCCAGTGCTGTTTTAGCTCATGAAGAGTTTTCATTTTGTGTCTGAAGTTGCATGGCTGATAACAGCTACGTGTTTTTGTGTATGACAGAGTTGGAGCTTTGTTGAACTTGTTTTTACTAAACAAGATTTGCACTTTCTGAAATTATATAGTTTGATAAATTACTATGATAGCTAACTGCAGTACACCCAAACTTGTTCTCAATTTGAAATGTGAATCCAGAGAGAGAGGGGGGGAGAGAGAGAGAGAGAGAGAGAGAGAGAGAGAGAGAGAGAGAAGCTTGTATGTTAATCCCTTCCCACAATGTAGGGCCTGCATAATGAATATGCTCATCCTTTAATGTGCATGGATTTTTACAGCCTGGAAGCTACTGATCTGTCCTGGAGAGCTGAGTTACTTCCAACCACCAAGGTAAGCATTGTACATAATTTGTAGGAGGGAGAGCTGCTTTGGGGGGTAGTTGCAAGTCATAGGGGAAGATCTGTTCTGTTTACAGCATTGGAACATGCAGTTGTATTCCAGAGGAAGGGGTACAACAGGTAGAAAACTGGCAAGGGGCAAAGCTAAAGGGGTATGTTCAGTAATGGCTTTTTTTCTTTCCTTCTGTTTCTTTTTCCCTTTCCTTTTTGAGGTTGTAATGCTGAAACTTCAGGACTATCCTTCCTTGTCCCATATTGTCATTCAGGTACCAGCTGCAGTTGGCAATAAGGTAAAAAAATATGGCATGCAGAAATTGCTTACTTAGTGTGTTCAGCTAAAGTGAGTTTAATGTTCATCTGTGAGTGTATCTTCAGATAGTTGTGACAGGGACATCTTGAAGTTGAATTAGTAATACACAATGTTGGGGGTAAGCAAAGATAGAACAGAGATCACTTGTGAAATGTAATTGGCAAGTGCAAAGATGTTACAGTCTTGTGCTTGGTTTAGATCTGTTTTCAATATCCTGAATTGCAGTATACTTTGGGCTGTGAATTCTTCAAAGAGGATTCCAGAACAGTACAGCTTCCTGTGACACATCTTTTTTCATTTGGTAAGTATAGGATATTACTTTTGAAAGAAATGGAAAACTAATATTACTAACCTTTGGATAATAAATTTACCTAAAAATTTCATGTTGGAGGTTTTTGGGGGTTTGTTTTTCACTAAAGTTAATATTGCTTTTGTTAGTAACAGACAAAGAAATAAGAAATATGGGGGTTTTGACTAACAGATGTAAAAGCACATAGGTCTCCTGGAAAAAAAAATCTGAAGATGTAATGAGTTCTCAGATAATTTTATCTAATAAGTGAAAATATTACATCCTTTACAGGGCTTTCTTCAAGCAAAATTCTATTAAATTCAACTGGCTTACTTTACAATGTACAGCTCCAGCACTTCAACCAAGTAAGAATGCTCCTTAATTTTTAGAGCTAATGTAACCACTCTCAGGAGAATGTGACTAACTTATTTTTTTTTATTGTCTAGATATATCAAGCTTTCAAAATTTATATAGAGAGCCACTGCCAGTCAGTCAAAGGTAAATATACGTCTTCTAAAGTATAAATTTATAAAACAAATTCCTGGAAAGTTTCAAGACTGAAGCTGGTAGTAACTGAAGTCGTCTCATGCAGTGAGGTTTAGGCAGTAGTGTTATAATCTGCTCAAATGTCTCTGCTAATATCTCTCACTTCCCACTTTTTATTAAGAAGGATAGTTCAAAAAATTGAAAAATTAGTCCTCTGCTGTTTGTTTTTCTTACTTCTCAGCAAAGGGAAGTTGAACTTTCAGCAGGATTCTGCATTATGTTGAAAGTGTTCCTCAAGAAAAGTGCATTTGGCGACAATTTTTATTTGCTAATTATGGAACTCGAATTTGAATGCTGAGCTACATAAACTTAAACAGGATGGGTTGCTAAAGGACTCCGTTTAAAATAAAAGTGATGGATTTCACTAGATTAGGGTTTCAGTTTCATATTGAAATGCAGAAGTTTTCTCATAACTGTCAGTCCTTTGAACATCAATGTCTCTCACTGTCTTGTCCTGTAACAGCCTGAGTTAAAAAATGTCATTTTTGCTTCCTGCTAACTGCACTGATCTGCATTGCAATATCAATTGCAATGTAACTGCAAGCCCAGTGATTTGGTATGCCACCTTTGTTTTACTGGCATTGTAGTTTTTAGAGACAGTTGCCACATCTTGTTTGTAATTAATTTTATATTTTTTAATTCTCTTTTATTTCAGAAAGAAAACCTAGTGTTTACAGACTTCATATACCCTGGTCACATGAAGATTCAATAGTTGTAGCAAAGTAAGAAATTTAACAATTATAACTTACTTCTTGGGGTTTTTTTTGAGAATATTTACATCCTGTTGTAATTTTCTGATATGAGACAGTTTCTCCAGTCTTAACTGTATGGCTTCTGCGTCTTTACCTTTCTGACCTTGTTGACAAAGTTGTTTTGACTTTTTCTCAGAATAAGAATACCTAGTAACTGTTTGTGTAAGGGTTCTCACTGATTTTCTCAAAAAAGTTGAACCACCTGACTGTGTATTAGATGGCTGGAAAACTGTCTTCCTTGTTTATTTTAGAAACCTTAAGGATACCTCCCAATTTACCACCACCCCCATTTTCTAACAGCATAACACTTATAGGAAACTGAATTGTATTCTTGAGAATCTGTCCTTCCCATTCTTGTCCCTCAGCATATTCACCTGTTCTATGAGGCAGTGTGTTCCCTGAACTGGTGTGCTTTCCTTAGTGCTATGCCCTTGATAGTTCAGAGGAGAGTGCACTGAGGATTGAGAATGTTGTGGAGTTCTTTGTAATAAGATTAACAAGTTCCTTATACCATTTCGCTCATAGCTTGTGGTGACACTTGATGTACTAGATCTGCTTTGCACTTGTTGAAAACTAAGGCATGTTTGGCTTTTTTTTGGTTATAAGGGCAACAATTCCCATTTAAATTGCTGTTTCAGAATCCCGTCTCTTACTGAGATTTCTGCAAAGCTGCATATTGCTCAGCCTCAAAATGACAGCAGGGCTCCAGAGTTAAATATCTTCTCTTCCTCAGACTGTCAGTATGAAGTGAGTAATACAGTGTTATTTTATAGCTAGTTTGCATTGCTGTATAATTTATGCCTAATGTAGTTTTTTAAAACATGTAGCTAATTAATCAAAATAAATAACAAGCAAATCTAAAGATGGGCTGTCTGACCTTTTTGTAAATGTATTGTTACAAGTATTTTGCAACTGCAGAGTAGTATTGAAAGTTGGACTCTAAGCAAAACTTTAAAGCATTTGTTTTTAAAAAGTCAGTAGTAAGGTGGTGTACATTTTAGTTGTAGGATTGCTGTATTCTAATACTTGAGTTAGCTTCTTAAAAATTGAAGTATTTTGTACTTATGCTTACCATTGTATAAAATATTTGTTTTTTATCAAGGTAATTCTGAAGACGTCACTTCCACAGGTTCTTGGGCAAGTAAGAAAGCCTAAATTGTTTTTTATGTCAGTAACATCCATAGAAATGTTTACTTCTTCCCTTCTCTACTGTGGTGCTTCAGATTCCTTCGTGATGCCAAGAGGAGCACTAACTACTCAACGATCATTTCGCAACCTTGTCACTTGGCAGGGCACCCCATCTGGAAAAATGTCAGGCCTCAGTTTTCAGAGGATGAGAAAAGCACTCTAGCTCTAAAGAGCTGCTGTAAATGTGGAGCATTTCGCTTTGTGGTTAGCTCAATATCTCTAAAGGGATGACACTATAGGTCACTTTAACTTTCTTGTCTGATGAGTCAGTAGTGTTAAAACTTTAAAATACATTTGGCATCAATTAAAAGTCAGGGGGAAAAGTCTAAGTAGATCCATATGCTCCTTTTCAACAAATTTTCTTCGGTTATCAATGAAGAATACATTTCAACATGGGTATCAGTAAAAATAGACTAGCCATCTGCAGTTTCCTGGGTCTAAAAAGTAATTAATTTGCAAGCACCTAAGTGTAGTGCTGGAATATTACTGCCAAGGTTCTCTCTTTGAATGTATGCATTTATATGAACGACTTCTAATGTTGTTGTTATTTTAGAAGAATTTATGTGCTATTTGTATATTAATCATGACTCAGGAGACTGGAAGCCAATTAATACAGACATGTAATTGCTTCTAAAAATTCTTTGCCTAAAAACATATCTAACTATATGCAGATTTTGCTTGGAATGTGACCTTTTAATTTTTTGAAACTTATTTTACTGAAATGTATGATACTATATTTTTTTAATATTTGTCTTGACTGGGAAAAAATTGTTTATGATTTGGTCATTTATCAAAACATGTTTGATTAAGCCGTTTATAAGAGATTTTAGTATTTTCCACATGTAATATTAATTGCTAATGGAGTTTATAAAATACTTATGCATAAAATGGAGAAACTGTTTGAATCTTGTAAGAAATATTTTCTAATTGCATTATCATCTTGCCTTCATGATAATATTTATGTGTGTATTTTTTAATATATTTTTGTAGATAGTTATCCTTATATCCTTGTCTTTCAGATAGTAAGGTTCCATGCTGGTGCTTTTCCTGTCTATATTGTCTCTAATATTCTTCTTACTTATGGAGGACAATTGAGCACATTGAGATCAACAGGTAGCTTTCTAGAATTTTTTTTTTTTTCTGTCACAAGTGATTTTAGAGCAATTACTTAATCAATTTACCAATGTAAGACCAGCTAGTTGTGAATTTTTTAAGCTAAGTGTCATTCAACTTATGCAGATACTTGGATCTATGCTCTTCGGTTTTGGGTTTTGTTTGCTGGTAGGTCTCCAAGGTTGTGTTGTAGCAGAATATTTCCTTATCATTTTATTCTGCAATCCCTTCTTCATGAATTATTTGTGTTGCACAGTATTTTTGCATTAATAGAAGTCTACTTAAAAATACATTAAAAGGTTTAAAATATATTGTTAGTATGCAAAACCCACTTTATTTCTTGCACAAAGATGAGATTTGCAGAATAACATCGAGCCATGTCTTCAGACAAAATGCATTTTTATTAAATTCAGGTGGTGTTTGTAACAAATTCCATAATGTCTCTAGAAACTCTTGTGACTTATTACCTAATGTGAGTGATCCAGTGAATAAGGGCCTTGGTGATGAAGTATGCAGACTTGCAGTACTGTTACAAGACATGGTTATCTTTTCAAGTAAACTTTCAAACCGTTGTCTGAATTTATTTTTGTTGTGAATGATGTTTGTTAAAGTTCATGACAAAGTAGTAACCACAGATACTCTCTGTTCTTGATTCTAGGCCAGTGTTCAGACTTTTCCCTTGAACTAGTTAGGACAGCTAAGCCCTACAAAGTAGAACCTCTTATAAGCATTGTTGTGTTTCTGCAGGGGTGAGTCTGCATCATTTATTTATTTATTTATTTAAAACATTTTCAAAACCAGAAGTTTCAGTAAAACTATTGCTGGGGAGGAATATTATTTTATCTCTAGTTGTTGTGAACACCTGACTGGGATTTTGTTTGAAAGGCTGTAGTAGGAGGAATAGTTGATAGGTATCTTACTGTAACACAATTGGAAGTGATAAATAATACTGCTTTCATGTTTTTGGCAGGTTTAACTGGTTTAGAGAGATATGGGAATCACTGTCACTACCAGAGGTGGATGCTGCTGTACTGAGTAGTCAGGATGCATGGTTCCCCCTTGTGTCCCTGATTCTATTTCTTTTTGGGACAGGCATTGCCTACTGGAGTGCAGTATTTTTCTCTACGTCTCTGAGACTCTTCTCTTCATTATGGTTAACTCTGATCAGGTAAAACAGCATGATGTCATATAATTATGTTCTTTTAGATGACTTTAACCACCTCTGTTTCCTTCTGTGTGAATGTCTGGGCAGATTGAACTCTGCAATGTAGTTAATATGTGACTTTAGACATCTGGGTTTGTAAGTGTTAAGAACTAAAGGAATATGATGATTGCCTCCTATTCCTTATTCCCCATCTCCAAAAGAGAACATAAATGGATTTCTTGTTATCTTCACCAGCCGTTATAAAGGTTTTCAGTTTGGTTTTGAGGATAACTTATAGGAGAAGAGAAAGCAAATGAACTATTCCCTTTTCAGCAACTCAAGGAAAAAAGGTATATATTTAGCAAAGGGACTATAGTCTTAGAATCCATTCCTCATTAGTGATATTGGATCAACTGCATTAAATAATACAAGGAGGTTTCTAAAACAAAAACTTCTTGAACATTCATTTTACTCTGCAAGACTGTTTAATTATATAAGTATGTCTAAGAACACCAGAATGCTTTTGGTTGTACAGAAGAGTATTCAAATATGAAAGTGGTTTTAAAAATGAAAGGAAAATAAAGAGATTTTGAAAGAGTAAGTTAGTAAATTGGATGACATGCTTCTCTGAGGTTATAGTTTTCGTGGCTTGCGTGTTCTGACACAGATAACAGTCCTCATTTCCATTTGAGCCAAATTGTCTCCAGAAGGCTGGTTGGGATGCTCTTTAAGTAAATACCCACTAAATGATCTCTTTCTTCTTTTAATCACTAGCACTTCTGGTCTTACTTGACCAAATAATAGATGTAGGTTTGGCTATTTTTTCTCTGCCATTTTGTTTATAAATTACAGTGGATGTTTCAGTATTAGTTCTAAGTGACATATTAATGAATTTCTGAGTTTGAAGTTATTCCTATTAAATTTTTAAGGATTTTACCTCAGTTCCTACTCTTTTCATTAAAGCTTTTGATTTCTTGACCCTGAGAATGCCTTGGGCAGAGGCAGGAAAATAAGATTTTGTGTGACTACTTGTAAGTCAGCTGGTTCATTTTTAAATTCTAGTGCCTTACACAGTTCTAGTACCTAACATGGGTTTTGATCTACTCCTGAATTCCTTGCTAAAAACCTCAAAAATTATTTTCTATAAATCTCTCTGAAGTAGATAGCATTCACTTGAGTTTTGCTTAGTGTTCATTTGATAAGAAGACTTTTCTTGCAAAGTAGTTTATATAGCGGTTGTTAGATATGTTTAAATTTGTCTAACTTTATTTTTCCAGTGTTAAAGCAATATTCAGGAACATTTTTTTCTTTTCAGTCATTCAAAAAACAGAATTATTCTTTCATCTTTTTAGGTCTGATGTTGTTACAAAAATATAACAGTAATTTTATTTCTTTTTTTTTTTTTAGACCTACTGTACTGCAAAAAGATAAGTTGATTACACCTCGAAGACTCTGTGGGGTGTTATCTCTTGCTTTGGTTAGCTGGACAACTTGTGGTGCATTTGCTGTATTCCTTATTTATCTTCAATACTTGTTTAAGGTACGGAAAGGCTAAACATTCTCAATTTGTAACTGAATTGAAAAGTTTGTATGCTTTGAATGAACCCCATGTTAAAATCAAAAATCCAAATTACCATTTTTCATATATTAATGTTCTTATTCTCATACTTGAAATCGGTATTTTTTTAATTTAGTGGAGTGTAAACAAAAACTAATAACTCCTTTGAAGAAAAACTTTAACAAAGGGAGGACTTGAAATGATCTGTAGAATATTTTATACTTTTCATAAATCTTTATGGAGTAAAAGGAAGGAGGGTGGATATATTGAAGAATTAGGGATAGTCTTGTATGTCTAATCTGCTCCCTTGGGTAGTGCCACAAAGAGCCATATTTAGTCCCTGCCATTCAGTTTCCATGGTCTTCCTTGCATCAGAGCCTCTAACTCCTCTGATTCACCCTATAGTTATGTAGCTGTTAAATCAGCTGCTGTACTTGGCTCCTAGGGAAGCTGGGGAGCATGGATCTGGGAGTAGGGGCACAAAGCAGAGCAGCTTTGGTGGTCTGGAGCAGGCAAGTGGCAGCTGAGAGCACAGCCTGAGGAACAGCACTAACTCAAATTGAACTCCATGTGACATAAGGTTCTGTGAAGACTGTTCCCATGCTGACATAACTCCCCCTTCTGCAGTACATTTCTGACATGGAACTTCTCCTATATGACCTGTTTAGGTTTCTGCAGAAAGTAAAGTAGAAATAAATTAGCAGGAGGTGAGGAATATGCAGGTTTCCCACTCTGTCAAGCACAGTAGAAAGGGAGAAAGCAGAGCAGCCTATTTTCTCTCTGTGCTTGGAAATTCCTCCTTAATAGAGCACTTTGGATGCTGCTGATAAAGACAGGGAATTCTTGCACTGCAGCTCTCTTGGGGCCCTAAAATCATCTAGCTATAAAAAAAGAAGTAAAAATAATGTCCTTGTTTTTTTTTCTATACTACAGCTTTTTTGTGAAGAAACATTACTAAAAACTGAACCCTTTATCTTGCAGGTTATAAAACTGCATGTGAGTGTAAGAGCAGAACAAAACAAGCTCAACAGGGTAAGTCTGTATTCTTCTTCTGTTCCAAACTGACACCAAAAATTGTTTGGCAAACTTATGCATTATGAATTGGTAGTAATAGGTTGTGCTGTGATGACTGGATGAAACACAGTTAAAAAAGCCAGAAAAAGTTGTTGAAAGTTTTCCTTGGGTTTCTTCGAGTGGATTTTTTTGTGTGTTTCTTTTTCAGTCCTCTCCTTTCATTTTCATATAATTTTGTTTTGTTTCATTTGGGGGGGGTTCTGTCATTGGAAGTTAGTATCTGCCAACTCATTAGTTCATCTTTGCTATTTATTCCCACAGCTAATATTTTACTCCCAGTTACACTACCTCCTGTATCTTTTCTGTGAATGATCATCTGTGATTTTTCACCCACGTGCTTTATTACTCCTTTTATTCTGTTCTTCCCCCTTCCAGGAACTCCATTTCTTATCACTGCATTGGTGTCAGGGCATCTCCATGCTCCATTCTTTTCTTCCACAACATCTAAACTCATAGTGTATGAGAAATTTCTGGTTAAATTTAGATGCTTTAAAATTGAACTATCGAATTTCACTTTTGATGGCTTTTTGAGGCTTAAATTGCAAATTTTCTTCCTAATCAGAGCTGGTGTGATACTGTTAGGATTTTTTTTCTATCCTCTTTCCCCAGCATGGGTTCTTACAAGCCTGTGCACATTTTTGTGACTTTCTGTCTTTTATTTTCAGGATTCAGACCACTCAAAAGAACCTTCACAGAACTCCAGTATAAACACAGTCAAACCCCAGAGTTCGATGGACAGTGTTCCAGAAGCAAGCCAACCTCTTGCCAACAGTACAACAATTGCTGAAGCTGTTAACAGTCTGAAGATGCATGTTACAATCCTCAATTTATTCACTTGGATTGTGCTGCTCAACTTGCCATCTTTAATTTATTGGCTAAAAAATCTTAGGTAAATTCTTAAATTGTCACTATGGTGGAAGAAAAGAGTATGAACCTTTGAGGAGTATAAAAATTGGAAATGTTTCTCTTTACATTATTAGCTACCTTATAGTTTCAAATATTTCTGTTAATTGTTATTGTCTTCTCTCTGCAATCTGGTTTGTGCTGTGGTGGAAATAGGTGTTAAGGGAATCAGTGATATGTTAAAGAAAGTAGTGATTCAGAAATGATTTAAAATCAGACTCTGATGCTATATAGATTTCATGTATATTTGTTATCAGCACAAGCTTGTTCCCAATGTAGATATTATTTGGTAGCCTAATTTGGAAGTAACAAGCTTTTTAAACCATTTCTTTGCAGGTACAGTGTTAGACTTGAGCCTGATCCATGTAGATCTACAGCTATTATCATCGTATGCATTTTAGAAATTCTAATGAATTCAAGTACTTCTGAAGTGAAATCAAGGTACTATAGCCTAATCTTTGGTTTTGTTTTCCTGCTTCTTTGTTACTTACCATTTGTGTGGTAAAACTTAACTTATGCTGAACAGACCTGTAATTGTTCAGCCCATGTAGAGATTCAGGAACTCACGTGGTAAATCCGAAAGACCAGGTAAAATATATGCAAATTACCTCTAGTTCAGCTAAGTGGAGAAAATCCTTTGTATTTGCCACATAGAAATAAATTAGTCATGTGCTGTCTAAGCAGTTGATTGCATAACTACTTCTTACTGTGACTTTTTAATTCATGATTCATTGAATCCTTTCAAATGTTACAGAATACTAACACATGTAGCAATTATTGTCAAAGTTACAAAGAAAAGTGAATTCTAAAGCATTATAACTCCCCATATGGGAACACTTGTGGAAATGTAATGTGTTTTCTACTGGATTGAGAAGTTTTGAGCACTTGGTTTTGCTGAGAGATAGAGCATTTCTTGTCCAGATATGAAATTAGTGAATGCCTCAGGAATGACAGTGAATAATAACAAATGTCATTTAACCTCTTGATCAGTACCTGTTACCTCAAGTGATCTAAACCATTAAATCTTCCTTTGTTAGAGAACTTATTTCTAAATTAATATAGGAATATTTTAATGACATTTTACTACCCCTTTTGAGTAATTGCTCTTGCTTATGCATCAGTTGTTATTGCCCATTAGACCTAGTTGTTCAGTTTTAAAAATTAAAAAAGCCTTGAAATAGAAATTGTTTTGCAAAGGAAAGTGAAATATGGTATTTGTGTACCTTCTGTATGGATGGGCTACAAAAGTGGTAATTTTTGTCTCTGTACTCTTACAGTAAACTCTTGAAGATTGCAGCCAAAGTTCCCCTCCCTTTGTCTGTTGCGATGCTGGCCTTCGGACGACTGCATTTATACCGAGTGCCACACTTTGTAACCTTTTCTCTTCTCCTCCATGTGCTGTGCTGTGTCGTGTAATGTTCCTTCTACATAGGAAGGACAGTGCACTCAAGAAACTTGACACTGGAGACGGGGCAAATTTCAGCAAAGAAATGCCTAAATTAATACCATCAATTGTTTATGTTATGTGGGAAAGAGAACAGAACTGTGAATCCTTTATGAAAAATTCTGGTTCTGTTCATGTTGCATAGAAAGCTTTTCACAGTCTTTATTCCTGACTCTTAAAATCAAGTGATTTAACTGTGTGTAAGCACATAAATCATATCAGTGCAACATCTCAATATTCTGCCTTGTAGACACTTTGATATTTCACTGTATTGCTTTGTCGAAACAGACTTTTTTTTACTCACTGTGCCATACAGTGTGTATGCTCTGAACTTGCATCTCTTGCAGGTCTAAAGTATGCTGGTTAAAACTCAATACATTTCAAGCACACTGTGACTATCACAAAAACTACACAGCCAAGTATACTTTTAATTATTTTATGTACATTTAAAAGCTGCCACAGTTATGTCTAGACAAACTAGAATGTACTGCTTATATAGAACTGTTATTTCTATCAAATCATTTGTTCAATCAGTGTGATTTGAACATTTGTGAGATTATTAAAAGTCTTACACTTTTTACTTTTTGTGAGAGTGAGAAAACAACAGTATTCTATGTAGCTTTCTATTCAGGAAGGATACCAGCAGATTCATAAACAATTTGCTGTGATGTTGTTTTAAAACATTCAGTTTTCTCTGGCACTTTGAAATTAATCCTTGGACTTTGTCCATATGTAGAAGCTAGCAAACCTTGAGGTGTGGTGTGAGTTAAGGGTGCAGTTGCTGTACTGCACTGTTTCCAAGTAGACAAGGTAGGCTTTTTTGCTATTGTAAACAGAGAGTCAGCCATCTCCTAATAAATGCCCATACATGAAATGAATATGGAATAGTTACAATATTGTAAACTCCTGCCCTGCCATACAGTGCTGACTTCTGCATGTGGACAAACTCTTAGTAATAGTGGGAAATACTGACCATAATTATTAGCTCTGTATAAACTATTATCTTAGTGCCTAGATGCTACAGTGACTGCCATTTATAATAAAGCCTAAAATAGCTATGTGTAAGGAATTCTGTCCCCTGGGCATGTGTTTTGCCAACAGAAGAGATCTCAGTAGCTGTTAGGTTTAAGTGATGTATTGATTCTGTGTAGAGATGAGCCTACTCCTTGCTTCTGTGTTAGCTGTCTCTGCTATGGCTGAGATACCTGTTACCTTCATATGGAAATACCAGACCAGCTCAATCATCTTATAGGAATAAAGAGAGGAAGTCTACTGCTCACAGTCAATCAAGTATATTCTTGATATAGTAGTACAGCCAGCCTGACCCTTTAATTTAATTGTATCTCATTAATCTTGCCTAAAGTGCCTCAGTTAGTTCTAACGTGTTTTTAGGGTCCATTCATCTGAGCTGGCTGGAATGACTCAACTCACCCAGGGACTTTCCAGAATGAAGGACAAATTGAAGTAAGGATGTGTTTTGTTTGCTTATATCCAAATCAGCAGTTCAAGTTATTAGTAAGTCATTAAAACTGCTGTAACTGAGTAAGGCTATTGTAGTCAGCCAAACCACTGTCACTGTTATCAGTAATCTGTGTGCTGGTATTCTAGTCTTGACCTTTTTAAAAAAAGGTTAGATTATACATAGTGTTGTAAATCAGAAAAGTTATTTGAATTGATAATATCTTGATATTTTCTAATCAAATGTATGCTACAGTATATGTATATAAGAATTTGTGTGACTAAATATACTTGTAGTTAAATCCAACTCTTGGTTTAACTAAAAATTGCTGTTCAGTCATAGAAGAACAGAGTAGCTTTTCTACTTGCAAATGGCTGTGAATGAAAGATGGTGGCAGAACTGCATTAGGGCTGTCTGTGAAATGTGCAGGACCTGATTTCTGTGGAAGATGATTTTCCTTGACCTTCATGGTCCTTTTCACTTACTACTGTATTTTACTTCTGATTTTATATTGCCATCTTAATGGTCTCTTTATGCATTAATCCATTTGCTGGAATTGTTGGTGAAAAGTAATATTCAGAATGGGGAAAGCAAAGTCTCTGCATGTAGTAGCTTCCAAAATACACCACAATGTGAAACCTACTGAATTAAGGCAGCATAGAATAACACCAATTGTTTGAATTTAACTTTTTTTTTTTTAAGCTGGAATTCTATTGATAGTTATTAGTACTCTTCATAAAGAAAAGTTCCAGAATCTTGTATATATTCCTGCTTGACTTTCAGGTTGCAGGTAGGAATAGATATAATACTGAGTCTGAGATCCCAGAGGGCAAGGGTTTATCACATCTCCCTCAATGCTACCTTTTCTTAGAGATAGTTTACTTTTGATGGGGAAAGGAGGGGAAATCTTACTCCTACTTTGGATTCATATGCATTGTGTGCCATTTGATAGATTAAAATTGTTGTCAGAGATGTACATCTGGATTTTGCAGTGATCATGAACTGGACACCTTCAGCTGTTTGGCAGATTAGGAGTCTAATCCCAATTAGATCTTCTATATAATCAGTGGATGGTAATAGGATTAGAACAAGTCCAGAGAAAAACCTATCCCGTTCTAAGAGGATGAATTATCCTGCTTGCCATTCTGGGAGGGACTAGATTTTATAGCAGTCTAAAATTATTTTTCAGGTAAAATACAATGATTGTTTGTTACTTTTGGACAAGGAGCTTCTGTTAGGCAAATCTGTAGTTCTGCCACTGATCACAGTTACCATTTTTGCAGAAATGTAGACTAATCCAATATAAATACTTTTAATTGCATATATGAGGAGGTGTAAGTATTACTGAAATATCCTTTATTATGAATAGGGTGCATTTATAAACAGCTTTTGGCAAATACATTATAATACCTCTTATTACCATTAACTAAATTAAAATTCCAGTTTATTCTTCAAATTTTAGACTATGTAGACTGTGTGGGAGAAGATCAAGACACAAATTACCTTGTAAAGGTTTATACCTCGGGATGCATTCAAAATAAGAACTATTTATGTGGCTTTATTGTAGTATTTTTTATAAGCTATCAGAAGCAGAATGAGAACACAGGGCAAGAACTTAAAGTACTTTGGTACAGCATATATGTACAGCAGAATCTTTCTTTGGCAGGGGTAGATTTCACGAGAAGCTTTTAGTGATATCTTCATACCCTGAAATTACTCATGAAGTTTATAATCTTTTCTGGTTGATGTCAGCAAACGTGGTTCCTCATAGTCTTACCATGCTCAGTCACAGTACCTGCAGGTGTAGCAAACAGTTCAGAGGAGGTCTCCATGAGTCTGGTAAGGCAGGACTCACCTCTTCACTGGAATTACCAAATGTACCTTGAAATGAAGGAATGAATGTTGTCCAAAGGTGATATTTTTAGTTTTGATTTAAAGGTTGGTTGCAGTGTGTCACATTTCAGCATCCTGTTAAAAGGGGGTTGGGTTTTTTTGAGTTTTGGTGGGAGGGTTTTTTTTGGCATGTTTTATTTCCAAAAAACTTGCAATAAATGGAATTTAAATTAATATTATTTCCAGTATTTAGAGTTCTGCCCTGATTTTAGTTTTGAGTGAGCTAATTCACGTAGCAATTCATTACTGAATATAAATTTGCTAAGTTTTAAAAGAAACAGATGAATAACAACAAAACCCTAAACAGTGCAGTAGTAATATACTGCAGGAGTCATAGAGACTGCCTGCATGTCTAAGGGAATTTTTCATTAGCCTAATTGGACTATCTTTAAAGTCAGCGATTAATAAAATCAAATTTATTGACACTTAAAAAAACCCCAAAGCATTGCATATTTTGGTGTTTGATATGACAGCTAATTTTCCATGTGTTTGCAAGTTACAAGGTGATGACCTTGTTACTTGACTTTTTTCTGAAATCGGATACATTTGCTTCTAAGCTTTGACAGGACAGAATAAAGTCAATTATATGCCTGTCAATAAATGTTAACATTTGAGAAACTTTCATTCAAATCAAGTTTATTTCAATACAGTGACGAGTATGTTTAGACTTTATTTGCACTGAGAAAAATTTGCTGACCTTCAATACTCTGGGTTATGAAAATGTTTTTAGAAGCTGTTATAGTGTCTGTATACAGAATTGTATTGCTGTTTTAAGTCATTCAGCTACTAGAAAATTGTTGTTGTAAAACAGACTAAATTCTTAATGCTTATTTTTCATTTAATGGTGAATGTTTCTCACTTAATTTACAGCTTTGACATTTTGCATCTCTTTTTTTCTGGGAGATAATCAAGCTAGCTTTTATAAGCACTTAGCTTGGTACTGTGAAATATAAAATTTTCCTCACTGTTCCTTTAGGGGAGACCTACTTTTGTCACCAAAGCTCCCTGCTGCTGTTGTATACCCTCTAGGAAATGTGTGCCAATGAACGACAATTCAAAACTAATTCCTTTTTTATGTTAAAGTAAAATAGTTTTTCTGCCTTTTTTTTTAGAACCAGAACTTTAGGCTAGAATATTAGAATCCGTAAAATCTTAAAAAATTTATTTGAAAACCTTTTGCAAAGATTAAACTTTCTGATTTATATTGTTATTTATGGAAGAAGGTGTTCAATGCTTTTAATCAGCTCATCTATCCTCAAACTTAAATAAAAACTATACGTTTTGTCTTATTAATAAACATTAATGCTTTTAAAAATTAATGTTAAGCACTTAAGGAGAAAATTCCATAGCTCTTACTTAAGCAAATCTGCCCAGGACCTCCATTTTCAGGTCTGAGCACGTAACCGCCTCTAATATGTGCTTGTTGCCTTGAAGCATAAAAAACCTGAGGAGGGATGTTTTGACTTCAATTTTGCTTAAGATTTAGGGTTTCATTCTGCATTCTTAAAAGTAGACAGATTTTGCTACTCATGCTATCATAAACAAGCCTTGTAAGCATGGCCTCTCTACAGTTGTTGTGGTCTGGATTCTGTAGGAATTTGTGTGGTATCAGAGCTAATTTTGCTATGAAAACCAGGAATGGCACACAGAAACTTGTTCTTTTGTGGCACATCATTCCAGTTTCTCCTTCCATATGCAATTATCTTTGGTTTGCAGTGTCCTTCCCCTGTTCACAGAACATGGGGCACCATGGCTGGCCTGGTGAAGACACAGCAGCTGTCCTGCAGGCTGTTGTTCTAGTGAAATTTTGCCTGTTTGTTGAAATACCAGCCAAGACTCTTTTTTTCCCTTCAACTTTAATTTCAGAGTATATATATTAAGCATCAAATGTGCAAGTGTGTTGATGTTTAGTTTTACAAAAGGCTGAGTGCACTATTTTGGCATCAATTCAGGCTTCAGTATTTTCCACCTACATCACTTTGAGTGTGAACAGTATTTGAGACTGCAGCACCTGACAACTGAAGTATTTTACAGAAGTCTACAGGTAGTAGACAGGACACATATAATTAGAGTGCCAGACCAAAACTGAATTGTGAAATTCCTCACTGTGACTTTAAACTTGTAGCTTTCTAGAGATAAAAAAACAGGAAAAAAATACTGTGCCTTAAACCAGTAAATGAATACACTTTTAACTGTAGCCTGTGGACTTCTGTAGCCTTATATTCAATTTTTGAAGTTGACCAAAAATGTTTGTGTGGATCATACTGAAACTTGATTTGGGGAAAATACTTAATTATTTTGACCCCATTTTACACTTAGAGAAGTGAAGATTTATGACAAGTACAATATATTTTTGGTTTGGAATCACACCAACCAAAGTTAGAAAGCTTTAGCTAACCTTAATTTCTCAAATCTTTTGTTATGTAGAAAAGAAAAATAAGGAAAAGTAGTCTCAAATATTTGTCTCAACTTTGAAGTCTGTGTGTCAAATTTTTTGGAAACATTTTGTTCTTTATTTTCTTCAAAATTAGAAAAACCCCTCTAATTGTAGTTTAAGCAAAATACTGTATTAAACCGTTGAATATCAAAAATCTATGCTGGTGTGAGAAGAAAACTAGAAAGGGGTGAGATTAATTGTTTGTGTTAAGACTCCAGAAGTTTTCGATAATAAATTCACTTTTTAGGAAAAATATTCACATTTAAGTCCTTGAAAATTCATATATAAATTCCCCTTTTTTGGGAAAAAATTTATACATTGTTCTTCCTAATTCATTAAAGAAAACCAGAAATAGTCAAGATCTTAAAATGTTGTTTTCATACAGTAGAAGATTTCTTACATATATTTTTTTGATATGAAGAGCTAAGGAAAAGCCACTGCTGTCTTTCCTTATATGTCTCTTGAGGATTCTTTGTATGTTTTGAACAAACACCCACAAATTGTGACTTCTTCACCTTCCTGTGTTCGTACCATGTAACATGGGATCTTGGAAAATGATGCCATCTCAAAGCTTATTGTTGTACTGTGGGTATTTAGATATGCACACACAATGACTGCATGTCAGCAGATCACACTAGTTGTTTGAAGCAATACAAATCAAAGTTATTAACCTTCCTTTATTGACAACTACCTTGACTCTGGGTGCCACAATGCTGCTGATGCTGTGGCACACCAGATAACATGCAATTTTTGTGTCTTCTCTGCTACTTCCTTCTGTGTGTTCGTTTAGGACTCTTAAAACTCATTCTGGTCACCTAAGTTTTTCTTTCGTGATGATGTTTCAGTAATCCTGCTCACTGGTGATTTCCTAGCTACAGGAATGTTCTAGTATTAAAATTTATTGAGAGGGGAGAACTACCTTCGTGGCCTTTATATATGATGATAACTCGAGAAAAACTCTGTAACTTGATTCCCTGTCTACCTTTTAATTGTTTTTCCAGGCACAAAGACAGAAGGATGTTGGCAAAAATATCTGGTTTGGGTAATTAGAGGGGAGTTGTTTGTTTGGGTTTAAGAGGACTTAAAACTTGGAAGAACACATACATCATTTTTGGAAAAATCTATCAGAAGCAACCTGTCTTACATGATTTTAAGTCTTCCACTGTTTTCAGTTCTGACATAGCTACTGTCAACCTGGTGTTGTGTTGTACATGGAACTAACTCTTAATAATTACAGGTTTCTAGAGATGTTGACAGGGTCTTATCTGTAAATGTTTGAATGATGCTATAGTAAATTATTGTGCTTATTAAAATGTTTATAACCAAGTTGTTACAGGTCGTGCCATGCATCATAAACTTTGGCAAAGCCCTTGTCTTGTGAGATGCTCAGAAAACCTTGGAGAAGAGGTATTTTCAACTAATGTTGAAATTGCAGAAAACTGAAATCTCATAGTCTTTAAAAACTGTGCTTTTAGATACTGCTACTCTTTTGTTGTAGTTGAGGGCAACTTGATTGGGAACTACTCTGGGATATTCATGTTTTCCCAGTATGCAATGTATACTTCAAATTTTTTTATTTGTCTTTTTTTTACCTAAGTGTGCATGACTTAGAGTACATTGTATAGCACATCCCCTGCTAAATGAACATTTTTGTATGGTGTCCTAACGTGGTTGCATTAGTACAAATAGTTGCAATTCACAAAAAAGTGCCAGGTACCAGTCCTAGTCTGTAGAGTGTTGTGTGACCTGTACTTCTGTTGTACAAACACGCTAACGAGTGTTGTGATGAACGTTTGCCTTAGTCTTTGCTCAGGTACTCATGTGGAGCAGTCTGGTGCTTTTCCTTCTAACTTGTAATACTTGGAATTCTAAGCAGAAAATAAAAATAGCAAACAAAAGCCTTGTGGTTGGAGCAGTGCTTTAACAGATGCTTTTTTCACATGTCAAGTGGAATACAATAAAGATCATACTGGATGAAGCCTGTCTCAGTATCTTAACTTGAATATCTTAGGCTTGCTGTCATGAATGGGAAATGCAATAAAATTCAAAATGTTTGGTGAATAATACAGTTTACATAGAGCATCATATATGTAAAACTTCTTCTCACCTAAACTAATGCATTTTAAATTTCTACCTTTTTGAGGTAAATTGCATGGAACTGAACCAGCAATGCTATGAGCATTTTCAGCTTCAGGGCAATTTAATTCAAACATACATGAATATTACTTACTGTGCCATAAGGGCACAGAATTAGTATAGACACTCTGAAAAGATTTGATTTACTGAAGATGTATGTCAAGAAAACGTTATGCTTAAGTTGGGGTGCATTTAAAAGGCAGCACACTGACATCTGGCTTTGAAAGCATTTGTTAAACTTAGCTACTGTTCTCAAAGGAGGATGCAATTTTGTTCAATCAGTGTAAGTATACTAATAGTATTTTAATATGAATGTGCTCTGCTTATTTTTGACTTTCTCTGAAGGAAAGAACTGAAATTTAAAAAAACCCCAAACCCTGCACAGTAAAATGAGCCATAAGTCTGAACAGACTTTTAGCTCCAATAGTTTCTCAGATTTTTTAGCTGAGGAAGCAACAATACAAGCGTGTAAGGATTTTTTTTGTTTTTTTTAAAGACAGCTCACAGAAGATATATGCCAACTGAATCTCTTGCATATCTGCATACTTCATCAGTCACGCAGACTGCCTGAATTCCTGCAGTAATAAAACTCGTTTCAAATTTACAGATGACTTTGGTATGTTTTACTAACTGGATATACTGTGTATTCCCCAATTTGTTCTTTATAAAGAAATCAAAGGAATAAATTAATTGAGGGGAAAAAAGGGGCTGTTCTGGCTTTTTTTTCCCCTAACCTCTTCCTGAAGCTAAATAAGGAAATAAAATCTAATCCCAAACTGTAAACCATGCCTTTTCCACTTTCTGTCATTTTCTCTAGAGGAGCATATTTCTACTTCTGGCTGAAATAAGTATCTACCTAGAAAATCAATAAAGGAAGTTCCCTTACATTGGGTCCTTCCTATTTAGAAGTTATTCAGTTGCTACTGCTGTGTTCTTGATGAGTCCACTATCTGGAAGTTGGCTGTTATAAAAAGTAATTGATGGAGGTTTGATGGATTGTCTTTTTGAGGGCATGATTTTTTTTTTTTTTTATCCATATCTGCAGAATAATACACAAGCTGGATAAATTCTCTTGAATTTTTATATGCTGCTGCAGACATGAAAATAATACTGCTAGCATTTTGTTTGCTGTTTTGCTAATGATGTTTGGCTGTCCAAAACTTTGTCTTCTGGAAGGGTGATGGTAGGTTTTTGTTTTGCTTTCAAAATTTAAAACAAAAATGTAAAGCTTCTAGTCAGAAATAAACATCTATAATCTGGATTAAGATAATGATCAAAAATCTTTAGTTTTAACATGTCTATTTAGAGATATATTTTATGTGATACCTAATCAAGTATCATCTATATAGTGGAGGAAACAGTGTAGTGAAATTATAAACAGAAAATATGAGCAGCTCGGATATGAAGAATTCTGTGAAATAAGGCCAGGGTAAATTAGCATAGTCCTCCTTGTCTTAGTTTCTAGTCTGAGAGGAGGATATTAACTGCTGATAAAATCAGAGTAGGAAACCAATGCTTCCATTAAAAAGTTATAATTTTGGATATTGAAACAGACCTTACTTTTCTCTCTCTTTTTTTTCAGCATCAAGAAAATGATCCATATCTCATTTGCTTGAGAACCATTAGTCACCATTCTAGAGATATGGCTAATTACTTTTAATTAAAAATAATATTTTGATACAGCTCTGCTGTCTCTGCTGGAATTGTTTTAAACTTATTATGTTCTTACCACCAATTTTCTGCAATACGGCTTAGGAGGAATTTGTTCGATAGCAACATGTCTGAAGAGTATCAAGGATGAAATTCTCAAGGGTCTTTATGTCATGGATGGAAATGGAATCATTACTGTATTTTTGAGCTCCTGCTAACGTCATTGACACCCACCTACAGTCCACTAGAAATATAAGAGCAGAGATCAGTTTGTTCACAGATTACGGGCAGACTAACCAAGAAGGGGCAAGCCAGAGCCAAATTCACTGGTAAGCTTTATTTTAAATAATGTGAAAGGGTGAATTTTTTTTCTCCCCTTGGGTCAAGTTGTGAACTGTGTCCCTAGTATATTGTACCAGGGTATGTTGTTATTGCACTTATTAATATATGTAGTACAACTTCATTTAATGCGATTTTAAAGATTGAACTATCTGGATCTCGAGCCATTTTTTTGCTTCTTCTTGGAGCACACAGAGTTCTGATACTGTAGCTAATCAGCCACTGAAAATGGCTCTAATAACAAGTGCAAATTTACAAATGTAGTATTTTCTGTTAAATGTTCTACTAGTCCCTCAGTGTCTAAAAGTAGCTTTGGTATGGGAAACACTTCCTGAGAATAATTTGTTCTTCCTAGTCCCTTAGTACTAGAAAAAACAACAACAAAAAAAAAAGCTGGTAACTTTTTTACATGGACGTAATCTGCAATAGGCAGATTTTCCTTGGATTAGCATGGTTGGTTTATGTGTTACTAGTGACAGCTCTGTAGGATTTAAGGAGCATGTATGTTTGTCCTTCTTACAGACTACTCATCTCCAACATGTGGAAAGTGGTGCTCCTGGGTCTATACATAGTGTTAGCTCTGAGAGGATTGGCAAAGGGTGCTCCTTTCCAACCAGAAGAAAAATGGAAACCTCTAGATAACCCGAGAAACAGAGACCTGGTAAGGAAATGCTTCAAGAAAGAGAGATAAAGTATTATGTGGTTTTTTTTTTTTCTTGTTTTCCATCAAGAGACTTTTTATCTTCTAAATTTAAAGATAATAGGAGTCCATTAGATGAAATGTTAGCAACTGTGCACTTTGTATAGTCAATAACCATTTTTCAGTCAAGGTGTACCCTTAACTGACGAGACATTCTCAGTGTGCAGTAGTGCATAAAGCTTCCTTATATCTCCTTCCAGCAGTTTTAGTTTTTAAAAATGTATTTTGATTATACAACTACTTGTTTCATGAAACAGAAGAGGAATGATTACTATGTTTCTTTCAGATATGTACTCTGATTTCATGTTGTTTCATTAAATGGAAGTGCAAATCCATTTGCATCCAACATGTCATGAACAGTGACTAAAGATCTGAAAGTGAATTATAGCAAAGAAAATACCATTATGAGAACACTGACACAATCTTAAAAAGAATTTGTGAAGGAAAAAAAACTGTTTCCCATAGTTCTTCCTCACTGTTTTAGGAAGCATCAGTTTCTACTTTTAACTGTTTATAAGGGTACAATTCAAATCAGTTGCCTACTGTTGCTGACTCCTAGAGAAATGTTTAACAGAACTGTCCTGTTTCCTCTCAGCAAGGGTTTGGCTGTACCTGTTTTATGACGGGATACAGTTTGAATCCCCAGTGATTCAGTGGGAGCATAAAACAGCAGTTTGTGGTCTTTTGACTTCACATACAAGCCATGGATGGAGTGGGCATGTCTGAATTATGTTGCCTATACTGTATCAATTTATGATCAAAATGTAGAGGATTTCATTCCACAGAGGAACAAATATTACATCTAATTTGTGTCAGTAGAAATGATTACTCTCCATTGGTGATGCTCTCCTTATTTTCACGTATGCCATATGCTCAGTTTTTCAGAACGCTCCAGGCTTATTTTTCGGGCAGGGGGCTTGATCTCAGGAAGTTCCCAGCTACTGTCACTGTGAACAAGGAAGGACCAAGGCCTCTCATGTTCTACGCAGATCCAATTGCTTCTGCATTTGCAGATTACAAAGAAAGGAAAAATTCTTTTCCAAATCATTTCAAAGGCTGAAAGATGCTGTTGACCAAGGTAAAAGAGGAGGCCTCTTCCTCTGATGTTGTTACAGGTAACCAAGAGAAAGATTTGGATTCAAGTGATTCTTGCATCTGATTGAAGTGTAAAAACAACTACTTTTTTAGAAGGAACTAAAAATGTAGTACCTTAACTCTTGACTGAAATGGTTTTTAACTTCTTGAGTTAGAGATTTATGAGGTGTTTACTACTTAAATAAAATAACACATGGTTCTTGTGCAGACCTATATAGACCGTGCTTTTTTATTTTCTCTTTTTTTCTCCTCTCTTTCATGTGGAGAAGCATTCTGAAAATGTACAGGTAATAGGGAATGTAGATTTTATTTAAGTAATTGATACCAGTAAAATTATAAGTTGAGACTAATGGTTTCTTAGGCTATATGTGTATTAAGAAAATTAATTTAGACAAAAGATATTGTACTACCCAAGCATACATTATCTTCTACATCTTTGTCCATTGCTGTTTTCCTTATTTCTACTAAATTTCTACTTATTTCTACTTATTTCGACTAAAATTGAAGGTTGATAGAAGGATTGCACCTTATCCACATCTCTCCTTAAATGTAAAACAGTTGAACTGGGTTAAACTTGCATTATTAATACATCCAGCCTCAATTTATAGGAGGTACTTCTCAGCTATTTTATGTATGAATAACTATACTCTGTAACAAATAAGTATCTTTTTTGTATCTCCTTTTGAAAGTGAATATTGGCAATTCTGAGGAAAGGTAAATATTTGTTTTCCTCTGTTTTACAAATAGTTGAGGATTTCAGTAAGATTTGAATCTAAGCACTTTGGTGATTTACTCAGTATCTTAAAGAGCTTAATTTGTCATCAATACTCGGCCTAGGATTTCCATCTCTGCCTGCTTAACCACATTGCTCTTTGTAATCAAAAGTGAAGCCCCACTACTCTTACTATCATGAATCAGAATGAAGACTGCACTCAGATTTTAATACTAGGTTCTCTTTTTGCTGGGCTTTTATGCCAGGGGGAAAAAAAAAGCACCACAGATTGAATATTGTGCATGAAAAATAAATGAAAAGGGACTTTAGAAAGGATGCTGTAGCTCTACTATAAGTCACAGCAGCAGTGAGAAAGTGACTGGTGGAAGTAATTTGTCCTGCATAATTCAGGATGGTCACGGCCGTTCTTTTCAGTGTTCTGAACTGTTTTCTGGAAGCTGAGGTCTGCTGTGCTCAGTTAGGCTGTTTCAGCCAGTGTTACCAGGTCTTGGTTTGGATCAGACCTTGGTTGCATATAGATATTTCTGTATTTGTGTCATTTTTTTTTTTTTTTTGTCTTTTACAGGCTGTAGAACTTCACACGAAGTGATAACCTTCACAGCAAAATTTTACTGCTTTGACTTTTTAATTGTTACCTGATAGTTTAAAATGTTCTTCACTGTCACAGTTCCTACCTATGGAATGTGATGTCATACTGTAATTAGCATATATTCGGTCTCTTGACAAATGTTTGGCTGTTTGGCTGCTACTCAGCTGTGGGCTGAGTCGGCTGAGCAGAATTGTGTTTGAGTGTGAATAAACGAGGAGTGCAACAGAGTGCTTGCGGTTACTGCTAAGTGTCTTTGTGCAAAACTGAGAAATAAATGTTAGCTTTCAATTTATTAGAACTAGATATGTCCTAAGGTGTTTTGAGGCAATTTTTCAGATACGTTTTTGCTGAAAGCCCTTTCATTTCTCGGGTGGCTGAAGTGAACACTGGCCAGTGGCTGCTTGTGCCTCACCCCCAGCCCCGCACACCCGTTTCTGCCCCTGCCCCAGGCAATAAGTCACCTGCACCATCACCGTATCTGTAGATGGAGTTACAAAACCCCTTCTCCTGTAAAATGGTCCCCCATTTCTGAGGAAATAACCTCACACCTGCGCTGAGGTCGGTGACCTCACCCCCGGCCCCTCCGAGGCAGCGACCGCAGCAGCGGCACCGCCCGGAGCCTCCCGGGCGGGAGCCCCCGCGGCTCCCGGAGCCCCTCGGGATCGGGAGCCCCTTCGGCCTCCCCCGGCACTGGCGCCGGCCGGAACTCCAGTGTGCGGGTGCGGGCTGCAGCGGGCGCCATAGCGGGCGGGACGCGGTGCCCCTTGCACAGCGTTCCCCCGGAGCGGGTCGAGACGGGGCCATGTCGGGCTTCAGCCCGGAGCTGATCGAGTACCTGGAGGGCAAGATCTCCTTCGAGGAGTTCGAGCAGCGCCGGGAGGAGCGCAAGAGCCGCGAGAAGGTTAGTCTGCCCCGCCTGGCCGCTCCACGGCCCGGGCCGCCCCGTCCATGGCAGCACCGGGCAGGGCACGGACCGCTGCTCTGTGTGTGTATGGGGTCTGGCGCGAACTGCTGCCGAGCTCAGGCGGGGATAGTGGCCATGGAGCTGTGAACTGTGCACAAAGTACCGGGCACTAATTGCTACGGTGCTGGTAGCGCAGCCCTGCGGGTCCTGCCGGGGTGGGTCGGAGCGCCGGCCCTGGCAGAGCTCGGGCAGCACCGTCCGGCCCCGCGGTTAATCGGTGCTGCGGGTCGGAGCACGGAGCAGAAGCAGGGTGGGATATAAAATGTTCCAGTGTACACTGCTACGGCTCCCCCACCCTCTTCTGTGAGAAGTCTAAGGCAGAGGTGCAGTTTGGCTCCTCGTGTTTATTGTTTAGCTTCTTGGCAGCAGTAAAAGCAGGGAGGCACAGCTTTGTGTCTAAAAGTAAGCAGACGGTGGTATTAAGAGAAAATCTGTATGATTTATGGGACTGTTGCAATTTACTTTAACTTCATCTTTATGTCGAAATGCAACTGAATTTCTGTATTTCAAGAGCAAATTCAGCAGAACTCACCTGTGTTATCCTAGGGAAGGACTGGTGTTATCCTAGGGTAACATTCTTACGGGGTTAACAGGTGCTGTTTTGATATATTTCATTTTGTGTTTAAAAAGGCAGGCTTTTGGAAGGATTTGTCATACACTTCTAAGTTTGTTTTTTTTTAATATAGTCAACCATGTCATCTTACCTAATGCCAAATAAACAGTGGACTAATCTCTTCAGTCAAAAGTAATGTGATTACTGATTCATTTAACATTGATAAGAATATAAATATCTTGAAAGCGAGTAGTGCTGGATTTTGTTCACTTAAAAATACAGCACTTATTCCACCTGTTTCACTAGCAGTGCATGAAAACCCATGGTCTAAATGATAATTGTAAATATTAGGGGAAATAAGAATAGGTCATACGGTAAAGCTGGTAACTAATATTGTTGGTGTGTGTAGGATGGGGGAAATGCGTCTGCTGAGGAAAATGACGAAGATGTGGAGGCTCCATCTTCATCCAAAAAAGCATCTGCGAAGTCCCAAAGTCAGGATGAAGCTGATGGTATATGTTAACATAATAATTCTTATTTAAAAAGTCTTTGAAAGCATTTGCTCTTCAGTAACTGACTTTTTATAAAACCTGGCTCCACTTTTCTCCTTCTGGCTTCTTAACTGTATGGTCTCAATTATTTACTCTCTCCAAAGTTACAAATAAATTGAACTTTTTAGCTGATCTCAGGAAGTCTTTTCTGGTTTGTGTTGACTTTTTTTTTGGTGTTCATATCTTTGCTAGTCTTCTGCTGAGATTTGACTTTTTCCAGAGTATTCTGTGTGAGTGTTGCCTTCTTCCATTGTCAACCAAAGTGAAACAAAATAGCTGTAAGGAGGAGATTATTTATTTCTCTTTCTTTTGGGTTCTTTTCTTTTGCTCAGTTATGCTTTGGCCTTTTTGGAGTGCCAATGATTATTTATCTTCTTATTTTCTGCTGGCTATTCCTAGCTACAGATTCCCTTGCTGGCTTTCTTTGTGTGGTTTACTGAAATATCTTCTGAGTGTCTTTAGCAGAATAAGCTTAACTTTCTGGAGTTCTTACACAGTGAAAGGACTTGCAGGAAGTGGTAGGTGCAGCACTTCTCACTGCAGTTTGCATCAGTGCTTGTTGATCCCATGCCTCAGGTTCTGGATTTGAGCTTGGGATCCAGAGTGCTGCAGTCTGTTTCAGACACCTTCTCTTCAGAAGCTGTACTCTGGTTGGGGCATAGTCTTGTGGGATTGCCAAGGCTGTGAGATAGCAGAGTGCAATTTGGATCCCTTTGTGTTGGTTCTTAGCTTCCTCTTGCTATTTTCACTGCAAATTCTCATCCTTCTGTTTAAGTTTGTTTTGTTGGATTTTTTCCTTTTCTTAAATTTAGAAAATAGACCTTAAATTGTCCCACCTAAAAGGTGTGTCAGTGGTACCTCAGTTTTGAAAGTATGGCCAGACCTCATCCTAGAAGCACATAAAATGAACACTGAAGTGTGGTCAGAGCCAGATATCTGTGGTTCCTTATTGACCCCTTCCTTTTGCTCATATCTCTGAAATACTTCCAAGCTGCTCTGCTCTGCTCTGTATTCCACCTCTGTATTCCCATATTTTTTTAATGCACATCATCTTTATCTAAGAAAAAGATATCCTCATAGGTTTGTGTGATAGTTTTACTTCTGCTCTTACTACAGAGAACACAGAAGTGTCAAGAGCAAGGAAACATTGATAATAGTTATCACTATTTAAGGAGTTGGTATTAGAATCAGACCTAAGATATTCAGAAGAATAAAAAATGTTAGATAAAAAAATATTAGGTAAGGTCATTGTTAAGGTCACTTTTGATACCCAGATCTTCAGATGTAATCTGCTGCAATCTTCAGATGATTCCTGCAGCCAAGGATACTGAAATAAAAGGGAAATTAAATTAATAATTGAGGCTTTTTTTCAGATGGAGGGAGGAGGGAGAAAAATCTTGATTTTTAGATGCTTGATATCCAAGTCAGAATAAAAATAATTGAACATATCCAAGTCAGAAAAAAAAAAAAAGAAGAAAAAACCAACCATAAACTCAGGTGTAGTCCCCAGTTCCCTCTTCTGTATAGGCAATACATGATAGATTTGTTTTTCAGTCTCAACTTGATACTGTGATTATTCTTTCATCAAATCTTTAGGTGCCCAGTCCCCCAGTTGAAACGTTTGAACCCTGCATATTTGGGTGTTTTGCATGTAGAGCTGTGGTCAGTTATAACCCTGGGCTAACTTAGTAATGAGAAGTTGTAAATAAAAAATGTGAAAATTTAAAAAATTGTATACTTTAAGCATATTTATTTGGGTTACATTGCATCATTTTCTTACTTATTTTAAGAATTCTGTTATTTTTCTAGAGAAATGTGAATAATCTGGATTTTGCATTAACACATGTTAAAAGGTACTTATTGTCATGGATGGAATAGTCACAAGATCTTGTTTTAAATCACTTCTAAAAATTGGTTGCTGCATTTTTGTGTAGTAGAATTATCTGTTCATTTATAGCCTCTTCAGCTGAAAAGCTTTATTCCAGCCAGCCAGCTTGGTGCTTGAAAATTAATATGCTTCTCTTGGATGGATTGAGAAAAATGTTGAATAAACTGTTGCTTCATTCTTTGTGTTCCTCTGTGCTTTCATTTCAAAAATCCAAAAAATGTTAGAGGCTGGGGTATACTGAGCATTGGTAATGAATAATGCAGAGTTTTAAAACCACAGAGGCTCTTAATAGTTTTTCTTCATTTCTGCAGGCAGCATTCTTACAGAATAGCTGCTTCAAGTGGGCTGTTGTTTTCTCTGCACTTGTCCTGATAAGCAGCTTGTACTCTTGATTATATCATAGACCTTTTTTGCTTCTTTCTCAACCAGGAGAAACATCAGATGGTGTCAGTAAATCTGTTCATCGGGTCTTCGCATCCATGATTGGGGAAAATGAAGAGGAGGAGGAAGAGGAAGAGGAAGAAGAAGAAGAAGAAGAAGAGGAACAAACTACTGAGCAGCCGACAGCTGGAGATGTTTTTGTTTTGGAGATGGTACTTAATCGAGAGACCAAGAAAATGATGAAAGCAAGTATTTAAACTTTCATGTACCTTCCCTGTATCTCCTGACCATGCTGCATAAATGGCAGATTTGTGTGATTTTAGCTACTTGCTAAGAAATTTGTCTGGAAGCAGTCCCACATAGGATACCTCTGCTTATGCTGGTTTTTGTTATGCTGTCTTTGTTTTTAAAAAAAATTACTGTAGGTTACTGTTTGAAAACTTTCAAAAATCATGAAACCAGTTTTTCCAGTGTCAGGATTCCAGTGTTTATATTAGGTATCAGAGTTACTCTGTCAGCTATGAAAATTTGAAAATCTTTCGGTCGGTCACTTAATATCACTAGTACTTAAATAACCTGTTATTAGGTTTTCTTAAGCACAAGTGTGACTGATGTCTCCTGAATTTGGTCACAGCTTAAACTTTGGAAGAAGTAATGTCCCTTTTCCATTTAGGAGAAAAGACCTCGCAGCAAACTTCCTCGTGCCTTGAGGGGTCTGATGGGAGAGGCCAACATCAGGTTTGCTCGAGGAGAGCGCGAGGAGGCCATTCTGATGTGCATGGAAATCATTCGGCAAGGTGTGTCACACTGGGAAAACTGTTGGGCTTCAAGGGTGGGCTGAAATCTCTGTGTGCATGAGGGAATTCAGTGGGGCTTCTCTGAAGATGAAAATAATCACTATAAGGAAAGTCAGTGTATAAGTAGTATGGAATTAAGAATATGTGGTGCATTTCCTTTTTGTTTTGCTTATGAAAAGAAACCAGCATCCTAGTTCTGCAGAGGCCTGGGCCTTTGATTAGCTTTACACTTTGCTTTTATTGTCTTTGTAGATGCAAGGGATAAACATCAGCATGACTTAGTGTAGAATAATTCTGTAAACGGTTGTTGTTAGATTTTAGATTCAGTCAGACTATTTAATAATTTACAGGAAAGAATCAGAAACTTGTCTGTGAGTGTTTCCTGAATTTAAACAGACCAGTGTGGATGTTTCATGTAATTCTGATATCTATTGTTTGCAGAAAGGCAAGTTATTTTTTTCCAAGATGGTTTTAAAACAATAGATCTTAGTTATTCTTTGTCTTTTCACAGCTCCTCTTGCTCATGAGCCATTTTCCACTCTTGCCATGATCTATGAAGACCAAGGTGATATGGAGAAGTCACTACAGTTTGAACTGATTGCAGCTCACTTAAATCCTAGTGATACCGAGGAGTGGGTTAGACTGGCAGAAATGTCGCTGGAACAGGACAATATTAAACAGGCTGTTTTTTGCTACACAAAAGGTATTGTGGCAACAATTTTAATAGTTTTAAAATTAATGCTAGATGCTAATGGCGGTAATTTTGTTTTCTTCTGCTTTCTAGTTTAGTTTGCTTCAGTGTGCTAAGATTCTGGTGCCTCTGTCCCACTTTGGTAAAAGATTAGTGAATCTGTAATATAGGATGTCCTTTTTTTTACAAAACCCCTGTGCGTGTCCGTTGACATTCATCAGGGAAATGAATGTGAAATCCACTGTTGCCTTTTCCTAAACTAGGCTACTGTTATGCTGCTGCTTCTTCCTGTAGCTCTGAAATATGACCCCACCAATGTGCGTTACCTGTGGGAGAGATCCAGCCTGTATGAGCAGCTGGGGGAACACAAGATGGCCATGGACGGCTACCGGCGCATTTTGAACCTCCTCTCTCCCTCTGATGGGGAGCGATTCATGCAGTTGGCCAGAGACATGGCAAAGTGAGTTGGATTAAGAAGTACTGTGATCTGGTTGTCCAGAGTTTCTCAAAAGCTGTTATTAATAAGCTCCACAGCTGATTCAAGCTTAGAAGTGTTGCATTCTCTTAGAGTAAGAGAATAAAATGCAAATACTGAGTACCAGATAAATGCCAGTAGTATACAATTATATACAAATGCAGTACATTGGAATTCGTATAAAAACACTAGAGACCTGGAAACTTATTGCCAGCAAATTTGAATGAAGCAAAGTGTTCAGTCTGAAATACAAACCATCTGCAACAGAATATGGTTTATATGTCGTTTGTGATTTGTTTCTGGAGCAAGTAGAAATATGTCTACTCCCTTTTTCTAATAATGAGAGCTGAGCAAGTCATAGAAGCTTGCCTAAGGCAGAGAAAGCTTGTGGTTAAAGTGTGTAGCTTTCACAGTAATTTTTACTAAGTTATATTCTGCTTTGTATCTCAGCTTCCTCATGCATAATGTGTAGAAAGCTATTATTGGCCTATTTCAAAACAGTTTAGGTCTTTTGATCTTCATGGTTGTGAAATGCACCAAAAAATGCAAGGATGTGTGTTATAACAATATTATTGAAGGTTTTTTCTGAAACCAGGTTAATGTGGTACATTATTGATGCCTGGCTCGAGGTGGGAGAGATTGTGATGAAAAGTCCTGTAATGTCATAATATACATAGGAGAAAAAAATGGTAATTATTTGAAATATGTAAAAATTGTCAACACTTGTAAGGAAAGGAAAAACAGCCGCTTTCTCACTGTCTTATTTAACTTATTCTTGCTAATGAAAATATTGCCTAATAGGCAAAAATTAAAGAGGTATGAAAATCCTTTTGCTACTGTTCAAAGTGCATATTGTCAGTTACCTCAAATACTTAGTATCTCACCTCTGTGTTTTATAGGAGTTATTATGAAGCCAATGATGTGACCTCTGCTATTGAGATAGTAGAAGAGGCCTTTGCCAAACACCACAGCCTTGTCTCCATGGAAGATGTCAACATTGCAGCTGAACTGTACATTTCTTCCAAGCAGTACGACAAAGCTTTGGCGGTACGGAGAGTTAAATGCATTCGTGTGTCACGTTCAGCACCTCTTGCCAGTCAGAACAGTCAGTTTATGTTCCTGTAGAAGCTTAAATATGGTCATGCTTCTGTAATGATAGGGCTGATTGGATACAGATTGCTTGCTACTAGTTGTGTAGTAATTAGCATTTAAGCTAATGGCTTGATTTAATAAGTCGGAGGCTGATAGATTTGTATCTTGCTCGAGGTTTAAAATTTTGGAATCCTTCCTCTGCTTCTCTGTAGTGGCCACAATCTTAGTAGCCAGAGAAGATCTTCAAGCTGGTTTTGTGTGTAATACCAGTGAAGGGCATTCTCTTAAGTGGAAGATTAAAAGGGTGGTCTGATGATTCAAAGGCACACTGTTGTGCTTTATCTGGCATACTTGTGTTACAACTAATAATTTATGCATTAAGCACCAAACATGCATTCCAGAAAGACAATACATCCTGACTCTAAGGCATCAGGAATTGGAGAAGATTGCTTATCTATTTCAAATTTGTTCTAATGGTTTTTAATCCTCACATTTGAGGCATATTTCCAACTTGATTTGGTCTGGCTTTGAGAGGAAAGACTGTAGTATCAGACATTCCAAGATAGAATGAGGAGACTATTATTTGGAACTTTTTTTCTAGTGAACATTCTTTTTTGTTCTTATAATTCTTATATTAAATTACCTCGTGTTTTTTTCCTCCTTAAGATTTCGTATAGCTTACTCTTTGTCAGTGAAAAGCACTATGAGCCTGCAAACAATTCCTCTGACCCTTCTTTGTACTTCTTCTCTTTTTAAAAATCAATCAATTTCATGTACACACTATTTAGCTACCAGAGTTATTAATACAGCAGAACTGTAGTTGCAGAACTGTTCCCTGTTTCTTCTTGAAGGTTTTTCTTGATTCTATTGCTGCGATGGTGCTTCTTGTTCAAGTATAGCTGGACCTGTATTTGAGCTGGTAAACTGAGCCTTTAAAAATAACTATCTCAATACAGTCATCTGGTATGTTCCTCTGAAGGTTGTATAAACTGTCACTCTGCTGACAGTAATGACTTAAATACTTATTTTTCAATTCATGGACAAAATACCAAACTGCATTGAGACTTAGACCAGCAGTCTTTTACACTTCTGCACTTACCCCATTGCCAAGTGAATGTCTTGAATTGTCTGTCTTTGGTTTCTATTTTTTCTAATTCGTTGTTCTGTTGAATTATACTAGTTTTATTGAGTTTTATTTATGTGCATGACCAGGGCTGTTGTAGAATACCTGTATGCAACTGTAAATTTTATGTAATTATTTATTTTAACTGAGACAAAACCACATGGTTTCCTTGCAATGTGTTAAGCTGAGGAATCCTTGGAGCACTTTGGAAAGATCTGTGGAGAGCTTAGCTGTTTACCTGGAGCTTAGCTTTCTTTTTCAATCTTCCAAAAGGCATTAAAAAAGTCTGTAAAGGTTAAACACTTTTCTAGTTGTGATGAACTGTAACTGTTGTATTTGCTAAAGAGCTGCTGATTGGATCATCCATGTAGTTCAAAAACAGTGAACAAAGACATAACGAGATCAAACTCAATTCTAGTCAGCTAACCCCATGTGAAATGAATGCAGCTTTTCTTCTGATAACTTTTGTGATGTCTAAAACAGCTGCCATGTAGGCTGGTTACTGCATTTGTCCTTTAAATCTTTAAAATGATCCAAGTTATTTATCTGTTTTAGGTTATTACAGATTTTGCAGGGATTGTACTCGAAAAAAAGGTACTAGAAAAAGGTCCAACTGAGGAGAAGAAAGGTAAGTAGCTAACAAGTGGTTGGTATGGCCTTGCTGTCCTAATATGACATCTTTCCATACCTTTTCAACTCATGGGTATATTTTGATGCATGTTGACAGGCTTTTCTCTTTTGAAATTTGTCAGTGCTCTTAATGAATTACATGTCATGACCTCAGCTTTCTGTAAGAAGTTACTCTGGTGTCTAGTTAGCCCTGCAACTCATTAAAGACAAGGACTGCTCTCCAGGCAACTGGAAGCCTCTTGAAGTTCTAAATGTTCCTCTGAGTGTTTACATCAGACCAGTTATTACTGCCATCTAAATAGCTTCTTTAAAAAGAAAAAAGGTAATCTTAGTGGCATCTATACTCAAGAATATCAACCTTAGACCTGAGATTAATATTCTCCATGAACTCTGCTTCTGTTATTAAACATTTAAATGTTTCAGTGTATGGAAAACTAGGGATATGAGCTTGTAATTTAATAAAGTAGGTTGTCTTTGAGAAACCTGCTTTATGCAAGTCATTGCTTTATTGTGAAAATGTTTGGGCTGTAGAATGAACACAGCATGCCAACTCCATAAGCAGACATGCAGTCATTTTCTATGATTAAACTCTTTGGTTGTTTTAGCAGTCAGGTCCAAACCCGATGGAGGTTTAGAATCCTTCATATGGCTTTTTGCTTTGATTGACCAGGCAAAAGTACACTTGATTTATGAACAACTGTCCTGATGGAGACTTTTAACAGATAATTCATAAGAAACAAAACTATTATGAGTCTTGGAATTAGATCACAGTCTTTCCAAGTTACCTGGTGTGTGTAACAATTGCTTAAGACAAAGCTTCTAAGCTACCCAAGAGCTTGGTTCTTCACCTTCTGTTGCTTTGGAACTTCTTTAACTTTTTTGATTGCTTCCTGTTCTGCTGTCCTTAAAAAAACCCACAAAAACAAACCAAGAGAAAAAAACCCAAAACAAACAAACAAAAAAACACAACAAACTAAATCAAAAAACCCAGTCCACTTTTCAGAGTAAACTATCAATTGATTATGGATTTACAAGCAAGTAACTTTTGGCTTAGCTGATGCTACTGGTTAACCTACTAATCTTTTAAAAAAGATCCAGGTGCGATGGTAGAAACTCAGGAAGGCCAAGAGGCAGTGACTGATGACCAAAGTCATCCAGATGCTGAATCCAGTGCTCCAGGTAAGTAATTCATTTTTTTAGTTTTGTACAAGTCTGTGAACTGATCATATGCTCAGGAGCCAGCTTGCAGTCTATTGGGAGATTTCTAACAGCACAGAAATAGGGCTTCACCCAGAAAAGGTTTCTTTTGCACTGTCTTCTTTTTTCAGAACTGCCTTCTAACCTAGTCAGCCACCAAAGCCAAAAGCATTCCAGGGCTTGCTTGCTTAGAGAAGAAAATTTTTCATTTTGTAAGAATTTACCAGTAGGTGAATAGTTATTCTTGTGCTGGGTATTACGATGTTCAGAGAATGATGAACTAATCTGCTTGTTGTGATTTGCAGTAATGGGATGTGGATGTAGGAGGTAACAGGGAAACCTTATTTTGAAAATCACAATTTTCTCAGATTATAGCAATCACTCTTTGGTGTAAGCGTTGTGGTGAAAGAGAACTTAAAGAGGCTAGTTGAGAAGGTGTCATGACTGCATGTGAAGGACATAAGATCATGGAGTTTTAGTGTGTGACCTTTAATTTGCCAGCATTGTCATGGATAACTGCCTTGCCTCGTGTTTGCATTCTCGTCAGACTGTGTTCCCTCTACATGTTATGTGAAGTTCTTTAGTTAGCAGTGTTTAATGATGTGTTCAACCTGATCCCTGGGACACAGGACTTAACTTAGTAAGAACAAATACCTTAATGCAGGGTATTTCCTTCAAAAAACAAGCAGAAGCGGGTACAGGTGCATAAATTGCTAAAGGAAAACTTTATTAAGCAAGTAGACCTTAAGTAGGCAAAGGTTCTAAACACATTCCATGGAATCTCACTCTTGAAATCAACAGCACTTGATACTTCACATGGAATTATTGGTATCACCGACAGTAGGGAGAAGTTGTTCTGACTTTGGGGAAAGATAAAAGAAGGGGAGAGGCCAGGCCTACACAAACATTTGCAAGAGTTTATAAGAGTATTTTCTTCAGTGGAACTGAATGTGACCTGGAGGGGATGTGAAGCTTGTGAAGTGCTTGTTAAAGCCTATGAGTTCAGAAAGAAATTCTTTGTCTTGTCACAGCTGTGGAGAAGGTCACCTGCTGCATACCTGAGGGTGTTCCCATAGACATCACAGTCAAGCTGATGGTGTGCTTGGTTCACTTGAACATCCTGGAACCACTTAGTGTAAGTAGAAACCAACTCAGAAGATGGGGAATGTTCTAAGAAATTACCAAAGCAAGTAATTGTTCCTGTTCTCATATGATGGAGGTTGTTGAGAGAGCTGCAGAGATTCTTTTTACTTCTCTCCCACTCCTAGAGAGAAACCTGACAGACTCATAATAGCAGAAATACTGTCTTTGTCCTTAGAAATTGTGCCTCCAGTGGAAGTATTGCTAAAGCACAGTTAAGTCACTGTTTGCTGGTCCTGAATGGCCCAGGACCACACTGCAAAGTTGTTGAACACTTTTTCACTTTGTTTCACAGCAGTACTAAATCTGAAGACTCTTCTTTCATAAAGAATACTCCTCACTGATGAACACTTTAACACACTGGATATATGAAATGTCTGGAATAGAAAAATGTGGGCTTTTCAGGAATTCCAAAATGCAGATCTTTCATTTTTCACTTTAAAAAAATATTTAAATAAAGGAAGTGTAGTTCAGAATGGAAATAGAATAAAAATCATAGCATAAAAATGTAAGCTTCCAATAACCATATCTTAAAGAAATGTTCTCATTGGTTATTTATGCTCTTAGTGTTTTGTGGTTTTTGTTTTTTTTTTAAAGCCTCTTTTAACCACACTGGTGGAACAAAATCCAGAAGAAATGGGTGACTTGTATTTGGATGTGGCAGAGGCATTTCTGGATGTTGGAGAATACAACTCAGCACTGCCTCTCTTGAGCTCTCTTGTCTGTTCGGAACGATACAACTTGGCTGTTGTCTGGCTTCGGCATGCAGGTAAGGAAAAGCAGGATTGCTGAGCACGTGGTACTGAGAATGATAATACAGTGCTGAGCATTTCCAGGGACCTTTATCTAAGATCACAGGAATTTTAGATTCAGTGGTTGAATGATAATTGGTATTTGCAGAACTATAGGTGAAGTTTATTATGACAATTCTGTCAGAAAGCATTTTCTTGTTCTTCACATACACTGAAATTTACCTCAGCTAAAAATACTTCATGTAAGTGAAGCAGCACCTCTTTTACATTCCATCCTGTGTCATCTGATGATGTTTTAAGTAAAACTGTGCATGCATAAGTACATATTTCAGAATATTTTCACTTAATAATACATGTTTTGGATGGTTTTACTAAAAAGGTATTTGAAAAGTATGTTAACTATTTTGCAAACTTTGAAGTCTTTTTTTTTCTACCACTTAAGTGTTTTGTGTTGTTTATGGTATTTCTAGAGTGCTTGAAGGCTTTGGGACACATGGAGCGTGCCGCAGAGAGTTATGCCAAAGTTGTTGATCTTGCTCCATTGCATCTGGATGCAAGAATCTCACTTTCAACACTTCAGCAGCAGCTGGGCCGACCTGAGAAAGCTCTGGAGGCTCTGGAACCAATGTATGATCCAGATACACTGGCTCAGGATGCTAATGCTGCTCAGCAGGTGGGTAAAGTGTTCTGTGCTTTCAGCTGAGGATGTATTACTCTGCCAAACTGTGGTAGTGGTCAGAGATGTCAACTGCATAGGACCAGGGACTGAGACTTATCTCACCATGGTGAGCCTTCAGAGCCTTCAGAGCACAGTGAGGGATTCGTTACAGTGTCAGGGACTCATCCTCATGGCTCTTTCTCCCTTACCATTTTATCAGTATTTGTCCTGTCCCACTTGATTACTTTTGTGTGATGCACAAGCTCTTGGCCACTAAGACCCTGTTGTGACACCAGTCACTTTGCATCAAGTTGATCAGCAGTTGCTACATATGAGCTGCATGGTTTGGCCTCTGTTGATTGTAAGCAGGGGTTCTGTATGCCCTCACCAGCAGCACCTCCACCATAGGTAAGAGTCATGCCAAATTTCTCTGAAGTGGAAGAATTTCAGAGTAACTACTGCAAGGTTGTTCAGGGAGAGCTTACCTGCTGCAGCAGATTCTTACAGCTTTCTGGAAGCTTTCACAATACTGTTAATACTGTATTCAGTCAAAATTGTTTGTTTTATAAACTCACACTCTGTGCAAGAGGTTGAATAATAATGTTTAATATTGTCTAGGAATTAAAACTACTCCTCCATCGTTCAACACTGCTGTATTCCCAAGGCAAAATGTATGGTTACATAGACACATTACTCACTATGCTGTCGATGCTGTTGAAGGTAAGCCAGTCTTTCCAGCTACACTGTAAGAAATTAGACAGCTGTTAGTTGGGTCAAGACAAGCAACAAATGAACTCAGGAGGAAAGTTAGTAGTTTTTTATACACAAAGGGTTTCATAATTTTGTTATATAATAATCTTGTAGGGATCCTGCAATATTGGTGTTCCTACCTGTGGCGTTCAGAACAGAGGATTGTTTGTGTGTATAATTATTGATACAGTGATTTCAACTCCCTGTTCTCAGTGTACATACAACACACTGAATGCTAATGCTGTTTCTTACCTTTTTGGCAGACAGCACAGAGCTTTCTTGAAGTGTTTATACCACTTCTATTTAAACAATGTTCTTCCTAATTTCCCTTTTTTCTTTTTCTTGTGACAAATGACAAAATAAGAATTTGTTTAGCCAGTAAATACAGTGGTGGTTTGTGTTAATTGTTGTTTTGTTTATTTTTAAATAGGGAGTGAAGGAGGGAAATATTTAGACCTCTGTCCATCTGGTCAGTGCCATTACTGTTGTATGACACTGTATGGTTCGACAGCTGACAGAAAGACAGTGTTCTTGTTAGACCTCTGTGCAAATAGTTTTGATTTCAGTATATAAAGGGATGCTCCAATCCCAGGAGAAATCTTTTTAAATAATTTAAAGAGTTTGTATCTTTCTCTTGCATAGCCCAGTTGGCACTGGAGCAGGAGACAGTGCAGAGATAATATTCCTCTTGGGAATGTTCTCTCTCGTGTTCTTGCTGTATTGTGGTGTTTCTAAGTCGCAGACTGTTTTGGCATGAGCAAGATGGATTGGCCATAAAGCTGCCTTTGTCACAGGATGTTACAATGTCATCTGAAATGCTGCCCTTAAATTTGTTTCTAGGTAGCAATGAGCAGAGCTCAGGTGTGTTTGATATCTAGTTCCAAATCTGGAGAGAGACACCTCTATCTTATTAAGGTGTCGAGGGATAAAATTTCTGACAATGATGACCAAGAGACAGCAAATTGCGATGCAAAAGGTAACAACTCACAGATTGTTTATTAAAAGCAAAGTGACAAGGTGAACAGCACAGTTCTGAAAAGTGATACAAATGTTACTATTTTGCATGCTAAATCCTAGCAGCCAATGTTAACATTGCTTTGTTTCTAGGGCAAAGAAGGCAGCAAAAATGAAGATAATATATCTTAAGGGAACAATCCCCATTCAGACAAAAATAGTAAGATCACAGAATAATTCAGATTGAGAAGGGCCTCTAGAGATCATATGGGCCAGCATTCTCCTCAATGCAAATATAATACACACAAATGTAGAATGTACCAGAAATACATTTTAAAAGTGGTGTGATTTTTTTTTGGCTGGCACATTCTTAAGCACTGTTTGGTAAATTAGGAAGAGTAACTTTATTGAATTCATGTAGTGTGTTTACAGTTTGAACTGTGTGTATTGTTTGCAATTTGTTCCCACATTTTGGCTTTTTTTGCTGGTGTTTTACAAACTGCACTTAAACTGAGAAAAAGTAAATACTTTATATAGGCTGTTAATGCTACAATGTCTTTGAAAAGATCAGTTTGATGTAAGGGTTTATCTTTCTTGTTCTAATTTTTCTCAACTTTTTGGCTCCAATATTTTTAGCAATTTTTGCTGTTCTCACAAGTGTTCTGACAAAAGATGACTGGTGGAACCTCCTCCTGAAGGCTATATATTCCCTGTGTGACCTCTCCCGGTACAAGGAGGCAGAGCTACTGGTGGATTCCTCATTGGAATATTACTCATTTTATGATGATAGACAAAAGCGCAAGGAGCTGGAATACTTTGGGCTCTCTGCTGCAATTCTGGACAAGAACTTCAGAAAAGCTTACAACTATATCAGGTGAGCTACTGAGAAGGTAGAGCAGTCTCTTTTGTGGTTGCCTCTGCTGAGGCTGTAGTCATACTGCTGACAGTACTGCTGAGGGAGGCAGGCTGATGCTCTTCAGCATTTGCTTAAACAGATAAGGCTATAGAAACTAAAGAAGCTTTCCAATGGCCTCTGATTCCAAAGAGTACACAGTGCAGTAGTTTGGTTGATTTGGGCAGAGTCATTGGGTCTGTCTTTCGTCTTTGCCTTGGTCACCAACCTTTGGGGTGACCCTCTTTGAGGGTCTCTTTGTTATCTTCCCTAAACTGTTGAGGTTTTACTCCAGAGACAGCATTTACTATGTAGCATTTACTGGTTTCTTGAATACTTTTCGTTCTGCAGAATCATGGTAATGGAAAATGTCAATAAACCTCAGCTGTGGAACATCTTCAATCAAGTTACTATGCAGTCTCAGGACGTCCGTCACCATCGCTTTTGTCTCCGCTTGATGCTGAAAAATCCCGATAACCACGCGCTGTGTGTCCTCAACGGCCACAATGCCTTTGTATCTGGCAGTTTCAAGCATGCTCTGGGTAATATCTTTCATCTTCTGATATCAACAAAAATAACAAGCAAAGGTTTATAACAGGAGAAAGATTTATCAAATTATTTCTTTTCATCGGAAAATTACAGGTTTACAGTGTTAGTCTGGTGCTTTAATTATTTTGTGCCCAAATCAGCGCATTGCTAAAGAGTTTTGCTAATAAAAATTAGTCTGGCACGTTTCAAGTTTAGCACACATTGCAAATATAACTAACTTGCAAAGATAATTGAAGGCTAATGATAATTATAAGAAGGATAGAACCAGCCCGATTTAAACAGCAAATACAGCTGGTTGCACATTTTAAGCAGGCCTTTGAAGTAAACCTACTGCTTTCAGTCAAGCCCTCCAAATGTCACATTTAAGATGTGTGGCCTCCAGAATATAAATTCCAGCAAGGACCATGTTTGTCTTCTGTGTCTGATTGATTTCTGCTTCTGTTTCTACATCACAATCTGCATTTTTCTTCAGAATCCAAGGAGTGCTGAAAATATACAATTTTCTTTCGTGTTTTTTCCTGTGTATTTTGATGTAGGTATATTAAACCATTTCTTTCCTTAGTTTACACTTCTAATTCAAAGATTTTCTTTTTTACCCTTAAATTCTTAAGGAATATTCTTCACAGCAAACATCTTGATTCAGTTATTTGCTTTTAGGACAGTATGTGCAAGCCTTTCGTTCAAACCCAGATGAACCTCTGTACAGTCTTTGTATTGGCTTGACCTTCATCCACATGGCCTCTCAGAAATACGTCCTGAAGAGACATGCTCTTATAGTACAGGTGAGTTAGTGTGATTATTTTTACACTTAGTGTGTCCTGCTTTGTATCTTGCAGACAAGTATGGCTGCAACATACTCTTTTTAAATAACTTTTCATGATTAATGTGGCATTTCAAAAGAGAGAAGTGGCAAAACATGAACGCAGATGAATATACTTTTGAACTATAGTTGCACCCATCTGAATCTCCTCTCCTTATAGGAGACTCACATCTATGTTAGGAGCTGCCAGCTGTTTGTGAAAATACTGCTAATTTCTTGATGGCTGTAATATGGATTTTCTTCGAAATTTTTCTTGCCTTGCCTTGCTCTGAAGAAGTTCTGTAGAATTGAATCTATGTCACATGCTCTTTGTAGACACAGCTCATAAACTGCACTGTTGAAGCAAATTTTACAGACTTAGAAAATGTTTTTTCCCTATTTTCATTTTCCTTTCCCCTTTTAGGTGCCTCTTATAGCTCTCTTTGTAAAGATCATGTGAGCTTCAGTTTAGGCTACCCTCAATTTTTCAGCTTCCTTATACACATTTTTCTTTCATCTACCAGAACCAGGTACAAACCACAGACTGAGTATTCCCAAACAGAATCTTGGAAGTAATTTCCTCTACTTTCCACCAACTATTTTCATTAACTTGAAATGCCTTTTAATTCCTGTGGCTGCTGAGCTCAGAGTCAGCACAATATATGATGAGGATCCCGAGCTCTTGTGACTTCTGAAATTCCTGAAAACTGTTTGATTTTGACAAAACCTACAGGTCCTCAGTCACTCTAATACTAAACCAGTTATGACAGTGGCCAACTTAAGACATTTCAAACTTACAAACTTTGGCCTAATTTTAATGTTTTTATCCACTTTTTTTTCTGTAATCAGCCTGCCTTTCTTAGTTGGGCTGTTCTGTTCTCATTTTATAATATACTCAAACGACATCCTATTTATGTTACCCCCAGGCAATACAGTTCCCTGCTCTCTCTCTCTTCTCATTTCTTGCTTACTATACTCGGTATTTTTACATCATTTCTTGTTGCTATTGTAGTTAATTAATAATTCAACCACAGTGACCCACTGGTGACCTAAATTATGATCATTAGCTGCTTGTGTCTGAACTAATTCTGTATGTTGAAGGAGGTAACTTCTCTGATTACCAACACAGTCCCTAGAAAGAAGGTCCTCTATTTACAACAGAATCAGCACGGTCCAAAGTGGTAACAAAACAAAATGCATGGGAGAGGATGAAAAGGTTGTGAGGTTCTGAATTCACCTCATCTACTTGTCCCTTCGAAGTTTCCCCCAGGGCTCCTTCAGTGTCAAAGGAAGCACTGCATTTTAATGTAAAATAATGCTGTCTGCCTCTCTGTTGTGTTTGAGAGGTGGCTCTGGTCTAATGCCACTCATCTTTATGGCATCTTACCAACCCCGAGTCAGGATTGTCATTACACATGAAGCTGTAGGCAGTGACATCTTACAGATGAGAAACAAACTGTTTCTCTCACTTCACAGCATGTCAGTGTGTAAATGGGAGTAATTGTTCCACCAGTGCCTGGTCACTGTCCTTTTATGCATTGCCCTGTTTTACGTCTTCTGGGACATGAGCACCAGAATAGGCACGGAGAAACTGTTGGGTCCTGCTCCTCTGAACCACAGTGTAGGAGGAGCGGGTGTTCAGAGTAAGGTTGGCAACAAAATTATGTACTCCTGAGATCCTGCTACTCATATACCTTAAATATATGAGGATATATTTTAATTTTAAACTAAAAGCAAAATAAGAAAGAAATAAGAAACACTTGCAGAGTGCTTTGACTTTAAATATGCTAAAGCATAGCACTGAAATTGCTGGGTATGAGTTTGCTTTCAAATTCTGCTGGAGAGTTGGCAGTAAAACATCTGCTGGCTTTGAGAGAGGACATGAACTCTCACTTATTGCTTAGGATATATTGATTTTTCATGCCCTTATTCAGTGAAGTTTATTTTTGGTCGCTTTATAGATACTGCTAATTTCCCTGGTAACTGGTATTGGAGTAAACATTTGCATGGAGGACAAGATCAGGAAAAGAATATGCTTGCATTGCTGAAATCATACTTTGAGAATACTTTTCGTGGACTTTAGAATTTTGGGAAATTCTGAAAAGTTGTAGAATTAAACCCTTTCTGGATGCTGTCCAAGGCATAGAGTGAAGGAAGGTTTGGAGTTTTTTTTCTCCATTAAAAAAAGAGGGGAAGGATTATCTTTCAAAATCTTTTTTTTTTTTAAAGAAAAATAAGGTCTTGCTGTAGCCTGTCCTTTGCCTGCATGTTTTCTAAGGTGATCAGCTCTTCCAGTCATGAACCAGTCTTGTGTATATATTATATAAACACATACACACAGATATTTAGCGAGCTAGTTCCATAAGTCACTATGCTAAATAACTGTGTGTTTAATTTATTAAAAAAGATCTACTCATTGTTATCAGTGCCAGTGAGACTGACAGAGCACAGGTTTTGTGGTATCATCCATCAAATGTGACTCATCTTTTGCCTTCAACTTGCATGTGGTTTTCTGGGAAACCAAAAGTTTAAATGGATACATTTAAACACCTGTTCCCCACCATATTTTATTGCCATCTTCTTAAAAGGAACATTCACAAATGTGCATAATATGTGTACAGGGATTCTCCTTCCTTCACCGCTACTTGGACCTGCGTGGTCCGTGTCAAGAGTCTTTCTACAACCTTGGCCGTGGCCTTCACCAGCTGGGATTGCTGCACCTGGCAATCCACTACTACCAAAGAGCACTTGAACTTCCTCCTCTCACCTTAGAGGTACTGTAACTTTGTAAGCTATGTACAGAGAATGAAGTCAGGTAAATGTCAAGAATAGTTAAAATAGATACATGAAGTCTGTGTAGTTGGGTTTCCTTCAATTTGTATTGTGATTCCTTGCCACTGGAAGCCCAAATCTGATTGTCACCATGTAATATATTTAAGCATGTTTTAACTTCAAGGGTTATTGAATTTTGAAGGATTTTCTCATAAGCTAAAGTAGCAGCAAAAAGGGTTGCTAAACAACTTTACCTGAAGTAGCTGACCAGGAAGTTCTATATAATCAGTCATGCTATAGAACAGCACGGCGGAGCAAGATGAACCAGTATTAACAATGCCTAAGTGCATCTGAGCCATGGTTTAGCTCTAATTGATCCGTATTAGGTCCTAAGTGACATGTCATACATTTACAAGTCTAGTCTGAAAGTTTTTGCCTAGCTGTGGCATGGGTAGGTAGAAACATTACAAGTGTATTTAGAAAACGAGCAGAGTTGGTAAAGTAAGACCTGTGGCTGTTAGTCAGCCCTGGGAGTTCAAAGCAGCAGTCTTGTAACCAGGTGAAAGGTACAGGCAGTATTCACATTCTGGTTGGAGAAACAAATACTTTGCATACAAAGAGAAATTAAGATAGTACTTTCCTGGTTTATGAGCTGTATATCTAACTTACAGCTAATGTTTTGAGTGTGTAATTTTGTAACTCTTTGGTGATCAACAACATGATGTGGAAACTTGTTAAAGAGGGAGGGTGCAAGGAATACTTCTTTTGTTTCCAAACAGCTGAAAGCCTATAGTAACCACAAATATGTAATTTGATTCCACTGTAATTGCTGCTCATATTTCAAGTATATTGTCTTTGTATATGGATAACTTTTTTTTAATCATTATTTTTACAGGGAATAGAAGCTGATCAGACAGACTTGAGAAGAGACACTGCCTTTAACTTGTCACTTATCTACCAGAGCAGTGGCAATACCAGAATGGCTCAGAAAATGTTGTACACCTACGCGGTTGTGTGACGAGGTTTGTGGCGGGTAGAACTGATACCCTTTGTATTGACAATTATGCAGTGCTGGGGAAACTGGTTTTATGTACAGCTTTTCCTGTAGATGGTCAGAGCCCTGGCTCGTGCTGTGGATGGCTTTGTGGACTTCTTCTCCTTCTGACATGTGAACTGTATTTCATCTGTGGATGGGAACTGTCCGTTCTGAGCACAGCGCTGACATGCTCACCTGTGTCTTCTCCTTTGGTGCACTGCTCTCTAATTTGACATTCAGTCTTGTATATAGAATCAAACAATGAAAACTGAGGCCCAGTTGCTGGGTTTTTTTTGGGAGGAAGATGTACAATATGCAGTATTAAAACTAATTACCAGTGAGGTTTTTGAAGAAGCCACATTCACTGGTGAGGAAGGTTTTTTAATGTGCAGCATTAAATTACTGTAATATAGGAGCAATGGGCTCATACTAATCCCTAGAGGATGAAGAACTCAGTGTTTCAAGATCTTTAAATTATTCAAAATTTTCTAGGAGTTCATATTCCTAGCAGTTGTTCTATTTGAAAGGGATTTATTTTTGTTTTACTGAAATCAGCATGACCTTTGTTCTTCTTCTGAACTTGTTAATAAAAATTCTGATGTTAATGATGTTTACTTATTCTCAGCAAACGTATATCCTACTGAATAGCATATAGCAAAACATACAGCTTGTTATTTCATGTACATTGCAAATGATCTGGGGTTTTCATTCTTTCTGACAGTTGAACAGTAGCATAGAAGCCAGATACAGTGCTTTATCATAAATTAAAGGAGTATATAGTTATATGTATATGCAGAAATGGATATATGTTTTGCCCTACAGCAAAATAAGGCTGAAAAATATTTCTCAGCTTGGTAGTTTGCTGAGTAGAAAACAAACTGTGCTATTGCCTGCTAGGCACTCTTGTTACTTAAAGTATCACAGCTACCTGCTGTTTGCTTTCAGCCCACTTTTACACATATTTGTGTTCTGTAATCATTTCACACAACTGCAATCAATGATTAAGAAACAAGTCTTGTGGAATTGCCTGTATTAATGGTGCAGCAGTGACAGATTAGACTAGACAAGGCTTCAGAAAAAGCAAGGGACAAAATAGATGCTGTAGGAATGTGGGCTCACCAATAAAGAGTATTTTAAATGGGCACAGCCCACGTGAACTGACCTGCTTAAGGAAAAGCAGATCACAGAATAGTTTATCTTGGAAGGGACCTTTAAAGGTCTTTAGCCCAAATCCACTGCAATGAGCAGGGACATCTTCAACTAGGTGAGGTTGCTCAGAGCCCAGTACAGCCTGAACTTGAGTGTGTGTGAACAAACAGCAAAGCAGGAAAAGCTTGAAATACAGCCATTACAATTTTGGGAAAGCTTTTGTAAATCACTAAGAACAAGAGATTACTTAAATCATTACCAACCTCACCTGTCATCATGTTGGAAATCTTCCTCAAGCCCCACTAAAATAATTAGTAACAGTTTCAAACTGCTGATTGTCTTAAAAACTGAATCAGCTTTACAGAGCAGATAGATGCCAATTGATTTCTTGACAGAACCAGCTTAACTGGGACACACCTAAAGCCATATGGCATAGATCTACTTTTAAGCAGCACAATTTATTAAGCTCAGATGTGTTCAGCTTTACTAGTGTGCTCAGCCACCCCTTGTTCCTTGGAACAGCCATTTGCTTCAAGGGGTGCGAGGCTGTTGTCGCCACGAATTCGTCTGGAGTCCTACCATATAAGTTAGGGTTTAGGGCCAAATTTCTGGAGGAGCAGAATGAGTTACTTCCAGCATGTTCTTGGGTTAGGTACCAGAGGTATGCAAGCCTTTTCTCTCTACTAAACTAAACATAATTGTAGATAAGATGTATAAGTCTCACAGAAACAGTAGTGCCATGGATCACAGAGGAGGTGGTGAACAGCTCTGTTGAAGCAGATGGAGGGCAACACCACATGTCCTGCAGCCAGGTTGTGTTGGCACCACATGGAAGAGTAGGGCATGATGAAGGTGAGCTGATCTTTGATGTTGAAAACTTGTCCCTGTTATAGTCATCTTCAGCATATTATGACATAGTCTTCTGCTCTGACTGCTGTTTCCCCAGTTTGTTGTTCCACAGTAGGATACGTTGAACAAATTCCACTAATTCTTGTGAAGGTAAGGTAATGTGTGGTGTAACGTCACACCTAATGAATTCCTTCTATGCTTCTAAAATAGCCCAAGGCCTATGTTCTCTCATGACCCAGATATCATCTACCATAATAAGCAGCCAGTCCTGCCAGTTCCTCCCTGCCCCTCACGTCAGCATCCAACCACAGGCACATGACTTGGTATTCAGTAATTCACCTGAACCCTCTGCAAACCAGTCTTTGTTTTGATAGCACCTGCCAGGCCTCAGTCTAAAGCTGGTAAAAGAAAAGTGATAAAAGCAAACATGTAGCATATCAACACTATACAGTTTATAGTATAGTTTATAAAAAAGAATAATTGTTTTGTTATAAATAGTAGCTTTATTATCAGCCTCACAATGCAAAGAACTCGAGTCAAGAAGACAAGGTGAGAGGTGAGGTAATTCAAGTGAGAGGTTAGGATTTAAACAAGTATTCTTAGGTGCCCTGTGAGAACCTTTTATCTGCAGGTGGCCTCAGCAATTCACACCTATCTAATTGTCAGATCAGGTAAAGTTCCAGATTCTTCCTGCACCTGGATGCTAGCAGGGAGTCTCCTGACAGTAGGTGATGCTCTCCCTGGGCTGGGAATCACCACTCACATGAGCTCATTTCCTGCACAGCTCACGTGAGCCTCTCCAGTGGTGAGCTGTAGGCCTGTCTTTGCCCTGTGTGTCCAGGGAGATGTGACTGGGAAGCTCCTCTTGCTTTTTCTCCTGGGAGAAGATGCAGCGTTCCATGAAACTGATGACTCTTTGGGGAATCTTTGTCATTACTAAAGAAGAGATTGAAGTTTTGGCAGTTTAATACCGACATCTCTAAAGAGCTAATTACATGGCTGTACAAGAACTAATTATGGAGAAGGCTGACGAACCTACACAAAGAAGGTAAGCACAGCTTTTGGAAGGGTATCTCTAAAGAGCATGGACAAGGGGAAGGTAAACCACTGAAAGGGGAGTAAATACAGAGGAAAATAGGCCAGCTGTTGGCTTTCAGATGAATATTTGGTTAATGAACAGCAACCAAGCATGAACTATGTACAATACACTTTTTCTAAGAACAGAAACAGTGCCTTGAAGCTATCTTGTACCTGTAGTACTCTGTACTGCTTCAGTATGTCCTTTGGCAAGAGGCAGAAACAAACTAAACCAGAAGAGGGAGTCTGTTCTCCCTCCCTGTATAAGGAACTACAAAAGGAAGTCTAGAAAACTGAAATCCTGACTGATAAGCTACCGAGTACCTCCCTGCTGTATTTTCTTCGCTTCCCCATTTGAAATGAATGTTTTTACTTTCTTTACCTCCTTTTTTGGAGCTGCTCTCCTCAGGGCTCTTTTGCTGGGGGTTTTTCACAACTTGTAGCTGCAGGCTGTCAAACTGAGATGTGACCCACTGGTGACTTGCTGCTTCTAGGCCAGTTGTGATCTAGACAGGGCAGTGTAATTAGAACTGCAGAGACAACAGTGATTGCACACTGTGTTCCAGTGTTTGAGTTCTGTGCAAGAGGGGTGAGAACAGCAGACCTTTCACATCTTTCTCCTGTACACAGGGGTAGGAGCTCTCTGTGATGCCCTCCTGCATTGCTGTGAAGAGGAGTTGCCCCTCTCTTACAGGGATAGTGAAGTCAACATGGGTCTCTAACACAGGATAAAATACAGAGGCATTGGGAAGAAGGTGGATAAATATGGGTGCTGAGTGCCACAAACTCCTGAGAAAGGTGAGGGAAGACTAATTTTGCCTGATGAATGCTGTAGAAATACTCTCTTGCTATTTAGGGTCTCTTTCTAATCATAGAACAATACTTGGACTGGGAACATGTAAGACCTGAGGCTGGGGAACCTTTATTACTTTTTTGTTTCATTTACTTTATGCTGGTTAATACCTTATAAACACTGAAACCCCTAGATTTTCACACCAAACTACTACAGTAATACACACACACTATAATAATTTGGATATTGTGGAACAGTAGTGCAAGAATGAGGTGATGCAAAGACAAATGATTCTCAGGGAGAGGGGTGGGGTGGGTGGTTTTGCATGATGTCACATACAATGACACAAGAGCAGCTCAGGTGGGCAGTTTACTTGGCCACGACACTTTTGTTTGGTTGGTTAACACAGATGTCCTGAGCCTGATAAAACAATAGGCTGTGGGGGACAAATGCTCTTTTTACCAACCCCACTAAATTGAAGTGATTTACAGAAAAGATGAAACCTTTTTTAAAGTATAATAAATGCCAATTAGTTGAAAAGGTCACGTATGCACCTGACTGTTCACCAGAGGGTTATAGCTGGGATTGAAAGGGTTACTTGGTGCATATGCTGGATTTATATCTTGTGACTTTCAATGAATTACTGTGTTAATGCTAACCACTAGCATTAGTCTCATCAGTCTCACCTGTTCTGACTCTGTGCTGGCTTCCTCTAGTTTCTAGTTTGACTTTCTCTACCTAGAAACTGGGAAAAAAAATTTCTTTACAATTTTTTCATAACACAAATGAAAAATTTCAATATAACAGAAAGACTCTTCCATCTTTATTGTAAATAGCTTAGAATTCTCTCCTTTATAAAAAAATCCTGTCTCTCTGTAAAATCAGATATATATAGTGAATTTATGTTAAGTTGTCACTCAGGCTTTCTGGAGCAGACACATTAAGATTTATAGGAATATCTTTTGACTGAGTTCATAAAGTCTTTTTGCTACCTCTCTACAACACCATAGGTTTTGCCAAAAACACTTCCATGGGTATCTCACCACCTTTTCATGCTGTGCTTGCTTTACCTGGGATTCATTTTCCAGCTGCTGCCTTTGCCTTCTCTCCATTTCCAGCTGGGTCTCTAGCTGCCTGTTATGCACTTGCACCTCACATTGCATTTTGTTCTGCACACTTTTCAGCTCTGACACAAATTTCTGGATATCTGGTGACTGAAGACAATACAGGAGTGAAATTCCAGTAACATTTTAACAGATCAGTCTCTCTAGGAAAATGGTCAAGAAAACTCACTTGTTCTGCCCTTCTGATAGTCTTTTATTGCCTCCATCTTTCTCAGTTCAGATTTTGTCTCCTGGAAATCGTTGAGAGAAACAAACCTGGAATTTTTCAGGCTCACTGGCTGTTACATGGGAACTACAGATGACTGACTGCACATGGAGTGTAGTATAACGGGAGGGAGGGACAACAGGGGAAGCCACACAATTACTGTCCACCTATTCAGCTTCTGTTGAGAATTTCAGCAAGGAGTTCCTAAGTAGGATATCTGTCTTTATTGAAAAATCTGAGTACCTTTACCCTCTCTGCATTAGCTTTATTGGCCAGGCATTGTCTGACTTGAGCTCTTTGGCTTTTCAGCTTTTCTTTGTAACTGATCAAAGACTTGTGCAGCTCTTCTACTTTCTGCTGCAGCACCCTGTTAGCAAAAGAAACTTCAGCCAGTTCGGAGGAGGATTCTTCAAGGGATTTCTTTACCCAGGGGAAAAACTGAGTTCACATTAACTGTAAGAATTAGTTCATCCTATACAGCAAGTAATAAGCAGCACATGCAGCTGATCTGCTGTATCTGAAGTAGGCTACAGCACCTGGTGTTTAGACTTTTCTTTAATCCCCTTCTAACAAAGGTAAAAAAGTGAATGCTGAGATCTGAGTAATACAAAGGTTATGCTGAGCTTTATGATCCAGTCCCCAAGAAACAAAACAGACTTTCAAACTAGGATTTTATCCCTGGAGACTGCTGTACAACCTGATTATCCTTTTGAAGTCACTGGAAGGACTGATATCAATGTCTAAATCTTAGCTACAAGGAGGTCTATAGTGTTGGGGAATACAGAGTGGTACTTGGAAAAGCGAAGAGAGCACAATATCAGTATTCCTGGTCACTAAAAAGTCTGTCCATGACATGACTAAGTTCTGTTCGTTATATATAAGTGATGGACAACTCCATGATGAATAGAAAAGAAGACAAATATTTGTCTTGAGCTGCTCTTGTTCTGCTGGAAAAGTGTAAAGCAGACCTCTTTGGAAATCGCTCACTGAAATCTTTTAATTATATCCCTTCTCACCACAGCAGATTCTTGACAGGCAGCTTTCCTGGAAGCCTCTTGATCAATTTGAATCTGCTTCTTCAAAGACTCTTAAGTGTTCAGAATATACCTTTTCCTCAGTCTTGCTTTTTCCATTAACTGTTCCCTTTAAAGGGAAGAACCAAATTCAGTTACATTTCTGTTCAACATGCTTTATTTTTTAAGCACAAGAATATGAAAGATAATTCTATTTTAAATACTTTTGTCTTGGATATACTCTCTGCCTCACTACTGTTTAAAGATTGGAATGTGTTTTCTAATATTTCATATTCCATTTATTTAAAAGGCAGTTCAAAATAGTTACATTTTGGAAAAAATCACTTCGAGACAACAATCACTTAGTTTCCTTCAGGAAATTAAATAGCTAAGCCTGCTTAGACAGGAGATTCAGACCACACCTACACTTAAGTTTCAGGTTTTACTTTCTAGTGTTCAGCTTTGGGTGGAGAATTTAAACAACTATCCTGTGTCTCCTTGCTCTAGCTGCTGCAGGCCACTTCACAGTAGAAGTGGTATTTGCTATCCTCATGAAAAAGCTGTTTGTAACAGTACTGTAATGACCCTGGGTAAGCAGTTTGTAGGGGTAGTTTGCTTTCAGAAGAATTTGTAGCGGGAAAGTTAGAAATCCTTGTTTTTGCTTAGGTAGCCTGCAAAGTACCTTCTCAAGGGGGTTACATGTTTTTTTCCCCTTCTGCAGTCCAGAGGGGGCTGCAGAGAGAGCTGTATTACTCTCTCTCTCTTTCCTATGCCAGAGAGAAATAGCCCTAACAGACATGTACAGAGGCCTTGGGAAGGCAGGGGAGAAACAGGATAAAGAGGCCCTGAGAGGGCCAGAACTTGCTTTTTTCTCCGTGGCCTGGTGTGTAAACCGCTCAGTTTGGTATTTTGTAAGTTTCTTGTGTTCTGGCCTTCTAAATCAACTTTTTCAGTTCTTTCCCCTGTCTTACCATTTCTGGGGATACCTGCATATCTTACTTTACGCAGTTCCTTGCTACAGCAGAGTAGATGGAAAAGTTATTATGGGAATGAGTGAAAGAGCCCAGTTCCATATCTCTGCACAAATCTATCATGCTGCTCAGCATACAGTTAAAAGTAAAGATAGGTAAGTAAAGCCATAAAGCTCTGATGTTAGTGCAAAGGCATGTTTCTCCTCAACCATCATGTCACGGATCTGTCTTACCTGCAGACCATCAGCTGTTGATGCTCAGTTTCTTTTCAGCCCATATTGAGTCTGAATCAGCTTACTCAAAAGAATTTCAAGGTTGCTTTGGTATCTGAGAAGCAAGGGAGAGTATTTACTGTTACAAATTCATTCTTGCTTGTAAACAGAAGTCTCAATGCAGTTACTTGAACTTACAGCTTTGAATAGCGAAGTCATGACAGAGCAGAGTCCACTTCAGTCTCACACCTACAAGCTTGGTTTCCCTGCCCATAATAACACATCCTTTCTCTGTACTTCTGTCTAGTAAGACTGAGTGAACAGACTGAAACAGAATAACTATCTGCCTCCCAGCAATATAGCTAGATAAATATTATCTGCAATTATTCTCTACTGGGATGTAATAATAGTAAATCCTGGGTCTGTCTTTATAGTCATGTAAAGTGTGTGTTTTCTAGCCTGAATATATGCAATCAGTTTGAATGAAAACCAGCTGTGTTCAGCTGAGCTTCCATAGTTTTCACGTTGGATTTGCTGAAAACAGGTTCTGTTTTCAGCTACAGACTAGAATGCTACAGATAACATTAAACATATGCTCTGTTCTTTAGGAAAATACGTTAGTACGTCTAAGTGGTATGAAGTTGAAATTCTCTTTCACCCAAGTGTGTTTGGTCTCTGTATGATGCACTTGCCAAGCTCAGTATTATCTACACATGCATCCACAGCTCTTTCTCCAGCTTTTGCACTTCAGTCTTAGAGAAAAGAGATATGACAAAATAGCTCAGCATTCTTATAGTGCAGAAACAGCAAAGCATTACTTTAAGTGGAACACAGAAGCAGACTGACAATGCCTCTTTGCCTAAGGCAACTGTTTTCTTTTCTCTGAGTCTCATAGTAGGAGAAGCAGCAAAGGAATGACTTCTAATTTATCCTTCCATAGAAATAATTCCAAGATTACAATTCACTTAGTTTTAATCTAGTTATGATGTCTTGACCTTCTTCTGTCACTACATCAGACTTAGGACTGTTGCATAAATTTAGTTTTCTTGCTCTCTAATACTCACACTAACATTCTGTGCTGTTTTTAAAAGAAAGTTGGGAATCTTTCCACCACTGTCCCAAATTCTATGACACAAGTCACAATGAAGTAGAGCTTTACTTTCAGCTTATTTTTCATTACCACCCCAGTTTGCCTCCGTCCTTATTAATCTGATCTTTTTATAAAGTTTTTCAAGTTTCTAATCTTTCAAGCAATTTCTACCCATCTCTTTTGTTTTAATGCCCCCTGGTGGCTCTTAACCATTCTACTCTTCTCACACATTAAGCAGCTTAACTATCCTGAACCGCAGAGGTGCTGCATCAACAGCATGAACCTATTGGCAATATGAACAGAATCGAAGATGATTTTGATACACAACCCCCTTTAATATATGTGCTTGACACCACACATATTAAGTAGAGTAGATAAATAAGCACTTCCCTCCAAAGAGCTCCCGAAGAGCTCAGGTTAAACAACCTTACCTTAGATGAATGTAAAAAGAAGTTTCCTTTTTGAGCTGCAGAGAGATACCTGGGGTGTTCCTTTGCCACAGATCAGCTTATTCTTGCAGTCAGTCATCTCTGCCATCACCTGTTGCACCTGCTGCTGGACACACTGAGGAAAAAGGAGCAGATGTCACCACCCCATAAGAAAAAAAAAAAAAGGCAACAAGGAAGTTGCTCAGTGTCCTCTTTCTACCTGAGTATTTTAACTTTCTTCTGTTGCTTCAGGTATAAATTTTCAATTAGGTGAAAAAACAAAACAGATTAAAAAACCCAAAATATCCAAATGGCATAACTTCCTCCAAGACAGTTAATTTCTAGGAGCAGGTGCTCAAATCAGTACAATGGCCATAAGAAGGACACTGTCCTAAAAGCACAACCAGAAGAAATAGAGAGCTGAAAGAAACCTTTGACAACAGGGAACAGAGAAGCAAAAAAATAACTAGAAGAATAAGAAGGCATGGAGAGAATTAAAATAACTTAGACAGTAAAGAATATGAATTCTTTAATGTTCTGAATGCTCTGTTGCTTAATATAGCTGAAGGAATATGACAGAGGAGTTCTGTGTCAAACAGAAAAAAAGGTTTTGGTATGTTACAGCCTGACTACTGCAGAAATATAACTTTGATTATTGAATAACACATTCAAAAGGTGTTTCAGTTAATTCTTCTTTAGCATCATGTTAGGACCTTATCAGCAGCTAAGTGTTTCTTAGGATCTCCAGTGTATAAAACTGGTCACTACATCCAAAACTGAAAAAAAAAATAAATAATAAGGTAAAAGCACTGGTAGCACAGTATTAATAAGCTTTTACTCAGCTTTTCTGAAACCAGTCAAGTATCCTGATCCAAGTGACTGAGACTAGTGAGAAATAACGGACTGGGAAAAAGTTAAAACTGGGAATGATGTCCCAAGTACAATTTTGTCTAGAAAAGGCATAAAACTGTTGTTAATACTTTATGTATGTAAGCTGTATATATATGTACAGATATACAAGCTGTGTCCCTGTACTAGAAAATGGAATGGAGTCATAGGATCATAATGACATACCTAAATGTCTAGTACCTCAAGTTCTATATAGTCCTCTAAGCTCATCCCACAGAGACATCTAAACAGATAGAGTAACATTTGTGATATCTAATTCTTTAGGTTTTTTTCCTTGCTTTGACCAGTCACTTTCCATGAAAGACAGCTCCTTCAAAAAGCACCTTGATTCCTGCTACAGTTAGTCAGCAGCCAGGTCATCAGTTATCTGCTTCATTAGTGGTTTACCTGCTCATGTACAAATGCATCCAAGCAGTGCAATAGCCTCTTGTTCTCTTCCACTAGTGTTTGCAAAGTGAATTCCATTGAAATCATTTCTAGATATAAACAAGAAAATCCAGCTTTAATTGTAACGCTTCAAGATTTCCACAGTCACAGTACATGGACAGCACAAAACCTCAGCACTACATAGTATAAGTCTCTCCTATTTCAGAGAGCTCTTCTGCAACAGTGAAATACCAGAAAGACTTAAATTCCTGAAACACTGAAAAGACATCAAGAACTCTACATAAGAAAGCTAGGATGTACTTAAGTAATGAAGGTAAGAGAATTACAAATCTCAAATATTTTTATTCTTGATTTCCTAAGTAATTTTTTGTTCAATGGATGGAAGCACAGATTCTGATTATTAAAAGTGTTTGCTCTTACTGACAATGTATCACAAATTCCTCTTTCCAGCTGAGTATACTTTCTGTTTAACTATGTCAGAGATGAACACACTTAAGAACAAATATGTTAATACTTGAAACTATGTTAATATGATAATTTTTTGTACCTTGGATGCAGTTGAAATCTCCAGAGCAGTACTCAGTCTCTGAACTTCTTTTGCCTTTTCTTCAGCCTCTTTATATCACTTTCGTGTCAGTGCAACTTCACTGCTTCTTGCTGTACAACCTTCAATTCTTGCAAATGCTCCTTGTGAATTGCATTCAGGCACTGTTCTGAGCAGGCTACCAAAAAGAAAAGGCATAAAACTTTGACAGGAAAATAATTTGGAGGGACAGTGAAGAGCAAAGTGGTAAAAAACTTTTTTTAACTACCTGCATTCTTTGGATTCAGGCTCTTTTCTGTCTGCAGCTAGAAGATGTTAAATTTCAGTGTCTGTACAACACTCTCTAACTGGCATGTTTGGTTCACCAGTGTTTTACAGTTTGTTCACAGTGTATTTTCTCCCACAAATGCTACCTTGGCCTCCACAGGGATAATGGATGGTTAACTATCAAATGTGTTTAAGACGTCCATACTAGAGATAGAATCTCCTTTGCAGCTCATCTCTGTCTTCTGAGGGACCTCTGTGTATGACTCAACTCTTCCCAGGCGCTGGACAGGGACCATGAGCAACTAATTCCTGGCTGAGGGGTTTGCCCAAGATCAGGCATCACTGTCATGCAGTGTGACAACATCAAAGTACCTTTTAACAACCCATCACTTGGGCTCAGCTTTTCCTGAAGCTTCTAATATGTTGAGGTAGTACTGTTGATATAATATGTGTTTGGAGTGAACTGGTTTGTAGGGCATGTTGACAGGCTATTATTAAATACATATCTAGAAGTGAAAAGTAGATTTTTTGCAAAATTTGAAATCCCTCTGTAGATGGCAGCAGAGAGGAATGATATTTATTGGAACTTCTAAATATGGTGACTATGCATTTTATAATTTGTGCAACTGCAGCTGGTGGCTCTCCATTAATGCTGAATGTTTTGCATTTTACTGATGAATATAATTATTTCGATTTAAGGATCTTATGGCATGACTGTTTTATTCTGGAGGAAGGGTTGGGAGCTCCTCTCAGCAAAGAGTGTGACACTGCAGACAGGGCAACACTGCATTTGATCAATGTATGTAATAAAAAGATCCTCAGCTGGTGTAAGGATGTCATTGCTCCACTTGAGAATTTGCTCCAGGAAGCCTTTTCCTGGGGGATGTTGCTAGGAGGCTTGTGAAGAAACGTAGGATGTGAGGGAATATAAAGATCACTTGGGAAAGAGATTAAAATGATAAATTAAGTAACTCTTAAGTTTCTCACCTAAGGAAGGGATGCATAAATAACACTGAATATTAAAAATATAATTGTTTTTTATTGTATAGTTCCTTGATAACTACTGGTGTTGTACTTAGGCTGTTCTTTAATCAGAGGATAGTCAAACAACAATGTAGGGATGCCTGGTTTATGCAGTAGGATATATGCAGTATGTATAGGAGATGAGAACATAAAAGAGCAACTGATATGTAGGTCAAATGGAAACAAATCCTTTCATGAGCTGAGGTAGGGTGACGGTATTTGACAGAAGGATAACTAATTCTGAAGGCACCTTATAAATTTTGAAACAAACAGATCAAATGCTATTCTTAATTTAGTTTGCATTAAGAAAACTGCTTGATCTGGGCTTTTGGTTCACATTCTTTATTTTACTTTTAGAAGTTGGTGTATAGTTCGGTAAGAGTGACTTCATATTAAAAAAAAATAGGAGTAAAACATTCATCATACTGTCTGTAGCGTATTTTCCATGGGAAACTTTAAAGATGATGGTGATCAAAGAAATGAGCATTGAAAGTTGAAGTTAAACAATGAGATGTTCTTTTCTGCTCCAAATATTCTCCCCAGGAGTTTCACAGGAGTCTTCAAGATAAGTTAAAATAGTATTATTTTTAACGTAATTTATACAGCAATAGGAGATGGGGCAGGCAGGTGCATTACGATGACAGCTCACCTACTTTTTTCTTCAAATCAGTATCATTTCCTCTAAGCTTTGCCACCTACATATATATGTGATGGAATTATCATTGCTGTACAGGTTTGCAAGCTAAACTGGCATAGGAGAATATTTTGGTTTGTAGTTAAGAACACAGCTGTACCTTTGTTTCTTACTAAAGCACCTGTGCTTTGTGTGATGTGTACAGCAGCCCACATATCTTAGTAAAGCTTTCATGTAAATTATATGTATTTTATATATAAAAATCAGATAATTCATGTACTGTTTTTATTATTTCAGCAATGTTATGGCTCCAGGGTTTTTTTTTGTATTGTCTCTAATTACATTTTTAGTCTGATTTAAAATTTTTCAGGGAATGGGCTTTTCCTTGGGAAGTTTTTCCATATTCCAGTAGAGCTCACTGCTTGAAGTGCTTCTTCATTTTCCTTTCTTGTAATGACATTTTTTTTAGTTACAACCTTTTTACTATTCCGATAATTTCTTTTAATTTCTACTTAGATTTGCCATCTATTTGTAGATAATTAAGTGCTACAACTGTTATTAGTTAACAAAGTTTTATTCCAGCCCATGTAAAATACTTTGCCTCAGTTTCATTGATCTTTCTTGAATTCCTTCTACTGTTTTGAGGTAGAACTGAAGTCTTTGTTCAAGGTGTAGTCTGAGCTGCCAGCACTTCTGCAGTGCTTGTCTTTAGAATTCTTTTCATCTCAGTCAATTACTTGCTTACGCAGAATGTTTTGGTATGAGGGTAAATCAGGGAGCAAACACTAGCACAAATATTTTGGATTCCTTGGATAGTATGAAATAATGCTGCAGCAGTAGGTGGAACTTGCAAGCTTGAATTGAGAGGTGGGATAAATCAAATCTGCTAAATTGGATCAGTTTGTCCGTCCAGGTTGGCACTCTGCAAAGGAAGGTAGTAGGAGTGGAGCCTCAGCTCTATTCTCTTACTGCTGTAACTCTGCTTTCCCTGAACGTTGCTTCAATTAGTTTATCCTGTTCTTCTAAATTGCCCTTTTTTATTGCATCAGATACAAGTTGTAGAAATTTAAGCTGAAAATTTCCCCATCAGAACCCTTCGTGCTTTTTCTTTATCCTGTCTGCTCTTTTTATAATTAATTGACTTCTTTGTTAGGCCCGTGTTGCCTGACTCCAACATACTTCTACAAGCACATATGTGGGTTTTTAATTTACTGACATCACTTGCACTGAGAAGGGTATCAACACGTATATGCTGAAAGCACTGTTCTTTGATCCATCCTTAAAACTCTCCTACACTGTTATGTCTCCAAAACTTAGTGAGAATTCAGGTTATCAGTATTTCTACCACTGTGATGGCTTTTTGGCATAAGTCTGCATTTTGTTCTACCCAGTTTGTTTGCATCTGCCTGTTCTTTGTAGCAAGATGTTAGATCTTTAGGAAAGCTGGAGACCAGCTTTTGAGTGAAGTGTCATGAAAAGATCATCCCTGGCTTAGGGTTATTAGCTGCTGTAGAATTTTAAGTAAGTATATTAGATATTTTACATAATAATATAGCATTGTAAGTATGCTTTGTAATATATTTTTCCTCCTTATGCTTATGGTAATATTTATATAATCCTTATTTTTTTATACAAGAGAAAGAAAAAATGTTTTGTTTTTATCTCTCTATGCTTACCAGCCTCTGACCTGCCATCCTTCTCCCCTCCTCCCCATTTTTTGTAGTGAGTTAATACAATAGTTCTTCAGTTTGAGAGCTTTGTCTCGTACAGGGAGGGATCTTTAGGATGACAGCTAATGATGTCATGCTGAGAATTATGAGTTTAAGAACTAGGACCAAATAATCTAAACCCATCAGATTTTGTATGAAGTCTAATGTCTTTAATAAGAAACATGCAAGGAGATAATTATGTCTGCATATGTGTGTATACATATATATGCAGAAAATATAGTAATAAATTTGTATCTGAGTTATTACTTAACTAAATCTTCACACTTATTGAATTACTAGGTACTTTTCTGGCTTACTGCTTTCTCCTAGAAGACCCTTTTTCTGTGTGCTGCTGAGCCAAGACTGAAAGCTTTAAACAAAAGAAGTCTTGAACTTTGGATATGTATAAATACAGATCTCATTGACTCTCACATGTAGTTTATCTTCACAGTAAACACTAGTAACTGTAGCTCAGAACACTGTCAGACACACTTGAAATATAAATACAAGTTCTGCAGCTGTAGTCTGTCTTTACTTTGTAAGGGTGTAAGAGGGCCCTGGTTAAAGTGTTGCAAAAATGAGATTCATGTTTCTCCCGCTTTTGTTTTCCTTTCAATGTCTTACAATTTCAGTAATTAAACAATTAACATGCTGTATGCATCATGTACAATGTTCTGGCTCTGAATGTTCATATTCTCTAAAAAACAGAGGATGTCAGTCTTTTCCACACAATTTTATGAACGGAATAAATAACATTTTTCTCAGACTTCATCATAATGCACATTCCAATAGATAATGCAAATATTTCTGGTGTGTAAATGCATATATGAGAAGTGTGGAACACTTACACAAAAATTGGCATTTTATCTGGATTCTATTAATTCACTTGAAGAAGGGTCCAGTAGGATGGCAATTCAAGTGTCATATTGATTCTGAATCAGAACGCTCACTTTTGGAAATCAGGAAACAGACTATATATAAAGCACTAGACCAAGAGACAATCAATATCTGGAAATTGTGTCAATTTGCTGTCCAACTCTTCTCTGAGAAGTCTGCAATATATGAGATGGCATCTGCTCCTTTAGGAGTATATAGGAGTCCTGTTGCTTTAAATTAAAATGTTTCTATGGCATTCAGGTTTACTTCAGCAAGTGCAATGATTTACCATTTCTAGTTTCTGTGCACATTAATAGGAAAGCAGAAGCACAAGAAATAATGGCAACACTTTTCACTCCGAGATATGGGAGCGGAATCAGCTTCTACCTTAATTAGTTCATGTCAGCTTATCAGACCAGCTTCAGATCTTCAGGGGTTTGACTTTAAAAACCTAATATGGCACTAGACATTCCTTCCTTTTTACCTTTCAAAGACAAGTGCCCCCTTCTCAGGCACTGAACTAAAAGAATACAGAATTAAAGTGTAATCAAAGTGTCATTGTACATGATAAGTTCATGCGTAAATTTCAAGAGATTTAAAGACACATGACAAGTCTAAATGAAATCTAAAGGAGTCAAACACAATAGGCCTGCAGTGACAGAAATGTGTGTCATTATTTCAGTTGTCAGTATTTGCGGCTCTTTCACTGAAATCAAACAAAATTATACCGGAACATTTGGTGCACTTAGATTATAGAACAGTGACCTGCACTCCTGCTGAGAGACAATATTTCATGTAAGCAGATTATAGTGCATTCTGCTAGGTGTTTGAATCCATTTTAAACAGATTGTCATTAGTACTCCTACAAACAGTAACATTCCTCCTTTGTGTAATTCAACAGTGTGAAACAATTGCATACATTTTGTGAAAATGAAAGGAAAAATCTCTTCTTTATGGAGTTCTGTCTTTTCTCATATTTTAGGAGCTGGCGGTGGATACACTGATTTTTAATCTGTGAAAAACATTGCAAGAATGCAAAAAGATTTATAATATTGTTTTTCATATTATGACTTTCTATATGTTCTGGCTAAAAATCTGCAGTCAGAGTAAGTAATAACACAAGTTCCAGTTTTTAAACCAATAACAACGCTCTTAGTAATATTTTTTCCTATTTTTAAATTAAAAAATTGAAAACTGTAAATCCTATTGAAGTGCTTTTCATAAAACAGAATTAAATTCTGAGTAAGGGTTTGCCTCTTGCCTTAACACCAGTGACACATAAGCTTAATGTATCTGCTGGCCTATTTTTGAAGAGTCTCTAAGGGTAAGACACTGACGTGATAGAAGAGGTAAATGACTATTGTGTTTACTGGAAGAATGACTTCTCCTTCAGAACAAGTGAACGGCAAAGCAGGAGAGCCCCATCAGTCATTAAGATAACTAACCTCAGATTTAAACCAGACATGCACAGCAAGCGAAGGCATCACACGGGATACATTAAATTTTAATTAACATTTTATGTTTGAGTTCAGGAATTGTTTGTGCATTCCTTAAGAGGAACATTTTATTTTTGAATATAATCGAAATTCAGCATGTATTTCTGGGAGGGATTTTACCTTATTATATACTAAACCTGCATTCTGCACTCTTTGAAGTAGTGTCCTAGTTTTATGTGAATAACCAGAGACTGCTGCATAGCTCTGGGGAGCGTGGCCCAAATCCTGGGAGTTGCAGACTGACATGTGCTGTAAATTACCACATGATTCACAGAAGGAGAGTATAGATTGCCTTTTTTCACCTCAAATTCCAGTGTCCACTTTGTACAGAATTCATTTGTCAGTGGGAGGGAAAGTGTCATTTATCTGCTTCAAATTTATGGTGGGCCTGTGGGAACTGAACCACAGGACTGGGGGATTTGAGCCTTGATTTATGACAGCAGTAGGAAAAAAGAGGAGGAGCATTAACCACTGTTGTAAGCATCCATTTTATGCTGGAGTCCTTGTGGGTCTAATGGAGCTCAGTAGAGTGAGGTGCAAAATACCAGTTCCACACCAGAGAATCTGGTCTGTTATCTCTTAGAACAACTTGCATCGCTGACAGATGCACTGACAGTTAACACGTTTAGTTATGCTGAGTAGCAGAGTTTAATTTATATTCAAAACTTAATATGTTCAGCAAAATACATCACTCTTCTTATTGTTTTGAACATCCTGAAGTTAATTAATCTATCTAAGCAATATTCTATTATTAATTGTTTTATTTTTATCTACTGGCTGTCACTTTTGTTGATGTACTTGTGAAAAGGTGATGTTCTGATTAAAAGGCTTTACTGCATTTATAAGCAGTGCAGGGTTCTCTTTACTTCCAATGGGGCAATATTTAATTATGTTAAAATGCAATTGTCCTAAATACTGCTTTGTAAAATACTATTTCTCCCTTCAGACCTTGTTTCCTTAAATTCTGACAGATTTTGTGTTCTTAACTTTCTACATGAAACTGCAGACAACATCCTGGTTCCAACTCATGAAATAAGGTATTGATGAATAAATAGTACTTATTTAAAGAGAACATTAAAATCCTTCTGCTAACGTTTGCCTTTGTCAGCCTGCTTACATCATATGGAATTCAAGGGTTTTCTCCTGTTTTTTTTAAAAAAAGACAGATATGTACTGTAGCACTGGAGACTTTGTAAGGAGCTTTTCCTGATGCTTACAAAGGTTTCTGTGATTACAGGAAGAATGCACAATTGCATTCAACACAGCAGTGTCAGACCATTTAAAACATATCCCAGAGCTGGAATATATTTCAGTAACTGGTAGGCTGCAGGATGCAATGGGCACAGATCCTTACCTGTATGGTCAAAATTACTGGATCATAGAAAAATTAGGTTGAATGAAGTGTTGGCTTTTACAGAAGTCTGTAGCACTTTCTTGCTGAGTTTACAAGGACAGATTTTTTTGTCCATCATATTTTATAATCAGAATTCATAACTACGTATGCTAGAAGTGTATATGTTGTAATCTCACTGTGCCTTTTCAAGGTAATCACTGTTCTTTATAGAATTCCTGGCCAAAGGCAGTGTTCTGACCATTTGCTCTGATGTCCTGAGTAAAATATCTCACAGATTGTTCTGTCATAATTCATTCTACTTTATGACAGAAGGATGGACTAGACCTATACAAGTAAATTCATAGTCCATAGATCCTGATAATACCCTAAACAGAAGGTGGTGGCCTCATCAAGTGTAAAGAATTGCAGGTAAAAAAAGCAAAATAAGCCTCATACAGATAAGTTTTTGTGTGAGTTAGCAGCTTTGTGTCATTGACTTCTGACTGGCTAAGTCAGGAATTAGCCATTATTATTATTAATAATAATAATATTTGAAATGAAGATGATACATATGGTAACATTTTAAGTAGTACAGCTTCTGTTGTCTAAATGCAAATATTTATCCCATGCCTTCCTGCCAAAAAAGAATATGGCATTTTCCATAGATTTCTTTTCCTGAAGTACTATTTGGTCCTTGGATATTAAGAAGGGTTTGGAAGCAGTGTGCTAGATGAACTCCCTATTCCTTCCAATACTTTCCAAAGGAAAAAAAAAAAGAAAGATCTGAACATACACAGTGCAACCAGATTGTAGAAGGAATGCAGTGTTCTGGTTGTGAATCTGATATCAGACTTATTTGGTTCCAGCTAAGGTGCTGTTTAGTGAGTAACTCCAGCTAAATCACTTAATATCTTCATTTGTCCCTTGATACACACATAGCTAAGAATCCCAGCCATCTCCTACAGTGTCTTATCAGTGTAGCAAGGCTATGTTTTGCCAAAGTAACTGAAACTTCTTTGTTGAACTATACTGTATCTGTAAAATAATAATGATAAAAATACTTAATGTCAGAGCAGCAGGCAAGTTTTTTTTTGAGCCCCTCTGTTAAGGTAATAAAGTTTGCATTAATCTGTCAAATGAAGAAAGAGCATCTTCCCTGATCAAAGAGTTTGGTGGAGCATGTAGGAAAAGTCATGAAAGTAGAGCAGCCCCAATTTGTAATGCCTCAGTATTATTCTGTAATCTATGTAAAAACCAGTAAATAGACTTTTTTTTTGTATAGTGCTGCTAATAAATTTACAGTTGAAGTTGGTTTTAAGCAGTATTCTTCATTCCCATATTACATTTGCTATGTTAGAGGCTATTTACTGTTCCATGAAGTTTCAGGTGTGACATAATTGCAGCCTTCCAGTTCCTGAAGGGAACTTCCAGGAAAGATGGAGAGACACTTTTTACAAGAGTGTGTAGTGACAGGACAAGGAAGAATGGCTTCAGACTGAAAGAGGGTAGGTTTAAGGGTATTAGGAAAAAAATCCTTACTGTAAGGGCAGTGAGGCACTGGCACAGGTTGCCCAGGGAAGCTGTGGATGCCCCATCCCAGGAGGTGTCCAAGGCGAGATTGGATGGGGCTTTGAGAAACTTGGTCTAGTGGAAGGTGTCCCTGCCCATGGCAGGGGGGTTGGAACTAGATCATCTTCAAATCCCTTCCAACCCAAACCATTCTATGAAAAGCAGGACTACAGAAATGTTTTGTAGTGTTATTTTAGTAGAAGAATATTCCCACATTTATGAAAAATTGCAATGATGAGGTCACACTTATGACAAGGAAAGACAAATAAATAAAAACCTTCAAAACTAATTGAACCCTTCAATTAAAATTTTCCCCCAGTATAAAAAATGGACAGGGAGAGGTTAATCCCTTTGTAGCAATAGTGACAGTGAAATCTACTGCTACATTGAAATGACAATTGCAAAGGAGTTAAGCCTTGTGGATTAGAATACTGCAAATTATGTTTTCAGGATTTTTTTCAGTGAACTGAATAGATGCACTCAAGTATATTACAATAAACAAGCAAAAAAAAATGTTACCATCTGTCTATAAAAGCAGAATTTAACCATAGAGTCTTACATGGAATTTAAAATCAAGCTTTTACAACTTATCATAAAAGCTTTATGTTTGACTTACTTAATTATTGCCAAATTTTGGGTTAGGATTTTCACTGTAAACAACTTTCTTGTGACATTTCTATTGCCTCGAATAATCTGATGGGAAAAAATTCATGACCTACTTTTGTCTAATATTGTATCCGTGTTTCAGTCCATTGTCAAATAAATGAAATTTACAGTCTTGAATCAAAAAGTTACATCTTTTTTCTTAATCCACTCTTAGCACTTTTAGACTTGAAGTCATGGACTTGTCTGTTGTTCAAGAATTTAGCGCTGCACTTGAGTGTGATGAAAATGTACTTGTAAGGCATACAGCTAAAAGAAGAAGCAAAGTGTCTGGGGAGTAGAAAACAGTCAATGTTTCAATTAGAAGTCAAAATATCAACGTTGTGCTTTCAAAGAGAAGTTGTCTCATTCCCTTCTCCCTTGCCGTCTCTTCCCAGTCATGGAATCACCTGTCATATCTTGTGCCACTTGGATTGCGTGGTGAACCCGTTCAGTTTGCTGACTTCACAAGAAAACACACACTTTTGCTGGGTAGGTATTCTGTCATTTTAGTGAATATAATATTCTTTGCTGTGCAGTCTGGTGGCTGCTAAAGCAGATGTAAAGTGATGGGATGGCTTGAGGAGAACTGGTAGGGGTTTGGACCTCACCTTTTTGATGGTGGTGAGATCTTAACTTGGCTGAAGTTGTAACATCAAACTGCCGTCTTGTAGCTTTTATAGCATTGGTGTGTTTTAATTCTGAAATGTAAAAATGCATACCCAAGAAAATATACATTAAATTTTCCTCATTTCATTCAAAGATTTGAAAGTGTGGAGTATTTTGTGTGAGTCAATAAAACTGTATGTTCGATTCTAGTCCTCTGGTTCAAAGATTTAAGAAAATAGCAAGTTCTGGACATATTCCAATCAGGAACTGATAAATCTTTGCTTAATTGAACGTCAACCATATGGTGCAGTTCAAAGGTCTAAGCAAAAATGTGCTGCAGCTGCTTAATTTTTAAGCTTTACAGTAGTGTGCTTGCTATGGGAGGAACAGTATTTCTTTTCCTGCCACTTTCTGTTCATGTGTCAACCTTGAATTTCTCAGAAAAAAATAGTCCTAATACATTAAAAAAAATAGCAGCAAGATTCTCCAAATCATGTGCACTTTGAGGTAAGTTATGAGGTTTAACAAATATACAGTAATAATACCCTCCAAAATACAGCAAGTTGTAATCATAATGATTTTAAAATAGTTATATTACCTGGAATATTTTGTTTTTCTCAGAATGTCATGCCTTTGTGGAAGCAATGTTACAACTTCATGTGAAAGCAGTAGCTTGATGCCTAAATAGCATTCATTATTCATAAGAATATTATGTGGAAATGATGTTTTCTGCAGTAATATATTTTAGTACTTTACTGAAGTTATTTAGGCACCTTTGATAATAGTGTGTTAAAGTACCCCAATTAGCCATCAAGGCTAAGCTAAGTAACATTTATTCCTTTTTTTTATTGTACTACATTCAGCTTTTTACTAGGAAATTGATTCCACTCATTTTCACTGAGATGCATTAATTTAGAATTAAGTGTGCTATTCAAATGTGATTAGAGTGGACTTTTCAGAATTTAAAGTCCTTTTCCCTTCCCTGGTAAAATCCAGGTACAAATATCCACCTTGCAGTATACTCACCTTGCAGTAATCTGGTCACATAATAACCAGATCCCTTACACAGCCTAACTGACATGATCAAAAGTTTCCAGTCTCTGTTTTAAAGTAATGGCATCTTTGTCCCCTGAACTAGAGTCCTTAGAGTGAGATACATTTTTGCACGTGTAGACTGCACTCTGTCACTGCAGGATTATTCTTCGTAGAATAATGAAAGCACTCTCTGGAATCATGCTTTAAAAATCTGTATTTATGATCTGTACAACACATTCAGGCTTCATTAAAAATGGGAGGTGGTGTTTCATACAAGACACTAGACAGTGGAGAATAGCTCCTACAGGTTGCAAGTGCATGATGCCGTCAGTCCATCAGCAGGCAAAAACCTCACTATGGAAATCTGGATATCTTTCTGTGTAGTACCTGGGTGGTGGCGTTGTTATGTCCATACTTTCAGCCTGTCAACATGTAAATCCAAGTTTCATAATACACTGTTTGGTACTTTGCTTCAGGGATTAGAAAGTGGGTCTCTATTATAAAAAAAGTTTGGAAAATGGAGTGCAAGTGGAGTCTCAAAAGTTGCCTTGTAAAACAAATGGTGTAGTAAACCACAAAACTAAGGCTTGCACCTATCAAACACAAATAGCAGGGTGGTGTTGACATGGCAAAAATTCTGTGTCCTGTGAACTGCACTATAGAATAAGGAAGACAGACGACATTTCAGTTTTTGTATGAAGCAAAGTAGGCAAAGCCACAAATGTAGAAGAGTGTGCTGCCCACCTCAGCTTACTAATGTTGCTATAAAAACAAACCCACATTCGTGAGTGAGAGAAACACTTGCACGTGGTTACGTTCTCCTGGCATAATTGCCATGTGGTAGTTTGGATTCCTGCTCTGAAATCACATACCAGCCCAAAATCATGCATGAGATTTAAATGGGGCCTAATACAATGATGTGACCTTAGCTGAAAGCTGACAGGTATTCCTGATCCAACTATGCCAGGATAAGGGTGACTGATCAGTTCCAACTGCATTCCAGATATTCTTGCAGTGTGCCATCTGCTTATCAAAATATCTAAAACTGTAAATGCTTGCAGAGATTTTGTTTTCTCCATGCTTTAATTTTTAGAGAGTTTGTGCAGCCATACTCTGAACTGACCTTATTCTACCTAATTTTTTGTATCATTGAGTTTTTAATGTTCCTCTCGAGAATTCTTGTCCCTGGCTTTGCTCTTCCAAAGCACCTGCAGGGCTTCAGGTTTAGTTTCCAGTACGCATATTACATCACCAAAAGTTACTGCATATTAAGCAGTGTACACCACCACTGCTCTTTTCTGCAGGTAACACAGGCAGACAGTGTTCTGGGTACAAGGCCCAGCAGTTAACTGTACTATGCATCACTCAGTAGTTCTTATTTGGGCCTTACTTCCTAAACTCACTAGTGTGTTTTTATTTACTTTGTGAACACAAATATTTATTTGTTGCTCTTTCACAGTGTGAAGATATCAAATATTGTTACTTCCTCTAACGTTCTTTGTTAATTTCAATTCTTTTCTATGTGTCATAGCACTCTTCTCCTGAGTCACTTGCAAATTTTGAATGTGATTTCCTGTGATGGTTTTCCTTGTTGATGTTTGGCTTAACTTGAGGTGCATGTTTAAATTTGTCCTTCTTCAGCTAAGCAGTTAAGTTTGTATTTGAATTTAAGTGCACTCTTAATGTACAAGCATTTTCATAGAATCATAGGATGGCCTGGGTTGGAATGGACCTTAAAGATCATCTAGTTCCAACCCCTCTGCCATGGACAAGGACACCTTCCACTAGACCAGGTTGCTCAGATTTTATGGCATGTTAATATGCCTCATTGTGGCTTTAGTTTGGAGCCCTTATTTTCATGTGTTGTTCAGCTGAGGTCCCCATTCTCAGTCATACTGGTTGCTACACTACCACATCACCAAGGCTGGGTGTTCAGAATCTATAAACCTCAAAAATCTAATTTTTTCTTTCCTTAATTTTTTTTTTTAATATGTGCAACAGATACTGGAAATCTGAGTAAGAATTTTGAGTTTTGTAAAAATTTTGTATTATAAGGCAGAAGAACATGTTAAAAAAAAGTTATTTGTATAATATTTTTTGTAAACTTTCTAAGAAAAAGAAGCACCTACAGGTCTCTTTCTACTCCTCAGGTTGTTTTTGAATGTTTGATCGATGGACAAAAGTAATGTCTCTTGCAGTAGAGCTGCCCACTGAGCTACTGTTGAGTGAATATTCATTAGGAATGGATACACTGCAATATTTCAAGGTGGTCAGCTTACACTTTATTAAATAAATACAATAGATTAGATTTATATTCTTGTGGAATGAATGTTGCCATTATCACAAACTAGTGATTTACCACAAGGTCACATCACTTGTGTATATTATGTGTATATTATGCACTCACTGAATGAATATCTTCTCTCTATAGAATTGGAAAAAGGGGTTGGGAAGATAAAGCCCTATTAATTTTCACCATTCTGAATTGAATTCTTAGCCAAAATAATAGTCTCAGCATCTGTACTTTAGATGACTCTGTGGATTCTTAAATATAAACTTACAGTCCTCTCACAAATGGAAGAGGATAAAATGTGTAAGAAACCTATTGGGGATAGAAATCATGTCAAGTATCTATTTTGAATGGGACTTTAAGAAGGTTTAGCTGGATTAGGCAAAGGCAAAAAGCCTCTTTGTTGATTCTCCAGGCTTTCCAAGTGGCTTTATTTTCCTGACATTAATGTTTATTTGTCCTGTGCAGGATAAATGTGGCTCAAGTGTTTGACAGTTCTCTCTCAGTTCGTGATAAGTTGAGTTTGCATTGCTGATCATGGCTGTTCGTGAAATGTATATTCATGTTAACCTGTTTGATAAAGACCAGTGAAGCACAAGTGTCTCCTGAAGAGAAGCCTCCATTTACAGTGAGAAGTAAATTATTTCTGCCTGAGCTGCAGGGGCATTTTCAAGCTCTGCTAATTCCATATTCAGTCCTACGTGAGATGCAGAAGTAATTAATGTCACTAGGGTAACCTGCTGCCTAGTTGCCAGAGAAGTTACTGCTTTCTTCAAATCATTTGAAGTGAATTCAAATCATTTAAAGAAAATTCATTGGTAGTATAGCTTGCTCACTATCTGCTCCATTTGCTTACTAAATGCATTTACATGGTAATTGTTGCTGTTGTGGTAAGTGATAAGATTCCTAAAGAGATAATTTGAAGATTTGAGTCAAATTATTGACTAAATGTGTAATTCAAATAACCATTGGCATTGTCTAGACATGTGTAAACTAACATGAGAGGGGTGCCAGACAAATATTCTGAGATTTGAATCCTAGTGATATTAGTGCTGTTGCAGTTCTTTGCTACCTGCTTGAGCCTGTTCAGCTGTCCTTTCACTGGGTAAACCCAAGAAGTGCTACACTACTTTCAGTACACATCTTTAAATTCTCCAGGGTTCTGATACAGATTTGGGATCCTCCTGTCAGCCTTACTAATGCCTTGATGCCATCTTTATGTCATTTGTCTCATGATGTTGGACTGTTTCCCCCTGCTTTCCATTTACTTGCCAGCAAGAATATTTCAAAAGAACAATGCATTCATTTTCTTCAGTTATGGAAGCTTCCTGATTTTATGGGAGCATGATCCATGATCCTAGTGCAGGCTTTCTCTGCAGATCAGACTGACACATTTATAAGTCAATTTATAAGACTGAAGGTATGTTTTACAAATGACTTTTCAGTATGATTTTGGATGCAGTGCGTATGGGTCTAATCCTATATTACTTGCCTAAAGGTACAGTTCTAAAATTCAATTTGTGCAAACACCAACAGAAACTCACAATTACTTTTATCATCATAGCTTCAACTACAATTCAGTGACCTTTATGTGCATTTCAGTGACTGTCTAGAAGCATTAGGAACTGCACCAGATTTCATTTCTGTACTCAAGAACTATTTCAATAATTTCATAAAATGTTATTGGTAGGAGATTGCTTTAGTATTGACAATTAATAGACTTCTCATTAAGGGTTTAAATGTTTCTAAATCAAAACTCAGCCATGTGAGTTTTATATATTAATATTCCTCTAAGTCCAAGACCAGAAGGCCGACTCAGGTAAGTGCTCAAAGATATCCTTGGAAGTTTTGCCAGACTGGGGGCTGCAGATTTGAGCTCTAACCGGATTAGCCCAGATGGCCTGGTGCAGTGGATTTCTTCTCTGTGTTCCAAAAGAGTGGAGAGCTGCTGTGAAGCCCCTTGAATCTCTGGCTGGATAAATGCCTGCCCTGGCACTGATAGGACCAGATGGCAACAGCTCCCGAGGGCCCACAGACCAGCTGCAGGCGGCTGGAGCAGCAAACCCCAGGAATGCTTTCCCTCACTGTGCTCTCTCCTCTCTCTTCTCAGACTGCAGGGTTGTGTGGCCTCTCATGGGGTGGACAACTCTACAGTCACTCAGGAACTCTTTTATATCACAAAAAAAACCCCCAGCTGGGGAGCTGCAGATGGTTTTCACTCTCATTAAGTCTTTTGTGCAGCACAAAAGAGGTGGGACAGGTCAGAGAATATAGCCTGCAGATTTTGGCACCTACGGTGGTTCTTTCAATTAATACTTTCACCTGCTGCACAGTAATCTGTCCAGAAGTCTTATGAAAGATTATGTTGCCATCTCACATGATTTTAGGCTTTTTATGTTTGGCTTTTTAATGGTCATAGCAAAGAAACTCCTCTTTTGAGTATTCAGCTTGGGTATTCAGTATTGTTTTGCAAAGAACTGATTTACTGGGAAAATAAGAAACCTTCATATAATATAGGATAGTGCTCCTTGTCTTTTAACACTTCTACCTGTGGTATAGGAAATTTACCCCCTCAAGGGGCACTGTTCTTCTTACTCTGCTGCTGATTCCACGGTGCTAAATGATGACCTTCAGTAACAATTCATCAGGTCCTTCTTTGTTTGCTCTAAATGATAATTAAATAAAAGAGAAAGGAGATTGGAATATTGCTTTATTTTCTTTATGGTTTGCAAAAAAAATAAGTTTTGTTTTTTCTGTACTTGTGTCTTAAGTATTTGTGTGTGAAATAATTAAGACTGCCAGGCAAAATGTATATTTGTTTTTAATACTAATGTATAATGAATTAATATATTGAGTATATGTCCTCTTTTGTTAAGCTATCAATGTCCAAAGTTAAAGCAGCTGAAAATCCCTTTCATAGAGGGTACATCCTTATGTCACTATGTCATAACTTCTTGTCATATACAGAATTTTGAGAGCATTAATTAGAAATTTTGGATGTCTAATTTATGTTTATGATATAAGATTTCTACAGTTCATAGCATTCTCTGCTACAGAGTGTTAGGGGAGGCAATAGGAACACCCAACCAGGCAAAGCCAATTGGATGATGATTGGATTGATTGTATGATGGATGAGTTTCTGTTTCTTTCATATTCATATTTTGGCAAAGGGGAGATGAGCTGGATGGGGCGGGGCAGGGGAAAGGAGGGTGGGGAGAACAATAGAGCTGGAAAGAGGAGAAAAGGCATCTGTTTGCTCCAGAAAAGCAGGCTGGCTTTCTCAATTTGAAGTCCATCTCAAACTACCCATTGCCTCAGCGCGTGGCTCTGAAAAGTTGGCCTCTTGCTTACTAGCATGGTGTCTGCTCACGTGTGAGCACCCACAAAGACAGAAGTAGCAATTCCTCTATGAAATGTCTTTGTTTTCTAGGGTGCACTCAGCTCTCTTCAGGTACAGCAGAGTTACATCTGGGGGAAATAGAAAAGAATCCTAAATCGTACCAAAGACACAGGAACTGTTAATAAAGGACTATGCATGTAGCATCACATATAAAGTGAATATATCAGAAATGCATGCATAGAAATAGACAGGTTTGTAACTACTGGAAACAGTGGTTTCTGAATTTCTACAAATACTTTAGATTTTACTACTGTGATTGCTGCCATTTATCGTTGGGGGGAAGTCAAGAGTATCCATATGAATTAACATTTTTGCTTAGTAGAAATAGGATTTTTCTAGCATGGGCACAAGAACATTCTCAATCCCTATTTTGAGGCAGAGAAACACAAAAATCCAATGCATTGGATTTATGTATTTTTTTAATTTGACAGATGAGAAGTCTTAACTTAAAGAAAGTCTGCACTCATGTCACACAATCCAAAGTCTTTTACAGCTTGCAAATCCAGAGAATAATTCATTAGCTAATGGTTTTCATCTCTCAGTTTCTCATCTTATCATCAAAAAAATGTCATGATAACCAAAAATAAAGCACAAATATTTATAAATGTTATGAAACTCTTGGCATTGCACATCTTTTTTTTTTTCCTCTTTTCATCTTGTTTCAGAAAGTAAAATAGGAGTTATATTAACAATGCCAAGTTAAGGTATTGCTGAAAAGAGACATGTGTCTAAGAATGCCCAAATCACCACTAACCTATATATGATCATCCAAATCTGAGCCTTTAATGTAAATCCAAATAATTATTGCAATCTCACATCAGAGTACACTCTTGAGTATAAGGAATCAGGGAAACTTTGTGTAAGACTAATCAGTTGCACACTGATCATTTGCACTGATCATAAGCATATTGAACCTAAGCACCAACGTGCCAATTTGTGTGCAATTCCCAGAAAAGAAACAAACCAAAGTTTTAAAGCTTCAGGTAGGTGGAAGAGTGTTAATGACTTTTATATATTGACCTACTTTGGAATACAGCCGCATACACTCGTATCTGGAGCAGTTTATCAAGTATCGTACAGAAGGGCTGAAGAGCAAATCCCTTCCTTCTATTGAAGCCCAAGACTAAAGTGCCATGGGCTTCAGTACAAAAAGGATTTCAAGCCCAGGGCTTTAAGAACATTCTATATTTACTTTGTATTTTAATATACATTAATTTAATATAATTGCCATCTGGTTATTCTGAAGAAACACTGTCTACAGAAACCCAGAGCTGCCCATATATCGGTAGGTATCTATACTTTAGAAAACAGATGTAGAATACAAAGTAGTTAGGACTGATGTGTTCCTTTCTTGTGAGAAGATTTGGTCTTTATGTGACTCAGAAAACAAAGCATGTGGTGTTGTCTCATTATAATAACCAGGACCTAGATCATGAAAGAATAAGGTTGGGTACTGGAACAGGCTCTCCAGGGAAGTGGTCACAGCACCAAGCCTGACAGAGTTCAAGAAGTGTTTGGATGATACTCTCAGGTACATGATGTGACTCTTGGGGATGGTCCTGTGCAGGGCTAAGAGTTGGACTTGATGATCCTTGTGGGTCCCTTCCAACTCAGCATATTCTGTGGTTCTGTGAAGTCTAATGTGTCCATCTTTTCTGTCAAATCGTTGGCATTGTGTTTTTGTTGGACTGTGATTCTGCAGTGTTTCACATCTCTGGTCCTCTGATAATTACAGTGTTTTAAGTTTTCATTTAATTTAAATTTTTTTTATAACCACATTTTCCTGTGAAAACATTCCTTGAAATCACTGTGGTGGACAAAGCACTAGTAAAATTGCCGAAAAAGTAGGAAATGCAGAGCGATGGCACCTCACTGCTTTGAAGTAGACGGGTAATTGACCCCGCGGAGACGGCGGAGGCTGGCTCATGCTCACGCTGATGACACCGATAGCCGTCAATGCAGATAACTGTGTGTGACTTACAAAAAGGAACCGGCGCTTCAAAGCACCGCTTCAGCGCCGCTGCTTCGGCAATCGCGGCTACGATGTAGCAGGCGCAGGACCATTCCCCGCGGTCCAGATTCACCCACGCCGGGGGTGCGGCTCTGGGTGCGGGCCGGGATCCCCCGCAGCGGGGCCCGGGCGGCTGCGGAGCCGCGGCCTGGGCGGAATCCCCGCACCCTCCGCCGGCGGGGCGGCCGCGTCCCCAGCCTCGCGGGCGGCTTTGTTACCTCCGCCCGCCCCCGGCGCCGCCCAGGCCCGCGGGGCTGCGGCCTCGGGCCCGGCCCGGCCGCCCCCACAGTCCCCCGACCCACGGCCCACGGGGGCGATGCGGGGGCGGGCGCTGCTGGAGGCGCGGCCCCGCCGCTGAGACGGCGCGGGGGCGGAGGGCGGCGCGGGCGCCCCTGCGCGGGAGGCGCTCGCCCCGCCGTGGGCGCGGAGGGGCCGCCGGCACCGGCACCGGCGGGAGCCGCAAGGACGGGGTGACTGCGGCCGCCGCCCGGCCCCGCAGCGGCACCGGCACCGGCACCGGCACCGGCACAGCCACAGCGCGGGAGCCGCCCTCGCCCGGGGCCGCCGCGGGCGCGGAGCCGCAGTGCGCGCTCGGCCAGGTGAGTGGGCCGGCGGGAGCCGCCCGCGGGGATGGGGGACGTGGCACAGCCCGGGGGAGGGTCCCGGGACGGCTCATCCTGCGGGCACCGGGCCCGGCGGGGCCGGCGCGGGGCTCTCTGCGAGCGGCAGGTGCGGCCCCGGGCGCGGTGACCCGCGGCTCCGCTCCATCCCCGGCGCCCGCCCCGTCATGCGGGAGGCTCGGGCGCTGCGCTGCCGCGGAGACCCGCAGGGTTCCCCTTGGCTAAATTTATATCGCTTTTGGGCCGTTTAATTGTAACCCGTTTCCTGCCCGGAGAAGGCGTTCGGCACTTTGTGTGCCGCGCTTGTTTCCTCCACGCTTCCCCCCCTCGCCGTTTCGTGTATTTATTTATTTATGCGTAAGGCTGTCCTCTACATTCTGTGTAGCACTGTCCGTGGTGGGGAAGAAAGATCACTGCATATTTCAAGCGTGTTGTTTTCAAAACAGTGGGGCTTAATGTGTGTTTCTATTCCTGTGCGCACAAAATAATAGCACAATGACAGTGTGGGTTGAGGGAAAAATAGGTTTACATTCATATTCTCACCCTTCTGTGGATTATTTGTTGATGTGGAGATCTCATTTTTTCTTAGTACATTTGGGTTTTTTCTTTTAACCTTTTCAGTGCATGTCGCTACAAACCAGGGTATTTAAGTAAAATAAAATTCCTTTTTGGCCTGTATGATGCCAAAATAAAAAGAGTATTGTATATGTAGATGGTAATAGTTACATAATTTATTCTCGCATATCTTGTTCCTGGATATGTATCAGGAGCATGGAGGGAATATTTATAACATCTTTTTTTTTTTTTTCCCCTTTTCTGGGATGTTGTGTGAAGGAATCTTTGCACTAGACTACATTGCAGTGGAATGTTTGTAAGAGATTCAGCCCCGAATCACTTCTGTACCCAAAATCCCATAGGGGCCTTACCTTGCTTTGCTTTGTCAGTGTCAAGGGCCGCCTCCTCTGTGCTCAAAAACTTCTTTTCTAGATTTTTTTTTTCTTCTGCCCCCAACAATTTATTACTTTTCTTAAAAAAGTAAGAAAATAAGTCAAAGCATTAGAATTATTTCAGTAGTAGTTATTCACAGCACTAAGGTACAGAAAGAAATCTATGTCATGGATGGATTAAAACCCTTCTTCCTATATGTAGGTGAGCTCTTTGCTCAGTTCTTGAACTTCTTTGGAAAAAACTTCCTCATAAGATGATAGTGTATGGTTGCAGCATTGGGGCCATGAGGCGTAATTGTCATTATTAGCATATGTAAGGAACAAGCCTAATGGTGCCTTTCAATCAGCACTGCTGTTCAGGCTCCAAATTTCAAAACATGTGGTGGTTGCTTTCGTGTCAGCTGGAGCTACCCCAGTGGATGTTAGATGCAGTCCACATGTGTGTGTCTGTCTTTCTGTCCTTACTTACATCACCTTAAACTGGGCTCTGAGCTCATGGGCTCCATGGAGCTCATATGGTTGACTGGAGACCGTTCTTAAAGTTATGCTTGGTAGTAGTTTAGCTTGACAGAATTGAAGTTGAAAAGCTTCCCTTCCGTTCATCTGTCTTTATAAACAGCCTTCTGGTGATGCCAGTGCAGACTTGTGGTTTGTTAGTACTATGGAATTGGTTTGTCTTGAAGCATTTGCTAGGCTCTGCAAGGACCCTCTGCCTTCCTTAAAGACCTTGCTATTTGTTTTTAGTCACTTTATCTAATTTGTGTTTCTATTTGTTTTACACTTCCAATGCTTTTTCAAACCTGGTAGAATTCACAGTGCTACATCTTTAAGAACCTCTGTGATAGTACAGTGGCTGCCAGCCAGGAACAATATACTGTTTTGTCAGATTTCCTGAGAAGAAATCGAATTAAGCAGGATGCTTAGGATATTGCATTTACTCCATTGACTAGTGAAACACCTGTTTGGGTAATGTTACTGAATCATTGAAAATGAAATATAACTATGTTAAAATTTAGTAGCATGTTCAAAACCCCTTATTTGAGGCTGTATCCAACAGTGCTGCCTTTCATAGTATAGAATGCTCTTGGTAGCTGAACCTGATTTTGTTTGATCCTGCTGTCATCATGCATGGTATGGTCATAGCATTTGTCTTCCTATCATCTGTTGCTGATCTTTGGTTGTGTTTACAGAGGGGGAGAGGCTGGAGTGAAGTTACCAGTAGGAAGGGTATTAATTTCATTGCCCAGCAGATGGAACTGAATTGAACCTTTTATGTAGAAGTTCTCTAACCTAAAGGAGAGGTACCCTTGGAACCTTGTGAGCCTGTTTTGGTGCTTTGAAGCTAATTGGTGGTATATGAGGTGTTTCTCTAATCAAATCTGGGCCCTTTTCAAGATGAGAATGAGAATAATATTTTTTTATTTGAGTTTAGCATCTAAGTGAAGTTCCATGTCATTTTCATTAAAATTGAAGTAAACTGCATGGTTTATATCGACAATAATTCAGAGCCCCTGTGATGTTTTTCCCTGGCAGCTTGTTTGAAATCAGTTGGAATATCTGTGATATTGATGTAAAGGTTGAAAAATACCTGTTTCACTGGCAATAAGATAGAAAATGGTGATAAAGCTTTGTGTAGCACGTACGTGTGTTACAAGGGCATGTCTTCGTGGGGTGAGATGGCAAGTAGGATGCGATGCTAAAGTACTGTAGTACTTGTAGAAGAGCTTAAGTAAGGCTTTTTAATTTTTTTTCATGCTTTTTACAGAAACATAGACATCAGTGCTTGAAATCTGTATATTTTCCTAAAGTTGGTCGCATACTTGGAGAAAGTAGCACAGTAGTTGCATGCTCTCTACTGAGTATTTCGATACAACTTTGGGGGAGTTGTGTTAAAAGACTGCAGTAAAATTGTGAATTCTCCTTGGAAGTGCAAGCCCTGGACTGCTGGAGCTGTAGCCACTCATGTTACAAGTGTACATGTTTCAGTCATCCCTTCCAACACCTTGGAATCCTATTATTTGTTTTGATAATGTTGGTGTTGGGTTTCCAAGTTCTACTGACAGAATTTATGAATTTAGCCTTGGAAGCAATGGGCTAGTCACATCTCTCTGTGTTACCTGTGGAGAGCTGATCCTTCTTCTCATGATACCTGGTAGTACTGGGGAGAAAATGATAAGTGGCTGGGGCTAAGTTTGGTTTGAATTTAGCCATTTGATTGTGCAGCTATTTTGTGTTTTGTTGCATTTGCACAGTTTTGTGTTACAGCTGTATTTTTGTATGATTGGGGAGGACTAGTATGCTGATACCAGTTGCTTGATGAAGAATGATACTTGTATTTCCTAAGTAGTTTAGTAAATTTGCCCTAAAGTATCCAGTTCTGAAAAAAATATACAATAACTATGTTTGAAAGAAGGTTTTGAAAGAGGATCTTTTCTTTGAAATGTAGTTATCAAACTTTCTACACGGCACAATTGCAGCCTGTGTGTGCAAAGCAGTAATAATTGAAATGAATTTGGAATTCAAGTGCGAGTCCATCATTATTTGACCAAAATACCCAGTTAGTACAGTCAAACCAAACATAATGGCTGAAATAGTGCAGTATTTGTCCTTTAGAACTAAGGAAGCACCCAAAAGTGGATGATTGATGGGTCATGTGAGCTGTTTGCTTTTGGGGGGATTAAGGAGTCATTGTGACATAATTAGTACTTTGGGGTTTTTTTTCCTTGTATGAGCACAATGTTGAAAATAAAGACTAGGATGTTGAAATAAAAAATAACTTTACTGTTGAGCTAGTGTTTGTCGATGCTGCATTATGAGATCAGCAGACAAACTGGGGAGTTGTTCATACAGTGTTTTGGTTCAGATTTCTCGAAGTGTGTGCCTCCATTCATTTGTGAAGCTGTATATACACACATATAATTTGACTCGTGGACTTTTAGTCATAAACACTTTAATAACATTGTCAATATCCTTATATGCTGTGTATTGACCACTGGAGAAAGACATTAGGAAACAAAAATTAACATTTCCATAAGAAGCCCACCTAAATATTGCATGAAAAACAGTCAAATGTGTTTTGTTAAGTGCTGTGGTGGCCGGTATCCATTGGCTAGGATCCACTTGAAAAATCAGATTAAAAGTTTTTGTGCTTGACAAATCCAATGTCATTAGTTTAATAATTCCCTGAAGGCTAGTGTTGTAATTAGATGAGTCCAAAGCATGCAGCAGTAAATTTCATTTTCTTCCAGGAATGACCAGCAGCATCTTTAAAAAAAGAAAGCATTCACTGATCCTTGTCAGATAGAGTAGCCACAGTATGAACAAAGAGTTTTCCAGGAATAAATGTGACAGCTGAAACTGCATCACCTGATGATGAGTGGAGTGGATCAGCCACAGCCTGGTGGGAAGCAGTGAGGTCTGTAAGGATCTTGCTGAAAAAGGGCTCAAAAGTGATAATTCACTGGGTGCCTTATATCAAGGGCATTGGTTATTATAGATACTGAGTCCTGGCAAAATAGCAATTAAAAAAATTACAAAACCAGCAACTCCCTTTGGATCCTGATTGTCATAAAAGGCTTATGTCCATCCTGGAGTGATTCCTTAACTCTCTCAAGAGCATGTGAGCTTCCTAGTGCATTGTAGCTTCAAAAGGTGTACTTGTTGAACAGTGTGTTTTCTTTATTTAAGATGCATTTTAAAAAGGCTAATCTGCTTGGTTAATCTTGTTACTCTACTGCATGATTAGTGATTTGAGTCTGTTCTGAGCTGGTAGTTTGATAAGAGATTTCTCGTACTAGAACTAAGAAGGAGTAGAGATTGTAAATGTATCATCTCTTTAAAATGTAGCTGCATAAAAACCATAATTTATACTTTTTGGGTCATTGCTCTCATAAAAATGTCTACATTGTCTTCATGAACATGAATATTGTTGTCAGGGAAATACTTCCCAAATACTTGTACTGTGAAGGAAAATAGGAAAATTCCGAATGTAACTGTGGTGTGCTCTCTGAGACTTGCAGACCTTGCTTTGGGATCAGTATGGCTGTGGCTGTAACTGTATCTGAATGGGCTCAGAGCCTGGACTGGAGCATTGTCACAGGGTTGTGGCACTGTTCAGGTGTTAATGGGCTCCTTGGCCTGCTTTGGGACAGTGTCACAGCCCAAACGGGGCACTGCTCAGGGAAAGCCATGGGATAGGGACTATCCCAAAATGGACTAGGGATGACAGCCCTGTTTTGTGGGAGAAGAACATTTAGCATGTGTGCCCTACTGCATGGCTTCAACATCTGTTTCCTGGCTTGTTCTGCATACAGGTGCAGATGTAGCCATAGAGATGCTGCTACACATTTCTGGATAAGAACAAGCTCCAACTGAATGCTGTTTGTCCAGAGAAAAACAAGAACCCACTGTCACTTATGAGAAAGCAACACTTATGGAAGTTTAGTGCACGTTGTTGTTTCATATTTGTGTGTCTGTATAAAAAAAATACATTTGCACACACACTTTTTTCATGTAACAACTACCTTCTTATGTTTCGAATAATGCTATTTGAATAATACCATTTTGAATAATGCCATATCCAGACCTTCCCAAGATGCCATTAAGATCTTGTAAGCATATGTAGCAAAGTATCATAACTAGAATGAATGTCAGAGTTCTTGATTGTCTTGCATGGTGTTTTTGTCTCAAATGTTCACCAAATAATCTCTGAGTGTGTAGATATGACACCAATTCTCTGGTTCATTTTCCAAAGGTGTTTTGACTTCCTTGGAAGGAAATAACTTTCAGCAAAATATAAGTTTGACATAGCTCAACTTTTATAAACAAGTCCTATTAACCTGAGTAAGTGTGTGTTGTTAATTTGCTCTGAACCTGGATGATCTGTCCTGTGTTGGGCTGTGAAGTGTGACAGGTTGATATTTTTCATTATGAAGCTACAGGTTAGTGTAGAGAGCCTCTGAAAACACTGTGGTGCTGCTGCGCAGCAGCTGTAGATTGTCACACTCCTTGATGTTCCACAGAACTTTGATAATTCCCACTTCTTGCCTTAGTTTCAGTGTCACATATTTAGTTGTACGTATGGTTTTTGTTCCTGATACTACAGTATATAGGCTTTTTCGTTCCTAAAAAGAGAGGTTTGTTTTTTCCCTCCTTAGGCATTCTGTGAAACATACTGTATATTGCAAATTATAGAAGGCTGCTTTTTGTAGAGTTGATGTATGGATATCTTTATAATAAATAGTTAAACAAAGTCCAGTTGTTAATCTTGATACTCTGAGATGGGCTAATCGCTGGTTTAAAATGTTATCCTTATTTTACTTAATTGAATTTGGTTGGGTGTTTTTTTGTTTGTTTAGTGTGTTGGGTGTTGTGTTTAATTTTGCCTTGTGGTTTTGAGACACTCATTTCCAGTGAAATGCTGTGACTTAAAAACTGACTCACTGTTTTGAAAGAAATCTTTACTTTTATATTAAGTTGTTTTGTTTCCTCTTAATTCTGATAATGATACTGACTGTGTGCAAAGGCATGGACTTAAGTGCTAAGGTAAGTTAAGAGGTAAAAGGCTATTTTTACCTATATAGATACACTACAAAGAGGTCTGGTTTTGATTTGCGTTGAGCTTAAGATACACTTGCCTCATCTTGATAAGGCAGATCACTGACTGGAACAATTAACTGCCAAGGCTTTAGGAACATGAAGTTGGGAGGTTTTTAAAGCTTGCTTACTCCAGCCTCTTTTAAAGCTTGCTTATGCTTATCTCGGTTTGTAGGGAGTTTGAGGTTCTGTAGACAAAAGAAATATGTTCAACACCTCTTGGCATAAGCTTCATCAGTTGTCAGCTGCATGAAGACAGACCTTTATTAAGGGAAAAAAGCTAACAATTTTTGTTTCTTCTGTAGACACGTTTATTTCTATTACATTTCTTGTTTATGAGTGGGTGGGCTAAATAAAGTCAATATAAAGAGGACTGATGCATATATTTAATTTTTCTTTTAATGAAAGAACTGCCATGTGTTGACTTGAAAGAAGCTTTTGTTTTAATCTTACAGCTTTTTATTTTCTTACTCTAAGTTGGTCATTCTTACACTGCTGCTTTTTTTTTTTTTTTAAGTGATGTAGTCCATTTTGAATCTGTTCATAGAAGAAAATGTAAGCCTCAGGTCTTGTGCACATCACACTGTCTCCTTTCCAGGGTTTGTGCTGCTGTTGTCAACACAGAAGTGCTTTACTTTCCAGTGCTTTGATAAAAATCCACCCAAACCAATGGGAGACTGCTGTGAGGGAACAAAGCACAAGCATTGACAAACTCTCAAGTACTCAGTCTGGAAAAATAGAAATAATTTCTATTAAATCTTTCTTCTCTGTCATTTTAGAGGGGTTTTGGCACTAACACATGGACATTTCTGACAGATTAATGTGATTTTTTAAATCAATGACATCCCTTTATTAATACCTAAGACAGTTTTGGCTATCTTAAAGATTTTGTTAACTGAGATATGCATTGATTACCCACGTGTGAAACGTTGTGTGTTGACTTAGTGTCTTAGCTGGTTATGTGTCATTTGGAAAACAAAAAGCAGGATTGAAAGCATAAAAGATTTAGCTTTCTATGGAATACGTTTCGTGACTTGTGGCTGTAAGTCAGCTGCAAGCAAGGCTTATTTGTCAAATAATTATTTTGATCTTAATTTGCAACCCTAACATAAGTTGATTAACGTTTACTCATGTAAATAACCCCATGAAAAATCAATATTGGAGTCATTCCTTGTTAGTACAGAACGGGTTGTGAAGTCTCCCTGTCCTGCAGTCTGACAGCCAGGACATACAGTATCACAGTGGATTCTGATTCCCTGTCTTCTTGCTGTCCTGGGTAACTTGTCCTTTTGCTCCTTCTCTATCCAAAATATACTTTGAGTGTAAATCTCATTTGTTACCTCCTGGGAAACCAGTCGTGAAATCTTTTACCGTCACATTGATAAGCTAAGTGCAGTGTGGATTGTTGAAGGCTGGAGGTTGTGTCTTCTAAGGGAGGAGAAATTAAGGGAAGTTTTGCATTCTGTGGAGAAAAAATGAGTTCTGTGTTTAATGATTTGAATACGGGAAAGTGGTCTTGTATTATACTATTGTTATTATTTTTCTTATTGCTTTCAGACTTAGTGTAAGTTTACTCAAAAAGGAGATGCTTGTATGCCTGATTCCAGCTAATTTAGATGGGCCTAATGCTTAATTGGGCTACTGTGATTTGCACTTCTTAGATCAGGCCAAGTACAGCTTAAATTGTTAAATGGATTAACAGAATGTAATCTGTTCCTGTTGGTGTATCTGATCAGTTTTCCTCCAGTCTGTGCAATGTACTTACAAACTAGTTTAACAATTTGGTGAAATGTAGTTTGCTACAGAAAACCAGCAGAAGTATGGCATGATACATTCCCATTTCCTTTATATGGGGAAAAAGGTTTTCTCCTATAAATATTCTACTTCAAGTTACTCACTGGATATCTGTTACTGCACATGCTCTGTGATTTTGTAAAACCTTAGATAGACTTGAGTGAAGACATTTTATCTCACTAAAATGCTATTGTAGGTAATCATAGTTTTGTAGGTCTTTACTTAAAAGTTCAGTTCTTGTTGTTACTTACCTGAAATTAAAAATCATCCATGTGCAATCTCTTAGAGCATGAATATTCCAAGTGTTAGTTAGGTGCTATAGCCATGTTTTTATCTGCAGATTTAGCAGAAACTGAATTTTGAGTTCTGAACTGATTTAAGTTTTGATCCGTTGTTCGCTCATGGAAAGGTCCCAAGGAATAAAGAGCTAAAAGTGTTTATAGCACTGTTCCTCTTGGACCATGCAGGAAAATTTTTTGTATAGGCTTTTATAGTGGAGAGAATGAGTTGAGCTGTGAACTACCCCATAGGTGTGTGGATCTGGCACAATGCAGTTTGCAAAGCCCAGGATTAACGCTTGAGGAACTGGGGATAAAATGCTCTTGGTTGTAAGGATTCAGCTATGGAACAGTCTTCTAAATCAGATCAGGGAAATCTGAACTCCTCTAAGTGCTTCCAGACTTCTGAGAAAGCCCTTCCATGATGAGTGATGTCTCAATGTGAAAAGCTTCCTCTTGCCACCCTTATCACAGAATGTTAAGGGGTTGGAATGGACCTCGAAGATCATCTAGTCCCCAACTCCCAAATTATTGTCACTCTCAAAAGCATGTAGTAAAATAAACAGTGCTTTTGTTCCTTAAATGTGGCAACCTCCTTTAAATCTGTTAAGGAATTCACTATTGCTTTTGTTTTACAATTACTGTAGTGTTGATCTTGGTGGTGGCATAAAACCCAAACCCAGCATGCATCCTCCTGTTTGCTTTTGAAATTTAGCCTGGGAAGGTAATGGATCCCCAAAACACAATTAAGCTTTCAAGCTTTATAAGTATCACACCTTCCTAGAAATAGTGTTTTATAAAGAGTTATGCTTGACTTACCATCCAGTTCTTGAGTGATAGTTCAAACACTATGGATCTGATTATTTTAAATTAAACTTGCTTATTGTAAGAGTCCAAGTGGTTTTACGTAATATGAGATTGTGAGATTCTTTTCCCCCTAATTATCATATGTGTGTGTTTAATGTGGCTTTTTAATTGCAAAACCACAGAACTTTAATCAATTTAACCACAGAACAGGAACAATTAGTGTTTTAAGAATATATATTCTGAAATGTCACGTATCCATTATCTTTAAATTATTCTTTTGATTACTTTCTTTGAAGTTTTCCTATCTTATCATCCTGTATGTCCCAAAGTGATTTCCTTCCTTTGCCAATCTCTCTTTCTCTCTGTTTTGTCTTCAGGCATCTCTGCAATTATCTTGTCATTCTCATCCCTCCTCAGAACTCCAGTGATTTAGGATTTCTGCAGTTGTCTGCATGCATATTCTGGTGGCATTGGTCATCCTTTTCTTGTCTTTTTTGGTGTAGTAAGGATGGGAGCCTGGAGAGTGAAGGGAAGTTTTGATTACCTTTGCATAGGGTAATGGAAAAAAAATCTTCATTAAAAGGAAATACTCTATTTGTTGAGGGCAGCTCTGGAGATGCCACGTTGGCCAACCATAGGGCTGTCAAAATGTGAACTGGAAGGAGGATTGTACTCATAAAATAGAGGATGTGATTAGAATTCAGCTCCATCTCCCTCCTTCCTGGTTTGTAGCAGGTGCCTTGGGTCACCTTTATTTATCAGCTGCTGAACTCTGCCAGTGCTGTAACATTTTTTTCTAAGACACTGTATCTGAGACTGAAAGTCCTTGATGTCAGATTTTCTCCCATGTGCCAGGAAAAGGTGGCACATATGAGTTTTTACTTTCACCTCCAACAGCTCCTGTGCATCGACAATAAGAAGGAACACTTGAGATTTTTTTCCTCTCTTCCTTAATGTAAGAGTGGGATGCTGCTTTCCAAAACAAGGTAAAATGGAACAAGGAGTGTTTGGGTTCAATCTGCAAACTCATTTGCTGCAGGTATGCTTATGGGTTTTTTTTTTTAATCAGTTGGAGTGAGTTTTACTGGGTTTTTTTCCATAGAATTTGGCCATAAAAGATCAAGTTTAGTACATAGAATTTTTTTTAGTGTCTTCAAAAAGTTATAAATATAGTGGTATGCCTACACACAGACTGCTAAATTTAGGTAAGATTTTTTTAGTAAAATCATGAAATTGTTAGAACCATTTCTGAGCTGAGAACACATTTGTAAAATTTTAAAAGTGCTTTCTGCATATGGTGATTTTAAGTATCAGTCTCGAGTGATCGGCAATGCTTTATTAGGTTTTGAAAAGTAATTTTATCAGAAGCCAGGAGTGTGAGTAATAAGCAAATGTAAGTGACTTATATGTACTTAGGCAGACATAAGTGTTGCAGAAATAGAAGCAGCACTAACATGCAGCAACTGAGATACCTGAATAATGAAAACCTTTTCCTGTTTCTTTTAGGACAGTGCTATTTTAATTGCATCTGCCCTTGGAACTCTTTGGCATAGACAATTATATTTGTTTGAATTACTGGGCAAAATAATTTGTCTGGCACTTTTGTTGTCCAGAAACCTTTTGTTTTCTCTTTTGCTTTTTTAGCTTTGAATATTATGATTAGCATCAGCACTTGGAAACTCTAAATAGGCTAACTTTTGCTGTCATAACTGATCCTACTGAAATGTGTTTGCATCTGAAATTCTGCATTTTGATCCTTTTGTTTTTCCTATCTAATGGTCTTGTTGGAGTCAGTTGCTCACAGCAAAGAATTTAAAAAGCAGCTGTGTAAAGATTTCCAGTCATTAACTTGTATCAGTGTTCTCTGTTCTTTTGGTCTGCCTGAATCCATATGTTGCACTTGAATTCTGGTTGTCTCTTCCAAGGCACAAAATTGTAGGCCATGCTGTTGACTCGCTGTTTTCCTTGATGGGAATTTAGCATTGGGTAATGCTTACAGGGCAGCAACTATTTTGCCTTGCAAATTAACACGCCAGGTACATAATTCATAACAAGAAGATCAGTTAGTAAAATTAGAATACCCTTTCTTTTGGAAATCTGAGGAGGCAAACAAGCAGTTTCATGGGAGATGAACCACTTCTGCAAAATCTAAGTCACTAGTCACAGTTTCATTGTAAGTACTCGGTATAGCTTGGTGCTTAGCACTGTGTTGCTCTACAGTTATACTTGGTTGCCAAATAACAGGTAGTTTTCACTGGGAAATAGAAAAGTAGAAGGAATGGTAAGAAGAGAATTTTGAAAATGTCCTTCAACAAAATGGATTGGATAAAGAATAGCACATAAAAGTGCCAGGCTTATCGTAAAGGGTAGCAGTTTAAGGAAGATTAAGTTTGTTGCGAGTCATAACGGATTTGTATGTTTTCATTTGTTTTCATTAGGATCTTGGAGTGTAAGCTAACTTATTGTTTAACTTCTTAGGAAGTGGCAACTGCAATTATTTTTGTAAGTGGATGGAAGGTCTGTCAACTTGTGTGGTTCAGAAAGAGCCTCTGAGATAAATATCCTGAAACTCTTAAAGTCAAAACATTGAAGGGTACAGGAAATATTATGTAATATTTTGTAATTATTGCATCTGCAGTTGCATGACTGTTATTGTGTTTTTTGTGCAGTTTTGCAGGGATAATTCAATACCCTGATGTTTTGGAAAAAATTCAAGGAAGAATGAGTAACAGTTCACATGTAGTAGATACCCATGACGTTTTTCCTGTTAGCACCCAGCAGCCCCTGTGATTAGGGTCCACAGGAATGTGTTAAACTTTTCCTAATGGCTGTGTTCAAGGCCAGGCCTTATTGCAAAAGTGAAAGAAAGAACTGGAGGAAAGGAAGAGGCAGAATTTGACTGGAAGTCAGTGTAACTTGGTTCCCCAAAGCTACCCTTAAAAACAGAAAAGCAAATTGACTGCTGTTGTGGTAAAAACCTTTTATTCTGTCTATGCTCTGTTTTCAGTGTGGAGGTGAAATGATACTTGCTTTGGAAAAACTGTTTTATGTCAGTGCTTTCATGCAATAATTCTGTGTAAGAGAAGACTTTCCTGATAGAGCAAAGCTTTGGGTAACTTAATCACCTTCCAGCCCCTTGGCAAGTAGTTGGTGCTACTCTGGCTGCTATTCCAGAAAACTGTGACTCATCATGACCTATAGGAGGGTTAAGATACAGGTAGACCTGTGCTATGCTGAGTTTTAGTTAAACTAAGATGTACATTTGTTTTTTTCCACAATGTTTTCTAGACAATTAAATACACTCAGTTGTGATTCAATAATAAATGTTGTACTTTTTTCGACCGAAATGCCAAGCTTGTTAAAATGGTTCTGGATTCTTTAAGAGAGGTCTTTAGAATACCTTATATAACTTACCATGATTTTTTTATGAGGTGTTTCAGAATAAGGAAAATAAATGTGTGAGAAAAACTGGGAAGGGGGGGAAGGAATTGTTTAACTGGCTGAGAGCAGAAAACAAGCAGCTACTATCCTCAGAAGGAAAAATAAGTAAGGATAAGAAAGAATGTTGGAATTCATGTAGAATGTGACTATAACAGGCATATTTTTGTGTTGCTTCCATAGTGTGCACAGGATAAACCATGCTTATTTTTGAAAAAATAGTTTCTTGTTTTAACTTTTCAGGATTGTCTGCTGCAGAGCCCAAGCTAAAGTAATATCATTGGCTCCAAGTCAGGATGACTGTGGTTGTCTTTTTTTTTTTTTTTTTTAGGGAACACAGTGAGTGTGTAAGAACACTTTGGAATCATAAGAACTTGTTGTGGTGACGTGGTAGCTGTACTCATGTTTACATGTTTGCATGTGAGTAGTTGTTTAGTGAAATGTGTATGTGAAATTAGGTGTGTAGGTAGCTCACTATCAGAGATGTGTTTGTATTTATTGTATTTATAAAGAATTTATGTTAATAGTACTTTTCAGAACAAGAAATAATTGTACAGGGGAATTTATGTAAAAATTTGTTCTTTAAGAAGGGAAAAAGAAATGGTTTAATAAACACTACAAGCATTCAGACTCTGGCTCTGATGTACTTTTCAGGAAAAAATCAATATTAATTCAAGTACCTATGTAGTTGAACTTTGGTTCATAAAATGAAAGCAGTCTTAAATGTTTTTAAAATATATTTCTGTTAAAATTGATCTTTAGGCATGTGAAAGGAGCTGCAAATGTTTAATTTCAGGTCAGAGACTGAGAGGGTATTGCAAACTTAATTTTGAACTCTATCTCAGACTTTTTTCCTCATTTTCATGTGGACCTCGCAGGCAGAGGCTTAGTGCAGGTCTGGGGTTCTGCATAATATTTTTTATTAAAAAGTGTTTCATGTAGTTTATCATCCTTTGAAAGGTACCTACTTCTGTGGGACTAAAAATTAGGGATGTTATGGCAAACTCTGGCCCGAAGGAAAGAAGGTATTGTCCTTGTCTTGAAAAAAGTTGCCAAAGAATTATGCGCCAAATTTGAGCACTGAGCAATAAATCTGTGTTTTATAGTGGAATGCATTTAAGACCTGATCTGTTTTGAAGGTGAAATCCCAAATCATCCAAGCATTGTAGCATACTTTTCAGTCCAGTTTGGCAGAATGCTGAAGTGCCTACTTAATTTCCATAGATGCTTAATCAGATCTGCAGTTGCAGATGTTGGAGAAATTTAAGTCGGACTCCTCCTTCCTCTTTTGCAAATCAGCTAGAATCCCTAGATTATCTTTTAAAAGCAGGTTCTTATAAGGATTTCTCCCCCCCTAGAGAAAAGGTTTTAAATAATAAAAAAACCAGATGGAGAATTTCCTATTGATATAGAAAAACTATGAGTATGGATGAAATGAATATTAGAGCTTCCCATTTTGGAAATTACTTTTGAAAACAAATGCAGATAAGTTTGTGTGTTATTACTCAGAATATTCTTCTATCTGTTATTTTCTTATTGATTGCTGTAGAAACCTGTATATTAAAATGCTAATATTTTGTCCAAGTTAACATGACATGCAGTTTTTGGTAGAATCATGCCCTATGTGAAATGCAGATGAATGTTCTTTTTTGTGATTTTTGTAGTATTTGGGGTTTAATGGGATTCCTGGGGCTTTAGCCTGATCTTGTGCAACTCAGTAAATCAGTGTCAGTTTGGTTTCAGGCAGATACAACCCTGACCACAGTATTGGTGAACTGAACAATTTTGTGGTTAGAAACCAGATAGAACAGCGTGGTCAGTAAAGCTCAGGGCCTGGCTGTTAGGCTCATACAATCCATGGAACAGAAAAAACCAAAGTAATCCTTTATTCCAACTCCCAGCTCCCTGGCCAAAACACATGCTAAAATTCAAGCAAAAGATTTAACAGTCTAACTGGATGAAATAATCTGTTCCTACACCAGATCTGTGTTTAAAGTGTTCTGCAGGTCGTCTGGGAACTTTTATCTAAAGAACATGGTTTGGGTATTAAAGTACCACCTTCTCCCTGTGGCTCATGGACATCAAGTTAAGAAATACATTTGTAGATCAAGAGATGGAGACCCCAGAAATAAATGCTTTTCACTTCACAACCTGTATATAAATTCTTCCAGAGATAAATTAAAGCCTTCACTTTATAAACACATCATGTGACAAAGATTCACCCTCTGTCTTTCCCAGTAAACCGTTCCAAGGTTCTGCTGCAGTCACTGCTAGGAAATTGCAGACCATTTCAAGGTTGAATTGATCTAGCTCTAATTGTTAACTGCTGGATCCTATTGCATTACTATCAGCAAGTTTGGAAAGGTCTTGCCACCAGATCTCCTTCTCAGAGGGTAAGTGCTTATTTCTGGTAATCAAATGACCTCTCAGTCTTCTCTTCGTTTAGCTGACATGGACAGGGCTCCCTAAGAAAAAGTGGATGGGAGAGGAAAATAAATGGCAGATGAGGATAAGAGTGTAGGATGTAAAGGAAATAAGATGACATTTATGAACCATCTCCCACTTCAGAGACAGAAACATTGAGAAAATATAAGTAGACCTTCAGGTCCTTTCCCAGGCCCTTAAAGTCTTTCATAGCATGTGAAACAGTGCCTGGTATAGATGGTGGTGCCAGTGTGGATCTTGGCCAAGCACTGCATTACAATTTTCAATGACTGCCTTTAAAGCAATGACCATTAAACAGGAAGGTGTTAAGATAAACTTCCAGCTTGGTTGAGGTGCTGGGAATGATGCTTCTCAGAATTAGTATTTAGGATATTAATCCACATGTTTCCTTAAGAAAAACAGAAGAAATATCGGGTATATAAAAATGTTTAAAACACTTTTCCCCTCCAACATTATTGGCTTCCCATATACATCTGTATCCAGTGTTGATTTAAGACCTAATTTTGGGACCACTTACTTTTGTGCAAATTTCCATTGCATGCATTATGGATGCAAAGTCTGCTTGCACAAAAAGAGATGCAGTGTGTTGTAATCCTCTGAATTTAAGGACTTGTAAGGTAGCAGAGGAAGGGCTAAGAATAGCTCTAGAAAAATGGTGATTGAAGATTGCTACTACCAGAGCCATTCATCCAGCCTGCAGCCCACTCTCTTTGTGCCAGAAAACATGCTGGATGAATGATGTGGGCAGTTGTGGCCTGTTTCCTATTTTTTGGCTCAATTTCAGAGCAAATCAGGAGGTGTGCATGTGCATATGATCTCTGGCAAAATATCCTTTTCAGAAGTGTTGGAGGGTAGGGCATGTAACTCAGTAATTATGTATGTACAGACTTTGCTGCACATAAAGAAGTTCAAGGGACAGAGAAGAAACTCAGGATTTGATCTGCCATTGAAACTGGAAGTATCTCAGGTGTTTTACCTGGTCAAGAAGACTGGAGGTACTGTATTCTCCTCCTGAGTACAGCTCAAAACTTTTTCTAGTTTTGTTGGATGAGGTAATACATAGCTTCTGGGGAGATGAGATGCAGTACTTGATGGATGCATCCTCCATCCTGTGTCACTTGGGAGGCAGGATAGTTATATTGAATTCTGTCCTCAAAAGGTAATTCTGTGGTAGTTGCTGCATCTTTTGGGATCGTGATCGTCCGTGGACTTTGTACATTTTCAGGTGTCATATACTGCTTTCCTCTGTTTTCCTTGTCTTTCCTTCTACTAGCTTTCCTTTTGTGTCCTTTTAGCTTTTTCCAGCAATTATTAGCTCTGATCCTATTGGTGTAACATTTTTTTCATTTGAAAAAAATGCAGCTTGGCTGAAGATAGCTGGAAGCAAGCCAGGAAAGGCTGAAGAATGACTGGAAACAAAATCTACCCAAGTTTCCTCATTTGGAAATGAAATACCTGACTTGGATCTCATCAGTTTGAATTTTTCTTTTTTTTTTTTTCCTTTTGAATGGAAGCTGGATTTTGACTGTAAGGTGATATTGGTGGTGATGTGCACGTAACCACAAACCCCTCAGATACCTGTTTTTCCTTGGCCTGTGTGATTAATGACACAGCAGTTGATGCCATTATCCTTTAGAATCCTGGAGTTAGTTGGAAAAAACCTCTAAGATCATTAAGTCCAACCATTAACCTAGCACTGTGAAGCCCACCATTAAACCATGTCCCTATGCATCAGATCTACACATCTTTCAAATACCTTCAGGTATGGTGACTCAAGCATTTCTCTAGGAAAAGGGTTTCAATGTCTGACAACTGTTTTGGTGAAGAAATTTTTCTTAATATCAAATCTAAACCTACCCTGGGGCAGTTTGAGACCATTTCCTCTTGACCTATTACTTGTTACTTGGGAGAAGTGACTGACCCCCATCACACTTCAGCCTCCTTTCAGGTATTTATAGGGAGCGATAAGGTCTCCCCTGAGCCTCCTTTTCTCCAGAATAAACACCCCCAGCTCCCTCAGCTGCTTCTCATAAGACTTGTGCTCCAGCCCCTTCCTCAGCTACTTTGCCCTTCTCTGGACTCTTTCTGGCCCCTCAGTGTCTTTCTTGTAGTGAGTGGCCCCAAAACTGAACACAGGATTTGAGGTGTGGCCTCATCAATGCTGAGTGTTTAAAGTAATTTATGCTGTCTTCACTGCTGTCACATTAGGTTTCTCGTGCTCATGCTGTGTCGCCCTAAGAAAACAAAAATTGCTCAACACTGAAGGGCAGAAAAGACCTTTCTATTTTTTTTTCTGCGTGATTTTGTTGTGTAAATAGTACAGCAGTGCAGCACTGCTGAAGTTAGGAGTTACTTGCTAATTAGTTAAATATGCCCCAAGCTCATTTTAGTTCAAGCCCCCAAGTATGCATATGTTTGGTGTAGAGCTGGTTAGTGAGCGGAGAGTGTGTGTATTGGGAAGACAGGCTGTGGAAGTGCCAAGTTCCTCCCTTGCTCCAAGACACACTGCATCACAGGGTGAAGGCAAGCTGTCTCATGGGTATATTTGCCTCAGAGACAGTAGTGGAGCACTTACAAGAAAACACTGTTAATAGCATGAGCTTTGTATTTTATACCGATGTTTATATACACTGTGCAAAATAAGAGGCTCCATGTTTTTAGGAAATCCCAGAGGTATTAGCAAATTTGATGTACGTGTAGCTCAAGGAAGCTTTTTTAGCTGAAAGCTGTGGGTTTTGTTGAATGGGAATCGTGTTCAGTGTTTCTAAGTCTTGTAGACTTGCTATTTTTTTACTTTTTTGTCAGTAGGGAAAATGGACATGCTTCAAAGTACTGGAGCAGCTGAATCAGCTCAGAGAAAGTCACCTTTGTCTCTTACTGCTTTGTCTTCAGTGAAATGCAAACTGGCTTTCAGATTGATGATAATACTGTAGATACATTGCAAATAGGATATATATAATAAAGACTATGAATATGGATCATTAAATAAACTTAAAGCTTTTGTCTAGAAGGAATTCTGAACCAAACTTTATGTAAGCAATACAGTGAAATGCAGGTGAATGTGAGCTTTAACTCATAGTTACATTTAACTAGGCTTAAGAATTGAGTGATTTTAAAGGTTAAGTGAAATATGTATAGCTTTAGAGAGTAATGAGCTATTTAAACAATGCAACAAAGTTTCCTTTACTTTCTTCTGGCCTTACTCCTAGTTTGTCAGGTTTCATTTTTTTGTTCTGACAAATTCAGAACCAGTGTCTAATGTTTAAATGAAGTTTTGGATAATTCATTAGTTCGATAAAAATGTGCTGCAGGATTTGGCAATTGACTTTATTTTTTCTTGAAATTACAATGTTGGGAGATAACAGACTAATGAATATATTCAATATCATTGTAAAGATAAACTAAAACCATGATGAGCTTTGAACTTTTGTGTAAAAAAATACTCCTGCATGAAGTGAGGGAAGGTGACCCATCCCTTTTAAAACTCCCACTAAAACTGGTTTTCTGCACAGTTGGTCCCAATGGAGGATTCTGAATCTGGGATTATTGATTATTGGCATAGTCTAACTAAATATTGGGATATTTTTGGGCCTGAAAACTGAAGGCAAGACCTGTGTGGTTTTTTGTTTGGTTTTGATTTTTTCCCCCCAGGTGAGGAATCCTGTTTAACTCTATGCTCCTGATTGTAGTCCGTAGTAAATTCATGAGAGTTTCACAGTAACAAGACCAGATAGTGAATTAATCAAAGATGTTCTTGTATTGAGTTTGGCTTTTGCAACTGCCAGTGGTGTGGCTTCTAATCCATCAGAAAAGATGAATTCCTCTTCTTTTTCACTGGGACACCAGATAATTGTTTCTGTCAGGATGTCTCCACTTTGTGTGCTTCCTTTCATTGAATGAAAGCCTCTATTAACCCTCGCTGCATGTTATGTTAATTTTTATTTGATGTTGGGTTTTGATTTTGTGGGTGTCTGAAATTCTGTGGCATTGCTCTGATTTATCAGCTTTTTACATTGCATTTGTTGAGGCTAATAGGTAATGGTAGCTTTACAATTACCTCTTCAGAGCCTATGCAACATAGAATGAATTACAGCTTGACCTAGAACAGAACCGTTTGTTCTGAGGAAAAGACTTAAAATCATAGAATCATAGAATGTTTGGATTGGAAGGGACCATAAGGATTATCTGCTTCCAGCCCTGTTGTCAAGAGAAGGAACACTGCACTAGAGCAAGTTACTCAGAGCTGCATCCTACCTGGCCTTGAATATATCCAGGGGTAGGGAGTCCACAAACTCCCTGTTCCAGTGTTTCACCACCCTCACAGGAAGGAATTTTCTTCCTGGTAGCTAGTCTAAATCTATCCTTCTTCATTTAATGCCATTCCTCTTGTCTGGTCACTACACACCCCTGTGAAAAGTCCATCTCCTGCTCTCTTGTGGGCTGCCTTTAAGTACTGGAAGGTCTCCCTGGAGTCTTCTCTTCTCCAGACTGAACAGCCCCAACTCTCTCAGCCTGTCTTCATACTTGTTTGTAGAGCTGAGAATACTCTGTATGAATCTCAATATTCTGGCTGACTGTTGTCTGCAATTTTCAACTTTCTTTCCCGTCCAAATTTTAACTTTAATGATATACATCGTAATTTGGGTACCCACTGCTCGCTGGCCAACCTCCTTTCCTTTCTATATGTGGATGTGTCCTGTATCATTTCCAATTAAAGTTTTGTTCTCTCTTCCAAGCAGTGAAATTTCAAGTCCAAACTTTCTGTTCTGGAAGTCTGTGCATGCTTTTATTCCTTCACTGCTGGTGTAAACCAGCAGTGTGCTGTTTTGGGACTGTGCTGTTTTGGGACTGTGCTGTCCCATTGCAGTTTGTGGGACACCCTTGCCACGTCCATAAATAATTCCAGTTTCATTGTTTGCTAGTGTAAGAGGTATTTCTTTTGTGGATTACTGTTTGTATAATGCTTATAGTAGCATGCACACTTCTGGGTGAAAGATTGTATTCCCCTGCAATACTGGATAAGCTTCTAAGAGTGATTATTAATCCTTATACAAAGAAGAAGCTGCGGAATTAAAAATTTTAAAATGTGTGCCTGTCTCCTTCTTGGGAATCGGTTTCATCCTGCCTAACTGTGAGAATTAACTCCTCAAGTCCTTCCTAATGGATTGTGCTGTGATTCTATTAAGGGTGCAGAAAAATAAGCTTTCCACAAATAAAATTTAGAAAAGGCAACAGAAGCTGGTTTATACAACGTGTGTGACAAGCCTAGCACTTCTTGTCTTCAGGGTGGCTTTATTTGTGACTCTTCACATTTGCTCTTTTGTGTAAAAGTGGGCTGCACAACTGGCATTCAGTATTGCATGTCTGATGTATTAGATAAGGAAACAGTATTTCAGGCTCTTGTGTAGTATTGTTTTGTTAAAGGGAGAAGGGAGAAGAAAATAAGAGGATAGGTCCTCAGTCTGGAGAAATAGAAGGATAGAAGGCAACAGGGAGAATGGATTCTACAAGTCATAACTTCTAAGGTTTTTACAAAAATAAACATATTTTCTCAGCTTCTAAGATGCTCTTGGCCTTTTGTAAACTGTACTGAACACTAGGGAGCTGCTAAGCAGTTCAAGGCTTAAAGAGACTTCCTACAGTGGTAGAGTTTCCACAGTGGTAAGAATACAAAGTTGGCCTTTTTGTCTGCATTTTTAGCTGAACACTGTCAGCTGAGAGCAGGATATTTCAGTCATACGTAGTGCTCTGCTCTGGCAGACCTGCAGAGAAAAGATGTCAAGTTCTATCTTGGATCAATATAACTAAGTTCCCACCGACTTGTTGAGAGCTCAGTGCTTTCTGAAGTGCAGGCTCTAGCAAGGTGGACATTGTTTTGAGATTTTGCTGTGCTGTTGCCCTGCCAGCTGCTTCTCATTTTGGTATACATTGTCTCTCTTTAATTCCCTTTTGTTTACATTCTTTAGGGCAGGAATTGTTTCTCACACTGTCTGGGTCGAACATTTTACTTGATCCCTGCTTGGGGATGTTGCTAAGTATCTTAACACGTGAATACTCTCTGGGCAAGGGAGTATTTTTTTTTTCCCCAAGTGCATTAAAGTTGGATAGACCAATCTAAATTACACGAGGAAATCCAAGTAGGAAGGTTCTCAAAGTTGATCCTTATGGATGTTTCCAATCAATAATGATTTTGTTTGATAGAGATTTCTTTGTAGTACAGACAACCTCTTCCCAAGGATGCAAAACATCTGAGGCATCCAGGTTTTCACTTCTGCCTGTTAGACAAGATGGTTGGACTTTTTTAAATTTAAAAATTCTTATTATATTTTTTTCTTGGAGTTGACACCCACAACCTGAACTGCTGCCATCATACCTCTGTCACTATAAGGAATGTCAAAGTAAGGGATCTTGCTTGTGTGCAACCCCACAGTTCTGTGATGTTTGTGCCACTTGCAGAATATCCGTAGGATAGCAGATCCTCCAAGGGAAGTGGTCATAGCACCGAGCCTGTCCGAGTTCAAGAAGTGTTTGGACAATGCTCTCAGGGACATGGTGTGATTCTGGAGACTGTCATGTGCAGGGCCAGGAGCTGAACTCGATGATCCTGATGGATCCCTTTCAACTCAGCATATTCTATGATTCTGTGAAATTTTGGGATAGCTTTTGACATCAGAATAGAAATTAAAACTTGAGGGTTGGATTCTTTCCTATATTTTTAACATGACTGCAACAAATGAAGCTTGAGACACACAAAGAGCAAAGTCCACCATCACAGTTCCATGTAAACAAGAAAGTTTCCCTTTGCAAACATGGAAAAATAAAGAGATTATGCCATAAAAGAACCCCCACTCTGCACATCTGAAAGACTGATAAATTTAACCCATGCTGAAGAAGTCTAATCCACTTGTGTAGCACGTGTGTACCATCTACATTTTTTTCCCCTTCTAGTCAACACAGTTTAGGATTTCACAAGTGAGGTTTCCATGTCAGTGGTTTGAGTGTGCAGGTATATTGTGGAAAGAATGTCAGTGAAGAGCAGGGGTCATTTCTCAAACAAAACCTGACAGCTTCTTTGTGACCCCCATTGTTTGTGGGCTTCATGCTGAGCAGCTCTAGTTATGAATTCTGACGTGCAGTAAACCAGTGCACTAGTGCCCAGGCACTAGAAAACAGGCCATTCTCACAGAGGTAAAAGGTAAAGTACCAGGTCCTTATCATGTAGTAACTGGCATAGCTTCTTGGAAAAATCAGTGAAGCCAACCGTGGTTTATGCCAACCTGAATATCCTTAGAATGTGGTTAAGAAGTGTTCTTACAAATTACTTACATAAAAATAATTTTCAAGGTGAATGGGAAGTTACTGTGTATTATCTATACTTAATCTAGTTAGTTCACTCTTAAAGATTCCAGTTTTCTCCATTGATAGTTCATTAGTAATTGTGAATATCACGCAAGTAACACCTTTTAATTTGCTTTGGTTTTGGATGTAAAGGGCTTGTCTAAATCCAGATTTTACAATATTATACATCTAATTTTAAATTATGAATCTTATTGGATTGTTATTGAGATGTTAGTGAGTGTAATATTTTGTCTTTATAGGTTTGGGTTTTTAATATATGAAGGGAAACAAAAATCTGATAATCATAGTATCATAGTAGTATTGTTTTGTGTTGTTAGATGACTTAGTAAAGTACCAGTAGTAGAAACACAAGGAGAAAATATTACAGAAAATGTAGGGGAAGATGAGCTATAGATTGTGGCATATTAAATAAAATAATACTATGTAAGGCAAAGGATTGTTACTATATTGCAGTGGTATTAGCCTGTACTGTTGTTACCAGTTTTTCTTGCATGCCAGCAGAGTTCCTCAGTTTCACTGTTTGATTTTGAACATTTTTGAATTAAATTAATTTTACTCAGACATCCCTCATTTAAGTGTATTGCATGGAAACAGATTGTTGTTTTACCATATCATATTTTTCTCCAGCAATACACAGATGAGGGACATCTGTAACTTTGAGGATCTTTTTTCTTCCATAATGGTGGTCTGTCCATGATATCCATCTGTTTTCATGTGGAGTTCTTGTGCATTGCCATTGTTATAAATACCAGCGAATGCAGATACTGCGATGACTCACTGGTGGTAAATGTTTAATCTTTGGGTGTCTCTGGAATATTGCAGCACTGCAGGCTTCATAAATAGATCAGATAGATGTTGCAATGTCTTCTTTTGGAGGTCTTCCACAAAGTAATTATTAGCATGTGGCAAAAGCTGAAGTGCGTGTTTTCTACAGAAATGAGTAGAAAATTAAAACGAGTGTTTTAATATCATTTCTGCTACACCAGTAAAACTTCCTAAAAAATAACATTAGAAGAGTTAAGTAGCAGCTATCGAAAGTATTTATGTATCAGTCACTCACTGAAAATGGTTTTCTGTTTCATCCTGGAAAAAGTAGATATATCAAATTTGATGAATGTACAGGTAATTTAGTGTGAAGACAAATCCCTCTTCAAAAGGAAGAAACACTTTGTCCTTCACAACTGTATTTAGGAACCTAAAAAATAATCTTTGTGTGGGACTAATGACATAAATTCATATGAACGATTCTACTGAACACTATTAAATATTTTTGGAGGCTTAACTCTTAACAGATTTTTGTTATGAGTTCCTTCCTTCATCCAGACATTAGTGATTTTAATTTATTGATAGTATCTAGGAATCTGTACCCATGTCCAACTGAATTTGAACACTTGGCATGAGTTTCTTAAGTGCTTCATAAGGATTGTATAATGAAACATCATAAATACATGAGTGAACATAGATCCATGTAATTTTGGTAGATGAGCTTTGCTAGAGTGAGGGCCTCTACTGCAAGTATAAAACATCCTAATTTTTATTTAGTTGAGGTTTTGAGTTTGATATTTTAAAAGAAATGATAACTTCAGCCCTGGTAATTTCCATTCGTGTTTGTGTCTGTATAAATACGTGTATGTGTATACACACACATTCTTTATACTTATATATGAAATGTAAGCCTGTGTGTATGTGCCTACACAACACAGGCATCCTTTCCATTTTACAACAGAAACTGAAAATCCAGAACTCCTAGTAGGATTGAGCTGCACAGCAGCTCCTGTTGCCTTGGTTACAGGGGCAAAGTCTTTTCTGGACTATTGAATCAATGTATAGTATTTAAATAGTGAAATGTATGGATATTTTCCTAACAGTTTGGCTCACACTTAGTTACGATGTATCAGAGCACACTGTAGCTAATAATTCACTGCCAGTTCCCTGATGCTAAACTTGTGAATGATTTACTCTTCTGCAGCAGCAAAAGGGGCGTAATTTAAGAGCAATGTTGAGTGAGGATGGCTTTCTGCTCGTTGCACTGCACAGCCACGTGTAAAACAATTTTAGTGTCACGCTGGTTTTTTTTTCCTGTGCTCAGGAAATGCCTTTTAGAAGTGTGAATATAAAGAAGAGAGAGTGAAGGATGGCAGAGCTGAGCATTCCCTCTGGAATGTGCCTAATGCTGCGCAGTTCAGCAGCCAAGGTTAGGGGAAGGGAAAGCCTCTGGCAGCCCCCAGGGCCCAGGGTGCAGCAGGAGAGAGAAGTGAGAGAAGGGCTAATACAGTGAAGTATTGTTAATAATTAGCTAATACAGTGAAAGGAATTAGCAAAACATCTTACAAGGAAAGCTTTTTGGAAGGAAATGGGAATATATCATTTTTATGGAGTTTAAACACACCTGGAATTTACTCTCTGTGCCACATCCTATCTGAAACCTCCTGAAATCTGCAGCTTTGTGAAAGCAGCTTCAATTTTTTATTTTTTTGCTGTTTTACTACTCTGCTTGTGACTTACTGATATCCTTGTGCTGGAAGATTGTATTAATTTTTCAAAACGCATTGTACAACTTCATTTTATCATTTATTTTACTAACATGTTGTAAATACAAATTTCACGGTATACTCAGTATTATCTCGGTATCTTCATGTGACCTGAGAAACATTCCTGTGTGGAATTCATTCTGATCACAGAGAGCCTCCATCCATTGCAACCTACCATGATTTGACTGCTGGTGTGAGCATAAAGAGCATTTATTGGACTTTAGAAATGGTGTTTTAGTCTAGATTTGACAGCCTGTGCAACATTTGGGTCTTTACTTTACAATGATGTAAAAGAAGATAGCAATGGAGTTTAGCTCTTTTGAGGGTGGGTTTTCAGGCAGCTTGCTGTTTCGGTAATACATATAGATGCAAACAACATGGTGTGCATTAAATAAGGTACTGTAATCCTTATTCAAAATGTTTATCAGAAAATGTTTTATAAAGGTGTTACCATAGTAGTTGGTCACAATAGGAAATGAAGAATCAGAAATTTATTTCTGCGGTGAAAAGCAGTGAAAACCCAAAGCTTTTTATGTTTTGCTTAAGTCCTTAATATCACTTTAGTATAGCTATAGTTTCCTTAAATATATTTAACGACTGCTAGACACTTCAAGTGCTGGAAAAGAGATGCCTGGTGGGATTCTCACCAATATGCTGTGAAAACCCAGGCTTGTAGCCTGCTATATTGTGATTTATGAGCTGTCTTATCTGTATTGCCTGCTTGATTCCCAGGTTTTACCAGCCTGTAGCCTTCAATATTCCAGTGCTGCTGAAGGATAGGAGGTTTTGGGTAATGCTTTTTTACACCATTTTGCTGGTCAAGAACCTTCATGTCCTGTTGCAGGTAGATTCCTCCAGTAGCACCAACATAATTTTGACAGAGTCCTGGTGAGCTTTGCTGGTGTCAGGAGGCTCTGGAAAGTATCTGCAGCTACTAGAAACTCTCATGAGGTTTTTCACAGTCCACCAATGGATCACAGTCCCTTCAGAGTGAAAATCTTTATGAAAAAGTTCTCTGACTGTATTTGATTTTTGGAAAACATCTAATACACACTGAGAATGTCCAGAGAAACAGCACAGGTAATAACAAAACTGCTTTCATTGTAGCATTTATGTAATCATATGATATGACTATTCACATGATACACCCATGTTTGTGTTCTGTGCAAAAACTGTAAATGTACGTACTAACCCAGTAATGGATGATGCTGTAAGTGACCTAAAGAAAAAATAACTTGATAACACTTGATGGGAGCACTGATTTCCAATTCCAATCAGTGATGAATTAATGAATTGTTAAGTGTCTTAATGCCTTTCTCTTTCCTCTGCCCTTTCTAAATACACTTAGGAAACTAATATTTCGATAGTCAGATTCATTACTGAGAAAGGACTAAGACCAAAAAAATCACTTGAGATAAGAGGCGAATGACTGCTATACATAGTGCTTCTCTCACCTACCACCCATAGATGCCTTGATGCATGATAAAATTAAATTATTGTTGATTTTTTGCTGATTAGGTTCAGTTCTTCTGTTATATTACAGAGGTTGAGTTCATTACGTTATGAATTTACCAAAAGTAGAAAGGAGTCCTCTTAAATCCCAGCTACAATATAGCAGGATTTTAATTACATCTAAAAGTTCTGTGCCAATTTACAATTAATATTTTTAATTATTTCCTTCTAAGTAGTAGTTTGTCTGAGATAAAATCAACTAATTTACTTCTTGACAATACTGTGTCTCCATAATTTTTAGTCTTTTTTTAGTCTTTTTTAAAAGGGAAAGAAGTGTTACAGTAATTTCACTAATAAAGTTATGTAAGAATCTTTCTGAAGGATACTCACACAGGTACAGTGAGTTGAATAGTGAAAGTGGCTAAGGTAGTTTTTATTTTGGTTGGTTTTGGTTGTTTTGGTTTTGGTTGTGTGTGTGTTTTTTGTTTTTTTATTTAAACCGTTATTTTTGTCAAGTAGTGTTTATCATGAGACCAAATTCTGCAGTCTTCTGCTAACAAATAGAAGTGTTAGTTCGATCTTTTGTACTACCTGTGGTTTTGTGTTTTACTTGGAGTCCATTGCAATTAAATTGATATATGGCTAGTATTTAGTAGGATGACAAAATGAAGATTCCAAAACTATTTCCTCCAAAGAACGCTTACTTGTAACTCCTCTGTGTTCTGAAATTTTTGGTTTAAGAAGGAAAAAAAGCTACTCCAAACCCCTAGGCAGACCTCTTTTCATCTTGCTTTCTTTTAAATTCCTGAATAGTCCTATTTTTCTCCTTTTTATTTTCTTCAGAGACTGAATCAGTGGAGACAGTTCCTTGTCCAGCTCCTACTTGCAGTGGCAGTGAGTTGGGTCTTGTTGCTGCTGAGAGAAACAACCAAAGGGTCCTTTCCCGTGGCAGTGGATTCACAGCAGAGTTATGCTCTTAAGTCTGATATTAAATCTAATTGCAGACCCCTGGCTCTGTGCTGTAGGATTGGGTTCTGGATAGCTGAGCAACTTCAAATGGAGCAGGAGCAGGGCACTCTTTCTGATGGTGACTTTACAGAGTGTGTTTTCTTTCTCCTTGGAGCAGGTAGCCTGACATAATGGTCTCCCACCAGTCCTTCTGAGAAAAGTGGAGAACAACGTTAGAATCCAAGTTTTTTTCCTTGCATTAATTGGAAAGTAGATTTATCTTTTTTTTTTTATTTCCTTGTTTTATCTGTAGTTACAGGTCTGGTACTTATGACCCTGAAGCCATGTGAAAGTTTAGTTGTTTATTTTTCTTATTTGCAGAAAACTGGAACAGAATAGGTATTCTTGAGTGAGAAAAGAGAGAAGTGTAAGTAACTGGTGGCCTCCAGATAGTCTTTTAGATGAAAAGACTGCTATATGCTCACCTTCACAGTGTTGGAATTGCCAGTTTGATAAATGTTGGACGACACTCTCAGACATGTGGTGTGATTCTTGGGGCTGCCCTGTGCAGGGCCATGAGCTGGACTTTGGTGATCCTGTGACTCCCTTCCAACTCTATGATTCTGTGATTTTAATAGGAGAAAATGTACTTACGTTCTTCTAGTCAGGAAGCTCTTGCTCTCTCCCTTCATGGAGATATCTTGCACCGCTTTCCCATGTCACTGAGAGAACACTAAGTATAAATTGTTACTGGAGATTTTTGGGAGGAGGAATACTGCCTGACTAAGCGTTGTGGTTTTAATTCAGAAGGGAAGAAAAATGCTGGGAAATTGTTTTGCCACCAATAAAAACCATCAGTAGGAGTCATTGGAGCTGGCTGTATACATTTAACCACAGTCTTTTCTTTGCAATTGCAGTGTCAGCGTGGAAGAAAGTAGCAAAGATTTTATTTTCCCAGTGATGGAGATGAGATGTGATAAAGTGCATTCATTATGTGTAGTTAGAATTCATACTGCAGGTTCTGTTTCTTCATATTACCCCAAAACTGTGTTGAAAGAATATAAATTGGCTTTTTAAAATTCTTTCATAAACATAAAATCTTAGAAATTCAGAGCTCTATTCATTAGTAATATTTCAAGGAATTTATATTTGTATCGAGCACTGGCTTGTATTGGACTGGTTTCTTTTAATGATTGCTTGTAGAGCTACCAGTTTTGCTTTGCTTATTTATAGTGTTAGTTGACCAAGTTGGGTTGTGTTAGCAGGCTGCTTAAGTAACTCAGAGTGATAGTAGAGACAGGCTGTAATATGAAGAAAAGGTGCAAACATATAAAATTATAGCATAAAGATGTGAAGTTTCATTTAAAACAGTTCTGCTATTTAAAGCTGTTTCACCCTGGTAGGAAAGTGTTATTTTAATCTGCCATTTAGCACGTTTAGTTGGACTGTAAGCCTGTTACATTTCAGGTGTGAAAGAGCAGAGTAGTTCTCTGAAAGCAGTGATCAGCTGTGAGGCAGCAACACTGAGGTCCTTTGTGGGTTTTTGGATCCCTTTCTTAGAAAGGTGGCAGAGAGATGGCAGTGCATCTGGTGGGTTTGATGGAGGGGGTAAAGGAAAGAGCAGAAGGATGCTTCAGCCCTCCTCTGGGCAGCTGGCTGAAAGCTGCTGCCAGGGTACTGAGAAAGTAGTGCAGAGAAGGGTTCTCCATCCCATGTCTGTGTGGAAGAGACAGAGAGGGCTGAGACTGCCCATAGGGCTTGTTTTTTGACATGTATTATACTAACCTTTTAAATTTCTGTCGTTCAAAAAACTGAGAATGAAAGATACATTGCCTATGAAAAAATACACTGTGCTACAGATATTCACTACCATGTTAATAAAGTCAGTGTAGTTATTGTTGAGAAAACCTTATAAATATTTTGACACAAAAATAGAGAATGTCAGCCACTTACTGTGGAGAGTTTGGCAGTCTTTCCAAATTAGGCAATTTGGACTAGTTTTCCATTATTTTTGACCAACTTTGCTGGCACTGTACTGGTCTATCAGAAACATCACAATTTTCTGAAAAGGATTTTTTTTTGTGAAACAAGATGGTACACTTTTCTTTGTATAGGAAAAGATGGTATATGTAAAAGATGGATGTATGATAAATCTTTTAGTTATTTCATTGTGCTCAGATGATATCTTTGAGTGCTGGAAGAGTTGTGTGATTAGCCTCAAACTTACACATTCCCTTTATAACACATCTAAGCACTTTAGGAACGTGCATTTGATCACTGCAATAACTTTGAGTAATTAGAGGCATGGAAAAATACCATTCCAAAAAAGTGAATAAAAACAGTTGAGACTGTTATCTTCAGGAGAAGAAGGAAATAAAGGGAATGCCAGAAGCATGCCAAATTATAAGTGTGTTTAGTGACTGTAGCTGTAAACTATAAAATTCATAGATGCAGTGTGAGAATAAGAGTTTGGGTAAAATACTGATGTGGTCAGGCTAGAATTAACTCCTTGTCTAACAGAGGCTGGAATGTCAGCCCCTTTTAGTTTAAACTTCTCTCACAAGAAGAGTTGGAGAAGAAAAGTGATTAGTTGATAAGAAACTGTTGTAAAAAGAGTGGATTTCTCCTAATAAATAAATTGGGTTTTATAAAAAATATGGCAATATTTGAGAGAAGTGCAGTTTAATTGTCAATTTAAAAGAACTGTGGCAACTTTGTTATCTTAGAGAGTCATTGCTGAAATAAACTCCAGTCTCTCTATTCAAATGCCTAGTTTCAAACTATTGTGCTTCTACATCCTGCAAGACACAGACTAATATTTTCCATGAGGCAAAAGAGAATGGTAGGGCAGGCAGCAAGATTTGTGCTTTTTTCAAATTACTCTCTGACAATCAAAGCATGCACATTTTCCTCTGTTACTGTTCCTGGTTTGCAGATGTGGGATTAGATCAAATGAAATCTACAAAGATTTCTGAGGATAAAAACTTCAAGAAAACAGAAAAAGTGGTAGTAAAAAGCCTAATGAAAAAGTTTTAATGAAGAGATCTCTTTAGTTATGATGTGCAAGAGAGCTTCGCCCTCTTTGGTTTTTATGACATGACTTATCTTCTGACACAGCTGGTTTTTACTGAATGTTGGTCATGTTTTTCAGGTTGGCATATTTGCTTCTTTTTGTTGACTTTTTTTATCCCCTTGGAGAACATGCCATCCTGTTGTGCTTAATAATTAAAATAAATTGCTTGTGCATATAGCTTTAAAGAGTCATACTTGGAGTCTACTGATTTTTTTCTTTTTTCCTTTTTTTTTTGTTCCCTGACATGTTTCCTTTGTTAGACAGTGAGTCACAAGCTGTTTTATCCTATTAATAGCTTATTAATTTTTAACTTCAAAACCTACTTTTGTAAATGTACTGTATTCAGTAAATCATTAGGAGTTCTCTGCTTCTCTAAATATCTAATTATGCATTTCAAGGTAATTTTATCTGTTTGATTCATTGGCTACATACAAATTGCATGGATTAACAAACAGCTTGCTAATAAAATCCTCTGTTTATTGGAGGGTGATGGTTTTTCTCTCAAATAAAACATGGCTCTGGATAACTGTTCTTGGCAGCATGGCTTGTGCATAGTGTTTTATCATTTATTTTTTAAATCTTAGTTCCTAGTGGTATGTATTAAGAATAAGTAATTGGAAACGAGAACAACAATATGAATTCTGACAGTATTCTTTGGTCTTTTTTCACAAATATTTTGAAAGTAATTTAAAATACTTACATAGTGGCAATACAGTGCTAACATCTCTCAGGTATTAACTAGAGAAGCTGTCATGGACGCTGTGAAGGAGAAGTGAGGAGAACTCATGTAGCAACTCTCAATTGGGAGTTGTTGGGAGAGTTTAAACACTTCTTTTAGTGCATCATGCTTTGAAGGGGGTTTCAGGGATGGTTAAGGTGATGGAGACACATTCTGATAAAGAATCTTGAAGCAAATGGGAGGAGGAAGAGCCTCAAATCCAGAAAGTAACGAAAAATGTGCTTTAAAAGTAATAGTCATTACTGTGGTTTACAGAATAACATTAAGACTGGAGATTTAGTCCTGGGACTCTCCTTATTTAGGGAACTTTATTATGTGCATTCAGATTGCCTCTGAGCAGTTCATGCCTCTTCACCACCCTCTTCCTACTCCCTAGTAAAACCTGCCCTGTATGAACTTAAGTTCTCTTAGAAAAACGTAGCTAGGATTATGTGAGGTTGATGTTAGACATAAAATAGATCTTGTATTTCCAGTATCTCACCTACTTCTATCTCCATCTTTAACAAAAGGAATGGCATGTTCTGAAATGCAGGGTGTCTACATCGTTGTTTTGACTAATTGGAAATCATAATGCTTAAAAAAACCCCACCAACCAAACCACAAAAAAACCCCCACCCACAGAGCAACTGTTTAATGCCTCTGAGAGGGCTGACTGTGTGAAGCTGAATATTCCACTGTCAATCTGTTAATAATAGAAGAGTTCAGTCATATCTGAACTGTGAATGTGGATTAATAATGGAATGATTATGAATTCTAGGTGAGAAGAAATGCACCTTAGCCCTGTATTTCATAACCTCTGTTATGAAGTTAGGCTTAGTGGTGCTTGCAGGACATGACATCTTCACATTGAAAATCTGAAGTGAGTAAAATCCTATTTGCTACATTAAATGTACTTCTGAGCTTGTTTTATTTTATGAATAGATGAAGTGAGGTCTCAATTTTGTTAGAGCTTTCTGTCATGAGAATGTTATTTTATTTGAAAGACCTAAGGCACATTGCTTTTCAGGCTCTACCCTAGTGGTGAATCAGCCTTTCAGTCTGGTCCTGGTCGCAAGCCCTCTGACGTGGCAGAGAGGATCCTGTTGATTCCAGCAGTCAGTGAGCTGGCCTTTACGTGGTCAGCACAGGTTTCTCTGCCTGCTTGAGTTGACCCACTAAATGTTGGGAGGGAATATCCTCTGGCTGCAGTTGGAACTTCAGGAATGATGTTTCACTGGCCACACTCTTTCTGGATAATGTTAAATTGCATTTTACTGTGTGCTCCACCAAATATAACTGGGAGACATATTTGTGCCTCAACACAGAAAAGGTTCCTCAGTCTAGATGTAGATTGTAAGACAGCTATAAAAGCTCATGTTATATTTGGCTCTGTTTGGTTATTGCTCACTAAATGTAGACTGTATCCAAAATTATACTTTTTAGCACTAAGGAGTCATGTATTTTTCATGGATTGCTTTTCTGGTCTCATATGCTTAGATCACTTTATTTCTGTTACCTGGCCTTATGATACCTTTTGACACCCTTTGCAGCATTCTGTAATCTCCAGGAATTTCAGTGCCTATTACATCAGGCATCCTTGATTAAATCCTGCCAGTAGCCTGTAGGTAGCAGTAGGTATTGTGGTGGTTTAAATTTCCAGTAGCCCTGCCCAATTAAAAAATAAAAAGAAATGCAAACAAACCAACAAAAAGCTCCATCATACATTTCTTAGTGTATGCATCATAACTGGTTGCTGTTTTGGATGTGGTGCCCATGGCATACTCTGAACCTTTGCAAACTTTTCCAAGCACGTTGTTAGAGCTGCATTTCTGCCTCAGGGGCCCGGAGACCCTCTGCATTCCCTGTGCACACAAGAGAACAAGTGGGAAGTGAGAGAATTTCTGATTAACTCTAAAAGGCTGATGTCACGACATATAATGGGAACAGTTTAATTTCCTGACCTGCATGAAACTTCACTGCTGGATCTGCGGCAGTATTTTCTGACCTTTTAATTAACACGTGTCTCCCTCCAGAATTGTCTGTTCAACCACTAAGTGTGCTATTGACACTTTTTAACAGCCTATGTATTTGCTTTTGTGTAACCTCTGCTCCGTGTGCATCTGCTGGTCAGAGCTGAACTCTGGCAGATCATCCCCAGCTTCCCCTTGCCTTGGTGTCCAGTGCTTTGCGAGAGTTGAGTGTGATTCCAGGCTGAGTACATCTCATCTTGACACACAGGCATGTGCAGCCTCTGGCTGCTGCTGGACGTGGTTCAGGACCTGGGAAGTTAGCTCCATCACTGAAATTCATAGCAGAGAATGCACATTTTAACACTTAATCTCGTGCAATTGTGCAGTACTTCAGTTTTGAAACTGCTTATCGTTATGTGTGCCAGTCCTTTCCCTTTACTCTAAAAGAAGTATTTGCCAGTTTGCTCTGAAGTTTGGTGTGTTTTCCTAGGGTTTTTCCCTTGCATCAGAAGTATCAGTTTGCATATCTTAACATTTAAATGCCTCAGGTGTGCTCTGCCACTCTGTGTACCTTTGTACATTTGCTAGGTCTTTTATTACCATTTGCTTCAGGATCTGCAGCTCTTAGGTAAGGTATTAAGGAAGATACACAATTACATCGATGATCCAAATTTACACTGCCAATCCACAGTACAGATGGTTTTTTATAACCCAGCACTTTTGGTGCTAATTTTCTAGAAAATACCAAGAAGCAAAGGTTTAAGAAAGTTATTTTCATGGAAAGCTGTTGGCATGAGTGTATGTTGTGTATATGTGATCAGAGTTGGTCATGACTTCTGGTCAGCTGCGGTGGGAACTACTTTTACTATTGTTTTAAGTTGGATACAATAGTAAAGCAATTTTTTCTTTACTCATAAGAAATATTAGAAAGTAAATTTGAGGATAGCATGTTCTATAATTGAAGCTCTATTTTTGTTTTAGCCAAGATACAGCATCTGATGGGATGTCAGCAATGCTGGTATATGTGTTCCTCTCTGACCAAGGAGAAATGGATTTAAAGCAACCAAGTGTTGCTTTAAATCAACCCACTTGTGTTGAGGACTTCAAAAATACTCTGCTTTGTTTCCTACAGTCAGTACTAGTGGAAGACTGAACTTCCAGTGAATTTCTTCTGTTGATCACAAATTAGTGACTCAGTCTTATGACACTTGGATTAAGAGCTTTTGCCATGTCCAGTAGGGATATTAATTTGAAGTTAACTGGTACAGTCTGTGTTACATTAGTACTTGAGGCTTGCCTGAGCTGTTTTCACCAGTTGCTGCTTTTCCAGCTGCAGTTGGCATCACTGATGTGTATTGGGGTCTTGCAGGGTGATATGAAAGGCTTCCAGTGAAGCTTTTGGAATGAATGAGTGCTCTGCTTCCTGAGTGTCTATAAAGCTACTGCACTTCAACAGCAGGCCTGTGTTGTCACAAGACATTGGTTGTGACCAATTAGCAAGAATAGCTAATTGCTGCTTCTAATGGAGTTTGATTTTTCTGAAGGGTTCAGCATTATTTTAAAATATTTTTTTCTATTATATCACTGCTCTCTCTAAAAACTGTCATTCCTTTGCAGTTCCAGCATCCTCCACGAGTTTTTGATGTTGTCAGCTGTAAGATTTGTTTGTATGTTAATCTGAGGTTTGTGTATGCATTACAGTGTGGTGTAGGATTGTTAGTGAAGTACAACATCCTCTGCTAGAGTGGGCTGTTACTGCAGTTTAGGGAACAGCTTAAATGTGCTGTTCTGGAACCTGATGAAGGGTGGTTACCTTAACCTGCTGATTTTTATTATTGAGCTACTGTACTTACATCATAGGGAGAAAACAATGTAGTGGTAATAAATAGTAATTTGTCTGTAATCATATAGTCATATAATTTATTAGACAAATGATTTTAAAGAATCAAAACAGTCTCAAACTGCATTGAAAACCACCAGCTAGCCAGTACTGTTGATAGGAGACTTCATTCATATCTTTTCAAATAATGACATTGCAGTTTTGGCAAACTATCAAGTCCAGTCTGTGTGTGGGTATTTGTTTCTAGTGTTTTCTCTTTAATTCTGCTTAGTAATAACCTACAACAGAGGTTGGCGGTGGTAATTTGGCACAAGTAGAGGCCTGACACAGAGGCAGTGATATTATCTAACCAGAAAACTGCATTGCATCTTACTTTTTGGGAAGGTCACCCTATGAAGTCAACTTCCAAATGCAGAACAATGCAGGGACACTTCCATTAATGGGAAAAAAACCCCAACCAACCAGTATAGTTTATTTTTTATTCCCTCCTCCCCCCACTCCGTTTTCTTCCTTTTTTTTTTTTTTGTTTGTCATTGGGGTTTGATCAAGTTGTATATAGCGATTTTCAGACTTTTTTTTTTTTCTTTTTTCTACAAACCAAAGGATTTTGTATTATTCTTTGGACATTGGGGCAGAGGATTTACACAGGCAATATCGAACAAATGGGTCCTGGATGGCTGGGGTGAAGCATTGTGTTTGAAGCCCAAAATGCTATTGAGAATAGTAAGGGCACCAAAAATAACAAAATGTTGTTGGTTTTTTTTTTTTTCCTGGTTCTGTGTGTTTCTGCAGCTGTAGTAAAAGACTAATTGTTTCCGAAAAATCTGAAAAAATTGGTGTCTCTGATCATTATGACTGTAATGTGTCACAGGAAAAGCAAAGGAGTGTTTACAAGGCTGAGTCAGGGGAGGGGGGAGAAATAAGCTTTGCCTATAATATTCTGGGTTTCCAGTAAGTCATGTGAATTTTACACCAAATTATTAGTTGTAAGTAGCTGTACATCTATGCAAAACTCAAATTCTAAATTGTCTTCACAAAGAGTAAGCCAAGGACATTCCAGTGAAAATCACTCTCGTGTTATTGCACCTTTCCTACTGTCTGCCAAAAAAAAAGATTAAAATGGTAATAGGTATGTGATTTAAAACCCCCCAATTATCCATAAAAAGGTGAAAGTTACCTGTGCTGTAATGTGTTTTGGTTTTGCTTTTTAATTGTATATCTGATGTGGATTAAATTACATTTTGTTATTGCACATTGAGAAATAGAGAAAATTAAAAATCAAACCAGAATTATTTTTAAAACACAGATTTCAGAATAATTTAAGATCATACTAGCATGCAGTATGCTGTGATTTCTTTGTTTTTGTTTCCTTTTGTCACATGGCATTAGCAACTCCTTACTCAATCAAAGCAATTCCTTTGATTCAAATGCCCCAAGGTCGTTTTAAAAATGTGAGCACACGAAACGTCTTAAAAAAAAATTAAAAATTCCCCAACATAAATAAGTGTAGGAAATTTAGGCCTCCAGATGAGATTATCTTAACTTCTGTTTATATATTTGGTGGTTTGTGTGCTAGGATTTCTTGGCTGTATTTATAAACACTGATTTCAATCTTCTTCCGTTTCCTGGTGCTGCAGCACCTACGCCCTGGGGTGGATTTATATAGAATTGTGCTGTGTTCCTGAATGCATGCACCCTCAGCCAGAACTAGTGCAGTCTATTAAAATCCTTTGTTCATTTGTATCTGTAACATGATGTGATGTTAGAAATTAATGTTAAAATCCAAACAGAAAATTTGTTGCACTTGGCTTAATTTTAGATTTCCTTCCTTGGTGGGGGGCTGAAGGAATGAGGAGAATACATTTATTCTTAAAAATGAAATGCTAAGATTAAAAGGTAAAGATTTAAGTAGTTACTTCAGGTTTTTATATTAAGTCTGATGGGTACATCTGCTGCTATTTGCTGTTTGTTACCTCATGCTGGAGTCTTCTTACAAAGAGATTCTTTCTAAACACAGAAATTGTAGATGGGGACTGGGCTGCTGTGTGCCCGTTGGGAGATGGGTGAGATTGCTGCACATTCCTTCAAACCTTATGGCAGAGGGTGGAGGTCTTCAGAATCCTTTATGCCAGGATCCCAGATGCTGGGGTTTTTTTATGCCTTGATGAATTAGGGCCAATGACAGCAGTGGAAAAATGTGAGTCCTTTCAGCAGTGGTCCATTTCTTTGCAGGATAAAGATGAATGAAAATTGTACAGCCTGGAGAAATCCTGTGATACATGTCTCTATTTTTAGCTCTACTTATTAAAAACTCATGCATATTTAATAGTAAAAGTATTAATTCATAATAAGCCTCATCTTTATATAGTCCACTTTGTATTGTTGTCTTTTCATTAATTGTTCATTTAGATTCTGAAGGGTTTCTGCTTCATTTACTGCAGAAACCGAGGAAAGCAGCAAATGCAGCAATAATCCTGCAAGGAGAAAAAATTACAGCATATGATCACTGAACTAAATAATTAATTGTCATGTGTACTCACAAGGCAAGGAAGCACAGGTGGTGATAGCTTTGATATCTCTAACTCCTTAGTGGTCTGCATTGTAGCTCAAACAATTTTCTCATCTCGAGAGCACAGACCAGACACAGAGAAGCGTGCACTGGGATGCACTTGCAGGCGATGGTGGCGCATGGGAATCACCCTAGCAGTATCACTGCTGTCATAGTGGTGCTCCTCAGGACTCTTAAGTGTTTTTCTCTTCTATTGAGTGTGATTATGGATTGTAAACTGTAAATCAGTTTAAATAGGGGAAGCTTTTTCTATCTGTTTCCCCTCTTCCCTTCTAGTTGAAATTTAGTGTGTGTCGCTGTCCATCGAGGCTGTTCCCTGAAGTGGACTGTGTTTTCCTGAGCTGTGGTCCTCACCTCTGCCCTGCAGCTGTTCAGCATTAGGCAGAGGGAATTTGTGTGGGGTAGAATATGTCTAAGTGTCCTACTGATGTCTTGCTGCACCATAACAAATGCAGGCATCTTCTGTTAATAACCTTTTGGTATAAATTAATTCATCTGACTCGCACAGTTGTGAAAGAGAATTTGTCCAGAAGAGTGTAACTAGATACTAATCTGACTTCTTTTTACTGAAATTAATACTTAGTTTCTTGGATTATCCAGTTAAAATGCTTGCTTAAAATTATTTAAATAGTGTTTTCAAAAAAATAGTAAAGCAGTTGGTGAATAAGAATTCCATTACCGTGTTCAAGCATGAAATTCTGAGCTAAAATGTATTTCTGGGAAAAACTTGAATTAGGACAAAAGATTGCAATTTGTATTTCTTTAAAACAAATCATTTGACTTGGAAATGTGTTTGTGTTGCTATTTTCTGGTTTGTAAAAGACAAGCATCAGAACTGGTTTGCTTTGGAGTGTGAGGGTGTCGAGTATTAAAAGTGATGTATCCTGTAAGTAGAGAGGGCAGTATCATCAACACCTTCGTATACAGCCCTACCATTTGGATTTATTTAGGCTGAAGATCTATTTTCTTATCCCTAGACCCCACTTTTGTGGGTTAAAGGGAAGTGATTTAAAGAATGTAGAGCAGATAAGTTTTCTGGAGGAGGAAATCTTTAGGGCTTTCAATCTCTGTCGTTTCTGCAAAGATTGTACTCATAGGTGTTCGATTCTCTGAAATATTTTTAACTTAATACACTGAACACCATAAGGTGAACTCAAAAAACCTGTATATGAGTCTGGGGCTTAATTTTTATCTGTTAGCTACAAGTTCTCATGTGTTTTGAAGTGTTATGAAAACAGGGAACTGAGGAAAAGAGGATTAAAAGAAATTCCTAGTGAATCTAGAAATACTTTTATGCAAAATATTACAGTATTGGAATGTTTTTGCTAGTGGCACCTCCTCCTTAATGACATACCTTGTACAGTCAGCAAGCAAAAGACATTACCTTTGAGCTGACCTGACCAAAAGTTCTCCTCCTAGTTTGGGGGATGTCTTTAGTTGTTGTTTGCCTAGTATATTATCAGTCAAAAAGCTCCACTAAACTGTAGGCAAGCAGAAATGTTCTGATATTTCAGCCAAAGAGTCTCCTCAAATCTTTGTGGAAATGCAGGCTTTTTTTGTGGTGATGGGGAGATTATAACTGGCAAAATGTTCCCAACTGAAATAGCAAAAGGGTAAAAGGGGCAGGAGGATGGAAATTTGCGTGTACACTGATGGGCAGTTAAACTCACTCCAGCAAAATCTGTCAGTTCTTAAAAATAATTGTTTCCTGTTTTCCTCATCTACTGATTGTATCTATAGTTTATTTATAAAACTTAGGTACACAAAGCTTTGGGTTGGTTTTGTTTTTAATTTTACTTTGTTCTTTAAGGAGATCAACTGAGTCTTTTTTAAACATCTCCCACCCCCAGTTTACAGCCAGTTTTACCAGGCTGGAACTTTAGAAGGTGGGGAATCAGGAAAATTACTTAGCTGTGGACTGGTGGGCACTGTTTTTTATTCTATTTTTAGTCTAGAGCATGTTTCAGTTATGGAATTCTTGAATTTGAAGTCAGGGGATATATGTTTTACACAAGAAAATGCCTTTTTTCAAGTTGATAATATCTCCTTTGTGACAAAAATTAATAAGTACCATAATGAATTGAAGGGCTGTGCTCCTTTGAGAGAAACAATGTTCCTGTGTTTCCTGATAACATGAGAGATGTTCCAGTTCTGTGGTGGTTTGGTGCCGTTTCAGTGGGTGAAATCAATTTTATGTGGTATAAAATTGAGCTCGTACAGGCTTGAAAATGGGAATGATTGTATTGGATTTGGACTTTGATGGGTGAAAGAATGGATGTTGATTCATACTGATTGTACATTCCAAGAATTTCCATCAGCATAGAATGGATTTCCAGTTTAAAATTGAATTAAAATAAATTTATATAGATACTTATTACATCTCATATATATATATATATATATACAGACACACTAGCTCTTAATAATTGCCAAATAAATGCTTCAATCAGGCTCTGTTAAGTATCACTAAAATACAGCTGTCATTCATGGATGTGACACTCATTGAATAGTATGTGCTGTGGTACAGATTGCAGGGACTTGGAATGAAACTGCAGAACTACTCTCATAGTAAGCAGTAAATAATTGTACTACTTCTTCTGTCAAGTGCATTATTTTATAAATGGCTTTTTGAATGGTGGCTTTTTTGGCCTGGCAGATTTCCTTTCTTTTTTCAAAGGAACAGATCTTTTCTTTGCTGTTTGTCAAGCTTTCTTTGTACTCTTTCTCCTGGTTACGTGTTTATTTCCTTTCCTTGACAGACAAATGCTAAATTGTTCTTTTCTGTAGAAGTTCTCTGTTTCAGTCTTTACTGTCTCTCGTGAAAAAACCTTGGGAGAAGACATATAATTGGAGAACTCTGGGCTGGTGCTGCTGATGTTCTGCAAGTCCTAAAGAAGGAAGGGTTTCAAGAGAGTTAAATGGGCTACCCATTATCCTGTCATTAATGTGTTCCTGCAGGCTTTCACATGTGCGAAATGAGCATATATTACAGTTTATTCACAGAATAATTTAATTCACATTTTTTCATTCTGTGACAAAATAGCTTCTCGTAGTGATTATATTCTGTCTCTCTGGTATAGCCATTTGAAGGGAGCTGTATTTTAGATGGATTGTGTGACCTGGCATCAAAAGTCTAAACTGAGGGCAGCTGCATCAGTACTTCAAGGGAATTTCTTGAGGACAACCAATGGACAGCAGCTAGGAGCACATCTGTGTCATGAACACTGAAGATCAAACCCTGGCAGTGGGGATTTTGGTTTTAAAGTTTATGCAGAGTAACACTGTATCCTCAATTATCCAAGGCCATAGTTCACGATATGCAGAGTTTAATGACTATATTTCTGTACCTTCAGTTTCTGCCTCATTTGTAAACTCCACTCTTTGAGTGGTGGTGCTACAGGTAAGATTACTGAAATAAATGAACTTGGTTTATGTAGTTGCCACTCCAGGAGGAGGTTAAAGGGGGGGGTGTATAATACATACAGAGCATAGCCTGTTGGCTGTGAAATTGCTCTAAAATTTCCAGTCAAGTTTTGTTTCTTATGTGAATAGTTTGGAGGATAGGAGCTTATCTGGTGTGTTTAACTTAAATTTAGGTGCAGTTCTTATATTGTTACTTCTCGTGAAAGACACGGATGAGTTTTAGGCAATGGACATCTCTTGTATGTCTGCAGAGCAATACTAAGGTGCATCTGCAGGCCAGACAGATCTCACAGCCTGGCAGCTGCAGCAGAAAGGATTACATGAACCCTCCATAATCTCTTCAATACAGTTTCAGACAGGTTATCCAAGGCCTCAGTGTTGAACACCATATTTCACCTGACTGAGTTAGCTTGAAATGTTTTAGGGCTCGCTGATTCCATCTTGGCTGCGGAGATGGCATGAAGGGACGTGGGACATTTGTGTACATTGACAACACAGTATGTCATTAAGTACCCTCTAAAACTGGTATAGCTGTAGGCATGCCAAGCTATACATATGTATATGTATGTGTACACTAGTCTATGGGTGCATATTTATGACCTTTTGCTCTTGTGACCAGTGGCCAGATCTGCTGTGTACCAGCTGGCTCCATGCTGAAGCTTTTGCTTGAGAATTACTACAATAAATTGTGAAAACTGAATGCCTGGCAGTGCCTGATGGGCTACTGGGGAGGATGTGTAGACCTGTCAGAAATACACACAAACCCCTCAGACTCATGGCCTTCGTAACAGGGTTGAGCAGTAACTTCTGCTTGATGTGAGGAAGTTGCAGTTGGTGGGATGGAAGAAGGAAACCTTACTCAAACAGTTAGGGTAATATGAGAGTGGCATTTGTTTCCAGGTAGATACAAAATTGTATAGGACTCACTTTACAAGTGAACTGTATGAAAATCACTTGAAAGGGCCTAAAATAGGTATTCTGTTACACTTTGAATTAACTGAGCTATTCTCTGGCCAAATGTGTTGCATAGACTGTTTTCTCCAATATATATTTATGGTGAACTATATGATTTTTCCCTTAGGGTAGATTTTCAGCCAGTCTAGATTATATGGTGGTTTTGTAATCTGAGCTGATGTTTAACATCTGAGCTGAGTCACCAGGTTTGAGTCCAAAGCAGACTAGGAACGCATGAACACTTTCTTTCCTTTTCCCTCTCCCTCTCCTGTATGGCAACATCCCCTGTCAGATTTCAGCACAGTAATTTTTAGCTTTACCTTAAAACTTCTGAATACAGTTTCCAGAAGTTGCTAGTTGTGATTTCCTGACAGTGAGTTCAGAGGATGAGGTAGCAGACTGAAGTATCAGTTTCTTCCCTGCATGGCTCAGAGCAGGGCAACAAAGGAAAAGGACATCTAGATGAAATTCTGTCCTCTTTTGCTCAGTCTCGAGTTACTCCACAGATGAGAGAGAGAGTGGTTTTAGTACTCTGAATTACTTTTTGGAGCTTCTGACTCTTCTCCTAGGAGGCCAGCTACCTAGGACAGCCTGCCCAGTGTCAGATGTAATTTATTCTGGCACTCCTTTGGAGATGGTTTGAATGGGGAAGTCAAAGCATTTCTCTTCAAAGAAGATCTACAAAGTGCTGTGCCTTTCAAGATGCGTCAGATGACCTTCTTGGCAATTTTCTGGGTTAAAAAGGAAACCTGGTTAAAAGATCGTGCTCATTATAGGTTTGTTTCTGGAAACTGGCAAGTTTATTAAGTTCTTTCATCATCATTGCTTCAGGCTAAGCAGCTTCTAAGAGTATCCAGTGATTGTCCTATTATGAAAGTCCGGGGGGCTTTGTTAAAGGAGAAAGTAAGCAGATCAGCAGAAAAAAAAGTGTTTCTGAATTTAACGTGTCTCTTTGTGCTTCTGGAAAGAACAATTTATATTTCAAGACAGTTACTAACCGATTAGCTAAAGTTGAATTAAAGTAACTTCTAATTTTCTTCCATTTAAAAGGAAAGAAATTAAAGAACATTTAAGTGCTTCAACTGTGTCTAAGTCCTTTGTCAGTTATGATAGTAGTTTTCCATTATTTTTAATATCTTTCAAGAGCTCCCCAAATAAAAATAATATCCAGAACTGGCTGTTCAAGGAAAAACAGTGAATACAAATTTATTGTCAAATGTTCAGATTAGAAAAACTAGGGTGAAAAAAGAGAGACATCTTTCCCTTTTAATCTGATATATCCTGAGTATCCTTGTAATTAAAAGAAAAATGGTGTCAGAAGTGTAATGATTTGATTTTTGAAGTTTATGACATCTGTCTTTTGGTTTCATTCAATCACAAATTCTCTAGGTTTGGAAAGATCACTTTTTTCCTCCACGATAGCCATCACTGGACTTATTTGTATCATCTACCTGTATAAATAATTATTTAAAACACGGAGATTCACGTATTCTGGGTAGCAATATTGAACAGTTATGATTATATTTTAGCTGAAGGATCTCATCAGTTTTCTGCCTGGTGCTGATGCTCAGAACTGTACAGTTATGTAATACAATGGTAATTATATTTTTGAAATATTGAACTTCATGATCTACTGCAATAAAATTAAATTTCCACTACATGATAGGAGATGATTAATTAATGTACTAAATCATCCTATAGACTTAGGATATGGCCCTGGTCATGTAAGTGAAAAGGCCCTTATTACCCTCTACTTTCTTATCAGTGGAGAAAAATAGAGATCCCAAAGAGCTGATTTTTCTTGGCTCTTCAATACTGTGGCTGCTTTGATGTTCATCTTTATCTATGTGACTGAGTAGGGAGCATCCAAATGTGTTAGCTTGACTTGAATCTGACAGAATGTTAGCTAACAGAGAAAAATCCAACTGATCAGAGAGTGAAATACCTTCTGAGAGAAATTCTATTATGTGGATTGCAGGGAACTTGATGAGTAGAAATTCTTGGAAATATTCCAGGAAGAATAACAAGAAAAGGACATCTAGGCAGAAAGATGAAGCTTTTCTCTTATTTCTGTCTGTATAGAAAAGGATGCTCCATGTGAGCTTTATCTGATTTTATTATTTTGTTGGGGCTTTTTTATTTATTTTATTTTTTATTTTTCATAGACCAAATCTGTGTTTCCAAATAGTCATTGAAATGTTAGAATACAGGCCTGGAAGGAAGCTATTGAGTTAAAGAGCTATCGAGTTAATCTCTTTGTCTCAGACAAAATCAGTTACTGATGATCTTGCTGAGTAAGTAGCTGTTGCATTTTACTGGGAGGGGCCCATCTGTCCAGCTGGCAGAGGGTACACAGCAGCTTTAAAGGAGATTGAAAGCTCTTTAGTACTGAAAGCAGGATAAGTGCAGGGAGGTTAAGCATATGAGTGAACCATATGGTTAACCATCACCCAGCTTCATAAGCAGGTTTTGCAGCTGCCAGTAAATTCTGACTATTCTGCTTTTGCCAGTTGAAGACAGTGTATGTACTGGAGTCCTACCTTATCCCAGAAAATACACTAATTTTGAGTTCTGTGTGGAGAAAAATTCAAAAAATTCTTAATTTATTCAAGAAGTGTATTCTTTTCTCAGCCATGTAGACCTCAGAGAGAGATGGTCAGTTTGGTCTTTGTACTGAACAAAGCTGTGTCACACAGTGTATAATTGGAAAACCAGCATGTTTTCTGTTCTTTGTATTCTTAGTGTGTTCTTCTGTATAATTACGTGGATTGCTTACCTCAGTGTGGGAGTGGCTTTGAGAGATAACACCAGGAACGTGTCCTAAGGAGAACAACAGAGCTGGTGAAGGGGCTAGAGCAAAGTCTTACAGGGAGGAGGCTCAGGGGATATTTCATTGCTCTCTACAACTGTCTGAAAGGAGGTTGTAGCTAGTTGGGTGTCAGTCTCCTCTCCCAGGTAACAAGCAAAAGGCCCAGTGGAAACAGCCTCAAACTGCCCCAGGGGAGGTTTATACTGGATCTTAGGAAAAATTTCTTTACCAAAAGAGTTGTCAGATACTGAAACCCTCTGCCCAGGAAAATGGTTCTGCATCCATGGAGTTATTTAAAAGATGTGTAGATATGGGACTTAGGGAGATGGTTTAGTGGTGAACCTGTGAGTGTTCGGTTAATGGTTGGGCTGGATGATCTTGAAGGTCTTTTCCCACCTCAATGATTCTATGGATGGGGGAAGTTTGGGGGTCAGTTGGGCAGGACAGTTCTTGCTGCCCAACTGACATACAGCAACAGAGACACTGGTGCAGAGCACTCCCCAAGGGCTCTCCCTGCTGAGCCTTGGCCTGTGGGCTTCTGCAGTGCCCAGCTCCTCGCCTTGCTCCTCTTGTGGGTGATGTGATGTTGCAGTGCAGTGACATGAAGCCAGTCCCCCAGTGAAATGGGTTAATCACCACTTCCCCAGCAACACCCCCAGCCACCCCCTTAGAGCACAGATCTTGTCCAGGGTGACTGGTCATGCTCTCAGGGCCAGCCCTATGGAATTGTTTTACAGTAAACGCTGTGGGAAGAGGCTGTTAGTGAGACCCGTAAGCCACATCAAAGATCACTACATAAACAAGAAATGAATCACTGTTATGAGTAAGATAAACAAGGCAGCATGGGAACGCTGGTTTGTTGTACATGGTGGGGTGGGATTTTTTTTTTAGTTATTCCTGTACTGGCACTCTGACTTCCATTCATGTATTTTTTTTTTTTTTTAGGCTATTGAATATTTAACTGTATGAAAAGGTCTGATGTTTCTTTTCAATGTCCTTTACTGAAGAAAGTTGGGCAGGGGATTTTTCCTATCTGTATGTTGTATATTAAGCGGAACTATTTCCCAGTTCTGGTCCCTCTATGATTAGTAATTGAGGAGTGTACTTAGGTAGAAATAATCCTGAATTTGTGCCACTTAGAGATTAAGAGGAATTCAGTCCTATTTCTCTCTAAGCTTCTTGTCAATTACTGAAGAAAAAGCTGTGATACGGATAAGCAGCTTTGGTGCAGGTTTCACTTTTCATCTGAAATAGTTGGCTAGAGTTAGTATCTGCTGATTTCTTGCATGCCTGTTTTTCCCCCATGCTTTTTGATTCAGATTCCACATTTCAGCTTGCCATCACAAAACAATGAGCCTTGCCAGCTTGGTCTGATACTTAGGGAAATTGCTTCTGTGATTAGATTCAGCCTGGTGAGCCAAACCTTCATGGCAGGGCAGGTGCAAAGAGCTAATCCTGAGTATTGTCCTTACAGTACAGTCTGGATGCAAATGCTGTTCCAGTGGCGCTTAGCACGAATTGAAGGTGGGAGGATAATTCTTATTTTCAGTCTCTGGTAGGATGTATGTGTTAGTGTTCTCTTGGTTATGTTGTTAGTGACAGACATTGGGAATTGTTAATGCAATGTCAGATACATAATTTCTTTTGTAGGCAGGAAGACATTGTGTAAGGTTTTCATCCTGTTTCCAGACTGCAAATAATTAGTGGTTCTTTTTTCCCTTCTATCACTTCTTATGGCTTGGGGTTTATGGCTATCATCTTTTCCCCTGTGACGATATGAGTGTCGTATATCTCTCTTTACAAATATCCTTAATTAACCTCCCAGCTTACTGTGAGATAGTACATAACAGAGTACTATTTGTCACCAGGGCCCCTTTACAACCTATTTACTGAATTTAGAAAATACTCTAAAAGCTTACAAGTCCTTAATTTTTGCAGGTACTTTTTTCCATAATAGGAGCTAATTTACACATGAGTTTAACTTGTTGGTTGCAAACTGATTTCAATTGCTTTGTTATATGATTTATTGGGATCATTGTTTCAATCATAACTTCAAGACACTTGGTATTATGAGTGGGATCAGACAAGTTACCCAGCATTTAGATTTGTGGTTTTCTTTCCTTTCAGAAACTGTAATGATGTCTGTGATTCAGCAGAGTGATAATCATTGGGACTTATGAAAATGAGCTGTTGCAAAGGAGTTAACATTTTTCTCAGGTTGTTCTCATCTCTCAAACTGTGGTATAGTCCTGGCTAGTACAAGTTAGTTCTCATGTGTCCTTAACCGTGGATGAGTTTGTCCATCTGCCACATATAAATTTTCAATATGTTCCAACAAATGCCAGTGCTGCCCTGGGTACAGCATACGGCTCTGCAGCTGAAGGAAATTTCTTCATCCCTCCTGTTAAAACTTTGTCTTTAACTTGTAGTCCTCCTGCGTGACTTTTATTTTGCAGTGATTTTTCTGCCATAAAACCACTGCATACAGTAGTTCAAAATGACACAAATCTGTGGTTGTGGGACAGAAGAAAACAAAGTGAATAGCACGCTGTCAGTCTGTTAATTAATCTTGCCCGATCTCCTGGTGTGGAGTGTGGTGGTACCTGGGCAGGTGCACGTGCTGCTTGCTGTGGTGGGCAGGCTCAGGTGCAAACTGGGACCTCCTGACTTGGTGGTACAACTCTTTCACTGTGACATTTAACACTTAAATGTAGTGTGTGTTGTTACTCAGATCACAAAGTGAAAAAAAGAAGGACAAAAAAGAGGACGAATCACAGGGACTGGCTGATCCCGGTGTGTTTCACTGGCTTCTAGGGAAGTTGGTGGCTATTCTTATTTGCCCTTCTGATCTCAAAGCAATCCAGGATTTTCAAATCTAGTGGGTAATATTTCTCAGAGAGAAACAAGATTCTAACTTCCCTGACTCTTATTTAAAAAAGCCTTTTATAACAAAGTTTCCTTTTCATCACTGGCGCTGGTGTTAGAGACAGAGTGCACAGGAACATGACAGAGAAGACTGAGTGAACTCTGCTGATGTCCAACACCAGAAATAGTAGGCTTTGTATGTGCAGCCAAAATATTGCTCATGTCAGGAAAGACTTTGTCATGTACTTTGTGAAGTAAATATGGTCATCTCCATGTCACTACTGTATAGGTAAAAGTATTGAACTGACCTTTTATTTCCTTCCTTTTCTGCATTATTTGGTGCTGAACCATGTACAGTATGTGATGAACTGCATATAGCTGGATGAGTTGAACTTTGTTCTTCCCCTTTGTTAGTTCTTAATGTTTCAAAACATCTCCCATTTAAGAAAAGCTGAAAAATAGCAGAGGAATTTTTTTATGTAGTCCATACTTTGAAATATTATTGAAAAGAAAATTACAGATGAGTGATAGGAAATGGAAATGAAGAGACAGGTTTTGAAGATGCATGATGTGGGGAAGGAGGAAAGAATAGGAAAACCCTTAAAATATAAAATGCCCTTTTCTTTTAAAAAACACTTTAAAAAAGACACCTCAAAAGACCCAATTCTTTTTTCTTAATCACAGTCTTGGGATCTGCAAGTGTTGTTTTTTATTTTTAATAACTAATATCTTTTGGTATTTATCTCTAATTGTCAGACATTTGATTGATAGCAGTAGTGTACTGTAGGTCTAATTAAAATGATAATACACATGGAAGTGGCCAACCAATTCATTTACTTCTCCTCGGTTCTACTTAATTCTGCATTACGGTTTTTCTTGCTTGAAACCAGGAACAGGTGACACACAGCACTGTCAGACAATGCTTGGGTTATTTTAAGAGAACAAATGTATCTCTGTATGACAGCAGAAGGCTCTGACACCCAGAAGAAAACCATGAAATAATACACAGGTATCTGTGTATTGTTACCCACCCATTTTTTTTCTATGTGGTTATTTATATATGTATATAAGGATATCTTTCCTTCAGTATACGTCCTCCACAGAAGACACTTTAGTGTAATAGTTGACATCACTGGTTTAGCTACAAACTATTCAGAAATGTTGAAAAACTGTTTGCAAGTTTTGTGAAGAGAGTAAGGAGCCCAGGACACAATTTCTTCCCTGTAAGCTCTGAAGTTACTGCTGGGCAGGAGGACTGCTTTGGTTTGGTTCAGCTTTGGAAGAAATATTCACCTGGCTCCTATTCCAGCTGAATATAATATAGAAGATAATTTTCACAGTTTTGACTGAAAAACAGATTACTAGAAGACTCAGTTTCTTCTGAAAGCAAGTGGTTCTGCCAGATGAGAACTATTTTATTTCCTCTGTAAAATAAAGAAACAATGAGTTAATACAAACTATAGCTTTTGGAAAAGGCAAACAGCTTTGGTCCAATTCCTGTAACTAAGATAAGGAAATGTTTGTATTCCTTCAATGGCAAAAGGATCATCTGATTCTGCCCTCCTATAAGCTGTTCCCTCTATTTTAATATTTTTTTATTCTTTCCTTTCTGATGATTTATCTCAAGTTGTGAGTAATGTGAGGGCTTATTTTCAAATGACAGGACTTTTAGTAGCTGTGGATAATGAGATGGAAGTTCTGCTTCTCAATGTATGTTGTGTGATATTGGCATGACCGTTTTACAGAAGACACTTCAGGGAAGTGTCTCCTCAGGGCTAGAGGAAAACTGTTGAATTTATAAGGCCTCTGTTTTCTGCTGTATGGAAAAGGACAACAAAATCTGACTGCATATATGAACTGACATGGGCTAATTGAATATATATCTATAGTCTAAACTACCCCAGTCAGTGGTTTGAAGTGTTTTTGTATGGTATACAGGATCTCAGAAGCTATGCTTTGTATCTTATAAAATAAAATCCTTACAAAATGATTTTATAGTAGCATAAATCTGGAATACCATATTTCTACTGAAATGTGTCCAGTCTTTTTAATATCTTCAACATTTTGCTCATGCTGAACAAACAGTACGTAGAGAGTGTTGTTGAAACTACCATATACATCATGTACCACTGTGATTTTTATGGTGGAAGATGAATTCATTGTGTCTTCAGTCTTAAGGCTACTTCACTCTTAAGGCCAGACTTAAATTAGCTTTGTTACTGTGCCTGTTCTTGCTTCACAGATTGTCTTGGGTGATTTGCTTTCTGCAATTTTTTGGCCTGTGAATGTTATTTCATGGTGTGTGGCTGGCTCTGAGTTTTATTGGAAGTGAATCATGCTTGCTTTTTTAATGTACAGACACTGAGGTGTTTGCAGCGGTAGAGTAACGAAGAAAAGGTTTGTACTCAGTCCATTTTAGGCTTGTGTGGGAGCATTTTTGCACTAATGCTTATCCATTTAATAATTGACTGAGTAACCTCCTGTCTCACTTTAAACTTTCTTCCTCCTTTTTGATAGGTCTCTGAACAACAACTTTTTTACGTGAATTAACAGAAGTGGAGAGGAGATGGCCAGTTCAGCCCGAGAACACCTGCTTTTTGTGCGACGTCGCAACCCACAGCTCCGGTATACTCTGAGCCCAGAGAATCTGCAGAGCTTGGCCTCTCAGGGCACCATGGCTGAGAACATGAACTTGCAGCGTGCCAACAGTGACACTGATTTAGTGACCTCGGATAGCAGGTCTAGTTTGACAGCCAGTATGTACGAATACACCTTGGGACAATCTCAGAACCTCATCATTTTCTGGGATATTAAGGAAGAAGTAGACCCAACTGACTGGATAGGACTTTATCACATAGGTAAGTCAGAACTGTGTTGTAATATTTTGGTGTGTTTCTTGCTCTTTTGCCTCTACATATTTTCTGTTCTGATACGTGTTGTGGCATACTACATAATTACTCTAAAGATCAAGTTGAGGTTAAGATTGCAGAGAATTACCCTGGATTCCTCTTTGCTTTTCTTGTGCAGTGAACTATGCAAAAACATGATTTTAATTAATGTAGATCTGGTTCTACAGTGACCTGCTAGAGGATGAAATGCATTATTCTCAAACAATAAATGTGCATACCATTCCCTGTTTTCACCTTTGCTGGTGGCTGGCTTACAGACTGGAAAATTCAGAGTAAATGCTGAAGGAGTGAGAATTTTTGTTTATGAGGAATTCTTGTAGAAGAAAATCCTCTGCAGAGATTCTTTTATGTTCTTTTTGTTGTGCTGTTCAGGATATTTCATAGGAGGGAGCTGGAAAGAGCTCTAGGCTGGCATGCAAGGGCCTGTGGGCTGTGTGTGCATTAGCAAATAGTGTGTCTCAAAAGGAGTGGATCGGTAGGTCAAAGCAGTTGGAGCTGAGAGCCTGGCATCAGTTACATATTTGGATTGTGATTTTTCCACTGTGTTATATTTAATCAGGTCCCTAGATGCAAACATCTCTGCTGCATGTGTGTTTTGGACCTGTCCAAGGGACAGTCTTTGTCCCCACTAGGAGCTGGAGCACAGGTAGCACCTGGGTAACTGAAGTGGCATGTGGGGTTTAGTTGCCTTCTCAAGGAATCAGTTCACATGCACTAAAATTACTCTCTGCTCAGGAAGTGGGACTGATGTGTTGATTTGTTTCAAAATTGTGCTGCTTCTCTGAACCTCATTACTCGTGTAGAAAGGAGCTGTCAATTCAAGCTGCTCAAATCAGGTGTAGCAGAAACTGATGGAAACAGTTCTGACCACCGGAATTTTGGCTGTGCTGGGACTAAGTGTAGTGCAATGAAATTTGCCTCAGTAGGATTTTGGAGAGATGCTGTGCTACCTTTTTCCAAGATGTTCCCTCTCTGCACCCCTTAATGTTACATGCTGTGGAGATACTGTTTCTAGTTCTGTTTTTTTTTTTTTGGTTGGATATTACTTTCCAGCATTACTGCAGCTCCACAAATTATATTGACTTGTGTTGATTCAGTGCTTACCTGGTTATAAAAACTGTTTTGCAGTTGCTCCATGAACTGCAGTCTCTCCTGGAATGAACTGTGGATATACACTAACATTTAAATCACCTAAATGAAGTGTCTCCATAATAAACAGAAATGGATCTTCCCAACAGCATTAGCAACTGAAGTGTGATCTCTCCTGCAAAATGCACAGACTGCTAAATGGAGCTTAAGCATTCTAATTTAAATACCTTGAGAGCTTCATCTGCATAAAGGCTTGACCCCTTCCTGTTGTTTTTTGATGGTTCAGAGCACTTCAGGATTGGTATTGAATATGCTAAAGTGCCACAGCTCTGTAAAATTCTGATTGGGTCTGGTCATAGGCTACAAGTGATTTTTATTTTACTTTCGGGGTTAAAAATGTTTCCAATTTCAGTCTGTTGAGTCCCTAACGTACAAAACAATGTTGTTACCACATAGTAAGAATCCTATAAGGAACAACCAAATTTATGCCTTTTTGGGCCTAACCCCCCCATCATGCTACTGTGTAATACCAGAGTGTGTGAATGTTTTCTTGTTAAATTTGTCTCTACTGCCGCTTGAAATCCATGGGCAGTGGTGAGAGTTTTGTTACTGATTTAAAATAGATCTGAGCAGTCTTTCTTTTAAGACATGTGGTTTCATCATTCTAAATGATGGAATTGTACATTTTTTTAACGACAGAGAACAGAGACGTAAGGGTGTATTCAGCCTGATAGGCATGCCTGTTATCTTTGATTTAATTTTTTTTATAAACACTTTCAAGTATTTTAAAAACAAAAGAATATTAAAAAAAATAATCGTAAGGGTGTGACCTAAAAAACTTTTAATTTCCATAACTTTTATAGACACAATTAAGGTAAGTTAAATTGCACAGGTATAATCCAGGATTTTCAGTCTTTTGTAATAATTGCTGTGAAGTACCCCCAGTTTCCACTTACTCCTTTGCAAGTTGAATGCACTTCGTATTTTCTCAGGAGAGGGATGTTAGTTGGTGAATATTTTTAAGAATAAAAGCTCTCAAACACATTATTAACATTTAATGTAATTGCTTGAGGTTATCCATCCTGGTCTCTGTTTAAAAAGAGAATCATTTAACTTACAAAGTCTCTCCTCTGGCAGTGGAAGTTGTGTGTGGTCACTAACACAAGACAGCACTGGGGATATGCCAGCTTGTGGCTGTACCTCCAATATTCCCCCATGTCTTCTAGTAAAGCACCATTTTTTCAAGGAGCTAGGATCAGAAAAAGGAAAATATTTTGCTCTTATTAAAAAAACCCAAAACCACATTGCATGACCAAAAGCATAGTCCTGTGGCTTTTTTTTTTTTTTTAATGTTGGTTGTATAATTAGTTGTCATGAAAGCTGAATCAATGTTTTGAGGGGGAAAAATGTGGTTGTTAATTCTGTGAAGAGAAAATAAGCATCCTAAAATGAGCATCATTCAGACCTCAGGCATTTGTACCGAGAGATCTGGCAAATGTCTGAAGCAATCCAGGTACATTTTCACCTCAAGTTACATAGGATTACATCCATTAAAAAAGGCATTGAAAATGACACTCTGGAAACTTGCCTCTTCATTCATTAATTTACTCAATTTGTTTGAGTAAATTTACTCAAATTTACTCTCATTAGTTTTCTATAATGAGAAGACGATTCTGTGCTTCTGAGTGTGGTTTCATTGCCACTCTCTGGTGGCTCACTAGGAATCCCACCAAAATTCCTTAATCCTTTTCTTTGTAAGAGACTGGTCAGAAATCACTGTACACGTTCACCCAGGCAGTGGATGTTGCAGTTGGTCACAAGACTGTGATTGATTTGCAGGTGATTGATTTGCTTACACTAGAGAATAGTAGATGGAGCTTTTTCTAGTACAGTACAACTTCAGTGAAATGTTTGGCCTCCTAAATGCTTATGAAAATAGATGTTACCTTTTTAAAATGAGAAAAACCTCAGGGGAGAAACACAGAATCATTCTGAAGGACTGATTCTTTATTTTTTAAGTGCATGTGGATTTTTTTCTGGACTTCTGGCTATTTTTTTTGAAAAAGGGAAGGAAGTCATAAATGAACAAATACTTTGTAGAAAAGGCTGTGTATTTTATGAGACATTAAATTACAGGATACTGCTCTGCAGTAACTTTCAGTCTTTCATTTTAAATGGAAAAAGTTGAACCTAACTGAAAAATTCTACAAAGCTCTACATAACTAAATCCATGCTCAGTTTTTCTGCAATTTTTTATTTTAAGGGATGTTTTTAGATATATATGTGAGTTTGCTCACTTGTACCATACTTGTATCTTCCTCTGTTTCATCATTGTGTATGGTTAAAACATGGTCTGTTTTCTTGCTGAGGGATTGCTTTGTACAGACGTTCTTTTTCCTTTCCAGTGTATTCCTAAGGATTATCAGAAGAAAAGTGTATGTGAGGGACACAGTGTATTCTATGAAGGCAAACATCCTTTTTCCTGGATATTTCTGGTTTTGTACTGGCTGAACTCTTGAAAGTGTCAGTAGCACTTCTTGAACAGTCCCATCCATCAAGTTTTGTTAAAGCAACTTTCCACCTCCAGAGGCGAGATGTGTGGAGAATGTAGATAACACATCTATAAAAGCACAGAGAGGTGTCCCACTGAGACTACATGCAGGGCAGAAATGTTATTTTCTCTCTTTAGGTAAATCAGACACTGTTGCATGAAACGTGAAATTGTCAAATCTGAAATACATTTTGAGTTGAGCTTTAAACTTTGCCTAGAATGGACTTTTCACTTCTTCTTCAGGACCAGTTATGAGCATTGTCACTTGGAAGTGACAACAAGGTGGGATGAAGTTTGAAGAGTGGGCTTTTAGTAGAGGTATTGTACCTGTGCTTACTTTGAGAAATAAAGGTAAATTTTCAGTCTTCCTGTCTTGATGAAGAGGAAGGAAGAAGTCCATTTTCTCTCTCTTTTTTTTTTTTTTTTTTAACTAGGATTTAGAGTGAAAATCTTCATCTTTTGAAGTTGTAGAAGACTACAGAATTTAACAAACATCCTGTTAGACCCATGAGGTTTTCTTGTTCAGTACTGACTCAGCTTTTGTTTTGTATATGCCTGTTTTAAAAATTGTTACAAGTGGTATTTAATATATTGGAGGTTGGGGTTTTTTTCCCATTCTATTTAAGAGGAATCTACATTTTGCTATGGCAAGAGTGGGAGTCTTATAGTGAGTGAGGCTGTGCAAAATATTGGACCCAGTTGGAATCAAAGAAGAGAAATGGATGTTCAGTTTGAAGGGTTTATGAGACCTCCCAGTTTTCTTGCTACTGTGTTATTATAGCAACAGAGTTCCAAGACTTCCTTGGAAAGTGAGAACTGCTCAAGAAGATGAGCAGGTGGACTCTGCACTGCTTGTGGGATGCTGAGGGAAGTTGAATCTTGATGAGTTTTATGGGTTGTCATGAAGTTTTATATTTAAAGAAAACAGGAAGTACAAAATAAAGAATATAAAGTCAGGAGAGAGAAGCAAACCCTAATTCTGTTTTAAATGGATTATCTCCCATGGCCGAATTACCTAGATTGGTCTATTTTTGTCCTAATTTACGGAGTCCTATTTATGAGATGCATGCCCTCATTCTAGACATCCTTAGCACATTTAAAATGCTGGCTATCAAAGGTCATTACATTTGTTTCCATCAGCTGCTTTACACAGGCCATTTGACTTCTTGTTATGCCTACATCATGGATCCAAAACAGCATTAAAAAAATAAAACAAACCCCAAAAGAAACAAAAACCCCCACCCTGATGTGAAGTTATATAGGGCAATTTAGATAGAATCTAGATTTATACTAAGCCTCCTAGGATAATGGAGTTTGGCGTCTCTTCTTTTGAGGTCAGACAAGATTAAAAAGAAAAAAGCTTTTGCACAAACTGCCTTTAATACACTTAAAATAGTGACTCACATTAGACAGAGAGATTATAAAATGTTAAGATACTTTATTCCCAGGAGGTTTGTCTGGTTTCCATTATAGAAAACATACAAAGTAATATCTTTATTATCTTCCAGAAAAGTCTGATTATTCCCTTGATTTCCCCCCCCCCTTCCTGTTCTGTTCTTTCCTTTCCTTTTCTGTACTTTAAAATCCGAGCAGTATGGTTAATGTCTGTTGACTAGTTGCTAGGCATAACATTATTAATTTGTGATCACTCCTCATTCTGGCTGCTGCCGAAATCTGAGTTTTTGTGTTGAAGAGTCAGTCTTTACCCAGCTGCCTCCATGGCAATGTCTGGCTTCAGCTTCCAGGAGGCTGGTGTTGAGCGGTTTGTCATCAACCACAGTGTGTGGAAAAAGCCACCTTGAAATATTTCATTTGCTGGTGACTCATTAGTATTTAAGGAAAGGCCACCTCTAGAGTAGGATAATGAAAAGCGAAGGCAGTCTAATACAGGAATTGTATCCTAAAATCATACATGGTGAGGCTTCAGTGGTTTAAAAAACCAATCTGTAACAAATGAAGGGTCTTCAGAAGCTTTCCCTTCTGGTACTGCATTCCAGTCTTATTCTTTCAATTCTTCCTAGATCCTGACCACATGAAAGCTACTTTTTTACTAACACAGAATTAGAAGACATGAATAGAAAGTGTTTCCTCTATGTATTTTCATTGCTTGCAGCAGATACTGTAAAAGATACACTCACTCCATTGAAGTACATACATTTTATTAGTTTTAAGAAGAAATTATTTTTTTCCCTGCTAAAAAAACCCCCAAAACTAAAAACTAGAATCTCATAGGATGATACCTATGTCTGGAAGAGGTTTAGACTGTGACAGAGAAAGTCTTACCAGAACATCCAAACTTTTCAGTTAATTGTGTTTTTTAAGTTTGTGAGATACCCCTGACCTGAAAACTAGACAAACATAGCTGCAGGGAGGACTCTGTCAGCTGCATTGTCAGTATCTTTTCACTGCAAGAGGTTTTGGCATGACAACATTTATAATCCTTTGGACAGAAAGTGGTGTTCTCCCCACCCTGCCTTTTTGAAGTGACTGTTCTAGCAGGTGGGAAGATGGCAAACACCGGATAATGGAAAACAATGTAGACTTCTGAATTCATAATATTTGCTCTTTACCATAAAACTGCCTTCTGTTAAGCTTACATTTGAATTAATTTGAAAGAGATTGGTTTTAATTTTGTTTTTAAAAGACATTTTCTGTGCTGTTTTCCATCATCAAATCAACATACCCCATAGTATTTTCAAAATCATTGGGGAAAAACAGTTATTCCAGATCACTGACAACTGGATTGAAAAAGGAGTTGCATTAATTCATCTATTGTTTTTTTTTTTTTATGTGAGAAATAGATTATGGCTTAGTTCTGCATTATACATAGTGTTAGAATTCCTCCTGTAAATTTTTTATGAAGTTCTTGGCTCCTGAATCTGCATGGATTTGTCAATGAGTGTAGGAATCTGAATTAATGGAGAAGTGTTATAAGCTGAGTGTTAAATATGGTATGTTAAGGATATGACTGGTGTGGTTAAAACCAGTGGCACATGAAAAGATGAGACACAAGCACATTAGGACTCCGAAATTAACACTTTATTGGTGGGTATGTTTAAAACAATCTTTTAATATATGCTGATACTGGATACACAGGTTCCTAAATGATAACTGAAGAAGGTTACTGAAGGTACCAGTATTGCTCTTGATAGACCTCCTTTCCTACCAAAGCTCATTAAGATGTATCTTGCAATTTATGCTCTTTGAGAGCGTAAAAGAACAGAAAAGATCCAGTGAATGGCCAGACCTGACAATCTGAGAACTCCTCTGGTGTGCAAGAATTTTCAGCTGGGCCTGAACAGTACCCAGCCCTTGTACAATTTGCCAGTTTGCCATAAGAGAGGTACTGATCTGGGGTGAAGATGCTACAAGAGTGCAGTTAAACTGACTGTGCTTAGCTGGCACTCCTCTTTGGGAACAACAAAGCTTACAGACTCTGCATTGGCAGTGTTTCTTGACTCTGTGCCCAGCAGCATCCAGGACTCCATTGCTCTCACTCTGGTGGGCAGCCAGTTTTCAGGCAAGCAAATTCTGTGCTTCTGAGCTTTGTTTCAAGGTCTGGTCAAACTCTCTTCATGAGATCAGCCTCCTTTGTCTAACAGTCATTCAGAGTTAATGTCAAACTGTTTAGTCTTCCGTTGTGTTTCAAGTCACTGACCACTCATTCCGTTGCTAATGTGTCAGTTGTCCTTGAAAGTGCATAAAAATTAGTAGGTTCACTGCCCTTGTCATTCCTGCCCTAACCTTGGGAATAAATTAATCCCTTATCTCCCAGTGTGCAGTAATGCAAAAAATGAACCTACAATTTCCATAAATATAACACAGTCATTTTGCATGTACTGTAGTAAGGCAAAGAGGAAAAGATAGATTTGTATTCAGATATGGTATGAACTCTCATGCTCCATTAAATGCTCCCTTCCTTGAGAATTTAAGCTTTATCTGATGGTAAAAAATCTAGTTCATGTGAGTGGAATCATACTTGAAGATAATTTTCAACAGATGAAAACTGAAAGCTTGGATCTAATAGGTGTCATCTGTGAAGAGGACTAATAACTGAATACATTCCATACCTTGCAAGATCAGGAACTTAATCAATGTTTTATCTTTGCCATCAAATGTGGAAGCAGTTTCTTGCATATGAAGCCAGTTATGCCTAAACAGATTTGACTTCATAAAATGAAATATGCATAGAAAAACATTATAGTGCAATAACAGGCACATTCTCTTGTCACTGAGATAAATTTCCCGTAATGACCTCATAAAAAAACTGAAAAAAAAATACATTTCTGTGTTCACTGTAGTTTAATTCTTATATAGAGTTTCATGCATGACATAGTTCAGCAGATGGTAGCCTGCAGGGTGGGAGAAAATTCAGTTTGACAAATTTTTCAACATAGATGCATCTCTGAATTTTAGTAGAAACAGGCAGGCAGTTGCTTTCCAGATACTGAATAAGGGTGGAACAAGCTACCAAAGTCAACAATGAATAAGATTTTTAAGAGTTATCAACGAGGTAGTATTTAATTCGAAGCAACAACAGTTTCTTTGATGTGTTCTTTAACTTGTAAATTATTTGAGAAGTAGGGTGAAAAGTCCAGTGCCCCCAACACACCCATGCTGCCTGTTCAGCACGTAAAATCCCAGACATCCCACCTGACATCAGTGCTGTTGCCCCAAGTGATGCTTTGGCTTTTGTTGTCCATTCTGCTGAATGTTCTGAGTCATTGGCAGGTAAGATTTTGGTTTTGGAAAGCAGACCTAATTACAGGACATTAAATTGAGTACTCTCCTCTCCTGCTCAAGCAGTTAAACGAAAATGACTGTATTTTAGATTCATGTGAATTACTGTCATCTGTGCTGCTATTGGCTGCAGCACTAACATGGCAGAGCATTTACTCTCCCAATACAAACAGCTCTGTGCCAATTTAGCATCTCAAAGGTGCTGAGGGACAGCAGCAGGGGTACCTGCAGGAGTGTGTAAGCAGGAGTGAGAGGGAGGCTCTTTGTCCGTAATTTGCCACCGGACCTGCTCAGATGCAATGTGCAGAAGGGATCCCAGCAGAGAGGGTGGGATGGAATAGGATTTGTAGACTGCTGTAATAGGAGTGCAAGTCTGATTGCACCTTTTGCAGTTACTTATTTATGGCCTGTGTTTACTTGTATTGCTGGGAGTAGCTGAGTTGGTGAACCTTTGTTTCTAGTTCTATTCAATTCCAGGGTCTGTTCTTTGCCTGCACAGTCTCAGGGAATTAATGCTCTTGAAAAATATTCTGCTAGGAATGTAAAAGAAATAATAATGGAAATGTTATCTCTAGGTGATTTCAAGACATTCACACAAATTAATAAAACCTCTTTGCCTGCATTAGTCTACATAGTTTTTTATCCTTTTTTTACTGTTGCCTCTTAACACCATGAGAGAGAGAAAGCTTTTTACTTCTGAGATTTCATGCTAAGAAGTTAAATAATCAAAATAGTTATCTCCTTTTTTTGACTTCTAGTGATGATTTTAATATATTTGCCTTTGATTTTTTTGGCACTGGTAAAATTATACTGCTTCTAAAGAATTGCAGCATGACCTTTGTGTTTCTTTTAGCTTTGATCTTGTCCAGTTTAATCTTCAGAGCTATTTAGTACACATCATAAGCAGTGTTTGACTTTGTTTCTCTCATCTTCATGACATCAGCTTTAAGATTTGAGATTAGAAATAACTATATTGGTATCCTTTTTGTTTCAGAGGTAAATCTTAACCCTGAAGAAGTCATCCACCTCATTACAAAACTAATAAAGCATAAAAGCTGTCTTCTGTTTAGCTAGAGCATGAACTCTACCAGTTACTTTGAGGTGGCTTATTTGATACCCAAGAATGTTTACTAGTGTCTTGATACACTGATAGGTTGCTGGAAACCCATGAAGGTAATGTGTGTGTGGTGAGGTAGTTCAGTGGTGCATTATGCATCTCGGTGAGGAGGCTTTGTCTTGGGTGTATAGAGACCATGGACTCTGTGCCTCTAGGGATAGGTACCAGAGACCATGGACTCTGTGCCTCTAGGGATAGGAACTTTCAGGGATCTGAAAGTTCTCATAAGGCACACTGGCAGCAGTGTTTTTATTTTAAATATAGGGGAGATTCACTGAACTATTTCAGGGGAGGTTTTTTTTTTCTTTGCAGGGAGAAAAAAAAACAGCTTAGAAAAAACACTTCCTGATTAGCCATAGTATGTTGCTTTTAAAGTGGGTGTAAGGAGAGTTAAGATGATGGGAAACAAACATTGTGTTTCACAGAAAATATTTCAGGTTCTTTTAGAACTCCTTCCTGCTCATTCCTTTAGATATCTAAGACTGACTTATCTTATTGTGTGCGTATACTGGATGAATTTCTTCCAGGATGTGTTGGCTCATTTCCTTGAGTACTTCTAAATTTTCTGAATTTTTTTTCAGTCACAACAGATAGCTGAAAAAGCTTTAAGGAAATGAGTCAACCTCCTGAAATAAATTGCTTACTGAATAGAGGATACTGTGTTTGAAGTCATAGACGCCCTTGATAGTTCTGTGGATGCTAATTAATAAATAGTCTCTGAAAATCTATTATATATACTCCATGTTCCAAGAGGATTTGGAAGACAAATATCCCAAAAGAGCTTCTGAGCTTTGCTGTTATGAATGTGGGCCATGCTTTTAGACTCACAGAGGTATAAGCCTGAGAGGTGCAGACTGAGAAGTGACAGGCAGACTGTAATGCAAAATTAAGGACCTTGCTGAACTTGAATGTAAACAGAGAGAAGTAATATACAGATCCTGAGTTGACTACTACCAAGCTTTTATAAAATAGCATTGTGAAATCTGAAGGCTGCATGGGCAAGGTACTTTGCTTCTTATTTAATTACTCGCAACAATTTGCATCCTGATTTCAGGAGCCCTTGCTGCTGGCGCCCAAAGCAGGTGTGTTTGTTCTGTAAGGAAAGGTCCAGGACCTGGAGAAGAGTCCCAGCAGGGAGTTTCCTTGCACAGGGCAGTGCTGAGTCACTGCGCTGGCAACTGACTGCAGTCCCACATAGTTAGTTTAAAAATAAGTGAGAGGACACCATTTTAGTAACATATGTGTCTTATACATTAGGTAGGCAAGGCTTTGGGATTCTCTTTGCTTCCCAAGGATTACTCAGCAACTCATGGACAGAAATGAGAAAACCAGCACCAAACACCATGATTTGGGATTTTCTCTCAGATGAGCCAAACTAAAAGTAAAAACAGATGATCCTTAATGTTTAAAAAGTTCGACATCTGGATCTGGAGCTGAACTTTGAACTCTGAGGCAGCAAGTAATGAGGCAGCTTGCCCTGCTTTGATGTATTACTCAGAAAGTCCCTGATGCAAGCAATAAATACCACATCTCCAAACAGATGATGTGCACTGTCAGCTTTTAAGGTGCTCCAGAGAAATCTGAATACATGCACACCACAATGGAGAGAAGAAGGTGCCGAGCATCTGCAAGGAGTTGACCCTGTTGGTGTGTAAAGTGTTGCAAAACACTGAGAGTTGGATAAATGCAGGTACAATAAAACCCAACTGTGGTGGAGGGAGTCAGAGGATGGTACAGGGCTCTTCCTCTGGTTTTGTGGTTGTCAGCAGCGTCTGCCCATGATTTGCAGTTGTAAACGATTAACATGCTAGATTTCTCTTGTTGGAGCATAAGTGTTGGCCAGGGTGGTTTGATACTGTGATCTATAAGGTTTTAATATGACCTTTAGGAGTAAAGTAGCACTGTGGATGAGGAATTGTAGCTGCAGGTGCCACAGTGGTTCTGTCCTGGCATTTAGTGCAGCTGAAATATTTTCCGAGGGAGGAGCACGACTATTTCCTAGTTAGGGACGAACTAAGAGAAGAGAGTGAACTCTGAAGGGGGCAGTGGAAAGAACGAACTAATAACTCCAAAAAACAGCTATGATTGTGAGCAGTTTTAAAGCAGTCCCACTTCACTGTGTTGAGGATTTAGAACACCAATGGCTTTTTTCCCCTCCAATTTTCCTGATACGTACATGTGGTATATCTCTTATAGTTTCTCTCCAGCTCCTTGTAAATTTTTCCAACCCTCCATGCTTTTATCATATAAAGTCCAACTACTTTGTTTTGTAGTTAATTTTTTATTTAATAATTCCTGGTTTTGTGGAGGTGGCAAGGTTGGATCTCTGCGACCTCATGGACAGGGAATGGGTGCTGTATTCTCTCAGCAAGGACAAGGAAAAGGGCAGAATCATGGTTTACTAAAAAACAAACAAAAGCATTGTATCAGTAGAAGTGTCCCTGTTGAAGAATCTCAAGAAATTATTGATTGATTTGTCAGGAATGCAGGAAAGGAAAAATAAAAACAATGCTTTGACTTGCAGGTTGACTTGCACGTCGGTGTATGTACCTGCTTGCAGCTCCTGCTTGAGCCACAGGGGATGGTATCCTGAGTGTGGTAGAGAAAATCAGCAAAAGTAGGTGGCTACAGCCACCGTGACAAACTGCCAGCACATTGTGACAAAATGGGTTTGGTGGTCTCGGCAAAGAACCAGTAAAAAACTGCTGAATTTCTGTCAAGTAAACAAGTCCCAGGCTACAGTCCAAGAGAACCTGAATCAGGTCAGGGACAGTACAAAAAGGCAGGTACTGACACAGAACTGAACACATTATGCTTCCTCTGTCTGTATACTGTGCAAAATACCATCTTTGAAAGTGTACGTGCTCCTGATCTATTTCTGGGTTGTCCCCTGTTTGCCTGAGCATTAATACAACATGTAAGCACACTGTATTGTTTGGTAGAAAGGACTGAGAAAAACATGATGTGCTTCTGTAAAGTGAACTGGGTCAGACTTCAGTCATGTGCTCATCCAAAAAAACTCTTCTCCTAGTGTCTACAGTATTTCCTTAACTGTGCTGTTAAATTCTGCAATGTCAGTATGCTAGTGCCAGATCCCCAAATGGGACAGTCTGTGTTTGCAATTAATCAATGACACATGATATAAAATCATGCAAAAATGCAGAAAACACAGCTTGTCTGAAAATTATGCCCCAGGGACTTGATTCACAAGTTGTATTAACAAAGAAGTTTTCAGGATCAGAGCCCACTGTAGAAACTTTTGGCTAGTTAGGTGTGATACAACCAATCTGAACAGGATTTTTTGTTTGCATTTTTATATACTTTCAAAAGCCATAGGTTTCTTTTTTGTTGTTTTTGTATTTTGCTTGCCTGCTTCTTGATACACACCGTCACCCTGAGTAGTGCTGGCTACACTCACTGGAATAATACATATATTTGGAAACATTTAAAATATTTTACTTCAGCTGCAACTTTAGTAGTAAATATCTAGAGAAGATGTTTGCTTTGCACATCTTTGCTGGGCTTCATATTATCTTATATAATATATTAATTCTGCAAGTTATCAGTAACCATATCAAATCTAAAGTAAATCTTGAATCCTTACATCAAAAGATAAAAGGAAGAATCTGGTTAGAGCTAGGAGTATGAAATGCTTCTCACAACAGTAAGGCATGTCAGGACATTTGAAGTCAAGTGATAGCAATGGCCTCATTAATAATTTTCAACATATTGTAATGCTCAGGTCTGTTTTTATGCCAGTTTGGAACAGAGGTTTTGAATAAACCCATTTCAGGTGAAAAGACTGTAAAAAGCTGGGAAGAGCTGTTTTCAGCAGTGGAAACTCTGGAAGAGAGCAATGTGCCATCAGATCTTGCCATCATGAGGCAATGAAAGGGAGGTAGAAAGTGTAGCTGACCAGGAAAATTAAGTGTTAACGGTGATGAAGGTAATGAAGGCTCATGATTCAGCATATTCCTTGAAAAGTCTTCCTTAACACAGTGCTTACCTACATGGATGTGCTCTCTTTATGCCAACCTATTATTCTTCTTTGTTGGTTTTCCCCAGCATTACTTATCAGCCATTTGGATGCCTTAGGAAACATATAATATGTGAATAAAACAGGAGGATGTTGCTGATTACTTAAGCTTAGAGGTTATGTGGTTTGTAGAAGGGAAAAGAGAAATTGCTTTTGCAGAGTTATTCACAGAATGACAGTTAATGGTTTCACTCTTTGATAGAGGCATGAGAGGGGAAGCATTAATACCGTTTCTGCCTTGGCTTAGCACCTGTATTCTTGGGCCCTTTTCTCTCTTTGTTAGTGGGTTAGATTACTGAGAAATTGAAGTATGACAAAAGTAATATTGTTTAAATATAGATATTCTTCTATATTCCAAACCAGGAAGCTCCCTGACTTTATAATAAATTCCCTAAAAAACCTATTAATGTCAAATGACAACAGTAGACTGGTTTGCATTCCTGCTTAGACTGCTCATAATATTGAAAATAAAGTTAAAAACAACAGCTGCTAAGGGAATATTAAATCCCACAAGATCCTTAAGAGATGTGTGCTGCAGAGCCATATTTTTTTTACAACTTTCAGAAACTGGAAGGATTTCTAAAAGGCAAGGAAATGTTTCTTTTTTTCTAAAAAAGAACAATTTTTAGAAATGTTTCTGTGTTTGACATGGGAATGGACTTGAACAGTGAGAGTTTTTGACACTGTGACTGTCAAAAGGCTGGAACAGATTAAGAAGAATATTGATCAGACAGTGTCAGAAACTGCAAGCAATAATCAAGCGCAATCAAAGGTGAAGCTGAGGAATCCAGGGGCAGTCTTTCCTCTCCTTTCAGAGGTCAATCAGTTGTCTTCCCCCAGTGTTAAAGGATGCCACATTGCTGGAAATTCAGAGATATTTGTGCCATCACAATAGTTCCAGAGTTCAAACCATCAAACATTTGAGAAGGCAAACCCCAAACTAACCTCCTGGATCCAGGATGTCAGCTGGATATCCTCCTACATGTCAGCTGTTCTGTATAGGCAAACTGCTCTTTCTGTGTGTCTGATCTGTTCTGTGTGTATTCTGCATCTAGCCCTTCACCCCTAGCAGTAAATAGCACTTTAACACATGCAAAGCATTTTATAAGAAATAAATCTTGGTAATTAACAAGTGAAACAAGGGCTGAAAATGCAGAAGTGATTGAGTGGTTAAATGAACCTCCACAGGACCCTTGGGGAGTGTGTTTGGCACAGACTTTTCTCCTTGATGGTTCATTCCAGGAAAGAAAATAGAGCTTTGGGAAGCCTGAAGGTGGGACTTACTATGAAAAGCAAAATGAGAACACCCAACTAGCTGGCCATAAAAGGAGCTGATGGATCACTGTGTGCAAAGGGCTGGGTCAGCTTTTTGGATGATGCTGGCTCTGTGATTCAAAATGTTTTGTGCTCTGAGTTTAACACCTTTGCTAATGATGAATTAATTTTTTTTTTAAATAAAAATCTTACGGAAAACTTTCAGTGTTTCAGGTTGAAACTTTCGCTGGCACAAAAAGCTACTTGTTATAACTGCTGGAGGGAAGGCACATGTGGGCAGTTAAAACACTTCATTTGTTTTCATGGTTACACTGGTTCTCCTTCAAGGCCATCAGCAGAACTTGACATCTGGCAAGGGAACTCCTCCTTCTCATTGCACATCTGAGAGCTTCCCACAAATGAGATTTCAGCTAATTAAGATACTTTATGCCCTTATGGGGATTTAAGAAGAAATACATACCTTTAATCTCTTGTGTTTTCTTCTGAGTTGCATGTTTTTTTGTTCAGTTCTAGAAAAGAAATGTATTTACTGAACTTAGCCTTTTGTTTGCTTGCAGTTTGCATATATACAATTAAAGATTTTTTACAATTTATTCAGAATTTATATATACACCTAACAAATCTAGTTGGGTCTGTGGCTCTTTCATTGAAGGTTGTGACATAATTTGAGGGTTAGAATTATGAGCTCTTGCTGAATGACACTGCTCTAATGCTGATGGCTTCCTTTATTTTGTTGGGTAAAGATGGTGAAGTTACTTTTCAGGTGTAGCTGCTTATGGTCGGTGTTTGTATCTCTCCAGTGTCTGGAAGGTCTTGTTGGTCAAGATATTGGACATACACTAGGTGACTGATCTGAAGTGACTGAGCTCATCCTTTGTGCTGTATGAATATTTACTAGAATCTGTAAAATGTAAATATTTCTGTCAGTAATATGAATGGGAAAAAAGCACATCAAGTGGGTAATGCACCAGTGAATTCAGGTCAGTTTTTTAGCAGATAATTGCAGAAATTGAGGAATTTGTGTCACTTGAGTAAGTTAGAATGAGGATTTTAAAATTATTTCTGTGATCAGTAACCTGTTCTGGCTTTTCAGCAATTTTCAGGATCATCTCTTAGGTGAGGGGTTTTTTTTAATTGATAAATTTATTAACTTAAAAACTATATTAATAAATTACAGTTTCTTACTATTTGTCATCACCTCACTTTTAAGTCCAGAGGATGAAAAAGGGAAATAAGCACAATCCTTGTCAAAAAGTGTTTGCAAATTTATGTGAATTTGTACTCTTATAAAGTAAAAATACTTTATAATAATTTATAGTACTTTATAATACTTATAGATATACTATATACTTTAAAGTAAAAGTACTTATAAATAAAAGTATAAACCTATCATTATTAAATTGTAGGGCAAGGGAATGGATGGCTGCTGATAATTAGGGTTGGAATGGCTCCTGTTAATTAGGGCAAGAAGTTTTTTAGTTTATTATAAAGTAGTTACAGGCTTGATATTTGCCTTAACTGCTACTTAGGATACCCATCTTACAGCTGACTGGGTTTCAGCTGGTAGTGTACCATTACTACTGTAAATACTGTGTAAAATAGGGTAGTTTCTTCTGCTGTATGAGCAGCTGGAGGAAAAAGGAAAAGGGAGCAGAAGGATGGACAAAAAGGAAAGCAGGAAACTAGCCAGTGTTGTGTGCAAACCTACAGACCAGTGATAGCAAATATGCTCATAATAAATTTTACTCTGCTTCATGGGTAGCCAACATGAGGCATATTGCAAAATGTTATCTGGAGATAAAGGTGAGTACTCAAGTCTGATGTTTTAGTCAGTTTTGGCAGACACTTGCCAAGTACTTGTTTGCTGGTATCTGATTTTAAAATTTCATAAATATAAACAGAACAAATGCACTTGCAGTGGTTTGAAACTACAGATTTAAAATAACATGCATATGTTTTAGAAATCTCTTCTAGTGTGTTGTACCTTTCATATATGTGCATTGCAGTGATGACTGTGGTGTTTAAAGGGCAGATGTACATTTCATAATGATTTAAAATGGTGTTTTATTTTTAGATTTGCAAAAAAAAAAAAAAGTAAAAATAGCATACAGTCATCTTGACTCTATTTAAAGCCCTCTCAGTTATGGCAATTGTGTTTGCTGACAGTTCCACAAGAAAAACCTCTTTCTGAGGGGCAAGTCAGTTACAGAAGATCTACATGTGGAGTAAAGTCTACTTAAGGTTAGTTTATGAGCTAGTAATGGCTCTCAAATTAGCCTACATTTTACTGAAATTAAACCCAGAAGAGATAATGACATCATTCAGTCTGATTTACTATCTATTACAGGCCACTCAGTGTTGTCCAAATTTCATCTTGCCTGAATATTCCTGCTCTCAGAAAATGAAAATGTGACTGTTGTCAGAGAGCAGCAGCAGACTGAATTGTAATAATGGTCTTATGGCAGAGGAGGAATTGCTCCAAGTACATTTCGAGGTTGTGAAGGAGGGAAGAGGGATGGCCATGCAGACCCTAATGGTAGACTTGACAGGGCTGCTGTAACCATCTGGCACTTCCTGAAGTGATTTCCACTGTTTCCACTTCAGAAATGTTTGACCAGAAAAAACCAAACACCAGGCAAACCCCCCATTTTTCTCTAGGACCCTTCTGCATTGGGTGTCTGCATACATGACCAGATGCTTGCTGGTTAATAAAAAAACCAGCATGAATGCCATAAAATAAATGACCCCTCACTTTTTCTGCTGGCTGTGAGATTACATATGATCTGTATCAAGACAGCCACACCAGAGAAAGCCCTCTCTGTAAGTGCAGCTGTGCTAGCAAAATTGTGCTTTTGTTGGTAATGTTTATTTATCAACAGAATTTCCCCAGGGGCAGGATAGGCTATGTTGACAAGAGCTCAGCTTTGCTGGTGTCATGTCTTCCACAGCAGGAATACTTTGTTGTATTTTTGAGTTTTTTCTGGCAAAGACTTGTGATGGGAATGTGGTCACAGATAAAAGTGCATGCCCTTTATCCTTGGAAGCTGCAATCCTCTTCTGCGTGCAGCTAAAGCCAGCTCAGCAGCTCATGTGCTGCCAGCAAACAAGTGCTTATCTGACACCATATAAGGCTGTAGTTGAGGAGGAAAATGATGAAAAACATTCCACAATAAACTTAGACTGGCAGATTAAATATGGCACAGAAAAGCTTAGATACAGATTATTTTTTTCCTTATTTAATTTAACTGACGGTATTTATCCCCAAAATAAGTTTTTACGGTTAATTAGAAAAAAATGACTTGTGTATATAGATATGCTAAACGATCCTGTCCCAGAATAATAGCCTTGAGGATATTGATGCACACAGGTTTGGTTTTGTGTTTGGGTTTTTTTGTTTATTTTTTTTTTGTTTCTGTTTGTTTGCTTTGTTTTTTCTTTCTTCTACTTACTACTGTTAAAAACAAAAGATAATCACCTTTAGGATACAAAATTGTGCAAGTGTTGGGAGGTGTTTGGAGATATGGTAGGGAACTGGATATCACAGGAGGAGGAGCGTATTGAAGAGGAATTATGATTGTGAAGATGGGTTTGTATTGGAGTTTTAACAAGAGGTGAGATGCAGTGAAGTGCTTAAAAAAAATAAATATGATGCTGCAGGAGAGAGACAGACTCCTCTTTTCCTTAGTATACTGCTTGCATCTTTGCTGTCCTCCTGTCCTCTAATCTTTATAATATAATAGCCTACTGAGTTGGTGCAGTATGTTACATTATAGGTGTAGTCCAGCTTCAGTACCTATTAGTGGCCTAAATCTGATTTCTGAACTGTTCCCTGCCTGGTGGCTATTGCTTTTGGCTGTCCCCATCTTCTGCAGACATCCTTTTCCCCAAGCCATCAGCAGCTGAGAGGACTGTGAGTTGACATGAGAGATAGTGCAGCTTTTGTCTCAGTTGCTTGTTGCTTCCTTCAGGAGGAGTTGCAAGCACCCCCTGTGTTATATTTACCCCCACGTGCAGCCAACTGGACCTCACTGAACTAAATGGTAGGTGATTTATTAGCATTTTGCAAAGATATTGGGAGTTTTCTGCAATATGATTAAGTATCTAGTAGTCTTTATGTCTTAGGGCATTGCAGTACCATCTGTCAGAGCTTATTCAGTGTAGTTCTCTAGCTTAATTTTTTTTCCTAACATTATACCTTTCTCGTAGTAGCCATTCTTTTGTAATGCATTGCAAAAACAGCCAAGCATTCTGTATGTGTGTTGTGTAGGATCTGGTTTCCAGGTGAGCTGGGTCAGCTGGTAGGTGACTCATGATGCACAGAGCCCTTGTGCTGTGGGGCTGGCACATATGTGAAACCTGAAGTATAGATGGGAACGAAGTGCACATCATTTTATGGAGAAGGATTAATAAGATTTTCAGGAAAGAGGTTAAGCTTGAGGTCATTTCCTTCCTCTTCTTATGCTTTTGAATCTCTGCCAGTGAGATGGGTGAAAGGATTTATTTTTGTCTTTGAATGCTTTGAATTTCAATGATGCCTTTACTTTGAATACAGAGAAGTGGAATTCCACTTTATTCCTGCTATTGTAGTGTCATATGTCTGAGAAAATTACTTGTATTTTTTTTTCAATATCTTTGTGTCTTGCATTCTAGTTGACTAATCCTTTGAGCTGCTGATGTGCCTTGAAATATCACATTGTGTGAGGGCATATGGAGGTGCTCTGATCCCCATGCTGAACTGTTAGAGTACGTAGAGAAGGAAACAGAATGTAGTAGTATAATTTTTGGAAAAAAAAAAAGAAATAGTCAATCTTATGGCTAGTGTGTGAATTAAAGCTATGTATGAAAAAGAAAGCAAGAATTTCCCCACCCTATTAATTTAAATTTCAGTAGCAAAAAGGTTTCATGGTTTAGTATTTTGATGGGTTGTATGGTACGGCTTTTATGCTCTGCTTCTGCAGCTGAAGTAGGAGCAAAGTGCTAGAGAAGTCAGTGTTATTCCTGACCTACCTGTCAGTCACAGGTACAAAAATTAATAATTTCTCTTGCTGTGTAAAGTAATAGAGTGCAATAGAAGTCAGCAGCATGTTTGTGGTATGTAGTGGGTCATGGGGAACACATGAGGTGCTTCTTGCCCACAGCTCTGGGGCAGTAAGTGAAGGTGTGTGAACCTTAAATTTGGTTGTGCAACAGAAAAAATTGCTGCTTTGCAGTGAGGAACAAACACCTCTTTGTTTTTTTGACCGTAGGTCATGATATTAATTATGGTAGATGATGATGATTCTTCACTGCTAATATAGCAGGACTGTGTAACCAGAAGGCCAAGATTTGTGTTCAGGTTGGAGTTCAGTGTTGTCCTGCACCCTCTGGCAGTGCAGTGCACAGTTACCTTCAGGAAGAACCACGACAGCTGCTTCTCTCCAATCTGAGGCTGTAAGAGCATCTGTTGTACCGTTCTCTGTCTCTTTTCTGCTCTTGCTTTTCTCAGCTGAAGATCTGTGTCTTATATTTTCATTACCTTCCAAGTTTTCTGTGTTCTGAAGAGTAAAGACAACTGTGATAGCATATAGTAGGATCTAGTAGCTGCTTAGGCAGCTTTTAAGACTGTTCTAGAATTTTATTCTCAACTTTTTCTGGGGTGCTCTGTTGGCATTCAAGGGAGAACAGTTTCCAGCTATTTAGTACACAGCAGTGTGTTAAATTTCTCTTACATTAGTCCAGTTCTGGTGTTATTTCCCCCTCTGTCCTTTGAAAATACAATTCTAGAGGTTCTCATGAAAACGTAAGCAATACAGTAGCTTTCAGTTCTTCATTAGCAAAGAGTCTGTCTTAATTTCTTTGACTGGAACCATTTTTTTGAAAATCTTCAAACCAAGTAAGAGCAGATACTTCTGTAAGAGGTGGAGGCTTTTCCCCTCACCCCCTGGTGGGTTTTGTTGGTGGGTTTTTGTGGGTATTTTTTTTTTCCTGTAATTTGAGTATTGCTGGAAAACCAAGATTTGCTTTGAGATCTTGAACCTGGTACTGTACAAATGTGCAATTTCATGAAATGTGTGCTGCAAAAGACTCGATCTACAGACCACGGACCAGATACCTTTAAGTACCTTTTTTGTTCTTGCAGTACTGGGGCTGCTTCAGCACAATTTGGGTTCTTGCGGAAAGCTGGAGTAGTTGTAGCATCCACCAGGAGGCCTGTGAGCAGTCAGAGCATCTGGCAGAACCAAGCCTTGTCCAAACCCCTGTGCTGAGGTGGCATTTACCAACTTGAAAGAGGAGAGGTAGTAATAGAAGCTCTCTGGCACCTGCTTATCCTCCTGCTCAGGAGTGCCCTGTGCAGAGTTATCCTGGGTTAAAGGCAGCTCCGTCCCAGCCAAATGTCACGGAGCAGTCTCGTCTTCCCTGAAATAACTGGATTTGTGGGGAAGTCATGCGGGAGAGCAAAGCACTGTGTAAACAAAAGCCAGCACTTCCAGTGAGCTCCTGCTGTGCTCGTTGCTGTGGCTGCCTTGCCGTCATTTCTAGGATTTAACCATCCTCCTGTTTACATCAGCCCGCCCCATGCTGCGGGGCTGTGGCCCTGCTTAGGAATCCTCCCATGGACAAGGCAAGGAAGGAAGTGGAGGGAGGATGGGGCTTCGGCATCCTGTACCCTTCGGAGGGGAGTGGCTGCAAATAGCTGAGCTTGAAGGACGTAATACCTTATGTGTTTTAACACGGGCTGTTGGAACCTAGATAAACCCTTGATTAAAGGAGAAGAGGCAGATGATGGTGTGTAACTGCTGGAAACTACTGCAGAGTTTGAGAACATCCTTCTGAAACCCTTTCCTTCAAATGACAAGAGGAAGGGAGAGGACAGACGTGCCTCGTGGAGCTGAGATTATGCAACAGTGCTAATACAGAGCTAAAGCCTCCGAACTTGAGCTGCACAAGCTGGGTGCGGAAGGCAACTTCTGTAGGAGATACCGTTTGTGATTGGGAACAAGGATGCTATTTTCAGTATCCCTCCTGTAAAACATTATTGTTTTTCATTCTTCAGTTTGTTAGTTGGGCTCTGATGGAGGAATGCAGTTTAAGATCCGCAGGCATCCTTTGGAATGGCCAGGTAAGGCTAGAAGGTACAACTGAGTGTTGATCTTTAATTTCAGCAATGTGCTGCATAGACGGGTGCTATCTTTCATGAGAAATATTCTGGCTCCACCAGATAACCTGTGAACTGTTCACAAACTGAGATGGGGAATTCTGAAAATCACAGAACATAAGCTTTGGTGTAGTGGGTTGACATTTGTCTTTATGGTACTAACTGATATATAGAGTAGTTTAAAGAGGTTGACATAATGTGATTTATTATAGTAATTGCTTGCAGTGGAAACCCTGTCTTGAAATTGTTTATTTATTTGCTGGCTTTCTAGAAAAGGTGATAAAATTTTTCTTTTCCTTAAAATGTGTCCTGATTCAGTTTTCAATTGATTTTAAACATATTTTGTGTATAAGAAAGAAATTTATTTAGTTCATTATTTCGGTAAACACTGTGCTACTTCTTTAATGATTACCCATAGATTTTTATTTTTAGTATTTCTAGAATTAAAATTATCAGAGGTTAACAAAGTGAAAATGTTGCTGTGTTACAAACTTTCTCAGTCAGTTGCTCAAAATCCACAGCAAGTACGTTTTGGAATGTTCTTGCTAGTCTCACATTTTGGTGACAGTCTGTTTTACTGCTTAGAAGTCTATGCTCACACCAAAAAGCAGAGTGCAGTTACTGGCATTGAGATTGAGGTTTTGGAAGTAAAGCAGTAAAATGCATGTAAATTTTTTGTTTTACGTCAGAAATGCCACCCTAGAGATTTCCTGATGGTTGGCTCAAAATTAAGTTCAGAAATATCCTCTGATGCAGATTAACCAAAAACCTGTTACTTTCTTGAAGACTAAGTGAAATGGTGGAGTAAAATAGGTGGAGGATGACCATCCTTGATATCATGTTTATGAGAGAAACTCGTGGCAAATCCATGAATCTCAGCTTGAGACGAAACTAGATGTAGCCTTACTGTCTACCAGCCTCCCAGCTCCACTGATACACACTGTAGGAGAACACCTGACAAGAGAAATAACATTAGACTGATGCTTTGAAAGCTTCCCTGGGATGAGTACAACCCCCCCCCCACCTTAATAACTGGATGCATTGCTTGCATCATCTTCAGTGCTCAAGAATTTAATGAAATTAAACTAAAATGCTAAAGAAGTCAGCATTTTGACAATCTGAACTTAATTTAAAATTTTAACAGTACAAACACCTCAAAAGATTTTGTGTAAAGCGTTTTCCTGAAAGGGATGAAAAAACGGATATTGGCATATAAGTCCCAAATAAGGATAACAGAATTATGCAAGGATACAATGATGTTACCAACGTGATTGATCTTTCCTGAGCTAAACTGCATGGATTTTTAAAGTGCTGTGAGTTAGAAAACCCATATATGGTAGTAAAAGATGAAAATTGTAAAGTTGTGTATCATTAAAGCCATTCACTGACAATCAGAATCTGTTAACATCACCTTCTCTCTGAGCTCTGCACATGAACGTCTTTATAAATGTATTACAGAAAAGAGATCAGTATGCAAAAGTTTGAACCTCTTAGATTGCTATAGGGAACTTCTAAATTTTATCCTAGGCAGTAAGCAAGTGACGTTTCCACACCAGGAATTTGTGACTTCTGTGATGTCTTTTGAAGAATAAATATCATTTGTGTTCATGGAAGTAAGCCTTTTATTACATAACCTAACACTACTGACCACTGAAACTGGGACCAGAAGAAGACTGATGGTTTGATATGACTAGTCTGTGCACTGGGGCTGTAAGGCTTGTTTCAGATAATTAATCTGTGGCAGTTCCTCTTTATCTGTCTTATAAAATACTGTATCTTATTTATTTGTTGCTGTAAACTATGCAAAATAACTCTGTGAGGTGATTGATTTCCAGTAGTTTATCCTTTTTCCTAAGGCAGAAATAGTGAAAGATATAGGACACAATGAACAAAATGTGATCTCCTCAGAAGCCTCCTGATCCTTGATGTCAGATACTGGCTTAGCATGGCTTTCAATGCTCCTGTAACATCCTCGTGCACAACTGGGAGTAGCAGTTGATAGAACAGAAGGTTGTGCTACCATTCAGCACAAGGCTGGAAAATGGGCAAACAGAAATAACCCCTGACATTGGGATGGGGCTGGCCATCTAGAAATCATTTTTTCAGAAAGAGACCTGGAAGTTCTGGAGGACAAGAAGTTGAGCAAGAGCCAACGGTGTGCCCTGGTCACCCACTGGCATTCTGGGCTGCATTAGGAAGAGCCTGAGCCAGCAGGTTGAGGGAGATGGTCCTTCCCCTCTACTCAGCACTGATGAGACACATCTGTGTGCTGTGCCCAGTTCTGGGCTACCAGTACAGGGAAGGCATGGACATAACTGGAGCTTCTTATGGCTCTTACTCTTTTTATGGGCGTAATTTTACTGTTAAAAACTAATTCTATAAAAACAATACCTTCTTCTTCCACTGCGCTGTTCATTCATTTATCCAGTACTTCTTTATTGCTTTTCACTACAGTGTTGACATGGAGGGCTCAAGCTGTGGGTATTGCGGGCGCTGTTGGTGTCTAACTTAACTTCAAGGATGTTGTAATCACGGTGAAGCCTGAAAATGGGGAAAAAATGAGTACAGCTCTTAATGCCAGGTTTGGCTGATTGCTTAGCAGTTAAATAAAGAAAACATTATTACTCAGAATGCGTTTGCTTTACAGTGATTTCAAGGAGCACTACTCAGTGTCAGGTTCCACACAGTGATACATTTACTGCTACCCACTTTTCATTGTAGAACATTGTCTCAAATGCGCTGATTTGTACAGGGGTTGCAGCTCTCAGAAGTTATGCCCTGTAATATTCTATGTCCGAGAGTTACTGAAGACAGAAAGATATCTTGCATTGTTTAATTTCTTTCAGAAGTGTAGACTCACTAGACAAGATACTGATGCAGTAAGACAGTATTTTGTTGCATATTTTATGTTCTGGGAAGGGATATTTATATCTACTCTTTGGCCCAGATTCTAGAACAACTGCCAGTTTCAGAAACAGCAATGATTAATGTGCTAAAAAGGGAATAGAACTGCGTAGAATTGAAGTTCCCTATGGAATGTATATACATAGTGTTTATGTGTATATAAATACACACGTATGTTTTGGTGAGGTGGAGAAATGAGGGAGTAATAATTCTGATGTTGCTTTTTGTGCTCTCAAGCACTTCTCTTTTTTGTCAGTATTTTTGTCAGTATTGTGTACTTTAATGTTTTCATGCTATGCATTTTTTTTCTTCTTCAGTTTCTCTTTTTCAAACCCGTGAACTGAGGTTTGCAGTTATTTTTCCATAGGTTTTAGTAATGTAATTTTTCCCCGATGTGAATAACATCATAGAAGTAGAAAAAAACCATCTGTTTCAGAAAAAAATCAAAGCTGACCAAAATAAATTCTGTAATTTGAGTTGATTGCTGACAGGCAGTGGTCTGTCAGTGTTTTCCATCCCTCTGTGTCCACCACCTTCTGTTGCAGTGGCAGTGTGCCTGTGGGCAGTGTATCAATGATTTAGTCTTCATTGCTGCAAAGGAGTCTGTTTCTTAATGTAAGGGCTGAAAATCCAGAGACTTCTGCAAATTTATTTTATTAAATAAGGCGAAAGAAAGTTTTCTGCATTCTTGTAACTACCAGCTCAGAATTCAAGACTCAGTTCATGGAGGGCCTTTTCTGAAGCTCACTAATGTTCCTGTAAACATTACCATTGACTTTACATAGTAACTGACTAAAAAAACAAAGAACAACTGCTTGTGCCTTATTGTTGGAAATCTCACCATTAAAAGGCATATTTCATTGCTTAACAGTTCCTTCATTTGTTGAACTAGATAAGAATAAAAAGTATTAGTATTTATGGTTATAATATATCTAACATTTGCCCTTCTTAAAATTATGAACAGACTCTTCTCCATTTGATTAAATAGAGAAATGCAGGACTAGAGCATGTTAGGTGAGGTGTTTATTGTCATCAATACATCTTCATTTACACAGATGAAATGAGAATGCTGAATAGTTTAGAACTCTGTGTTTCAGATAACTGGAATTTTTCAAGAATCTGCTTGCTTTTGGTAGAGATGTTTTGGATAACCAAGTTTGTATAGTGGACCAAAACAGTCACTAGTGTAGTTCTGCTGAAAGTTAAACGGTATCTCATGGTTTGCCAGGGTTCTGTCTGGAAGATAATAGGACCTTGGGTTAGGAAGGCCCGTTAAAAAATAAAAAAAGAAAATGAATTCATCAACAGTGTATTGTTTTGGTTAGAGTGTCACTGCAAACCACATAGAGATTTTTCTTAAGGCCTGTGGCGTGGTTATACGGGCTGTATGTTCAGCGTTCCTCTTTATATTGCTTTGAAAAAAACCCAAAAGCATGGGTGAGGTACAGCTTTGTTTATGCCAAAAGTTTTTTTCTGTAATGGAGAATAAATATGCATGGTTTAAGATTTTACTACCTGTGTGCCTGACTTTATAGCGTGTACAGTTTATGTGCCATCACGTTGACTCCACACGAAAAGTTAGGCCTGGGGGTATTACAAGCTTGAGGACCACAGGTGTCAGGAGAACCCTCCTGTCCCTTCTTGTTGTCATTGAGATAATTATGAAACTGTTCTGGACCTGTCATGACGTTAAGGTGTTCAGACCACAGCTTTCTAAAAATTCTCAAAGTCACCCACGCCTGGAGGCATAAAAATGTCAGTAGCTTTCCATGGCTGCTTCTTGACTTTCCAGAGCTCTTTGAGGTTTTGGGCAGTGTGTAAGTTACTGTTGAGCAACCACAAAAGCCCAGCATATGTCTGGTAATGCTGTGCATGTCAGCTTGGTGGGATGTGATGTACAGATTGCAGTAACCCTGGTTCGGTGGAGTCACCATGTATACGCTGAGGTGAGCAGTCAGAGTGAAAAGGAAAAAGAGAAGCTTTAGTGTAAGTTTGTATTTTTAAGATAACAGTAAGAAAGCTGCATTGTTTCTTATTCCTCCATAAATAGCGTATGGATTTCTGATATGTAGGTGACAGTTCTGTAATCTTCTCTGGGATTTCCTACCAAAGGGCAAAGGAATGTGCTTGAATGGATAGGAGCTTCATGCACAAAACCCCACAGTAGGCTTAGTTATTAGTGAAAAATTTTAAAATTGCAGAATGCATTCAAATGTATACAATAAAACAGGAATTTATATTTTTTTGAGTTAAGAGTAAAGAATATCCAGTACCACTGGAAAGAATTAGGACGTCGTATTTGAGGTCACAGGTAAAACTGTCTAGTTAAGGAACAGCTGCCAAAAGGCATTGGTATAACGTTACAATGCACACTTCCAAAGAACTTCCTGTACAAAAGAATTCAGTTGAATTTATGTCAGCTTTGTCTGTGTCATCATAACTAAATTTCGTGCCTTTCAAGCAGCTTCTCACTCTGATTTTCTTTCATTAATACGGCTTTCTGGGTGTCTGAATACAGGCTGGTAAATAAAAAAAGGCCCTAAGGACCATGTTTGTTACTGTTAGGACAAAAATCTTGATTTCAGAGGGGAAAATACTGATGTTGCTAAGCTTCTCTGCAGGTACTGCTTGTTTTTCTGTTCTCTTTTGAATGTATTTTGCTGAATCTCTCATTTCTAGCTCTGGTTTACCAAGTGACAGTTCTGCACTTTGGGCCTCTAACTTGATTACTTACAAGTCCACGCTTCCTAGCTAGGGAATGAATGCTAGATTTTCACATCACAGAGCAGGACTGGTGTATAAAACAGTGCAGTAACTCTGTGATGAGGTTTCTGTCAGCTCTACACTCCCAACAGCCTCTCTGTTGAGTTAGGGAAGTTTGGGAATTTAATACTGTACCTTGGCAGGTCACCTCTTACAGGAAACCATATATTTACTTTGGCTGTGTGTATGTCTGCTCCCTCTGCATAAATTGATCTAGCAACTGTAAAAGAGAAGCCATTTATCTTTTGCCAGTTAGTTTGATTTATTTATTTAGTAAAAGTAGTTTTTTGTGTCTGAGCCTCTTGAAACGGAGAACCAAGAAAGCTACTATTATAAATACTACTTGCTGAAATTATTTTTTTCCTTCCCTTTTTCAGATGAGAACTCTCCAGCCAATTTCTGGGATTCCAAGAATCGGGGAGTGACTGGCACGCAGAAAGGACAAATTGTATGGCGCATTGAACCTGGCCCCTACTTTATGGAATGTGAGTACTCATTTATCCAGTGCGTATTCCAAGGCAAGAGTGCCTTTGTGTCAAGGCAAGTCTACGGCATGGCATTTGATATCCATTTCATCAGTCCCTCTGATAAACTAAGGGAATTGATTGTGTTGCCCTAAGGGGCAGCATTTTCCAGTGTTTTTTCTGGACATTATAAAAATGGAGTTGATCTTAGATGTACATTTGTACTCTAGGGATGTTCTTAGCATGTTTCAGTTTAAGGGAGGGAGAAATTGCCTTGTGCAGTGTCATATACTATATACACAGTGAAAGTTGAAGTCTCTTCCCAAAGTAGCTTCAAGTTTCAGCTGAACAAGTATTAATGGCAAATGCATGTGGAGGAGAAGGTAACGATGTAGTAGTGCTTGCTAATGTTTGTTAGTATGAAGGGTAGATTTGTCTCTAGGAAGTGCCAACCTCATGTTCAGTTGCATCAGAATTTCTCAGCTGAAGATTTGTCGTGCTGGGAAATCCACTGGGCAGTTTGGAAATACTGAGAGTCTCTATATGACTGAAATAAAAAGTCTTCAGTTGGACTCTGTAAGGACTATCAGTAGCCAAGATTCAAATCAGAGAGCTATGCCACTCCCTTAGACAACCGGGATTTATAGGAAACTAAGCTACTCTGTTCTGTGCTATTTTTTTTCTTTGTTTTTTTGCTTTTTCATGAAACAGAGGTATCTTACCATTTGAAGTACATGATCCCCTAAAGAAACTGAGGTTCAAATCCTAGGATGTTGTATCAGAGCTTGCTGGAAACTCTGATGTGCCAGCATCAAAGTGGCAATCAGTCCCAAAAGAGCTGTGAGTTGCTCTACCACCTGTTTAGCCTCACAGTAATGAATCTTCCTGCATAAGTTAAAAGAAAAAAAATACTCCCACTCTTCACTGTACACTGCAGTACTGCTAACTGTAGGTCTTGGCAGAAATTTTTATTCTAATTAACTGATATGACAGCACTACATGTATTTCAAGAGGTGTTTTATACTCTGTACTAAAAATAATTATTAAAGCTTCCTGTTTCTAGAACTCATCACTGCATCTTGCCAAGTACCCTATGTGTTACACAACACACTTTATAATAAAAAAAAAACTTAAATAGGATAAAATTTAATTCCATTTCAGGAGTTCATTACAGGAAAAAATGATTGAACTGAAGATAATGATCAAGAAAATAATAAAGATAATTAACTGTCCTGTGCCAAAGACAGTGGTATATTAAAGCAGACTAAAATGTCTATTAGTAAAATTCATTGCCTCATCTTTCTTGTACATATACTCCATCAGTATTGTTGCCAATAGGAGCAGTTTGACTTCAAAGATGTTTGTATCTTTTAGCTGGTTATGCGTTGCTCCATTATGTTTTGAGATGAGGCTCTCAAACAACATTTTCAGTTCATGTGAGTAACCCAAACTAATGCTTCAAGGACTAGTAGTTTGGACTTAAAATCAGCTGCAAATGACTTTGCACTTTGCAACCAACTGCACCTCACAATCAGCTGACAGAAGGAGTGCAGGATGTATGTTCTTTGATCATGGTTATCTTCACTAAGGAGCAGTTCTGCTGCCATACAATGGAAAAGAGACAAGCAATTATGCAGCACCTGAGAACTGTAAAAAGGAATGTTTATGAGCATATGTTGCTATAGCACATAGTATGGAAGATAAATATGTCACCAGTGACACTTGTATTTCTAGTGAGAGGCCAAAAATTATCTGCATTTCTGATTCCACTTTTTATACTAGAGGGCTCCACGGATATGTGACTGTGTTTGCTCTGCAAGCCTTTTTCTTGTAGCTTAGAGGTGGTGAAGCAACTCTGATGCAACTACAGGCAGCTGCTCTTTTTTTTATTTTCTTTTTTATTCCTGAGATCACTAAATCCTGGCTCAGGCAGACACAGCAGGTGGCTGTGCAGTTCAGGTACAGCCACAGTGTTACTGGGGTGCAGCACCAGGCCGGGTGTGGGAAGAGCTGTGCTGTCAGGGTGCTCACCATGCTCTGCAGACAGTGTCACTGCCCAGCCCGTGCCAGCCACAGAGACAAACTTAGCTCCCCTGTTGGCCTCTTTCTTCTGTTGCGGTGCAGATATAATTTGTCACTCAGTGTAGCACTGCATGTGATGCTACTGTCATAGCAAGAGGGAGAAACAAATGAAGAGGCTAATGTTCCCAGGAAATGTGTGCCAGATTATTGAGTATAAGGTATTTCTACTTTAATCTGCCATTATTTTCCAAATTTGGGAAAGAACTCTAGAACTGTAGATTTCTTGTTTAGAAATATCTTTGCTGAGAGGCAGAATATGTCAGATACAGGTCATGGCACATAGGGTTTGTCATATTTATTCCTCACAGTAATGACATGCAGCAGACCATTAGCAATGTCCCTGAATTTTTGAAGCAGCAGCTCCAGTAAGAGACATGGACAAAATATGTAAATGAATCAATTTAAAATCATCTGGAGACTAATCACAGCATAGTAATATGGGTTGCATCCAACCTCCTGCTCTCAAACTGGGACCAACACTTGACCTGCCTGGTCAAGTGTGGTTTATGAAGCACATTACTGAAAACCCTCAAAGACAGAGATTTTACAGATTCTGTAAGTAACCTTTTCCAGTGCTGCATTATTGTCCCAGTTAAAAAGATTTCTCTGGCATCCAATATGAGTGGCTGTAGCTTAAATTTGGGGCCATTGTCCCTTTTAAAATCTCTGATAGAATGGGAAGGAGTTGAGATAGTAACATCTATTTTGCCTCAACCTAGTCTTCACCAGACTAAACAATGACAGTTCCTTTAGCCTCTTCTCGCAGGTCACATTTTCTCCATCCCAATCATCTTTGTAGCCCTTTGCTCTCTATTCTCCATGTTCTCTGTGCTCTTGAACCTAGGGACCCAAAACTAGACAGAGTATTCCTCACCAGTACCAATGCAGAGGGGGGGACATTACCTTCCATTTCTCCACTGGTCACACACCTTTTAATGTATCCTGTGAAGTGATTTGTTTTATTTGCAGTGAGAACACGTGCTGGCTCGTATTCAACTTGGTAGTCATCCTGAGCCTAGTTCCTTTCCAGCAGGGCTGCAGCTTTGCCAGTCTGTTCAGAGGCTCTGGCGATGCCTGGGATTGCTCCACCCCTGGCGTAGACACTTGCAAGCCTCTTGAACTCGGTGACATTGCTGTTGACCAATCCTCTACCTATTGCTTATGCTATTAGGTATAGAGAAGCTCCAGGAGGCTGATGGAAAGCTAAGTATGGAACAAAGGTAGAGCTGGACTCCCGTCACTACAGGGTTTTCTGGATTGCAGCTGTTTTATGTTTGGAGCATGGACAGTACTTAATTTCTACCACCTATACACTGCAATACCTGTATGATTGCAGTTTCCCTGCTCTACCTCTACACAAGGAGAGAGGAAGAATGTTTGCTGCAAGCCTCAGAAGCATTGAGCCAGCAATAAGGACTGATGATACTTGTTAACAGAATTGTGCTGAACAACTGCTAAGTAACCACAATAATCCTTTAGGGTTTACAGTCGAAATTGACCTAAAGTTGTCGCATCTTTTTGGCAAGAATGGGAACGTAAGTTACTAATGTTGAATGATGAGTTGTGATCAGTCAGCGTGCACAGCGTGCACTTATCCCAAAGACTTTGGATGTGGTTTCCCCCCAGCAGTGTCAGAGCTTAGGGACATTACTTATCTTTCACCAGTCACATCTCTGGAGGGTGAAATGCAGAGGATTATAGCATCACTAACAAGCCATATGCAAACAAATCTCATGCAGAAGGAGCATTTCCATTTTAATTGCGTTAATGTTAATCAGTGGGAGTCAGCTGGGTTAGGCCTGAGATTTCTTCTGCAAATTCCTTCTGCAAAAAGATTTGTATCTTTTAAGAAAAACATCTTATGCCTTAATTTGGGAAGCTGTTTTTCTGTGAGCATAATTGTAAATTTATTTATAGTTTCACCAAGGTCTGTCAAATTTTTGCTTATGTTTAAAGATAGGCGTTGGATAAGCATTTTTCTGAATTTTGTATTACTGTGTGTCCTCAGTATTGTAACTCAGTGTTAAGGTCATTTAATTTATTCCTCTTAAAATCCCTCCCCGTGGATTCAGCATCTTCTGTTTTTTTTATTCAAGAAAGAAGCGTGTAAAGGCATAGTTTGCGATCTGCTCTATTCACATCAAACAACCTGCAGAAAGGATGGGGGAGAGTCTCATCTTCATGCTAAAAACAGACATTAATTCCCCTCAAAGCATCCAAAATTAGCAAAACAAGGATGATCAAAGGAAACTCTATTTGCTTTAGACAAAAATCAACACAAAAATTCTGTAGGATCTACCCTGAGAAGGGATAATCAAAGGAATCAACAGTGGCGTAATGAGAAATGAACTTAATGTATTCCAGAAAAGCAAGCAGCCTCTGAGGGGAGTGGCTGAGGAAGGGGAGGGGGCGAAGATTATACAGAAGAGAAGGAAAATACTTGCAAAATACAAAGTCCAGTTCACCATCAGGAACAGCTGGTGTCCTTAAGCTGTCACCTCGAGACACAGTGAGTGGCTCTGAACTGCAGGTGCTCCTCTTTTTTCTTTTTTTTCCCTGGGGAAGGAGAAGAAGTGCTATATAGGCATGAAAGGGACCTCAGTCAGAGATTCAGGAAGGTGAATCTGAGAATCAATATGCTTTATATACTCTTTCCTTACATAGTAGAGGTGGCTTTCAAACATCCTGCTCTGAGGCTTGCTAAAATGTGAGGGAAGGAAAACAATGACTCGCTAGATGGTTCCCTCAAGTTTTTTGCCCTGTAAACTACATAAGCATTGCTAAACACAGCCGTAGAGTTTTCATCCTTCTCCTGTAAAAAGAAACAGGTTCAAGGAGTATTATTCTGAACAGGTGGCAATAGTGTGGAAGTGCACAGTTTAATGCTTTTGCATTTGGTATGATCATCTGGTATTTAGCATGGCATCAGGCTGTTCAGGTCTCCCTTCCTTGGGATGTCAGGGCTCCCTTGGGACATTTTAGTGGAGACAGAGATGATGGTGATGGTATTCCTTATGGAGAACAGGGCTAGCAGAAAGATGGAGTGAAATGATCTGTAAGAAGGCTGGTGATAGGAAAAAATATATGAAAGGAAGCTCGAGTTTTACTTAGGGCTAGTTGATAACAGCTGCTGCTCATTCATAATCTGCAGTTTCTAAGTCAGTTTTCTGCAATATGGGGAAGGACAAGTAGTGTTGAAGATGCCATGGGAAGGAGGAGATTCAGTATAGTACAGTCACTGCCACACAAGAGGTTGCTTATGCATTTCCATATGTGTTGTGCCCAGAAGTTAAAGGCTGCATGTGTTCTAGTAGGTAAAACAGGCCAGGGGCTATTTTCTGCAGCTGTGAGCAAGTGCCATTGTTACTTGCAGCCGTGCAGCCACCCCTTCCCCTGTGTCAGGGGTCACCACTCTGCAGTATGTATGGTTGTGTGCTCATGCTTGAGTCTCTGCCATGGTCCTGCTTGGTTTATTAATATGGGCTTAGGCCAAGGGTTGCTTTGAGACTGTGTTGGCCTTGTTAATTACAGTATCCACAAGAAACACCTTCACCTACTTTCCCTTTGTTGTTATTTATAACCTTTGATGTCATAGTCATTACTGTGAGTAGAATAGAAATATATTGATTTGCATATATTTTCTCTACCAATGCTATGGCTTTATGTCTTGAGCAGTAATCCAGAGTGGCAGCTGTTGGGATTTATCCAGAGACTGCCAGTCTTGTCACATCAATCATTTCCAAATCACCCCTGGGATGTTTGTGGTTAAATTACTTCTGGTGCCACACTGTGATACTTGGATGCAGTGACTGCACAGATGCTGTGTGTTTTGTGTTTAAAATCTCATGTGTGTGGCATAGAATCAGAGAATAGTTTGGGTTGGAAGGGACCCTTAAAGGTTTCTAGTCCAATGCCTCTGCAATAAGCAGGAACATCTTCAACTGCATCAGGTTGCTCAGAGCCCCATCCAACCCGACCTTGAATGTTTCCAGGGATGGAGCACCTATTGCCCCACTGTGCCAGTGTTTCACTACTCTCAGTATATAAAGTTTCTTCCTTATATGTAGTCTAAATCTACTCTCCTTTTGTTTAAAACCATTGCCCCTTGCCCTATCACAACAGGCCCTGCTAAAAAGTTTGTCCCCATCTTTTTAATAAGCTCCCTTCGAGTACTGAAAGGCTGCAATGAGTTCTCCTCGGAGCCTTCTCTTCTCCAGGCTAACAAACCCAACTCTCTCAGCCTGTATTGTTAGGAGAGGTCTCCATCCCTCTAATCACCTTGGTGAACTCCTCTGGACCTGCATGAGTAGACTATGAGATATATTCAGAAAATGTGGTAATATGTGGTTTTGTGAGGAGTATTCAGTCCCTATTTCCATGAAATTGTAACTTTTGCAGAAATAGTGTATGAGGACTGGAATTGCAATACTTTGTAGCTAGCAGAGCAGACTCACAGCTCTGTTTTTTGTAAAAAGCTGATAGATATCGAAGGGAAAAAATATCAATTAAATAATTAAACTTTATATACTTTTAGCTTCTAAGGACTGCTGTAGCAGAGTTGTTACTAGAGATATGAACAGTGTTTAGGTTTTACTAATGGTTATGACCAAAATGGTCAATATCAGTGAATGTTCTATGAATGTAATTCATTACTTTTATCCAATCTTTGTTTTTTACCATTCAAATTAAATTCTGTAAAGGTCATGGTTTTCTCACATGGAATTGTTCTGTGCCTGGAACATTCATCTGTGTAGTGCCCTGCAACCAGTGCCCTTTCAGTGTTCTATCTGGGGACTCAGGGTTATTGTCCCTACTCTATTTATAAACATATTCACTGACTTAGAAATACTTCTATTATTCTTCTGCTGTTTTTATCTGTTGTCTCTTAACAGCTATTTTTGAGTATCACAACTGAAACAGGATCAAGTCTTGTATTTTTTACATTCGTGGCAAGCCTTGTTGACTTCCTTAAGCACATAATACCCCCAGTGTTTTTTTTAAAGGTTAGACTATAATTAAATGCTTTGCCAAATTAGAGCAGAATAGTCAGTGCTCATGGCTGTAAATAAGGATGTCTCAGAGTGATGGCAAAGTGAGCGGGGCTGGCAGGGATGGGTAAACTCTGTTACCTCCCATTTGCCCAAGTAGTTTCCTTTGAAGCAGTTTAGATGAAGAGACCACTGGGACATAAGCATTTTCTGTTATTGATCCTAATTTATCTAAAAAGCTTTCTGCAAGTCTGCTCAACTCACTTTTTAGGTGGTTTTCTTATCATTCCTTTTGTAAAACAAATTCTGTGATACACCTGCTGAGAGAGATGGCAAGTACCTGGAGGCAGCCAGCTTTGGCCCTTGCATTCTGCTGGTGTGTTTGTTACTGCCCAGTAGGAAGTAATTGAAAATGTACATGCTTAAAGAGATGCAGAGAAGAGAATGCTTAATGTCCAAACAAAACGTAGAGTTTGCTGAACTGTCACTGTTGCTAAGGAAAAGAAATTCAATTGGCAGGACATGCAGAGCACTTCAACATTCCTGCAGTTGTCTGTGAGGTGTTGGATTTCAGATGGGAGACAAATAGGATTTAACACTGTCCCTTTTCCGTGGATTACATTTCCCTTTATAGCTTTGTAAAGCCTGAATGTGAGTGACTTAATTTGTTCTAGTGGCAAAGTTTTCTTAAATGAGTTTCACAGAACATGCTCTCTTATTTTTCTGATGAGTTCATGTGCTGTCAGCTTTTTCCTCACTGAATGTTGGAGGAGATATGTTTCTATCTGCAGAGAGCCACAGGTTCAGCCTAAGTAGGTTCTGGGCATCTGGGCAGCTGCAATGTCCAGGAAGTATTAGCTGCTGGCCAGGTTCCATACAGTTAACTGGGAGCACTGTTGGCCTCCACAGACTGTTGTAACCCAACTAGGATTGGACTTGTCTTTTGGAGGTGTCTCTGCCCATCCCTTCTCAGTGCAGCGTGATTCCACTTCCAGTATGGGCGTTTCATTTGACTAGGATCTGTCTGGAGCAAACTGTTCTTACAGCAAACACGTTTGCTTTCCTGCATTATCAGTCTTCTGGAAAGAATGCATTCTTCTAGGATTATGTTCATGTGTTTATGTGTTCTTAGTATCTTTGTTTCACAAAGCATTATTTTGATGGGCAAAGGTAAAGTATTAACGGCAGTAAAAAAACAGTTAAAGTGGGGAACTTTGGGGAATTAGTGATGTTTTAAAAGCAAGCTATTATTTAGTGTAAGCTGATCTCTTTAGTATTGAAGAGGCAAGAGTATATGGTCCATGGAGGGAACAGCGCTGTAATTTCATGCAGAAGTTCTTTTGAAATTCAAATGTCAGTGTTGGAGTCCCAGAAACCTTTACTGATTCCAACATTTTTATGTAATAGACCTGAGCTATAAAACTATGTTTATAAGATGGTAACAGCTATTAGCTTTTAAAGAGGATTATGGTTGTACAGAGTGTTGTGATTAATGATCATATATATCACTTTTTATATGGCCATGTGATAATTTTTAAAGAATTATAGATCCCCCACTTTCATTTTTGGCTTATTTTTAGATGAAGAAGGAATTTATTGTGGTCTGTATGATGTCTGGAGGAATGTCAATTACAACAGGGCATGTGTAGTATCAAGAATAATTTCCACACCACCACCCACCCACCTGAATGAAAATATTTTTGTGTTCTGAAATGTCATATTTAGTTTAGTGATACAGCAAAAGGTCCTGTGGTCAGGTACAGATGTCTGTCCTTTGCTGGGTTTACTATTAACTTTTTCCTTAAGGATCACATACAAAGCAATTTAATTAACCTGTTGAGGAGGAAAAAGTAGGTTAAAAAAAGAGAAGTGCCAGTTCTCGCCTGAAGGAAACACATGAAAGCAAGGTGGCAGGAGAAATGAAAGAAACTGGGAAAAACACTGTCAGTGACTCACATGCTAACGTGCATTTATAGTATGTGACAGTTCAGAGGAAGCCTGTGTATTAATGTGGTATTGAACTCAACTCTCAAAGCATTGAAGTTCTGTTTGCAGATAACTGAACTTACTGTTTCTGAAGAGGTCTGCATATTTATGGGGCCTTAGAACACCTCTCAGTTTACCACTTATAACTGTCAGGAACAGCCACAGATACCTATTTTCAATATATCTGGAGCTCAAGAATCCATCAGTCATCAAGAAAAACCTCTTCTAATCAACTTTTTGTTCTGATAACACAGTACAAGACATGTCAAAAAGCTAGATTCTCAGCTGCTTTGAACTGACAGGGCTCCTCTGAGATTTCTTCTTCTGTTAACATTAACTGCAGTTTCTAGCATTGATAGCCATGAAAAAGAATCACTTAGCTGCCTCTTATCCTATGATGGGTTTATATTATTGCTGTGTATAAGATCCAGTCTTCAAAAAGCCCATGTTCACTTTGACAACATCTGCATGCATGTGGTGGGTAGCTTATTTTTCAGTTTTGTGCTGAATTTCAAGCCCGGCTTCTCCTGTGTTAATCCCATTGACACAATGCAAACAGCAGATCTGCTGTTCCTCTTGTAGTGCTTTATAAAGCCCAAACTAAATCAGTGCTGCTTCTGTTGGGAAGTGGGAGAAAAAGTCTCCATGTTGTGTTTTTAAGTGCTCTACTCTTTCTAAATATTTCTAGCAATTAGTCCTGAAGTTTGATTGTTTTTGTTTGTTGGTTTGTTTGGGTTTGTTTTCTTTGTTTGTGTTTGTTTGGGTTTTAATTTAGCATATCTGAAAGGGATAGTCAAATCTATTTCTTGACTCAAACGTTGTTTTCCTTTATCACCAGCCATATACAGCTATTGAAAAGTACTGTATGCTTGTAGAAGTCATTGAGGGAAACAAAAATGAGGATGCAAAACTTGTAGCATTGCATTTCAGCCTTCACATGAATGTACCTGTCAGTGTAGTGAGAATATCTGTCCACCCTCACATTACGGACTGTCTATGGATAGAACCAGCAGCTGATAACCTGTCCATTGCTGGGTTCTGTTCAGAAGTGATGAATTGAAGGAAAATAGTCAGTGACAACAGACTGGATAAACGGCAGCTCCAGAAACTCTCTGAAAAATAAACCTTAGGTTGCAATAAAAGTAAGCAAGGTAGCTGGAAATTGGAAGTCTTGGTGGAATAGTTTATTATCTTACTATGCTTTCATGTAGTCATAATATGTTCTCAGTGTTAATAAGAGGTGCTCCAGACTTGAGTTCTGGTTACTTAATATATGCATTTTACAGTGTGGAGAGTCCAACACTTGGTATAAATCCTGTCAAATTTTGCAAGTGCTGAAACTTCAGTTTTACGCGAGCTGGAAGTTCTTGTGTATCAGTCTAGATATAAGCATTGTTGGTAGATCAGCAGAATTGCAGTTTAGAAAGGAACTGCAGGTCCTGACCCATAACTTTTAGGTTTGATAAACCTTTACAGGTGATCAGAAATCCTGTCTGCATTTTGAATTTTACTGTAAAGCTTGTGGTAAATAGAGCATGTTTTGTCTGTGTGTGTGAACTCATCTGTGAGGAGGAGGAAGTGGGATCAGCAGCTCCTCCACCTCCTGATTCCCTGGAGGCACTGTCAGACTCCTTTGAAGAGTTGTTCTGAGGTGTCTCCTCTTTGTTCTGGGAGGAAGATAGTAAATAAATGTTGATCTGTAACTGCAGCAAATTTAAAAATAAATAATCCTTTTTGGCTGAGCAGGCTTGCAGGGTGGGTTTCTGATCCTTCTGAGTAGGGATAAGTAGTATTTTATCTTGCAGTGATGAAATACCTCAACCGTCAAGGAATCATGCCATATGTATCTCAAAACCTTATACAAAATATTGCACTTTTGTACTTCAGGGCTACCAACATATTGTTAAACCAAGCAGAGGAATTGAACTGCCAAGACTTGCATACGCGTCCTCTGGTCTGTCTGAACTGGCTGCTGTAATTCCTGCCTGCCAGTGGCCGTTGCTGTCTGCCTGTGGCCATTTCTGTACCTCATCAGCCTCACACAGAAGAGTTATCCCAATGGAGAAGGAAAACAGACATTGTTCCAGATAGGGAAAATCCCACAGGATCAAGGGCAGCTGTAATTATAGCTGTTCTGCTTGGCTGGAAGAATGCAGAGGAACAACAGGGGAGGTCAGGCTTCAGTTAAACATAATACTCTTTTGTGTGCCATAAATGCAGTTTAGCAAACAAAATTTTATTCAGTGGCACCAGAAACATGGTACAAGGTTTACCCTTCCTGTGTTCCAGTATATAAAGTGCTTCCAGCTTCCTTCAGATATACATCATGTTCTTCCAAAGTCCTACAAAACCGTCCTAGTGGCAAATGTCTTGGTACTCCTTTTCTGAGGCTGATGATATTGATATAGTAGCAGAAATACAAGTTGAAGAATTAGCTAAGTTACATTTTTTGTCTGTTAAGTAACAGGAGGACCCAACACACAAAGAAGAGATAACCAGCAGCTCTATTTTTGATTTCCTGTTGAAGTATTTCTGAAGATGGATCACTGAATGATGGATGCTTTCATTGTTGTTCTTTTGTCTAGGATCGGTTATGAAGTGTTTTAATGTGGCTTTTGTTTTATTTCCAGCCGAAATAAAGATCTGTTTTAAATACTACCATGGTGTTAGTGGAGCCCTCCGAGCTACTACTCCATGTATCACTGTAAAAAACCCTGCTGTGATGGTAAGTTTAGCCTATTTGCTCATTGTATTTGTATAAGATGATAGTGTTAACTGTCAAACAAACCTAGCAATGTAAGTCTCCCAGTCTTACCATTGACAGAATTTTTTTTCGAAAAAATGTCACAAAATTTACAAAAGCTGGGAAATGCCTTTCATGGTTTTGTATTGCTCATGGTAAAATAACAGTAAAACATCGCTGAGCTTAACTGAGCTCTTTTATGCTAAGAATTTGATTTTACATGCTTCCAGTTTTGATGCTTACAGTTTGCTGTAACTTAACACCATAGTAGAAATTTTTCACACTGGTCATATAACTGAAACTGAATCCTGATCCAAAGTCTCCATTTCTCCTTATTTTTTAATATTAATAATGAAACAGTTGCTGAGATAGCAATTGTTAGTGTAAATGAAACTGAACAAAAGTCTGCTCTTGTAAAAATCACTGAATTTTTTGAACGTTCATATACCACTGAAATTTAGTAATTCCTTGATTATCAAGAAGTATTGTCTTACTGTGCTTTCATTATGAGACTTGTTCTTCCGAAACACTAAAAGTTTTAGAGGAGTTTTTTTAGTTGTTTAAATAAGTAGTGGAAGAAAAGCCTTCCAGACTTGTATCACGGTGCTTTTGATGGAAGTGATTTATCTAACAGGTTAGCTCTTCAGATGACATCAAGTTTCACAGTGCAATTGATTCATTGATATTAGCTGCCAAATATTTAAGGTCATATCTGTCAGAATGGTGTCCTGACAACTGCAGTGTTGAAGGTACAGTAGTGCACAAGTTAATCAGAGTGAATAACTTTTATTCTGAACTCATGCTTTTTCAGCAGGTGCATGCTATGGCTGTGTGATACTATGTGTGCTACACTAGACTTCATATCTCAATATACCAAATGTGTGTGTTTTTTCTCTTAGAATTACAGACATAGGTGATAGCATCATTTAATTGTCAGATCTTTTTCAGATCTGACTATGAATAATATAGTTTCACAGCAGGCATATGAACTCTTGCTATTTTACAGAAGAAAATGTGCTATAGTGAATGAGCTTGACAGCTACTGTCTTTAATATCAATTTATAAACTGAAGACAGTAAGGGAGTCTTATTTCGAACAAGGGAAAAAGTGCATCTCAAAATAACCCTTAAAATGGGCTGCATGCTGCACTATATCATTACTGAGAAGCAGAGTGAGTATGCTGAATGGAGAAACCATTTGAACTTGTGTATTTTCTTGATCTTATCATGCAAGCCCCCAGTAATTTTGAAGTTCATTGAACAAAAGGACATCTAAACTTCTGTTACCTGAATATGCACTTATTTACTTGGTAGCTACGTGAAGATATGTCTTTCAGAGTCATTGGTCAATCTTGAAGGCTTTTACCAGCTGTTGCTGTTTAAATTTCTTTCCTTTGAAAAGTAACTCAGGACCCTGACTATTGTACAGAATTTACACACCTGCTAGAAGGGCTAATTTAACATAAATGTTTTTGTTTGCATTAACAGTACAGACTTCCAGTAATAGTGAGCTGTTAGTTTCCCTGATGAGAATGTTGTATGACAGTTCAGATGATACTTCCTAAAAATGGCTTATTGGGTTAGATATACATAAGCATACCTATTGTTGAATATTAATACCTCACACCATTTTTGTGGTTTTGGTGTTGAGCTTAAGCACTGTGCAGTAGACAATACTGGTTTCTCCTGTTGCTGGTTGTGTCTGTTGTTACAGAAATGCTGTTTGGGGAAGTGGAAAGAGAGTCATGGCATTCCCCCTCCCATTTTTTAAGCTGCAATAAATTAACTCCTTACTTGGATCATTCTGTGTTTTTGCTTTACATGGGAGATATGGCTCAGTGGGAGATATGTTTCTGGATGTTCTCATGCTGATGGTGCATCACACCAGGCATTTCAGTCCATCATATTACTGGATAAGCAGCTAACATTCTATTGTGTTCCTTTGAACCAGGAAAGATAGAAGGCCTGACTGAGTGGTCAGAAACACTGTGTTACACCAGATAAGGTAGCCTTTGTCTGCAAAATTCTGAGCATGTATGCTGAGATGAAGATTTTTACTTGGCACAGAAAAAATTGAAATTGCTGTTCAGATCGTAATGAAACAGGAAAAGGTTATATAGGGAAACCATGGAAGTGCTAGGGAACACTGTTACCATTCCTTTTGTTATAGCTGAATTGTGCACAAATCGTATTTTCTATAAAGTGAAGTCATGATTAGTAATGTAAATTATATGAAGCCCAAGATGTAGCTTGGAAAAGGGGTGTAAAAAGACAAAGAGGGATAGAATGAGGAAGGCCTTTTTTGTTCATGGGTAATGTTTTTAACAAGAAAACAGTGTATGCTAAAATAAGCCCAAAAGAATAAACTGGAATACATGGAATTCCTCTGGCCTTACGTGGACAGTATCACAGTGGGATGCACTCCTTGCTACTTCCAGGGTGTCTGTCTGTAGATGAGGGGACACTGATCCAGCTGGAATTAACCCATTGCTTTTGATGCCCTCATAATTTTACTGCCACCTGTCACTGCTTATGCATCCATATAAAATCATTGGCAGAATAATGTCATGCTGGGTGGGAAAGGGATAGTTTTGAGCACTCTGGCAAGACACATCTTGCCCTGGGAAGGAGAAGTGCATGATGAAGCCAGTAAGGAAAGGGAATGGGCTGGTTGGTGGGTGGCAGCACTTGCTGGCACGGTGTGTTCCCTCACAAGAGCGCTGAGGCCCGTGGGGATGTCAGGCATCAACGTCACTGCGGTTTCTTCATCACTCTGACTGCTTGTTACGTGTGAAGTATTTGACTTTTTCAGTGGGAGAAATCTGCACATTTTCTAATTGCTGTGAAATTCCAATGTGCTTGCTGATCGTAGTGGGAAGTATTTGAAAGCTAATAATATTAAATAGCTTAAAGCAATATAAAAAGGAATGATTACACGTTCGGTTAATGCAAAGCGGCTTCCCTGCGGCTTCCACAGCTCAAGAATCATTTATCCATCTGGTAATTTCAAACCACTGTTCAGCTGCTCAGGGCTGCCTTACATACTCCATCTATGCACATAGGTGTGTGAATTTTTATTCAGCTTATTTTATTTAATCATTCTATGGATCAGATGGCTCTGTTCTATCACTGGTATTAATCCCCAGTGCTGTGTTTGGCTGAAACTTTTTCTGTGTCACCTCTTCTGCCTGGGAATGAGTGCAGTGCCTGCCTGGGGAACCATTTGTCTTTAAAGATAGCTCCATTGATGTCTCCATGATAGATTATTCAGCTGGATGCACATCTCCTCTGTCTTGAAAGACAAATTCTTCTGCTAGTTGAAAGAGATAGACATTAATACATGAGGAACTTTTTATTCTGAAGTAGTGCTTTACCTAGCAAGGGATTTCAGTAGAAACCAAACCTAAAAATCCGTGAAGCATAAGCTTTTAGACCATGTTTATATTTAGATATCTGATGCACTTTTCTCTTTAAGAGGAGCTTTTGTTCACAGATCTGAAGGCTTTTGTTAGTCTCTCTTTGATCTCTTTGCTTTTTTTTGTTGCACACTAAATTATCTATTTGTGGAAAGTGACAAAAGTTCCATATTCTGTCACTGGCCGGCTCAGTGCTTTGGTATGTATTGAAAATCCATACTGTTTTTCTTATTTTACAAAAGGGAAACTTGTAAAAAAGTGCAGTTTTTTTCTGATTAACAGTGTCTGCATGTGTATTAGCCTGTACGTGTCCTGTTTGGAAGATTTGAGCTACTGGTGTATTATCACTGTGTGGCATAAATAATAGATATTTTGCTATAAACAAATGCTGTAGCTGAGCCTGTCTGTGGTAATAGGCAGTAGTTTGTCAGATCCTTCCCTGGCATGCTACCTAAAACTGCCTTATCATCCTCAAGCATGTACAAAGCAGATGAAAACTTTTTTTTTTCTTCTCTTCAGATGGGAGTAGAAGGCACGGATGAAGGTGCTTCTGGAGCCCAGCACTCTAGGAAGTTAGTCAGCTTTACCCTATCAGGTAAGAAACAACACTACTCTGTGTTTGACAAATTATTGTTAAAAAAGAAAGTAAATTGCTGTTCTAAATAACATCAAAGACGGAACTCTTTTCTTCATTAGCCTCTGTAGGAGCACACTCTAGTGGCTTGAAAGGTGTCATTTCTTTAGAACTTCTGTTTGTTGAAAACCAGCCAGAATCACGAATCTCCAGGAGTGAAAAAATGGATTTGATGGATCCCAGCATGAAAAACTTGGAGAAATTTCCAGTTTGCACATGGGACAGTTCCTCTCAGATTAAGAGTGGAAAACATAACCTCTAACTAAAATGCAAACTGGTTCCATCACTTTAAAAAAAACAATAGCTGCAAATGATGGTTTAGAAAAAAAAAAAAAATCTTTACTTGTAACAGAGCTAAGCTGTCACTACAGAGAAATAGGTGTAGGGGTGCAGTCTACCAGCTTCACTTGTTTTGATTAACACTTTATTCCAGGGAAGTCTTGTGTGAGACTAAGGCATGTTCAGCTTGATCATAGACAGATGAAATTTGCTTCTGAATCTTGAAGAGCTGACAATGAAAACATTTAGAGATAGTAGAGGTAGAGCAGAAAAACCCACTGCATTTTGAAATGGCCTTTCAGCAGTTAGCTGAGATAGAGCTGATAAGTCGTACAGACTCACTTGGAATATTTTACAAATAATTGTTTTTTGAATTCTGAAAAACTTGTTTTTTTAATAGATGGTTATGACTCATTGTGAGGAGTCATACAAAATTATTTTGAAAGGTGTATTGACTGATCGATCTGTGACATGTTTCCTGTAAGGCTTTTGGTTCTTCATTTGCAAATTACTCTTTATTTCATCATGTTTCTAACGTGTGGCTTAATTCTGGATATTAGGTAGTATTCCTTTTTTTACCGAATCCACAGGCATGACAATTTTAGTGCAGTGAATTTTGCCTACATGTATAAATTGTATGTGCCAGTTGTGTTAGTCATGAAGACTGCATGCCATAGTACCTAATGGAGAAAAACACAAAAGTCTTGTGCTTTAGCAAACCTACAGAGAAATATTTTACAGTTAAGCTTAAAATCTACTATTATAGAAAAAACCCACTCTTCCTTTTTCTTATTGTTGAAGCCTGCACTATCATTGAAGTCCTTAGTCATGAGAATATGCTTCTGAGGAAATTACTGTTTATTATTGCAAGTTGCAAGGGCTGCAGTTCTGAGGTTTCCATAGGAAGAAAGCAGCTTTTTCAGAAAACTTTGCCTCCTTTTATTTGAGATAGGTGATCTTCTTATGGGTTGGGAGAAAGTGGGCATCATATTCCAGTGCAGACTTGATATTTACATTGATTTTACATTTATCAAAGACTGAACTTTGAGAAAGTTTGAGTTCACTACATTACCTCCCATACAGTTTTTTATCTCTTCTCCTTACCCAGAAACAAAACAAGTATTGTGTGATTTATTTTGGGGGAGTTCTGTCTTTCTTTTCATTCTTTGAGTGGAAATACCTTACATGCCTTACTGAGGAAAGTATTTGTAGGTGAGCTACAAGTTTATGCTTTTCATTTTACAAATAACTGTGGGCTAAAATGTAAATGAGGATATTGATACCTTTGTTCCTTATATTCTTTTGGGAAAACACTTGATTTCCTGCTGTACAGTGGATTCAGTTAGTGTATGAGTAATTTTAAGTTGCTTTATTTAGTAATTTATAGTGAATTGATTTCCTGGGTAATATTTTAGGAATACGCAACTTTGTGAACTGGCATTAATTTACTCAATTCCTTCCTTCTTGTTTTGCTTTGTAGATATTAGAGCAGCTGGACTTAAAAAAGGCATGTTCTTCAACCCTGATCCTTATCTAAAGATGTCCATTCAGCCAGGCAAGAAAAGTACATTTCCTACTTTTGCTCATCATGGCCAGGAGAGAAGGTCGACTATCATCAGTAACACGACTAATCCTGTTTGGCACAGAGAGGTAATGCATCCCTTTTGAGAGCTGTCTGCCAGCTGATGGAGTGTATCAGGCTTGCATTTTCTCTTCATGCATTAGTCCTTACCCTCTGAAAGTTGTGAGCTTATTTTGTAGCTAGTTATTTAAACTGACACAGTAATTGTAGTAATTTTAGGAACCCTGTTGGTGGAGAGGTATCATCTGTGTATTAAAGCTGTGTATTTAAGCTGCACTGCTGTGAGGTTTTCATTCCCTTCTCTGCTAAAAAAGGGCTGAACTTGCTTAGCTGCCCTGTAGATTTCTTGAAAATGCAAAAATAAATTAATTAAAATGGATTATATGTTGTGAGAAGACCCTTTAAGGAAAGTTACGGTATATGAGCATTTATGTTCAGTGATTGCAACAACTGTTCATTTGGAAATGATATTTTCATTATGCATAGCAGGTGGCAGGCTTTCAGTTCTGTCAGGCAGAGGGGATGCTCTTTGGTGTAGCCCCTGCTTGCACTGCTGTAGGACAGAAAACCCAGGGAAGCATTACAGCACCACTCAGCAAGGAGGGGGGGAAAAGGCAGTCTGGCAGAAGCCACTTTTCTATATGTGTCTGTTTTGGGTGAAGTGTTCAGATCTCAGAGAAAGAACTCAGTCCAACAATTGTCACTGAGTGCAGAAGAGCCAGGCTGTGCTTTTGAGGATAAATGTTTATGTGGGAAACAAGGTGAAAGTACTGACACAACACTTTCAGGACTGGCAGGCAGCCTTCTTCATCTGTGACTGTTTTCTAATGATGCCTGTACTGTGATGAATGTTAATGTGTTCTTTAGGAAGATGAAAATTGAGCAGGCTTTGGAAAATGTTCCCACAAATCACGATCAAACCAAACAAGCAGTAAAGTAGAACAGAGCAGGGCCAGCATTAGCACTCCTCTGGGGTGCTTGGTTGTGGGACAGACTGTAGATGTGCCAAAGTCTTAAAATCTTAAAAAAAAAGAAAAATCAGAGTTCTGATCTCTAAATTGATACTTCATCCTTCTCTCTGTCCATCCATCTATACAGTAGTTAGAAAGAAAATTTACTCTTATTTTATCCCCTTTTTTCTCCCCCAGTTCTCCTTGGTTTTGAAGCTTATTAGAAAAGTGATAATATTCAGTGGTGCACACACTGTATCAGCTTGCTTTAGCTGCTGTATCTTCCCTGTAGCAATGCTCTGACAACAGCAGATATGATCCCATTACATATGCTGTCCTAGTGGTGCAGAATTGATCCTGTTTTCCATCTAATACTTTCTGCAAAATAATTTGCAATATTATAGCAAACTGAGAATGACAATTTTTTAAGTTCTGTTTATCACAGGAATCCAGCTCTGATAGTTGTGCCAGCATGAGGAAGTGTTTTTATTCCTGACCCAGTTTAATTGCTTTTTTTGAATATTTTTATCTGATGTCTGCAGCTGAACTGAAGAGTTCCTCCTTTTGTTTCTTATTCAATACATTTTTGGCTACCTTTTCCCCTTGTAGGGAAAGGTAGGAGAATGAAGAGAGTAACTGTGATATTACCAGACATCAAGAAGTCTTCTGTAAATTAGAACCATGTTGTTTAAAGGCTGCAAGTGCAGGAAAAGTTTCTGTGGGAATTTACTGAGAACACTTTTGAATGCTGGGGGAAAACTCCATAGAAAATTCTTCTCCTTTAGTTACACTGCATCTGAATATATATCTGTATATATTCTGTATATCCACACTGCCCTTTTAACTTCCTCTCAGTGCATGCAAAATTTAATGCAAAGAATGGTGTTGGAAGGGAAGTTCTTCCAAGCAGAGCTTGGAGTGAGACACTTACTTTCTTCTTCCTTCATTGGCCTGGCTACTCTTCCATAACCTGACAGAGTACAGCAAAGTTTCCTTCTGTTTTTGCTTCCTACTATGCAAATGAAAGAAAGCAGTAGGATACATGGCTTTCTCCTTTCTGACCTAGACCCTGAAAGTGCTTTTACCTGGTGCAGTTTCTTACTGGACAGTTCTTTTCAAGAAACAGGTAAAAGGTTATGGGTAACAGTAAAAAGGTTATGGGTAACAGTAAAAAGCTGGTGACATATGAAAAAATACAGTGCTTAATAAGTGATGTTGACATTACTTTGCAATAGGGAAAGGGCTGTCATCAGTCATTACTTTTGGAGTTCACTGCACGTAGCTAGCACTTTGGTACATACTTTCTGAATAAAGGTGTATTGATACGATATCAAATATGTTGTTTCCTTCCAGAAATATTCTTTTGTTGCACTTCTAACGGATGTCCTGGAAATTGAGGTTAAAGACAAATTTGCCAAGAGCCGTCCGATCATCAAGCGCTTTCTTGGGAAGTTAACCATACCAGTCCAGAGACTATTGGAGAGACATGCAATTGGGTAAAGTAATAGATTCTTAATGCTAACTTGTTTTGATCAGGAAGACTCAGCATCCGGGATACTGGCACAGAGTAACCTTTCTGGCTTACTGGCACAGACCATCAAATTTTAACTACATTTGTAGTAAGAAATTTAGTAGTAAATTAATAACTTTATTGCCTGACTGGAAAATGTTAATATTTCTAACCTCGTCCTGAATGCATATACACATATTTCTGTTTGTGTGTCTATATTTCTTTACATAAAAAATGTTATTCTCACAAAAAGTGTTACCCTTGGGCTAAGTAGTCCAGAAGCAAGGCATTATCACACACATGATTGTGTGCAAATTTTTTAGAAGGAGCGGGTTTTATTGACTGACTTCTTTTGCAGTTCAAATATTTTTAATGATTGGTTCAATAATCAGAGATTTACTATCCTTTCAGCTAATTGGCCAGCACTGCAGGCTGTGACCCCTTATTTTCGAGAGTGCTCTTGGTACTATGCAATTAAAATTGCCTTTTGCTATGAATAGCACATTGATGGGACTCAAAATTCACCTGTTGTGCTACTGAAAAAAAATTCTGTTCATGTTTTGATAGCTAACTGTTCTGGTACAAAGATGCAAGTCACTTAGAAACTTTTAAGATGGTTTATGCCTTATGATGGTTACTGGAGGGAACTGTAGCATTCCCAGGTGGGTGATCCAATGAGGCCTTCATACCTCCATATGCACTGAGAAGAGCTTGAGACTTGGTAATTAGGCACTGTGGTGCATTGCAGGTGTGAAACCAGGTCTGCAGGAGATGTGTGCAGAAGTGTCATTTACATTCAGGACAGCAGTAAGTGTAGAGGGTATTGTTTTGTTAACATCTATTTGCATATATTTGCTCTGTTTGACAAATTAGAAGAGTTCCTTGAAAGACAATGGGAGGAACTGAATTATTCGAGTGCATTTTCTATAGGCCCTGACTCCAAGTCTGCTAAAGTTAATGTGTCTCCCTTAATTAAAAAAGCTGCTGGATGAGGCCAATGAGGAACGATGGTGAAATAAAATGTATATATTCTTCCCTGAAAGCTTAAGAGCATGGCAGTATCATCACACTTTTGCACAAAAATCAGGATATAATCAGCTGGCCTCCTTTTTCACAGATATTCCCATCAAAGTAACAAGTTGCATAAATGGAGAAAATCAAATTCAATTTGAAAACAGTTTTCAGCTTTAAGTTTCCAAAGTAGTGTTTACACTGGTAAGTAAAGTAAGAATAAAATTGTAAGAGTAGCTTAAAATTTTCATAGTGCATTCTGATATAGATTTTATTAAAAAACATTTTTAAAAAAACCTGCCCATTTTTTTCTGTAGCGGTATCCAAGAGCAGTGCAGGTGTATATACAATCTAACTTTTCTAAGAAATGCTTCACCTTTGAGTTTCAACAAATTGTATTTAGTTGAGCAAGCAGCTTTTTCTAATAAATTTGCACACTGCTATACACTCAAAAATAGCACTGTGATACAGGCTGGTTTCAAAACCTAGCACAGGGTGTTTATTCCTGTGCTAAACACCAAATGTTTTAGCAACATTTTGCTAAACACCAAAATGTTTCTCTGCTCTGGGATTCCTAGGGCTGTGATTTCTGAAAATTACCCATTTGCTGTGTTCATCAGTTCTTGTCTGTGTTTTTTCAAACCGTTGTTCTGGAAGACATTTCCTGTTTTCTTCTCCATACTTCTGTTCTGTATATGTGATATATCAAATCTTTTTAGGAAAGGAAAGGCAGTATAATAAATATAGGTAAGTATTTGCTTGGTTTACCATACTGCTGTTAGAACTGACATTAAAATGGTTTTGCCTTTTCTTCAGTAATATATTTGTCCATTTACAATTTCTGTGTAAAGATAGACAGTATTTCACAGAAGGTTTTGCAAAGTAAAGTAGTGGTTAATATAGACATGAAGTAGAAATGTACCAAATGTACAACCAACTGCTAATTCTCTTGCACTTTGTTTTTGGTTAAGCAAGCATAACACCATCATTCTGGTTATATGAATGAAAATGTGAAATGCAGAACCAGCCACTTTTAGACAGACTGAACTGAAATTCTGCCCCACTTTTATCTGTCATCATAGCTCACAAGTGTGTGTAATGAAGTGGCCAGTGGCTTTTTATTTCCTGGAAGACACGATAAATGACCATGAGAATCACCTAGAATTGATTCAGCTGAATACAGAGAAGGCATCATTCATGCCATGGCTTCTTCTAATCTGGAGTGGCCTAGAGTAGTATAAAAGCTGTGGAAACCTCAAATGTCTAGATGAAGAATTGTAGATGAGTTCACATGCATCACACCATCACATTCATCACATACAGAGTGATGAATCTGTGACAGGTCCTGGAGAAACTACTGTAATAGTTTAGTGTTCTGAGGGCTGTAGAGCAGCATGGGGAGAGGAGGCTGCTTTGCCTTATTGTGTCCACTCAGGGCTTCTTTTGCTCAAAGTTTAAGCCAACAGCTGCAACTTATTTCAATAATAGCTGCATTTGTTTTAGTCTGTTACTCATTTTGCACTAGGAGTGCTCCCAGTAAAGGAGAGGTGGTTTATACCAGTATAAAATTATACGCATAAATAACAGTAATTTCCTGGGGAGGTCTTCAGTAGCTCCCTCTTCTCCCTTCAGCTTCCCCAGATGTGCTGAGGGGGGCTGAGGCTGTGAATTCTGGCTGTGCCTAAATAAGAATGTATAGCCTAGGATCTGATCCTAAGTCTCAAGCTGATACAAATGTCTAATCAAATCTGAGTCCCACTGAATTCAATAACTCTTAAGAATGTATCTGAAGTTAAATCTAAGCATTAATAGCTTTTCAAAATCAGAATGCAGAAGTGCTTTATTGAGTGAGAACTAAAATATGAAGAGACTATCTGTGACTTTTGTATATAGTAAAAACCACAAGGGGGCAGAAAGGTTTTGTTAGTTATAAAACATTTTGGTTTGGGGGAAGGAGGAGGTTAGGGGGGATCCTTTGCTGTTTTGTTTCTTTAGAACTTAAGATATTTAGGGACATGTAAGAAATGGTGGGGCACAATGTGTATTTGGAATTGATAAAAAATAGTTTGTTAGGCTGTTTTATCTGTTAACAAAAGATATTTTACACCATTGTTAGTGTTCCATACAAACCAGAGTATGTGGCTGATTTTAAGACTGTAATAGAAATCACCTCCTATCACACTGTCACTTAACTGATAAGAGTGTCTGATACAAAATACTGGAAAAATAAAACCGGTTAAAATTTAAAAGTCCCAATATCTTTGGTTTTGCAGAGACCAGGTTCTCAGCTATAATCTTGGCAGAAGGCTCCCAGCTGATCACGTTAGTGGGTATCTCCAATTCAAAGTGGAAATCACATCTTCTGTTCACGAAGGTGAGAATTTGTCAATGATCTGGATCTCCAGATAGTTGAATGGAGAGAGTTTGTATGTATTTCTGTGTCTAGGCTTTTCTGGTTTTGCAGAGATAATATACTTTTTCGATTGTGTACAGTGCCTCTATTATAGATTTTTTTCTATTGGGATTCAGTGTTTAGATATGTCAGGCACTGCTTTGGAGATGGTAATACCAAAACACCCAACACTTGGCATATTGTTTTTGATTTGTTAGATTGATTCTAAATGAATCTGCTTATGATTCTCATTTTATGGGATGGGTTGGGTAATCAAAGTCACTGTTTCTCTTCAGTCTTTAACAGCCTGGGCTGAGATAAGCAGTTGCAAGTAAGGTTCTACCTGTGCTCTGTTCCTCTTCTAGTGTACATGCAGGTCACTTTGCCCTGTTCCTCTTTCACAGGACTCTGTCCTGCTTAGAGCCAAGAATATCTGTTAGGTTATGAGAATAAATGCTTTCATTTGGCAATTACTTTATTTCCCTTTTGTCCTGTTCTGAAGTGAACTAGCAAAATAATAGTTGTAATAATTAGCTGTAAGCACACTTACAGCTGGGTTGTTCATCTCTATGCACATCTGATTTCCATGTGGGCTGTCACCATCTCGTCTCTAAAGTGAGGTGGCTTATGTTTGTTTCCTTTTGGTATGTATTACCATATTATTATGACTATTATTTTGTTATTACCATAGCATACCTAATATGCATTATGCAAGTAGATTCCCATTCTTTACAGTGGAAAGTCCTGTAAACTAAATCAAAATAAATGCTGTGTATAAAATTTGGTATCTGTACACAATTTGAGACTCCTCATGTGATCTCAGATGCTGGTTTGCATGCTGCTAAGGGTGTGATGACAACTGGTGTCAGTGACTAGCTTTATGTAAATCCTACTTTTGGAAATGAGAAATACATTGTGAAAAATTGATTCCATATTTATGACACTGGCTTTATTGACAGTTTGGCAAGATGCTTGTCAGTGCTTTGTCTTAGAAAGCAAAATGGGAGTCCTTTAAAGTCATACTTCACACTTTCTGTGTCCTACAAAATAGTGCAGACTTACACAGAGAAAATTGCTGTTCCAATGTTGTAGATGCCTCTGATATTTTCATTGAATTTTCTTCCCTTAGTTGTCTAATTGAAATAAGCAAACATCTTGAAAGATGTGCATTTTTAAATGATTTCAGGGATGCAGACAAAGGAGAATGAACTGTATGTTGCTGCGTTGTGTTTCACATTCAGTCTTTATTGTCTCTGCAGATGCTTCACCAGAAACAGTTGGCACTTTGCTAGGAACAAACTCTGTAAATGGAGACTTGGGGAGCCCCTCTGATGATGAGGACATGCCAGCAGGACATGATACTTCCACAGTGTGTTCCAATGGTCCAGTGTTTGAGGAATCTTCTGGAGATGCAATCCTAAGGCACTCTTTAAGGACTAGTAGGACTCTGGAAAACGACCAGGACGAGCTGACCTCTGGTGCTTCAAGATCATCACCTACCAGAGGTCGCCAGGACTCACTAAATGATTATCTGGATGCAATAGAACACAATAACCATCCCAGACCAGGGACATCTGCCTGTGGTGACCGACCACGTGGAGCCTCCCCAAAACTGAGGAGTAGTTTCCCTACTGACACTAGACTTAATGCTATGCTTCACATTGACTCAGATGAAGAGGAGCATGAGCTACATCAAGACCTGGGTTTTCCGTCTTCCTTGGAAGACGATGGTGGTTTAGTAATGCTTAATGGTGCTACAAGAAATGTTGAAAGAAATGGTGTGAGTTCCTCATCAGATCAGGTAGTGCAAGGGCCTGCAGAGAATGAAAGCATTTCAGCCTCTGATGCTCCTTTGCCATCAGCTGATGACCAGCAAGAGACTCTCCCAGAGCTTCTGCCGTCACAGTCTGCAGGACCTGAAAGCCTTCCAGATTCCCAAACCGAAGCACCAGCAGAGCAGGCTGGCAGCGAGTCGTGTGCCGCTCAGGAGGCAGAGCAGCCTCCCAGCACTGCGGACACGGGAGCTGCTGATGCCGCTGGTGGGAGCAGAAGGGGTGTTAGTGAAACGGAGTCCACTGATCAAGGGTCTGAACCTTCCCAGCTGTCATCAGAAACCGAGCAGAGTGACCCTGCTCGCACAGAAAGCTTCAGCGAGGCCAGCACCCGGCCGGAAGGGGAGAGTGACGTGGAAGGGGCAGACAGCTCCTGCAACGAGAGCGCGACTGTGCGGCGTTCCTCGGTTGAAATGCGGTGTTCTTCCTGTGAGAGTGCCAGGTTCCCTGAGACTCCAGCCTTTTCTTCTCAGGAGGAGGAAGAGGGAGCTTGTGCCACTGATGCAGCTAGAGCTGAGCCAGGTGCTGAAACACAGGACTCTGCAAGTGCTTCTGGTTCTCTGCCTGCGGTACAGTTACCTCAGGAGGAAGTACAGGAGGCTGAGGCAGGTGAACTGCAAGACCAAGAGGAAGCAGAAGAAATCTGGCAAAGAAGAAGAAGCCTGCAAGCAGCAGCTGCCCACAACCAGTCTCAGGAGGAAGAACCTGAAGGAGCCACAGCAGCTTGTGAGGGTGCCACAGCACAGCTTGAAGGAGCTACTGGAGGTAACGACTTCAGGAGGCACTTTCTGAAGTGATCTTTATGCAGACAGTAAAAAAAATACTGCAGAAATTAATGTCTGAGAATAAAGATCATTAATTTCTCATTTTTATTATATTTCAAGATTTTTCCTTTGAATTTATTCCCTTCTTCAAGAGACTCTTGAGGTTTTTTGATGTAACAAAAATTCAAACCTGAAATATCCAAAACATGTTTATTTTGAAATTAGATATATTTTAATTCTTAAGAGAGTAGTGAGCAGGATGAAGAGGAGGGAAGAAATCCAGAATATTATGCTCCTCACTAATACAAATGGTAATGAGGAGGGACAAAACTCCCAAAATGTGAAATGCAAATTAGAATTTATATTTGGCTCTTAGCTTTTGAATGTTTATATATTAGCATTAAAACATGAGGGTAATCAAAAGAAAGTGGAAAAGAACAAGGATTGCTTTTTGGTCATGCTTCAGGCTGTTTATCTTCCCTTTCCAATTCCTTTTCTGTGTAGACACATCCTAGCACACTGGAACCTTGAGAGGAGAGGAATGTGTTACCCAAGTTAACGTTGTAAAACTCTTACTGATTTTAAAATTATTTTAACAATTGAAATTTTTCTGTCTCACTAAAATCACTGAAAGTAGAAATGTGTCCCTAGTGGATTGTTTCCAAGCACATTTAACAATTACCTGTTCAGTTTCTTCAGGGTTTGAAGTGTATTTAATCAAGTGGGTTTCTGAATGCCTCTTTTTCATAACATATCAAGAGTTTTGGGATCTGTTAATTCCTTCTCTTCATAGACAGCTCATTGATTTGGTGATAAAATTTTTGGTATTTATTTCAAATACTGTCAATACTTTACAGCATTTTCTAGATATTTGGGATGCTCTTTATCAGTTGTCAGATTGCATCATGTTTTGCAGATCAGTGCGGCTGCAGCAAGGGAGGTCAATGGACAGTTTCACCTCCCACTCGTAAGGAGTGTTTCTGAGTGGGCCAAGTGAAGCTTTGTCCTGGGATGTGGCTCGGGCACATGCTGTTTCTGTGCCCTGGTTTCTGCTGCTCACGGGTAGATGTGGCATATCCCAGGGATGACACGTTCAGGACCAGAACTGAAGCACATCCAAGAGAAATCACTTTCCTAGAACTGTCAGCATAACTTATTCTGACCCCACAAATAGATGACTTTTAGATATACTCTAAAATATCATAGTCCTGCAGAAGCTTTAACGTGTCTTGCTCAGTTTAGAGGCAACTCTGAGGCTTCCCCACATTGACTGAAAAATAATTTGTGGGTTTTCTGATTCCAGGTTCTCCCGCCAATGGCCATCAGCCCTTGAGGTCTCTGCCTTCGGTACGTCAGGATGTTAGCCGGTACCAGAGAGTGGATGAGGCTCTACCACCAAGTGAGGTTCTTCATACTTTAATTGGGGGATAAGCTGCCTGGATCTCATTACTGAGATCTCCTTGCATTTCTTTTTTAAATGTGACAACTGAGAATGAACAGCTAAGAAGTTCAAAGTGAGGAGTGATGATGATTAAGTCTAATGCTGTTATTTTAAAAGGCATTGTGCTCAGTCTGCAAACTCTCAGGATATGTTATGATAATCCCACCTGGTGTATACAGACTTGCCTGTGGAGAAGTAGGAAGGCACTGTGCTGCCTTTTTGGTATGCAGTGCACAAGGGTAGGGAGGTGAAGTGATACACTTCATGAGGCACAGGAAGGTGTCAAGCACCCTGAAATCTCTGAATACTTGTATGGTAATGATTTACAAAGAAATATATAACATCTTTAATTGCTGCAGATTATGCATTTTTTGAGGCAGTGTGAAGATCTTATATTAAAATAAACCGAGATATTAAGCAACAGTTAGATGAGCCTAAATGAACATAAAAGTTGTAATTTCTCTAATGCATATGAAAAATACAGTGCTCTCAATTATTGGACTGATTCACTTACTTAAACTTTGGGCAGTGGAAATCTATTCAGTATTAGGTATTTAAAGAAAGGACCTCCCAAAAAGGCTACACAGCTAATAGAAAAGCATTGCATCAAAGCAAAAAACGCCAAAGAAAGTTAAATTCAGACCCACTGAAATCTGTGGCAAAGCTCTGTTACTTTAAAGGAGTCATGAATTCAGATATTTAGGAAAAAATGAATAGATCCCTATTTCCCAGTATGGTATGGGACTGTGTTTGCTCTGTAATTGGAGCGAGTAACTGGAAGGAGCTTAATAGCAGAACACAGATATAACTGTGTGTGGAAAGCCAGGATGATGATAAGGTTGTACTCCCTGCTGCTTCTGTTATAATCAGTGCTAACAGATGTGCTGACAGACTAACAAATTAGTCCTGCGTGTTAGTAGTTAATTAACTACCACCTCAGTACACAAATCTTACCTTTTACAAAAGTGTATCTGGGAGCTGTATGTTTCAGTTGAACTTTTTATCACTTTTCATACTGAGAAAGGCAGAGACCATTATAGGAAATAAATAGTCAGCGATTGGTGTAATGAGAAATACACAGTTCCGTGGTTTATACAAAGAAGCAAACTGCACACTACAATAACTACTTGGAAAAACTGTTGGAATATTAATGGAAAAGGTTTGGCTGGGATTTTACAGTCATACATGGGCATGCATGTACCCATTGCCCCTTTACAGTCAAAGCCCAATGCAGTCTCTATGTAAACTATTTGTTTGCTAATATGAATAAAATCTTAAATACTAATTGTTGCCTAGATTGAGTTTTTCTCTCCAAAGCTCTGATTTCAGATATGTCACAGTTTTAATATTTAAATAATGAAAAATTAGAGAAAACATTGAGAATCCGGTTTTGGTTATAAACTGTAATTTCTTTGTAATTTCAGTTGCATTCTATTTGCTTCACCAGAATTTTAAAATAAGAAAGGAAAATAGGTGAATTTCTTCCAGTTGAGTGTAGGTTAAGTCAAAGAACAAGAATTAAAATATTTATCTTGTATTTGTGCCTATAACATGCAATGACATGCTCCAGTTCCTTCATTCCTAGGGAAAAATTAACAAAGCTTGACCATGAAACCTTGAGGAATTACATATTTGCAGTTCCACAAGCTATTTGTAACACATGTGACTAACAGTGATTTGACTAAAAGAAGATATCCTTGTCCATCATAACACTAATGCAGATGCTTTACTTTGGAAACCATTGCCCAAGAGTTTAAACTTGGTATTTAAAACTGAATGCAGGCAAAAATGTTTTTCTTCTGCAAGACTATGTTACAGAAATGGTGACTGTGTCAGAATTGGACATAAACACCACAAAAATCTCAACTTATTATACAGTGGTTTAGGGTTTGACATTTAAGCAGGATAATGAATTCACAAATTTAAACTGTTTGAGGGTTTTTTTTGTTTTGTTTTGGTGTGTTTTTTTCCCCAGTGGATAATTCTGTTCTTCCTGGAATACTTCAATGTTTTGTTTTGTTTACAAACTCTGGTTAAAAATTTCAAGTATCAGCAGATACTGCTTTTTTTTTTTTTTATGGGACTTTTGCACAGGAGCATCTGGTTCAATAATTTTTCTCTTTTTAAAAAAATGAAAACATTTTTCAGAAAAGGTTGAAATGCTTGTTTGCTTTTTTGCGATATAAATGAAATTATTTTTTAAATAGCTTTCAAATGTGTTAAATACCTTTTATACGTAGCTCTGTTCACACTGGAAGTGCTGTGAACACCAATATGCTGTTTTGATTATGCGTCATAAAGATAGCAGAGTAATTTGCACTGTGGCCAGTGAAATCACACAGCTCTTGTGCAGAGGAGACACAATGAGTTTGTCTGAAAACCTGCCTCTCCTCCCTCCTTGTGAGCCAGATCAGCCCCCACAGTGCAGTGCAACCATTTATCTGCCTCCAAAAGTTGAAAAAAGGCATAGCACACATGCAGTAGCAAAGCCTGAGGTTTTAAGGCTGTCAGTATTAAATATAATGTAGTAGAATTTACTTCTTCTCTGTTGTCAAGACATTTTTATACCCTCTTTCTTCACGGAGTGGCAATCATTTAGGATTGGTTGCTTGTCAGTGGTTTTTAAAACGTTGTTACAGTGACTGATGTTTTCACCTAGACTTGCAGTATAGAAAGTCTCATCTAGAAACCTTCTGAGTTCTCAAAGACTGTTTTTCAACTGATGTACTAAATGGTTTGCATGTTTTCTGAAGTTGCTGGTATCCAAGAATCAGGCATGTCTATTTCCATATAGATACTTATTTTTTTATATATATATTTTTTATTATTATTATTACATGGCCCCCAGTTATGATCAGTATCTTGATTTCTTGCTCATTTTATCAGCAGTTATTAGGCAGACAGTGGTCCTGACCCAAAAAGGCTATGGACTCAGGCCTAGGTGTGGTGATACACCTGGTTTCTGCTGTGGCTGGGGAAAGGTCCCAGTGCCTTCCTCTCTGCTCTCCCAGGATGTCACCATGGTGCAGACTTCTAACACTGTCTGCAGCTTCTTTTGCAAAACCAGTGGACAGCATTACAGTTACACAAGAAGTATGAATTTTCTATGATATTTGCATAATTGGCAATTCTGGAACATGCATTTCGTATGTGAAGGAGTTTTATAATTGTCCATCTTTTCTGGCAGGAGGACTGGCATCTGTTTTATTACTGTTACTGTTACCTGGGGGAAAAACAATGGCAGGTGTCAAGCTTTGCAAGGTTTTTGGTACTTACCCATAGGCCTTTTGCACTGGAATAAGCCTCAGAGATTGGATCCTGAGTTACTTCAGTCTGGGAGAATTACTGAGTATCCAGATGTTTTGTTGGGTTTTTTTTTTGTTGTTTGTTGTTTGTTTTTTTGTTTGTTCTTTATTCTTGGACAGTTACTGGTTAGTGGGAAATAAAATAGAGACAGGAATAAGAATTTTTAGATATGGATTCCACAGAACCTTACCTACAGTGGGGAATTTAATTTATGGGATTAATTATGGAAAAGCTGTCTCTCTTAAACATTCAGTAAGAAGGTTCAGTGTCGAAGTCATCCTGTAAAAGAGAAATAGAAACTTGAAACTTGAAACAATAGATTTGGTTACAAAAGCAACAGAGCTAAAATAAAGAACTAAATAAACTCCAAGCCCTCCATAGCTTACAGCATTTTATTGCTCCTTAGACTGGGAGGCTCGAATTGACAGCCACGGACGGATTTTTTACGTGGACCACGTGAACAGGACAACGACATGGCAGCGACCCACAGCCCCCCCAGCCCCCCAGATTCTCCAGAGGTCAAATTCCATACAGCAGATGGAACAGCTGAATCGCCGGTAAGAACCGCCCTTGTGGTTTGTGAATTTTGTGTGCTTGCAGAGCTGCACTCACCACTGCAACACCGAGCACGGAGACGAGGGCACAGTTGCTACCGCAGCTGGTCTTACGTGTTTATTTTTATGTGGCTGTTGCTTTTAGTTTGCAGGTGGGCTTCTAGGACTTTTGTATTCCACCTGTGGTCTTAAGCTGTGTGGCTAAATAAAATACATCTGATAATGCTTTGCAGAAATTCAAAAGGAGACATTAGAAATGGAGAAGTTAGAGGTCTATACATTGACCTATGCGGCAGAAAAGATGGACAGGCTCCCTTGGAGCCAAAATTGGGTCATAGTTACCATATACTATATATAAAGTCCAGTTTTCCAACCCTAGGTACCAGAGCATCCGAAGAACAATGACTAATGAAAGGCCTGAAGAGCATACAAATGCTGTGGATGGAGCTACAGAGGAAGCTGACTTTCACCATTCTAATGCAGGTTAAAAAAACCCTAAATATTTTTTTCCCTTTTCTAAAGAAGGGAACACTCATAAATGACATAAAGCATCTTTCACTTTTTAGTGGAAGTGACATAAGGCAGAACCTAACTTCTACCTCTGAAAGTCTGGGTGAAAATGAAGGCATTTGTTTTCGTTGTTGTCTAGTTTTGAAGGTTATGGCTCAACCTGTTCAATGTGCTGAGGAGATGACTGTGAGATTCAGAGCATCTTTCTGTCAGTACCGGACTGGTTAAAAACCCAGCATTTTTGCAGTGAAAAAGTATAAAATTCTTTGGTCTGGCTTAAAAATATTCTGCAGTTTCAATTAGTAGAATATAGGACTAGAAAGGACTTTAAGCAGTCGTTGACTTCATCTCCGTGCTGTAGATAGGTAGAATGAGCTGTACATGTGCTATACCTGGCAAATGCTGTCTCGTGTTCTTGTAACGTGTTCTCCAGTTGATGGACATTCTTTAACTTTTTTAGACAGTCTACTCATATTGTTTTCCTTATAACATATCCTTAAATCTGTTATTTCTAGTCTTTCCTGACCTGTGTTTTTAGGTCTCAAATTATTTTGTTTACCTACTCAGGATTGTCTTGAGTTGGTCTTCAGCTTCTGGGAAGTATTTCAGAAAATCAAATAAAGCTATGATTCTGCTTACTGAAGAGGCTATGGAAATGTCACATCTTACATAAAATACTTCTTGTACATTCCTGCATAATCATTACTTTTCTTTTTGATAGTTTGACACTAACCACTAGTGTTCAGTCCTTGTTCTGCTAAAATTGGGTCCAGATTCTTGTGTGCAGAACTTTGGCACAGATGCCTGTTTTTCATCTGGTGTTTGTGCAGTTGATTCCCCCTACCTGCACACAAGTCTTTGTCCTTTCCTAATGTGCTGCTATAGTTTTGAATTTTGTCCATCCTGCTGTCCAAGTACTGCAGCATCTTCTAATTGGAGCAAGTTCTGTCCACCCTATGCAGTCATTAGTAGAAATAATAAATAGGACCAGACCCAGACAGATTTTGGTGAAACATCACTAAGTGTACCCTTACAACATTTATCCCTTTCCTTCTGAGAACTCCTTCTGACCTCCAAAAGAGCCACCAATGTCTCGGCGATGGCTTCATGTAGAGTCCTGACTGTTAGAGTGCACTTCTCCAGGCCTGAAGGGATTGAAACCCCTCAGTTTGCACCACCTGCTTTTTATCCATTGTAGCCTAAAAAGAAAGCTGTCTTTCAGTTCCCTTTTTTTTTGTGTTCTTCTGATTGTCTGGCCAGACCTTTTGATTAAAGATAGAAAGAAGGATGGTTTTTAGTGATTTCTAAGCATCGTTACTAGTTTTTCCTTTCACTCAGCAGTTCTCTCCGTAGTCATCTTCCTACTAATACAATTTTAAAGTTTGTTACCCACCCAGTCTCTTGTGTAGCTGTGTGGTGTCATGTGCTTTGGCTTTGTCTCTGGTTGCTCTTGATATTCTCTTATAATACTCTCTCCTAAATTAGTCTGATATGCAACCAGTGTCACCCTTCCTTGAGTTTCAAGTCATTGTTGAACTTGAGATTTAGCCAAGTGCTCCCTTTTATTACTTGTATTCTTTACTTCTGTCGTAGCTTTTTCCTTTTCTATCTTTGTGCACGTGCATGTGCAGCCAGATGGTTTGTTGTGCTGTAAACTCAACAGTTTACAGCAATTCAGTTTACAGTAAATTCAGGCCAAACCAGCAAGTTCGGCTGAATAAGCTTTTCATAAACCAAATTCACAAGCCCCTAAACTGCAGTAATGAGTCACCTGGCGACCCATTCTGGTTTCTAGATTACCCAGACTATGATAGAGGACCTATCTGCAGTGTGTCACAGCATCTTCCAGGTTGTGGGAGTTGACTGGTGTGCAGCCAGGTTTTGTATCAGTACAGAGTTGACATGTAACCACAGTGAGGACTGGAAGACACTCCCAGCCCAAGTATTCAGGCAGAGCTTCAGGAGCCTTTGTGCTGTTCTGCTTTTGCCATTGACATGCCTCATGTGGGACAGCTGGAGGTCTATTGTTGGAGAAGTGTCTCTAAAAATCTTCTTTTTCATTTGTTTAACCTATTACCCTTCCACTTTCTGGCTTCATCTAATGCTTAGAATTAGCATCTTTATTTTCCCTATTCCCTTTTTTCCATGTTTACCCATCCATATTTAGACCTTTACACTGTCTTTGTTATTTTCCTCTTCTTTTGTAATTTCTTCTTACTTTTTCCTCAGTTTACAGTCTCATTCATTGCTTGCTCTGCTTGTGGATTATGATCTTTTCTATTTATGATAGCTGTATTCTACATGATTCATGTTCATTTGAGGGGAAAGTGTGTGAATACTGCAATGTGTAAAAGAAAGAAACTCTGAAATGTAGATGGCAGCACACATTTTAGTGTAAAATCACTGCAGACCCAGTCTGAACCTAAAAATGCATATCAAAATATGCATCCAAATATCCTGTTCATTTTCGAAGGTAATTGGCGGGAACAGTTTTGATGTTGTAGCAAACACCACTCATGATATATTTTCAGTTCCTGGTACTTTATAAAAATCAGTGCACTTCTGCAGTTGCTAGGAGAAGACACAAATGTTTACTGGAAGTTGAAACTTGAAAGGTACTTCCTTGGCAACCTGCTTCTTACTTACATAAGCTGCTTAAATACCGTGTCAGGATTGGGGCTGTGTTAATGGCAGTGATTTATTGTTTGTTTTCTTTTTTTTTTTTTTTAAAGAAGGAATGAAACATTTTTAAGTGTACAATGACTTTTATATCCATTAGTTAGCATTTAAAAGATAAGTTACCTGCATACAGCTGCAGTATAGCAATGCAGGCATGGCTCAGGGACCTTCTTGCATCTTATACACAGGTACATACTTGATAACCCAAATAATTGGATGTGATTTTTTAAAAAAATGATTGTTCACCAAAAGCAGCAAGTAAAAGTTGCTAAACTAAATCTGTAATATTTTCAGAAACTTCAGTGCTATGTTAGAAGAAATTCAGGTACACTTAGGGGGAGAATACTCAGTAAATCTGAAATAGTTGGGTACTTAGTGCTTTTCTTGCCTGTGTGATTCAAATCAATATAGTTGTTTGCAGTGATGCTTTGGTAATAATTACTGGATGTCTTTGTCATTTACTTTGCTGTTAGATTTTCGAAGAGAGAATGTGCTGCCTCACTCTACCTCCAGATCCAGACTTACTTTATTGCTCCAGTCTCCCCCTGTGAAATTCCTCATCAGCCCGGAGTTCTTTACAGTGCTGCATTCTAACCCTGTGAGTATGGTAGCTAAAGCTAAAAAGCTTCCATAAATACATGCTTATAAATACAGTTGCTTTGTGTATAAAGATATTGCTCAATGTTTGATGATAATATATTGTTAGTACACGGAGAGGCCGAATAAATTCACTTGCAATTGTTGGGCTATCAGAGCCATCCTAGCTCTGCATTATAGAAGTTTTTATTTTTCACTCAATTCTTCATCTTTCTCATGATACAAAAGTAATTTGTTTATTGAAGCAATAGCTTCTTACTGTGCTTTGCAGAGGGTGAGACACAATTCTGAGAATGAACTTGCTGCTTATGAGATGGCGTGTTTCCCCCAGATTGCTTGGTTTATATCAAAATATATTAGAGGTCACACTGAACTAAAAAATATCTTAATGTCTATCTTCCTTTTCCTTTTTTTTGCCTGTTCTTCATTGCTTCTTTTTATATACATTTGTTCCCCAATGTTTCTTTGTGTAACAGCATTTAGAGTGTAAACAGAAGTAATGGAATTAATAACTTCTTATCTGCAAGGACACTTGTCAGTAATTTAGTGTTTTTTAAATTACTGGTCAGTATTAGTTTGGTTTTGATCTATATGTATGCCTCTCTGTGTATGAATGATCCTGCTTAGCTTACATAGCTTTTTCTTGAATATATGAAGTAGGACAGAAGTAGAGGAGACCTTTGGCCAGGGAATAGAGGTGTAGAGGTACAGTGTGATTTAGGAGGGCCTGTGTCTTCTGTCCACTGCTGATCTCAGCAGAAAGGCTTGGTTTCTCATTGGCTGGGGTTTTGGGAGAGAAGGGTGTTAACTGTTTATTTTACCTCTTTTATTTAAAGTTTTCCCTATTCCTTAGTGCTCTCCTTATACTCCCCTATTTTAATTTTATTCCATAAATTATACATGCATGCAATGTATGGAGTGCATGCAATGATAGGAGTATTATTGTGAAAAATCAATAGGTGGAGACAATATTTATGTAGATTTGTGATAAGTTTCACAAGCTTATGTATCTCTGTTCTGCTGAAAACCTTACCAGCTTTATTGCTGTATTCTATGGCTATATTTGACTCATTATTCCAGAAATTGGAAAACACTTCTGAGTAAATAATTGCTTTTAAAGCAGTTGTAATGTTACAGGATTCTTCACAGCTCCAGGGACAAGTGTGGTAAATGCGATCTCCAATGTATTTCACACTTCACTGAAGTGAGTAAGTTTTGTAATTTTGGGTGTCTCAAGTGAAATAACAAACTTTAAACACTTACCCCAAAACCTAAGAAAGAGAACCACTGTTTTTCATACCGCTGCGGCTTAGCTGTAGATAATTCGTTAACGTTTCATAGATGATTAGATGGTTAATTTACTGTGAAGGGCTGTCTTTTGTGGTGAGGGAAGTTTTACCTTTTACAAGTATTTCCTGTTGTTGTTTTGCAGAGTGCCTACCGCATGTTTACAAATAACACGTGTTTGAAGCACATGATCACCAAAGTCCGGCGGGACACCCACCATTTCGAGCGCTACCAGCATAATCGTGACTTGGTGGGATTCCTCAACATGTTTGCTAACAAACAGCTGGAGCTACCCAGAGGTTGGGAAATGAAACACGACCATCAGGGCAAGGTAACTGTGTGATGCCAAGTGAGGTCTTGTGTCCATCAGTTTCTGAGGTAAAATGGGTGCCCTTGAGATAAAATGGATGGTCTGGGATAGCTCTGGGAGTGATCACTCTGTTGGTTATGTTGGTTTTATATGTTGGATAAATCTATTGGTTAACTGGAAAGACATGGTATGTAGTAGGTTTTGTTAGTAGGGATTAGGGATCTTAAATAGTTGCCAGTCTCACTGCTTTTTTTTTTAAACAGGTATCAATTCTCAATTTCTAAAAAAATACTTTGAAATCAAAGAACAGTAGTAGAATGTAGTAGAATATAATTTTAATGTAACTTTATGCTACTGCATCCTCAGTATGTAGAATATTATATTTTTTTAAGAGGGTTAAAAATAGACTGTGATTAGCATGTGAGCAAGTGATAAGGCTTATCAGTTCATGTGAGAAGTCCCAATTAGGACTATTGGCATATAAAGCTTCTTGGTTTTTACGTTTATCACTCTTAGTACTCTTAGCTCTGAGGGTCGATATAATTAATGGTCTTGATGCTTGGAAAGATTACAGACAAATTCTTAACTGAAGGGTAGAAGAAGTGCTTGAGGGTTGTTTTCTTTTTTTTAACTTTGGATAGCATTTTGGTTTTTTGTTTGACACACAATTGCAAATGAGCAATTACAGTAAAGTTGTTCTTTGCCTTACTGTTTTCTGATTTAAGTCATTCTTGTGCTGTTCACTTCTTCAGAGGCCAGTTTTCTCCTGAAGAATATAGCAATTTTCACTTTAATAAGCACCATGGAGAGGTTTAGACCTTTGGATTTCTGGTGTGGTATTTGGTAACAGCAGTACTACCACAACATTAATCAAAAAGAGGAAGCACTGAACAAATTCCCACTAGGATTTCTTCACTTTGAATTAGGCTCATCATTGCTCATTTTCATTATGTAGAATTGCCTTTGTCATGAGTACCACTTGTGGCTAGTAGAAAAGCCTATTCAGCACTCGAGAGAGATGATGGTCAATACATGGTGAGACCACTGCTTGGTGAGACCAAACTGAAACTGGACCTGCCTTTATTAAAGTATTAACCTAAAGAGAAGCAAGTAGCAATTAGCCATACCATAATATATAGTTACATTTCCTTTCCCTGACTACTCGTTCCTGCCGAGATGAAGTTTTCCTTTTTTTTTCAAGTGTATCATAGTAAGAGGCTTGGTGCTCTTGCTCACAAGGCACAGTGATGGCTCTGGCTATTGTGCAGTGCAGAGTAGTAGAGTTTTTTTCACTCCTAATGTCAGTGTGGTCCTGGTTGCTTTGTCCTCTTTGCAGGCTGCCTTCCAAGGTCAGCTGGGGACTCCCCACCTCTGAACTCCCTTCAGAGCTGCACAGCAAAGCCCAGTTGCCTGCTCCCCTTTGACTCCTCTACAGGAGATAGCATCCATTTGACATGCAGTTCTGCCTAAAATTAGGTCTGGTGTGACTAGCATGTAGTGTCTGATGGGCATTACAGACTAACCTTCATCAGTCACTGACCACAGGGAGGCAAAAGGCTGCTGGAAAAGGTGGCAGGAGGAGGCATCGTACCGGCTAAATAGGTCCCTGAGCTGCACTCAGTCTGATAACTTCAAAATTCTGCCTTGCTGCATCCATATGCACACACACAGGCATTGCACAAATACACATCCCAGTGCATTTCTGGAATATGTGTAAGCACATATCTGTATTTTAAAGACAGATGCAAGTGTATATACTTTTTGGTTAGACCTCTGTAAGGTGTGCAAATACCTAAGAAGTTATTGGAGGGCGTTTCTGTTTTTTCTTTCTACAGTTAAAGAATCTGTAGTAATTGATTACTGATGTCTTCAATAGGAAGAAAAGCTTTTTTAGCAAGCTTCACAGACTTTAATGTAAGGATAACTAGGGCAACTATCCATGTTTAATGGGCTAAATATAGTTTTGGCACTACCTATCTTATGTCAGTCACTTCAAGCATTGTAGATTTATGGATTATAGCTAGGCAGGAGTTATGAGAGGAATTTTTTTGAAAGGAGACTGAGCCACACTGTATTTTGAGCTGTGTACCAATGTCCAGAATAGCCTGAAGCCTTGAAGCTCCAGTGGTTATCTTCACTGAAGCTTCAAAGTGGTAATTTATGCTTTATTTTAAAATAGGCTACTACTAGCTGGCCTGCAACCATTCATATTTAATAAGACATTATAGTCTTTAACTTCATGTTCAACTGAGTTGTTTATTTAAATATAATGCAAAGGAACACTGCATGCAGTACTAAAGTGCTGCATTAACTCAAAGAACTGTGTAGTGCAACTCTAGGTGGTACCTCCTCCTATATTGAATCAGTACTGTTTTTATAAGTAATTTTTCAGTGTGATGTTGACTTAATGAAATCAACCTTTGTTTTGATGAAAGTGCTTCACTTATAAAAGTACACAGACAGACTAGGTAAAATAGTTGCTAGAAGGATATTAAAAAGAAACCCCAAACCCTATACCAATCACTTGCTAGGAAGGTAAATAAACTATCAATCAGGAGATAAATTTCAGAAAGACTGGGTATGTTCTAGCAGTCTCAGTCATTTTCCAGGCCCCAAACATAAATTTCATGATGGTTTTCATTCTGCTTTCAGACTGGTTTCATAATCTCTAATCTGTGCACTGGCACTGCAGGTGCCTTGATTGTCTTTCAAGGTATAAAAGTCCTGCATCAAGCTCAAATGTTGCAATTAAAATTGTATGTATTGAATATATTTTAGAGTGTTTGAACTGTGAAACTGTTGGTTTTACTTACGTGTCTCTGACTGTGTCAGATGGTCAGAATGGAGTTCTTCCTTACTGCTTAAGTGATGTGATTCCTTCCTTTTAGGCACATATTACAGGTACAGGTGATTGCTATTAGGGATGTAGGAGGCTTGCTACTCTCTTCTGGAGCATTTTTAGGGTTTTGAAACTGTGGTGTCCCTACATATGCTTCTCCTTCCTTGGGAAATGGAAGTATGAACATTTTCTCTCACTGCAATCTATAGTGGCATTTAGTTGCTGTATAGCATGACACACTGGTTTGTCTACCTACCTTCATAGAAGTCAGAAGAACTGCATTTTCTCTGATCTGGCTACACCAAGCAGTCTGAAGCAATGATTTCATGAATACTAAAAGCTGGTGTTGCTGCCAGAAGAGCTGGTTCTGCTCTGCTCTCACCCCTGGTGAGCTGACCGAGGTTAGAGGAGCCAGCAGGGAGAGGGACAAAAAGAGTAACTTTAGCCTGGACCAGCTCCCCAGCTGGGTTCACTGCATGGCCACACAAACACTTGTGCCAGCACAAGGCAGGAAGGGCACACAGGGGATGAAACAAGTGGTCAGGAGGGGGAAAGATGAGAATCTTTGTTTTTGCTGACAGCGCAGGACTAAATTGCTTGTGAAACTGTGGTTGAGGTACCTCACTGGTAACCAAGCACAGAAATGGCTCCCGCAGTCCCTGACCACCTCTCTGCTGGGCCAGATTCTTTGAGTCCTCAAACCAGATGTCACTTTCCTGTAATTGTCCTGCTCAAGACCAAGATCTTTTTTTGCCACTTCCACGTTTCCCACATTGTGACTGAAAACATGAAGTGTGTTGAAATAGAACAGTGCTGGCTTCCAAGTGCAACACTAACACTGCAAAAAGTTTAAATTTCAGGGCTTAAAAACCTTTCTTGGTTCAAATTGGACAGAACTGTAAGAGGTTTTCATTTTACAGGATACATGTTTCTGTGACCTTGTTTTCAGCAAGTGGTTGACTGGCCAATCTGTGGTAGTTCTCATCAATTGCCTGATGTAAATATTTTTGTTGCCATCATCCTTGTGTCCTTGATTGAACTTTCTTTTTAGTTTTGAGGGGTCTTTTTCTTTTGTTTGGGGTGGTGCTTTAGGGTTTTTTGGGGGTTTGTTGGTTTTTGTTGTTTTCCTTTTTTTTAAAAAAAAAGGTTAATGAACTTAGAATAATTATATCAGGAAGATGGAAAAAATGCTTATTGGCCTGTAATCATGGTTCATTACAGGATGCAGGCATACACTTGACATATATACACCCAATTGTGTTGGTAATTATATGGTAAATACGTCACAAAAGGGAATGGGTTTGCCACTTAATAACATATTTTTAGATGCTTATAAGGAAATGAAAGGAGAATACACCAGGATTACTTTTATTAAACATTCAAATCTTCTCTTCTTGACACTCACAATAAAGCTTCCCACTTCTAATGCTTGTCAGATGAGAATTTCAAAGGACTTTATAGACATGAATGAAGTAAGGCATTAAACAATTCATCCCTTCAAGTGAGGTGGAAAACTGTTACCCTCCTTCTGCTGAAGGGAAATGCAAACCCCAGTAACACGAGGAAGATGTTCCAGAGCCTCACGTCAGTGAATGAAACATAGATCCCGCACAGGCATTAACTTCAGGCATAATTAAAAAAAAATAAAAAAGTACTGGCTATAAATTCTTTCTCCTTTCACCTTCTCCAGGCTTTCTTTGTTGACCACAATTCCCGCACCACGACGTTCATCGACCCCCGGCTCCCCTTGCAGAGTAGCAGGCCCACTAGTGCGTTAGTCCATCGGCAGCACTTAACCAGACAACGCAGCCACAGTGCTGGTGAGGTAAGCTGCACTCGTGCCTTCTCTTTGGGAACCACCCGGTCTTTAAGATCATCCTCTTTCACAGTGTTCCATTCACAATTCCATCTTGTGAGGGGCATGATTCTTCTGTAAGTGTACAGTAGTCATCCATAAAGATCTATTATTTTATCTGCTAGCCACTGTTGCTTTTAAAATGTATGTATTCAGAGGAAAAATATGAAACATGAGCTTCTCCTGCTTTTAATTCGCAGTAACCCCATTTAACCACAGGAGAGCATCTGATTACAGATTACCAGTACCTATAGCCTGTCTTTCACTGACAAAATGTGTATTGTTGTCTAGCATGGTGTCTGCCAATTATGTTGATATATAACTCTGCAAATAAGAGAAGGGAAAAGCTGCATGTGTGACTATACATCTAGTTGTGCAACTTTCCAAATAAGTATAAAAACATCTTACCACATACAGGCTTATCAGACTGTTATATGCACTGGCATATGTATTTCATCTCCACTTTCTGAACAGAAATAAAAGGAAACCACTATTTTGTTGATATGTCACTGTGGAACATTTTCAACAGCAGTCTCCATAGTTTTGTTTTCACTTCTTTTTACTTGTGGCCTTGTATATGTACAATGACTTGGACTTTGCTTGTACTTTATTTAACCTCTGTACTGTTAGCTGTGAGTTGTCTTTTCAGGGGAGGGCTATTCCATGCCAGGAGTTAAAGATAATAAAATTCAGAATAGCAAGAGAAGTGCTCTGATTTATCCTTTTTATAGCTCAGTCTTGTGGTAGATGAGGTTCTGCCAGACGTGTGTTTCAGAGCAGACATGAATCTTCTTGGCCACTTTTCTAAGAAGGCTTCCACTGAGCTGCAGTGAGTGCCATACCACTGGCTGCAGATCTTGTCATATCCTGTGTGAACAGGCTTTAGTCACCCCCCCCCCCCAATGTCAGGTATATTTTTAAAAAGGTATTAAATAGCTTTTTTCATCAATTTGGTGATGTCATGTAGCAGGCAAGGAAGCTAGAAGTGTCTTCACATAGCTATTTAGATCTTCAGTAGGGTAAAGCAAGTATTTCTTGTGATTGATTGATTTGTAACAGAGCAGAAATATTTTTTTCTTCACTTTACTCAGTATGTACTGAAATTATCTTCCTTTTAGCAGCATTCAGTAGCTCTGCACTTAAAACAGATCTTTGTGCCAACCGTGCTGCTGAAGTTGTCAATGCTGCAAAATAAGTGTAGTTTATCCTACAGGAAATCATCATATATATTGCATATACATAGTGCTGATCACCTGTCAAAATTTCCCACTCCATCTAGATACATGAAATACCTTGAACCATGTTTCTGTGTGCAATTATAGAAGTGTTTCCTTGACATTGTTACAGGTGTAACTTGAATTGAGGTATACTTCCAGATAGCAATGTCAAACACAGCAATTCAATACAGTATTCCCATTCTGGGATTAATGATGCCATGATTTCTTTTTGTATGCGTATGTATGAATCTGAACAGCAGTTTTTCCTCTGTGCTTACAACTTAAGTATATATTTGCATATTTTTTCTGTTTTTAAACTATTGCATAAAGGAACTGTACATTATTGCAAAAGATGAATACTTAATGAAAAAAAATTATCGAAATGCTTTCTTTGGATTTGTCTTGTCGTGAACTTTGATGTTTTGAAGCCACTGACCCAGTTTTTACAGGGAGATGCTCTAAAGCAAACATGAACCAGTATAAGGAATGCCTTTTTAGCTAAAGCTCAACTGCAGTGTGAAGCCAGAGCTAATAATAATGGCATTCCTTTTCCAGTACATTGCCTAACAGGAAATAATTTTTCATTTTTCTGAAAGAGTATTATCAGAGAGCACAAAGGTTTTGGGAGATATCTCAGGACATTTGCTTCTTCATGATTTAAGAGACTGGATTTAAAAGCAACCTTTATAATTATTTGATCTTTTGCAGTTAGATGTTTTAGAGATCTTTGAAACTTGGAAGTGTAGTTCAAATGCTAACTATTACATGTAGGAAGATAAACTGAGAAGTAAACATAAAAGTCCAGCAGGATGAAAAAGAGCTTGAGCAAATGTTTTAGACAGATAAACTACCAAATCCTGACGCCGTAGAAATGAGTGAAACCTCATCGTGCAGTAAACTGCAGCAGTTGCCCTGACATCACAAATGCCACTAAGAACAATTTTATTTTGTGGCTCTACCCTAAAAAATGTTCATATACAACATTTTTCAATCCCAGAATGTGAATACAAAAAACCATCAGAATAGTTTTACTGAATGATTCTAGGAACCGTGTTTTTACCAATTTTGGACTTGTTTGCCTTGCCTGAATGTGAACTCACTTCTTTATCCTCCTGCTTCAGCCACAAACTTGTTTTCACTTCAAATTTAGGGAAACTCCATGCACAGAGGTAAGAGAGATGCTAATGGAGGAGTAGAATTTGAGGTAATGGAAGTGCTAATGAAGAAGCAGAATTTGATTTCTAGGGCATTTGGTATGGATAAAGTTGTCCATGAATTACAAAAGACCCTCTGAAGGAATCTCAGTTTTAATTCTTTTGGTCCCTTTTCAGAATTGGACTATTTAAAAATAGCAATAAACTTTGCATCAGTTTTGATTCTTCCTGCTAATGGACCCAGTATACTAAATAATGTTTTACTGATAACTGTCATACAGCACAGCTGCTCCTGCTGCAGTGGTTACTGGGGGTAGCTATCAAACAAAGCCTTTACTCACATGCTTGGTTTTAAGCCACATAAATTCTCACTTTTATGCTGGCACAGAGACACTCACTGTGGTTACTTGCACATTTGCAGGTCGGAGAGGACTCCCGTCATTCGGGACCACCAGTTTTGCCAAGACCGTCTAGCACGTTTAATACAGTCAGCAGAGCTCAGTACCAGGATGTGGTTCCAGTGGGTATGTCACCATAAAGCCTCTTCTCAGAGATGTTCTCTGTGACTGAGGGTGTCACATCAGTGTGCACTGCTGGGTTTTTCATTTGTTATGATTCTTCTGTCAGTCAGCATTTCCCCCTTGTTCAGTTGCAACCTTCAGGACTGAAAGTGTGCAGAACCATATAATTGATGTATTCTACCTTCCCAGCTTACTCTGTGTGCTGACAGGATGAGTTGAAGCCAGTGAGTCAGACTGGGGTCCTAATTGGACTCCATGCATTCCCAGTGATATTTTTTTTTTTTTTAGCTTCTGAGCATCTATTTTGGCAGGATTCCAGAAAGTGTTAATCAGTTTGGAATTATTCATTAGCTTAACTTCTGTTCTCAGTTACATACACACAAAGTTACTGACTTTTGTGCCACCACGTACAGAATTTAGCTTATTAAATCTAACAGCTGTCACATTGTGCTAAATCAAGATAAATTAATCCGATTGACTGGAACTGGCTCTTTGGACTGTGGCATGTTTACCTGAAAATCTCTGCCCATTTAAATCCTTCTCCTTGCCATAGCCATGGTGTGCATGCTCTGCAGGCTCAGCTGTTAGTGAGGATTTGATATGGGTGTTTCTAATGACTGTTAATGTCTGAGCACAGATTTCAGTGCGGTGGAAATCAAGGTCCCTGCAATTTTATTCTAGCAATAAATATTCTGGTTTGACCTTAGCTAAGAGTATGAGTGATAAAATATAATAGAAATTGCTAACAGAGTCCTAGTTGTTAGCAGTGGAAAGGATATGTCCCAATGAGATTTGGTTCATAATCAAGAAGTGTGTTTCTTAAATGACAGTAGAATTAGTAGCCTTATATAAAAAAGTATAAACACAATACTGATGAATTTAAAACTGTGAAAGTGAAGTCTGCTGTCATTATTGTTCAAAACTTAGAAGGAATTACATCCTTTGTTTTGGTATCTCCTTGCTTCAGCGTGATATTTCTGTTGATGTTTTCAGCTTACAATGACAAGATTGTTGCATTTTTGCGGCAGCCCAATATCTTTGAAATTCTACAAGAGCGTCAACCAGATCTTACCAGGAATCATTCACTCAGGTAAGAAAATTAGTGAAGTTAGCTATTCCCATTTCAATACGAAATGCTAATTACAATTAGGTACTTTCATTGAGATTAACAGTGGAACATAGCAGATTGTAGACTACTTGAACGTATCATAAGGCTGTGGGAAGAAGTTATTTACTATATTTCTGTGTAATGCTGTGTAATAAGGTTTAGGAGAGCAGAGGTAATGTGTTATTATCAAATAAAGGTACCTACAAGAAAATGTTTGGAACAGCTGGCATAAGAGATTTGCTGATGTCTTCAAAATGTGCCAAGACAGCTGGGTGGCATGGCAAATGTGCCCGTTCATTTGGGTATGTGTACAGCTGGGAACATGAGGCAGAATGGCATTTGGTTTTGTCCTTATCTTCTCAAAGCACATTTATAGAAAGGTTGTCCTGACCTAATGATGCTGGTGGTAATCTTACATCAATCAAAATTTTTGGTGTCTATCCAAAATTTACAAAATGGGCATCTGCAGGTTTTTGCATAGTCCAAGAATATCTGATGAAGGCTGATTGATATTGATTGTTGTATAGTTGTTATAACTCCATCAGAGTTGTCACTCTTGGAAATGGAATCCCTGAAAACTTGGATATTAGTGACCAGGGCTGAAATTAATGTGTCTCTTCTTCCTTGGACCCTGAATCTAAAAAATGCTAGTTTGCTGGTGACAGTCTGTCCTGTGCAGAGAGCTGCCAGTGCAGTGCTCTGTGTTCCAGATGCCTGGCATGGCAGCCAGCACTGATTTTCATTTTTTTCCATTTTCAGTGTTACTTACTGATCCCTTTTTCTCCGTGTCCTGCAAGTTCTCAAAATTCAAGAAGCAGTTTCCTAAAGTCTTGTGTAAGAAGTTTTGTGATGTGGCTTCTTTGTTAAAGATTTGTTTTACCCTCTAAAGAAATTTAGTTTGATTCTTTTGTTGAAAGTGCTGTGCATGAAGTGATGTGTTCCAGAAATTCACATTGCAGCTTGAACTGTGTGCAGCTGCCAGCAGCTGTATTACAATGCTGATTGCATGGAGCCTTTTGGACCTTCTTGTCACCATTAGTTATAGGATGGTGGGATAGACAAACCTCTGAGCTGAGCCAGTGCTGCTGTTCTTATGGGGAGTTCTTTACTTTTCTTCTTGTTTGGGGGTTTTCTCCTTTGGATTTGGGACAGGTTTTTACCACATGGGTTTCTTTTTGTTTTCTTTTCCTCCAGAAGAGTAAAGCCAAATTAGAATTTATGTCTTCTGTACCATCATATGCCTTGTACTGATGAAAGAAAATAAGAGGGATGTACTTGTATTTCAGAATGCAGGAAAAATCTCTGCAGAGAAAAAGAACAGGAATCAAGCAAGGAGTTATGTTAAATATAGATCCTAAAATTCTCTGTGTTACCACACTCAAAATTTAGGATGCATGGATTCTACAACAGTGAGCACACTGGGTCTAGGAGGAAGGATGTGTACTTGGCAGAGAGAGGGGAGAAATACAGGATTTTTTTGGAAGATACCTTAAATGCAGTGTGGTACGAAACCCACACTTTTAAATTAAATCACAAGTATGCATTGTAATGTATGGCTTGCATTTGTACAAAGGTTCAGAAGAGACAGTACCTCTTTAAACAGTTCACTTTCACAATAGAAATGTCCTCCCGCAGGGCTCTGCCTCCTACTTGGAATTCAGAGACATGGCTAGTGTGAACATGAAGGATCGAGTTCTCTTTTTTTTATTTTTATTTTTTTTCCTGGTCGGATGACTGTACTACCTGCAACAGCATGAGCATTGAAGAGATGAGAGCAACAGGAGAATTGTTCCTCAGAACAAGTTAGCTTTTTGGCTGTAATATTTTACTGCTCGCATGGACATCGTGTGGCAGGGAAAAAAAAATAGGGAAAAGCATAATCCAGAGGTTTCTGATGTACACTGTACTTTTTCTGGTTGCTGTGGTACACACTGATGCCTTATTTGCAAAAGGTATTTTGGAAGGTTTTTTTTTTGCTTGTGCAGGGAGAAGATCCAGTTCATCCGGACAGAGGGAACACCTGGGTTGGTGCGTTTATCCAGCGATGCAGACCTTGTCATGTTACTCAGGTAGGCACCGGTGCTTATGATGCATGTATGGAATTTGCCCTGGCAGCTGCTGAGGAGCCTTTCAATGAGCAGTGAGTGCTGATGTAGTGACCCAGTCATTTCCCCTTCAGTCCTTGGAGTTGCAGCTGGGAGAGCTACAGCTCAAGGGTCAGATTTTATTTACATCATATTCAGTTTCTTGATGGTATTTGGAGGTCACACTTTTTCATAGGAGTGATGGAACGTGATATCCTGTCTGAGAAAAGGCAAGTGCAAGAGTACTGTGCTTGTGATTTATATGGGTTTGCCCAGACTACCTTTTATTGTCCTGTTGCATCCAGCTCTGCTTAGATAGCTGGTACAGTTTAGACCTCTTTTCAAGGGTGTGCTTTCTACTACTTTTAGAATGCATCTGTTTAGTTCTGTGTTTTGGGAAATCCCTATTTGTAAAGGTCTATGCTTGAGACATGTTTTTATTACTTAATATCTTGCTTGCCTCTTCACTGTGCTGTCAAGAATTGTCCCCTTTAATAAAGGAAATACTGTTACAGATGTCACAAAATGGGAAGCTGCTTCTTTACTGTTTTTCATTTAAGCTGCTAACTCAAAAAATCAGGCAGATTTTTTGCTAGAACTAAACCCTTATATGTTGATGTATTCTCATCCATTCCATCATGAAATTCACAGGTACCTTTAAAATTGAATCTAGTAAAATAGGATTGTTATTAGTAGTTGTATTTTGAGGTCAGGTTGCGTAATGACAATCCTTCCTGGTAGCTAAATCTCCAATTTAATTACAGCTATAAAAAAATCTCATTTTAAAAACATGCTTGAGCTTTTTAAAAACACAACTATTGTTTCTCAAAAAACTTTTAAGATTTTTATTTTTTATGTAACTTGGAGGAAAACTACACATGGTCTTGAATGTAAAAAGAACTGCTAGAACACACCCATTAAAAAAAAGAAAAAAATTAATGCAAAAAAAATTTCTAGGTATTTGTTTGGTGAACAGACTTAGTAAGAAACATCTTTTATTTGAACATTTTTTTCATTAGTTGAGTTGGATAGTAAAAGGTGGGCTTGCAATTCCTTCTATAGCTCAATTTTTGAAAACATTTTTTACATGTTATCTCAGCAGTTTATTCTTATCTGTGTTGTGCATAACATTCAATATACCCTTTGATACCAGATCCATTCTGATATTAGATATTCTGTGCCTTTTTGGATTTGCTTGTGTCAAATTTGGGAAAAGACTGAAATTTTAATATAAATACACAGACTCTCTGTACACAGATGCAGTGATTAGGCTGCAAATTGTATATCTTTTTCTTGTAAAAAGTTGCGTAGCAATAACAGGTGAGGTATGAAATAACTCAACTTGAGCAGGCTAGATGTGCTACCTGTTTCAGCAACAGTGTTAGATTTAAGATAAAATGAAGAAATAACTTATGCTAACAAGCTTGCCATTCAATATGCTTAACAAGTTCAGATGTGATTCTTAATCCTGGGGGTTTACAATGTTTGTTTCTGTTCCTGCTCCTTGTGCAGTATTGAGGATATTTTTCCAGGATAGTGCAACTAAGATTATTGACCCCTTAGTCAACAACAACAGAGGGGGTCCCACAAATTGTAAAGGCTGATTAACTATATTTTAACCTTGAAAACAAATACCCTGTTATGTATAACAGTGTCCCACAAAAGTAGCAATTATTGCTTTCCAGTACATTCAAGATCTGATTGAGGGAATGGCAATAAAATATTCTGTAGCACTCTTAAGTGTGCATGGTGGAAATAGGTGAGTGAATACCAAAGAAAGCAGGTTATTAACTAGGGATTTATTCCTAAAAAGGGAAAACTACCATTTATTCAAATGAACATATTGTTTCTTATTTGCTCCTTTTTACCAGCTTGTTTGAGGAGGAGATAATGTCATATGTGCCGCCACATGCCTTACTTCATCCTAGTTATTGCCAGTCCCCAAGAGGCTCGCCGGTGTCTTCGCCTCAGAACTCTCCAGGTAAGTTGCTCAGGCAAGGCTTCTGCAGGGGCTCTGTGAACACATTTCTCATCCTAATAAGACCAGTTCCAGCTCAGTAAAATCAGTAGCATGCTCTTGCTGCTTTCCCAGAAGTTGGAGAACAAAAACAATAGAAAATTTGTTTTACTATAACTTTTTATTTCCTTTAGAAATTGAAATTCCTGTGCAATGCCTTTCACCTCTCTGAAGATCCAAGTTCTGTTGCTCCAGCAACAACAAAGATTTAGTCTTATTTTTGAGCAAAGTCAACAAGTATGATTGCATTTGACTGTCAAACTTGAACCTTTGCCTTGGGCTCACAGGACACTTTGCTGGGGGTATTACAACTTCAGTGGTTATTTTGTTCTGACTTGTAAAACGTGCAAACTTGGGTTTGACTGATGCGAAACAACTAAGTGACTGCTCATGCCAGTATCGTGGTGCCTGGAGAATTAAAAACATGGATCTAATAACTGTGCATTAAAATGGTGGTGTTAGTGAGGCTGTGGGGCAATGAGTAACCATTTTATGTGAAGCCAGACTGTTATTAGTACATTAGCTCAAAAGATAGCATATTGCAGCTGTCTGAAAATTCATGTCAGAATGGAATAAAATTGATATTTGAGATATTAACTAAGTTGCAGATCAGAATTAAATTATTGCAAATGTGACAAGTTCCATTTGAAGGCTAAGAAGAGCAATTTCAAGTTTATAGGTGTTGCTATTCTTAGTTTTCTCAAGATGATAATTGGCAAGTAAAATCGGAAGTTGCTTAAGGGGATTTCTACAAATTTGAGAACAGAAGTATAGATAAATAGAGAACATTTGGGATGTAAGCAACTCTGGATAGTTCCAGACAATAAGAAATTTTTATCAGAAAAAGTACTGTGATTTTTATGGGCATTTCCCAGTCCACAATAATAAAAAGCTTTGCCTTTTCAAGAAACAAGATGAAATGCATTCATAAACATGTCCTGAGTGGTAGCTTTTCCTGCTGCTGGACGTAGGACCTTTGTAGAAGGTTTGAAGAAAATATCCAAAGACCTTAATGATCCTACGGCATTCTGCAAAGCAGTGAAATATAATATTCACATGTACTGATATTTTCAGTACATATCAGTTATATCAGATATAACTGTTTTACTGAGAAGAAAGGAAGAATGAAATCTGCATGTATGCATCTTATTTTCAACTGCAAACCTGGCAGTCTTTTATGAGTAAAACCAATTTTGACTTCCAGAGTTATGATTTCTTCATTACTGGTACATGCTCCAAAGCATGTTGGGCAGGGCTTCATTCCAACCAAGTAATTTCAAAATACATTCAGTCTTTAACATGTGATATTCTCATGTACTCAAAGCAGCAGCAGATAGTAAAGGATGAACAGTGATGGTTTTAGTTTCATTCTCCTTAAATTTGTAATCTCTATTCTCATTCATAGAAAAATATAGAGAGACCATTGAATTTCCCTGTCAGTCCGCAAGTATGTACGTTTGTGTTGGCGTACAAATGACTTTTTTGATGAGAAGTTGTAAATAGCCTGTTTTCTATAGAGGCTCTGTTTTTTCTCGTCAGCTAAACTGGCTGTGCTGTGCTGCACTGCACGAGGTTGCGTGTTAAGGATCCATTGTTCAGATCAGTCACAATCACTTGTACTTGCTCTTTTGGGAAAGATGAATAGTCATGAAGCTACTCTTTATATCTGCTTTAGAATATAACCTCTTTGAAAATCAAATATGATTATCACATCACTGGTGTTTTTTAGCTCTTCCATTAACATCTTTTGTTCCCAAGGCGGAAGTAATCACTGTAATTGCCCAGGAATTTCTTGGCATATGCATCTGATTTGCAGTGAGGACTTGTCATGTGCTGACAGAATATTATGATGCTGATTTCTGAACCATGAAGTAATGTGCTATCAGATTAATTTTTTGTGGTATCCTTCAAAAAACACCTTCCTTCAGGGGTTTAGATTGAAGTATATTATTGTTGCCTTTTTTTTTTCTTTGTGACTACATTTTTGTACCTGCTTTGACCCAAAGGAAAATAAACAAAGGAGGGGGAAAGGCCAGTAATTAAAAGGCTGTTTACAGTTTCAAGTTTCTGTTTTCAGGAGAATTCAGCTGAGTGTACCATTAGAAGCCCTTCGTGCTGTCAGTAAAAGAGGAAAACCACTATAGGTGAATTAATGACCATGATTTGTTTTTACAGAGGGGTCCTTCGTGTTCCTGTTGGAGCCTTGTGGACTCCCTGATACTTTCTATTCCTCCCACACATCACTCTGAAGCCTGGAACAAGGGCTAAGTGTCTTTCTAGTCAGACAGGTCTTTCAAAGACCTGTTACATGGCATTCAGTGTTAATAGTGATCTCACTTGTGCTCTCTCTGATCTCTGCACAGAGACAGACCCTACAGCTTCTTCCAGCAGCCACTTCCGCAGGATGTGCTGTTGCCTTTTCCGTCAGACCCGTGTGCTTTGTGGCTGAGCGAGCTGCTCTCTGCCCACAGGCTGAACGCATACGTGTTCTCTCTCTTTTATAACCTGAAACATTGCACTCTCATGCCTTCACCCATAGTAGCAATAAAAGTTTCTGCTTTGGCTTAGTTTCATGCCAGGAGCCAAAAGCCAACTCACATAGGGAACTGACTGAACCATTTAAAAGACAGAACTCTACCTATAAATGCTTCTGAGCTGTTCATTTGTGCTTTCAGTGCATTATGGGCGTGTTAGCTGACCACTGGTTGCAGATAAGTAGTTAGCAACTTCTGTATACTGTAGGGCATGAAAAATTTTAAGTGTCCTCTGAATTTTTTTGTGGAGGATGTCTACACATCTATGCAGGGAAGAAATTTAACTGCCTCTTTGGCACACTGTCTTGCAGTCAAATCGGTGGAAGTAATTTACCCAGGGAGGCAGTAGAAGGTCTAATGATAGTTATATTCAGGATAGAACAGACTAAACACCTAATTTGTATATACCAGACTTGTACATGCAGTTCTGGGCTATGCCATTTTTTTGGCATAGAGATCTCAGCTATCCCCGCTTTTAAGAAACTGATCCTCAAAAAACAGTCTTTCAGAATTAAATTCATTTATATGACCATCATATATGTTTCTGCAACCACACGTGAGAAGTTCCACAAACTTAAATTTGGTAGTCTTTCCGTTCTTTCAATATTTTTCTTTTTTGTACTTCCCCAGGCAAAACCTTATACTAGGGAATTTCTAAATGTTTTCCTTCATCTTGATGTACTAAACAGGGGCACAGCAGAGTCCAGTCTGTTTATGTTTCATTTACAAGTTGTTGTTTCCCTGATAATATTAAAATCAGAACAGAGCACAACATTTATTGCATGAACTATTATAAAGGTTAGATATAAAGTGTACTTGAAAAACAAAAAGTAAAGTCTTTCTAGTTGATAGTGCTGTTTTTTTAATCCATCTTTTGCATTGACCTGGATTTGCTCTTTTAAGATTGACTTTTGAAAGATGATACTATTAGAAATGAGCAACCAAAAGTCTTGGATGCAGAGCAGATTTGAAGATATGCAGCTTTTTCTCTTTATAAAGGTGACTAAACCAAACACATACTATGCCTTTTGCTATTAAGGAGTCTTTTCAGTAGCAGATGGGCCATTGATCAGTCCATGTCACTACTGCTCATTCTTTGCTTATTGCTTCATGCAGGTACCCAGCGTGCCAATGCCCGAGCTCCAGCTCCGTACAAAAGAGATTTTGAAGCCAAGCTGAGGAACTTTTACAGGAAGTTGGAGACTAAAGGATATGGACAAGGTCCAGGGAAACTGAAGTACGTTGAAGCATCTCATGAAACTGGATTTGCTTCTCAGGCAGCTTGCCTTGCCCTGCACATCTACGAGCTTCTTCCCATTAGATGGAATGCAGATGTTTTGGTTACCCAGGCACTTCTGGAAATATGAAGCCTGTAATAAAAGACTTAATACCAGCATGTGATTCATAGCAGAGGATACAGCAAGTTCTGAGCACTTCTGTGTTTCCTCCAACTATATTTTTGTACAAACAATATTACCAATACAGTGCCAAAAAGAGCTTTGGGCAGAGGCATGCAGAACAGGAGGCATCTGAATTCTTCCATTATAGCAACTGCTATGATACAAACAGTTATATTTTCTCATGTATTTTTCCACTGAAAAACCTAGACAGGCTATTTTGTGCATCCTTGCCTGTATTGATACCAAAATCCTCTTTAGTAAAGAGGATTCATACAGTTAAATGTTATTAAATTCTAAGGATTGCCTTAAAAAACTGCTGATATTTTTATTTTAGCACTCTGAATGCTAGAGTGCTTGGAGTGAGGTCTTCCCTCCTCCGTTTATTTGGTAATCATGTGATTACATATGGTTATGTTGAGGATTGTCCTCACAAGATACTTTCATAATTTTCTACATTACCAAGCCTTGTGCCAGCCAGCAAACTCTTGTAGTTGGATACTCTCATAGTAGCCATGAGGCACTAGAACTTTTTTTTAACCATTTCTTCTTTAACTATTATAAGAAGAGGGTAGGCTTTTGGGTTTTTTTGTTGTTTTTTTTTTTTTTTTTTTTTTTTATTTCCCCCAGACAGTCCCTTCTCACACTTTGTAGAAATTTGAGCAAAGCTCAGACTTCAATTATGTAAGCTTGTTAAAAGTTTTCCATAGCTGAACTGGGAGTAAAATGGTATTGTTTAGACAGTCTTGAGAGGCAGGGGTTAGACAGTGTCTGCCTATAATATAATGAAATCATAAACACTTAAACCCTTATCTATGAAAGTTTTGTCATGAACACTTGGGCAAATAACTGGTAGAAGAGGATGGCATTTGCTCCCTGTAACATCTGTTACATTTCTTAGACCTCTTATTCCAGTCCTTTTTTTTTCCCCTGACCTATTTGCCATCACACTGTAGATTTTTAAGCAGAACAACAGCTTGATTTTTGAACAGAAGTTTTCCCTGGGTTCCTTTCCCAGGCATACCACACTGACCTGTGCAAACCAGGGCCCCAGCACAACTTGCTTGCTGCCTTGGTCCTCCTGTTGCTCACATACCTGGCCAGTTCCTGGGCTCTCCACATCTGTGTCCTCAGCAGGATGGCACAGTGCAGTCATTGACCTCTGCACGAGGCCAGCAAGGGTGCAGGAGGCTGTGTGGTGGGTTCAGCTGCCTTTCTGCAGGCAGCAGCAGCTCCCAGCTTGGCTCTGACAGAGCAGTATTTGAATATAAAGCAAACTAAGTTTCAGGAAACTAATTAAACACATTCTCTTGGCAGAAGATAAAATGTTTAAGCAAGGAAGATTCTCTCACCTCTTTATTTTAGATCTTATGACAGTTCCTCACTTTCACGATTTTTCCTTTAGAAGGTACATTGTGTTTTCACACCTGGTGGTTCAGTGTGGTTTTGTACAAATAACTGCCATTCCTTCTAGACAGGATAATATAGGGGTATGTGGTTCTGGAGTTACCACACAGTGACTTTCCATGGTTTTATATTTTTCCTTGTTAAGAAATTGATTTTTACATAAAAGATTAGATTCTTGCTGCTTACAGTAAAACTGACTTAGGGACCCAACTTTACAAAAGTATTTCAGACCTAATGAAAATGCCTGCTTCAGGACCTTTCCCCTTAAGACTTTAATGTAAGGAAGAACCAGAGTAGACAAAACAAAACTACACTTCTTTGTACAAGAGATATTTTATAGAAATATAAAGTAGAGCATTGAAGGAGATAGACTAACAGACAGAAACTTCAGATCTGGATAAAATTATCCAGCAAAAATGTGTATCTCTATAAAGTTCCCCTGTTACTACCTTGCAGTGTAAATAGATATTTCCAACTGTGGTTCATGTTGACAAATTGCTGTTTCAAAATAATTTTGCTCTTCAGATTAATCATCCGGAGAGATCACTTGCTAGAAGATGCCTTTAACCAGATCATGGGCTACTCAAGAAAAGACCTGCAGAGAAATAAACTCTATGTCACGTTTGTTGGGGAAGAAGGGTGAGTAGAACAGGGAAGTGTAAATGTGATCTCAGTGTCTTGCAAATGCTGTTTCACCAAACTTGTCTAGAGTGAAAAGAGGAAGGGCTGCAGTCAGGAAATGCCACATACATAAGCCTAGAATATACAGCTGTTCAAGATGACTTTTGAAGCATTTTGAAATGTAACATATCCTGCCTTTGCAGAAGTAATGCATGTGTTTGTGTGAATTTTCACAATACCTGGTGTGTGTTTCAGAATGTTGCTGGGAAAGCAAAGAAAAAAACCAAACAGCTTTCCTGTTTTATGTGTTTTCTGTCAGTGCTGTTGTATCTCCAGTGCTTATTACCAGACAGCTGCCATTTGTTGGAGGGAGAGTGCTTCACCAGCAGGTTTGAGGCTCAATCCTTAATTCAGCTCCTGTCTTTGAGGCATTGGGAGCTGAAAGCCCTCCGTGCTCCAAGAGGTGGATCACTGCCTCTCCGGGCCAGGGCCTCCATCACAAATAAAAGCAACTGGGCTGTTGCCAATTGTCAGTTAAACACAAATATTCCTGACATTTCAAAGTCACTTCAGAGAACGCTCAGTCTGTGTCTAATGAAAGTCTGAAGGTTGAGCGAAGAGCATTGCAAAGCCAGATGTGGTTAGATTTTTCTTTGCAGGTGAAACTGAAACAAAGTACCATTTGCTGATTTTGTCTCTTGATTTGTGCCCCCTTTGTCAGATCTTAAAGCCTACTTGCCTTTGGCACAAGTATTGTTATTGATGTATTTCCTGAATATGTAAATACATTCAAAATTTTATTCTTTGATATTTAGAAAACTGCAGCACAGCTCTTGGAATGTGTGTTATTGCCATGCAGTGTGTGAGTCTTTAAAATTCTAAGTCATAATAGAAATATCTCTTACAAGATAAGATAAAATTAATCTGTCTTTGAAAACCCCTAAATCCTGTTTGTTTAAAGCTCAATCTGAAACACTTAGTGTTAATAAGGACCCAGTGAAGCCTTAAAATAAAGAATGTTGACAGCTGAGAGCCAAGTGTGGACTTGTTCATATAAATATGTCACCATGCTGTCTGAGGAAAAACTCAGAACTGGAATGACAAGGCTGGTGCAGAATGAGATTACACTGTATTGACCCAGTAGGGTGGAGATGCAGGAACGAGGACTGTTTCACACAGCCCCTACTAACCTTCACTTTCATAGCTACAATCTCAACTCACATTTAAAACTTAAGGGGAAACATGAGATAGAGATTGATCCAAATAGACTGTCTCCTTTCATCAGATGTCAGGCTTTTGCATTTCACCGCTCAGCAACATGAAGATTGACCTCAAAATGGGGGTGACACATCCTGTCCCCATTATATCCAGCTTTACACAAGACTCTAGTCTTAATGGAAAAGAATCAAGAGCAAAGTCAAATTAAAATGATGTCAGTTCTCTATTTACAAATCTGTTTTGAATGAAGAAAGGATGTGTGCAAACAGTATTGTTTCATCAGAGATGGTGCAAGGATATGTATCACATCAAACTATTCATTTGGGTAGGTGTGGAAAGACAGGTCAGGGTGGAGGAGAGGAGGAATACTGAAAGTTAATTGCTTCCTATTTACTCCTCCTTTTTTAAGATTTTAAGTAGGAGGTTGCTTTGCATTTCTTTTCCTCTCAGTAAGGAGATGCAAGTCGTAAAGTAATGGGTAGTGAAATCCTCACAAATTGCAACATTTTAGTAATCATTGATTTATTAGTGTATAAATTAGTAAGTGGGGCAGCTCAGACATAGTTACTGCTGTTCATGTGATTTCTATCATAAGTCTCATAATGTTTGTTATCTTCCTTGAACCTTCAGTTTCTACAGTCATACAATTGTGATGTTAGTTTAATGGGTTTTATACACTCATACTTCATGGGAGGATACATTAAGAAAATTCTGATAGAAAGAATATGGTTCCTTAAAGTTGTTTTCCCTAAGTTCTACGAACTTTTAGCAGAAGCTGCTTTGCATTTAAGAGTGGTAAATCTGAAGTATTATGGTGCTTCCTAGGAGACATGAGTCATGTTGCCAACAACATATTGCTCTACTCCTGAATATCCAAATGCCCCACAGTTGCAGCTGTTGTGTGGTTGCATACCTCTTTTATGAAGTTTTCTCACCCTTGTGCCAAGCCTTTAATTGTAGGATAAATCTGACTGGCAGTGCAGGACTCTCCTGATTGATTTATTTAACATGACTCACAGTAACTCTGCATACAAAGGGAGCTGTGTGAAATGGCTGGTAGTCAAGCATGCAGTTTCCTTTCCATCTTAAGACTTCATAGCGAGTCTGACTATCCCAGAAGTTTGGAAGGGTCTTCCAGATGACCCTTTACCTTGATCCTGGTATTTGTGCCAAGATTAAGATTCAACAGTTGTCCATGGTATCAAACCACTTTTGGTTGGGTTTTTTTTTCCTGTAATTTGAGGATGGAATCTACCCTTCTTGCCAGGGTAAGGATCTGTTTCAGCACTTCATTGCTGAAGCTTAACAGAAGTGTAGTGGTTCCAAATAACTGAAAGGAAAATGTTTTTCATTCAGCTGAGGGTTTGTCCTCAGCTTGATAATGGTACCTGGCCTTTACTTTCTTGACGACTTCATCCTCAAAAACAACTCTCAGTTATGGTTGTCGTCTGTAGAAGTCCAAAACATTAGTAGAAGAAGTTCTGTGTGAAAACTGCCCTTCTCTGTGATACTTCTGTCTGTGGGTTGTCTTGGAACTAAAGCAAAGCCTTCTTAAGAGTCAAGTATGAAATCTTCTATCTATAGAAGATATATCTTTATATCTGTTTGTTAGGATTATAATAAGCTCTGTTCTCCACTGGAAAATCCCTCGTTTTCTGTTTTCCAAGTCTAATAGAGCATTAACTTTATACTTAACTCATTTCACTGGTGACCTGTACCATAATGTCAAAATTCAGTCTCAGTGTGTTGTCAGCAGTGAGTTTGTTTATCATTCAGGAAGAAGGGGTTATTTAGATTCATTAGTACTGGAATCTTGAAGTAGGAAAAAAAAAAGAAAACAAAAAAAAGGAAGTGCACCCTCCAAAAGACATTTAAATTCACTCAAGTTTGGAGGACAGACAAGAAAATTTAGACCAAGAAATATAAATCACTCAAATGATCTCATATTATATTGCTAGGGAAAACAGAAATATTATCCCCCAAATTTTCCTATTGTTGCAAGTCTGCAAAGACAAAATATGACTTGTTTATTTTCATTCTTAATTTGTCAGATGCAGATAGAGCTAATGTTGGCTCTTTTCATGTTTTTCCTCCCTCCCCCATGCCTGGCTGCCCCCAGTTATTTGGTTATATTCCTGTGGCAAAGAGGCCATTACAGCTGGAGCCAAAATTTTTTCTGAGAGCAACCCACATGGAGCACTTCATTCCAATCCTCCAAGCCATTCCATTTCAGAATAGTCCCTCGAGAGTTTCACATACTTTGGCATTAAGCAATCTGCAGGATAAGGGTTCTGGTCAAAATCTTACGAAATTTTAATCAAAATATAGTGTAAGAAATGTAGATTCAAAAAAATGTTTCTTGATAGTAATGTCAGTTTTCTCTTTAAAGGTTGGACTACAGTGGACCATCAAGAGAGTTTTTTTTCCTGGTGTCCAGAGAGCTCTTCAATCCGTATTATGGTTTGTTTGAATATTCAGCCAACGATACCTATACAGTACAAATAAGTCCCATGTCTGCTTTTGTAGACAATCACCATGAGTGGTAAGAATTATTTGTCTTTTTGTTTTTCAGGTACCTTTTCTGTTATTCCCACTTGTAGACAGCTGCTCAAATCTGCTCAGACGTGTAACACAGAATCTGATCCTTTTAACCAGCAGCAAAATAATTGCATTTCTTTAGACTTTACCGAATTTGGTTTCTCTTGTGGTTTTAAATGATCTTATTTCTCACAAAGTCAGCAAAATTCTGATTTGGAACATGTACCGTGGGATTGTCTCACAACACAACTCTGCATTTCTTATACATTAGCAGTCATTTCATGAAGGCAATATTAAACTCTTGGGCATTAAAAGAAAAATTAAAAATAATGACACATTGACTTTTTGTCAGCTAAGGAGATTAAGGGAGATTTCAATCAGGTGTTACTGTATGTAGTTTTTATGAATCTTCCTAAAGCGTACAGAGGTCTCCTCAGTGGAAAAACCCCAACATATCTATTGGAAGGAAATCTATGGTGGTATCTCAGTTGGGGGCAGGGGGAAGCTGCTGATCACGCAGCTTTTAAGCAAGTCTGTACGTACACACATGCTTCTAAAATAGTTATCAAGGATTTTGACATAATCCCATTTTCACAGTTATAAGCCAGTTTAAATCACCCTCAGTTGATTTAAGCCATGGCATCACCATAAATCTGTAAAGCTGTGCTGTGACTATTAACAGAGAATTCTGCTGTGTAAGTAGTTGGATTACAGTAATAGTGAAATGACAGCTCCTCATCTGTGTAGGACAGATATGTACTGAGTTCTTATTTATTGAAAACCAGTTATGAAGAATGAATATCAGAGGGGAATCTCATTGCTAATTTTAAAAATTAATAGAAAATTAAGTGGTTGGCAGCCTCCAGTTCAATTAGTTAAGCAGCCTGCCTGTTGAACTCCAATACTTCAACAGTAAATGGCATATGCTGTTTTGGAAAGGCAGAACAGCCTGGCAGAAAGGTGAGAGAAAACCCTTATGTGCTATGTAGCTTCTGCCAAATTTTTGTCTTCATTCCTGGCTTCTGCAGTGCTGGAACAGAGACCTTGGGGGTAGAGGAGGCATGACCCCTCTCTCTTTCTGGGAGTGCTGGTGCCAGTGACAACACTGGTCTTGTACAGCCTCAGGGGGAATTCAGAAAATGCAGCTCTGACAAGCAGTTATGCATGGAAGGAGAAGGCTCTGCATGTCACATCCTCATCTTGCAAACATTGTACAACCAGGTATCATAAAGCCCTAGCTTTTCCAAGAAAAATGTTGTAAATGGTGCATAAACAGAAAGTTCAGGAAACATTTTCTTTGAAAACAAACACTAGACTTTAATCTAGTTCCGGAGTTGTGGAGGAGTTTTCACAATGGATCTTGATTCTCATGGGAGTATTTGCAAAGACCCTACTGTTTCAAGGTTGCTGCCATCTGATCTCAACTCTGGCAAGCTTCCTCCTTACACACCCAACAAAATGAAGATAATAGGGGAAGAAAGCAAGAGGCAGGAGAAGGAGATTTAGATCCCACTGACATAAGGCTGGAGAGCACTGTGATACATCAAAAAGTTTTCAGACACTGTTTGTGAAAATATATATAGAATTCTTTAACCACCAGTCAGAAGAGGGAGCAAGGAGCCACTCTGTCAGGCAGAGAGAACTGTCAGGTGGGGGAAGGGTAGAAAAACCTTTGGCCTCCCAGTAACATGGTTATCATTTTGGAAGATAATGCATTTATAAAAGGGCTAGTCTAGCAGAGGTTTGATTAGGTTAATATGGATTTGACAGTTCTGAGCAGTTGCAACTTAGCTATCTGAGGGATTTTCCACACCCTGCAGACTTGTGTTTTTTGTTGGTTGTTTTTTTTTATGTACCTTACTGAGAATGTCAAAGGAACACAAGAAATAAACAAAAATGCCACAATTTAGACATGGCTGTCTGATTTAATAATGTTGTTTGGAAATACATGTAAGTTTTGATGACAGAGCAGTGTACCAGCCACAGAGTTTCAATATAACGATTATAACTCTTTCTCTTCCAGGTTCAGGTTTAGTGGTCGGATTCTTGGTCTTGCTCTGATACATCAGTATTTGCTGGATGCCTTTTTTACAAGACCTTTTTATAAAGCCCTCCTCCGAATGTGAGTAGAATTATATTGTCTTCTCTTTTCTTTGGTTTCTTCCACATGAGCGATGCCATTCTGTATCATGTTTTACTGACAAAGAAGGAGGACCATTATTTCTAATTTAATAATTTTATTCCAATCCAGGACTTTTTTGAAAAATTTACTTGTTTCCACTACCTCAAGAATGTTGTTTCTGATCACTGTGAGAACCTCATGTTTTGTTTTAGCCCTGTTGTCAGCTTTCTTCTACAAAACCTTAGATTTGCAGATATATAATGAAATGCTGTAGGCTTATTCCAGGTATTAATAAAGTTCTTATTCTTTTGTGTAATGACTCACAGGATAGGATATGAATCACTTCATAACTTAGACTACACAATCCATTCTCAGAAGTGGACTGATTGTTGGCAGTCTCCATTTTGAGTAGCTGTACTTTGATATACTTCAGACTTGTTTTTCAGAACTGCTACTCCTGTTCTGGCTGAAACAGTGAGAGCTGCACTTGCTCAGCATGTCTGGAATTTAAGACCTAATGAACTTAAGGTGGCTTCACTTTTGTCCTCCATTTGAAAGGTGGTTTTGAGAAGTCTGGAAGCATTTTTTTTTCTATGAAACGCCACGTATTCCACTAGTGTGGACTAATGCATCTGTTCTTATTGCACATATATTTTAAAAATACCTAAATGCTAACAGCAGCATTTTAGTAAGAATGAGGACTTACCCCAGGTGGACTTTGCACTAGTATTGTGTGACTGCCAAATTAAATTACTTGTTTAACTTGGTGTTTCTCTAAACAGTAAATTTAAAAATGAGGGGCAACCACCTCTGTACACAGCCTAATTCATGCAACTTTCCCACCTAAGCTCTGCACCTTTGCTTTTCTCAGAACTGATGAGCCATCCAGACTACCTGACCAGATGGGACATGGTGCCCAATCCATCAGCTTTGATGTAGTGGCTGTTACTGCAGGATGTAACTCAAACTACACTTGAGCATCCAACTACAAGTACAGGGCTTATTTCTGGCTTTATACTGACCCAAGAATAGAAACAGGCAAATAACCCTGCAGCTGAAAAGCTCCTTACTTAATGAATAGCCCCAGTGTCCTGTTTCACAAAACAGGATTTAAGGAGTTAAGAAGGATGGCAGAAATCGCCACCACAGTATTAAATATTACTAACAGATGACATGTTCAAAGCTTGGAGTAGTAACTGTTAAAGACAGCAAGGGGCAGTTGGCTTACAGATTGGATTTGTAAAAGAAGGACCAGGGAAGGGAAAAAGGTAAAAAGATATTTCTGTGGCAGGCAGAGTATCTGAACAGACTTCTTTGCGTGATGAAGAGCTGAGAGATATGGCAGTATAGCCACATAAGCTAAAAGGATACTAGTTGCTTGTTAAAAAAAATCTTACAATTTCTTTTATTATTTGAATTATGTCTCTTCAATCTACATATTTTTATAATTCCTAAATATTCTTCATAGAAAACCTGGGACAGACTCACCGTAAGCTTAAGCAGCAGTGTGTCTTCAAATTAAAATCTGGAGTTTTGTATATTTACAAAATCATTTTGTGTTATATAGTAACTGCTGTTACTAGGCAAATAAACAGAGATTTGAAGTACTGTCATCTTTATTGACTTTTCTCTTGGCTCCCATTCACAGTCTGTTTTTCAGGACTGTCCTATTTGAGTTTAGTTACTGAGCACATGCTACTGCCATCATCTGTATTTGTGTGTTTTCTTCATCTTAGACTCTGTGACCTGAGTGACCTGGAATATCTCGATGAGGAGTTTCACCAGAGTTTGCAGTGGATGAAAGACAATGATATACACGATATCCTAGATCTTACATTTACTGTAAATGAAGAGGTTTTTGGACAGGTGTGCAAGATTAATTTCCTTGGTGTATTTTGCTGCTGGATAAACATTTATTTGGATAGAAGAATAATTGTCCCTCCATGCTGATTTGAACTTGTTTTTATAAAATTCCAGTTGGTGAAACCTATGTTGAAGTCTAAAGAGGAATTATTATTTGTAACCGGTCAAACGTGTTTTTCTGGTTAAGGAGATTTTCTGGAGAGTATCTGAAATATCAGACTTTAGGATTGCTTTGCTAGAAGTAGTTTACCTGAACTGAATTGCAGCAAAGTTGCCATTCAAAGGTATTACAACACCTTTAGAAGACTTCACTACTTTAGTTACTGTAAAGATTGTTTCTGTTTTTCAACTTATTAATTATGAAGGTTCCTAAGACCAAATAGGATTTAAAATATTATTTTAAAAAAGATTTTTTCCTATGTTCCCCTATTTCATATATTCCAGTTTGCTAAAGTCAGGTTTGGTTAGTGATTTTGAGGAATTACTTCAGCTTAAAATTTTAAAATATTACAATTCCTTCTTTTGTCTTCATATAACTGTGTTGTCACTTGGTCATTTTTTTTCCTAAGATCACAGAACGGGAACTAAAACCAGGAGGTGCCAACATCCCAGTCACTGAAAAGAACAAGAAAGAATACATAGAAAGAATGGTGAAATGGAGAATTGAGAGAGGAGTTGTACAACAAACAGAAAGTCTAGTTCGTGGTTTCTATGAGGTAAAAAGCTCCCATATGAATTTACTTTCTTTCTCCTTCCAAAATATTTTTCTCTTCACATACATTTCCAAAATTCAGAGTCCCAAATATAATCAGAAGTGTCCTTACAGATACTGGAAGGGAGGAGGGGGTTAAGAAAAAATTCTAATTGGCATAAACACTGTGGTTATGTGTCTTCTTTACACTGGAAAATACTACTGATCACTACTGGTATGATTAGCAGACAATTTTTGCTGAAGTGACTCATTTCGTCATTGGGTCCCTGAGGGTTTTGTGTGCATGCCGTACTCAGTATAACACAGTTGGCAAAATGTATTTCAAGGTATTTCCCTCTTACCTGTTTTAACCCAGACAATTAAAGTGAATGTCATGAACTTAATTTGTCCTGAAATAATTCAGTATTATTTGCCAATAAAATTTCCTTCCAGTCACCATGATCCTCTAATGCAACTAAATGGAACTGCACTGTAAGAAAAAGAAGTCCACTTATTTGCCCTTAAAAAGACAAAAACTGAATTCTATTCATTTGTGACAGAAATGATCCCTGGTAAATATCTTAGTAGCAGACTTTATGGAAGGCAAAAATAAATAAATGAAGGAATGTTGCTATGCATTTTATTTCCTTTCACAGGTGGTTGATGCAAGGCTGGTGTCTGTATTTGATGCCAGAGAACTGGAACTGGTTATAGCTGGAACAGCAGAAATTGACTTGAGTGATTGGAGAAATAATACAGAGTACAGAGGAGGTAACTTTAATTGTGACTTGTTCAGTGAGAGTGTTGGGGGGGCCTAGAACTCCCCAATTTCCAAAAGTGTAAAGAACCATCCCATGGGATATATTTTTAGTACCTTCTGAATTTCTCTGGTTAAGTTAGTGTTAGGAGAAGGTAACTTGTCCATTTTAGTTCGCTTTGTTGCATCCCCATGCAGCTCCTCCTTTACTGCTCTTATCTGGACAGCATGACAGAGCAGTCTTCTCCACAGAAAGTACTGTGCTCAGCTGCACACCAGTACAGTACCACCCAGACATGGGAGAGAAATGATAACCATTCTTACTTGGATATTCCTTTTTTTTTTTACATGCTCAAAGTCAACAGTAATCCCAGTGACTGCAGGCTGGCAGTTGAGATAATTTGAGAACAGTGGAAGATTTGGGAACTACTTTGAGAGAGATGGTTTTGGCATCATTTGTAGCTTTAGATAGATAAATGACATGGTATTGGAATATTTCAAGAATTGGCATTCCTGTTAGTGATTGATTAATGAAAGAAATGCTTACAAAAGACATTTCACTTCTTTTTGTCATAGTACACTATTTCTCTGCCTTCAGGATTTTTAAGCATTTTACGAGTATTCTTCTTGTACCTCCTGCCTTTTGATGCAATTGGATAAAAAATATGGCATTATTGTGACTAGAGCTGAAGTAGGAAAAACTAACTATTCTCTCAACCACTTTTGTAACACCTAAGCATATAAAGGCTCTTGTTGTCTTAACAGGTTATCATGACAATCACATTGTAATTCGGTGGTTCTGGGCTGCTGTGGAAAGGTTCAATAATGAACAACGACTAAGACTTTTACAGGTAAGAAATGAGCTGATTTGTGTAGAAATAGTGTGCATCACTGACATTAGATGCTAAACTACTCCCATCTAGGTTTATGACATCCAGAAATTATGGTGATGCTGGCTATTGGGAATAACCTGAGTCAGAGACTAAATGCGATAATTTCACGTGACTGAAGCTCACAGCTATTTTTATAGGTTTCTAAGTTAAAAATATGTTTAAGATGTCTGATGTCAATAATCTTTTACTATTGTTTGATTAAAAGTACATCAAGACTCGTAAAGACAGAAGAGGAAAACTGTGACAGCTTAGGAAGAAGAAAACTTAGATGGAAGTTCCAGTGCCTCAAATTAGAAAATAATGATGTAAACCTTAAAATCAATCCAATCCCATTTTCACTAAGTGAACCTTCAGGATCTAGTCATGCTGCTGCTGGAGGACAAAAATGTCTTAACAGAGGAATATTTATATATGTGGGCTTATTATTGAGTTAATTTTCTTTAAATTCAGGTTATCTGTAAAGAAACAGACAACTCCCCACTGCAAGGGGGATCTATGATGAAATTCACTGTTTTTAACTATTCAGAATTTGTATATGATCACTGATTACAAAGAATTTTCTCCTTTTGTCTGTTTAAATATTTAAAAAAGGTCTATAAAAGGCAGTGTGGGACATCTCATTTGATGGAGAGCCAGAAATGTCTGCTTATATGTTCCTATCGCATCTGTTAGTGAAAAGTTTTTATAATACTCAGATCATGAAAAATTAAGTAGCCTCTGATCTGTCAAAAACTAAGTTTGATCTGTTCATGGCAGGTTATAACTAAATCTCCTCAACAGACAGGATTTCAGCAAATGTCAGTGGGCATTCTACCTAACCCTCAGGATTTAGATATTTTCTTACAGTATCTAATAGCAGTTTATAAAATCCACATAACCAAAAAGGCATAGCACGAAACCATCAGACATTATTACTTTTTTATGAATTCCTTTTAATGCAGAATAAAGACAGTAGCAAAATCTCACTTAGATTTAAGTTTAAGTAACTTGATATTAATAGTGTGTTATTCTACAGTACTTATGTATCATAATTGCTCTTTCAAAGAGAAACCTTTGGAGGAAATTAATCTGATAAGTTGCCTCTTCTAAAGCCCTATCAGGAAATGGTCTGTTTTCCCTTAACCTCCATTTAAAGTAGCATTTATTGTGTCCCTCAAAAATTTCCTTATTTTGCAAATGCTTTTACAAGAGCATTTGGACTTCAGTGGATATGCTGATTTAAATAAGTTTCTAACCCACAGCATCTGTGTAGCCAAAATCCGTGATGTTTTGTTTGTGCTGGCAGTTTGTGACAGGCACGTCCAGCATTCCTTATGAAGGATTTGCCTCTCTGCGGGGGAGCAATGGTCCAAGACGGTTCTGCGTGGAGAAGTGGGGGAAGATCACTGCTCTTCCAAGGTACAGCAGTGTGTATACCAGTGTGAGAGATACCTCAGAGTACCTGTGACCAGGATAACAGATGAGCTGTTTGAGAAACATTAACAAGGTTTAATTGGATATGCAAATATACTTTCCCTTAACATGAAAATTTCCTTCCCCGTTGTGTCTGATCCAGTGTCTGATGCATTCATTTTTGTTTGAATTCAGTTTTGTTCTCTTAAGATGGACAAGGCAGTGTAAATGTGGCTGACATCCATATTGTAGGGGTTTTCTCACAGAAAATTATATTAGAATGATAACTACTGAATTTTTTGTCAGATTTGACTAAATGTGCAGGTACTTACTTAATGAACATGCAGTTTATCACTAAAGAGCAAAAATTAATATGAATTAAAATTAAATAGCACTTGTGACTGTGTCTGAGTGAAAGCTACTGTCATGTTTTTTGCATCAGACAGAGCCTTTATGGTATAGTTTAGTGATGTAATTTTTATGCTTGCCCTGATGTCGAGTGTTAACAAATACTGAAGAGTTGAGTTGTGAATGCAGAAGAGGGGGGAGGGACTAATTTGACTTGAGAGGCAACAGGAGGGACAAGAGAAGGTGAGGATTTCAAAGAGAACAAGTAGGATCAATTGAAATATGTGAAGAGGGTAAAGGAACAGTATGAAAATCCAAGATACGAAAGCAGGAGTTGAGTTGTACAAGCCCTTGCAGACAAGAGGCAGCTTTTAAATTGGATAATAGCAGGTTTGGAGGAGTAGGATGATGCTTTTCTAAATTTTCTAAATTTTCCATTTTGTAAAGAGTTGGGTTGTTTTCAGAGGTCCATGGTAACAATGCCAGGACTAGATTAATAGCTTGTGAACGATGCGAAAAACATCTTCTAGCATGGATTCTTCATTGACAAAAAATGACGAGTTCTTGCCTTTTCTGTATTGAGATCGGACTGATATGTTTCTGGAAGACTTCCTTTCATCCAGTTCTATAATTCTGTAGCCCCTAGAATGGGTTAAGAGTGGTTATACACAGATTAGTGTGTGCAGTGTTGGAAACCTAACTCAGTCAGATGCCAGCTTTAATGTGCTGTGTACAGCTTGTGGAGGTAGCTTTGCATTAGGCTGATCCATGGAGGAAACTCAGCCCTAATCTTAACTCGCTCCTCATAAACAAGATTCCTCAGGAATAAGTTGGATTCGAAGTCTCATCTGAGACACTGGCAAGAGTTTCTCACAATTCAGACACACAGAGTTTCTCAGACCACAGCTCAGACACACAGAGTTTCTCAGACCAACAACCCGTAGCTTTTTCCTCCAGCATAAGGTCAAAGGCAGAGACATCTCTTGGGTTGGCTCCTGCCTCAGGGCTGCCATCTGAACACATGGAGAAAGTCATGGATGCAGTGAAATCCACAGGCACGGCAGGTGGCCTTTAAACAAAGCCATCTTTCCAGTTCACAGTACAAATGAGAGCCAGGTGACTGAGGATTAGAGAAACCAAATTCTGGAAATTGCTATTACAACTCAAATACTCTAATATCTTCTGGGGGCCTAGTAGTATCTTGTAGCCCAACAAGTCTAGTTTATAGTTTGATTATGACTGACCTATGAACTAGCTTTGTTTCTGTTTAAAAAAGAAAAAGCTGTGATTTTTTTTTAAAAGTAATTTCTGACTTCAGAATTCAAGATTGTTTTTGTGAGTTTAAGTAAGAAAAGAGATTGCCTGAGTTTTTCCATATATTCTCAAATACTGGAATTCCTGGTGCTAACAAGCAGAGCTCACAGAATGGAAAAGGTCAGGACCTGCCAGAACAGGATGTTCAGAATTTCCTCTGAAAAGGTTATGCAGAGCACTGCTTGTAATAAACTGCAGAATAAAACTGCTTCCTGTAGTGCAACACAGAGAAATGTGTTGAGAATCTTTGCTACCATAGGGTGTTCATCAAGTGTAGGGGAAATGCCACCTCCTCACTTTTGGGAGACTACAGTATGTCCTTGAAATTTCACTTGTGATTCCCTTGGTTAGGAAACATTTGATTTTTGTCTCTGTGGGTAGTTTTTAACACACAAATGTTAATGTTAAAATAAACCAAAAACACACTTATTTTGCTAAAATAAAAACAACTGTGCATGACAAACATCTACAGTTGTCATGAGCAAGCAATTCCTGGTATTGCTTGCACGTGGGGAACCTTGATCTTGTAAAAAGTAAAACTCCTTACGTGTTTATACATAAATGGGTTAAGCCCTAAGCACTGTTTAGATTTTTACCTATCTAGTTCCTGTGTGCAGGGTAGCTTCAGCCTGTGTCTCACCAGCTTCAAAGCCTCACCGTGCACACAGTGGGTAGTACTGGCTTTAAGGTAAGAAAGCCTTAGCAATGACCCAGAGTAGCAAACTTTCAAGAGGTTTCCAAACAAGCCCTGCGTGTGTAAACACATTGCTGTATCTGCTGAGAATGCTGCCCTAGGACTCTGTGGCTCTCACTGATTCTCAGATAACTAAAGCATTTATGTTAAGGCACCATCACTGGCTCCTAGCAGTGTTGAACTCTACAAATTGCCCTTTTAGCAGGAGTGCTTGTGAAATTTGATAATGCTTGGTGTGAGGGTGGCAAAAGCTTAACAAGTCAGAGGACTTTGTTTCTTCCTCTGTTTCTAGAAACACTACTGCAGTGGTGTAAACACATAAGCGTACCTATCCCCATCTCTTCTCCCTGATTTTGAGATCCAAAGGGCAACTAGTCTAGTTACTTAGATACGTGATTGTGGTCAAAGCAGCTGTGAATATAAACATAAAAGTTTTCACTAGATGTTTACCTAATTCCCACTGTTCTGACTGCTGTGTAATCAGTTCTGCTGAATCACAACAGTGAGATTTCTGTGAGGCATGTCAGGTTGCCTAGCTTGTATCACTGTCTTTTACACTAACAAGGCAGGATGTAAAAGGCCTGAAAAGTTTGATTATTACAGGTCTAGCATAATAACTTCTACTTCCTTCTTTTATACTGTGTTGTAGATTAGACTAAATCAGGGGAGGGACTGTTACTCTTTCATTTCACACACATGCTGAGAAATTAGTTCCAGGTTCATTGCTGTACATTATATATACATATGCATGTGATGATTCACGTGAAAATAGTTTTTATGTCTGACTACTTGATTTCAACTCTAAGTCGCTCTAAATGAAAGGGAGATTAATCAGGGATCTAGGCTTTAGAAGCCAAGGTGGTTTGAAATGTTGTCATAAAATGTGAGCCCAGGAAGATGAACAGTTAGTGCCCATGTGGTTTGAAATGGGAAAACACTGTCCAGAAGGGAGACAAACCTTTGTTCTCAAACTTCTGAAGTTGTTTGCTGGGGTTAGAAAAGCATGCATCACCTCAGAAGACAAAGGTCTTGGTTTTGTCTTTTTTAATTACTTGGTTTTCTGAAGTAAGTGACTGCATTTTCAAAATTGCCCTCAAAATTAAGATAAAACTCAGTTCTCTTAATAAATGTAAACAACATGCTGGCTTATTATTAAACCATTTAGTAACGAAATCTTGCTAATTATACACTATGTCTTTTATAATTTGTGGTTTTACAACCCACACAGCATGATCCATAGTTCTAATGAGTGGCTGCCAGCCCCATGCAGCAGAAGCATGTGGTTAGACTGTTAATTGCCCGAGACTCTTCCACAATCTACACTGAATTCAAGAGATCACCGAGTTCCATTTGCTGCTGGGCTTAAATCAGTCTCTTTCTTCAAAAGATAATATTTTCAATTTTTTTTAAGTACGCAGGAAGAAATGCAATAATTTAAGTTATATGACAGATACTATTTTGTAAGGTTTTTGGAAAGGCAAAGAAGGAGTAAAATGCAAGGTTTCCCCCAGGAGCCTTAGAGAGGTGGCTGGGTGCAGAAATTTTACCAGGCTCCTGGAATACCAGGTGGGGGAATGCCAACAGTGTACTTCTAAGAGTACTGTATTTGGGGAGGGTGCTTAATTCAAATATACAATTATATATTTGGTGTTTGGACTGTGTTTATAATAATAGTGTGGCTTTGTGTACTGTGTACACATTTCTTCAGCCTGATATTTTTATGACACTACAAGGCTTTAACTGAGTGTTTCAGTGTCAGTGAGGGTTTGTAATGGACTCTTAGGTTTTTTTAACAAGCGAGATTAACCCACTTCACTTCATGTTCCATCCCCATAGTCAGGAGCTGAGAGCCACTTAAAATGGCATTGAGTGAATTTGCTCACATGGAAGGCAGCACTTTCTAGTTCAGAGAAAGTCTGTACAGGTCTGTGGTAGACACTTGGATTTCTGGATTGGTTAGGTTAAATGAGGAGTCACATTTGCTATGAGGAGGGAGCTTGTTCAGTCCTTCCATTAACATGCTACATATTTACACTTAATGCAGATCATACTGATGAAGGGCAAGTCACTGCAGGAAGACTTTGGTTTTCAGCTGGATTGTATATAAATAACTCTATGGTGTGTTTTATTGCAGAAGAATGAATTATTTGTAAATATAGACCTGCCAAAATACAAAAATGCCTAAAATCAATCTCAAGTGAGACTTTGTTACAAAGCTTCAGAGCAGAAAAGATGCCTCCTCCAGCTTCTCTTTGCATCATTTCATCTTCAAGAATGCATCACGTTCATAGTTACGCTATCTATTTCATTAAAGCAGGCTCATTCACTACAGTGTTTTAGAAAGTCCAATCCTTAGCCTGCCCTGAGGTCAGGCAATAATATCCATTATTCTATTACGAAGAGAAACCTTTGTTATCTCCCTTTCCATTCTCTGGAAGAGGTTTTGAGAGACAGTTCCAAATGTGTCAACAAACTGAGGCAGATGGACTTCAAAAACTGAGAAATAAATCACAGGGTCATCCTGCATAGTTTCGTGTAATTACAAAAGTCATTGGCTTGTAAGGCCAGGTATGTACCTAGGGAAAATCAGCACAAGCAGTGATTTCCCAAGAGTACAATGCAAGGAAATTGTAGAAGGAGGAGCATCTAATTTGTCTGTCCCTTACTACTGTGAGGTTGTTTCCCATATATCTGGAGATGTATGGAAATATCTTGTTTATTATTATAAATACAGTATTCAAGTGTCATCAGTACAGAAAAGAAATGTTGCGTCTCAGAAGACACATTTAAAGCCAAGATTTCAGACCAGACTGTTCGAATTGAATGCTGTATAATTTTTTTTTTCTCATGCACATTTAATGGATAAAATTTATCCCATGCCTTTTGGGCTGTCAGTGTATTTCTAAAGACCATCATAAATGCTTCTTACTGGCTTATTTTAATGAGAAGAAAGTAGATTAAACCTCACTACCTGTTCATTTGGAAAACATGATTTGACAGAACACAGTCTTCTGAAAGAAATACTATCTGCCCGTCTCTGTGCAAGCACATACCAGTCTGTGTGTTCTCTTTTGAACCTTTTAAATAATGTACTTCTTCACCTCCTCTCTTTTTTTCCCCTCAGGGCTCACACTTGTTTCAATCGTCTGGACCTCCCCCCTTACCCATCATTCTCTATGTTATATGAAAAACTGTTGACAGCAGTTGAAGAGACAAGTACTTTTGGACTGGAGTGATACACAAACCACAGTGCCCAGCTCATTGGACTTTTGTGGATCTGTCTTCTCAAGGAATGAATGAACTTTTGTATTGGATTTCCTAGAGGAAAATTGTTTCATGGTGCAATTCAAATAATGAGGTTCCACGAAAGAGCTTACGAAGCAATTAAAAAGCGTTGTGGTAGTGGCAGAATTCTCTACAGTGAAACTAGAGTGTGCCTGATGTGCAGGGAGAACCAAGTCTTGCAATCCATGGTTTTTCCACGCTTCTTTAATTTATGTTCTGAGCAAACAAGAAACGTGATGCCATGTTGTGATCAATCTGGCTACTGCAAAACTGACATGTACCCAAACACTGGATTTCATCAAAGTTGTTGAATAGAAAATTCAAGTCAAAATGTGAAATCATTCAGCCCCTTATCTACCCAGTAAATTATAAAAGAAAAAGCATACAAACTAATTATTTTTTTTTTAAATTCATGAAGGTACATTACTTTATGCCATATTTTGTAAAAGCATATCCAGCACTTGCTTACCTAAGACTACGAGTGCCTGCATGGGGTGCACCATAGAGCTCAAGTTCCTGGGGCAGAAGTGAATTGGAAGGCAAGTCAGCAACAAAGGACGTAACAACAGCTTGCATTAAGGAGGTTTGTGGAAATGCGTTTGCCAGTGGTGTGTATGACAAAATATGAGCTGTTACAATGAACTTAATAACTTAATAAGACTGATTTTGTGCTTTATACTGCATGGAAACTATTTTAAGAAGAAACTAGCAATTTATCACATCATATCAGGAAAAAACCCCTAACACAGTGACTTCTGTTTATTTTTATAGGTTCATTATATTATGTTTCTTAGAGTGTAAACAGGAACCAAGCAAACTAAAACGCTATTTCTGTTCTGTCACTTCCATGCTTGAACAGACATTCTGCTAGTGTTTATTCTTTAAGCACTCTCAAGGGGAAAAAATGCCTTTTATTTTTATAAGAGTAAAAAAACTCCCGAAAATATTTTGCACTGAATGTACCAAAGTTGAAGGGACATTATGATCTGACTGATAGCAAACTGCATCACTATCAAGTATCTATAAAAACGCTTAGGAACCAGGCTTTCTTCACAGTGCCATGTCTATAGATATCAGGACTGTGCACTTAAGTAATAATTTTATAATACTATATGTGATATTGTAATATGCATTTATTTTAAATGCATCTGGGTCATTTTTCATGCATTGGATAACTTAATGCAGTGGAGTTTAATACAGATATTTCATATTCTCCCCACAAATTTTTATTTGTACAGCACCATAAAACACTAGCTCATTTGGAAAACCATGAGTAACCTACTTTAAGGTGAGCCACTGGTCATAATGCCACTGTCTTGTATCAGTGAACACCTACAAGATGTAAACGGTTCGTAGTGTCCAAGCTTGCATTTTCACTGATAAATAGTTTTCTTATCAAATGTTATTTGAAACAGTTTTTATGGCATATCAAACACTGCATGGACACCAATTTCTTTATGCTTAATTTCGCTGAAATACATGAGGCTTGCTCGCATCTATTTTTGGTACTTTCCTCCAGATGGTCTTGTGGAACACTTGTGCAGCTGCACGCCATGTCTTGTACAGCTGCTGTCACGCAGTGCATCCCCACCACATTTTAAAATTCCAGAAGTTGCACGTGGATACTGGATGACAAGAACATGAATCTGGCTTTGTGCTAGCCCTTTTGGTAGCACCGAAGCACAGCAAGCCCCGCTCTGTGGGAAAAGTAGCTTTTGAAGTAACGTTCTCACTTTGGAGACTCTTGAAAGGGCATCTCAGGGAGGTATCCTGCCTTGTTCTTGTGGGAGGTTCTTTCCAACGGATGTGAACATCTATGGAGAAGTCGTCAGCAGGGACTGCCAGTCCACCCTCCAAGTCAGAAGGCAGGTGCAGCTGTGGTGGTGGCAGCAGAGACCGAGAAAACCCTTCAGAATTACTGAAAATATGTTACGCGTGCAAAGGAAAAGCAAAATCAGAGTGAAAGCATTTTTTTATTTCAAGACTAATTGAGCTTCTGCATGACATCTGGGACTCTCTTAAGTAACATAGCTTTTCTTACACTACTTCTGGCTGGTATGAAGTAGCAAAGAAAAATCCAAACACGTCACCCTCTTTCTACACATATATTTATCAGTCTTTGCTAAGATTGCATGTCACAGATCCTAATGCACATCTTTTTTCAGAACATGAATGAGCAGTAGGCAAACTGACACTTTTCATCAGGTCACTCCAGCATGGCTCATGTTTCATATGATCCATTCACTGAGTAGCTAAAACTCTGGCACTCGAAGCAAAATGTTGGAAGGACTACAGAATTTTCATTTTACAATACTGTGTTATCTGTGGTCTAAAAAAGAGATTTCCCAGGTGGAAACTGTATCTACAAGTTTTGAACCAGATACTCTTTGGAATGAAAAGTTTAAATACTTGGCACAAAGTAAGTTTATACTAGTTTGCCTTTTAAGTTATGCTTTTGTACAAAACTAAAACAATAAATGCATCTTGTCAATTTTTATTTAAATATATCTACTGCACCCATTTGTTCTGTGTTTATGCATGTAAAAATAATTTAAATCAGCCATGATGATCTGGTATTATGTAAAGATGTGACAGGGTCACCAGTGGGGCAGCTGTCAGTTAGAAAATAGATAAATTTTAAAAAATCCAGAATCTTTGTAGCGTTAAACCCAAGAGAGACTGAGGAGAAGCTGCTGCTTTCTCCTTTGCTGCCAGCATCACCTGGGGGACTCTAGAAAAATGCTGTTTGAAAGCTGAGGTGTTATTTGCCTGGATACAGCTACCTGTGGTGCCTCGAGCCCTTAGCTGGCTCTTTGTGATGGTATAAGTGATGCTGCTGCCCTGAAGAGATTAGCAAGGAGGGAGTATTAGAAAGGAAGCCTGAGCTTTGTCAAACACCCACGTCTCCTGGCAACTGCTTGAAATATTCTCCCTTTGGTGTTGGAAGCCATTCCCATTAAATGTGTCCCAAGTGAATGCCAACTTGCATGTCCTGCAGCTGACTGCAACAGGTGACCATGATGCTTTCGTTATGCTCTGTGACAGGGACAAGAGTCCAGATAGAGAAAGACTTGAGAAGCCTGTCTGAAAGCTCTGCATCTCCTCAGAGCCCTTCCAGATGGTGTAAAGGAGCTTCCCATTTAGGTAGAAAAAAAGCCAGTCAACCTGAAGTAGACTCTTTAGCTAGAGTGATGACAGCTTGTCCTAACTTAACCCGCAGCATCTCCATCAGGCAGTCTGGTGGGGGAAGTCCCTGCAAGAATTTAGGTGAGGTGCCCATGTTTCCTGCTCTGCTGGGAGGTGGAGCCACTCATCACGAGCCAAAAGGCAGCTCTGCAGGTCAGTGCAGCTCTCCCGGCCAGGCTCGCAGCAGAGTGGCCTCTGTCCCCAGCACTGCAAGGTCAGGTCCACCTCTTTCCAGGTCCCAAAATCCCAGCCTAGCAGAGGTGCACTTTGCTCACCTGGCACTGCTAGCAGTCAGTTTAACCATCACACTCCTAAATACACCAGAAAAGCTTGTAATCAGTGGAATTGCTCAGGGTGGCACCTACTGTAACAAGCAGTCACCCGTTCAAGGTTGCAAGCCAGACAAGGACAGCGGTGCTTTCGCCCGCAGCAGGCAGGAGAGCAGGAGGCAGCCATCTGCCACCTCTGTCACACCTCAGCAGCACCTGGCAGGGTAAGATGGGAAAGCCTTTCAACCCAAACTGTGTTCCCCACCCCCTGTCTGCTGTTTTACCTTCGTATTCATCAAATAATTGCCTTTTTTGCTTTCAAACATAATTTTCATTATCCTTGTACTGAACCTACCATAAAAATTGTTAATGTGGCTTAGAGAGTATCTGGGGTGAAATCCATGTGTGCACACAGGCCTGCTGGGCACCACATGAACTCCACTTTGCAGCAGCTAACCTTGGGTCACACAGGGTACAGGGAATATATGTAATCTTCAGGGAAACTGAAAATCTAGGCAGCAGCATGCTGGCAGGACATCAGACAAAGTTGCTGGCATGAGTTAAGCTGGCAGAGCACCAGAATGGTAGTTTTCTCTGTTTAAAATTATAGGAAAGAGAAGAGTTTTGTGGTTGCTTATGTATTTTTAATCCTTTAAAAAGGGGGGGAAAAAAAAGGAAAAAAAATCTTTCTGAAGCATTCACAAGGTATCATCTGGTTTTTAAATGTAATCTCAGCAGTATTAATTGCAGATGTTTACTGACTTTCTGCAGTGGTAGCTGCAGAATTTTATGGAGATACTTGAAGCACACTGTCTCTGGACTGAGGGAATTCCTGTTCACAAAAGGGGAATCTGCAGCAGCTGTGTTTGAATAGCCAGTATAAGTTCAATTCCCAAAGCATAAAGCAAGTTACTTCTTTTCAGCAAATGAAACTTATCTGCATTAAATTATACAGTGGTTTTGTTTTTCCTGCCACTGTTTTTATGTGGAGGGTCAATTTATTCCTGTTATTAGTAGTAGGAACTGAGCAGAAGTTTGGTTTTCAGGTCACTCTTGGACTAGTCTAATTTTTTGCCTAAATATTTTACAGTAAAAAAGAATTTGGGAGGTCGAATTTGAAATTACTTGTTTGCTGGAGGATAAACATATGTTAGGTAAATAGTAGAGGAAAAGAACTTTATTGTAAAGCCAGTACAACCCATTTTTGTTAGCAGTGTGCAAAATTATAAAGCTGACCATCTAAACACAAAATTTTCACAATGAAAGATGGTTTATATTTTGCATCTCTTTCAAATATGCAGTAAGCTTCATAGTACTTCTGTTCAATTTTAGATTGACTAATTTTGGCACTAGACTACTACTATTTAGGGTGTTAATTGCTATGAAGTTTTTTTATTTAAACGCTTCTAGTATTTTAAAAAATAATTTTGTGGAAAGAAAGATGTTTTTCAGGTTGAAACTTCTTTTAGGGCTTTGCTTCATCGGCTTTGTTCAGAGCCATGTTATGCTGTAGGTATTTTAAGGTAAAATCATTGAGAGTTCTGTTTTGTATAACTACATGATGACTTTCTGACTACTTCTTAGAAAGACTCCTCCTGACTGTAGGTGAAAGGATGACAGTCAAAGACTCTTGTGGAATGGTTACAATCCATTGAGTATCTGTATGTATTAAAAGTGTATCTAAAAATACCACCTAAGAAGTATATGAAATAATTGGTACACTCATTGATTAACCCCCTTCTAAATCAATAATTCAAATTTTGAATTTGTTTCCTTTCAGATTACGTTGCAGAATAATTACAATCAAATTTAAACTAGAGAGGTATTCTAACAAGTTTCTTAAAATTATGGTGAGTGCAAAAGGTAGCTAAGCTATGCTGCTCTCCTTTCTCCCATTAAAAAGCTTTTGAATAATGAAACTCATCTTTTCTGTTTTGTTTCTTTTCTTAGAACTTTCAGAAGCTTCTCATTCAGCCCCTTCTAGAATAAGCCTTGTCTACTTAGAGGGCTTTTGTTAAGCACTCAGGAGGTATATTGTTCAACTAATTTAACATACTTTTGTGCTGACATCAATGTAATTAGCTTTTAAATGTATAGGCCTACAGAACTCCACAGGACTCTGGTCTCCTTTATTCTGGGCTGCCTTCCAAAGGCCATCCTTCCTCTCCCTTTTGATTGCCTGTAATCCCTACAATCACCCAGAGACAATTGCTGACCACCTACGCTGACTGAAGCTGTAGTATCAGAGTAAGACTGTGGGTTTGTTTATTTTTCAAAGCAGCATCCTTCAGTCCAGAGTCGATAGGATCGACTGTCGACTATAGTCGATGTTACTCTGACATCCAGATTAAGTAGTTTAAGAAAACTAGTCATAAAAGATTTTTGGAAAACAGTTGAATATGTATCCAAGGGTAAAATGTCCTTTGATTTTGGTTTTGCAAAATTAATGAGGCAGGAGATTTTTCTTGTAATGTTTTATACTGCCAGAATTTGTGATCCCCCTGGGCTGCTTCAGGCTGTTGGCTAGGTGGGTGCACAGCCTGTGCAGTGAGGCAGGTGAGTGCTGATCCAGAAATCACAGCAGCAGGGATTTATTACCTTAGTGAGGACTGTGCCTTCCACAGCTGGAGACTTTGTCATACAGCCCTTGAATGAGATTGCTCCAAAAGCTTGTTCCAGTCAGTGATGCCTGCTAATTGCAATACTAGCAGCTCACGACATGCTCCACTGACTATTCAACATTTTTCATTTTAAGTGAGAATTACATTTTTTATAATTAGAAATACTCATCTAGCAATATAAGGTCAATAAAAGAAGATTTTGCTGAGACATCATATTTGATTGCCATGCTGGCTGCAGCCAGACATTGGAACTGAGTAATTTTAAAGTAGATTACTATATGAATAAGTAAATAAATCTCTGAAGCCTCATAAATAATTCTAAGGAAGGAATGTAATTGCAGGTGCTGTAGTGATAAGATAGGGCAGTTCCATGCAGCACAGAAAGCATACAAGATACAGCCATGGAACAGTGATAGAATGAAGATAAGTCTGGAGGAGTAGGGACAGAAATAGGACTGCACTTTGCAAATAGGGAGCAGGACAGTGAGCTGTGAATGATCACTGGGTATACAAAAGGGGATACCTTTTGTTTGAAAATTAGGCTATGATAATGCACCTAGGGAAAAAGTACTATTCATCCTGAAGTACTTTAGTGTTACTGCAACTGCAACACATGCTTTACCTAATTATTAGGTTTTGAAAATCTAAACTACAGAGTCAGAAAATTTACTTCTATGTGCATTTTTTTCTTGTTGTATTGGGTCTGGGTTGTGGTTTTTTTTTTTTTTTGCTTTTAATTTGGGTTATTTTCAGGAAAATGAAGGCTTTAAATAAAGTAAGGGTGGTGTCTGGAAGTCCTCTTTACTCTTGTTAGTACGAATAATGACTGTTTATTACTATCTGCATTTGGAAAGAGAAATAACATCTGGTAAGAAGTTAAATCAATACAACCAATGATGACATTCCTTTAAAATGTGATGGGCCAAATGCCTAATACTTAGATGTGTTGAAATGCAGATTTTTATTTAGTTTTTTTCTTAGATGCTTGGGGTTTGTGTTACGGTTGTGTAAGAACCATGCATTTCCACAAAGACAGGGACTGTTATGCCATTTCTAAAGCTTACTTAAGGTAATTAAAATATTCTCAATGACCTAGTTAGCTTTAGCCAAGCTGATGCAAGTCTTGACTCCATTCACACTCTAATGACATTATCAGAAAAAATACTGTAGGAAGACTTCAGGATGGGGCTCTCTACCTAAAAGCTGAGCTGGCTCTTTACCTAGAAGACAAGTCTATTGGATGCATCAGTATAGAGTCAAAAGAAGAATTCCTTGCGAGTTTTCTTCTTCAACACGGTAACTGAGATGGTAAGAATTGATATGAACTTGGAGTCCTAAATGAGAAGACAACTAGTACATTGAACCATAATGGTTCAGTAGTTCCATACAGCAGGACATTTTTCTGCAATGAGTCTGCAACACTCAGGAGACTGCTGTTTATTATCAGCATTGCAGGGAGAGGAAGAATTCTAATAATATTAAGTACATAAATCATATTAGGAGGATGCTTTTTCTTTGTAATCTTGGAATGACATAGCCTTGAGGGCATCCGTGAATCCTGATCAGAAAGGCTGCTTTTTGTATAAGTGACTGAACATTTGTACTTGTAAGGGCTGGTACAGTATGGGAAGGGAGAACTTTAGAGAACAAGAAGGTAATGAGGGATGTGGTGTGGAATACTGCTACCCCCAAGTCAGCTGATATTCCTGCCCTGACTAGGCTACAGTTTGGTTTATTCTGCATGTTTGAAAGGGCATATAGTTTTACAAGCTTTTGTAGTGGGGATGCAGGCATCCAGAATCTAACAGGTATATAGGTGCATCTCCCTCATTTTTGACAATTACTTGATATAATTTTATAACAAGTTCTTTGTTTTTAAAGAATTTCAGGCACTGAGAATACAGAGTGCGTATTTATTTCTAAGCTTTAAGTAGAACACGGTGTATTTTTTAATCCTTTCCATACTTTTCAGTTAAGTGTTCACAAGACTGTATATCAAATACAATACCAAGTTTTTCTATCTTTCTACAAGCCAATTTAAGTTTCATCTGAATTTGGTATATGTCTTTCACGTAACACTAAATGGGGAATATGTGCTTCAAGCATTAAGATGGTCTGTGTCCTTTTCTCCATTTCCATTGCATTACATTTCACTTTTTTTCTTTGAGGCAGAGAGAACAGTTAGAAAATGTGTTGAGTGTGTTACAGGGGCGCACAATGTGTTTCATTGTGCCTGGCTTCAAGGAATGTACTATAATGTTTGACTGCTCACAGATTTACATAATTTGAATACAGGACTGTTGTGTTGTATTTCCTGTTACTCAAAAACATTTGGGGAAAAGATTTTTCTGTGTATAATTTTATTTTCATACTGATCTCTATTTTGTTTAAGACCATGTTTCATCATGAAATCACTTAATTAAAATAAATCTTCTTACAAAATCCACTTTGGAAATAACTTCTTTTATTGTGCCTCTGAATATACTGTAACATCATTTTTTAAATGAGTACCTTTATCTCTAGATCGTTCTATGCCCTTTGCAGCATTTCAAAACGTTTAGAAGAACCACAAGATACTCTTTGTGACATCACCTTTTCTAAGTCCTATCTGGGTGGCCTGTGGCGTCTGGCATATTACAAATCATCGTTTTGGAAGGGGAGAAAGTAAGGATTCTGCAGCCATATGCAACATAATTTGAATAAGAACTACATATGAACAAACCCCCCTATGACAAATGAACCAAGCACCAGATATCACAGGTAACACATTGGAGAGGCCCAGGCTTTGTGTAAGAGGCTCTGCTTTTGACTGGAGCAACACAGAGCTTTTGACTGGCTGTAACACAGGAAAGCACAGTATTTTCACAGGGAAATATCTTCAGGGAAAAATGCATTTTTCTGTCTTGAATAAAAGTCAGTGCTCCCCCTCCACTCACCCAAGATTTCCTTCTACTTTTCTAGCATAATAATAGTTCCAGTAAGAGATACTGGTCTTTCACCAGCACTTAGGCAAGGGTTCTCCCCACCAAGACACAGGAGAATGGTGAAATGGCAAGCTGTCACTTCTCTTTTGTGTTATGTAAACTCTTTATAGAATCTGATAGTTAAGTGATATTTCTATTATTTTAATCTTTTTCTAGAAGGTAATTTTGCATTCTCCTGCTGCTACCAGAGCTGTGATGCAAGCTAACTTAAATCACTGAAGGAGAGCTGCTGTGGGAAGAGGTCAGGCTTTGAGACTGGAGCCCTTTCAGAATCTGTTTTCTGTTGTCATTCTTGATGTTAGACTCATATTTTCATCCAGGTCACCGATAAATGACACTACATATTGCACAATTGCTCACTTTCCCCTCAGTATAAACACTGGAACTGGTATGGAGCTCATGCTGAAATCTAGAGACTTTTCCCACTGGATTGAGGTTTGCCTTTTGTGAGAAGGTGGTGCAGAGATTGTGGCACAGGTAAAAAAAAAAAAAAGGAAAAGTCAGTTTGTTTTTTTTTTAAATGACCTGTATTAAATAAGAACATGGTAATTCTTTTTGGGTAAGGGTAGTATCTGTATTCAATTATTAGTTCATGTCCAGAACTGCAAATATGGCAGGATGTGTTGTGCTGATTCTGAGAGGCCTGTGGTAAAAAACCGTTCTGTGCTTTATTTCCTGTTTTAGGTTACTGTTTGGTATCAGAGAGGTTGCTTCACCTAACAGTGCTCTGGCAGATATCTGAGGCATGGGTAATGCCACCACTATAGGGTGGTGTTGCTTATTTTATCCCCACAGAGTGAGAAAAACATTTGGTAAGCACAGGAGTGTCCCCCCTAAGACAGGCTGCTTTATGCTATGATCTGAGATGCACCGAGTCAGCACATTTTTCAGCTGGCCTGCCACACTCTGTGTGCTGTTTTGGCCTGCCAACTCCATGTTCTTTCCTCAAGCAAATGGCTCTGACTACTTTGCAGAACAACCATCACCCGTTTTTCAGGCAGATTTGCTCAAGCTTCTTGAAGGCTGCAGTAGTAGAGGCAACATGTAGAAGATGTGTATCTTTTCCCCATGAGTTTTAACTGCAGGATGCTGGAGATGCTCAGGTAAGCTGCTGTTTTGCATGTGGTGTTGTGGTACTTAAGCACACACCACGCTGTGGAAGGGCTGTGCTGCAAAGAGGCTTAAAAGGTTGCTGGAGTTAGTCTTTGGCCTCATGTTTTTTGAGGCCTTTTTTTGGTGCTACGGCTCAGGGTGTTGTCTTGTCAAAAAAGTTACCACAAACAAATTGGAGAAGGCCGATCAGACATTCCCAGCTTCCAGCTATGTGGCTCCTAAAGTTGTGTGCTTGCCCTGCACCCCCATGACACAGTTACCTGCTGGGAAGGGTAGGTTACCATCTATTCAGTCCAAACTACATCAACCTTGTGACAGATTTGAGTTGAAATCAGCACTCCTTGAGGGAGCTGAGCTTTTTCCATAAGGCTAGCTCCCTAAAACACCTGTGGTTCTGATCTACGAGAGCTGTACATCACAGCTTTGCTAGATGGATAACTGGTCAAGAAGAAATTGTTATTATCTTGAAAGCCTCTAAAGACTCTAAAAAGCCAGCTTCATAATGGGTAGGTAATCAAGGTAAGCAAGAGAAGAAGTAACTAAGAATGGGAATTATGAAGCTAACACCTTTAATTACTATTTTTTAATTATCCCAAAGACCAGGTGTATACATTAGGAATAATAATAGTTCATGATCCTGTACTGTTGTGACCTTCAGCCTACCATTCCCCCTTCTCCACCCCTTGTTTGTCATTCTCAGTTGTGGTGTATCTAAGTAAAATTCCAAAGTCCTCAGGGTGGAGTCCTGTCAATTATACCCTTCTCTAAGTGCCATTCATGTTTCTATGGCATTACATAAACAGATAACCAGGACTACAATAACATGCATGTCACAAAGCATTTTTAGTATTTGCTTGGTTTTCAAAACTTCAAGGAAGAGTAGAGCAAATCTTGAAAAGAATTGGTAAAGGCACACAAGCAGCTAAGGAGACAAACATAAGCACTGTCATTTACTTCTTGGCACCACCTGCTATAATAACCTAAAACATCTTAATTGTGGTCATCATTTAATTTTACTCTGTGGATCATTTGGTATGTTCGGAATGCTGCTTGCTTTTCATACTGCACAAAGAGCACTCCTCAACAAAACCAACCTTGTCCACATGTTGTATTTTTATTTGACAGATGTATTTGAGATCGTGTTATAATGAAGAAAAGGTTATAATGATCTCAAACTCTGCACACTTTGAGTCATGTGGTGGAACTCTGTGGGAGACAGTAAAGATTTTAGACTGATTTTATCAAAAATACCCACAGCTCAAAGTGCTAAAAAATCTAGATGGAAGCAGGAGCTTCCATTGAAAGGCAGCTCTTAGTAGGGATATTTGTGTCAGCTACATGGTATAACATATTCTGAACTCTTCAAGAATACTTTCTGCTTTCTCAAAGTGCATATCTTATCTTCATTTATACTACTTTCATCTTAATGCAAGCTGTGACAACGTGACTTATGTACTTTACTCACCATTAACACAGCAATTACCCATTTCACTGGCAGTGCCATGACATAAACAAAATTAACCCAGTACTTCTAATGGTGCACTGCTGAAATTAAATACAGAACTTAAACTCTTATGCTACATTACTATTACTGCCTTCATGACAAATCTATTTTAAAACGGATGTTTGCAAATTTCTAGAGCAGCTGGTTGGATTGCTTCAGAGAAAATCAATTTGACAAACAAATTGCAGCTATTTTAGAACTCTTTCTAACTTCAACTTATTTCTAAATCATGCTCTGGGCTATTTTGAATCCTCAGAAAGGGTCTTTGAAACTACAAGTTAAAGTCTTTTAACTTTTTTTTTTTTTCTTCTGGGCTCGAAACACGAGGCTCTGAAGGCGCAGTGCATGAAATTGTCAAGCAGGCTCCGTGCGAGACGTGTACTTGTCTAAAAGCACTGAAAAGCGCTCTGCTCCCTGCAGAAGTCAGTGAGCAGTGGTTTCCCAGGGTGTTTTTTAGCCGGGCTCAGACAGCGCTGCGGTCGCCCGAAACCTCGCCGGCTGCGTCATGAGCCCAACCGCGAGCGGCCAGGCCGGGGAGCGCACACGGCTGTGCCACCGCGGCCGGGGCTCTGTCACATCCCCGGACCCCAGCGGAGCGGAACCGCTGCAGACGCGGCCCCAGGTCCCGCGGCTCCGGGATCTGAGGGGCACACAGGGGCCGTCCCGCCGCTGCCCCGCCGCCCAGCCGGGCGGTGCCCCGGCCCTCACGGGCCCGCGGGCCGGGCACGCGGCACCTGCCGCGCCGCGGGGGCAGCCGGCAGGGGGCGCTCCCCGTCCCCGGGGGCCGCTCCCGCCAATCGCGGGGCCGCCGGGCGCGCGCGGCCGGGCGCGGATTGGCCGCTCGGCGGGCGGGGTGGGCGGGGCCGGGCGCGCGCGCGGCCGGGGCAGCCGCGCCCCGCGGGCTGCGCGTTTCAAACGCCGAGAGCGAGCGAAGGAGCGGGAGGGCGGCGGGAGCGCGGCCGGCCGGGACCGGCGAGCGAGGAGCGGTGAGTGTGTGTCCGACCGGGGGGCTGCTCCGCTGGGCGATGGGTGTTGGGCGCTGCCTCCCCAGCCCGGTGCCGAGTCCCGCCGGTGCGCGCCTCCCCGCCCCGCGGGGCTGCCTGTGAAGGCGGCCGGGGCTGTACCGCGCGCACCGGCCCGGTCCCGCCTTGGTGGCCGCCCGTGGTCCTTCGCTGCCAAACGCCTTCCCCGGCCCGGAGCGGGGACTTGACTTCTTCGCGAATAGTTAAATGAGGTGATTTTTTTGCCTGGTTGAACTTCCGTAGTTTAGTGGGAAGTTTTCTTTTTAATGAGAGTCTTGCAGATTTCTGTAGGAACCACATTTCTGATGTCTGTTACACATTGGTGCAATGTGTAATAATACAGGTATCGCCTTTAATTTTGGAAATAGTTAATGTTTTAGAATTTGTGCCTTCTTTTTTTCCACAGCTAATTGGATCTCATGTGGGTTTCTGCCTGCTGTGAATATATGTTTTTCTCTATTCTTTGTGATACCGAGCTAAAAAAAAGGAGAGATGTGGTGTCTTACCGGAGAAATAAAGTCAGTGCAACAGAAGGCAGAAGTTCTCCTTAATAGTTACTCTGTAAGAATGAAGATATAAAATTAAGGTTTACGTAATATAGCTGATAATGGTAATAAACTCATAATGGTAAGCTTTTAATCAATTCAGTCAGTTATCTAATACAAATATTTTTGTGCTGAAGTACTGCAGTAGGGAGATAACTTTAACTGTTCAAGTGTATCTAGTGAGTACAGCACTAGAGAGAGTCACATAAAATTTCAGACATCAGAATCGGCCTCTTAAGTGATAAACTGTCATATAATTGGGGGAAAAGGAATGCATGTTTGTTAAAAAGTGATTCAGAGACTTGTGTATTTGTACTGTTGCCTCTTGATAATTTTTAAAGAAGCTAATTGATGCTTATCAAATGATACTTTGAAGATATTTTTAGACTGTGTAGTTTGGGTCTGTTTCCTGCTAAAGCCTGTATTATGATTTGAACCCAAAATTGTGCCAGTGTGAACATCCATGTTCCAAGAATGGGAACGTGAACAGTGCTGGATGGGTACTGGATTATATTTGAATCATAACTAGTTCAAGTGCTCCCCCAGAAGTTTCTGATAGTGCACTTCTGTCATTTGAAAAGTGAAAGTGAGTTTGCTAACTGTCCCTAAACTGTAATTTGCTTTGTGTTTGTTGTTTTTTTTTTCATTGCTAATAAAGGCAAACCTGCTCTTTAACTTAAAAAAAGCCATCAGTTACAACTTCTGTTATCCTTCAGTAACCTTTTTCTGCCTTGCTTTTGCATTTTACCTGAAGAGATGCTTCAGGCCTATAAATGTGAATGCCAAAATCTAGTATTTTTATGGGCTTTGGTTTTATTTTTAACAGTAGTAGACTTAATGTGGGTGGGTGTATCTTCATAATGTGCTGTTCTGCTGGTTTATTAAGATAATTTAATCAGAATTACTACGTCTGAATGATTTTCAATGATCTGAACTTGCAAAGAGAACATTGTCTATTCATGCTGCTTTCTGACAATTAATCTAGCCTTAAAAATGAAACTTAGATGAGCTATGGATGAGTCTAATAAGAAATGTGAATCTTCCCACTGGAAAAAACACTTTTGTCCTGTTGTTACCCATTCCTGCTACGCTGCAGTCAACAAACAGGAAGGAGTTTTGGTTACTTCCCACAAGAATACCAGTTAAAAGTATAAAGGTACTGAAATTTACCCAGAATCCAAAGAAGTGTTAAAGCTTATTTTCAGAAAGACTAAAAGGAAGGTACATATCATTAATAGTTAAGTAGTTATTAGCATTTTTATTAGAATTGAAACCTATCCCTAATGTCTTACAGATATGCTCCAGGGGGGGAAAAACCCCAGCTTATCTCAAATGTTTAATTATTAAAATAGCATGTCTTGATTAGTATTCCTTTTGGGTTTTATTTTTACAGTGAATAAAAGTGTTGTTTTCCGGTAACTATGGAACAAAGTTACAGCTATTCTAGTTTTATAGACCTAAACTCTAATATTTGTATACTTGCCTGTGCTGCAGTTATGGAATTTCTAAAACTCTTAATTGTTTTGCTTTAGCAGGTGACTGGTGGAAGGGAGAGACCTGTTCTTGACAATGTCAAGAAGAAAGTTGGAGAATAAAAGCCTTTCTGGCTTGTTAGACACACCTCTGCACACAGCAATCAAGACAGAGAATTTCCACAATTTTTATACTCTTGAATCAAAACAGCTAGGAAGGTAAGATTGTTCCTGTGTATTTTATTTTAGCAGGAGAAATTTCTGCTGCAGGAGAATTCTTTGTACAGTGATAGAATTTTTCTGGCAAACTTTTATAGTAGTAGATGGAGAATGAAGTATCCTTCCCAGTCCTCTTCTTTGCAGCATCCAGTGGGTTCTCTGGGGACCAGGAAAAAAGGTACAGTGAGACATAAGTTGCCAACCTTTTCCACATCAGAGAGATGTTTTCATAGGCATGTAGATTTGGGATTATCTTCCTTTTCTTGCGTTTTCCCTGTCTAGTCACACATCAGATTTCAGGTACATGGACTGAAGAGGAGATGACGTAGAATGACATAGACAAAGAATGGGGATTTTGAGTTGGTTGATCCAGTTGTTTGGATGAATTTTCTGAAGTCCATAAAACCTTTTCTCTCCCCACCCTCAAGCAATTTCGAGCAACCTGCTGTTTCAGAGTAGTTTTGCAGCCTTCTTCCCTTGCTCATGTTTGCAGCAGTAAAATAGGAAATAACAAAAAACCCCAAGCTCTTGGTATTTGTGATCCTGTTTCAGACATACGAGTGAATGTGTTTTTCGAAATCGCTGTGTTAGTTCACACCTTGAAAATATTTGGTGAATTGGGTGTAAAGCCATGCAAACATAATGCCATGGTCGTGTGTCCACGCTCCTTGGAACAGAAGTGACAAGGGTCAGTCTCACAGTTGTGCCTTGCTGGGCTACACAGCAACCCTTTGCACCTGCAGCTTGTTTTGTCAGCAGAGATGTTCTTCTGTATGTGTTTTTGTAAGCTCTTTGGCCTTCATTGTTCTCTTGGGTTCTTTCTGTTTTTCTAGCATGTGCTTTATCTGGTAGACTTTTGCAGAAGTGCACATTGCAGCCCATAACTTTCCTCTTTTCTTAACTGTTGTCAGCTCTGCTTTTGAAATCTGGGCTCTGCAGAAGCAGTTGATATGCGCCATCCTCTAGAACTCCAGTGTTGTTAAAAGGCTGGATTTTGTTGTAGGTACTTGTGAGATGACATCTAAAACAAACAAAACTATGGATTTTTCTGTGGATTCCAGAACACTGGATTCTTTAACACTTTGTTACATGCAAAACCAGGCATAACAAAACAAGTGCCAAAATGCAGAGAAAACAGAAGCAGAGTACTATGTTTTCCAAACATACTTTTGATTTTTCCTAGCCTGTGTGTATATTTTTTTAATGTTTTCAGTGTATAAATGCTTCGTAAGTGATGTAAAATCCATCTTTCTTTGTAGCCCATCTAAAAGATTCAATATGCTTTTTTTTTTCACTTGCAATTTTCTTCTTCCTCTTCAGATTATGTAGTAAATAGTTCTTTTGTTCTCTGCTTAAGCTTCCCAAGTCCCATTTCTTCCTCCCACACCCTTATCTGCTAGGTCCTTTGGTATTTAAGACACTGACTCACGAAGCTGGCAGGTTGGGTTCTCTTTAGTGGGTTTAGTAGTTTTGTCCCTGGTGTGTGCATGGCTTGGCTTCTTCTGAAGCTGTTAGATTTCTGTGGTTTATAACTTGAGATATGAAAACATCTTGAAATCAGTTTTTCTTGTAAAACTGGGCTGTGAAGAGTGATGGTTATGCAGCTGCTTTGCAGGCAGCAGGGAGTGGGAACTACTCTGCTTGCTTCGGTGCAGCACTTCCGACCTGACTTCTTTGCACTTCTGGGGCAATTTCCACTGCTCTAAAAGAACTGTTCTGTCTTAACTTTGTCTTAATTGGCACACTGCAAATAGAGTATAAACAAGTGGAAATTCTTACATCATCAATCTGGAGATGCCACTGACCCTTCAAAGCTGTTAAACCCGCAGCAACCAGGGGGAATATGGGCCAAAACTATCAGGGAAGATCTTACTGTTCTCATGAAACTCAACCAGTTCCCCTTTGGTAATTTTAGAGAAACTTTTGTGGTTGACAGGGTGATGTGATGTTAAAACAAGAATGTAAACTGGGGCAGGGAGTATTTTCAACTTTGGTATGTAATGAAATTCATCTCAATAACTTAAAATGTTCTGCAGTAATTAGCTGGTTTAACAATTGGGAAAGAACCTGGCAATTGCAGGCTTACAAATATTGCTAAAATGAAGAGTGTGCCTGTATCAGACTGTAAATAACTTCCACCACTGAAATTAATTTTTCCTTTGAATTTTGTACCCTTGCCTTTCTAAATCTAGTGCTTTAAAAAAAGGCCAGAGAAATCCTACAACTAATTTATGTAGAAATAAATGATGACAGCAACTGTCTTGTTGAATTTTTTTCTAAGTAATTTATAGTAGTATGATTAGAGGTAAACTTTATGTGTTTAATAATGCAGGTTTGTGCAGACTACTTAATATCTGGTTATATGTCTTATGAAAATCTTACTTTTTTCATGAGATGCTCATACCTTTTTTGATTAAACACTGAAGTCTAGATTTTTTTTCAAAAAGGCTCAGACATGCCTTTTTTTTTTTTTTTTTTAAGGAAATATTCCTTTTAGGCACTGGGGCTTTTACACCAGAAAAAAGGCAAAGCAGGGCAACACAGTATTTTCTACTAAAGTAGCTAATTTAGTTAAAAAAACCACAACTCAAATAACTCATGCCGAGCTGTTCCATTAAGTTTGTTCTTAGTATGCTGTGGTAACAAAAATATGGGTGGAAAGGCTTTTTTTTTTTTTACATAAGTGTAGATCTTTGTGCATAGTTTTATACTGTTTTTAGAACTTCAGACAATTTATTTTAGCCTTTCAAGTTTTTTTTTTTTTATAAATAATGTTTCTTGTATCATTTGAAAACACTTTGCAAGAATGCAACTAGGCATATCTGGGAATGCAGTAGTAGTGGTTATAAAATTTTGTTTTTTTCAGGAGTTTATAACTTGGCTTAAAAAACTGCAACTTTTTTCCCCTAATTTTTTTAAAATGATCAGCTTGGTGTTTTAATGACAGTATGTGGGTTTTTTTAAAAACATTTCTTTACCAGAATACATTTTTTTTTTCCATACCTAAACAGTTGGCTAGGAAATAAAGCAGCACACTTTGTCTAACTGTAATTGAGGAAGAGAATGCCAAGTATTGGGTGTTTTTCTGCTAAGATGTTTTTCAACGTTTTGCAGATACCTGAGATTTTTGTAGCAGTACCACATGATTTGTGGAGGGAAATTCTCTTTATGACTTCTAAAATCTTCTGCACTGAAAACCTCCCTGCCCCCCTGTACATATAAATATACTTTATTTTCTGTGTTCATTGACTGCATTTCACAGGGGGTTTGCTTTGTTCATTATGGTGTCCTGTAGGTGTTATGAGGAGGTTGAGGGTTTTTTAGTATAGTATTGCCAACCTGAACAAAGCCCTGAGCAGCCTGGTAAGATGTCATGGCTGGTCCTGCTTTAAGCAGGAGGTTTTGAGAGACCTCCAGAAGTCCTTTCCAGAGGAGTTATTTTGTGATCCTACAGTGAGAATGTTCCTGTAACCCCATATCTGATTTAGTGTTTACCTAGTCTTTATAAAGGGAATTTTACTGGGTGTGACCAAAGCTTCATCTGGCTTAGTATCCTTTCTTCTACAGTGGCTGAAAGTGAATGTTCAGGGAATATGTAAGAAAAGGCCAAGCATGGCATTCCCTACTACATTTTTTTGTTTGTTTCTAGTTATTTGTCATGCCCTCTTATTTCTAGTGGTAATTTCTGTGCTTTTTATCTCTTGGGTCTTAATGTTTTCCCTTTTATTTTGTAGAGGAAGATCTGCTGTGGTTAGAAAATGTATAGCTAAATCCACAGGCCAAGAGTATGCAGCTAAATTTTTAAAGAAGAGAAGAAGAGGCCAAGACTGCAAAGCAGAAATTCATCATGAAATTGCTGTACTTGAATTAATGAAATCTAATCCTCGCATAGTTAATCTTCATGAAGTCTATGAAACAGCAAATGAAATCATCTTGGTGTTGGAATAGTAAGTATGCCTTCATCAGATGTTCCACATTTGTAGTTAAAAATCTTTCAGTATACTAATTTTTTGCATGAGCTGCCTGAATGCCCCAGAATTACAACAGTACACTGTATATATTATGCTAATATTTCATTAGGATATACTTTCTAAGCATCTTTATATTTTTTGCTTTAAGAGTGTTTCGGGCAAGTTGACTGGAGATAATGTTCTTGAATCCCATCGAAAGTCCAGAGTGCTTTGATGCATCTTAAATGATAAAAAAAAAAATAGAATAGCCCAGTGCTGATACCAAGTACACAGACTTCAAAGAAGCTGAGCACGTCTATGCTCTGTGAACTTCAGTTAGCACTTGATGCTTTTTGGTTACTGGAGACTTGTAGTTGCTTTGTGGGTTCTGAGCTTCTAAATTTAGTAGTTTTGTTGTTTTGAAACTGTTTGGCTTTTGGAACTGTTTTGTAAAAAATTCCCATATTTGTTTCAGATGTCCCTGAAGCTTCTCATTAGATCTGGAAAAAAAAAAAAGTCTAATTTGGGCATTGAATTTGAATTATCTCTCATATTTGCTGTACATTTTTGTTTGGAATGTAGGAAACAAAAAGGCAGATTTGGAAGTTAGATCTCTCTAGGCTTTGATTTTCATGTACAAAGTATTTGAAGTGCTGTTAATGGTGGTCTGCATACACCATGATAAATCCCTTCAAATTTTCCAAAGAATGTAGCTAGATTCTATCTTTAAAAGCTTTTTTTCCTGGAACTAGATGATCCCTAACATATTATTTGTTGTTCTGTGAAGGTTAAAATAATAAATAATGTAGAAGTCAAGACAAAGTCCAGATGGCAAGTTTTGAACTTCTGAAAGTGCAAGTTCACATAAAAGCCATACTGATTTTCCTGCTTCTGTTTCAGCTAAGCTAGCTTTCTCTTGCTTATTAAAGCTCTGTAATGAAACATCTTCCTTATGCTACATTGGTGTTCATGGTGTAACTTCCTTGTAGTGTTCTGAAGTCTGGCAGTAACGTGTTCCTACTTTTGTGGGGATTACACACTTAAATTATATTCCCCTGTAGCAGAATAAACAGCTTTTCATGTTCATTTCTCTTTATCAGAACTCTGAAGCAGTACTTGAAAAGAATTGCAAGAAATGAGTTTATAAAATAGTTTATAAGCATTTCATCTTCAGCTGTATTTTTCCCCCCTGCACATGTTCCTTGCTCTTGTTATGTGTTGTTGGGGTTTGGAAGATGTAGGAGTAAGAGTCAGTTTGTGTTAGTGCACATTTTCTTAATAAAGGTGAAATGGATGCTAGTTCTTAGTAAGGCCATCTTTGTAGAGGGAATCACTAAAGATATGAATACTTTTTCAAAAACCCCACCATGGAGGTTGCTACTCTTCTAATGTGAGGGCCAAAGGAAGAATCCAGTTACTCAGAGAGAAACCTGGCAGCTCTACTAGCTCTTTGTGCAACTGTAATAATTTCCAGGTCTATCTAGTTTGTACACTGAAGAACTAAGAAAGGCTCTGCAGAGTGAGATCAGAGCTCTGTCTCACCTGCCATTTCCAGCAGTGGCTGTAGGAAGGTGCTCTATAGGAAGAGCTAAGGAGCATATAACTGCCCACTTTTTACTCTTCACTCTCTTTGCACTGTTGCAGCAAACAGAGGTATTGTACTGAGAATACCTTTCTGCTTATTCCTTTTAGTTTATGGACCTGTCCGAGTCTTTGAATGCGTTTTGTCCTTTTTTTGTACCTGGTGATACTGTCTACTTTGGTGGTAATAAATTCCAGGTGCTCATTATCTTCTGTGTGAAGAAATATTTTCTTTTATCTTTTTCAAACTAATCAGCTAGTTTCATCAGATGCCTCCTAGTTCTTATATTGTAGGATCTGGTGAATAATAGTTTTTGTTTGTCTCTAAACCAACTTTAGTGTTTTTGTAAGCATCACTTGTACACTTCTCCACAATCTTCTATCCAAACTGAAGAGTAAGCATCTCTTTGGTTGGTTTTTTTTTGTTGTTGTTGTAAAGCAACTGTCTGTCCTCTGACTTGCCTTTCTTTGTATCTTCATTAATCCTACATAAATGAAGATACAGAAGCAGAACTACATGCTAAGGTTTTATACTGAGCATTGTTTTGTTGCTTGTTCTCAGTAGCCCCCCGATGATAGCCAGGTGTGTTTTAACTGCTCTGCACATTGGTCCTGTTATTTCTTAACGATTTTCAGTCAAAATTTTCTGAGCTATCCCTGCTAGTTCAGTGTATTATTGTGTGGTGTTCCATTAGGTTATTTATCTATATACACCACAGGGCATCTGATGCTCTTTTACTCGCTTTCTCTGTTGGTGCTGAACTTGCTTGTTCACGTCTTCCTTGACCTGGGAAGCCCAAACCAGGATGCTGCATTCCAGCAGTGGTCTGGTGTGCTGGGTAGTGTCACTTGCCTCAGTCTGCTGGTTGTGCTCCTGCTATTACAGCCCAAGGTGCTGCTGACCTTTCCTGCACTTCAACTCTCGCTGTCTCTGAGGACTCACAAATCTTTCCTGCAGAGCTTTCAGCTCTTTACCCATCTGAGTGTCCACCCATCCAGACCATAATGCAACTTGGATACAATAATGCTGTGGGAGACAGTGTCAAAACCTTGTTAAAGTTGGAGTAAATGACATCTACATCTTTTCCCTCATCTACATTTTGTCATAAAGCCAGCTAGAGGAGACATCATGGACACCTCACAGAGCAGGTTTATGACTGTGCTTATTTGTGTTGTCCATCATCTAACTTTTTTATAGATTCTGTCATTTTGTTAGCATTGAAGATCAGGCTTACTGATCTGTAGTTTTGAGGTAGCTCTTTATTCTTAAGGGAGAGAAACTTCAGGCAGTTTGAGCAGGCTGAGTAATGATTTCAAACCCAGCCTGAAAGGAAACAGCTGATGCTGTGGCCAAGGGTAGAAGTGTAACTAATAAACCACGTGCAACATGGTTATTTCCATGCTGCTTTACACTGTACTAATAGGGTTTTCTGGAAGCCTTTTTTGAGGAAGATGAACTTGAGATGCTCTGTAAAACATGAACCTTGTCAATCTTATTTTTGAAATCTACCATTTTTACACTAAAAGTGACAGAACTGAGTCCTTGTATTTCTCAATATTCTGTGTCTACTAGAGTTCTGGAAGGGACTGTTCAATAACTGACTAGGCAACTGTATATTTAATCAGCAGTAGCATGCTAGATTTTCTTCCTGGTACCTTTCTGAGTCTTCCATCAGAATGGCAGGAGGCAAGTATGCCGTTTCCTCACTCCAGAAATATTCCTTAGCAGTCTAGCTGTTATTAAGTTGTTGTTATTACATTTACACCACAGCCACATCATGTAAAAAATAATGATATTTGCTCCTGAAATCTGAGAATAGGAATACTTCTGGGCTTTCTTGCTTTGCATTATTTATGAACTGGTCTAATGGAAGAAATTTATATTTGACTTGAAAAGAGAGGCTTCTTTGGTTAAGGAATGATGACAGAACTCATCTTTTTGAAGGCATCTTCACACCTGCTTGTAGGAAAGAACACTAGAGGGTACCGGAGTCTTATGACATTTTCAACCAAAGTTCTATTTTGCTGTCTCAACTGCTTTTGCTGACTACTAGGAAAGAAAAAGCATCATCAGATTTTTTTTTTCCTTTTCTATGTGCTTATATTTTGTGTTTTGGCATAAATATGTAAAAAAAAAGTAATAATAATATTTCCAGCCTCTCTGAGATTATAAATATACATTAGATAAATATATATTGCAATATATAGCATTTTTCCTCACTTAAGATTCAAAATTTAAACTTAACACATAAGTGTTCTTGAATGTGTTTCAGTGCTGCTGGAGGAGAAATGTTTGACTTGTGTGTCCCAGATCTGGATTACAGAATTGGTGAAAGGGATATTGTAAGACTTATAAGACAAATACTTGAAGGACTTTGCTGCTTGCATGAAAACAATATTGTTCATCTTGATTTAAAGGTAAAACTTTTTATTTTAGTACTTTAATTTATTATTACATTCAAGTAATTTGTTAAATACATAACAAAGATGAAGAGAAAAAGGAGTGTGTTAGAGATTAAATATTTTTAAATAAAATTTAGCAATAAGCATTGCATAATAGAACCTACAGTGTCATTTTGGACATTGGGCTTTTTTGCAGGTTGCATTTGATTGAGATCTAAATCTTTTCTATTCTAGCCTCAGAATATTTTGCTGAGCAGTGTCAATCCTCTTGGTGATGTAAAAATTGTAGATTTTGGTATTTCCCGGAAGCTTGAGAATTCCAGTGAACTGCGGCACATCATGGGAACAACAGAGTATCTGGGTATGGAAGAGCTGCTTCACAATGTCTGATTTGTGCTTTGGAGAAAACAAACAGTTCATGTAATATGCTTATGAACTTACCAGTCATTACTGGAGAAACAACATTATAGGACAAAGCAACGTGTTTTGAGCTGTTCTTTTTTTAGAGTGGTCAATGAATATTTGCACCACAAATTCCCAAATTATGTCAGTAAGTGCAGCTCTCAATTCGTGCCATAGCACTTGCTGTGATGCCAGCTGTTAACAAAAAGTTTTGGCTGTTAAATTCTTTTGATTAGAATTGAAATACAGCATTAGCATGCACAAAGAAGTGTTCTTTGAGTTGGGAATGTTGTTTAGTGTGATGGTTTAATGAGATTCAAATATTCCTTGGAAAGGGGAAGATTGCCATTAGCACTTGGCCCTCTGTGAGGCACAGGTTTCCTTCATGATTTGCCAACACTCAATTTTAAGAGCACTTCAAACTACAGTGAATAACTTACTATCTAGCATAGGCTAATGGCCACTGATCCTAAAATTGGCTTGGTCATCTGCTTTTGCAGTGTTAACACACTGAAGGCTTTATGCATTCCCCTAAAAAAGCTATATACTTCAAAACCTCTTAGAAGAATGTTTTATGTGGATACTTCTGATTAGAAAACATCTTGAGATTTGGCTAGGAATAGACTCTTTAGGCCATGTAGTGCTGTTTAAGTGTGACTCAATTAAACATCTGTGTGTCTAGTCAAACAGAAATAACTTTTTCACGCTCCTGTGGCTTGAAAATAATAAACTTAACTATTGAAACTGCATGTTTAGTCTCATAATAATGGTTGGCAAAAAAATGCCAGGAATGTAGTGTATGATTCAAGGCCGTTTGAGTAATATATTTATTAAAGCATTTTTCTTCTCTCCATCTGTTTAGCTCCAGAAATCCTAAACTATGATCCTATTACCACAGCTACAGACATGTGGTAGGTTGTATATCTTAATTCATTTTATTGAGGTGGGGGGGCCACTTAACAACTTAGGGGCCAGATCTGGACACTGATGCAGTTTTTTCCTGGCTTCCAAGAATACTCTGCTGCTGGACTGACTAAAAGAGGGAGAGATAGGAGGATATAACTCAGGGCTTACAAGGAATTACTGTAAATGGGTCTGTTGCACACTTAGAAGGGAATGCCAGTGGCTTCTGAGCCTGGAGTATAGGTATTTGTTCTAAGGGAACAATAACAGTGGCTGGATAGCATACTTTAGGTATTAGTTACTCTGGGATGACAAGCTTCAGGTATGAGCTTCTCTTGGACACTCTCTTTCCTCCCCACTTTTGTTAAATAATTTTATTACACAAATGATAAAAAGTATTTAAGTTTCTACTTTTTATCTTTAGAGAAATACTTGCAGAATGAGTCATAAAAAATGAGACAAATACCTTAAAGTGATCCACAGCTTTATTTGTGGCTTACTAATTTTATGAACTATGTTAGTTTAAAGACTGGCTTTGAAATGTTTCCTTAGAAACATAAAATATTCATATGCTCTTCTTGAGCATCTTAATAATTAAAATTCAGTTTTAAAAGTTGCTGTGATCTAATTGCTCCTTTGAAATCCTCAACTCATAATAGTAACTAAATCTGTTCATGAATGTTTTTTTAACTACTTAATATTTGCGTGCTTTTGTGGGAAGACATAAAAACAAATTGTTGGTGCTCTACTCAGAATGACAAACACAGCAGCAGCTGCAGTTTCTACAGTGTAATGGGTGCTAAGACCTGATCTGTCTGATCACAAAAACATTTTTATTATGCATCAGGAAACCATCTAAGATTTATAATAGATTGCGTGATGTGTCATGTTCTTAGGGAAAAACATCTGAGCAAGAGGATATTGTAGCCCAGCTCGGATGTGGAATGTGCAGAAAGGTTGACTAAATCTCAGTCTTTGATAATTCATCCAGAATTGTAGTGAAAGCTGGGGTTTTATTTACGTGCAGATAAGAAAGTCTGTTTTTCCGCTGTTCTGTCCTCCGGAATCACTGTATGTCCAAGAGAGGGCTGTGTAAAAGTGATGCATTTGCTTTCCTAACAATCTGAGTGGAAAGAAAAGGGTGTACTGAAAGTAAGAAATTTTCAAAAATGCCTCCACTGAGATGCTTTCCTTGTGTGTGTTTGTGCATACCTGCTTGAATCACATAAAACTGAGATGTCACATGATGCTTTTAATTCTCTAAGTGTGGGATACATCAGGAAGTTTGATCTGCAGCACAGTAAATATACGGGATACATTGTTCAGATGTTCATGTAGGATTATACATTGTGTTCTTATCTCAGGAACATTGGTGTCATTTCATACATGCTGCTGACACAAGAATCTCCATTCGTGGGAGCTGATATTCAAGAAACTTACCTTAATATATCTCAAGTTAATGTGGATTTTTCAGAAGAAACATTTGCATCAGTTTCACAGCCTGCCAAAGACTTCATTCAAAAACTTCTCATAAAAAATCCAGAGTAAGTAACAAACTCCTCCAGGCAACAGTCTTAAATTTGTGGAGCACCTAGAGAAAGTGAATGTTAATTTATATACCTAATACCATGATTCCTTGAAATCCTAATGGTTGAATATTCACTAGCATTTATTATGACCCTATTTACAATGGTCAGTATAAAGCATAGGACTTCAAAAGCATAAGCATGTGCACATTTATATATACCATGTTGAAAACATTCCAAGGGAACTATGTTCCTTGTTCTGATGAAAAGCTTACCAGCTTTGGGGGAAACTGTCAGCTGCATTTAGATGTGTGTTGCCACTGCTTAACCTTAACTATGTGTTTTGTAGCAGCTGAGGTAGTGCTGAAAAAACAGTGATACTGATGCTTTAGTGTCAGTTTTGCTGAAGATTTCTTAACGTGCGTCAGAGTTATTTTAATTAAGTTTTTAGTATTTCTGAAATTCACTAAAGCAACTTTTTCCTTTTCTTTTTCAAAGGGAAAGACCCACAGCAGCGGACTGTCTTTCTCATTTGTGGTTGCAGCAAGGGGAGTTCACGCTCTTGTGCGGCCCCGAAGAAACCTGTTGCTCTTCTCAGATGTCAGGACACGCAACAAAATGCTCAGAGGAGCGGAATGTGAAATCCAGTTGTAATGGTACCTGTAGCGACAAGGAAGACAAAGAAAACATCCCAGAGGACAGCAGCACAGTCTCCAAACGTTTCCGTTTCGATGATTCATTGCAGTATCCCCAAGACTTCACGACAGACTTCTTATGTTAATGTGTAATGCAGACTTTTATAAAATGAATTCAGCATAATCTATTCCAGTGGTGAAAATAAGATTATGGCTTGCCAATTCATGTAGCATTGGCGTACTGGAAATGCACTTTGATTCTTTTATGCTGATGCCTCCTTTTCTATCCATTGCTGGCAGTGGATTTAACTCCTGAGAAATTGGAGTTGTTGCGCCAATAAAATGAATTATTTTTTTTTAAGAAGATATAAATAAATATTTTTGCACTTTTCGATTTCTAGTCCAAAAATGACGCTAGAGTGAACTAACTGAAACCTGAAAATGAGTTTGTTTAAACTCAACCTTTGCCAAACCGTGGTTGAATACATGCATGCTTTCATGACTTGCCTTAATAAGAAATTGGTCTGAGCAGGGAAACTGAATCTAGCTGTCTTACTGAACTTACTTGTGACCCTTCTCATCACTTTAAGTAGAGGCTAAAGTTGGTATGTTTTGGGACTGATAAATCTGTTGGGGTTGCTTGGAAAACTGTTTTCCCTCTGGGACAACTAGTAGTTATGGAAATGTTTCTGCCTTATAGACCTGGTCCTCTTAGGGGTTGTAATGCGCACTCTGTGGTTTTGCTGTGTTGGATCTCTGCAGATCTTGAATAGAAAACGGGTAGACTGTCAGTCCTTGTGCTAGTGGACCTTGGCTTCTTACCAGTAAATTGAAGAAGATGAGGTTCCTATGCTGATGTGAATATTTGATGAACTTATTAGTTTGCTGTTATAAAACCTCTAAAATATTATCATCTACCTGTGTTGACCTTTTCCTTATCTTAAAAAAACCAACCAGAACACCACAAAACACCACAAAACACCCCCTTCCAAAAGAACACCCAAAAACACACAAAGGAATCCAAAAACAGAAAGCCTCTTTATAGTTAAAAGTAGTAACTGAATAAACTGAAAATAGCCATTTTTGCCAGTGAAGCTGGAATTAACAACTTTTCTTTATGTCCCTGTAATGTAAAAGTGCAGTGCATCTTTGTCAATTATTGTTACCCCTAATGACTCAGCTTCATGCCTGCTCTGAGAAATGGACTGCAGTGTGTTAGTATTTGAAGACAAACTACCTGATAATTGTTTTAAGGCTTTTAATTTGGTTTGCTCAGTGGTATTTTTTTTAAGTTATGTCCCTTCCAATTCCTGTTTCTAGGCTCTTAGGAAATGCCTATGTAGCGAGTCTTGACTTAGAGCAATTGCCAGTGGTGTCTTAAACAGCCTGAAACTAATATTGACAAAATAAATGCCTAATAGTAACAGAGGCTGGAAGTCTTTTTGTGCAGGGAATGTATTAAAACTCTTACAGATATTTTGAAAGTAAGTGTCACTTTAAAATATTTTTGGGATTTTCCACTCCTGAGAGCTTAAGTTTAATTGTCTTTGATTTGGATTTGTTTTGTATAATAAAATACCACAATCTGATAATATTTTTCATGTGTGCCTGTGCATTTGTCAATAGTTAGGCAGATTGGTGTCTTGGAAAAATATATGTTTGAGAGGTGAACATAATGGTTGGTAGAAGGTTGTATTTTATCATCCTTCACACGAGGAAAGAATAGGTTTTTTGCAAATAGATTCAATATAAGGTATCACCATAGTATATGGTGGAATTTGGGACTGTTTTCTTGATTTGGGTGACACTCATGTCAACAAGTGAAAAGCAGACTGAAGTGTGAGGCAGGTGAGACTATCTTTCAGATTATGTTTGCCAGAAGAAGTAAAAGTTTTCCAAGACTTAATTTCATGTGAAATAAAGTATATTGAGCACGTACAAAGCTCCCATGACGAGGTTTAAATGAACCACACTCAGTCTCCTCCATGTATTAGTTCTCATGTAACTTTTTTCAGTGGTACTGAGAGTGTATAGGATTATAAAATTCCTTTGCAGGAGGTGGTTGTTGGATTGCATTCAGGTACTTTATACTCTTAGTTTTCAAAGTCCTTGGCTTTTCTCAGTTGGAGTCTTATTTAACTTTTTTGGGGTTTTTTCCACCAGCATGGATTCCAGTTTGAACTGGGTAAATTAAAACCACAAACTTTTACATAATTACACAGAAGTTAAAGTTCACTTAAGGTAAAGAAGACAATGTCAAAAATCTGTAAAGGTAAAAAAGAATGTTTATAAAAGTTACACTTTCAAATTCTGCAAAAATATTACTGAATTGAAATTACAACTATTTTCATCTGAAAAATCTGAAAGCATATGCCAGCACTTTATGACATAGTTTTTATTACTAAAGATTTTTATCACAGTATCTGATGTTTACATTTCTTACTACTTTAGAGCTAACTTATCTTTAAAGAAATGAAAATTGGTCTTTTCCAAGGAATTTTAAGTTTTGAAGACTTTATTTGTACTTTATATAAACTTAAAATATACCTTGAATCAGACTTACTTTGGATAAGTGCATTTGATTATTTAAAAATACTATTGTGCATTCGTAACTTCAATTGAATGTAAATACATATATTGCAGGCAACTGTTAGACTGTCTTGCTTCTGCCATATTACTTGGAATTTCCGTGTTAATGAGGGATGAGTAACATTTTCAGATGACTGAAGTCATGCTTCTATGCAGTTCATGACCTTTTTATATTAAAAAAAAATAAAAAATAAAAAATAAACTTTCCCTTTTTTTTTCCAAACTTCTTTGTTTTCATTCCTTCACAGAATCAGAGAATGGTTGAGGTTGGAAGGGCCTCTGGAAGTCATGTTGCCCAACCCCAACCTGCTCAAGCCATGCCATCTAGGCCTCGTTGGCCAGAACGATGTCCAGATGGCTTTTGCTCTCCGAGACTCCATCTCTGGGCAAACCAGTTCAGTGCTCAGTCATTCTCACAGTAAAAATATGTTCTTGTGTTCAAATGGAGCCTCCTGTGTTTTAGTTTGTGCCCATTCCCTCTTGTCCTGGCCCTGGGCATCACTGACAAGAGCCTGCTGGTGATATTTTGCCCCGTGCAGCCCATTCCCTTGCCTGCTTTGTGCAACAGCGCTGGCTCCCGTTCAACTCAGTGTCCACCAGGTCCTTTTCCCAAAGCTGTTTTCCAGCTGCATGGAGCATGTGTCAGTGTGTGAGATTGGTCCTGCACAGGTGGAGAGCTTTGGGCTGCACTGAACTCCATGAGGTTCCTGTCAGCCCATTTCTCCAGCCTGCAGAGGTCCCTACGGATGGCATCATGACCCTCAGGTACATCAGCCACTCCTCCTGGTTTTGTGTCTCCTGCAGCCTTGCTGGGGGTGTGCTCTGCCCATCAGCATTAATGAGGATGTTAAACAGGACTACCTGTGAGGATCTGGGGGACAGTGTCAGAGGCCTTGCTGAGGTCTAGGTGGGCAATGTCTGCTGCTCTCCCCTCAGTTACTGACCAGTCGTTTCACTGCAGAAGTTTATCAGGTTGCTCATTGTGACTTCCCCTTGCTGAATCCATGCTGACTAACTGATGACTCATGAACTTGGCAGCTAGCTTCTTGGAATTGTTTTATATGTGTCTGGGTTTTATACATAAAAAGTTGATGTTCCTGTATGTAATGGTCTAGTTATATCGATACCTTTTATGTTAAATTCTAATAGCCTTGCTGAATGACCATGTGAGGAAACTTAAATGGAATGTTTGTTACACATATTAACCTCCTAGGGCAGTAATGGTACATTTGTTTCATTGTCAAGTAGACGGCTGAAACAAAAACAAACAACCAAACAAAACCAACAAGTTGCCTTTAGAAAGGGAATTGCACTCAAAGGTGGTAACCCCTTGTTGCCTGGTTAATGTGTTTCCTCCAAAGGCACATTTAATTGACAAAGCTTTCTCATTGTTTGAAATGCACAAATGGGCTTTCTTTTTAGTGAAAGAAACAGTGTATTCATGTGCTTGGTTTGGTGTTGCAGCATTAAATTCAGAAATTATCTGAATATTTGTGTTTCCTGTACTGTAGGTTCTTATCAGGAAAGCTGCCTATTTTTTCTTTAATTTTTTTAGCACCTCAAGAAAATAAACTATTCTCTTTAATGGTGATTTGAGACAACTTGAAATTTCTGTCTTTTTATAAGGCCTTCTAGGGAAGAAGACTTGTTAGAAAAATGCATTATAATGGCTTTAAACTGGAAGAGAGTAGGCTTATATTAGATGTTAGGAAGAAATTCTTGACAATGAGGTTGGTGAGGTACTAGAACAGGTTCAAGGGGAGTTGTGAATGCCTGAAAGTGTCCAAGGTTGGGTTGGATGGGGCTTTGAACAACCTGCTCTAGTGGAAGATGTCCCTGCCTGTGGCAGGGGGTTGGGAAATATATGATCTTTAAGGTCCCTTGCAGCCCAAACCATTCTATGATTCCATGTTAATAACTGACCATCTTCTTACCAGGACAGCTGTGCTTCTACTCTTGCCAAGTAAGGGAAGTTCAGCTTGAAAAAATATTTTGTAAAACTGGGGCAAGATACAAGGGTACAATTACTGTGTGTTTGTTTCAGAAACCACTCATCCTGCGCATTAAGAACCTGGCAGCTGACAGAATTGAAAATACTGCTTGGCCCACTCAGCATTGGAGAAGTGAGCAAGACACAGAATGAGTCAGTGAGTAGATCGTCTACCAAATTAATAGTAACATTACAAAGCTGAATTGCCAAGTCATACCAGCGTATGAGAGTATAAGGAAATTTTTTAATAATTAAAAGCAGGTACATGGATTAGGACATAAAAAACCCCAGCGTAATGAATAAACAGCAACACAGATGTTATTAGTTCTCTGTAAGAAGAAAGTTGTTTTCTGATAATGAAAAATACTGTATTTACAAGGATTTTTTTTTTATAATGTTCCTAATATTAGCAATCTGTGTCTTTCCTCCTCTGAAGAGTACAGGCAGGTGTGCTGTTTCCAGTTTCCTAATAAACCCTAAAATGTCACATTCTAGCAAAAGGAATCACAATGCCCGGCAGTGGATGGCAATGCATGCTGAATGTGCCACTGCTTTCTGTAGGTATAGTTTCTAATAGTTGAAATAGTAAGGAGTTCTGTTTGCATGGTCTCCAGCTGGACTGTTACAGCCAGTACAGCGTAGACCTTGTTTGAATCTCCCTATGATATGTTGAGTATGAGGGTATTTCTCATTTCAAAATCAAAACCAGACTCTGGTACTGGCTTGAATTTAGAAAATGCACTGGGAATTCCGAGTGATGTTGAGCCTTCTGCAGCTGGACAAAGCAGAAATACCCTACTGGTTCTTTGCTTGTGGTATTTTAACGGAGGGGCTTTTATGTTTAAAACTTGCTATCTAAACACTTTAAATGTTCTGTGTGCAGTTCACAAGATTGATTACAGGCCTGAACTGGAGCTCATTTATAGGGATTTTCCAACAGGGTAACTCTGTAACATGTAGTGCTACGTTTTATGTGTTGCTGTGAAAACATAATAAAACCTCTCAAAATTCACGAACTAGCCAACATGGCAACAGCTCTTTCAGATGCCATTGAAATCCCAAACTGGTCACAGCAGAGTGTTAGAAGTCATGCAAACCATGCCAGTTATTTAGATTGATCAAACCATTTGATTCATGATTAAGGGAACATGCATTGACTACCAGTGGAACTGAAGGAAATTTTTACTTATATTTTCTTGTATTCTGTGATTTAGGGGGGTGGGGGGCAGGTTGTTTAAATCCCAGGGCGTTGTGCACAAGATGGGCTGATGCCATGATGTGACAACCGAAACATCTTTGTTTGCTGTTGGAGTTTAGACACCCCAGCCCAGCGTTTTAGCTTACTAAGAATGATTTTGCAAGCACAGCTGAGTTCTTTGCCATGTTTTGATAGGGCACCTGTCCCACTGCTTTGCTAAAGACAAGCACCTGAATTCAGCTTCTGACTGAAGGATGGGTTTTATCCCAGGGAGCCAATTGCTGGCGCTGCATAAGCGGGGCGGGCTGGGCAGTGGTGTGGGCAGAGGGGAGGCTGTGGGGCCCTGTCCCGCTGAGGTGCAGGAGGGCTGTGACTGGCACCCCCCTGAAAGATCAAGCTGCGGTGTCTGTGCCATGAACTCCACAAATCAGGTTTTTAGAAGCGACATAGTCCTCCTTGGAGCTGCCCAGATCTCCTTTAATAAATTTGGCGGTGCAAATTTAAGCGGACGTTTTTGGTTTGGGCTGCTGTTCCTGTTCTGTTTTCGGAGACAATAACACTCTCTTACAGGCACCCCTTTAGAAACCACAAAAATTGTTTAACTTGGTACAAACTACAAAATGTTACGTCATTGTCCTGGTTTCGGCTGGAATAGAGTTTATTTTCTTCTCAGTAGCTGGCATAATGGACTCTGTATGACAATAACATTGATAACACACTGATGTTTTGCTTGTTGCTAGGTAGTGCTTTCTCTAAGTAAAAGACATTTCTGTTCCCCATGCTCTGCCTGTGAGAAGGTGCTCAAGAAGCTGGGAGGGAGCACAGTTGACCTGAACTAATACACCTGGTATGAATTCCATACCATTTAAATTATTATTTAAACTGCGAGGGAGCTGGCTGGGAGGGTCTGACCACTTCTCAGGGATGGGATGGGCATTGTTCAGCAGGTGGTGAACAATTGTGTTGGGTGTCATTTGTTTCCCTTGGTTTTTTTCCGTTGGTTTCTTTTTTTTTTTTTTCTCCTTTCATTACAATTTTTATTCTTATTGTATTTTAGTGGTATTATAATATTTTATGTTGTTTTAATTGTTAAATTGTTCTTATCTCAATCCATGAGGTTTTTTTGGGGGGTGTTTTTTTTCCCCTTCTCTGATTCTCCTCCCCATCTCACATGAGGGAAGGGGAGAGCTGTGTGATACTTAGTTGCTGGCTGGGGTTAAATCATGACAGTCACAAGCCCTCTCCCACTTTGGGGTTTTTGTTAATTAAAATATATTCATGCTTCATGTTTAAATAATTCAGTTTATTTCCATAATTGGAGGAAGCTTAAATCACAGAATAGTTAGGGTTGGAAGGGACCTCCAGAGATTATTTAGTCCAACTGCCCTGCCAAGGCAGGGTCACCTGGAACAGGTGACACAGGAACATGTCGAGGTGGGTTTTGAATGTCTCCAGAGAGGGAGACTCCATGCCCCCCCCAAACAGGCTGTTCCATTGCTCTGCCACTCTCAGTGTAAAGAAGTTCTTCCTCATGTTTAGGTGAAACTTCTTGTGTTTTGGTTTATGGCCATTGCTCATTGTCCTGTTGCTGGGCACTGCTGAAAAGAGTGTGGTGCCATCTTCTTGGCACCCACCTTTGAGATATTTAAATGCATTAATGAGAATCCCTCTCAGTCTTCTCTTGTGTAGACTAAACAGGCCCAGCTCCCACAGTTTCTCCTCATAACAGGAGAAATGCTGAAAACAAGTGTTAACTGAAGCTTTAAGCTATGAATATGGTTTTAAATCACTGGGCACTGAGTGGTACTAATTTGTATTATTTCTCTAGTGGCCTGGTTGGGTTGTTAGTTGGTTAAGGAAGAGTCTGCCTTCTTAAATCATGTCGTTCTCCTGTTAATAAATCAATCCTGTTCTTTCAGTCTCTTGTACTTTTGATGTCCTCATTCAGATTTGCTTTCTTCTAATGAAATGTGTGAGAGATTTCAAGTGAAGTCATTCAGTAATTTTCTTCAGTGAATCAAAAGTTCACCAGTTTTTCTTCATATGTGGATTTCAGCTTGAGGTGCATATGAGAAGGTGTGAGTTGTCTTCTCATAACTGAGGTAGTCCTCACTGTCCAGGACTCTTTTCGGTACATCTTATTGCCAGAAGTAAGTTTGCACTGTAATATTTTAAAATATTGGCACCATCTTCATTCAACACTGAATTTATGAGTACTGGCAACTCAGAGGTATAAGTTGTGATGCTGAATTCTGTTTTTCAACAAATGAAAATCTAAACAAATCTGTATAACGTTGTATATGAAGACAAAGTATAGTCTTAAGTCACTTTTGTAGCCCTATTATTAGTAAAAATACCCAGGTTTCTGTTATTTGTTCCTAACAAGTAATCTAAGAGCTAAGACCATGGACCTGGTCACCAAGAGAAATAGATAATACTCTTTCAGGAATTCAAACCCATTTTCTCCTATAGAAAAGATCTTTCTCCCCATCTATTCCCTTCAGAGGGTAGTAGATAGCATTCACCATCTGTTTTAGAACCTGGACCAGAGAAACATTAAGCTTTATATTTCAGTCCCATTACGCAAGACATGGAGAACAAAGAGTGTGTCTATACTGAAAGTTCAGAGCCCTCTAAGGTGACTTTACCTGTCAGCTGTAAAGCTGCTGACAAGCCAGGGTCCATCAAATCACCACTGGGATGTTCATGGGGCTGGAGCTTTTGGTGTGTGAAGACAGTCTGAGGGAACTGTGTGTGTTGGGGAAGAGAAGGTGGTGGAGGGAGGTAGTTGCTGTGTTCCAATGCCTGAACTAGAGAGAAAGTGGTGCCAGATTCCTCTTGGTGCTGTGCAGCAGCAGCAGCAGCAGGAGGGGCAGCTCTCTCAGCAGGGAGGGAAATTCTGACCAGGCATAAGGATGATGGTCTTCACAGTGAGACAATTAAGCAGGAGAGAAGTTTGCCCAGTTTTTGGCTTTAGAGAACTTCAAATCCCAAGGCCCTGTGCAATCTCTTTTAAAAAATTGCTGTGATTTTAAAAATACAACACCTTCCCATTAGTTTGCAAGAACTATTGAGTGACATCAAGGAAGGTGAAAATTTACTATTTGAATTTAAACAAAAATCTTTTCATAATTGGTGGTTGGAATCACGATTTTTTAAGTGCAGCCAATCATGCAATTCTTCCATTTGAATCTCTGTCTTTGAGAGGTTTTTTTAGCTATGACAGCCATTAAAAAAAGTATTGAAATAAACTGAACTTAAAGACCTTTCAATCTCTGAATCTCAAAGTATTGAACGAAGACTAATGAAGCATATTCAATCACATTGTTCTCACTGAAAATAGTATTAATAATAATACTATTAGTGAAAACAAAGATGTTTATATAAAATTAATAAAATTATTTTAAGTATTGTTAGTTTAATCTTAATTTATTCTGTTTTTAATGTCGAGTTTTTGTGGATGCTTTATTATGTGCACAATATCTTAGTACAGTAGTATGTGTGTACAATCTGTAGATAAATGTACATATCTTGGTGGTGTGTGCTCAAAAACTACCTGTTGAGAAGTAAGAAAATTTGGAGACCACTGCTGTAGGGGAGTATGCCAGCAAGCAGTGTGGCATAGCGGCTGGAACCCTGGCTGAACCTGTGAGTAATGTCAGTATTTGTCTAGTAATGTAGGTATTACCTGGAAATTTTTAAACTGATATTCAGAAAGCAGTATGTTTGTATATAATGGCTTGGAACAAGTTCATGGGTGTATTTCTATCCCCACCTAGCTAGTGTAAGCAGATAACAAGTGATTTTTGTAGTGTGGGCAACGTGCCAATAGAATTAAATTGCATGTTCTTCAGGCTTCTGAACAGATAGTGTAGTCAAACAGTGAATATCTCTTGTTTCTGCTGAATTAAATTCAGGCGGTTGAATTAGATGGGGAAGACTCAATATCCATTCCCAATACCCTAAGCTAATCAAAGAGTTGAAACCCGAGATGTAGAGAACTTGAATACACATTTAATTCTTCACAAGAAAAACTTTAAAAAGCACTCGTTGGCAAGTTGTATTAAGTAATTTTGCCTTTACAGCCTTTGTTGAATGATCATTTAGAATTTAGCAGATGTAGAGTTTGCAGTTTCGGTTCTGTAGAATCCCACCTCCTTACTTACAAATACCACTTCTGTAATCAAAACCCTGTTTTTTTCTGTGATATGTTCAAGCTCCAGTTCAGCAAAACACTTAATTCACACTTGAAATGTAACGTGTCTTTAGTCACTTGCTGTTTGGTAAAGTTCTGATGTATGTGCCTAGCATTAAATGTTTGGAATACAGCTGGTTGGTTGATTTTGAGTCTGAATGATTTGAACTTTGGCTACAGTGAAGTTTAATATCAGGTATAATTGCAGGAATTTTTCCAAGTAAAAAGTAAAATGTTTACAAGTTGAAATATGTGCTCTCTGAGAATATGGTGCTTTTAAAATGCATACATATTATGGTATAATTTTGTGTTGGAGAATAAGCAAATTGCATTTAATCATGGGTAGCATGTAATATTATACCAGCATTAAACTGCTTCTAATCACTCTCCTGTCTCATTGCTGAAAAGATGGATCAGTCTTTATTTGAGGTGTTCTTTAAATAGCCAAATATTCTCTAGATCCATAGCAATGAATATATTCTGAAGCATAGAAAGTGCTGTTAAAAGATCAGAAATTCTTGACTGTGAGGGCAGTGAGACACTGGAACAGGTTGACCAGAGAAACTGTGGAAGCCCCAGTCCCTGGAAGTGTTCAAGGCCAGGTTGGATGGGGCCCTGAGCAAACTGGTCTAGGTGGAAGGTGTCCCTGCCTGTGGCATATGAGTTGGAACTGGATGATCTTTCAACCCAAACCATTCTTTGATTTTCTTGTAGTTATTTTAGTAATTTTTTTCTTGGTAGCACCATGCTTTTTTTCAAAAACCTGGGAAAGACTGTCTGGGTTGGCTTCTATTTGTCCCAGCCTTTAAGCATACAGCTTCACTTAAGTCTTCTGAGTTTTATTCAATAAAATAATCAGTAAGGCAGTTTTCTTAACAAGTTATATGCTGTAAAAATAGCTAATGCCACGCCATTCCAAATAAATACCTTTTCAGGTAATTTTTTCTAATTTTATTTAGTTTTTCTTGGGGAAAAAAAAAAGCATTTAAGTTAATATAAAAAAGATCTTCCTTTTTAATTTCTGTTCCCCGAGGCTGTATGGAAAGTGGAAACATGGGACATGCTTGCATTGAAGCAGAAATTAGTGGATGCTTTCCTGATAGAAAGTGTCAATTTTTCACCAGCAGACAGGGATGTTTTCCAATGGTATGCATGAATGCCAGATACATTTGAAGAGCACAGAAAGCTAATTAAAGAAAAAACAAATCAGTATCAGGATGGTCTTAAGGTTTGTAATGACAATATTTTAAAAACTTCCAAGCCCTAAATTTTGAACGGCATATAGTATATGATCTGATGGATTGAAAAATTTATTTTATTTCGGCATATATTTTAAAATGAAGTTTGAAGTAGGTGTTTTTATACTGTTCTTGATGGTAAATAATTTTTTGCTTGCTTTTCACTCCTACTTTTAATGTATCTGTGAGTTCACTTTGTATGGGATCATCTTTTGGCATTAACACTTAGAGGTGGTACCACAGATATGGTAGGTGACAAGGTCTTTGTCATCAGCCACAAACCAAACTACCAACGCTGCTGCTCCCAAGTGAGGGAGATAGTTTTGCTACTGACTTCCAAAAATACAGGAAGCAACTCAGTTCTTTTGAAGAATACAAAAAACAAACAAAAAAACCAAACCGAAACAGAAAACCTAAATGATAATGACACTGATTCCATATCCTGTTTTTTCCAGCAGATTTTATGATGCTTCTTGTTATTCCAGCAGTGTCAGGGACAGGGGATCATGCCCCTGTCCCCTGCCACTGTGCTGAGGGTGCACTCGGTGCCACTGTGTGTCGCTGACAAAGAGCCTGAGGAGCCCCAGGGCCCAGGAAGAGCCCTGAGGGACAACCCTCATCCCCAGCCTCCCCTGGGCCATGGAGCCCACTCCCAATTCTTCCTGCGCTGCCCATCCCGGCCTGCAAAATCCGTGAGGGGGCCAGGTGTGGCCCTTTGTGACACAGCCACCTTCCAGGGCTCTTTGTGATGCGGGACACAGCGATGCCCAGACACCTTTGTGACATCGGAGACCCCGCCCTGCCCCAGGGGTATATAAGGAGCACAGAGCTCAGCCCATCTCAGACGCTCCCAGGAGGGAGCAGGTCCCAGGATCTCTCCAGGGCTCATAGCCGGACTTGAGGAGGAGGCCAAGTGGACATCCCATCGGCCAGAGAGGAGTGCCAGATCGACACTGGGACCAGGATTAACATTGCATCATCGGGATCAGCGCTGGAAATGGGATTAACATCTCATCATTGGGAAAGATCGGCGCTGGCACCAGGATTAAAATACCTTCTTCTTCATCATCATCATCTTCATCATCATCATCTTCTTCATCATCATCTTCTTCATCATCATCATCTTCTTCATCATCATCATCTTCTTCTTCATCATCATCTTCTTCATCATCATCTTCTTCATCATCATCATCATCTTCTTCTTCATCATCATCATCTTCTTCATCATCATCATCTTCTTCATCATCATCATCTTCTTCATCATCATCATCTTCGTCTTCTTCGTCTTCTTCATCTTCTTCGTCTTCATCTTCTTTGTCTTCTTTATCTTCTTAGTCTTTATCTTCTTAGTCTTCTTCATCTTCTTTGTCTTTTTTATCTTCTTAGTCTTCTTTATCTTCTTCGTCTTCTTCATCTTCTTTGTCTTCTTCATCTTCTTTGTCTTCTTCATCTTCATCGTCATCATCATCTTCATCGTCATCATCATCTTCATCTTCATCACCATCATCTTCATCTTCATCATCACCATCATCTCCATCTTCATCATCCTCATCATCATCATCCTCATCTTCATCATCATCTTTTCTTCTTTTCTTCTTTTCATCTTTTCTTCTTTTCTTTTCTTCTTCTTTTCTTTTCTTCTTCTTTTCTTTTCTTTTCTTTTCTTTTCTTTTCTTTTCTTTTCTTTTCTTTTCTTTTCTTTTCTTTTCTTTTCTTTTCTTTTCTTTTCTTTTCTTTTCTTTTCTTTTCTTTTCTTTTCTTTTCTTTTCTTTTCTTTTCTTTTCTTTTCTCTTTTCTTTTCTTTTTCTTTTCTTCTTCTTTTCTTCTTTTCCTCTTCTTCTTCTTTTCCTTTTCTTCTTCTTTTCCTTTTCTTTTTCTTTTCTTCTTCTTCTTCTTTTTCTTCTTCCTTGTCTCTCCTACTCTCCCCTTCTTTCTCTTTCCCTTCCCCCTTTTTTTTTTAATTTATTTTTTATTCTTGTTCCTCACCTTTCTCTCCAAGGAGAAATCCTTCCCTCTCTTTTACTCCTTCTGCCTTATGCTTCCCATCCCTCCCCTTTGTTCTTTCTTCTGATTTAGAAGAAAATCAGGAATTTATTCCACAGAACTGTGAAATCAATAGTATTCATTTTGGAGAAGAAATTCAGTAAAAATTGAAAAGGGCAGGAAATTCAGAATTTTGCTGTGTTACATTTCTGAATATTGTTTACTGAATTATCTGCTTTGATAAAATGACCTAATTCAGATATTCTGTGCTAATCAAATACAAATTATTTTCTTGAATATGCTACGTGTTGTCACCGGTAGAAAAAAGAGTCGTCTTTTGTCCAGGAAAGTGTAAATGCCAAAATAAAAGTTTAACAATCTTACTTTGATTTTGGCTAAACAAGTAGGCAGCATTTTCCAGAAGATGGCACTCTCTTTCCACAAACGCAATGTTTGAGTTTCATGGCTTAAAAGGATGTTCTTCCCCAGACTATGTGAACGGTGTTTCTTAAAGCATAAAGCTAACTTGAGTCTGCCTGTGCTTACTTTTTGCATTTATATGCCATTGCATTATAAAATTGCTTTATTTGCTTAGCTTTTCATTGCAAATTTGAATAATCATACATTATTTCTTCATTTTAAATTTAAGCAATGCATGTTAATGAGAATTAAAGTACTCAGTGCTTTAATTTCCACTTCCCATAACTTTTAAAAAAATCTCAGGTTCAGAAGCTTTTTTGTCTTTCTGGGGAAGAAAGCAGGGAAAAAAATGCAAGAAAAAAGATTCAAGGAAAAAAAATCCCAGGCTGCAATCTGCAATATATTAACAATTATATTTAGAAACTGGATTGTTGATGGTCTTTTAATTGGGTACTCAAACTATTTCTGTACTCTTGATTTATACACTTTTCTCGATACATGTTTCTCCCTAATTGTCACTGGCAGAGTGACTGACAAAATAAGTTATGCTGATGTTTTGAATGACTGAGAATGATGCCATTCCTTTTTTCTCATCCTGCCTTAGCAAAACTGTGAGTAGGAAATCTATGTTGAAGCATAAATTATTTTTTTCCTGGCTTTTTCTCATATGAAAGTAAAAACAAGCAGGAAGAATCCCATTTATAAAACTGGCAACACAGCTCTGATTTGCTTTCTCTGTTGCAACCATTCTATTTACTGAGGATAAATATACTAGGAAAGGCAACAAAAACGCCTTTTTCTTGACAACATATAGTTAAATGGTTGTTTGTGCATTAAAAACTGTTTCATAAAACCAATTAGGAACCATGTTTGTATGCTGACAGCTGAGTTGTCTGTGTATAGATGAAAGGTATATGCAGTTTGTTGTGGGTTGGTATGATGCAAGAGGCAAGCGACGGTGAATGTATTTCATGTGCAAAGGAACACTATGATTATTGTATTAGGAAGGTGCACCCCCATGAAGACCAATTAGATAACCACACAGTTCTGGTTTCTTTCAGTAGATGGGAAGTATATATGTAAAGTGAGCAGGGGATTAAAACAAAACTGAATGCACATTGCAAATAATTTCAAAATGTTATCTCCAAACTGAAGATGAGAAGCAGTCATCTGCCAATCTGCATTGGCACCCTGTGAGGAGTTTGTACCTTTTGCACCTCTGGGCTTTACACAGAGATCTGGCCTGTGTCTCCTTATACTCTGAGACTGTGTTGCTCTGCACACCCTGTCAGGGACTTCCCTGAGCGGGTCATTCTAGATTCATAACGGGCTCTGACAAAACTCTTCCTAGGGGAAATAGTCAGCAGTTCTTGCGAGCCCTCAGTAGATTGATTAGGCTGAAATTCTCCCCACAAATCTCTTTTGAGTTTCTTATGTTGGATATACCCTTGCTTTTGTTTTGATCCTGGATACGTGTCCCTAGCTGTGTGCTGACAGGTGCAGACTGACCGGGCAGAGCAGAGGGGACCTCAGGGCTGACTGACATTTCTGGTTACCTCTGTTTCCACCTCAGCCATGGCCATTCTGGTCCCGTTCCAATTCTGGGGAAATGCATTCTGATTTAGGTGGTAGAGGAGATGCTATGGCAGAACCTGTGTTTGGGAAATAGAGCAGGGGATTGGTATTAATCATTCCTCATTTCCCTTGCCAGGACTTTGTCACTATAGAACGTTATGTATTGCAACATGGGTGGGTTTCAGTCAGTTCGTAGTTAGTGTACTGGCATGGAAGTGAACTAGAATAAATTCAGTCACAGCCAAATGCAAGCCCATGCTGGAACTGAGTAAAAGCATTTGTTTGGTCTGATTTCCTCATTCTAAATCTGCATAATTTCCTACTTTTCAATGTGTGAGTTTGCTCCCCAAACCCCATCCTTGGTGAGCAAGATTAAAAAAAATTAATGATTGGTCATAAGGCGTATTAAATGCCAGAACCTGATGTTCAGACAACTGTATTTCTTTAAAGGTTCTTAGCTTGGTAACCTTTAGGTATTTTGAAATTTTGTGTTATTTGAGATAACTTTTATCTTATGCAGTAGATTTTCTAAGCATTTACATTAATTTAGTTTGAGAAGTTAATTTGGAAAGCACTAGAAAGAATTTGGAAAGCACTATACGTCTTAATATATATATTGTCATCTGTACAGTGCATATATATGTAAGAAACCCAGTGTTTATCCAGCAGTGTGTCTTGACAGGTGTTATTCAGGTGCTGTTGTAAAAAGAAATAAAAATACAATTTCTTATCTTCTCGAAACAAGTAGAACTTTTTATGTGTTGCAGGCAAAATTCTTTAAATGTATTTAGCATTTAAAGGTATTCTCTGATCCTAAGAATACCTTTATTTAGATCACATTACTAGTTAGTGTTAGTACTGAAATGTCAGTGTTGCCTACGTACAACTTTGCCAGCTTAATACTTATATCTCCTATATATATTTTATATGTAGGAAAGGATAATTTTTGCATTGAATTGATAGATGATTAACAGTTAAAATGTCTGACTACACTGTTGTCATAAAAGTACACTTTTAAAAATCTATCAAAATGTTTTAATTGTTTATGTTGCTTAATTGAATAACCTGGTTGAATAGCTAGTGTAAATTGATGTTGCTCCAACAGAATGATGGGAGCTGTGCTGTTTGATGAATTAACCTTGTTTTGAAATTACTTTCAGAAATAATAGTTCATGTTTTGAAAAATTTCTTACAAACCTGCCTACCTACCTTCTTTTTAGGGGCAGTCCTAATTAAACAATTCAGAAGTTTTTTGCTGTGTTTTAACTCTCGCTGGGACTTCTACTCCCAACCTCATTCAGGATTAAACTGCAAAAAATATAACTTAAGTCCTTCTTATACTGAGTGGAATTAACTCTATGAGGATTCCTGCTGAAATGATCCTGTTAAATAATATAACCTTTGCTATAAGCAGAGGAACTGGGGTTTGAGTCCCAATACACAGCCTTGATAGTGTGCAGTGAATGCAGTGCAAAAATAAGAACAAAAATGAAAAGCAAAATGCTAGCTCAGTCACAGAGCAATATTCACACAGTGCAATGAACGGGATGAGATCTTGTGAGGAACAAATTCTGAAAGGTGACTTTTTTATTTCCTTACAATGTATTGTGTTAAGGTTGTGCTTGGTTGCTTTACTCAAATTCCTTAATGTTTGCTATAGCTTGCTGGGAAGGTATAAATAACAGCATTTTATATCCTGTAGTTGGATTACCAGCTAAAGAAAGAATTCATGTTTATCCTCACTAGTTTATATGTTACAGAGATTATAAACAAAATTTTACATCTTTAAAGAGATCTTCCATAAATACAGTGGTAAGTATCTTGTAGGGAGTAGTACACAAGAATTATTGTTAGGGATAAACTTTATCTAACTTAAAATGATCTTTCAAGTAAATTGTTCTGAATTTCTTTTTAAATAATATATTCTTTGGTAGTATTGGCAAGAAAAAAATTGTCTGAAGCTGTTTAATACTAGTTTTTTTTTCTCCCTTGAACAAGTGTTTTGAAGAATTGCAAGAGTAGAATTTAATGATGTATTAGATATTACACATCTTAAAAGCAGTGAAGGGGAGACTGTGGAACTTATAAGGACATTTCAACATCTGAAGCTAGAGGTCAAGCTGGCTGGTTGAATTTGAGATGGCTATGTTGAAATCTGTTTGCAAGGTAACAAGTCCTAATCTCTTAATTTCTAGGCTAATGTCATTCAGTGCGGATTGCTTCAGTAAATATTAACATATACTGGAATCGCTTTTTATTCTTTGTATCCATCATGAACATTAAAAAAATTAATTCAGTCTTTAAAAGTTATATAATTTTTAAGTGCTAGTGTCATTTGTTGCTACTTTTTCATGTGCAAATTTTGATTCGAATGAGATTGTTTTTGAATGGTGCTGGAACCAGATTAATCATTCTATTATTAGAAAATACACTCAAAGTTAGGTATAAGTTTAAATAAGATGATGAGCAAAATTAAAAGCTCTGGGATTTTTCTGGAATGAATAAATGAAAAAAGGTTTCACTTTGGGAAAATAGGGGAATAGATGAAAACAACCTTTTGGTCTAACTAAATTGTATTTGTACTTGTTTTCGATTTTCATTGTAGATGGAACTAGACAATTCAAAGTACCTGATGGCCAAAATCATTGTAGAAAGTGTTGTGAAATCAGTTCTCAGAAATTTGGTGTGATCACTGTGTTCATGTTAAGTCATTTTGGGCTTTGTTGAGACATTCCTTGCGATGTCGCTATTATAGAGTTGAACTTGAGGCTGAATCTAGACACAAATTTATTTTTTATTCTCAGCAGTCTAATCTAGATTAATTCTAAAGCTGAATATTGCCTGTTTTCACATGTAGTTATAGTGTTCTTTTTTCTGTCTAGATCATTGGGGATGCACTTGATGCTTATCCTAAAACTCCATGTGTTGGTAGTGTAAGAGAGTGGCCTGGACAAATAGGGATTTTTTGTCTATCCCAAACTTTCTGGACAATGCAAATACAGATGGCTATTAGAAATGGTCAAGGGTAACAATATTTTTAAATTTAAATTTATGTCAAATTGATAAAATGTAGTAGTAAATCAGAGCTTTGAGAATAACTTTTTTGAGTGAATAGTTGTTATATCAGTCGAGAGAACTTCTACAGTATTGTATTTTTGGATTCTCCGTGTTCATATATAGCTGAGCTATACCACAAACACAAAGTTAAATCTAATCTAATCTTTAATCCATATATGGAGCAATATTTAAGGTTGTGTAACATTTTATGTTTATTCTCAAATTGAAGCAATGACTCCTGTTAATAGTGGCTTTTTTGAGCAACTGCATTCTGACATGCAAGGAAAAAAAGCTTCCAAGTGTCTTGGAAGAGGGATTTAAAGGAAGAAGAGGACAATATCTGCTAATACAAGGAGTGAACCTTGCAACATGTCTAAAGATTTGAAATTATTTTCTTTTTCCAGTAATAAATGAAACCCTCCATTTCCTGGGAAAAGAAATAAGGCTTGTGCTTACTGTACTATTTATCCTCAACTGGTGAAAGGCTTTCAGGAAGGGAGACAGAAATTCTAATCTTACAGATTTTAGATTTTTTTAAAAAAATCAAAGCCATACTCAGCTTAACAAGCCTGTAGTAAGTGACTAAAAGAGGAAGTTAGCAAGGGTTAAATTAATTTGCTTTTGGGAATGTTTGTTAGAGAATTCTGAGTCTAGATAAAAGCTCTTGTGCTGGTCTGTATCCAGCCTTTTCTGTACATGAGCAGGCAGGAAAACCTGTCCTTCCTGTAGCTCAAATTCTGTTGTAATGGGAATACTGCTCATCTGGCTTCAGGCCAGAGAATCTTCATTCTGCAGTGGAAAGCAGCTTGTATGTAGTGAAGAAGTGGAGAGGTACTTGAATCTCCTGACAATCTGTCACAAATCTGGCAGGGAGAAGAACTCTGTCTTCCAGCCTTTGATGTTCTTTCTCTTTTCCATTCCTATGTTGTAAATCAAAGACACATGATAGACAGTCAGTGATCATGTCAGAGGCCAAAAGTACTGCATCCTGCCTAAAGAACTTCAGTATTTTCTGTTAAACCACTTGTTAATATGTTCACATATACATTCACATGCATACACACACATTCTGCCTTTCAACTATTTCTCAGTTAATTGCTTCCAACAAATAGCTGTTGTACATAAATCAAAGGTGCAAGTTTCATTTTGCTGCTTTTGAACTTTGTTTACTGCTTTATTCTCATAAATAAAAAGAATTCCTACTAAGCAGATGATTATTCAAATTTAATATTTGAAAAGTAACTAGTTGAGATAAGAGATCTCAAAAGCATTTAATAATCTATTAAGAGTTACCAGTGCCACTGTGTTTGGAGAGGAACAGCAGGCTAGCAGGGAGAAAAAGCTAAAGCAGGTCTAGATAAGTTTTTCTCCACTCAAATGGAAGCTATTTCTCCACAGAAACGTGCTTTGGTGTGAATGTATTACCAAGGTTCATTCACACTTTTTGATTTCAATTCAGTAGGGTACTTCATCACGTTTAAGGACCGTCCTGATACAAGTGCTTTCCTTAATTGGGCCTTTCCTGTTTACCAGCAACTTATTAGCATGAAAGGAACTATTAATTATTGTGGAAAAGATATAACTAGGCTAACTGAACGTAGACTATAACCAAAAGTCAATAAACTGAGAAATTATAAAAAAATGCATTTTCCTGTTAACTTTTTGAATTGTAGGTGTATTATTGTTTCTAACTGTTGTGGGACATAAAGCTGATTTTCTACTGTGACAGTGACCCTTAACCATATATTGCAAATATATTGCACACATATAAGTAGACCCTTAAAACACAATGTGATATTTTCCTTTTCTTAATATGAAATGATGTAAAAAGATAAGGACTATTTCCTGTGTTGCAGGAATGAAGTAGTCTATGTTGCTTTGTTTGGAGATATGTGTCATTGATGTTTTACATATGGCTTTGGAAAAGTAGGAAAAAAGCATTCCAAACACAAAACCCTACTGAGCTACCAGTGAATGAAGGACATTGTACTACTATTATACTGAGATGGAACTTTTTAATACAGAGAAATAAAAGTAATATAATAAGAAGTATAAGAAAAAATAATCATGCCTTAGATCAGACATTCAACTTCTTAACTTTTAAAAATTCTTGCAGGCACTGGAGGATTTTCTGGAACAGAATAATAGGTTGAGGATATTGCCACCTTGGTGCAAGGAAAGCTGTCTAAGCAGAATCGAGTGACTGGAGGAGCACTTGTTGTGCTTGATGTTCATGCTAGGAATGTTCTTGCATCTCCAGTAAGCAAAAAAGTCAAAGATGAGAGTGACTTTGAATGGTTAAGCCAGCTTAGGTGCTACTGGGAGTTAAGTGATACCTCTCAATCCTATTAGAAGGTAATTTCTGTTCAGTTTTTCAATTTCTGCTTCCTTGCTCACACAGAGAATGGTTACGCCACTGTGAGAATTTCTGCTGATAAGAGAATACCTGTAACAATCATTTCATGGATTGCTAACTAGAATGGCTGGTAGCCAGACATAAACAGTTTTTAATTAAAATTACTTTTTTTCATCACTGCTGAGTCTCAGCACATTTGCTGAATTTTCAGGGAGTGTTACAGACAGAATTTGTTCACTCAAAGACTGTATTTTGGCTTCGTGATTCTGCAGGATTAAGAATGTTATAGGGATGACAATTTTCAGTTAGAGATTTTAATCTGATTTCCTGTCAATAGTATTTTATTTGTGCATTATATTTATTGGAAAAATAACAATGTTTTTACTGGATAGTGGTAGGATACAATATTTTACAGGACAAGATTTCCCATAATACAAAAGACATTGCACATGAAATTTTAAAAAAAATAAATATATGTTGGGCTTATACATTGCCAGAGTAATCAGTTAGACCATAACTACAGCTACTGGTCACTATTGCTTCTGTTTATCTTTTAGAAAGTCCATTAACTTTCTAAATAGCTAGACAAGATAGTTTTACTCAGCAATATGGTTAGTAGGATCTTTTTTAATTAACAGTTTAAAACCTGATCGTTTTGTTTGATAATTTAGTATCTATTAATTTGTAATTTATTTTTTTTTTAATTTGTGTTGTATTGAAACAAGTGCCTCAGAGCAATCATGAGTCTGCCATGCAGTTGTTTCTAACAGCATTGGGCCTCTTAGAACTTGGGAAATGGTGTTGAGGGTGGGTGTGGATTTTTTTTCAAATGGGTCATAGCCATGGAGTTTTATGACAAATAAGTATGTATTAAAAAAATAGTTAAAGTACATTTGATTAAAGGGATCACTCTATAAGTGTAATTTAACACCAAAAGAGAGATGAAATTACTTCTTACTAGTGGTGTACTTGTGCAAACAAACAGTAACAAAGATTAATTCATAAAAGATACCTGATGTTAAGGTGCAGAGGCTGATTCTCAGTTCTGAATTTTTCTAAGAAGGCATGGAAGCAACAATCTGTTCAGTTAGCAAATGAAGTTAATTTCTTTTCGGAGTGTTGCACAAAATTGGGACATTATTTAAATGTCTTTGGAAGCTTCTGGTAGTCATATCAAGCCCAAAGGTACTTTTTGTTATGCATTGTATTTGATGCACTGAAAAAGTGTGCTTACTTTTTATGGTGTTTCCTAATGTGAAACATCTGGAGCTCACATTCAGCAGTAAATCAGTACTGGGCGACCAAGGTCAGCGTGCCATTTGAAAGTTGAATCATGGCAGGCAGTGAATGCCTTCATTTGAGAGGACATTTTGTTACTCAGCTGAAAGATTAGTAAATGCATACTTGTTAGACTTCTCAATTTGAGGAAAATTGTTAACATTACAAGTACCAACTGTTAGAGAATTATTTTAAACGGTGGACTTTAAAGGAGATCTGCAACTCACACCAACATGAGAGGGGATTCATGAATGATGAGGCTAATACTTGTCAAATTCTGTTTCAGTTGGGCATAGGGACATTCCAGCTTATTTTCATGCTTGTTTTTGGAAAGATGAACAATCTGTTTTCAGTTGCATGTTACTTCCAATATTCTCCTCACTCAAATATCTGTACAAAAGCGTGAAATCCTCAAAAGTGGAAAATAGATCCTTGGATGTAAAAAGCTGCTAATTTTTTCTTTTATTTTATGTACACAGTCAGCTGAATGTGTGTGTACAGTGTCTGTAATTGTTACTTTATATATATTATTATCTGTGTGTTTCTTATGGCACAAATCCATAATGGATTATAAACTATGATCAACCTGGACACAGTGTGGAAGCATAACCCTTCTTTGCTTTGAATCATTACTTGCTATTACAGTAAAAAATTGTAAAGACTGCATAAATCAGTCAATATCAACACAGAAACAAGTGATAAGGTAAAAACCAATTGTCTTCAGATAACAAGTTATGAAACAGAATATTGCATGAGCTACTGAGTTGCTGAGGTTTCCCTTTATCTTTCTTTGGTGTTTTTTTTTTTCTAAAATAATAACCGTGGAGTGAAGGATCTACCTTTCAGATATTTAATTTATTCTTTGACTTTATATCTAGAGTGACAAAAATGTTGCATCCAAAAAGCTGAAGTTGAATCAAGATGAAGGAAAATTAAAGATTGCTACTGGTCTGAGAAAGAAAGAAGCAGACCTGAGGGAGGTTCAAGATAAGTTGCTGTACTCCACCAGACATGGGAATCCAAGAAGAAAAGAGAAGGCTGACTTGGAAATCAGGTATATGATGCAAAAGGTGAACTATTGATATCCAGAAAAATGATTTAAAATTTGTTTCTCTGTCAAATAGTATTTTCCCTTTTAACTGCCAATATGTGAAACAAGTCCTACTTTTAGATAACCATCGTTTTATTTTGGTGTAATGGTCCTAAACTTATAAGTGGGCAAAACATGAAAAATAAATGCTTTAGAGTAATAGAAAATGTATATGTTATTAATTTACCAACTGATACCCCTCTCCTACATCCTCACTCATATCTGCTTTCTTGTGAAGAGATAAATTTTCAGTGATTTTACTAAATGTTTGGATTCATCTATTAACCTGCAAGTTAGCACATTAAAAGTTTTTAAAGTTTACTTACACCTTCTGTGCTAATGCAATTTTGAGACTGTTTCTGGTAAGCCCTGTTCCTGACTGGTAATTAGCTGCTTATGTGTGCAAAAATTGGCAACATTTGGAAGAAGATTTTATTCTTTTCTTTTTTTTTTTTTTTTTAAGATTTGCAGTACATCAACTTTCTTTCTTTATAAATAGAATTGGAATTTGAAATGGAGTCTTAAGCCTTGTCTGTAGTTAGTCAGCTCTTTGTGTGTTTCTTCTGCATTCTGATATAGTTTGGAAGTAGAGGGGAGGGATAGACAGGCAGTTTGTTACTGTGGTGTAAACTGGCTGCTGTGGTTACGAGAAGAGAGGATTGTAACCACAGCAAGAGTTGTCATCATTTTCCTCCTATCCCACGTCTGAAATGTGTCTGTACTAGAGAGTAAAGAATTCTAACAGAGATGGATTAAATTCCTGTTAAAATATATTTTTTTGTTAGATTATAAACCTAACTGGAAAGATGGCTTGTTTAAAAACTGACGACATAAATGTCAGTTATGGATTCACAAGGGTTTTTTTTGCAGAAAAGAATGTAACTACTTTTATGAGACAATGTTTTTGGGTTTTTTTCCATATGTTTTTGTTTCTCTTATAACATGTAGATAATTTCCTTGGCTGTTAATATTTTCTGTATTGTATACAGAGCTATTTTGAATTGCATGTTTTTATTTCCTTTAATTATTGCACAGTTTTCTTCCTTTATTTGCATGACACTGTAACTGAACAGACTTTGCTGCGCTGGTCCTGATAATAGTTTTTGTTCTTTAAATGTTTCCATTGTAATAAAAGGTGTTTTCTTTTTATTTGGTGAAATTACTTAAGAAAAACACAGGAAAATAATCTTTGAATGCTTTTATTATTTGTAAAACGTCTCCAAAGTGATCATGTATATAATCAGTGTTTTTTTCCATTCTGAGGTTGACTTATGCAGCAAAAAACTACAATGAACAGAACAATTGATTGGTGGCCTTGGGGATGAGAAAATTCACTGGCATGAGACTGCTTTGGAGCTGGGAAGGTAGTACATCAATTTGACTGGACATACACTTATTTCATCAGGAATTGAACCTTACCTAGGAGCTTTTACATCCAGCTACAGACAAGTGATATGTACAGTGATTTTGTCCCTCTTTAAAAAAAAAAATTAAATTTAATTAATTTTTCTTCTAATATAAATTTTATATTTTTAAATTATACTTGCACAGAATTCATAAGTGGAACTTTTCTTCCTTAAAGCAACAGTAGTTAAATAACAGCAGAAGCTCAATAAAGCAGATGCTGTTATTGCCCCATCCCTGTAAGTGTTCAAGGCCAGGCTGGATGTGGCTCTGAGCAACCTGGTCTGGTGGAAGGTGTCCCTGCCCATGGCAGAGGGATTGGAACCAGATGATCTTTAAGGTCCCTTATAACCCAAGCCTTTCTATGATTCTGTGATTTGTGCCTGTAACTCTTAGTGAAATAAACAGAAATTCAGAACACAAGAAGATTTTTACATGGCAGATGGTTTGATATGTTGGAAATTCTGGATGTCAAAATTACCCTGACTTTGAGTGTTTTTGAACATCAAAACCTGCCACTGAGTGCAGCTGAAGAAATTAATGTCCATTTATTTTGAAAATCAGGTACAAGTTATCAAAAATTGCTAGAAATTAAGAGAGAAAAAAAGTCAATGTCTGTCATTTGAACATAGAATTTAGATATTATTCTTATTTCTCCTTTTCCTTCAATGTACTTACTTTGGCCATTTTTCTTTATTTTGTACTGTTCTTTCAAACAATTATTTTCTTGAAAATATCCATGTTGGGATGTTATTATTTTAAAACTTTACAGACTGAGAGTTTATGGCAAGATTATTTATAGGGTAGATAAATAGTCTGCAGTTCCAAATAGAGTTCCAAAGTAAAAAATTTTCAGTGTTCTCTTTTATGGTCACAACCTGAATTGTGTACAACATTGTGCCTGGGTAGGCAGGAATACTTCTGGTGAAACATCTTAAGGGGAGCTGAACTGTATTCTGGGCAAGTGTAGCTACAGATGCAAATGATATTCATAAAGGGCAGAGACATCCACATGACTCCTCACAAAAAATGGATGCATAGTGGTTTCACCTGAAATGTTTAGTGCACTTTCATTCTCTCTGACTGTGTAGTTTCTTTCTCTGTGCAACGCTAGGTATGGATTCCTGGTTGCTTTTACTTACTCTCGTGATTGGGCATGCACATGCTACGTAGATATCTCCACCAGAAATTGTTGGATAGCATAAACACTTTCGTGCAGTTCTTCGTTTCATCTGCTGCTATATTTTCTTTTCCCCTGCAGTTTTCCTAAGAGGAAAAAGTTACAATAGCTTTTGGAATATCAACTTTGTTTATGCAAACTGATGAATCCTTCATTCACCCCCTTCTGTCGATGTCTCCAGACCTTTGATGTTTCCTTTAATGTTGCATTTTTGTCTCTTTTTTTTTTTTTTTTTTTTTTGCTGTAAGGCTTTGACAGCTAAATTTGAGTTTAGAATACTATTTCTCTGACCTTGTACATAGCTTTCATACAAGATTGTGCCTTTCATATCAATACGCTATTTCCATAAATTCTGCTTCTTTGGAAGCATTCTTCCTAGTGAAATATGCTTCTTGATTTACATATTTCAAGGTGTGTGTCTTCATTATTATTACACATCATACAAAACCTACAGTCTACACAACAGTAGTGAGTTAGATGATAAAGAGTATTACGAAAAGCTATTGAAATGTTTGTTAAGTTGTTAAATTTAGTCAAGTCCTGACAAGTGCAAATTACGTGTTTCCCGAGGGTTAAATAATGAAGCTATTTTTTTCCAATAGAACATATGCATTTGTCCTACACTGATTTCATAGCATAGAAGACTCCTGCTGAAAGGGTAAATAAAATCATGCCAAGGCTCTGAATAAATAAACTTATATTTCAAATATGGAAATCATATACAAAGGCATGTTTAGAGATCTAATACAGAAGAATGAGTTTCTTTTCATTTGAAGATTGTGATCTTGTATATAGCAACTGTTATGGGAAATGGGTTGAAAAATACATTTTAATTAGTTTGAAAGTTTTGTGAATAGACAGAACTTCATTTAATATTTGTTTTCTTCTTATTTAGATGCAAAATAGAGAGTGAGTATTGCTGTGTAAAACAAAAGACATTCCTTGTTCTGATCATTTTTCCTGAACAAATAACCTGGGAGAATCAGAGCTTGGAATACTGCTGGACTACCTTCTGACATGTTTCTATTGATAATGGCATCATTGTCCCATAAGTAAAAACAAACAAGAAAACAAACCCCCAATAAGTAATTTTTTTATAGACAGTTTTCTACTGTATATCCAGATTAATGACCAACATTATTAAATTACTGTAACGTTTAAGTCTATAAGGAATACTAATAATACTTTTAAATTTTTAATGTAAAGTTTTTTGATCTGTGAATTCCCTCCCTCCTTTCTAACTCCTATGGATTCCTAAAATGATACTTTCCCCTGTCCCCTGCCCCACCCCCTATTTTTTTTTTTTTGTGCTTTTTGGTTTTGTTTTGTTCTAACAAACGTGCTGCATCCTGGATTCAGGTTAAGACATCTTAAAATGCTTCAGGAATAGAATTCTTAACGCTATTCTTGATGTGCAATCAGTAGATATGGAAATAATTCTCCTTTCAAATCTAAAGGCTTTTAAAGAAATATGCTGACATCAGCTGCTACCATGAAGTATCTACAGATAATGTCTTGATTACTTCTCTTTATAAATAGTCTTCCAGTTTATGTTGCCACCTCGTATGAGATTTAAACATTCTGGCTTGTAACATATTAAGTGTGCAAAGCCCTGACATGTTGGAAGTGTTGGTTTGTACACTGATTAGCTGAATCATCATTTACTAGGGCACAGTAACAAAACAACAACAAAATACCCATGTGTATGAGTAAGGCTTAGGGGAGGTGCTAAAAGCTAGAATGGAGAGAATTTCTAGTCTCCTTTCTTACAGAGGATGATCCCAACCATATGCTCTTGCCAGTTTTTTCCTCTTTTTCTTGCATTGTATTCTATGTACTTGTAAACTGCATCAACAGGAAAAAGTGAAGTAGTCCTTTCCTGCAATAACCTCTGATTTCAGAAATGTGTTGCTATATATCCATGTCACAATCAGTGCAAACATCAGTGATTTGTCTGACAGTGTACAGCATGGGAACTGACCATCTTAATGTTCTATCATCTAGAAATACCCACAGCTCAGCTGCAATTAGCCTTACCTTAATACGCCTACTGATGACTGAGATGGCACCGACAGCTTTGTTGGATGCCAGCCTGGAGGCTTGAGGAAGATTCTCTCTCACATTTCAAAATCAAGTCCTGTCATTATTTAGTTTTAAAATGCTAAGCTTTGTGGCCATGCAGAAGCAGTTAAGATTTTCATTTAGACTTGTGTTTGTTATGACCGTGAACAAAGAACCTCTCAGTTCTGTCCAGCGTGCTTGCCAATGTACTGCTACTGACTTGTAGCTTTTGTTCTTAGCACAGCTGAGGCAGAACTGACCGTGGAACAGTGTTGCTTTAACTGCTTTCCCTCTTGTGATGGCTACCCATGTCCTTCACATCTGTTCATTCTATTCATAATGTATTCTTATAATTGTTTTCCACAACTAGGTTAATGGGCATCAAGTCTATGATAAGATGTACCTACCATTTATGAATCATTTTACAGTATGCTGCTGCATATGCTACAGTATCCTACTGCACAAACTTACCAATAGAAATCTTTAATTTTCACTACTGTTTACAGGAAAAGTCTCCTCACTGTTTGAGGAGTCTGACCTTGGATAGTGCTGTGACTGAATACCTCTTTTACTGTAGAGTGAATGGTAGGTTTCACACATAACCAAAATGGTGTATTACAGGTTCACATTTGGAAGTAGAGATGCGTGGATAACACTTCAGCTCTGGCAACCGGATAGGTGACAAAAATTAAACAGGTAAGACAAAAATAAGGCCCTAGCTAAAGAACCTCACTGTATGTTCATCTGACATTCAAAATTAGCATTGACTGTACTTCAGGAAGCAAAATGGCTTATTGAAGTTAGAGGATATATGCTGGGATTATGATTGTATATGTAACTGTTTTCAAGTAATTACTGTATTAACAATTCAATCACTCTGGCTAAACAGTCAACAAGTGTTAATGAATTCAACACTTCTACAGTACATCCTACCATTTAACTTTTATAAAGCTTTGATCAAAATTCTTTTTGAACTAATGGAAGGATGATTAGCATTTTAAAACTAAATAATGAAAGCTCTTAATTTTGAAAGGTGAGATAGAATCTACCTCAAATTGATGATGCATATTATGCCTGTAGTTATGAGTTTAAGGCTAATGGACCACAGGAACCATACAGAATGCAACTCAAGCTTTTTGTAACAACAAATTTTCTAAAAAGCAGAATTAGTGAGCAATCCAAGGATAATTTGCAAACATACATAGGGACTGCTTATGCAATGCCATCAATGAAGAAGGATTTTATAGAGATGAAAGCTGTGTGCATTTGGCTGTTGTTAGAGAACTATAATTATTCAGTCTTAAGTACTTTGTGTCTCTTACACAGTATGTCTGAAGTGGAATATGCTGAAAATAATATGTGACTGACACTTTGAAGTAATTGGGGAAAGAAATACTGCAGGTTTTAGCTGAGGTCTTTTCAAATGTTAAATTCCTGTTTTAAAATAAGAACAAGCAAAATTATTATGAAAAATTAAATAAATATAGTCTGGTTTAGACTCTGCTTAACACATAAGTTTAATATGTTCAGTTTACAGTTTGCAATTGCTGCATTGCCTTGTATCATCCTATGCTTAAAATCACCTGGCCATATATCCCTTGGGTCTCCCTTTGGGTCCTCATAAGTGACTGAACCACCTAGAAATCCAGCAATTCTTTCAGTACACTTTTCATCCACTGGTGAACACTGTTACCTACTGTGAGATTTTCTTTCTAGTACTGCTGATGCTACTGCCTCATGTGACAGACACTCAGGTTTCAAATGCTCTGTTTGCTTCTCTAGAACTACTGTGTTACCACAGTTTCCCTTATCTGTGTGTATTAAATTATTCAAAATACTTGTAACTTTACAAAGCCCACACTTCATTTCTGCTTTGATATCCTGCTGTCCTGGTAGATTACAAATGTATTTCCTGAATCTCTCCATGCATTTTACCCATGAAAGCTTTCTTCCATAGTGGGTAAGATGGACAGGATCCCTTTCAGACGACCTGTTTTCCTAAATCATTCTACAAGGGAGCAGAAAGCCATCCTCCTTCAGGTGGTGAAAGGTCACTCCCACGTACAGGTTCTGATCCATAACGGAGAAGGAACCTCTGTAGTATCCTGTGTATAATTTCAGGCTACTGCCACTCATGGTGCATTTCTCTTCCAAAACTTCCTCTCCTAAATCTGTGCCCTCTTTCTTCCACAATATCCATTTTCATTAGTGGAAAATTCCATTTGTTTTCACTTGAAAATGCTCACTAATGTATATGACTGTATTAAAGCTGTTCAAAGTTTCAAAACTTAAGAGTGATATTATTATTATTTTGAAAGTTATAAAATTAAATGTGACTAAACTCTCTAGGAAGTAACTCTTATTCTAAGTACAGTCTTTGAAGCAGGAAGATTGGTTTTGGTAAACAAAGAACTTAAGGATTCATCTACCTCCTCTTAAATTCATCAAGGATTATGGGAACGGGCACATGAATATGTGCCCACTATGATTTCACACTGACACACTTTTGTTGTAATGACAAAAAGGAATAAATTGCCTTAAGAAATACTTTGAAGAGCTTACATTTCAATTTTGAAAGTTTGTATTTTTCCCTTCAGCAATGCAAGAAAATGCCCTCTGATGATAGATCCTTAGAATAAATGAATAAAGGATATGGAAAAAGCCAATAGTTTGCATATAATCAAACTCAGTGACCCTCAGTTTATTACAACACTGGAAAACTGATTCAGTTTGGCAACCCTGGAGGGTTAATGACTCAAACTGTAAATTACAGAAGGACCTGGAGGGGGCACAATTAGCTAAAAAATGAAACTGGTGAGTATCAAATGTTATAGTTAAGGAAAACAGATTTTTTTCCCCCTTCTTTTGAATGAAATGAGTACTATAGTAATTGAAGCCCTCACCTCAGGTTATAAGATACTTCTTAGCACACTATAATACTCAGTTTAATTTATATCTTTTTATTGCTTTATGAGAATTGCCATTTCTTTGTTTTCAGGTTGGAATAATATTATTTCTAGAAAATAATGTTATTTTTTCTTTTCAAGAGTATAAATACCAGATTGCTAGGCTGTGACCATTAATGCTTCTCATGTTCTCTGTAGCATCTTTATTGCAAGTACTCTTAGTACCTCAAAGAGAAATAAACTATATGAAACACATTCAACCTATTTTTCAAAGGCCAACTGGACTTCAAGTAGAGATGGATTGTTTATTTTCCATTATTTTCTTCTTGATTTTGACATTCTCATATGCTTATGGTGAAAACTGAAGCAGACTTAGTCACCCAAAATGATTTCTGTGGCATTTAGTTTGCTGTTATTTTGCTTTTTAGAAATGGTAGCCCTAAACTACTGTTCTAAGCCATTGGCAGCAGTAACAGTGATAGCACTTTAGTTGCTTTCTTGCAAATTTATATCATATTACAGAAAGAAATTAAAAGTACATTTCTTTGATTAATTTTTCAATCACCTGAATACTCTCCTTATCTCTAGATATTGCTCATTTAATATTTTTATTGTTTGCACACTGTAAATACACATTATTCATATGTTTTGTAAAGAACAATCAATAAGTAATATAAAAGCCAAGAAAGTCCTACTAATTCTTATGTTATTTTGAAGTGCTACTGGAAAATACTGGAGAAGAACTTGATCCTATCCTAAAGCCACTTTTACTCAGACATTTAAGTAGTCAGGAAGCCTTTGCCTTGGAGAATCCACTATTGAGTGTGCTCCTGAGTTCCACTTTATATTACAACTACGCTGGGAAATCCACACTCTCTTCCTGAAACATCTGTTAAGGTGAGAATTTTGAAAATAAATGTGCAACTTGTTAAAACAATGTTAACAATGTTAAAACAAGGTTTTAATTTTAAAATGGTTCCTTGGCTAAAACCAGGGAAGAGTTTCTGGCATTTGTTCATTCCTCATTCCTTGCCAACACTTTTTTTTTCACTGCTGGATAACTGGTATCATCTTAAAAGTGTTGATGTTTCTTATATCAAATCCTCCACCTTGCAATACTGTCATTCTTTCATATAGTCAGGAATTTATTAATTAATTAATTTTATCATCTTTCCCAGTCTGGATCTCCTGATGCTATTTAGTCACCTTTTATTATGACAATATTTACCAGACTTAACATAATAATCACCTCAAATGCAAAATCTACATAAGCTTTTTTATCTGTAGTATAGTTAGGGTCAGGTGCAAGGTCTGGGCAATCCAAGTTTAGCATAACTGTTAAATTAAAGATACTGCTAGTAATCATTTAAGTCAGATCTTAATATTGTGGTATCATATTTGAATGTACCTTTGAGATAGCTTTTACCAACAGGGCAATCTGTGTTTTATAAACTTAGCTCTTTGACTTTAAATCTTACTATTTTATATCTCAAAAAAACCCTGTATGCCTATGTGCCTAAATTAAAGTAAGCAATAAATAAAATCATCTCATTTTGATTCAGACCCTTTCTGTCAGCAGAAATATGAACATACAGGACCTCAATCCCAGCTGAACAATATGCATTCCCAGGGAATGATTGGTGTAAGCCCATTTTGATAATTTTGTCCACAAAGCCTCACAGAAAATTCTCTGTGAATTAATGATTCACATAAGACTGTTTGTCTTGGGCTATCTTCACTAGTCAGACTTGTTTTACAACAGGCTTTGTGCTGAGATTTTTTTCTTTTAATCATTCTTGTCTCATGGAAACCACATTACTTCTGTAACCTGAAAAATGTTTACATTTTGTCCCACAGTCATTTTTGTGTCAGTATTTTGTGCATAAATAGTATGTATATCCATTTAACAGATGAGGAACCAGTAACTTTGAAAGGACAATGCTAATAAAAAACCAGGAGTATTTATATATTAAAAATGATCTGTTTCTTGTTAGCTGAATGGAAGAAAAAAATAGATTGAACACAAGACTGAGAAGCAGACACGGTTCAAACAACATAACGTGCTCTTGTTCTCGATCTTCTGTGAAAAGCTTTCCCCTTTTTAGCTATTATAAATAACATTTAGGTTTCAGAATTATCACCATGCCTGAAATACAGGAATAGTCCTCTGAGTAGCTCTCTGCAAAGGGATTGGTGACCTTGGTAACTGGGAAAAAGGCATAGCACTTCTCCACATCTTTGTTCCTACCTTGAAAAAAGTATTTGAAGTAGTTGTGCAAATTCTTACACTTTTCCTTATTTTTACTGAGGTATTCAAGGTATTCAAACTTAAATGTTTATAAAACAACAGATGGCCTCTTGCTTTGAATATATTTGTATTATAGTGTATTAAGAAAAATACTCCGTAGAGTGGGAAACATATTTCAGGTTACCTTTGGAGATGGAGTCTTGATTTTGGCCCTGGTATTCATAACGAATTTTAAAATTGCTGCTCTTTTCTGTCCCTCTCAAGAGGGAACCCTCACTTCCTCTGAAAGTCATGTACTACTGAGATGTAACTGCACTTAAATGGTTTATTTTACATTATTTTGCTCACAAAATGGTACATGCATTTAATGATTGCTTTGGGGTAACTGACCAGAGAGTTTATTAGAAAAAAGAAGATCTAAATGATTCGTAATAGGTCTCCAGAGTGCACACTCTTTAAAGTGATATTAATGGAAGGTTGTTTTTTTTCTGACACCTGTAGGCTGAAGATTCTCAAGGATCATTTTGTCTACTTGCTTTATATCAATGTCTGTCGTTCCCTCGTTGAGAAGGACAAGCTGCTCTTCTCTTTTTGTCTAACAGTGAATCTCCTGAAACATGTAAGATTGGTCAGTAATTAAAAATAATTTGCAGTTTGATATGACATATATCAAATGAAATATACAAACTGTCAATAATAGGAACATGCAGGATAAGAATAGAAAAATTAGTTTACATATAACTACAGTACTTATGTCTAATTTTTTTCTGTTTTATTTTAATTTTAATAAGCAATTATAAGCATAGAAAAAGATTCTGTAGAATAAAATAAATACCTAACTAACAGGTATGGCAAAACTGAGCTAGGTGATAACAATTTTTCTAAACATTTTTTTTCATTAAACATCATTTAAACCAAAACAGTACTTACAGCTGCTTAGAGTTGTTCCTTTTGGTGTAATCTGGAAAGATTTAAAATTTTAGAAACTTTTGAAATTTTTATATTAGAGAATACATTTATTTCAAGAGTTGACAGTAATAATCATGGGACATTGTTCTCCCGTTCCCAGGGACCTGATTAAAAAATTCAAGCCAATAAAGAAACTTATAGAGAAGAATGAGACATTTAATAAGCTGATATTTCTTTTTCATATTTAGACATGCATTATAGGAACATGTTGAAAAATGCTTGGTTCCCTGAAATACATCCAGTTTTTTTCCTTCAACATTTTTAGATTTCAAGAATTGGCCTAAAAATCTCATTGGTTAAAACTGTTCATTTCCCAAGTCAGGAACGCAGATGACTCTTTAAATTGGCTCATGTATTAGGTTTTTTGATTCCTTAAATTCGTGTTTAACTAAAAAACAGACACTGAATGCTTTAGAAATAAGCTTTTAGTAGTTGTTTAGAAGCTTTCTGAACTAATGCAAGAATTCAGATAAATGTTTTGATTTACTGTATAATGTACTAAACCCATTAGATTTTATTTATTTAGTCCTGAGAGCAGTATTTTCAACTTTGCTTTAATGAGAATGAATGAAAATTTCTGTTGACTTGAGGCATAGGTTTGGACAATCTGTTTCCTAATCCTTGTACCTTGCTTCCTCCAGAATCATGGGATGAAATTTGTCCACTAGAAGATTTTCCAGGCTCCACAAATACTCGTAAGGATTTTACACGACTGAAGGATGGATGGATGTTGGTATCTGACAGCTCGGTATGTTAACAGTCCTGTTTGCTTGCATTCATGAGCTGATTAACTCACTGAAAATATTGATTCTGCGAAAAGAAAGTGCTGTCCTTTCACATGGTATGTTCTTACATACATGAGTGGTGTGTAGTAGTAGATCATTGCTAGTTTGTGGATTCTGAATGGCAAGTCATGGCTTGGATTGGATTTGGATGGAAAAAAAGGCAACAAAACCTGGAGTGGTAAGGTGATAGTGAAATCTGCTGAACTTCAAGCAACCACTGTCCTTAGTCAGTCTATATATTTGTTTACCATGCTTTGAGGATGCCTTTGTATTTTATTATGTAGCATGCTACTTTCCCAGATAAGAGTAGAAAAACCAGGTTTTGCCATGTAGAGAAATTAGAATGGGATTCAGGAGACCTGTGACTCCCTATTCTCACAGTGACCTGATACAGTCATTGATGACTTGCTTTATCAAACTTCATCGCTATTTCCTTAATATCTAAGATGTTTGGATTAATTTTACTCTTCATTTAGGCACTTTCTTCATATTTAATCTTACCGTTAATTGCTTTTTTAATTTTTATAACATTCCCCCCTTCAGCTTTCTTGACATGCAAAGTGTTCATCATGCACATACCTCCTGAACAAATAATTGAAAAAGTTATCCTTCTTTCCTACTTGTACCATATCTGACCATAACCACTTTGCATGGTCAGATAATACTGTCTACTTTTGCTAATTCATTCAACCACTTTTATTACTGTTAATTTAAATGATGAAAATTTATCACCAGTATTCAGCCAAATGACCCAGGACTTCTTACACCCTTTAAAAAAATATTGTGTGTTTTATTCATTGTAAATATCAAGGCTTTAGAAATCCTTTCTGATTAAAAAAATGGACTTTAAAAAAAAGTATGCAGAGAGAATAGAATGGATTTTTGGTTGGAAATACTCATAAGTCTACAATGAGGCACATTAAAGGAACTAAGCAGTTGTAGCTGCTTACTTGAGCAGATTGCAGGAAATGGGCAAATAGCCAAGACAAAGCTTTCTTTGGGCATTTACAAAAAAGATACAGCAAGCTGAGGGCTTTAGTTCTTTGGGAAATAGTCACTTGGAAAATGAACAGATGAATGATGGCATTTGAAAAAGCTTGAGGGAGGGAACTATTTTATTATGCATCCTGGGATTATAGCTTTTTTTAAGCAATGCCTAAAATAAGCGATAGGTGCTGACTTTCAGAAGTAAGGAATTGAGATGTGTGCATTCACACAGACAAAATGAAGTTATAGGAAGTCCTTCATTTAAGTGCCATTCAATAAGATCTATAGAATCATGTAATCATGAGTCTAATAAACAGTAACACTGAAGCTAAGAACAGTTACTAGACCTTCCTGATGTAGAAGATTTGCTATGCCTTTTGCTATGTGAAAGCATTTTCACTACATATCTAGGTTTAATACTACCACTTACACATGGATATACTAGAATTTTCAGAAATGCTAGTTAACAGGGCTTGGAGAAGATGCCTTTTTCACAGTTGAATTTTTTTATACTGGTATAGTTTCTCTCCAGTAATATGCAACCAGCTCTTTTTCCTATCTTATGAGTGATGCACAAATTTAAATAAAGGGCAGTTTCATGGATGGTTGCACATCTGAGAGAGGGCACAAAATCAGTGTTACTTGAGCCACTTTATCATCATCAGCCATATAATGAATATGAATGTTTTTCAAAGGAACACATATCCTTCTCTTCTTGTAAGACAGTTACTTCAAAAAAGGAGGGGAGTCCTGACTTCAACTCCCTACTTTGAGGATTCTGTGTGTTTTATTTAAAGTTGTACTGCATATCTCAAAGAAGGGACTGCAACTCAGTTCTCCTCAGCCTGGCTGACTTAATCCCAAAGCCACTGCTCCATCTCTTCTCATAGAGAAGCGCACAGTTTTTGGCACAGTGGCACAACTCAACTTTGCACTTCAGTGCAACCTTCACTCCTCAGGGTTTCCTGATTAACTCCTCAGTGCTTCCTAATTCACCCTGTTTTCTATAAAGCTTGCAAATTTTTAGATAAACTCTTCAACAGCTGTTACAGATGTAACTCTGAGGTCCCTATTTACCCCCATATATTAAAATAAAAAGAATGTAGCATTTTGAATTTGAACCTGAAACTAAATGCCTAGAAATTGGGGAAGGAGGATGCTAGGCAGAACATGAGCTCCTTCATGACTTGTTAAATCAAAATTACTCAGAATGAAGTCTGTCTGCATAGCTCTGTGCCCAGCTCTCTATAGGCAAGCCCAAAAAGCTCACCAGCAGAGCTGCAGTACCAGTTTCCAGAAAGGCATACCTAGGTGGGACTGTACTGCAGGCTAATAATGCCACACAACAACTGCTGTTCCCAATCTGATAATTGCAATAACAATGTAACAGCTGGATTGTTCACAGGCCATTTACAAACCAAGTTCTCCGGTGCATTGTTGGACTTTAATTTTCTGATTCTTGATTTCCTGCCATCATTTTCTGCATTCAGCTGCAACTCAACTTGTAGCTACCATGTAATACTGTGATGTGATTTTCATTGATTATATGGTTATCATCATAATTAAAGACTGACACTAGAATACAGTTCTAACAGAAAGAGGGATGTAAATGCATAGTCAGGTTTCCCCCACAACATTTCTTCACTTCCTAGAGCAGGATTTTGAGTTATTATTGTTTGAAGACTTAAAAATTACTCTAAGTTCTCTAAGAGAAGTTTCTTAGATAAACCTATAATTAAAGTTGTTTTTTTTTTTTTAAAAAAAAAAAGACTTAAGCATGCCAGCCTCATTGCTGTAACTGAAAACACTTCATGGAATGATGTGTCAAGTTAAAACATAATTTACTCTCACTACAGGTAATTCACAAATGCTTTAAAGAACTTTGAAATATGTTTTTAAGATCCCCAGCATTTAGGATTTTCCTACAGAGTGGCAAGACAAGTTGGGGGGAGTTCCAAAGGATGCTTATTGTTCATCACCTAAGACATGACAAACTATATATGAAACTTTCACCTTATTGAAAAAGGTCTGTCCATCTTAAAAATCAAAAGTATTTGCATGTATGTATTTCAACTGTGTTGTCTACAACCATTCTACAATAGCCTCTCATAAAGGAAAACAGGAATTAATAAGATTTCAAAAAAACCCCAATGAGTTTGAAATTATAACAAGAAAAACTTTTCAGAACAGAATATTAGGCCTTTAGCTTTTGTAAGTTTCAATGTACACACCAAAAATCCCCAGAGCTCTTCCTTGTGACTGTCTTACAAACCTTGTGTCTTCCCTTATTCAGTACACCTGCTCTTTCTGCTGGATGTCACTATCTGTGACAATTTTGTCGAATCTCAAAAGATAATTTAACAGTAAGCAGGAGTGCTTTAAGTAGGTACTTAAAGCAGAGGGATCCACTTGGTTCTATGGGAAGTGTTGTGAAGCAGAACTGTTCTGATTTGAGTATGTCTTGGTATAAGCCTTTAACAGATATCACAAAAGGTACTCAGAGCTCTGAATCTTTATTCAAAAAAAAAAATAAAAATCAGTCTGCTAAAAACCACAATAATATAAGTATTTGCTTAGATATTTTTCACATATTCACAGGTTAGTGGGACTACTATTAGTCCACACTTAAGCATAACAACAAAGCATATTATGAAAAACAGGAGTTAGTATAAACAGCTTTGAACTCTGTTCCAGAGACCCTATGAAGGGAATTCTCTACATACATTTCCTCCTTTATATTCATACTCAGATAAAGATATGACTGTACCACATAAAGAAGAGAAACTTTTAGAATTGGACTTGACACTTCACTTCTCCTGGTCTTATTTTGACTGGCAGTGTGAGCCTTCTGAGTGCTGAGTGGATGGATCATCACTGAGAGGCAGTGGCAGTGGTGGTGTGTACTGATGCTTGGAGACAAAATAATCCACAAGATGCTTCCTAGTTGTGGCAACTTCTTCTTCAAAAGAGTTTATTATCCGTCTGCCAATTTTGCACTTAAAGCAAAGCAAAAATTGAGACTTTCAACTGAGAAATTTAACTGTCCAGTTCAACTTGATTCAAATCTTAGATCCTCAAAACCCCACTGATCTGCCACAAATTCTAGCTTAGAAGTCTGCTTTTGTCTGTGGCTGTTGGAATGGTGCAGAGCAGTTTGGCAAGTGTCATATGCACCCCCCCATTTGATTCAGAAACTCCTCCACCAGCCTTGCCAGTAAGGGTCAGTTCAGTGACCACTTCTGGCTATGTATAGTATACCTTTTTCTTTTAAAGTAAAATGTGACCCTACTGTTTAGCTGCATTTTACATCACATCAGGGAGGGAGACTTAACTTTGATCTTCTGTGTGAAGAGGCATGATCTCACTCCTCAAGGCATGTTAGGACATCAGTGCTTCAAGAGGGCAAACAAGCCCAGTGGATTGCCCTCCAAGCTATTGGTGACAGGATTCTTGGGCACAAAGTGTTCCCACTTGAAGCTGCTGCTTCAAGTTTTCTATATACTCTACTTAGAAATAAAGTATTATTTCTAAGACCCTTTTTGTACCTTGAAACACTGCTCTAAATCATTCACAGTTCAGGCTGGATAACATCAGCGTCTCACTCTTAGAGACACCTTTTAAGCTATCAGACTGCTCCCACTGCACCATGTGATCCTATTCTTATGTATTTTAATCAGTTGCATAGGGACCTTAAATACTTAACCCCTCACCACAATGTTCACCAGGTATGTATTTAATACAGAATATTATTAGCAAAGCAAAGACCTTATTTGTGCAAACCCACCAAGAAGTAAGATGCAGAACCTTTACTGCAACTTATCAGGGAGCTTGGGTCACTTGATTCTTAGTATCCATGGGAGTAGGGCTCATATATCAAAGATCAGCTGATCTTGATTAACAGAGCAGCTCAGTTTTGTGTGCTTTTTTACATGCCAGCACTGTGGCACAAAACCCCGGGATGGAGAAGGAGTAAAACTGGTGAACTGTAAAACATTTGAGATGGGCTTTAAAGTTTGAAAGATTAATTAGGCTGATTTATATGTAAAACTGGACATGTGAAGCAATGATCTGGTCAAATTTTTTTTTTTTCACATGTGCTGTTCATCCCTCCTGAAGATGATAGAGCTTCTCATTGGTTATTGTACCCAATATATTTTTTTCTGCTGTAATAAGTTGCTGGTTTTCTCTAAAGGAAACAGGTTTGCATTCAAAAGCCAGACAATAGACTACACTGAGAAGTGTCTGGGTGCAGATTTCTTAGCCAATAATGCATGTAAATCATTACTTCAGTATAAGTCATGTTCTAACCTTATACCATCACTCCTGGCTGACGCCTGGAAATCTTAGAGATAGAGGTTCTTGTTTACATTCTCGCTTTGAATCTTATATGAAGATTATTTGGTTAACACTTACAATGAATGTTCTCAGCCGTGTCATCTCCAGCATGTAGTACTCCTCCATTGTAAGGTCTTCAAAGTTCTTAGGAAGAGATAAAAAGTCACAGGTGTGACGTTTGGTGTGTTCCTCCCTGCAAAATAAACCCAGAATAAGAACATATATTGAACCCATAAAAGTTATGTTTCAAGAGATGAGGATCTGAAGTGACTTCTACTGTCTATCAGCAGAACAAGTATCATATAGAAGACACAAGAAATAGATGTAGTGGATCTCAGACAAAAGCTATTTGAACTATTTCAAGGTTATTAGGTAAGATAAACTTCAGTTTTGTGAACTGTCGCGGAGGAAATTGGTAACTTTATAATGACTAAGGGAACGTTGTCAAAGAAGTCTGGAGAAATACTTCAAGAATTTTGTTGCATCTGTGCTTACCATGGGTCATCATTTTGCTCCCAGCCTTCCAGTTCTAACAAGCAAAAGAAACACTTTGCCACATCTGGTTCATTTACGTTTGGACAGTGGATGAATCCCGCCTTTGCCATCTGCAAGGGACAGTTTAGAAGTTTACAGCCTTATCCCACACATTTGCTCGTGTTTACATGAGCAGACTTAATTCTGAAGAGCTTGCAAACAACACCTTTCCTCACAATGTCTATCAGCACAGATCAGGCTGAAAAAGAAATTTTAAGTGTGAGGACTGCAAGCAGGTAAAAAAGCAATTAGTAAAGGAACAAGGAATAGGCTACAAGTAGTGAAAAGATTTCTGCATAGCTGTGGTATCTGCAGGCAACTGGAATAGCTTTGTTGTACCAGATAACAACCAGTAAATGCCATGATACACAGGTATTCCTGTAGCAGTGCATGAGATCTGCCATAGTTAGGACTTTAGAGAATATTTTCAGAGAAAAAAATGTCTTGGACATAGAGAACCTTTATATATAAATTATGTGGGTATAATGCTACATCTTGGATTTCTATGTTTTCCGGTCACTTTAGAATCATGTCTGATCAGAACACTAAAAATTAAGTTTATTTCAGTTATCGAAACCTTCTCAGATAACTCCTGAAGTATGACTCATCTGAGATCCAGCTTGAAGGTTTCATGTGTGTGCCTAATTAGAAGCCTGCAGGGACGGAAACATTAAGTTTTCTAAAGTTTATATATTTTCCATTTTTGAATTTTAAGTAGCCATCATTCTGTTACCTCATCCTTCCTGCTGGATGTGTACTTTTCCAGTCTAATGTAGGCTGCTTCGCCATGAATAGAAGTTTGCAATCAGAAAGACTACATAATACTAGAAATCAACTTTTCAGTGACAAGAACAAAAAAAAGTAACTATATTAAGTTCTGCAGCTAGACTGGTAGACTGAACACAGAAAAGCCAGTCATCCTACTACAGTATTTCTGAGGAGCAAACAGAGCAAAGTTGGAGTATTTAACTTTTCATCTTCATCAAGTTTAATGGACTCTTCTTGAGCATGAACATACTTAACAGTGACTCCACATTTAGGCACAGTATATAAAAAATAAGGCACAGGAAAAATAACCATTTTTCAGACTTACATTCTCCGGAGTGCACTTGCAGTTCTCTTGGAAAGGCCACTTTGTGAAGGTTTTTAAACGGTTCTCATACTCATACATCTCCTTAAAATCAGTCAAGAGCTTGGAAGCTGAACTAAGCTCTTTCAAGAGCATCTCCATCTATAAAGCCCACAGTTAACAGAGCCCAGAGCCTCTCTCCTGCTCTCAAATTTAAGGCATTACTAATTGGTGACACATTGCACCTGTAAAGCAGGGTAAGTTTTTAAAGAAAGCAAAAACACAGGTGAGTTTATGAGCAGGACAATCAAGAGAAATGAAGCTACTGGAACTTTTCCCCCCTCTGGTCACAACGAGGATAATATATTTTAAAATTTTATATGCTAAGTTGCTGTATTTGTAACTAGAATTTTTAACATGAAGTTTTTAACATTTCAATTATAAAATCTGCAATTATCACAGGTGCTTTCAGGGAAAAAATATATAGTGTGACCAAGTACACAGAATGTGACAGAGGGGTTGAATCCTTTAGTGTTTCTTAGACTTCATTTTCAGATATTAAATCTTAGGATTCTCTTTGCAAATACTATTGTATTTCTTTAAAGAGGAGGTGGTTATTTTATAATATTCTAAATATTCTATTCTATTTTAAAATATTTTAGAGTATGTCCAGAGATAGAATTAGTGATAATATTTTGAAGAATTACATCTGTAAGGGTTTACAGGATGAAAGTATTAATCTGTCACTTTATAAATTGTCTCTTATTTTGGTACAGAGCCCAGTTAGCTTCAGCAGGAATTTTAAATACCAGTGTGTTCAAGTCTGCTGTATGCAGCAGCTTTCTAAGCCAAGATCTTAACACCTTTGAAAGGTGTTGCATTATGAGACTTGAAAAATTTAAATCCTCTCCATAATACAGATGGAATAAGTGCAGAAAATAACCCAGCATGTCAGTCAGTCCAGATGTGGTGACAGAAATGAGATTAAGGAACATTTGCATAGGACTTTTAATTTCAGCTTTACTAGAGCATCTTTTTTGCCTAGATTTACACATGCTAAATCACTGATTCCTCTGGGACTGTACTTGTATATAATTTTATATGCAGGGATGCTGTCCTTGAAATTGATATTCAGATGTTTAGAGTAGTATGTGTTACCCTAAGTAGGGCAATTTAATTCTATTTTTCCTTTTTCTTTTAGATGATACAAATGGTAGAAGAGTTCAAAGCCTGGGCTGTGCAACCACTGATATTTACACTTTCACCTGGTGCTGACTCCATGATAGCCCTTCTGTAGTTTGCTGATGATCAAGTATTTTAATATCTCCAGACTTTTTTAACATAGTTGGTGTTTGTGCGTGTATATGTGTACATATGTGTATGTTTGTGTGAAGCAAGGAACTTTATTTAAGTAAAAGTTGAAATGCCAAAGTTTTTAACTCCCCAAATTGATCTTCTGATTCTCTTTAACAAAAAGCACTAAATAATGCAGAGGACATTTTTCAGGAATGAATAATTTGTCTATTATTTAAAGAAAATGGTAGGTTAAATATTTTTGGCACATTTTATGATCTTGTGAAGTCATGATCTATTTAACTAATTTGTTTGTGTAATCTCAAATGTAAAATGCAAAAAAGAAAAAAACTGTAATGGTTTAAATGTTTATTGTAAGTAATCTTATCTGAAAATGCTATTTTTTTCTAATATGCATTAATTGTAATATAATACTTAATTAAAAACATCATAGTAATATAGGACCTTAGAATCTTGGGTGACATTTACACATCAGAATTGCAGAATTGAAGTATGGATTTTTTTCACTTTGACTGTCGTTATTATGGCATTTAAAACAACAACAACAAAAAAATCCCCAGTAGCCCAAATCAGTTCTTATGTAACAAGAGTACTGTTAGAACACTAGAAAGTTGCTGTTTTTGGGTAAGATGTATTTCTTGCATTTCCTGACTATTATTCTGTCAGGAACTATCATTCTCTGCTGTTGAGAATGACAGACATACTTCAAGTCTCCAGCCACCAAACTGCAAAGGTATCTTGCATTTTATAGTAGATTTTCTATATCCTTCAAGAGCAAGATCATACTGTTTTCAGGAGTATTTTTAAACTGTCAGAATCTTATAGTTCCAGATTAAATGGATGTGTAGTTGGAGTATTTCAGTGGAAGACAGATAAGAGGTTTAAGTGAAGTGGGATGGCTTAGGAGCAAATATACTTCCTACCACTGAGGGAGGCTTTTTTTTTTTCCTTCCCTTAACGATAATAACCTGTATGTAGTAAACATTTCTTGGTACCTTTTCTGACTGGTTTTCTTCATCCCAGTTCTCAGTGTATCACCCTCTCTTGCCTTGATTTTCTGCAAATAATTTATCTGTTATCAGTCACAATTTTTTCCTTTTATGTAGCTAAGAGGAGTCCAGTTTCTCCCAACCTCAAGACTTTAAGCATGTTTGACTTTATTTTCTAAAAAAAAAAAAAAATCATGAACACAGCTATGGCCCTGTGACAGCATACAATTATTTTAGGAATATGCCAAACAAGGAGAGAAAATTTTGGAAGATTTTTCCATAAACTTGTTCTCAGGAGAGTTCTAGCTGCATTACTACGAAAATTTTTGGTGCTATTATTCTTCAAAAGCAGCAATGCTGGATGACCTGATGGATGATTATTTGAAGATCTGCAGATCAAATGGTTCAAGCATGAATTAACAGCTTTTAAACTTTCCAGTGAGAATTCTGGTTGACTTCCAAGTAAATTACAGTGATAGGGATATGCTGCCTAGAGAATTGCTCAGCTGCTGCTCAGATCACCGGCTTTTTTTTAAGAGGTGCCAGCTGATGTTCTTCACTATATGACTGGAGAATGTAATTATGGTGGCAGCATCACTGATGACTGGGATTGGCTCTGTAAGTGTGCTAAACAAGTTGTTGAAATAGAAATTAGTGTCTGAGAGGAGCTGAGAATCCTCTGCTAATAATAATAATAATAATAATAATGGGAAGTTTGGTGTTTTGTATCTTGGGAGTGGAAGCACTCTGCTAAGAAAGAGGAAACAAGAAAGAAGTTTTCAGAGCTATCTGTTAAAAAGCAAATAAAAAACCCTGCCAACAATGTAAAAATACTTTGGCCAATCCAAGGCTGTCAGAGATGAAAAGGACTACTTTGTTCTTTGCTGCAGACATGGCTGAAGCCATGTAAGAGAGCAGACATCCCACAGTGACCAAGTTACCTGGCCTCAATGTACAAGACCAGCGAGAGAAGAGGGATCCTGTCAACTACAGGCCATTCCACCAACTTTGTGGTTGTCATGACTCTCTCTTCAGACAAACCACAAGAACACCGGGTCAGACAGGTGTGGCATTATTATGTCAGCTTAACTCATAAACCTATTGCAGTTTCAGGAGGTAGGGGCATTTTCCAGACCACTTATAAGGAGTGCATGTCAGTCCTGCAATGCCATGTAAAAAGAGAAATCAAAATGAGTTTTTTTACAATGTTGCATTTGTGTCTTTCACGAGATTTGAAACAGAATACTAAAATACAGAAGTACACAACAAAACCTTATAAAAGCCAACAAAAATATCTGCTCCTTGAATAGCTTTTATTTTCTGAAGGCTCCTTACGTATAAGGAACATACATAAAATGAACACAACACTGTTGACAATGAACAAAACAGCATTTGATCATTTCCAGCTTTATAAAATCTTAAAAAATGATCTAGTTATAACAAAAAGACCAATAGCTCAGCAAGTTATCTTATTGGACCATAATCACATTTTAAACCATAGACTCAGTTGTTAATGGGGAGAGGAAAGAAAAATAAAAAAAAATAATAAAAAAAATCACACTGCATCTAGCAACTACAACATTTTCTAAGCATAATCACAGAGGATTGAGTGCAATGTGATTTACATCAAAATTCTTATGGGATGTCACACAGTGACAGCATTGTAATATACAAGTAACATTTATGCCCTCCAACAAATACAAGTTAAATGAGACTCTGGATTCAAGCAAAATGGAATGTTGAAGCCAAGTAGAAATGTAGTGGAATTCAGATTGTCTGTAACAGAAGTGTACATTAGAATCTTTTGGAATTCAATACTGGCGGAAACACATAGAAGAAGTCACAGCTGTTACACTGCTCTGTTACATTTGCAATAAATATTAGAAAATAAAAGTAAACAACCTATATTCCATGAAAAATACAGTACCTACCTTCAATGACCATGTTTTTCCCTTGTCTGAAGATGGTCTTGGAAGGAAGTTAACTATTTTCCTACAGAGGCAGTGTATTAAGCTATAACCATATTACAACTACTAAAAAAGTAAATATACTACCTGAAATACAGAAATCTTCATTTGAAAAGAATTAAGAGAAATAAGCTTTAAAAAATGATTTGACAAAACATCAGTTCAGCTGCATAATGACCCCTTTATACTTGACAGAATTAACAGAAAAGAAAAACTAAGTCAGTTTAATACATAAGAAACACAGATTGTTTAAACTTAGATCCTCAGAAGGTATCCAGTGAGTTAAGTCTCTTTGAAAACGGTACTCAGTGACCAAACATGAACACTATGCTAAAATGTCACCCAGGAGCTTTACACTGCAGAAATTCAGGAATCTGAAGCTAACAACAGTGTGTTTGCTAATTAGGGTCCAACAGTAAACATGTTTAAAGAGCAAAAAATAAAACCTGAGTTCAGAACATGAAATGGCTGCCTGCCTGAACTCTGGGCTTTTGGCTTCTTCACTGAAGAAACTGCACCCTTCTTTGAAATGGACCCTTAATACTGTTTCCTGATACTGAATTAGGAAGAAATACTGGCGACCGACCGATTACTTTAAAATACATGAGCTGCTCTCAGTAAAAGCTGACCTGACCAATAAAGTTTCAAAAGTAAAGGGCCACAGGAAACACATTAACTTGAAATGGAATGAAGATACCAACTGGCTCTCATTAAAGGCGTTAGGATCAGTGTTCTTAGCAGCTACACTGGCACCAAGCAGACCGAAACAAAACTTACGGCACATAGTCAAAATACAGCTTTTACCTGGCATACACATAAAATAGACGAACTGCATGTTTTAAAAAAAGCTACTACCATGCTTAGGATTGGTACTACAGAATCAACTTGCACTCCTCACAAACTCACAATTTTTTTTAAGGAGATGGGTACAAGAAGAACTAACTCATGTCTGGCAATATACGCATATCAGCACAATCTGATCTAGGACAGCTGGTCCCTGCAAGTTAAGGCCCAAAGTTTCAGTCTATTCTTCCGAATGACACATACCATTGCTCTACCACATCTGCTTTTTAATAATCTAATTTAAATACCAAAATTGTAAAAAAATATCTTAGAAATGAACTCCTTTATACTGGAAGTAGAAATCTTCTTACATACTCTCTACTGCCAGAAATGGCTGGTGTTGCAATGTCTGATAACAAGGCATTGTAGAAACACATTTGATCTGCTATTACAGTATTGTAAATAACCTACCATTACAACATACACAGAGCATAATTTAACCTTTGTGCCCAGGTTCAGAAACTAGCATCTTGAACTTTGGATTGTTTTAACATGAAGAGAAGAAAACAGTTCAAAATAATTGTTTTTAAAAAATGGAGAAATTCCTGTATGGGTTCTTTGTTAAAAGAGTTTGCACAAATTCACAGCCACAATTCTTCAGTAGTTTATGCTGCAAGTGGCACACAATAAATGTTTAGCGTCTGTAAGAAAAAACCAAAAATAGCTCAATAACTCCAACGTCAGGGATTTCCCCAAGCTAACACTAATTCTACTGCATTTTGCATTTTCCTACTAATATCAAGGAACAAACATCAAATAAATCTTAGTTGGGAAAAACATCATCAAACTGACCCTCGACAGAAGTCACACTTTGCAGAGTACATGGCAACAGCCTGCCTTCTTACACAGGAGGATTGAAATGATGGAGTGAGCTTAACATGTCTTGTGAGAATTTAAACAGTGTTTAGGCTTTGGGTTTCTTTTTAAAAATTTAAACTGGCATAGTGGTTTCCAGTCATGTCCTGCTGTAAGATTTAATATTTCAAGTCACCACTATGCAGAAAAATCAGCGCAGAATTAATATATATATACATACACGCACACACACATATATATGTATGCATATCTGTATATATCTACATAGATCTATACATATATAGATACATATATGCACTACTCAGGACTTATATGGCACTAAAAGCTTGCTCGGGTTCCTTGCAGAGGTTTGAGTTTTAACTGTAACATCTTGGTTCTGTCCAAGTGTACCAATGAAATGGTATTTTCCCAAATAAGAAGATCATTCACTGTACTTTTTCTTTCTTAAGCAAGCAGTGCTCCCTATACAGTACACTGAACTTGGCCTTTATTTCTCATATTTTGTGTTTCCTAAGTGTTGATCACTCGAGTGTAGAAGTTGCATTGGGTGACCTGATCTGATCTGAATTAGAAAAAAAGCATCAGTTAATCTAGGCAGAAATGAATGTCCTGTACTTGTGTAAGTAGTGCAAGCCACCGCGTTTCCTCCGAGCAACGTGCATACAGTGAAACAGTGCAGACTCAAAGCCATACAGCAACATTATTGTAACCACAGTGATTACCAGAATTAGGTCAAAACTGGATGTCAAGCACAATTTTGTCTTCATAGAGGGCAATCACCAGCATGATGGCAAATCCAAGAAGCAGGCCTAGATTCTGAAGAACGAACTGCCCCACGGGACAGTAGCCATGCTCTTCATTATCTCCATCTCCATGAAGCATTTCTGGAAGCTAAAAAGAAAAAAACAATTTAGAAAGTTTTTTCACCTCTATTCCATTTATACATGGACAAATTTACAAGATGGTATTGTCAAGACTCAATACTCCAGGGTTCGGTTACAAAACAACACTAAGACATAGCTTAAAGTCTACCTAACCACTACAGTCAATAAAAACACGATCATATCATAAAACACTTTTCCTTTGGACTTTTTTTTTCTTAAGCTTTTACTGGATCACACATCTAATTGAACATTAAGTTCCTCAAGATAAGGACCAGCCCAGCAGTTCTGCTCTCTTGAGTACTTCTACTCAATTAAAATTGTCATGCTCAAGTAAACGTAATAAAAAGCTTTGCCTATTTCTACAGTAATTACATTGCTATAAATATACCCTTTATAATGACTTTGCTGATTAACTTAGCCATTCATTTGTCATGTTAGATGCTTACACATATTCACATACACATCCCTTTAAAATAGAGGAATAATAGCTCCAGGCAATTAAAGAGAAATTCTATGTGAAACTCTAAGAAATTATGAAAGTTCTGGCTAGTCCTTTTGTTCCTCATCTATGAAGAAAAGTCAAAGAGTACTGACAAAAGCAATAAATAATAGTGGACTTGGAAGATGTAAAAATAAATCTTACAAAATGTTTTACGACACATACAGAAGAGAAATAACATGTTTACAAAGAAATTAATTCATGAAAGCAGGAGGTGAAAACAAAGGAATTCCTTCAAGACACAGTATGCAAAAAGATACTACAGAAGAAAATGTAAACTTCAGGTAGTACACAGCACAAGTCTATTTATTGCTCTTCATTAGATAGGCTAGAGTAGTTTTTGTTATTCTGAGTACCTGAATTCTGAAGAGACAATGATATCAAAGCTGCTAAAAACCCAAATATGTAACACCCTTCTGGTCTTGTATTACTGTATTTCTAAAAGACACATAACCTGACAACTAATTTGACTCACTGAGTATTTAAATATATACAAAAGAACCTAAACTGATGTAAAAAATGACACATTACATATACATATCAATTGACAATTACATGACAATAAATACACAATCTGCCCGAAGGATCTGGACCTATGGTGTACACACACTAAAGGTAACATACCTATAAGTTCCTAAAGCAGTAGCACTTTCCCACAAGATAATTTCTTTAAAAGCTAATCCCCACAAGAACTATGTATTACCAGCTGCTCATGCTAAAGTTCCGTACTGAACTTCCCAGAATATACCAAGGTTAAATTTTAGTGAAGGATAACCCTAGGCTGAACTCCAGCACATAGTGGCCCAGCCACAGCAGTCCTATGTTTTATGCATGGCATGCAAAAATGGCACAGCACCATCCCAACCTTACCATGTCCACCAAGGCCACATAGAGGAACATGCCGGCGGTGACGGCGAAGATCCAGAGGGTGATGTTGTTGGCGTACTGCCCCACGGCCGTGCCGATCAGCATCCCGATGTACGCCATCATGGCTGACAGCAGGTTGTACACAATGGCCTGCTTTACTGTCATACCTGCTTTGAGGAGCACAGCAAAGTCACCTGCAACAGGGACAGAACACAGGGGTTTGGCATCAGGAGACGTAAAACTCTTCTCAGGAGAGCAAGTAAACAAATTAGCTTACACTTACTACCTCACCAATCCAAGGAACTGCCAAAGTAAAAATGCTGCTACAGAGAGTCAAAGTCAGGCTGAGCAACAGAAAATGACAACTCTTGTAAGAACTGTATTTATGTGCAGCAATTCCTTGATTAAAATATGATTTAAAGGCACCTATTCATCATGCTGATTGTCAGAAAGGTAATAGTGACTTATCACGAAGGGTGAATTGAGGAGTCTAGATCTGGTCCTCCCACAGAGAATACACAGAATCACAGAATAAGCCAAGCTGGAAGGACCCACAAGGGTCATCGAGTGCAAGTTCTAGCCCTGTACAAGACCATCCCCAAGACTCACACCATGCGCCTGAGAGTATCATCCAAATGCTTCTTGAACTCTTCAGGCTTGGTGACCACTGCCCTGGGGAGCCTGTTCCAGTGTCCAACCACCCTCTGGGAGAACAACCTTTTTCTAATATCCAACCTAAACCTCCCCTGACACAACTTCAGGCCATTCCCTGGGGTCCTGTCACTGGTCATCACAGAGATCAGTGCCTGCCCCTCCTCTTCCCCTCACGAGGAAGTGGTAAACTGTAATGATGTCTCCCCTCAGTCTCCTCTTCTCCAGGCTGAATAGACCAAGTGACCTCAGACACTCCTCACACTGCTTCCCCTCAAGGCCCTTCACCAACTTCACTGCCCTCCTTTGGACACTCTAATAGCTCAATATCTTTTTTGTATTGTGGTGACCAAAACTGCCACAATATTCAAGGTGAGGCCGCTCCAGTGCAAAGCAGAGCAGGACAATCCCCTCCCTCGACTGGCTGGTGATGCTTTCTCTGATGCCCCTCAGGACACAGTTGTCCCTCCTGGCTGCCAGGGCACTGCTGACTCATATCCAACTTGCCATCGACCAGGACTCCCAGGTCCCTTTCCTGGCACTGCTTTCCAGCATCTCATTCCCCAGTCAGTACACATATCCAGGGTTGCCCCATCCCAGGTGCAGAATCCAGCATTTTCACTCGTTGAACTTCCTGTGGTTGGTGATTGCCCAGTCTTCTAACTTGTCAAGGTCTCCCTGCAGGGCCTCCCTGCCTTCAAAAGAGTCAACAGCTCCTCCGACTGTTGTGTCGTCTGCAAACCTGCTTAGTATCCCTTCCAGTCCTGTGTCCAAGTCATTTACTTCACAGAAGTTCTTCATGGCACATAAAACCAGAGGCTTACTTTTTATCAATACCTGTGAAAATTCCTCTTAGCTATATACACCTCATCCTGCAAATTCAGGAAGAGGATAACAAGGCATTAGTCCCCACAGAAGGTAACAATGAATTTGAATTTGAGCACAGAGAAAGGAAGAGATGTAGTCATTCAGATGAAGTCATTCAGAAAGAATGACTTTACATCATGCTGAACCACTTTTCTGGTTTAAGACATGCCAGGTTAACTTGATTTATTTTGAATTCAGGACAGCTCTGCTAAAACTGGTGATAGAGGTAGATATTCCACAAAAATCTAGATTTCTGTCTTGTAATCAGGCTTAATCATTTTACTCCACTCATACTGAATTCTTGTGAATATCAGAAGTGTAAGATGATATACAGTCATGACGGTAATTAACAAAATATTCTCATGTCACATATGCTAGAAATAAATTGCTTAGTCTAGAATCAAAACATATAAAAATAAAAAAATAAAAAATATGTACAGTGAACTACTCACCTTTTACACAGGGTTAGTTTAATCACATTATGCTATCAAGTTATAAGCATACTACTATGTATTGCAATCCTTTACATACTGCAGCAGCTTCACTTAACTAATGATTGTACCACTGGTGTCAGACCATGAACATCTGCTCTATTATTTCCCATCTGTGCCCACTACTTACCTATAGCTCAGTAGCTGCCTATATAAAATGTTTTCACTCATCACCTCTAAGGGTTTTTGAAGTACTTGTTTTACCTCACTTTTGACCATTCAGAGCTAGCAGTTCACCAAGTAAGCAAGCTGTAAGTATGTGCACAGTTCAATCTAGCACAATTTCGTAATAGGTAAGCTTGTGTTTACTTATATAACTTAACTTTGTGTAAGACAAGGCCACACAGAGTAGTGTGAAATTCTCTATAAAATGCAGAGGTGTAACACCAAAATGTCAAATGTGTGCTCCTAAGAACATTTTTTAAAATGTGTTCAAATAGCTTCACAGAGCTGCTGTAAGTAGACACCTGCCAATATAATCCTGCATCATTATGTACTGTGAAGCAACATTGCTCCCTTCCACTCTGAAGTTCTGGTCACCCCTTCAGTGTCTGCATTGCATTATGCTTATCACCGTATCACAACAGCTTTTAGACAAATATTTTGTACATATGAAGAGACTGAACACAGAGTTTCTAGACTTAGTTACCTAATTCATGGGGAAGCTCATGACAAAATACTGCTATAGATGTACTAATTCCTCCTGTCAGTCCAGCACTAAAAGCTGCTCCTAGAAAAAAAAAGAAAAAAAAATTAAAATTATATTTCACTATTTTCAAGTCAGAAAATCAACAGACTTTCCAGGGATGACAACCTTCTGTTAGGAGGCATACTCTTATATTTTTCAGTATGTCTAGGCCCTGTCCATATATAAATGGGAAGTACTGGAAGTATCTTGGATGTGCATTACCACTGCATGCTTTATTATTCAGTGTATCTGAAAGACTAATCCTGGGAGAGGAGATCACAACTGACCAAAACGGACACATTAAGGCAACAAGCTAATAAATAGCACCACTTTTACATTTTTAGGAACTCTCAAGTACATGAGGACAGTTAGGAATGCACATGAGCAAGAGTCTAAACCTCTCCTTTCCAGCTTGGAAATCCAAACTAATATTTAACCCATAACCTCTCTAGTTCCTTTCTGCTTATATGTAGAGCACATATCAGCAATATTAATAAGCCAGACCTGGAAAATAATAAAGATAAAAACATTACCATAAATGTCTTTCAGTAACTTGCATAAGCTAATTTAATTCAATTAACTTTAAGTTCATACCTTAAATAATTCTGAGATGAGAAAACTGGTACTAAATTTCTGTACTGTAGCAGAGAAAAGCACAAAAAGAGCCTGCAGTGAGCAGTCAAACAGGCAACATAAAGTAGAAAGAGAAGACACAATCTGAAGACAGAGGGGAAATTTAACTTTCCTCTGGATTAGTCATAACTTGATACACTAAAAATATGAACATGCTTTTCTAAAATCTACATTTTACCAAAGAATCAGCTGTTTGGACTTGACACAGGAATATTTAGAAATGGAGTTTCAACACAGTGAAGTTCTCAACAGTAGTCATAGTAATCCTTTTGGCCTTAGAAACCATTGTCTAAATGTCTTACCTGTTTAATATGAAAATGAAGAAAAAAGTTATTTTTTTAAAGAATTTAGTTTCTTTAGAAATTGTTTTGAGAAAGTGGAGTAGATTCCACTGTTAACTACAGACCATAATAAGTAGCTTATCCCCCATCCTTCAAAATGTGTGTGTTCCTCCTACTAGTAGTTCAGAACCCTGTGTATTCTTAGCACCTACTTAAGTAAAAAATTAAAAGTATGCACTTCAGTACTCTCACTGTAATTTTGACTTGCATGACATATACTGAAATTAAATGCATTTTACGATTCAAATCACATTTAGAGCATTATGTGAATCAAAGTTGATTTCATAAATCTAATAAAATCTGTTTGGTAATTCAATGTGTTCTGCACTTGGCTAGAAATAAATCTATACTGACCATAAGCCAAACCCAAACTTTGCTTAAATAAAAATTAAATTATTTAAAAAAAATTATTTCTGTAACCTGTCTCATATTGTATTTTTACTTACAAGTACTGTATAATTCTATGTATTAACAATAATAGAAATAGCAGTATTATTATTATAAATAAATATAATTGTAAATAAGACTGAATTTACTTATAATTCAAAGGCAAATACTAAGATCCAAACAACAAATGTGCATTACTGTGCTCCATAAATCACAAAGAGGTTTGCCTGCACCTATCTTTACTTGGCAGAGATTGTCACTATGCCAATACAGTAATTTCGGCGGAAATAGAACAAAATATTAACAAAGTAGTAACTATTACAATTGACAGCCTTTTACTTTCTGCCCTGAAGGAGATTAAGCAATGCCAGTAACCATGGCTGCTAACTGGAAGCCTTACCTATGATCACTGATAAGTAAAATATTACCAGAGTTACTAAAGGTAAGGAGAAACTGTTGAGAAATACTCAGTGCTTTTGCTTACCGATTGCTAAGCCATCACTAAAGTTGTGAATGCCATCTCCCATAATTACCATCCAAGCAATATTAGCTATCCCAGTATCTTTCAGGTCTTTTCCAGAATGACAGTGGCCATGGGAATGATGGGAATGTTTGTGATGCCAGTGGTGACTGTGTTTTCTAGCTATCATTTTATCTTCTCCATGGCTGTCATACTCTGAGTCATGAAGATCATGCTCTTGAGCAGCATGTGAGACGTCGTTGTGAGAGTGGCGCATGTTGTTGTCCTCTTCCACAGACAAGAAGTTTTTGGGAGGGGATTCCAACTGGCCATCCAGATCAGTTAGTTCAGTTTCATTCAGTCGATCTTCAGACAAAACCGAGTCATCTGCTCCTGCATTGAAGCCAGTTGGGAGAGAGACACTGTGTTAATTTGTATTTAACACGTCACCAGCAACTGCTGCATCACCGAACTAAGAATTAACTGCTCTGTGAAAGCAAAAAAAGTATTTTAACACATCCAAGTCTAGTAACTTCATTGTCAATATTCAGCCAAAAAAATAAATCTCTCGTTGATACTTTTTTTCACTAATTTGCATGTACAGCATATGAAAGTCTCCACTACAAGGCAACATCACTGAGTCCATAGCACTCAAAGCCAGTTTTAACCCAGCCTAGGCTTGTATCTGCAATTTTGCTACTGACAAAGTTTATGGTTCAACATTGGCAAAGGAGAGTTGCCAGGATGATAATAATGTCTTATCTGCTGCAGATGGAATCTGAATGGCTCAGGAAACCTTAACTGGCTACTGCCTACACATGCCCCTACAGGTCACAGCTCAGCCTTCACTGCAGTATACCATGACCTGCCACCGACACAGACACTAGTTACAGATCTGCTGTATTGCATGAATCCTTGTGTCACACTTGTGTGCTCACACATTGAGCTTCTTCAGAGTAGCTCATTACCCTGCTAGCAATCAAAGCCATTTTTACAAAGCAATACAAAGTGAAAACAATGCAGAAGGCTTATACAATGAATTTTAAGCTTACTAATATTTCCAAAATATTAATAAATAAACAAAGAGGGCAATCTATGCTCCAGGAAAGAAAAGTAGTTGTGAGGGGAAAAAAAAAAAAAAAAAAAAGCAGTTCTGGACAATTAGCTCACATAAAAAAAATATTTCAGAGTCAAAAATAAGCAAATCATAAGTGGAATTAAAAAAACTGTCATGGAGTACCTAAGCAGCAGAGAGTTCTAGATAAACAGTGTCTTAATCATCATGCGGAGGTGGTTTAAAAAGAAATGGAATGGCCATTCAGGTCAGTGGTAGTGGCACTGCAGCTCAAAATTCAAATTCAGCATGGGCTTCCTCTGATTGCCCATTAAAAGGAAATGAGGACATTTCAAATATATTTACCACTATCCATACAGTTTAAAGTCTTTCTATGTTCTATATCAATGTCCCATATCCCACTGACTGGAGAAGGCTGCAGTCCTAATTCTCCCTTCTACAAACCAATCAAATTAACAAAACTGAATTTGTATAAATACAGCCTATGGACTCTTCATCAACAAATTAATGCAGAAGCCATGCAGGCAACAGAACAGGAAGGTTATGAAGCAAAGCCCTTGCCCTTCCCTCACCCCTATGGGGATACACAATTCCTTCTGGGTGCACACTGCCTGAGCATTCACAGACTGTCACGAAGGAACAGTATGTGAAAGTTGTTTTGGATGCTTGAGGAATATTCAGGATACTCAGTTGTATTTATGAAAAGAAACAGATTTTGTTTAGCTTCCTCAGCCAAATGATAATTGGTTCAGCTGCTGGAATCTTCAAAGTGAAACAGATATCTGCATTCAGGTTGTGTGGGTGTTCATTTTTGATCTAATTTTTGCCTGGGTTGAGCTATTCAGGCACAGCTGAACCAAAAAAACACCCTGAAAACAAATAAATAAAAAAACTCCCGAAGAACCACAGCCACCCAAAACCTGACTGCTTCAGAAGTCTGAGAACCATCTTTATGGCACATTAGGAAGTGTTCAGAGTGCTCTCAGATCTAACGACAACAAAATAAAAAAAGATTTAATAGGGAAAGCCTATTAAGTCTTATTAACAATGATTTGCATAATAGCAGCCAAACTGTACAAGATGTTACATGCTAAATACCATACCAAAGTAACATGTTGCTACTTTGAATCTCATAATCAGAGAAAATTCTGAAAATAAATGCCAACCTGCAAGGGGTTTCAGCTGAAGCCAGTCAGCATCTGGTCTATTATTTAATTTGTGATCAGAAAGTTTCCTTCCAATTGGTGATTCTTCAGCCTGGTTTTTTTTGCACCATTTCTGCTTACTCTGCAACAGAAAACAGGTAACATCTGGTTTGTAAAATGACACTGATGGAGATAAGCAGAAGTGAAATGTTGTCAAAAAATCTCCTCTAAAGAGACCAAGTTACTCTCTCTTAACATGTTTAACAGAAGTATGTTACTTCAGAATATTGAATTAAGCATAGGCTTAATAGGTAAGGCTCAGCAACAGTAGCTATCCCAGTGGAGATTATTAGCTACCTACCACAGAATGTCACAAACACACACAGATGATATTTGACTTTAGTAAGAGAGTATACTCTGACAAGGATTGCTCTCACAGCCTAGAAACGCGTGTGCAGCTATTATATTTGCTAACTTTGTTCAAGAAAGCAAGCATGCAGCAAGAACAGCTCCTCTAATTTGTTCAACTTTAATTTTTTTATACTTCTGGAACTTGCTTGTATTTTCCTTTAAGAAAATAGCAAGGTTTTCTCTATCTGCAAGCCATACAACAAAGCTTATGGCTTTGCCAAAGCAGCCTAGGGGATTTAATTATTTAATTAATCTCAAAGAAGATATGTCCAATGGGACACTTTTTATCCCTTTATCAGATGTAAGAAATGCCTCCTCCAACACAGAAAATCTCTTGCTGCCTGTCCAGCTAAGACAGCAAGTCTGATGTGAAAACAGAGAACTTGAAAATTTTTCACAGTCCTTTTGGGAGAAGCAGTTATAGTTTCAGTTTCACCAAAATAATTTTCTCCTCAAAGTCGACTGATGAAGGCAAAAGTTGAAATTGAATTTCCATGCACACTCACACTCCCCAAGATACCTGCTCTCCTTTGGTACCACCATCATGAATACAGAATGCTTCTAGCACTAATAGTCCAACAATTTTTAGAAAAACAAGTTAAAATTTGACTGGCAATTTATAGAAAGCAGGAGGTCTGAAAAGTTTAGCATTTTCTGATGTAGAAAAATTGAATACTTCTGTTACACCAGCATTGTTAGCTAACAATATACTGCTAAATTTCTTGTAAATTGTCTGACAATTGCTATGTTCTTTCTTACACTCTGCTTTTCATATTTTGAGGGAAAAAAATATAAAATCACAGCATTTTCGAGGGAGAGTTGTAATCTCTTTTACTTAGATCTACCTCCAAATGTATCTGGTCAGAAAGCTGCAACTTTGCCCACCAGATTTCTACACTCTACAGAGTAGAGTTTTCTCACATAACATGGGACAGAATAAAGATCAGCAGCACTTGTTCACAGAATAACAATTCATCACCCAGACAACAACTCAGTTCTCAGAAGATAACCTCAGGTACTACGTTTTCAAACAGCACGCAATTTCAGTACGTACCTTTTGTTTATTGTAATGTTTGTACATTCTTATACAATGTTCAATGATGAACAAAACATAAATGCCTCCAAGCGCCACAAGACCTTTCAGCACTGGATCATTTTCTTCTAGGAAGCCTTCAGTCCGCACTGCATGTCCGTGGGCATGTCGATGGGAACGCTTGTGTTCATGAACATGACCTTGGCCATGGTGGTGACTGTGGTTGTGGCCTCCATGTGACTATTAGGAGAGAAAATAATAACACAGCACGACCTGGTGCAATCAGGAGACTGAAATGGCTCTGAGTTCAGACTAAAAAAATATGCCACCTTTCAGAAAAGTAGCATAAAATCCCCCCCCCCTTTTTTTTTCCCCCACACTAACACACTTTGCCATATAAATTTTTCATCGGACTATTCATTACCCTAATCATTAAAAAAAAAAAAAATCCACCTGGGAAATTTTTTGGGACAGTGGGAGATAATCTAGCTTCATGTTTTCTCACAATGCTGATGATAAATGAGACTAACTCTCAGAAATATCACACAGAATTACCATTCCTATACTTCCAATAGTAACCAAACCTTATGAATTTTTTTTAACCATTATAGGCCATTAGAGACTTAATTCTGAAATACAAACTTAAAAAAAAAAAGACCAAAAATGTGTATTAGAATTTATACAGAGAAAACATGTAAACACTAATCTTTCTGTTAAAAGAATTAAGGTAACAAAAGTTTAAAAAACACTTCCTCATTTAAGAACTACAGTATATGATCATGAATTAAAAAGTGCTTACTTTCCCCAGAACCTGGGCAATTTCTTGATTCAGTAAGTTAGAGGTTACTTTCTCCCCAAAAGCTAGTAACCATGAAGGTGAATCCCCAGGAAATACTTTTAGGTGGTACTGACACACAATCAACTGTCAGTAGACACGAGACAGCAATACTGCTAACTTTAAAAAAATCTCGTTGGGCTCATGAGGTGTTTTAAAGTAGTAACAGCAGTTTAAAATAGTGACAGCATTTCAACCAGGAATACACAACTACTTTTTTCTTTTTCTTTTTTTTTTTTTTTAAGGAAAAACACATTTTCTTTCTTTTTGTTAACAGAAAGTCTCTAACAGTGTTTCAGGATGCCCCTCATAGCCAAGTCATTTTACATCTGTATCAGTGAACATTTATGTATTGACGCTATCAAACAATTCCTTGAAAATTCTAGACTCATTTACAATTAAGAATAAAAGGTAAGGAAACAATACTTACATGTGGCAATAGATGGAGCAGTGCATCTCCACTCATTGTTCCTACTGCCAGAGCTACCAAGAAAGTTAGAAGAAATTTGAAGCACCATTGGTTAATGATGGGAACCAGGATCACCCCTAGCAAGGAAAGCAGGCTAATGACGGTGATAGAGATGATACCACAAAACCAGGCTGTGGGAAGAAATGAATACAGAAAGGTTATCATAACACCTGTAAAACTTTCAAGACTCATTAATGACTTTCAAGTATCTCTTAAAGAGGTGACTTTCCTTTAACCTAAGCTGTGTGATTGTTCATTCAAAAGGTGCTGAAAAATATGAAAGCAGTACTGAAGTCCACAGCAAAAAAAATACACAGACTTATTCATAGTACAGTATGATATACTGAAAGACATCAGAAGACAGTTAGTTAAAAAGAGCCCAGCAATTCTTCCTGACTGTTAGTTCCAGGCTTAGTTTTGCAGCCCTTAATGAAACACAAAAAGCAAAAGATTTCATATTGGAACAGAACCACCTCCACTACTTAAGCTCAGATCAAGCTCAGTTTGTCAAGTTAACTTAACAAACACTAACATGTATTTAACATTTGTTTTTAACATGGTTCTGATGCAAAATTTATCTGAAATCAATATATCTCCTCTTCTGTTTGGAGTCACATGTTTAGTTTGGCACTATTTATTTTACCTGGTGCTTTGAAACATACATTTTTATTAATAAGAAGCAAGACTCAACTTTTGACTCTAAAATCTAATTCTACAATAAGAGCTTGAAGAGCTGAAAGCAACTTGCTACCAATGAAAAGCAGCATTTATTTTATCTAAGAACCTCTACCGTTGTCATTAGAAAAAAAAGTCATAATGTGATGTGGTACACCCAACATAATCCTCTTAATTAGGGAAGGTGTGCAAATTTCTAGATGACATGTAAAAGAAGGAATTACTCAAGAAACAGATTCTATAATCAAAGAGACATGGCTCTTGCACTCAGCATCTCACCCCAATAAAATATTTTCTTTATTTTAAGTTTTAGCCTAGAGGCCTCAGGTTTTTCTAGGGTTTTCCTAGCTTTGTTTTTAATCAAAAATGTCTACACAGTTTGCCAACTTTAATCTAAGTCAACAACTCCTAATTCAAAATCACTAGTGTTTCCACATTTCAGAGCACGACTTGACTTCCCTTACATCTCTCAAGGCCCACTCATTTAAGGAAAACATCCTGGAAAATGGGGGAGCAAGGGTTGAGTATGGATGAGAGGAGAAATGAATATGTTGTAGCTGCTAATATTAAAATATCAAGCATCTCAAGAAATCTATCTGTACCAAACTCACTACAGAATTATTTGCCAAGACTTTGCAGGCTTGGTCTAGTTCAACACCAAAGCTTACAACATCCGCTGTTTTAAAATTTATTTTGGGATATTCATTCTTACAAAGTCTGCAGTTGTCATTCCACCGTGCTGCACAAAAGGAAACAATTCAGTTCAAATGAAAGGGTACAAGACCACATCCATGAGGAGAAACTGATTGGAAAAAGCTTTAGAGTGTGGGCAGTGTGCACTGACACACATGCACATTGAGACAGAGGGAAAAAGAGAGTTGGTGAAAAGGCAAAGTCTGCCATCAGATGAGGAACTCAAAAACAGGTTGGAAAATGGGAATATGAAAGCAGGTCTAAGGTGGACCTTGAGGACCAAAATACTGCCACTACACAGCCTTGATTCATACCCAGAGCACTTCAGCCACGTGCTCTGGATTAATAGGCTCTGCTGAAAAAAACAGCATACATGGACTTGTCATTCAATGCTGAATCATGCATGCATGCACAAGCAGCCCAAAAAAAAGTCACACAGCCATTTGGCAGGACACTGGAACTCCATCTGGACACATTATGATGTTAAGTGCCAGGTTAGATGATCAACAGCCTTACATGGAGAAAAATGGAAAGGAGATTATGCAAACTGGCTTAAGTTTCACATATCACAGCATAATTTTGGCAAACCCACCTCTGAAGGGCTTACATACTCTTATGAATGATACAGTACCTAAACATGGCATCATGATTAAGATGAGGCACATGAGATTTAGAATACGGAATCTGTGAACCTCTCGGATCCCCTCCAGGGAACACTGGGATCTGCACAGGCAGAATTACAAGCTGTATCTGATCTGAAACACTTCGACCCATCAGCTCTAAGGGATCTCCACCTTTTAAAAAACTGCTCACTGTTTACTTGTATCAATTCTACTAATTTGATTCATAGTAAGATGTGTCTTTGCTTTTAGGTTAAGTTGCTTATGAGCCCTCAGTGATGACAATGTCACCTTTTCCAGCAGGTACACTGTGAAAGTTCAGTTGTATGTATAAGCCCTTGAAATTCCTCTCTTAGAAGATGTTACAGAAACTATCTGTAAATTACAGGAAGAAACCCCAACATAGCTTCATAAGTTTTTGGTCATCAGTTAATTAAATTACTTTGCTTTAGAAAATGCACTATCAGAGGTAAGGGAAACCTCACCAGTGAGAAGAAGCACCACTGGTCTGTTAAGTTTTTTTGAAAGTTCTAATTAAAACTAAAGAAAATCACCAAAAGCTTATGTTTAAAAGTGACTGCATCCTCCTAACTTTGGCAAATACTTCTATCTAAAATGTTTATATTAGTTCGTGTGAGCACACATTCTCATTTTAGTAAAATCCTATAACCTGCAGGTTCAGTTACCCTATGACTGAAAGTAGTCCTACACTTCCCACAGTCCCCACATTCCAGTTAGAATTTGTTATTTTGTGATACACTTCCTTACTTAAAAAGGAAAAATTATTATTACATCACTGAAATTTTGCTGTGGTTAATACAAGAGTATAGAGGAAATTGTTATGAAGAATGACTTATCATTATCTAATCAAGCTGACCTGTTTTAGGGGTTACTGTTTATGTTCACAGCTAAATCAATGTTAAAACCCAAATTTTAACAACTAACTGGCAAAGATGTTATTTATATTCAAAGTATCAGATGACATAAAATGTTAAATATTCACGATAAGCTTCATTAATTTTGCAAATTAAGTCTCTTAAAACGTTAAAGGTCTTCAAGCTGAGTTATTCATCAACTCCCTTTCTCATTCCAGAGAAATAAAATGCGTTCTTTTAAAAAGAAGCACTCAACTGTAGAAACTTTCTAATTAAACCAGTCCAAAGCATGAACAACATGACAGTTTTGTAAAGGGTTTCAACATTTTAATTGGCAGAAAATGCTTAGGGCAGCTCTAGAAATGCTCTTGGTGATAAGGCAGGGTTCAACTCTTACTACAACGAGGTTGCCCCACAAAACAATGTGCTGCCATATGAAACACACAGTATACTTGGTTTACAGCAATCTTGGAACAGTTAGCAAGATAGCAGACGTGTCCCTGTAGGAGATCTATGCATAAGAAGTTAACCATTTTAACGACTCCAGAATTGTTAAGAAAGAACAATGCATACTTTCCAACAGTTGCCAACATCTATGAGAATGTAGTTAGTTCAAGCTTTATTTCTAGTGATGCTAATAAGCACCAATGTACTAATCAATATTCACCACTACAATACTTTTATTCTCAAAATACAGACACTATACGCAAATTTTTTAGATTTTTAATGTTTCACTGCAACTAAACACCATAATTCCATTATCATTTATAAAAGATAGCAGTACTGAATATGTATTTTAAAAGTACTTTCAGTTATGAAATCACAACAATGACTCTGCCCCTAAAGTAATTGCTTTAACAGCAGTAAAGATATTTTTAGCTTAGAACTATGGCAAAATGCCTAGGCCCAATGGTAAGACATTAGGCCTCAATGACAGAAAACCAAAAAAAAAAAAAGAAATAAAAATAAGCAAACATAAAATAGTGAAAATGATAGTGAAAAAAACATACCTCCTTGATCCATGGTTACCTTGGAGAACCTGTTATACCACCTAACAGAATGCTATGTCTCCTGACTTAAAGGATGATGTTGTCTTAAAGTTCTTCTAGCATGTTAAATTTCAACCATTCCTTTACAAGCAACGATAAACTGTATGACATGTCAAACTTTGAAGTTTTATATTTAAATTGCAAAATGATTTAGAAAGCTTTAGATGTTACACACCTACCTGATGCACCTGTTTTATCTTTATTGTCAATTGACGCATTTTTACTTTTCATAATATCTTCAAACTCATCATAATGTACAATACAAAGCCTTCTCTCAATCTGGTATAGCAAAGCAGGGCATATGTACACGAACAATTCAGGAGATATTAGAGAGCTGGTTTCCAGACCATAGTACCGTAGCAGCTGGGTAGCATTTAAGCACTGCAAGCAAATTGTACAAACAAATTAAATATAAAAGCAACTGTTTTACTAAAAGCTACAGTTATGGAAAATTTAGCGTATTATTTGAGAACACAAAACAGACAGTAGAACCTTTGGTCAAAACATTCCACCAGTGCTAAAACATGTTTTAAGCTGACCTAAGTGGTTTTTGAGGGAAAGGAAACAGTAAAAATATCTGGACTACAAATTCAAGTCTCCCAACACCTATATAATACTTAATAAATATTAATGAAAATGAGTTTCCATATTCTTTACCATTACACAGTTAAGGCAATGAAGAAAGAGCAACAGGTAAGGAGTGGGAGAATGTAAATCCAAAATAGGTTTACTAATACTTCTGTTTATCTACCAACCTTTATCTACCAACCTATCTGCCTCTGTAGTAAGGGGCTATTTATGGTGCTAGTAGATATAATGGATGCTGAAGGAAGAAACAGATGATCTCACACTGAGCACAGTCCTACAGAAGCTATATGTACAATTGCTTCATAATCTCTTAGGACAAACACATTAGAAGCATTATGAAAAGATGCAGATATTTATTTAAGGAAAGAGTGTCCGTGCAGCTTTCAAAAATGTTAATGATCTCAGATTCAGAAAGAAGTCCAAAGCTTCCTTCTGTGTGTCATGGCAGTATTCATCAACACTGGGAAGGGAAAAAACCTCACACCTGTAAGCAGCATATCTCAGAAAGCCTTTAAGGATCAACTTCATACAGAAAAATAGGCAAGAAGATAGATCTCTGAGAAAAGATGGGTGATGGGCAGACAGAAATGAAAACTCATAAAGTTAACTCAAAATTGTGACAGTAACCTCTAGGATTTTCATTCTGCAACTTGTATTATACCACTGTCACAAACGTGCTTCTCTGTTATTTGTGGGTATGCACCTTCAATTATTTCCTAACATATTACGTTCCACACAGCAAAATGTAACAACAGCGGAACTCAACTTCCCAGCTCCCCATTTCATACTCACCTCTTCATGATCCTTGTGACTACGCACTGAAACAAGGGCGCGTTTCCTCACACTGATCTGCTTGCGAGGTGCCTCTCGCTTGCTGGTGTTTCGGTGTCCATCGTCATTACCTAAACTGGCATCTTGATGTCCATGACTACTAGAACGATCACTGCTGTGGTCATGATGGTGCACATGCAAGTGAGATGCATCATGTACATGATCATGTTTATGAACACGATTGTGCTCATACTGATCACCGGGATCATGATCTGGGGCATAATCCCAGGTAGCATCTCCTGAAGTCTCGCTGATCTTCTTTTGCTTCTTCTTCTGTTTCCGTTGTTTTCTTTCTGGTTGATCCTGAGTTGTGTTTGTCTCTGTTGAAGGTTCATGGTTCTGTTCCCCGTGCTCACGATGACTGACTGAATCATTACGAGAGTGATGGGTGCCATTATGGTCATGGCGATGTGGCCGAGAGTGGTGGTGGTGGTGACGGCGACTTTGGTCATGAATGTGTTTGCCATCATCTTTTACTGATGGCACTACTGTGTCTCTCTCTGGGTCACATTTATGATTTCTCTTTGCAGACATACCAATCACAGTTTGGTTTTCTGAATCTGAGTGGCTGTGAGGATGGTTATGAGAGTGAAAATGCTTTCCTTCCTGTACTTCTAAAGCATATAAGTGAGAAACATGATCATGGCCAATATCATCATGATTTATCATCACTACTTTTACCTCTCCTAACCCAAGGCTTATTAACAGTTTTTCCAGGCCAAAAAAAGATAATCTTCCATTTTCACCGTAACGATCAAAAATCTTTTCAATGTAGTATTTTTGTTCATTTTCAGCTTCCAACGTTGAAAATTTACTCGGCATAGATTCTGTTCCTCCACTCTGGAAGTACGATTCATTTGAGATCTGATAGTCATTATGGTAGTGTCCACGATCCTTTTTAGGACCATTGTTATGTCCATCTCCATGGCAATGATTGCACTGATGAAAGATAAATGTCAGCAAACAAATGATGCAAAATTTTGTGTGCATGTGTACCTTCATCTCTGTTTCCTACAAGAAACACAAGGGGAAGCACTTAGGTGTAAAAGCAATCTCAACACTTGTACTACATATCAGTCTGGTACTTATTTATGCCAATTGAATGGTTCACAAAACCTTTTATATATTGGCATTAAATGAATAACAATTGCAGTACTTTTATCAGTGTACTTTTCTTATCTAACAGTCAGATAGACTCTGTGTATTTTAGAGATGCTGTTTAACGTACAATACTTGCAGGAGATGATTACAAGATTTACAGCATTTACAGTCAGTCATAACACTTTTGTGTATATATTCAGAGGCATCTATGCTTATGATAACCTATAATATAGAAAATCTTCTTAAAACCCAAGTTATAAAAGAATAAAAATTGTTTTAGAATAACAATACTGTATTTTCTTGTTCATAGGGGTGAGAGGTAGACAAGACAGTTGAAATCCCATGCATCATTTGTTCTCTTTTGTGCTGCTGAAGTACCTCCACTAAACACAGACACTGCACAATTCCCTACTTTGAAATCAGCCATTACCAATTCAAAAATAAGATGTCATTAACCAACTTCAGTGTATTGCTTAAATGTTCATATTTTTAGCACTTTTACTTACATAGGTTCACTGACTTGAAAGATCTACGTGGACATTCATTTAAAAGTAAGGTTATATGGAAAACACCTCCTTATGCAACTCAAAAAATACTGTTAATGCTGACACTATCTAGCTTAAAGGAATTAATACTGATTTTTAGAAACTATATCACCTAGAAAATGTAGTTTTCAATTTAGTAGTACATATAAGAAACTTAAGATTCAACATCAGATTATGAAGAAGACACTGCAATAGTGTATCTTGTGTTTAGAGTTGAAAACAATTCATTATTTTACAAAATACAACAGCTGTCTTGTTTACATCTGCTAGCAAATATATATATATAACATGGGAATAAGTATTATAAATGAAACTTAAGAAAAAAATCCAAGTGTATGTAAAAATGTTATCAAACTAGAAAACTAAATATAAGCCAAGAACTGTACTTTATAACTTCTATTTTCTAGAGACTTATTTTGGGTAGAGAACAACTTTTAAAATGCATGTTTTCTTTTTAAATACATAATCATATAAACATCGCCAGGGTTTTTTAGAAACATTTAATTTGTTCTGCTTGGTACCAAGCCAAATAAAATGTGTAACATTCACAACAGTTCTGCTAGATAACTATAGTAGACAATCAACCCCTTCTATCAGCAAAGGAGAAGACAACAAAAAGAAAGTAGCACAGAGCTTCCAAACCAATCTGAACAGCCACAGGATGATTAAGAACAGTTTAATGGGATTGACTAAAATAGACAAAGGAAACAAATACAGAAGTAGGGCTTTTAAATTAAAATATGGCTGATAAGGAAATCAGAGCTGAGAGAAAGGACATGGACAGAAGGTCCATCCACCCTGTTTTCTGTACACTATGATGCTACCAAGACACTGCAGCAAATGCAAGGATGTAAGAAAACAGCAAACAGGGCAAGCATGCTTTAGTCTTTTAACACTGACAGCAGTTTTAGTTTCTTATGTGCCTCTTGACTAGAGCTGTCACTGACCCTCCATTCATAAAGACAAAAGTGACCTGGTGAACACACCCTAAAATGACACTGACTTTCAGACAAAACACAGTAAAATCAGTTGTCCTTCCCAAGCCCCCCACTAACTAAAATGTGCTTCATGAAATTGTTCAGGAAAGTGATTTGCACCAAACCACAAATATTTAAAGTCCATCTTAATTTCCTAAAATACCAGCTTATTGTTTTGTGCATAAGGACTGGCAACCACATTATTACACACACAGACACAGAAAACCTGTTGGAAGCTCCTATACTTGCAACAGGTAGGAAGAGAAAAGCACTCAAGAAAAACAGGAAAGGGATATGTTCTAATGACTTTATATAGCAAATAAATGAATCAACACAGAAGACTGGGGGAAAAAAAAATCTTTCTCCCGTAAACTTCTACAAATACAAAATATGAAAATTCAATTTTCACTGGAGTTTCAAATGCTTACGAAATTAAGAAAAGGCAGAACTGTCTTTTGCAATACCGTCCCACTTAAAAATGTAAGACCAGAAGAATATCTGTCAAACGGAGGCATCTGCATCAAAACTGGTTCTAGGGACCTCAGATAGGTCAATGGCTAATCATTGTACATTACTGTTTTATTTTTATAAACGACTGTTCAATCATCAGTCTGGAATAACTGCAGTTTGTCTCCAGCTCAATTACCTACATTCCAGTTACTGATTTAAGGGCTGTGACAAACTTTCTCAAGTAGTTTATCGTGATGAGTTCAACCCCCAAAATTTACTGGGATATTATTTTCATAAAGTCTTTTTCACTCACAGGGTCTGTTGAAGGCATCCCTAATGTTATAAATACATCACTGGGATTAGTAAGAAACCATCAGAAGTCTCTCAAACATCTTCCAGAAGTTTTTTCCATTTTCCTCTGAGGAAACAGGTAAATGCTGGTACTGGTGGAGTAGAATGAAACAGGTTGCAAATCTTTATCCAAGAGTCACTGGACTGAGTCAGCCCTCAGACTGTATGATCACCTGGAAATACCTTTAAATAAAGGACATATGCTTTTTCTTATGCAGGCTGAGAATCTGGACCCTGACTTACAGCATGCCAGGAAGCAGAAACATTCTGGCAGTAATCAGGAATATGACTGTTGACAGATCAAGACAGCTCCACATTTCTTTAGGAATATGCTGATTTTCATCAACTGAGGATTTACAATGTTGAACGTTACTTAATGTGAAGAGCAGGTTCAGGATCTGGAATAAGCAGTTAAGGCACAAGCCAGACCAATGAATGCCCTGGGAGAAAGGCGAACTTCCATGTGCTTGCACAGGAGATGGCAGCAACAGGTAAGTACATGCTCAAACAAACTGTTCAAGAAGCTTTTTTACTTCAGTTTCTCAGTACTGAAAACAGCATTTCAAGGTCAGGTAGAATTCAGTTACTCAGAGGATACTTTTTTTTGTAAGCAAGACAGCTTTTCTCCCTCTTTGCTATATACTGGTAATATAACCAGAACAAGCAAAGTCAAATTACTCTCATTTAAACAAGCACGATCCAGACTAAAATATCTCTATCAGGAAATTCATGACCAAAGCATGATCGTAATCCTTTTCACAACCTCATGATCTTTTTCATGTGACTGTCTCATACAATACTACTAATACATTACTTGGAAACTTTAGTCATGCATCCCTAATTGTGGTGTTTAGCTTTGAATGGTACCTTTTCTCCATGCCCTAATGGCTAAAATAGTTTGTGACCTATGATCATGATTCATTGCTGAAATACAAGAGCTGAGCATTATCAGACCAATTTCAAATTCAAATACCTGTCTCACTATTTTCAATTAAAATAGTAATAACCCTAGTACAATATTTTTGATCTTCTATTATATAATATGTTAGATCTTCTATCATATAATATGTTGCATCTTCTACTGCAATTCTTGTTAGAGAACAAAGATGCTTACAAAATACATGTACCCATAATAAAAAGTCTCAAAAAGAACAACCATAAAGAGTCGATTATTTATTTGTTTCTTTTAAAATAAGCTTAATTATTCTCTAGGTAACTATAAATAGTTGACATGTTTAACCTCTCAGGCAGTGTTTGTACGTTTAAAATACTGGAAGGCTGAAGTCCAAATTCTGTACATTTCAGTGGCACAAAATTCTATATAGCTGATCTCAACATAGGAACATTAAGACTCTCAAATCCCTTCAAGAGAATATGGAAGGGCAGCCTGAGGACAAGGCTACACCAAAGTTGAAAAAGGTTCTGCCTATTACTGCTGTCAGCCTTTGCCTAATTCTGTTCACTTGTTTGATTCCCTGCTGCCTCCCCTTCTTCCCTCCACAGCTCTTTGATGGGCAGGCACCCAACACAGGGGAGACACAAGGGAAAATATCTCCTGGATGTTGGTAAGAAACTACAGCACTGTAAAGGGCAGGGCTGGAAACAACAGCACCTGCCATGTTCCACTGAGCTGCAACACGAGACCTTCATGACACTTCAGGCAGCAGGACAACCCCACCCTAACATAAGCTCCAAATTAGAACAATGTGTACATGTGGAAAACATGAACAGTGTGCCCTACCAGCAGGTATCTCAGAAATGGCTCACAGTGCTGCCCAGTGCACCCCCTCCCCATTCATCAGGGCAAGCAGATCACTCACACTAAATGCAGCATGACTGCACATCCATACACAAGACTTTTATATCAGAGGCTTGAGGTCACAGTACCTGAGCAGTACATAAGCAAAGAATTACCTTCTCTCTGCATGGAAAACTCACCATACCTCTAAGCTAAACCACTGCCTGCCTATGGTATTTAATCTATTAAATTAAAGGTACCTCTGACAATAGTCGAGTTTAGTTTTGGGTTTTTTAAAAGCCTTTTTGATTCAATTTCCCTTGGATTCCTGAAACTTACCCACAGTGCCTACTCTTTCAACTGTATTTTATTTATGACTTAGAGCATGGAATACGAACATGATTTTGGGTGAAATTTTTGTTTATCTATCAGCAACTGCTTCACTGAAACTAGAAAACTAGTTCAAGAGTTAGGCTTTACTTAAAACAAACTTGGATTCAAATTATGTGGTCATACAAAATGCAAACTCAATTGAAAGCCACATCTATCATTTAGTGCTTGCAACCCACGTACTACAGCATTTTTGTTAGTGTACAATGCTAACTAGAATATTTTAAGTGCCCAACTTTCTTCCCCCAACCTGTTTTCTTGTCTGTTCCCAACAATTTTAATAACCTGAAATATTTGTAACAGAAATGCACTGATTTCTCCCCTTCCCATGCTCCTTCCCAAATTATTTCAGTTTCTCTCCCTTGTTGTTCAACTTTCTTTCCTTGTTTTGTCTGAAGAATGTACCGCCCATCTTTAAAAAACATCTTTGACTCCTCTAAATTACTCATCTTGAATGCCACAATAAGTAAAGTGTCTTAGCAATATTTCATGGGCAACTACAAGTTCCACACCAAACACATGCTTCAGCTAAGGTAAGAGAGAACCCAGAAGGACAAAAGGTGTTAAAAATAAAGACAAAGCAATATTCCTACCAAACTAAGACATTTTCTCTGTTCAGCACTGAGAATTTAAGCACTTGCATAATTAATTTCTACTAAGAACTGCTCAGAGTAACACCTCTGTGAGAAATGCCATTTTTTAAAAAAGAGAAATATTTCTTGAAATAAAGTTTCTGACTGCATAAGGATAGTTTTTCTTACAACTCTTGAAAATTTTAATGCCTTTCTATATTGCAGGTATTCACTCCAACGTACACGCAGGAGAAATGTCTGCAGCCCCCCTTCCCTCTGCCCCATCTCAAACTTGTATTTGGTTCAAAAAAAAGCCTGGAGTCTGAAAATCCAAAGAACCTACTCTTTATTTCCTAAATTTTACATTTTTAACAAATACTAGAATACAAAGTCCTATTAATCTAGTACACATTTTTAAGACAAATTATTTAAAAAATATTAATATGAAATTAATACACTGTTGTTATTGAAAGACATTTTAAGAAAGCCATAACAACATTTTAATTAAATAACAATCCCTTTGTGTTTTATCAGTTTTAAACTGCCATTAGCTTCTGCATATACAAATGGGAAAACATGCTACAGATCCAAAAAGTGAAAATTAACCATTTCTAACTTTAGTTCTCACCCATCTCCTGTATTTTCTTCCCTCTTCAATTTCAGCGAAACAAGTTTGTGGATTTAAGTAAAACTCATTCATTTGAAAACCTACAGCCCAGTAGGAGGGGCACTTTGTAAGAACAGACCTTTAACTAACTGATCCAAGCCCTATTTGCTAAGTTAATACCAGATAAGACTTAAATAGTACAGAAAGCATTTATGCATAACTGAACACACCACGAAAACTTTAAAAAAGTCTCAGCTGGGAAGTATTTGAAATGCAAAGTCCCAAGCAAACTAGAAAAGGATCCTAAACCAATACAGTAGCAATCTACTAGGTCAATTATCCAGATAGGGGCATTTATTTTATTTGGAATGGATAAAAAAATGGACAGCCTTCTTCAAAGGGACAGTTAGCTATTTGTAAGAAATTGCTGAGAATGGGCTCTTTCTCAGAGCTCACAAGAATATAAAAACTTGACAATAGTTGGAAGCTCTATAAGTATTAGTTCTTCTTACCAAGAATTAATTTTCAGTCTTTCATATAGAAACTGTATGCAGTCCATAAAACAGCTCTTAATGCACAAAATCTATAACAGAGCTAGCTTGCTTTTGTGCCAATATTCTACTATTCAACTGATATCAAAAGATACCAACCAGAGCTTCTAAGAAAGAAATACCTGAAAGACAATCCAGTTACACCTGCATTTTAATACGTAATTTTTCTACTGAAAGTAAGCAAATGTTTTGGTTAGAACTAAGGCTGATGTTCAAAGAATATTTTAAGACAGTGTTGCACTTAAATCAGCAGTTCTGCCCTCCCCCACTGCTTCACTCTTTATTCCCATTCCCACAAAACTCATTTTTGTATACCAGCACATTTGTTTGCTGATCTGTTCGCCGTGCAGCTGTACAACTAGATTCTGCTGAAAAATAGCCTAGAAAAAGAAAAGAAGATTATTTTCAAGACAGATTACTTTTCCTATCTGGTTCACTGTGCAGCTGCACAAACACCACAGTCCACACAAAAAAGAGCCACCTTGCTTTAGGTGGGAACACCAGTTACTGATCTTCAGTCTAACAGAATATTTTGATCTGGCACAAATAAAACAACTGGTCACCTCAAAATGTACTCAAATAACAATGAAAAAGCAACACTGGACATATTTCCTACTGAAAGCTTTCCCTTCAAAACAGAATATAACAATGTTTCCAATAAAGTGTTAAAACCAGTTGCAGTAATTTTATTCTTACTATAACTTAAACCACCATAACTATTTCATCCTGGTATTATGATATAATACTTGTGGTATGTTAAAAGGCATGTCTTTGATGTGTGTTTAATACCTGTACTATTATAATAAGAACCCTTCTATCATAGCTACAATCCAAAAAGGAATGATGCATGTCTACTATTAAGTAGATGACTTCTCTCACTTTAAAAACACATAAAAATAAATTTACAAAATCTATCAATTATGAAGGTCCACTGAAATATGGAATGAACAAATGCTTCTCTTACACGTGCTATGCCAAATTAGTGCCTGGTTGACTATGAAGGCCATTTCTAGAATTAAAGAGTTTCAAATTCTTTACTTGACAACGTATACCATTGACTCATATCTGCATTTTTTAATAGATTTAATTAATGAACCACCATCACAGACTTTTATAAGGCCTTCTGTCAACATGCCATTCAAATTCCTGTAAACAAATTTATTCAGTCAAGAGTACAAACCAGAAGAACTACTACAAAGACAATAGGCAGCTACTGGAACCATTCACATCTTGAATTAGTGGGCTCCCAAATGTGTCTTTATTCACTAACTGTGAGAGACAAAAGTGTTCATGAAGATGTCTTGGCATATTCAGAAGTAACATTTACCCTGTCTGACACATGACATAAAATAGTTTTACACATTTCAACAGGCAAATCTGCCAAGACAATGCCCAGCTGAACCAATATGTGTCCCGTTCACCACAATCCTAGTGAGACCTCAACAGAAGCCATGACATTTTCTAGCTCTCATTTATTTTAGCCAAGATTATTCTGAAAGATCTACATGGCTACTCATAACAGGTCTGTGTGATGATGAAGCAACCATTCAAACTGATACAAATACTGACTGGCTTCAAAAAGTACTTACTATGCACTAGTAACCTTTCTTAACAAGGTATTAAGACAACTTTGATGGGACAACTTTAAGGTGAAATAGTGAACATATATTAATACCCAAGATTACTCTTAGTGTAAGATTAGAGACAGAAGAAGGGAAAGGAAGCACAATCCTTAGAGCCTTAACCTAAAATGCAAGCAGAGATGGCTTCTTAGTCAACCAAATTAGAAATACGGATAGGCTAAAATTGCAATCTTAAAAATGTCATTATATAGATGTACTTCCCTGTGTGCATCAGTTTGCAATTGCAGGTACATTCCAACAGCAATGCAGACAGGTAAGGACAGATTCTATGGGAAGTGGGCTGTGTTTGCAGTGTTTCTAAAACTACACTGCAATGAGATCTATCCAACCTACACTGCAGTGTGTAGCATCATAATTTGATCCAATATGAGTTCCTGGCTTTTGCAGTACCTGTAATTTGGTACATACTTCTTCTAGTGCTTCTCCTGAAATATAGTTTTTCTTGAGTGTAATTTTCTTCCTTTCATTATAATTTTAATTACAATGATTTTCTGTTGACTAACTGTTGATTTGGTTTAATATTAGTGTGGTCACCGCCTTTCTCAGTGGGATCACTGGGCCATGAATGTTTCCTATGTCACTCCCTGGATCATTGACATCTTTCATCTTCATTGATTATTGATGCTAATGGGGCTTTCTTTGTTTTACATGATCCTATTAGTTCTCCAGACTCTGTAATTTCCATAAGCCATTTCTGTAAAGAAAGAATACTTTTTATCAGGAACATATTACTTCAACAGATCCTCCTAATTATGTGAACCTGTCTATTTTAGTTAATATGCAAATGAACCAACTTCTGATTTTTCCAGAATTAAAATTTGAAATTGGTTCTACTGCCATATTATGGTACGAGAAACAGTTTAAAAAAAAATTTAAAAAACTACTTGCTGTCTCTAACATTTAATACAAATGATCAGTAAGTGTATCTCAAAACAAATCCAGTAATTTGAAAGAATAAGACTATTCTGACTATGCAAGAGGCACATTCCACAATGGTAAAATATTTGTAGTTGTTCTCTTTTTGATGAACAGAAATGGTTTGGCAGCCTACCACTGAAATTATGGGTTATCAAATTTCTCAGAGAAAGGTGTTTTATGCTCTTTGCCACTCATAGCTGGAACAAAATGAAAACTGGCATCTGCCTCTAAAATCAAAGAGTCAATAGTTAGTTGTGACCTTTATGGGTTCAACTTCAAAAATATTTGAGAGTCACAGAATGTAAACATGAGATTCTGTAACAAATGCTTTACCACTCCACAGAGTCAACATTTTCTGTTAAAAATATCCTCCCTCCTTCCCTCTCCTTTTGCTACTGTAATTACGAGTACCTCAGACCCTCCCAGTCTGCTGAGCATATCACAGCCAGATTACAAAATACTCACTGAGATCATATTACAACTATCCAAAGGAAATGCATTATGTGAACAGGGTTGCACATCTTTTCTATAAAATCAAGCCAAACAAAACTACTGTATTTCAAATTACGTGTTTAACTAACTAACAGACTACAGAAACAGACCTGTGGTAGAAGATGGTTTAAACCATCAGGATAAACTGACAGAAACTAAAGTGATACACATCAGCAAAATTAAAAACTACTGGAAGCATCAGTTAAGAATCAAGACAAATACAGTCCATCTACACCTCCAAACTTATTTTAACATAAAAAATAGTTCAGTTTAAAATATCATTAAAAAGTGTGGGAGTTTAATCCTGAGAACAGACAAAGTTTTGATTCTAGTTAATCACAGCTGAAGAAACCTAAACATTTGTGTGCTGCTAAAAAAAGCCAGAGGCCTCACTTTTGTTATTTCTAGATCACTAGAATAATATGCTATCATTTAGCAGGACACTTCATTGCCAGGTTAAGGAGTTGAATAAATACTGACAATACTTCAATGGCCATTTGTCATCCACATCTAGGAATATTATACACACACCCCTGATCAGAGATGTTCTCAATATAGGGGGAAACCTCATAACCTGATCCCAGAATAATAAAGGTTGAAATGCCTTTTTTTCCCAGAAATTTGGTAAGGCTAAAAATATAGCCAATCTTTGACTAGCATAACTGTGTCCTCAAAGGAAAGCACAACAAATAAGTGAAAATACAAAAAAAAAATTTCCAACTTGATACGCTAGGTTTATACATTTCTGATTACACTACATGTACTTTTATAATGTAAATGTAATGTTTAAAAATTATATTACTGGTAACATGTAAGGCAGAAATGTTAAGGATCTTGCTTTGCTTATTGTCAAGAAAAGTAAAACTGAAGCAAACCATAACTGCACGTACAGAATAAAAAACTGCAGAGCACATGAGGTATCATTTTGGTATTTCACTGTTTTTCAATCACTGCTTGGAACTACTGCATGACATATTTGATAGGGTATGGACAATAATTCAGCAAAAAATGTGGTTTTTTTCATTGTTAAAATACATTCCTTTTATGTGAAGAACAATGTACTCCTCTAGATGTTTCACTTTGAGAATACTTTGTTTATAAAATTCAACTAATCCCTTGCCTCTCATGTCCACATTCTGAATTGTTAACAATTAAGCTACAATAAAAGAGAAAATTCCAGTAAATTCATTAATTTGCAGAAACTCTCAGAATTTTCCACAAATAAGTGACAATTTGCCCTTTTCAATTTTATTACTACTTTAAGAACACAACAGCAGTATGTTGCCATATTCCAAAACATTATTTTGATTTGTCCATAGTCCAATCAACAAAACGAAAAACATAGCAAAAGCCCCCCAAAATTAAAATATTAAATCTATACATTTTTAAGGGGTTGTTGGTTTAAACTATACGGTAAACTGAGAGGTGTTCCTATGTGCCAAAGTCTAAATGTATCATAATACAGTCTTTCATTAGACAAATGCAGACACTTAGCACTGACAAAATAGCCCTTTTTTAGGGAATACAAGACCAAGTATGGTCTTCAAAGATGGTTAAAGTATTTTACATCACCTAGCATAACTGCAATTCATTTGAACCACAAAGTTTGATACAGAGGAAACGGAATAATAATTTGCTATAGTTGCTGCATTCTTATTAAAGCTTCTCATCTTAATCTGTTCTTTTAAGAGTCATATAAACCCCTCACCTACCTCTCCCTACTACTGAACACATACAGTTAGCAAAAGCCAGCATAAGAATTTTTGCCTTATTGTAGAGCCACTACAAATGAACTTCTCTGACTTTGTACCTCACTCTGCAGGAGCAGATACCCTGAGATTGGCTGAGCTGGTCAGAGATTAGCTCAGCTGGTCAGAGCACGGTGTTGAGAACAGCAAGTTGTGAGTTCGATCTCCACATGGGCTTAAGAGCTGGACTCCATGATCCTTGCTGGTACCTTCCAACTCAGAATATTCTGTGAATTCCAGATGCATAAATTTAGACCACACACTTTACAAAACTCTTATCTGGAGTACAAAGACAGTAACTCTGTGGAAAAATAATTAGCTCTGGGCATACTACAATGAAAAGATAAATTTTGTATATACATCCTGCTACAACTACTGTGTGTTTACTGAATATATAGTCTGAGAGCAAGTGGACACTGCTAATTGACTCTGCTAGACAATTGTCTCAAAACACATTTCAGAACAGGAATGATGAACAGTCCTGTTTACATATATCAGACATCAAATAAATGGAAATATTTTATTTTTAGCATCAAAATGCACTAATGCAAGGCTACCACATTATCTGGACTGCAGCGAAGTACCATTTCTTCTTTTAATGTAATCTAGCATGATTTAAAATTGTACCTTCAGGCTGAGATACTGTCTCCTATAGACTGATATACAGGTCAGTACAAAAAAATGCTTCTATATTCTGCAAAAAGAACTAGTCAATATATATGGCCTAAATGATACTGTTTGCATTTCATGGAATGAGAGTACTTATCAGGGCAGTGAAGCCCTGACGAAAACAGGTCTTCCTTGGCAGGAATGGATTACAGAAACTGCATAGAGTCTTGAGAAGTAATGTAACCACCAGGTGAAATATAGAGTACAATATTCCACTTGACAGTAAAGAAGTTCTTCTGGACTGCTGTGTAAGAATGAATACGAATGAAGCACTGCCTACAGTGGCAAAGACTTAAGAGACATCCCTACTCACTACTCTCCCTTACAGAAACACTCAGTTGTGGCATTATCAGTTATTCTGCAAGGTGAATTGAACTCAGCTTTCAGCTGAACAAATGACATATGGCTACCATAACAAAAAAACCTAAAACCAGTCATCCTAGGATACAGTGCTACTCAGTTCTATTTAAAATGCAAATCAATATTAATAAAGAGATAAGTATTAATTAAAAAAAATCCACATGAAGAATCACATTGAACAATGTCTATTCAAAGAGACTACCTTGAAGATTACACGTATTTTTCCTTTGTTGCATCAATCTCAGTATGGCTGCATGTTATTATCAGCAGTTAGCTTGGTTAAAAGAGGAACTATTTATAGTTATCAAATCACCAGCTGTAAATAATTTATCATTTAGTTATCTTTCAGAATTCAAGGTTATTATATTTGCCCATTAATAATCCTCACACTAAAGATCAGTCTATGAATAAGGTGCAAGTTAGGTAATCTTGAGATATCTATCTTTATATATAAGCTGTATGACAGCACCTGTCTGGAATTCATGTTTTATTATAGTGGTCTTTACTAGGAACTGTGATTGGAAACTATTTCTAAAGCATTTAAAGCCTACATGCAGAAACACTGTACAAAGTCTCTGTTGAGTATATATACTATGCTATGCAAATTCTCCAATCTTGAATAAAACTTCTTTCATACATTCTTAATCTGAAGAGCATTTTATCTCACATACGAATTTTATCTTACCTAAGTAACCACAGGACTTGGATTGATTAATGGCTTTCAGACATGATCATAGTTTTACATCAACTTCCGGTATTACACGGATTTTATCTCAATTCTGGATTGTTTTATCTACCTAATATCAGTGACTTCAAAACCATGTCTCTTTATCACCTCAGCACCAATGCTTATAGAATACAATTTTCTGTACCTCTTAACAGTCCAGAAACTATAGAGCTCTAACTCCTCTCTAGTTAATATTCCACATTTTGTATATATATATGATACATTGATTAATACTGAAATGTGACTGTCAATACAGAAGAAAAGGAGGGTCAGGTTTCTTTAGCAAACTTCATGAGGCTACAGCCAAGGTGACAGCCACAGAATGAAGCTTCTGGGTCATCGACGGCTGAGAGAAAAACCACAACTGCTGAGTCATTCCTTCTCTGCAGCAATGGACAAAGCCAGGAAATGGAGAGAAGATGAGGCAGCACAATGTGATATCTAGAAGATGAGAACATTTCCAGTGAAATGAACTGCATCCCCCAGTATGGGTGTAACACACTACGCATAATTCCAACATCCCTTCTTCCCGTAAGCTTTTGAAACCGACATGAGGAAACAATCATCTTCCAAGTCTTTCATGCTGCCTTCCGGCTTTCTGGGTATTAAAACCTGTACAGACTTTGGATTATCACAAGAGGTAACAAAACAAAAGTGACTGGAAAAAACTTTACTCCTCAGATTTTTATTACATCAAAAAACGTGGGAGAAATGGTACTGATTCAATAGCATATAAAATATTATGAATAGGTGGACTGATGCAGGACATATCTTTCCTTCCTTTAGGAGGTTACAACGTAGGCAGGACATGGTTTCCAGTATTTCAATCAGTTTTTGAAACTTTGAAAAAAATTCTTTTTATCAGCTTAGCCTAACTGGTACACATTTCCTTACCAGACTTTATTAGGTGTATTTCAAATATCTCAGTTGCAATTTAAGAATGACCTAAGAACAATCTAAATTCTTTCTGCATCAAGTGCTGTTACTTCAGGCCTTTATCAGCAAGACAAAATTACTAGTTCTCATTTAAGATAACTTCAGTAGCCCACCTGCAAAGATGAATACTTTTCCTATGATGAAATTGTTTTAAATAATTGCTCTCAAAATTAAGTTGGACTCCCACAGAAAAAATAGGAAGTTATACTGATTTTCTTCTTATTAGGAAAACAGAAATTGCTTCTCAAAAGGCATAAATTCTCAGTATTCACAGAACTTGCCCTGCACCTAAAGCTCAATCCTGGGAAAAGCATACCTGCCAAGCTTTCCTTCTCTGAAACTTCTACTGACGTTTTTCAATGTGTTACGAGAAGTCAAGATGCATTCATTTGACAATTCTGAAACCATGCCATAAAATAACACACCATGAAACAGCAAACGTTCTGACAGCTCATAGTCACTGTGAAGAAAACAGAATGAGGTTTTCTTGTTCTGTATCAGTTTCACTGGTGACACATGCAGTTACATCTGTCCGTCCTGATACTGTGCAACAGTTTGTACAGATGCCATGACCTTTTCACTGAGTTTTGCCACAGTGAAGGACTGAATTGTAACTTAACAGAAAAACTTTCATGGAGTTTATCTTTTAATTAGCTTATGTAATTTTAACTCAGTAATTCCACCTAATGAGAAAACATAAATATTTCAAAACCCAGACTGATTTACCTTATCACCGATTAAGTGCTCATATAATAAAATAAACTTCCACTTCTGTAAGAACTGTGACAGAGACAGCAACAACAGTCTTTATAATAGGCACAATCATGATCAAACGACATTAAAACTGGACAGCCAAGGTAAACAAGTCCAAACATACTTCCTTTGGGACTATATACACCCAGGCTAGAAGTTCATGTGAACTGGGCACTAGTTAAAAGGTCTCTTCATACTTGAATCAGCCATTGCTTTGCAAAAAATGTATTATGAATAGAAATAGCTAAATTACAGTTGCTTGACTTATTTAGTGAAGACCACAAAGGACATCTATGCCAAGTTGGATATATTAATTTTTTCATGTGCATACATTTATGTTGCTTGTGCAAGTCAAACTACGTGAAAAGTATCTTACCAAGGCGTGCTCCTGAACATTCAAAAGGAATGGTTTATTAACATACAGGGCCCAAGTACCACAGGCACTCAGTATTCTCCTGCTGACTTTTCGCATGTAACTCTAGAAGATGGATATTGTCACATCACACAAATCTTAGTTTGAGACCACTAATTATAAAGTATTTCTAAGCACTGTAGTAGATAATGGTCAGCACCACAATCTGTGCTTCTTTACATAAACTTTCCGGAACATGCCTGAATCACCCTGATGATCCATTTTCATTAGATTATTTCTTGCAATGGGAAAAACAAGTTGTAAGACAAAGCCTGTGAGCATATTTGCACTGCTTTAAACCACAACTTTGCTGTAATTGCACATTTTATGATTGACTGGATACATGTTGCAAACTTAGTACCTGGTTTTTATTTAAGCCAATCTGGAAACCACAAAGACCTACACAAGTATTAACTAAAACAAACCTCATTGTTTCGGAGAATTTTTCTTGTGAAGCCAGAATCTCTTCTCATGTTGCCTATTCCAGACAACTGTGTATGATCCTCTAGGTCCACCCTCCGTGGACACTAAGACACATCCCCATATGGAACTGCCACTATTAATCTCATTAAACATGCATGATTGATTCAGTCTACAGATATACAGACACACATACAGGCCTAATCTCCTTTAGAAATAGAATCCATGGCTGCATACTTTTTTTCTCAAAAGTTTAAGCTGAAAGCAGTTTAAGACAGAAGTGCTGCACGAGAGTATCACCAATTCTATTGTAACCATTATTATAGAACAGAAATTTAGCCAGTAAAGTCTATTGAGGCACTGGTCATGTTCTTGGAAACCACAGAGCTTTTTCACGTTATTTTCTTACATTATCAGACCAGTGTATTAGCCTAAATAGTAACCATTAATAAGTCAAATTCTTGGAGTTGAGTAGCGTTAGTCCACACCAAATACCTATTTCCCCCACGCAGTTAAAGAAGGCATCTTCTAAAGTAAAGAAAATAATTCTGTTAAAATCGAATTTTAGAAACCAAATCTGACACTTGTTTTGTAAAGAAATAGTTTTCTTTTTTTTTAATGTCATTGTATCGGTTACTACTACCCAAAGGGATACAAGAATATACCAGTTGGAACACACCAGGTATTACTTTCGTTAACTAGCTGACAATTGCTTCTGCTTGTCTGAAAACTAACCAGGCCTTCCAGTGTGCGTTTCTCAGGCTTGAGGTTATCACAGGTTCCCTCAGTGTTTCAAGATCCTATCTTAATAAAAAAACCCTCATTACGATTGCTACTTACAGACACACAGTGTTTAGTGTTAGAAACCAGAGTTATTTCTAACTCTGGCAACTCTTCCTCAGAGGCAAGAGTTTAAGAGCTAGCAGGCATGAGCACTTTCTACAGAGGGCCCCAAAAACGACAAAGATAAGTGAAGATTTTGAAGAGTGATTTTTATTCCAAAGTTGCAACGTTAGGTGTATGTTTCCAAAGGATGCAGCGCAAGCAGCTGTAATGGTCGAGAACAGGAAATCAATTATTTTCGCCCATCATTTTAGTGCCCGTTACAGCCAGCGACAAAAGCCTCCTGATCCTACATCTCTTACCCTTAGGGTATGTGCAGGTTACAGCCCGAGTGCTTTTCCCCCAGTTGTTAACGCGAACTCGGAACTCCGAGCCCAGAGAGGTTTACTCGCGTGGCTCGTTCATCATCCACAACCACTATATTGCCCCCAAATATTGCCAAGTACTGCGAGTGTCCTCCGCGGGTCCCGCAGGGCAGCTCCCTCCTCGCACACCCCGCGATTCCCCGCGGCCCCTGAGCCAGGCGGGAAGGGAGGGCCGGCATCTTCCACCCTCCCGGGGCCTCCACGTGGCCGCGCCGGGAGCGCTCGGCGGGGCCGGGACGCTCCCGAGCCGCACTGCCGGCAGGAAGGGAGCGGGCGCGAAGCGGGAGAGCGGGCTCTAAGGAGCTCCGTGCGGCGGGGCCGGGCCTCCCGCGGCGCCCCCCGACCCCTGCCGGCCCCCTTTCTCTCTCCGCCCGAAAAGCGAGGGCAGCCGCAGCGCCGCCGCCGCGACCCGGGCCCCCCAGTTCCGGGCGCGGGGGCGGGGAGGATTTACCTGCCGCATGGTCGCCGCACGAGCAGGAGCGAGAAAGGGGGCGGGGGGGACGCGCCAGGGCCGCGGCGGCGCCTCGTGCTCCGCCGCCTGGGGGAGAGCCCGGGCGCGGCCCCCCTGCCCGCCGCCCCCCTCACCCCGCCGGCCCCCCGCGCCCACCCGGGCCCCGCCGCCACGTGACGAGGCGGCCGCGCCGCCGTGTCGCCCCTCACGCCGCTCCGCATCGCGGGGAAGGTGGTGTCCGCTACTGCCGATCGATCCCCCGTGCTGGCTCCTCGCCCGCGCCCGCGACCCCCCCAGCCCCGGCCGGCCCGGGCCGGCCGCCACCCGCTCCGCGGAGCCGGGCGGCTGTGGGGGAGGGCATGTAAACAAATGGGGTTTTATAGCTACCTCACTCGAGTGCCGTGTGCATCTCCCTCTCCGCTCGGTACCAAACCGCCGCGGCGCCTCCTCCTCCTCCTCCTCCTCCCGCCGCTCCGCCGCCGCTATTCACAGACCCGCGTACGCTCGCCCTGCCCGCGCGGCCCCGCGGCCCGAGGCGGAGCCATTTCCTACCCCTGCTCCGGCGCTACGAAAGTGGCGTAGCGCCCCTGCCCTGCCCGCCCCTCGCTGCGGCGGCGGGCGGCGAACGCCGAGCGATGGCCGCGGGCCGGGACGGCCCCGGGCACAGCCCTGCGGGCCTCGGGGAGCGGGGCTGCCGCCGGGCCCCGCCGGAGGGAGGGCGGGCCGGGCCTCGGGGGGAGCCGGGCCTGCGGGCCGGGCCTGGGCCGCCGCCTCTGCAGCCGCCTGGGGAGAGGGTCCGTCAGCAAGAACGGGGCATTCCGTAGCGAGGTACCTTCCGAGGGCGAGAATCGCATCACCCCCCGTTTATTTAACTCCAGAAAATCCTGCCCGGCTTTCTCATGAAATGAAAACCTGATAAGGCGATAAACGTGTCCACGTTCCGAGGTGGAGCCCCTCGTCACGACACACTTCATTCCTATAGAACAGCTACAGAGCTAAAAAAAAACAACCCCCCCAAACACCCCTCTCCCCCCCAGCCTTATACAAATCAACGCCCCTCACTAGATCCAACACCTCACTAGATCAGGGGACATTTTGGCTTATAACGTAAGACCTACAATATAGTGGGAGTCTTTCACAACAAATCATATTTTAAAATAGAGCAGCGTGTTTTGCAATGGTTATTTATAAGAAGCATGTCAAGGCTGAGGCACGGTTCTAGGAACGTTTCAAGTAAGTTTTAAGCTGCTTCATTTTTCTCTCTTGAGAAATTTGCATACGATTTTTGCCACATTTTCTTCCAAAAATAACTAGTGTTTCCATAATGGGCTTCAATCTAGAGGCAAACCAACCTCTCCCTTATTTGTTAAGAAGGCACACGTTTTTTCTCTTATATTCTTGAATTGAACTAACCTAATTATTTCCAAAACTGTTCCCTTGTTAAACCGGATGATTCACACCAGTACTACCTTAAGTCAGGCCTGGCAGATCTAGAATCCAGTCCTATCCAATCATATCCTAGTCCTGTCTTAAATCCAAGCCATACCCTGTGGTTGTCCATTTCTAATTTCAAATCTCCGACGACTTTTTCTCTCTTTAGTATTTATTTTGAGGGACAAAAACACTTCTATTCCTTCCTTCATTTTTTTCCATATGTCCTATTGAATCCATGACTAGAATTCAAACACTACTAGTCCAAAGTCAGTAGCTTATATCAAGTTTTAGGGACTAATAAAGTGATTATGATTACCAAACTGTTGCACTAGATCATTTGTATGTTGATTTGAATGATTTCTTCCTCCAAGCAGGTCCTTTATCTCTTAGAATGTCTCTTGGTACAGCAAATAAAATACAGATCTGATTCTGACATTGGTCATTAGACATCAACACAATATCCACTGTTGATCAGTAGACATGACTGATTTGTATTGCCGTTCAGTCTAGAAATAAATCCATTGACTGCAAAATAGAATTAAAATACAAAGTTTTGTATCTTCCCCCTTCTGAGTATATTGAGTGAATTGTACTCAGTAATAAAATAGAGCATATGGGGTTTGTTAGCTTTTCTGTGTAAAATTCCAATAACGTAAAACCACATTAAAAGAAAAAGAAATTAAGAACTCTAGTAAAAGCACTGCAATGGATGAATAGAAATTACTATGTTTAATACAGAAAGGTCACTTAAAATTTAAGGTTTGCTTGATTTTGTACTCGTTTTACTGTGTTTAGAAAACTTGGTGGGTAAGGAAGCTGCTCTGAAGGCAGCTTTGCCTTGTGGATGTGCTGATGCTACACAGATACTTTCCAGAGACTGACCCAACCAAAGTGTACCAATAAACAAATCTGTGTTAGTGGGTTCCAGCTGTTACACACTCTAACTTGTATCTGTTAATTTTTAAGCTAGAAGGGACCATTAAGAGGCCTTCCAGCACTCTGATACTGGTCATTAGACATCTGAGTATCCTTCCCTGCTAACAAATGAAAGTCTAATTTGTAGTTTGAGTTAGGTTATAACCTTCCCAGTTAGTCAGCTCATGGCTTTCTGCTGATACACTGAAAAACCTGTTTGTATCTAGAATATTTTCCCAGTAGTTGTACATTGTATCTTTCATTTATGTTTCTTCTCAGTAGTTTTAACCAGACGTTTTGGTACAAGAGCTGCCTGCACGTCAATATTTGAAGAAAAGAAGGTATGATTTTCTATAACACAGGTTCAAAAACCCAACCAAAAACTATTAGATCAGGCATTATTATGAAAAGCATGCAGCTGAGAAGTGTGCTTCCCTGTAAAGCCCGTGGAACAACTTTCTGTGCTGCAGGGAAGCCAGCACTGCAAGAGTGCTGAGAGCTTGAGAGTATACAAATGTATGCAACGAATCCAGACTGCCTTTTCAAGCTTCAAAAAGAATGATATATCACCATACTTTTAGAACAGAACTGTCTTTTTTTCCCCTCTCCTCTCACAGCTCACTTCCTTGCTGAGTAACACTGCACGGTGCATGCTCGTACGTTGGGCTGCAGGAAGGGAATTATTTTATATGTATATGTAATACAGAAGGACTTTGGATATAATGCTGCAAAAGCAGATTGTATCTTCTAGCAGGGCTTGTCTCACAATGGGGTCCTGTCTAGCAGCACACCTCCAGCTCCAGTACAATGCTCTGACCTCTTTCCAGTGCCCTGAGGTCCTGATGCGTTTGGACAGCAGGCCCAGCTGAAGTCAGGTGGCTGTGTCAGCACAGCAGATGAGAAAGTAAGAGACAGGGTATGGTGCCAAGATTTAGCTGTGAGATGCAGGCTTAAAGAGGGTGAGATTAGAGAGAATTTGTGAGATCTCCCACACTAATTTCCTGTCCTCCCTTATAACAATCCAACTGCATGTGAGGGACAAAAGGTTAACATATATATGTATACAGAAAAGTACTTTGTTTAGACAAACTATTAACCCCCCATTAAAAAAAAAAAAACAGCCAACAAAAAACCACCAACCAACCAACCAGAACCCAAAGCTATAGAATTAGTAATTCTGCACACAGGTTTAGTTCTTATATCCTGATACTGCCACTGACTGTAAACAGAAGTGAAAGTCTTGGAGGTCAGGAACAATAATACTGAAAAATATTTTAATTGGGAGAAATTAATTTAGAAAGCTAGTGGTTGAAGTTGTACACAAACCTTCTGTTATTTAAGTAGGAGAAAAATGTCACTACTTGTTGACAAAATAAAGTTTTTACCCCTCTGCCAAATTCAGCTTTTTTGGTTGAAGAACCCAACTTAATTTTCTTACTTTTGAAATATTGATATCTTATGAAAAAGCCAAGATAATGGCTTGAAACATTAACTTCCTTCTTTATTTTAAACCATCTGTCCAAGATTTAATCAGAATTTAAGGCAGTGTGAACGCCAACGTAGCTGGGTTTGTGGCACATGTTACATTGTATATTTTCTTTCCTGTTCTTTAAAACATTTTTTCTAGCTTCTGTACCTGCCTTTCAGGAATTCTGAGAGCCTGAAACAAAGTCAGAAACGCCATTTCTTGTGTACCAATGACCAACAAGTATTAATCAGTTTGCTAAAGAGTTAACCTTGGCAGAATTAACCTTGGCAGAATTAACCTTGAGGACAGCTAACAGGACATAGCTAGTGTCAATGCAGACTTGCCAAACCAGAAGGATTTTACGAAATTCCTTAGGAGTGAAAGAGCTTTACTGCAGAAAGCTTTGCTCAGAAGTGCACTAACAAGAGCTGCTGAAGTGAAATATCAGGGAATCACATAGAAGGCATTTCTTTCCTTAATACATAATTTCCTAATCTGTATCTCAAATATAACCTGTTTAACTGAAGTTATCTCTTCTGCTCTGAATTTACTGATGTACTTACACTGTAACCATCTGTATGGTCAGTTGTGTTTTACAGATTTGCTCGTTTTCACTGTCTGGCACTGAAATGTGCTCATTCCCAGGCTGTATAAGAGGGCTGAGATTGGGTGCTGAAGCAGCAGAGACTTTGCTTATGGCAAGGACATAAGTGAAGGTGTTTAAGCATCAGAGTGCACTTAAACAAGCAGGTAGTGATTCTGTGATTAAAGCTTGTGCTTAGAAATGGGCAATGATGTTCTCTGGGGGATTTCACTGCCTCAGGACTGCTTGGATTTTTTGCAATGAATTTAATGCCCAAGTTTATATAACTCCAAGGCTGTGTATAAATATGGTACCTTTAGTAGAGACTATATATGATTTTTTCCTGCCAAACTGGGTGCTCTCGTTTAAGCCTTTGCTTGGCAGATTTCTTTATTTAGCTCTAATTGGTTTCAACTGTGCGAATTCCAATGATAATTCAAAGTAGATCTGGTCAGTTTTGCATGAACTAGTAAGTACAATTTGAAAGTTACTTTACTCATAAGATGGGACAAAAAGGGAAATAAATCCATCTAACTTTTTTTTTAAAAAAAACTATTGTTATCCTTCTCATTACAACAACATGTAGATACCCCTCTGTTTGGATAGTATATAAATATGTATGAGCATATGTGTAGGTTTTGAAGCAAAAATGTCAATGTCAATGATATTGTCTGCATACTTTTAACTATGGTACTTGTGTAAATGCAGGAAGTTACTTTAGACAGAAACCCATGATTTTTTTTTTTAACCTGACAAAACAAGATATAGGTTTTAAAGATCTTTGTTTCAGAAGTTTTTGAGTTGGCCTCTTTGAAGGGAAGGGCTAGGCTTTTTGTTTTGTTTTTAAACATGGGCTGATATTTTTGGTGAAAAAATATAAAACCTTTGTCATTGGCTCAAGACTTAAAGTTACATAAACATCAAAGGACATAAACAAGAGGGCATGATGCTGCAGCAGCAACTGAAATCTTTGGTAAACACAGAGGTGTTCCTGCAATATGGAAAAGAAGCCAATATGACTCATAGACCTTTGGTTGATTTTGCAAAGCTGGCAAACGCTAGTATAGCTTATCCACAGGAAAACTCTTGCTGGCAAACTTTGCTTTGTTAAATGAATATCCCTTTGATTTATTGTTATTTGTTTTAAACATAACTTTCTAGTCCTACTCTCTAAAGCAGTCACAAACCCTTTCATTGGATCTGAGACAGACAGGATTTGCTGGTCATAGGACTGGGATAAAATTCTAAGTGGAAGATATTAGAAAGCAAGGACAGTGTGCCACAGCCTTCTTCCTCTCTTGCAAGCTCGGGTTCGTTTATTTTTCTCCCTTCCTTCCTGCCTGTTGAAGTCACCTGTTTGCATCTTTTCTGTACACACTGGTTGTAGAGAGATATCACCTTCATACTAAAGGATGTAATGGGAGGTAAAGGCCAGTCAGCTACTTGCTTCAGCACATGACTGGGCTGAGATTGCTGACCACAAAGAGCTTATGGTCATAGCCACACCAGAGCTCTGTATCAATAAATATGGATATTATCTGCTGGAGCCAGGCAGGGTTCAAAACATCAAACAAAGCTGTGCTAGCTGGCTGGGTGGGGTAGAAATTCCTCTAAAGGCTTTCAGTTATAAAAGTAAACTGGATTGATTCCAAAACTGACCCACCTGACCAAAGAAGAAATATTGACTTTAGTGTAATCTCTTAACATGCTGAGGAATTTGTTTTACACCCTCTTCTCAAACAGAATGGAAAAATTTAATGAGACTTGTCCCTGACATTATTTGAAAGAATCAATGAGCAGCTCAAAATAAGAAAACAAAGGTCACTATCTTTTTTGTTTGTCAGTCCCTGTCAATTTTTAACCACTAGGTTGGTGAATTGGCATTTTTTATATATGACCTAAACTTAGCTGAGTAATAGAAGGATAGCTCTTCTAAAGCTGGATTTTAGCAGGCAGCTGGAATGAATTTCCCCATTTTGCCTCTGTTACACACAGAAGTGGATATGACAAATTTTTAAACTCCTGCAATTCCTCTGTTATCAGCAGGAAGAATCAGGAAGCCAAAACATCCTTAAGCTACTGGCTATCTTGGGAGGGATTACTCATCTATGAAATTTCAGCAGTGAAAGGGAAGCTAACATGAGCTTGAATGAATGGACAAGGATGTTGTACAGCCTCATCCCTTCTTCATCAAAGGTCCAAAACCTCAAAGAGATTCCCAGAGAAGACATGTGACAAGAACATGCACTGGCAGGGAAGACAAAGGTATTGTTTGCAGAAATAAAGCAAATTCGGAAATGGGTGTTTTGTTTGCTTTTCTGAAAATCAGCTGTACAAGTAGCAAAGTCTAAAATCAACAGACAGGCTCTCAAAATCAAAATTGTCAATGACTGGCCCACAGTTTGGGAAAGCTGTGTTTATCCATCCATGCCTGATAATTCATAAATGGGAATTGGAGGGAGTAGTAGGATATTGGCAGACACCATTAAAAGTACATGACCTCAGCTTTAAAATGCTGACATGCACTGAAGTTGGGTAATTTCTTCCCATAATTTACATGGTTTTAATTTTTACACCTGTATTTAGTGATTTGTACAGAAAATAAATAAGGACACACCAGCAATGTGAATGATGCTAGGAAACACCCCGATTTCCAAATCTTTAACTACACTTATTTACAGTACTACAAGGTACTGCAGTTTATTTTCCATGTTGCTGCCCCAAAATGCTTTGCACAGTTGGATGGTAATTAAGTTTTAATGACACAAGTAGGAATGCGAATTTAAATAGAAAGAGCTATGAAGAAGAGAGTAAACTTTAACTGATATACAAAAAAGATGAATCACAGGGACACCTAAATGGGGTCTAAATGACAAGAAATGTAAAAATCAGGGGTGAATATCAGTGAAATTACATGGAGAGATAGGCCACGTGGATGTTACACAGCGAGAAACTGGGAAGGGAGCAGACAAATGGGGAGGCCTGTTTCATGGCTGTTTTTCATCTGCATGACTTAGTAACCTCATTTGATACCTCTTGCTGTGAAACAGTGATAACTCCTCTGAGAGCAACCTATAGCAGCAGAAAAATAGACTAATACAGTGATGAATAAATCCCATTATGGTTAGAAAAGGAAGAGAAATTTCGAAGCATTTTCTCAAGCATGGAATGAAAGACACTGCTTGTGACAGAGGGGATGTGGTCACATGTCTTTGCTGACAGATCAGGTGATGTTATTTGTGACGTATTAGAGCACTGAGAAGGCTCTGAGGGAACTCAAGGGTAGTAATGCCAATAAACAAGCAGGTAGAAAATAAAGCCTTTTCTGCTATGGTTGGGTTGGACTAACTTTGCTGAAATGTTGTACTGACATCCAGTCTGTCCATCCATGGATATGTCATCCAAGAAAATTGACTGATAAACTCAGGGAAAGAAAACCAATCTGAGACAAACTTAATGCCAGTTTTGTCAACACTGAAATTGAAAAGAAAAAAAAAAAAAAGTTAAATTTGAAAATGTTTGATTTCACTCATGGTGTTTATGTCTTTCCACTCCTTTCAGATAACCTTCCCTTCTTGTATCTCTTATCTCTCTAAAGACAACTAAAAATTCATTCCCATATACACAAAGGGTAAACTCAGATGAGCTTCTGTGGTAGTGCTAATGAAATTATTGTGGACTTCTCCCAGAAAAACATGTGAGTTTGAGATCATACCTTTTCTTGGTAAAGCAAAGCACCCCAAGAATATTTAAAATAAACTGTTGAACAGTAAATGCTGTTCATTCTTTATAACAGGTTTGCATTATTGAATGTATACCAAAATGCACCACAGGCATGCAGTGATCTAATTCAAGGCTGAAAATTAATTGAAAAAACCCAAATACTACTGCCTTATGGACAGATGGAGGCAAAATTAAAGGTCTTGGGAGTGAACTGATATTTATATTTTCATTTAATCATGGTGCCATCTCTCAACAAATATGTCTGCTCACGTAACTGCTTCCAACATGTAGCTTACTCTAAACATGTGGAGAGTTTTTCTCTCATGCTGAGGTTTCTTAGTTATTTCTCAGAAGAAAAAAAAAGGTGCTTCACCCTGTACACATATGAAAGTGAGTGGGTAGTTATTCTCACTGAAAGCAGTCTCCCAGTAGCATTTGGCTGTCAGACCACTTAAGTAGTTACCTAAACCCAGTACCTTAAAATAGTTCATAAAATCATAGCCTCACTTTGAACAGTATATACTTCAGAGAATAACCTTCTCTGTTTTTTGCAGGTAGTTTAGTAGAAGTCAATGTAGCTGGGTAGACATTAATTTCATTTACATTTTCAGAATTACTTTTCTATTAATTATTAAATATATGAGAGAAATCCATTGGATTAATTGCAAGTGCAATCTGAAGTTTGAAAGCCTATAATTGTCAAATTTCCAGTTTACTAAAATTCCGAGAATAAGTCTCTGAAGCACAACATAATGTCCTTTGGTAAATCAATATACAAAATGAAAAGAAGGAAATAGTACAAAGAAGCTTCAAGACATTGCTTCTTACAGATAAACAGAAGCTAAAACTAAAGTCAATACTTACTAATGATTTGCAAGGAAGCTTGAAATAAGAATATTTTAGGTAAGCCAGTTACTTTAAAAGAGACTGCTTGGGGCTCTCCAGCTCACGTATACCTGGGTTGGACTGGCTCATTGCCAAATTCCCACGTGAAGCAGAGGCCAGATTCTCAGAAATTCTCAATCCCAAACCAGCTCATAGAGTTTTACTTAAGTTATCTCAAATGACCAGGAAGTACTTAGTTTGGACAGCATGATTCTGGGATAATATTATTTATATTACAGGATGTGTCAAATTCATAACATAAGAATGACAAGAATTCATTGCTGTTACTCCAAGGGGGCTTTGCTTCTAAGGTAATCTACTCTTCTTACCCTGAAAGAAGTATACAAATTTTAGCCCCATTATCTCAGAAGATATCAAGATTATCACAGTTATCACTAATTAGACAAAAGTAGTTATGCAGCTTCTAAAACCAGTGAATCAGAAAATGAACTGCCAGCCCTAATGCACCTGAAAGTGCTGCAGGCACCCACTTCTTGAGAGCAGCATGCACACATTATAGATCAGATCAGGCCACTTACAGGATGGTGAGTGCCAACTTCATCATTCACGACAGCAGTGACTGATTCTTGTCATTTCTCTCTTTCTCCTCTTCCTCATTTACAAAAGGGAGAGACTGCATGGCCTTTAGTCACTTCCCTAAACAGGAAGACTTGCTATCTATGCAGTTTCTTTTTTAAACCACTGTATTTTTAGGGAACTGTTTGAACGGGGTTTTTTTATTTATTATTGTATTGAAATTGAACCTTGAGCTGGTAAAAACAATATTATGGTAGTGCTCTAGTTCTAAAACCAGAGCCGCTGTTTTCACAGGAGGACACTTCAAATTGCTGCACAGAACTTTTGACTGTTGAGCACTGAGAGGTAGGCAGCGTACAAGCCCCAGTTACAGTGAACAGCCAAGCAGCAGTAGACAATTTTTCAGAGGTTACTGCTGATGGTTTTAATTGTAATCCAAAACATAACCCAGAGGAAAGCGATTTTTACAGGGTAGAGTGAGGTGGATCAATATTACTGCAACTCTTTCCATTTTTTTTTAATGCCACTTTTGTTGTACTGCAAAACAGCACAGAAACTGCATTCATTTGAAAAGTCAATGGTCTCCTGACAGCAAAAGACAGAGTTAGTTTTCATTCTTATATAACCCGATCAGCAACTGTACAGAAACCTGAGTGAGGAGGAAATAACAAGACATCAAGAATTTGAGGCAGACGGAATTTACGCCGAACATCTCTGCCTGTTCATTGCACCCATAGCAGTTCTGTCTTCCTTACATATCCCACAGCTCTCTGTCTTGTTACGGCTCATATTCAGCTCTTTGGCTCTTTTCAGAGCTGATTCAGTCTTCATAAGGCAATAGTTTATATTTTCACGAATCTGCAAAAGCAACCCACCTTCTTTTTCCAAACATGAGTTAAATTTACGGTGTCACCGGGGCAGAGGCCCCAGAGAGACAAGTGTTCTGGTTTCCAGGTGTAGAAAACCAGGCCAGCAATTCTGTTTCTTCTGGGGACAGCATTTCCATGTGCTTTTCTGACAGCGCTCAACAGAGCATAATCTACAGGCCAGTCAGTCTTGCCTTGGTGCCTGGCAAGATCATGGAGCAGATTCTCCTGAAAACTATGCTAAAGCATATGGAAAGGAGGTGAGTGATGACAGTCAACATGGCTTCACTAAGGGCAAATCACGCCTAAAAAATCTGGCGGTCTTCTACAATGAGATTACAGTGCTGGTGGATAAGGAAAGAGCAACAGACATTACCTGCCTGGAGATGTGCAAAGCATTTGACACTGTCCCTCGTGACATCCTTGTCTCTAAACTGGAGAGACATGGATTTGATGCATGGATCACTTGGTGGATAATGAATAGGTAGATGGTTTCACTCAGAGTCAACAGCTCCGTGTTCAAGTGGAGCCCAGTGACTGATGGTGTTCCTCAGGGGTGGGTATTGGGATGGGCACTGTTTAACATCCTGACGACAGGCACAGTGGGATCGGGTGCACTCCCAGCAAATTTGCTGACAACACCGAGCTCTGTGGTGCAAGTGACACGTTGGAGGGATGGAATCCAGAGGGACCTGGATGGGCTTGAGAGGTGGGTCCATGTGAAGTTCATGAGGTTCAACAGGGCCAAGTGCAAAGCTGGTTGAAGGTTTTTTTGAAGGACAGGAAACACAGTACTTAAACTAGTACTTAAACTGACAGTCCCTCTGTGGCAGCACTTCCCAAGGTGGGATTGTAGCAGAATGACGAGTACAGAGAAATGAATAAGAAAAATCTGGTGCTGATAAGGGCTCAAATGTAAAACTTATGCTGACTATTCTCTTCACTGCCCCGTCACTCTTCTCACTGCAGGCCCTCGAAGTCTCCAGCCACTGACTACCATTACATAGTGTCTCTCTCAGCCAGCCATGCCCTGGTGATACAGAGGCTATATGATACATATGCATTCTGTTCCTGAGGAATAATTTTCCTAGCATTAGGTTTTAAACCAGTTATCCTTCAATACTAGGTAGGAGGGGATAGCTTGAGAGCACTTTCCTATTTGACATTTGCATAGTGAATTTACACTGAAGCTGTCTTTCACACAGCAACACTGAGGTCAATGCCCTAATGAAAACAGCTTCTCCTCAATGGACTTTGTTTGCTTTAGCCTGACCTTATTTTCAGGGGATTAAAATTTAGCAATAATATTTTTATGGTCCTGAACTCTCTTCTGTTTTTGGAAAAAAAGCACATTGTTAAAATGAGTTCAGGAAGGAGGCAGAAAATGTTTTCCTTTAGTTTCACTTTGTCGTGTTCTAGGAGGAGCAAAACCAGACACCAGAAATCTCCCATAAAAAAAAAAAGAAAAAAAAAAGGTGACAGCTAGAGCTTTTTTAGAGAACTTATTTCAACACTGATCCTTATAAAAATATATATAAAGTGATGTACAGTATTTTGAAATATCTATAGCTAAACTACTTCATTGAGATGTTTAAAGCTAAGTTTTAATACAATTTAGTCTTAAGTACAGCAAAGCATTCACAAACCACAAGGAAAGAATTGTTACTGAAATGTGATGGACACAATTTTCATTTTTACCTATACACAAAACCTATACATTATCTTTGGCAGAAGGACGCTCACCCTCTGACAAATCTGTAAGCCATTGGAAAAATTGACACTGGTGTTCAGTAGGGAACAGGGAGTCCTGTGGAGACAATGGGATGTAAGACTTTCCTCCCTCCGCCCCCCATTGTGCTTGTGGCTGGTAGAGTTCCAAGAGAAGATGGAAAAAAGTTTTCTAAAGGTTTCTATTACCCTGAAACAGTAATTTCCAGTAGTCACCTTGTGAACCTAAAAGAAGTCCACTTGGTTTGATTTCTTTCCTGAAAATGATGATAAAACAAGTTTATAAAGGAACACAGTACTTACCCTTTATCAGGCTCTAGTTCAAGAGTTTAAAGCATTTTCCTGGCTTTACACAGGCAAGTATTTACCTCACTCAGTTGCTTAGTAGCTCCTTTCAAATCAATAGGAATGTAAATGTGCTACCAGTGAGGCACATGCTTTAGGGCCTTGCTGAATCATGTCCTTTGCATGTCAAAGTCATTACTGAAAAATGCGGTTGTGACCATACACCAAATTAGGACAAGAACATTTGTTATGGAAGGTAGAACATGGCATGACATCAATCTGGTATGTGTGTGTGTGAATGGTGGGATAGGGGGTGGGGGAGGATAATAAATGTTTTCAGCTCTGAGACTACCAAGGATTTAGATCTTTTCCAGATTCTGACTTTTCTAGAGAAGTTCTAGATCCTAGAAGCCAGGCATTTTGAAAGACACTTTATTTCTTTAGGTACATTGTGTACACATTAGAAAAACCCCACAAAACAACAGAAAAACCCAAACAAAAAACCCCCACCTTAATTTCTGCCAGGCACGCGACACCATAACAACCACCATAACAACATAACAAATCTACTTTTTTAAAGTAATACTTCATACACACTGAATTCAGTATGAACCAAGATGACAGTGTTTCTCTATTCGATAGTAACATTTAGGCCCCTCTAGTAGGCAGAGAAATATATTCTCAAATATTACGTGTCTGTATAAGAAATGTAGTATACCAAACAACTGATACAAAATCCACTAAAATTAATGTACTCACTTCAATAAACTCTGGAATAAACTTCAAAGTTAGTTTTGTTTCTCAAGGTTCAATTTCACTAGGGATTTTTTGATAACGAGGAAAGAGAAAAATGTAAAAGAGAAACCCAACATCTACAATGAAGCAGTAAAGCTCAACTATCATTAAGAGCCATGGCTTGCTTTCTTTCCCATAGAGATCTTTGCACATGAACAAAGGTTCCCTTCCCTCTTACTCCCTTCAAGAAAATTGTTTTAGCTTTTAGTTTCTTTGAGCTACCACAGAAAATTTCTGACTTTATTTTATTGCAAGCAGTGAGGCATTTGATTGCTTTCAACTGCCAGAAGTTGCTGCAAAAAAGTATGCAGCACAGCTATTCAAGAAATTATGTACTGTCTGCTTCTTTGCTTTGCCTTCTCTTGCTCATGTTCGTATGATATATTCATAGATATGTCATATGGCCATGCATAAATATATTTTTTTTCACAGATATGGCCAAATCTAAAAATGGGTAATGCAGAGATGGAATCAGTGTAAGTGGTCTTGCAGAAGAATGAAGCAAGCATCCTGTAATTAAGGAAATAAAATATTTATTAGGTCAGAGGTGGAAGTTTGCTAGATTAAGGCGGCACAGCAGGAATAAAAAACTAGCTGTGCCCTGAGGATGGTTTTCTAGCTGAAGCCTGGAAAGACACGTTTAGAGAGCAGTTAGTTCATCCAAACCTAATTAGGTACACAGCATTCAGCTTGTTAACAGACTTTGTCTCTGATGATTGACACTTCTCATATGATCAGGGGTTTTTTATTAGAAGTTTGGGGTTTTACCAGATAGATTATTGATCAATAAACTGAAAATAAATGATAGCTCATAATTTATCTGGCATAAATCTGGGAAATACATGCATTACACTTTGTATTGTCAAGCATAAATTACCAGGTTCTTTCCAGAGTGTGAGATCTGTTGTGTAAGTAACAGGTTTGTTTTAGGATTCCTCACATTAACTAAAATTAATGATGGTATTTTCTTCTATTTCCTTATTCAGAACATTTATTCATACAATCAACTCTAAGCTTAGAGTTTTTTCAGTGATTTTTTAAACACAGAATGAAACACAAGAACAAGAAAAACCCTTCCAGGCAGTAAAGCTGTGTTTTTAATCCCAGCAGTGATCTGTCTTTCTCTGTTAAAGACAAGATGATGCTGGATGTATTTTTAGACAGCTTAATTACACTATCTGCATGAGGTTTCTCCTTGCAGTATCAGGAGTAGGTAGTAGTGCTTCACTGTATAGAGCTGACACCTCATCTATGCAGAGGCAAGGTGCTTTCTTTTGTATGAGAAAGGACAGTTTAAGGTTAAGCCAATAATTATGCCAGAGCTGTATGCATTGAGTAGCATTAGGTGCACAGTAAGAGGAGATGGACTTAGAACATCATTGCAGGGCATACCAGCAATGTCCTTCATCTGAGGACTCAGTCAGAGATTTTCCCCTCTCGAGCTATAATTTTCATCTTATATCATTCCTTCTTACTACTGAAGACTTTTACTCAGGTGCAGATTTATTGGAGGTGGTGTGTGAAAGTGGGCTAATTTAACTCTCCCATTAGTCCTGCTTCTTGCTGTTTTCCTCCAGAGCTAGCAACCAGTGATAAGAACTTGGAGAAGGATATGGGAATGCACACCAATAGAGATAACAGTGAACAAATTGTTGAGGAGGTGGTAAGCATCCTTTATGCAGATGGAATTATAATGATTCTTCTTGGCCAAGACAAGACAGATACAGTCTTAAAAAGCCACGAGTTTTTGAAATTCTGCTAATCTAATTGCTCTTTTGAGCCTCATTTGTTTATGCTAAGGGTAAACATTTGAAAGTTGTAATAAAAGAAAGGCACAAAGTGAACAACTAATGCTCTTAACCAGATGCACTGCCTTGCCCTCAGTTCTCTCCTGAGAAGATTGAAGGGTAACAGTCTACCAGCTGCTCCACATCTGAACGGGATGTTCTTTCTGATTGGGGATGTTCTTTCTGATTGGAGATACTGCTCTATAAAAAGACTTGGTGGGGGCAGGAGGTGTGAGTGGGTGTATGTTAACTACAAACCTCTATTTCAGGATGCATTTCAGATGTATTTGAAGACTGGACAGCAGGAATCCTTAGTTTGAAAAATACAGTTAAGATGTACATAATGGGTCTGCTTCATAAAGGGTTTGAAAATGTAGTTCAAGATTGTCTCAGAGTAATTAAAATCAAAGGGTAAGAATCAGTTTCAGACAAAATTAAAGAGGTGGAAAACGCACATAATTATACGTTCGCTGCTTTAATAGAAGGAAAAAAAGGTTTGACCTGAAATGGAAAATGAAAACTAATCTGGAACATACAAGTGCCACTTGAGTCAGGTGCCTAAAGGAATTGGCAGTGTCAAAAAGATTTCTGCTCCCACCTTTCCCTTTGCAAAGGTGGATTCCCAATGTGTTTAAATAGTATTTTAGGGAAAATTCGCAAGGCATTACTGAGCTGGAAGAATGCCTGAAAGGAAGTGTCTGAGAACATTAAAATAGCTCATTTGACATGTTTAACCAATTTTTGAAGTGACACAGGTTATGAGAGATCCTTTTTCAGCTTCAGCTGCAGCAATTTTCTTACTGTGTAGTAATGTCCCCGAAGCTCTTGGAAAGCAGTTCTAACTATTTGTCATTCATAAGTCCCTCTTCCCACCATTCAGATTAAGATTCCAGATCCTAATTTCTCCCACTGTTATGTCTCTGGAAAAAAGTCCAAGAATTGCTTTGGCAAGCTCTCTAGCAGTCCTACTATTCAAGTATGACATACATGGACATCCCTGGGAACATCTACTGGCGTGAGATGATCCAGTCAATGATACCTTTATGCTTTCCAGGAGTCTTCAGGTCCTAGATAGAATCTTGTTTGAGAGAATGAGCAGCTTTGGTCCCATTCTCAGTGAAAGGCTTCAGAGCTCCTTCCCACCTGTGTTTATTGCAGATACATGCAATAGCACGAGGGTTTTCACCCATAACTGTCTTTTGTCTGGAAATCTGTGGCATCCACTGAGCAGGCATCCTACTGCAGCTTACATGCAGGAAGACTGATGTTCCCTGGATGTGTCACATTTCCTGTGTGACATTGCAAAGGGTGCCCTTGCATTACCATCCTCACAGACATCCTGCACTGACAGACAGTAACCCTGAAGTGTGACAGTTTCTGTATAGGCCACTTCTCCCCAGGCAAAAAGAGGAAGATACAGTGATTCCAGTCTTCCTCTTTGAGCAGCTTTGGGCAGACAGGCCCTTCAAACTGCATAAAATCTTAGGGATATTTTTCTAGAGCTCTTTTTCAATGGTGTCTAGAGGGTCTTGTTCTGGACAATGAACAGGCACTTGACATTTCAATTTAACATTAACTGTGTTATAAATTATGACATTAAAAAAAAAAAAAAGAAACAGCACACTGTCATTTCTGGTGCTACTGCAACCCTATGCAGAGGCAGGAAAAGTTGACTTAAAACTAGTGATGAGAAAGGAGGGGTAAAACCTAGAAGCCATTTAATATATCTAGTATTCAGAAAATTTACTATATTTGACTTTTAGTAGTTTTCCTCTATGGACCTAAAAGCACACCTAGTGTTTCAATTAGACACACTTAATTAGCAGGATCATTTCCACTGGTTTGAGGAGCAAGACTTGTAAATGAATACGAATAATTAAAATACCTTAGCAAGAATTAAGACAAGCATTGCAATGTCTAGGCTTGGAGGTTGAAATGAGAAGCACAAGAAAATCGCAGGAGAGATGCACAACTGAAAACACAATACAGGATTTTTAACAGTTTCACCCTGGCTCTTTGACAGTAAATGCTAATTTGCTTAGAAAGAAGGAGTACAACCCATGCCTTTACTTTAAAATAATTTAGTGGCCAGCATTACTTTAACACAGCTGCACCTGGAATGAGATATTAGTGTTTAAATGGAAGCTTAATAGAATGAGTTAGAGAGTATAATAATGGGAATACGCAAAATGATGGGGGAGAAGATGATAATCAGAAATATTAAAAAAAACCAAAACCAACCCAACCAACCAATCAAAAAAATCCCCAAAGAGCAACAACACCACCACCCACCAAACAAACCCAAAAGCCCACCAAAAATACCAAAACCAAAATATGTCTCTTGGACCAAGTAAGAGTTCATAAAAGCAATGGATATTCTGGAATAAACATGAGGGTGTAAATTCAATGAATAGGAATAGATTTTAAAAATGCAAATATGAGGTGAAATGAAAAAGGGAACTGACAGACAGCAAAAGTGATTAGTGAAAAAGTCATGGGGATGTTTTGTTGCCTGAACAAGTGCAATGACCTTTGAAGAACAAGTTTGATAGAGTGAAAGGTTAAGCAGTACTTCAAACCTTAAGAAGAAATTTGAACTGGCAAGACACTCTTTCCAATTTATCAGGATTGATTTTGAGCTAGTACAGTTCCAGTTCAAGAAAAGAAAAAAACCCTAAAACCTTCTTTGATTATGATTTTGCTTCTGAATTCCCTGAAGGTTACCAAACACATAACTTCCAAAGAGGGTATTGTTGATTAATTGGCATCTTTGGTATTGCAGGTAGTATTACTTCAATATTAGTTACTAGTTTTGGTTAGGAGCCTGAATATTCATCATATAGAAGTAAATACATAAAAACATTTACACAGGTAGGGTTTATGCAAGGTGATTACAATTTTGAAAGCCTCTACATTAACTAGGACTAGACTCTCAAGAGGAACACACGTGGTGAATGTTTCAATGCTTAAGTCCATGTACCCTGTCTGTAAAATACACCTCATGTTCCTATACCTTGTGGCACATGTACCACTCATAGCAGCTGACACACAGAACAGAAGCTACCAAAGCTCAGTAATATTACTGGTTGCACAGGCCCCACTGTCTTAATGTGTGCCAAGGAGCTTTTTGGCTGTCACTGCCAATCCTAATCTAATCCATACACCTTAATGGAGGTACACATGGTGATTCTTTGGATATCTTAGAATGATATTGGAGTGAAATGGGAGGGCACATTATGAAAATAGTCCAGCATCCCAGTTTATAGTTTACCATGCCTGTAAAGGGTGGCATACCTTGATATTAGTTACATGTCTTTAAGTAATTAAAATCCAGATTATTTAAGAGCAAGTAGCAATATTGTTCATGCAAAATAGATAACTGAATTGCATACAAACCATTTACAGACAGAAGAGAGAATTGAGAGGGAGCCATACAAAATCTACTTATTGCAAAAGCAGGACTTTCTTCTATTTCCCCTTTATCCAGCCAATATGCTGTTATGCAGATGTTCAGGGATTTGCTCCTTCTGCACAGCTTGTATCCTGAAGGATCCAGAGAGCCTGGTTTTGGGAATCCTTATTTTAAGGTTAAGACTCAGAACTTTCTCCTCACTCCACCCAGCTAAGAAGGATTTCATAATATTTGTTCAGTCCCAAATAACTTCAGAATTCCTCCCTCCTTGCCACTGAGCACTCCTTTATGCCTTCAGAATGTTCATTTCCTTTAGGACTATCCAGGAGCAATCATCACCTGCCTAGACAGTAAACAGATTATGCTAATAGTGCTCCAGAACTCTAAATAAAGTTTTAACCTGCTGTGATGTAAAACACCTTTTCTTTTCAAGCAATTCAAGACAGAGGCTGATGCTTTTTCCCCACAGTTTGTCATGCAACCTGATGTTTCATGTGCGTATGCAACCTGCCAGTCTGATTTAATTGCATAACTCAGTTTATCTGGAGTTTTGCAAGATCAGACCTTATCTGAAATCAAACCCTGCACCATTTTGTAAAAATGGGTTTGGGAAGACTATCCCTTCTGCTCTCTCAAGTCTTTCCCTCCAAAAATTGTTTTTGGGTGATACTATGATCTTGCCACCCCTAGAGGTGGCAGCTCTAACTCTTGCTTGTCTTTAGCTACTGATAAGCCATCACTGGCAAATTAAATTTTCAATTATATAACACATTTCTTAATCTAAAAGAAGTAAACACTTTTATGCACACTATATAACATTCCTTGCATGATCAAAATGTAACAAATTTACAATAATCCTTTTTGTTTGGTGAATCCATTTTGGACAACTATGTTATATTCTACTCTACCACTTTCACAAACTATTCATCTGTTTAATGTCTAAAACAGCTCTAAAGAACTGTTCAAAAGGAAAGTGATGTAATTTAGTTGTTCCTTTTTGAGCTGCTTCTGAGTATATGCCATTAACATCTATACATGAATGATGGGAAAATACTTATGCTGTGTCATTAAAGACTGGTGCTGAACACACTAACAGCATATTTCCATCATTCATTACTGCTCAACACACCTGACACATCTACAGTCTTCTCTTATTCCATACATGTCTATTCTTTTTATTTCCTGATCATCCAGCAGGTCTTTACTGATGAAGCTTCCTGTTTACAAAGTAAATGACACATGCTGCTAGCCAGCCACATGCTATTTATCAAGCTGCTGAGTGCATTTAGTGTGCAATAGACTTTCCAACCACCTCATAAAGCTCCATTTAGAGCTTTAACACCCAACCCCCTGCTATGTGAAGAAGTTGCAAAACTGACACCACTTTTGAATTAAGACAAGAAATGGTCTGATATATCATTATTACATCTGATAGCATGTTTCCCACTTGTGAACTGATTTCCTGGAAGAATATTTTATACCAACAACAAATTTTAATCTGGAAGTATAAGCCTATACTTCCAGGTTAATTGTTTCTGTTCACAAGCTGAATAAATACTTCTTTCTTTTCTCTCCCTAATGTTTCAAAAGCAGTCCTTGGGACAAGACAAGCTGTAACTCCTGGTTTAATAAAGCAACCAAATTTCATCCTTGCTTTTACACCTACATCCTTAGAGTTAAGGAGATTGGAACAAACTCAAATACTTGTTCTGCATCTGCAACTTTCTTAAGAATTCTGTAGAAGTTTATTATATTTCACCATTTCATTGTCTGGTAACATACTATCTGCTCAGCAAGGAGAACCAGAAAGAACTTAAATATCCCATTATACTTACTATCCTGGAGATGACTGGACACTGTCTTCACAGGGAGAGAAAAGAGACTAGAGATTTACTCTAATAAGTGTAAAGCATTCCCTGAGCCTGTCACCCACAGCAGTGCCACAGAAGGCTGCTGGGGCAACATTTTAACGAGAAGGAGGTTTAAAACACATGGAGGATGTTTACGTGACACTGCTACCAGGAACTGACCATAAAACACGGCACTTTTGGGAAAAAGTTTGTCATGAAAACTACGTAAAATTCCCACCTCTCTGAGTGCCGGTAGTGGCTTAGTGGATTCCCCTGAGATGATTTACAAACAAAAGGCACCAAAGTGAGTAAAGGATATGGTTATGTAATTGTGAAATCATTTCTGCACTACAGAAATAAGATTATGGTAGTAGTAAACGATTTTCTTCCCCCCCCCCCACGTTAGACAATAGAAATCAACTATCAAAAAATGAAGAGAGTTAACTTGTTTCCTCTTGCTTTTACATCAGTTTAGACAGGAACTAATTACAGGTAGTTTGTTCAGACATGATGCTAATATTCTTTGTGTTTCTGCTGGAAAAACCGCACATTTAACTAAATAGAATTAGTATGATGAACTTAAGTTATCAGCTGTACATATCTAAGATATCAAATATCTACCTGTCTTAATAAGTTGCTACAGCATTACAAGCTAAGTTTAGACATATGTTTTTCTGTGCTAAATATGCACATTATTCAAACCAGGGCAACTGATAGATTAAGTAGATTAGAATTATTTGTATGGGTAACTGAAACAAATTAAACTGTCTCCATTACAAAACCATATTTAAATGCTAAATATTTGTTAAACTGGGATAGTTACCTACTTACCTGGATAAAATGCTACAAATCTCATGCAACTGTTTGTCAAGGCTTATTACATTTCTACTGGGCAGAAATTACACATCAGCATCAATGATCAAGACCTAATTTAGATGATCAAGTTTACCTTTCATTTTTGCACTAATGCATTCTCTGTATAATATAACATTTTGCCATGAACATCTTATGCTATTACAAGAAATTATATTATGTATGGTAAGATTTTTAAATTATGTGAAAAAACAATGTGAACATACCTTCATAGAGAATATTTTAGTACACTGAGAAGTGAAAAGTCATTATGAATACATAGCAGTTAGCAGGACTGCTCAAAGATTTTCTGTCAGGTAGACTTCTAGGACAGAAAACAAAAAGTAACTCACTAGAAATTCATCTTTAAATATGAACTGCCTTCTAGATGCTGGGATCTTATTACTGAGGAAGGCTGGTAGAGCTCAGGCTTGTAAACTCATGAGTTTTCAATCCAAATAATTCTCAAAGTTCTTAGAAAAGAGTCATAAACCTTTTATTTCTTGCATGAAAACAACCAAAACCAAAACCAAACCAAAAACCCAAACAAACCATAGGTTTTCTGATTTCTAGGTCCCTCAAGTTTGGAAAGAGAACATTCTGAGTACAAATACTCTGTCAAACTCACAGGACTTCAAACACAATCTAACTGCAAAAATTGACTGGTTAAACTAAGAAATAGTTAAGGGATTATTAAGATAATTCAGGTATCTGCTATAAATGAAAAATGATTTTCTTTTTAGGTGATACAATAACCAGAAATAATAAAACTCCTAAATGCAGGAGACTGTAATTTATGTACAAATCCTGAGTTAATGAGTGACACGCATTTAATGCAGATGGATGTAGAAGAATGAGATAGGACCAATGAATAGATAGGTACTGATAAGAAAGAAACAGGTGTGAGTGCAGGGGAAGTAAAAATAGGCACATCTTTTGTTCAAGATACACCTGAAATGGCCAAAGTGATCTGGGAGAACATCACTATTTAATGAAGGGTGGATTATAGCAAAGAAATGTCCAAGTTGCCTCTTACATAGTAAACATCAGCAGAGGCTTGATTTTATCCTTTTTTAGATGTCCCTTAATACAACCCTTTTTCTGAATTACAACACAAACCAGACTTGAGATATAAATATATTTCAAAATGCTCAGGAAGAAAAGTTGGAACTGTGCAAGGAATCCTTTACAGCAAAATCAAAGCTGTTGCTTAAGGCCTGAATTTTGAAGACACACAATACTTAACTTTTGCTGTAATCACAGTAATTTCAATGCCTCAACTTGCTTCTGCTGAATCTTCCTCTTCCTTGCTGTCATTCTGTTGCCCTTATAGCTCACCTTGCATTTACCAGCTCACAGGAGTTCTGCACAAACTGTTTAATGAAAACCCACACAAAAGTACAGTCCTGGAGGTCATTTCTTAGCTGTCTGGAGGATTGTCAGAGAACCTCCAGTTTCTACACACACACAAAATATGAAGTAGCAAGAGAATTAATTTGTTTTCAAGAAGGTAAGATTTGGAACATTTAGGATTTGACACATAACACGTCACTGAAAGGATAAGAACTCCACACCCTGAAACAGAGCTATCCATTAAGGAAGTTAATACCAAAACAAACTGTTGTAATCATTTCAGATTTGCTTAGGAAGCAAGGGGAGTGATGGCTAGGACTGCCACAGGACATCCTTTTTCAGAGAATAGTGTTATCTGTTTTGTAGAATGCAGTTAAAAACCCTAAGGGTCTTTGTTGATCAATAAAGACCAAATAGCCTACTAGATTTTGTACATTAAGTAGGTAGGCATAGGCTAAGCAAAATGGGAGAGCTAGCAGCAGGCAGCATCATTAAACTTAGCCTGTGCCATTATTAAACCAATGTCTGTGCCTGCTTTAGAGATTTCAACTAATGGCTTAAGGTGTCTTTTCTTGGAATTGAGATCAAAGCTCTGATTATATATGGTCATTAACAATTTAATGTCTTTTGCAGAAGAAAAAAAAAAAAAGAGGGGGCGTGTTGCTGTTTGTGATGTTCATCCTGCCAAAATCCCATTTGGGCTGTTAAACACTCCCTATCCAGTGCAATCTGGTTTTGTTACCGCCTGTTTTATTGGAAAGAACATCATGCTGCAGGGTATACATTTGATAGTTAATATACTTATTATCAAGTGCAGCTTTTGCAATACCACTGTGTTTCACAACCAGGTAACCTGGTGTTGAAGGATCACAAAATTAGCGTTCCCTGCTTTTTCATGTGGACGCCCACCAGCAGAAGAACTGAGGTTCAGTAAGAACCCAAGCTGTTAGAACAGTCTCTCAGCAAGGTGACTTACAATGAACCATATCTATCACCTAAATAAGAAACACAGTGGCCTTAACTTACTCACAAAATGTGATTAAAATCTGGACTATTTTCTGAGGGCAAAGTCATCTCCACAGAGCCTATACCTGGAGCTGCTTCACTCAGCAGCATTACTTATGAATTTGGCTAATTAGCACTGAAGGAAGGTAACTGAGTAATAAATTGTAGATAGTGGAGTCAAAGCAGAGTTCTTATGCCCAGCAGTAGCACCACACTGAAACGTGGGGCTTAGCAGATTCTCAAGGAGAGGAGAATGCCATACCCACCTCCTCTCATCCAGCAGCTCTTTGGTTTGAGCTGATTGACAGTCAGCAGTTGTCCCTGTTATAGTTAATTTTTTGACAAAGAAGGCTGCCAGCATGAAAGGTTATTGGCGGTTTGGAGGAAATGGGTTTTCTGAATTGTGTAGGTGTCACTGCCAATATATTTGTGACCCTTTCCAGATCAGACATGTTTCCCCACAGTAATATAAAGCCCATTTCACTCCTTTCACTCCTATTCGTAAAACAGCAACGTGAACATCAAAAGTGAGTGCTAACAGTATTTGGAGCTTAGGATCTTGTGAGCAAGGAAACAGCTCACATAAAATGTGGAAATGTTTGTTTTCCTGTTTGGTATTCCCCCCAAGCATTACAGCCATTTACCTACTTTACTAATGAGCAGCTGAAGGGTAATGGCAGGTAACAACCATTTGGTAACCAAGGATGCATCTTTTTGCTTTACGCAGAACTCTGAGGGCATCCAGTTCCAAGTGAGTCTGGAAGTCAACAGGAACCCAAGAGCTGAGCTTAGCCTCCCTTTTGGCAAGAAAAAGTACCACCTGGTGAGCTCCTTTGAAAGGCTGCAAGAAGTAATCTGATTTGCAACCAGGTTGTGAAGGCCTTTGTTCTCACAAAGAATAAGCTACTTTGCTGCAGTAATACCAATCAGAGAGGGCCTAAGGGTGGCATGAAGTACAAGATAAAAGGAGGGGATGGTGTTCATGGTACAATGCTCAGCTCCACATGCTTCCTGTATTGCTCCTAGCCAGGTTCTCAGGTACTGAAAAATGATTTGTCTGAAGGTCATCCATTCTTCTGTGCTTAAATAAAGTTTCTGGTGAAGTGTTAGTCATTCACAGAAGAATTAAACCATAAGAGATACAGTTTCATGCCAAGAGATCATATTATGGTTACACTGGGCCCAAGCCCAAAGGGAAAGTTGTTTGTGAAGCCTAGTTAAAAATCTTGTATAGTTTAAGAATTTTCTAGGCTCTTTCCCATCCTTAAAATGGGCACCCATATATACACACATTTTAAGCATTACATATTTGTTTGCATGCTCTTTAAATCAGCTGAATTAAAAAGGGGTTCCTGCAAACTGCGTATGTTCATAAGAAGTTTATGCCACTATATTTAGTGGCACTCTACGTTACCTTATCTTGTCCTTCTGTGCAGAAATGTATTCTTGACAACATTTACAACTTTTGAGTCAGGGAAAAAAGGACCAGTTTGTGAAAGAAACATTCAGGACAAAGCAATCAATGATCCTAAATCAGGAAAAGCCTCCTCTGTAAGATGAGGCAGTGTGATGATTTGATGACTTGTCTATGTTATATACAGGAAGGTAAAGCAAAGACCCTGAGGCCAGTACTAAAACTGAAGGCAGGGCAGATGGGCAAATGTGGCTCCATAAGACTGACAGTAGTAGCTGCTACTCATTGCATTTGGTTGTGACTGGATATAGGGGGCAGAGAAGATGGTGCAGGCAACAGATTTTAGCTGTGGATATTCTGGTTAATGACTGGGAGGAGATAGGTAATTCCCTGGCAAGAGTGAAAATATCTTCCAGTGGAAAAAACATTTTCTTCCATTCACTCGGTAACCTTTTATTACTCTCCAAGCTGCTTCTCCAAGTTTATGACTGTCATCTTTATGTCCTCTCTTATAGTAAGCCTGAGTGTCTGTCAATGGAAAGGTCATGCCTGTCCTGCTACTAAGACAGCTGGAGCTAAATCAGTGTCCTGGTCACAGAGATGTGGTTTCAGAGGTAGTAGAAAGGTCTTGTCAGAGCACAAAAACTTTTACTGACAGTTCTACAGAGATGGAGCTTCTTTAGACTCTCAATCTCCTTCTAGCATGTCCAAAAGAGAAAGAAGATAGAAACAAGTACTAGCTCTACTGCAGACTGGACGAAGCTCTGGCAAGCTTGAAGTTTCCAAAGTTATCCTGTGCTTTTGGGAAGGAAAGTTTTAGAAAAGGTTTCAAAGACAGAGAATCCATCAGGCTTTTAAAGCTATTGATCAGTTTATATGTTTGACTTTCACCACTACAAATTAGGAAAATTATGGTAAAAGCAATCTAGTCCAACAGCTGGGCTCCTGATTAGCCTTTGCTGTTCTCTTTAGCTCCTAAGCTGAAAAGAAACAGTCCTTGCTTCATGGGCCTTCAAAGTCCCCTGTACCTTTGGTGCTCATTGAGTCCAAAAGCATAGGTTTGGAATCATAAGCAAGAAACAAAGAATGAAGGAAAGCCAGGAAGTCATCAATCTAGGAAAAAAGTTTTAACTTTGGCTCCTCCCAACAACTGATTAAAGGCTAACACAGCAGTTTGGCTGGAAAGACTGCTTCCCTCCCAAGCCCCAAGGTAAGCAAATATTGTAAATGCTTTGGGGGAGTGGAAGCAGAAGAAAGGTGGAAAATTTCTATTAGCATGGGCTTTTTTGAGATAGACCCAAACAAAATCTAAGTAACCCTTCAGCAGCTATGAGATATGCTAATATTAGCTATGGATCAGAGCTCTGCAGCTCATGACCACTGTTAACTGTGAATTTTTTGTCAAATGTTTAGACATAAAAGCTAATGTGTTATAGCATAAAGATGTGTTTGAAAGACAGCAAAACAGGCAAGTGATAGCCACACACAAACATGCGCATGATTCCTTTTGATACAGGAAACTTCACCATTCAAAATAGTAGCCCCAGATGATGGATTAAAGACAAGCTCTCTGCTGAAGATGGGGCAACATTTGCCACTTGGGAAGTCACCTGTGAGGTGGATCAAGCTGCAGAACTGAAGATGCAGAGGTATTCCATTAACTATCTACATCAATAGTTATTGAACTTTATTACAAATTGTAATGATCCTATCAATGGAGAACAGATGCAAGGGAGAACAGAGGTGACAGCAGGGCAAATTACTGATGAAGAGCTGTGTGGATAATGAAGATGATTCTCATCTTCTCCCTCCCTCTCTCTCTCCTCATCATTTTGCAGCTGCGTACAGGAAAGGAGTGAAATGTAAATTTATCTCATGACATCAAAAAGGTAGGAAAACGATTTTTCCCACCATTTTTGCTACGTTTTCTGAGCCACTGAAGGATCTGTTGTGGAACAGAAGCCAACGATGTCCAGGACCACATCCTAATGCTGGTCAATGCAGTCTGGCTGTAGCTGCTATCCTTATTCACAAAGAGCTATGTGAAAAAATGATTGCTCCTTATTTCCAACAGGAATGAGCTACTCTAAGGAATCTCTTAATATACTATTTTTATGAAGAAAAATGTAATAAGAAAAACTTAATTACCAATATTTCTACAGAATGCTGGACATTAAGCACTACTTCTCCAGAATGAAGACAAAGTCTTCATGGCAAATGCTTTAACAGCCAACTGTAGGAAGGGTGTACAAGGAACTAAAATGGGTCTGTATGCTAGTGTAAATGGGAAAGCATAGGAGTTTCAGTAGGCATTGGGCACCTGGGCTTTACTGGGGTCAAAAATCTCAGCCTTAAATTTTTTTGCTGTAGCAGTTTGAGGGAGAACTTTTTCATGTTATTGAGAGTAAAGTTAAGTGGATTTAAGAGAGAAACTTTCCAGAAATCAACACTAATTATGTTGCTTTGGCAGTAAGAGATCAAACAAGTCATTACCAGATTAAACATACTTTTCATTCTTTGGAAGCCTTGCAAGATCACATGGCTCAGGTAGTTAATTTAAAAACTAGCCCCTTTGAGTTTCCCACTTTGCTGTACAGATAACAAGCAATTCTAAACACAGCTGGGCATTATACTTCTGTAAGCTATTGGATCTCTTAAGTTTTCTCAATAAAACATTATCTGTGAAACAGAGAAAAGAACCAAATATTATGGAGCTTTTTAGTACTTACAACAACAATAACAAAAAACCCCACACAAACCCCAAACAAGCCTTACAATCTAGCACTAATTAAGTTTGAAAATTCAGTTCCTTGAATTAAATTTTTCTGCCTGACCTCTAAAATTACTTTTACTTTTCAGCCCATATCCATAAAACATCACTACTCAAAAAACAAACAAACCCCCCCTATTTATATGTAGTAAATACCAGAAGAGAAAAGAGCAAAAAGGAAAAGCAATGTCTGGTTATCAGTGCCATTTCCAGTGGAGAGATGAATTTAAAGAATGAAGTATGATTAAGTATCTCTATTAAGAGTTGAATTATAACTACAGAGGTTCTAAATAGAGCCAGTATGTTTGATTTAATGATTAGCAGAGTTGGGAATATGGACAGAAAGGCTGAAGGAATGGTAATGGCTACTGGCACTAGACATGATTAAAAGACAATACAGGATGTGATTGTTGTTGTTCCCTTGCTTTAAGTCCTTTGGAATTGAAAAGCTAGAAGGCATTTTAAAATGTATTTCCAAGCTCATACCTTATTCATCCTGATATCATAAACTAACACATCACTTGCTAAAATTCTTCAACATCTAGAGGATGCTGAATGCTTTGTAAGTTTAATATAATAATTGCCCTTTTATGGTATGGCAACACCAGAGAGATGGGCCCGAAATTCAGTTTAAAACAATCACAATGCCAACACAATCAAGAACCCCAGTTCCAACTGAGGTTGGTTGCACACTTTTCTCAAGATTAGCAATAAATGCATTTTAAACTGCTGACAGTGGAATTCTGGGGAATTTCTTTTTCTTCGTGAAGCATTTGTTGCCCTCAGTTTATACTCTAAAGAAGTAACAAGATCCAGGTTCATTTATGTATATAATCTGTTCCAGAAATCTGTTAAAGTGTATGTTTGCATTTCAAGTAAGGGCCCAATTACTAAAGTTTATTTACCTTTTTCAGTGCAACTGTAGCAAGAATTACTGCTGATAATAGCTCATGATACTTATACAATACACTACAGTTAGGTTTCAAACCAGGGTAAGATCAATCTGCTGTTACTGAACACCCACAATATTTATTGCCACTTGACTGTGAAAATTCCTGTTTATTAAAATTTTTAACCTGTAGATCAGCAGTCTATTTCTCCACATTTCTGTGTGCTTACCATTAGGTCAGCAATAAAGTGTTCTCAGAAAAGGATTAAAGCTTTGGAATGCTTACAGGGATGCAACACTGTCACATAACAATGCACATACACACAGAGGATTAAACTCAGTAATACAGGCTTGCAAGCAGCTTTGCTCTACAAACGGAGGCAGACAGTCCCTGCAGGATCAGCAGAAGGCATTTTAGTGGCACACAAAGACTTACATAGCTTTACATGGGAGGTACTCCAGTGGAATAAACAAGATTATTTATGTGCATAAAATAAACATACACGAAAGTCTCCAAAGGCTATGGACTCAAATTTCTGCTCATCTCTTCCACAGCTAAGCATGTCGGATTTTCACTACTCAGAACCTTGAACACTCCATTTTTAACATGAACACACAAATTTGTAACATAGTAGGTTCCTTGTTCACTAGAGAGAAAAGCAGTGACATGAACTTCACCTATTAAGAGTTTTGAACTGAAGAGATGACTTTCAGTTTTCCCTGTACACATCCTCTATTCCTAAAATTTATAGTGTATCTCTAGAAGCTTCAGAGCCTGTGCTTGGGGGTGCTGCCCAAGCACCCATTTGTCTTGTGTTTCAGTAAAAAGACCACCAGAATTTATTTCCCTAATGCTCTAAGACTTGCTGCTCTCATTTGAGTTTTATATAGAAGAGGCAATAAAATGATTTGTTGTCTGTTCAGTTTCCTTGATACTGTCAGTGTTTCTACGTGGAAGTAGATTTCTTCCAAAGACGTGGTATGTTTTTCTTCCATGCATACTCCAGCTAAACTGCATTACCTCACTGTGGGGACAGATAAAGAGTATCCATGTAGATACTATTGTGACTCATTTGGCAGGCAGCTATTTGTAAAAGGTTGTAATTTTATTGTGTGCTGAAACCACAGTTCAGCCAGTTTGTGAACAAAGATTTGCTATCTCTTATTTCAGATTTTCAGCTTGCAGCCTACTCCCCAACAGACTGTTATTTAAGGGCTGATCATCTTTAATCTTCGTATTGCTAAGGTTTTACAGTCTAGTTTTGTGTAGAGCACAGTATTTAGAAAAACAGCGAGCTGATCTCAGCTGGCTTGTCTAGATACTAATGACGTAAAAATACATCATTGGAGAGAAGCTGGTTCTACTCAGTTACAATGAGACTAAATCAAAAGCAAATTGTACACATCAGTGGTCAGATCAGGGTACTGTCTAGAGCTGAATATTTAAAAAAATCCCCCCAAAACAATGACAAACCCCCCACGTTTGATATCCCACCATGTTATCACTTCTCAGCTGCGAGATTATAAGATCAGATCATGTTAGAACTGATACTAAGGAAATTTGACTAATCATTTCTGACCACTAAGGAATTTTACTGGGAAGGGGAGAGAGGGCAAGCAAAACCAGAAGAAAAAGAATCTGACTGACGAGAGCAGAAAATGAGGGAGCAATTCAAGATTTCACACATGACAGCCCTTCACTTCTGACCGCTCCATTTTTTGTAGTTGTTTCAGGCCTTGATTAAAACTTGCTCCTTTAGCAGTGTGCTGATAAGATTTCTCTCACTCATGTGTTTACTCATTTGGATGTCAACCTAGAGCACTGCTTTTACCTCCATCAGGACACTTATAAGTGTGCTCTCTCCTTTGTCTGTCTTGAGTTTTGTTCTCTGTCATTTACTTGACCATCAGCTACCACCTCTTAAGAACTTAAGTATCTTTCTGCTACAGAAGTCTGTTTTCTCTCTGAACCATAACTATGTTACTATATCTTCTGAGAGCTTCATGTCACCACTAGCTGAAGTAGTAGCAAGGCTCAAGCCACCTGTAGGTCAAGGAGGTCAAATACTTCTTCCATGTCCATTTCCATTACTTCACTGGAGCAGAAAAAGCCCCAAGAGCTTTAAGGTAATTTCCTGCTCTGCATGAGATTCCTGGAGTGTTGCTTGTGTGCTGAGATTTCTGTACTCTCTTTTGTACTGGCCCAATTTTGTCTTCATTCTCCGCTGTCCTTTTATTCATTTCCCTAAAACTTGTGAATTGGAAGCTTTTTAATTCTAGCCCCTAATTTCCTTAAACCAACTTTAAACTGAACATCTGCGGCTCAGTTGTGATGTTAATAATTGAACACAACGAATGAGACAGCGTACTGCTGGAGTTAATATGTGTCTTCACTCAGTTCTTACAATAAACATCTCTTCCACATCCTCCCTCCCCGCTGCATCTGGTATGGTATATAACCACTCAGAGCTTTGCCCTCCTACAGAGAGACTGGAAAGAGAAGGGAAACTAAGTGCTCCATCTATCAAGCTTCCCTCCAGCCTGGAGCTGTGTACGGTCCCGCAGGGGATCTTTACCGTCAGCACATTTTGTGCTGCAGAACTTGTGCTAGTTTACATCCTGTTTCCGTTTCTGCAGAAACTTTACTTCCTAGACAGTAATTGTAAGGGTTTTTTGCAAGCTCTTGATTAGACAGGCTGTATAAGAAGCCACGTTCTCGAAGCAACACAAAAAGCTGGAGGCTTGAAATCTGCACAAGGTGGTATTGACCCTCTAGAGACTTATTGTTACTATGTATGCTGTAGTCATGCAGACCAGTAGGATACCCTTTGGAGATTTTGTTAGGAAAAAAATGCATTGATTTACCTACACAGAAAAATATAGCCATATAAATGTTACTTCCAGCTGAGTTCCTGGCTTTGCCCCTATGCTATCTCTTCTAAAATGCAAAACCATTATACCTTACAAATGTCTAGATGCTCATCATCTCCACTACCTTTGCACCATTTGGTTCAGGCATTTCCAACGCCACCAATCAATAGCAGCACCACATTTCAGAGTATCTGGCACTCCATCTTTCTTTCACCTTTATATTCAGCTCACTCATTTGATAAATTCTGTGTCCTGGTAGATTAATAGCTTCCTTTACTAATGCAAGAATTTTTAGGGTCTACAAGTCCAGCCAAGAATATGCTGAAGACTTGTTTTTTCCTAGTTCTTCATTTAAAAAGGGAAAAAAAAAAGAAAAAGGAGGCTTGAAAGATAATTGCTTATTTTCAATCAGTAGCAACTCTATAAAGTTATGCAATTGCCAATGAAAAACTAGTTTGACCTACATCCATTTTATTAATGATGATGAAACAAAATGAAGGAACCTATCTTGGCTTCCATCTCTAAAACTAAGAGCAAGCTTAACACTTAAAAGAAAAGCTTATTATTACTATTTTACAAGATTAATAATATTTGATGTGGAATTACAGAGAAATAGATGCAGTGTTTGATACTGTTTTCCAATAGGTACTAATCACTCATCAATAGCACTCTGCATTTCAGATGTTACAATTTAAACCCTCCAAGAACTAAGTCTCATTTTTCTTTCTAACTCAACTAGTCTCATAACAGGTAAGTGAACACAACAGATAAAGCATAATCTGAAATGGTTAATGGCAAAGCTTGTAACATTAACACATATTAATATGCTTGCTCATCACTCCTCTCTCTACCGTATAATTTTTTATCATTTGGGCTTAAATATTCCATGCCCAGTGCATGGCTGAATTAGGTTTTTTTTTTTTAATGTGTGTGTGTAAAGCTCTGTCAATTGTAGCAATTTACCAAGAATTATGTTAACATTACTTTTTTATGCCTCAAACAGCAGACTATATGTACAAAAACGAAATGAGAGAATGAGAGGAACACATGTCAAAGAGCGATCATGTGCTGCTTCAGGAGCAAAAAAAAAAAGAAAAATCCATCCAAGTTTGGCCAAGTTGTGAGCCTTTGATAGAAGCTCTTTGATAAATGCCACTTGGACCCTCCCGTGCCAGCATCTTAGTGTCTGACAGAGGTGTAGGTTTACACTTGCTGATTGTGCCCAGGTTCCTTAGTGTTCCTGGCACTTATTGGATCTATTCAAACCAGAAAGTGACAAAGCTGGGCATTCCTACTGGAGCTAACATTGGACCATGGCAAGCACTGAAAGCAGGAGCAGCCTGTCAACCTTTCCTAAATTCCTAAAGATTGCTTTTCTGTGACAGTTAGATGGTCTTAAAGGTCCTTTCCAACCTTAATGATTCTATAATTCTATGATTCTATGACATTCAGGAAGAGGAGGAAAAAGATTTTCAGTTTTAAGACAGAAGGCCAGAAAGTATTTTGAAGAGGAATGAAATGAAATGAAAGTCAAGGAAGGGTCTGCAAGACCCTCTCAGCTACTTGTAAATAAGCTAACTCTTTCACTAGCTGGGTCCCTTGCAAAATTGTGTAGGAAATGAGTCTGCAAGTTCCCCTGCTCCTATTTGTTTTTTGTGGAAAATCTTATTTTTCTGATGTTGATGAGTGACACTACACTCATTAAGATGAATGCAAAATCTAAATACCTTCCAATCCCATCATGCTACTAGCTCTGCAGGCTAACAAAGGGAGAACAGCATAATGGGTTGTACAGATTTTTATCTTCTAAATCTTATCCTAATATCAGCAATATGCAAATGAGTGCCTGCTTTTTAAGTTAAACATACGTTAGCTATGTTAGCTATCCTATCCCAAGTTGAACTGTAGGCTTCAGAGCTTCTTGTAGCTTGTTGTCCTTACATAGCACCTCTATTACAGTCCATTTTCTGATAGTTGACCTTCTACAAGTCACCAAAGTTATTGTAGGGCTATCATTTCCATATTGCTTTAAAGTGGCAGCTGTAGAAATAAAGCTGCCTCTTCATTTACTGTCCTCTTGCCCCCCATCAAATCCTATTAAACAAGGTGAAGCTGTAGGGTTTAGTTCATCACAGGATCCCAATTTTAAGTCAAGAATTAAGGTGAGGGAAGAAAGTGATGGGATTCCTAGGCATGTGAACATTCTGGGCACTATTAGTGGTGAATTTGGTGTGGCATGTTATTCACTCTAGCTGACTCCCTAGTGACCCACGGTGTACACGTACAAGTTCATTCTCTGCCTTCCATATGGAAAATAATAGCTAGTTTTCCGCCTTGAAAAAAAACCCCTCTCAGTAGTAGCAGATGATATGGCAAAGGGCAAATTGGGAGATTAGGACTGGATATTAACAGAATGTTCACAAGGAATGTAGTTGTGCAGCACTAGAACAAGTTATCCAAAGAGACTGAAGAATCTTCACCCCATGGAGATTTTAAGGAGTTGTGTAGACAAAGACATGGCTGATTGGTTCCAGTGCTGATGACAAGATGATCTTCAGAGGTCCCTGCCAATCTATATCATTGTGACTGCAGTGCTCTCAAGGGTTCATATAGTTCTTACCTATACAACCCGATTCATATAGAAATTGCTATTTTTTGCCTACCTCGACCCCTCCTTCCATCCCATGACCCTGTGGTGCCTCCTCATGAGGGTACAGACACTCAGAGCTGAGAGAAAGGAATGGCCTCATCTTTTGGAAAACATCTGAGTTTTTCCCCACTCCTTAAGCAGCTATCCTTCCTATCTCACCTGTAGCAGATACCCACCATCATTGTGGCCTTCTTCCTTGAGGGACCCCCTGATAATCATGCCTTCTGGGCAGCAAGCAAAAGTCCAGGCTATATCTCAGTTACCTAGGTAGGAGGCAAGGTAAGGCTGCCTGAACAGCATTACTTTGCTTGCTGCGTTGGTTTTTTTTCCTGGCTGTATTGAACCTTTTTTTGTTTTAGCCATTGTTCAGCTCTTGGCTGTACAGGACTTATGTTCTGCATCTCTATTTTTTCCTGTAATTTGTTGGTCTTATCAGTAAAGATGGTTCCCTGTGGAACAGCTATATTTAGTTGATTTTGGATTCAGTCTTTAGTCTTATAGTGACAGCTGGGCCCTCAAAAGCAGCTTGTAAACAGTTACATGGAAAAGCAGAAAGCACTCCAAGGACTCACCAGAACAGGAAATGGGCCTACAAATGTAGGACAGATAAGACCTCTGAGGGGATAAAGATAAGGTGTAACTATAGAGACCAACCATTTCAAATGAATGAGATTATGATAACAGGTAACATGAAGGTAGGGGAAAGGGTTTTTGGGGAACCACATAGCTGAGCTTTGTTTGGGTTACATGTGTTAAGGAAGAAAGTGGTGGTGCAGACAGACTGTGAGAAAGCTGGGTCCATTGCTTCATACAGGAGGAGAAAAGAGGGATCTCCACTTTGCTAAATAGTAGGAACAGTTAGGAGGAGAGAGCAGCTCTTTCTCCAGTAGAGCAAATATGTTCCTTGCTTTCTGGAGAAAATACTTGTCTCCAGCTCACAGTTCCTCTTAGTGACAGTCCAGAATCCTCACAAGTTCCAAAATGTTAATTGTTAATTGTGTCACATCACTGACAGCATATATTAGTGAGCTGTTATGAAAAGCTGGTTTAAAAATTACTTTGTTAGCAGCATAGAACAATCCTGTTAGAAAGACAAGCCACACTCTTATGCTCAGATCCACACCCTTAGTTACTCTTGCTCTGCTTCCCCGTGTTTCTTGTGCTACACTGTGCTTATTGGGGGAATACCCTGCAGCTTGTCTCAAATCTCAGCAGGATCAGCCTGGGCAACACCTAACATATCCATGGGCAACTTCTCTAGGAACAACTATAGGAACTCTCTTCCTTGCTCATACCACAGTTCTCATAATACCTTGGTGAACTTCACTATATTTAAAAGCTCTCCTGTCAAATTTGTTTGAAACTGTCCAACATCTCCAAAGCTGTGAAAAATGAGGCAATATAATTAATCCTAGGTCCTTATCTTTGCATTCTAATGAACCTTGCAAAGGTTGTAGCAAATTATGTTCCTTTTGGACACACTTTAGAAATACCAAAAGTATTTGGCTAATGGTTCTTTCCTCCCAGCCTCTTTGATTTCCCCATACAAGAACTTAAAAGCATGCCTCATGACAGGAAACAGAAATACCTTTGCTACCTTCTCTGCAAAAGCCATTTTACCTGGATTCCTTTACGTTTCTGATAACACTGCTAAGATTTTTCTGAACTATCACAATTAAGAAACTTTCCAGTAACAACAGTGTATTGTTCAAATATTTTTTGTTTAAAGTCCCACACATTTCTCAAAAGAAAATTCCAGCCCCTCAAAACCAGCAACCCTTCCAATCCATCATGAAGTCAGAATGTGTGCCGAGACAGATGGGAAGAGGAAATATTAGAGCTTGTTTGTACTTGCATTAGAGGCACAGTTATATTTTTAAATCAACCTGTATCATCAAAATCTTTGTTTGCTTCAAGTAATTTGGTGGTTTAAATACCCATATTTTTTTTCTATGTTGTCACCTACACACACAGAGTTGATCCTGGTTCTCAGCAAAGTATTGACATCAGGCAGAGAGAAATACTTTTCCAGAGCTGTTGTCTGGCTGCCCAACCTTGGCCTTTTGCAGTAGTCATTGGCCAGTCCATCTGTGCATTTGGCCATCTTGACCTATTAGAAAAACTCCCTTGAGGCTGATGTGATTTGGCTCATGAAGATTTGCAGCACTCACATTTCATCCTTCAGGATGGTCTCAGGCAAATTTCGGGGATTTTAGCGAAGAAGGGGAGGAAACCTAAGAGCACCCAAAAAGCAGGCTGAAAAGACTGATTTCATCAGCAAACATAAGAGAGATGAGGTTGCTTCCCAAGTGGCTGCCCTTGTCGTGAACTTCTGCTGAAGAAGAACAATTTTCAGCTGAAAGGCAGAGCCTGCAGTGTCTGCTGCTTGTCATGGAGACAGGCTGATGTGCTCCAGCACGGCTACCTGTGGTCACAGCTGATCTAAAGGACTGCTGTACTGCCAGAGCGGGGCACAGGCAGCTGGCACACCCTGCAGCCACAGTGCAGGGATTCACAGCTGAGGATGGAACTTGGCTGCACATGAATGATCCCTGATCCTTGGTTTGTGTGTCTCAGGCAAGAGGTGCTGTGCCCCATGTGCCAGGCATTCATGCACAGCCAGGATCCAGCCCAGCTGCTCTCTCCAGCCGGTGGTGAGAAGTCCAGAGGCTTTCCAGGAGTATTTTGAAAAGCTTCTCACTTGTTCCTCACCATGCAGGCACACTTGTGAGCTCAGTATCTGAGCTAGCATGGTGCACAGTTTGTTAGTGAACTTGGGATCTACTGAGTCCCACGGTTTAGCCTGATTTTAAACAAGCTACACAAGTCATGCAGCAGTGCTGGAAAGTTCATGCCTGGCTCAGGTATGCAAATAGTTACTGTCCTATGTCGTCCAAAACTTTGGACATAGTTCTGTAGCTGGTTTATTCTGGCTTACATATTTAGATGGTGCAGAGCTAGGGAAAAAAAATTATTGTGATCTTTTTCTATTGTTTTCCAGTGAGTTCACTGCATTTGTAGCATGAAAAAATCCCAGACAATACAGTATTTTAGCTATGCACAATTATATGGCTCATCAAATGTTGCCAGCATTGTAGATGTTGTGTGGCTGTCTATACCACTAAAGGAACAGTCACTTTCATTGTGGATAGCCATAGGCTGTACAGTCACTGTTCACTCCACATTTGCTCTGGGCAATTTAATTCATCTCTACAATATCTGGCATCAATTTCAAAGACAACTTTTTTCCTGAGGCACATCTATCAAACATTCTCCAATGGAGAAAAAAGTCTTAAAGGAAAAAAAAAGCAGTTCTCAGGAAGATGTTATAAAGACATACATGTGAGGACTGTAGACAACTTGCACAAGATCTTTTGTTTTACTTATCAAATGGTTTACCTGTGCTTGACAATACTCAGAAAACAGGTTAAAATCTTACAAATGCTAGGTTTAATCTCTACTTACAGAAGCATTTTGTCATATACTTATTGTTTATAAATATTCTGTTCTTCTTTCTTTCAAATTCCTCATTTCCAATGAAAGTTTTCCTCAAACAAATGTAAGCCACATCTGAGAGGTTGTTTTGTTTTGCTTTGTCTAAGACTTTTGAGATTAATTGCTTAATGCTTGGTATGGGCAAAAGTAAACCACAGAAACCTGGCAACAATATTTGAGTCACTAATGCTCTTTTTCAAACTATGTACTACTGCCAACTATCCCCCAAATTAGTACAGATTAAAAAGAAATCATAAAGCACAGCTAATATTTAGCAAAGTAAACTGACATTTCTGTTTGCACAATGGATCAAAACTAGAGCAGCTCCAGCTGAACTGTGCTGAAGCTTACTGTGAATAAGCAATGTTCATCAATTAAGTGTCCAAGGAAGACAGAGCATGGCAGTACCAAAGAGTTTGAGAGATTAAAGTTATAGCATGGTATGGCTCTGATCCTGTAAAACACACAAGCTACTTCACACACATGGAATTTTATGGTTTAGCTGACAGGGAAAGTGAGTAAAGCAAGTTTGCAGGGTTAGACTTTTATTTTGATAAAGAGAAAGGATTGTATCAACATTATACAAGAAGTGCCTAAGTAAAGGAGGGAAGGAATCTGCAGAATTCTTTTCAAAATTGAAATATTTATCTTGAGTATGACAGAAGTCTTACAGAGAAAACAATTTATCTCAGTTTTCCTACACCTTTCAGTACAATCAACCAGCTGCATTTGAAGTTAATTATAGGAGTACAGCAATCTCTGTCCCCTAAATGAGATTGCCAACCTAAGCTGTACTTTATTACTGGCTTAGTGAGAGTTTAATGTGCACAGCCAAAGTTCACAATTTGGATTTGATTCTTTTTAGTCCATGTGGCACCATTTTCCTCTCTCTTGTTACCCAGGAGACAGCTACCTATTGTTTTCTTTTGAAGAAAACTCAAAGCTATATGATACTATACGAAGCTTTGCCTCCCAGTGCTGTGTATTCCATGCCTGACAACATCCATTGTAGGCTTGTTCTTCGAACATGCCATTCCTGTGCAAAATAGGTTTGCCTCCCTTCATACCCCCAAATATTTCCTGCCCTCTTTTATCAGGTTTTGAGGCTAGAAACAGTACCATTATAGGAAGCATACAGATCTTATAGAATCACTTAGGTTGGAAAAAGGCATTTGAGATTGAGTTCAACTGCAAACCTAACACTGCCAAGTCCACCAAAAGAAGAACAGGATGAGCAAACATCCTTCTCCAGGTGCTCTCTACAGTGCGACTGGAGGTGAGGGTAGTGAAAATAAGGGTTCCAAGTTTTGCTGTGCTTCTCTTCTAGTAAAACAGACATTTCATCATGGACCTACCCAAACTCCCAGTGTATTGTTCCCAGCTGCTATGCCACCAGTACTGACTGGAGTGTGGCTGGACAACAATTTGCCAGCGTTCAAACTGACTGCTAAGCTTCCTGTGTGATTGTTACTGAGTGATCTTCCACCATCACAGAAAGTTATACCCTCCCCTGAAGGCCTTACAGCATAGGTAGTGCAAAGCACACAAAGCTCAGATTTCCCAAGCCTGCTGCCCTGCCTGCCTCAAACTGTAGGCTGGTTCAAACTGATGATTTACAGGTTCATCTTTTGTCAGCATGAATTCTCGGCCTTTCAGGTCATGGCACTACTTTCACTTGCAGGGATCCTGTTTGCATGAAGATACATTCCTGATGTCTGCTGTCAGCAGTCTTTCAGCAGCTACCATGCATGGCTTTGTTTCAGAGGGGGCTTATCTCTGTACTCATCAACACACTGCACTTATCTGAGACAGATATTACCTTCTCATTTAAGTGCAGGCCATTCACATTACAGAAGATATGTTCTCTGTAATACATATCCTGGTCTGACGTCTCCTACAGTCTTTCTGAGCTTTCTTGCTCAGTTTGGTGAGATAAACTAATTCTGTTTGTTCTGGAGAATAGTCATAGCAACAAGGTACATACAGAGGACATCCATACAGGACATACAAGACAGAGGACATCCAACAGAAGCTTTTGAAGGAAGAGAAGGAATTTGACAGACTTCCACTGTCCAGTCCTATGAGAAGAACTGTTTCACACAGTAATCTGTCTTCAAGCACAAATAGCCTTTTAAAGAGGCTTTGTCAAAGTGTGAAATCTTCAGAACTTTTTGTTAGAGATCAGTAGATAGTGATCTTAGTTATAGTTGACTCCAATCAATTCTCTGAGCAGCACTGAGTCTTAAATGCAGATAGAACAGAAAACAAGCTGAGAAGAAGGGAGATCTCTGTGTTTCTCAGCACCAGGACCACTACAACTGTCAGGCAAAAGCAGCAGACTTGCTTGCTTAATGAAGACCTATATAAAGCAACAAAAAACCTCTACACGAACTCCTGTTATCTGTCAGGTGGCAAACCATGGATAGCATGGGGAAAAAACAGAATTGGATTCCACATTCTTCTCTTTCAGGGAATCATCCTGTAAGGTATTATAAAAAAATCCACCTCAGCTAGCAAAACACTTTTAAATATACAATAAGAATGCTGCCTGGTTCATCTGGTCAGCATTCTGGCCATGTTCACACTGATAAACAGGATAACCACCTCAGCTTTTATAACTTAAACACATTATTTTAAGGACAAAGGGTGTCCCTAATATAGCACTGTACTGCTCTATTAGCAATATAGCATTGTACTGCTCTAAGGCACAACTTTCTTTTCCTCCATTCAGATACAGGAAAATATCCATCTCAGAGCTAGTCCTGGGGACCAGAGGAGAGGGAAACTTTCAAACTACCGTTGATTCAGAAAGCAAAATGAACATTTGAAATGACAAACAGAAGATAAAAAATATTATCAATGCTAAACAGATGCACAATGAGCAGAAAGGTACAACAAAAATGAGCTGCAGTGGATGATACAACTTGCATAATCACCCAGTCAAACTAGCCCCATATGTTTTTTATACACTCATATAAGGTTGTTTGTATAAAGTTATGCTATTATTCAATCACACTATGAACAATGCTATCAGCATTACATAAAATATTTCATATATTGCAAGTTTTTAATCAAAAGTGACTTTAACTTTTCTTGATGCTCAGATCCTACAGGAGAAATCTGACTTTGATCTTTTGTTTATAGAACAAGGCCATTACATTAAATGTGCAACAAACAACAGTACAGATCCCATAGAAGTCATAGGCCTGAACTAGCCAAGCATTTAGTCTTCTACTGGAATTCTGAGAGGAGAATTATGCTACTTGCACACATCTATTAAAAGAATAATTATGCTGAAGAAATTAAACAACCTACACATGATGCCTCTAGCTGTTGTATTGTTTTCTTGAAGTATGCTTTAAAAGGCCATTGGCCATGTCCACTTTTTTCCCAGATGCAGGGAAATACCTTCCTTTGAGGCTGTGCCAATCTATACTGCAGAGTTAGTCACAGACTATAATGGCTTAAAATACAGAAGAGCATCAAGCTCATGTTCAGGCTGGAACTGTGACCCTGCTTGTTTCAAGTCCAAGGACAACCTACAGCCTGACTCAGTTCTTACATAATGCTGTAAAATGTTTCTAAGAGTCTCCCTCTTGATCATTTAGCAAGAAGTGCTTCTTATCCCAGACTTATGGGGCATAACTGGGCAGCACAAGAGAGCTATGCCAACTGACAGTGCTTAATGAAGGCAGGGCTCCAGCTCCTCATCAAGAAAAAGCTTTTAAATAACAAGTCCCCTTCTGCTGCAACTGGCAAGCTGAGCCTGAAATTTATCTCCCCACCTCTCTCTCTGCAGCAGCCTGCAATTAACATTACAGAGAAATGAAAAAATAGCGCAACTTCAAAGAGGTTTTTTTTTTTCTTTTTCAAATTGAGACACCAACTGCTGTAGCTGTTTTAATAGTAATCATCAGGAACCAATACCAACAAAGGCTTTTAAGGTCATTTTACATTTTATTCTTGCTGGAGATATGCAATAAGGAAGCACAGCACTAGGAATTTCAAGGCGTCCGTTTTCCTATAAAGATTAGCGTCAAAATGACGGTTTCAAACAAACAAACAAAAACCCTGCCTCCCCCTGCTCCCCTCCCAACATCCACACTGCAAAAACCTAACCACCTGAAACAGAAACAAAAGCCAGATGTCCCTGGAGCCGGGTCAGCTGGACTTTGCCTTAGTTCTGTTTCCAGATAGTTGATATTTTTAGGCTATTTTCACTTCTTGCCTACTATTTACTGAAAAGAACATGTAGCTGCAGTAATAGCTTATTATTTAAGGCTTCCAAAGCCTCTCTAACCCTGACAGGAAAAATAAATAGATTGAGTTCTGCTCTATACAGAACATTTTGAGTTTGTAACAAACTATCCTTTGTGGTTTATATATAACTATATTATTAGTACCTAGCAAAAAAAAAAAAAAAAAAAAGAAGAATTCTTTATATGTTCTGCTTATATCTAATAGTTTTCCATTTGACTCAAGGACCAGTTCTTAAATAGCACCTGCTTGTGCATAGGAATATGACTTCTTTAAAACACAAGGAAAGCAAGGGCCCAAACCCATCATCAGAGCTGACTAGAGTTTGTAATACTGTGGGTAGTTCTATTACACCACTGGTGAGGTTTGGCACAACTGAGCCTTCCAAAACAAAGGCAGACAATGAATCAAACAAAGTAGATCCTCCGTAACAACCTTAAAACTTTTAACAGCAGAAAGCAAATCGTTGGCTTCAAAGTGCAGCTCCTCCAACCCCGCAGCACACAGCCCATGCTCAGTCTCTAGCACACTGCAGAGGAGCTCAGCGTAACCTCTTCCTCAGACGTTGCTCAAAGAAGTAGAGGAGTGCAAACACACTTACCTGAGTATCCGTGGGCTACATAGGTACTAGCACAGGTTGGATCCCCTTTATACAGCAGGCCTTCCACTGCTCCCTGTTCCCAATGTTCAAGTAAAGGAGAGCTGTTTATGCTACTGCACTGATAAAAATCACCTCAGAGGGGCCCAGAGCTGCCCTCATAGCTCATAAATTATATAGTTTTACTCTGCTTGGCACAGGCTTGAACCCTGTTATAATTTAGGTTAAAAGACAACACAAAGTTTCTGCCTTTTCAGAGCCCTTCGGCAGTTTTGCTGCAAACCACAGGGTCTGGTCAGGCCTCTACAGGTGTTCTTAATTAGGAGAGAATCCACGTAAGGTACCAGCCTTAAAGATATATGTCTTTTAAGCACAAGCCTTCAAATCTCAGCCATATCATACCGTCATCTTCACTGAGTTATGCTTACAAAGAGCACAGATAAAATACTGTTTAATCAGAACTGCTGCTTCCCTTTGCAAGCAAAAGATAATGAAATAGCTATCCTGCAGTATGAAAGCATTTGAGTTATCTCATCCTCATTTGAGTGCATGGTTGATTCACCTTCCTGCCTTTGACTTGCTTTAACACTTCGACCTAAAAAGTACTTCTGTCCTTAGAGGTAGGAGTAGTGTATAAAAAACAGCACAGAGACTTGCAGAATTTGATTATCTTTGGGGACAAATCAGCTGGCCTCTTATTCACATTTTCAAGAGAAGACTGAATGACTTTCAAAGTAAAAACTTCAAAGAGACACTGTGAAATCATGCGTGGAAATAAATATACAGATGTGGCCTGGATGACCATTAATGAGGCATAGCCTGTGAGGATGTATGGAAATAACATCCTTCACTTTGGAAGAGTCAAAGGAAAAAAAGATGCAAGCAATTATGCCACACAGCGCCATGAAATATATTAGACCTTTCTTAATGCTGGATAAAATGAGACAGACTTACAAAAGCACTGTCATTGTCATACCCCAAAGGGTTCTCGAGAGCGCGTGCCCTGCCTTTCCAAGCACCAAATTTCTGCTGCAGTCTAGCAAGGAGTCTATTACATGAAGGAACTAGCAGGACTGCTACCATAGAGATTTCTCTTCTCAAAGGTTATAAAGTGTTGCCAGTGGAGCATTTTCCTGTTCCGACAATTGTGAACAGCAGAACTGTTCTGTGGAGGAGCTGGTTGAACCTTAACTTATGTTTGTCAAAGGAGTGAGGATCATTTATAGCCTGTGGAAACTCCCTACCAGGTTCTCTGCAGTGAGGCTGTGCTCCTGGGGGTTCCTGCCATCAGGCACTCTGAAGATGTTCTGGATTCTACAGGTCATTAACTTCAGGACATAAAATTCAGAAAGATTTCAGGATTGGAGGGGCCAGGTCAGGATTCCACCTGTGCAAAAGCAACATAAGCATAATATAAATGGCTCTGGGCCTATGCTACTGTATTTTGGGTGCCATTTTAGTACCTGGGGCATCTCTGGCAATTCAGGGATAACATAAGACTGCCTCTGTCCTTCCTAAGTTTTGGAGTGTGCCATCTCAGTTCCAGTTTTGGGAGTCATGAAGGAAGAGGGAATATTCATGCTGCTCCTTTTGAACCTAATTTAGCAGTTACTCTGAACCATGTCCTATAATAGCCCCCACCCTCCACCAATGTTTATAGAAAGCCTAAGAACATTAGCCTAAGAATATTTGGACTTCTCATCAAGATGTTTAAAGTATGTGAATAATTTTATAGAACCAACGACTGAGTTGTGAGAAAATCTGGGTCACCTGATGAAGTCCTAAAATACAGCTATGCAATTTCTGTAGCATATTCAGAAGACCTAAACATGAGCTGCAATCATAGGAAAAGTCTTCCCAGACTGTGTTAGATTTTGATTGAATTGGCCTTACTCAGATCATTTAAAAAAGGGTGGTTTTAATGTCTCAGTATTCCCACACATACATGCCTATTTTTAGAACTACCCAGAAAACATTTTTGTTGATTACAGTGTCCAAACAGGAGACTGCATGTCCTTGATACTAGATATAGGGCAGATGTTTTTCAGGTCCTTAACTACACATTGCCACAACAGCAGCCTGAACCTGCAGCACATGTAGCGAGGGATATTTTCTTTTCCTGATTCTGGCCAGTGGATGTTGTAAGACAGAATACATGAAATATGCCATGAGCAGCATGCCCATCAAACTATGCTGCAGTGAGTGGATTTTTAGCAGCAGGTAGTCCAACTTGCCTACAGGATGCATTTGACCATGAGTATACAGCCACAATGTGGGTTGAGGGAAGACTTGGGCCTGAAAATGAATCAGTGCATATGCCTGTTGCTGTCTCATAATATCAATACTATAAGATAATAATATTTTGATTTAGTAGGTGTTGTTTCTGAGGGCTTCTAAACACTTGCAGAACCTTCTTCCCCATCGTTTATTCAAGAAGTCTTCAGTGTTCCCAGACTCTGCTTTATACCCAACAGGGTATAAAGATTGCTTTTGTAACTTTGTAAGAAAACAGTGTGGGGAAAAGGTTGTTGTGAGACACTGATTTTGAACTTCACATTTGTGCTATTTCCCCCCAACTTGATAAAAAAAATAATCAAATTCTTTATTCAGTCATATTGTTACAAATGGAATTTTTCTGAATTTTTACTGAGTTCAAGGCATTGCTGTGGAAAATTAAATATTTGTTCATATTAGTTCAGTTGCTTAACTTGCCCTCTGGCACCTCATTCAGAGGAGAACAGATGATATACTGTCAAGCTTTAATGCCAGCCAGCATCCAAACACCACAGAGCTGCTCACTCAACTCCATGTGCCCCTCCCACCCCCTTCCTCCCCTGGCAGGATGAGGGAGGGGGTCAGAATGGTAAAAGTGAGAAAACTTGTGAGTTGAGATAAAGACAGTTTAAAAGGGAAAGCTGCATGCACAAGCAAAGCAAAACAAGGAATTCATTCACTACTTTCCATGGGCAGGCAGGTGTCCAGCCATCCTCAGGAAAGCAAGGCTCTATCACGGGTAGTGGTTACTTGGGAAGACAAACACCATCACCCCAAACATTCCCCACTTCTTCCTTCTTCTCCCTGGTTTATGTGCTGATCATGATGCCATATAGTGTGGAATATTCCTGTGGTCAGTTAGGGTGAGGTGTCCTGGCTGTGTCCTCTCCCAGCCCCTTGTGCCCCTCAGCCACCTCGCTGGTGGGGTGGGGTGAGGAGCAGAAAAGTCCTTGACTCTGTGTAAGCCCTGCTCAGCAGTAATTAAACATCCCTGTGCTATCAGCACTGCAGCAAAAATCCAAACCACAGCCCCATACTAGCTACTGTGAAGAAAGTTAACTCTATCCCAGCCCAAACCAACAGATACTTACTATAGTGTTCATGCATATTTCTAGGTGGAGGAGATCTAGGAAGGGACAGGAGAGGAGATGGCTAAATAAGGACAATGAATACAGTGTTCCAGTTCACCTTTAGGACTATTCTGAACCTGGCATGGCTCTGATAAGGTGGTAGGATTACTTTCCTAACTACAATGTCTTTTCATCATCAGCTTTCTGAATCTGCAGCTACTCATCTGTCCCATCCCAACTATAAAAAGATAATTTTTCCACCTTACACAAACTAAGTGATAAATTAAGTTAAACTTCTAAAAAAAGTAATTGGATTCATCACTGAATTCTGACTGTTCAGAATATGAAAAAAGACTGTATCAAGTGCAACGATTGTAAAAATATAAAGTCACTGTTTCTGACCTTATTTGGTCTTAACCTGATCTCTCTTCTGAAAAGTTGAATGCCATTCTGAAAAATCCTGATTTTCTCTCTGCACTACCTAATTCTAACAGCAGTGTCCTTTGCCCTTTTACAAGAAATTTAGTTTTTTTGAAAGAGTAATCATATAGATATAAAAAAAATAAAATTGAGAATCAACTCTAATAAGCAGCAAAAAAGTGTCTCACCAGAGAGAAAGAATGCCTAAACTACACACCAAGGGCAACAGAACCTTGTTATCTTCTCTTAATTCAGAGGTACTCTGAACACACTTGCTGGCTTAGTGTTGGTCAGCATTGCCAGCTGAATTAGGAACCTACATTTAGTAGTGGAACTGCTTACCACTGTCTCTTCTGGATGTCTAGAAAGTTCTCAGCATCACCTCACATATAAGTGCCAAGTTGACATTAATTTCTGAAAAGTTCTAATATGAAAAACAATTATGGCACATAAGAGTCTTGGCTGAGGGGAACTGATGTTATCATTAAAAAAAAAAAGATCTGGCAAAGCCACAGTGGTAATGATATGAAAAGTAAATAAGCACAGGAGATAATATTAAGATGCTGAGTTAGGCAGGAAATTACTTCTAATATGAAGTAGGTGTCTCTTTTATAATACTCATTCCACCAAAATGGATATATTTAAATTGCTGTTTAAGTACTCTTATTCATTGCTAATTGAATATTAGTTTAAATGCAGAGTTCATTTAATTCTGGCTAGGTCAGTAATTGTGGTAATGAACAAGTTGTAGCCTCACCCATTTGCTTAAAGATGAATACATGCTCATTTACAAACAAAATCTCTCTCTCTTTTTGATTTCAAAGAGGCATAAAAAAAATCCTGACCCTGTGCAGCAAAAAAATTTTGATTCTGCAAAAGTTTAAATTATAGTCATGACAGTTTCTCATGCACTATAAAATCTATGACTGCCATGAAACAAGATCCTGCTTAACACCCGTGCACTTCAATTCTCAGCAATAACAGTTGAAGAAGAACCAAATTAATTATTATTTGATTAACTAGTTAATTTTGTTGTTATAAATAATTCAGAGTGTTTCCTTTTTCCCCACTGGTAAATTATTGATAGAGAAAAATTACCTTAGTACCAATTGTTTATAAATAGTTTTGATTAGAGCCTTCATATTTTCAATCAGTGTTTCTATTTGAATTGCTGTACAATGAATAAATATGAATTTAATCCTGTAGTGATAATGTCACATGTATAAACAATTGTTTAATTCACTACAAAGCAGATGATGAAGTTGGCTAGGGGTATCATAGTTCAGCTTTGTAAAGTGGTTGATTTGCTCCTCTTGCCTTCACAAATAGGGGAATGGCTGTTTGATTTTTTTTTTTAATAAATACCTTCAGCATATTTTGTAATACAACCCAAAATTGAAGAATGCTTTAAATCTGCTATAATACCATACAATCTATTTACATCTATTCTCAAAGGGCTTGAGCCAAAGCTTTGTAACTAATGTCAATCATTTTTTTCATTACTTCTTAATAAATCACAGCATGATCAGTGAGTTCTGTGAGACACTTCTGTGTTTTCTGCATCCTCTACAGAGAGTATATTGGAAGCCAGGTCAATGTCTAATTTGGGGCATGGCATGACTAGTTAGTGCAGATGACAAAACCACAGAAATGAAACTTAACTGTTGCATGAAAAAGGAGGGAGCAGATTTAGAATTGGTGTAGTTTTGTAAAAGAACTTTCATTTAATGGCAGTGGTGCCAATGCATTCGCTAACTTGAACACTGGCAGAGAATCTGACATGGCTGCCTGTCGAAAGTAGAGATGGGGAATGAGAGAAAGGCCTTCCAAAACTGTTCTTCAAGATTTCTCACCGATGAAACAGTGTGTTTATCTCTGACAGTGTGTGTTATATTTTTAATTGTAATAAGGGTTCTTTCAGTTTTGTAGAATAAAAGAAAAACATTATTTAAGTGAGGGCTTTGTCCAGTAAGGCAGAAGATCTTTTTCCTGTTTCTAGGAGTGATACGTATGTTAAAGGTGCACTAGTAAAACAGCAAATTGTTTGTTACCTGTGCCAGTCTCCCAGCTGTAAAATATGTTTAGTAATACAGGCAGAGCAGCAAAATGTCACATTATCAGTATCTATTTTGTGATGAAGATGATGAAGAGAAACAGGAAGCAAAAAGAATTGCCATATGCAAGTAAAAACTGAAAGTAAGTAAGTAGCAGGGGACATTAAAATGGAAAAGGACAAACAATTGGAGACAAGAATATGAAGGAGGAGAAACATGAAGCAAAAAACCCAAGAAGCAGATGGGAGACAACCTGGTACTTTGATACAGATACTATTTTACAGTAAAAGTATGAAGTGTTATTAAATACACAACTATAATGCAAAGGAATACTCTCACAGAACTTGTTTTGTCCAGATGCCTGCGTTACCGAGTCCCCAAAAATGCAGTTGTGTCTCCATTTTAAGATCAGAAGAGCTTATCTAGTCTGACTTCTAGTCCATATACAGTGCATTTCATCCAGCTTTCACTGTGTTGAGCACAGTAACTGTACAGAAGGAAATACCTGGCATTTTTAAAAAAACTATATTTTCCCCGTATTCTCTGCACCTTCTTGGAATATCCAAAGCTTCAATTTATTGAAGGCACTAAGTATAGGCTCCTCTTTTATGTGGGCAGAGATCAGTCAATATGTTCTTAGAAGAGTTGCCAAGAACTAAACTGACTTTTAGACTGACTTGCTGCAGTTTTCATTTTAAGCTCAAACCCTTTGTAGACATTATTTTCCTCATTTAACACAAGCGTTCAGTGATAATCTGTGAATACAATTATAATGTCTTACTCAGAGGTTTTCAGTTTTCTTAATTTCTTCATAACCAACAAAAATGTTCCCTTAAAAAAGTAGAATACCTTTTAATTTATGAATTCATTTGAAGAGATTCCATCATTCCACTTACTATCTATGTGTTAAATTAGTGCTTTTCAATTCATAGGCTTCACCAACGAGCCAATGACTTTGTTCCTTCCCTCCACATAATAGGACTTCCAACCTTCCTTTCTGTCCTAAATAGGAAAGTGAAGTCCTTGTCAGTGTTTAGGCTCTAGGCAGTTTTTGGCCTCAAGTTTTTTTTCTCACAGTTCTTTCCCCCCTCCACCGAAGGCACAGTGATTAAACCCGCAGTTTCCTGACGTGTCAGTGCCTGTGTGTGTAGGAACCTCTTCTCATCAGTGAGACTCTGCCTGGGCACCGAGCACAGGAGTGTTGATTACACTGTGAGTTGAGACTGAACTCAGCACCATAGGGCTGTGTTTTTATTCCTGCATAACCACCTGAAAAAAAAAGGCGTTCCCATCCTCCATGGATTTTTATTGTTATTCAACCCCCAGGCTTCTTAAAGTTGAAAGAAGAGAATTCATGAGTGGGTAACAGTACTGTGTCCTCAGGTTACTCTGGGGCGTAGAACCAAGTTTTGAGGTTTGAAAATGAGCCTTTTTCCTTCAAGTTTACTTCCTGTTTGCTGAATGTTGCTCTTACTCCATTTGCTATTTCAGCTGCAGAAGCCAGAGTAGTTTTCTTCCTACAGTCCTACAGTCTACTTGGACTTCTGAAATGCCCCCACAAAAGTAATTTGTTTTGGTTAAAATTATAGAAGCCAATTAATGGCTTGTCACCAGACATTCAAGTTTTGACATGTTTGCCTTTACACCAATGTCTCTGATATTCTGACTTACAATATTATAGTTCAGTTGCAGTATGTTTTATTAGTTCAATCTCACTGCAGTTTGGTGGATCATAATAAAGAGAAAAATCCTCATGTGCATTTAGAAGTACAGATATGTAACTCTTCTGCTTATGTTCCACTGAGGATGCTGAAAAACATTCTGAATTAAAAAGATCAAATGTGAGGCTACAAATCCTGAAAACTTACTAGATTTTTATTGAAAAGATCTTACAAGGGTAGAGGGGATCCAAATGCTCCACTGGCTTCCAAGGGGCATGCATTAAGTGTTTAACAGATATTCCATTCAGAGCATTTTCTTGTGTAAAAATGATCCTTTTGTTTGTGAAATTTTTCAACTATTAGGTGAATCGTTATAATCTACCCTCTCTAGTGCCTGAAACATGTGTTGGGACTTGCATTCATTCTCATATTCAAAATGATGTAATGAGAAAACAGCTAATGTGCTTAGTTTGTTAAGGAACTAACATGGAAAGTCTTGGAACACAAATTTTGTTAATTAGCATGTTTGCTGACAAAAGCTATTTGTGTGTTGATGGCAAGCTGCTTCCGTATTATATTTTATATGCAGATAAGACTGCATTTAAGTAACTTTAGAGCTGAAACATATCTGATAACAAGTAAATTTGCTATCTTTTTGTAAAATGCCTGAAAGGCATGATTGAAGAGAAATTGCTTGGGTATGGATACCAACCTCCAAGGTTAAATCTCAACTACAAGGATAGTTTATACCCTCTTTTACGAGATTGTGTGGTGTGCCACTGCTTCTATTGCAGGGTAATGTGATGGAGCACAGTGCTGCTGCTGAAGTTGAGATATCCCTTAGGTGTCTATTGTATCCATTAGGCTCTAAAAATTGCAAATCACTGACTATTGACTTACTCTGGAACAGTTTAGCATGTGTGTGGAGTTTTTCCTATCAAAAAAGCTCTGGCGATTCCACATTAGAAAGTAATTTTCCATATGGCTTACTGGGAATTTAGGCACATAAACAGATACTCAGCAGTGATATTTAATGCAGTTTATTGAACAGGTTTCAGATTAGGGACATAATTTTCAGAGCTTTGTCAGTTTCTGTCTGAACACACTGTTTATGTGCCTGGGAATTTGACTTTTCCTCTTGTATTTTATTTCCTTCTGTTCTCCATTTTGATGATAAAAGGTAAATGCAAAAGTAGGATTGTGCTGATGCAGTTGAAACATACTTCAGTGTAGTTTATAGACAGAACCTCTGAAAGAAATAATGTTTATGTGATCATCTCGACTTGCCGCAGATGTTTTAGATTAAACTTCTTCCTACACAGTCTGCACAAAATACATGAGCAGGTACTATAATATGTTGCATAGAAAATTGGTATGGAATAGAAGCTGATGTGAAATTACAATGAGCAATTTAAGTGCAGACATGGCAATACCTAGTTGTTCACATTTAAATGTTTATGAGCAAAATAGTAACCGAAAACACCAAGGACCTGCTCCATAACCAGGTCTGCTGCGTGTCCTAAGTATATAGAAACACAAATAGCAACATATGGAGTATGGGTTCATTTGTACTCTAAACTGTTTTGTAACATCTTTCTTTTGATAGAAGGAAAACAACCAAACACAGCAAGTTTAGGATAGTGTGCAAATCTGTCACAGCCAAGGAAAACACAGCCTCGGTCTCATCTGTTCTGTGCCTCCTCCAAATGGAGCGGGGGAGGGCCTGCTTGGGATTTGCAGCCATGCACCTACTGTTCAGCACCCTCAAGGAAGCACAGGCTGTCAGCAGAGAGCATGATAAAGGAGTGTTTTCCCACACTTACTATCCAAGTAATGCCTTTCTCCAGAAGGAAAAATGTCCTTGTTTACTGCAAAGACTTTGTGGACCTTAGCCGGGCTTAACATTGTATTGTATCAATATACCTGTCCACCATAATAAAGAACAGCTCTAGCTGCCCTCAGATTCTCCAGTTTATTGACATGCCTCTCAAAAAGCTTCCTGAATGGGTGCTACCTCAACCCCCCCTTCTTCAACCCTGGTATAAAAGAACAAGACTATATTATCTGTGAGGTCTGAGTCCGTGTTCTGCAGGGTGCTGGAGACACCCTTCAGGACAGAATCCTTCTGATCCACTTGATGCCTCCTGGTTTTGGCACTCAGTGGGGAAGATTTTGGTTTTAGTGGGGTTGGTTTTTTGTGCTTTTAAGTAAAATTTGGTGCCTGGAGTTCATCTTTTTTAGTAATTGGCAGTGTTTCTCTGGTTAATGAATGTCATGGCTAAGGTTCAAGCACTAGGTATTGTTAAAAGCTGCTCTACCAAGTTCCTCATAAATAATTCCCAGCAGATTTCTCTTCTAATGTTTGGCATGCTAACATAATTTCAATTCAGAAGGAAAGACAAATGTTATTAGGGCTCAATGAAGCAAATGCAGGAAAGGATCATTTAATGTAACACTGATAAAACTGCCCATAGATTACATGAAATTTCTTGACTGAGCTAAGGAAATGTCTTAAGTTTCTACATTTATAACATTTTCTTTTAAATCTGAAAGTATGATGTGTTAGTTTATGGGTAGACAGATTTCTGCTGGTTTTTTTTCCCCAGCTTAGTGTAAGCTTCCTCAAAAGAGAAATACTTTTTTTATGTATAAATTTTGCAGCCTGATTATGAGCTAACAGTATGTTTACATATAATTCTTAATGACACGGAGAGAATTTTGCAGAGATTCGAACATTACAGAGATAATATACCACTGTAACTTAATGATACTGAGGTAATTTGTAAAGCTTGTTTTGGGCAAAAACTAATAATGGGGTGTTCAACTAAGATTCATAATATGCCAGAGAGTCTGGGAACACAGCATCTTCATTTCAGTGACTAATATCATCCAAACATCAGTGACTAGTCTCAGACAATAAAGGTCCCTTCTTTGATGTCAGTGGATACTGGATCAGACTTTAAAGGGAATGCATACATAACTATGTTATGAAAACCCGAGATTCCTTTTTAATTTTTGTATGAATACCTCGGTGACCAACATCGTGGGTTCCTTTTATTGTGTTTTTTGTTTGTTGGTTTGCTTATTTTGGGGGGGTGGGGCATGGGGGAGGAATAAAAGATAAAAGTATAATTAGTAGGGGAAAAGGATTTCTATCGTATGAAACATTTCAAGGTTTCTACATCCCTTTTGGATATGAACCATTGTGGAAAGATTTGGATTTTCTGTGTCTGAAATGCAATTCCGAAAATGCTCTCAAGCTTGAAATAGCTCATTTAAGAAACTGTAATGCCTTTTTTGCTTTGACTCTATTCTAATATAAAGTATATTTCAACTTTATATTTTATGCTATTAAATCCTAGGAATTGGTCTGTATTCAAAGAGATGCAAGTTTACACTTGAAATAGTACTTTATAGTTTTTCACATGACAGATCTGGCTTTATCAGTAGCAACCTCTGTTACCATATTCTAGTTAAGCTAAGACAGAGAAACATAAAGACACTTCTCATAAGAGCAAGAAGTTATTCTGGTGTCTCTGAAATATCTCAACCTGGATACAGTTTTCTAGAGGAACCATACAATAGGCAATTGTTACTGCCCCTCCACCTCATCAGACAGGACATTTAATCTCCCATGAAGCAGCCTGAAAAAGTGTGTGAGTATTATGGGGCAGGATGCAGATGCTGCTCTTTCATGGAAAGATTTATGCTGACAGAGCTCACTTGGATACCTTTGAAGAAAAGCAGCTGGAAAAACAAGGCCTACAGATAAATTCTTGAATTTCTTCCAGAGACAAAGTGACCCAGACTGATATTCCGCACATTCCTACAGTGGCAGGAAAATGCATACATATGTCCCAGCAGTAATTCCCTCTCCAGCTTTACGTAGTTTTTCCTTCTATTCAGACTCATAGGTGATACTGTTAAACAGGCAGAAACCTCTAATCTTTCCCAGAGTCTAAAGATTTCCAACTTTAAATCCTAAGAATGCCGCAAAAAGTTATTAAATACTGTACTGAAGGGGTTCTGCAAATGAAAAGATTTTGAGGCTCTAATTCAATGAGTTTTCAGGCTGTTATCACTTGTACATTATCCTTTTTAATTGTCCTTCTGATTGCCCGCGAAAATTCAAATTCAGAACAGGTATTTTCAGTCTCACCCAGTCTTAGTTGTTCCCCTAGTAATATCTATGCAAAGTATTAATTACTAAATTGAATTTGCAAACATTTAAAAATTGGTTTCCGTCTCTCTTTGAAAGCATTTCATTCACAGCACAATTTCATTCATCAAAAGCATTGAAGCATCTCAGGATACCTGCATATTTATTTTTTCCCCTTGGCCCCCAGCTGAGACACTAAATCTTATGCTTTCTGTTTGCACTTTTTGCTGCTCTGTGGAGCAGTCAGGCTGAGAATCTTCTGCAGCCCTCTGGGATTAAGGGAGATGGTGTGATGAACAAGCTGCAGAAGGAACACATGTGCAGCTACCAGGAGGAAATATTGTTTTGGGAACAGAAGAATTAATTGCTGAATGTTGTGGCTGTGTGCAAAATTAGGTCACCCTAATTTTTAGTCTATTTTAAGATCAGATACTTGCTCAGAAACCAGTAGTGTAATAAGGCCAAAGAGTTTTGATGGGGCTCTTAGACAAGTCTTAGACAAGTCATAGACATCTGGACAACTGTGAGAGCTCACAGGATGTGTGAGCTCAACAAGGAGGAGCTTAACAAGGTGGATATCCTACCATATAAGTATTTTATTTTGTGCATTTTCTGATTAATCATAAAATCTCATTCATCTGACTTCCAAAGCCAACTGGATCAGACTGCATCCTGTGCTCCTTAAGCTACAAGCAGAGCTTCTCTCTGTCTCTCTCCAGTGGAAATTCTCTAGGAAATGTCTGATGTAAATCATGCCAAGATGCCACCAGGTTCAATTTAGTGTTAGACTTTTAGTATTTCTCTAGATTTGACTTGTGCCTTGTAATGGCAATTATTTTGCTTATCCAAACTCTGTCCTGCCTTTTCTCCTTGCCATGTAGAAACTTGACCACTACTGTATCTTACTGGATTATTTTCTCCTTTTTTTTTTCTTTTTTTCTTTCTTAATGCTGTTTTGACAGCCAGTCAGTTTTCTTTACCTCCCTATGAAGAAGCCACTCAAAAGGGTGGGAGCACATGAAATAACTTCAGGGACAGTAAAGGAGAGGTATTTTTAGAGTAAGGGAAACACAAAAAAGAACTAGTTTATTTAATGTGAAAAATTGTGAAGGTCCTTATCTTTGAGGCAGGCTGATGGCACGTCTGCTACATTCGTGACAGACACTTCAAAGTGCAGAGACAATCTACAGCACTTCAAGGAATTTCCCCATCTGCAATTAACGCTGCAGAAGAAACACTCAAATACAGGCAGTGCAGCATTGCAGAAAATCCAGGTGGGATGTTTAACAGACCTTCCAGTTTTATGAAGTAGGGAATTCCATTAGGAGTGTGGACTATTTGCTTTAACACAATCATTCATTGGGATAAGAGGAGCAGAACTTGGACTGTAAGTTTGTAATTGTTGAAATTAATAACTGTGGTTCATCACTCTCTGCAATACTGTACCAATTTACTGTGCTCTTTTATCTCAATTACTTTCTGTGTGTGTCTTATATTTCTCTATTAAACTTCAGTAATTGTAACACTATGGTAATAACATTGACATACTGAGTATTTTATGATGGGCTACTTTATATTACTCTGACTGCCTTATTTATATTACAATTATTAGTGTCTGTATAAATGTGATTCATTGAACTAATAAAGTTTTCAGACAACTGCCATAGCTCATTGATTTTCTTTTCCTATGCAGGAATTTACCTTGCACTCTTAGTTGGATTTCCCCTCACTTTTAGTGCTGGCATTTGTACAGTAATGGTGTTTAACTTCAGCCCCATAGAAGCAATACTCAATACCTCACTTTATTTTGATTCCATTAAGCTGACAAAGCAAATGGGAAATACCAAAGCTGTATTTTCTCAACTGATCTGTTCTTTTGTTCAAAAGTACTTCCAAAACCACCCTCCTCACTCATCCCTGCAGAAGTGATGAACAAATCCTGATTTTTTGAGATTAAGCAGTTAGCCCTCAGAAATCTCATCTAGATTTTATGTGGTTCACCAGGCTTGCAATTCTCTGAGAGGAATTTGGGTAATGCCTTTTGAATGGCACAGTTGCTTAAGCCTTTCTATATCTGCAGAGTTGAATGAGTTCATGTCTCCTGCACTGTGTACCCTGTATGTTCTGCAGGGGCCCGAGTCTGCAGAGTCAGTTCTACCACAGTTTAGAAGTCAGTTAAGAGTGTGGTAAACGAAGATGAACCGTAATCCATAAAAAGGCACTGCTGATTATAACCTTGTGTTGTTCCAGTCTTCTTTGTGTAGTGGCATTTTAACAGATCCTTCAAACTGCATCTAGCACAAAACTTGCTTATAACACTGAAAGACTACGTACAGTAGATTACATGTTAATAAGAAGATTGAGATAATTAACACTTATCAAATAAATAGGTAAATAAAACCAGTTTAATCTATTTACGATCCTCCTTCTGTGCCCTGGTCTAAGACAGCTCAGTTGTCAGCCACTTCACAGGAGGAGATCAAGATTTCCTCCTGGTTGAATGTGTTTGTTTCCAGTTGCTTTTCTTTCCAAACAGCTATGATAAGAGGGATTTCAGTCCACCTCTCTTGTTATTTCTGAGCATTTGTTGACAGTAAGCTATGGACAGCACTGTGCATTGGGATAATAGTATGTTATATTTTGTGTTGGCCCTTTGTTCTTGGCATATATTGATTTCCTTTTTCCTAAGGTGATCCTCACATTCTGGCTGTATGGAACACAAAGAGTACTTATTTCAGACTTGCATGCTTAGCTAAGTCCTAAGTCCTACAAGAACTCAGAGAGGAATCACTGTGTCAGGAGATCCCAAACTGCAAGTGTCCATGGGTCAGAGATCCCACTGCTGCAATTCCAAGCTCTGTTAGAACCCACTCTCAAAGCTTTTACTTTTCCAGTGTCTGACTTATGTTTCAGTTATTGATTCCAGCTGTTGGAAGCAATCCTACACAGTGACACCACCACATGTTGGGTAACACCTCTGTAAAATGTTTGTCCTGCTGTAATCACAAGCATTTATAAGGGATAAAGGGCTATTTAATTTGAATAAGAAATAGAAGCTAGAACCCTCAAAGGTCTGTGTTACACATTTGCTTTTTTGTGGGTTTTCTACCTGTCATTAGTGGTACATATTCCCTGCTCTGTTTATTGGTGCAATGCAGATGCAAGCACATCCCTGCTTCTTCTAACTAACCACATGGGCAGAACCTGTAAAAAGTATCTTTGCACAAACAGTGAATGTTAAATTTTACTTTGGCAGAGATTATGCCCTACTATAGTAGTATCTAGATGCATAGCCTCATTATTAATGCAGACGGTTCTGGAAGTAGGAGGAAACAGTAAGAAAAATGGTTCTCAAGGCAATTATTTTGCAGACCAGGGAATAACTGTCGTATACCTAGCTGATTTATCTCTGTTTCTTTTATGTCCATGGAACATTATTGCAGTACTTTGAGTATCTTTTCAGTGGAAAGAAAACGGACAAAATAAGAAATTAGTCAAAGAGCAGCCACGTGGAACTGGGATCTAAGTCTGGAATACTAATTATACTATAGGCTTAAAAATAATTTGAATTTTTACTGCAGCACAGATGAGGTAGATGGCGAATAAAAGGTTAAAGTCTAGACTAACTTCAAAGTAATGCAGACTCTCTTTTTCAGGCTTTGATTCAAGAATTCATTTTGGTGTCTACGCAAGGATTGCACAATCACTCTCAGACTACACCAGAAAGGAATGAGAAACAGTATAGCTCCTCAAATGTGAGTTTCTGGATAAGAAACTGCCACAGAACTTTGGTTACATCAAAGAAGAAAACCGAGATTTGACTCCTTTTTCTAGTGGCCCAAAGAGGTGTGTTGTACAAATGTATGAAGAACAGAAGAATCTCAAAAGGTCTGGAGAAGTGTCTGAAAGGCCAGTAACCAGAGAGCTGGTATAAAACACCACAGGATATTAATCAGATTTCCAATGCCTCTTGCTGCCATGTGGCCAGAAAATAGGTAAGATTCTATCTATTCCTGGATTTGCTGATCCTTGAAAAGGAAGCTGTAAATTACTCAGTAGTTCAACTCAAATTTACTTCTAATTTTCCCAGATGATTCAAACACAGTGGAATAAATCTACCCCTCTTGCAATCAAAGAGATTTGTTGTGCTATATAAACTGTTGTGAAGCTCTCCAGCAGAGAATGAATAAACCAAATCTGTAAAAAAGCTAATGCTTCCCAAGGGTTTAATTTCCTAAAATATAAGTATCCTATCTTCAAAGTACTATGTAGTGTAAGATGCAGCTCATCCATGAGCAAATATCAGACTGTTGCACATAGATCTGCCATTTCTGGGGTCCTAAAAGTTGCTGCTTTCAGAGCTTCTCCATTACTGTCCATCCTGAGCTATGAATCAAGGAAGGTGCACATTCTTCACAAGCTCAGATAAGGAAATCAATTTTACCTCATGAAGGACAAAACTACTGGTCTGGAAGACGAATGAACAATTCTAGTCACTTTATAGCAAAAGAGTCTCAGTGATTGATCCCAAACCAGACAAAAGCCTTGTCCTGCATCACAAAGCTGGGACTCTGTACAAAGAGAAAGGGAGAAGGATACATAATTTGTGCATGTCACAAAATTGCTACACAGTCCAGTATAAGTAACAGTTCATGCAGGAAAGTCCCAGAAATAGAAACAATCAGTCTCTGGTGAACTGGAGGATATAATCAGAAATGCTTGTCCAGTGCAAGGATGTTACTTGCTTCCCTTCTTTAGTCTTCCACAAACACTAAACCAAGCCCTAGACCTACATGTACCACATTTGAGCAAGACAATTAAGTAGATTCTGTGATTACATCTGACAATTGTTTTTATCTAGAGTATTTTTCTGTGAAGATAAACTGTAATTATCTGCATAATTTAAAATACATTGACAATATAATTATATTGCAGATATTTCCACAGTGTTGATATTGCCCTTCTGAACAAAGTGATCTTTCAGGACTGTTCATTTGAATGGCTATTTAAATAAAAATAATTAAAGAAATGAATGCAAAACAATAAATTAATATTTTAAAGGAATGCCATTGGATTGTCAGCTTCATGTTTAAAAATACGCGTTAAAGCGAGAACATCAGAGCAATGCAATTAAGATATGGGTTGTAAATGCACCATCTGTAAATCATATTTCAGAAGAAAACCCCGAAGAATAGCCTTTAATTTGCACTAGAAGCAAGCTCTAGTTGTTGTTTGCCAGTGCTAATTTGATTTGTTACTGCTTACTTAAGTGTAAAGTGTTCAGATCCAAATCCTAACTTCCCCACAACTGAGCTTATTGCTTTGTTCTTATGCTTTGCATGTATTTGCCACACCAGTCAGTTTTTCTTTGAAGTTTCCTCCTTCTAGACTCATCTTATGAAGACAGTCTTGCCCCCTATCACCTTGTGAATCTCACAGGCAAAATTTGGGGCATTGTCTGGAAATGTTTAGTGCGTGGAAGGATGCACAGAAAATCTTCATGCAAGGGAATGTGTCTGAGAACTCCATTCTCATGTGAAAAAGATGCTATAGTTTATTATAGACATATCATACTTTTATGTCATAACTGGGAATGAACTTTCATCTGTGTAACTATGAAAAACAGGTTGATTCTGTTCTTTCTGTGCATTAGTGTATCATGGGTCAGTTTTCTTTCAAGTGCTAAAAAGGCTGCATGGACTATCGTGAGTATTTCCTGTAACCATATTGGTGCTATGATATTTCCTCACTTTCTATGTTTCTTCTTTTAGAGGGGAAGAGCATACCGTGAATCATGGGACAGGTGTACAAGAGTATATGTCAAAATGCTTTTACTTAGAACACAAGTGAGCACACGGATCAGATCAGAGATTTAGGTGGTTTAAAGACCATTCATCACTTAGAACCATTGCTCTAATGCTGCTGTAGCTGAATAAGTGGGAGGATGGCCAAGAAAGTGAGAAAGAGAAAGGTGGTGTGGTTGACCTGATTCAAATACACCTAAGACTAAACCAGAGCAGGTCTGGTACCTGAAATGCCACCCTAAGCCACTTTTTGCCTGGAGCATGCCTGACAGTTGAGGAACCAGATACAATCTAGAAAGCCACACCAGGCTTCCTTCAGGTGTCTGGTATGTTTGGGGTTCAATTTACCACAAGCAATTTTTTAGCTTCAATGGTTTAAGTAGCAATGTGTTTGAAATCTCAGTGGGCTGTATGGTTTCAAAACCCAAATGCTAGAGGGAAGAGAGAACTTTGGAGGGTTCTCATTCTACTCCTATGTTTGTTGCTCTGTCTGAGCAATTTTAGGGTTCAGCCTCATAATTTCACTGATGCCTTGCTGAAGGATTGTCTACTTATTGAAGGGTTGCTTGATAAATAAAATCACTGATACATATCAAGAAACATTTTCATTAATTGCATGAGAAAACACCATTACCCATTCAATGTAAATATTTTAGAAACTGGATTTCCACGCAGAATGTCTGGCTATGTATGAAAAAATACAAGAATAAGAATTATTTTTAGAGCTGAACCAGTATGTGTGAGCAGTGAATTGATAATGGGCTTCTGGTGTGTCATCACATGAAATATCTGAGGCTGACTATCTTGCTGTTTGCACATAGTTATGATCCCTAACAACTCTTTCTGTCAGGACATCATGTGGTAATGGATGCCAAGCAGTTATATCATGTATACTGTACACAGCAGTGGTATATAATAGTGACAGAGTCTCTGGAATGGAGAAGTTAAAAGTGATACAAAACAGAAAAGGTTATTTTAAAATGGCTTTCAAAGATCAATTTTATTCTTAGCAGATAACTTCTGCCTTCACTAAGGAACTTGGATTTTAGAGAAAGTATGATTTGACCCCATTTTAGAAAAAATAGGGACATATTTTAGCAGATGTTGACTTGATCGTCAGCTAATAACTGTATGGTGCTGAAGAGCAGGAGATATATCCAGTGTCAGCAGAGCTCATGGAAGGTGTTGTAATTGTTGTAATCCTAGCTGTATACAGCACATTATGTCGATTATAAAGTACCTAAGCATTTTTCAGTATTGATTTCAATACCATGGTAATTAAGAACAGGTGCATATAAATTAGAAGAGAGGTACTCTAATTGTTACTGATTAAGTCCTTTACAATAAGAACTTTACATAATGAAATGCATAATTAAACATTAATGACCAAGATCATTAGTGGCAATTTTATTCCACTTACACATGATTTTGGCCTTAGGTGAAGCCTAATGTTTTAGCAAAGCTGTCATTCATGCTACTGCTCCTTTGTTTGCTTTACAATCACATCATATTCTAGCCTTGAAAAGCCTTCTGGATATTGATTTCTATTATGGATTTAAAGGAACACTGCTTCCAGATTCAATCCTGCTTCAAGCATTAATGAAATAGGTGGCAACCTAACAAATTACCCCAGGTATTATGATGAACCAGGAAATCCTGTGGTCAAGTGTCTCTGCAGAACATTCAGAAGGAAATCCAGCTAACTGTGTAAGCACGCGTGTTTTAATGTTTTAAAACAAACTTTGATTTTCTCTAGCGGCTTTAGACTCACATTTGACATTTTTCAGTTTTCCTTTCAGGAGAATATTGTTAGTGCAGCCCATGTCCTGCACCTTTTTTCTTCTCTATCAGCTGCTGAGGAAGACATCAATGAAACAGCTGTTTTTCCATGGCTGCATTCTTGTCCTTCAACCTCAAGCCTAACCTGGTGTCATTATTGCCTCAATAGAGGATGGTTTGGGAATAACCTGTACAAGACTTTGCCAGGAGGCTGCACTAGATTTGGCCCTGCAATTGCTAAAATTGGGCCAAAGAGCAAAGAGACTTTTAACCTGCTTATGTGCTATAATACCTGTCCAATTAAAGGAGAAAGATAACTCATGTTCCACATGAGCATCTGTACTTATGTTTAGGTAGCTGGGGAGGTCGGTGTCACAGTAACATTTCTTCTTGGTCACAGGTTCAAAATTTTTGCTCCAACAAATGCCAATTTTGCTCCAACAAATGCCCTTCAATTTTGTTTTACAATATTAATGTAGTCTCACTTTTACACCTATTCTCGTCATGTGTTTGGCAAGGAGAATGACTATTTGTTCATAACTGTTTCCTACAAAATTTATATGTAATATAAGAAAGGTCTACTAAGTGCAAAAGCAGGGGTAATCCCTTCTGGAAGTTCCTAAGGAAAAGACTATAGGAAATTGGGAAGGAATATCATGGAAACTGTCCCTATGTTCTTACCTGGTTTCAATGCTCTTGCTTAGACATCTGCCTTTAGCTATTGTCAGAGGCTTTTAGTCCATTCTGAGCAAGTTCAGTCTCACGAGCCTCTGATCACAGAATGTATGTTTGTACAACAACAGTGGCAAGCTACACTTTCAGAGTCTTTTATGAACTCCAAATACCATAAGATGCTATTTTTACAAAAAAATATTGACATATAATAGTAATTTACGTAATAACTGTAAAGGCCTTGATTCTATTTTAACATCTTAATTAACTATTATTCTCCAGAAGAAAGAGATTGGGAATCTGCTAATTTTGAGTGCATGCAAATCACCCTCATTTCAGTGGGCGGTTTGAGTAGGCAAAGAATACAGGAGCTGGCTTAGAAATCAGGTGGAGAAAGTCCATCTGTGAGGGAGTGGTCAGCTCATTCTCCAGGCACATCCAATGCTCAGGAGCTGGTGCCAACACGGGTGCTGCTCTGTGCCAGCTTCAGTGGTGGTTGCTGACTAGGCAGCCCATGCCCTTTGGAAAGATCAGACCCTGGAATTGGATTGTGCAGGGATCCAGGGCAGAGAATAGGGTGGGAAGTTGATGGCAGGGAAGTGGCAGCTCTGACTGCTGAATGAGCGGGTTGATATAACTGGAGCTGTCTCGAGGCAAATGGCTTCGTCCCTGGCTGTAATGGATTGCAGTAATCAAGCCTAGAAGTTGTGTGTGTGAATTGCTGTTGCCAAATTAGAGTTTGATAAGAAAGGACAATCTTCTGGTGCTCTGCAGAAAGAAGGGGACATTTTAGCAGCCACTAGTGTGGGTATTTAGGTGCAGCAAAAGTCTCCAGACAGCACATCTCTTAAGTGAACAGAGGCCACTGCCTCTGGTCTAGTGACTTAACTGTGTTCCTGTTAATTTATTACCATCATCTCTCTTTTTCTTTTTAAATTCAGTCATATTCTTCAATGGGGTTCTAATAAATTTCAACCTGCCAGTGGTATTTTAAGGTGATACTCTTTCCTTGTGCTTTGTTGTTGCCCCTGCATTGCTGCCCTTTACCGAGCATCATTTCAAACAGTAGCTTCATACAGGTGGATTAGAGAAAGGAAGAGAACTGAACCTCTCTGGAATTCCCTTGTGAAGGGCTGAGGGGAACAGCTGGCTTTCCCAGTGCTTTCTGCTCAAAGAGGAAAGATTTGAGCTATTTATTTTTTTTCTAACTGACAAAAGTCTGAGGTTCATCTGCTGATGAATAGCATTAGATATGAGATACATCAAAATAAGAATGATGCAGTACTTGTTATTACTGAAAGACCAAGTCAAAAATGATGTTGACCTTTGGTGTGTCTTGAAAGTCTGTATACATAGAAAACAAAGTTAAAGGAATGTTACTTTGATATGCTTGTATAAAACAGCAAGAGGAAGATATGCTGCAGCATGGTGCCTCTTCTCCTATATAAAATCATCAAACTTTAATTTTATTCTGAAAAAAGTCATTCCAAAAGAATTTTCCACAAGCAATCTCACTTCAGAGCTTCTTGTGCCTCTAGGAGATGTAGAATAAAGTTTTGTCCAAAAGGAAATTAAAATAAAAAGCCTAGCAATTTTGCCTCTGAGAAGAAAAGCAGCTGCATGTTTTAAACAAAAATTTATATACAACAGGGAATTTCCTGGGGAAAAACACATTTTAAACTTAACGAGGAAAAAGCACCTTCAACAATGTCATATGTATCAGAGTGTATTTATATTTTCTAAGTCAAATCTGCCTAATCTCATAATAAAAATAGGTTTTAGTATTATCAGCAAATGGGAAGATGACATTAATACAGATAATAAAGACAGTATATTCTGATCATGCCTTGGCCACCACAAAGCTATTAGCTCTGATAATGGAATTTTTAATGTTGATCATTACATAATAAAAGAATATCTAGATTTTCAGCTTGCTGGTGTTCTGTAACACAAAAAAGTCTTGTACAAACTATTGGTTTATGCAAATTTTCTGTGTTTCTGAAGGTCATATTTCTCCCTGATTCTCCCAAGTTACTGATATTCAGTATTACTTAAGTGCTTAACGATCACACTTGAGCACTCTGGGTTGCCTGCAGAGTTCAGTGGCATTGAAATAAAAAGAAGTAATACTCTAGGTAACAAACTTTTACTTTTTTTGTGGTTTTGTATGTGACTGCATTCTGATTTTAGCGATATTGAGGTAATCTCATTTAGCTGTCTAAAACAAATGTATGCTAATTATGAGCTGAGGCATTGCTCAAGTAAAATGAACCACAATATTTTGTTGGTTATTCTCTGACTCATTACAGCAGTGCTTCATGTACTGCTTCTGAAGAAATATGTTAGATACTCTGACCTTTATTTAAGAAATAATGTACTTCAATGAGAAGAGCACTGTATGTGTTACTATAGTAATTATAGATTATAAGCAGATGGAAAAAAAATCAGTATCTGGAGCTATAATGCTTTGTAATTTCTGGGATTTTTATATTTGTAAGTTTATCTTGCCCAGGAAAGCCACTTGGAATTAAAAAGGGAAAGCAGGCGTCATTACAATGAAAATATTAGTGTGATTACTTACCATTCATGGTTAGCCAGATAAACTGCCACTGGCACTCAGAAAGATGCACACACTATAAAAAAATACCTGTCCTTTTTCTGTGCCATTTCTAAAAGTTTGTAAGAAAATAAATGTTTCTAAAACTCTTCAGAAGCTGAGATTTTTCGTGTTAGACACTAGAAGTGTCCTGAGAAACAAAGTTAATTATTATTATTTTGGCAAATGCTAAGAGTGCCAGTCATACTTGCAAATAATCAGGAGATTAGATGAACAGCAGATTTTGTGTTATACTATATGTCTGCGGAAATGCTTTTTAACTCAGTTATGAAACACTGTGAAACTAATCTCAGAGAAGCTAGAGCACTGGTGAGAACAGGTTTATTTAGTGGCATTATGGCGCCATTTAGGAAAGCAATGAAGTAAGTACAGAAATTCATAGTCTTTACATTTTTGCAAATACAAGCGAAAATATAAACACCTGCTGGAACCTGATGGAGACTGAAACATGATTTTTGCTGAACAGAGAACTTGGGCCTGTACTGCAATAAGCAAGTGTTCACCCACAGGAAGATTTCCTCTTTCGTGAGCATGAGGGTGAAATACGTTATTCAGGCTCAATGCATAAACTGCTCTATGTGCTGCTTCTAAACTCTGAGCTGCTCCCCCATTCAGGCACAACATTACCATCTCAGCATCACTGATATACAGCCACTCACAGCACTTCTCATCCTCCCTCCTCAGTTTTACTGGAATATGGGGCAACAAAGGTGAGCACTTAAGAGTTTGAAATCAGAAATTGGTTTGCTTTTTATTATATAAGTATTTTCTAAGAAATGTATGCCTGCTCCTGCATTCACTGGGAGCACTCACTACTACTCACTGCACTCACTACTTTCATCTGAGGCCCACAAGTACCTTGGCAGTACCAAGCTGAAATGATAATACTGGTAAATTAAAAGATCTTTAACCCTGAAGAAGAACAATACCTTTCACACTGATAGTTATATACATCTGTAGGAGTGCAGCCTTGTTCAGAGGGATGGAAAAACAATCACCTCTACTTCCTCTCATTCTGTGTGTCAAGTCATGTCTCAGTCTGTCACTGTCAGAATTGCTAAAGGTTTTCTTCACTCTGGAATCGTCTTTATGTCTGTTGATGATGCACTGTGGTATCTGAACCTGAAAGACGACTCGTGCCATGTCTAATTTTCACTTTTTTTTTTTTGTACCTCCTTCAATTTCTCTTAATGGCCACTTTTTGAACAGGTCCCAGTGCACAGCAGCTCTCTGTCCACCCAGAAACAGACTGAACACTGCAATCCATGCTAGCCTGTGTTGGACTGTAGGCAGCATGTCCTCAGTTCTCCTCTTTGCAAATCACCAAAAGGGCATGGCAAGAATCTCTATCCATTAGCATTTCTGTGAACATATCACCACCCTCTGTGTCAATCACACAATAAACCAAGTGCTTCCCTTGATTCCAGAGACATGTCTAAGCCATGTCTAAGCCAGTTCTTTCTGTATTGTTCCTGAGATATTGTCTCTCCATTGTTCCTATCAGTTCCCTCTTACTATTTCATTTGAAAGTCCCTTGAAACTAGGGACTGCCTTTTGGCTCTGCATTACTTCAATCCAAGTCAATGACAAAACTGTATTTTCTATCTCCATTTTCAGGTTCAACATTGGCTTCAAAGGGAGGAGTACTTGTCTTCCTATGATTTGCTTACACCACTTCTGTGAGCGGAACCGAGACAGAACACAGTTCTGTTAGACTCTGGATAGATTGCTTTAGGTAAATAAATTTCCTTTTTAAAAAAACTTGCAGACTAATACAATAACTAGATCAGTTTGTGTTGTTGGACACCACATTGACAACACTTTTACAGGCTTTCCTACCTTTCAGGAAGCCATAGGAAAATGTAAATTATTTTAGAGAGGGAAGGTATTTTAGACAAACGATGAAGATAAAATGTTGAGTTGACAGACAAATAGCAAGATCCTGCCAGATATTATGGTTGTTTGCACGGCTAGCTGTTTGAGAGGTAGAAAAATGAGCCTGTCAGTTTTGTTACTGACAACTGCATAATTCACTTCCTAAGTAAACTCATTTAAAGACATAGCTATGGATGGGGAAAATCCTAAAGCTAGATTATAGTCTGTAAAAGGATTAGAACCTGATAATTATATAATGGAGAGTAAGCAGCTACTTCTGTTATCAGGAGTAGCAAGAGGTGCTTAGTAAAGCAGTTATTCAATGGTAATCATGGAGTACCTTTGTGACAGAGCATTACTTTCCATGATTTATTCAACCAGAGCACAAATGTTGTTAAATAATTGTAATGAGTTTAAGAAATATATGCAGCATGTCACTGTTTAATTTAAATCCAGGTTCTGCTGTATAGCTGGAATAATCTTCTCTATTTTTCATAGCCTGCTTTATAAGAGAAACCTACTATTTCTTTTCATAGCTCTCTGGCAGGATTCCGCAGTGCTTTACATCAGCAGAATGTCAAGGAGCTGTATTTCCCATGCTGAGCTGCATTTCCTATAAGGCCATGTCTTTTGTGTCGTGGTGAAATTCAGATCTGGCCCAAGAACTTTTCAAGGATAACTGCTCATTCAACCTTTAGCAAAGGGTTAGAGAAACTTGGCTCTATTTTCTGTTAGCAAGACTTTCATAGTTGCCCTGGTGGTGATGAGCAGCAAGCTGCACTGGCATGTTACCTATAAGTAAATAATGATATTTCAGTCTTAATGTATCATGTCCAGGCATATAAGGAGGCAAGAGACAAAGAGCAAAGAAAAATTTGGAGGGAAGCAGAAGTGATCAGATCTCAAGGCCTCGCAGGAGCACAGAGAAGCTGGTCAAGAATTTGGGTAAACTGCTAAATGAGATTTGAACAAGGACCAGGAACAGAAAAGGACAATCAGACCGGCAGGGGAGGCAGGCTTGAAATAGGGATGGAGCAGAGGAGTTTGCAGTGACTGTGACATTTTAGTTCCCACTGCTGTAAACTGAAACTGCACTCTATTTTTCAGTTATGGGGAAACAGAGAGAAAATGGCTTTCTTTTGCCAGTTTTCTCCCCCCACGTTTCTTTGTTATTTATGATTGATCATGATTCTTTTGAGGCGTAGCTCTAAAAACACACCAAGAACAAGCCACCCACTGAGCTAACATATGAAAGATTAGGGGAAATTCCATACTTAGGTGAAATGGAAACATTTTTTTACAATTGTTGACTTCTTGAGAGGGCTTAGGGGCTTAAGACAATAGATGAAAATCCAAAGAAATACAGCTGTGGGAGGGGAACAGTACAGATCTGTTATATACAAATGTGTCACACCTCTGCTCTGTTTCACTGGCTATTATTTCCAAATGTGTGTGCATGTAGCAACAATAAGAACTATATGTTATAGTAAAAACAGTTCTAGAAGTGTCTATTCTTTCATGTTTCCATAACTTGACCTGAGCATTGCACTTCTTCCTGTTTACATGGTCAGAGACCGTGGTTCATGTGTAGGAAATAGGTTCCCTCTTTGATGACACAAACCAGATTGTTCTGGCAGACTAGAAAATATAAATATTTCTTATTTTAGATGCAAAGAACAAAGAAAAGATATTTCAAAAGTAAATCACACAAAATCCTGGTTGGTTTGGATTTACTACAGGTCTGTACAGGGATTTACATAACTTTTAAGAAAAAATTACTTTTTAAAGCCATGATTTACAACTCCAAGAACTGCATACACCTTGATTATTTAAATACAGCTCAGTCAGTGAATCAATTTGATCATAGGACAGAATTTTAAAACTGGACTTCTTCATTCAAATTTAAAGAAAGGCTTTTATAGTCAACAACACTGGGTACTATTACAGACATATGAATAATATTTACTTAAAAATATAATCTATTTTTCTTGCAGGTTCAAGATTGATCAACTAAGGATAGAATACACTAAGAATAGGAATGTGGAACTCAGATCTGGGTCTAAACTAAGATTAGATGTATTTAGATCTGTGTTTTGATGTAGTTCTTTACAGAAATAATGTTCAGTTGAGAAGCTGCAATTTGAATGCACCAGATTTTGATGACATTTATAGTCAGACAAGTTTCTGCATGACATAAATATTTCAGGACTACAGGACTTGAGTAAACTCAGATATATGTCTGTATGCAACATGAAAATACTTCCAAAATATTTGAAAATTGCATCAGTTCATTAGCTTAAAAAAAAATATCTTGTAGTCTTAAGTTCTGCCCAGAGAATTTATCCTTGGTTTACTCAGGAAAAGTTAAGGATCCACTTAGGGAACACGACACCAAATTTCAAAATATTAGTGAATCAGAATTACAAAATATAGCTTATTTTTTATATGTTCTTAAGGTTTTTATTTCTGTAATACCTTCAAAAACTCAGTTACTCTTTTACTTGCTGTTTAACAAATAATGCACTAGATATTAAAATGTCTGTTGCACAATGCATTTAAATGACTGTATCCTATTTTTACCCTGAATTGAAATGACAGTCTTGCTAAAAAAACACAGCACTTAAAATAGTCACCTCAGCATTTTGCAGAGTGCTACCGTCTGAAAAATATTGATATTCTGTTTCTCTTCAGTTAGAATTAAAAAAAAAAACCTCCAAAATTCAGTACATTCTCACTCATGCCAAAAATGCCTTATGAAAGGCACTCTGCAGAAGGAAGATAGAATTTGTAATTTTTACAGGAAATTCAAGTAATCTTTTCAACTCTACATCCAGAAGACAGCGTAATGATGGGAGAAGAAACACAACCCAGATTCTGAACGACAAGAGAAAAAAAAGACTTGCTTTCCACTTATACTCTGCTCCCTGTTGCCTCCCACCCCGTAGTCCAAGTGCTTTGCCAGCTCTTCATCAGACTTCCTTAAGGCCTGTTGGCAACTCATCTGTTATTATCATGACCGTATAAATAAGTTTTGTTGTCCTTTCCAAACACTCTCCTAAGATCAGGGTTCCATATCCTGTTTGTACTCCAAAATGTGACAGAGATGCTTTTTCTACTTCTAACCTCAGCAAGTTCCATATCCCTGTCATAAATTAATAACCTTAAATCATCAGAGTCTGATTTTTTCATTAAAAGTACAATGAATGCAAAAATGCCTTTACTACTGGCCTGAAGGCTCCCTCTATCTTTCACCTTATTTAAAAAAGGATATTAGGGCTGCAGTTTCTAGGTAGATTTGGCAAAAAAAGTAAGCTTCTCTTCTGACTATACATAAGTGAAATTGCGTGCTTTCACATCTAACAATGGGTTTAAATACTGGAAGAGTGCATGCAATAACAGATGTGCTCATGAGACAAACAGTAATAAAACAAGCACATTCGTGGATCAGACAATGAATGTATAATGCACTGTGTTGAAATTCAATTAAAATGGTGGCTTTACCAATTTCTTATTGATTTTAGTTTTCAAAGAAAATCACTGTGCAAATGCTATTTCTATATTAAAAATTAGTCTGATGACAACATGATGTAATTTATTGCCTTTAAAAGAATGCATAAAAACTCTCCAGGATTCATCTGGAAAAAATGAGGTTGAGAGTAACAGCTTCAATACCATATAATTTTTCCTTTTCATATTGTTGGAAACCACTATGCACCATGTCTTGTTTTGTATATTTTGCAACTCTCTCTCAAAGAAGACATTTTTTGCCTGATGACTGAAGAGATTCCTGTGAGAATGTATTTCTTGACTGTCTCTCTTAGGTGCTATATATTGTAACTAACTTCTAAGATCCTCCAATGAAAGATGGTCTAATAAGACATTACAGAGAACTACTGTTAATAGATAATGAGAATAAAGTTGAGACAAAAACTCATCAAACACCTTTGCTTAATGGAATGCATGTATGGGCAGTGGTACATGATAAATGTCTAAATAACATTTAACTGTTTATTCTTATGCACTGATATTTACCAGGGAGTAGCTAACATTACAAAATTCACACCACAGCAGACCCCATGGTATTCTGCTCTTACAACCCAGCACAAAACACATTTAAAACATGGGCAATATAGAAGATACTGAGAAAAACCTGCATGTGCACAGGACAGATCTTTGTTCCCTTGCTGTACTTGACTCACAGGATAGTTATGCACATGTTCAAAGCTTATGCCTTTTCGAATGCTTATCAGAATTATGGAGTGCATGATTGTTCCGAGCAAGACATTTGCCAAATTGAGAACCAGTCTTAGGGGAAATAGTGTGTAAGAAGAGTACTGCTGGTCGAAGGCATTTTAAAATATTCATGAGGCTATTGAAGAAGGCCAAGCAAAAATTTCATGAGGATGAAGTGAAGTGTTCATTGGAAAAAGAACCTGAACTCTTAAGTACAGCATCTGTACTGGTAAGCCAGCAGCTAGAGTGAATAACATACCAGCTGCTCCCATTAAAGACCACATTTTATGTATCTTGTTTCAAAAGAGTCTGTATGTTTTTTATATTCTCTAAAGGATTTTTTTGTCTGTATGTGGGTGTGCCTGACTGAAATGAACAAGCAATTCTGTGGTTTATCATTCTGTGTACAAGACAAGTATAAGGCTGGAATAAGAGATTAATGCAGGACATAGAAAAGTCTCCAACAGAGACTTGCTCAGGTCGCTCTCAAATCTCCACCTGCATAATACCCACTTGAGGAAAAGGAAAATAAAAAGAAAAATAACCAAGCTAGAATTTGCTGACAAGTGCAGATTCAGACTGTGCATGCCTCTGTTTTCAACTGTAGTGATAGTGAGGAGTGTCTTTTTTTTTAGAGTGGGAAGAGGGCTTTGAAGTACAGAAGTAACAGATGGAAGAACTGGATTAAGATAGCACTGATGGGGTATTGAGAGACAGCAAAGAGCAACAGATCTCCCTGGTCTGGATGGCATGAACTCAGTGACAGAAAAATCTGGGAGGAGAACAGTGGGTTGCAACTACCTTGGAGCTTGAGAGGCCTTTGGAAAAGCGGCAGCAGGAGTCACAGGCATGCAGTCACATACGTCAGAAGGGACTAGATGCTTTTAAAGAACCTCACCTACATCTGGTCAGCTGCTACAACAATAGACCCTGTTACAGCCCTTAGAAAAGATAAACTGCAACTAACTGCACAGTGGCTAAAATGATGCAGAGCTGCACATGAAAATCAGAAGGAGCACAGTGAGAAGCACTGATCAGTCAGTAGGGGTATTTCATCCCCTGTGGTTTTCATGTCTGTTGTGAGCATTGGAGAATGTCTTTGCAAACAGACATAAAGCACAGGCAGCTCTCTCCAGCTTTTCAGGCTGTCTAGATTCCTTATCCTGAAAGATGGTGGCCGTTAAAAAGCTTTTAAATTCTGATTTTAGAGGTGCTCAGCCCTTGAAACTCCAGTCTCAAAGGGAATTGCAAAAAAATCTTCCTGCAATTGCATTTTTGTGAGAAAAATTCTATTATCTTTCAATTGCAAAGCAGAAATTGTTTTTTTTTATTGCAGACTGACAGATTTTCTTTAATTTTTTGACATTAAGAACTTATCTCAATAATGTTTTTGTTTTACCTTCAAGTTGGAAAAAGTCATGAAACAACACACAAAACACCCACTTCCAAGAAACATGGAAGAGGAGAGAAGGAAGTACTTTGTTTAATTTTCCTTCTGTTTGTTTTCTTTTCATCTTTATGAAATCAAAATTTCAAGTATACAATAAGAAATCCTAGTTCAGCATTTTCCTTGCAGGCAAGATAATTCAGCTGACATGGACACTATCAAAAGGTTAAATCTTTGTCATCAAAGCTGTGAATTCTATGTAAGCAAGCTCCAGTTCCCATTGGAGTTAATGTTGCTTGGTGCAAATAGAAGGTCTGCCTCTTAGGAGCAATCTGAAGAGGAAATATTTCTAATTTAGACAAAACCTGAAGATTGGAACAATAGTTGTAAAAGGATTAATCGAGAACCCTAAATAGATATTTTAATTTAGACATTCAATCAAGTCTAATTCAATTTTCATGTGCACTAGAAGCTTTTGCATTTTGGAGCATATAACCTCTAGAGAGTCTGATCAGAAGATCTGGATGCAGGATGGTGATTGTCGCCCATGCTGACCAAGACTATTCCAGGTTTTCAGCTGAATAGTATTGTGCAGAAGGAAAGCACTATTTGTAGCAATCATGAGAATTAAAAATTAAATATATTCATAATTTCTCAACTTCTGAAAGGAAAAATCAGAAGTATGGGTAACTGAGATACTTTCACTCTTTTGCCACTAAATAAAGTTTAAATTTAAAGGATATATCCCTGAATAAACTATCAGTTAAATGTCAGAACATATTCCTGCTTCAAAGTAGAGTTTCAAATATGTGCAGAGTCTCCTCCTTAGCCTCTCTACATGCCTTCTCTTTACTAAGTAAATACAAGGGACACAGCTTTAAAATCACTGTGTGAACCAGAGTTACCAGTGCATCCCAGGAGTTCTTCAAATGGATAGTTTGTCAAAATCTTCACAAAGGTAGAGATTAAAACCACTGAACTTAAGGTATTAGAGACTGCACACGTATTTGCCAGGTCACTGTGCTTGTAACAGAGTTCACTTGAACGTGTCAAACATCCTCTGTGCCCACCAAGGGTATTGCTTTGCTTTTTGCATTGAAACATTCCTTTGGCACTCCAACTATTATGGTGACAGTGTCACCCTTTACACAGCTATTTTACCCTGTCAAGGCTAAGTGCAAACAGAAGGGGGCAAAGGAAGGGGATTTGAAACTATAACAATAATACTGAATAAAACAGGGTTTCTCTTGCAAGATCATGTTTCTTCTCTAATTACTATTGACACATATTAGAGAAATGACTATTAAGGGGCAGTTCTGAAAGAAAAATAGAATAGATACTGGCTTCATTTTTCCTCTGAAGATACTTTTATCATACTTTTAGCCATTTTTAGACTGTTGAAAGAAAAATGTCAATAGATATGACCTACTAGATTTGGTGGGCACTGGTCCATATAACAGAATGGTCAGGCTGATCTGCCAGGACATTAATGAGTCCATACCCCTCATAGTGCTGGAATGACAGTCTTTTTGGAAATCACTGGTAGAGATTTGAAGTCAAATGCAATGGTGTTGGTATAGCACAGATGATGGCGCATTGGGAAACGGAAAAACTTTATCAGAGTACAGAAAACGGTTAAAAAAAATCCTTTTTTACAGAATGCCCTGAGCTGTGGTCTGATAGGAAATGTACCTCTGCAGGGTTTTCATATTCCCTTGCTCCAAGGAAGGACTGTTGAGCTCTAGGAAAGGCAGACAGAAAAATACAACTGAAATCCAGGTTGACATCAATCCATTCAGGATTCATGGTTGAACTGCAGGTTGATGGAAATTTTCTGTGTCTTTTAAGCATTAGAAGTATCATGATTCTTTTGGAAAGAATCAAGACCAAAGATTCAGTCAGCTAATGAGAACATAAACTGAAGAGATCAAAGTGTCAGTACAAGCAATTGGTCTGAAATATTGAGTCCTAATCACTGGAACTGAGGGATAAGAAGAGAACCATTTCACATCTGACAAAGCAAAATGTAATTATTATTAAAGTGGTGATAGGGCAGGTAAATGACTTGCCCCCAAATTTAAAAAGTCAAACCTAGTTAATTTTATCTCAGCTAATAAAAACAGCAGTGATAAGACTGTTACAGATTGGTGAAAAATTAATGAAGTCTTTAATGAACTTTATGGCAAATTACATAAATCAGAGCTAACTTAATAAAAGCCCAGAAGATTTTTAGCAGCGATTAGATTTTTCAATTGCTGAACGATAAAGAAAATAACTTCACTAAAATCCTCTCTTCTCTACAGGAAGATTCTGAAAGACATTAAAGTAGAGGAAACAGTGCCAATTAATGATAGCTTCAACAATGAGATCAACAAATAAACTTGGAGTTTTATTTTTAAGTGATCATTTGCAGAGCTGGCCAGAGAGTATTGTGAAAACTCCTCATGTCAAACAACAAAGTCAATGTTTCTTTTTTGATGAACATGAGGAAAGAGCAGTGCATGCTGTGTAGACACACACACACACACATAGAACAACATCTTTCACACAGTGAAGGTTTTTGCTGGACTTGGGGTAAGTGATAAGCAGACTTGGTTTGCAATTATTTCAAAAATTGTTAAAAAAACTCCAAAGAGGAACAAAAGACACACTCAGTTTTAAACAGAGAGAAGACAGATTCCAAGCACTTTAATAAGATTAGAGTTCCTCATAGCAGAGAAATTTGCATTCAATGCTCAAGTGTTTCGATGTAGACATATTTGTAAGTAGGCAAAAATTTCAACAGGAATATTTAGGAATAGGCATAGATAGCAGTTGGGCCTGATTTATACTAAATGTTAGTGCGTTTAGAAATTTAAATTTCCTTCTTGCCTCTGAGAGGTACTTGCAATTAAACCATCAATAATTATATGTTGAAAATTTATTTCACATTTAGAGGAGAATCTAGGCCCCCTACAAGTTTTTCTAATTTATGTTAGTTATCATGGACCAGGAAGGGAGAGGGGGAAAAGATGTAAAAAGATTGTGCCCTGAACTCTAAACCATGCCAAGAAGCCTTGAGCCAAATTAGTCACATGAGTATCACAGGGAAATCATTAAAAACGCTGGTTTATTTCTGCATTTATCAAACTGGTGAAAAGAAATTGTCCTCCCTCCTTCTCAGAGTTGTGTAGTTGTGGGGTTTTGTTAGCTTGTTTTCAATTTATCCTTTGAATCATAAAGCAAAATTATGGGAAATTTCCTATTTTAACCCCGAATTATAGCATGAGGCCTTCAACCGAATTAATCCTCAGTACTTTAACATGACTTTATAAAAAAAGACTTGTCTAGACACTGATGACCATGAAGGTTGTTTAATAAAAATAGATAGATGAATGTTTAGATGTTGAATTTTATCTTAAACATTGGCAAATCATCCAGTACCCACACTGAAAAACAAGATAACCTCTGAACACTAGTCATTTTGTGACACGAGATCATACAGGAGTTACCATTCTGTTCAGTAAGTATAGCACATTCTGATGCAGCCAGAGCAATAAAATGCAGCACAGTAATAAAGAAAAAAACGTTTTAATAACACCTCCTTAGCAGGACACAACTGGTCACTCAGCAAACATTTGTCTTTACAGAAGGTGGCTTTTGAAATTACCTTTGAGCACCACTACAGGAAAGGAGACCAGAGCAAGGGCTCTGCTGTTTGTACTTCACATTGTGAACAGGACAGCAAAAAGTGGAAAGAAAGGCTTATGGCAGGCTTGGAGTATACTTGACTGAGTATGAGTCAGTAACATCTTTCTCCTAAGACAAACGATACAGAAGTGCTTTCTACCCCAGCCACAGGAAGGAAGGAGGACAAGTTTTCAAAGGAGCATCATCATCCCTTGCACACAAGGCCATTGCCCAGGAAAGTTGTGTTGTTTCCAGCCTTGGAGATTTCCCAAAGCCCCAGGTAACCTGGTTTTATCTGAGAGCTGACTGTGCTTTGGATAGAAGGTCTGGTTAGAGACTTCCTGAGGCCCATCCCAGTCTGAATTATCAGATGACTCTGAGTGTGGCTGGACCATCATTGTGCCCAGGCACAAATATGGAATTTTCCTTTAAGACAATCCTTGTAGCTCTCATTTAAAAAGAAGTTGGAAAAATGTGCTCAAAGTATTTGTATAGAAATGTGTAACAATTTGTGATGAAAGTGTGCTCCATGCAGAATTGTGCCGTAACCATGGCAACTTCCATTGAGGGAGGCATCCATTGTAAATCTATAAGGATCTCATTTAGAAGAGATTTAGTTGTACTACTCACCAATTTATGAATATTCCAATCATGTAAAAAACACCCCAGTTTCTTACAGAATTGTTTTAAAATACTGCAGCTGTGTGATTAAGAATGCTATCAGAAGCAGTTACATTGAACAGTTTCTAAATTTTATTTTATGATTTTTCTGCAACTGAGGTATTTTGGAGGTTAATTTGGAATCCTTTGTTATAAAATTATTGCAGGTTTACTTAGTCTGACTTCTAGTATTCCACTCTTCTTTGCTCAATAGTATTTTTAATATCTAGACTACTGGGAAATTTGTCTTTCTTAAAATACCCAGCTTCACAAATAAAGATGGATTCATGCCCCTTAGTATTTTAGATGTGTACTCTCTTTAAAATCATCAGCTCTCTGTTGACTCTCACCTAAGATAAAATGCTGAACCAATGTTTCCCCATTGTTCCTGTCCATCTTGTAACCTTTCTCAGTGGAACATTTGCCTTTATTTCTCAGTCACATTTTGTAAATTCTCAGTTGGTGGTCTTGTCCTTAAGGTATCAAACTCAGAGTTGAAATTTGGGATAGTTCTTTTGTGTTTTGCTCACAGGCTGATTTACCTACTTAGAACCACAATTCAGGATACACAGAAATATGTCCTTAGAGGGGAGATTAAAGATTTGTAGAGGTCATTAAGGTTACAGTTTTTATTTATATATATATATTTTTTTTTACTGTGGGTTTACTAATGCAGTTGAATGCAGAAAGAGAATGGATCATGAATTACCTAAGCTCTGCTTTTCTTAATACTAGAGCTGAGCAAATCCCATTCAAGGTATATTCCTTTGCATGGGAAAGCATCAGCCAGACATTAATAAAGTCAATATGTGCCAAATAGCATTTTAGAAATTCAGAGCAGCCTCCTCAAAAGAGCAGAGCTCTGGGGACAAAATAACACTGGTGATGTTGGATAACAGAGCGTAATCATGAAGCAAGTAAAATGGATACAAATATTGGTAATGAATTTAATTTTTTGGGGTGTGTCTTTTTTGTTTGATACTGCTCTGATCCTATTTACTTGGGAATTAAAAACAACATCTACAGATGCCCAAGGGCCTTGGAACAAACTCTACCTGATGACTAACTGTGCAAAGATACGAGAGGCTTTGGGGAGCCTCAAATTTCCTGCATCCAAGCTTGGACAGGCCACCTGTTTTTTGGACTGACAGCATAATTTCTGCAGATTTTAGAGACCAGAAATAACTATTCCTGTGAGAAAGAGATATACCTCCTGAAATGGCTTGGGAAAAAGTCAGCAAGGCCATAAATAAAACCCATCTGAAATGCTTAAAACAGCCTTGGCCTTTAGCATAGATGTGTTTCAATAAATAAAATTTAATGTGGTGTTGAGAAAAAAAAAGAAAAAGTAAAAGACTTCCACTACTTTTCTGCTAAACTTGTCTAATGGAAGAATATTTAAGTCTTAAGAGATGCTTAATTTTTCAGGATCTTTTATGAACAATACCAAGCACACTAATATTCTCATAGTTGTTTCTGCAGTTTCCTTCTCAATGAGAGAAAAAAGAAATGCTGTTTGTACAGATAGAACACTTAAACCAAACTCCCTTTTTCATTATTCTAACGCTGATACACCCAGGTATTTATTCATGTCTTGACCCTTTTCTTATCTCTTTGCAAATCAGATCAATCTCAGAGAAGTTTCACTTTATCAGCAACATTGCATCCTACTATACAGATAACACAGCTTGCAAGTTAACATTGCCTGTAGGTTACAGTTCTGTAATTGGATACCTTCATGGAAAAGGAAGAAACATCATAAATTTTGGAGACACTATTTTCTTCAGCTTACCAGAGAGTTAAAAGCAATTATTTGCATCTCATAAAAATGGCAGTCTTTTACAGAGCATACACTTGTCCTATTTTTTCTCATTTCTCTTCCATTTAGTACAGAAGTTCAGGATTGTGCTTTAGAATTTAAGATTTGACCTATACCTCATTTTTAAACTAAAACCAGTCCTCCCCCACTGTGATTCCACTTTTCTAAACAAGTCACTCTCTTATTTTTGGAAGGCAGCAGTGTGTAACATGAGCATTTCTCTCATCCCCCAAGTACACATATGAAAGGGAAGATGGAAATTTTAGAAGTGTAAGAGACACAGCCCAAAGAACGCTCAGCCCAGAGAACGAGAGCATCCAGATACACCTGTGGCTCTGGCTTCACTCAGGGTCCCATCTAAGTCTGCAGCAGTGAACTTTCAAAACTGTTTGGAAACCACAGTTTGCCACCTTACAGGATTAATAGCTATGCACTTGGAGTCCTTCCCACAGCACTTCTCCCTCTCTTGGAGAACCACCACTGAAACACAGGTTGAAGTTGGTCTCTCTCACAGATGCTGCCAGAATGGGTATATAAAGCATGGTTGGATGGGTGTATCCAGTTTAAGGTATATATTGGATCTACATGTGTTTTCAGCCAATGTCTTTGGAACTTTAAGCCTAGTAATTAGTTCATATTTTTGAGTGTCCCTATAGTAAAGGAAGATCTTTTTTATCATATGTCAGTCTTACCTCCTTTATTGGATACAGGACACTCAACTTATGGGATGGATGGATTGAACAAACTTTCATTTAAATATAGTTGTTGTGACATGCAGTAGTTATGAACTGACATTTCTTATATTCCATAAACTTAAAACTGAAGTTTCTAAGAGCAGCCATTCTTACATGGAGGCAGGAACCATTTTGTTCTGACTGTGGTTCACAGCATTCACACACGCAGCACTTCCTCATGGAAACCTCAACTTCTGTTTCTTTCACAGTGTTAATAAAAACCAGATCAAAAATATTCAGTTGCCCTTTGTTATGGAAAACACAGCAGTGCTGTTGCAGCTGGTTAACTAAGCAGTAAAGCCCAGGGACAGGAATTATTCCCTGTGCTCTCCTTCTGTTACCTGCCAACCCAAGGGAGTACGAAACTATCTTGGAAAAAAATTAGTCCTGAAGAGTTCTAAACTGTATTTTTAAAAACCTTCCTCTGGTTCAGGTCCATCTTTCCAGTTTGATTTTCACTTGCAGTTTCTCTGCATGAATATACTCAGGTTTGCTGTGCTGCAGAGCACCAAATCACCACTGAGCTGCTGTATCTCATATGGCCGGAGAGTGGAAGGAACTGATCTGATTGCACATAAATTTCATGTGGTTGCTCATTTGTGGAATGCAAGTAACTGTACCAGACAGTTGCACAAAATATTTGTTTGGATAACTTATCTTTGCTATTGTCACAGCCAGATTAGGAAGAAAACAGAGCATACTCAAGTTTTCAAAGCCAGCACCCACAGTAAGTAACACGATTACATCAGAATCTCAGATTTGTTAACAGAAAAATGAGACAATATTTCTAGCTCTTAATTGTGGACCAAAAAAAAAAAAAACCTGAAAGCCTGAAGGCATCTGTCATGGTGCTGAAATATGCTTAAAACCCCAGGCTGCCTTAATTTAGGCTCAGGAGTCATGCCCATCTTTACTACCTAATTAATTGTAAAGATGAGCTTGCAGGAAGTGCAATTATCTATATTTTCTGCTGAGTTTCAAGGTATTTGGCAAAGAGATAGGCAAAATTTTGTATTTGCTGAGCAGGAAATTTGTCACTTGTTATCATTTCAGGAAGCTAAAAGTATCTGGAAATTTGACAAATAATTTCATTCAAAGTAGGGAATTTTACAAGAAATGCTTCCATTTTGAATAGAGATTTATTCAAAATAGCATTTTTCATTTTAAAGTAGATCTTTAAAAAGGGACAAAAGATTTAGAACAATTTTTTTTTCAAATATAACACTTAATTTGTTCTGTCAAAAATCGTGGAATATTTTGCCTCTTTGCAATTAAAAATCCTTTTGTCTATCAACACTTTTCCCCCAGGTCACAAAAGTTGTATCTTATTACCCCACCAGTGCCCTGGAGTCCATCATGGTTCATTCCTGATAAAACAGTCACTTCCATCTCAAATGCCAGATCTAGTGTGGAAGTCCCAAAAACTCAAAGATGTTCAAGTACAATCTTCTTCAGAACAGACAGGTGTTTTTCAATTTCTAACTAAAAACTTTTTAAACTAGTAAACCCCTGCCATTTGAAACAGCACTGCTGTTTGTTTTGAGCTCACATGGCTGGGATGCTGCAGCAGTTGGCAGGTGATGGAGTGGTCCCTCATTAGGGGGCTCCTGGTCACACCAGAGCAGCCACACACAGCAGTGCTGATCAGGGCACAGGCTTTTAGAAACCAGCTGCTGCCTCCCAAGTGTCAGACCTCTCTGAGCTAGTGCTAACATTAATCAGAAAAGCAACAAATTGCAGCTGCTGAAAGCAGCTTCCGTGTTGAGAGATGGATTTACTTCTCTGCAAGGAATGAATATAATGCAGTAACCATTGTACAAAATAATGAATGACTAAAAAAGAAAACAAACCACACATGATTAGTCATTTGGGCCCAAGATTTCAGGAAGTTTTAGAAAGGGTTTATTTTTAAGCATGAAACATGCACTGGCAAAAAATGTCAGTGAGTGTTTACATGCTCACTGTGATGGCAGTGTTGATTTTGGTTGGATTGGAAGCAATTTGAACCTGAAAAACAGTAGTAGTACCCTGTCACTCAAGAGCTAACCAGGCAAGGAATCTAAGGAGATCATCCACATGAGGGAACAACTCCTGAGTAGGTAACCCTTGTTAACTCTTATTCTAGAGCTTAAAATGCTTTGTTCTCAACTTGGACTCAAAAGCACTAGTATTCTATTGTAAGAATCTCCCCCCAAATTAATTTGAAATAGCTATTCCACCTTAAATTTAAAAGGTTTTTACACAAATTAATGACAGTATAGAAAAATACTAACTGAACAGTTGAAATCCTAGCTCTTTCTATGAACTTGACTGACAAGATGACAGGGAATCATCCATCATCCACTACTACTGAAAATTGGGAAAAAGCACTTAAAGCTTTTCTCCGAGACCGTATGTCCAGATTACAGAACCTGTGCTAGGAACTGGGTGGGACAATGCCAAGGGAATGTTCACTGTATAAACTTGGTGTTTCTCTTGCATGGAAAGTTGCAACAAAACACAGAAGTGTATAGACCTCAAGAAGGATTCAATAAACCAAAGTGAAATTGGAAAATAAAAAGTGAAAGGCTACTCTCTTGATCCTGAAACCATTTATGCCATTATATAAAAGTATTTTTCTAATATTAAATCCAAGGCACTGCTATGAAGATCCTGAAAATGTTTTATTTTACTTAATGCAAAAAACCGAGTAAATAAAAATAAACCCCCAGAAATGTTATGTACTTAATTATAAGTGATTGCAATAATAATTACACTTTCAACAAGCAAAACCATCTCTGAATTTTTAACTTTCTCTTAACCCCCACACAATGGAAGAAAAGAAAAAACAGACAGAACAACTAGTATTTTGAAGGAAAAAAATCCCACAGCTCTTTTTTAAGACTTGAAATAATGCTACCTAGAAGCCATCCCTTTTCCTCGCTGCTCTTTCTGTCTCTGCCTCGAAAACAAAATTCAACTGCAACTCGTGTTAACATTTTTTTATGGCATCACATCTTTGATTTGCTTTTCTATGACTGCTAAAGTGCCTTATTGTCTAAGTCTATCCAGTCTGCAGTGCCTGAGAGTCTAAAATCTTCCAATACATCCATGCTCCCTGTCCCTCATAAGTATTTACTTGCAAATCACAATGTTAGCAGGTCTAGTGATCTCTGCAGCTGCTGAGAAAAACTTCCTACTTTTGACTTACAGCTGCCCTGGAACACACTCTGTGTTCATTATTCCCAAAGGAAGCTGCAGCAGAGAGTCTGCAGGCAATACAAATTTGATTGTTCAGATCTTATCAATGCTTCAGTATGATAATTGGGGCCACATAGGAAAAACCAGAGGGTTGGTGTTGTCTTGAACAGCATGCCTTAAAAGTCCTCAGCTTTGGTGTACTTTTGCACCCCTACTTACTGCTGACCTTTATGTTGTTGTTATTGGTGTGCAATGGGCATTCATATTTTCCACGCTTGGAAATATTTCTACTGTTTAGCTGGTGGTGACTAGAGAGACTGAGTTCGAGGTAAAAGAATACAAAATATCCATAATCAATATTATACTATGAAGACACTTTCCCCCCCCCCCTTCCTCATTGTCCTTAAACTCTCAAAGTGAAAGAAGACTAGACCTTTGCTCAAGAGTTTTGACCAGGCTGTTGGAATATCTCACAAAGCTCTTTGATTTGCTCTGTGGCCATCACGGCTGAGTGACAGAGCCCTGTAAAAAATTCTCCATGTGCCTTACAACAGTAAACAGTGACACAGGAATTAAAGAAATAGGCAACAAAATATTTCTCAGTTGTGGGAATTGAGACAAAATGTAAACATTTTGTTCTTAATTCTGATATCTGAAATCAATACTGTTTGCCCTAGTCTCTCCATAAAGCAGCTTCCCATAATTGGCCATGTTTTCTGGTTGCTATGGAATGTATAAGAAGTTTACAGGGACAAGGACATAAATTATTTTTAGATGAGTGTTGCAATGTTTATTCATTCATTCAGTTTTAAGAATGTCTGCCAATGCTGAAGGAAACAACTCTAATGAAGCACTTACAAAATGTCACAGAAAATCTAAATTAATCTCTGAGGTTTTTGAAATATTCATTAAAATATATCAGAATGCAGAATGTTTTTCAATCACAAAGACAACTCTATTACTGCAAATTTCATTACGAATTTTCAATGGAGATAGTCATATATAATTTAATATAAAGAAATAAACCTAATTGTATTTTGGTCCAATCTATACCATTTAAAAGAAGTATAATAGACCTATTTTCTAAAAGATTAAAAATCAAACAGAAAGAGTGATGACCCATTTTGAACAATTTCTATATAATTATATTTAATTCTTTTAGGAACACACAGGACTGTTTCAAAGTTGAGAAAAACACTACTCACTAGGTTCAAGACTCTCCTGAATATTTACACTCACATTTCCACTAAAATTAACAGAAGAGTTCAGAGTACACTGAACAATGATTTTCCTTGATATAACACTACCATGAAAAAAGCAAAAGATGACTGCTTCTTCTATTCCAGCATTGAGGAATTTATTGAAATGCCTGATTATTCCATTTTCTATTTACGCCAGTTATCAAACTAGTCACTCTTTTCATGAAAAATGCAAATGACATATTTGTCCTGGTAATTAAAAGCAGAAGTAAGCAAAGGTAAAATAACTTAGTTGGTATATGTGAAAAGTGGTGAATAAAATTGGTAAACCCATTCTCTTTAAAAATTATAATCTGTAAAAACAATTTAATCTTTCCTCTAAGAAATTTGAGTAAAAGTGGCCCATGCACAAAGGTACCACTGATTTTCAAGCCCTAAATATGTAAGAACCTAAGAAGCATGAGATAACATGCAGCAGCCACTTATAAAGGTGGCAAGACTGTGTTGATTAGTTGTATTTTTTAATACAGTGAAGAATTAGAAAACCTAGGAAAAAAATGTCTGAGATTCTCCTGGTGTCTTATGCAAGGCAGTTTAATTCTGGTAGAAAAATGAGTTAATATTTTTAGTTTTCAGTCCTTCATTAATGATTCTTTTTCTTTTCCTCTCTCCCCTGTGAGAGTAGGGTACTACTCACATGTTAACATGCACAGCATGATGATTTCATTAAATGATTTGCTAAGACTTCATGCATAATCACCTCATTGAAAAATAATGAATAGTCATTTATATCTTGTTAATTAGAAATGTGCAATAATAAGGGCTGATACTGGTTGTCCTAGTTAGGACAGCTGAGATCAGTTCATCATGGTGGGTGTAACCCAAAACTGTATTCTATAGCCTTCCATGTCATTTCCCAGAAACTAGACTATTGTTGTCAATAGACTATTCGCACCCTCTGCCCATAGAGCCTGACTCCTCAGGCTATAAACTAGGTGTTAAGAGGCCTGTGAGATAGAAGGATGTTTCTGTCCTCACACCCTTTGTGAACTCCCCGCCCTGAGGAGAGTACCAAGCATTCCTGCCTGAACTGGAGGATATATAATCTTGGAGTTTTGGAACATTTTTCAACCCACTCGTGGGATCCAGAGGACGGCTGCATCTCATCGCTCTCAACCAGACTTAGACCACCACTGGACTGCGATCACCAGTTCTGGCCAGACTGCAGCAGCTCTCCCACCAGCAGGTTCTTCCCCTCTCCCTTTACTTTGGACTCAAACAGGGCCCAAGGAACACCACTTTGTTCAGGCCCCAGGGTACTGGGTCATACATTTGGGTTTTTGTGGGTTGAGACCAATTGTTTGTTTGTATTATTGTACTTACTGTATTATTTTAATAAATTGTTATTCTGACTTATAATCTCTCCTTTGAGTTGGGTTCATTCCCCCTGCTGGTTAACTTTTAAACCAGGACACTGGTTTAACCCCTACCTGAGGAGGTGAATGCAACTTGGAAAAAGCAGCACTCTCAGAGAAGGCACTTTGGTAAGTGCACATTAACTAGCTAAGAATTCCTAACAGAGAATTTAGTCTCATGTCATATATCAGCTGTATATCATTAAGAGATACAAGTTCAGGTTTTATTTTATATATTGATGATATGCATTTGCCAGCAGATTGCTCAGCTGCTTTTAGGCTCCTTAACACATTTCCCTTAAAGTTCTTCTATGTTGGTAGATACAGAATTTCTATGGAAAACTGTAAGAGTTTACTTAGCTGGGAGAGAGGTGATAGTATTGTACTGGTAGAGAAAGAGCATATTGTTTTTCTTTTGTATTGTATTATTCTCTGCTAAGATTATGGCAATGAGACTTTAAGAGATAAGTATATAAAAGCCTTTGAAAACCTTGACAAATTATTTAAAATAAAGAGAAAAAAGAACAAAGGCAAATGGGGGCTTCCTGTAGCTGAGGTTTAGCATCTCTGACGATGCCTACCTTAAGACAGAATACATAAGCAGAGAAGGCATGAGACTACGTCTTCACTAAGAGGAAGGATATTTTTCTTGACAATAAAACAGGATAACTATCCTGCAAAATCCTAAAACAACTGGTAACTTAGCTTGATCTGGGTACTTAACCCAAAGACCAGCTTGCAACTCTTAGTTATGGAGTCAGAGACCATTTATTATTGCCACTTGCCTACATTGGGGCTTAAGGATGACTTTTTCTCAGTTTAATAAGAGCATAGCTAAGGATGTACTCAGTCTCAGAAAACAGTTGTACCAATACTATGCAAATAGAACCTAAGGAGACTCCCTGAAAATAAAAAAGCCAAGAATTCACCCTATTTACCTTCAGCTAACTGAGTATACTGACTTTTAAATCTTGCTGGGAAATTGGTCCTACCCGTGTTTTTTGAAAACACAAACTGTATAAAATATTTTCTGAGTTTTCCTTGTAAGTCTGGAGCTCCACTACTCTAGTGCCAGGCAGAAAAATGACTGGAATTGTCATGCATCATATCCATTTTGCTGAGGTCAACAGAGAGCTTACCAGAAATATACATTTGATTGGCATTAAAATAGTAACAGTTCTAAGGTGTTCCTTATAATATTGTCAAATTTCATGGTCACTTTGTTACAGCTGATTTGATTGGCACCTCAAGGGAGGCCAGTAAATATTAAGCAGCTTTCTGCCTTTTTTTTTTCCTGTCAGTAGAAGAGAGAATCAAAATGTTTTTGATGGATTCAGAGACTGTTTCATACGATATTTTATTAACTTCTGCAAACTGTATGAAAACAATTCAAAATATCTCTTAGATAAAGCAGCTTTAGCTGAAAGAGCTAAATTGACTCCCACAATTCAGGAATATCCCATATGGTGCCTCATATGTCACAAAACCTGCCTGGATCTTGAAAGTGAAGGTGATTTTTTTTTTCCTGTAGGACTTAAATCTACATTACAACAAACCAAACACAAGTATGTTCTCCCTTGGATCTCTATCATGCAAAAATGCTATTTTTATGTTGCTCTATGCTTACACCTGAGGTATATTTAGTACTTATCTTTCCCTGACTACTACCTGGGGTCTTGGGACTCTCTTGATATTTGCAGGCATGGACTACTGAAGAACTTGGCTTATGAATAATTAAATTCAGACAAAGCTACTTCCTATTGCAAATGGAGACAAACAGCAGCATCTTCAAACACCTGCTGATACAACCTCCAATGCTTGCCTCAGGTCTGAGACACAGATTTCAAATGAAAGATTTGGAATGGTCCTAATTTGGCACTGATTGACAGCAATAATTTTTTTTCTTGCATTTAGTATGTTCTCTGTGCTACCTCTGATGCCCTTTTGCAAAAGAAGATGGTAACATAACTCACAACTTGCTAAACCATGAATGAGGAATAGCAAAATGATTTTTGATGTGGGAAATGTGAAGCCATATGGAATTTTCTTTGGAGGTTTCTTATTAAGCAACTTTCAGCATTCATAATGAGAGAAAACCCAATCTCTAGGGAAACCAAGCAACTCTGGCACTAAAACAACTACCATGTCCCTGAAGGTGAGCATGGAGAGGCATGGCCAGAAATGGCTGGGTATTTTGCCATTACTGGCACTTCATACCTTATCAAGTCACCTGAGGCTCCAAAACACAAGGTTACACTATGGTATACTATGAAAAGTCACCACTGAAGAGAACACATTTATGCACTTGTCTGTTGCAGGTGAAGGCAGCTGATGTGGCAACCACTGCCTCATGCCCAGAATATTTACTTTTCATCTGAAACTCAAAAGTATATAAAACCCCCCATGTGCAAACCCAGTTATAACTGAAAACTAAAAAAAAATTAAATCATGAAAGCAACTATTACCAACAAACTTCATTTTATGTCTTCCAAAATTAGACTGATAACAATATCACACAAAGATAATAGTTCTTGAGCCATTAAGTGGATAAATGGAATACGTGAAGAAGAGGTTGCCAAAGCAACGCCAGTTAATGGGCACACAAAGAACATTAATAAAGAGCTTCATACTTTCTATATAAAACACATACATGGACTGAGAAATACTAATCTTTTAACTGCAAAATTGAAAGACTCACAATTAGCAGCTTCTGATTGCTAAGAAACAAAAATATAACAGCATTGCCCAAACGCAGAACTTACTGAAACATACAAAAAAATTTAATGTTAAAATTTTGAAATTACTACAGCACCAACTGGAGCAATTCATATAAAATGGCTACAGTGCCTTTATAATGATCCTGCTCTTAGGTTTCCACACACACTGTGATCCCTAGTGGTTTTTTCTCAGTCCATCCTGACACATCAGGCAGCAGTTGAATTACATGAATTCTCACAACTCTAGCAGCAAACTGTATTTTAGTCCAGCAGTTTGTTATGCTGGCAAGGGATGTGATAATTACTGAGATCACAAGGGCATCATCTAAAAACATTGTCATCTTCCAACTCAGTGGTACAAATACACTTGTCCTACATGAACAGCAGAGAGCTTACTGATGCCAAAATTCACTTATGGAAACATATTTGTGCCCGCAGTTATAATAGCTGCCTTTTTTTTTTAATATCTGTTAGTTAAATATGATATTTTTAGAAATCGTAGCAGATTGACCTAAGTAACTATTTTGTTATTCACAGATCTTTAACTGATCTGTATTTGGTATCATTTTTAATGCAAGCAACTCTACAACTATTTTCCCTGTGGGTAGCAGAACTGGTCATTAAGTCAGAGACTTTCCAAATACTCCTCTTCAAACTAGTGTTCATTCTGCAATATCCACATTCTCTCCAATACTCCCTTTGTTTGGTTTTTCTTCAGGCAGGTTACATGTTTTTTCTGTCTATCATTTGTCTGAGTGTTCTTTAACATTGCTTCCCTTTCCTTTGTGTTTAAACCACAAATAGGAAAGTACTGGACCTCTGTGGACTGTAAGTTTTGTCTACAATAATCAGGTTACTTGGTAAGAAAGTCTGCTTTTACTTAGTCTTCCTGCTTGCCACAGAGGAAGCAATAGCTCAGGCTAGTAGATAATTTCTTTCTGGAAGAACTATGAATACTTAATTTGAGAAAAATGGCTGTTCACACAGCTACCAGGAATCATTGTTTGGTTGATAAGGGAAGGGACAACTATCATCAGAGCTGTTATTTTGCTGATTATATGAATGAGGCCATCATTTAAAGAGCTTTCTGGCAGTAGGCTCTAATTCAAGAGTTCTGTCAATTTTGGTTGTCTCAGTAGGGTTGTAAGTGTGCTACTTCACACCTGTCCTTCACAGAGCTCAGATGAGGAAGAGTACAGGGGAACAGCTTGCCAGTAGATATCTACCATTTAAAACAAAGTGTAAGAGAGGTGTGCATTATTCTAGCATAACTGCCCTGAAGATTCCTTACCCAGAAGCACATTTTGCTGCTGATTCTTTATACTGTTCTGCAATAAAAAATTACAATGCAGTTACTGCTTTCCTATTTCTCTTTGACAACACTGCCAAATCTTTCTCAACACATAAAACATGAAACCCCAGAAGCTGCCTCATTCTGGAGAAAAGAAATTTTATGCAAATAATATTATATGGGCAGAAAGAATTAGGGCATAAATCTGAGGATTATGCTTACTTATAAAACAAGCAAGAGCTTGTGTGTGCTTATTCAAAGAAAAAATATTCAGTGACATAATCAGGACTATTTAGAAGAAAAAACCCAAGAGAGATGTTTCAAAATAAAAGATAAACCAGAAAGATATTTTGAAAAAAAAAATCAAATAGAAATACAATGCTTAACCACTTGGTGTCACTCTTAACTCGTGCTTGAGTCAGCTCAGCACTATCTATGCCTGCAGGAGACTGAGCTGTAATAAAGAAAAGTGACAAACTGGGGTGGATTTCACTAGCTGTATTTTGGAAAGAAAATTCACATGTTCAGAGATTCAAGTAGACTGACCTAACTATTCTCTAGAGGCTGCATGGTGGAGACATGTTTCACAACTTTCTGTCCCTGAAGTAGACAACAACCACAGTCCCTGTCATCTGCAAACTTTATCCATTAAACCCGACTGTTTGATTTGTTACCATCCCCTCTCTAGTTCTTAACAGGTATCACAAATGGAAGTGTCCCACAGCAGCTACCTTTGTGCACTGTTTTCAGTAGAAATGAGCTTATTTGAAAAATGTCAAAACCCTCTAGTCTTAATCACTCTGGTTAGTGAATAACTGTGCTTTAGGTGCAGGATTGGACTTCTTATATGAGCAACCTGCAAACCACCAATTTAAGACTTTCTAAAATAGTAGCCACAAAAGCCAGATTGGTGGTTGACATCTACACTCCCGTAGGACACCTAAAATAATACATAGGCTAAACCCAATCAAATAGATCATACTAATGCTGGCAAGTGCAAACAGCACTCTATTCCATGCCAACAAGCATCATGCAAAACAATCCCAGCCACCTCAGTCATCCTGTTCAGCCTTTGCACAGGACATTGCCTGACAATGCAGTGGGGAGATCATGAAGTCCCACCATGGATACTTTTCCCCCAGCTTTATGTTAGCAACAACATTTGGCTGTCACTAGCATCACTGGCATTGTTACTTGGAGTGAGATAGCTTTATTTCTCAGCAGAAATGTCACTGACAATGCACCCTTCTTTTGGCTTTTCCAATGGGATGAAGAGGGAATAATGGAAGGAGCAACACTCACCTGATCACAAACTGCTTGAAAAACGATGGCTGAGAAGGCACACTGCTACAACATTACAGCTTCTTAATTCTGCTAGTTTCCAGGGAATAGACTTTCATATTTATTGCCCACAGAGAATTTAGAAAGGCAGTATTTATAAAACAGCATACTTATATTTATAGTGTGGCTTATTAATGAAAATTTAGAAATAACATGCTCCTGGATTTTCATACTTGAGTGATAACAAGAAAAAACAAAGTAATGAGAAAGCACTAAAGGTCTCCTCTGCAGGTTTCCTTTTTACTGGCAATGCTCCTGGTGTTGGATATTTGGAAAGCATATCAGATTTTTTCTTAAAATTTAAGATCTTTCTACTTATTTTGCATGTTTTCTACTGCAAGAGGTATTAGGAGAAAAGAAGCTTACCTCTCCTTATTTCTTTCCTCATCCCACCATCTTGTTCAATGCTCAATTCCCTCTTTCTTCCACTGGGTAATTCTGAGCACCACGTGAAGTCATTCTTCCTGGTACTAGCAGCAGAAAGGCAAATATGGTGCTAGTGAATCATAACAACATTACTGGTAAGTCACTCAATGAGATGCAGTGCAGGAAAGAAACTGCTATCCCCATCCCCTGCTTAGCCGGCACTTTCTCCCTCATTAGTATCTCTACTCTCAATTCTTGCAATAGTTTGTAAGCTCTCCTCTCTTGCTATCAGTCTTTCTGGATAATATCTAAGTTAACCTACTTTACTTTCAGATTTTCTCCCGTGAGCTCAAAGTTTCATTCTAATTTAGGAAAGGGGGTTTGCAGGAAAAGATTGGTTTGTTCAGTTTTATAGAAGAATTCTTTGGATTAGCAAAGAAATGAACTGAAGCCCACTGAATGTCAGGCTACACTGCTCCATCCTTGCTATCTTCATTGGCTACTTTAGACTCCTGTTTGGATTTTCATATTTCAGGTTCAGTTCTGATTCTGACTATGAGTTGGAATAAAACCAGATGAGAGCTGCAGTCAACAGCTGTACTGGAATGTAATGTTACAGAAAGCTGATCTGCAGCATAGTGACATTAACTCCAGAATGCTGAGCACCTTGAAAGAAGGGAAGGGCACTAATGATGCACTGTTATCCATAGCTGTGCTAAGCAGTCAAGGACAGGTGACTCAGGACTCTACTAGAAAAGGAAAGTTATCGGAAATGGTGTTTCACAGCAAGGGCATCACCTGACAAAACTTGCTAGCACAAAACAATAGTCTTTTCAGCTCATTGACAAGTCAGTCATCATATTGATGCATCAAACCAATTTTCATTCACTCAGAATGTATCTAAATTAAAAGACCACCAATAAACATGTACAAACTGGTTAAATCAGGCATAGAAAGACAAGAAATCTTCAAGAGGGCTATTAAGGGTCCATTCGAAGAGTCATTGTTTGATTGCTCATTTCAGTCACAAAGCCAGCATTTTCCTTTTTATTGTCAGGATTTGTGGCACAGCCTATAAACCCATCAGCTGAGATTGACAAAATACTACCATCTACTGGTCTTCCCATCACAGAGGCTTTCAGCCCTTCATCAGTTCCACACAGCCTGTTTTCCAATTTAGCACTCAAATTCATGAGTAAGGCCGTCTCTCCTCAGAAAACCCTGCAGCAGTGCCTCCTGTTACTTTGTCCTCTGCAAAAATAGCTCAGCTAATGATGCACAGATACTGGAAAATAAGTATCAGTGCTGGTTCATCCTAACATGTCAAGCTGTAGCTTCAGGTGGCTATTCAGGGATTGCCTTTCAGCTGTAACAGCCTCTGACAATAGCCAGCAATGGGCAGCTTTCCCTGGCACCCAGGTTGTGGGAATAACAGGCCACATGCACAGAAGTGGACAAATTAAGGATGATCTCCTCTGTTCTCTTTCATTTCCTTTATCTCAAATCTCTTCAGTGTTTAGTCTTTTGATCATTGGCACAAACCCTGCTTTCATCTACAAATGCCTGTAATCACTGATCCTGAGTTTTCTGTCACTCTCCCCTCACTTTTTCCAGCAGGTTCCCTATTCCTTCTTTCCTACAAAACAAAGGGAATACACTTTGGTTGATTCAGCTGGATTTTAGTGAATGAAAAGATACAAAATTGCATTAAAACTCAGGTGTGCTGCACCAGAGCCATCAAGGAGAGCTCTAACATACATACTGGCAAACATGCTGTGGTCCATTGCTGCAGGTCACTGTTCTCTAAGCTGAAGCTTTTTAGCTGCTCCACACTTTTAGTGTGAAGTGAAATATGATGATTGGATTCAATCTACCAGGATGCAGAATAAGTGCCACCTGTTTTGTTATCTCACCTAAAGAAGTAATTCGAAGCTCCAAAAAAAACTAAGGGAGAGTGGAAAGGGAAGAGAAACAAGCATCCAGTTTGGTATTTTTGTGAAATAAAATTCTAAGCATCTAACACTAATGTCAGTATTTAAGGTTTGGATTAAGTCTTGAAGCGTGAAGTATTTTTGGAGACTTATTCATGTAGCATTGATTATTTCAAAAAAGTCTAAATGTATTGCCCTTTATGGAATTTAAACAAGTATTTGGTAGGTGGTAGTAAGTTTCACTGTGACCTTAAAAGTTCAGTTAAAAATATTAACCAGTTATTCTCAAGAGAGATTTTTTTCAATGGTTTATAATAATGAAATTTTAGCAAGAGTTAAAGAATTTAATGCACTTCAAGGGTAGTTAGAGATGTGAGTGAAGGCAGTCTTACAACTCTTCTGTCCAGCCATCATTAAGAAAGCCCCGGACAGAGGGTGTGACAAACTGCATTGCTCCAGATAAAAATCACAAGATTGACAGAAACCAGTAGGAGTCTTCCCTGCACCCTTTTTTTTCACCCCCCAGGAAGATGGTAGCTCTAAGATGCTGAACCCTACAAAGTCTATGTAGTTCAAAGAGGAGACATTTATGTTTCCTTTCTTTGTTCCCGGTCATACCCTGGCTTTTATGTATTTTATATCAATTTTTAAGCATTACTGCAATTATTATACTTTTAGGTGCTGAAGCAACATCCCATTATTACATTTTAATATTATTTTGTGATAGAATACTTGAAACCAGTGATAGTCTTGTTCTACTCATGTAATTTCTTTTATTACACTGTTTTCTTATATAATACAGAAGGTTCATTAGGAAAGCAGTAAGCTGAGGGATATTACTGAAAGCATGTACTTAGAGGAAAAGTACATAGTCAATAGAAACATATTAATTGGTGTACATCACACAGCAATGATTCTTTCAGCAATATGTTAACATTTTATGAACCATTTTCTTTCTGCTTGTGTGGAAAGGCACTGATATTCAGTCAGTTGAACCAGGGTACACCCATAGTATACACCTTGAGTATTCACTGCCTGGGTCTAAGGATATCAGCAGAGAAGGAGATGTTTATTGCTTTCCATGCTCCAGATAACCAAGCATTGCTTGAAGTAACTCTACAATGAGGTAAGATAATGAGATTTATCATGAGGTCAAAAGCATAAAAAGAGGGACCATACATATTAGATATTGTCTCCTTTACAAAGGAAAGATGGATTAATAAAAACTATTAAAAACTTGAATTAATGCATATTTTATAGACTCTACAGCATTAAGGGGAAGATTAAACTTAAAGGTGGCCATTTCAGGTTTTATGCAGCACTTTATACATTTATTTTCATCCTTTGAAGTAATGTGGGTGTAATGCCAGCAGACCAATTATGTTACCAGAACAGAGTAACAATCTATAGCAGCTCTGCTTGAGATGCAAAACTGCATGGGCACCTTCTCACTAGAATTCACTGTTTTTACATGGTACATAGAAAATACATCTTTTTATAGGAGACTTTGTTTTTCCTTAAGTTTTTACCACTTTGGTGGATTTCAGGAGGCATTAAAAATTCTCTAATAAAATTTTATCAAGAATGAGAGAACAACAGAATTAGTTACTATAATTCAATTGAGAGAATATGAAAGTCTCAGAATATGATACGAAACCTACTGGAGCTAAACAAAAGAGTTGCACTGTCTGAAAAGTGTAACTTTACTTAAAAATCACTCGAATTCAGAGAATGAAAAGCCTGTTCCCATATTCCTGAGTCTTGGGATCCCACATGGTCTACAATGGAAAGTAGAATTTGTACTGGCAAGTCATTCAGTAACCAGAAACAATGTGGGGAAGTCAAGGGGTATCAAAGGGCAGAAAGCCCCAGCCAGCCCCAGATGCCTCTTGCAGCTGGAAAGTCAAGGACAGAGTGAAAGAAAAAAAAAACCTGAAGAAGAAAACTGAGGAGTAATGTTGTGAAGAAAATTCCATTTAAGTGATGCACAAAAAAATAAAACTACTCTTACAAAAAGTGTAATGTGTTTGCATTCAATATACTTGTCAGATCACACTGAAAAGAGCCAAGGGATCTGATCTATCAGTTTTTAATTTCCGAGTGAGAGCTACATAAAATTGGGTAAGTTTATTACGAGAAAAAATCTTTCCTTTTATTATGGTAACTTACTTAAAAGGTGTATTCAACAGGTTAAAGAATTTGGAAGTGTGCAAAGATTGCTTACAATAGTTACAAGGTTATGGACTTGGAGAAAATGCACATTAGTTACTAAAAGGTTTTAGAATGAAAAGAAAGCTGGGATATTGAAAAGTGAAATCAATGATATAATTTTAAAGGAGGTATTTTTTTAATTTCTATTTTTATACAAATATAGACAAGATAGATAAAAAGTAATAGGAAGACCAAAACCACCAACAAACTTGTTAACAGCATAAAATCTAAAACGAGCTTCTTCCAAACATGCCAGAAGCAGAGCTAGTGTCTGAGATTCTGTAGGACCAATACATGTTTACAGTAAGAAATAAGTCCTTAAAGAAGCCAAGAGAATGAATTCTTCCTCCTACACTTATTGAAAACAAATTTAGTTAAGTTATACCACAAATGTCCTTTATGATGGACATGTCAGACAGACCATCTCAAATCGAAGTGTCAGTAGAGTAGCATCAGGAACAAATTGGTAAAATGAATAAGCAACAAATCCCCAAGACCAAGTGATATTCAGTAAGATGTTCTAAAGGCAGTCAGGTATGAAATTACTGTAATGTTGTAATATGTAACCTTTTGCTTATAACTACCTTGGTGCCAGAAAAATAGAGGTAGCTAATGTAATACCAAGATTTCAAGACAGCTCTTAGGGGATTTGGAGAACTACAGACTAGAAAGCCAGCTACAAGGAGTTTCAGAATGATCTCATGACATCAAAGGATAAAGCTATAAAAGGCCACATAAAATTTAATGTACAAAAATCTAAAGTGATATACATGGGAAAACAATTGCAACTTTAGACATATAGATAGGCCTTTGAATTTGAATTCCATTTTTCATGCATACTTTTGGTGAAGATTTCAGAAAGCTCTCATTGTACTTGTGATGCAAACTGTATTTTTTGAAACATCTTTTTTTTTGAGAAATGAAACCATGATTTTTTCAGCAATCCCTGATTGGTGCTGCAAAAGAACCCAAAACTGGAATAAAAACTAAACTTAAAAAGAGAAGTTGTCCAACACGGAAATGTAAAAAATATTTCCATTTCTATCCTTATTTAATTTTCAATAAATTTTAGTCAACTGAAAAAAAATTAATCACCACATTTTTATGTGTTTGACTAAGTCATATCCCTTCCACTTGTACTTTGTTTCCTCTATTAAGCAATAGGCACATTTTTCTCATTTGCAGTCTTTAACCTCAGTCTTTTTATACTGTCTTCTTAACTAGCCAAATATGCAAAAATTCATTTCCCTACCCGAATCCAATTTAGGGGCCAGGACTGATCTAACTCTTCAGATTATTTACCAGTGAGCTAAGTTTGCCCTTTGTTAATGAAAGAATAGGGTACATCTCCAGCTGATAAACTTGCCTCTGTGCCAGCCCTCTCAGCCAGCAAGGGCATGCAAACTTTCCTGAAAAGTTTTGAGTTCTGTGAATGATGGTTGGGAACCACTAAAGTTGGTGAGAACACTCGATACTCAGAAAAATTTCTTACTCTCAGCACTACATAGATAAGTAAAGAATATTCTCTTTGCACAAGGTGGAGGGGAAGACTTAATTCCCTAAAACAGAGACTGTCGGGCATTGTAAAGATGTTTTGTAAAAAATACCTGCAAAAGCTGTGTAGCAGAGGATGAAAGGAGAGAGTAGAGGTAAATTTTTATGAAGACTAGGTTGTACACTGTTTCCTGCATAAATTTTGCTTGTTCACAGAGGAATTACACCGTGATATGCTTCAATACACACCAAAGAAGAAAAAAAAAAAGGCAGTTTGGTCCAGTGAGTTGTGCAGAGTGCACTGTGGTACCCTCATAATGCACCACTGGCAAGTAAACTGCTGCACCTTCCCATCTCTCTGCCCTGCACATCTGACTGCAGCTTAGTGTGAGCTTACACTGCAACCTAGTCCTGTAGGGTACCTGACCCCAATGGGTGCACCCATACATCCATAAAACCCTTCTTGGCACTGTTACAGAAAGAGTGGTATTGCTATAGTAATGGCCACAGAAACAGTACCTGCATAACCATATTAAATAATGAGAAATAAAAGAAATGGTAGCACAAAGAATTAAAAAAGACTGCCTTCGTAGGAAAATGGGCTTTCACCTGTACTCTTATTTTCCAAAAAAACCTGGTATCTTGCCCCACGTGACATGGAAGAAGTGTTTTTTAGGAAGTATTTGAAGACAGAAAGATCTCTTTATCTGCAACCAAAATGCCTTCCTCCCTGGAGTAGGGTGTAGTAAGTGATTAACTAGCACTAGCTACACAACACAGCTCTTTACAGTGGGAATTGAAGAACATAATCAGCAAATAATGCAAATTACTGCTAATCAAATAAATTAATTCATTGCTTATGATTAGTAAAGAATTCAATTCCATCTGCAAAGTGCTGTCTGTAGCAAATTCAAGCCAAGAATATGGAGCTTGATCAGTAAAGTTTGTAAATAACTTTGCAGCTGAAGTATGTTGTTCAACTAGTGAAGTTGTAGCTCAGTTGCCAAAGTGCTTCAAAATATCCACAGCTGAGATATGGAAGAGCTCAGCTAGAGAGACAGGTGCCCGGATCTGTGGCAAATTAAACTAAATTAGGAGCGTATTCATCTTCACTAACAGAACATACAAAGAAGACTTATAAATAATATCTCTGTCATTCCGCTGTTCAACTCAGCAAAACACACCACATGACCAGGAAAGTGTACTGATAAATTGATGAATGCATCTCAGACAAGAAACAGAGGGGATCTGGTCATCAGCTCATCACCCTGGTGGCCATGGTATTTGGAGAGTTACGACAGTGGGCTGTGGCTAGGGGACAACACACTTGCCAGGGAATAGTAATGAACTAGGAAAACATGCAACTGCAATGTGTTTTCCCTTCCACAGTTTCCTGCATTGCTAACAGCAAGCAAGGTCCTCTGCAGGACTGAGGTTCTCCAGAGATGCATCACAAGACTGTGGCTTATGATCTTTTAAGATAGCTCTTTTCTGTTCAAAGGTAAGACCTGGGATTTAAGTATCATTTGTTGAGGTGTCTTCCAGCTGCACTATCTTGTGACATGGTATTTTATCACTGGATTTGAGCTACACTAACTGCAGTTGTGACAGGGGTAGTTTCAGTTATTTTCCTATCCTGGACTGGAGATGAATCTACAGTGGTAGGCTGTGCTTTCATACTCAATACTAGTGCTGCTCAAGGCGGCCTACATAGTTAATCCCTCTATTTTGCTGTCAGCAAAGGAATGAGTGAAACTGGATTTAATGTGGCTGAAGAATAAGGCACTTCCCCTTCCAACCTTCTTTCAATCAAATTAGAGTCCTGCTGTCATTTACTGCTCAATAACACAAACAGCTTTGGTAGGGGACAGCAGAAGGACAGGACTGTGGAACAGGGTTGGCTGGTGCTTCTTCTCAAGAGTTGTGTGAGGCACTACAGCCTCACCAAATTTTGAAGCCTCAAGAAGTCAAAGGTTGCACATTCTGGGTTCTGTACAGACCTGCTCCCAAGACCTACAATCTCAGTGGTGCTCAAAGTCAACCAAGAAGCTGCAACTATAGCTGTCCTGAAGACTAACAAATCACAAGTGCTTCCTTAGTAATAATTTTTCCCCCCTAAGGACAAAGCCTGTATTACTCTCTATTAAAATCTGAAGAACTGAGAAAAAGAATCAATCTTAAAATAGATTCTATGTAGATTTCACATTGACTTCCCATATTTCAGTTTCAAATTCTGGAAAAAAATAAAAAGCAACAAGATTGTACAAAGCTTTCTCTAAGCTGCAAGTTTACTTCTTGTGCTACTATTTGAACTTTTATGTCACACTCAATAAGCATTCAGTGATCCCTAAATATAGATGTATAAACACATGTGGAAATATGACACACTAGAAGGCAACTAAAAGTTATAATACATATGCACTTTACATCAAATGTAATTAATACTTGCTTTGCTATAAGAAACACCCACCTTCCTATAAGCTGAAAAAAAATTACATTAGATCTGAGTTAAAATTATTTTTCTGCTGATTTCTTTACACAGTCCACTCAGAGCCTGGAATTACAGTGAAATTTTGCTCTCTAAGGTACTCTAATTAAACGTTCCATTCATATTTTTTTTCTTATTTTCATACCACACTGACTTTTCAGAAGTAAAAGATTAGCATGGCAAATATATCCTGAAGTGTAGAAAGCAAGTACTTCTTGCATAAACTCTAGTAATAAAGATTTTTAACAAGCCAGTTGATAATTGAAGATTATTCCTTTGTTGACTTATTTAGTAAGAACACAAAGAACAGTAACTGTAAAACCTTTCTCCTTCACAGAGGGCACTAAGGAGGTGAATTTCTTAATATTATGGTTGTATGCATTCATCTATCACCATGCTTTAATACCTCAATGTGCCACGACACAGATGGTAAGAAGGGTGGTACAAAATTCAGTTTTACAGAAGGAATGAGTTTTTACATAAAAAGAAATATAATCTGATTTCAAAAGGAAGCACAGTTCACCTCAGAAAATCTCACACCTCGTCTCTCTAGTTTTTATTTTCTTGGCTTCAGCAATTACTAGGGACTAACAACGTGGTATATCATAACTACAGACTAAGAGTACACATTGTGTAACGCTCTAACTTGAAGCTAGTGAAATTTAGGAACCTCATAACTTTTCAGGGAAGCATGTATTTCATGCTTGACCAAATACTTGTACTTCAGCCCACTGGAGAGTGATCGTTATAAGCAATTTAATATTTAGCTGTCCCCCATAATTCCAAATGACCAAATGATCACTGCTTTCATTGGGTCACAGAACAAAGCAGGGAAGCAAGACACACACAGTTGTTTTTGCAAAGTTAGGGTAAGTTGATCATGGACTTGAACGTCCAATATTGCTTGAGGAAGATGTAGCCTTTAAATTCAGTGGCTACTAACTTGATAACCAAACTAATCAATCTTCCCTGTGTGCACTCAGTCCCAATCTCTGTGCAATTTCTATGGGCATAACTTTATTTGTAGTTCAATTCCTTTGCAGGGCAAGGAAGTCCACCAAAAATAGGGCAGGATAATTCCAAATAAATCCCTATTTTCATTATGGAAATGGATCAAATCAATTTTAGAGATTGAAAACTCTACTTGGTGAAAATTATGACATTATCATAAATCATGCTTATTTTGTGAGCTTGGTGGAACAAGAGCCCTGGTAATCAAATAGTTAAACAGGAGTAACAACAACAAGTACACAAAGAGGCTACCCTTACCCAGAAAACAAACAAAGAAATACCTCTGGATTGATGAAAAGGGCGTTTTATAGCCCAGATCCTGAACCACACATCCACTAATCAAAACTATTTTGTTATCCAAACTATGGTATTTTCTGCTACTAAAGGTACAATCAAAAGTTCAGTTTAATGAACTATTTTAACAGGCTTTGACAGAGAATGCTATACTGCAAAGTTTTATACTGCATAGGCAATATTTTATGGAACAGCTATGCATTTACTAAGTAAACATATTGAACTGTTCATATAGTATTCACTATGAGGTACAGAGCCTGCAAAAACAAAACACAAGACAGTTAAGCATGGAAGGGAATCCATGTTATCATTTCTATTTACAACTGGGTAGAATGGTTTGGCTTGAAACAGCTGGGATTGTCTGTCTAATTGATTCAAATGTGCGTTCAACTTGTTTAGATCATTGAGTTGATTATGTAAATGAGCTTTCCACGGAAGATGACTATGGGTATTTTTTTTCTCCTGGGTCCTCTTAAAGTGTAATGATGACAGAAACATTGTCACCAGGGAAATAGCAGCAGTGTTTAAGACAACTGACGGTAGACAGCAGTTCTGTGAAAGTCTGTGTTCCCCATTTCTCAAAAGAGCTATCAAATAGTTTGATTTACATAGAACACAGATTAATGTGTGAAATAGTGAACATTCATTTAAAGATTAAAAGCAGAAAAAGAAACCAATATTGAAATAGAATTATTTTGCTAGTCTCCATCTTTTTAAAATTATAATAGTTATAAAATAAAAGCATACCTGGTATGTAATTGCTTTGCATTTTTATTAGTCTTTACAGTTGAATAACTTTTGAAGCCAAAATTTTTGCTGGAAATCTGAGTAATTCTTGACTCTTTAATTTATACTTGTTTCAATTTGCTGATTTCCAATTTTAATTATCCTACTTCTGTTTCTTTGTTGTTGCTGTTTGTTTGATTTTTTTTATTTTTTTGGTGATTTTTTTTTGTTTCAGTCCTTCAGTGCTCAGATAAAGTAACTCAAAGTAATTACATATCACTTGCAGAATAAACATTGGCAACTAACTTAATGACATTTTTTAGGACTAAGAACGAGCACCATGTCAATTATGAATTTTTGCATAAAACTATTTTATAAATCAGAATATTAGACGTATTTAAATACAGTTTTATTAGTGCTCCTAGTAGATCGTACTTCTAGAAGTGTATGCTGCAGTTAGAATAGCGAGCTGAATATGCAGCAGTGACAGTAGAAATTAAGGAATGAACATAATAATCTGGAATTGTCTGCTTGAGTTTATTGCCACTGAATTTGCTTTTTTGCATTAAGTCCAGAAAAGAATATAATATTCTGCTTTCAAGTGATTCCACCTTTTCCTAACATTGCCTTCACTAGACATAATATCAGTGGGTAGCTAGTGTTAAATTCTGTGGCTCCAGAATCAGTCATGTAATTTCTTTTATTAATACAAGAAGCAGTTTTGCTAAACAAAGCAGTTTAGCCATTTCTAAGGTGGACGACTTTTTAACCAGACTTGCTTTCCTTTTAAATCACAAGAGCTTTCCTCCTCTTTGAATATCTGCTTTCTTATTGTGAAGTGTTAAAAGGTTTATCTTCCAAGCTGTCCTGGGAAAATCTCTGGGTTTCAGGACAGTGCAGTGATGTGTCTATTATTTACAGTATAATAATACTTGTCCTTGGACACTAAAGAACTAAGATATTTGATTGAAGTTTATTTGTATAATTATTTAATATATCAAAAGAACTACTATAGAGAAATATATTCACAAGCATGAGTGGACACAGAATCTGGAATTTCCAGTATGAAACATCTGTGGTCACAAACACCAAACCATCGAACACATTCATCTGCCAAATTGCCCTCGTGGCTTGGTTGCCTTTAACTATTCAGTATATATTTTTGTGACTATTTCTTTTTCCCTATTCACCCTTCATATATGTCTTTAAACTCTGTGCATTCCTCAAGCCCTATTTTTTCCCGGTATTTTCAATAGACAGAATCCAGTCTTTCGAGGAGTCTCGAAGGTAATTTCCATTTGAAGCCATTGCTATTTGATGGCAATAGTAACTTAGGAGGCCAGAGATCACTCACTGCAAGCTCCACTGCTACTGAACTCATGCCAGTCATGAGAACTACAGATGTTTATTCTATCAGCAGATGGAAACTTCATGGGTCATTTTTCCTCCTTCCCAAAGGTAAATGTCAGTTTGTTTGAGACTTAAAAACTTGCTTTCCTGTCACCAGGTCAAAACGCTGACCTAATCAGTAACAGCAGCATTTTAGGTTAGACATTAGGCTGCTGACTCAAACATATGTCCATGAAAACAGGCTCCCCTTTGAGACTCAGGTTCCACCTTGCATGTTTGATATCAAGCCTGTGCAATGTGCAGTTATTTTTAGCAGACGTCATGTCATTTTTTACCTTGGAGAACAGTTGTAATGGACCATGGATGAGCCACCAGAAAAAAATAAATTGACTTTAACCTGAATTCTACGCTACATAAGGTACATCATGAACAACTCTGCATTAATGTACTTTAAAATTCAGAATAAGGTACCCATTAATTATTCTCCATAGAAGCACTAGAGTATTCCTGCTTTACTTCATCAGGACAGCATTAAAATCATACAAACACATTTCAGAGACAAGTTATTTTTTTTCCCTTAATCTACAAAAATCAGAAATATGATAAAAATCACAGCTCGAGGTTCAGAGGTCAAATCCTTGGCCAGTTGATTGTAACTAAGAAAGCGAAGGTACATCTCAAAAATGTTCCCATAATAAATATGCTGCCAGAATTCACTGGATATTTTGAGTGCAGTGCTACTGGTTACATATGCTGCTGTGTTTCTGAGTGTGTCAAAAGACACAAAAAGAAGAAAATGGATAAAGAGAGGTTTAAGGTCCACCTGTTTTGATTTTCAGACTGCTCTGATATTGAAAATACCAAAATTCCTAAGCCATTAATATGCCTTCGGTCTGCTTGGAGCAGCCAGTTGTTTGAAGTGGAAAGACATGTTCTTCTATATGCTTATACAGTCCACAGTTTCTATTCAAAGATGACAAAAAAGATGACTTAAATCCATTTTTTTTTTCCTAAAGCCACCCACAACAATACCTCTCATCATAAGGACTCATGTTTTATTTTATGCACATGTCCTTCTGACCTGAAAGAACAATTAAGTTAAATATATCACATCTTAGTTAATTTAACTCTATAAAATGACAGGCTATTAGAACACTTGTGTAGAAACAAAAGCCCACCCTGCAGTCTCTGCCAGCTTGCAGGTTCCAGTTTTGATTGTTACTGCCATAACCCCATTTTACCAGGGAACAATAACATTAAAGTTGGTAAGAGTTATAATTGCGTAAGTACTACTGGCCTGTGCAAACAAGATCCCTTGGAATGGAATCACGTTTGATTCCACATTTTCACCCTGTAAGAGAAAAGCCATATTTACAGTTCCACTGCTGTGCTGCAGATCTGCTGTCTGATGTCAAGGCATGAATAACAGCAGGGTATTCAAGACAGTCACCTGGATTTGATGGGCATGTTAGCTTTCAAAAGTTATGCACCATTGCCTTTTTCTAGAGTCATTTTATTATCATCCCTGCCACTTGCCTGCTGTTGGGCCTTGGAAAAGTTACTCCCTCATCTATACTTAATTTTCCCCGTTTCTGAAAAGGGAATATCATCATTAATCACTACAGCACTTTGCAGTTCACTGATCAGGGGTGAAACAGTATTATTATTATTATTACTATAAACCCATATATATTACTACATATCTGGTGCTGTACTGAGTTGTCCAAATAATCTGTCTTTTACTTAGAACCAATTTCCTGAAATGCAACTGAGAAATCAGCTTGAGTCCAGTCTTAAACCCTTAATGTCCTACTAATTAGGCAGTTACTTGTATTAAGAACTGTTCCTTAGAAGGAAAGGTTTATAGGCCTGTGCTTTTATTGTAAGGAATAAAACACTGAAAGTGTGCTTTTAATTATTCATGAAGGTCATGACTACTTATAATAAACACATATGTATCTGTATATAGACAAAATAATAATATTTTTGAGAACCAACTGTTTAGTTGCCTAGAGGCTCTTTCAACTCTGCATGTTCAATCCCATATGTACATTCATCTCAACTAGAAATTGCAACAAATGTACACAGCTGGGTTGCTAACAATCTGAGTATTACTGTCTCTCAAATTGTTCCTTAAGAAATATTTTAGGAAAGTTATTGTATACGCTCTTACTTTAACTCTGCCCTGTATTTAACAACAGAATATTGTTTCATTTTCAAGTATTTGAAGTCTAATCCTTTGTCAACTTGACTCATTACAATTTCAGTGAAAAAGTTCTTTGTTTTCTGAGAATTTTCTTCACCTTATCTGTTTTCAAAACTCTTGGTTACAGGGCCATATTATTATCTTTTGTGTTCTAACATTGTCCCTGAAGAAATTGGATTGCATTTTACTTCAGACTCCAAGAAACTCATAACTGCTGATGTTCCAGCCTGAAGACAAAGGTACCAACAGTCCCTGGAAGAAGATTCAATTCAGAGGGCACCCAAGAATACATATCTATCAGAACTGAAATCAAAGGTATGGTAAGTGATATTATCTGGAATTTTTCTCAGATCCTGCAGAAAACAATGGGACAGATCAACAAAAAAAGACAGGAAATTTCTTCTTCATTGGTTACATCTCAGTGCATAAATGGAATTCTAGTTCTTATATGTTTTTCCTCAAACTACAGAAAGGCTAATTAGGAGATTTCCAGGAATATTATTTTTTCAGGTTTAGAATTTAGGGAATCTCTTGTGTTCAGATACTCCCTACATTGCCTATTTTGTAATTAAGAGAACAGTGTACTTATTACAATTTCTAAAATTCTACCAAATAAGCTTCTTTACAGTTGTGTTTCAGGAAACATTACCCAAAGTCTATAGAGATTACATTACATAATCAGAAAGGTCTTTGAGGGCTTTGCTTGCCCATGGAGTAAAATATCAAAATAAACACATGAGCAGAGAAAAAAATATGGACTGTTATATAAGTTACTTAAGAATTCTGTTAAAAAGCAAAAAGAAAGACAAAACCAGCTTAATAGATGAAGAAATTGCACTGGAATTTCTGAGTAGATGCAAGACATTGTAATCTACTCATTAGAAGGAAAGGTATCACCAGGGACAATATCCAGGATCAGAATGCTGAGATTTCCTTCTTTGGGACTAATAATTTCTAATTACTGGGAAATCAAATGAAAGGAAAATTAAATATTAGGTGGTTAGCTCAACTTCTGAATGATTTCACCCTCCTCCTTGTAGTGAAGCAGCAGCTTAGAAAAACATCAATAGAGAAATCAGAGACCAAATGATGAAATCTTCATTCCAGCACTATACAAGACATTATATATAGACAAAGCTTCATCAGTAAGGAGCAGCCTCCAGCCTGGAGAGGAAATGAGCCTATGAAATTGTGAATATTATAAAGATTCTCTTGAGGGTCTAGCAGGTGTTGATATCCACTGTCATAAACATACTTGAAGTAATGAAAGCATTAAGACAGTGTATAAACAAACAGTGTAGTACTCAAACCATAGGGAATTGATTGACCTTTAAGCACTAGAAAATAGAATTTGAAAGGAGAAGAGCGTAACTACTTTCAGTCAGTGTTTTCCTACTGGAATCAAATCACATATGAATGAGTTGATGGCAATCACTATAAACCAGAGCTAGAAATTTTGGAAAAGGAGTAAAAAAAGCAAAAAAGTGGACAGGAATCTACAGATAGCAGAATCAGTGAATATAAGGCATGGTTTTTACCTTCATGTCAGGAATAATACAGTTCTATAATAACTCTGATCTACAACTAAAAGGGAATAGAAATAAATAAAAAAAAGAGTGTACATATCTGTGTCATGGGACAAAAATTAAACACTTTCCATGTAATAAAGTGACAGAGCATGTTTAAAAACTGCAGTAAAATTTGTCATTTTAACAATATATCCATTTCTAATTTAAAGGAAAAAAATACCAAAGCTACAAATAATTTAAAATTGGCTAGGAAAGGACAGTTCTGAAGTAATAGAACTGTCTGGAACAGCTCTTTGAATAATGGAGAACTGTTCTAGATGATGACATATATGTGCTACTGAAAAACCTAACACCAAAATGTGAGATCATCCTCCAAAAACATGCTCTAGTTTCTAGGGGAATTCAATTACTGAAATCCTATTTGTATTTAAACAAAATCTGAGAACAGATGATTAATTTATCCCCTCTGTCTTTATAAAACGAATCAGTCTGAGAGGAACATTTGTAACATTTTTGCAATAGAACTAGGAGCTGTGAATCATACCTCCATGTGAAAGAATCCTTAGACTATCATGTTCAAGTGCCTAGTAAGAGGTGGGAAACATATATGAATGATCACTAGGCAATCTTAGATCAAACTCTTGGTGGGCAGGAACTTTTTTTAGGCCTGTCTTGATTACAAGGAGTTCTGAATGTCAAAGATGTACTAGCAGTTCATGGTGAAAAACCAAATGTGCCTTTTCTCCTTCCCTAAGAATTGCTTTTAGAAGTCATGAGAAATCATGAGTCTACCTTACTGATCCACCCTGATATGATTAAAATGACTTGCAGGAAATAACACAGTGATACAACAGCAAAACAAAACTGCTAATGAGCGATAACACCCCTAGGAGAACACTGCTAGTACAAAGAGGAGAGGCAGGTGATTTACTGTACTTCAGTAGCTCATTTACTTTGATTGAAATATCAATTCATCAGTGCAGCAAAAGGAAATTTGCTTCTCAAAAGAATTGAGAGAAAATATTCCTTCTTTCTCTTTAAAACTGTGTAGATTTTCAAGACAATACAAATACTGTGAAACAATTGTACTCCCAGTACCAGAACAAAGAAGATGCTGCTCTTCTCTCCCATGTTATTACCCTCCCACCCCTTACGTGATATGTCAAAATGTTAAAGAGGAAACTAGAGCACAGACACTGAAAGTTTTCAAATTAGATAGCAGCTTTTTTTCATCTATGGTCTATGAATGAAAAAACCCTGAATGTTCATGGTTAAGGAGAAACTAAAACTGGAAGGGCCCCCCCGAGAATATGAAATCTCAGCACTTCCCTAAAAGAGCTCTGAGTCTGCAGAGGTGAAATAAAAGATTAGATGATTGGTAAAACTTGTAAATTATTTATTTTTTAATTGAATTGACTTTCCCACCGTACAGTAGGCAAAATTTACTCCAGTTTTATCAGAGCAATTCCTACTGGATTGAGATTGCAAACGTTTATTTTTGCCTCCAAGTTGAATCTGGCTTACTTTCTTCCCTCTCACCAAGCCAGAATCAGCTGTGATCTATGCACATTGATACATGTATTCTATTGTTACTTGAATGTTCAATTTAATTTTTTGGTTTTACTTATCAAAGTAAACATTTGCCTTCCTTTATTTTTTTAAAAAGAAGTTATGAGTGTTTGCAGCACACAAGACATATTTACAAACAGCCATCTGTAACTGCACAGTGTCTCCAACTAAGGTCTGAACTATTTGTGAGTGGAGTTGACTTTTCTTGGTTTTTCATGCTGGCTGTTCATACTCCTGCCATCTCTCACTTTTTCCACTTATCTATTAGAACCAGTATTTGCAAGTATGAAGGCAACAGGCACGTGGCAACGTTGATAGCAAGTTTTTACACACATAAGAAATTATTCAGATGGAAAATATTAAGACATCTTAAACATTTGCTCCTTCTTATGTGAATTAATTATTGGTGCAGGATCTGCAGTCTGAAGTGGGATACTGATTTCCAGTTTTAAAAAGTGCATGTTTTAAAAAGCTTCATATACCTAATGAAATTAATTTATTAAATTTTCTGCTTTCACAGTCCTGTGAAGGATTTTAATTTCCAAATTAATTTTACAAAAAATTAATTCTACACTAAAATAAAAAGATTTATGGGATATGCAAAATCATTGAGCTTTTCCTTTTCTCTAATACTTCCTGAATTTATCATTATTGTTAGTGTACAGCCCTGTAAACTTTGAACAATTGCCACCAGGAGTCCAAAGATGGAGATGAAAACTGAAATGACACATGTGAATGTGTAAGAATACAGAACTACAAAAGCAACTTCCAACACCAAAGCATTAACTGATCACTTCAGGTAGAAAACATGTGGCTACTTTTAGTTTCTCATTTCTCAGATGATACATTTGCAGGATCAGAGTTTTAATGAACTCTTAGTAGCAAGTGTGTGAACACTGTGCATACTAAGTTTATGTCTGCAAAGTGCTGCAAATTTTTACAGCTGCTAAATATTCTTCCTTTTAGATAGCTGGATAGATGTTCCCCTTTTACAAACACTTCTCTGAGATTCCAACCTACAAATCAGCTCATTATCAAAGGTCTGTAAGAGGTTGTAAGAGATGCTGTACTTCTCTATGGGCTCAAGAAACAATGTTTTCAAACTTTCAGATTTACTGACTCCTCCTCCCTGAAATCCTTTTTTCTGTGAGGCTTACAGTATGGAATAGTGAAGGGCGTGTGAAGATGAGCTTGGAAAGGCAAAAAAATGAGGGTGAAGGAGGCACTTGTGTCTTAGTGTGAAGCACTAGTCTGTTAACTGCTGATAAAAGTTCAGATGACAAATAGAGGTGTTGTCAAAGTTACTGACAGTAGTGTAACTATGTCAGGTCCTGTGAGAGGTCATCCCCAAAGATGAAAGAAAATGTTCCTGTTTATAATCAAAGGTGCAATTTGTAAAATTCACTGAAAGTCTTAGAAGATGCTGTAACAGCAAAAGTTACTACAGCACCAGCTCATATTCTTGCTTGAAAACAGGCTTTTACAGCATTCATGTTCCAGTTATTTGTATATCTCTGCACTTTCCCTGTTTTTTTTACACTTTATCTGCCAAAGCAGGCATATTTCTTCACCTGTAAGAGGTGCTTAGGGATTTTTTTTTTAGATTTATTTTGTCAACAGATTGTAGGAGTTCTGAGAATTATCTAAATCTCATTGGTTTTGTATGTTTTGCTTTAGTAAAAAGATAAAAGCATTCCTACATTACAATGACTCTCCAAGAAAATCCCCCCACCACCCCAACTCTGTTTTTAAGTCGGAGCTTAACTGCCACCTTATTTTACATATTTTTATTAAATCCAACTTTGCAGATGTTTGCCTGAATCTAAACAAAGTAATAAGCAATAATGCCACAACATTCCACCAGGATCCCATGCAAGCCACCTCAACCTCAAAACAAATTGCTTGTCATGAGAAAGGGACATGGCCTAGGCTAAAGGGTGATGTATATAACACTATTTTAAAGATGTGTTGTTTGGCACAGGGCAGCACACAAAATTCCATAGAAGAGGTTACAGGCACAACTCCACAATAGGAATCACAAAACAGTACAGAGGTGGCATATGAATTTTAGCAGTTCAGGTGCAGTTTGGAAATCCACATAGTTATGTTCTATCCCAACATTAGGGAGAAAACAAGTAAACATTCCTTGGAGGAGAAGCGTAGCAACAGTGTATACATATAAACATCTCCTTAGACACAGTGAGCATTTAATTGTGAACCTGTAATTTTAAACAAGCTACAACAGGCTATTCCTTCCCAGAATGTGTTTTTTCTTAAGTTCTTATCAAGGCAAGGGAAAACAGATCTTTTGGTGCATATCAGTGAGATATGCATTCTATTCAGCTTCACATGTTTTAAGGCAAATGCAATGCTATAATAAGGCACTGACACAGCAGCGTGCTCTGCATACCAATGGCTACATTTCTTATGCAGGTTCACTTCTGCCCAGTGGAACTTTCCTCAGAAACAGAAATGCAAATTATTACATTTGCTGCTGGGTTATATAACAGAACTTCACAGAAATTAATAAGGAAAACAATAACATCTTCTCCTCAGCCTCTACAAAACTATCAGCATGCTACCTGTGTTTTGTTTCAGGCACTGCAAACACACAGGTCACTGCAGCTTGCTAGAAGAGAATGCAGGATGGAGGACAGAGGATATTTTTTCTTACATATTCCTTAGCTGAATGTGCCTTCTTGTCTTATATTTGCATAGAGGAGAAAATTCTTAGGTCAAGAAAGAAATAAACCTTTGTTTTCCATCAGTTCAATGCAGGCAGAGTAGGAATAGCTGGCTTGCTGCTTTGGTACACTTTTCCCAATAACTTGTCTGTACAACAGCATAACTTTGCACTCACTTTAGACAGATTTAGAAACTAATATGAGGCAAACATGGTGATGTCTGTACGATCAACTTTATCTGTCAAGATGGAACTCAAGTTCAGCTCCCCAAGGTCACATCCCCTGAAACCAGATAAGCTCAGTTGTGAAGTAATGCCATCGAATCAATGCAGCTGGTCAGGCACCCAAGACAAAGCTGATGCTTCTGTGCTCTGCTGGATGCCTCACACATGCCAGCATAGGGCCTGGCATGGATATCTCCTCATTGTAGACAGCTGGCTAATAGAGAGCAAATCTAGCCTTTCTTTTCCCATTTTGAGACAGATTTATTCCTGTCTAAGGAACAAGTAAAGTTATTGGAACTGGAGGGTTCCTATTTGCAGAATGGAGGTGGGTTGGAGGTTGTCATCTCTGCAAGCTTCAAATTCCTTTTTCAGATTCAAGGTCTGGATGCTGGACGATGCAGAGGGCAGCATAACCTTTACACTTTAAAAGAGCACTCAGTTTCCTACATACATAATAGAATTTTAATAGGCAACATACTTCTTGCAATGGCATCCCTTTATGACCAGTGACTGGTACTCCCAAATGTGTCTATGAGGAAAAAATAATAAGGAGCCTTGAGACTGCTGTAAGATGTATTTTCCCAGTAGGTAACAATTTATATCTGAAAAAGCCTTTGCATTAAATGTGGCAAAATGATCTTTTAAGTTCAACCAAACCCACATTTTTTCAATGGCAGTCTCATTTATTGCTGCAGCAGTCCAGTGCTACACTGGAAGGGTTGGAGGTTAAACATAACCGAGCCAGTTCAGCTCAGATACAGGAATGTTGTTTACAAGCAGAAACAACAAAGCCACCCTAATAAGACTCTAGGGTGTAAATTAGAGATAAGAAGAAAAATATCCCAATTAAAATTTTCCTAAAGCTTGAGGGCTTAAAGCCATTACACACTGTGGTCAGATCTGGATGCAAAAACAAAACAAAACCCCCTCAACCCTCTTAGTTGTGATGAGGCTAAGACACAATAACAGAGGGAGTATATTCAGAGCCAGACAGACTATAGGCAATCTGTTCTAATAATAGGTATGTGTCTAGACTTAAGGCCAAGTTCTGAGAAACTACTATTGTTGAAATCAGTGAGAACTCTGCTCAGGAGAAAAATGAGGAAGGTGCTTCAGCATTTGGTCATTACATATTAAACACTGCATGCACAGTAAAAATGCACAAAAGAGACATCAAACGAATCCTCTTTCACAGAAAAAAAACACATTTCTGACTGACTTCTTTAGTATGTTCCATATTTGAAAAATTGCAAGATTTATGCAAGGAGTAAAGAGAAAACATCAGTCTCTCTAGAGGTAACAATTATAATCTTGGAAAATTCTGACAGTCCTCTACAAAGTCTGGGCTAACTTTTGAGAGTTCTGGATTTCTTGTCTGACTCGTTGACAGGAGCACAAGTACAGGACCTACTCCTATGAAGACTGGATGCCCACCAAAATTTTGTTTAGTTGTGGCCATATGGTAGCTATTTTGCATAAACAGTAACTGTCTAGTAACACATAATCAGAAACATCAAATAAGTTTCTGTATTTTACATATTTCCTATTCTGAACATGGAATAGATAGAGGGCCTAAGGGAGAGGTGAACAAATGCAAAACTTCTCAATTTCTAGACCTTCCCAATTTTCAGGCTTTTGTACAGCTCAATTCTTTTGGGAGAGGGAAGTTAACAGCTAACTTTACTAGAGTGTTCAGATAATAACTGCATCTGCAGTGTACTAAAATGAAGCAGATGAAATTTTCCAGGCACATTAATATTAGACCACCTATTCTTTTGCTTTCTTAAAAGATGTCCCATCCTTCACTTTAAAATTCCCCTCAGTTAATATCTTCACATCTTTCTCATTAATTTCATATAGTATCTAAGTCAAGAAGTATAAGTAAGACTTTCGAGTTCTTTGAACTGCACTAGAACACATACTACAAAAACCTGAGAATAGAAGTTATGAAACTGATACTGTGAAAGAATAATGCCCTCATTTTTAAATTGCTGTGACTATGTCTATACAGACAGCTTAACTTGCTTTTGACCCAAATGGACCTTAACATGCCCAGAGTCCTCTAGCTCACTGAAAATTCAGCAGCCAGCTTGGATCTCTGTCCTTTCAGAAATATAAGAGCAGCATTCTAGACCAAAATGCTGAAATTTCCCCTCATGCCAACTGCAAGTAAAACTAATCAGGAGCCAATTCCTAACAGAAGCATCTTCTAGTCTTGTTACACTAGTGACGTTCACACAAGTACAAGTCAAATTTGTGTTATTACAACTATCCTTGTATCCTATCATCCCACCCTTTACAAGTATTTATAACTTTCTAAAGTGAGTCAAGTTTCCAACTTCTTCAAACTTCCCAGTTTTTCTGATCTCTAGTGCTTCTTTTAAGTCTGCATGCCCTTCACTTTATATGCAAGAAACTGTTTTTCCACATATACTTTAAAGCAAAAACTAAAAATTCAGAGGTTATCTCTCCCAGTTGACAAACAGCTCATTGTTCATTCTTATTAAGCCAGCATGTAAATCTATAAAAGGGGACCAGGGAAACTGGAAGCTTGCTGCCATCATAAATCTGCTCAAGTGCCTGCTGGAGGCATGGCATGCTCTCTTGACATCTTTGTGCTCCTAATGATAACCATGAGTGCAATAAAAAAACCAGTAAGGAATAGCAAAGAAGAATGCATTTTTTTTGTTAATTTTGGCAGAAAAATTCCTCAGGACTTATTTTACGGTATTGTCAGGAAAACTGAGGGAGATAAATAGCCTGGAAATCCTTCATGATTAGTAGCAAAGATGATGTTGCTTGGTTTGGCTCCCTGTAAGTTACTGACAAAATTCTTATTCCCTTGGTGTTTTTATTCCACTTTCTCTTCCCTTCCTGTCAGTTAGCATTTTTGTTTACTTTTGTTTGTATCAAAACAAAGATCATCGGTATCTGCTGAAAGATTTCAACTGATGTCAGCTTGCCTTGGAGAGAGTCGTGAACTTTGCTAACAGTTTGTCTTCTGCCTGCCTTCACAACTTTATGCTTTCCAAGCCTGACTGAGGTTGAACTGCAGTGCAGGGATCCATTTCATTATGCTTTCTCTCCTTCAGGAGTTTTGGATAGGATTAAATGATGAACAAAATCTGGGCAATCCTCGAGCTACACAAACACTTGGCATCAAGATGTATCAATCAAAACAGCACTGCATCTCTCAAGAGCACTCACTACCATGTATTGTTTTTCTGAAAACTAGGATTTTCTTTATGCAGCAAGACATACACAGACTTGGAATATTTCAGAGATCCAATTGCAGAAGACATAGGGATAAACTGAAGTACAAGCTGGCTGGGATACCAGGAGTCCCAGGTGTCTCAGCAAGCCTTCACAAGATAAATACAGCATCACTGGAGACTGCAGTGTTCTGGCATCTATCTTTTTTATTGGTTGTTGAGTTAGGCAGACATAATTTCTCTATCTTCCCCCTATATATGTCCAAGCTACAATTTCCCTGACTAATACATCATTAGTTTTCTCAGATGTTCATTACCTAGCTTTGCACACCCAGTTATGAAACAAAATAGACCTTCAGAGAAGATTATAGGTAGGATTTTTTCCCTGAGAAGACACCTAAGACAGGCAACTTTTGTTAAAAAGAAAAAAAAAAAGAGGCAAAAGGGAATGTATCAATTATAATTGATACATAAACAAGAACAACCCTTCAAAATAAAAATGATTTACAATTCAGAAGTGATAATAGGCAATGCTTGTTTGTACTGGGTCAGGATCAGTAAATTTGAAGAATTTACTAAAACAGTAATGAGATAAAATTGGTTCCCATTGTGACTTAGCAGCTCTTTAAATATCCAGGCAAACATTAGAGGTATAGGACCTAGTCATATCCCACTAATATAAAGCTGTAGACATTAAAACAAATCAGACATAAACCACATTATATAGAATGTATTTTAATATTAATTCTTATTTGTTGTTCTTCTAAATCTTAAATATCTCTTTCCTAAATTATGTTTTAAAACCTTGACCAAGTGATCCAGATTCCATTATTTTTGGAATGAATTACTGTGAAAGTAGAAAGATATCATGTTTCCAAACTTACATTCTAAAGAGTGCTAGACCTTAAATTGAAGAGGGTTATTTGACTATTTTTAAATCACTATATTAGTAATTAATTATATATATTTTTGAAAAACAGTAATAGTAGTATTTGTACTCCATTGTGGCTATCATTTAAGCTTCAAATATTGGAAAAAAAACCCCACAGGAAAATAAATCCCTATAAGATAAAAGACCACGATCTTCTCCCATCTGCCTTATCTTTAGTTGTAATTCATGTGTTATCTTTAAAACATACCGATACCTATGTGTTTAAAAGACCCAAATTATTCTTCTTGATGAAACTAGGCAGAATATTTTGATTCTGCAAACATATATGTTACTCTTTTGTGATAAATATACAAAGCTATGCACATAAAAAGCTGTTGACACCCACAAAAATGGTGAAGGTACTATAAATGACAAATTACTGCCAATTGCTGATAAACAGTAAATTATAAAGGCTGTAGCAGGCTGAGATATGTAGGAAAAGGAAAAGCAAGTATGAAAATAAACTCTTAAGTGCTAGCAAAAATTTAGCATCTTTAAGAGCTCGCTTGAAGGCAAATTTAGACCCCAGTAAGGTGGTTACAAACTCATCAACAAGATGTTGCAGAAAAACCACTTTAAACACCAAAGAAAACTTAAATATTGGAAGAAAAGAGATGAAAAAATATAGTGAAGGGAATAATTGCCTCCAGTCTTTGACATACAGAGACTTACTTTCGTGTTTAGCATATGGCCTCCACACAAATTTAAGGGATTTTAAATCAAGCTCTGGGGACTGAGTCAACCCCAACCCTGCCCAGATCAAAGTAAACGGTTTTGCTGAATGAATTGGAGGAATAATGGTCTAAAGGAAACATGTGGAAATTATCTGAAAGAGAATAGTCTGCACTTGATACTGTCAATTTGTTTACACCTCAGCTTCCAAATACAAACCACCTAAAGCTTGCACTCAGCTGACAGAAAGGTATGCTTCCCAGAAGTGGCATCAGAATAACAAATAAATTGGATACCACTTAGAGACTTGAAAGCCATTGAAAAACAGCGAGATGAAAGGCAAATGCCACTGAAGGTGACAGCAATATTTTCTTCCAGAGCACAGAAAACATAAAAAAGAGAACTCCTAATAGCAGAAAGACAAAAAATACTGTGTTTCAGTAATCAAGTACCATACATCTTCATAGACTTCAAGTAAATTCAAAATGGGGCACTTTAAACAGCACTGCATTCAAAAAACCCCTCTCTATTGTTTTCTTGATATAATGTGCAATACAGAAACATAAGAGGAACCAGTTGTGGATTATGGTGTAGGCAGCTTTGTCTTCACCTGTGATTACCATTTTGCCATAAAGTACTGAGATTAATATTTGAGTGGAAACCACATTGTAAAATATTTCATTTTGCATAATTGTACTTTGCCTAATGTTTCCAAATGCCTCTTTTAATGAAACATTATTGCATGATACATTGCTATATTAAAATGTCTCATGACATTAGCTTTACATCAAAGTTTAAAATGCTGGCATTTCCCACATAATACTCAACCCATTGAACATTTTTACATAAATGCACACTTTTTAACCAATCAGGCATGCCTTGTTCATTTTTCATAATATTATGGCATATTACATCTCAAAATAAAAGCTGAGACACTTGCTTTTCAGACACATGAATTTCCAATTGCTGGCAGAAATAATATAGCTGTTAAACAAAATGAATCAAATTTAGGTGATTTTTGGGAGATTATTGAATTGCTTTTTGCAAAACACATGAAACCAGGTGACAGTCTCATGTGCTTTTTGAAATAATTTTAAGTGTGGTTTGTGTTTTTTCCCCAAAACTCTTACGTGCTTCATCTGCTGCATCAGGAGTGTTTATAACAAAACTGCTCTTTCTCACTGCAGCACAATGAGATGAGCACAGCAAGCATTATGTTTGTGACTGTGTAAGAAGTCAAAGAACATAGTGCTTGGAAGCAGAGGGAAAATAAAGTGTGTGAATCAAAAAAATATATCAGGGATTTTGTTGCAGGTTAATCCAGCCTGACAATTGTTTTGTTTGTGCACACCTGAATATGTGGAAAAGGACTGAAAGTGAAGGCATAATGATACAATAAAAGAGTGCCTGGTTACACAGAAAGTGTGTTTAGAATGGTGACAGACAATTGCTAGAATATATACATAATGGAAAGTATAAAATAAAAAAATTACTAGTATTAGTTTTCGTCTTACTCTAATTGCAACTATACTTTAAACCGATACAGAGAACATAAAATTCAAACAGTAAATGAATCAAAAGAAGTTCAGAAAACAAGTGTTCCACCTCTTACACTATAAATCACAAGCTAATTGCTATCAGTCTATATTAATACAGATTTTAACACAAAGCACAAATGCTACAAGACTATCAGGCACTAGAGCGAAAAAGAAGGAAGCATCAGCTACCCTGCTAACACCTTCAGTTCCTGCAGCAGAAGGGAAATAACAGAATTTGTCAAACATGCATATCCAAAGCACGGGGTCTCCCTCTGTTGTCAGAGAAAGACATATTGCCTTCTCCAGATTTGGCAACTGTTTAGTGCTGAGCATGTGAGTACCTAATAGGTGGGCATGTTCAGAGATACCTCAATACCACAAGCTGATGTGCATCAGATACCTATAAATTGTTTTAGAAAAGTAACACACTTCATTAAACCCTAACCCACACCAGAAGTATATGCATGCATATGCATACATTACAGACACAGAAATACATCCATTCCCCTTCCCCTGTTCCTTTGACATAAAACCTTTGCATATGCAGCTGACCTCTGACTCCAGTTGATCACTGCTTTGACCAGCCTATATCTGAGAGTTATTCTGAGGAGCTTCTGGACCAAAAACCAAATTTATGAAGAGTTTAATTTAAAACACCCCAGGATTCATTGTAATTCTGTGGCGACAACAGTCTGCTGTATTTTTTTTCTTCCTGTTATGTGCTATTGGTAGATATAGACATAAAAACTGTCTTAAAAGTATTTATTAGGCTCCTGAAACAAAAGGGTGTCTCTGGAGACATTTTATGTGCCTGCAAAGCTGTATAATTGGAGGCTCAGTTCTATGTAGCTGGTGGCAGTAGAACACTAGAACTACTACACAGACACATGTGTAGATCAAGGCTGTTCTGGGTTAGGGCTGACTGCATCTGCAAATCTGCTCTGCTTTGCTAGAACAGGTTTTATACCTACAGAAATGCAAATGAAAATGGTGGTGCTGGAGGGAATTGTTTCTTATATTGTAGGTTCCCATAATTATTATGAGCCTGAGGTAGACTGCCAATAGAGACAGAGGAGTCATCTGAAACATTTCCAATAAATACGTTTAAACTTTTAAACGATTTTACCCCAACCATGCCTTCACCCCTTTGAACTTACTTCTGTGAACATTTGGAGCAATGAAATTTGGCTGGCACAAGTTTAAAAGCATATGCATGGTATCCATGGGAGCTACTCCTGCTGGACCACAGAAGATTTAGGACTGAAAGTGCTGACACTAACAACTACATCTTCTGATACCAGACTTCTGTCCCATTATGTTGGTCACAATAAAGAGGGTAATATTTTCCTTACTGCAGACAGGTGCAACTCTGTTGTTTCTACTTCTTCCTTTGCCTTTATCTCTAAATACTAATGACAGCAGCCATGGCTTCAGAGTTTCCCCCTGCATGCTCGTTGCCTAAAACTCTATCAAAATGAAAGGAGGAAATGAAGTACACACTTCTCTTGATATTGATGCTGCATGGCCCAATTCTGTCAACACGTGCCCTGGTGTTTAACTCTTGACATATTCTTGCTCATAAAAGGAAGCAGAGCTAATATTACAGGTATAGAGCAATACCAGCTGAGCACACTACTAGGCAATAAATAGTGTGAAACTATAGCAGTTTCTTCCTTTGGATTTGCCTTACTACCAAACCACCAGTGAGAAATGCTTCATTTCATCTATTCTTCAACAAGAAAAACACTAACATGGACAATTCAAGGAATGACTGCCCTGAGGAGCTGTGAAAGACCAATTAGGCCTAGATGTAATTTCAGGTTTGATAACTAACCACACAGAAACATAATGCAGAAAAAAACATTATTAAATGTATTCTTCTCTTAACATACTGGTAAATCATAGGGAATGGTTCAATTAAGCACCTGTGCTACAGCATGCATATTAACTGCTTCTAAAATTACTTCGAGTCCCTTTTTGTGAAATTAATCTCTCCGACCATAAAATGAGACCTTTACTTCTTTCTGCACTCTTATTAATTGCATGGCACTTCACTGGCTCTTGGTGAACTGAAGCTGGAGAATTAGGCCACAGAAAGGTCACTTTCTTTCCTGTCTGCTTGTGTGCTAATTAATGACATCTAAACAGCGGCTTGTGTCTCAAAGTAGAGTGGATTAGATTGTACACAAGGAGCTTTCCAAGCTGTGGAAATAGAAGCAGGGCAAGACTGTGTGGTCTGGGCTGTGACTGCAACACATTGAGCTTGACATCCTGTTTTATGAGTCACCTTCACAAGTGCCAGTAGGTGGTCGTGATTTATAATCGTTCAAAAATTCTGTAAGTTTATCTATGAGCATCTAAAAATTTCCCTATATTAATTATTACAGAGAGAAAAAAGATGCCCCTGCCCCACTAATAGCAACGCTACAAAAATAGTAACATTTCTCCAGCTCAGTATAGATAGCAGGAAAACAGACTTACAACTCCACTGTGTTATACCAAATAATTTTTAAGTGAAAAAGCCTTATGAACTGTCATAGCCAGTTTCTCCTGTGAGGGACAACCATCCACTCTGTAAATGAGGTTTTTTACTACTGCAGTAAAGAGACTTGATCTTCCAGATCTGTCTAGAATATTGCTCAATGGGACCTCTAAGAAAAAAGCATTAAATTACTGTCTTTAGCTAGCTCTTATAGAATATTTGCCTGCAAATTTAGACTTGTGTTATCAATCTTTCCTTTTATCCTGTCCACTGTTCTCCTGATATGGGTATGTTGAGAACCTGTATCTGGTTCAAATCTCTATATTTCTTCACAGTGCCACCACATCAAACTAGAGCATGCCATTATGACAAAATTCTTGCACAGGGAATCAGTATGGAAGAGAATGCACTGTGTAAGTGTGATTAAAGTGCTTTGATATGATGAATGTAAGCAAAATTGAATCCTGGAATCCTGACTTCTTCTGTGTCAGTTCTGGCATTTTTTTGGCATCCTTGTTGTCACAGCTTATTGTGCTGCTAAAGCCAAGAATCTGTTTGACATGGGAACTGCAGCCAGGTGTTTCAATATACTCAAGAACTGTGCCTGGGCAGTCAGTTAGGGCTAACTTTTTATCCCTGCATGCATAATAAGAACCTGCTAAAATAACGTGTCAGATCAAAGTACTTTAGAGCTCATTAAGTAGGTGACATTCACCAATTCAAATCCTTTCTCTAAATTAGAAATGGAGTGAACAAGACCAAACTGGTAAATTTCTTCAGTCAGACCCAAGCACATAAAACTTGGAGTATACCTTTCTTTCATGGATACAGCATGTAAGCAGTCAAATCTTAAGCACTACAGAAAAAAAAAGTGTTTGCTAGGACCAAATTACAAAAACCCCTTTCTATGAAAAGCTGTTAATGGTACAATAAATTTTAAATAGTGGAACTATAATATATTAAAAGAAAAAACAGTAAATATGCTTTTTTGATTCTGTACACACTATTTCAACACTCATTGGTGCAGATAAAAATAAAGGGCAGAGATATTTTATGCTTATATGACTTCTAACACTTCATACCTATTTTTCACAAATTATAAAGGTCAAAAGTATCCATTCAGCATATATAATAGATACCCATGTCTTGCAGTCTGCTTCCCAAGTGTAGTCCTTACCAAAAGATGCAATGCCTGCATTTTCAGTAACTTCTACCATTCGAAGTGACTCATACCAGTGTTAAATGCAGTGACATCACCTTGCAACACCTTGAGCAAATAGAAGTCTGTGTAATATGCAAGACTGTAGGTAATATCAGGCTTATAGGATTCTTTTAATTGCACTGTTGGTTGCAAAAGCAACAATATTGCACTGAATTTGATCAATAGTCTATTTGGGCTGATATCTTCATTCTGGTGGGGTCTAATACCAAAGGTCTTGTAGGAAAGCTTTTACACACAAGTCACTATTTTCTTATCTGCCAAAAGTGAGATTGATGCAGAGTGCAGAAACCTACCATGGCTAACCACAATACAAAATACTGCAAAATTAATCCCTTTTATTACGCCAACTATTACACTGAGTATTGCTTCACCATGGAAAGCAATTGCTTTCTGATCTCTGAGGTGATCTGTTTGCCCTGAAGCAAATGGACTAACAACCCTTGTAACTATCCCAGACAAGACAGAAGAGTATCTACTGAGCTGGCGCATTTCCATGTAGCAAGTCAAATTAGGCTTCACAAAATAATGGACTCTCTTAAATCAGAACATGAAAAACACAACTAATATGAAATATATTGTGCATAACACGGATAAAGCATTTAGCAGATTGCTGGCTTCCTGACACTCACCCTCTGGGCTTATATGCCATGGATGAAATTGCTACAGTAAGTTTTCACATTTGTTCCTTACACACTGAAGCAGTCAGATTTAATTGGTGAAAAGAAATGACAGTGAGCTGTAGAAGAATTAGGTTTATTGTTATATTAAAAAGTGAAAAGCTAACCTTAATTCCAAAACCTGGAAAACTTTGTGTGGAGAGTAGAAAAACACATGTATTTTAAATAAATTGTAATGCATGTATATATTTCTTTAGATGAGAACAGATTATAACAGAAGCATTTTTCTGCCTCGTAGATAAGTAACTTTCAAGTATGTAAACTATAAATATAATAAAATAAAACAAAAATGGAAATAATTTTTGATACTTTTTTCCTCATTAGAATTCTGCTTTGTTTAGCTACTTTGAAAGTTGATTATAATGTGATGAAGTGCTACCATTCTGCATTCAGCAGTTCTGCTGTCAGGCATCACATACAGAAGTGGCTTGCTCAGCCTACAGAAGTCAGACCAACATATTGTAACTCAGTTGGAAAAAAACAAAATGCAACTGGGACAGCCCCTCACTCTGTCCCCCTCATTTCACAACACACACTGATGCAATGAATAAATACCTGCTGCTGCTGAAAGGAACGTTTCACTCTAAGACCTGAAAATGTGACGGTGAGTCTAGAAGAAAATTTTTTTTTTTTTTTTACTGCTGGCTATTTCTTATCATGAGAAAAACACATGGTCACATGTGCTGAGGTCCCCTCTCCACACATATCTGAAAATTGATGTCCTAGTGGTTGAGAGGCAGAAAGTGGAAATGGTCCCAGTGGGCTCTGGTGTCCTAAGCAGCCTGTCAGGTAACAATCCTGAAGGCAAGAGGACTTTATCACGAGGGGCATTCTGCAGAAAGAAGTGATTTATGTCCAACACAATCTGCTGGACTTTTTGCTCTCCATTAAGATTCCTTTTGACTGACAAAACCTTTGAAAAGTGCCTGGGAGGATGTCCTCACCTTTGGGCATTGGTCAATCTACAATCACACTATCCCTCTTTCTATTGGGCCTTGCACATCAAAACGGATTTCATTTCAACTTGTAGCCATCTTACAGCACAGAAAAGACTAACACATTTGAACAGCAAACTCTGCACAGGAAGCTTAACATGACCTGACCCTTGTCTACCTGGCATTAAATAAAGTAATTATTGACTACTCTCAATACAACTTTCTAGGACTGCAACTGCTTTATTAATGGAACTTAAAGTTTTGAAGCATAAAATAAAACTTTAAGGAAAAGACCAGCTGCAGTCACTTTCATAATTTCTTTTTCTAAATCCCACTGTACTTTTCTGAGTGAAAATCTATTTGCAGAAAAATGCAAGCAAATTTTTAGTGATGTTTTACCTACCAGCAATTTAGCAGCTACATTCAATTCCCAGATGAAACTTGAAATAAAAACACTACAAGTAGGTTAATTTGAGGTCTCACCATTTTCATTTCAAAGGCTTTTTTTAACATTAATTTGTCCTGAGGCATAAATGAAATATAGACAAACCGTATTAGATTTTAATTTGTTAAAAGTAGATTACAAGTCTTCTCCATAGAGATGCTGAACATTCAGTTCTCACAGAAGTAAACTTTTCATCCCCACAGTAAAGGCAGCAATAGCAGGTACCAACTGTAAAGGAGAATTTTTTCACCTGTAAAGTGCAAACATTCTGACTCTGAGCCCACATAATAAAACCAGTACAAAAATATAAGTTTACCATAGCTGGACTAGTTAATTCAGTGTTTAATTAAATGCTTGAATTCAGAGGAAAACTATTTATCCAATATTTAGGCTGAAAAGATCTAAGTATCTTCCCCCTTCCCCTCCCCCAGATCTTATTTTTCTAGAGGTTTATCTTGTCCTGTGGAGTGATATTTCTCAAATCTGACCAACCTGAAGGGCAGACATACATATGAACACAGGGGGAGGGTCTCAAGATCACTGCTGTCTCTAGGTGACTGTTTTTAGTTAGATTAAAGGACAAGATATTAGGCTTTTTAAGCTTCGTAGCAGATTAATGGTGCAGAAGCCTCTTTAGGGAAGGAGGCTTTGAAACCAGAAATGGTAAATTAAATAACCCTGGCTAGAAATCCAGAAGACAAGTAACAGAACCAAGACCTTCAAAGCTCTGGACCTATGCCTTGGTTTTCTGCTGTTCATTTCAACTGCTAAGAATTTGTTCCATGTGAAGGCAAAAATGACACCCAAAACTCATGTCACTATTGCCCCAGAGGCCAGTTTGCCAGGGAAAGAGTGAGTCAAAAGAAACTTCTTTGCCTTCAGGCTCCTTCCATATGGGCATGGCTCCCATGGGACTGTGCTGTAAAGAACTCTCCTGTTTGCCAGAGTGCCTGAGAATTTCTTAAGTGACATTTCTCATGTCTGCTTTGAAGCAGGAAAGAGTCAGAGAAGAAAAAGCATTAGTCATTCTGACTTGCAATATCCATGAAGCAGCTCATGTATATCCACTAGCTTTCCCCTCTTTATTATCTTGTGGGGGCTTCCAGGATCCCCAATAGACAGAGGTAAGTTACTCCACTTCCACCCCTCTTTTGTGGAGCTCTGTATGAATGACAGTGAAAAAGGCCATATTCATTATTAAGCATCAAGAGATTTCAAAATCCCTTCCTCGGAATCCATGAGTGGATTGCTTTCCCTTCCTTCCACTGGCAAGTCAGTCTGGAAAAAAATGAGTTTCTCATGGTAAAAAACAAGCCTCCTAGTTTTATCTGAATCACAAATAAGCATTTATGTTAGGTTATTAAAAAACCCAAATATTTTTCACATAGCCACTCCACTCACTGATATATATATCTTAGTCACAAAGCACTGAGTTTTAAAGTGATTCCTGCCTTTTCTCGTCGCTTATTTTTTTCTACTTTTCCTACATTTCTTTTTTTTTCCCCCTACTCTACTGGCTTTGAAACAAAGTTTCTGAACTGCAGAACATGAAAACACAAGGTTGTAAAGCGAAAACTAAAAGTCTTCTCCTTAAGTGAGCTGTTTCCAATTTAGATATTACTGTAGTATTCTCTGCTCCCCTGCAGTTATTATGGGGAACACCTGCTACATATACTGGGGTCATTCTTTGGTGATCCAAGGAGAGTAACTAAGGAGGTTGCTAAGGGTAACCACCTTACACCTTCCAGTTCCTGGAATCACACGTAATTCATGTAAAATCCTGATTAATAAAAAATTAAACAAGAAGCAGTTTCTATGAGTTCAACATGAAAATCTCAAAAAATATCTTCCACAGGAGGGAAGAGGAAGAAATGTACTTTTTCTCTGGAAGAATTATTTGTCCACTTCTTTACATTTCACCCATGTTTTCAGGTTTAAAATTCTGCACTCCACCAGCTGCATCTGAAGTAACTCTCTCCTGTTGGAAGACTCTTCCTTGCTGCCTTACAGGGACAGATCCGTAAAAGCCCTATTTTCCTCATCGTTTCAGGAATCAATGTTAGATACAGGCAAGATGCAAATCTGCATGTCTGGTTAGTGGGAAAGCACAATGGTATCACGCAATAAAGCAAAAAATAAGCTAACAACAGTGCTAAACCAAAAAAAAAAAAATTCCAATAACAGAAACCAATTATAAATACAGATAAACAGAATTAGATAAGAAGAGAGCAGCTCTCCCTATCCTCTCAAGCAACTATACAACCTCTAAGGAACTTCATTTTAAATCTAAACCACCTTCAGTTGCAGTCAGTTTCCAGTACCTGCATGCAACTGCAATCTTAAGTATATGTTAAGAGCCTAAAGACATTTCCAAAACATATCTAAATTACATACAATTTAGATAGCCCAACTGGTTTTTGCTAACAAAAGCATATCACCACGAGCACAGGTATCCCACAGGCATTCTGCAAGGAGTTTGTCACGGGGCATAATCAGACCAAGGGCTGCTTCAAATTTTATGGAGAAAGGTACTTTAGTGTTTCCTTCTGAAAAACAGGAGATTTGAGGGTAGCATAAAGCTATTGTATCATTGAGGTGCCACTGGGAAAAAGGTTATTGGAAGTCAGGATGGTGACCCCAGTTTGCCCAATGAATTCAGTTCGCTGACAAGCTTTAAAAGATGATGCTGTACCTAATGTTGGTAGCAGAAGCATATTAGATCTGTCAGACAACAGAAATCCAGAAAAAAAAAACTCAACTAGAAAACTTCCACTGTGTGCCAAAAGAAGGAAATTGTATCTCTGGCTTGCAAGACTGATGAAACTGGAATAAGTGCTGGCTCTAGGAAAGCCAGTTGTGGAAGGCACAGAAAGCAAGAGTAACACCTTGATGACTATATTTGCATTTTTGCCTTTGAGGAAAAACATGCTACCAAGCTTTCCAGAATCATCTTGGAGTGAAATACATTCTCTCCAGTAGAGTTTGAAGGAATTCTTTGTTGTTCTATTGTTCTTCCTTAACATGAAATGGGATTCTGCTAGAAAATACATTTTGTTCTTGGAGTATAGCAAACCACAATATCAAGAAAGTATGCTGTAAGAGCAAACAAGAAATCACTCCAGGCAAAACACCTTTTTTTTCCTGCCCTGGAAGCAAAATGAGAGGTTATAACATTTAAGTTGTGCTGGTACAATTATTTCTCAATCATATTACCATCATGCTCAGGGCTGGGTTCCTTACAATTCAGGCATTTTCTTCAAACACCTGAGTTAAAAAATCCAGTAAGAGAAAGGAAAGGTACCAAAGCAATAAATGCTTTGGATCCAAGAAAGGCTATATCCCTAATCTTTTAAGTTATTTTATTTTAGCAAGAGGAAAATCAGCAACATAATGCTGATTTTCCTCTAGTGCATCCTATTCTATGTCCATGTAAATATCTCCCTGATCTTATTTGAAAAGGTCTATTCCAAAGCCCAGTAAAGCCAAGGGGGATCATTATGATTTCATTTGTTGTATGGTACAAATCTAAACTTTATATCACATTTTTTCTGAGAAAAAAAATACACCAAAAATTCAGTGTAATTTCATGGTGGCAATTAACAAAAGACTAAGGTTTTCAAATGTATCTAAAGAGATGGATTTCCCATTAACTTAATGACAATTTTATAGGAAATAGGCATTCTGCTCCCGAAGGTCTTTCAAAATCCTGACCAAAAGGCTCAATTCACCAATCTTCTCTTTTAATATGTATTATAGATTATTTATGTTTCTGTATTTTTCCATCTACTTACAGCCACAATCACAGAACAAAGCTAAGAAAAACAATTTTATAATAACAATGTGCACTGCATTTTTTACCTCTCCATTCCAGATCCCCAGAATTCTCCCAGTTGTGCATTTAATGTGAGTAAATTACTGAGGTCTGAAGCAACTGTTAAATTAATTTAGCGCTGGAAAATAAAAGAGCTATCAACATATAACAGCAGTAGGGAAAAGTTGCTTGTTATTTACCTGTAATAATTTGAAAAATGCTTACAAGTTCTTTTTTGGTTTCACTACTTTGCCTGAACATAACACAGTTAGCAATTGCTACAGTTGAAACTGTAACAAGTGTGCTATTTTTAATTTACAAATTTAATTTAATACAGGTGGTGCAGATGCAAATATTACAATACTGGAGGTTAGCCAGAACATTAGAAGCACAAAGAGAAAATGATGCTAGGATTACATGAATGCATACTGGGAGACAGGACTGACACTACTTGTTCTCCAGCATATTGGACATAAGAGAAAACTTCTAGATATACTCTTGAAAGTGCAAGGACAACAAGAAAGAGTCCTCTGAGCTCCAGATTAAATATTTCACTGAGACTTAGAAAAGATTCTCCAGGAGAATGTTGTGGGAAAGTGTCAATGTCTTTAGTAAAACCAAGGTAGACAACATCCACAGCCTTACCCTCATCCACCAAGCAGGTCACCCTGCCATAAAAGGAGATCACAAGGGATTTCACAAATTTCTGCTGGCTGGGCCTGATCTCCAGGTTATCCTGCACGTGCCACATTATAACTGAAGTGATCTGCTCTGTAACCTTCCCTGGCAGAGAGGTCAGGCTGTCCTTGCTGACCTGATTCTGCTAACATAAAATTGACTCAAATATCACACTCCTCTTTGCTATGAGAGGTATCTTGGATTTTTGGAGGGAAACAGCTGAAATTAGAATACAGACGAAATTCAAGATGATCTTCTGCCTCCTTTCAGTGCATAGGAATCTGTCAACATATGTCAGGGGAGAGAGAGATTGCAAGAAAGAAAAAAGCCTTTGATTTTTGTTGTTGCTTTGGAAACACTTAGGAGGAAAACTTTGGGGGAAATATTGGAACAGAAAAAAAGAGTCTTAAAGGACACACTGTAGTGAAATAACTGAGACAAGACCAAGAACAATTACAGAATTATGATCCAATAACAGCATTACATAGCTGTGTGAAGAGTGAGGAGCTGGGTTCTATGATCCTTATGGGTCCCTTTGCACTTGAGATGTTCTATCATTCTATGATATAAATTATTTAAGATGAGCTGTATGTACTGAGTCACACTTGCCTTTGACATGTATCATATCTTGTTACTGACAGTGTGGTCTAATGCACAAGCACTTCGATTTTCAGCACTGAGGATGACACAAAAGACAGGGCAACAAAGATTCAGGCTCAGGTGTTTACAGTCTTTTTTTTTGTTAGGAGAAAGGGAAATGAAGCATTAAGCTGAAATACTACTGCCATATATAATCTAGTAAGATTTTAGGTTTACTGCCTTTGTAGGCTCCAGTCCCTATTTCTCAGTCTTTTTGCTCCTCCTCAGTACTGACTCTGTATCAGTGAGAAAGTTCAGCTTAACAGCTTTAGTACGCCAGAAACAACAGATTCTCAAATACCTCAAACAGTTCATAATATACTCCTTTTAGAGATGCAGCTTCATAAATTCTATGTTTACAGTGATTTACTTAGTACTACTGGAAAGCAAACCAACACATCAACTTTACCCAAGCTCTCAAAAGCTGTAATTATTTTACTTGAGATAGCAAATGCAAGGGGGTGGTGGAGATTGCATCATGCTTCTTCTTGCCATTCTGGGACATATCTAAGATCTTAACAGTCCTCCTCTAGCTCACAGCCTGTTCTGACTCATGTGTTTCCTGCTGTCTTTCCTTTGTAATAACATTACTCCTTCATTCAGCTCTGTAAATTCCAGAAAACTGGAAGCCACCTGGCTCCACTGTTTTGTCAGATCAACACCTACTCCTTAACTTATAGCTTCCGGGGTTGCAGATGCAGTTTACTTACAGACTTGAAGACTCCAACATGGAGTTCATTAGCATAAGCCAGTTATAAAACACATCAGCCAGAAACCAATTCCAGAGAAACTGAAATTCAAGCTTCCTTTAACAACAGCTTCCCTGAAGCTTGATGAATGACAAAAAAAAAAAAAAAAAAAAAAAAAAAAAAAAAAAAAAAGGCAACATAAATACCTTCATAAATTGGAGTCAATTATTGATTACTAAGGTGACTGGAAGTAAAATTAACAGTATATGACCATAACAAGTTATAAATCTCTCTAAAATATGCCCTCCTACAGGTAACTCTTACTAGGATTTTTTGTCCTATTACTGAAATGAAGAGACAGGATTCTATAATATAGTAGAATGACCTGGTTTAAAAAAACAAAACGCTTATTCATTGGAAACAGGCATCTCTCTACTTTGCACAGGCCTTTGGGATCTTCAGCGGTATCTGACCCATAATATCCCTGTTCTTCTGCAATAAAAAGCTTTCATGTAACAATTCTTTCCAAGAAACTTTGTTTTTCATATTTTAAACATATACTTCATTTACATAAAACCTAAAATACTTGAAAAGGAAGTTGTTTTAAGAAATGGTTTCATCCTTCAACATTATCATTACAGATCATCATATTAAAATATGAAAGTAGTACATAAGTGCTAAAATAAAGGTCAGCAGATGGGAAATGCTTTTAGTGAAAAAGCACATTCAGAACAAATAGTTAAAAGCATGGCTGCTTCTGCAAAAGAGAAAAGAAGATAGAGAAAAGAGCTTCTTCAGACAAAGCAGTTTTGAGTGCCTCGAAAAATGTTTTTTAAGATCACTATCAGTATAGAAAAGGCTGTTGGGACCTCTGTAAGCTCTTTCTTGTATTTTACGTGTTGGCTGACTAACTGTCTGATAGTAAAGAAACAAATTAGACCAACAGAAAACCTCTCTAAAAGCTTTTCATGATGCATGTGTGGGACTTCATCAGGCAGGCAACAGTAACCAAGAATAATGGTGAAGAGAAGCTGCTGTTCAGGTAAATGGTTTCTTTTTTTGAAACAAGTGTTTATAACCATTTGCATTTATGAAAAATTCATGCTACAAATGAGACAGTGATTCCTCTTTTCAATAAACCTTTGCCTAAGATTTAAAGTTAACTTGGATTTCATCAACTTTTAATTATTTTGAAAACTGCACTGGTTTTTCCTATTAAATAAATCATATTTCTGTTGTGTATGAAGATTTGCCTTTTATGTTAGGGCAGTGGGCAAACCCTGCTACAAGCAGATTCTATTCAAGTGCAAATCGCTTCACAAGATTATTTTTAACAACTTTACACATACAATATTAGATATGAATACTCTGTATTGGTATGCATAGATAAAAGAAACATTAAATCTACTACCTTTTGTCACCTCTGCAACAGCAGACCAATGTCTTGCCATTATTGAACGGTGAGAGCTATTGAACAGAGTTAATTCATTGAATACTTGCCTTCAATTCTTTGTGAAAAGTAGAGAACTACGCCTTTGAAACACACATTTAATCGTAGTGTGTTTAATAACACATTAAACTTACAGTCTACCACAGTTCTGTCAGAGTAATTAAAGACAACAAAGAAGTATTTTCAGTGATATCATGGGGAATCTTAAAGATATTTTTGGAAGAATTATCACAGAATTGTGGGCTATAAACCATGGGGGGTTTGAAATAACACCATCTTTAGCATGTCACACTGTGCCTGGACATGATTTTATTATGGAACTAAAGCTGATGGATTTAGAATTTGCATGCAACATTAAAGTTTATTTTTGATTTGTTGCAGTATTTGAAACTGGAAAGCAGAATCTCAACGAAGGAAGTAGAATAGAAGATGCTGAGTTGAAAGGGGTTCATCAGGGCTATTGAGTCCAATAAAGTTAAACATATATTTAAGGAAACTGAGGGTGGGAGGAGAAAATATGTTTATTGTTTTTCATCTTCGAACTTCTGTTTAGAAATAGCATTCCTGTTTATCCACTGAATTAGGTATACAAATACTCACTGATTTGATATACAAACTGTCTGTTGCATTTCAGAGACTCTAGTAAATTCCAGATTGTTTCTCCTTTTGACTCATCACAAACCAGATCTGAAATGGGTATTGAGGTTTGAACTTTCCTGTGAGTCCTAAACACACAGGTTTGGGTTGGGCACATGTGCTGGTTTAAAAGTTAACCAGCAGGGGGAATGAACCCAACTCAAAGGAGAGATTATAAGTCAGAATAACAATTTATTAAAATAATACAGTAAGTACAATAATACAAACAAACAATTGGTCTCAACCCACAAAAACCCAAATGTGTAACCCAGTACCCTGGGGCCTGAACAAAGTGGTGTTCCTTGGGCCCTGTTTGAGTCCAAAGTAAAGGGAGAGGGGAAGAACCTGCTGGTGGGAGAGCTGCTGCAGTCTGGCCAGAACTGGTGATCGCAGTCCAGTGGTGGTCTAAGTCTGGTTGAGAGCGATGAGATGCAGCCGTCCTCTGGATCCCACGAGTGGGTTGAAAAATGTTCCAAAACTCTAAGATTATATATCCTCCAGTTCAGGCAGGAATGCTTGGTACTCTCCTCAGGGCGGGGAGTTCACAAAGGGTGTGAGGACAGAAACATCCTCCTATCTCACAGGCCTCTTAACACCTAGTTTATAGCCTGAGGAGTCAGGCTCTATGGGCAGAAGGTGCGAATAGTCTATTGACAACAATAGTCTAGTTTCTGGGAAATGACATGGAAGGCTATAGAATACAGTTTTGGGTTACACCCACCATGCTCTATGGGCAGAGGGTGCAAATAGTCTATTGACAACAATAGTCTAGTTTCTGGGAAATGACATGGAAGGCTATAGAATACAGTTTTGGGTTACACCCACCATGATGAACTGATCTCAGCTGTCCTAACTAGGACAGCACATAAAAAAATCCAAACAAACCCCAAACCAAATTAACAGAAAACCTATCCAAAAATCCCCCGCAAAACCAGGCAACAGTTGTGGTTCTTTCCAGAACTGAAAAGATGAAAAGTGCAAGTCAAGATCTAAGTCATGTGGTGCTACAAATACTACACCTGAAAGAGGTAATAAAACCTTACCAGCAAGAAATAACATTCGGAAAAATCATAATTTCCATCACTGTAGAAAGGAACACCTTGCTGCTGGTCTTCAGCAGCTGTGTTTCATGAGGTTCTTAACTCTGTGGCCATTTGCTTTGAGGAAAATTGCCCCATACAGCCCTGATTACTTGATCATGCAGACTAAAGGTTTGAGCTGCCCACAAAAGAAAGCAGAAATGTTTCTTACGCAGTGTTTTAACTCTATACAGACCCTCTAACCTTGTGTTATTTTCAGTGGGTTACTATTGGAATCCAAAACTCTGCTATCAGCAGAGAAGGAGCTGATGAGATTATGTAGCAGGCTGTGGACAGCAGCAGCTGGGAGAAACCAGCATAACCCATCCTCTGCATTATGTCCTACCTCCAAGACCCTTATATTGCATGTTGCATGTTCAATAACTATTTCAGCTTCTACCCCCGGCCTGGGATTGTGTAGTTTTATTGACCACTTACAAGCTACTACATATTTATAGCTAACTTAATATTCAGTTTGTGATGAAGGATACGAAGTTGAAAATTTTTCCTTTCATTTTTACTTTAAGAAATACAAAACCAAAGAGGAATTTTAGGTCTTCAGATATCTTCCACAGTTCCAGCAACTTGGAACTGGTCTATTTTTCTCCCTCATCAGGTAGCTAATGGTCATAGCAATACTATTTTCTTCTCCAAATAATCAACTGTAATATCATGTCAGTTATTTGTTCAGAAAATATGACACTAAAAAGCATACCCTTCTTCATTACATATTCTGCAATAGTAAATTGTCAGTCTAATATGAATAAAACAGATGTTAAGCATGAGATTTTTAGACACATTCTACACTGGCTTAACTCTATTTTCTGTGGTTTTTTTTTCTTTTTTTTTCCCCCAGGAAACAGAACTATACTAAATGAAAATCTTAAGTGACACTGAGGAATTTAAAATTAAGATATCTAAGAATAAGAGAATTACAATAGAGTCTTTTGTATATTGCAAACCAGGTTCTTGTATACTACAATTCATTGATTTATTTTAACACTGTCTACAGCCAGTAACAGATTTAAGGACATTTATATTATTAAGGTGATTTTACTGGACAAAAGTACTGACTTTGAGAGAAGGTTTAAAGCCTTCACTGAATTACTTCCCAGAAGCAAATTTTATCTTAGTTCTCCTGAAAAGATAAAAATGTTATGGTTTGCTACAGGTATTGTAACCTGTCTCTCTGCAGGTATTGGTAGCTATTTTTATAACAGAGGAATGAAATGATCAAGTTTATTTTCCTAGCCACCCATAAGAAATGTTCAAAACAGGGGATGTCCTCCAGGAGTCAGATTCACCCTGCCTGGACTTTCTTTCATGAAGATCTTTTCACCTGCAAATATTATTCTTTTGATGGGATTGTCTCAAGTGAATAATTGTCAATATCATGTCAAATAACTACACCAGCCAGGGCTGGTGTGACAAGGTAAAAAGTGCTAGTTCTTTTTTTTTTTTACTGTAGACATTTTGCTTTGCATTAAAAAAAACCTCACAGAATATTAGGGGTTTTTTTAACCAGGAAAGACTTAATAGCACCAGCTTAGTCTTTTGCTCAACTGAGCTTGAAGGTGGATCTGAAAATATACTACCAGCACCAAATCCATTTAACCCAAGACTCATTCAACTTGAAATAAGTCAAGTCACTGTACAGAGTCTAGTTCCAAAAAGATTTAAAAAAATAATCAAGCCTTTAAGAGTTTTTTGTGTTGGCAGTGAGTTGCAACGTGAGTGTTAGCAGGCTTTTAGAAGTGTTTCTTGGAGATAAAATTTGAATAATCGATGTGGTTTAATTTAAATAATTTATGCATAAAGCACTACAAAGTTATAATTGTAATTATAATGTTCAACTCAGTAGCAATGAGGTGCATTTGAAGTTGGATTCTGATTGTGCTGTCTATCTTATGCTTCGAATTTCATTTTGTTTTGAACAAATCCTTTTGAGCACTGGGAGATGGCTCAGAGTTTCACAAGAGTTCCTGAGTGAAGTTTTAGAGAGTTTCTTTCCTACACATTTTTATTATTATTTAAAGTCTGAAATCCAATCTTCCATGCTTCTGTGTCATGGTGATAAAGTAAAGGTGGCTGAAAAGTGCCCCTGGTCAGAGAGGAAGGACTTTTCTACTTTTTTCATGAAGGAGCAGCTGTTCCTATCAATAATTTCCTGAAGCAATAGGCCTGGAGTGTAAACAATATTTCATATGGATGGCAGTGGAACTGAGTGCATTATTTCAGAAATTTCTTCACTTCACTGTGGAGAATGGATTAACCCTCTATGACATAAGAAATTCAAATGTTAGTTTCTTGAAATATATTAAAGGGTTAAAGTATTTTAAGGAGAAAAAAATTTCTGCAACAAAATAGTGTTGTGTCATCTTGGTAATTTGGTTCATAGACAAAGAACATTGTGGCATTAGGAGCACTTCAGAAACTGCATGTTGAAGCCTGAAAAGACAAAAGGTTTATTCTCACCACTCATATTAATACTGTTATTTCTGTACTTGTAAAACATACCCATAGACAGATAAGTGTAACAGACAAATCCCTAATACAGCCATGCAGGATGTTGGGCAAGTATGAGGGAATGGACAACTGATACTGGTGTACTGTTCCTAATTAAAAAAATCCAGCACTGATCAAAGGACCATTGTTACAATCTAGTAGGGAATACCTTCTTGTGTTGTTTGCAGTAAGCACTAAATGGGTAAGTAATGTTCAATTTCAGACACTAACAATGAACTCAAATGTCACTAGGATTTTAAGTCTCGTGAGCAATACTCCCAGGGGCCAAGCAGCAGGCAAGAGAGCAAGTCTTATGAGTAAGTCTTATAAGAAGCACACAAATATTCAGGCAGGCTTCAGGCAAAGACAGCAAGCTCCAAAGGTTGAATAAACAGCTGCAAAATTTTCATGGGTGAATGTTGAATGTGCTCCTCAATGTCACAAAGAAGTAAAAGTTTATATCTTCATTTCTTTTCACAGAGAACATGCTGCTCCACACCATATCCTGGTGCTTGAAAAACAGCTCTGGGAGGTAATATCATGAATCACTGGCTTACCCTCTTTTTTGAGTGCAGTAATTTGCTCTTTCTACTTTGTCCAGCACTACATGTGACAGTGGATGATCACACTCATCCCTCACCCACCCACATCTCTAAGTGCAAGGTCAGTATACTTTTCCAAAATATGGATTAATGAGTAGTCTCTTTAAGATCTTGTATCTTCAAAATATTTCACGTGAAAGAGGCAAGCTAAATTGCCAAAGGAAAAAGCTTCTGAGGGGAAGAAGCAGCTACGTTTATTTCAGTAGCTTCCTAACAAGCTTATTTCAAAGTGTTAGAACTAGTTAAACCAGATGGCTCCAGAAGCTTAATATTTCACTTAAAGCATTAGAGATTCACATATCTTTCAAGACAAGAAAACAAGGTAAGTACAAGTTTTTTCTATGCTGTTATCATAATATGCTTCCAGCACGCATTAATAAAGAATCTGTCATTATTCCAGCTAACCTATATAATAGGTTTCTAATCAGAAATTAAAACCAAACCAAAACAACCCCTCCTGGATTTTCTCTTCCCTTTAACAGCTACACACTACTGCGATTTTGTTTTACAACTGGAAGATAACCCATTCTTTGCATTAAATGAGTTCTTGCAACAGTAAGTCTGATTCTGAGCTAGTAGGACCTTTTTTCTCCATTTTAAATGACAGCATTTTTCTGAGCTGGCGCAGGAAAGGCATTTTAGGCATCTAGAACAGACCTCAAACCCCCAAAGTATCAATCTCCAATCAAAAACCTTAAAATGCTGAGATAAAATGATGCCATGAGACCATGATGCCATGAGACCAGCAGTTGCTCTTTTAGCACATTTTGGTTCTATCATAGGGTTCCCCTCTTTTTACTGCATAGCTTGTACTGCCCAAGACAAGGTCTGGTCAGAAACCAGCTGCAACTGGACAGACATTTAAGAATAAATGGGATTCTCTTCCCAGACTGCCTCTGCTGACCACTTCACTTTCCTGGTCAGAGCTGCTGCAGCTGCAGAACAGATGTGTACAAGGACTACCTACAGCCAACAGCCTGAGAAGCAAGGCAAGGGGCCAAGGGAAACACAGGGCTACCACTGTAAACAGCATGAGGACAATATAGTGAGGTCACACTGAACTCATAAGCAATGGAAGTGAAGTTACCAACCTTTGTTGCCCATTAACAGTCATGAAAAAGATGCAGCATGAGTTCCTCAAGCTATGCAAGTGATGATCACACATAGAAAGCGTGCTGTGTTTGTTCTGCATGTGTAGTACCTGCTCATAACTCGTATTGAGCCCAGTAAGCCAAATGTCACAGGGACCTGTTTTGTTTGACATCTTTATCAGTGATTCTGAGGAGGTAAGACAGTATGCTGTAAAGTTTACAGATGAAACCAAACTGGTGGCACCTTTTGACATGCTTGAAGGCAGGGCTGCTGTTTAGAGAGACCTCCAAATACTTGAGGAATGGGAGAAGAGGGACCTCGTAAAATTCAACAAAGATAAAAGCCTATCACTGAATTATTTAGTTTGGAAAAGAGCTTAAAGATGATTGATTCCAACCATTAACTGAGCACTGCCAAACTCACCATTAAACCATGTCCTGAAGGGCCACACCTACGTGTCTTTAATACACCTCCAGGGATGGTGACTCCACCACCTCCCTGGGCAGCCTCTTGCAATGCTTGACTACCCTTTCGGTGAAGAAATTTTTCCTACTATCCAGTCTAAACCTTTCCTGGGATAACTTGAGGCCATTTCTTCTCATCCTATCTCTTGTTGCCCAGGAGGAGAGACCAACACCTGCCTTGCTACAATCTCCTTTCAGGTAGTTGTAGAGAGTGATAAGGTCTTCCCTAAACATCCTTTTCTCCAGTTTAAACTCCCCCAGCTCCCTCAGATACTCTGCCTAAGATTTGTGCTCTAGAACCTTCACCAGCTTCATTGGTGCTTGGACACACTCCAGCACCAAAAAGTCTTTCTTGTAGCAAGGGGCCCAAAAACAAACACAGAATTTGAAGTATGGCCTCATGACCACTGCCCTAGTCATGCTGGCCACAATATTTTTGATACAAGTGAGGATGCTGGTGGCCTTCTTGGCTACTTGGGCACACTGCTGGCTCATATTCAGCCAGCTGTCAAACAGCAGCTCCAGGATGTCATGTTTTAGAAGAAAAAAGCTGCTAAGTGCAGCCTGTTATTCCAAAATTAAATTATTGTGAAGATCCAGATAACAAAACTGATAGACTCTTATTCCTAGAATTTAATAAATTAAAGTTGATAGATACTGTGCTCTTGATCCAAGATAAGCAGCTTTATCAAAGCAGCCAGTTTGATAAACAAGCAATCTGTGAGTAGTTAAAAAAGGGATTAAGCAAGTGACACCTTCAGAAACCATGCTTGCTTCTTTAGTGGTCAAAATTACAGCTGCTGTAAGTTTTATGGCTTTAAGCTTCTCTCAAATCACTGTGAACACACACATCCATGCCCCAGGTATTAACCAATCATTCAAAAAAAATACAGGGTGATTTATAGATTAATTTTCATAAAGACTGAACCTACATGTTCAGTTTTGCTAAAGAAACCCAGTACCAGTCTGCAAATGCTAACAAGTCATGCTACGCTGAGAAGACTGCCAGAGGGGGAAAAAATAAAAAAATCTTGCTGCTTCAAAACCCACAGTCCTTAGTTTGGAGTTCACACTGATTGGCATAATTTTTTTCTGGCAATAGTTCAAGAAAGAGAATCTAACAATATCAAATTAGTGGGGAAAAAAATTGATTTTTTTCTAGATGTCACTATTTAAATGTAAAATTATACTTCTCATTTCCCAGCACAGAAACAGTTAAGGTTTAGAAACTGAACTTATGGCAGAACAAGATAAGTTAAAAACTAACTGAAAGCAATTATACAAGATTTTGCAGCACTTTAACTCAACTGATTTGTAAGCTTATTTAAATTTTAAATGTGTCTTAAAACCAGTGTCTAGCAAGTCCAAATCATTATCCCTGATTAAAAAAAGCAGAGTGTTCCCTCTCAAGACATATACATCATAGATAGTTTGGAAAAAAAAACACCCCCCAAAAAAACCCCAAACTACCCAAAACCCCAGTAACAGGAGGTAACCCCAGTAACTGAGACAACTTGGCTACCTTCCATGCAGAAATCACACCACCATACTGCCCCATAGAAGAACTTGCAAGCAGGGAAAAGTGTGCAAAATAAATCTCCAGAATGAGATATATGATAACAAACAAAACTATTCCAAGCTCTACTCTTTCACTAGTCTGAAAACGATATTGCTTTTGCAGCCCATGATGATGCAAGGATTCAGCTGTGACAGCCAACCAAAGCAGCCATGGTCATTCAGCAATTTTACCAAGCTTCTCTGAAGGTGCCTGAAACAACACATGCTGTAACAAAAACCCCAACAACCAGAAAACATACAAAACAACCCAGATTTAACTGGCTGCAGTTAACCCCTGAAACAGTCAAAACAGGGCACAATTACCCTGACATATTGAAATGTAAAATTAGAAAAAGGCAGGGGGAGGGGGGAAGCATGCCTACAGATTTATGTTGGCACATCAACTACACATGAGATGCTGTCTGAAGCTCAGCTCACTCATCTGAATATTTCTGTCTGCCTGACCTAGTGTATTACATACATCAAAGTTGGGGCAGGTGGGATAAGACATGATTAAAACTTATATTACAGAACTTGACAACTGTAAACAGGATATAAATTCAAGGGTTCAGATTACCTGTAGCATGGCTCTCAGAACAAAGACCTTGTTTTTGATAGTATGTACACTATGTTCATCCCACAGCAGGGAGCTGTCTCTTACAACTGTCTAAGGTAACACTGATTGATGCTGTTCCTCCAATCATTTTCCAAACTTTCCTGTTTAACGAGGTGAGTTGCACAATGGCAGTTTATTTACCTTCTGGCCACCCTTTTCTTTGAAGGGTCACTGATCTTAATTATAGTGGCACCTGTGTACTGCTTTGCTTTTAGGCCTGCCAAGGTTTCCATTATAAACCCATTTTTAGATGCTTGTTCTGTAATACCCTTCAAGTCCACTGTGGGCTGAAGCATGGCTCACAAGGGCTCAGCAAGCATTTTTTCTAAATAATCATGGTCCTCTTGCTCCATCCACAATAACTCAGGAATGTCTCTTTCTGCTGCTTCTTTTTGGAAAGGTTATACCTACTTTTTCCTAAAGAAACAAACATTTTACAGACAGGATAACCTCAAACAGAAAGGGCAGTCTTATTAGAAAGTATAATAATCTTATAAGAAATATCAGTCTGTACCCAAAATACCCAGAGTTTGATATTTTGCCATCTCAAATTTATTGCATCAGTTGGAAGGAGTTGCTTTTCTATCTTAGCTCACTGTCATTAATATAGGATATTAACATTTTATTCTCTTCTTCACTTGGTCTTTATCCTGAAGGCAGGAAACACTACTCCCATTGAAGAGATGCTACACTAAAGCATGTAGACTACCTATTTCGTGTTTCAGGTTCTATGTGTCTAGTGGTGTTGAAGGCAACAGAATGGAAGGTAGCCTTCATATGTTTTCTCATCTGGAACAAGAAAAAAAAAAAAACACTAAAACCATTCACCTGCTATTAAGACATGGTAACATACACAGAGATACCAGAGCAGACTGTCACAATGGCAGTGATGTGACTGATCAACTGGTTTAAGGAGGAGAAATTCAGGAGACAAGCAGTGAACATAGTCAGCTGCTTAGCAGTAAGCAAGTAGACACTGGAAAGAGAGTCACACATGAAGGGCTTCCTGTAGCATTAAAAGGTACTCTTTTTTTTTTGGCCTTTTTTTTTTTGTGGGAACTAAGCTTCAAGTCTCACAGCTGCAAGTTGCAGGGTCCTAGCTGCATGTGCCCATGACACACTGCAATCTTGCAGGATGAGAAGCAGTGAGACCACAGGCCCTACTTGCTGCACAGTCACAGGTAGTTTACCTTTCAGGTTCATGAGCTCTTATCAATTCTTGACATAATGGGCTGAGGTTGTTGAACTACCTCTCAGATGCACCTGCCTCTGATGTAGGCTGAAGCTCTTAAGAGTAAAGCAAAACCTAACAAGAAGCCCACAGAATAAACTCATGCTTTGGAGTGGAGTTCAGAGTTCCAGCTTTCAGCTTTGTCATTAGGGTGGTACCTGCTGTGACAACAGATACTGCAGCTGCAAGAACTCTTTTTGCAAGTAATTGCTGTGTATGTGTACAGAGCAAAAGTGGAAGGGAAGGAAGTGTTTGTACCAGTATTGATAGTTACAGCTGGTGCACCCTGCTTTTTTTTCCCAACGTTACATATTTCTGAAATGCAGAAGTAGTTTTGCATTTTTCTAATTTACTTCTAGACATGCACTTTCAAATCCCTAATGATTCTCTATTTTGATCACAGATAAAGGCTGCAAAAAAGGACTGGGTTGTGAGAAGCACTGTGTTTTCCTTAAAACAGCTACATAAAACCTTTTCTGTTAGCTGTGACCTTGTTTGGAAGTCATCCACTAGATAGGAATGAAAATATTCTACCTTCAAAGTTTTCATCCTCTCCTCTATTCCTTTTGCTATGATCACCTGAATGACAGAATCTTGCTTTTGATCCAAAATTGGTAATTCAATAAATCGTTCCTATTCAAGTAAGTGGAACTACAACAGTATATTTTGAATAACAATGACAAATTTTGAAAAACAATGACAATGACAGAATTTCTGGTCTTTGATTGCCAAAGTTGTTCAAATCTAACTCTTCTTCTCATATAAGAAGAGGTTTTTCTCTTCTGATATGTAGACAAAGTTAAACTTCAGTACTGTCCAGACTCCAAAAACTTTATGATTTCAGAAGTGATTTACTAATTAATATAACTATAAATTAAGCAGAACTCTTATGATCTAATTCCTCCTTAGTTTCCTTTGGGCATTAGAAGTCTGTTGCTCCTGTTTGAATACTAAATGTCAAAACCCTGACATTCTGGTATTACTTAAACCCCTTTATACCTCATGAACATTCAAAGGAGCACCACAAAATGAAAAACACTAGGTTTTAGTTCATGGAGAAGGAAAACCCATATAAGTCCATATGAGTAAAAAAGTCAGACTTACTGGAGAGCTCCTATGCAACATACCTTCCATCAAAAGGATACAGTCCTAGCTATAGTTCACATTTCAGTGACATTCTGGATTAAAGGGGCACATGGCAGACATTAAGACAGCCAAAGTTAAGACACTTCTACCCATATTCAAACACACACTATATAGATGGATCTACCTGGACATCTATTTGGCAGTGGTATGATGTGCCATTGCAGGTTCCCCAGTCTTCCACTCCAGACACCTACTGTTCCAAGGCAGAGCCTGCACAAAGGAACTGTCCCAGTGCTTCAGCTCACTCCTTTAACCTTGGCTTACAAAAACTGAGGCTAAAATAGGAAAGACAAATAAAACCTTTTCTGGTTTATAGAAAACCCCTTAAACTACAAAAAAATTACAGAAATAATCACCTGTATGCATTATTTTTAGTTGCCCATCACAAATCCTTGCCGTGAGTCTGAATGCCCCCCATGGTGCCTGTTTATGTGGATTGTTTTGGTTGGGTTTTTTGTGCATGTGGTGGGTTTCTTTTGGTTTCAGTTTTGCTTGTGTGTTTGTTTGTTTGGGGGTTTTTATTTTTTTTGTTTTGTTTGTGTTGTAGTGGTTTTTTTTGTTTTATCTACATGCGTGTGTAGAACCTTACACATTGTAATCATTAATTGAACATGGGTTTGTACACAAGTAAACCAACTTCATGAAACCATAAAAATTTGGCTATGTAAAGAAGACAGGACTTATTTTGCAGCTAGATTAAAAAAAGAATGCACAAATGTGTGTATCCATGCAAGAGAGACAAAATGTCTTCCAGGCCCAAATTGCATGGTTTTTTACTTTCAGTAGAGCACCAAAAATTAACAAAAGAATTCTTGCCGTATTCAAAACGCCACAGAAACTATTTAATACACAGACAACTTTTTGTGAGAATAGAGAATATCCTCTCCCCAAAACTGGCACTGAAATTAACATAAATAATTCTTTTATCTCATCATTTTAGATTTGCAATCAAAAAAATGGAAAGCAGCATCTTCCTTTGATCTGAATTTAGTTTTGCAGTCCCATGCTATTTCATCTCATCTCAAGAGCAGATGGGTAATTATTAATACCAAAGCTGAAATCTAGAGAGGAAAAGTGGCCACCCCCCCCCCCCAAATACCCTAAAGGACTGATACATTGCAATAAATTTGCTTTGCTCTTAACTTTGAGGTACTGCAATGCAGAATTTCAAAGTGTGACAGGATAATGAAAAAGTTATATGACACCCACTACCATACTTTTTACTACTTTAGATAAAAACCACTCCTTTCTTTTTCCCCTAGGACTGCCTGAGATACAAGGAGCCTGTCTTTAATTTGATGCCACTATCATCAAGCTTTCAATGATCTTGATGGTCTCAGTGGCTTTCCCTCAGCCCCCTATCACTTCTGAAGTTACTGTAGCAGCATAAACTATAAATCACCTTTAACAGTGACCTCCAAAAGAAAGAAATGAGCTTATTGCCTTTTGCTATGGCTTAAGAAGGGAATAAAAAAATTTGAAAGGTTCTGAATTGGATGTTTTGATTCTGTTGTTAAATTTTTTCACTGTTAACTTTATCTTCCCTAATTTTCCAGTGTAACTCCCATAAGTTTTTTTCCAACTTTCTATGCTGACTTCGGTTGCATTCAAGTGGCGAGTTTCAGCAAGTAAGTCAAATTTCTGGGAACAATTAGGGAGGTGTGATGCAAATGTGAGACACAAACCCAATCAGATCCCCATCCTTCCCCCCTCCCCTGCCCCTTACTTGCTTTTCTAAGGTGAGCTAAAACAATAAATATTCATCCCCCCAAAAAAGCCCCAACTATTTTCTTCACTCAAGGTACCTTTAGATGAGACTAGGGATACTTCATACTGGGACAACAAGAGAGATGATTGCTCTTAGCTGTTCAAGAGCAGAATTACATGCGTCCTACACTCAGTCACTGAAATTCAGCACTTGCTCTATTCACATGAACTGATACATGGAATTAGGCATAGGAACTGCAGTAACTGAGGTTTTTCCCTTCTCTCTCGTGGAAGACAGAAAAAAGACCATCTCAGAGCTCCTGGTAGCTGGAAACAAGGGATAGAGCAATTTGCACATCCACAGACTAACCACTCATTGCCACCATGGCCTTCAAACCTGGCACTGGTAGAGTCAAATTCAAAATTGCAGTACTCTCAGTGGAACAGGAATAGAGTGAAATCTTCCAGCTCCCTAGCACAACTGGAGGCACCCTTACTTTATTTTACTGCATCTCTATTTGACTACACAGTTACCAGCAAACCCTGGGAAGGTACAATACCAGAAACATGCAAAATATAGATTGTAAGTAGATAGGCTAAAATTTATACTATTCTTCAGCATCCAGTGTCATCTGAAGTCATCTGAATGATGTTTAAGAGTTAAAAATAATGCTCAACCTTTGTGCCAGGTACTATATTTCATTTTAGCAATTCAGAATTGCTAATAAATTAACTCACATATTACTTCTTATTGGTTTATGTATTCAATTGATTTTTATATTTATATTATGTAAGAAACAGCTGATATGGATTATTTCTTTGACAAGAACGTAAACTGTGACATCAGCCAACCTCTGAATAATGCCATGAAAGACAGGCAAGCTCATTTAGAAGAAAGTAGTGTCTGTTCTGCAAGCTCTTTTTCTTTTATTTAAACTATTGTTGTTTCATGAATTTGCAAATCTCTTAGTGATTAAGAAAGCGATTATGAGGCCTTATCTCAGACCTCACTATATCAGAAGTTTTTTGTGGTAAAGAACTTCATACTTTGTTGGTAATTAAGACAGACTTGTTAGTGTTGCCTGTACATATGTTCAATACTTGTTTTACATATTACAATACCAGTTGATTCACTGGGTACTATTTTTCTGATGTTGTCACACATCACTTTAATGTCGGAGCTAACTGTAACTACCTACATGCTTGTACCAACTTGTGATATAAGAGAGACATAGAAGATTCCAGAAAGCACATCAGAAAAAATAGGACAAGGCTCTTCATTCTTTTATCTTGTACGTAAAGCAGAGAAATAATTATATACTATTGAGATTGATGATTTTGTGTTACCTTTCACTACATCCTTTAGAGTAGTGCAATTTTAAAAATAATTTTTCCATGTACTTTACAATATAATCAAATACTTTAAGAAATTGACTGCAGTTTTCCTATTGACTTCAAAGGTGAATCCAGTCCCATCATTATTTATAATGGGAATGTTCTGATGTCCTTCAGTGAGGAAATATTAGCATTTACAAGCAGAAAGGTTGTTGCTATAACAGAAACATTAGCAAAGAAAAGAGATACATTTTGTAGTTGTTACAGTTCAAGGAAGTGGAGCAAAATACAGTCGCCACTGTTACCTCTGCCATTATATTTCCAGAAGAAAATGCAAAAAGAAAATAATAGCATAAGATAGTCCCTTGTTCAGGCCCTTTAAGAACTGTACCAACACTGAATCATTACTTATGTTTTTTTTTTATTTCCTCTAAAGGAATTGTTTTTCATCATCACCATTTACAGAGCATTTGCAACAAGTAAACTGAGTCTTGAAGGTGTGTGAAGACACCTGGCTGTGCTTTCAGGCTGTATTGGTATCATGTTTACTGTCAGACATGATTTCCAGGGAAACAAATAAACAAACAAACAACAAGGCACAGGTAACTCACCAGCTCCAGCAGGTCCCTCTCCGGTGCCAGCAGCGCTCTCCCTTTCTCCTGCTGGGCTCCAGTCATTGGAGGTACAGGTGCTTCAGCCAGCTGGGAAGGGGACCCAGGCCAGCCTGGTGGCTCCCTCTGAAACCCTAGTTTCCTCTCAGTCTGCCATTTTGCTGCTTTTTTCCCACCTTTTCTTGCAAAAGACTTTTTTTTCTCCCCTAAATCTCAGCTCCCCTTTTCCCACCAGGTCCCTCACTCTGTGAGGTGTGCAGGCTCACAGCAGCCCAACCAGTGCACTTGTTCCTCTGGGCTGGTCTCAGCAAAGAGGGTGTCCTACAGCTCCTCGCTGCTTCAGGGACTCCCCACGAATTACACAGAAAAGCTACCAACCCTCTACTTGCTGATGCTTTAATGCTGGCCCCCCAAAACACTGCCCTGGTCAGATACAGCCTGGCTGATGGGCTGGCCCCAGGCAAGTCCAACACTTCATAACAGGACCTGCCTGCTCCCCTACCCAGCAGAAAAGCTCTGCACCAACACTGCTCTTTACCTGAGCACACACCTGAGTGAGTAACTCTGCTGCAGAGGTAACACAGCCTAGACCACACAAACCCAAAAGCAGAATTCCCCCAGGCACCCTCAGCACACTCAAACCCTGCCACAAGAGAAAGGCTCCCTACTCTTCCTAAATTAACCACCCCGCCCCTTCCATCACCTTCTCCCCACTCAGTGGCCTCAGCTGTGCTGGGAGCAAACTCAAAGCTTCCCTGCAGCCTCAGCCAGGCAGCGTTCAGGGACTGCCATCCCAGGTGCAGCCAGAGGCACCTTCCTAACCTAAATGATAAGGACCCAGAAGGAGGAAATTAATGTAACGATCAAAGACATTTCCACTGGCTGTGATTCTTTCATCTAGTGAGTCACGGTGTGAGTGCTGACAGGGGCTCTCTCTGCAGGTTGGAAGGGGTTTACTGCATTTTGACAGAGGGGCACCAGTGCTCCCTGACCTGCACATAGTGAGTGTTTGTGCTGTTGATAAATGGTCCTCCTTGCTGGAGAAGAAAGAGTTGGAGAAAAGGACTAGAAGCCATGTCAGACACTACTTGTGTTTGCCTGGGGAGATGTGCTGTCATTCCCTGGCAGGCCTCCCTGCACCTTGCAAATCTGGGCTGATTTCAAGCATCTGACAGAGGCAGGAACGTAAAAAAGTACTGAGTTCCTACAAGCATCACCAGAATTGGAGCATTTTTTTACCTTCTGGCATATACCAACACATTTATAACCCCAACCAGCCATTGCATGTTGAGTGACAGCTGCTTGTACATGGAGGGAAAGAGGCAGAGCATCGTTGCTGTCACTGTAGAAAGACTTAGGCACAAAGGTCCTGTCTTTGCCTGAAACCAGAGCAATTTAACAAGAGAAATAACTTGTTCACTTATTCAGAATTTAAAAAAAAAATAAAAAAATCTTTATAATCTTGAAAATGAAGTCTTTGGGAATTGGTGTATTTGCACAGAAATACTGTCATGGAAGGACGATGCCATACGGTGTGGAAGTGAGGACTGTGCTCTCTCCCTGGGTGCTTAACAGGCTTTCTGGATGGAGATTCAGTATGCCTGTGAGACAGACACTCTGTCAAGTCTGTTTTAACAGGGAGAGGGCCAAAACCTACTGTTCATTTACAGGCTGCCCTTGGCAGAAAATATTTGCCTTCAAGATTTAAAGTACAGGGTTTCTGGTTAGCAGTGCCTGAATACTTTGCTGACTCATGCTATATATAATGAAAGCTTAATAAAATAGAATATATCTAGTTCACGAAGTCTCTTGATACTGTGTTGTAATTTAGTCCACCAACAGCCTTTATTTAAAGTTGGATTCCATGAGCCTGTTATAATGAGCTAAAAAGTGCACAGATAAGCAGTTATTTCTGAAAATGTGGCTCCCTATCGATGTATATTTTGCACAGCCTGTATATCTTAATTGAATTGAAATGAGCATGGGACCCAAGGGTTTTTTAGGTCTAGTGATGCATTAAATACTCCAAAAGCACAATAAAAATGAAAAAAACCCTCTACTTCTCCAAACTATTGAACCTTATTGCTTTAGCTCTGGGCACAGCACTCTTACAACCTTGGAAAAACATACACAAGTGTTGCTTACAGCCCTTCATCATCTATATCTATAACCTTCATTCCTGTAATCTTATCTCCTCCCCTTTTGATGCATCCATCTTTCTGTTTTAAGTGTTCTCCTGCATTGATTGGAAAAAAGCACAATTTTGGCCAGAGTGACAAACTATTGCCCTTTGTATTCAGGTAGGGGTTCTATTTTACTTATTTCTAGGGAAGTCTATCTCCAATGGAGTTGAATTAAGATCATGCAGTTCAGTAAATTTTTGAATAACTTGTGTCATGTACATGGCTGCATATATTAACATGAAAACCAATGGTAGCTGCTCTGTTTATTAAATACACAACAAATTGAGACTGGAAGAATGATCTAGCTCACAGTAAATAGCAGGAGTAAAACTCCTTTTCCACAGTCAATGTTTTAAAAGCTTAAGAGATGTTAATTTTAAAAACTGTTCTTGTTCGTTGGGGTGCTTCCTGCCTACCCTATGCTGGAGCAATCCTGAATGCTCTAAGCAAGCCACTGACCAATCTGTTTTTTGAATGAAATTTGGAGACCCCAATGGGGTAGGCACTTAGAAAAAAGATTGAGCCGAGTGTCTGAGTATTTTTGTTTGGCAATCACTCTTGGATGACACTATTTACATTGTCACAGAGGGGTTATTATTGATCACCTTCCACTACCATGACTGTTACAGTGTCTATCGAAAACAAGCAGCTTGCTAACATTGAGGCTTGAGCTGTACAAATGTTCTCTTTTTGGAGCTCATTAGTTTGCTCCTGCTGGCATCTTTTCAGCCAGAAAAAAAAAAAAAAAAAAGAAGCACCCTGGTGTTTTCATTCAATACAAACAAAATTCTATGAAAATATTTTGCATAAACTTGAATCTCAATTAAGTAAAGATGGTCTTTCTTAAAAAATAAACAAAACTCTTGTTTAGGTATTAGAACTACAAGTGATACACTGTTAAGATATGTGGGTTTTATTCTCTATCCAAACAAAGATCATTGGTAGTTGGTGAAAATGCCCAGACTATGGAATAGATTTGAAATCAAAGACTGAAAGATTTCATTTCGAAGAAGGAGTTGTTGCCCACAAATTAAGTTACGTTAATTCAAGTGCCAAGCAGAATACTTTGATGGATTGCAGTGTAGAACTGGACAAAGAAGAAAAGGTTTACTGCTGTTATGCATTGCTAAATTCATTTCACCTGTAAGGAAAAGTATATTGATTTCATTTATCTCATTCAGTTGGTAATATGACTGAATAATGATTCAAATTCAGTGACATCAGCTACATCAGACAGAAGATGGTACTGTAGCAGAGGATAGCAAGAAAAGGTTATTCAAGAGTGATAAACATAATTTCATTGGAGGAGATTAAAACCAGTGTGTTTTTAAGAGAAGGTAGAGCCTCTGATAACCTTTGTAATGTCTACAGGCTTTAGGTAAGGTCAATTTTTCATGTACTTATACATAACTAGAACACACAGAAAAAAAACCAGTGATAATGTGGGATACCTGCTGGATACCTGGTGGATACCTGCTGGTATAAATCAAGACAAACTATATAAATCAAAGGAGTTACCAAAGTTGTAATTAAGAGGTGAATCAGTTAATAGCTGAAGAAATTGTTTACATAGTTTAGTAATATGGGCTCAATTCAATATCATATTGAAATAAATTTAAATATTTCCAAATCACATCAGTAAATTTTGAATTAAGCTTGTTTACCAAGTCATAGTGAAGCAATACGTATTTTTAATTTTGCTTTTTGTGAAAAATCTTTTTGATTTTTTGAATTTGATTTTTTGAATTTGAGTTTTTGAAAAGTGTTTTTTTTTCCCTGACCTTTCTTAAAATAAAATATTATTTTCTTATTTTTTCCAACTAAGGACTCAGTGTGAGACAACTTAATTCCATGAATAGCCATCTTGAAGTTAATGAGGTGATCTGTGTGCTAAAGCTCAACATTTCTATGAATTGTGAAAATCACTTGAAATAAAAATTCAGATACTACCACAAATGACAAGAAATTAATTCAGACATTCATTGCACTTGATGTAATTCTAAATAGTTATGTTTCAAGGACACTAAAAATTCTGATCGCATCAACATATTCAGCTGAAGCTGAAATTTCTTACTTTGATGGTTTCAGCTTTATTTCAGTTAAGAATATGCAAGAAAGACTCACTCTATTTCTTATAATCCAAGGGAGTTTTTATTTCACACCCTGTTTACATATTAGGTCTCTGAAGCAAAGCATTAGAGACCATTTTATATAGTTGTATTTTGCTACAAAGGCAACCAGCCCAGTTTATCAGAATATGAATACATGCATATGTAAAAGAAGCAGAATTGACTACACAATGTCTTTTCTCATGGTTGCCAAACAAACAGGCATGGGGAGGAATAAAGCAGAGGATAATCCTTTAAGGAAATCCTGAATGCATTAAAATATATCTGAAATCTGAATGTTTCTCTCTTTCTTGTTTGTTTTGAAACAGCCTCTTAGAAGTAAAATTCTAGGGGTTTGTATTAGAATCAGCATTTTTGAACGAGCAAATATGAAGCAAATGTATGAGGGATTTAGTCTCTTTGTGTCAACAGGATTGAAACGAATCCATCTGGTACGTAAAACCTTATGGGAGCACCAAACCCTCCACAGAAACATGTATTTACCTCAAAACATTTGCTCACATCCAACCCAGTGTGTTGTTTCTTTTCTTTTCATCAATAACAAAAACCTTTTACACACTTTCTATCTCCTTGTGGATTTACATTGTCTTCTTCTCACGTGTTTTGACATTTCACACTGCAAATTTTCTTGATGCAGTAGTGAGTCTCAGGTGAAGTCTTCTTGTTCAGTGCACATCCAGAAGGCAACACTTCTTTGGCTTAATTTTCACAGATTCAGGGTATCACAGAGCCTCAATGAACTAAGATATATTAGTCAGGCCAAGAAAGTAACAAGATTTGTGCCTAACCTGAGACATAAATTTAGTGTGAAACACATTATGCCTTGTGCAATATATTATTGGGAAAAGTTGCTGGGTGAATGGTCCCTTTTGTGGGATCCCATGCCTTAAATCTCTCTTTCATACAGAAGGTCATACTGATACATCTCAGAATCTAATCATGGTAGCAAGACTCCTTTAGCTTTCCCTATGTATTTTTATTCCAAAGAAATGCTAATACTGAAGGCAGTGGCATCCAAAATACAGCAAAAAAATATGAAAAGTGTTGTTTTGTTCAAGGCACAAAATGGAACTCTGATGTTTAGAGTCTCAATATGCAAAATATCAACGACTATTGTCTGACTTTTATAATAGCTGCTAGGAAATTGGGCGCTATTATTATTTATAATCTGCAGTATTTGGTATTTGTGACAAAAATTTTAATTGTTTGATCTGGATCTATAATCAGTGACAACAAAAAAAATAAACTCTGATTTTGCTGCAAATGTTTTACAGTTCTTCCTGCACCATAAATGAAATTACAAGATAACTAGCTCAGCTGGATGTTGGAGCTGGAATCCTTTTCATTGTAACTGACTCAGATACTAAATCTTTAATATCTGTAAAAATGCAAAGTAATTTGAACAATTATCTTTAATAAGTAGAATATACAGAGCATAGTAGGAGAGAGAGAACAGAAGAATAGAAAGAAGAATGAACAGGAGGGAAAGCTAAAGCTAAGGCAATGTGCATTACTGGTCTATTCTGCCAAAACAGAAAGGTAGTTTCCATTCAAAGTTCTGTTTTCCTATTATTCAGAGCTGTGGCTGCAGTCACTCTCTGCTAAACCTGCATGGCAGCTGTGCAAACTCCACTTTAAAACCTGGTATTTCACATGTTCACTTGGCATTTGAGCTCCATGAGGTTCCTTTTCAGTGGATTACTGCATACACTGAGCAGTTTTCTCTGAAATGCTAGAAGTCCCATAAATGTCAATCCTTATCTTCCTAAGTGTCAGTAGATCAGAGCTAAAATCTCTAAGTTAAAGTTGATAAAGTTAGCAAAACTAAAATGCCATTTTACTACCCTCTTTGTTCACCACGTCCCTAGAAAGTATGAAGAGAGTTAATATGTGCCAGAAGGATCCTGACCTTGTGTATGTTTGTGGCAAAATCCTCCCCACCCCCCTTACCCCTCAAAGTATCTTTACTCACAGAAACATGGAGAAAAGCAGAAAATGAAAAGGGAACAGCATGACTTTAAAAATGGATTTTAGATCATACCTGCACACATGTAAATTCTGACCACCTCTTTATTTCCCAAGTGCATTCTTATATTCCAGATATTTTATTAGGTGTTATCATTTGATCAGTCTCTCAAGTTATGGAAAGAACCAAAGTGATTCATAGCTTTCAATAGTATTTTAATTCTGCATTTTAAAGCATCATTCTGTAGCTTGCTGTCTGTGTTTTCCATTACACTGAAGTCTGTACTGGCTTGTAGTTCATTTTCAGGTTGGCTGACTGACTTTTGATGTTCCTTCTGAAAGCATCTGTGTTGCTGCATTCTTCTGGTACACTGACTATCGTGACTGCTTATTTCATCTCTATTATCACACAATTCTTGAATATATTATCTTATAGATATCTGCAGCAGTTCTGTTACATTTTACTGAACTGCTTGTCCTGAAAAAGCTGAAATCACTGGGACAAAGTATTTACTCAGACAATGCATATTAATTCAACAATAAGAATCTCTGATTAACACAGCAAGGCTGAGTTCTTTTGTCTATTCTGCATTCCGAAACCCAGTTGTCACTAATAGGCATTCCAGTGCTGATTAAATCATGAGGAAGGCCTCTATTGCCTTGCTAAACAGGACCTGGGCAGTCAGCCTGCACCTCTTATCCAGCTGAACTTGCTAGACACTGGCAAAAGACAGAACAGGCTAAAGAAAGTTTCTAAAGCCTATAAAAGAGTAATTTCCTTTCCATCTGCTATTGTGGAACATGATTTGCTTTTCCCGGCCAGAAAAGTTATGTCTTCTTAGTATCACTTGACCTATGGTTCTTCTGAGACCATTAGCAGCACACTTTTCAGGAGCTTTTAGTCCAGTCACTTCTCTCAGAAGTGCCACAGGGCTGTAATTTTAGTGCTGCTAGTTGTCCAGTGTAGAAGGAAATAGCCAGTGTATTTATGTATTATGTTATGGTTAGGTATTGGTTGTGATGCTAATTTGAGATGCTAATTTTTGTATTGCTCATGGATTGCTCAGGAATGGGTGTTCTAGTCTGAACAAACAGGAAATTTAGCATTAACTGACATCTGAGCTGTTTCAATTAAAAGAAAAAGCAAACCCATCAAAAGCTTCCTTTTATTCCATCTTTTTTAATTTATCATACTTTCATATGGTCAGGATAAGAAGGATTAAAATACATATATTTTTAACATACAGTCAAGTGAAAACTGATTGGAGAATTGTTTCTAACTACATCAGTGGATAAACATCAGGGAAACAGAACTCTTGCATTTGCCAAAGACTGACTTTATGCAGGAGCAAATGGTCATGAATACATTTAGGAATACATTAAAAGAAGGTTTCTAATCCTCAGAGGGATCAGATGTGAGAACAGTTTTCTAATAAAGCTTTGTAATAAACCTAAGACATTAAGCTCCATTGGTTAATGATTGTGGTTAATTTTAATAGCTGAGACTGACTTGATATTTTAGGGAGCCCCTTTCAGAACTTAATCTTGTATTGCAATCTCTACATGCTGAAGTCCCTGACAAAATGAAATTCCCAAACAAAAAGTTACGCAGAAAATCATATATAAAATCTAACTTTTTGACTCTGTGTTCTCCATTGTAAACTCAAATATGCAGACATTTAGGCATATGCAGGCCATATGTCTCTGTTCATATTTTACTGTTGAATCTAGCAACAGAAATCAAGGCTAATTCTAGACCTTCATGACACCAAACATCTATATGACATGATAATCAAAATGAACTCTGAATCCTGCTCAAAGATATCTCTAAAACATCTTGCAATTAAATGAAAGATAGCAAAGCTGTGCACTTTAGGATTATAATCTCTGTGTTTCTGCAATAAGGCTGCAGCAGCCTTTGGGTTTAACACGTTTAGGGTGGATTCCTAGGAGGAACAGCTCTATGTGTGTTCTCATAACTAGAAATTTAAACACTTACAGGAAGACTCAGTACTAACAGATACAGCAAAACTTTTTCTTAGGAATGTGCAAGAGTGCAAAATTCATTGTACTCCATCTGTATAGTTTACTTGACTTAGTACTTTATTTAATTTAGTTTTGAGTGCTTATTCTTACTGCTTGGAAGTCCAGTCAATTTCTTAAGCTGTATTAGCTTAATGAGGCATACAATAGGCCCCCATAGTCTTTGAACTTATATGGCAATTTTTTAATTAATACAAGTTAATGACACATCAGTGCACATTTGAAGTGAATGACGAAAATGATCACCCAACCCTGTTAATACACTAAAGCAACATTCAAGCAAGGCATCAGAAAGCCAAAATCCAGATAAACATGCATCAGGTTTTTGCTGTGGTAAGTTGAAATCCAACAAGAATTGTTTTTCCATTGTAGGAAGTCACAACCAGATTTGACTGTTTGCTTCTGCTTTCCCAGCTTGCTGGTTCTTCCTTTTTTTTAAGCTACTCCCTCAGTGATGCATAGAATGGAACCTGGCAGCGTGTAAAAGTGCCAGAAAGATGGGAAATGCAGATGATCACAGAATCCATCAGAAAAGGATATTCTATTCCACATCTGTTCCTAGAACAGAGGTTTAGAAACAACATTAGAGTTTTTTCAGCCTTTCACTCTTTTCTCAGACTGATGATAAAGGAATGGCAGATATGAATCCTGACGTCGATGAGAGAGATTGACTTTTTATGTATCATCAAGGGAGGGGGAGAATGGGCTGAAAATGGGAAGGAATATGTACATTTTGACTGCATAGCCCTGCAGACACCAGTGGGAAGCAGCTATTGACAGTGATAAACAGTTATTTAGTTGGATAAATGGTCCCAAACCTGGGAAGCTCTGTAATGTCTTTTAATGGAACTGCACAATAATTATACATTAAAAAAAACCCACCAAAAATAGGCAGACCTTAAGGGGGAAAACATAGATACTTTGAAGTCAATAACAAAACTCTTTTTCAGGATTTGACTTTGAAAAGATTGTAAATTGTTGGATGAAAGAGATTTGGGAAAAGAAAAATTCCTTACACTAAAATTTAACAGACTGCAAAATAGTTGATAAGGAAAATATCTGAAATGCTATTCTATGAGCTGATTAAAATTTCCTTGGACAAGGCAGTTGTGAATATATTGCTATGTGTTGGATGAAATAATAGGTTTTTTTAATCTTTTAACTTTTACTACACTTCTACAATAAAAGACACATAAATCAATTCTTTCCAGTGGTTCAAGGAATTATATTACTTTACAAAGCTAGAAATGTGCCTTTCCACTTGGCCATGTCCCTTTAAGATGACATTCTAGTAAAGTATGTTCAGTTATTCCAAGTTTGAAAACTTGTACTATCTTATTTCTATGTTCAAATGATTTCACACTTTTCGGACATAATTAATCTCATTGTAATTTTGTATCTTAGCTGGTAGAGAGCAGGGGTTTCTGGCTTTCTTTCTGGCTTTCTTGCAATACTACCACAGAGCATATATATTGTGCACAAATTTATTTTTATTTAATGTGATAATAATACAATGATCAAGACAGGAACCTCGCTTCTGTAAAGTAATTCTTTTCTTGCACACTCTAAATGAAGAATTATGCTATCTTCTGCTGCTGGTGAATGGAAATTCAAAAGCAAACCTTTCAAAGAACTTAATTTTAAATCAAATATGATTAAGCACCTCAAGTGTTTAACAGAATATAACTGGCAATGTGGCTTTACCTAGGAGAAAACTGAAGTAAATGACATCTTTCTGCTGTGAAGATGGCGGAGATCATAAGTGAAGTAGAATGATATCCACGCAGAATGAAGGGTTTACCTCAGTCTTAGCAGGGTTAATAACACTGATTATTCATTGCAAATAAGGAAACTAACATTATCACATCTGAATTAAAAGTGGTTTAGCCAGCAGCAGGAGTTTTAATATAAATTTAGCAGGATGGAAAATTCAGACACATTTTAAAGCAAGTCATGTCTGAAAACAGGCAGATGAATTGGAAACGGGATAAAATACAAGTAGGGTTGTAGCATACTAACTTTGTATGAGTTTGGTAGAGCTCTGCACAGCCCTATTCTTTCCAGCTGTACTGGAAAGAAGTGCAGCAGGCTAGGAATATGGTCAGAAGGAAGGGGAATGACTGTGGTTGATGCTGCCTGGTGTTGGCTGTGTACTAGTCAGCTTTGTTAGTGCAGTGCTGAATTCAAGTTCACAGACCTTGGCTTTAAGCATCTCAGACTTCAGGATTGTCTTGGCTGAGCCAGCTTGTGTCTGCAATAGTGAACACCCTTATGGAAAATACCTGAAAGGCTTAACTTGCCCAGCCTGGTAAAATCACAGTGCAGAGGACGTGTATGGTGTCTCTAAGTCTTGGAGGGGAACGGTTGATTTCAGGGGAATCTTAGCACAAGAAGTGATAAACACCTAAGCAAGGTGAGAAATGAGTTCTAAAAGGTGAAGTGTGAGATCTAATATACATCTGCATCTGGGAGAAACTGAGGGAAAGAGGCAACTTTTATGATTGGACTGGATAGGCTTAGGGAAGGGGATGAGTATTACCTGTGTTTATTTTCAGACTTTGTGGCTGTGAAGGCCAGGACTGTTTCTCTTGAGGTCTCTTCTGACACTCTGATTTAAAAAGACTGTAAACATGAAGAGTTAAGAGGGAAGGTGGGACAAATGACTTGGATGAAATCCTGACCCCAGTAAAATCAGTTCAAACTGCTGATTTGATGGAGCTAGGATTTCACCTTGACTAAACTGCTGAGGTTCTCCCAAGTGTTTGTTTTCTCTGGTAACACAAAACACCTAGCAACAGAAACATATATTAAAACATCAAAGCCTTTATTTGCTCTGTGCCAGTTCAAGGTATGTGCTGCAGTTTTAAACACTTCAGCATAACTTTCCTCTTCTAAGAGGGTGGTTTATTTTCCCCTGTAAAGAAGAACTAGCAGCATGCTCTCTGAAGATAGTGTCACGCTGTCCTAAGTTGCTTGTTCTAACAATTAAATAGGCATTTTCCTAGCAAAAAGAAAATGACTAATTAAAATTTAATTAACATATTCAATGCCTTGGATGTTTCTAAAGGAAGAAGTACTTGAAAAGGAATGGCTTTTACTTAGAGTTTCTAGTTTTTCTCCTTTACTACCAAGAAAGAGCACTTAGGTAAGCTCAGTTAAAAGAAATTCTTCATATTATGTTTTATATATAAGAGAGAAAAAGTAGTGAAAGGCAATAAAAGAAAGAGCTGGAAGTATAAATGCCAGTAAAACTTACAAGGCAATTTACTACAGTGTGAGGCCTGATTTCTGTATGGTTAGGTCCTTAGTTTTTATGCTCACTCATGCTGAATGACACGCAGAGCTGAAGTGTGTGCCTAAATCCTGATGGTTTCACCGGGACATACACAATCAGAAAGCTGGCAGGGGCCATTAGGGCTAAGGATGGACTAAATTAATGGTTTTGAACACATGTTAATTAACATATATTAAAGCCCTGTAACTTTTCTTCTCACTACCATGGTGTTACGACCCGCCCCAGGAAAAGAGAGGGGGGGGGGGTAACTCAGGTTTTATCAAAAATTCCTTTGGGGTGGATTAAAGCGAAGCGACACTAAATAATCGGTGTATGAAAATATATAAGATTTATTTCAACAGTTTTGTATCAACAGGTAAGTTAATAAGATTTATTTTAACAGTTTTGTATCAACAGATAGGTTAACATTTTTGGGTGCTGTCATAATCAATAGGTAAACTAACACCTTTGGGTGCTGTCATAAGCTTTCTGGGGAGGAGAAAAATGCATAGGGGAGAGAAAGGCAGGATAAGAGCCAGGGAGAGTAAGGGAAAGAAAAGCTGAAAGTAGATAGATGTCCATAGTCACCGCCCACGGGGTCCAGCGATGCTTGATGGTCTTGATTCGCAGGCGGTGGGGGAGAAGAACTCCCAAATTCCCAAAGTCACCAGTAAGTTTATATGCTCTGGCGCCTCCCTGGCATGAGGGGTTGCCTCCCTTTTTTGGACTTAGTCCTCCAGAGGCACATTGTCTTTTCAGTTGTTGTTTGCCCAGCAGAGGTGTCAATAGGCAAGAGCCTGCAAGGTTGACTCCTCATGGGCTATCAGAGGTAACTAATCGCCCAGCAGGTGTGTCAAAAACCCAAGGTCAGTTGTTGTTTTCAGGACAGCGTAACTAATCGCCCAGCAGAGGTGTCAAAAGCCCGAGGTCCGTTGTTGTTTTTTAGGAGGACTCCCCAGCAGGTGTGTCAAAGCCCGAGGTCCGTTGTTGTTTTTTAGGAGGACTCCCCAGCAGGTGTGTCAAAAGCCCGAGAATGCATAAAACATCAACTATTTCAGTCTCTGACACCACCCCGTGATTTATGCATTCAATAGTTTTTCTTCTTTTGTCGTTCTCTGTGAATCTTCTTTGTGGGCGGTGCTTTTCGTATAGTGGACAGGGAGACAGAAGAGTGAAGAAAAGGAAGAGATTGCCCTAATGCATTACAATTCTCCCCCCCTTCAAAAAAAAAAAACAAGCTAATTGTATAATAACATAGTAAGCTAATTTGCACTAGTTACTCTCTCCACCCCGTGAGTAGTCATAGGGGATGTAATAGGATCTCAATGACTACAATCAAATTTCTTAACATTAATGAGGTTACAAACATACATACAAATATTTGAAATTATACATCAAAAAACACTGAGTTACTTGGGAGCTGGTAAAAGGCTTTCTTATGTTTTCTTTTAGGCCTAAATTTAGTTCCGTTTTTGTTAAATTTAACCAAATATAAAATTCAATGCCTTTCAAGGCAGAAGGCTAATGTATATAATGCATATTCATATAACTCTAAATATGCACAAATACTTGTACTAACTCCCAGGTTATATTTGGTTGAGTTTCTCAATCGAGAGAGATATTTAAAAGGACAAAATGAACTTGACAAAAATCAAATTAACAGTACATCTTATACAATTTTACCAGTAAGTTGTTCACATTCAAAAGCTTCTCCCAAACTAACCTGCCCCCCAACAAAATAATAAAACAAACTTGGCAAAACGAAATTAGCAGTACATAAAATGGCTCGTCCTACACAATCTTATCAGTGAATTGTTCATAATAAAAAAAAAAAACAAAACCTAGATAAGTTAACAATTATTAATAAGCTGATAACACAAGTAATTCTGGGAGTAGAGGGAGCACAAACACAATGTTTGTGGCAAACTTTTACATATTGCAGACTTGAGACAAAAATACATATAGGCATGCATATTACAAAGTTATTAAGATAAAAACATTAAGAACAGTATAAGTCTTCAGTCTCGTTGCTATTTCGTTTTCTCATGCTGCCTCTTGCTGTAATTGAGGCTCCATTGGTTCCATGCAGTTTGATCTCATCTGCTGGCAGGTTTCTGCAAAAGAACAAATCTGGCCCACTACAGACCCATTATTAAAAAGAAGGAACTATCTATTTATCCAACTCCTTTTCTTATCTGGCATAATGTTACTAGGGCAATAATAATAGAGAAGTTTGGAACATGTTTTCTCCAAAAAACAAATAAACTCAGACGGACAGAGAGGGGTGGGAGACCAAACACCCATTCTCTCCCTCTGGCATCTCTCCAGGCTCGACCCTTTAATAAATCTAACCCCAGGATGTTAGCTGGTAGTGGTCCCACAATCATGGTAGTTTCTGGGGCTGTCTCATCTCCAGGTAACCAGCATTTCACTCGAGCAGTGTATTGGGGTTGGGATTTGCCAAAGGCATCAGTTACCCATATTTCCTTTTTGTCTGGCTTAATGCCACACTGGGTAGCAGCTTCAGTTTGGAGTGCTGAGACCTGTGCACCCGTGTCTACCATGAATGTAACTAAAGATTTAAAAGGGCCAAGAGGAAAAGTGATTACCAAATCTCCCTGGTTGTTTTCTGTAAGCTTTCTCTCATAAACCCACTGGCTATTTTTTGGCTTATTTACTTGAGGGCAGTAAGTCCAGTTCCTTGACTCAGAACTGGTCAAACTGGTTATTCCGGTTTCTGGAGAGGCTGAGGGGATCACAGTGTTGGACTCCTTAGAGGGGCTGCCCTTAGGGGGTGCCTTGTGCTCTTTGATCTCATCCCAGTGCTTTATCAAGTATTCTAAATTAGCAGTGGGTAATTTATCCATCACTTCTAGAGGAATTCCTTTTGCAACACCTTCTCTCCACAGACTGTATCTCTTTCTTCCGCTAGATGACACATTTTGTTGACAAATACCTGGCGAGGCAGGTTTTTGGACTTTCCCTGCCCTCCTGCAGTGTATTCTCTGGCCATTGGTACCAGGGAGCCCCAGCTGCTGACCAGTAGCTATTAATTCTTGGGCTATTTCCAACCAGGTTATTCCTGATGGAGCACCCCTTCTTCTAGGTCTGGGGGTTGCCTTTATGCGCTCCTGTAATTGTTTAGCATAAACTTTTAGTGCATCAGGCAGGCCTCGAATTAAAACTGGAAATCTCTGTGGATCTGCCTCGAGTTCCATTGGGGAATGTCGTTGTGGGTCTAATAATTTTGTATGCATTAACTGGAGACATGCGGTTTTTTGTACACTTTTTACAATGTGGCCAATTGTGGGTGTTTTAATCGTGTAAGGATCTCCCCTTTCTATAGGGTCTAACCCACCTGCCCAGTAGGCAGCTCTCTGGGTCAGGGACCACGGGGCTCGGTTATCATTTGTGGTCAGGAAAACCCCTGGGCCCCAAAATCCTCTGGCCTCATCTTCACTTAATAAAATTCGGTCTCCCCCAGTAAGGGACACCCTCCACACATATTCAGTCTCTGATTCGCTGGCCTTACGGCTGTATTTCTCCTGAATTCTGGCCAGTGCTTCCCCCGTGTACGGGGTAGTTCGTGTGGTAGTTTGCCGATCTGCCCCCAGGCCAGTGGTTTCAGTTTTAATGAGGGGACGCATATGTATTACCCCGTCCTCCGGGTAACTTTGCTTCAATTCTTCTAATTCCCCAGAGGGGTACAGGGATTTGTTAACATCTACCGGTTTAGGGTATTTTGAATTGATGTCTCGCAATTCACAATTTTTCATTTCCAGTATCTTTTTAAGCCTTTCATTTTGTTCCTCCTCATCTTCAAGGGCTGACCTAAGCAATGAGTTAATCTCTCTCTCTTTCTCCAGTGCCTGGCGTTCAGCAGTTAACTGCAGGCGTTCTTTTTCTAATTGCTCCTGTAATGCCTTCATTGTCTCTTGAAGAGACCTTATCACCTCACCGGTAGATTTTTGAGTAGCCTCTTTTCCTAGCTGGTCCTGCAAAGTTCTCATTGACTCTTGGGAAGATTCTATCACTTCACTTACAGATTTTTGAATAGCTAATTTTTGCCTTTGCACTGCTCTAAGGAATACGCCTAAGACAGCACCCAAAAAAAACAGTTCTAAACCAAGGATAGCTATCAGGAGGGAATAATCCCCATATAACTCAACCCGGGGTGTCATCATCCCCTTCGCCTCAGTCATTAACCCAGCTTAGGTTAATGTCTTTCTCCCCCTTAACCCTCTGAGGGCTGGTTTGACTCTCTCCTGGAAAACCTTTCAACAGGTCCAGGTACCAGAGAACCTTTCAACAGGTCCAGGCCACACCAGGAAAACTTTCAACAGGTCTGATGTGCCCGGGTCACACCGAGAGGAGAAAAATTCTTACTATAATTTTACTGCGAGGGGACAGTCACCATTTGACTCGCCCTCGGTACCAGTTTTAGACTACACCGATTACTCCACCACATCCAAAGTATCCTGTCCGTGACGCCAAAAATGTTACGACCCGCCCCAGGAAAAGAGAGGGGGGGGGGGTAACTCAGGTTTTATCAAAAATTCCTTTGGGGTGGATTAAAGCGAAGCGACACTAAATAATCGGTGTATGAAAATATATAAGATTTATTTCAACAGTTTTGTATCAACAGATAGGTTAACATTTTTGGGTGCTGTCATAATCAATAGGTAAACTAACACCTTTGGGTGCTGTCATAAGCTTTCTGGGGAGGAGAAAAATGCATAGGGGAGAGAAAGGCAGGATAAGAGCCAGGGAGAGTAAGGGAAAGAAAAGCTGAAAGTAGATAGATGTCCATAGTCACCGCCCACGGGGTCCAGCGATGCTTGATGGTCTTGATTCGCAGGCGGTGGGGGAGAAGAACTCCCAAATTCCCAAAGTCACCAGTAAGTTTATATGCTCTGGCGCCTCCCTGGCATGAGGGGTTGCCTCCCTTTTTTGGACTTAGTCCTCCAGAGGCACATTGTCTTTTCAGTTGTTGTTTGCCCAGCAGAGGTGTCAATAGGCAAGAGCCTGCAAGGTTGACTCCTCATGGGCTATCAGAGGTAACTAATCGCCCAGCAGGTGTGTCAAAAACCCAAGGTCAGTTGTTGTTTTCAGGACAGCGTAACTAATCGCCCAGCAGAGGTGTCAAAAGCCCGAGGTCCGTTGTTGTTTTTTAGGAGGACTCCCCAGCAGGTGTGTCAAAGCCCGAGGTCCGTTGTTGTTTTTTAGGAGGACTCCCCAGCAGGTGTGTCAAAAGCCCGAGAATGCATAAAACATCAACTATTTCAGTCTCTGACACATGGGAAAATAAATTCTCCCTCCTGTACTTTTGTCACTGCCATATTTAGCAGAGGTAAAGCCAATTTACTTATTACAGTTTAGTTAATTCTTATACCAGATCTCCCAGACATACCTGTGATCTTATCTGAAGATGAGATTCATATGCCATGGACCAAGAGAGGCAAATATAGGCAGGTCTCTGATGCTGTCTTATGTGTCTCAAGCTCAATGTGGAAAGTCCACTACTATGTCTTCAAAAGTAATTTCAAAATGCAAATGCACTGGCTAACAGATTCTTGTCTCAGAAAGATAGGCAATTTCCTTGCCCTGTGCTCATTTATTTTTCATAAAGAATGAAGTATAGGGCAGAATTTTATTTGTTGACAGTTATCAGCAGTAACTCAGACTCAACACTGACCTAAATTCTTCCTGCTCAGAAGCACCGAAGTAGAAAATAATGAAGGCAGTGTTGTTTCTCAAATATAGAACTTGAAATTACTGGAATGCCTGCAAGTTCAAGGCCTCCAGTTTTACTGATAGTAAATTCTTATGTAGAAAATTTTACCTATTTGCCAGCTATTCCTGCACTAAACTAGATAGCCTAATATAATAGTTTCTCTCCCTACCCCACTCCCCCAACCAAAAAAAACCCCTTTTTATTAAAAAGATTTAGAATATCATTTATGGTGGAGGGACAATCCACAATTTTATGCTCAGCTATATATTTTTTTATTTTCATGTGCCTGTGGACTTTAGTGCTGAAGCACAGCATTATGGAATATCTGCAAAGAGTTGAAATGATGATGATGATGTCTTGTGTGTTACTGTTTGAATGTAATCATTTGGCCAAAGCAAATGTTTGGAACTTAAATGTCTTGGTCCTCCTCTGCCTTCTTTACAAGAGTGAATATTTTTATGGCAGAGAGGATTGTTTTTTATGTGTTTGGCAGCTTCCTAATGATATATCATTTTAAGGAACATTTCTTTGAGAAACAACCAAGTGACCTCATTAAAGCCAGAGTTAGCATGTGTCGGTGTTCCTAACAATCATCACATCAGCAAGAGCAGTTTTCACCAGTGACATTTTTATTTTACTGGAATAAATTACCCCAGCTAATGGTAATTAAAGCTCTGTGTACAGCTTTGACCATCTCACCAGGAAATCCCACCTTTCAGCTGAGAAGTTTTGGGCTAAGATACAGATAACATGGCAAGCTCCCAATACCCATTGCCCCCAATTGCCATTGCTCCCAATACCCATTGCACCCTCAAATGGATTGGTAGGCAGCCACTTGTCTCATATACTGTTTCTGAATGCAAATTTATCTCAAATGTCTTCCTTTTACTCTTTCTCTTACTTCACTGTATTTACTGTAGTTGGTCAATTACTGATTTCCCTCTGACATTAGGAATTTCTTTTTATACACAGGGAGCTGTCTACCTGTCAAAGATTTCTTTTCAGTCCCCAGGGGTGAGAGGAGCTGAACAGCATGGCTGGAGAAAATAAATTGCTCAGGAGCTTTCCCCACTGTGCTGAATCCAATACAGAAATACAAATGAGAGCAAATAGTGTAGCCAAAGATTGCCAACACTGTGCTGCATGGGATTTCTCTTCACATGCAGGAAGGAGGGGGAGACTTGACCTCTTTGGTATCCATAAAGACCAGGGACAACCCATCCTGTCAAGTGTCGCAGATTTAAGGTATGCTACTGCAATGTTCCTTGGCCGTCATCTTGGAAGCATATCCATGCTGTACCTTTAGTTTTACTTCCTGATATATCTGAAGAAAATAGAATTATTATGTTTTTTCCTTACAACTTAATTTGGGGGGTTTTGGAGGACTGCTTATCAGGTAAAAAGACAACACTATTTCTCTTTGAAAAGGGTAATTCTGGATACAACAAGGATGAACTTTGTGTAGCCTTCTTTACGTGGAGGGTTTTTGTCTGGGCCCCATCAGGGCTCTGTGTGGGGTGTTTGTGCAGCTACACTCTGCAGTCAGCTCTGAGGAAAAGGAATGAAGGTGGAGGTTAGGCATTCTGCTAATACGGCTTTCTACTGCCTCTGAAGTATTCCAGTTCACATGAAAACAGCTACTTTACCATGATGTATTTTAGTATATATAAATCTGGGAAATACAAAAGAGCCTGGGTGTGTTGCAAAAGTAGATGGATTCATATACTGTAGGATATTCTGCTAATAGAAGATGTCACTTTGCTAATGAAATTTTTTATTATTCATACTTGCATATTGAATTTTCACTTTTCATATTGCAATTTGTATATTTCTCATTATTATGCTTTCCTAGATTGCCATACTGCACTGGGGAGTTGTTAGGTTGAGTATTTGGTCTACTTTTATTTTCTTATTCCTGCTGTTCCCTTTAGAGGTGTCGTTAACACGAGAATTTGATGTTCTATATTTTTAATCATTTGTGTATGAGGGCTCATTTGACCTTGTTATTTGAATGTGTCTGTGTGTATTCAGAGACTGATAGATAGATATACATGCATATATATTGTAGTAGGTGTTGGTATGTTTGAGGGGGGAAGCTAATGACTGTAGACCTGTATGTACAGCAAGAAACTTAAATATGTCATGGCTATTTAGTTGGTGTTGAAATAAGAAGGAGCTTATATGCTGGAGTTCCCTTTGAAAATCTAGCTACTCATGCTAAGATAAGTATGGCTTAAAATCTTTAACTGCAAGGTCTTATGCATGAGTGAACTGCTCCTCTAAATGTAGGTATGTGTTTATATTTAAAGTCCAACGAATGTATAAACATTTCCACTTCGTAGTATGTCAATATTATAAAAGGCCTGTTCTAGGATGTTACTGAATATTTGAAAAGGATGCCCCTTGAAACAATACAATTTATATTTTGAAAGTAGTCAAAATCAACATTGAGACTATGACATTCTTGTTGCTGTTATTACAATTATTATTTATTAATTTTATTATTATAATTTTATGAATATTATTACTATTAACATGTCTGTGACACTGGGAAGCCTGGACTTCATTTGCAGCCCAACTGAGCTATCATCATTATTTCATCATTACAATCATGAAACAAACAAACATGACTCCTTTTTTTCCCCTAGAAGTTTAATTTTTTTCATATTCTTTCTGGGTATTAATTATTGGCTGTTCTGTTCACTTCTTTCCTTGAGCATACATAAAGCATACTTGTTAAGTTAGACATCTGTACAGTACTACCTCTCTTGTATGTTCTCTGTGTGCCTCAACCTTTTTTTTTCTGCCCTTTCTTTTTTATTTTTTAGTTTAATTTCTTTCCTCGTCCCTGCCATTGAAGGGCCAAAAGTTTAGAACAACCTTACAGAAGGTAACCTAACCTTAACTGTTCCTTGTGGCTCTTTGTGCTATCTGGTGGATGAGTTTGTAGTTCTGTTTCCTTGTCAGGAACATTTCCTAAAAGCCTGAGGTGAGCCTGATTTCTAATTACACTGAAAAAGCAGCATTTTCATTCAAAGAAATGAATTCCATGGCAAATAATACATTATTTTTCACTATAGGGCTTTCTTGTTTGATAAAAATGGCCCTTAAATTGTACAGTTCCCCTGTGAACAAAGTGAGAAAGCTCTAAAGAGGAGTTCTTATGTGAAAACAGACCATTTGTTTTAGACACCTTGTAAGTGTGAAAGAAAGACACCTTCCAGCCAGGGATTTAATCAGTAAACTTTAAAATCTATATGGAAGGCACTATTCCTATATATCAGATAAGTAAATGTGGGCATTCTGGTGCTCTATGAGCTTCTGCTAAGATCAGTTTTGGTGAAGGAAAAGTCACCTGCTCCAAGGAGTGTTGTTCTGCTGCCCTGTTTTCCTACTACAGGAAGAAAAGGAGCAGATCAGGTCCCGTCTATTTTTTGTTCTTCTGCCACTGCAGAAATTTCATAGAAATGAAATTATGCACCTGGAAAAGATAGTGTAATCAACACTGATTGCATTAGAAAAGAGACATTTTCCTCCATCACTGAAAATACAATTCTTGTGCAGGAAACTCACTGGAACTCAAATGTAACACCAGATTCATTCCTTGAACTGCAGTGCCAGCCAGCCTACAGGTGTCTGCCGTCTCTGCTTGCTCTCTGCTCTAAAGATGCATTTGTTCATCAGTGTCACAGAAGCAAGCATGTTTTCATGTCCTTTTTAGACAGTTTTCGATACTACTGGCATGAGCTTTCTTCCCCAGATTGCCTATGGGCCTTTTATGAGTGCTCTCCAGCAGCTTCAAATGTCTGGATCTGTCTCCCCTGTTGAGGCACAGAACAATGCTCAGGACAAGGAAACCGGGAAATGCGTGATGTTTGGAGGTAGCTCAAGATCAAAACAGGACCAGTGTTGCTCTCTGCATGGGAATGTTAGCTCTGCAGCACATCTGATGTATGAGTGTTTGCCTCTCAGTATTGCCAGATGGGTATAAATCTGGGCTCTCAGGATTTGGAGTGCTAAATTTGTCAAGATGGCATTGTGAGAATATTAGCTGCTAGCTGCTGAACTCTTTGTTCACCAAAAGGCTGCTCTTGACGCTTCCTGATAAGCTGTGTGAGATGTTTGTCATTTTTTTGCCTTTTTTTTCCCCCAGAGTTTCTAGTCAGTGTTTATCTGGCCCAGGATTTCAAACTACATTTGCTTTAAGCTATGTGAGATAACATGTAAGTAAACAACATAAATATCAACTCGGCAATTTAAACATTTTCACTAACTAAAACTGTCTCCACATTTTCCCACTGCTATTATACATTTTTGAATATCTATGGTCTTTTAAGAAAAATCACATTTATTTATTTATAAATCATATTATTTTTTATTTCTTATTCTTGAATATCAGATTTAGCTGTAAGTTTCCTGCAAAGTCAGGCAAATACCCTTTGCTGCTTATGCTAGGATGTACAGTACTAGCAATTGGTTTATTACCTCTATTTTTTCTAAGCTTTTGATTGTAGTCATAAACCCCAAAAGGACTCATTAAGCTTTTTTCAGTTTTAGTTCCATGTGCTTGGAGCACTTTTAAGAAATAGAAGTTTTAACCTAAGTAAAACTGTTCTGAACAAGTTTTTAAAAATCAGGTTCTGGTTCAGCAGAAAGAATTTGTGGTCTTTCAAGAAGTGCTTTGGTCTGCACACAAACTGTTATTGTTTGTAGGTTCTCACAATAAGGGGAAAAATACAGCATTCAACAAACAAGCAAGGATAGCTCTAATCAAAGAGAAGCTAGGAAGAGAAATTAACCCCAAAACTTAAATTAGAAGATACGGGGCACAGTCTGGAGAAGTTTTGTACATATACAAGTTTCTGCAGATTAAAATAATTTGATGGAAAAGAGGAAAAAACTTTATCTTGGATGCATTTTGAAGGATGATAGGAGTGTATCTATGACAATTGTACCTACCCTGCTGAAGTATTTTGTGTTTCTTAATGTTTTCTTTCTCACTAAACAATACATATTTGTTTGGGAAGTCAGCCAGTGTGAAGTGGAATAGTTCCATTGAAATGGACCTGTGCACTAATTTGTACCAGTAAGGACGATCCTCTTGTACCAGGGCTATGCAGTCCTTTGTGAAATACTTTTCATTGAGCTATGGAAAATGGCTCAAACTGCATACAACATTATGCTCAGTAAAAATATTTGGCATAGAGATGATGGTGTTGATTTCCCCTACCATGAAAGCAGTCTTACTTCTGTAACAGCTTAAATAAATTAGTGTGTTAACATTTACAGCTGCTAACTTACTCATTCCATCACAACAGATCAGTGTCAACTGGAGTGAAAATTGTGTTAAAGCAACTGGATTAAACAAGACAGAAAAAATTAGTTCTGGAAAGTTGGAACATTTAATTACATGCTGTTTCCTGAGAATGGACCACTTGCCTTGGCACAGCAATCCAATGACTTTCCCTAGTCTCTGGGTGAGCACAGAGATCTGCTTGTATGGGGTTGTTCTAACAGCAGGACAGGTTCAGAAATAACTTGGTCTTGGTTGTGAATGGCCTGTCTGAAGAGGTGTGCAGACATCCTCATCTCAGAGGGGCATTTGAATCCCATTGCTTTCTTTTGACCCTGGCATAGAATAGGCCAGCAGAGGGATGAAACTTTGAATCTGGTTTCTTTTTCACAGAGTCTCTGCTTTAAACTTAAAATTGGTGTTAAAGTGGAAGAATTTCCCCCCTAGTAATGCAGGAAGATTAGTCAAAATTCTTGCTTATTTTCTTGCTAAAGTTTTACAGGGACATGAAAAATATTCCTTTTACTCACTATTTAGGAGACAGTGTATATCAAATCCAGCCTATTTGACCATACTATATGTGTAATCCACTTCAGGAGCAACGGGTTTCAAATTTCTCACTGATTTCAATAAAGAAAGGGCCTAACCTATGAACTTTAGTCAAATGCATGGTACATAGTTTACTCATTTGGGGGTTCACCAGACAAAATAACCCTTGGTTAAAAAAGCCAAAACATTAACATGTTTTTCTTTTTCTGTGGAGGTAGTTTGATTTTTATGATTGTTTAATGAAAGGAGGGGAGTTAGAATAAAATAAAATAACAATCATCTGGAAAGCTGTAGTGGCTAAGCAGGAAGCCTGGTAGACAAGATGTGGAACTGAAATTCTAGAAGCTCAGCATCATTCATTCTGCCAGGTCCAAGGCTTTTAACTCAGGCAGAATTCCCTTGGTTGCCCCTGCTTAAGCCACATCTATATCCTTCCAACATACATCTCTGCCTGTTGGTCAACTGAGATATTTAAGAAAAAGCATCAAATAAGATATTTGAAAAGAAAGCATAAAGATTTATAGGTATTTTCTTCATTTTTTTTTCTCATGAAAACGCAAGACCAAGTTCCCACTTCTTTTCAGAATATGTAGCATACGACATACTGAAATTGGTAGGATGATAAAGGGACATAATGAAAATAAAATAAATATTAATAAATAAATAAAATCTGAAAATCTGTCAAACTACCACCCTGTAAATAATACCTATTTTTCTAATATCTGAGGCAAACAAAACAGATCTAGGCTTCTGATGTTTAAAACTCTAGCCAAGATCCTGTCTTTCCTTCCTATTTCCTTGGAGGAAACTAGCTTTTTTTGAGCTAAGGGTTCTGAAAACCTTCTCCTTTTTCTCGTCTCTTGGAAAAGGTTCTGCTATAGGAATGTCAGGGTCTGGTAGACTGGCTCAGTATTATGGTGAAAATAGGCCAGTCACTAATCAAAGCCTTGTAATAGGAGTTTTACTGGTGTGCTGTGTTTTAATTGATATGAAATGTCTGGGATCTGATCAAAATAAGGAAGTGAATATTTGATGATAATGCCAATGGATTACAGTGGATTTTTAATCTCAAATATATTTAACTGCTCAAATTGTTGATCTTAATGGGATATAAAAGAAAGACAGAATTCTCTAATGCTGATTCATTATTGTTGCTTTTTTTCTGGGCTCTGCATCCATGAACACTGTTGCAAATATTATGAATGCTGTTCCAAATATAACAGGTGGTCATACTATATTTAACTGGAAACAGTATTCAGGCTGCTTTATTAAAATAGAAAGAAAAGCAAACATGGTTTCAATTTTGTCAATGCAAATTAAAAACATGTTAAGAAAAAATCCTGATGTTGGTAATGTCCTAATATAACAAGGTTATAAATAAATTGCTCACTGTTCTCATGTATTTTTAGTAAACGGATTTGGGAATAGCACAACAAATCCCCAATGACCAATTAAAGTCTCTTAACTAATTTAACAAATGCATTGTAAATGGGTAGCTGGAGATACTTTAAGTAAACATACATTTCACAGAGGAACTTTAATAGCCAAACAAATGGAAAATCAGTTCAAATGCTTTAGCTTTCTCAATTGTCCTTAATAAATTAGTCATAAGAAAACAAACACAATTAGCAAGCACAATCATCATACTTTATTTTATAGTTGGATGACAGCATTTTGCTGTATGTGTCTTTCAAGAATGTCTTAACTGAGAAGCAATTTATAAGGTGATAAAAGCCTCAGTGGAATTCTTTTCCTTTTTCTTTTTTTTTTTTTCTTTTTACTCGGGGTTGCAATTATTTTGATTGGCTCTGCTTGTTTTGCTTTCAAATTCTTTCCAAATGAACAGTGAAAAAACCCAATTCCCTTCAAAATCTGAAGCAGTTAACTTAGTAGTGAATTAACTCTGTGTCTGATTTTAAAAAAAGGCCCAGATCTCTCCTTTTCTCCCCTGATAGAACCATGCCAACCAGCCAACCGATGAAATGAAACATCTGGCTTTCCAGTGAAGATTGCTCTGGCATTTTGCCTGCACAAATTTTGTCCTTGTGGAATCCCTGTGAAGAGTGCAAACTGTGCATCAATTAAAGAAGACTGAAGGACACATACAGCAGCTGAGCAGAATGTGTGCTGGGACTGCATGTGATGGGACTATATCAAGCAGCAAAATCGAGTGTAAAAAGATATAGCTGTGGAAAATGCACCCAAGAGCAAATAGTTAACAAACTGAGAGGCAGAAAACAACAGTCCAATGTGTCTTGTTTTTCTGGAGAACTTAAGGCTCAATAAGGTCATGAATAGTGGCAAAGTTCTTCCCCCTCCTTTCCTCGTGATTTTTTATTAAAAAAAAAATTGCCTTATCAATTAGATGATCAATTAGAGAAAAAAATCAATTAGACTTTCATATTAATCAGTCAAAAGACATGAACATAAAAGAAAAAAACCCAGGACTTTCTCACTTCACTTTGAAAACTTATCAGACCTCAAGTTCATAGGAACAACCAGACACATAGTCTGCTTGTCCAGGTATCAGAAAGTAGTAGTCAGGAGGTCTTGGCCTACAGAAGAATGTAGCATATCCCTCTGAGTGACATTCTGGTTTGTGCAGTATGGAAAACTTGAGTTAATAATTTGGAAAAGATTGGTCTCATATGGCACTGGTGACTCAGATCCTGCAATACTCGGTTGTGATCAAAACGTCAGACTCTTATATATTGTTAAAAAATAGAAGGGATGAAAAAGAACTACAAAAATGGTCCTGAAAGCTATAAAAATGCCTTATAGTGCCAAAACCAAAAGACTGTTAAAGTGAGTTGATGAAAAGAATGAAAAACTACTTCATCAAACTCAAAGACAATATTCGGGACAATTTTGCAATCTAATCCAAAAGAATGAGGCTTTGTAGCAAGAAGTACATAATTCTCATAACTTCAAAAGTGAGATTTGACAGAAGGTGTATGGGAAAAAGAAATTGTGAATGCATTTGGAAATAATTACCTCCAAGAAAGAGTAAACTGTGAGACACTTACCAGAATTCTTGCAGACCACAGTCAGATAGAGTTCTTGAGGCACTTCTTGACTTAAAGAACATCAATAACTAAAGTGAAGTCTTTCAGACTACGTTTCCACATTAAGGCAAGGCATACTAGTCTGCTATTTCAGATTATGCATATGCATAAGTGAACTTCAAATACCTTTATGCCGATATTAGAAGAAAAAGCACTAAACATGTTGGTGAAGCAAACGTCACAGTGCCCTGACTATGTCCTAAAAACTGTGCTTCTGACACAGCTTGTGCTTATCCAGAGATGTTAAAAGTGTTTACTTAACAGACATTGCTAAACTGGATTTGTTGTTCAGGTGCTGAAGACAATATTCTCTTGGAAGAAACTGCAGCTGTAGCAACAGCAGCAAAACTTCATTTATTTCCAATACTACTTTGGACAAGATATGGAGAATAAGAAAGAGGCCAACTAGAAAGGTGGGTAGATGGGTTGTGGTTCTTTATCTGAAACAGTTCTCACATTGTTATATGAACTTCAAAGAATATTTCCAAGAGAAGTTCTACACCACTGGCAATATTGCTGAGGGAAAGCACAGTCCTTTCTGCAGAAATGGGAAAAACCTCTGATACTGACAGGGAACGGTTAAAAATTCAGTTGAGATTTTCAGCTTTCACCAGACTTTGATTTAAAAAATGCATAGGTTGGGCTTAAGTCACAGGTCTGTATCTGCAGCAGCTAATCCAACACTAAAGAGAGATGCTTTAGAATGTTCAAGTTTAGAAATATGAACAAGAGAATGCAACCCATAAGGTCATTTTCTAAACTTCCTCTCTAGTGACGTCATGAAATGTGTTTTCCCAATCCAACCTGAGAAGATACCTGTGGGAACTGTTTTACTCTTAGCTGTCAGGTCCATAAACCTCCCAAGCTTAAACTGGTCAATCTGTTGCTAATTGTTTTCTCTTCTCATTAATGTCTAATTAAGAAAGCCACTAAAGCTCAATATTGTTAATGGGAGGATCTAATAAAATGTAATTAATTTATTTCTATTAGCTTAACATTTTGGACAGTTATTGGTTCATCTTATTAAGGCAAACTTATTAAAGGGAGTTTTACACAAATTGAAACCAGGCCCTAAAACAACAATGAATGTTGCTGGCCCCTTCCACCACACAATCATTTTCCCTTGCTATTTTCCCACTCGTTTTTCTGTGTAACTACAAGGAACTCTATGCAGGTAAATGTTGTCATTTTTCCACACTGGAGAAAAAAAGTCTTCATTCCTTTCTCCATTTCCAGTTTGTTTGGTTTTTTTTCCCCACACAACTTCTTGATTAATTAGAATGCATTGGCTGTGGAGAATGAATTGATATATTTGCATGTAAGCAGGTTAGGAGGAAAGAAAGTTTTCCCCTGCTGTTTCTATCATGATCTGTAGGAATTACCATAAGACAACTCTGTCTCATTTTTTTCAGTCCTTTGTCTTTCCTCAGGCTGTCAGCATGGCATTTTATTCAGTTATGAAAGTGATTTTGTAATATGGACCTGACTCAATCCTGACAGAATATAGCCAAGCACACTGATGACTAATTCTCTAAAATGCATCCAATGGACCCATTTAATGTGAGTCACTGTTAACAGTCGAACCAAAAGCCTTTCAGACACTACTGAGCAGAGAAGGGTTTGAAGCAGTGCTGTTCTGTTTCCCAGTTGCTGTGCAGTGCTAAGATCAGGCTGTTCTTTTCTGTGCCTTGCAAGACAAAGCTTAATAATGCTGGATGTTTGCTTAATTAGTTTGGGGATTTTTTCTGGATCTCCTCTACAGAAAATCCAGCCACTGTGGGAGGAATTAAAGATTCGTGTGTCTCTTGTGGCAAGCACCTTTATGATATCTATCACATCCTCATGCAGAAAACATTTGGATACTCCATGCTTTCAAAAGATTTCCTCTGGCACAATGTTTCATAAAAATTAGTAGATTAAGGTGTGTTATTTGCTCCACAGTTCTTCTGAGGGCCAAAAAAATGAAAATGAATGTGTTGATTTAGGCTGAGACTCAGGAATTTGGCGTTCATTCTGTTGCTTAAGTAAGATACGTTGTAGTGTTTTGGATACTGCTTCCAACTTTAGATGTTGGAAAACACACTCTGAATACTGCAGAGAAAAGGGCACAGTTCAGCTCTCACATTCTGTAGAACAAGGAAGTATCTCATGCTATCAAGAAGACTGTGATGTGTAATTGAATGGAGCACAGGTTTAATAACAACTGCATTTTAAAAGGAAAACCATGACAGCAGCCAGTCATGAACAATTTAGGAAAATAAACTGCAGTTTAATTTGGTTTTCATTATGTTGAATAACAGAAATTTTACACTGAGACAATATGGATGGCATGTTTACCTCTTGCGCATCGATAAAAGAAATTTTATAATTTTGAATTTTTAAATATATTTTATGGGTTTTTTTTAGAAATGAAAGACGATTTAGAGTAATATCTTTTTGCTGGAGAGGACATAGAATTTGACCCATCTAACCTGTAAATGTTTTTTTTCTGGTGGAACTGTTTTACAGAGGGAGGAAGGACAAAATTTCTTTCTAATTTATTCAAATCATAACTGCCCTGGACTACTAAAACAGAATATGATTTCTCATTTGAACTTCTTGAATTTCATGTCACTTTGGTAGGGTGAGAAAAACTTGAGTATTCTGTTTGTCATATAAGGCATCTTTTGTGCTTAGTAAAGAAATAGATATAAGTTGACTTAAAGGTGAAGATTTTAGAAGTGGCCTTGTATGTTTTTTGTAGTTTTGGAGCAGTAGGAGCATGGCACTTCATGCAAACCTAAGGGCTTTATGCTTGCCATAACTTACTGAGATATGTATATAAGAGGATAATTGAATGTAGGGAAAAATATAGCACTTGCAAAGGGCAAACTGCACCAACATATATCCTTGCATGGAAGTATTACTTGGAAAAAAAGGAGGTGTATTTACTTGTGCAGTATTTCTGAATTAGTACTAGTCTGTCTTTTTTTTTTTTTTAATTCAAGCTCTTTCTCTCAAAGGCAAATAGTGAACAGTCTTTACTTGCACGTATAGGGAAGTAAATAATTTTAATGTATTGAAAGTCTATAAACACAGAGAAATTAATCATCGTGATCCACAAGGTATTTCTCTGCACTTCTTCACCTGAGTCTTTAGTCAGCTACTCTTGCTCAAATTCACAGCCATTGATAGATACCTATTTCTCTCCCAGAGAGAATCCTAAATTTGAAATATGTGTTTTGTCGGAATGAGTATGCTTGGGAATCATGCCATGTTTATTAATTCATCTTCAGGCTTACGTGCAAGTCATGATAATAGTAGATTCATGGTTAGTAGGAAGGAAGGAGTAAAGGGGCAAGAAAAAAGTCAAACTTTCCTGAGAATTAAACTCAGTAATTCTCAATGTAATAATATGGTCAGCCGAATACTTCTTCCTAACTTGAGGTGGGAGTCTCATGAGAATTGTGTGCCTATACTTCCTACTTCTTTTTAGGATGAAAATGACAGTTCATTTCTTTATGTCAGTTCTGATAAGAGCACATTTCTGCATGAAGACAGTTATTCTTTTTCTGCTCAGGTTTCATATCTCTCCACTCCCATTTGGGAGAGAAGAGAATAAGAGAAAGGGAGGAAGAACTGGAAAAGACCTAACTTCTATAGCTATCTGAAATATCACAGAGGACTGGAGGATTTTGGTACTGTTTTAAAACTGCTGTTTCAAATACTGTTAGCTGCAGCTTTTGTTTTTAAACCCAGTGTTTCCCTATGCAATATGGTATTGCTGTATTACTTAATCAATTAAAAGATAAACTAATGTAAAAGTGTTTTTAAGTGTTTTTTTTTACTATATCATTAAAGTTCTCAAATATACACAACAAAAGATTAATTTTCCTTTTGTCTCTGTAGGGAGGAGATATGACTATATGATATAATTCCAGTTTTGTTTCTCTTCCCCAACTTACACATGCTGGTGCTTTTGTTTATCTTAGGTTATTATGGAAGGTGCTATGGGAAATTTATGGTAATCAGCTAATGAAGGGTTTAGAAATAGAAGGATAATTGCCTAAAAATCACTGGAGAAGAACGAAAGAAATCATCTCAATATTATATTGGTGAGGCAGAGATACCACTGCAATATCAGGTGTTCTGGAGAGGGTCAAACTTTCATGTCTCATCATCATTCTCAGTCAAAGGAAGATCATATATTAACAGTACCTGCACTAGCTTCTCTCTATCCTCTGGTCTGAAGCTTTATTTCAGGCAAATTTTAGGCTCTGGGCAGTATCTGCTTAGGATTAGAGAGCGCTGTGTATTTGCTTAAGGCAGCCAGTTCCCTGCTCCTGAGATCATTCCTTTAGTCTGTGCACTTGCTTTCTCAATATCTTCTTCCTTTTCCTACAGACTCCAGCCCCAAAGAAACCCTTATTACTATTTTACTTATCCCTTCTCCTATATAGTTACTTTTCCTGTTTTTTCTTTCTTTCCTGCCTGCCTATCCCCAACTCCCCACTAGGATTTATAGTACTTTTCTCTACATTTCTCTCCTTTATTGAAGATTTCAGCTTTTCTTTATGAATCCCTACCAGGGTTTGTCATTGTCTTTGTCTGTTTTCCAGGTCTTTCCTCATTCCTTCCTTCATGTTTATCTCTTATCTCCTTTACTTTATTTTTCTTTATAGTCCTGTGTCTCATTCCTCAAGAAGTACCCTTATGTTGCTCTTCCCTCTCCCTCCTGACTAACTGCCAGTCTGAAAAGCTTCATGAAGAAATATGAATCTCCTAAAAACAGAGTTTCTGATGGCTCCAATACATGTCTGTTTTCTATAAACATGAGAGAGAGAAAGCAACGCAGAAATGTTGCATAGAAAATTCACAGGGGAGACTTAGACCTCCTATTTTGAAATATCCTCCCACAAAGTAGATACTATGTCAAGATATCAGAGCCTGATATTATCATGTACACTCTCATCTGTAAAAGAGACCTTGGAATAAGATGGGAACAATATTGATCCAGCCAATGCCCTATACCATGTTAGAAGAAAACTACCTCTTCTGGAAGTGCATTGCATGATTTCCCAAATGCAGATGAAGATAAGAATAAGGCATTTTTTTATCTGCTTCTTTTCCCTTTTCTGCACCACACACTGTGAAAATGAAATGCTGTTTGCAATTGGTCTCAATCTGAGATCTGCTGTGGCTTTATGTCTCTGGGAACACAAACTACTCAATCCTACAAGAGAGAAAGGATTCATTTGGGATTAAATGACTAGATGGTCAAAGTGAGAGGGAATGGGCAATGGCTTCCCTTGAAGATCATCTCAGCAAGCACCACAATGAGCAGGGCTGCCATGAAGGCAATATGCTCATCTGTTACAGCCTCCTGCTGTTTTAATGTGTAAACATGCCACTTATATCTGAACTGCTCTTGTTTTTATTCACTGTGCAGGTGTAAACCCATGCAAAAATAATGCATGTGCCACTGGCTGCGCTGCCATCAAACATTTACAAGGTTGCTGCTGTGTATCTGCAAAGCACACTCGCTCTCAGCAGCGTGGGGAGCGTGTAGGAGGGGTCCAGGGGATCTGCAAGGCACTGCCCCTGATTGCAGCCTGTCTTGAACAAAGGTAAAAGGGAGCACCACCACTGCGACTGTGTGTTCCTGTTAACATCAATTACTGCTGTGTGTGGAGGCTGGCTGGGGAAAGCAAGCAGCCCAAGATGGTAGTGGAAATAAAGCATGCTGCCTGCTGACTTACATCACGTAAAATCTAGCACCTCCAGTTAATATTTCTTATTAATGCTTTGATTTTGAAACAACACGCTACAGCATGACAATATTTTGTAAACCATACTGAAAATATGCTGTAAACTTTTGTGTACTCTCAGGTCTAACTCAGTAGCACTGTACATTTCTCTGCTGTAATCTGGAGATGTGTTGCAGGAATGTCTGTATATTGAATGTCTCCAAATGCATTCTAAGAATCTTGTGACTGAAGATGCAGGGTGAATGACATTTGTCAAGAATGAGGTCCATAAGGATGGTGACATCTGAATCATCAATCACACCTTGTGAAAAGATGCATCTTATAAGAAACTTCTTATAAGAAGACACAAGTGTGATCTATTTTCTGATCCCTGTGCTTTTTTTTTTCCTAATAATACAGAACAACTACTACATTCTGCTATTCAAGATTTACAAAAGTGATATCTACTAATCTATAACTATTTCTGGATTTCACTTTAATATATTTCTTCTACATAAGCCTGAAAGCATTTTACAAAAGAAGCCAGCATTAGTGTCCCTGTTTTCTTTAGAAATGAAATGATAAATAAATGAAATACCATGAAGAAGAGTACATGAAAATCAACTCCATGGCAGAACTAGACCAATGGCTGTTTTGGTAAATCTCAAACATACTACATTTTTCTTCAGTCCTATTGACTCCTACAGTTCACTGGAACAGCTTCTGAAGTGATATCAAGCTAGGGAACACTGAGGTTTTGGCCCTAGTAAATGAATTTTCAACTCTACATTCTCAAGTTATATCACATCTTTGGATATAAACTTCTGCTTAAACAATTGTCCAGGCAGTGAGAGTTATGAGTATTAATATATTACGACACACAGGTAATTATTAAGGTTAAAGCAATGAATATGTTTACTCTTATTTGACAGTTTACATAATTTGTGGAGTGTTCTGGGATTTATTGTTCACACTGGTTGATGAAAACTGAGTATTTAAACTAACACTTTAGGAACAACATGTGCCAGAGTTGATTTTCCCACGCTGAACTTCCATCAGTAGTTGCTCATTTTCATTTAAATTTAACTGTTGATATCAGAATAAATGTGAGGTAGTCTGAAGAAAATTATTCAGACTATGTCTTGAAAATATGCCCTTACAGTTTTATTTTTGCATAATAAATATCACAATTGTATTAAATATTATGTTGAAATTAATTGCTTGGGAAAGGTCATTGTAAACGTTTTAGTGCTTTCATAGGAAGTAAGTATTATTGTCATTATATTTCATTAAACTCCATTAAAATCTAAGATATTTCAATATGCATCTTGGCCAGGAATCTTGTGCTATGCTAGCTAATTGCTTTTCAATGGTTCTGTAATTGCTTATAATTGTATCAGACAGGGTTGTCAAAGATGAAAATATATTTTGGGCCCTTTAGTGCTTGTGTGGCAAATTTCATTTGCTTTGGAGTACTTATTTTCAAAATGTGAGCATTCTGCATTTCTGAAGAATCATACATTAAGAAAAAAAGCACACTTATAGAGTTTGAGCACAAAACCCCCCACAAAAGTAGCTCTTAAAATGCTGAGACATTTAAAAAGTCTTGGCTCTTTCCTGGGTTGGTTGGAAGTACCTCAGAAGTGTTATAACCACTTTGGAGCTTGTACATTCAAATGCTAAAGAATTATACTGGAAGGAAAAAAAGTTCTTTGGGGAATTAAACAGTGTTATTCCAATGATTTTAGCAATTTTCTGAGGAATGGCTTCTCTGTCTCACTCTGGTTTTAAATGACTTGTTTAATGAACCTCTTTCCGCTACTGGTGAGACTCTTCTTCTAAATAACAGTGAAAAAAGACAATAACCGAAACCAGTTAACAAGTAGTAGGCAGGAGTCAAATCTGGGAAAAGAAACTGGCTGAATACATCCTCCTGCCACATCAACATGTGCACTGGTGATCATTGTGCAGTAGGTGTCCAGTCTATTTCCTGATTCTGCAATAAAATTCATTTCTGAATAATAATAAATTAATACCCTGCTGTTTTATAATTTGGTTTGCAAAGAAGTTCTCTGCCTTATTGAAGTCAAATAACTTCAGATTTAGAGGATAAGAGAAGCATGAAATTTTAGCAGTGTTGATAATAAATCAAGCTAGACAAATGGTATTGCAGTTCTTGGGAAAAAAATGAAATCAGCACAAGAAAGAACCACAAGAGATATGTACTTAGATTTTAGCAAAACATTTGATAGTGATTCCATGAAAACAGATGTGGAAGTTAATTTACTTTGTTTAAAATATGACCAATGCACTTTGGGCCAAGGAAAAACCCATATAAAGCATTATAATTGAGGGACAATAAAGGGGGTAGCAGGTGTCCCTGAAGTTGTATCTTAACTAATATTTTCATGAATGCAATGGAAGGAGAATTAGGCAAGGTAGGAATGGAATAGTAAATGACATTAACTTCTGAGCATTCAGGACAAGCAATCAAAAAGAAGAAAAAATCCACAACAAAAGAAGTTGCAAAGAAGAGTGAAGGATAAGAAAATGAGACCTAGAATGGCAAATATAAAATGAGAAATTTGTGATAAATGTGCATGGAAAAATATAGCCAACTGGGGAAAAAAAGGAAAGTTCTCCAATAAATGTAATATGGTTTTTAATGCCATAATGCATTTGGAAAAATCAGATATTTTGGAGCTTTTGTACAAAGACCTGATGTCACATGGAGGGCCATTGCTATCCAGGGCTTCTCCTTCTGTCTCAGCTGCACTAAACACAGGATATTTAACTTTAAGTACAGCTATAATTCAAAAAAATAAGGATCAGGTTGCTAGAGAAATTGATTAATTAGAAAATTTTACATAATCCAGCAAAATATGTCCGAAAGGTTACACATAGGAATTTGTTGATAAGCTATAAATATTTGAAGGCATTCTGGGTGAGATGGAAATGGCTAGTGTGTGAGAGTTTGATTTGCTGGTCTAGCAGGCAGTACTGCCATAAAAAAAGTTTAGACAGATTTCACTGACTGCTCACCAGATACTTGCAGAAGTCAGTAAGTATTAGAAGTATTATTTTTTTTCTTTGGGTGTAAATTTCAGCAGGATTTAAAGGTATTTGAATATAGTATTCTCCTACACTCCAAAATTAATGTATTATAAAATGAAAAGTGGTCAAGTATGCAAAATATACTTTTCCCAAAACTACACCCTTTGTCCTAATTCCTATGTTTGAGAAGATCCTGGGTCTTGTCTCATACAGTCACTGGCAGAAGAAGGGGGGCAGCCAAGGCAGCAGAAACACATCCTCTGATAGACAGGTGTAAATGGCTTCTGCAGGGAAGGTGGGAGCTCACTTTGTGCTCATATCCTCAACCTGAGTGACAGTTGCAGGCCAAAACTGTGTGAATGAGTAGCAAACCATATTTGAACTCATCTTTTGAGAATATCTTATTTGTCCCAGTATCAGTGACTAGGTTTTTTTGGGGAGGTAAAACATCTCCACTCAGGATGTTTATTTATGTGGGAGAGAGAAGAAGGGAAATAAAATACTGAATCCAACTTTGAACCAGATCTAGAACTAGCAAATAGAATAATTAATTATCACATGGGATTAGTAGATGTTTGGGGAACTGTCCACTTGAAGATAGCTAGCCAGGTTTTCCTTTAGTGAGAATACAGATTTTTCCTACATGATTTCACTTGACTTTTTCAGACTTTCCTCACCTGCTCTGTCATCACGAGTGTAAGTGAAAGATCACTTGATCCCTTGAATATCATTTGTTTTTAACTGTCCAAGAATAGAAAAGTCCCTTCTACTTTAAAAATGAAATTTAAAAATGAATTTTAAAAATGCATAGCAAAATCAGTCTTTATGCATGTAAGCTGAAATCTGCTGGTGTTGCACGTGCTTCACTACTGTCACATACAGGGAAATGCAAGCAGAAAGTTTCAAACTATTTCCCATCATATTTTGATGGAGTGTGGGGGTCTGTATGCACATAAAAACGTGTTATGAGTCACCACAGATGTGTCCAACTAGCAGGAGACTGCAAGTGTTAGTAGATATTTAAGTGCACTTGTTTGTGGCTTCACATGCAATTGCCCATTTTTCATGAGGTGATGCAATAACTATTCATTGACTCCTGAAGACATTGCTACACTTATGTTTTTTTCTTTTAAAATTGGGTTGGTTACCTCAGAAAATATTGGGTTTCAACTCACAAAAAGTTCCAGCTTTACATGGTCTATTAGAATCCAGCCTTACTTGCTTTTTCAGTTAGATCTCTTTTTATTTCTGACAGGTTGCTGCTAATATAGCCAGGATGACACACACTGTTTGATATCCCACAACCAAAGCACGTGCAGAATTCAGAAACTAGGCTAAATTAGGCTCACAATTTTTAATGAATTTTGAATTATGCAGTTAATCTATTTGTGAGTTTTACAACTCTTTCATTTTGAAAGAAAAAAAAGGAAAGAAATGCAAACAGACAGTCAAAAAATGATATCTAGTTATTGGGCCACATGTGGTAGAATGCTGAGGTTTTATTTTCTTCTGGAAATACTACCTCTTATAAAGCCCATCCATCGTATGTAATGAGGGCTGTCAGGAATATTTAGCTGAGAAATAGCTACTTGATATGCTAATGGTGCTCCCTTAGTGAATTCCTTTGGTTCTGCTGCCTGACATTAATGGTTTTCATAATCTAATGAATGATGTGTGTAATAGAGGTAAGGCCACAGGGAATGACATTCTGAAACTAGGGGAAGTACTAGATATGTATTTTATAAACATATGCATTTTTTTTATATATATACACACACACACATATATACACTCACAGGGAGAAAACAAAATTGCTTTTTCAAGCTAGATAAAATAAACACCAGCCAGGGAGAGACTACATAGATCAAGCAAATCTTTGATATTGACACTTTAACTCTAAATTCTAAACCATCTGTATTCCCAGGACTTCACAAAATATCTGGGAATGTAATAAGCAGGAGGACTTCACTTTCATAGCTCTTCCTCACTCTTATTTCACAAACTGAGACCTTGTTCCCCAGCTCCTGCCAAGGACAGCAGCTCATCTTTCCCAGCAGGCTCCCGGTGGGTGGGAAGAGCTGAGAGCCCCAATAAATACCTGCACATCTGAGCCAGGTCAGTCTCCCTGTTGCAAGGCTGCCAGTTATACCCTCTGTCTGGTGTGCTGAACTTACCATGCTGATCAACACCTCCAATTTCCTAGTAATGCCCTATATTACTATCCACCCATTGTCTCTTATCTTTGGAGGAGTCAGGAAATGGCTGCTGGTGCAACATCTGATGTTCAAGAGCTGAAAACTTCCTTGTGTGCTTACATTTTGTCAGCTGTTTGTAGCCACAAACTTTTGTGGCCATCTCTCCCTGGCTAAAAAGACAGGCAAAGTAGATTCTAAGACTGATCTGCAAAACTTCTGGAAATTAATTTGCTCCTTAGAAAATTTCATGGGGTAGTACTGCTCCAAATGCCTGACAATCTCAGCTTTTAAAGGCAATGGAGCTTTTGCTGCTTCCCTCCATTTTTGCATGTCACAGTTGTAGATGTTTGTAGGATTGATGCCATAATTTGCCCAACACCCTATCAATGCTTGCATTTGTCTATGACTGAATTTCTGCTGTTTTATGCCTGTGGTTTGATCTCACAACTAGCTCTGAATGTCAATAATTACAGTGAATTAAGTTGAACAGCATGATCTGAACCAGGAATCTTGTACATACAGTAGGTTGTAGCATACTCTGCCATAGAGATATGTTGGTTTAAAGCATTTCTATAGAGCAGGTCCAGAAACTAATCCTCTGCATTACTTTGGTCCTGTTTTCCTCTGAAATCCCGATCTCTCCATGAGTCTGAGGCCTCAGAGTGGAGTTTGAGGCGCAGCAGGTACAGGTGACAGGATCTCCTCTTTGTGATGCCAGAGGCTACCAGTGTGTAAAGGAGTTAGTCCCCCCTCCCCTCCCCCTGACTATGGAAGTGAGTATGGGTGAAAGCCCTTAATGACCTGGAGACATAAAGCAGAAGTGATTTGGGTTCACAGAGGATAGACCTGGCCACTTAAACTCAAATACTGTTCTTGCAGACCTACTACAGCAATAGGCACTGAGGAGAGCATGATGCATGTGATATGAATTACATTAATTCTTTATGTATCTGAAAATGTGCACCCAAAGCAATCGGTTTGTGTATGGACATGCAATGTACATTAGAATCTGGAGGAAGGATAAATTACTGAATTATGAAGTAGCAGTGTACAGGCTGCTACAAGAATGTTTCCTGTACTTAATCTCATAAGATACTTGTATTATTTTTCTAGAGTTTTAAAAAGAGCAGAAAAGTAAAGTTGATAAAAGAAAAATAAAATTAATGAAATCCATAGATGACATTAACTTGTGAAGAGTTGCAAATACCAGAGACCAAAACCAAAGAAAAAAGAGCTTAAAATATAGACAAGAAACAACAGGCAAGCTTTAGAATCTTTAGAACCTTCGAAAATTAAAGTGTATCTAGAGGACATTAGTAGAAAAAAATACAGAGGGAGGGAGAGATCCAGCAAAGCATAGCAGTACTGAGGTTCAGGGAGATAACATCAGAAATTAGAGATTATTTTGCAATTTAGCAGTGAAAATTTAGAGAAGCACGCAGAATCATTAGGCTGTGGAGCAAAAAAATAGGGTTCTCTCTAGCTTTTTAGAAGGGATATCTTCCCTGGAGAGAGGTGTCTGGGCAAATTGGATGAATGAGCCATAGAATCATTATTATAGTTGGAGGAATTTACATAAAATGAAGATTAAAAGAGAGAAATATGGTTTATTTGGGAGACAAGAAGCGATGTTAGAAACTAGTAATGCTGAATGTGCATGAAGAAAATGGAAATGGATCTTTTATAAAAGAGAAAGGCATGAGAAGGCATGTGATTAAGAAAAAATTGTTGGGAAAACCTCTAGTATATTAAGATGTATCAGTTGGGAAGTAAAGCAATCAATGGAAACCTCATGTTAATGACAGTGCAGGAAATCTCAAACTAGATTATTTCTCACAGAATATTTTACACTGTTTTGTACAGTCTTACCGAGGCAGCCAAGGGCCTGGGTTGGAAATGGTCTCAGTGGTGTTTCTGTCTTACCTTCTGCAGGTGCTCGTAAACTATTTTTTGTGGTTTGTTCCCACAACTCTGTTTTCAGGGAACTTGTGCAGATGTGCAGCCTGACTGTCTCGTTCATGTTCTCCGACGATTACTTTATCAAAGTGATGGTACTTTCTATTTTTAGCTATAACAAACAGACCTGATTTTTAGGAACAGTTTTGTGCAGCAAGATCCTACTTGTTTCCAAAGGTTCCATGAGTCCTTGGGACTCCACAAAGAGCACTCCTCATGACCTATGTGACTCACAACCTCCCTTCTCCCTTTAATTTTAGATTTTTTAAGTCGAGGAACATCTGTTTCACCTACAAGGATTCCAGATCCTAAATTTTACCTGTGCTCCCATTTCCCCTTCAGGTCAAAGTTAGGATAGTTAGGAACTTGGATAGCCTGTTCCCAGGATTCTAAATTTCCTAAATAATAAAGAAAGTTCCATGAAATACTGTAGTATTATTTAAGTTAATTAGGTGACATATTACACATTAAGTCTGTATCTTACACATAAATAACAGCAATAGTATGTTCCCATTTAAAAAAATGTACTGATCTCTGAAATCTAATGTATTGAAAATATTTAACTATTCCCTGAAAGATTATTAATGATCTTGTCTGATTTTTATTTGTCCTTCTACCTGACATATGGCACTGTACAGATGGCTTTGCATCATACCATCATTTTTTTTGGTTAGTTGAAATGAATGTTTTAATTTACACATCATTTCTACATTACATTTTGTCCCTGTTGAATTAATACTCCGGCTTATTATTCAGTATATTGTGCAACAGAAAGAAGCTGCAACAAGTGGGACATCTATTCTTTTTTTCTTTCTGATAAAGCCAGTATCGTAGTTAATTTCTTAAGGAAAGGTCTAATTTAAAGATATCCTTCTCCATTTGAGAGAGGAAAGCCAGGACCCCCTGCTGCAGGATCTGATTTTTGTAGTGAGTGGGAGTTTGTTACTAGATTTTGATCTTATAGATAAAGCCAGGATCCAGGCTTTTCTATAGGCTGGAATATGTACTACTATGTTAGAGATTTAGAAGGCAGTGGAAGGTGTGGAAGATTTAGGTGACAGTGGAAGTATATGATAAGGCTCTGTCACCCACTTGAAAAAATCTATAGGAGTGATGAGAAAAAATGTTCTGGAATAAAAAGTCGTGTCAATAGGCAGCAAAATCAGAGAGCTTGAAAAATAAATAGCAATCCTCATGTGACCAGCTAACAAATACTATAATTCACCAGGGAGGGTGTTCTTTTTCTTTTAAGGAGCAATAAATGTAATGGGTGTGCCGTCATACCATGTGAAGGGTTTGGAATCAGACCACTTCAAATCACAGCCTTGTGAATCCTCTTCACTGAGCAGTCACTGAGATGGTGCAGGTATGGTCCTGGCACCATATGCTGTGCTAAAGATTGCTCAAGGGTCAGAATCACAGAATCATCAAGGTCGTAAGAGACCTTCAAGATAATCTTGTCTTTGATACTTGTATCGACTAGTTATTTTGTTTGACTGATATTTTTCTTCTCAAGACAGGGTCCGCATTCTCCTTCGTTGTGTCAGGAATGATTTCAGTAGTAGGGCTGAAGTTATTAGAAATATTCAGAGGTTTCTCCTATGCTTTCTTCCTGTCAGAAGAAATGAGGAGAAACCTATTTGACCCATCTCCCGTTCTTTCCTGGTTTATTCCATCCACTTTTCCATAGTCTTAACTACTCACTTGTCTCAGCCTCTGTCTCTAGGTAATGAAAGTATGATTTTACTTTCACACTTTCCCACCCAGTGAATCATTTTTGTCCTTGCCCAGATCTCCAACTACTAATATCAGGAAGCACATTTAATTTCTGATCCTTCCATTGGAAGGTCCTTCAGGTGTCTCTAAATTTTGTCAGCTTTTATTAACCCAATGCAGCTTTACATACCACTTCCCTACCTTGTCCCTTTTGTAGTGTCACTTTTTTGTGTTGCATTTATCTTTGTTCTAACATGCTCCTGTAATAAGAAACATGAGTTGCTTGTCTTTATCACTGGGCACTTTATTACCCGTCTCTTTCATACCAGCTCCTTTTAGGTACTTTATAAAGTTATCTCTAGCCTATGATGTTAATCTTCCTTATCTTGTTGCTAATATCTCAAACAAGTACATTAATGTCTTTTTTTTTTTCCATGTTACACCCCCAACTCAGAACCAATTTGCCATGAACAATCAAAGTTCTTATATTTATCAGATTCCCTGCATTCCACAATGCCTCCCAAACACCGACATTAATTTTCCCTATGTGCAAAATCAGCTGCCTGTCTTGCTGATTAAAATATTACTGTGGGGCTATGTTCTCCTCCAAATCATTAATTCTCATTTATGCAAATATTAGAGAAAGTGTTTGTCTCTTTCTGATTTGTTTGTACCAAGTCAGCACAGTGAGGTAACAGTCCAGACCGCTGTCCCCAGCTGCTGTGAGAAAGGTTTGTGTTTAGTTCCACTGTGGTGTAAAAACAATGGATGTCATTTGACTTCATGGGAAGTTGTAAGTCATAATTTTGCTTTGCTTACATTGGACACATCTAATTTTTCTTCCAATAATTTCCAATATTTGCTTGCTAATACCTCCTGGCCTTTCAACTGCCAGGTATAATTTCAGCAAAATGATCTCCTAGTTCCATTATTTATTCTGCAATGTTGTTAACTGTTAAAGACCTTTTTCCCTAAACGTACATAAAACAGACTAACTTATGATGAAATTTAGCTGAGGTCTAAAAAGGCTGGTTCATACTGTAACATATTTTATGTGTCAAGAGGGGAAAAATGTAAGTTGTAGCCTTTGCTTTAAACTCAGATGATTGCTTAAAATACACAACAATTAATCACAGATGGTTTACATGGGAAAACAGCCCCCACTGTCATATATACTTTACATTTGCAGAGCAAAATTGTCGCTCATAAACAGTTTAAACAGTAAGTCCCATATGCTGAATTCATGAAACTATTCCCTAATGGAAGTTAAATGAAAAATCTCATTAATACTCAGTAAGGCAGAGGTGCATATGAGAGACTCCCACTGGTTGATTTACTGTGGCACCTGCCACATGGGCATGGAAATAAAGGAGAGTTTTTTCAAGTATATAAGTAGAGAAAAGGTAAAAATTAGGGTACTCTTCTATCTAGGGGAATTTATGCCACACGTTATGAGCTATTGAGGAAGGTACCCTGATATTCTGACTCCCAGTCACTGGGTTGGAAAGCTCATTCACAGAATCCTGATAAAATTTTTTGTTATTTGATTAACATAATTTTAATTTTAAGAAGTCCTTAATATACTTCATATTTTGAAGCATAGTAGGACAAAAAGTTTCAGTAATCTTATATATGACAATGCATTCTAAGTTAAGACCTTCTTAAGACTACCTGTGCTGACCACCTGCTATGTCCTAAACACAGCATTTTGTTAATAAGTCATTTGAAGTTATTCAGGCTCTCTTTGCTCACTTGAGTTTAATTGTATACATCTGAAAACCTATTTCAGTGAGATCTTCAGAGAGACAGCCAAGTGATGCTCACCAATGGTAGGCGAATTGCCCATAAAATGCATTAATCCAAATGATCCCTTTGAGTAAGGGAGGTACTGATATTTATTTAAAAGGAGTTTTTAGCGCTCTGCTGGCTTTTTAATTCACTGCTGGATGTACTCAAAGAATACTGCATTCATCCTTAAGATAGGTAGAATGCATTTGACTAGGCCAAAATTCCAAATTACATATACAAATTAGTGTAGCTACTCATTAAAGCTTTTTTACTTTATATTCAGTCTGGATTTGGCCTGGATTCAGGGAATCCACTCATGTTAATGATTTACCTGGATGTAGCCCCACTAAAAGCAGTAAAAGAGTGTTACTTCATGCTCACTATGTTCATTTACATGCATGTTTATATTTCCTCCTGGTGTTTATCACACCGGAAAATTTCATGACAAGCAAGTGGCCAACATGTATCCAGTCAAATTTCTACATGAGAAATATCACAAGGTGCTAGAAAACTCCAAGAAAGGCTGCTGCAGTGCCAGCCCTCACCCCATCACTCAGCAGGATGAAATGTAAAGCTCTGCCGAGAAGGTGAAGAGTTGTACCTGATAGTAATAAGAATGAGAGCTAGTCCAGACATGAACAAATGGTGACACATTTAGAGTGAAGAAAATGTATTATTACAAAAGAAGTGTCATATATGGTTTCAGAAAGCAAACAAGCAAACAAAACTAACAGCACAGGATATGAATTTGTTATTGCATTTGCAGCATTATTGTATGGCCTCCTAAACTAATTTGTTGTTACATGATGAAGAGAGAGGGGAAAACTTCCTATCTCCAGCATGTCACCTTTCATTAAAATTGTGTTTTTCTGAGATTTTGTTATTTGCAGTTGCTCATCTGTTAAATTAGAAGTTTTAATTCTTCACAGTTTGTCACCTTTTTAATTCTGGTCTGTTGACACACACTTCTCTGCAATGCAGAAAGGCTTGAAAATGAAAATTTAAAAGAAAATGAGGTGAGAAGAGGATAACAAACTGAAGCATTGGTTCTTTGCGTTTTCTCACTAAATGTAAGATGGGTCTGGAAATCTCAGGTAGACAGATAAGAGTGGATGATACCACCACGACATTATACATGTTTCTGGGTTTTTGAATTAGGAAAACCCAGTGTCATATTTTTTTCCAAGTGGAGAGTATTGTAGGTTTGGCTTAATTATATTGAGGAGTAGGTCATTCTTTTAAATCCATTTATCTAAAGAATGTAGTGATTCTGAACTACACACGGACAGGCACTGTCAGTCCCATTTGCCTTTTGAGGGTGCAGCATGGCCCTGAGTACAAGCTGAAGGGGACTTCAACTTAATGAAAAAACTCTATATAGAAGACAGCATCATAGACTAGAGTATTTTGTCTTTTTTAGTATTTATGTGCATTTTTTCCCTGATTTGAATGGCTGGTTTTGATATGGCATTAGATTGAGTAAGCCTTAGGAATGGATGTACAAAAGCTATTTCTCTACACATCACTAATATGGTATTAGTATATTAATAAAGATAGTTCTATGATGAAATTAATTTTGAAACTACTTCTGGCCTAATTGTTGCTATACTTTTTCTGTCACAGTGAAGGACCAGATTACATGCTTCTGACAAATACAGAAAGGGTCATGCTTAGCATCTGCATTACCAATTGCTTCCTTACACCTGCACTCAGAATGCCCATGAGGTTTTCAAAATGTATAAAAAACATGACATTCAATAGCCAGATGTTTTCTACTCATATTAAAAAGAAAAAAATATAGCAGTGAGAAAATCAGTTATTCTCTTTCCTTAAATTTAAGGTTAGAAAACATGGAAAAATGTAAATCTTGAGCTGGATTTATTTTTCTGGGTTTATTTTCCTAGATTAACTGCAAATTATTTCTTTTTACTAAGTTTAAAAGCTGATATGGAGTTGTCTGAAGAAAGTTGTGTAGCGATTAAAATGTGTAAATAAAATAAGGACATTACTGGTTCTCATGTACATAACTAGTTTGCAGTACAAACAAGCCTCAAAGTGTTCATTCAGTATCTCGTAATCAGGGGAAAGTGCTAGTTGCATTTCCATATGGTGGCCTGAATTCCTTCTTTACTCTTGTAGTAAACTAGTAGAATGGCAACATACACCTTGGTGATAAATTTCATCATCTTGATGTTTTTCTTAATGTTTAAGTTGAAGTCAGAGGTTTGATGTGTGAGGGTTCTTAAATGGGAAGAATATATAGAATATTTTAATTTTATGGTGACTGTGGTTATGCCACAGTACGATAAGATTAAGTAAGAAGCTTCTCCTATGACTCTTGTATTTATTTACTTATTTAGATTAAAAATAATAAATTATGCTTACCCAGGACCTTAGGCACTGTAACACATCATTAATATTACAATAAAATCTCAGCAGTATTAAACTAATCACTCAGTTCGACAGACTCCTACACAGATTCCTTCTCATTCTTTCCTTGTGGGAAGAAAACCCTCAACACTGCCCCAAAACATTATCTTACAAAAAGTTAGACCTCAAACAAATTAGAGGTAATTCAAAGAGTAGGAAGGAAGCAATTCAACAAACCTGAACTTTTATAAAAATGACTTGCTAGAGATTCCCCTGTTCATGATGGTGAGGAACAGGATGTGCTGGGATCTTGGTTGTTTACTGTTTAATACTTGCTGTTCCCTTTGGACTGGTGACATGGGTCTTTCTCAGGACAGATTGCTGAGCTGACTGGTCCAATGGTGTGATTTGCCATGGCTGTGATTGTCTGCTCATTTGTGAGCATCTGCTGTAAGTAAATGTTTTGTTGGGGTGCATCTGCAGTGTTCTCATTTTGTGTCAACCAGTGTGGAGGTGGTAACAGCACCCTGTACTACAGCTCGTCACATGCATACCAAAAGTTATTGTGTGTCTTGGACAAATACATCATTTGGATTTCATTGTACAATTCAGTCAAAAGGAAAGGGTGACCCATTTAGAGAGTGTTAAATTCCAGCTATTAGTTATGCATATGTCACTCCTTGATTTTCTGAAGAGGCAGAAAAATGCAGACAAAGATTAACAGAATTTCATGCACAAATACATCAAATCCTTGAAAGACTTGTTAATGTGAAGAGAAAATGAAAGAAAATTTACATTTATTTTAGTGATCAATATATACAGGGACTTTGCCCCTTTATTACCAAAAAGTGTAGCATAGAAGCTCAGTCTGTATTTTGTTGTTTTAACTAATAAGCTGTATGGGGAAGGCACAGATAGCCTCACATCTGTTGATGCATCATAAGTATCTCCTTGAATGACATTTATTGTTTTTATATGAGTCCATTAGTTTAGCTGAAATTCCATCAGTAGTTGTTTTATCAAGAAAATTACACCATAAGGATATCTAGCTAGTAAAATCTTTTTCTTAATTTGATACCTTAACGAAGACTCTGCTAGAATAAGGATAGCATTTGTGTACTGCTTTGCACAACCAAACCACTCTAATTATGACAAGACTTGTTGTGTTTGTTGGATTTTACAGGAGAGGTTTTCTTCAACACTTACACCCATTTTCCACTTAACTATCTGAATCAGAGATTACGAAGATAAGGAAATCTGTAAAAAAACTATGACAGAACCCTGATTAGATTTTAGTTGTGTTTCTTTAAGCTTGCCATCAGATTGTATAGCCCTTTGGGAACAATTTAAAGAGCTGCAGACCTGAAGAAGACAGGACAGAATGCCAGCTGCAGACAAGGATATTCATTAGGTATTGCCTCAAGCCCCACAAAACCTCCTGTCTTTTCTGAATATTTTTTGGATTTCTTTCATGTCCAGAGGGCAGAAGGGTGAGTTTTTAGTATCAGCCATATGAAACAGGACAGGAAATCCAGAAGGAAACAATGCTTTTCCTTTTGAGTTTGCCTGGCCACGTCCAGTCCCTTTTGACCCATAAAAGGAGGAAGCAGATCCAGGGAACCACGGGGTGGTGCTGGTATTTCATTCCTGATACTTGTAGCATTTGATCCCTTTAGAGGCTGTCTTCTCTCAGCATTGGCCAAGTCAAAGCTGTTTTGTTAATCATAACATCACTAATTTCCTTTCCTGCTGATAGCTGCATGGTGGTTTTGCTGCTGTCACTCCACAGTAATGAAATGTCATTGCAGGTGGTACAAAATACAGCAAAGTTAAAGAGTTGGGAACAAACAGTCTTCTCAGTTACAGCCATTCAACGGCATGGATTAATTTGAGGGAGATGCCTACATATTCTCAGGAAGGTTCCCCTTTGCTCTCATGCAAAGAGTGTTGCATAGATGGTCTGTTAATTCTCACTGCCTGGTCTTTCTGTGGAGAGTACGATAGAATTTGTTCCATGCTTGGCCTACCATTTCTTGCTAACATCTTTTCTAGTCCCTGAAACCCTCTTCAAAGAAGATGAAAGCAGTGTGCTATGGCAGCCTGGGCCAGCTGCATCCTGCGAACGAGTGAGAGAACACACTTTGCACCCCACCTCTTCCCTAACTCATGCAAGTGAAGGGAAAACAGGAGGAACTGTACTCTAAGTCAGAGCTTCTTCCCAAATTACCTCCTTGTGTGCCAGAGCCCAAATCTGTGTTGAGTCCAACAGATTCTTTCAGTGATTGGAGGGTAATTTCACTTAACAGATGAATTCAAGGCAACCACAATCTGCTCCTGGAAAACTGGAGCCCAGAAAGCAAGAAATAATTAAAAAAAAAAAAAAAGAAAAAAAAGAAGGGAGAACAAGGGGAAAAAAAATAAAGCTGTGTGCAAGAAGTTGAAAAACAATTATAATACTAATGTTAATTCTCTCATATCAAATGATTTCCCAAGGTATTTAATATCTAAAGGAGTCATTCACATGGCAAGCTAAGTTTTAGGGGAGAAATACACTACTTCTGTGTTGGTCACCAAATCCCAGAATTATTTCAAGTGAATTTCAAGTGCTCGTTCGTCATGGCAGCTGTAGGAATAATATACCAGGGGACTCCATTTCCTCAACAGTATTTCTCAGCAGCTTCTGAGCAGAGAGAACACACTTCTAATGGTGCTGCAGAAGCCTCCTGGGCAGTTTTATGGAGCCATTGCACTCAATCTGTGCTCAGAAAAATATTGCTCCCTTGTAAAGCAAATAAAACCAGGAAAAAGCTTATAGTGAGACAATATATCTTTTCCCCCCCAATCTTCTATGCAGATCAATACAAACAGTTGAAGTTGATTGAATGTAATTCTTTGCCCAGATCAGATCAAAACTGTAAACACTAATGCACTGAGATAGTCACCCAGTCTTGCTTTGAACATAAAACTTTTTTCTCTTGAAATGCATTAATTAATCATGCAATCTGGTTGGTATATAGAAGCCATCATTTACATTTCCATTTGCAAAATGTGTGAGAGCTTGTTTGATAAATTCATATCTGATAACTTTTTTGAAGTTTCATTTTGACGGCAGCAGAGCTTGATCGTTCACTTTCTATATGTCAGAAATTATAGCCTCTTAAGAAATGCATTCTGCACAGTAGCTCAGTCTATATTATTGTAGAAGCACTACTGCAAGCTCCACATAACCTTTTACATACAGAACCTTTTCTGTAAAATATTGGTGAAAAGAGAAACAAAAATAGATATAGGCCTACTTGAAAAGCGTCCTACTTCCTCAGAAAAGGTTCCATTAAAAATCTTAGTTAAAAGCCTCTATTAAAAGCTTTCAGGAAAAAATGTGCCTTGTGTGGCCCCCTGAAGCCTGATGAAGCACTGACCAGAGTGATTTGTATTTCAGGGGATGCACAAGCACCACAGTGGATGTTAATTGCCATCATGGCAAAGTCTCTTTGTCTCTTTTTTTTTCCTATGGTTAACATTTTATGGGCAATGAACCACAGGAAATAACTGCTACTGATGATAATGAAAATGCTGAAACCTCTTAAATTATGGCATCAGGCAGGAGCAGCACTGATGTAATTACTATGTTAATGATCAAGTAATATTTAAGTACTCCTGTGTGATTTTCTAGTATTTTTTAGTACTCATCTCTAATGTCCTGCAGAGGGTTTAAGAGCTGTTGCCATTCCCCTGCTGGGTTCCCATGCAGAGAGTCTGATAGCTGCCTCTAGGCCCAGTTAGGTCTCGCAGCAGGGACCAGGACTCCTATTGCTACTTTGCTCTTCTTTTCATGTGTTGTGTTGGGGAGTTGCCCATAATCACCTCTAAGAGCCCCTTAGATCCTGCTGTTGGGGTCTAAAGAGGCACCAGCACTGTGATTAGGCTAGGATTTTTATAGGAGACTGAAAGTGTCTTACTATTCCCTTCTCTGAGTCCTTCTGTACTGAAGGCAGAACTAGGAGACAAAAAGCAAGGAATCAGCAAGGCCACTTTTGCAAAGGAAATGTGGAACAATAACCATAATATTGAACTTTTGCTATGAGGCATGCTATTCTTGGCATATCTTTTGCAAATTAGCATCCAGTAATTTTTAAAGTAGAGTATTAGTGTATCTAGATACTTTTTGGGGCAAGAAAATAGAATGCAATTTTGGTTGTTCTAGTCTGAAAGCTGGTTCCCCAGTACACCTACCATAGAGCTGCCTTAACACCAACTGCTCTTCCCCTGATGACTTTGAGCCCCTAATATTTACTAATTACTTACTATAATAATTACTTACTGGGAAAGCAAATGTTGTGATGCTATTACTAAAAACTTCACTCTGTTTTCTTTTTTTCTGCTTTTCAGTTTTTATTTACAGAAATCTTCTCCAGGTCTAGTAATAGAGTAGGACGTTTGCAAATCCTGAGAGTGAGTCTGGGATTAGATCACAAGTTAAAGAAGTTTACTTTCAAGTTGATGTTGAAAAGTCCTAGACCTGGTAGATTTTTTTCTTTGTTTTGTTTTGGTTTTGTTTGTTTGTTTATTTGTTTGCTGGTGCTGATGACTGGTGATGTACCCAGAATCTCTCTGCTACGGCCACTAGTGCAGGAGCCACCAAGGCTCTTGGACCACAGTGAAGGTAAAAGCCTCTTGCACTGGTCACAACTTTTGTATTAGCTGCCCTGCACAGAAAATGACTCGTATTTCCACTGTGTTATTATTTGACTGGAAAAATTAATCCTGAAATTTCCATGTGATATTGAATTCTTTGTGTATTCTTTGTATTGTGACTGTTCTACCTGGGGAAACTGTCTAAGCCAGAAATCCTGTGTGTGTGTGGAGCTGAGAGTAGTGCCTGTCCTTTGAGGGCAGGGCTTTCTGCACAGGTGGTGGTCCTCTCCCTGCCTCTTACATGAATGTCCCCCAAACAAGTCCTGTTTCTCAAGGCTCGTAAAGCCATCCAGAGCTTGGCTTGCTGTGACTGTCTCTACAGAGAGAAGGTAAAGAAGAGTGCTGTGATACTGCTTTTCTGTTTAGAAGGTGCAATCCACAGTCCTACTAATAAACTCTGATACTTGGCAGAACCTGATACCCTGATTCTGGTAGAGCAATAGAAACACAGGACAAAATAGCAATCCTGGTACAATAGGGGAAAACAGATGCATGCAAAAAGGGAGCATGGAGCAAAGCAAATCAAGGATACAGTTTGTGAAAGAGGCAACAAACTCACAGCTCTTGCAGTTTAGTCATTACTTACACAAAGCTGACAGCATGACAAGATATCTTAAAGAACAAGCCAATAGCCTGTTCCTGGGTTCAGCAGTCTAGGGAGGTTTATGGCTAATTAACTCTAACTGGAGCTTTTCTGCACTCCTTCCTTGTCTGCAACTTTTCTGTCTGTATTTGGAACAACCACAGTATGTACTGACCTTGGAGGCACCCAGGTACACAGCCTGAGCCCTGAACAAGGAGAACTGAGATCTCCTCCCCATGAGGAATAAGAATCAGATGGCAGAGAGGAAAATGAAGTGACAGGACTACTGTGTGAGTCAGAAAGAACAATAACATTAACACCAATGTGAGGAAAGAAAGAAAGAAGGAAAAAGAAAGACAGAATAATATGCAAGCTTGAAGCTTAAGTGTGGAAAGAGGTTAACTGAGCAGTGTAGTGGCTTAGTGAGAAATGACAGGCTTTCTTAGCGTCTTGCATCTGTGAAAGACTGAAAACCTGTACTTTAACAGTTCAGCAAGGATAGTTATTATCTGCCTAAGCCATGGGGCAGAGAAATTCTTCTGAGGCTGGGAACTCTCAAAGTTCTATGGCTCCTGATGAGGTTCAGCAGATGAGCAGCTCTATTGCATCACCCTTTCTCTGAAGGATGAAGTTGCTGGAAAAGTTCCCGGCCCTTATCATCCATATGGCTGTTTAGGGCTCTGCCTCTTTTTATCCAGACACCTTATTTGTCTTTGACCAACCAGAATTTTAGTAGATGCTTGTCATGCTACATTACCCCCCAAAGATACCTTCTCTGATTGTTCTTTTCACATGTGTCAGGTGTACAGAGCTTTGCAGGAATTATTCAGGATTGATATTCACTGTTCATCTGTCCTCCATAAACTGCTGGAAACACGTGATGGAGGAACAAGTGTCCCCAAAAACCAGGCAACTAAAACACCAGTAAACAACTAAGATACTTGTGACATTTTCTTATAGGCAAGTAGATGTAGTTTGAGGACAAATATTTGAAGATGCTAAATAGCAAGCAGAATTAGTTTTGCTGCAGATAGTGATAAGTGTCTTTATTTACCTAATTATAGGGAACTGCCTGGCAGGCTTCTTTTAGTATTAATAGATGCTTTCCCTGTAAATGCCAATTCAGCAAAAGGATTCTTAATTTGTGAATGTGCATCACTACTTTTGATTTTCAATCAGTAATCTCAGCCTGAGCATAGAGATGTACATTCTGCACACACAGAAATTCTTGCATCTTCTTGTTCTGTTTTACAGGAAACAGTTCAATCCTCTACATTAAGATGATTTTGTAAGGAATTATTTAGTATTGAAAGGAAACCTATTGTAAATAATAATCTGAAAACAGAACTTTGCATTTTAACAACACTACAGGAGGTCTATAAGCATATTTCAAATGATATTTTAATAACTGATGCTTAAATACTTTTAAAGCAACACTGTAATTAGATGGGTCTCTTTGAACCTTTCAGTTAAATAATTGCACACTAATGTAAAGAAAAACAGCTTTTCACAGTTTTTGCATTCAACAGCTGAGATTAATACACTTAATAAGCAGCAGTTATTAAACTAAACATTCAATAATGAGTCATTATAACAATATTAAATTCCTAGGGCCAAGTACTACAGCTTGTACTCTTGGAAGTGGTCAAAGTTCCCACTGACTGAATGGGAGCTTTAACTGTGGATGAATCGTAGGACTTGCCTCAAAACTGGCTTGAAAAACTAATAAGGAAAAATTACACTGTTCTGAAAATAACTGAATTTGAAAACAGGTGTTTAATTTCTTACCTATTGCTTTTGTCTTGATTCATGAACTTGCATTACATCTACATATATTTCTTGCACAATTCATCATCTTCACATCAGCTAAAAAGGGGGTGCCTAGTTCTAACAATGATAATTCAATTTAACGTAAGTACTTAAAAATTTGTCATGGGAACTAAGATACCTCTGGAGATCTTGCTCACTTTCTTTTTCTTCAGTATCTAGTTCTTAAAAAGGAGTATCACTCAGATCTGAAAAAAAATTTTAAATCACTTTTGAATTGAAAAAGAATCTGTCAGACCCGATAAAATGCTGAGCTCAGCTGATTCAAAAGAGAGACTTTTGTAAAATTTGTCATCTTAGAGACAAAAGATCCATTTCTAAATATTCATTTTTCTTCATTTTAAAGAAACAAGATTAGACTCTTGCCTTTTACTGTGAACTAAAAATCTTCAACACTAATGGTGATCAAGTGAAATACCTGAATTTCTAACATGAACTTAAACAGTCTTATGGATAAATATTTTCATTCAAAATGCAAAGTTTTTCTGTGAAAACCAGCAAATATTCTTCCATACTGTTGAAAATGCAATGTTTTTTAGTTATGACAAATTTTTAAACATGAAGAGGTGTCCAAACTAGCTGCAAACACATCCACTGGAGTTTAACTACAGCATTAGCAGACCTGAGGAAGTTATAATGGTGGAACAGATGTACAGCAGTACTTGGTGTGGCATTCCAGTTAACAAAGGTCCGTATGAAAGGACTTCACTGGCCAGATGCGATATCTTTTTATTTAGTGGTTTATGTTGCACCTTCCTTCCATGAAATCTGACTGTTACACTCTCCAAAATATTTTTACTAGATCAGTATTAGCTATAGGAGTTTTAGGTTTCGTTCTTGTGTATAATTTCTGAGCCATTGAGACATCTTCTACATCCCTTGTTAGCAAGAATTAACTTTCCAACTTTAAAGCACAGATATTGTACTTTCTGCTAAAGTTGAAGTGACAAGAATATGCATAGAATTATTATCCTTGTGAGAGATGAAGCTAATAATTTGAATTTGAAAACAGCATTCTGTCCCTTTTAAAGTTTAATAGTTGTAGTTAAGAACAATTTAGTATAGCAATAGTCCTTGAAATGTTCAAATGCTTTTGAGACTTGATCCCAGAATTACCACTTTAAAAAAGGAATTACCCTTTTTTTTCTTCACATAATGTTGTTTGGAAGTTCAGGCTGCACAATCCACAAATGCCTCAGTGTGGATCCCAAGTGGAGTTTGTGCTTGTTATTTAAATTAGTGTTTTTGAGCTTGTTATGTAGAGTGGCATTTGAGCTCTCTCAGCCTAGTGCTCTACAAGGTGAATGACTTGCACAAGGACTCCATGGTGGTTTTTTCAATTTACCTTCAATATCTCTCAAGCCTTAAAAAAATCAGTTTCCTTATGAGACTTTAGCCTTTAACATGCAAAGCTCAGAAACCCTCAGTCTTCAGAAGGCCAATTTAACAGGAACAAGAAGAAAACCCACAAGACAAACTTGTTTTGTTAAATCTGCAGGTGAACTGCACAGTTAGTGGAAATTCTTGATTGTCCCCGAATCTGGCATTGCAAGTTTGAACCTAAAAGAAGAAAAGGTTAGAGGTTGTTCAGCATCAATGGATATACTCATATATGAGACCGAGGCATGTCATGACATCCTACATTACAGGAATGCCTAATGGAAATGATGTGACTTCTTAACCATGAGACTTGGAGGTCTCTTTTGGAAGAGAAAGGTGACAACCACACCCCATGGATACAAGAAGGAGCATGCTGGAAGACCTCCTGTGGGATTTTGACTGGGTTCACTTAGTGAGGTTTTGGGAAACTCTGGTCTAGTGAAATAGTTAATAGTAGTTTCCTTAACATGTAACATTAATGGGTCTCAATGCACTTCTTGAAGAAGGCAGTTTGCATGCCCTCTGTGACACAGAGGTGGGGAAACAGGCTCCAGAGCTGAGGGGTGCCCAAGGTTACACAGTATGTAATGCCTGCTATATTCACATTAAGTGGTTTCCTTGTCAGTCACCCTGTCTTAAAGTCCACTGCTTATTGTAGCCATTACTTCTTGTTTGGTAAGTACATTACACATTAAGTGTTCCTTAAACAAGGTGCTCTGTCAGTGTGCTACACATACTTGAAACACTAGCTACAGTAATAGTAGTAGATGAAGATGTTAGTTCTCTCTAGATGTCTGGTCAAAACTCACAAGCTAATATTTTTGCAATGAGTTTGTCAATGTTAGGCACTGTAAATCTGAGATAATATAAAAAACCAGGTCACTGTAATCTGAATGTTCAAATCTGAATATGTATGTACCTTTGGACTACAGCTGTAGTACTTGCCATGGCATAAAAATGGGAGTAGTAGCCAACTGATTATGCACCTAAGGTGCAAACTGGCTTCTTGTTGACTCTTACTCAATAATATATAGGTTTAAAGTAGTTTGAAGGAATGACTAATTAAAATCCCTGAAATATAATTAATAAATTATACCATAGATTCACCAAGGACAGTGGTGGCAAAACATGCTACTGCCTTTCTTTGGTGAGGAGAATTGGTCTGTGGGTTTAGGGAAAATGGTAGAATTAATTTCTCTCTGTCCTACTAATGCAACTGATACATCTCATGAGATTGTGTGGTTCAAGCTGAAGAACATCACAAGGATAGTAAGGAAGGTAAGCTTCTAGCTAATGGGAAGCTAATGATAAGTCATAAACAGTGGGAATAATTAGGTTGCAGAGGAGATATTATTGGAAGGATTGACCTGGCATTAGATATCAGTCAATATTTTCATTAATTATGTGACAGAAAATGAGAATGTGCTGTTGAAATTGTTATTGATGTGAAGCTGGAAATCTTCATCAATAGAGGAAATAAACATTAGGAGGACAAGGAATGTATTTAGGAGATCTTCTATTATGAGAAGCTTTTTTTTGTCCATCCTAGAGTAAGTTAAGCAAAATGATAGTCACAATCAGGATTGCTTGGTTTGGTGTTGTATTTGTAATTCTTTACAACAAGGTTCCAGAATCATAAATATCTCAAAGGTCTTTGGGTCTAGTATTTGGAAGCTCTAGGTTTTTTTTAAAAGGTCATGATTGTAATGATCTCTGTGGATATGTAAGAACATGCTACCACTGTAAAAATTAGCACATACTTGCTGGGAGCCAGGTACAGCACTAGTTGCACACTATAGCAGTGGGTGAGGTTGAACAGCTAAAGAGCAGCTTACAGATTGTTTGGCTAAGCAGAATATTTGGGATAGTTAGATTTGGTATCTTTACAGGCATATGACACATTTGAGATAATACTAAGTGGTATAAAAGCTTCACACAAAGTCTGTTGAGAGCTATACAGTTCATTCCTTCTTATACTGTTTCTAACCATTGGATCATCCTTCAGTAAGAACAGTGAGCCAGCTCTCTGATCTCCTTTTTAGGATACAGGCCTAACTAGGTCCAGGCCCAGATGATTGAATTCCTGTAGGAAACCTCAGCTGGAAAGCTCTTGCATTTCTCTAATAGCTGTGGCAACAGGCAAAATAATACAAGCTGTGCAATAATTATTTTATAAAAATAATTATAAATTATACCATCAAAAAGAAAAAAATCATCACAGGTTGTGTAACAAACCTGATGCAGATCAAGCATTATTCTCTGTCACATTCAGCTGTGAACCACACAAAGTCAGAGAGATAAATGCCTGGAGAAATATTAGGGTAGAATTACAAGCTCACCTTCAAGAATTATTATGTGTTTGTGTGTTGGAGTCTGAGCTTGAGGCCAGAGTTCATTAAAGGATTATCGGACTGCTGCAAGAAAAGAGCAGAAAAGCATAGCTACTTGAACTTTCCCAGTGCTTTGAAAATTTTCTGCGTTGTTCCTGACAAGTTTTAAGCTACAACATCAGCCATGTCTAATGTGTTGAAAGGTTGGTAAGGGAACCAATAAAAGCTTGCTATTGATCAAGCATGTGCCTTTTAATAAGAATCTGCAATAATTTGAGTAGCAATAATAGTTTCTAAGAGAATTGCCACATACATAATGCCAGTACTTTCAGCTCCCTGTGGGAGGATGGACATATATTACTGGAATTTGCTGCATAATGATTCACAAGAAAGGCAGTTCATAGTCCCAAATCAATTCTTAGCTGTCTTTTTAGGATCAACACTACATGTGATTAAACTTCAGAGTAGATACAAGTGTATGCTACTCCTACTCTAAAAAAATATTGTAAAAGCTCTTTAATAATATTTGCTCACGGTTTTATTCTTTTCTCTTCATATTCCCCTTCATATTTATTCTTTCCTCTTTATGTTAAACATATGTGTTATTCAGTTAATGAAATTTAAGACTAGCTCCTGAAAGAGAACTGGGTGCACCTTACTTTGCTGAGTTATACCAATTTACAGGTTAATGTCTGCTCTCACATGGGCCAAATCAGGAATAAAATGGTGGGGCTAATATCTTTTTACACTGGGATAACAAAGCAGGACTTGGATTCAATACCTGTTGATAGCCAGCCTGTAAATGAAATGGGGAGGGCAATGTGCCCTTCGTCAGCAGTGCACAAGTGACGGTTGCTTCAGCTAAGTGCAGATCACAGACACTGCTCACTGCCAAAGAAACCACCATCCCACACTGCACGATCTGTTTCTCTCACAAGAGTCCTCCCTTGAACAGATTTAGGTTTCCATGTGATCCCGCAAGCCTGCAAATGACGAAGAAATAAAACAAAAATAGATAAGCTGTAAACTGAAGTATTAGATTGACTAGGTTTGCACTGCCAGTGCTGATAAAAAGCCCGTGTCTAAAAGGAAGCCAGTATATTAAATTAATGATCCAAATACCACACAGCAGTAGCAATGTATTTTAGTTACAGTAGTTTTGATTGGCTGAATAAAATAGCTTATTTACTTGTAAATACTTTAATAGAAGCAAAACCATTCTAAGTGACTTATATAATGATCTTTCTTAAGAAATGATGAGATATTCTCTTCTAAATCTATTAATGGAGAAAAATTAATACAAGTATGACAAGAATGGGCACATTTATCAGCCAGATGACAGAAAGAGATTCTAATAGAATAAGCAATATTCATAAAATTTTCTTATTCGGAAAAATTCCTGAAATGTATTATCTGTGGTGTTTTTCCTATTATTGATGTTTTTGTGGCTGATACATAGACAAAATTCCTTCCCATTGTGACATACAATGCATTGTTCCAAACTGACATCCTAACCTTGACTGATGTATTCCCCTGTGTACTACATTCACTTGTTTATTGTACATTTAACTCACCTGTATGGTATTTCCTTTGGCCACATTGTATTTTGTCAAGTAGAAATCATGTTTTAAGAGTCAAATTTGCACTGAGAATTATACACGTACATATATATTTATATAAATATAAAAGGCTTTAAATTAAAAGTTTAACTGAGAAATTCAGATAATTCTTTACTAGACAACACTCTGACCCTCAAATGACAGTTTTTTCACAACTTAATAGCCAAATAAGTAAATTAGAATGCATAATATTTATTTTGTTCTGCTCAGTGCTTTTGCATAGTTGCAGTCTCCACCCTTGGAGCAGAGTTGCAGTCTCCACCACTCCCATGATTTTCACTAAATGCAGGATAATGCTGTTTAAGCACAGTGTACAGCGAAGGAGCTGGTGAACTGCTCCAGTGAGTCCCACGAGACCCTGAAAAGCATTCTGCAAAGCTGTGTTTCCCTGTCCACAGGGGTTACAAACCTAAAACTGGATTTGCTGTGGCATGAGGAATCTTGCAATTACCCCTGCAACATGGCTTGGTGCTCTGAGGTATCTGTGTATAGATTAGGAGACAGTTGGAAATTATTTTACTTATTTGAAAAGTACCAGGAGATGGAGCTCCAGATTGCACAGCACAATTTCTTGGTACTGGAACAATGAAACATGTAATTTCTGCACAGTTAAATGCTTCTTTCTTTTTAGCTCATCATTTACAGGATTTCTTTGAATCATCTCTCTACTTAGGGGAATTAAATGCTCCTTCTTTGAAGCACTGTATTAACTCCAGGGAGCAATTGCTAATGTTTTTCTTCATGGATTTACAGCCTGAAGTTAAAGAAAAAAAGTCTGATTAGGGAGAAATCAGAACAGACATTGATTTAAAATAGTTTTTGGGGATTATTCTGGTAGTATACAGTAACTATAAATCTATCATCTTCACATACTTTTATGAGCATGCAGAAATGCTCAAAAACTGAAATTTCTTGGAAAATACCTTGTAAGACGTACTATCAGATGCATCCCTACTAAATCCTTTTACAAAGGGAACACACAAAATTCTTTATGTAAAAGCATAATTGTTAGAAAGGGGAGAAGGAACAACATGAAAGTTCTCCATGATACAATCTGAATATTCCTTCACTGGCATTTCAAATATGCCAAATTTTGGGGGTTCTAATAGTTTTAAGTCATATTTAATCACTTATGTGAAAAAAACCAAACCAAACCAAAACACCATAGCTTTGTTTAAAGAAGTGTACTTTCTTTGGAGCTATCTGACAAATGACCAGCTATGGATGCCTAACCAGAAAACTGCTCTCATATGTGGCCTGAGAACAACATTCTAATAAATCCGTCAAAAAACGAACACTTCATGAAACAAAAATAGTTTAGTTCTGGTTTAGCCTCCCACCTCATGAGAAGCCTGGTATAGCAATTAACCTTATTTGTAACTGGTATTTAAAGTGTATGCACATGCTTTGATCTCTAATCAGATATTTGATACCCACCAGGGAGGTTGTGTCCAACATCCCAGAGCTTCAAGTTTCTCAGAGAGTGTTGCTATTAACGTTTTCCCAGTAAAAGAGTTCCATGTTGAGAATAAAACTTTTAAAGGCTGCAAAGAAGCTTAAGAACATAATTCATGCTGAATTTTACTTTTTTGTACCTGTGAGTATATTTCCATCAGATAACATTAATTTAAACTATTTTTTCCTCCCTCTGTGCTATGCAGTAAAAACAGATCTTGTATTTATGCTATTGTGCTTCAAAACTATGATATTAGTTCTGGCAAAAGTTGTCTACAGAAGAGCTTTATGTTAGTTATAAATGTTTGACATAGGAAATGTGTGAAAGACCAATTATGGGCTGATCAGAAATATCTCTTGACATTTTTAGAGTGCACTCTGAGAAGAATTCACCTATTTAATTATGACTTTTTCAAATAGGGTTCTCTAACTCAATGGGAGTCACTGCATTTACTGTTGTAAGGAAATATAAGATTTTTATGATGGAGAAAGGGAAAAAAACATGTCTCCAGGATGAAATGCTTATCAGTTTTTAGATCAATCACCCTTATGCAAGTTTTTCCATTGGTAGAAAGATATTAAGATATTTACAACCAACATATATCACATTGAATGGATTGTATGAAGGAAGAAGAAGAAATGATAATATACTCAACATACAGACTACACAGATTTTATTAAGAGTATAAAATAAGATAGCTATTAAGTAACATCTCAGACTGTCTCACCAAAGATTACAGCATGAAGTCCTGCTGTAGAGCTTAATATTTCTTTTTCATACTTTTTAGACTGGACTTAACAGTATACAATCAAAATTTTATTTTCCTAAAACCACTGCTCCATGCTTATACTCAAGCAACTTGGAAATACAAAACAAGAGCAAATTAAGCATTATTTTCCTCATTTGTGGAATTCAGGGGTTGAACTGGCCATTTCAGCTCCTGGAATCAGGAGGAGGGGCTTTATTGTGAGTATCACAGGTTGCCATCACATCCTTGTTATCACAGCACACCCTAACATTACCATAGCAGGGCATAATGAGTGAACACACCCAGATTACTTGGAGTGACTGCCCAAGGCTGCAAACAAAATGAGATGGAAATACAGGAACACTCACTCTACCTTGGTAGTTAATTCAGAGCCCTGCCTGTGGTCTGACACTAACTTAGGTACCGCTTTTGTGCATTCATCTTTTTCTCCTGGGTCCTTGCACCTGTGAAGAACTTGGCTTCCTCTTCATGCCAAATTAAGAAACCAGGCTCAGGAAATGCCTCAATCAGAAAATCTTACTTAAATGTGTGCAGATTCCTAAATTTTGTTCTTTTGTGAGTAAGCAGTCCAAGAAAGATGACTAGTTCTAAGTCTGCCAATCAAATAAATAAAACACTGCCATAATTACTCTACTTCAGATATATTATGCAGTCAAGAACAGAAGAAGCCTCTTCTGGTATGCAGAATTGTAAATTCTCTGTATGCGAGGAAAATTTCTGTATCAAAATACAGCTAACAATGCAAAAGGATGGGAATTCCTGTTTCAATGTGATAACAGGATCACAGAAAACACTCTTATTACTTATAGAGAAGAGGGTGTGTATTTATAGAATATGCCTGGTAGCAGCTTCTATAATTAACGTTGAAAAGTAGTTAGCATTGTAACTCCCTGTTTTCAATCACTTAAAACTTTATGAAACATCTCCCTTTTGTGTTGCAATTTTCATTCTGGATTTATGCCAATGTCAGCATTTCAAAGTATGAAGAAAGATTCTTTCATATTCCCAAGAAGAGAAGACTGAAAATACGTACTTAGAGGAGTGACTGTTCCATGCAGTTCTGTGCTCCAAAGCTCTGTTTGAATACTGCAGTTTGCAAAGGACTGGACCTTGACAAGTCCCATGACTTTGTCCCAGGAGGCACTGTTTTTAACACATATTTGGTAATATGCATAAAGAATAGCACATACTGAATGAGCTTATGGTCAGGGAATTAATACAGGAGTTTTCTTTTCCCCACATGCCCCACAAGAAGGTTTGTTGTCTAAGGAAGGAGAGACAAATTTTGTTAGAAAGACCTATTCCAGCTCCCAACTTTCTCTTTTAACTAGCACTAACAGCTGCCTTACATATGGATAGTCTTAGTTGCTTATGTCTTACTAGCAGGACACATCAACACTTGAAAAAACAGGTAAAGTTTTTATATCTGTGCGATGCTCCCACACATACTTAAGCATTGTCCCAATTTAGAACAGAAAGAAAGAAAAGATTTTTAGTGTGATCACAGTCAAAGTTTAGATTTTTGGATGTGTGTGCAGTCATAAATATGTTTGTTAAGTGTGCAGTTTTTAAAGGTCAAGTAGGATTCTTTAAATTTCTTGTAACTACAGTCTTTATTCTGCAAGGACAGTAGTGTTTGGTTACCCTTAGAGTTAAGCCTTTTGTGAAATACAGCAAGATAAAAAAATTCTCTAGGTGTCTAAAGATACAGTTTAACCTATAGCTAAAGGAGAAATGTTTTGCCTAGCAAGCTGATAGAAAACATGGTCCTCCTTTTTTTAATTGCTCTCAACCTTACAAAGAAATTATTTTACCTATACACCCATACACTTTCTTGTGAAAGTGCACAGAAAGATTCTGGGATATTTTGTTCTTCCATCTTCCATCTTTTTCCTTTAAACACTTAGCAAAGGTTAAGGCTGCAGTTTCATGGACACTTTAAACGAGCTGCTAAGGTCTTCTCTGCTTATCCCTCCTCTTCACCTCTAGCACCTGTGCCACCCAAAGAAATCCAGGAAATGCTCTCTCTGAGAAAAGAAAATAAAAACTTTTATATGGGCTACTTTCTTCAGTCTGATCTGCTGCTTTTAGGGCCCTTGGCTCTGCTGATTATTGCTCTGAGCCCAGTTTCTCTTCAGTGAATTTGCTCCAATCCATATTAGAAATGGAAGAGAGAAGTGATGTAACTCCAAAAGCATTATTTCTGTCCTGTGGATTGGTACATGAAAATGTACCAATGAACCAGCAGTGTCTACAGATTCCCTGTTATGCTGGGAGCTATAGAAATAAAAGCACATATATAAAGGAGTCATAATCCTGGCTAATTATAAAATACAACAAGAAGAAAAAACATATTGACTTGCAGTAACTTTAGCTTGATTTTGCACAGAGAACCAGTGGGTGTAGTGGCCACATTTACAAAGGCAAATTCATCAGTACTTTGTGTTCAGGAATAGGAAAGTAAAGCTTTGCTTGCTCAGGGATGATTAATAGCTTAGGAATTAGTTTCCCTTTTCAAAAATTTTAGGCAGCTCAGAGTCAAAAAGTGGCCAGATGCATAAATATGTGATAATTTAGAAAAGTGTTTTAACAGCCCCAGAGCAGATCAGGCCCTGATCTTCAGTAGGCATGGATGAGTCAATAATTTTCTTACATTTCAGAGTACCTCACACAGAGCTGCTCTCTGCATTGGAGGTTATTTTTAAAAATCTTTTACTTAGTTTCCAAAATAATTTTCTGGTGATAACTCAGTTGCTTAAGTTGTATATTAAAGGTATCCTATTCCCTGTGCAGCTGACTGTACTTATGCATCTCCTAGACTATCCTGGCAGTTTAAACACTGAGCCCCTTCAGCTGAGCCTGAGACTTGCCATTGCAGGCCTGATACCTGGTATTTTACTAAAACAATAAATGCCACAAACAGAGAAAATTTTTTTCCTTCTCTTAATTTCGTCTCATTGATATTGATTATGGCTTCAGATAGTTTTTCTCTTCTTTAGCTCCACAGGTATCTCCTAATGATCTTCCCCATCTAGGACTGGTATATTTAGCCCAAGAGAGCTGGTCAGGAGTCCTTTTGAGGCCATAGCACAGCTTTTTGCTCGTATAAACCAATTTTCAAGTGAAGCAAAACCCAGTTCCTCATCCTAATAAATGGTGTGAATGAAAACCTGGCCAAACTGTAAGAGCAAAACCTCAGAGTTAAGCAGTGGATCCAAAAAGCCACTTGTTTCATAATCTATTCCCAGTCTCCAGGCAAAGAAAGACTTCACTGGGAACATCAGAAAACTCTTTAAGTCAGAATGACAGAGCTTCAGAAAGTGATATTTCCTGCAAATTATACAACATATCCCTAATGATAGGAAATATGGATCTGTGGGATCAAATTACAATCCTCAGGAAGATTACGAGTGAGCTGTTTCACATTGATTTTAGCCAGAGGTCAAGCCAAAGGCTAAACTTGTTTCTACTGAGCAAGAGGCCATGTGCATAAGGCTCCCATCTGAAGTGTCTGATTACTGTGGTTAGATCAGGTTGAACACTGGACTTGGTGTGTGTTGGCTTTCTCTGCCAGCAGTGCTGGTGTTAAATTGTCTCTTCTAAAAACCTTTTACGGTTATTGATCAGCATTCATTCAAGAACCTTTCAGGGAGCACTCAAGGATACATAGGTAATAGTAAAAACCACTAAAAGGAACCTGATGTGGGTGAGCATCTTCCATTCAGTGGGCTAAATCCTGATCCAAGTATTCAATTTGGATAATAGCTCATTAGGCTACTGAAAGTAGTGGCTATTGGAACAGGGAGGTTCTGAAATGACGGAGTGTTGAACTCAGTAACTGTATCTTCACACATCTTCAACCCAGTTTAAGGGTTTTAGCTAATATACAAAAACTTGTAAACTTTTCTGTTGCCTTGTGGTGTTATTATTTGATATACCATTAAGTAATTGCCTGATGGTTCTGCCTACATAGGAAATTTGACCTTTTTCTTGCTACTATCAGTAAATTATGCCCAGCTGAACTCTAAAAGCTTCAACCTTTTATTTTTCTCTAATGAATAAGCTATTTACTTCATTAGAATGATAATATGCTTACAGAAGTAGAGTATGCACACGAAAGGAAAATGGCATGTGAATGATTATAATGGAACTTCAAGATATCCCTCTTAAATGAACTAATTTATTTTTATTCCTTCAATTATGTGTGCAAGACAGAGGTTAAATATTGTCAGGTTGACATCACCTTTATATGTAAGAGTATAAGACATTAGAGAGACCCTCACATTGGTGATATTTGCTTCCAAATAGTGATAGTGGTTTACTGCTTATATGGCCATTGTGCTGAATGACTTGCTTTCTAGACCCAAGTCATGCTTCCAGCACTATGCTCTGTTACTCTGTGGTAATTCTAGTTATCTTAGTGGAGGGGACTGGACTTGGATGAGAAAAAAATTGCAGGTTTGAGGTCTTTCCAAGAACTGATAGGGTTTTATCTTCCTGATACTGAGTTACAAATTTTTGTATAAAGTGTGATGATGTCACGTGTCAAACAAAATTTCTCTGTCTAATAACTCTAGGAAATCAACTTGACTTTAAAGAACAGTGAGGTTTTTCTTCCCCAGCTCCATATTCTCTGGAGGCTATTTCTTGACAGGTTCAGTATGATGGTTTCCAGTTGTTCAAAAGTAAGTCTCTTTCCATCATTGTACATGGCTAATTGCATTTTGTAAAAATGGTTTGCATGTGATTTGTGAGGGAAATATGCATTATAGCTTGCACTTAATGTTCATTTCCAAATTCATTTATCTCACATAAATGTTTTCTAAAAGTCAAGAACTAAAAAATATAATTAAGAGTAATTTTCAGAAGTCTATTACTTCAAGTTCTGCTAAGGGAAATGAACAAAGTAAAGTTTAAATGCTTCTTCATTGCCAACAGTTCCCATTGATCCAATTATAACTTCTTTACCTATTGTTACACAAGAGTGATTTAGAGATAACTGTCCAGACTGATCTGAGAAGAAATGCATTAAAACATTTATGTTATTAGAATATACACAAAATGCATTAAAGTAATGAGAGCAGCCTGACAGAAACTCCCCAAATCAGAATTTCACAGGGGAGGTTGAAATGCCATTTTTAACACACCCAGCAGAGAGATTACAGCTTTTGTGGAAGGCGAAATTACATGCTTTTTTGAGACTCCCTAATAAAGAATCACTCAGGCATATTGTAATGGTTTCAAAATTATATGGTATTTTAATCCTTTGCATTTGTCTTTGTATTATGTAAGTTATATTTTTATCAACATTTCAACACTCTGTCTTCATCAAATTATTATCTTTTCATTACTTCTTTTTCACTTCTTATTTCTTTAAATAGCAGTATTTATTATAAACTGTCTCAGTTCTAGAGACCCTTATTGTTCTCTCTTTTGGGAAACTAGTGAGATTTTTGTTTCAGCTTTGGTTCTAGATCAGCAGTGAAGCATCTTTAGATACATTATCAAAGAATTTTGAAAATTAGCTCTTAAAAACTAAAGTCAGTCCAATGAGTGTTGGACTGTCCAAAATCCTAATTACTCCCAACAGTGGTGGAAGGTGTAGATTGTTAGGACAGCTCTGACCAGCACAACTCCACCCTCATTTGTAGTTGTTGATTGACTTGTTCAAACTTCATCCACCTATATATCACACTAATTATTAACTTGATGGAAAAAAAAATAGTTTTTGCAGTTGTAGATTTAAAAAATTGTAGTAAAAAAACTGATATGAATTGATCAGTCAACGTGTTCTTTGAAGCCAGGCTGACTTACATCTCAGTTTTATAACACCTAATGCAGTTGGAAATAGAGATCCATCACTTTCTTTGACGAGGTTAAAAATGAAAATGGCCACAGACTCTCGCTGGTAGCAATACTAACATGCGTGTAGAGCTCCCAGTGCAACACTTTCAAACAGAAATGACTAATTCCTCTCTAACTACAAGAACAAACTGATGTTATATCAGCCTCTGCACCAACGACTTCACTCAAAACTTCTCAGATTCTTCTCTCAGAAGCAGGGTCTCCAGCTACAAACCCCATGGTAAGTTTGGCAATTGCAGCAGGATTGCTGCTCAGTACTCAACACAAATAGTTTTACCTCCTGGTGAACAAGAAGTTTTTACTGTCAAAGCAATGGTGAGGGATAAGATGAAGGTCTAATAAATACAGTGGATGAATTGAGAGATGTGAGTATTAAATATCAAGGAAAATCTGAGCATTTACATTTTTCTCTAATGTATTTTTTATGCTCATAACCCTTTTCATTGTACTATATTTGTTCTCTGAACTAAGAATTTCTGTGTGTGAGAGTAAATATGAAGGATAAGGTGAAAGTATAATAAATAAAGTAGATGAACTGAAAGATATGAGTATTAAACATCAAGGACAGAGCAAAGCAATTACATTTTGCACTAAATCCTTTTTTATACTAATTCTATTTCACTATTTTCTTGTTCTATTTTCTTCTTCTATCTATTGGTAAACCATACAGGTGGTCAATTGTCAAGGAATATCTGAAAATGTAGAAAAATTGTAAAACAAGTTAAAACAATTTTTTTAAATGAACAGATAAGTTAAAAATTATTTTGAGAGGAGATTGGTTCCAGGCTCACCTTGTGTGATTTTTCTGGTGTAGGCACAGGTGGGGCTCAGCTCTGATCTGAGGTATGTTATCTACATAGTAGGTCTAAGCTGTAGTTTAAGAGGTACTAACCCCTTCCCATTTGCCCTGTTATTAAATAGCAACCTCAATAAAAGATCACATCATTGTGCAATTTCAAAAAAGCACAAATTATCACTTTTTTCCTGATTCTTTGCAGGCTAGTACAAATGAAGGTTTGGTTGAGTCCTTTGACCATTACAGCATCTTTTCTGTGAGAGCTGGCCTGGACCTTTTGCCATTGTCACTGAAAATGAAACACATTATGTGGTAGCACTGCAAAAGAGTTATTTCTGCCTAATAGTCTGATCAGAGATGCCAGTCCTTGCTTCCCAGGGAAGGTGCAATCTTCTGGTAATACTCAGGTACACCCATGGTACTTTCTAGGAGAAATAGCCTTATGTACATTAGAGGCTACATCTATATTTCCATGTTAGCATAGATTTCAAACATATTTCTCCTGGTGGCCCTTAAAAATAGCCCATTCTTTGGCTTATGTTCTAGATGAGAGAGGCTCTAGTCAGAGAAATTTGAGTTCAGGATTTTATGCTCTCCTCTGAGAGTGGATGCAACTGTCTTGCACAATTTGTCACTGAAAACTTGAGTTTTGTCTTGCACATGTTTACCACACGCAGCGTCAATGCAGAAATACTTGGGAAAAAATCGCGCTCAGCACGAGTTCAGGTGTGGTTCAGAATGATGCATTTGAATTTTAAAAGGCATTCTTAATGCTCATTAACTGCAGAGGTTTTGTTGTGTCTCCCCAAACCAAGACACGTTGCTGCTAAAAATTACTTGGTTCTTGAGGTCTGGTTCAGCATATGAGCAGCATGGACTATGAAGGACTATAGTTCAAAATAACTGCTGATGAAGAAACTTCTGTGGGAAACTTGCCAGGCTTATAAAAGGAAAAGATACCATAGCAGAATATAAAAACAGATAAATAATAAATTGCATCTTCGTCTGGAGCTGTGGAGTGTGCTAGTATTTACGGTTTTGAAAGGTTTTATGGAGAAAATATTTTATTTTTTATGTTGTGAAATATATAGCAACATAAAAATGTAATGGTTGGCTTAACCTATAAAGAGTTTTCTAATCAGTAAGTTCCTGACAGAAGGTGGAATTTGTATCTCAGTGCAGAATTTATTTATTTTTTTCTTTTCCTTTTAATTTTCGAAGTTCAGGATGCCTTGAAGTTGCCTGACGTTATAGGATAAATTTTCAAAGCTCCATGTAGGAGAGATGCCAACATGAAAAACATCAAGCAAACACTGAGTTATGTTTGTGCATCTCCTGTGTTGTGTTTTGATAATTTCTCCCATATATCTGCATAAAGATAGGGTTTGCAAGCACAGTGAAATTATAGATCGAGCTGGTTATTTTCCTTCTTCCGTGTTATGTGGAAATTAATAAAGTAATTAAATGTTACATTTACTGTTCATTGAATTACTTGGTTGTTCGGTAATTATTAGCATGATTACAAAGTGACATAAACAACCGTGTGGCTCAAATGTGCAATTATGTTCAATATATGCTGAGCTGACACACACGGAACATATTTCGCTGATTTTGCAGGCAATTAATAAGTGCTCACGCAAAGCAACTTGCACTAAGAGCCGTAAATAATGCAACAGAGTCCATTTTTTGTTCAGCTCTCACTTGTGCTTGTACTGAGGCATGCTGCTAGTGAAGTCAAACAGAGACAATTTAACTTGTTCATTGCTAAATGTAATTTAAGCGGACAATAAAGGCAGTTCTGCTCACTGCTTACTGTCTTGCTGTTTTGTCTCTCCTGCTGGGACACTTGTATATAATGTCACACTGTACTAAGAAAGTGTTAATATTGGATTACTGAGGATTTCAAAGAATTATGTGATTCTGGCATTTGGTCTTGATTTTCCTTGTAATGTAGCCATGATTCTGTGAAGAGAAGTTTTCTATGTTTGCACATGGAAACATTCATGTTATTCTTTCCTATTTTCTGGTCTATTTACTGTAAAATAGGACTACACATGACTGACATTACTATCTTGTTGCACTGGTTGTAGGAGAGACAGTGTTCTGCCATTTCCTGAAATAATTTTTGAAAAGACAGCAGTTGCTCATCAAAAATGAATGAAGCCATGACTCACAAGGTTGAACCACAGCTAACCCATAACCCATAGACATGTAGTATTTTGTAAGAGAGGTCAGCTACAACTAAACACTTTTATACTGGACATCTAGCAGTATATCATTGCAAGGAACAAATAAACACTCATACCTCTTCTTTAATGTATCTGACTGTGAACACTGAGACAATCTCAACTCTGCTCTGTCTTTAACTGCACTGGCTTTAAGCTTGATTTTGCTAGCTGCATGCATATTAAAGAGTTACTCTAGGTAGCAAGGGTGTCAGCAGGACACATAGTCTTCTTCTATAGTCACTTGAATTATGCAGAGCAGAACAATCTATCCTGATACTTCACTCTTTCTCCTTCTTTTCCTTTTTCTTCCTATATCCTTTCTACACTGTGCTGAAATTTTATGCTTTTTGTTGCAGTCAAGTGTTTGGCAGTTAAAGGCTGTGTATAATCCATTCATATGTCTCGCCACACTAGTAATTCCAAGTAGGTTGGTGGGGAGATAAAGAAGAGTAGCATAAAACTAGGACTATACATGTATGTTACAGACATTTTCTTCCCAAAAAACACTGGAACTTGTGGGATCGCCTGACCTTGAAGCAAAATCTTCCACCAGTACCACAGCACAGTGAGTTTCCTTCACTCTAGGCTGATGAATTCAGCCATATTTTCTGCATTGGCTCAGTAATGCCTAATACATCGTGCATGTTTTGCTGCTAGTGCAGGTCCAGGTGCTGCTGTGGATTTTGGTGTCACCAGTTACTGGTCTTTCTTTGGTCCCTTCATGCCTTTGAGTTATTTCCTGAAGAACTTGAGAAGGTTGATTTATGAGAGTATTTGGCTTATGCAGAGAAACAAAGGAGAAGGAAGAAAGGGAAGAAGAAGCTTGGTTATGTGTCCCAGATAGCTTTTTATGTGAAAAGAGTCAATGCAATTCCAGGAAAAACACTCTGATCCAAAGACTTCCTTGTTAATGTGAATGAAACCACAGTGTGTAAATTGCCAGTATTGCTGTGCTCTGCTGTGCTGCACACTCAGTGTGACCTTCAGGCCTGTGTTGTGCTGCACAAACCTCTCAGCTGCAGAATAAACACAGTGAACTCAGCCTAACAGAGGAGTCTGTGGCAGGTCCCACTGGGTCCCACCACTGCTTCACTTGCATGGCCTGACTTTTATCTAGGAACACAGTAAGAAGTTGCCGTGTGAATATCCTTGTTGTTTGTCAGTGGAAAGGATGAATAGAGTTGTTTCCTTGTAAGAAAAGTCACATAAGTTGAACAACAAAGGGTGGAATCTCTTTTGTGGACAGGGTGTGCTGCATGTAGATCAGAGAGAGGCCCCTTGGACGTTAAACCTCTCACGGTTCCTACTATCTAAAGGAACATAAAATTATCTATGTTAATTTCTTCTTATAATGCTAGCTCTAATAAATAGCATTCTGAATTGTCCTTCACAAAGCCTGAGAGGCTTTCTTAGTGCAGTCAAAACCGACTGGGACCTCCTGGTGCAGAACGCCCTCACACTGGGGGATCAAAAGCAAGAAAATGATGTTCAAATGAGATAACTTGAACATCATATATAGTTTTGTACGAACTACTAATCTGCACCATGACTTGGCACAATAAACCCTAGGTTAAGGTATTCCCTGTATATTGTCAGCTGCAATAAGTGAACAAGTATAATGGACCCAGCCAGGTTTTATTGAGTCCTGATTCATTAAGAGGTAAAGAGGCAGACAGGCTACAGGAAGGAAGTAGGATAAGCTATGCAGGGTGTAATGCTCAAATTTAATGCCAGGAAGCAGCTTCTGTGAAGATGAAAAGACAACATTCATCCTGACATTTCTTATGCTTTTTTTTCAGATTTTTTTGTATATCGTGGCAACCTGCGCTATTGGAGGCAGAAAATGGATGGTCTGAGTGGAAACACTTTAATAAAAAGGGCTTCTGCTACTGCCCTGCTCTGCCTTGCTGGGTACACACAATGTGGTATTGTATTAAACCCTCATAAAGTGCTGTTGCCCTCCTAGGTTCATGGCTTTTCCTGTGGGCTTGTAAAATGGTATGCACACGGGCAGTTTTAGAACAATACAATCAAGGTATGTAAAGGAGCTTGCAGTCAAGCAAGTAGACCAAGGCTGTGGACCAGATTTAAAGAGTCAGATTTGTCTCTGAATGCTGAGGGGAACAGAGGAGAAACTTGTGAAGAAAGTAAGCCGTTTTACATGAATACTGACCCAGTTTCTGGGTTCATTTTCTAATTGCCATGTTCTTGTTTGTAAAGTGCTTAGAAAAGCAGAAACAAAATTCATTGTTTGTTCTTCTTTCACCCCTTGCCTTGCTTTATTTTCTCAGCACTATGGTGTGGCAAACAGAGACAGGGATGAAAAACCTCTGATCTAGCTGTTTCTGGAAAACAGCAACCACATCCAGTGCTTCAGATATTACACTCCAATTCTGATGTAGGTATCAGGAAATGGAGTCATCATATTTGTTTTGCTCACAGGATAACTCTTTCAGCTTTTTGGTGATATTTGTGTGAATGCTTTCCTTAGCTCTTTTCTGCAGACTCCAACAAAGCAGTCCCTTGCACTCTTAGAAGTTCATACTGATCAGTCCTGTAGATCTTTACCTTACCTTTACCAGGCAAGCTTTCCTTTCAAGTGGTCTCTATGTCTTTTTCCTTTAGTCAGTTATTCCTCTGCTCATTTTACTGAGGTATTTGCAAACTTTGTGCCTGCTCAGTGGGCTGACAGAAAAACAGGGCTTAACACAAGCTTTGGTCACTGATCACATTTCTTTCTGGACACCTTTTTAAAAAAAATGATGGTAAACAGATATGGAAAGTTCAGAGGATACAATTGTTGGTATTATGATGATGTCACTTCATCCAGTTGTTTTTTAGTAGACAAACACAGTGTCACCTTTAGATAGTTCTTTGATATACCAAACACCATCTTCCATTAATTTCTGTGGGAACAAAGTGCACTCAGTGTAATGTAGGTTTGGCATTGGAGTCAACAGGAATGATTTTTTTGACCTCAGTTTGCTCTGGACTGGGTCCATGGTGTCCAGCAGTGAATTTATGGTGCCATCTAAACCCTTCAGAGTATGCATGAGTCATCTCCATGGTACTGAGGCAATCTCAGTAAATAAGAAGAGACAGCTTCCTTCTCAACAGGTGAACCAAATCCCCAAAGTAAATTTTTTTTTCCCAAGGAAGCAAAAGGTTAATTTGAACTGCTCATGGTCTTCCATGAATCAAATGAAGTAATCCCATGCCTGAGGTTTAAAAGCATCTGTAAATTAGAAGGGTGTAGTGTGCAGATCAAAAAGAGGGTTATCAAAGATTAATAAAAAGAGAGAGAGGCAAGAGAGAGAGAGAGACTCTGCTAGAAACTCTCTCACAACTCCAACTAACCTGGAGAGTATAATTCACCTACTTGGGGTCTAGTTAGCACACACTGTACTATAAAGCCCAGGGCAACAATACAAAAAACATCAAAAGGAAAATATAAGATAATTTGAGAATGTGAAAAATACAGAATGTGAAAAACAAAATGAGGAATGAGTCAAAGAGAAGAGAATATATGGGGAAAAAAAAGGAAAAATCTAAGAACAAAATCTCTCAGCTATTTTATCCCATATGAAGCCTGGTTATTTTTTTAATGCCAGCTCTATTTTAAAGGCAAATGATATAATGAAAAGAAGTACCAGTGGAAAACCAGGATTTTTCTGGAAAAGGCATTCATTAGATACCTTAAAAAAGTGATTTCTCAGAAAAAAAAAGCCGGTTATGCAAAGGGAAAAACCTTGTATCACAGAAGGAGCAGTGAAGACTGTGAAAACAACCCATTTTGCATTCTCAAACAGTGATGGAAATTTCCCCAGGCCATATTAAATTGCCGTGCATATGCAGGAGATTGTTTATGTGTCCTAATTTTTAGCATGCAACTAATGTCCTCTACACCCTCGTATGCTTAGCATTAAACAGTGTGCATTAGTTCATGCCATAACATCCGGGGCACTGGACAGTGCTTAGGAGCTAGTGTGTAAGGCAGAGAGTAGTTTCCTTTCCCAGTAGAGATGTTACAACAGTCCCCAGAAAGGCAAGGCTTTAATCTTGCAAGTTCTTGCATATGCTTTACGTGGTCCACTTGAGCAAAAGCCATGTTGTCTCTGCTAAGATAGAATCTTTCATAATGAAAAACCCACACTTCTGCTTTTGAAACATCACATTTCAATTACTTTGCATGCTTGCCTCTGGTTAAAGTTTTATTGAAGTGAACAATCTTCAGGAGCTCATATTTTGCACAACAATCTGTGTTGCCAAGCAGCAGTTGGAAGAGCAGAAGAGGGAGCAGAAAACCAAAAGACAATGTAAAAGCAATTTCAAAACACTGTAGAAAGGTGAGAAAAATCTCATACCCAACTTGTTTCTTCATAGATAATTATTTATGATTGAAAAGCGTGGGGAGAAAATATTAACATCCGATTTGGAACAAGCAGATCCAAATGTTACATCTTACAGTGGCTGTAACAGTGCCAACCTGCCAAGGCTGCAGCTGCATGAAGGTCCTGGACAGATCAGAGGAGTGTTGGTGGCACTCAGTTCCCAGCTGCTCTCTCCCTGCCAAGGTGGAGTGGCTCTGTGCTAAACATTTCACATCACCACTAACGACAGCAGAGCAGTTTCATAGGAGAGGGAATAGATGGCATGAGGAGCAAAACACACTGCAAAGACCTGCATATTTCATGGGTTCTCATTTTCAGTGCAAGTCCCAGTACATAATGCTCTGATGTATCATCCTTCTGAGATTTTGACACGAGAGAGCACATGATCATAGATTCTTTTATCACATACAGCAAATGCTTTTTCAAGGGTTTTGTCTTAGCAAGCAGATAAAGGCCGTGAAGAGTGTTGTGTGTAAGCCCTCACTGCTGGTACCCAGCAGCAGCAAGGTACTGTGGTCCATCAGTACATGCCACACTGAAAGGCTCTGGCCCATTTTCCCCTTTTATTCCAGCTTAGCTGAGCTCTACTGGTTTGTCTGCTCCTCTGGGGTCAAAGCCTGTCTGCCCATCTCCTATTACTCCTATTACTGAGCGCGTGTATAGGGCAAACCAGTCAATAGCCTTAATGCTGATGGTTTTGGGCAAGTTTGAAAAGGCTGCATTCAAGTCAGCAAATCTCCAGCCTAGTAGTTTTGCTTTATTTTCAGTTGATCTTGTAACTTATCACAGATTTAAACAGTCCTTCTTGTCCATCACTGGAAGTTCTTTCAGTGACCAGGAAAAGGATGGTTTCTCCCTCCCTCAAATCTATTAGTAAAGCTGTGATCTATTGCCTGTGCAAATAGTGTCCTCTTGCCTGGATGAGCATTGGACTGGATCCTTGAAGGAGAGCTATTCTTGCCTCAGACTGTTTAGGCACCTTTGTTTGTTGTTGAACTTGCCTGCAAACTGCTGGAAAACCTGATTAGTACAACAGTCATAATTGTGCAGATTGAAGTCATGTTGGTGAGTCATCAAGTAACAACATTAGTGAATATGTTCAGATTTTTTCCCCTCTAATATGATGCTAATTTATTGCTGAAGCATCTCATTTGATTGCTTTATGTGTCAATAATTGAAAATAGTGATTTGAATAAGGGACCCAGTGGCTCAATTACAAAACTGTATTAGTAACCAGGGAAAATATAAATATAATGCAGCACAATGGAGATAACAGGTAATTAACTTTTAAAAATGCACTTGAATCTGTCATTCGGTTTTCAAAAATATGGTGAATAACAAATCAAAACATTTGTCCCACACCATTACTATCAATTCAATTAAAGCCTAAAACAACTTTCTTCTCATCATGGCTATTCTGAAAGCTTTGAAAGCTGCTGTATTTCAGCATTCCCATTCATGTTCTCCAGCTTCTAGAAAATTTTCATTTCAGAAAACAACAAAAAACTGGAACATAAACTACTATAAACTTTTTACTTCAAGAAAAAGTAGTTTCAAAGTTTTATATCTACATTAATCACCAGCTGTCAGTTAAATTGCTAAATAGGCCAACTCTAAATACACCAATATTTCACTGCTGGCATTTTGAATCTGCAGTTAAATCACCATTCATTCATTCTATAAGCCAACAAATATTATCCCTATTTTCTGCAGGGAAGTCATGTTCCTAATTTCATCTGAGCCTGCACTGAAGTTATGTGCAGCATAGACAGCCCAGGTGTCAGCACATGAAACAATTCTTGCTGTATTTTGGATACAGTGTAATAGCAAGATTCCACCTGCTGGAAAAGATCTATCAGTGCAGCAACGGTTCTGTTTATTTGCAGCCCAGGTTTTTCTTTGTTCCTAAGCTTTTATTGATTTTTCTTTTCCCACTATTGTGTTTTGATTGCACAAATACATGCAGAGCTCAATATGCATCTGGAGAGGTATTTGTTATTTATACTGCATGTGATTGCCAATCTAATTATAAAACTTCAGTCATCCAGCCAGGGAGCAGAAACAGTCTCTCACAAGCTTGACTTCCATTTATACAATGTGCTCCATGCATAGATGAAGCCAGAACCCTCTAAATGGGCACAGACTGGATTAAGCCTTAAAAGAACTTTGTACTCCTGTGGAAGATGTTTAAGCCACAAGCAGGAGAGTTGCAAGGGGACTGCCCTCCAAAACAGACCCTCCAGTCCATTCCACTTCCCTCACACCTAATTTTGCCTGCTGGCTTGTCCAATAAATGCTTCTCATACAGCTTTTGTCCTGAAGGTAAGTGTGGAATGAGAAAGACATGGGTTCTGTGGCATTTTTTACAAAGGTAAAGAAGCCAGTGTCTGGTAGTGACATGCTCAGTATGGAGGATTGGGGTAATACATTAGAGGGACTGTTAATGTCATAAGAGCAGAAATGACATTGGCATGCAACAGAATTATAACCTTTTTTAAAATGTGGCTTTTACGGTCACATATTTAAACAATGTATATTTGATATGAGGCTGCTTCTTAAAGATCTAATTTTACCTAAAATTTTGACTATATGCCATTGAAATTTTGGTTCTAAGGTGCCTGATGCTGTTTGAAAATTATATAAGTACCCTTGAGATTTTTAGTCCACAAATCATGGTAGTTTGCAAACCAAATTCTCGTCTTTGGGAGTATTAATGGGGCCTTTTGCACAGGAAGTGCTTATTTTTGTTGCAGTTGTGACAACAATAAAAGAGAAATTGAACAGGTTTTGTTCAGCATAGAGAAAAGCCTTGATTTGACATCATTAAATAGTTTCAATCAACAGGAACACTCAGCATCTTGCAGAATAATCTAATGTTTCCTATTCCAAGTATTGATGAATAACAGCTCACAAATTTGGAGTGACACATCCTCACTCTGATTGTAATTGCCATCGACTACTTTTGAAAAGTGAAGGCCACAAGCCTGTGTGTTTGCACACCTGCTAAAGAAACCCAGTCTCTCAACAATAGTCTGATTATTCATCTGCACAGCTGAACTCATCTTTAACCAAGGAGAGTTTAAATAGCTCATCATTCCACAAACTACAATATCAGTGGCTGCATGTTGCTGGGTAGGATAAGATTCACCTGTCTTCACTGACTATCCACTGTAAGGATAATAGTAAGTATATGCACATAATTTTCTAATATGGGATAATTAAAAAGTGTAAATGAAAAACCCTACAAAGAGGCAGGCATTATTTTCACCAATGTGTTTTTAGCTCTAGAGTAGCTCTCTATCCCTAGTTAACATACATTACATGTTTTTGTGCATGATTATACTCTATTTAATGTATAGTGTCTAGGTTGATGACACTTTTTTCAATAAATAAACTAAGCACAAAGAGTTGTGCTGTTCTCCTATTCACCTTATGAACCCGTGTAAAATACCAGGGGCCTGTGTTACTGAGTCAGCATTGGCTAATAGAAGTGGCTGAAAACTTCATTTTAGTTTGGATGAAACATAGATTAGGTTAAACAGACAATTGGTCACGATCTTGGTCTAATGAAGGTTTTTGGATGTGAAGGCATGGAATGAAATCAAATCAGCTGAACTGAGGTTTATAGTTAAGGGAATGGCTATGTGAGATAAGAGCACAGGGGTTATTTTCTTGGAATTAATTTGATAATAAATTTATGAAAGTAATTTTTTAAAAAAATTTGAAGGCCCAGGAACTCTTCTTTGAATCCAAAACCATGCTTGAACATTATTATTAGCTACACTAATTCTATGTTTAGACTTAAAACCTATTTTTTATGATGAGCTGGAATAGATTTCAGCATCTTCTTGCCTATCATTAATGACATTTCATTCTACACAGTTAAAGCTTCCAGTTAGGAATCTGCTTTGGGCTGAATGCACAATCATTCAGGTTGGAAGAGACCTTCAAGACCATCAAGTCCAGCTTTTGACCAAACATCACCTTGTCAACTAAATCATAGCACTAAATGCCACACTGAGTTGTTTCTTGAACACTTCTAGAGATGGTGATTCCACCACTTCCCTGGGCAGCCTGTTCCAATGCCTGGTCACCCTTTCAGTGAAGAAATTCTTCCTGATATCTAAACTGAAACTCCCTTTGTGCAGCTTGAGGCCGTTTCCTCTTGTCCTGTTGCTAGTTACCTAAGAGGAGACTGACCCCCTTTCAGGTAGCTTTAGAGAGTGATGAGGTCAACATGAACTAAACCATAATATTCTGAAATCATTTGGAAAAAATCACAACAAACGAAAAGGACCCCACCAAAACCAAAACACGATGAAGTACTTGAATCCTCAAAATACTTTGTTCCTTTGTGTTGTCAGGATTGTATTTTGTCTCTCATTTTTATCCTTCTGCTGCATATTCTAAGATAGTATAAAATATAGAGGGTTTAAAATAGTTGGAATAACAACTGTTAAAAAATAAAACCATTTACTTCTTGTAAGTTCAAAAACACCACCACTCAAAAATGGTGAGCGGTTTATATCTGTCTCTAGCAAAGGTACTAGAAAGCAGTTCACAGTGGGTCAATATTTTGAGTAAGATTATGTAGAAATTGGTTATTTTATCCAACATAACCATTTTGTAGTCTGAAATCTGATTCTGAGGCTGTTTGTTACCTGGAAAGTTTGCAATGGCTGAGCGTATACTACATGCTGGGTAACTGTTATTAATTCTTTTTGCCCTGGAAAAGAAAAGAAGGGTAAATAAATACTCATTCTATATTAATGAATCAATAAGTCTATTAGCTTCAGTTTAAAAGTATACCAACAATTTTGAGAGTTCAAAGACAATCTTCCGTAAATTGTGTGAACATGACTTATCCCAAGGTATTGTGCAGATGAAACGCTGGGTCTTACATCCATAAATCTAGAGTTATCCCTTTGTTATCATTTGCTCTTTCAACAGGAATAATTTGTTACAAATTAAGCTCTAGCAAACTGCCTTGCTATCTTTGCTGTACAATGAGCTCTTCCAAACTACGTGCACGTGTAGGTTTGGAAAGGTTTACAAAGATTGATGTGATGCATTAGATGTGCATCAATAAGCTGAGATTGCTACATGTGATTGTTTTATAACAATTATCACAGATATTTTAAAGGCAGCTTCTCTTTCTTTTGTGAAATGTGGACTGGAAAAAGAAACACCAGACTTTTAAGCAGACCTTATGATTATGACTAAATAATCTTTCCAGAGATGTTTTCATTTCAGCTTGCACCTGTTAGTCTCAGAAATTAGTCTTTCTGTGTTAAGTTTTCTTTTTTTTTTTTTTTTTTTCTGCTCCCCCTCAGTCTCTGGTCCCCTATTTGTGTTTGCATCCTCTTTTAGGGCAGGGGTTCACCTCCAGCAGAGGGGCCACACAGACTTTCTGGGACCCATCCTGTGTTTACCCTCTGATGACACTCTGAGGATTTTCAAGTGATACTGCTCTCTTTCAGCTCCCAGTCATGCCCTGACAGAAATATTTAGTGTGCACATTTGTATCCTTTCTTCCAGAATACTTACTCACTTGTCACAAGACTGTCATACCCATCTCAAACAAAAATATATGCACTCAGGAGCAGGATAATCTCCTGAGTGAGCCAGCCCAGGGTTTGAAAGGGTGAGTTATTCCCATGCTGGCTCTGGCCACAGGATGTCAAACTTGCTTTAGCATTTGCAGGCAACGCAGATTCTTGTGTAGCACCAGGCTTCACTGAAAAGGCTTGTTTTGTCTGTTTATATCAGCTTGCCAGCTTTAAAAGAAAAGATTCTGTTGTTGTCCTTTTTTTATGGATTCTGATAGAGGTACATTGTCTCTGTGATCCTCCAAGCTGTTACAGCTTAGCTAGACCTTATACTGCTGCTCAGGACCCTTCAAAGAGGATACCTCCTGCACTGGCCCAGGCACTGCTGACCCCTCAGTTCTTCTGGAAATCAAATCTGCACTCTTAACCTGATTGTTCAAAGTCAGAGGTAGATTAAAAGATTATACATATAGTTCTGCCTGAGCTTCACTGAGAGAAGTTCAGCGGGGGCAGGATTAGGAGTGAACATTTGCACATTCTGAAAGCAAAAGTGATGCCTGTAGGGCCACCTAGAATATCCCAACATTTTGAATGACATTGATTTCCTGCTGTGTGCACATGCAAAACCTGCACCTCTGCAGTAAGAGAGAAAGCATCATATTTATTCTGTGCCTAGAAAGCAAGTCTGCCTGCTGGCTCCTTAAGATGCACATTACATTTATGTCTTCCTCTAGGAATTAATGAAACTCCAGGAATTATGATTGATATGGAGTGATTTATGAATGTCCATCACAGTTAGTCATTTTGCTTGTTGAGGAGGTTTCCAGGTTTTATGAATGTTGCTTTTGCAGGTTCATTGCCTCTTATATATGAACAATAAATGTCCTGTTTCATGGTGGGAAAAATGGCTCGATAAAAAAAAATAAAGGCAATGTCATAAGGAACATTTATAAACAACTTCAGTGTAAAGCTGTGATCTGATAATGGCTATTCAGAAAAAATGAAAAACTGTCACACTGGAAAGAGTATAGTCCTTCAGAGGAGAGCAGTGATATATAACAAAAAACAGTACTCATATTGTGGATTGGGAACTTGCTGCTTGACCCTACTTGCTATAAAGTTTGATCCTTCAGTCTCTGATCTTTCACACTTAAAGTCAGTGAGTGTTTTTTGATCCTACTGTTAAGCAAATCACAGGACTTTGCTGGAACTAATCTTTGGCTCTGTATGTCAAATTAAACATGTGTGCAAAGTATTGACAACAGGGAGCCAGAGCACACTTGAATTGAAACATTCAACAATCATGGAGTGGAACAGCCTTTGTGGTATTTGCTTTCACTGAGAGATGGATGGGTTTTGTAAGCTCAATATGTTCTCTATCCCAAGGCAAGCATTCAGTGATTGTGGTTGTGTTTGCAGTGTTGCATGGGCCTGACAAACCCAGCCATACTCAATTCCACACAATGAATTTTGCCCTAATTTCATCAGTCTGGGATTTTGATTCTTCTCTGAGAACGAATCCTTTTTTTCTAAAAAGGGTCTCATTGGCTAGGTTTGTAGTGATCATCCCTGCCCTAACTAGTTATATATTCTGATTTATCAAATTTGGACTGCAGACCATATCACAAAACAAATATGTGAAACAGTTTAACTGTAATGAAAACACCTTTCTATCTTTCATGCTTGTTTACTTCCATTAAATATAATAAGGAATAATGGTCTAAGGTGGTCTGGGTAGCATACCTCCCTAAAATATTGTACTGACTAGCCTTGAAAAGAAAAAGACTAACAGAGATATTGTTCTCATTGTTAGCATAGAGCTTTTGGCACTGTTTATTAATTCTTTGCAACATGAAGTTGCATAAAGACAAATTTAGAAAGTAATCCTGTGTTTTGAATTTTCTCTCAATCTAATATCCTTGGGGAAATGAAACATATTTTAATTGGGATCTGGAGGCTTTGAAGAGATTTGCCATTCAAAATAGCCAACCTCAAAAAACTTTTCCTGGGAGGGCAGGGCACAGTATGGAGATGACTGATGCCTTTCCACTTTGGTGTCACTTTTTACACAGGTCATGGCATTTCTGATACTTAACAAATCACATACAGCCTGTGCACCTGCTTGATCTGGTTCTGCATAATTCTTTGTAACCTGTTTATGAAATTAACAGTTGTTTTTTAAGGGAAGTTAATAAATGCCTAGTCATTGCAACTGTGTCCTAGTTCCTTTAACTCAGTGACTCTTGAAATATATTTCTCTAAACTTTATGTTACTTAATGAGAATTATTTTAATAGCTAGATCCTGCTTCCTAGCATGTGGGTTTCTCAGTCCTAGGATCCATTAGAGTAAGTAGAAGTGGATATTCATAAAAGCTTACTTTGATTAAAACATTGTGTGAGATATCCTGTGAGTAGGATCAAATTGGATAAAACCCTCCAATAACCGCTTTTTTTTCTGTCATCAGACTGCATGGCTTTGTGGTCTCTGTTTTTGCTCCACACTCTAGATTGTGTATAGGGCAATAAGTCAATGAGGCTTAGAAAGGCTTTTTTAGATGAAAAAGTCATCTTTAATTTCAGTTATAGTGCCTGTTGATCCCCAAAACAAATATTAACTCCTCTAGAGAGGCTGTAGCTTTATGAGCAGAAAAGCTCTTCTAAATTACATTATATACTCACATAGTCCTAATAAGGTGGCATGAAAAGTTAGATGTGAACAGCAGCAGAGATCTAGACTCTGGTGTTCATAACAGAGCCATATATTTTTAATTTTGGTGGTGTTGATGGCTATGTGGTATTCCATGAGCTGGCAGACTGACCGCTCATGAGCAGGGAGAGATGTGAGTTTCAAAGCTGTGGGGTAACATCTCTGTGTCTTTACAGCCTGGAAAGAACCAAAATGTGATTGTGGTCTCTTTTGGGGTTTAGGAATGCCTACAAGACAGAGCCTTCTATTAGGAGTCATATAGCTCCATCCAGATGGGTTATAGCTTGGTATACACGGTATAAAGCAAACAGAACTGGATGTATTACTAATTCTGTATGTAGGAACATTTCTATTATTTTATTCCACCAAACATATTTTTCTATCTGTATTAGAATCTTGATTTTTCTTGCTATCAAGTTTACCGTGACATTCCTGTCAATATTACTATATTTGGCTGAACTTCAGCTACAACTCCCTTAAAAAGGACTTTCTTGTATGCAGGGCTGTGCCAAATTCACATGGTGAAATTTTTAGTGTCTGTATTTTTGGTACTTTCTTTGTTTTCTTCCATTTTGGTGTTTCTTCATCTTTAAATGAAGATGTATTTCTGTTATTGCTCTGGAACAACAGTGTGAATTATTGTGAGTTGTGGTTTGTAAACTATTGAACAGCACTAACTAGGAGAAGCTTTATTTCTGTCTTAAGAAAACTAGTTTTGGAGATAAAACAACTGCAAGCTGTATTGTAACAATGTACAAGTGACTAACTAAAGCCCTTTTCTTTTAAGCTCTTCTGCCTTGCAATTTGTGATCCTTGTGACCACAAGGTCCCAGGAGCTGAAATTCTGACTTTATTGAGAGAGATAACAGCATAGGTGAATTTGTTATGTTCTCATTCACTCTCTCACGTGCAAGCAGCAGATCCTATTACTGTTATTTCTTTCCATATTTGAAATACATGTGTTCTATGCTGTCAGATGCAGACTTTATCAAGAAAAGTGTAACCAAAGCTAATCACAGCACAAGGGCAAGCCAAAGTGCTCAGTAGCAGAGGCAAATTAAAGATGTGGTTACATTGCCCTGTGCTGCTTTTGTGAGTAGATGCCACATGGTGAGGTTTTTCATGCAAAATCTTAACTAAACTACCTTTTAATCATTGAATTAATATTGAATTATTGAATTATCTTTCAAAATATAGCATTGTATTGGCCTGAAATGAAGGCCTAAGCTTAGAGTGTCTTTAAGAAGTTTTAATCTTCATTTATATAAGCTATATAGCAAAAAGTAACAATAAAAACATAGCCTTGATGTGTACATTGGTATCATCTCACTGATACCAAGAGATCTCAGCTAATTTGCAGGCCTACAGAGTGTGCTTTGTTTGGGACTCTGCCTTCTCAAGGCAATTGTTTGTGTGTTTTAAGAATTAACACATGAATGTAAACTGTTTAACAGCAAGGCTTGCTCTTTTACTTCCCAAATCCCTCATCTCTTAGTGACAGGCCCCAAGATCTTCAATCCTGTAAAATTCATATCAGAGGGCTAAACTGCATGCACATGGGAAGAAATGCTGGAAATGTCAGTAGCACCACCCTCCACCTCTGTTTTTCCTATTACCCAGCATGTTTATTTGAAACGCAAAGCAAGGCTCTTTCTGTAGAAGCAAGAAGATGGGTGAACCCTGCCCTGAAGGGTTTGTAATCTGAACATCTGACTGAAAACATATGACAGAAAAAAGTATAATATCTATATTTTCTCATTCCATGTTTGGGTCCTCTTTAAAAAGAGCTTGGGATCTAACCATGGCAGAAAACCACTCAGGACTGTCAAATGACCTCAGGGAATTTATCTCTATTTCCATGACCGCAATTCAAGTGTGTCAATCTGCAGACTAGAGAGATGTCTCTGTGTCCCTGAGCTCTCCTCTGTGCTGGCATTAATAGTTTAAGATTTGCACAGGGAACTACCTTATGGAGCCAATGTTGAAAATGATCTGGTAATTTTTTGGCAGGTCAGTTTTTCAACCAGACCACTTCCATGGCCCGCTTCCTCCACTGTCACAGTGTCTGTTCTACAGGTTGGCCAAGTTCCAAGGAAGGATGGAGTTTCCTTCCTAGTAGCTATCCACACCCAAATGAGATTAACCTGATCATGAGCACACAGATGGAATGTAGGCAGTGCCCAGCATGCCACAGACACCAGCAGAGTAAATATTAACATGTAGTTCATGAAGGTGTTTTTGGCAAGAGCACAGGGAGGAGTATTCTATGGCTAATTTTGTTACCTAGTGAAAGTCAAAGAAGCCTGCAGACCCTAGAATGGTTATCTAATGTCACCTGTGGCCCCTGGGAGTCTGGTGTCAAGGCATTGTGTGATATTAAAGGCCTGCTTTGTGGAGATGTCCAATAACACAAGTGTGGCAAAAAACCCTAAATGAATTTCAGTGAAGTCTGTAGCTGTTGCAGCCATAGGAGTTCAGACATGTAATGCTGGTATCCCTCAGAGCCTCAGAAACATTATTGTAGTGGTGTTCTGGGACAAAGATGGCCAATACTTTTTTTAAAGTTATGCTTTTTGAAGTCAGACCTGTCATATTTGGGGGCCCAATTTACAATTTTAGAACAATTATGTTGGCAGCAGAGGGAAAAGACAATCTCTAACTCGATTAAAAAAAACAAACCCAAAAAACCTTGTTCCTAGCCTCTGTAGTTTGTATTTCTGCCTGAATACAAACCCAGATCCTGAGCTACCTTCCCAGCTCACGCTCCTCCTTGGCTCAGCTGTATCAGTAACTTTGTGTTCCCACCCCTGCATCAGGAGTTTCTCCTGGCTGGGATCTGAGTCTGCCTCCCAGACTAACCACCTTGCTGAAGGGGATGGGATCCTCATCAGTCATCATCCCGTGGCTGACACCACCCTCGCAGACAGATGGAGATCTGAGTCGTCTTAGTCACTAGTCCAAGCTTCAGGATATTTTCCTTCATTTGGGATGATGATAAGTAGAATGATATATTTTTTCCTCTATACTTTTTTCCAACTGCTGTTACAGGATTCTTTTCTGTTGTGGTTAAATAGACAGCCATTCATCAAGCGAATCTGGTGCTTCTCAAAATACCATAAAGCTAAAGGAAAAAAGCATAGGAAGATATGTGGAACTGTTTGTTTAGTTTATCTTTACGTCCAAAATGACTAATTGATTTTAAGTGATGTTTTATAGAAACAGTTGATATCCACAGCAAAAATCTCATGTAACAAATTTCAGCACAGATGGTATTTTGGTTGCAATCAAAAAAAAGTGGCATATAGTAAATGTGTAGAGAAGGTTTCAAATCCAATATAATAAGTCTTGAAAGATAGTTGAAGTAACAATGCTTTATATGTTCAGAAATTAGAAAGCTGGCTTCTGATAGAAGTAACACAAAACCTGGCCCTAAATGTTTTTAATCTAATTTACCCTAAAGATAAAGGTCGGTGTGGAAGTGAACCTTATGAGTTGAGGGCAGACAGTAGGCCCTTTTCTGAGTAACAAAATTAACCCCTTAGTCTGTACCTAAAAGCATTCTTACTACGCTCTATGTTATGGAAGTTTCCTTTGGAGGAACAATTGATTTTCTGGGTAAAGGGAAATACTTGGGCTGCTTTTAGGGCATGGAAAAAAATATTTTTATGTGGTGCAACCTGAACAATTCCAATAGCAGTTCTGAATTAGTACTCCAGGAATAAAGAATCTCTCCTAGTTCATAAGCACCAAAATACAAAAACAAATAGCACAATAATAAAGCATAAATGTGTGAGTGCAGATATGCCATGTATAGAAGAGGATGTGACAGAGAAGTGCAGTACAGAATTAGAAATGAAGGCTGTAATGGTTAAATAGGCACAACTGGAAAATCTGCCCAGACAGAATGCAATTACTGCCAACTCCTCTGCAGAGAGGCTTGAAAGGATCAGTCTTCATGTAATGTCCTGGGCTAAAAGAAGCACTGAAAGCTGAACATTTCCATGGCTCGAGGGGAAGACTCAGGACATTGTGGGAGAGGATGTCCGATGGATGTGACTAAGAGCAAAGAAACCCCACAGAGCTGCAGCAGTCCCTGGACTGTGGATGATTGGCAGCTGAGGGATTGTTGTGGGAAGTGTCGGACTTCGTGCCACAGCCTTCAGCTCTCCCCTGGCCATCTGCCTTCAGCCACTCCTGGAGATCAGTGGCTGGGTTCCCACAGATCTGTGGTCTCACCCAGTCTGCATTTTCTCCTGTTTAGTGACAGGAGATGAAGGTTGTGAAAAGTGCTTAACAGAAACAGTATGTTTAGAGACAAAGTCAGTGTCCTTTTGAGAGGTGGGCAAGGTTGATGTTTCACAGAACTGGGCAGATGTGTGCAAATGATTAGGAACTCAACTGGATATATAACAAATGTAATAAATAAATTTTGCCTTTAATGAATAGAAGCATTTTCACTTTTGGTCTTGGTAGGCATGGGCTTTGCATACATAGGTATGATTGAAAGGATGAAGTTTGATGGAAAGAAATTAATTCAAACTGATTGGCTCTAGCTTTAAAAACAATACTCTATCATAATATATTCAGATTTTATACTGACTCTCCATTAATGCTATTTCTTTTACCTATTCCACTGCTGCTGAGGGATATATTATTTTCTGCAAGACTTTGACAGGCTCAGACAAGCATCTGCAATGGGAAATCTTTTACTTCTTGTTATCTGTAGGTTTTGTTAGCTCTTCTAAAATAAATTCAGGGCAGTCTGAGGTTCACATTAATTCTTATTCTATATGGATTCAAAAATGAAACAACAATTAAAATAATGTCTATAATGCTAAGGTTACTGATATTGAGAAGATGGCATTTGTTTTGGTTTCAGGATCATTTACAACTTCCATGATAATGGATCTGACATCTAAAGTAATTATTCTGCAAATAAATAATTAAACTGAGTAAAGCAGGGCAATTTTAACTATTTATAGGAGGTGTCCCAAAAGACACTAATGGCAATGATTTTTTTTCTTTGAGAAAATGGGTTTACAGAATTTCTGCAAGTCATTACACAGGATGGAGAAAAACAGTAATGTCCTGTGCTTTCAACTAGAAGTCCTGAAGTGGCAATCAGTGCTTTTTACTGCAGTTCATAAAATCTCGGTATTTTATGAAAATTATGATGGAAGTTGGCAAGGTTCAGGCCTTTTCAAGTGACTTCTGCTACTTACACAGATAGAAAATTTTCACCCCTTTGATGAAAAACTATAGATCACTAATAGGTAATTGATTTTGGCTAGTATGTTACATTAGCCTTCCTTTGTATCTACTCAAAGAAAAGGAAAATGTTTGACTATTTTATACATCTTCAAATTTCTAAGTCTGAAGGTCCATGCTTGACAGTATATATAGAGCTGTGACAGGAACTTGGTGCCATGGTATTGAGTATTTGTGTCTACATCTGAGGCAGTTACCCACGGATCTCTCTATTACCATTGGATATTTAGTTGTCACCATTGGTAGATGTCAGGATAAATCTAAGCAAATGTAAACATCTATTTTATGTTAAGATAGCCTGTGTACTAGACTCATTTGCTAGATATCCACTGAATATGAATGAAACCCAGGATAAGGACCCTAGATGTAGAAATGTATAGTGGGAATGCATAAAATATGGTGAGTTGATTCACTGAAGTAAAACAAGGATCACTTTCTAAGATGACCAAGATATTTCTGTTAGAACAGACATGTGAATTTTGGCTTACGTGTATACAACAGATACACAGACATTTTAGGATAAGTGCAATATAAAATGCATCACTGTGTTCAAGGTTCATGTAGTAAATTATTCAGAAAGCTGCAATTATTTGCATTCCTATTTTATTACATCAAAATTCCATTTTCAGTCTCTGGGAAGGGGAATTTTTCTTTGCTATAGGCAGTGTAATGGTACTCTGGGCACTGGTAAGAGAGCAGATAAGAATAAAGACTCTATTAGGATCTTTTGTTGTCTTTTAGTACCACAGGGAACTTTCTCTGAAGCCTGATAGCCTTTTCATTTTTTTTCTTTTTTTTTTTATTTTTTTTTATTTTAGGTAAATCATTACTCATTAAAGATAATTAATATCAAGAAGTATGAAAGAACTCATTTTACTTAAACCAATGTCCTCTTGTTTAATCACAAATACTTTGCCAAGAGTTTCTTTGGAATTACAGCATCTCAGGTTTCAAATTAAATCTGACATTTAACCTAGCATTTGGGACACTAAATATATGACTTTCTCTAGAGAGAAACTGTCTGTTCAGTTAAAGTGCTGCTGCACCAGCAGTGACCTGCGAGGAGAAGGAGAACTCCTTGGCAGTCAGCCTCGTTGCAAAGCTGCTTTATATAGCATTTGAAAAACACAAAGTTGTTGATCCTGGGGAATGGTTTCAATCTGCTGTTAAAAAAGATAAGAGCTGGCAGTGTGGCTCAAAGATTTCCTCCTCTCATATCTCACGTTATCTCCTGGCCATCAGAGTGAATGGTGGGAATGTAACCATTGGTTTGATTCCATATAATCCAGCTCTGTGAAAGGGTCCAGGCCACCAACTTGTGAAATCATGAGCACACACCACGCTGCTGCCTCGGTTTCCAGGGTAATTTGTAGTAAGGGAAAGAAGGGGAATAGTCTTTTAAGTTCCACAAACATTTTAACTTTCATGGCAAAATTTATGCAAAGTAATAATGCTCTTATAGGGAATGAGCCCTGCCCCAAAACTCCCAGTAAAATGCTAAACATTGCAACATGATGTTGAGAATTTTGCGTTTACTTTTTACGTGCCAGTGATGGTCTGAATCAAAGGGACATTTGCTGCCTATAAATCATGTTGGCCATGGTACTTCCCTTGGCAGAGAGCTCACAGTTAGTGATCCAGAACGAGTTAGGATGGTAAGGAAACACTAAAAAATGGTTTTTTTAAGGCATACAAAGACAAATGTGTGTTTCTCCTATTAGTCAGCTCACCCCTGGTGCTGAAGAGCCATCCCAGACCTACTCACACATGCTGCACATGCAAGTACAAAATTAGGATGATAATGGGCGGACTCCCATGTGCACAGGGCCTGTGTGAGATTGTCCTGGCCTCCGAGCCAAAGTTTTGCAAGTTAATTTGAAGCTGAAAGGCTCAATTTGCTTTTGAGGAACTACTGTAAAAAGCAGCAGCCATGCAGATAGGCAGAGCTTGGCATTTCCTGTCCTTTTCCCTCTCATGGATGATTTATAAGCATTTAACTGTTAGGGGTCAGTTATTACTCCCATCTCAATTCTTTTGCAGGTAAGATCATAGTTTTGGTCTAGCAGTTTTCTCCTTTGACTTATTTTATCAGAACTGGACTGTTAATTAGAGCCAGGGTTTGGCTGTCTTTACTGTGAAATATAATTCTGTTATCAGTGCAACCACATTCTTCCCTAGGTGATTTCCACTTTGGCTTTAATTCTTTTTTTTTTTTTTTTTTTAAATCTTGTGAAATATAAAGTATTTTCTTACTTGGGTAAGCTGGATAGCCCTTTGGTCTAAACAGAATTCTTTTATTTTGAGATTTCTGATATGCTAAACCTCTGTGAAAGTTTGATAAAAGGTAGCTTTAAGGCTTTTAATTAATTATGTACAAAAAGTTGACAGTACTCTACTGGGAGGTGTTCCTAATAATCCATGCATGTAATATAGTGGGAACATTGTTTATAAATATAAATGAATTGGAAGGTTTGTAACCTTGGAATAATAGAAGATGAGAAATCAAATCATGGCTGGCAACCTCACAATTAAATGTTCTAAGATTAAATGACCTACTTGAAAGCTACATTTTTATCTTTGTTTTCCAGTAAGTAGAGGAAAAATAATCCCTGCAAGAGCTCCTTTAAGCTCTTACTGAGAGTGAAGCAAGCAAATGTTGGTTTTAATATTTCATATCTCCCACAAATGAAAAGACACACTCTTACAGTTTGGTCTAGCTGGAAAACACACAATTCACATGATCCTGAGAGAGAGGGTGGATAAAAAGGGGAAAGACAGTGTCAGTAAACTAGGTACAGAGCATTGGCAGAAGGACACTGAAAGTCTCAGGTAAGCAAAACAAAAAGGATCACAAACCAGGAAAAGAAGGGGAAAAAAAAGCTGTCTGCAGGGCAAGGGTTAAGAATGTTGACAAACCAAAAATGAATTGAAAGGAATAAGGGAAAGACCAACCCTCAGATCAAATTCACTTCTGTCACTGTAGCATTTGGGGGATTAAGAATCCTATTACCATTGGCCAGCATGGATTAAAAAAAAACCCCACCTTATCATCATCAGTATTGCACCTATTTTGCTTATGCTTGGCAGCAGCAGAACAGACACCTTCTGGAAAGGTACAGTATATCAGCAGTATGGGACCAGGTCACTCAGAGCTGTGTGTCTGCAACTACTATTTCACCTCTGATGATGCCATTAAAAGGAGCATCCACAATCTGAAAATCACACTTCTGTCTGTTCTCATTAAGCTTAAAAAAAAGCACCTTGGTATTCTGGAAGTTAAAGGAATTGGGGGGAAAAAAAAATCTACTTTTTAGTTCTTTTCTCTCACTGCCTGACTATTTCAATGAGAGGCTCAATTTCTTCACAGGTTTCTGCACTGATAAAGGGCCATATGTGGCAAAGTGCCTCTAGATCATTGCAGGGAGAAAATTTGACTGAACAAACCATACTTTTCTCCCTGGTGTCCTTTGTTGCATGGAAGTAATAATTTACTGCTGCTCTGCACCAGCAGCAAATGTTTGCTAGGCAGCTCCAAGCCAGCTCAGCCAGACTGGCTGAGGGCAGTACCACCCCTCTGAGGCACAGTCTGGTCCCTCTGCTCATACCTGCCTTCCTGGAAAGACCCTTATTCAACTTTTCATCTTTCAAAAAAGTGTTAATTTCAAAAGTTAGTGAGTTCCCTTGAGCCCTTTCTAGTCTTCATGACAGCACTTAAAGTTTGAGAGTGCTGGGATTACTTTTAAACATTCATTTCCATAGAAAAATCTAGAAACACTCCTATGTTTTTCAGACATGGAGAACAAAATGTTCAAATAGCATGCTGCTGCCTTCTTTCTTCACTGGCATGTACAGGACAGCTGATATGATTTCAAAATTCCTCCAGACAGCCAAATTCCCAGGAGCCATGTCATAGAATTGCTGCTACCATTGGCCAATGGACAAACAGATTTGGGAAAATGCTGTCCTGGTTTGCAAGAACATGAAATAAAGAATGAAAAATGACTCATAGTTAATACTTTCATATTAATTTTCAGTATGTCAGATGGAAATGCTCATTTAAGAAGTGGAGGATTTTATGTTTGTTTTTTTTAATGTAAAGCTCTGTTTTGGATCCAACTCCTCATTTCCATGTGAGTCCCAATAAGATGCAAAGCCCCAGGAGTGCACAGTGGGCTGGAAAGAGCAGACACTGAGTTAATCTCCAAACGATTGAGATTCCTTTTTCTGCTATGCTTGTTGCTCCCAAGAGATTTTTGTCAGGGTGGGCATTATAGCTAGTTCTTCAGGGATAAGGAGGAATATCTGGGGGCAGTGGTCCTTCAACCTCTTTATGTTTATTTAAAAGCTGAGTGTATTTATTTATTTGATTTTTTTTTTTTTTTTACATAAGGAAAATGTTTGAAGAGAAGTACAGAAGTACCTTGTTTTAGATTTCTGCTTTGGAAACCCAGAAAAAAATATGTGGGGGATATTTCATGACTGTATTTTTAACCTTCACATAGCAAAACTGAGAAGGAAATTTGCACTTCAAACTATAGCTGGAAACAAACCACCCACATAAAGAGATAATAAAACATCAAAAGGCCTGTGAAATATGCTGGCACATGTATATGTGTTTAAAAAGTGCACAAAAATGAAGAAACCAGGAACACACAGCTAAAGTTCTTTTCTGGTTGGAGTATTAGTTATAATAAGCAAAATTTGCTAGTCTTTAACCCAAGCCCAGTTGAAGTGATATGGTAAAAACAAATGTTTTCTGTAATGTTCAGATTGCTGAACATAAACATATCTTCTCACAGGATTGAGAATACTGAAAGATATAAACATTACCCAGCCTCATTAATTCTATTTGGCCTGAAAATTGCTGCCTTGTGCTCTGGGGAATATGTTGTTTTATTAAAGTGAAAGTTCTGAAAATGCATAATGGAAGTATTAGTACCATATTACTCATGATCTCAAGGCTCAGCACTTGTTGGCTTGTTGACTTTTGCCTGGATAATGTGGCTGCAGGAGCAGTTCCACACACATCATTCCCTCTCATTTTGATGTGGCAGCACAATAGGGAAAATTAAACTTCTGCAGCGTGGGCTGACTGAGAAGTTGCCTAGTGCAGAGAGACCACAGGGCTGCTGGAGACATCCCTGCACTACCCCATCCTCTTGGTTAGCCATGGAGATTCCTGGAGGGGATAAGCTAAATAGGTCAGAGGCCAAAATAATGCTCTTTGGAGAGCCCAGAGGAGAGTGCTGCTGCTGAAAAAGCCTCCAGGAACTTTTCTGTCTGCTGGCAGTTTCTCCCTTGGTCTTTCCTGGGTTTCTCTGTGAGCTGGGATGAAGCTCTGGCTACCCCAGACTGTCAGAAATTGCAGTCCTGCTCTGCCCTCCCCTTGTGCCGAGCAGTGCAGGGCACAGCATCCCAGGGATTACTTTTTTGGCATATGGCCACTGCCTAAGTTTCTCTTTTTAACTTTCCACTTGAAAGTCTAAAAAAAGTTAGTCTTTTATTTTATTTTGCAGCTATTACAGTATAGGGTATTAAAATAAAGGTTGGGAGTGCTGGTGAAATCCTCTACAGTGAGCTGTGCCCCAGCGCCTGAGCTCTCATTTCGAGGTAGATCTGTTATCAGACATGAAACTGGAAGTACCAGGTCTCACTTGATGGGTTTTTCTTTGGTAGAGGAACAAAGGTACTAAGCATCTGTAGCTGATATTCATTGCTATTTTTATATCAAAGCTTTCTTATCTACTTGGCAAGTGATTCAGGGATTTTCTCTCTCTCCTAGGTGCCCCCGCAAAGTGTTTGTTGTAATCTCTCACATATCCTCATTACACTTTTTGCTCCACATTAATAAGAAATGAAGAAGTCAGGTTGCATTAGATTCTCTTATCTTAGCCAGCTCTTTTCAGAATTTCTCCCCAAAAAGTTAAATGCCCTCTTTTCACTTTACTTTTTCGTTTCCCTTTTCCTATGAGCTTTTCTTCTCCATTCTGTGCTTACAATATGTCTGCTCTGTGACCTGAGCTGACCTCCCCAGAGCTCTTAGAAAATTATTAAATACGCTATTGTGAGCTTTCATGTGTATGCACATGCAAGCATTATTCTTACATGTATAAATACACTTCTGCTTAGTTTTTAATCCTTTCCTTACTTCTCTTTCCCTCCCTCCCTCCCTCCCTCCCTCCCTCCCCACCTTTTTGTGCAAGTGGGTTTGCTTTATCTGTCCCAGCAGACCATGTGAGCTGTGACTGTCTCTCCTTAGCACTTCTGCCAGTATCTACTGGCTATAGTCAGATCTATTCTGCTTTCCTGCAAAGGCCAGCTGTGATGCTTTACTTTGGCACTGTCATGAAAAATTATCTCAAACACTGATGACTTCAAACTCACAAGAAAGAGAGACAGGCAGAAGCTGTGATATTTGGATTTGGACTCAGATTTTAAGTCCTACAGAGTTCAGGCTATCTTGGATCTGCCTAGTATAATGATAAAGGTTGCAAGCAAAACAGGAATTTAGGCAGCTCTCTGTTCTAATGATAAGGGAGCTCAGGAGCTTTTAGTTTGACACCAGCTGCTTCTCTAAGAAATGAGTTAATTTCCAATTGACCATTTATCAGTCTTTGAGTTCTTGATTAACAAACATCATCTTTTGTAATGAGATGGGGAACACAGCTCAGAGCCATGTCACTCCCTTGTGAAATGTTAATGTGTTTCCTTTTGGTCCCAAAGGAAAAAAAAGGGATGATAGCGTGTGTTTTGGTAAAGTACAACAGTGTTTCCTGACAACTCTTACATGACCTCAGAAAACATGTTACCAAAGGGGAAAATAGCACCTTTGCTGCAGTCCAATGGGTCGGGCATGTCCCCTGTACTCCAGGGCCTCCTGCAGGAGGAGCCAGGTTGTGCATGTGCAGAGGGAGCAGTGGGGGCCCTACCTTGCCTGGGTAAATGTCCTACAAGGTCTCTGAAACACCACAGAGTTCATTGCTCTGTCATGCCAAGGGTACCAGGGAGTTTTGGTAAGGTGTTGATGCAAAATACTGTGGGATGGCTGCAGTAGCTGGCAGTTCCTTGCCTACAGCACCGCTCTTTGAGTCACATTTTACAAGCCCTAAAGTGGATGTGAGTAATGCTGTAATCCCCCATGTCCATAAAAAAGGCTGTTGTGTAACAGAAAACCAGCAACAACTTTTGTCTCTCCTTCAAAAGTAATTCCTTGTAGGAGCCTAAGATGCCAAAAGATAACAGGGCAAGGCTGCAAAGTGTCTTGGCCAAGCACAGGAGCTCTGCAAGACCCACAGGAAATGAAGGTGCCGTTCAGAGCATGAACTGAATATCGTTTCATCTGCTGGCGTTGGAGAGACCAGCCTACAAGTGAAAAAGGCACCTTGATAGCTGTAAGCCTTTTGGTCAGTGCTTCCATTTTTCTAAAGCAATTCCTCCAAAACATGGACTTCCTGAGTTCCTTTTATGATCTCTGTTATCAGTTATTATGCTGGTATGTTCTCTGCCCTTCGTGAGCAGGAAGGGGTGGAAACTGCTGTTTCTGAGCTTGTGCCCTCAATGAATCAGGTTTTTACATCAATTTTCTGACTATTTGCTTTCAGGTTTGTTTTTTTTTTTTTTTTTTTTTTTTTTTGTTTGCTTGTTTGTTTGTTTTTTTAATGTATTTTGCTACAGCTCACACTAAAAAATTCTCTCCTCTGTTGCTGGTGCTTTGGCATAGCCTCCAGCCTCCTGCAGTGACTTGTGTCTGATGCAGCTTTGATCCGCAATATATCTCCTATCTCACTTCAGTTGCTTTCCATTTTCTTTTAAATGGGAAGCCAATAATCACCATTCCTGGAAGGGTTTTCTTTTACACATATGCTAAAAGTATTCTTTTAACCAGGGACTTCTAGTGAATGTGAAAGACGCTGAAAAAGGGCACAGTGGACTATGGTGGAAATTTGCTCCCCTTTTTCAAGCCTTGCAGGAACGTGCTGCCTTCGAGGGATAGTGCTGCCTAATACTAAGGCTCTATGTTGAAATGGATGAGGGTGTGCCTGTGTGTCCATACGCAAAGAAAGATGCTGACCTTCCCTTGGCAGCTGTCCAATAAGAAATCCAGCCACTGCCAAGGAGCCCTTCCATCAATTTTTATACAAGATGAGATACAGATAGGCAAAGGGCAAGAATGCAGCCCAACGCTTTGCCCTCTCAGTGCCAGAGGGAGTCAGAACATTTTGAGCAGGGAAGGGAGATGATGATCAGGGAACTGTGACTCCCATCTTGCTAGAGCCCTGTGCCATCCACCCCTTCCTCTGCTTCTGTCCTGATCAGAGGGCTGCCTGTGTGGAACTGGCAGTAGATATCCTCCTCCTGGGAGGAAAGTCTCACCAGTCTTTGTTCTCCCCAAGCACTATAACTGCAGGATTTGGTTGTTTTTTTTTTTGGTTTTTTTTTTTTTCATATGCAACTTTCAATGTTTTGCATTAGCTGTGAGAAAATTGGATATAACATGATCCTTCTGATCTTCCTGCTATGCTTATGTGTGTTATCTGCATTTCGATCTTCATGTGTAAACATTATCTGTGTAGACTCAACCTTCATCACAGTTTCTGTAGTTGTTTTAAGTTGAATAAGCATGTAATCTCATTTAAGTCCCAGATGCTTATCCACGTGTCCTGCTTCTGAAGGCACTACTGCTGTCTTTTATTATGTCATAGAATTGAATTTATCTTAAAATAGAAATTTAGATTTTGTTCTAAACACCTTTGCTGGTGTTTAAATCAGTGTTTTCTATACCAATTCAGGAAATATTAGAAAGTCTGACACTCCCAAACAGTATCTTATGACAGTCGTGAACCACAAATACCTTGCTATCCTGTTGGTCGCCTTCGAGTGTTGCACCTCGTAACTCTCTTGAGTGGAAGCTGATGCTGTTGGGAAAGATAATAACAAGCTGGGTTACATTTAACACTCATGGGCATAAGGCTGTCTTCTAAGGATGGAGAATTTTTATTTCCCTGGACTTTTCTGGACAGTTTCTCAGCTAGGGACACAACTGTTTAGCAGTAAAGACCCAATCTCTGGATAAGGGAGAGACCCACTTCCAGAGCTTGTGTTCCCTCTGCTTGTCCAAAAGAAAGAGAAGAGCAACAACTGGTCTGAAAGATTTAGGATTATTAGTACTCTGCTGAGGTTGCTAGGTCATTCCTTTCTCATGTATATATAAACACTGATCAGAAATGGAAAAATCTGCAAGATCTACAGATTAGGAACTTAAACAGCTAAATTGTTTGGCTTCATGTCCTCCTTCCCCAACAGAGAAGGAAGGGCTACATCATGGATGTGAACAAAGTAAATGTCAAGTAAAGGGAGAAAAATGAGTGAGTGAATATTTGCATATGCACAGGAGAGGAAATCTTGTGCAATTTTCTTATGGCATTTCTTTGCTCTTGAGATGAATTTTAAATAACAGGAAGTAATTCCTTCTTGGGCTTTCCATAAATGATGATTTATATCATTTTGCCTCTAGTCAATTCCTGTGATATATGGATGAATATATATCAATATTTGGGCAGATACATCCTCTATAGATGATTCATGGTTTTTCAATTAAAAGTGTATTCTTGATGTAACAATTTTCTAAAAGTTGTCATGTTCCCCCATTCATCTCCCACTGCATCATCCAGTTTCCCCCCCCCCCACTTAACAAGTTATTTTATTAAAAGAAAATGTTTACAAATGTTCTGGAGATTTTTGTTAAGTAGTTAGGAGATGGTGATAGATTAATGTATTTTTATATCATTTCAATGTCAACACAGGAATTGTGTTGACATTGCAATTCTGTAGACTTAGTTCTGAAGGAAGAAACAAGTCTGGCAGAGGATTTTAACTTGCAAATTACTTTCAAAAGTAAGTCAGTCCCAGTTAAATGCAGTTACACTGTGTTGGAATATAGCAAGTCCCAGCTGCAGATTTATTGAGGATCTGTACCCTTTCCTTCACTGGTGTGATATATGGTAAGAAGAGCAATCCCATTCATAACATAATGCACCTAATCCTGTTTACCACTTCAATACAGCTGTGCTGTTAACAACGAACCTGCTGTTCCTCTTTAGTGGGATATGCAACCAGTCTTGGATGAAACATTTTACAAAAACCTTGCAGAAATCTGTAAATATACTTTTAATGCCCTAAATATAAGGAGCGTAGTATTCAAATCTGCAGCTAAATATAAACGCAAGGTAATCAGTGGTTCCCATCTTTGTATTTTTGGCCATCATTCTTGATGCATGTTCTTTTATCTTCTTGGTTTTCTGTGTGCTTTAAAATTAAGTACATACATGTTTTAGCACAATTCAAATTAAGAAAAACACAAGCTGACTTTGGTCAAAGAATAATAATATCCTAAGGATTTTTCAACCTCATAGCAGTTTTCTCAAATTAATGACTTAAACAGAAGTGGTTAAAAAACCTTAAACTTTTTGATTACAAGAGGTTAGATGTTGTACAACGTTTTTGCTGGTGTTTTCAAGATGCTTAGAAAATTTTTCATTCACCAAAATCAGGATTTCTAAAAAGAATATTTTAGTTTATTTGAAAAGAAATCTTGAAAAAGTTTATGAGATGCCTACATACTACCCCAGAAAATGAAAAATAAGTCTTTGACAATATTCAAATGTTAGTCCTTCATACACAGTTGTTTTTTTGAACAGATTGCATTGTCTTTCTTTTTCTCTTGTCTTTTTATAGGTAACCATATTATGCTTCTTTGTACAGCTAAAACTGGATAGTTGAGTGATAATTTTAACATTCATGTGTGATAAATAAGATAATCAGCTTCCTATTTTCATTAATTCTGATTACTTGGTCATTTCCAACACTTAATTAATTAGTATGATCAAATAAATTCTGTAACATTATTTTAAGGCATTGATCTGCATAATTTTGAACTCAGAAGTCATAGCAGTTCTGCAGCAACCCCTCAGATGAATGCTGAAGTAATTGGCTCCCTCAGAGGCAATCCTCATAATCACATAAATCAGTAACACCATCACGAACTCCTGTCAAGACGGACAGAGCTCAATTGGCCACATTAGCTCCTTGCCAGACTGAGAGAGCCCATAGATACCACATTGCAAAAAGATCTTCCTGAAACATGTTTCTTGAAGGAAAGACTCCGGGCCGTTTTTTGCCTTTCACAGGTCCCAAGTGCCCTTTTCTTCAGGAAAAAATTGAAGGCTCAGAGGCTGACTAACCTGCTTGCACTGGTGGTGTTGCTATTCCTCTACTGCAGGACAATGTCCAGAATAGCCCTGAGCATGGTGGTGAACTCATGTTACTTAACACAAGAGAGAGATATTTGTGTAGCCCAAGGAAAGAAGTACAGAAAAGAAGGGCTCCAGAGCAGCATTCTGGGGTTCAGAGAGCTCCTGTGAGTCCCTGGGCACATCCATACAGTATGATAGAGGGTGATAATAAATGCCTGCGCTGGCAGCTGTGTTTGGAGGTCGGTGTGTGGACATGCATGCCCAGATCTGGAAGCACTGCTCCTCTTTCTTTCATGGTGCTTTTGTCAAGCTGAAGGTGTCCTGCAGTACTTCTGATGCACGTGGTCCAAGCCAGGCAGTGAAACTATGAAGCAGCCCTCCTTTGTTTGCTTGTCACCCTTCCCACAGCAAGGGATCAGAGCTTAGGGCAGTGTTGCACATAAGGGTGATGAGGGGCACTCATAAAACATACAAGCCTAAGGTTCCCAGAGGTCTCTTTTTAATTTTGAGTTTCACAACAAATAAATGCCAAAATCAAATTTATTTCTAGAATATGTAATTTCAATATTGAGCTGGAGGCTGGACTATCATAATTTTTTAGAGAACGACATTGATAAAACCTGAAAACACTGGTAGAAATAAAGCAAAGCAGCCTTAAACTCTTCTAAGCTTCTTCTTCTTTTGGGTCTTGCTAATGGGAATTTTACTCCCTATGACTTATTATGCTGCTAGTAAAGTAAGTCAGGGTCATTCTGCCTCCTTCCCAGCTGTGCTGCTGGAGCAGAGACAGCCTGCAGAACACTCCTGGCTGGCCATGGTGTCAGGACCAGGATTCTGTGCTCCTCTCCTGGATCAAATGGTGTCTGAAGTGAGTAGGCTTGCAAAGGGTTTTGGGAAGGAGTCATTGAAGGGAACAGGGCATTCAGTTTTCAAGGAATGGGGTTTGTGGCTTGTGAAGTTGCTCACTATTCCTGATAATTAGAAATTTTAGCTTTTTTTCTTTCAAAGGTAACACAGCAAGAGCTAAATTACACTATAAATTGAAATAAAGAATAGGTCTCCAGATTCTTCATAGGATAGGTACTGTTGTTGTGCATGGGGCAGAATGCACTGTACTTTCACTTTTCTCATTCCATGAGTCTTCAGTGATGAACAGATATATATCTTAAAAATATTGCATCTGCTTCAGTAAAGCTGGGTGTAATGATACCAGAAATGTGTACTACAAGCTGTTGAAGAGATTCTTCGTTGAAACTGGAAGTCATATTGAGAACCTGCTGTTGGCTATAGGTAGATAATTTTACAGCATTTTCAAAAAAGCTAGAGGATAATTCTAAATTTCTATATCACAAACCAAGATAATTCCCTGAGTAGTCTAACCAAGAAAATTGCACAGGTTCTTGACACAGTACTACTAGATGTGATACAGCTTTTGTCTGCAATCCCTTGTACTAGAGAATTAAAGGAGGTGTAATGAATTCTGAGTGTGGTTATTGTATGCAGGGTGTGAAAGAAAAAAAAATATATAGAATATGTTCAGTTGCACTCTAAGGAAATAGTAAAACCTCCCTGGTTTATAGAGCCTGTAAAGGTGCTCTATTGCAGCTGGCCATCGTAATGATAAAATATATTTTACGTGATCACAGGCAAGCTCTCCTTTTGTGTTGACCAAATCCCTCTGAGCTTCTACTTTATAGATACAGTTGTATTTATCTACATTAAAGGTTGTTCAGAGAGTTTGAGATCTTTGTGTGAAACTCATTATTATAGAAAGTCAAAATATTATTATGCAATCCTAAGAATAAAACCTAACTTCCAACTCCCTGGGTATTACTAGCTGAGAGAACTCTTCCCAGGTGAATGATATGGAGGTCAAGTGAATACAATTTTGTTGATAAAGTACACAAGCTACCAGCTTTGTGGTTTGAGAAGGATTTAAACTAGTAAGGTGCCAGCTTCTCCTGTTCCAGTCAGTTTAACAAGAAAGCAGAAGCTGCTCACCACCTTTCAGGTAAGCCCAAGTATATAACATGGTGTGTTTTGAGTAGCAATTATTCACAGCTTTGGCAAAAAAAAAATAGGGTACCCCTAATTTTATACGAAACATATTCAAAGTAAATACCAAGCTTATTGTTAGAAACTTGTTTATTTAGGCTTTCTCATAGAAGTCTATTATTTGTATGTGACTAAGACATGATATCCTCAAAAGTTAGTATTAAGATAGCTCTATGTTTTGGAATAATAAATTAGGAACTATGGCACAGTATAATAAAAGTACTCTTCATTTGCATGTGCTAATTAATTTTTACTTTATTGCATCAACATTTGGGAGTAGTAGCCTTATTATCAGGAATGAATTTGCTTATAGTCTGAAACTAAACACTGAACAAACTCAGTGAAGGTGACCCTTTTTCCTTTCAATTATCAAGGTTAATTATAAAATTAATTAGGTCAATTTGTAACTTTGATTAGGAGAATTTACCTTCTCTCAGCTTTGACACAGAATCTGGATCTGCAGTGAAAGAGTTTTGCCTTCTTTACTAAACTCGGTAGTTTTGTGACATCCTTCTTAAAAACTCTTCCAGGTTTCCACTACTTGGATGATATCAGATGGCTGAGCTCAAATCGGAGACTGTGTATTCGTTTTATCTTGTCATTATCCTTTTCCTGGTCTAGTTCAATAATGAAATCTGGTTTTATAAAACAGTTTAACAATTTAACGGGAAACAGATTAAAAATTAATCGGTTTCTGTTCTTTTCATGTACTGTCAGTTACAGTTGCAGTTCTAACATAGAGCATCAACATGAGTCATCCGTAGAATATTACCTTTTATTTCTGATTATGTTCAGTAGCCTTGCTTTTTCCATAATTAGCCTGAATTCTGTTCTTTGGCTTTTATAAATTAAATGAGCAATAGCTGTGGACACTCATTTTGCTTAAATTTTCTGCTGCTGTCTGGCACACACTAAGAGCATTAACTATGGGTTAATCCTGAATGGTACTAAGGCCCCACCATAGATGTGCACAGGCATTCCCCTCAAGAACTTGTAGGCTAAACAAGTGTGGGTTAATTGGCAAATACAAAAAGGTCTGGAGAACAAACAATTATCCCATTTACTGGTGGGTAACAGAAATTTTAATTGATTTCACCTCTGTGACAAATCTGTGCCTGGATCAATAATTAAATCTTAGTCCAAAATTTATTGTCTTAATGAGACAAACATCTTATTTCAGCTGTAATATGACCCTTTCCTGACTAGAGAAAGCATTAGTAGTTAACTTCTGCAACCTTCTGCCTCTTAGCAATTAACAGAGGGACTAATTCTGCAAGGTAAAGGGAGATTTCTGAGTGGCAGCAAATATTTCTCTTTCATTGCGAAGGAGTTTGAAGTCTTGGCAATAATTAAAAAAAAAAACCCAAACAAAACCCTTCTGAACTCTTGGCTTCTTAAAAGTGAGAAATTAAAGTGCCAGGTCAAATAGGCAAGGATTAGGAGTGGTTTACCTCCATATCATAAGAGATAATTAAGTACTTGGACTCCATTTTGTCTTTGAGGGGTGTAAAGGCATCCTGAAGCAACAACTTCTAAAGGAAATTTCTGGTAGGTCTCCATTTACTCTGATGATCCCACTTGTCTTCTCTGCTCACACACTTTCACTATTCACATATTCCATATTTCATTTCATTATAATTTCAGACATAGCTTTCCTTTACTTCTCCCTATTTTCAATGCATTTTAGATTGTTTCTACTGGGAATACATTAATAGTTCAGATGATAACCCCGTTTCCATCTTCTGCAGGGATCCAGTCATTAAGGCCTGACTGATGCTTCCCTGCAGTCCAGTTGCCAACGTCTAAAGGGTGTGTGCCACTTTTAAATACTGTACATGGAGGTCACCTCTCAGCTGGGCCTTTTATGAGCATGATTATTAGCCCCCCAAATCAGAAACTAGTTCAGAGAAGGCAAATGGACTCTGTTCTCCTAATGTGGTTGGGAGTACCTAACGCTCCAAAACCTGACTTGTTGTCTGCAAAGGTCTTGTACCTTAGTGAACAGCTTCTCTTGTTTAACCTGTCATATCCATTATAGGAGCAGAAGGGCTTTTTTTATTTCAGCATGACAGACAGGCAGCCAGTATGTTCATCAACCTCAATGAACTCAGTGCTTCTATATGAAGAAGAATTTGACAGCAACCATGAAATCTTTCAGCATAAAAAAAGTCACTAAAATATTTGATATTCTCCCTTAAGCAGGAGAAGCAGTCCAGAAGGCATCAACATTTTTCCTGGGCCTTAACTTAATAGAAGATAGATCCAGCTAAATGTGGTTGTTTTCCTCACCTCAAGGCTACCAGAGATAGGGAACTTCAGTTATCATAATTACCCCATTAGCAGTTTTTGCATTTAAAATAGGAGGATTATATAACTATATTAAAAAAAGTTACAACGAAAGTTTAAATAGATCTCTTAAGATTACCTTCTCCCCTTTTCTTATCAGTTTTTGCCATATACAGAAACTTTATTTTTTCAATTAAGACATCATCAAAGTCTTCCCCACTCAAATTATTATATCTTAGCTAATTTGTAGCTATTGAACAGCCTGGTTTTCCCCTCCCGGCTAGCTTGTGTGTCTGCATTATTTGCTGCTTTATTTGCACTCCTGTGCTTTCCTGTGGTTTCCCAACTGTCAGATCTTCAATACAAGAAAATCCAGTGTCTTTCTCCTTGTCTATTATAAACTACATGCTATTTCCTTTCAGTGTTAGAATCAGGAATGTAATAAAATTCAAATATTTGTTACTTCATCTGAGATGAAGGCCAAATAAATATCTCCATAACTGTGCCCTTACATTTCATTGCCCATGGCTATGGGTAGTAATAAAAGATAGACCAAGTTGTTTTCTTTTGTGAGTAATAGTCAAGAATGTCACCATCAGTAAAATCCAGCAAACTGACAGGTACTTGCTTGGACTTTTGTTGGGGAGTATCTCGGATCCACCTGCCTTTATGCTGTGGCTGCAGCCCATCTTATCTGTGCCTAAAGCTGAAGCAACCTGCAGGTGTCACCTGAGGAATTCGAGCTGAGGAGGCTACACACTACATTGGTCCCACTTGTTCTGCTGACCTATTTCCTTTGGCTGGTGGAGATTAGGGTACACTGGCACACCATGTAATCATAGGAATCAGTCTGTGCACTACAAGTCACAGGAAAGAAGCTTACAATTTTCTTTTAGTAAGTCAAACTTGTTTAAGCATGTACACTCCTGGCTTGTCAGCTCCCTGCTGCTGTGGCTTTGCTTTTGTGCCTTGCCTCATCCTCAGATGAGTCCCAGAGGTCACTTGCCTACACACCAAGCAAATGTCTTAAGTGCTTCTTAGCAGAAGGGGAACACTTCTGCTAAATCGCTGTGTAGCCCTTAAAAATAGAGCTAGAGGTAATCAAATAATAATAATAAAGCAAATAATTGCTTTATTCTCATACTGAGTATTTAGCAAGAGCTTTGAGGCTTGGGAATACTTTTTCCGGGATAGTCACTTCTTACCATGTGCAATAAGCAAAGCACTTTCAAAAGCATTCTAAAATCCCTGGGAAAAAAGAACATTTACTGTTATTTATGGAGCTGCACCGGATTTACTCCATTTTCCCCATCTACAGATGTAGAGAGTCATGATCACAGTAATACTGCTATGGATTAGCAGTACATGTGTATTGACAAGAGGAGGGGATCCTCCACCATCAATTTACAGTGACCAAAACTGGGAACAGATTTGGGTTTGACTGGGAGTGAAGATAACCCGGGTGGCCTGGGCACCACTGTATGCCTCCGTGGCATTTTGCACTCTGCAAATGTGACTGAATTAATGTAGGGGGAGTTGTCTGATCAATAACACACTGGAAAACACTAAAAGAAACACTTTAGATATATAAACCTCTTGGTCATAGCCAACTTATAATTTTTTCCTGTAATTAAGCCTTTGTTTTATAGTTTATTAACTTGCCGTGCCCACAGAGAGGTCCACTTGAAAGGAAAGCCACCAAGAATTACAACTGTGTAGGTAGAGTGCAACTTTTAAATACAAGTCAAGGTAATTTTGCAAATGGACAGTGCCTTCTCATTGAAAATTTAATCACCCTGTACACGGGGTTGATAGCTTGAGCAAAGCTAACATCTCTGTTCATTTAGGCTTTCAGCTTGGGATATTGCAGCTCAGTGTGCAAGAACAGCAGAAATCAGTGCAGTGACTTTGGCAATTACCACAATATTTATTGTGCTTCATGGGAACAAGACTGATTTATATGGGCTGCAGGTAGCCTGAAGGAATAGCCTACTAAATTTTCTTTCCCCTGATGCAAGTTCTGGATCAATGCAGCAGACAAAAGGAGCTCTACAACTCCATAGTATCCTGCATTCATTCTTCAGGCAGTTGGAAGCTCAAGTTTGCTTCAGGGTACCAAAGAGCTGGTAGCAAATACTGCATGAGAACACCTGTCCACAAATTCAGATGAAATTTTGAAAGAAAAGATTTTTCCTTTTTTATTGTATTTCACTGAGAAATGATGAACCAGAAGAAGTGATGAAAATTTCCTCTGTACAGTGAAGATTCCCTGTTCCTTTGAATATGTATTTTGAAGTCAGAAGTTAATAGGAAACTTTACATTGTTTTCCATAAGTTATCTTGTCTTAAAACCTGAAAGAATGCTTCTCCATGTGAGATGTATTACAAAAATACAGACATTTGCATGACATTGAGTGTCCTTTTTGCTATCTCCTCTTGGCTGACTGCCTTTAGCTGCTTTTCTTTATGACTGCTAGAAGGTTCAGACCTTTTATCACTTCGGTCTAAGAACTCTTTTTTTTTCCCCAGCTTAGAGTAATTGTGTGAATGGCTTTCCATTCACTTTTATCAAAAGACAGAACAGATCAGTAACATAAGTGATCTCTCTGGGCTAGTAGAACGCACCCACATCTCATGCCCTCATCCTTCTACTCAGTGAAAGAGAGTCTGTAGAAAACTCCACTAATACACAACAACAACAACTTATTAATTTGGGTGAGGAGAATTTGTTTGTTTGTGTTTTTGTTGTTGTTTTAAAAATCAAAACAAAGCAACAGCAGCCTTCTTTGAGACAGCATCAGAATTCAAATGCAGAATTCTTGTCAATTAGCTCCCCTCGGAGCAATACACAGTGGTTTGTTTCTTTATCTATCAATATCATGCTAGTTTTGAGGAATCTTAAGCAGGATGATGGCCTCATTTTTCTGTATAAACACATTCAAGAAGGAAAGTTATATTGCAAATACAGTAGACTGACACATCATGAGTGAAAAGAAGCCTGGACAACCATAGTCTCTGTGAGAGGGAAAGGTGGAGGGACAAACCCAGTCACCCTAAGCCTGTGGAGAGCTGGCTATAAGCATAACATGAGACTAGTCTGTGCAACAAATTTGGGGATAAAAATTAATGTACTTAATCTAAAGAGCAGGAGCTGTTAAGGAGAACTAGATGTCTTCATTAGGAAAGAAAAACATGCCTGAAAATGTTTAATGGGCACACCAAGAGAGAGGAATTATAAAATATTTTTGACTAACTCACCAGGATATTGAAAAGAATTTGTATTCCACACCAGAACTCAGGACAATTTGTGCTACTTTCTTGTAATAAAACACCATAAAGAAAGAAATGGTAATTATGTGCACTTCCTTTGTATGCAGCTGAGAGATACCTTTAAGTACTATGACAGCTTGCTAATGTACCACTGTATTTGAATAAATACCTGAAGCAAAGAGATTTGTGAAACCCCTCATAAACTGCCAGGTGCATAAGGGGATATTATAATAGTACTGTAACTTGCTCAGTTTTGTCTTTGTACAAGCTGTTCCTGAGCAGGTCTGTAGGTGACTGGATGCAGAGATCACAGGCAGACACGGTGATTCAAGGGAAAGGGCACTTACTTTCATGATATAAATCCACCTAGGCTGCACCAGGATATGAAGACCAAACACCCCAAGGTAAATTCCTGTGAGTTGCAATTTACTTTTCAGTAATTAATCTGGAACTACTAAAACTATAACCTTCCTCACTGATTTTCTTGGAGGTCATTTGGAGGCCAGTCTTAAGAACTATTTGTTGCTGACTCAAACATCAACGTGCAGAAGTCTTACCGTTCAGTTTTACATGATTATATTTTATAAAAGACACTGCCATCAATTAGAGGATAAATTTCATAATTAAAAAAAATTCCCACAATGAAACCTGTAACTTTATTTCTATTGGTCTGCAGTAATTCTCAGGGCAGATAGGATGTTACAGCCAGACTACACTGTATTCTCCTAAAGGAACCAGCACTGAATTGAGCACCTTCTACATTTTGTGTTTCTCAGAAATTCAAGAGTGATATCAATCTGATTTGTTTTCTTTCTCTCTTTCCACTCCCCACCATCCCCCAATATCATAGAAATGTTAACATTTGATGTCTCAAAGTCTCATCATTCTTCTGAGACAGTGGCTATTTTCCCATTTCATGGTAGTTTGCAAGGCAGATTGTTTTCTTGGAGTGGACTGCATTGAGGCTCAGCAGGGGAACGGGCTTAGGTAGCTCTGTCAGGGACAGGGTGGCTGGAGAAGAGAGAACCACAAGGTAGCACAGCTTCTCCATCTCCCAGTGTGCCACCTGCAAGGTGTCTTCACATGGAACCAGTCCCAGCACTCCAAGCTGAGACAGCAGTCAAAATAACAGGCAGATTAGACATTTCCTATTTTTGTAGCATTTCGAATTTAAAACACTTTATCTTGGCATGAGATGTTTGTTTGTTATCTAAATGTAAGTGGGGCTATGGATGCTCTCAAAAGAACACTGACCTTTAAGCATATGTACAACATCTGTAGGAAACAGCTGGAAAACATATCAGGTGATGATTCTTCAAGTAAAAATGCAATGTACTGTTCCTACAAAGCCTTTTTCAGACCTCTTCACATCATGCAGCACACAGCAGTGCTATTCATTACAAGTTGAAAAAAATCCTCTATTGACCTGAATATTCTAACACAGAGAATATAAAGTTGCACAGCTTCCCATATGTGAAATTGGTAGTGCAAAAAAAAGAAAAAAAAAACCCAATTAACCTTTTTTCTACTGCTTTTACCTTTCAAGCACTCATTTGATAAATAGCTTCCTTTTTAACATCCATTTTTCTCCCTGCTAAATATGTGTTACTAAAATGCATATTTTAGTAATCATTCCTCAAACATTCATACACATTAGCTAATTGGTTTGCAGGGGTTAAAGCGAGTGGTTTGTAGAGCTCAGATAATACTGGCAACATTCAGAGGTTCAGATGATTATCCAAAATTTATCCAAACTCATCTCAGCCTCCTCTGGCTAAAACCTCAGCAAGGATTGCCTTTTTTTCCTTGTTTCAGGTTGGCCACAAAAAGCAGTAGGTCTCTTGCTTGTGGTGCTGCCTTCCAGTTTTCCTTAAGATACTTTCTATATAGACAGATGTTTCTCTTATACACTTCAGACTACGTGGGCAAAGTGGACGGCAGATTGAGAATGCCTTTGGATTCTGAGTTTAGGGCAATATGTTCTGGACTTGCTTATGCAGTCATGTGGCCATGGCAAAGCCCCCATAGCTGGGCACACTGTCACTGATGTCTGATCCCTCAAGTGCAGCCACTCCAAGAATATCCACTTTGTGCTGGTGCCTGGGATCACAGATTTTGTTTCCCAACAGGATACAGCTTGCGACACTTAAGACCCCTGCATGAGGACTAAACCAAACCAGTCTTAGGCTTATGAGAGCCTGCTTTAACCTTGACCACTATTACAGTAAAACCGAGTCGAGCTTCCTTAGCTACAAAGGCATTTCCCCGCTCTCTGCGGCTCTTTGTGCGCTCCCTGCTCTCCCGTTCTGCTCAGCTTTCAGGGTCACTGCATGTAAACAGCCACCTCTCCCCCTCCCTCAGGGCAATCTCCGATGTTTCTGGGGCCATGGCCAGGCTGCCTGGCTCCTGGGGCACGTGTGGATTTGCTGGGGGCCACCAAGCACTGACTTGCTCCTGAGCCAGGTCTAGCCCAGCGCATCTGTTGGAGCAAGGGCAGGAGAAGCCAGAGCCTGTTTGCTCTGCCGTGTAAACAGACTGTAAAACTGGGAGCCTGAGTCGCTTACTCAGCCTGTTGGACCTGCACCCTTTGCCCCTGCAGCTAAAGTGAGGGTAAAAGACAGTGAAGGATTAAACTGTCCCCTTTAGAAATACAAGTGCACTCTCCCCTCTTCCCTTTCCCCTGAACTCTGGGATTGTATTTCGTCGCTATCTGAGTGATCATAGAAAGTTTAACCTGCAAAATTATGTGCTGTAAATGACAACCATTTTCCTCTCAAGGTGAAAGACTTGGAGACAGAGAGAAAGAAGGAAAAAGAGAAGACCAGTTTCCATGACAACCCTATGAAACTTATACACCATAGGAAAATGTCATTTTCTAGAAAAGACAGAACTTCATGGACAAGTGGTACAGTACATCAGAAAGGAAATGGCAGTTTTAAAATGAAAAGCTCATTTGCATTTATGGTTTTGAGTTTCATTTTCTAGTTACAAGACCCAATTGTGGACAATTTAGTGGAGAAAATTATATTCTGCATTTGAGGTGAATAATGTAGATTAAGATCAGGTTCAGCCAGAAGTGCATTGTGACAGACTCAGGTTTGGAGAACACAGATGTGGATGGATTCTGCTTTAGCTGGGCTGATGCTGAGGCATCAGAGAAGTTGCTGACATTTTACACCCTCTAATAGACCTTGGAAAGTCAGGATATGTCCCTAACTGTTGAGATCCTTGCCACGACTTGCAATTTCAGCATCTAAAGTTATACCTTCTAGATTCCATGTTACCTTTGATACCATCAATCACCATCCATTGTAAGCCACATTGCATAGGAGAGCATTTTATGATGAGCATTAGCGTTGTAATATAGCAAAGAGCATTGTTAATGAAGTGTGGAAAAAGAATAAATTCACCTAATGGGTATATGTGTCAAATTTCAATTAGGGATATGTTGGAAAGTGGAAGAGACAGACGAGCATACAAATTAAACCTTTGACCTTCAGAGCGAAGGGAGAAAAACCTGAAAGAAAAGGGGGATGTTCAGAGATGGTTCCCTAGCTGAATGCTGAAAAGTCTGAAAACTCTAAAGTACTATTTTCTCTTTAATTACGATTATTTTATGAGTGATTCAGCTGGTTTATTGACAGATATATTACTGTTTGAGCTATTTGCTGCATGTGAGATAGATAAAGATTGTGAACAGTTTATGGTGATGGAAGACAAAATCTCACCTTTGTGAAGCCTAGGCAGAGGATATTAAAACTTATCCTTCCCTGCCTGTGAAATACTACTGGAAAAAATCTCCTTCTCACTCTTCTTAGGCTTTCAAACAGGTCTTAGTTGATTCAAAGTGTATTTTAATGCATAATCTGATATAGCACAGTTTTTGAATGCAAATAAACAGTAGGGGAGGGGTTGCAGCAGGAGCACAGCTAAGCAAGCTGCAAGGCTTGGGCACAGCTCAAGGCACCTGGCAATTGGTAGTTCACATTTGCTTTGATACTGGGGTGAGTGATGGTTCAGATACGCAGCAGTGGGTTCATACAGGTGACATTGCACCCCCGCACACGTGTGATTTAATATCAGTTGCTCTACTAAAGCAATGTGGGTTGAATTCAGCCTGAGTTTAATAGGCAAAATTGCCATTAAATGTACATATGTCAGGGTTTAATTTAAGTCATTTGTCTGCATGAAGAATAAGGGCCTGTTTCACAGAGCACTGAGGCTTGTGGGGAAAACTTCTAAGACCTGAACCCAGCTCCACTGCCCTTGCAAAACCTAACGTGCTGATGCACTTCTGACATGTTGACTGCTACAGAAAGCTTTCCTGAACACTTGTCCCAAGGAATTTAGCTGTTCCTGGTTCCCATATGCCCCCATGGATGCCTACTCACCCCACACCCCCAACCAGGGGACACCTCAAAGTCCCTCACCCTGGGCACATCATCCAGGGCCAGGCATGGGGATGCTCCCTACCTTGCGTGAGGACAGTGGGTCAAACACCCCAAACAGATGTTTCACAATACCTCTGTGATAGATGCAAGCTTGTGTTTGAGTCACAGCCTTGGTGCAGCTCTTCTGCATGATGCACACTTGAGGACAGTAATAGGACAGACACCTCTGCATGTGCCCTGTCACATTAAAAATGGCAGGCAGCAGATCACCACTCACTGTCAGCCTAGCAAGGAAACAAAAGCCAGTTGTATTATATCCCCACAATCGATTAATACTTCTAAGTTCCAAAAATATTTGAACATTTGGTCAGGAGACCAACCCTTGATAGATCTCATAGTACATTCTTGAGTTGTTGTCATGTGTTTTCATTTTCCAAGATGGTCCATGGTTTTGAGGAACTATCTTATCTTTATTTTGCCTTTTTTTGATCACAAAAGCCTCTGGGTCCTTGATGGTCCAAGACCTTCTTCTCATCTCCAGACATCCTTACTGTCACCCCACCTGCTCTGTGGATGTCTGCTGCCAATTTCAGATTTAAACACGGTAGAGAGCTCTAGTTTGAGTCAAAGTCAATACAGAAGGTGAGATTATACTGTTACCTGCTGTGTAGTGTAACGTTGAAAGGATGAGGGAAAGGAATGTCTATGTCTCAGGGACAATTCTCCTCTTCAGTGAGGTCCCATGTGGGCCTGGAAAGACCTTGGTGCCCTCTGGTCAGGTCTTTCACCTGTAGGTTTACAGACATAAAGCAGATATTTCAAACATCGCAATCCCTATTTGCTAAACACTGGATTTGTAGTAAGAATATGTAAATGACTGCTATCAAAAGGGTATATTACATGGAAAACTGTGTTTTTCCAAAAGCTTTTGTAAAGACTAGAGACATGTTGAATTTATCCTTCATTCAGAATTACTAACATTTTTTAGAGTAGATTTTCCATTACAACAGGTATCTCAGAAATATTGCAAGATTATTCTTAGCATCTGATAATGGAAGCATGGAAAGCAAATTATCCTGTTAAGTCATATGACATCACTTTTGTTTCATGAATGAATGATGTATGTCCCTACAAGTAGGTAATATAGGTAAAATTTTGCTATTTTTAAATAGCAAAATTTGCTTTGACAAATCCTGCAACCTGAAAACTTAAATTCTCCTTCTTCCCCTGTGGTAGTATGTATTTCAAACTGTTTTTCCTTCTTTTGTATTTAATTTTACTAAGTAGTTAGAAAGAAAATATTTTCAGTAGAGTATCTTCTCTAGTCTAATGAACATTTACAAGTTTATTTCCAACTATATTGATTGATTTTAATAGCCTAAATAGGCTACATCATCGTTACTAGATAAATATTATACTGTGGAAGCATATTTCCAGTGTTAAAATTCTCATTTGCAGGTCAGAGAAGAAGGAATCTTCCATGAATTTCCTGCAATATTTGCTTTCAGCTTCTGTTTAAGTGAACATTCTTGCCAGAAAACTTGTTCAGTAGCACATTCGGGGAATGCAAATAAAACAGGAAAGGTACAACAGTGAATTAAACTACATTTCTTCATCGGGTGAAAATTGATCAAGCTCTGGGTGAAATGAAGAAAGTCAGAAATCATCCATGTAGCTGCTTTCAGGACACAGTCACAGTCAAATCAGTTTTATCATTCTCAAATATTAAACATCTAAATTGGGATTTAATTCACTGTTTTATTCAAAAAGTATCTTACTTTTAAAGACATGGTACATTTTAGAGTTTTTATTTGCTCTAGTGGTTTTGAACTACCGGAAAATATAGTCATAGTTTTGAACTTTTAAGACCAATCCCACAACAAATAGAGACATTCTTTAAAAACAAACCCCACAAAAGCTGGGGTTCTCCAGGCAGTGCAATGCTCAGATACTGCAAAGGAGCTCAGATATCTGTGGCCAGATACAGCAGGTTTTCACTGGGAAATGAGCTCCTCCAGTGTCTCATCTGGCTCATATCATCACAGGTCCTGATACAGAGATGCAGCCAGGAAAGCAGGTGAGGGATCCAGCACTGTATTAACTCAAAGTTTCCCTAGCAGCTCTTTGGGAGGTGAGTACTGCACAGCCTGTGATGCACTGACCACTCTGTATCCCCTCTGTTCTGCCTCCACCAGTGTTTCCTGGGGGGGATTTGTTCCTGTTTAGCCAGATTCTTTCCAAATATGTTCAAACTTCAGATAATTCTTTTTCCCTACCACGAGCAGCAGAGATGATCAGCTGAATGCTACACGCTCAGTCCTGTCAGGCAAACTGTCCACAACTACAATACTTCTCACCAAAGTTGGTGAGGGACACCTTGACCCAAAGCTACAGCCCATTTTTCTCTTACTAGTGAGGATGGAGATCTGCCCCACTTGCCAGCTATGGATTTCCTTGCTGATTAGAAGCAATATCTAATGGAATTTAACTCTGACATTGGGATGGTGTCACCAGATGTAGAGACATTTCTTAGTACATTAGAAGGGGGAGTTAAGTGAGTCAGAGAAGAAATTAGCCTGCTTTAATTTAGGGCTGGGTATACACACAGCACCAAGAGTTCAGTATGCTCAGAGTGCCAAATAGATCAAACGCAGTAATTTGTTGCCAAAACAAAGAATTTAAGCACAGTGGATATATGTTTACATTTCACATCTCTAACCTTGACTCTGCTGTTCAGACTTTAAAATTGCATCAGTGAGAAGAGGGCGAGTATGGCTGTCTTCAGGTGTAAAATGGAGAGATTAGGAAATTTCAAAGGCAGAAAAGAAAAGAATGCTTCTACCCTGCAAGGAATTTTCCAGGACTTTTTTGCTACTTGATGCAATATGGATTTCTACAATAGATTGTTAGGAGAATGTCATAAAACATAGATTAATGATCGCATTATCATCTTTTTGATGTGCCATTTAATGAGGTGTATTCTCTTTCATACTTGACATCAAAAAGACAACTGCTGGAATTCTTCACATATACATCAAATGAATTTTTGTGTTAATAGGTATAATCATCTAGGCAAAAGAATGTCTCTTTTATATCAACTGGTTTGTGGCTGATTTGATATAGTCTGTCTAATGCTCACTAGAGTAAATTGAAAATATATGTTAAGGTGCTGCAGTTTGAGCCCATTCTGCTTCCCAATCCCAAATGAAAGGGAACAAGACCTCCCTTTCTGGAAGCTAGATTAAGTTTTTAGTTTAAAGAATAAATTGCCAGTAACCTTTAGTACCAGGGAGAGGTAGCAACTAAGGTGGTGGAGTATGTAAAAGCGAATGAAAGCAGTTAGAGTTGGTTTTATCCATTCACTGCTCTGCCAATACAAGTATTTCTGTATCCCTGAAGCATGTAAGGGAGAGAAGCTGATCCTGGACATTCGGAGAGAGCAGGAGGGACTGAATTTATGTAGTGCAACGTTTCTACCCCTCTGAGCTTTTTCCACTTCCTGTGACCTCCCAAAAGAGAATTAAGCATGGTTTGTTGATGAGCCATTAAATGACTTCGTGGCTGGTAGTCACCATCAGTGTTCTTATCATAGACCAGCAGGTCCAAAGCAAATCTTCATGAGACTGAAAGCATACTGGTTCTACAGATAATCATATCTTCAGTCTTTTGGAGCCTGTATGCACGCTTCTAAGCATGTCCAGGATACTTTTACTTTATACCATTTGTGGCTTTCATTTTAATCAATATCCTCCTCTTTAAAGGGTCCTACTTTTAACATTTTCAGCTTTTATGATCTAAATACAATTATTCTGAAAGCACTTAGCACAAAAACTTGTTAGGTGGTATGTTGAGAAGATGTTTAGCTTTTCATAACAGTTGATTTGCTTCTGCAGGTAACTATAATTTTTAAAAATCAATCACACTACAGGTATCTTGAGCAAGTTTTGGCTTGCAGAACAAAATACCTCCTAGAAAGACTAATACAGTATCTGTCTCTGCTGCTAGAGTGGTTTTATTTCAGTTGAAACCCATGAATCTATTGGTTTTGCAGTTCAGACAAGTTTTACAACTTTTATCACTGATTATGCCCTTGTACTGGTGCAGAAACCTACCAGTGTTGGGAGAACATGGAGAAACTTCCTTCAGAGTATTTGTTCCCGTTGCCTTCAAGCAGGATTTTTAGCTGTTGGTTCCCTACAAGTGCACAGTTTGATTTCTTACACAACGTGACGGTGGCTCCTCCGTGGGGTTCAGCTGTTCACCATCCAGCCCTCGCCTTGGACTTCTTGCCAAGTTTGCTGCCATGGCAATTTTATTCTGTTCCCTTTCTATGGGCTTCAATATGGTTTGAACAAGGGTCCCAGCAGACAGCAGTGTTGCCTAAAAGTGTTGAGAATTTGTACGAAGAAAGCTTTCCTAAAATTTATGCTATACCTTAAGACTATTCATTCAAACACAACATGGGCAAATTGAAGGATGCCTCCCACAATATAAGCTGTAACAAATATGGATTTTGACATTCATTCCTACACATTTATGCATTTTATCAAACTCTTCTCCACACCACCCAGTCATTTACTGCTTAGATTCTAAAAGCATTTTACAAGAACTTTGGAATTATTTTTTAAAACATAATGAGAAAGAAAGCAGTTTTGTTTCAGAAAAAAAATCAAATTATGATCTCTAGTCTCTTTATAGTGATTGGATATGCAAAAGCTGTTTTTAAATTCTGTTTCTTTCTCATCTCCAGTGGCAGACTCAGCTGCCTGTTCTCTAAGCAATAGAGAGTTCTACTTACTGTTCTGCAGATACATCATTTTTCTGAAGTAAGGTGAAGGTTGGCTTGGACGGAGCTGCATGCACGCGAGTAAGCACAGCCACTAATGCTGGTATACAATTTGTTGTTCCTGTTATTCCAGAAGACATCACAAATGTTTAGGTTTTTTTTAATACAGATTGGTATTATATTAATACATGCCTATTTGTCACTGAGTGGTTGCTCATTTCTGACTACAGCTTCAGGTCCTAAATTTAACTACTGCTTTCTCAAGGTGGTAATAGCAAGGCAGTATATGGCCAAAAAATATCTTTTGAACCATGTTTGTAAATAAGGCAGGTGATTGCTTACTTGTTGTTAGAGTATATGTTGCCCAATTTTCTTAAGTTTAATGTTAGCAAGTCCTCTTGCCATGACAGTGTACTTCAAATATATATATGTATATGGTTATATATATATATATATATATATATATATGAAGTTTAATATATGAAATTCTGGAATGTTAATCCAAAAACTAATGCTATTCAGTGTTGGAAGCTTTGAGCTAGAAGCCCATTCTTCCCACGGACCTTAGACTGACAGGTGGCTTTGAAAGAGTTTTTAAATATATCTTTGAAGATTTAAAAATAGTTTTATACCAGAAGGCAAATATACAGTAGCTTCTTCTGTGAAGCTTATCTTTCAATTGGCAATAAATAGTGTATGGCTCAGGGATTTTTGATCTAGTTTGAACTATTTATTCTGTTATACCTGAATAGATTGCTTTAATATACTATTGAGATGAGCTCCCACTCTGGAAGGTCATTATATGGTAATGAATCACCATCTCTTCTTATCCCAAAACTGAAGGCCAGCTTTCTCAGGCTGCAGTGCTATCAACAGGGGTCTGCAGGGAGAGGTCGGGGAGGAAGCACTTCAGGCGAGGGGCTGTAATCTGTGAGGCATGGACAGCCAGTGAACCTTTCCTTTTATCAGCAAGGCAGCTCTCTCCTAGGAGGTTGCCATGTCTTTATCACACAATAGACTGCAAAGCATATCTTTTCCCTGTGACTTTCTCCTGCCAGCTTCATGGGGAAGGGTGACATTTAAAGTTTCAAATCACCGTCATTAATTTTGTTTGTGTTACTTTTCTCCCCAACACCCCCTCCTCAACATTTTATTTATTTTTTAACAATGACCCAATATGAATATTTCCTGCGGTAAAGCAGATCTGAGAGAAAAAACAGAGTTTTGTTTTGTTTTGTTTTTTTTCTGTTATTATATAACCACCATAAAGGACAACCAAATATGGTTGTTATATGTCAGTCATATAGGCCATATTCAATGGCCTGTAATTGAAAACTTTGTTTACCCCATGTCTCACTTTCTAAGTATAAATGCATACTTAGTGAATAAGATGTCTAACTTGAAACAAATTGAAAACTAAGGTGAATCTTGGCAAGACAGGTTCCTGGATAGTGTATTGATTGAAGTTTGTCATTATATGAAAAAGCTAAAATAGCTTTTTCAGTATAGATATTTACCCTGAAAAATATATATTTATTTATTTGTCAGGAGAATACGTGTCCTGAAGAAGACAGCCTATGGTGTTAAGAAATGCCAACTAATACATAGATAACCAAAGGTGAATTACATGTGAATTTCTTTTACACAAAACTCTTCAGATGCTGGCAATAGCACAGTCATTCTGATAAAGAAGCCAAAGAGCAATTACTGAGAAGCAGGATGGTTAGCTACCACCTGAAGGCATAATTCTACAAGACAAATGCACATGGACTTTGACAACTGATAAGATTTCAGATTTTCTACAGAGCAGAAAACTCTCCCCACCTTACCACTATACAATAACATTACTGGTTTGATTATTATCATTCATCTTTTGCATTACATGGAAAAGTAGTTCTAGTGGAGGTAAAATACCTTAGAAATCACCTACTCTTTCTTTTTTATAGGTAAAAGCGATTTGTCCTTGTAGTAAACTCTCATACAAAATCCTTTCAGTCTGAGAGATGGGCCACATCCCAGCTGATCCATAGGGCTCAATTTTCAAGAAGTCCAAAGGAAATTTTCTGTGGGTGATCTGCCTTATTATAAGACAGAAACTGAGCTGGCTGCAGAGGTGAAATTCATCAGGTTTCTTCTGTTCTGAGTTAAGCTCCTGTATCTGATTTAGGAAATAGGCTGGAGAAAAAAAAAATATCATGTTTGGCTTCTTTAGATATCAGCTATAAATACAGTTAATTTTATACAGGTTAAGTATGGTTGTAAGGTGCCAGGAAAGTATACGATGCATAAAACATGCCTTCCAGAAAATAATTCTACAGTAAATTGTACTTTTGCACATAACTAAGCTATATATAAACTACACGAGACGAGTCATGTCCATATTGAACCATTAAGTAGCTTGCCAAACCTGCTATTACTACTTCTTTATTCTTGTTTCCCTTATTTCCCACATAATTCTATCGTTTTTCACATTAAAAATATGTTATTTTCTGTATAAAGCTCATGAAGGTAAAGAAAAGTATTACTATGAGTGCATACTGTGAATGGATTGAATTCTTTGCCTTGACCTTCCAATCTTACAGAATAACAGCAGGATCAGGTTTTACAGATCCACAGACGTTTCCTGGAACACACGACAGAGACTTAGTGGAATAAGCAAGTAGAGTCTGTTGTCTGCATTTTAACTTCTCTTTCTTCTGTGGTGGTGGTAAACTTTAAAAAACTTGAATATGGGATTTATTATCTCATCTAAGGAGGTGTGTGTATTGGGATTCTCCATTTCCATTCTGTCTCATTGAGATAGAATGAAAGAGGCCTCAAGAAAGTGTTGCTGGAAAGGGGAAGGGCTGGTTAGTGCAGTCACTTTGCAGTTATTCTTGGTAAGCTCTGTGCATGCTGGCAGATAGAAGCTTGGCTTTCATGATGCCATGTGCCTATTTATGTAGCAAAGATTAAAGGCACTTTTTAACAGACATTTGGGTTAAAAACTTGCTTATTAAAAGGAAACAATGATTTTTTTTTCCCAGGTGATATTTTAATATAATGGGAATCATCACAATGAGCAATCACTTTCTGAGCAGGTGCTTAGCATCATTACCCTGTGTTAAGAAAGGTAAAGACATAATATATAAAAATCTATCTCTGGTGTCAGGTACACTCTAGTAGATGAAAAATAATTCCCCTCATGTCAGTTGAGCTTAGGCAACATTAAATTAGTGCAAATGAGGTCAGAATCAGGCCCAGAGATTATTCAACATATTGAAGAAGAGATAGCGAAGTGTATTATCAGTCGTTTAATTAATTTTGTGTTTCCCTAAACAACTCTTACTGGCATCAAGTACACTGAATATATTTTAAATATAAATGCCTGATTCCAAACCTGAGTACACTTCACTTGTGTGAGCCATAAGTTAGAACTTGCTTTTGCTGCTAGGAGTGGCATTAGCAAGGTATTTAAACAAAGTAAAAATTATTATAGGATTACTAAAGAAAACAGTAGCAAAATATGCATGGCTAGAAAATCTTACATTAAGAAAACAATGTACAATAGCAATATACTGAGAATCCCTGGTAATTGTTCTTAGAGCAATGTGCATTCTGCAAGGTTGCACTGTAACTCTTGAAGGCCACAACCAAACTATTTTCTTACTGAGTTACATTCAAAGACAATAATCCTTAAAATCATTTTGATGTAAAAATCCAATCATACAGTAGTTCATAGTCTTAGATTTGGTTCTTAGTCTTTTTGTCTGTATGACTTTTCCTGATTATTGCTTACTTAATTGAATATAAATTTATATTTGACTAAAGGACATAGCTGACACACAAAGTTCACATTTATATGTAGTTTCTTAGTCTAACAAACTCTAACAATCCTTGAAAAACTCTGGTCTCGAATTACTAGCCACGCAATTAATTGTTTTCCTGCAGTGATTGGAAGCCTCACAACATTTTTGTGTTTTTTAATCAGAAACTGTTTCCAAATTAAGGATTTTCTCTCAGAATTTGTGCCTGTGCTTTATGCTTTCCAAGAAATTAATTTCAATATAAAATGATCAAGTAAATGTACATGTGCTCTGAAATCCATGCAGTTTAGGAGATAAGGTGCTTTTTCATGAGAAAAGCTGCACCTCAAATTATTTTGACATATTAAAACATTTCCCACCACTTTCCCTGTACAGAGCTGCTTGGGCAAGATGGTGTAGACTGAACAACATTTCTCTTAAAATGGGGTTTTAACCGTGTAGGTAACAGGGCAGCCTTACATGAGGTTGTTTTTTTCCTTGTACTCTCATGACATGGTGCTAGTCCAATTGATGTAATTAGGAATTCAACACATTCTAATTTTGGAAAGCAAATGGCATTCTTAATGCAAACCTTTACTTGAGGAAAAAAAAAAAAAAACAACAAGCAAAAACAAAACCAAAAAAAGCCCCAAACCCACACTAAGGTATAATTCCCAGAAGTCTTTGAGAGAACATTTTAAAGCTGGCAGAGCAGGGAGAAATGCAAAGAAAAGAAAACATTTTGAAAGCATGTTTCAAGCAAAACATTTCAAACTGCTACCAATAGAAAGCCAATAAAGCCTTCCATTAGCACATCATAACTATAAACCTGTGTAAATAATTTTTCTTAAAAAAATGCACAGCCTCCTCTGAGGAGTGACCACCCAAGCAGTCCTAATAGCAGCTGTCTGGGAGTTCAACAATTTAGGTGATGAATTAAGGAAATACTGCAGCTGTTGACTCACTTGACAGAAAGATAATTGCAGATGACCTGAGCAAGATCCTACTTTGAATGAAATGGGGAAAAGTCACAGAAATGGGCTGAGACAGGTTCTGTTTCCCAGTGTGACAGCTCATGGGACAAAGATAAATCTCACTTGGGTTTTAAGCTACAGCACCCAGCAAAATATATGTACCTATTGCTAGGAGGTGAGAAGATGGTATCTGAAAATATGAGAAAGCAAGGCCAAAGAACAGTGTGTAAGGCAGGTGGAGAAAAGCCCTTTCACTAAGGCAGATACTCTGACTTTAGAAAAAAAAAAGTCAGGTCCCATTTTGTCCTCAAATGCTGTGTGACCATGTGTAATGGCATGATCTTACAAGGAGATCAATCAGCAATACAGAAACTACTGTTTTGGGAAACCATAAGTGTAAAAAAGCACTGCCAGAGAGCATTTATTTTACTTGTGTTCTCATGACTGACAGTTATCTTCTACAAGTCTTCTTTCACAGCTGTGCATCGTGACATTCAAGAATAGTGGAGGGAAAGTGGCATCCTTCACACAAGATTCACTTTCAGATTCATCTAACTACCCTCACTGTAAGACTTCATTCAAGTTGAAATAGTATTACATAAGTTGAGCCCACATCAACCAAGAAATCATTCTTCAGTTTTCTCAGAGAAATGATGGATTCAAAGGTACTAGTTCAGCTAGGATACTAAGTAGGTATTCTGGAATCTGTAACCATCAGAAAATACAGACTTCCTCTAAACCCAGTAGGATCAGAACAATACTAGTGGTTCTGGAACTTCTAATGGGAGAAATAAAAAGGCTGGATGCTGCAGACGAGTGTAGTTTCTGCATGTGTTATCCAGAGACCCTCTATCTTTAGGAAGATTTCTTTGCAAAAGCAAAATGAAGCTGGGATTTTTCTAGGGCAGTCTAGAAGTGCTTGGAGATACTACTTCCATTAGCACATAAAAGCTGAAAAAATGAAAGCAGGTGGTATAGGGAAATATCTTGTGGACCAGATAGCTGTTTGTATTGCAGAGGTGCACTTGATGTTGCTTTCCAAATGCAAGTGTCTGCACATGGAACCGAATATTGCAAAACACAGAATCAAAGAATGGCTTGGGTTGGAAGGGACCTTAAAGCACATCTAATTCCATTGCCATGGGCAGGGATGTTACCCTCTAGACCAGGATATTCAGGGCCCCCCCCGGTCTTGAACAAATATGTTTGTATATAAACAGGTTCCTCCCTCTTCAACATATAGGGAAAGCAAGGTACAAATCTCAGTTTTATTTATCTTAGGTGTAGCAATATTGAGTGCAACATCTCAAAAATCCCACTGAGTCAGATCTCAGTTCCTTAAGTCCCCAAGTAAAAGACATACTGCACCTAGGGTAGTTATTGTGGGAGGCATTCTTCATCAGAGGACATGCTGGATTACTACGAAAGGACTTCAGATCAGATCCAGTGTTTGCTGTTGGCTGCTGCAGAAACAGGCAAAAACATCCTCTCAACAGGGTGGGGAATGTTCAGGATGAAATTCCTTTGGACTTTTTGCCTCAGGGTAGGATTTAATATGATCTCTTTAAGGTGAAGGCAGCTGCATAAGGTAAATTTCCTCCCAGATTTAAAATTAGCTTGATGAAGGGAATTACTGATTACTGATGAAATGCTAATACCATGCTAAATGTAATTTATTCAAGAGTAGCCGTGCTTTTCATGAACAGAAACATTGTTATTAATGAACAGAAACATTGCTACACCTTAAATTTACAGGATGATGTAAAAAGTACAGGTCCTGCTCGAGGTGGTTTCACAAGGTATTTGAAGATCATTTTTATTCAAAATAGTAGATGAAAATTCAGTGTTTCCATTTTTAATACTGTGTTGTTATGAAGTCAGTATTTGGTTGGAATACAGGTAAGAAGTAGCATCACAAGAAGGTTTACTGGTCAGCCTGTTGCAGGTGTGGGGCCATCCACAGAGCCCAGGGCAGGGGTTTGGGTTCACTCCTTCAGTTTGCACCAGGGGGCCCTGGGATGGGACTGGGAACCCAAGAACAGTCCTGAGATGTGAGCTGTGGGAGAGGACTAAGTCAGCCTTGAAAGGGAGAGAAGATGAGCAGCAAAGTAGCTGACTTGCTGACAATGTGGTTTTTAGGAAAAATTTGCAGTTTTTGTGAGAATGACAAAACAGTCAGAGCTCAAAAAGGTCGAGAAACTTGAGGCAGCAAAGTCAACCCTTCTCTGTGGCACTAAAACTTAGCATGGAAATTTTTGCGAATGACTTTTACCTCTCTGAAAATAACATCTGATAATGAAACTGTGGACTTGAGTTTAATGATCCCAGTGTGAAAGGGTGTCTATAAAATGATTTCTCCTTTTGTTGCCTGCTTCTAACCAGCATTTTAGAAAAACATAAACAATTTACAGCAACAAAAGCCTTTTCTTTTTCCCCCCTGACCTGAGTAAAATAATTGCTGCAGTTACTTTATGTCTCTCCTTTTGGAGAAAATAAAATAGAATCGATGATGAGCAGAGCAGAGGGCATGTAGAGCCAAATGAGATAAGTGACAGATGGTCACTGAATGACCACACAAAGTCACAACATCAGAGATCCTGGAAAGAGCTTTGGTCCAGGCAATGGGTAGCATGGCATAGTTTCCTAAACTTAAGTAGGTACTTTTGAAATATAACTCTAAAATCACTCTGAAGTATTTTTAAAACTCCTCAATATTGTGCCTGTGGGGGAAGCTGCTTTTTGTGTGTTGGCGGTGATTTCAGGAATGAATTTTGGCATGATCAGCTGAGTTCCCTCACTGCACAGTACATGGTAATGTTCATTATGATTATATCAAATACTAGCCATTCTGTGCAGAATTAAATTTGATCTAATTTTGAAATGAATTCAAACTCCTAATGCCCAGGTACATCCTGGAACCAATTTTTTTGATAATTAGTCCACCACTCCTTGATGGTTAATTTTTTAAATTTTGTACAAAACTCTTATTGCATTTTACATTACTGCTTTTTAAATAGAAAATATTTATCAGAGCAATAAATGGGTCCTCTAGCCTACCTTTTTTGTTATTGGCCAATAAACCACAACAGTGGACCACAAAGATCCCCAAGCTCGCTAAGTGCTTTGCTCCTGAAGCAGCAGAATACCTTTCTAATATCCAGGGCTGAAGCTCTGGAGAGTTTTGAGTGTTAAAAGTTTCTAATCTTTATTCTGCTTTACTTATCTGGCAATCCATATTCATGAGGAAGGTCATTATAGCAGCACCCAGTAGTGTGGCTCCAGTTTGGAACAGCGGCACTCATCGCTTAACAGCCAAACTCACAGAAGAGCATTGCAGAGCTGAACACCAAGGCAGTCAGAAGAAAGCAATTTTCTGAAAACTAATGAAACCAAAAAAGTTTTCATTTACATTATTGGGCTACCAGGGGGAAAAGAGAATTCTAACTTATTTGAGTCTGTCTTCCTACTGATTTTAAAAAGCCATTTTGCCTTGAGAGTGCTCTGACAGGGTGCTCCACCCATGTATTTTTCAGGTGCAAGAGGATTGCTGCAAAGGGCAAGTGGGGATGGTGGGCTGAATGTCATGGATTCAAACAGCCTGCTCATTTCAGGGAAGGGTGGTCTGAAAAATAACGCAAGGATCATGTTCGTTCTGCTAAAGCTGTGGTTTGTGACTACTCCAGATCTTGGTAACAGACTTGAAGACATTAAAAAACTTTTGGTGTAAAACAAACTACCAACTGAGTGAGCTTTGAGTAACAGTTAAATGCAGAACTGAGAATTTAGTGAAAGCTTCTGGAGACTCCCTCAGAGCACCTGAGATTGAAGGAACTCTGCATGTACCGGAGTTCCCCCAAACTTTTCCACTGGTCCCAAAAGCAAATACAAATGCAACATTATGACATCCCTCTGGTAAATGATGCCTCTCAAATACCTGAAAACCCAATCACCTTTCAGTACCTAGCCTCACATCAAGTGATTTATAGTTTCATGATAATAAAACTGTATGCAGATTACTTAAAGACTAATATACACTAGATAAAATGTTGCTAGTATTCAAATAAGTATACTTGTTAATATTTCAGTCAAGCATTTAATTCAAGTTACTGCCTATATCAATGTCAAAACATTTCAGTGTACATAAGCGTGGGTGTGTTTGGATGAGTGGGTGGCAGTAAATGTATAATCAACATATTCCTATACCACAGACTGGATATTACTTTCTTATAAACTGTATTTTGCCAGAGCATTAGTTTGACTCATTAGATTCAAATACTTGGGCATGTACGAACAGCAAAGAATAACAGCAAGACAAAAGAGAGCATTCCTATCCCCCAGCTGACTTTATCTCCTATTTTCTTTCATATTCTGCAGGTGTGACCTTGATTGCTGCCCACAGCATGGAGGAGGAAGGCCCTTTCCACCCATTCTCAACAAGAGGAACATGGAATGCTAACATGGGAGGCTGGTGCTACAATGCATTTTCTGCAGGTGACTACAGAAGCAAATTAAAACAAAATAAAATGGGAGTGAGTCAGTTGTACGCAGTCTTGGGCTGCTAGGGTCTAAACAGAAATATCATTCCCTCTGCCTTTCTAGTACCTGGCAGCTTCCGGAGGAATCCTGCCTCCTGTTGGTACCTATCTTTCATTTTGGGATGGGTGATCAAGTCTGGATCCTGAGTGTTTTTCTTTTTCTCTAGTGTCAGCTTTTATCTTCACTGTTCTGTGGGATTGTCTGTCTCTGCACTGCAGTCAGGGTCCCCACCTTTTTATTTCAGTGATTATAAGGGAAGATTTTATTCTATTATCGCTGCTGTGGTCTTGGAGACAGCTTCTATACCTTCCCTCACTTATCTGTATTCTACCTATGCTATTGATCTCAAAAATTGTTTCTTCTCTGAATGTCACCTTCCCTGCTCTTGAGTCTGTGCCAAGTGACTGTACCTGACACATCTCCTCTTGGCCTCCTGACCTGTCCCTGGCAGTGTCTGGCTCACTGCAGGATTAGCTGAAGTGCATCCAGAGGTCTCCCACCAGCCCTGTGGAGCTGCATCCACGCTGCAAACCCCCGGCAAACTTCGGGCTACCAAACACAGAGTTACCCCTGCAGAACCCCAGTGGTGCTGCCAGGCCAGGGCATCTCCTTCAGGCTCAGCTGGCCCCACACCAGCGTGGTGCAGAGGGTGGTTTTGCATAACTGCTCCTTTCTGCTATTTGCAGCATTTTTGGGGCCAGAAAATGGCCATGGTCTCTCTTTCCAGTGGTTTTAAAATGGCAACATAATTTTAGGTGTTTTTGAAGGAAGAAGTGATTTTCCACCGCAGAGACAGCTTTTATCAAAATATTCTTAATATTAAGCAATGATGACATTCAATGAGTTAAAACCACCACCTCCTAGAGACTATTAAAAATTCAGTAACCTTGGCAACAAAATAAAAAGCAATTCTGGTTTAGTTGTTTCAAATGAGAAAAATACACCCTTACATGTGTGAACATATTGTTAACAGATTGGTTTGGGTAGTTTTTATTTTCCTAATTGTATAGCTTAATACTACATTTCTTCCTCTTGCTTCCTTAAACATGCCAGTATTAGAAAATAGCAATTTTCTTCACATAAAACCTGTCCTACATCACAGAACATCATATAATTAGGAAAAAAACCCAGCAAAACAAAACACTTCTCTCTGAAACAGAAACAGAAAAGTGTCCAGAAAATGGTGCAGGAGCCTATAGACACTCTTATGAACTGACTATAAACAGAAAATGAAAATATGCACTGAGGTAATTTTTCAACGCAAACTGAGTAGTTCATTATTCTTTTCATATCAAATGTTTTAGAGAGTGTATAATTTGCTCTATTCCATAAAGAGATAGATATCTATTCCAGGTTAGGAATTAAGTACGGGAATATTCCCTTCAAGACTAAAATCTCGTACAGCTACAGAAGATGAGCTGTGTGTTAAGAGACAGGCTGGCGAGTTAAACTTAGAAATATGTGGGACTAGTGGGAAAAGACTGGGTGGCTGTGTGCCCCAGCACCCAGCATCACTGAGGTCACTGGTGCTCTGCACCTCCACAGGGCTTTGCAACTTAAAATTGCTCTTATATTTGGCTGCCTGAGGCTTTGTATTTGCTTTTGCAAATTATACCAAAGTATTACCCTCGTTCATTTAAGGGGCTTGAGGCAGTAAGTTCAGACCATCTAACAGCACACTACAAAAAGTGCTGCATGTTTTCTTTTTTTAAGTTTGTGAAATAATTTGTTTCCCCAAGCTAGTGATAATATGGATTTGGAGCACAGCTTTCCCAGATTTATTTAATAAAAGGTTACCATTTTTCTTCTAGCAGAAAGAAGCAGAGAAAAGAAAGCTATTCTTTTCCACACAATAGAAGGTAGGATTATAGAATAAATGCAAGGCAGATAAGAAAGGTGAATCAATTTAAATGACCTTTATTCAAGCTTCATTGAAACAAATGAATAAGAGGATTTATCCTCCAGAAAATAAAGCGGAAATAAGAAAATAATGACTAAATAGCAAACTAAAGGGAAAATTCTAATTATACTGAAAGAGATTTGTCAGGGTATCTTAGTTTAAAATTAAAATCAACCAAGAGTATGTTAAAATGTATAGATTAAAGCTGAGCAAACATAATAAACCACTTGGATAGCTAAGCTAGGAGTAGGATGTAATGCAGTGCTCACAGCTGAGAGAGGGCTTTGCCTATTTGCATCATTAACCTTCTAAAATTTAGTCCTCCTACCTTATGGATCAACTGTTTTAGAGATTAATTGACTCACTAATCCTGTGAATTCCTATTTTTATATTTATCACATAAGACAAGACCCCTAAAAGTCCATTGCAGAGCCAAGCAAAAAAGCAAGTGGAATAATTTTAATGGTGTCACAAACACTTGCTATGGTGCTCAAGGTCCAGAGCACAGGCTAAATCTTAGCCCAGTGCCCAGTGCAGGGATGCTCAGCCTAACATTTGCTTGCCTGGCTGTGCAAAGCAGAGGCATCCCTGAGGCAAAGTGTCAAGTGTACAAACACCTGGTGCCCGGTGCTGGTGGGAGCCTGTGGGAACCCGCTGGTGGTGTGCTGGAGTGCACCAACACCCCTGGCAGCTCCTGGGCACCCACCTGGAGTCTTTGCTGCTTGCAGCCAGCAGAACACTGCTTCTGAGCGGGCTGAACAGCATCTGCCTCGCAATGGTGGGCAGAACTTCATGTGTTTTGGGTTTTTTCCCATGAATATTTTTTCATATTTTGTAAAAAACCACCTTAAATTAGTAAACTGCACATGCAGTTCTTCTGGTGCCATTTTTTTTTTTGTTTTGTTTAGCTTAAACCTTACATCTTTGCCTCTTCTTGATATGGCAATCAACCAACTAAAACCATTAATTACATGGTAATAACTTTCTGCCAGTGCACAGATCCAAGGGTAATAGGTTTAAGCAAAGTGATGGAATTTGGCAGCTTTCTCTTTGTAGCAAGATTATGTCAGTTGTTCCTAAATCCATCGATCCAGTGAGACAGTAATTAGTTAATTTAATGAGAATCAAAGGATTTTAGCCTGCAGAATTTACACTACTAACAAGACAGGTTATTATTAGAAGCTATTTCCAATAAAAACACTTCAATCAGCCAACAAGAATATTGTCTCTTGATTAAAAAAAATTGAGCATCATTTATCGTTATCACCACAGGGTTAGGTTAATGCTAGAAAATATCCTGCAACACCAATTACAGTGGTGTTGGCTACAGCTAGAGAATACCTGTTTTGTTTTAATAGTATTAATATGAATCACCTTTTTGAACATCTTCTTAGGGTGCAGCCATGTGCATGAATGGCTTTGCTTTTTCTTGTTAATTACTTTCCCACCACTGAGGAGATTTCTGCTGATGCCTGACTGCTGTGGCTGCCAGAGAGCTGCCAGGGGCAATACAGTGGGCAGGGGAAACAAGGCTGGATTGCAAAAGGCAGATTTGCTTCACAGCAAGATGTGCCCAAGAAATATTCGTTTCAGCTGAGGGGATCAGCATAAGCCAAGGGTACAGGAAAACTGTGTTGAACCTGCATGATACTGGACTCTATCTTTACCATATCTCTAAAGCACAATTAATTGTTCTGAAGTGACATCCTAAGCCTGGCATTTAGTTTAACTCTACAGAGACGTAGCAGTTCTGCTGTTAGCAGAAACAAGCAAAGAACCCAAAACTGCTCAGCAAAAGAGCAAACCAAATAAAGCCAACCAGGAGCCAAATAAATGAAAAATGCAGCCCACGAGCCGTTGTTCATTTACCTGTGCTATGCAGGGACAGGTATAAAAGCATCCAAGACAGACAGACTCACCCTACTTCCATCCCCCCACCCCCAGTCCCAGATTTTGACTGTGCAAGGAACCTGGAGCTGCAAGAATTCAAGTGTAAGGTAGTCTCCACACAGTTTGAATTGCTGTAAATACATACCTTTCCTTCTGTAGACTGCTTACAGCACGCTTTGACCACGAGGTGTGAGCAAGTTGGAATGTTGTTCATCTCTGGAATTAGTTCTGATGCTGGCTTTCACCACAAACTTCATGCTCCTTCTGCGGATGACATCGCTTATTCTCCAGCACCCATTTTGCAAATATGGAACACTTCAGATGGCTTTAAGGAAGAAATGTGAAGATGAGACATATTGTGTGGCAAAACTTTTCTTACAATATAATTATTTAGAGGGGTGTGAATTCCTGATGTGTTTATTTAAAAGCATCTTCAGTTTACAGTCAGCCCCAGAATCACTGCATAATATCCCCATCATACAAGTAGTAAGTCAGTTTACACATAAATATAACAAGTTTGTCTCTTGTATTTCTCTTTGCTTACATAAAATAGACATTTGAGTATAAAAATATTGTGATTAATTTGGGGAATTAGTTGGCTGAGTACTTAAACAATTCCCCTACCAGAAAAATAAGAATCATTTAACTAAAAGAGTCAATGTCTTCTCTGAGGATGCTTTAAAAGATTATTTAAATCTTATAAATATTTAAAGACCTGCATAAAAGCTAATGGATTTTTAAGGAAAAACAAAGCAACAATGTGTTTTTGAGAAACAGCATCTTCTACTAAACCAATTAAATAAAAGAGTAAATCCTATGTTGTGACTGTGTTTTGAAAATTACCTCTATTGGACTAGATTGTATCTCTGCTGAAATACAGTCAGGATTTTGCTGAAAATAATGCAAATGCATTTTAGGTTTAACAGGAAAAGCTGCTGCTATAGGAACATTGCATGGTCTTAAAGAACCAATGTGAAGATGCATGTTCCTCATCCTTCCCTTTATTTGCTGCAAATAACAGGCTCTGGCCAGTATCTGACTCCCACGCTCATTTTACATTTTATGTTGCCCGAAGACAAGACCTTCATAGTTTAAAAGAGTAGCCATGATGTTTCTGAAGGGGTTAAAAGAGTAACTAAATCTGATTTGCTTCGATAATAAAACTACTCAGTGCAATCACTTATCTCTCCCTGAATTCTACAAAATCTCAGCTTTCACAGAAACTAAATGAACCTGAACACATAATTTTTGGGCAAAACCCCCACCCATGTCACTGTGTGCTACATGTGTATTTTCCAATTGATAATTAAGCTTGATCATGAAGAAAAAAACCCCATAATATATAAATATTTTTAAGACAAAATAGTACTGTGATTTCATTTACTTCAATACAAAGCTGGTATGCACCATGCCTAAGTGAGAGGAGAGAAAAGGCCTTGCTACAGCAACCCTTGAATCTGTAAAAAGTTTAAGGTGATGTGAATGATGGGGGGGGATGCTGTTGTTTTTTTTCAATGCTCTGCTTTATTCTCACTGAACACATTGACAAATGTTAAGATGAAACCTCAGCTGAAGGAGATTCTGAAGAAATACTGGACCCCTAGCAACAGTTACTATGCACAAGGAGTATGTAAAACCTTATTCCCCTAAAAGACCATGTTTGAGAAGGAAATAAAATTTTATTTTCTTTTTAAATAAAGATAAGGTGCTTGCAAATGCTTCATGTACCTCTAAATATACTGTAAGCACAATTTGAATAGTTGCAGGATTCATAATATAAACTCAAAATGACAACTGCGGTACTGAAGCAGATAACTAGTGGAACCAGAGATACAAATCTTTTCTGTGAAAAGCATGTTTCCACCACTATGCTCTGGGAGAAACAGAGCATTTGATTTTGATTCCAGAGAAATAGAAGTAAAGAGGACAATAGCACCTACAAAGGGTTGCTGCTATAATAAGAGAGGGCATGTGAATGGGAAAGGTTTGTGGCAGCCTAGTTATCACCTAGAAGAGGACTAGGCCCTGCAAAGAGAGGTGGTTCACAAAAGACAGTCCTGCAAGAAAGCAAAGTGAATAGCAGAGGAAAATGAATCTTTTTACTGACTAGATGAAGGATGCACTGAGAATAATGTGCCACTAGGAATTAATCCTCTTTCTCCTCTCTCAGAAGCTTACATAGGAATCAGAGCCTACAGAGTATTAATGATTGCAATGAGTTAATGAATAGATGCTGTGTTGCTGCAGTTTACGAAACATCCAGCAATTCTTTAAAAACTTTGCTTTATCCTCCAAACTGCTACTAAGAAAGAATTGTATCACTATAAATCTCTAAGCAAATTCTTTGAATATGTTGCTTTTAGCAATTTTATGTTTTCTCTTTATTGACCAAAGCATTTGCGAATTGCCATACAGTGCAGTGCATGTCTCAACTTGCTTGTAAAAAATAAGATGCATAGGGTTATATCCTTATACATCTGGTCACCAGAAACAAAGGGTTTCTTTCTGTTCCAAGAGCCCAAATGCACACAAAAAGCGGACTGGACTGCTAAGGACATAATTAAGGGTCATGCATGCTGATATCCTGGGAAGAGAGACCCAAGCTGTGCTGCACTCACAGGCCCTCAGGCGCTCGATCGCCTTGAAGCTGGCAAGGCTGGTGGTGCACAGAGAGTCATTTTGATACTCAGAAATGGCTATTTTGCACCCTTACTTCCCATGGAAGCAGGGATCCAAGTCCAGATAGCTCTACAGTAGAATCCCAGCGCTGCTGCCCTCACCACCCAGCAGGGACATGCACCCAACAGGTTCAACAGCTTCTGTCACATCCGGACAGAAGGAAGATGAACGAGCCTTGGTGAAAATGCTGGAGTTTTTCCTTCTCCCTCTAGAAAAGCTACTTCCATCAGCAGCCTCCCTTTACTTTCCCAGCTGAGCAGACCCATTGCAGATGCAAACCAATGGAGTGCTTTTGATTTTGTATACCTACGTTCACGACAAGTCTCCCTCAATCAGCATTGCTCACGCTTGCAACAGAGGTTACCAATTATACTGCATGTTTTACACGGCAACTGTTTACAAAAAAATTACATTGTTTATATATTTTTGCTACAGTTAACAAATTATTCTAAATGTCAAGTCGCTTGATACAGAAATAGAGGAGCCTACTCCATGCCTTAAAGCACTACAATTGTTGGTAAATTGCACTCAGCACAGAATTATAGACATTTAAACATCATTTGGAAGGAAAATACTTTCCCAAGGCATTCATCTGACATCATAAACTATGAAAGTGAAGGCTTAACAATTTATAAATGTCAACACAACAAAACCACCCCATCTTCTGAGCATGATTGGTCACGTGCAGTTAACAGTTTACCAGTTGCACCGTACTGCTATTGATCTCGTATAGCTTTTGTGAAATTAATTTGATAGATGTTCATTTATCATTAATTGTGCTGTGAGCTTCAGAGGGGATTGAGAGCATGAAGGAAGTTGGTTCATGGACTGGACCCAGTAGTTTGTGGCATAATGAGAAAAAGTGAGCCACATCTATCATTCTGCATGTAAGAACCATCCATAACCATCATCCTTGTCCTCACTGCTGTTTTCTGTATCATTCTGGCAGCACTTTTTATCAGCTAGGGTCATTAGGCACTTAAAAAATCAGTGTTTTCTGTTTTCATACAGAGATCTTGACAGTCAGGGGCTGTGGCTGGCTTGCAGGTGCAGTTCAGGGTAGCAAGGAGCCAGCACTCAGTCCTCTGCTCAGGCACTGCTAGATGGTAGGAGCATCAGCACAGCAAGTCCATCTCTCTCAGCTCCACAGGCAGGCTGGTGAATCCCAGCAGCTTCAGAAAACACCCACCACCTCAGGACGTTATTGGTGGCACACTTGTCTCACACTGACCAGTGCCTTTTATCCTTGAGGCTGAGTCACTGCCTGGGAAGATCTTTTTAATTCATCTGGAAACCTGCCATGTCACGTGGTGTATGTACAGTTGCTACTTCCCCTCACTCTCCTAGTAATTTTCCATAAACAATCCAGCTCTGGTGAGTAAAAGTGCATTTCAATGCCCTTGTTTTCCTCCTGGAGTCCCCTTTGCTATAAGAAGATATGGTCTCATGGTCTGCTCACAATCCCCACCTAAACCTGTGCACATCTTGGTGAATTGTCCATTGTGTTCCACTGCTGCTTATTTGGGAAACTGCCACCAGGGCTGTGGATCAAAGGTTTGGGTAAAGGAATACAGTTTGTCAGGATCAGAAGGACAGAATGCTCCCCGAGTGAGATCTGCAATTTGCTTTCATTGATCTGGCCAAGCACTGGTGGAGCAGTGGTCCACCAGCACCACTGTTCACAACGGGAATGACTCCATCACAGACCTCCATCACAGGTCAGAGGCAACAAGCCAGAACTCCATGCCTGTCACTTTGCTTCCTTACACTGCACTGCTGTACTTCCTCAGACTGAGAGTATGGTCTGTTCCACAAGGTAACAATTTACCACTATTTGGTACTTCTGATATAAATCCTTGTTTTTTCTAGTTGCAATGATAAATTATAAATATTTGCTCTAGTCTTAGTAATGAGCATCATCCTAAAATTTCAGAAGGGCCTCATTAGTGCTCTTGCCTGTATTCACCCTATTTAAATTGAGTAGCAAACCGGGGATAGACAATTCACACAAAATTGCACTAGCAAACCATAGCCCATCACTGTATCATACTTTACACTTTCCAAACCAGTGGTGTCTTTCTGTGCCTTTCCAGCAGCAGATCCGTAGTCACTGCAGAGGGAGCTTTACTATTAATTATGATGATAATGCAGTAAGCTTTGCATTTGCTTCATACATATTACATATTTCACATGGATAATAAGGGAAATAGGGTACATACCCAAAGAAAAGGTATAATGGGTTATAATATCTAGACAGGGATTCTAAAAAGAGAAAGAAAAACACAGTTGCTGAGAAGTAATTTGGGGAAATCTGAACCAAAGAGAGTCTTAACAAAACTGGCCATGGAGATAGGAATTAAAACAGCCTCAAGAAAGGTGTTATTTCCATGTATTTTCTCCTAACCAAGTTGTGATTTAGAAGACGAGCATCCTATGTAGGCTGTCATTAAAAATTAAATTAAATTGAGATTAAATTGGAAGAAGAGAAAGGAGAAAGGAGGAAAAATGTTCAAAATGAGGGAAAGGTGAGAGATATGCATGCATTAAAAGTAGTAAATTGTCACTCAAGCGACAGTGACAGGAGTGTGACAGGTAAACAGAAGGATTTTTTCTTCCCCAACAACAGAATCATTTCAAGCATGTTTCATTGTGTCTCCTTATTTACATTAATATCTATTTGATCATTACAGGCTATGAAAAATGAAAAATGACAAGCAGCAATTTTCTTTAGCTACAAGGACAGTAAGTGCTAATGAAGCAAGATCAGTCTACAGCAACCCAAAGTCCACAAACAGCTGATGACAACTGGTTGGTCCCAGTCAAGTCCCTGCCCTTCATGTGCCTTTTCTACAAAGTGAAGATTGTATTTGTTACAGCTTCTTTTCTCTCAGCTTTTCATATGGGATAGCAGCTCGTATATCAGATCGCATTTCATTATCTTTTCATGGTAATGCTTGGGCCATATATCATATTTTCTAATAAATCTTAGCTTTGCCAGCCTAGCAGAGTATCGTAACATTATCTTTCAAAATACTGCTTTCAGCACTGGATACACAGGGCTGCATCTTTCACGTGGGTTTTTTTGAAGTTTATCAAAATGAAACATGACATCTACTGTAAATGATATTCCCATTTAGTGTTTAATGATACATCTGCTTCCCATCATCCACAAATCCTGATGGTTTGCTAAACAGATATTTTGTTTAGTGACAACCTGTATGCCAAACTGAAGGTTTGTTATCTTCAGTCTATCAGCAAGCTGATGTAATTATTAGTTGGGTTTAAGAGCTAAAATAGCTTAGTTATTACAACAAAAAAACTAGTTTACAAATGCTGGATTTAACACCACGTTGACTTCTAGAAAAAAACATCAGCTTTAAAATCTCAGGTGCCATCAAGCACTGTTATTGCTTTCTACTCAAAGGGTAAAAATGATGTTCTGCCATCAATAGCTCAATCCAGAAGCTACCACTATTGGGATGGAAAAAGTAAGAGAGAACATAATGATATCTTTTCATTAGCTTCTGTTGTACTGGATAAGCCCCGTGGACACATTCAGAATTTCATGGGATAGTAGAGCACAGAGAAACCTGTTGCTGCAGCCCCAACCTGTGCCCCCTTCCACAGTGTCTGGGTTGGGTACCACTCTCTGTTGTCCAATGGGCAACTCAGCAGGGTTCAACACTCAAGATTTAGGCAATTATTTTCCAAAGGTCTTTGATGGCAGAACATGCAAATTACAGCAGACCTATACTAAGGTATTTCCATCTAAATTAACTTTATACTTTCTTATTTTTGTTTTCCTCTAAACTCTAGGACTTTTCAAAGACATTTTTGGAACTTTGATAGAATCAGTGGAAGTCTCAGTGGTGTAAATTAGCTCTTACCTCCATGAAGACAATAACCTGAAGGAATTAAATGTACATGTTTTTGTTGTCATGCATACTCAGTAAAACACAGTTACCTTGTGATTGGTATCCTAACTGTACATCCAAGACACAGTGCTTATCTTGTTATATTTCTTATAAGTGGTTGTAGCATTGCTTTCAAAATGGTTCATGGAGATTTTCATTTTATGGACAATTACACTAAGTTGACTCTCAAAAAAGGAGACTTATACTTGTAAGAGTGAGAAGGAACAATTATTTTCTTGATTTCAGTTACTTTCTAAGGCAATCAAGGCTTTGTTTGATCAAATAAAGAACAGTATGTAGATCCATATTTAAAATATGCTTCTTACACACTGTACATATAATTTTACATCATGATAAATAGGGTGATTTCTATGAACTGACAGTAAGAGCTTTCCATATAATTAGTATAAATTGTTTGCATAGATAAATGATGATTTCAAAAAGAATCTTAACAGCAGCAGTTCATGCCATGACCTAAAATGGAAAAAGTCTCATGGCCACAGTTACTTTGACCAGCCATAAATTAAAAAGCCAAGCTGTATTTGGATTCAGATTCAGCTCCAAACAACTAAACCTGCTCAGTTCAAGTGTTTCAAAGATCAGTAACCAGAAGTCTCTTTCTAATGTTTGTTTCAGAACCATGTCCTCACCCTGAGGTTGTCCCTGGGATTGCATATCCATAACTGTGGGGCAAAACTCAAGGACAGTTCCCTCTTCCCTGTAATACATTGTTTCCCTGAAAAAAATATGCAAACCACAGATAACCCAAAGTTAATTTCCATTTTTAGGATCGAACCTCCCTCAGCCAGGCCTTGCTTGATATCACCAATTTTAGAGCTGCTTCACACAGTAGCAGGCTATTTACACCGTTATGGTCTTAGATTTAATAAAAAGTTATCCGTTATGGATAGTTAGCCATTTATGGTTCAGAAATGGAAATGGCTAATGCTGTAACCATGTCTGAGGCCCCAGACCTCCTAGTCTACAATGACGACAATGTATTTGCAAAGAATAGGGCTCTACAGCTCTAGCAAAGAAGGTATGCTAAGGGGAAGAAAAAAATCTCCATTTTTATCTCTGGAGATAAAGTCTCCCAAGCTTTTGGTCAGACTGGTGTGTGAGAAGGGGGTATGGCCTCCTTTGGACATTCCACTCGTGATGGAGCTCATCCTAGGGAGCAGGTGGCTCTCTGGCCATCACCCAGCAACCTCACCCGTGCACTTTTCCGACAATGCATCGAACTGTTACGGATTGACCATGACCCCGAGCATCCCAGGGACAAGGCTTCATCAAAATAAAGTTGACCTTTGAATGACACTCCAAATATTAAGGTATCTGAGGTGCTACAGGAAGAAGGTAGAAAGTTTACTTAATGTGAGCTTTTCACTTGAGTTTCCAACATTTCCCAAGCTCAATCAGGTTAAAGGGAGAATAGGAGACAAATCATTATTTTTTTCTTACCTGTCACTCAGTAGTTTCCTCCTAAGAAAGCCAATAGCTAAAGAGACATGCCAAAAGAACCATGTTAAGGCACCTCTTCCAAAGGAGAAAGTAGTAATCCATTACTCTGAAAGACAGTTCAATATTTAATGAGAAATTCATGGTTTCTAAATATTACCTCTTTTCTAAGTGAAAACTTTACAGACACTTGAGATCATATCTACACCCGTACCTAGAGTCTCTAGTTCTGCAAAGTTCTCTTTCTGCCACAATGATCTCTTTTTTCTTGACACCCACAGGAAGTCTGTGAATTGTTGTGGTGAGTGCAGCCATTTCTACACATCCCATCCCAGACTGGTGACTGAAAGCTGGATCCTATCTTCCCTCCCACACAGGCCATCAAAATGATGCTCATTTCTCCATACTATTGCTGTCTTTGTCTCCATAGTGACACTGATGCTTTAGCTGCACCTGAATGCCATCCCTCAGCCCTCTCCTTCCTGCCACTTGATGTGTGCCAGGGCACAGGGATGCTGCTTGGAGCTAAACCACCATGATAATATTTCATTTGCCTTCATCTTCTACTTGCTGTGCTCCAATCTGGTTTTACTTCTCTCCCTCCAGTTCAGCTGCCAAATGAAGAAAAAAAGTAATAAAAATGTTCATTACCTTAGACAGGTCCCATGTTACTTAAGTTCTTCACTGCACTTCTCAGACCCATCCTGGAATTGCATGGAAACCTCTGTAGCTATTAAAGCAAATTCACTTCACATGGACAGAAATTTCCAACTCAGGAGCAGAAGTTACATTAAAAACAGTTTGGCTGTGTAAAGCACTTGATGAAAGGAAAATGTGATGGCCAAACTGACTTCTCTCATCTGTGTCCCTCCTTGGCCTGACACAGACTCCACTGAGATGAATGAAAAGACTCCCACTGATGTCAATGGGCTGGGGATCCAGCCCTTGATGTCTGTGCTTTGAGGGACTGAGAAAAGAGCACCTTTGTACTGCATATATCTAGGTAATTTTAATTGTGGCAGTGGAGTGAAACAGCACCTGTACCTAAAGGATGGAAAAGGGAATGTTAACAAGGGGTTGTGAAGTGCTGCAAGACAGGAGGAACTGCCTGTCAGTGAAAATAATGAGGAGTCTAAGAGACGTGTTTGGTGTGTTTTTTAGAGAATATTTAAACAGCCTCTGCCTCTTTGTGCCAGTGCAGTATTGGCTTTAGTTAACACATACACTGGATGGGTATGTCCTTCCTTACTGAGATATAGAGGAGATACCTGCATCTCCCCAGCTCCCCTCCTCCCTGGCCAGCAAACCAGCTTCTGCTGGATACAGCTCCCAGCATCTCTGCTCCCCAAAAGCCAGACCTAATCACCATCTGTCTGCCAGACACACCTTTTCTCCTCTGAAAGATTTCTCCTGCCTTCTCTGTGCTGAGAGTTTCCCTAGGGATGCAGGGCAATTTCCTCCTTTTGCTCTCCTGTGTGAATTGACCCCACATACATTATCCACAGGTCCTCCCTGAGAGTGCTGCATATGCCTGACAATATAGGGAGCAATGCCCAGAGGATTAGCAAGGGCTTGATGCCACACGGAGCTGTAACTACTGCAATTTTCCCTCAGGACAGGAGATCCAGTCTATCCTGCTGCTTGATCCTTAAAATAACCTCTTTATTTTCCTGCTTGCAAACGAGTTCAATTTTCTGAAGATTAAATTCTCTCTGCATTAATGATGGAGGAAATCAACTTTCTTACAAGAACTTTCTTTGACATTTCCCTTGGCTACAAACAAATCTAAGCTTTGAGAAGTTATCTTTTAGCAGGAATGCCTGGGAGTTTGAAATGCTCTTACTCTTACTGGTATTACAGGTCACTGCCCTTCTCAGCATTTACCGGAGCTGAAACACTAAATAGCTTGTTATTTCTATTTAGAAATGTGTCTGTGCTTGCACCCGCTAGTAACCCTAGTGTAGCAAAGAAAGATTAAACATTCAAGTAATTTAGCTTAGTTCCAGTTCATTTTCAATTAACAGGAGAAAATCCTCTCAGACATAATAGACTATTTTTGGTTGGAGTTTAGTTTATTTGTCTGACAAAAGTAAGCATGTAGGCTTACAAGTTAAACTCACTAATGTTTTTACAAATGTAGATTATTAAATAAAAACAAGTTAAGGAAAAAAGCATATAAAATTAAAATACCGATTTCAAAGGTATTTTCCCTTTTCAGGAAGTTTCAAACTAGTAAATATCCCAAAATAAAATCAATACAAAACATTTCAGGGAATAAACTGTAATATTATATGTAGTATTATATAAGGTTTTATTTCCTAACCTCTAACCTTTTTGTATGTTTATTTACTATATTTAGAATGTAAAACCTGCTCTGGAGTTGGGAAGGTTTGCCCAAATGCCCATCTTTCCTAACATATTAGGCAATAAGATGTCTTCTGAAGGCATCTTCCTGACTTTATAGGCAGGAGGAATACGAGTCCAGAGAAATAAGAAGGTTGATGGCCAGCGTCTTCTATTGAGGTTTAACACTGTGTCATCAAATTAAAGCCAAAAATTAGTCTCTTAACAAACTGATGTTAATTGCTAGGAAAGTCAAAGATTCCTCCCTATGTGACAGAGGAGGTCCAGCAATTTTCACAGGCAGAAGATCAGAAAGTATAAAGATGAAGAAAAGAGCAGATGTACATCAGGATTCTTGGGTCAAATCTCATCTAAATAATTGCATTCAGGATTTTGGGATAAAATCTCATATAAATAGCTGCATTTGAAAACACACATATCTCAGTTTTGCTGGTTTTTCTATTAAGGAATCCTCTCCAAATGTCTTTTCCCTAAACCCAATAAGATTAGAACTTCCTGCTTCGCCCAATCCCAAGCTGCCAACCTTTATGCTTTTGTGTTTCTTGTGTTTCTCTCTGTTTTTGAAAAGTTATAAAACCATTTTTTTTTTTATGGAATCATATCGTTTTCTGAAGCAGGACAGAAGTCATTGATGGGCACATATCAGTGAGCTGTATCTGGAGAGGGATAATGAAAGAACATAAGAAAAAACTATGAAAAAATGCAGAAAATCCCAGAGCATTTATAAGCTGTCTGATACACTTTTGATTTACACATCTGGCAAGAACTCTGGCAAGAAGTAATGAGAAAGTTAGAGAGTATGAGGAATCAGCAGTGCAGAGGACACTTTGCATCTGTGAGAAATGCAGAAAACACCACACCATTCTCATTCAAGCTGGTTTGACAGAATTAAAAATGAATGTTTTCATGAAAAAAGTAAGCATCATAATCACCTCTCCTCCAGCAGTTCCCACTGACCAAGCATTTCCTCTTGCCCTGTGACACAAGGAAAAACTGTGTATCCAGCTCTTCAGAGACACAATATGCTCCAGGTTCCAGGGCAACCTGTGTTTAGAAAATCAATTGAAGTGAAAGGAGGAACGATAAACATTTAAGATCATTGGGGAGCTAATGATCCTCTTACAGTCCAAAGATACCACAATTATAGTAATCTTTACACAAGACTGAGAACAGCAGCTCCTACCCTGAGCACACACGTGGGAAACCTCCCATGAGACCGAGTGTTCCTGACAAGCCAAGGTGTCACAACAGAGCTGTATCAGACAGTCACTATTCTGGGGTGAAAGGAAGGTCTGTTTGGTGACATGTTTATGATAAAGGGACACACCTTCTCATCTATAAGGTACATTAATCCTTTTTGATTCTTTATTTTTTGACTCACCTGTACATTATTTTAGCATTTTTGTACTTTGCATCCCCCATTACAAAATAGAAAGACAAGGAGACAGAAAAATAACCACACTGGGACATGGTTGGCTGTACCTAGGCAAAAAACTTTGTTTCAGGGTGAGGTTTCCTACAGAAAGTTGCTTCTGGGGGAGGGGAGTTTCCTACAGAAAGCTGCCTGGTGCCCTGAGACCCAGCCTCTCCCATTACCTCCCCATGCCTGGCCATTTCCCAGTCTCTGATAAGGGAGTGCTGATAAGGTTCAGATGGGAAGTTGGCAACCATAGGTCCCAGTCGTGCTCTGCCTGCCAGAAAGCTTCAGAAACCCAAACATATTGAGATTTAACCAGTTTCCAGTGACAGAAGTTTGATTTTTCTTTCCTTTTGCAAATCTATTTAGCCTTTTTTCTTAGTTGTTCTCAATAGATAAACACGAGTTTGAATCACAGAATTCGGGATTCACACATGAGTCAGAAACTTTGCTCTAGTTTTCTAATTTTATCCCTGTGGGTTTCTATTTTATCCACTTGTCCTGCATAGCTTGTTTATCTCCTGTATTCTTTCAGCCCACTTCTGTTTGCTTCGTGATTTGTCTCTTAGCACGTTGCTATTCCACCTTCCTAAAAATAAAGTCTTAATCTTCCCATTGATTGCTCTGCCACCCACAACTGCAATTTATAAAGGCCTGTCACCAAATTCAAGTGCCAATCTTCCTCAGTGAACAAGAACCACTCAACAGTGCTATACATCCTTCTGAAACCTCATATTCTGCTCTAGATCTGACAGACCCAGGTTAGTATACAGAAACTTCCAAGTCAAAATTGGATAGATTGTATGGGAAGGAGGCAGCGTCTTTCTGGCATAGTTTATGTGTCCCATGGACTGATTTTTCTATCAGTCTGCTGTCTCATAATCCACATTCAGCCCTTATACAAGAATCTGTCTCTTTTTTGGATCTGCAGAAAATGGAGTGCTGCAAATAAGTCACCATCTCCCCGCCTACAAGTCCGCCTCTTTTTAGAAATCTGTGCAAATAAGAGACATTTATCAGGTGCTTGATATATATTTTCCTCCTTATTCTGCTTGTTCAGAGCCTGCCTCCTGCCCCCCAAGCAAAACCAAAAAAACAAGAACATACTTAACCCAGCAGGAAATTTCTATTATTTACTTCAAAGAGAATCAAATATGAATTTGAAGCCTGAGTGCTAAGATGACCCATTCTTAAAGAAAATAGTTCAATTGAGTAACTATTTTACACAGTGATACTACCAGAATTAGCCACAGTTTATTCTCCCTGCCCACCCCTGCAATGCCCATATGCAGAACAACAGCTCATGGCCTTTTGAAGACCACCTAGTCTTTAAAACACAGATTTGGTTGGGTAGTTAAACTATCTCACTGCTGAAACAACCTCTTTCACTTTTATAATTGACTAAATAAAGACAAATTTGTAGAATTTTTTCTCTACAAAATAGGCAATTGCATTTAGGAACATTTGTAAATCTTTAAACACACAGGTCATAGAAACTGTGGTTAAAATTATGGTTTCATACCTCTTTTATCTGTAGCCCTAACTTAAATTGAGGTTTACATACTAGGTTATTTTAAGCAGTGAGCAGACTTAACTAGAAGTCAAAACTGATGCAGTTTTGTCTTTCCTAATCAAAAAAAACCCCACAGAAAATCCTACAGCAATCACCATTGCAAAGCCCCAGTATCATGCTTGTGAAAGGAAACAAAATGACTTCTCAGAAAAGAAGATGGGCATCTCAGCAGAACCATTTTAATCTGCAAAGTAGCAAATGGTGTGACTGAGTGGTTTTGACTCCAAAGCAAAAGTTATGCAGTGAGGACTTCTGGGAACAGCCGGGTCACGCTCAGTCCAGAGCCCAACTACTGGGACTGAGGCAGTTTTTTCACTTAGATGATTCTTTGAAAAAAAACCACAAACCATCCAGAACATGAGATGGAAATCTTAATTTTTCATTTGTAAGAGGATTTTCTACAGTTTTCTGATTAGTTTTCTCTCTTTAACCTTCCTGCAGAGTTTCCATCCTTTGACCTCTATTAGACTTTGCACATGGATTACTTCTTTACTGAAACTTAAAAAAATATTAAAATTCACTACAAGTTTTAGGAGAAGAGATTTGAGGTTTCCTTTTAGATAGTAAAGAAAGTTCGAGATGGAAAATGTTTGTCGAGTCAAACAGAGCTCTTTTGTACATGAAGAATTTGAGTCTGATGTTACTCTCGTGCTGGAAAAAATGTAAAGTCTTTGAAGTCACTCTATCAAAGTCAACAACTACACAGTAATAAAGTAAAAAATGAGCTGTTTATGTCTTCTTTTTTTGCTTGTTTCTTCCTTTAATTTGAAAAAAATAATAAAAATTGCCTGATTTATGTTTGTTCTTTGTGTATATAAGGCATGACAAATACATTCAAATATGCAGACCAAATACAGCTCTGATAAAAAATTCAGGATTCTTTCCTTTCATTTTCATGGACTGAGTTTCAGCTTTTCATTTTGATATTTTTTGGAATTCACATTTTCCTGTGTGGTCTCCTTTATTTGGTTTATTAATATTTCTCATGTCTTGAACAGAAATGACAAGTTCTGCTGCACTTTTGACACTGAGAATCAAAACCATACATCAAATCAAAGTAAATGAGGCTCACAAGTTTCTCTCCATTCTGTATTTTATGACATAAGTGTGAGTCATAGCTCTGAAGCAATGGTGAACTTGGATGCAGTGGCCGTAAGAAACACATGAATAAGGGGGAAAAATTTAACTCAGAAGAGGACTGAATTAACTAAAATGAATTAACTATTTTCCCAGAAATGAGATTAAAATAATTTTTACCGAAAGAAATGGCAAGTGATTCCAAGCATATAAATACAATGGTAAAAGTGGTGTTTTACTCTAGGATGTTCTTTCATTCAAAAAAATAAATAAATCAGGGTATTTAAAGTCTGGGTGGTTTTTTGTTTGTTGGGGAAAAATTTTTTGTTGGGAAAAATTTCATTATGGTGATTAGGTTGAGAACAACAAAGAGATGAACAAGGTTCCCATTTTGGCGGGGGTTGAATGCACCTGTGCCAAATTTTCTGCACATAAAGATTATACAAGGAAATTTCAAACTGAGGAAAAATGTCAGAGTGGGCTGTTGGGGTGTGTGGTGTGAGCACTGCCCAGTCTGCCTCAGGGCAGAGAAACTGGAAAGGCAAGAGCTGATGATGTTGGCATCTTTACTGTGTCCCTTCTAATGTCTGCAAGGTTCATCACTAACTTGTTTTCTCCTTCAGTTTGGGTTTGACAGCCAGGCTATCTTTCCTTTCTTTGCTCTGTTATTTATGTGTTTACAGTTAAGGACACGGAAAGCACCTGGAATACTTTTCAGTGCCTTCTGATGTCTCTGTGGAGGATTCCCCAAACTTCCACTGGCTGAATCCTGGCTTTCCCTGGTTGTGTACAAATTTCCTTCTCCGTGACATTGTGAAGACTTTCCTGCCTCACAGGGCTGGTTTAATATTTTTAAATCTACCATTATCAGCATATTGCCCCAAAGATGATATTATCAAGGCTACATGAACGAAGGCATGTATTTTTACTAACAAAATGTCTTCCCCCTGCAGGAGAGAGGTGTTCCAGGTATTCTGTGAATTCAAATATACACTGAACAAGTGGTTTCCCACAGCCCCTCATATCATTTGACTCTGTCTAATACTGTGCCCTTGAGAACAGCTTTTCCAAAGCATTTCTGTCATGGCAAGGTACCAGCAAGGACACTTAAAAGTGCCAGCAGAAATCTTACTGCAGTTGCACCCAGAGCAGCCAAGGACCTCATTTCATCCATCTGCACAACTAGAGAGCGGGCACCAGCCAAACCCTGGGTGTCTGGACTCAGGGTTGGCTTCAGGACTGGATGAGGAGCATAAAGATCTCCTCAGTGCAGCCAGCGTGGTGGGGGAAAGATTGGGAGAGACTCCCTGTTTCAAATGTAGAATATATTAATCCTCTGAAAAAGTGATAAGTACTCTTTTAGAGAAAGCATGAGGAAAAGTATCAGCTACTGTGCTCAGAAGAAGAGAAGCAATGGAAATGGCAGTAGGTCTAAAAGCATGAGGGACCAGCCAGTGGGGTGCCACCAGGCACAATTGCAATGGACATTGTTCATTTTTAAGGAATCTGTTCCTCTTAAGAGCTCAGCAATACTTGTAGTGCTTGGCATGCTGACCTAAAACAAATTGACCAGAGAAGTAAATTTGCTTTAGTTTGGGTAGAGAGAGAGGATACGTTTTCATACACAAACCTCCTTGGGGATCTGAATTATCTTTCTTTCCTTGCAGTCCAAAGAAATATGTGATCATTTCCTATGCCTGTGCATGGTTAGTGGCTCCTGGGGAAAAGAAAAAGATGTTGTGCTTGTTGCCTGGCTAGTGTTTTAGGACTCCCCAGATGTGTTCCACTTCTGTGCATCCCCAGGAGGGCAACTGCCATGCACAATCACAAGCAGATCAGTTGAAGACTCTGTTGAAAGGGAGGTGAACATTGTCATCATCACACACAGGACCTAGAGCAGCTTTTGCCAGGAAAATGCAAACTCTATGACTTTTGGAAGGAAACAGAGCCACAAAGCAGTCCTGCTGAATACAAACGTGACACCAGGACTGCAATAGGGGTGATAGCACAGCAGGAGCAGAAGGAAAAGTGCAAGTTTCAGTATTTTGTCTAAAGTATTTAAAGGAAAAAGAAGAGGTAGAAATGTCAAAGAAGTGTCTTTTAATTATGATAGGGAGAAAGATTATAGCTATATCTGCATGGAAGATGTAAAACCTATTTTACTAAAAGGGATTATTAAAAATTTGACTTCAAGTACAAAAATGTTCAAAAGCCTCTCCCATTTCAAGATTTTTCTATAAATAAGTAGAGAGGAAGTTTTGTTTAAGAGCATAAGGTGTAAGTGCAGTATAATTGAAAGAAGATTTAATTTCTAAAAATATAAAGGATAATCAAAATTAAAGAAACTCCAACAATCTCTTAATCCCTAATAGACCTAATAATTTCAAAATATATCTTCCCACATCACCTTTCTGCCCTGCCCACTTTTCATATCAGTGATGTATTTGCAAAGGCTATGGAGACTTCAGTGAAATCACCTCTTCTGATCAAAACAAAGGTTTCCCATACTTTCCATGTCTTGCTCTGTCCATGGTGGTAAACAGCCAATATAAATAGACTGAGCCCTTTCACTCTCCCTCTCGCTAACTAAAATGCAATCAATACCTCATCATCCTTTCTCCTGCACAGCAGTCCACAGGTTATTTAGCTTCTAAACACAACTATTGAGACTGTCAGTGTCAAAGGAAATGGCAGGATTGTCCTGCACTAATGTGATTCTGTCCCTAATGTGATGGCCTGTGAAAATAGGTTGCCTCCATCCTTGTGATATTCAAGTTGCACCTTTGCCAATTCCTTCCTTTCTGTCCTGCAATTGTTTTCTTTTTTTGTGGGAGCTGAAGAGGCTCAATATTACTTTAATAATCCCTAATTCAAGATCTCCAAGAGTTACTTGGGCAGCTTGTGTCTGAGAGGATCTCCTAGTGGAATCCGCTCAACACATCACTGCCAGAGCTATGGCAAAGGAAGGAGGGATTCTGGGGTGGTGTGCCTCCTCCACTGTGCCAAGAGGGTCTGGAGTTCAGATCCCTTTTAGAAAGTTTTCTGTGATCTCCATTCACTGAAGACTAAGTGCCAATTTTCGTGGTGTAGGGATTGGTAGCACACAGATCATTGTGTGTTCTTGGAAAAAAGAGGAAGTGTCACCCCTCACCACCACCACTTCCCCCCATCCCCACTTCTGAATGGTTTACCCTTACCTAGATCTTCTCAGTTTCAGGATGAAGAAGGAATTTAACAGGTGCATTCCTGCTTAATTTGATTGAAGCTCTTTGTTAATGCTGCAAGATTTTCACTAAAGACCAGCTTTGTTGTGCTCCACCTTCACAAAGGACAGGCCTTTCTGATGTTCCGTGCTATTACACTTTCTGGCAGTTTCTGTGTTCTCCAAAACATCTGCAAAACAGGTCAGATGATCTTGTCCACAGTGTGAAATATAATTGTAAGGTGCACAACTCAGAAGCATAAACTCATGCTCAGAGAACCTCGGATTTTGCATTATGGCATTATCATACTCTGCAAAGCTGTTGACAACTGCCAAATACATTTCATTTATACTGAAGTCTGAGAAAAACATAATTAGCACCTCATATTAAAAAGAAAGAAGCATGCTGTTGACAGTAAGCCAGGAAGTTGATAAACACAACTTCCTCAAATTAAATTTCCTGAACAACCTAGACAGGGACATAAATTCTAAAGAGGTTGGTGTTAGCAGCTGTGCAGCACAATCACAATTAAACTCAAAACCCTAACATTACCACTCACTCTTACAATATATATTTTCAGAAGATTTTCAAATTATACCAAGCAAGTTTAATGTTTTGGGTTGTGGGCCTCTGAGTAAGGGATGGTTTGTTACAATAAACACCACTCAAAGAAGAAGCACATAGTTGCTGAAAAACTCTTGTCGTTCCAGAGTTGGTTGTCATCTGTGTGTACTGCTCAATTCAACATGACTTCCTTTTTGTAGCTATGTGGAAATGTAGCTTTTCAAAACAGAGATTCCCTTAACAGGTACAGTTTATTTAAAAAGAGAAAAAGAAGTGAGCCTGTATGTTACACAGTGTGGACTTCCCTGCTTCTTAGAGCCCATGGGAAGCCCTGCAAGGCAGGGGAATGTAGCTTTGTGATTTCCCCCATCCTGGTGCTGTCACACCTGGGTGAGTGCAGGGAGAGCAAGACTGGAAGTTGTTTGTTCCTCTTCCAGACCAGGGACAAATTTTGACAATCCAGGGGTCTCAACCCTGAAAGTGCTGTTCCTACACCTGTTTTCAATGTGGCACAACTTTCACACACTCCACATTTTCTTCAGGACTTATCCTAAGAAACTCACAATCCAGTCTTCCACCACCTGGTCTGTTTTCTCCTCTCTTCCTTCAGCACCCCTGTTCCCTCCACTTGCACAGTATAGTCTGTCTTCCCTTGCATTCCTCTTCCCCCTGTTACGACTAATTGTTTCTCTTCAACTGTGTCTGTTTTTTGTTATTCATATCCTTGTACTTTATTAGTCCTTTTCTCATTACACAGATGTACATAGCAGCTTCCAGCTAATTTTTATGTATTCGGTGCCAAGCTTGCCCTTAATAAAATATTAAAAGACATACAAATGTACACTCATAAATCTGAGACAAGATGAAGGGACTGATTTCTAGAAGCACACCAGAAGGCTGCCAATTTTCTTTGACTTGGTCCCAAATGCTACCCCCAGTTCTACCACTATAAGATTATAGTGGGTGCAGCTGCTTTTGGTGATGGAACTGCCCTGGCAATATGTTGCATTTCTTCTGAAACCGACAGGTGAAAGGAGTAAGAGAAATATTAAGAACAGAAACTCCTATTGTCATTAATTCCAACAATTTTTGTGGGTATGTAGGTATACCTGATATCATGGTGCAGCTCAGCAGTGATTGCACAGAATTGTCCGTCGGCAGTTTGTGCAGAGGGTGAAGAAGGATTTTTCATTTCATGCATCATTTGCAACTGCCTTCAATAATTCAGCAAAGTCAATACATAGCCCTGATGCACAGTTAAGAGAAAAAGCCTGAAGCAAACAAAAGTAAGTAATCCAGAGAGTGACCAAGCATAGCTAAATCCTTTTAAGCTTTGTTCCTCCCCGCTCCCCTGCCCTTTTGCTACATACTACATGAGAGCTTGTAGTTGTTTGCACAAAGTTCATTACAGTCATGGAAATTCCTTGAAATAAATATATAAGGATCTGACCCTCCTGCATCACATAATAATTTAAATGGATTTTATAGTGCCTTTATTTGCTCAAACTATTCAGGGTTCAGACTGCTCAGTCCTCCATAGTAGAGACCAGGTAGTAGTCTTGGGAGAACATTTAATCCCCAAGAGTATGAAGAAACTGTCCTTTAGACATGTGTATTTACCCTGACCTCTTCTTCCCAAAAAAGAGTGAGAGAGGTCAGGAAAAAAATGGAGTCATATAGACACCAGAAATCACTGTAGAATGACCCCACAGCCCATAGTCTGAGGTCAAACAGGTCAGGATCAACTTCCTCAGAATGACCAAAAACCCAAATCTGATACATATCCTACTCCTCAGGTGTCAAATTCCATCTTTGAGGCTGGACATACCATGTAGCCATCCTAGAGCATGCAAAGGGCTGAACTGACAAATCCAGACCTCCTGCAAGACAAAAAACCTCTTTATCCTCTGTGGATTACCTCTTTTTTAAATTCAGGACTGTGACATTCAGGCAGCCATAGCATCAAGTAAATGGATAAAGTCTTGTGACCTTGACAGACGGAATGGCTCTGCTGGAAAAATTACTCATGTTTCAGACTTAAAAAGGAAACAATCATTCCATTAACCTGACCAGCAACTCTAGAAACCCCACAAAACACCTGTAGAGAAGAGAAGGAGTGTGTTTGGGACATACATAGGGCAGTGGTGTCAGCAGGTCAATAGGAACAACTTTTCCTGAGAGTGTCTTACTTAAGAACGAGGACTGGTTGCTTTAAGGGTTAGACAACAGGAACAGGACATTTGGTCCCATGCCACTAGATCATTGTGGCTGCATTTATGTGATAAAGCATATCACATGCAGAAGTAACTGTCTCTTTGGCCACACTATTCCTCTTGGACACAGCAGTGGTTAGGGAACACCAGATAGCATTGGAGATGAGCAGCACTGCTCTTCAGTGTTTGGAAGCTTGGAATGCAAATGGAATAGCCACAGAAGCTGGTTCTATGTGGAGAAAAGAGTAAACTTTCTCAGTCATCCCAGCACTCCTCAATTACTAATGGCTTTCATTCTCAACACTGCTCAGAAAACAAGTCCTCATCAGTGGCGTGTGTAGGGCACCAAAGGCACTCACTGCTGGGGCAGCAGAAGGGAAAGTCTTAGTCAACCACTGCAAGTGAGAAGCATGGCTGAACTTGGAGACTGCTTGAGAAAAGGTTCTTGGAGAAAAACACAGGCAGTGTTCTGGGGGTTAATTTTTCTCAAGGTTTTCTTGTGAGAGAGGTTTTCTTTCCTGCTAAGAATTCAGATTTTTTTTGGCTCCTGCTCCATTCTCTTGCTTCAGCAGAACACAGCAAACACATTTCATTTCCTTTCCTGCCTAGTGGGATGCTGAGGAGATGTGATCTCTGAATTGGTATACGTTTCTGCTGGCCCATATTCACAGCAAAATTTATGACACATGCCAGTGCCTCCACTAGCTGATTGGATACAGCCAGGGAAATGGAGAAAGCCTCAACTCGCTGAGCTTCAAAAAATGAACTTCACTTAAGTGATGTATTGTTGTTTTGCAGAAAAAAGGAACACCTGGCTTGTACTGTGGGGAAAAAGAACAAAATGCAACATTCATAAAAATGACTGAAAGGGAACTGGAGAATACAGTTATTTTTGCTTCCACATGAGATAACGTGCCACAAAACAGGGTTTGCAATTATAATCTGGCATATCTGTTGCTTTTGTTTGACATGATTGCAATGGTATGTCCACTAATTCAATTTTAATTTTCATTAACACCTACTGTATTTTTCAGAGCAGATTCATACTGTTTGATGCTTCCCATGTCACTTGGAAAAAGCATTAGGAAATTATTGTTGGTTTTCTTATGACATTAGATAATTACTTCTTCAGACATAAAAGTCATTTATATTGGATGAGTGAGATTTTGGTTTTGCTTATCCCACTGTACATCTTCAGTGCAGATGTGCTGCCTCTATTCTCAAATAAGTAAGAGTAGAATTGACTCTAGAAAAAAAGATTTTTGTATGTGTTTTCAGTGCAAAAGAGATTTGCAAATATTTTTAGGCATCTTAGAGTTTAAAATGCTGAGTATGGAGCACATGTTTAATTCAGCTAAAATAGGAGTTAACCCAACTTGCAACTGGGCAGAGAGAAGCAGAAAAGTGTGAGAGGAGAGTGAATAACCAGAGAGGACCCAGAGGTAATCCTTTATCTATTAAGTTATCAGAATAGCAAATGCAAAGTCTGCATGTGTGTGTGTGTCTGCAGGATAGACAAGATCTGTATTTATGTATACATACATTGAAGAAATATGTAAATCAAGGGATATATTTTTAGCAACAGGATATGCAGTGTTACAACATGCACTATTTGCCTTTTCCTAAATGCTACAGAAAAGCAAATCCTGTAGCAGATTTAGCATGAAGATATAGATGTCATACTGTTCATTAAAGCCAGACCAGCTCTTAGGTAATAAGTAAATAAACATGCTGACTCCAACACCTATTTACACACAGACTCCTGCACTCTGCATTGAGCAATGAGAATTTTGAGTAATTTTAATGCTTGGTAAGTGTGTTACCAGATCCTAGCACCAACATGAATGAGGTTCCTGGGACAACAGGGGTACCTCATGTCTGTCTATTACAAACATGGAAATAAATGGTTCTGGCATGGGAGCACTGAGTAGAGCTACTGCCTGGGAGTGTTGAGTTAGTGCCTAGCAATCCTAATTGCAAATGAGCAGCTTCACCTAATTGGTCCAGCAGCACAAATACAATCAAAGTATACCCATCTTCACTGGGAAAATGCTATACCCATTTTGGTCTCTGCTGTTCTTGGAGAATTTGAGCCTTTGTTCTTGGGAAGGAGAATCCATTATGATGTATATCTTTTAAAGAATAATTGCTTGCCAGTAAGTGCTGGTCCCAGAAGAAATATATTCTGAATTGATTAGTACTCAACCACCCATCCCTCCATAGAGTTGGGGAGTTCTGTATTATCTTTCTTAACTTTTCAATTAGATTGTGATTTGGGAGCGTTTTTTTCTCCTGCTATGGAGAGAATTGGCTGGCAGAGTGCAGGGAGCAGTAGGAAGGAACTGTGAATCCTCCCACCCTATTGCTGTCTGGGGAACAACAGCACAGGTTTAAAAACTGCTAACATGGCATTTTCAAAATAAAATGGAAATTAAACAGTGCTGCTAAATACATGCAATTTCATGTGTCCCTTGCCTTTTAGTTTTAAATATTTGGTGCATGGGTTCCTCAGCATTCTGGTGCTTGGATAGACACCATCAGTCTTGCAGAGACAATTCAGCAACTGCAAGCATCACTGCTCTCCTATTTGCCTGCCTTCAGCTGAATGATCTGCTAAGAGCAATTCCCGAGACTGTTGTGGACAATCCCACCCTGTGCATTAATCTGCCACTCAGTATAAACCAGGATGTCCAAATTTCTGGCAGTCTGAGCTGTGGGGCCAGTTATTTTAGGGAATTACGTGTGAGCAAAATATTCCAATACAGAAACCACAGTTTCAAAATGATTTGCCAGTCACAAAATTAAACAAATTGGCTGGATAATTGGTTCACTAAAAGTAATTCCACCAATTTTACCACTTAATTTCCTGTCTCTCAAAATGGAAGTCTGAAAAGCTCAGTGTATCAAGGTACATATTTTTTGAAAAGTATTATATGAGAAATGATCATCATAGCATACCATCAACAGTTATGAAAACACCTTGAATTTGTATTTCAATAGAGGAAAGGAGATGGTTGCATGCAAAGTACACAAAAATATAATAACAGTGATTTCTTTGTATTATGGAGAAAACCAAGATGATTTCAAGAGGCAATTTGAAAATAGGATACTAGGCACACTGCTTTCATCAAACCAAAGAAGGATTGTTTAACAAAGGCCTGATGGTCAGACCAACAATTAGCTGCTGTTTCATCAAAATAATTATAGTGAAAAATTGAAAAAAAAAACCCCAAATAAAAATCACTACAGGCACAGAAAACTCCTGATCTGCTGATTCCAAAATAGTGGCCTATTTCTCTCTTTTTAAAACAGCAACGTTGGTGTAGCAGTTTCAGGATATTTTTAGGATAAAAGCCTATTTCTTGCAAAAGCAATAACAAATATTCCATTACTTTGGGAGAGAAGGAAAAAGAAGGACTACTATTTTACCTTTATTTCTATCTCTGTATTGTCTATGAGAGCTTTTAAAGTCCCTTTCAAATGTGGATAAATTTGCCTAAATAGCATGATTCCTTCCCACAGTCTCCCTATGGTGTGGATGTGCATAAAGATAATAGAGCATGTGAGACTGGGAAAACACGGCCTGTGAAAACATCTCTGCATGCTCTTTCATACAGACAGGTTATCAGTGGAGCATCTTTGAAAGCAGCTCCCAATTTAAGTCAGGGTAATTTTGCCTCTGATGTCATATAATGATGGTATCGCAGCCTGTTTGTATCAGAAGGCAACTCTCTCAAGTGAAACATGCAGAACTGCAGTTTGGGCTCCTGAAGCATTTCCTGACATGCAGGAGATGCTGGACCCAATTTGCTTTTCTCCCTGCTAACTCAGAGCTCACTTGTAAAAATTGTCTCAAGAAAATTTGCTAGAAAAAATATGTCCCAATCAGCTATTGACAAAGCTTATCAGTATGAAAGATTCATAAAATAAATAACAAATAAGAGACACGGAGAGTCTGACTCTCCCACGCCCTCGCTCCTGAGAAGGAGTAATTTCCTCCTGAAAGCCCCATCTCCAAATGTGCCTGGTAGTACAGGGTTGTCCCAGAGGAAAGGCCCGGGCAGATCACAGGTGGGCACAGTCTGAGGAGCCACAGCAGCACCGGTGGGTGACAGTACTCTCAGAGGAGAGGACCCTGAGCTGCGGCAGAGCACCCTCCACTTGAGGATGACTCATGTCTCTATGCCACTTAATAAAAAATTAATGCTACCAGTGCACAGCCCAGAGTCTTACTTAACTGTAATTCCCATTTGATTTTCTCTGAAATGGAATGATTACTTTCAGGAAAGAGCAAACTCCCTATCACTGGACATAAAGCTTCTGTGTCTTGCAGCTCCTGGCCCAGGTAGGGGCTCTCCGGGGAACAGCCTTCCTGCTTCAGCTAACATGAGGTCTCCTGAGGAATGGTGAAGGGAATTTGCCAGATCCAGGATCCTCTCCTCCCATCCTGCCCTGGCCAGCCTCCACCTGTGAGCTCAGCCTCCCTTTCCCCGTGGCCTAACAGCTGTCTTGGCCACTCATCTTTGTTACAAAAAGAGCTTGATTTGCTGGTCAACTTATAAGGCTGCTGTGTAGAAATCTGTCAAAGCAGTTGTAAAGTTGTTTGGGTTTTTTTCAATAGCAGTGTATTGAAGATGCATTCGGGGTGGTGTGTGAGATTTTTACATTTGAGGAAGCATGAAAAACTCATAAAAGTGGTAACTTGTGGGGGAATTTGAAAAAAAAAAAAACACCTCAGATTTTGCACAGAATAGGAAATATAGTGTTCCACTTCTGTCACTTAACTAAAAGCCTAATCCTGGAATCAAGACATCTCTGTTCATTCCAAACACTAAAACCACAAGATGTTGTCTCAGCTTTGAGGTCAGCGCATCCTTGGATTTTTGTGGCACTTTTCACCCCCGGCCCCTGCTGTGCTCTATGCAGTTGAATTGTTCTTTGGATTACTCGTGCTTTCCCAAGGAAAATATTAAAAGTGCAACAATCAAGATAACTTGTTCTACAAGCAGTGACACAAGGCTTTTTCTCTATTTGGCATTCAGCTTCACATCCTAATTAATTAGCATTTGTACAGCACTTTGAAAATATGAAATGCAATTGAAGAGCTAAGTACTATTATTAATATTAGCAGCACCACCACTTTGCTCTCCTGAATGCATTTTCCAACAGACTTGCTACAGAAAAAAGTAGCCAAACCAGCTGAACTGACATGCTATAGACTTGAAATACACTTAAGAGCTTCTTCACCATATTTGATTACAGTAAGCCAAATGGCTGAAACATCTGCATAGCTGTGCAAGTTTTTTCAGTCTATTAAAAAAATTGAATCTCATATAGCACAATTTGTTCTGAATCTGTCAGCAAGGTAGACAGATATTGCTTTGCAGGACAATTTCAGGATTGTTTATGAAAAGCATTCTGAGATGCTTGACTGCCATAGGCTACCTCTCATTTGTATGTATACAAATAAGCCACCCAGAGAAAAAAACTGCCTTATGAGGTCTTGTAATTGTATCTTTGCCATTTAGCACAGAAACTGCTGATAGTTAAAAGGCACGAACACTTTTAAATAGTCGACTGAACCTGTTGCCCTCAATTTAAAATTTAGCTGTAACTTGTGAACACGGGAGCTCCCGGGACACATCTTTCTTGATTTCCATTTTGGTAGCTTCTGTTTTTGGCAGTGCCAAGAGGATATCTGGCCTTAACCCTCTGAATCAGTTTTATTTCAAAATCAATGACTTTTCCCCCATGCTGGCTATTCGCTGCTCACACGCTCGCTAACACATGCACGGGTTAGTGGCTGCAGCCGTCATTTCCTCACCCAGCTGCTTCTAACTGCCGGATTTTTATTTCTGAGCAAGCCACCTTGTTCTGCTCGAGGTAATTTGCAGTAGCTGAGAGCTAACTAGCACTTGGCTGCCTTAGGCCAAAGGGAGTCTGCGAATGACTGTGAGGCTAAATCATTACCTTCCTGCAGTTTTGCTTCTCGTGATGGTCGCAGTGGCTGTCACACAACGGGACGTGCACCCGAGACATCGCTAAGGAGGTGCACTGGCTCACCTGGGGCAAACCTGACTGCAGAGGAGGCAAACTGCAGCTGCCAGGCTTTGTGCAGGAGCAGATCAGGAGCACTCTGGAAATCTTTTCTGACAGTCCTGCTCAGGAGTGTTACCCATCTCTAAGGGCAGAGCTGACTGTTGGCAGCAGCAACTTGCTTTGGGGTCTACTTTGGTATCGCAATGCCCACACATGCCTGGGTTTTGCAGTGGGAGGAAGAAGCCACGGATTTGCAAGAGCTGAACCTCCCAAAACCTTACCCAGCTCACGTATGCTACTGCAAGAGAAGGCATGAGGAGATATAGCAGGGGTCTGAATGGACATCTTTTTGGGCATTTATGGCATGACCAAATCTAAATATGTTGCTTATTGTGCTGCAAAAATTTCCATGTGTACTGACTCCTACTTCATAGTGTATATTTGTTAATTAAAATAAAAATTATCATAATTCAAGTTTATACTTCTCATTTCCCCCCTAACTCCAGATGTTATTGCTATGTTGGTAGAAAAGTGGAATTTCATAGCTGCAAGGAAGTAGGAGAGAGGAGTTTCATCATTGCAAGGAAGCAATAAATGCCATTTAGTTTGATAACAATGAAAATGGGGCACCAAGGCAGAAAAACAGGTAATAAAACTGGAAATCATGACGCCATGGAAGTCATGGGGCCCCAAGATTGCATCCTGGGCTGTAGAAATTGCCTGCTGTAGGTAAGGCAGGTATATATCCTCAGCACAGCCAGGAGATGGGTCAAAGAAAAGTCAGATTTTTTGGGATGAGTCGCTTAATGGATACGAGTCCAGGAAACAGGAAACCTGACAGCAGCTATTTCTCTGAAAGTCTTGAACAGCTGATTGATCACTACAGACAGATAACGTCCCTAACAGCAATAGCAAACCAGAGCAACCTTGAACTCTGGAGAGTCGACAATTTTCATTAAAAACATGGTATTCAATCATAAAAATACTTTGTGGTTTTAGTTCTTGTGAGTGTTTCGCCCTCCCCTTCCAAATCCCCTGACACTGAGATAACACATCCCTTCAAGATGCATAATAGTGAAATACAAAGATCTTTCAAATATCAAAGCTGTGTGCTGCAGCCTGCAGACAGCACTAAAGTGCTGATGAAGATTTGTTTGATAGCTTTCTGAATTCTGGTGATATTTCCAGAGCCAGAAGACATATTAGAGAGGCTGATTCATAAAGCAAAACCAGATTCTTCATTCATTTCATGTGCAGGGTTCAAAGGAAAGACCCTGTGAAAACGTTACAAAGTACTAATAATACAAACCTCATGAAAATGAAGGAAAAAAAGAGAAAACATCCAAGAAACAAAAAGCCTCCAGAAAAACACATAATAGAACTTAAACCCTGTGAAGCTGGTCTTTGAATACAAGATTGGCATAATACATTTTGAATCTTCAGCCATACAAAAATGTGGTTTTGCATATGAAAGGTCTTTGTAATTTTTCCTATCATCACTATAAGCCTCAGATGCATTTGCTTTGATTTAGTAAACAATAAAAAAGAAAGAAAAAATCCTAAGTGCTTTTCTACAGATGTATAAAGATGCTTTAGAAAAAAGTGTTATTGCTTCTTCCCCCATACCAGTTGCAGAGGAAACTGCCTTCCATGACTGGGTTTTGATTATTCTATTTTTCCTTTCATTTTTCTTTAAAAAAACCCCCAAAAATCCCAGACTTTCGGCCTGATTGACTGAGCCTTTCTGGAGAGAAAAGGAAGTGTGTGAGGAAGGAAAGACAGACAGAAGTGAAAGGAAGTTAAAAAAACCCAAAACACCAAACAGGGGCAATGGAGTATATTCAGTGGGAGAATATACATCAAAACTAATTAATAAACTAATAAAAAAGCATATGCTACTTCCAAATTCAGCCATGAGGAACTATTAATCATATTTTAAAAGGTATTGTGTTTTGAAACAAGTGGAGAAAGTGAGTTTTGTAGGCTCAGAATTTCCCAAGGATACGGTACTTTGAAAATTCCTGACATTTGTAGTTGTTCAATAACTTTTCAGAGTAATTATTTTTCCACTGATTTGCATTTATCTAGTGTTAGAAAAGGCTGCTCAGAAGAAAGTTTTATGCTCCTTTATGGAAAATCTCTACAATTAGAGCCTAAACTTCAAGTCCCAGCAGAGTCCCAGAGCAGGTCCCAGCAGCCAAGGGCAGGCAGGTCCTCAGATCTCTCTTCCCAAGGCAGCAGCAGTGCCACCACTCACGTGCTGCCCTTGAGCCACAGCATGCTCTGAACTGCACCCTGCAGCTTCTCCCTGCTTCTCAGGTACCCAATGCCATGACTGAGCACGACACAAGAGGAGCTCTGGAATTCAGGTGGAGAGCAGCAAATGGACCCAGTGAGCTCATTTTGCCCAAATGCCACAACCATTACCCGAGGGGCCTTGCCTGTGGTGTGACAGAAAGGCTGGACCATAACTATTTTATGGTCAACCACAAAAAATAGCTATTATGCTTGTTTAATGTGTTTTCATTCCTTGATATGATATCTCAAAGCCTAAGCAGAGTTCAAGAAGCTCATTTAATTTTAATGTATTTTCTTCCTCTAACCAGAACAATTTTTTCTTCAATTACCTTTAGCAGAAATCTAATCTAGCAAACAAGAACAGCAACAAAATATGTCATTACAAATGATTTTTACAATTTCGTTGTTACTCTGATTTATTATGGTGTCAAGTTTTTCTAATTTTGTTTGCTGATTGCCCTTTTAGGAAAAAAATATGTCTTTGAATTTACAAAAATTGCCAGTAACACCTATGTAAATATTCGAATGTAAAGAGGCAATTTCAACAGCCATTTAAACAGGGTAAAATACCTGCTTAGATACACAGAGTAATGAACTTGTGTCTGTTTACCAATGGCTTACAAAAAATAATACAATGCTCTACAAGACTATTACAATGTATAGCTGATAGCCAGAATTTAAAGTGGGATAAATACTTTCTGGCAAGGTCATAAAAGGAATCAATGCTGGAAATTTAGTCTTTCATCACAGAACTATACAGATAATTGCCAGGCAACAAACAATACGCTGGTAATGACCATTTTTTCTGTCCTTAAGAGATACAGGCATATCTACACTTGCAAATGCTGTAGTGCAAGAACAAAGGGTCTGTGGAGGCAAAGAGCTCATGGACTCAGTGTGCACTGGATTCATGTTTAGGTTGTTTGTTTCTGCCTGTGTTTGTCTGGACCTTGGATGCGGATGAACACTCTTCAGGGATGGGAGGGCATCCAGTGCCCTCCTGGAGGATGCCTCCCAGGTCAGCTCACCCTAAAAGGGACCTGGAGGGTGCAGCCCTGACTGCCTGAGGAGGTGAGCCAGACTGAGGCAAGAGGGTATGATCCCACAGTTTACTTCAAAAGCACTGTCTTGATCCAAAACCAGACACAAAGGAAAGTGTTCTGTCCTGCCCACAAAGCTAACCCTGCCCAGCACCACAGTGCCCAGATGTGACAGCCAAGCTACCTCTACAGATGTCAGCAGCTCCATGGTCATTCCTGACCCATTCTGGAAGGAGGAAAGACCTGTGGGACCTGGGCAGGCACTTTGCTTCCTTGATTGCTCCTTCCAGACGTGCTCAGGGACGGAGGCTCTCACACCCCTCCAGTCTATTCTCCCATGCTTGGTCTCTCACACAGCCCCACGTGCCACCCATGGTACACAGAACATTTTCTGGGGCCATTTTTGGGGTTCCCAGTGGATGGGTTAACCAGGCTGGCACTAAGCTCCTATTGCCCCCAGTGTGATTACCAGCCTAGAAGCATCCCTCCTCCAGCCAAAGACAAACATTTAATTAAAAGAAAGATTCTAAAGATTCCAATTGCTGGAGAGCGTCTACTAGAGGTATAGATGCAACTTTGCAGGGTTTTTTTCTGGCTCTGATTTCTGTTATTGTATCTCAACACAACTGCAATAAAAATAATATATTGACTTCCATTTCAGATCCTGAAGAAATACAGAATGCAAAACCCCAGATATATTACCTTTACTTCAGACATAAATTTTGAACCAAAAATGCATATTGATAAATAGAAAATATTTCATTGAATGATGGTGATTGCTTTCAAATTTTACCACAGGAAATGATATTTTAAATATAGTAGGAAGTATACAGTACAGGAGGGGAGAAGGGAAAGCCATGGAAAGCTCCAGGAACTGGCTGCCTCCTCTGAGGGTGACAACACATAGCAAGTACCACCCCTGGATGACGTATAACCCTTACTGGGAAACGCTCTTCTAAAATGTATCTGTTCAAGGCCCTGCATTTTTTGGCCTTACAACTGCCATTTTTGCCAGTTTTTGAATTCTTCCAGCTGTAAGCTGCATTTCAGCTCAGCTTAACAATGGACAACAGATTTTCCAACCCTTCCAGTTCACTCCAGTCAACTGTTCAAGCAAAATAAAACAAAACAAAAAAACCCCACCATAGTTTCTTTAGAATTTTAAGTTACTTAATTTGTGTGATGGCAAAAGTCAATGGAGAGGAACACTATGTTGGTTGCCAAAATAAATGCTTAACACTTGCAGTGAATTGTCAGTAAAGAACAACTCAATTAAATTAAACAAAATCTGCTAATCACTTTTTGGTGACTTTATCAAATTCTCTTTGTAGAAAATAGATGATCTTTGCTTTGAAAGATTGAGGGAAATGATTAATAAAATCAGCTGGAGCCTGAATTTCTTTATTAAAACAATTCTTTGATTCTATCAGGGCTAAAAATCAAAGTTGAAATCCTATTTCAGAGAAGTCTTTGTGTTTCTACTTTTAAAATTAAATTAAAACAGTGGTTATCAAAATATTACTTCAAGTAGTTGTCAGAAATTGTCTCTGTTCTTCCTCAGACCTTCAGAGGCAGCTCCTAGCTATCCACATTTGGTAAATAAGTATATAAACTGTGCCAGATAGTTTCCTCATGAATATAAATATTTTACATTCAGATGGCTCTCCTTTTATTTCTACCCAGGTAAATCAAGGTCATTTTATCCTGTATTTGCTCATAAACCAGTTACATGGGAGGAGCCACACTAGAGGCTTCCCAGAAGAGGGGTGAAAAAAACAAACCCAAACCTTAAGGCATCTCAAAGGTTTCTGCTTTGTTTATTCCCTAAGTGAAAATGTGAGCCTAGAAGCCATGTTCTCCTTAAATCAAATGAACACAAAGGTTTTAGAAAAAGTTTTCATGGGAAACAACTCATCTGCAATCACCCTGCACTCTCTGAAAGTTGAAACACATAAGAGAAGAAGGGTGACAGAAGGCCAACAGATACATTTAGCTTCTCTTTCAGATTCAGAAAATGCCTAAACTCAGCTTCACCAGAAAAAAGCAGGAGAAGATGATGTTAATACACCATGTGAAATAGAGTGAGAGAGTTGTGTTTCCCAGAGTCTCCACAATCACCTGGAAAGGTAAGCACACATTTGACAAATAAAAGGATCTTTCATGTCCTAGTTCTTGCAATAAACCAATTTTCCTACAGATACCCTTACTTTGGAAACAAATTTTCACTTCATAAGCAGAAACTCTGGACATAAGGTAAAGCACCACATTCTCCAAAAGCAAAAGCAATTTAGTAGCTCTTCATATTCATTAAAGACCATCTTTAAATACTGTTTCAAGGATATGTGGATTTACTACTACATATCCCAGTAGATCATTTTTAAACCTTCATACAATAAAAATCTAAAAAGAAACTAGAAAGGTTCTTTAGAAAGCAAAGAGAAAATCTGATGAAATTGTAAGCCACGGATTTTTACTCCTGGTCTAACGCTGATTTTAAACTGCTAAGCAGCACATGGGTAGTTTCTGTTTGCTATCCAAAAGACAACTGTCCTGCTTAGTCCTGCAGTCTAGGGAGCTGTAAGGCTTTGGGATAGAGCATCATATCCTTTTGCAGCTAAAAATAATATTTAACAACATAGCTTCCAGTTATTAACAACAAGCTTCCAGTTATCTTTGGCTGAAGCTCAGATGCTAGTCAGCGGATGGAAATTTCTACCCACTTTTGAACTTGCTATTCAGCTTCCCAAAGGGAGGTTCAGCATCTCCAGTATTTATTGCCCTGAAGGCAGAGAGGCCCCTAGATGCCTTTTGTCCCTTCCAATTAAGTTACCTGCTGTGCTCCCCACATATATGCAAGGAAATCAGTCGAAACCGCCTCTCCTCTCTGCTGCTTTTATGTCACTCTCTGAGCAGGCATCACGCAGAGAGGGCCATATGTTGGCCCTTTTTCACTAAACTCAGTTTAATGCTCCCAGTCTTTTCTTAAAATACGCTGAACAAAGATAGCGTAGAGGACATTTGGAAATGCCTGATGGCAAAGTGGGAGTGTTCCATCCTTTTCTGCTTCACACCGTGTGCGTGTGATATCGATGCCACTCCAAATTACAGATTTCTTTAAGGACAGTTTTCTGGGGGAGAAGGTCACGTTTCCCTTCCCTTTGCAGTGGTGTTCTTGTAAAACAAATACACATGACATGCACAGACTCTGAAATTTAGCAGCATTGCCTGTGATCCGGATGCTGGTACGCAGAAGAGAACAGGTAGAGGCAATGAACATGGAACTGTTTAGATATTTTGCCTTTCAAAAAGTGATCTGACCTTTGAATAAATTTTTTGCTTGCAACATTTTCAGCTGCAACTTGTAGCCACAAATGATGAGCTTGACTTCTCCATTTTGCTTAAAGACAAACAGAATGTTCACATGCATTTGAATGTAATGTATGGAAACTACTAAGACAACCTGAAATACTGTTTTTCTTCTCTGAACTAGGGGATCTAAGCCCTGGTGAACATACACAATGACAGAATTGATGGGCTGGTGCTGAGTGTTTTTAATAACAATTCCATTCTCAGAGTGAAATGAACTTTGAAGAAAATAATTCCATTCCAAAATGATATCGAGAATTTGTGGGTTTGAGGGAGAAAAAACAAAGGAAAGCAGAATTGTTACGAGTACTATTATGACACAATGTGACCCAACCCATCATAAATTGCATAATCATGAAATGAAGTTATGAGCTGGGCACTGCATTTGAAAAAAGCACTCCATCAGATCTGCTCTGCAAGACCATATTAGCAAAGCAAACATTCTGGAAAAACTGGGATTTAAATTTACTGAGAAACAGTTGCATTGTGCCTCAGGTACATTTTTTTTTTTAAGTTAGACTACAGACAGGCTGTAGCAGTGCTTTTTAATGCCATCATTTGAACTTGACAGGCAACTACCAGGTAAAATGAAAGGAGATTATACCTTTTGGCAACTGCCCTCTCCATTTCCTAAACTAAATGACCTTCAACCAGAGCAGCAGTGAAAATCACAGCAGTCTAATCTTAAATGTGAACCCTGTGGTGAAAGAGCAGTGGTTCATATTATAAGTAGGACACATAAATGCTTTGAATCATCATCAGATTAGACAAAAAATGCCACTGTGTTCAAAAAGAGCAATTCTTCACAAAGAAATGTAATAGAAAAAGGCTTAACAATGTCATAGAGACAAGCTAATGGGCTTCCCCATTTCTCTCAGATTCATGAAGATATTGTTTACCTTGTTCACTTTCTCAATGCAGATAATTTTCCATAGATTAACTTTTCATCTACTCTAATTTGAAAAAAAAAGGCATACATTGCCTGATACTTAAAAGGAAAAGCAATCACTGTAATTTCTGTGTGTTAGCTTTGAATCTCTCTCCAGTAATTACCTGTACTACTTCCATGATGTACATCATACAAGTGGAAATAATTTCCTTCTTCCAGTTCTCCTGAGCATCAGCCACAGACAGTAGTCACCCATTTTTACTTGCTTGCAAATTATTTTTAGGGCTTTCACCTGCCATCTTCCTTTCATCAATTTGCTTCAGGGTAGTAGGAATTTCTGGGTATTTCTGTTCAGCCTGGAAAGCAGGAGGGCTCATCCTCTCAGGCCTTCGATCTCCACTTTGGAGCACCTGAGCCCTTCCTGGTTGCTGGAGTGTTTCACTGTTAGCTGGAAATTATTTCTTATTGAATTGTAACTCATTTGCTGTTCAAATGAGGCAGTGGTTGACTGTGTTGAAGTAACTGCAAAAAGCTCCCATATTACATGTTTGTGGAGACCAAGCCTCTGTGGTTTTCCCTCTGCAACCATTGCTAATAAGGCTGGTGATTCCCTATCCCCTTCCAGGTGATAGGTATGGCTCCTGTACAACAGCTTAAACTAGCAGACCTGATCCCAGTTGGCCAAGCAGAAATCTTGATCCTACAGCCACCCTAAGGAGTTACTGGGGGTAGCCATATGCATCATTGCTTTTAGAGGAGAAGTTCATTCTCTTTCCAAGTTAAATGATCCCTGTACTTTTGGGGAGTTTGGATTTGAAAGACAGAGTAGAAAGCAGTGCTGGGTTTTGTGCTGCATCCCAAAGCATCCCAGCAGCTGGTGTGCAGCAGGGTCTCTCCTCTCTGCCCTCCCTCCTCAGATGCATGCCTGCTAAAGCTCTGCTGCAAGGAAAGTGGTCATTCCCTGTGCCAGGGGAACAAATGCCCTTGTCCTTGTGTATCCCTACAAACATACTGACATCCCATCTTTAAGTCAGAGCACGAGCGAGTTTCTCATGTGAAGGGCAACAGTGGGTACCTGAGTGGCAGTAAGAGAAACACAGAGCTGCCTTCTGTTCCTAACTCTCTGCTGAATGCAAACACAGTAAAAATTAAAGATGGAAAAGGGATTATTCCAAAGCTTAACTTCCAACAGCACATTAATGACCAAATTAAGACTTAACAGAGAACACAGCAAGTCATTAAAATGCTAATGACGTCACTGAAGGATGTATAAGATGAAGGATGCCTGTTTTGTGTGTGGTTCTGTGATAGACACTTTGGCAGAAGCGATACTAAGTGAAGATGGCAGTGTCTTTCTAATGTGATTGTAAATGCCTGATTTTTTGGTAGCAGTTTTCTGCCTCTGCTCTATGAAATACGATCTTTGTTGTTTCTGTGCAACCTAATTGCCCTTAAGTCTTCCAGCACAGAAGACAAAACTTTGGTGAAGGCAAGTACAGCCTAGCCAGGGATGTTATTGGAAACTGAACTGTGTTGAGGAACTTCGAACTCTGACTGTATTTCTGGGGAAAATTAATTGCATGGAAAAGGCTGATGGGAGTTGGGAAGCTCCTTACATTTCCCACTCTGTGACTTCCTGGAACATCAGGCACAAATCAGTACTAAGGTGGGTTTGAGCTGGGATGTAAATTCCCACAAAGTGGCACTGTGAGTGCAATAAAAGGTGGAAGTCCCAGTGCAGGATCACTCAAAGCATATCTGTAGTTGGCTGTGAACCCACATCTGTCAAGCTGTTCTTCGACATTACGAAACCAATGCACTGCTTCAATTTTGCACTGCAAGCAACTGAGAACACAGTTACTTATCTCTGCACCATCAAGCATTTTAGAGTTAATGGCATAACATCTTCTACTGGGCACCTGATCTGATGCCACGCTGATTATACACTTCAGATGAAAGCTCCTTCTGTGAGATTGCTGATTTCTTTAATGCAGGTCAATATATCATGGCCAGCCAGTGCATTACATTCTAACCCTGTAGCTACACAAGCTTTCTGGCATTCAGAGTGGCCCTCGCCCAGGTGCTGCTGAATTCTTGGAGGAATTCAAGTTTGAATAGTCATAGGCAAGCATCACATAACAGAAAAATGTTCCCTGTCTGGTGCCTCTGGTACAGTCACACTGGAATACCAGCTGCAGCAAGTGGTGAAGCAGTAGGGGAGGTTCAGTGTAGGAGGGAATAAAAAGCCAGTGGAAAATTATTCAGAGTATCTGTGTACCTATGACTAACCTGCTTGTGTGTGGGGTGATGGATGGTTACATGTGCCCAAGCCCCTGCTTTCCTAAGCAGCACACACCTTCTCCAGACCTGCAACAGTGACAGCCCCTGTCCCTTGCAGCGACACCCATTAGATCACCTAATTAGGATTATTTCACCAATTTGTTTGAGACAGTCCAAAGGGAGTCAGAAATTTTGGTCTCTCTCAAACCCAGATGGATTAAAAACAGCAACCTGGTGTCAGGCAAAAACCCTTTAGCTGCACATAATCATGGCACTACGGCACTGGCTTTGCACCAAGTCACATAAGTGCCTTATTTGCAGGACAAAGAAGGAATGTAAAAAGCTTTACTTCCACATGCTGATTCCCTGAGAAAATTACCTCATAGTACTTCTTTATTTTCTTTGAAAGGAATTACACATATTTTTCTTCATTACAAAGAGCTAAATCTTTCTATCCTCCCAGCTTCAGATAAATTCTCCAGTGCAGCAACAGATAAAGGATGCTCAGAAATTAAAATATGCGACTTGTATAAATACATAATGAAACAATTGGCAAAACATTACAAAAACTAATATCCCTACTGATAGAATACAGAATTTGAAGTTCCCTTTAATGAAACTAAACATTTGGTTTCTGCAGAAGAGAAAGCCTCTAAGAAGCTTAACAGCATTAAGAGAAGAGAATAAACTATTGTTAACTTAATTTACTTTTAAAAAAGTTAATCCTGCAACAGTCATTTATATTTTTCTGACTCAAAGGTGCTACTATGATTCACTTTCATGCCCAACTCCATTTCAGTATAATGGAGTTTAGATGTGCCTCTGAGACTGTTGATTTATCAAGCTGTAAGTTGCATGTTCTTCAGTTTTAGACCAGGCACTTAAAATCTTTGCAATGATGCTCTGTGCTGGGAAAGAGTGTTTTGTTTTTTTTTTTTCTCTTTTTGGAAAAGCAGAAGAAACCATATGGCAAAACTACACACAAGCCTATCATAACTGTTCCAAAAAGCACAGGGATTTTTCTCTTGTGATCTTTTTAGTTTTTTACTAATTGTAAAAGAGTTGTCAAATCTACTTTTCCTGTTGCTGAAAGCATTACTAACTTTTCCAAGGAAACTTCAGCTAAGCAGTGATTTTTGGCTTGAATTTTTTTGGCTTACAAAGACCCACCACCTATCAAATGTCAATCTTGTAGCTTTTCACTGTCAGAAATCACAGCTAGTGGTTATGGACTTCGTCATATTTCAAAGTATGAAATATCATTACAAAATGGGTATTCAAACTTGGTGTGTGGCAACAGGCTTCAAAGAGTGGAAAATATTTTTTGTACTGTTAGTTTCGCTGCTGCTCCTCACTTTCAGGTCAGCTGGAATAAACATATACTTTGTCCAGAGCATGAATTGCTATTTGCTTCATCTTATGCTACCCATATAGACTCAGAAATTTGTTGTATTTAAGCACAAATTTCTTAAGCTATCCATGACAGTTTTTAAGAGACCCCAAAAGATACTTTGCAAATGCCATGTTACTTTTGAGAGAGGAAAGAAATATAGTCAGCAGAATAATTTGCTGAGACTCAATTCAGAAAAGAATCAGCAGACAGAAGCCATTACTACCACCCAAGAGACATGCTGCATCTAAGCCTTGTCTCATACATCTTTGGGGAATCTCTTTTTTTCTTACCATACCCCAGCACCTCTGCACTCCACAATAAATGCTGGGTTTTTTTCTGAATGTCTGCTCTGATAAAAGTTAGTTCTTTGTTACCAGAAAACCCTCGACACACTACATGGTATAGTGGAAAGATACCACATGGTATAGTGGAAAGATACCACCTCATAAGGCCCTATCTTCCTGCCCTCTTGTGTAGAACAACGTGCCCTGTTGTTCTATCTTTTGCTCACCACCAGCTTGTGCATCTGGATGACATGCAGATCCTGAGCTACTTCACAAACAGCTTAGAAAAGCAAGTCACAAAAGAAATAAAATCACACCTCTGGAAAGCCATATGTGAGTACAAGGATCTACTATCACTAGCAATTGCTTGTTCAAAACAAGTAGTACAATACTTTAAAAACACTCAGTAGGTTGATCTAAGCTAAAACCATGACTTGGGTGGGATATGTGAACCATTATCACAAGGACTGTGACATGCAGCACGGTCCATCAGGGATGTCTCCTCAGGCTGTGCATCTTGGGACCAACGCTCACGAGTAGTTACGGGGTTTTCCTGCTGGCAGAGTTAACACAAACCCCATTTAAACTGTAAGCACGGCACGCTGGGATGGGCTGGTGTTTTTCTGAACTCTGGATGGCCATCCCAAAGGTCCTCATTTGCTAACTTACTTCGTTCCACAGGGAAAATGCACTTGGCAAAACATCTAGCTCTTATCTCACAATTTGAATTCTCCCCTTCCTCTTTTCTTACAGAAAGTGTCCTACAACTTAGATCATTCAGCAACATTTTCACAGCAAGTGTAAGACAGAAAGAGGAGTGAGGCTTGTTACAGTCTGAGCCACAAATTCTGGCTTTTGATTTACATTTATTCTGCAACAGAAGCTAGAAAAAGGGAAAAAAGTTTGAAAAAAAGATCTTGGCATGAAATATTTGAAAATGCTATTCAGATGCCATCTAAGCAAAAATTAAAAATAAATCAAAGAAAAAATAATGACTGAGAAGCAAAATCCTCTCTCTCTCAAAAGAGATATTACTCTAATATTTAAGAAATGTATAAATAGGTAGTTTCTTGAACACACTGGTCAAAGCCTTGGTTTTCAAGTCTTCCTGCATACAAGCAGGCCACACTCTGCAATAAGCAGGAAGAGTAGAATTTGCCTAAAAAAAAACCTCCAGGAAAAACATAAGAAGGGAAATGCAATCTGTCTGCCAGTCCATGTCTTGTTTCAGAAACTGCTCATGTTCTCCCTTCAAATGTTTACTTTCCAGACTAAGGCAGTTTTACAACAGCTCCAGACAGGTTATCATCCAGCTGAAGGTGGATTCTGGTGGTAGAATTCATCACAAAATTGGTAATGGACTCCAGAACCCACAGCAAAAGCCCAGGAGTCTCTGCAGAGAAGCAAATGCACTGCTGCATCCGAAGTAAAAGGATTTCCCTGAATGGTGCTGTAGGGACATGGCAGGGGAAGCAGTGGGCACAGATTTGCAGACCCGCCACAGTTAACAGGCTGGACCACGGTGGCATTTGGTTTTGTGTGGTACACTCCTGCTGGGCTAACTGGTGAGCTCTTTGCTCTCCACATGTGGGTTTGTGCACACACTCCCTTCCCAGCTTTTGTCCACCACTGAGGAGCTGTGCCTGCACTGTGCTTTCGTGGCTATCTCTGATGTTGACCCCAGGGTCACAAAATGGAGAGAAAAACCCAAGAAACACCTTGTTAACAACGCAGTTTCAGAAATGCTGTGCTTGCCCTATCTGCTGCGGGGTGTGGGAACAGGTTGCCAGCAGAGCACTGGTCAATTAGTTTTAAATCCTGATCAATGTAAATTTTTTTAATCATCTTTAATATTTTGCCTACAGTGAAGAACCTGAGATAACCACCGGCCAATCAAGAAGGGTGTGAAACAACACATTTTATTCATGCTTAATATTGTCATCTGATCAATTTAATCAGTTACAAACTTACAACTTTTCTTCCTCCTTGACAAGTGAGAGAAAAAATCCCTAGCCCTCCTAAGGACCATATAAAAATTTAATATTACTGCTTCCTGAGCACCCACCTGCCTCAGTACAAACAGTTAAAGTGTGAACAAGAAAAAAAAAAGCTGTCATGCTGTTCCTGTTTTGATTTAAATGCAACATTTATAAAAATAATAAACAATAATAAATTCAATTATATCACGGCCTCCAACTGCAGTTTTCTGTTTCACTTTCCAAACAGATGCACCACTTAGGCTTTTACATATTAAAGACCAAAAATCTTCAATCCTATCACTGGAAGAAGGATTTTTCTTCAATTATGAGTCCATCTGTTTCCACTTCTAATAGTGCATATATGTTAAACAAAAAGCTGAAATCCTTGACTAACTCAAACTAAGATGTTTCATTTTATATATCCTAAAGATCTGACTGTAACAGCTTCAACTTTTGAATTTCACCACATTCAGTTATGAATGCTTAGGGAAGACAGAGACTTTTCTCTCTACACTCCAGTTCTAGATAAGTAATCTTGCAGAAGTTTTGCTTACAGAAGGATTTCTGAATTTATGTCTACACTGAGAACTTTTTCCTTAATTGAAGAAAAAAATGAGATTAGCCTTAAATTTGACAATTTCTCTAGGACTAATTTTGTAGGAGATCAATCTACTTTAAATTTTTCAAGGTAAACAAAACTCTTGAATCTTCCCATGATAGAGAATCTTCTGCTCTTTGGATTCAGAGGATGCCTAAAGCCTTGAGCCCAGGAAGTCTTAAATGAAGATAGAAAGCCCTTAATAAACTGCCCTTAATAAACAACACTTAAAAGAGTTCTATGGGGCTTTAATTCTTTTCTAAAGGAAGAAAGATTAACCCAGTAGCTCAGCTGGTTCATGAACATGAGAAGAATAACGTCCAAACCCAGGAAAGAAAGGGCAGAGAAAAGTTAATCTTCTAAACACTTAAGATTCAGGCTACTACTAAACTATAAATACAAAAGTCACAGAGAAAAGAGACCTTCAGTCAGAGAGAAGGGAAAGCCACTCCAACCTGCATTTCCAGCACAAAAATCTTCATCTTGTTCTGTATCTGCCCAGGCCAGTCAACCTTCTCGTAGGCTACAGGACTCTCCTTTATAGACTGTCAGCCCTCGTGGTTCACATACTCATTTTCTGCACCTGGTCTCCCTCGTCCTTGCAAACCAGCAGCAGTGACTTGCCCACAGGTGCATGTATTTTCTTGTTTGGCTTTCCCTGTTTTTTAAAGAAGCATCACATCGGTGAGTGGGGTCAACAGAGAAATAAGTTTATATCTGGCTCACCTGTGTTAAGCAGTTTTTCCCTTTTTATTTTATTTTTTTTCTTTTGGTGGGCAGGACAAGCAATAAACTATGTCATGTCTAATTTTTACTTGATTTTGTCTGTTTTCTATTTAACTTGTTACAACTTCCTGCAGAAGGCACCTTTCTTTCTCCTCACTCCAGAAATGCATCTCCCATTTCCCAGAGAGATAAGTGCTCTTCTGCCCCAGCTTTCTTGGCACGCTTGCTGAAAACTTCAGAATGAAAAATAAATGAATATGATGCAGCACAACGCACTGTTTCTGATGCATTTCAGCAGTTTCCCAGGCAGCCCCTGTGTGCTGTCCCTGGGCTGAGACTGCACACCACGCCAGGCGAAAGCCACCTCAATTCTTATTCCTTGGAACAGTGCTATCTTTACACAGTAAAAATTTCATTTTGTTTTAAGGGCCCCTCCCCTGCACCAGCCTCCAGAGAAGATAAATTTTATCAGGCCAGCGTCAGCAAAGTGATAAATAAGGGTGCAGCCTGTTCCAGCATGAGCCAGACACCGAGGCTTGCTTAGCAGCGCAGCCAAGTGCTTCAGCAGCTGATGATTGAAAGTGGAAGCTTAATGGAGTGAATGCGAACAAAGAATTAGAATAAATGCCACCTTTTGAAATAGAAAGCAAGCAGCTAAATGGCTTGGGTGAGACAGGAAAGCAGATGTAGAGCGGAGAAGCAGTTCAGCAAAGCCAGCCTGGATTCCAGATTACAGTTGAGTCATCTTTGTCAGCCAGCACAATCACAGCCTCTGTCTGGGTGGCCTCCTGTGTGTCAGCAGGTGATGGGAAAAACATGTGCTCCTCTTGCAAGAGTGGACTTACTTCAGAAAATGGTTGTTTTCTGGTCTCCTGAGTAAATCTTCTTCTAATTAAGCATTTCCCATTAGAACATACCGCCCCAATTACCTGTAGACATATACTAATCTTCAGACTGATGGATCTTCAGGCTTTAGCAGGATAGACAAAATCTATGAAACCTTGTCCCAGATGAAGGAGAAGGGAAGGATTTTGTCCTTCCACAATTAAAGCAGCTACAAAATCTGAGAAGAGATTTTCCACAGATGCAAGTAAGTCAAACGATGAGAGTACCACACCAGTGCAAATCATGTCAAGTGGTACAAATATCATGGCACTTTAAGAGAACTGGTGCATGTGGCTCTGCACTGCCTCCCACGGGACTCCTTACGTGGTGGGACTATTCTGTGAGCTCACGCAGCCAAAAAGGATGACTGGGAAAGGAATGAGTTCAACAGACAGACCCCTGAAGTACTCCAATCTGAGGCAAGGGCTGAGTTTGCTATGAACATGGGATTAGCAGCAGTCTAGATGCACAGGGCAAGGTGTGACTTCTCCATGTCTTTGCCAGAGGAGGCTGTAACTTGGCAGGAAGAAAGAAAGGTCATGCTGCCCAAGGGAAAACCCAAAGGAAAACAGGCCATTGGTGATGATGGGATGAGTGTGAGAAGTCTGAGCTGCAGACCTCAGTGAGCCTCGCAGACTAACCGCCAGCACTGAGACATGATGTTGGATTTGTGCAAATGCAAGGAGCAGGGGTTGTGATGCAACTTGAGAGGATGAATCTCTGAACCCCAACCACACACCAAGGATGAGGCACACAGGCTCTGGCTGTGTCTGGATGCAATACAGCTGGGACTAACAGGACATAACTGGTAAAGTGTCTTCTCTGTCATTTTTCTCTCAGTGGTCGCCTTGTAGAGTGCGTTTGATGAATATGAATAACCATAAGCCAAGAAGTGAACAGACCTTTGTGCTGCCTGAGGGCTGTCCATGAAAACAGTGGGCCAAATTTTAGTCTAGATGAATGCTTCAGTAGACTTCTTCATACTTTGCTAACAGAAAGTATTTGGCTGCTGTCTCTGGCAGTAAGGGTAGGGGCAGTGCCAGCTGCCATTCGGATAAGGCAGAGACTAATGGATTTCACCATCAGACAACCGTCACTGAAAGCTGTCCAGAGATGCCTGGGTAGACAATATTCATTAGACAGAAAAGAAGAATTTCTTTTCTATAAGAGAGGGTTGGAAAGCACATCATTCCTACACAGCTGAAGGGAAATAGATGCTACTCTGGCCTGACTCCTCTCCCCTGCCTCTGAACACAGCAGCAGGGCTGCTGCCTTGTCTTGGCAGTGTTGATGAGTGGTAATTATAAATATCTGTCAGAACTTTGATGTCAATATTTGTAGGTAGCTACCTGATCACATTTTGGAAACAGCAGAGCATGTTCTGTACTTGCCACATTTTAAAACGGATTAAAAAATTTCCTTAGGAAATCAAATACAAGTCAAGAGACTGAAGTCAAGTCCAGTCCTTATTAATTATGACTATAACACTGTTTGACTTGACACAAAGGAGACATTGCATTCAAATCCTTTCCAGAATTGTTTGTAGCATGTACGAATCTAACCGAAACTAGCGAGATGTGTTTGCATATTTGAGGAGGGAATAACTGCCTACATACCAATGCCCAGCACAGGTAATACACAGACATTCTTTTTAATGGCCAGGTTTATGCAGCTAATTCCTCACATTCAGCACCAACTGTACAATAATCCTTTTGACAAATGAGTCAAGAGGCAGGGTGCTGCTGAGCATAATACGCATTATTGTCTTGCACACATCTAGGACATGTAGATGAGTGAGGATTAATAGTCACAATTAGAAACGTAAGGGCAGACTGTGGATTGTGAAAATAATTAGCAGGTTTCTGAAAAGAATTTCCAGCTCCACAAAAATGTTTTAGTGCAGAATGCATTTCAAATGGAAACAATAAAAGAGGCTCAGCCATGCTCTTCCCATAATGATACTTTTGGGATTGTTAGGACAGGATTTGAAAGCTTGCTGGCTCCTTAACAAAGATGGCTCAATGCTCATAGACAGCCAGACACCATGGCCCTTGCTGGGGGTGGCAGGCAGCCACTTGGCTTCCCAAGGCAGTCTTGGCCACATTGTACCTGTGTTCCTACCTGTGCTCTTGCTCTTAGGGTTGTAGCACTTCACGGTCCCACAGGATTTATACTCCCCAAGCCTTTGTAGAAGAAAACATCAGCAATGCTGTAGTATGTGAGCAACCTGACCCACAGCAAGGATAGGGCAGGATCTGGGCAGGTGTGTGGAAGGAGCTGTCCAAGAAATTGTGGACACTCGCTAGGAAATTTAAATAAGCCTGAAATTGGATTATAAAGTTTTGTTTTTAAAATACAGTACATGCTATATGATCTTTGATTGACTTTTGCAATTAGAGGAATGTGGGTTTTCTTCTTAAGACAAGATCTGAGATGCCCCCATTTTTCAGGAGTGCTGAGTTTCAACAGAGACTCCACAGATTCAGAAACCTTCAGTGAGGTGTAGAAGTTGGCAAAATGAGCAGTATGAAAATGGCCAAACTTCCCAGCCATGCTGAAGCAGCCTGGCAGGGAGCAATGCTGGCTGAGAGGCTGAGCTGCAGGATACCAGAGCTGAGGCATCTCCAGAGCAGACCCATGAGCTTCTGCCCTTTGCACATCAGCCACTCCGCAGCTTCTTCCTAGGTGGGCTGTCTCTGGGATTTAAATAACTAAAATACCATTAAAAAGATCATGAATCATGCTCACTCAGAAGGAGAAAACAAGTCTGATTTGCCTTTCTTTTCTCTGCTTGAAGGTAATAGGTGACTGTTGACTATAATTCCTTAAAAATCCACAGTCCACAATTTATCTTTCCAGAAAACTGTCCCATTATGGCTATCCTTTCACACTTTACATAAGACACAAATGGTAAAAGTACTCTGAGAAACCCAAAAATGCAGGGTGGGTTTCAAATAACAGACTTTAACAGTAAAATGGTGGCTCATTGCCAGCAAATTCTCTCAGGTGCACCTTGCTTCTGGCCAGGAGATAGCATCCCTCCCAGCTGCGGACTGAGCGGGGATGCCTTTGCAAAGTTCGCAAGTCTCTAACTTGGCAATGAATAAGAAATTCTGGCAGGAGAGGAGCATATAACGATCAAGTATAATGAAATGGTGACAATACATCTCACCAATCAATAAGGACACTCTCTTTGTAAGAACATATTCCTTATTTATAGATCAGCTAGCTTGTGCTGAAAAGGGGAGTCAACAGCTTTCAGTCTGATTTAGAAGAAAGACTGACTGATCATGTGAAATTAGCTGGAATACTTAAACACAGAGATCAAAGCAGCTGGTTTGGGTTTTGGGCTCTTTTCTTGTGTGTGTGTGTGTGTGTGTGTAAGTACAGCTTTAAAAATCATATTATTCCAATATAATTCCCATTGTTGCTGTCAGTGTGGAGTGTCGGAGTGCCTAATATATCTAACACAGATGTGCCAAAGGGCTACAATTAAATCACTCTGCACTCATCTTCTGGTACCAATCAACTTTTTCTCCTCTTAATGAACAGGCACATGCTGTTTTATATAGTCTGATTGACTGGTTGATATGAAAACATAAAGTGGCAGAAGCTGGTGAAAAGTATTCATTGTTCTCTGTGTTTGGAGCTGCAACAGAGTAATTGTTCCTGACTGTGGCAGCCACTCTTGTGATGACTGATGAGTGCTACAGCACTGGCACAGAGGTGTTAGACAGGATGGAAACTCATTTGTGAGACCTTCATGAAAGTTAAGGCACCCCAAATGTTTTGTTTTAATGGTGAAAATGGCTTTGAATTGGCAATTTTCTACTACCTAGTCCATAGAAGGTATAACACCTTTTTAAGGAGCCCCAATCCAATATTATAGCTCAGGAAACTGAGACAGAGGGAGGAAAAGCAGGTTTCTCACATCTTTAGGCAGCAGAGCCAAAGGGATCCACGCACTGCAGGAGTCCCTGTCTGTCACTCTTGGTACATACTTCAGGAGGCTCATACTCAAACTGAACTCTACTTGTTCATCTCAGTGATAGAAATAGGTGAATTTTTTCCAAAGCTCAAATATGTTACATTAATAAATGAAGGCTGATGATAGGACCTCAGCAACAAGGACACCTCCTCAATGTCTATGTGCTCTGTAGAGACAGCAATGACCTTACCTCTGTACTACTGGTCTACAGTCTTTGTGAGCCCCTGAGCTGGGGCAAACTCATCCTTGTTTCTGCATTACTTGTAAAGAACACTCTACACAGGTTGCAAGCTGAGTTTGCCTGAGAAAAAGGGTCTGTAGCCAGCTGAAGCAGTGCCTATCAAAATGCCACACACAGGGTAAAAAGCAGAAGGAAAACACATTACTGCTGAAGCAAGTGAAGGCTGTTGACATAGGAGCTCAATACTTATTTTGGAGGGAAGGTACATTAAATTATGATCCTCAAATGCCAAGTCAAAACCAAAGTCAATCAAAACCAACATCATTCTTTGGAAATATCTGGGAATTACAATTAGTTTTAAAGTTAACATATTAAAGAGCAGATTCAGTGAAAAAGGAACGGGTTCTAATTTGGGCTAGATAAGAAAGCAGTCATTTCCCAGTGTACATGGATGTGGGAACATGGGTCCACACTCAGCACATCCATGTGAGGGCAGCATATCCCCGTGGACACTGGTTTTTGGAACTAGGTAAAAGATGAAACAATAGCAACAGCAAAGCAAACCACACTTTTCGATCTGAAAAAGCATGAAAAAAACCATTGGAACTGAATCGCAGCATTGGCTGAGTCTGTACATTTTGGTTGCAAGTCCTCAACTTGCATTTCCTAAACAATAGCAATAAACTTTACTTAAGCAAAGTACTCAGAACAAGTGCTGGAATGAAATTACAAACTTGTGTCTTTTGTAAAAGAATAAACAAAAAAATTAAATGAATAAAATCGCACTTGTCATTTGACTACCAGTGGTTCCCATAAAGGTTGTTTTAATACTATGTTTCAGTGGCACAAATACATTAAATTCTTCAGTAGATAATCATAATTTCAAATCAGTTAAAAATATTGTTGTGCTCTTCGGAGAGCTTTGCAAGTTTAAATTCAATTTTTCTGCTTTGCTTTTTTTCATCTAGTTTTGTTTGTTGGTGGGGACTGCCAAAGTTTGTGTAGATATTTAAGCCCAAGACGGCATCTTAGCTTAGCCATCTGTGAAAACAAAACTGAGTAAAAATATAGCTTTGAATAAATGAAGCACCAAGGGAATTTCATACTGGATATAAATAATTGCAGATATAGCTTGTTGCTATGCAGTTAAGAAAAACATTTCTCTTATCCTTGGTGAGGATTCATTTCTTTAAAAGGTTTCACTTTTAAACACTAAGACAATGAAACATTAATATTTTTCCATCTTCCACTTCAAGTGTACATGTGAGATCAATGCCTTACTGTCTGGTTTGATAAGAAAGAACACAAAGGATTTGGAGAGAGGCTGGAGAGAGGCAGCAGAGGTTCCTGGCAGCTGATGCTTACCAACACCAACACGTCTCATGGTCTCAGCCAAAGACCAGGGGCTTTCAGTTTGGTGCCCAACCCAGTAGGGCTTAAAATTTGGGTGCTCTATGGAAGCACGAGAAACAGAGGCTTCTTCTCTTTTAGGGGGTTAGAGAAAAGCTGTAAGGCTTAAGCTCTGGGAAAGGGACACTCACTTCCCAGGTACAGCAAGAAAAGTCACTTTATAATGAGCACATGGGAAAAACCCTGAGGACACAGAAGGCAAGGGAAGGCAGTTCTGCAGCAGCAGTTTCCCCCCCCTCTTTCTTTTTTTTGTTTCCATTTCAGCTTTTGGAAAGTGGCACGCCTTGTTGCAGGGCAATACTTGCAAGGGAGGATTCGTTTAGGAACTTGCCCTTGAACAATTCATCACTACTATGTGTTTAAGTATGATCCTGAGCCGTAAGCCTCAGCTCCAAAGTAAGACTTCTTAGACATAATATACAGAAATTACAGAGGTGACTGTTTTGTAAGAAAAGCTGCTTTGAGATGGGCACCCTGAAAGCACAAAACCAGAGATGCTCTGCTGCTTTTGGTGCATTGCAGGGCAAGGGCTCAGGTGCCCTGGCTGCCACACAGCCCCTGCCTCCCACCCAACGTGGGCTGTTTCTGAACACTCTTGTCTCTGTGGAACTATGGGCACAACAGGTCTGCTGGGGGCTGCCTGATGCCACTGCAGATAGCCCCCCAAAAGGAGAAATGCTTGAATAATAGAGCACCACTCCCTCCACACGTGCTCACTTCATTTCAAGCCTTGGAAGGAAGACTACAGGGATCAGAGCACCTGTGTAATAAAGCATAAAACCACCAGCCATTCTGCTTCCAACCCTTCTGTTTCTTGTGGAAATTTTCCGTCCTGATTTCTCCATCTCAAGTCCTGAAGGGCCTTTTCTGATCAATGCTTTGTAAAAGAGCACAGGGTCTCACACTTGTCCTTAGCCCTCAGTGAGACCACAGCTCCCTCCGTGCATGCTTGGAGTGCGTATACATGTGTATGTTTATGCACATGTACAGGGGGAATAGCAAAACCAACAGCTTTTTTCAGCCCTAGAAAAGCTCAGTATTTTTTTGCTTCCTTGTTTGACTTGTTTCTCTGAGAAAAAAATTGGACTTTCTTGGCTGAAAGCTGTCATCTTCAATGAAAAGCTGATTATATAGTGGAAGTAAATAATAAAAGCATGATTCTGTCTGGTTGTCTGGGCTAAATTCATGAAAAAAACCTCAGTTGGCACTCAATAATTTCCTCATGAAAAGCAGTGTTTTCTTAAGGAAATTGTGACAATTTGCTGTGGACCAAATTAGTGAAGATATAATCTGTCTTCGCATTGAAGATGTAGAATTTGCATGCAAATAATTGTGGCATGAGAACTGGTGGTGTCACACAGCTTTAATGATGGTTTGCAGTAAAAATACCAGGAGAACAAACACTGGCTCTCCAGCTTCTGCAGGTTGCCAGCGCATTATTATTGGTTCTGACCTTCTAATTGCCTCTCTATTTGCTGCTCCTGGCTGCATGGTGAATAACACCAGTGCTCTTTCAACTCCTACATGTCTCCCAGGTGCTCCCCCCTCTCTCCTCTTTCTCTCAGAAAAGAAATAAACTACCAATTTAATGACTAACTAGCTTGTACTCTCGGAAGAGTTTCCTGAGCTTTTGTAAAAACGTTGAGCTTTGAACATTTTTCAAATAGAAATCAGTATTTTTGTCTCTCTTTCTCTTAACTCTCAGTACATGCCAGTGAGGAGCATTTTAGTTAGAGCCCTGTCTGCGTGGCAGTACAGCCCCCCTGCCTCTTTCCTGCTGGTAGTGAGAAAAATGCTATAGTGGCTGCTCCTCTGTAGTCAGGGCAGTAAACAGCTGCGAAGTACGAGGAATGTTAAAGATTCGGGCGGCAGGCAAGGTGCAGGTCACACCTGGTACCCGGGGGTCAGCGGTCGGGGATGCTGCGGGTGGGATGCGGGCGGGATGCGGGCGGGATGCTGTGCAGCGCCCGGCGCCTGCGGCCCCGCTGCCAGGGTGACGGGCATCGCGTCACCCCTCTGCTGAAGGGAGCAGGATGAGCTCTTTGGGACCGCGGGAGGCTCTTGCAAAAAAATATCGTCATGTGAGTAATTGCCAGAAGGAAGGGGAGGGCGAGGACGGGAGCGGCAGAGGCGAGCCCCGGTGGCACGGGGCCGATGCAATGCTTGTCCACAGCCAGGAGATGTCACTGAGGCCCCACACAAAAGCAGGTACGAGCTAATTTGTCAGACAGACCAGAAAGACTGAGCCGTGGACGCTTCGCTCCTTGCCTTCCCCCCTCCCCGCGCCCCAAAACTGATTGGTTGTCGCCCTGGCCCCTTTCCCGTCCCTCCGGTTCGGTTCCAGCGATGTGCGAACCCGGGGCATCTCCCTGCCACATTCAGGTTCCACCCGGCAGGTCTGCACAGCAACTGATGGCTGAGGATACAACACCTTAGGGTTGTGAGGAGATCACACAGAAATGTAAGACTTGCACCATTGCTACAGCTTCTAAACTGTGGCTGCCTCACACCACCTTTTTCTGAAAAGAGACCACCACGGTTCTGTCATTTTTCTGAGATGCTCGAGTGAAAATCGCTTAGTCATTCCCTTTAGATCTACCGTCTGACCTGACATTTAGAAACAGTAATGAGGGATTTTAAGCAGTTGTCTAAAGTACCTGCCATGCCCTCCTTGCTCTAACGTAGTTTTTAGTCTTGTCTCAAACCTTCTGATTCAACAACTAGATTTTGTAGGAAGGGCAGGATCTTCACTACTACTTTTTGACTTATCTATAGTTATGCTTAATGTTGTTCAGCTCTTCAGTTTTAAGAATAAATGTAAACATATGCTAGCAGGGAGAAGACTTTATTTTCTGGTGAGTTAAATATCTCTACTTTCCCACCACATCCCATGTGCTATCCTGAATAAAAGTTCCCTGCCAAGTAACTCAGGGACAGGTGTGCTTCCTCAGCACTTAGAAATTCCTCTCTCATCAAACTTTTGGTACAATTGCACTTTTTTCACCCCAGATGAAGTGGAAAGTAAATAAGGTTTATCCCTGCAGCAAATCCTTCAGAAGACTGGCACCGTCTGCCATTATGTGAGGACTGCAGAGATACAGATAAGAAAAGCAAGTCTAGGAAGCCTTACCGAGGCATATAAATATGCCCTGTATTAATAGCTGTTTATTAAAACAGGTTATAAAACACATTTTCAAAGTTCAGATAGTGACCATCTTAGCCACTAACATCCGAGGAATATACTTAGATCAAAGTTTTATGACCTCTATTTATTACAGCAGATAGCACTACCTGAAAATGCCCACTTTTAAAATCTTATTACTGTCAAATTCCTTATTTAGACCAGTGACTTGACATTCTTGCATGAGTGAACATTAAAGTTTTTGCCTTTTTAACCTCCTAATCCTGGTGCATAAATCTTTTATAACCAATTCTATTCTATGTGTCTTTTTGGTGTTATTGGATTTTTATCTTTCATTCCTGTCTAGGTTTCTGATTTAATATATTAAAAACTTCAGTTCAGCTTTGCTTTCCTTATTAAGATGCAAAAGAGGTAGAAGCTTTTAGTGTGTTGAACAAAAATCGCTATATATAATTCTTTTTTTTTTAAAAAAAGGAAAATTAAAAAGTTTTAATTTAAAAGGAAGGTTGTATCACCCTCTCATGTGGCACCCCTTTATGACTGCCACACAAATGCAGAAAATTACTTTTAATTTTGAGCAAGTACATTTGTGTACTCTCCCTTATCTGCTTCTGTTCAGATAGTGAGGTCAAGCCCTGCAGCCCTAGTTCTACTGGTGGGTCTCAGCAAGCTCTTGCTTCTCCAGAGTGCTGCTGGAAAATCTCTTCCTGGGGACCTCCTGGCAGGATCAGAGTATGGAAGGACATGGACCTAAAATTCTCCTTTACTATCCCATGTTGTCTTCTTCTCCTAGCACTTACAAAATATCTGGGTGAAAAAGTAAAATCAGAGGCCACTAAACCAGCAGAAAAAAAGCGGAAAATAAAACCAAGCCCAAACCCTAAATATTCACATGACTAGCAAAACCAAGTAAGTCTGATTTGTATCTTGGAAGTGGTCTATATTACAGGTTTTCTTATGATAAAGAAGGTCTGACAGCTGAAAGGTTCAAAAGTGATGAGAAAACTGATGAGACCAGTTTGGTTATAGAGCATTTGTATTCAGAAAGTCCTGGCTGTACCCACTATAATAGTATGAGAGACTAATAGCCTGCCAGATTAGTTTGCAAAAGGCAGGTCTGATCCTTCACGTGGGTACATACAAGATGGCTCAGGGATGGATGAACTTGCAACGATAACAGGATCACATTGCAAATTAAAAATTCATCCGTACAGAATTAGATACTTGAGCCACTACTGGACACAGGAAGAGGCGTGGTTAAAAATACATCTTTTTTGAACAAAGATGAAAGTATAGAATATTTTCATCCACATTTAAATGAAATTGACCTGCTTTACAGAAAGAAATCTTGTTCGTGCCTTAAGTACACCTGCAGTCACACAGATTTGAGCATCAAGTAATCTCCCTTCCCTGTCCCAGGGAGGCTGTTTAAATTTAGATATACCCCCTCCCCCCCAATCCCCTTGTACTCTGCATGTCTGTTATGTCATTTGGCCACATCATGCTTAAGGACCCTGGCAGCAGATGGAAAGAGCAAGGTTGGGCAAACTTGTATTCATTTCATTTTCTATTTGGATGTATAAAGCATAACCCAGACACAAATAGTAATGAAGTACTCCTCAGTATTTAGTGGTTTAGACTCAGACTTAATTACTGATTCAGCGGAAAGTGATTTGTATTCAGGTAAAGGGAATGAGTGGGTAAATGGTCTTTTTGCAGCAATAGTTGAAAGCCCTGGCCCAGGAGCCTGCCAGTCCAGAGTGAGGAGATGGCAGCCAGGAAAGATGTCAGGAAGAAAACTGTCATCTGGCACTGCCACGCTGGGACATGTGCTGGGACACAACACAGCTACCCCAATGCTGTCCAATGTATTTTTCCAAGACCACTTGTAAGAAGCTCATAAAATTACTCTGATGAGCCCCCACCTGACATTTTCAGGTCACCCTAATTATTTTCTGATTTAGGATTCATCCACATGAAAAACAAATTTGGAGCACAGCTGGGTGACTCTTATCTCTGGACAGCTGCAACAAGCTCAGGTCATCTGTAATGGTGATGGGAGACACCTCTGTCTTGGGATGCAGGTTTCCCAAAATTGGACATGCTCTGAAACCCAACTGTGATCTGACCCAAAAAATGGGATTCTACCAGTTTTGTAGTGCTTCACACCCAGAGTGGTAAAATCCTGACAGATCTCACCATCATTCCATGTGGTGCTGCTATAATTAATACTTGGTTCAGCTGCCAATTATTGCAGATGCCCTTCTGCAAATAAAAGGGGACTTTTCCCCTCCCATTTATTTTTCTGCAAGTTCCCTGACCTGGAAACCTGACATTTTCTAGTTCACACAAGCACATTTCAGCCCTTGAGTCCTGTTTGGGATCTCTACTGACAACAAAATGACACAGACAATAGAGTCTGCACCCACCCAGAGGAAATGCAAACACAGCCTTGTCAGGATGGTCAGCCTCTGTTATTACCCCTTTACTACCTAAACTGATTTAATCCAGCATCCATTTCAGGTGCTTGCTTTTCTATACAGCATTTTCTACATGTTACCAAGCTCCACAATTTCCCAGTGCATCAAACTGAAAGATTCCTCCCACTTTAACAGGGGAGGGGACTCTTGGTGTCTTAAAAAATCACCTAGAATCCAGCATTCCTTTTCCCTCACTTCTTGAAAGAAAAGGGCAAAAAAATAGGAAGTAGATTCTCTACAAACTGACAAGCCTGCCTCTGTTCAGAGCACTGCAGAAACTGCCAGAGAATACTGGATTTGTAACAGAATAATTCCAACATAAGGCTGCCAAGGTCAGTCAGCCTTGTGCACTGGGCTGGCAAGCCAAACTTACTTACATAAGTAATGGCTGTCGGCAGTCAGCTTTAAATTTGGCACATACTTCTGCCCCCCCGCCCTAGTATAAAAGGAAAAACATATTAAACTTGTTCTGCCCTAAGCTGTTTTTCCCTCACTTGTTTATTTTCTCCATCTCTTCCAGCTCGAGATGCTCACAACTGCTGCTACAAGCGTAAAATTCAGCATTCAACGAGGGCCTGATGGTTTTCTCTGTTTCTTCAGAGACTGTTGGGATTTTATCTCATTAATGGTGTAGAGGTGCCAATAGGAAAGGTCATGTAAAATAAGCTGGGTCATCACAATCTAATGCTCCAACTTCCTCATGCATATGCATTTCTCGTGTCCATCTCGTGCCAGAACCTGGTATTTCATGTTCTTACCAATGGCAGCTGTTGGTTACAGTGGGTGTCATCCTAGGGTGAGGTGGGTTACTGTTGTTACCCCAAGTACAAGGGCAGATACAGTACCTACACCTACCACTTGCAAGGCAACAGCACACCTGGAGCTGTGCCAGGAAGCCCTGCAGCCTCAGGGCAGCTGGGCAAGGGCTGAGCACCCTGGGCTGGGCTGAAATGGGGCTCTAGCCCAGGGCTGGGTCCATGAAGTTCTGCAGTTCTAGCTGGGGCTGCTCAGGGCCATCAGGACCTCTCAGCACCCCCAACAACTATTTCCAAGCTACAAACTCCCTCTCCCTAGAGATGGCAAGTTGCAAATGAAATAGCAGAGATAGTGAAAAAGTGGTTAACAGGAGCTTTTGGAGAAGAATAGAAGAATGTGGAAATAAGCCTCTGCCATTTCTTACATTATCTGAGAGCTGTTCAGCCATGAATTGTCTGTAATAATTAGCATGAGAATATCTCCTTGATGACATTCATACTGCATAAAAGGGTCTGCATTTCCTCCATCAAAGTGCATATTTATGAACTGAATCTCCGAAAGACGGAGCCTTTGATAGTATTATTTTAATATTTTTTGCATATGATTTAGAAGTTTAAACTTCAAGAAGGCCTAATAATAAAAAAGACTATCAGATTTCTGCTAGTCACCCCTGTTCCTAGTAAACACAAACACATATATGGGAGTCACTGTTTAAATATGAAAGTGATAGACTATACAAGAGAGAATGGCATCAATAAATTTACTTTTGTTCTTTAGTGATCCTGAAAATAGCAGCTTGAAAAACCCAGCCTTGAATACTGAAACCATTGGTTTCCTCAGTTCCCATTTGTTTCTTGACCCTGGTGACAACTTATTCCGAGTCAACTAAAAAAAACTCTGCTTTTTGTGTACATCCTTCTATAGGTATGCTACTGCCCCTTTGTTGTTCAGTATCTCTTCTTTTATGTACCTGATTACTACAATTCCTCAAAACCTAAGCTTAATCCAAAACTAGACTCACCAAGGGCAGGATTACAGGACTTGCCTCCATCAGAGGTAGGACTGTGAGGACATACAACAGACATGGTCCATCAGCTTGAGTAGCCTGAGTAACTTGAGTCTGACATCTCTTCTTAAATGTCAGACTTATAGGAGGTTTGTCAACAGAGCCTGCCCAAAGCTCATGCACTTATAGATGCTTCTACTTACTCGGTCCTGGTGTTATTTCCAGCCCTTTGTTTTAACACCTACAAAAAGTAGGTGCCTGAAAGTTAAAAGACTTGAAATCTGAAAGGCAGTTGATAGTTACTGAAGTGCTTATAGAGAAAATATTCCCTTTTGTTACTATCCTTTCAGCAAAAGTGTGCAAACATCCAAATTATCCCAGGCTTGGACAACTGAAAGAGAACCCAGGGAGGGCTGTGTGTGTGAAGTTGTGTTTAAGAGGTGATGGGCCACCAAACCTACTGCCATGGGATGCTAGACTCATTTTCTCCCAAACTCATGTCCCCCCCAACTCGTTTCCACTGCCCATTGGAAATTATTTCCCCCATGAGCTGCATCTGCTTCTCCTTTGGTTTGCAAGACTTTGATGCCACTGGTGAAGACATCAACCTGTCCATGATGCCTTGGGAGCTGCAGCACCTGCTGCCGACCCATGAATCGCAATGTAAAAAAGGTTTGGGTTCTCACTAAATTTTTGAGGCTGCCAATGTAAAGTTTGGAAAGTTGAGGAGAAAACAAAAGGAAATATAGTGAGGTTCAGTCTCCCTGGGAACAGAGAAAGAAATTTTAGAGTGATACCAGAACCAATGCTTTTGCTACTGCCCAAAAATCTTCCTACAAGCATCCCACATGGAAAAGTTTCGAAGTTGTCAGCATTAGGCAATTACAATTCCTGCAGCTAAAGTCTTCTTTTGTTAGAAAGCCAACTATTTTAACTTGCATAATTTCAACATTTATATTACTTTGACAAATCCTTTGACATTTGGCATGTATCTCTAAAGCTCCATTTCTAAAATAACTTATATCTTCTATTATTTAACAATAAATAATCTGTATATAATTCATGAATGCAGACAGCAATACATTTTATGCACCAACAAAATAATAAGTTGTGCATGTCTTACTCTTAGGGATGAGAACAGTGGGGGTGAATGCTGGATAAATCCCTGTGCTAAAGAAAATAACTAATATTTGCTAAACAAATACCTACTCAAGGCATCTCAATTTTTCTGAAAATTGAATAGAATACTCTGAATTAAAAAATCCAGGAAAAAAAGCCTCTTCACACTTAAAAAATCTGGAAATATTACAGTTTTGCCTGGCATACTCAAATAATAATAACAGTGAATGACTGTATTTGCAGGAAGATTAATAAAATTATCTTCCTTACTTTTCAACTGTTATTTATCTCCTTTAGATGTAAGTTCTTTGGTGCAGAGATTGACCTTCAGTGGCCAAATACACCCTTGCTCAATATCTCTCAGTGTTACAGGAATTAAATTAGTATAGAAAAATAGAGTGTTTATGTATATATACATAAGGTATACATATACTCAATATATATAAATATATATATTATGTATATATATATAAAGTGTATATATACTTGTGCTTATAAAGAGAGAGCAGTATAGAGACCAGGTTCTTATCATAATGAAGTTACAAATATTTTTGAGATCTTTGATGAAGAGTGATGCCTTTATCCTGATATCCTCTGTTAGCTGATAGCAGACTAGGCAAAAACCAATGTATTCAACACCAACAGCTATTCAGAGCAATTCTGATCTCTTTATGAAACACATGGTGTGTCTAAGTATGTGTCTCTTAATTAACAAGAGAATTAAATTTGATAAAGTATATTTATGATGGACTTTATAGAATCTGGTCCAGAGAAAAACTTAGACCATAATATGCTATTTTCACGTATTTATCTTGAGGGCCATTGAGAGCTTTAAAGACTGTATTTCAATTCTGCCATGATTTCACCTTTTTATAAACCATGCCATGGTTATCTAGAAACAACTGTTACCACATCTTTTACACCATCACCACTTGGTTGAAACACCACTGAGGATGATGCAAGTCAGCCCAGACACTCCCTCTGCCCCCTGCTCTCCCTGAGAAGGAAACCAGGAACCCCTCTGCATGGCCCAGGCAGAAATTTAGCACATATCCACTTTTTTTTTTTTTTAGTCATTTTGAAACAAAATAAGAAGTGAATGGGTGAAAACAGTCAGAGAACGGATAATAATAAGAATATTTTGGTCTACATATCACAAGCACGAATCCTGTAAAATGCTGGTCCCAATCAGAAAACAACCACATATTCAGAACATGCAGAAGTGACTGGGTGGTTTTAGAAAATGTTAATTCATCACCACCAGAAATTCTTGTGGGAATACACACATCAGTTTTGAAGGACAGCTTTTCTTGGATCTGAGATGAAATTTCCGATCAGAAAAAAGAAAGGATAATTGAAGGTTCAGGTGTTTGCAGGGCACCTGGGAACCCTCCCCACTCTATTCAAGTCACCATTTTGCTTCTAAAAGGAAACTTAAATGTGAATCTCCCAGGTGAACCTTTCAGCTATTGTCTAATCGGAGATGGGTGAGATTTCACAAAAAGAGCTTCACAGAGTTTTAATTGCATCCTGACTTTGTGCAGGACATCTTTTTGATGCCTGAAAAAACTGCTGTAACATGAGAGGATGTTTTTGAAGACTGGTGCTGGCCCCTACTCCAGTCCACTCCTCTCCTTACCCCTCCTCCCTCAGCAAAGCAAGTGAGAACCAGGAGCAAGCTCACAGTCTCGTGCTTATAAGGTTATCAGAATAAAAATTCATCCACATGAAAGGAGAAAAATAAATCCTATTACTGTTAGGGAAGATTTAAAAATCACAGTTGTTTTACTGATCATTCTTATTCATAATTCAGCTTATAACTATAAAAGATGAAGGGGAATATGCCCTACTTTTCTCTTTGTGATTTGACAGCACCTCTGTTGAGTAGCTTTGCCATGAAAACCAATGGTTGCTCAGTTTCTCCTGCTGTGTTTTTGGGTCTTTCACAACACAAAAAGAAAGAAGAAAATCTGGAAAAAGGGGAGGAGAACACAAAAAAAATGCCTCAGGCAATTAAAGCCCTCATACTGACTTGGGCCAGCCCTTTTCTTGTTGTTTGCCTGAAAAATGATCAGTTGACAATAACTTTTTCAATTAAGAGGAAGCATTTGCTCTTATCAATGACTGGAGGACAAATCCAACCTCTAATGGCTGTGACTAAAAGTCCAAAGTCTGCAATCTCCACGGAGCAGGACCCTTCAGACCATGTGAAATGTCAAGTCAGAGCTGTGAAACCAAGAAATGAGGATGAAGTCCTTAATGGCTCATGTTCTCACTAGCACCCATTTATTCCGGCCAAAGGCGTAATCTCTGGAGGTAGCTCTGATACCTGGGAATGCAAATGCAAACATGTTGTGCATGCTTGTATTGCCTCTGCCATCTGTGCAGTTTGATGTCATCCCAGCCACCTCTACAAACCTTCTCACTATCCAGTCCCTGTCAGGAGGGGTACCTGCACAGACATAGAGGTCTTACTCATTTTGACATCTCACAGCTAACCCAATAATTTTACTTTGGTGAGCAGTTTCTAAAGTTGCTAAAGACAAGGGACAAAAGTGGTCTCTTGTCCAACCCTTAAGCTGGTCATTCACTGGCCTGTGATCAGCAGCCACCTTGTGACCATGGCCAGTAAGCTGTCCTAATGCATCTGCTATTCCAAGCCAAATGCCTAATGCTACACCTGTCCTCTGAGATAATAGATTTTTGAATAATTACTGTGAAAGTGTGGTGAAAATAATTCTTCCCTCTGCATAAGTGCAGCAGAACAGGTCTCCCCTCTGCTGCTGAAAGGGTCCCCCTCAGCAGTTATGGAGTTCTGGCTATAAAGTGAAACAAGGACTGTTGGCATTTAATTATTTCCTTGCTCAATCTAAATCAATATTATAGTCCTCTCCATCCTTTAGCTCTCTGAGGTGAGGAATTTGGGCTCCCCTATAATAATATGGCATTGCCAAAAGAGACCTTAGCCCTGAAATATTCCAGACTGTGTCCAGATTGTATTTCACTAGGATGGAAGTGAGTGCTCCTTCACCCACACCATAAACATTAGCACCATCTATTCCTGCCAGCTCAACCCCATCCTGGGAGGGACATGGCTGCAGGAGCTCCCTCCTCCCTCCTCTGCACCACCCTGTGCCCTGAACAGACCACGCATCTCTGCAGTATTCACTGCAAGGGGTCAGTTTATCAGCTGGTTTTCCAAATCTTAATGTATTATTTAAAGCCTTTTAAGGAGATGTGTTACCAAGCTTACACGTCAGTCTCTCCCGCTCCCATCCACATAACAGATGACACCATTTAACTGCTAGAGCACACGATCCATCATTCCTTGCAACACCACAGGTGTACTGGCTACGCCATATGGCAACTTCTTAGACTTGAACAGCCCCTTTGCATGTGTTCACAGCAAAGGGTATTTATTAATCTGAATCTGGTGTGACATGCTGATGTGCTTAAGACAGGTCAAGTTTTGTAAGCCTCTCCCCACCTGTCATTTTGAAAGTCATAGTTTAGGCTTGGCTGATGATCAGCTGTCAGAGGCTTACAGGATGCATATGTCAAGCTTCTATCTTTCCTCTGAGCTGCAGTAATATAATTTTAAATAAAAATTAGTGGTAGTGGAAAGATTTTTCTCAATTGACTCTAGAAGGTTTTGACATTTTTTCTTAGTGCAGGAATGTTTATTTTAGTGATTTCCAGAACAGAGAGGGAGCCAGCTCCATCCTGACCTGCTTTGTGTCTTTGTCATTGGTTCAGTCCCAGAGCAAAATGGGGTGGCCAAGTCCCTGCTACCAACAACAGGCACACACTGACTGGAACTCCAGACCACAACATCACAGAAGCAATATTGGTAACGCTTCAGACAGCTCTTCATTCTACTGCTCAGTTTCCTGACTGTTTCCTTTAGGACTTGAGAAGTAAACTTTCAAATGCCTGCAGAAAGGCTCATTCTAGGAGATTTGGTTTCTGATTTGGGAATCTTGAGGGGTTCAGAGAAGCATCAGTGAAGGGTGACTTCAACTACAGGACAGTGAGCTTATGCTCCTCTAGAGCTCCATCCCTGCTACATTCAATCAGAAAAGAAACTTCTTGGACTCACTTAAAAAAAAAAAACAAAAACAACAAACTGATCCCCCCCCAAAAACTAACCCCAAAGTAATATTAGTAGATCTGATTTTTATTCCATTGGAGACTTGCAATATTCAAATTTTTTAAAACTATTTATATGTTTTTTTCCTATGTTTTTCTATCTACTTTTGGTTTTTTTGCAGTTATCAATTACCCATCTATTTCTTGGAGATTAAAACAAAACCGGGCACTACAGATCATTTGTTGTTTTAAGACAACATACATCTCCATGATTTAGGCAGCAATCTTCTCTGTGGTTTAGGCATTGATCATAATTCTGTGAAAGAACCAACCGGAGGTGAACTCTGCTGAAAACCTGAAGAGATTTAGAACAAAAAATTACTTTTCTATTTTATGGTAGATCTTTATTAAAGTGATATCTTCCCTCATCTTATCCTCTGAAACCTACTGGAATTTTAAACTTTATTTCCTCTCTTTTATTTAAGTGGACACTTGCTTCAACATCTTTAAAGCTATTTAAAGTTCAGATATTAAACATGAATAATTGCCTTCTGATTTCAGAAGGCATGATGAAATAAAAACTGACAATGCATGTCTTCTGGTGACATTCACACCTGCATCTGTGACAGAGACTTGTAATTTGATGAAAATTAACTTTACTCTGGACTAGAAGGGCAAGTTTTTAACCAGCTTCAGTATCACATTCTGCATCTCTTTTCTCCCTCGCATGGAGCATGGGGTGGCAAGTGGAAAAGGATTGGATGAATAGATGAAATCTGAGCACTTTTGAGTCCTTTATCAGCTTGAAGCATCTCACTGATTGTAAAAAAAAAAAAAAGAAAAAAGTATAAAATGGATGCCTGAGCATCTTATCACTAAGTTCTTTAGAGAAACAATAGGAAGAGAGCAGCTCCTTGATCTCCATCATTCAAAAGCCCAAGTCTCTCTGCCACCTCCTGAGACAATTGGCAAAAAGAGTACAACAACTCCTGGCTGAATTTCCCTTAGCCTCTTCCTTCCAGGCTAAGCACTGCTCACTAAAGAGTTGCAGAATTTGTACTGGGGAAGAAGTGCACCTGAGAAGTCCAAGCTCAGTTGGTGGACAGTACATGTAAGTAATACCATGAGTTATTCATGACCTTTTGTGAATATGGTTAAGACCTGTGGGAGTTAAAGGATGGCTACCAAAGAAAAAAGTGTATTTTAGTGAAATATAAATATTAGATGGAATATCACATGGAAATACCCTGGAGTCTTACACCTCATTTCCAGGGAAGGAAAAGGCATATTTTTGAATCTCTTGAGGTGCCAATTCATTAATTAGTACGGATATGAAAGCTATATGCTTAGATGCATCAGTCAAGCAATTACTGAGGAAGTATAATTAGAGAGTAAAGTCTGGCAATGATGCTACTTTTATGCTCATTTATATTCACTTCATTGACATTTTGTTTAGCAGGATCCAAACAAGTAGAAGCAAAGAAGGAGCATATGGCTCCTGAATAAGGTCCCTAAGGAGTTTGTATGGGACCATGGCACATTCCCCTTGCAGAGCACTGGTGAGGCACAGACCCTGCTGCAAGACCCAGGGCTCCAGCACTGTTCCCCAGCTTTCAGATCTCCGTGTGGGACTCAGCTGGGGGCTGCCCTTCACTGTCCTCTTTCCTTGTCTGCTGCCAGTGCTGCTCAGCAAACCTCTTCCCTGGGGCAGACTGTGAGCAGAAAAGTGTAGGGGATGGCACTGCTGTTCCTTTTCCTTAAAATGCCTGACTCTGAGGTTTGGAAAACCATTAATTCTCACATCCTCTAGCAGCCAGTCCTGCTTCCAGAAATTCCATGTAACAATGGAAGTCGGGTCAGGCCTTTTTCCCTAAATTATCTCCATGTATTAGTGATATAAAAGCAGTAAGAACGAAGCTGATGCCAAGGACCTAGACTATTTCTATCCATGATTTTCTACCTGATGCAGCTTATTTAGCTAAAATCTGAATAAGAGAATTTCCGTCTATGAAACTTGTTAAGGTTAGAATAGTTCATATTTACATTATGTTTGATACACAACATAAGTATCCACCTTACAATTACCAATTGAGTTACTTTGTACCAGTTCCTTGGACAAGATGGAGCAGTTAGTTTGACTATTTTATAATGATTTATTTGCTGGGAATGTTCCAATTTCCATTGAAAATATTATTTATGACTGGACTGGAAGGACATTTCTTACACTTATTTCCTTGCAAAGGATAAACCCATCTCTAAATCGACCTTTCATGCTCTGTAAGATGGATATGGGATGAAAACAAACTTTAACTCCTATTGTCACCAGGATCAGGTCCTTAGATGGAGACCCTTACTGTGCACATGTGACAGTGCCTATGTTTTTGGTGTGGTGTTTCAAGTGTGCTGTGAGCTCAGTCCCATCACAGTAATTTTCTCTTTCAGTTTCTAAAGTAATTTTTCAGGACTTTACACACCCACCCTTCAAAGCAAGGCTGGGCAGTGAAGCATAGGAATGTGCATTCCTCAGAGCTCTTAATGCTTTTAGCCTTGCATATCACTTTCAACATGCAGGCTGAAGAAAAGCCTGAAGACTCACAAGCACCTTCTTAATTCAAAATCTTCTGGAAGGAAGGGTTTTTCTCATGCAGTTTTGCCAGAAGAAATCAAGTGACTTCTCCCACTGACTTCTTTTAGTCACTCCATGAACTTCACACATTTGCTGCAGACTGATTTCCTGATCTACATTTTTCTTTGATACTGGGGAAACGGGGATCAAAAAGAGAGGCTTCCTTGCAAAGTAGAGTCAAGCAAAGGTTTCAACTCTCATTCATGTGGCACATTCATCACATTTGGCAACCAAAGGTGTCACAGTCAAACATGAGGCAGCATCATGCCCCATAACTCATGCAGCAAATGGATTAATTTTCTCTTTTAGCTGCCTCAGTGTAAAGTGTGGTGCTGTAGGATAGGTAATCTTGCATGACTTATCACTACTAAATTGAGACCACTTCCCAGCTTGTTCTTTAAATGACCTTTTTTTTAATCTCTATATCTTACATATTTGTTTGGATTCAGTCATTCTGTTTCCTGAAGAACTGAGAGCAAAGTGTCTTTTAAAACTGTTTTCTATATTTGTGGCTGAGGAGAAAGGTACTCACATAGTTTGTACTGTAAACTACTGAGAGTGAATAACCTTGGTGCTGGGGAGTGAATGGAACAATTTTCTGGTAAACTTATGGACTTCGAGGTCTGTACTCAGCTTTCTGTCAAAAATAGCTGAGTAGCCTGAACATAAAATAAGAGAATTGGGTCTGGCACTGCTGTGAACTGAAACATCAGGAAAGGAAGCACTTTCCCCCCTGCTTTTCAGGAATATCACATTTCAGTTTTCTGAGGTATGGGCTAATTTGGCTCTTTTGTGTTAGACAGTCTTTTGTAGCGCTGTGTTCAATTTGTAAGTGGCTTGTAAGTGAGAAAGGCAATTCAGCCGGTGAGAACTTAGGTGATAGCAGCAGAATGCAGCAAGTCATTCAGAGAGGAGAAACTCAGCCAGACCTCTCTGGTGCATCTGTAACACAATTATATCCCCATAACGACCTTCATTAGGCCCAGCATGTAAGTCAATACAAACAACTTTCAACTTGATGAAGATTTTCCCTCGAAAAAGTAACCTTTCAGTTCTATTACTTTTGTACCGTTTTTAGCCATATGCTAAATATTAGAATGCCTCGTTCTCATTTACCCTTCACATATTAAGGTGAAAACTCTGACCTAGTGCATTCTAATTACTTGCCTTATTAGCTTCACATTATATCAGTAATGGTGTGATAGCCAACATAATTACTAGGACTTGAAAAATTATACTTTGCTGTACTATTTCATGAACTATGAGACGGTTCTCTCTTCTTATTAACTTTCTTATTTAATGGGTCGACCAGATTTTTCATCTACCTAGGCCATTGATCAAACTGATAATTTTAGATTTTAACTGCAATTGAGAAATTGCCCCCCAAAACAGTGAGACATGTTTTCAAGAAGAAAATACAGACATTCTTCCTCTGTGTTTCTTATTGACAGGCCACCACAATTAGGTAGTTACTGAGTGCTGTTTGAATGACGTTTTTAACTCATAAAGTTTTGTGAAATTTAGAGCTTTTCCTCAAGGAAATTACTTTTTGTTCTTTTATTCTTTGTCAAATTATTATTTTTGTATTCACTAAAATTCTGGTTTACCTTTTTTAATTTAAAGCTTTTTTTTCTCTTTCTGGAAGAAAATAGAACCAGCACACCTTTTTCTTGTTTAAGTAAAACCATAACTTCCGATCCAAACTGGCAGGATTGGCAATTATTTGTTCACCAGTTCAGTCTAGGAGTTGAGTCTGATTTTGAGAGTTTTTCTGATACCAAATAGTTTTGGTTTACAGTATGAATATACAGAAGAGACTGGTTTGTTTGTTTGTTTGTTGTTTTGTTTGTTTTTTTTTTAATGGAGACTCCTGCTAAATGGGATAACAAGATACTTGTAAGTGGTCACACAGCCACCCTTTGGTGGTTGGTCGTCCTCTTTGATAAGGCAAATTTCAACAATGATGAAAGGAGTAGATTTTCTGAAGCCATCAAGGCAAGAGATGGCAAGAGTTCTCTATGCCTCAGAACTGACTCAAAAGGCCTGGCTATCTCCAGAAACCCCTCTTGCACTTCAGTGGACTTTGGACAAAGCCTGTAATGTACAGACATGGCTCTTTTCTCTTTAAAGCAGATTACTGAGTTAGACCATCCTGAAAGACAAGCATCCACAGTCCTGTCTGTGCCACTCCAGGACCTGCAGTGCCTCCTGTGGAATGTGCTTTTTACCATGAGTGAGGTTCATCCATGTTACTCGGCCACCAGCCCAGGACTTCTGCCTGCAGAATCTCAGCCAGTCTCACTAATGTCCATGTGTCCCTGACAGAGGAACAGCTCTGAGGTGTTCTGCAATATTTGTCCCCAGACCACAGAACCAGAGGGTCAATGAACAAATGTAAGACAGTCATTTTCAAGGAAATCATCTCAGAAGCCCCTGGATTGAATTAATCAGCAAACCATCCCTGCTATGCTTTCTGGAAGCAGTCACAGTATAACCTCCCGGCTTTTGGCAGATGGACCTGCACTTTTGCAATGCTGTGACAGCTGGAAGAGTTTGATGCTGTCTTGACTCAACATATCAGTCAGAAGATTTCCCTGTGGGGAAACCTGTGTGTGTTGGAAAAGAAATGAACTGACTCCTTATTTGTTTTCTTTTCCCATCTATCTCTCTTTTTTTCTAAACAGGAAAAGAAAATACATACATCTTCTTTCATAGCTTCCCAATGAAAGGCAGAGTTGTTGGGAGGGAGGCTGACACAGGACTTTCAGGCTCTCTGTGAGAATTTCACTTAAGGGATAAATCCCTTCATTTCTTGTCCACCTGACCAGAAAACAAAGTGAAACTGTGCATCATCACCCATCAACAAAATCCATGCTCCCTGTGTATATGTGCAGTCCCCATTTTCACAGCTGCACCTTTAAGCCAAGAGGAGATGGTGTAAAAATGGCCTGGGATTATTTAATAAATAATAGGAAATTACTTTTATAATGCAGCAGAGAGCACCTGGAAATGTATTCTTCCTGCAAGATTTTAATGGAGTGCTACTTAATTCTATTGTGCTTGGTGAAATCAGTTTAATAGTTCTGATTTTTCTTGACCTCTCTGCATGAGGAACATTATTATAAAAGAAATAAATTAAAAATCTTCTAAAGGTAATAGTAGAGACAAAAAAGGTAAGAGGCATGTGAGCTTGAATGTGAGGCACTAGTGTTAGTGCAGACCTACAGGTGGCTTGACACTTGCCTGCTTGAGTGATTAAGGCTCAGTTCATGCTGCATTTGAGATTAGTGGAGGTATTAAAGCCACAGCCCTCCATATTAAAGAGAGGGAAGCGAAGGTTGAGAAATTTCAGTCTCAAATTGGATAAATTTGCCAAGTCTCTGGCTGCAGTGCAACACTCATTTATTTGCAGGTGAATTTAATAGACAGGGTGTTGAATGAGGAATTACTTCCCAGAGTGGTATATTGGTCTAGATAGAAGCTGCCTAAAGCCAGAACAATAGGTTGCTTTTGTGCTAATTTGTGCTTTAAAAATGCACCTGGCATTTTAGGTAATCTTTATATATTTAAATTAATATGAAACTCAAACTGTGTTTTTGGAATTCTTTCTTCACTAGAGTATACCTATGTTATAATAGGCATTTTGTAATATATAACTATGTATCTTGTGGTTTCTTGATAATTTAAGCAAGAGAGGTTTTTAAATTAGCTATTAAATTACCATTCAGAGATCTGATCATCTTCTAATTTCCGTACAAAGTCCTCCACAGGGGATAAATCTAGTTTAAATGTTCTCTTCTTCCCATGATTTTATACTCTAGCTGTAAGATGATACAACATTCCTGCATTTCTAGCTGAAATACATTACAAGCACCTGAAAGGTTTTATCTCAGTCTTGTCAAATAAGTCTATATTTCAGTTGGAAATGCACCCAGAATTATGAAGAAAAACATGATTTGCGGTTTTGTTCAGTTCTCTTACCCTAGCCACAGGTGTGATAGCTGAGTAATTTAGAAAAGCACAAACAGAGCGGGTTTTTAAGTACTTCTAAATGCTAATTGTCTCCCCAAGTTCCCTTATTTACTAGCAGAATTGAAATTCTGTGTTTTATTTCTTCTTACTTTTTGGGTAGACATTTGCTCACTGCTTTTCTGGGCAGAAAACCTGCAGAGTTTTCTCGAGCTGAAGCAAGGGGTGAATTTCTTTCCTGACCTGCAGAAGATGGAGAGCACGTTTGCTGTTTCCCCCTCCACCTCTGCACCATGAGCTGCTGGTGCTACCACAGCCTGGCTAGAGCAGGTCTGGGAGGGGAACTTGTTCAGCAGATGTAAACAGAAAAAATATTACAGCTCATGAACAGTCAGACAGATTAGGAGTAGGGTACTCTGGGCTTCATTTCCCCTTCCCTCCCTTCTTGAGTCTCCCTACTACTGCTGCCTTTCCAGCTTACCCCTGCTATGGCAGATCCAGTTTCCTGACTGCAGCTCAGAAATATTTGCTGCATTAAGCATTCCTCTCCCTTCAGCATTACTGCACAAAAGCGTGTCTGGTTGTGACAAATAGCATGATGCCATTGTGTGTGTCCACACTGCTGAAAACAGATAACATGTGACCACGTGAGTGGTGGGAAAACCTGAAGAATAAAAAATGAGGATAGTCCAGTTCTTATCTGTTTTGTGAGTTTTGCCTTTCAAGATGCTCTCAATTAAAGTTACTTGAGTTCTACTTCCTGCTGCAAAACACCTTTTATTAATTTTATTCTGATGACAGAGACTTAGGTAGGAATTTTCACCTCCTTCTTAAAAAAACTGAATATAAGCAGAAAATACAATAAACTGGAGTTAGATTAGCCTGTAACAGTTAAAGTAGTAATGAAAAAAGCAGAAATATTATATTTGAAACTAGATTGAACTCATGCCCTTCTTTTCCAGCTCTATTGAGTTCATTTAGTAAAAATACTACGCTGTTGTTACGTTTTTGAGCCTGTAATTGCAAACTCAACATGCAAGTTCAATATATGTTTTTTTCTGGTTCCCATGAGTTTTCAAAACTTAAATCTTAAACATCTTTTCACGATGCATGAACTTTGCTCCAATACCTGCATTAGCCTAGCAGAACTATCTCAAGTGATACGATAAAGCTATAATTTTGAAACTCTGTTCAACTGAGAACAAAGCAGCACTCAAAACTGTTGGAACAAAATACTTTTCATATATGATTCCTTTCTCTGGGTTTACTGTTCTATGTTACCATGACCATTCACCACAGGCATGTAGTCTATTCTTTTTTCATTCCAGCTCCACAAAAAATATAATCCCACAGACCATAAACTGTGATCTGCTAGAGCAGAAGGATAAGGATGTTTTTGTCTGTCTCTAACAGACTAACCTATTCCTGAGCAGGTTCCAGAGTATATTTTTTATAAATTCTCACTATCAAAATTTGCCCAGACACATGCAACCCACAAGGATACCATTAATTTTGCTTTTATACAGATTATAGAAGACTATTAGTTGTTCCTCTTGAGATTCCCATAGATGAGGGGTAACTACATCCATTGTTAAAGGCAAGCATGTGCCACTCTAAGAACAGTATTTACTTCTCAAGTTTTCCTTTCCTCCTTTGTTCTTCTGTTGTCCTCTAACAGTCTCAGAAGTTATTGTTGTTGGGTACTAATTTAATAAAAATGCAGGAGATTCTGACTGAAATGATAACCACCAAAGCTATTCAATTGTTTTTCTGTGTAACGACTCTGATTGAAATTCTGGTCACAGCAAAGTCAAAGGCAAAATTTCCTTGGCTTCTGCAGGGGACTGGAATTTCATCTAAGGTGAATATTGGTTTTGATTTAGACACAAATATCTTATAACAGTTTCTGATTTGCAAGTCTCGTCTAGCATAATACCACATTAAGCAAGCCAAGAAACCGTAATCTAAAGGATATTGTCAAGTGGAGGCTGAACATATATTCATTTCAGGTGCTGTATGCTAAATACAAATCTCTTTACTTGGCATGTGATGTCTACCAGGAGATAATGTTATCAGGTATGTCCCGTGTGCTGTAGAGATTATCACTTTCAAGGCAGAGAAGCAGAGCAAAAGAAAGAGCAACATAGCAGGAATGAAAGTAGCAGTAGAAGAGGAGGAAAGCTGTGGTAGGGAATGCCTTGTGAGTGGTGTGGAGATGTTTCAAAAATACTTGAATTCTTTTCTAATGCAACTCTCCCCGTGAGCAGGATCTGTCCTTTCTGACTGACTTTTCAAACAAAACACATGTAAATAAATCCGAGTTTTACTTTTTATGTTCTGCATTTCCCTACGTACCTATGTTGAGAAGATGACTGAAATGCTCAAATGAAATCACCTAAAACTTAACCAGCTAGTTAGCTCTCACTATTTCTGGAAACAGTTGACAGCAATCCCTTTTGAATACACAATTTCCTTGTAGCAGGAAGAGCTATCTTAGTACTGCCCTTTTAAAGAAAGTCATAAAGCAGTCTAAAATATGTACATACATATATGTGTCTTTATATATGTGCATGTATCTACCTACCTATTTATATATTTAGGTTATGTGTGGGAGCAGAGGAAGGGTTTTTTCCTGTTCTAAGCAATTACCTACCCCATCAATATGTACATATTTCAGCACTTACTTTTTTCTCTCCATTAAGCCAGACCCTGAATATACATGTTTATTTTTAAATAATCGCAAATTATCCATGAAATGTTAAATAGGATGATGAACTCATTAGGCATTAATCGCTGAGGCAAGCGGCTCTGGTGATGGCAGGAGCTGCAGCAGAGCTCTCCAGTGCACTGCACAGGGGGAATTCCCAAACTAGGGGAAATGTAAGAGAAGTTGAGAGAGTCACCAGGAGCCTGCAGCTGATGGGGCCAGGAACAACAGTGGCCAAACTCCTAACACAGAAGAAACCCCTTGGGGAACACTATCAACCAGGGCATGGCACAGCAGCTTGCACAGCAAGACAGTAAAAAGTGCTTCTATAAATACATCAGCAACAAAAGTAGGTCTAGGGAGAATCCCATAGGATCTGGGAGGAAACAGCAACAAAGGATCAGGAAAAGATTGAGATACTTAATGCCACCTTTGACCCAGTATTTTCCAGTAAGACCAGTTGTTCTCCAATCCCCTGAGCTGGAAGACAGGGACAAGGAGCAGAATAAAGCCCCTGTAATGCAAGGGGAAGTGGTCAGCAAACTGCTACTCCAGTTAGATGTGCACAGGTCTATGGAACCAGACAGGATCCATCCAAGGCCAATGAGGGAGCTGGAGGAAGTGCTCCCTGAGTCACTTTTCATCATTTATCAGAAGTCCTGGTGAAACAAGGGTTTTCCAATTGACTTGAAGCTAACAAATGTTATGCCCATGTAAAAGAAGAGTCAGAAGGAGCATTTGGGGAAATACAGGCCTGTCAGCCAGACCTCAGTGCTGGCAAGGCTTGTACCTCGAGTGCCATGGGCTGTCAGGCACTGTAAGAGGCTGCCCAGGGCAGAGGTGGAGTCACCATCCCTGGAGGTATTTAAAAGGCAGTAGATGTGGCACTTGGGAACACGATTTAGCATGGACTTGGCAGTGCTGGGTTAATGATTGGACTCAATGCTCTTAAGGGTCTTTTCCAATCTAAATAATTCTATGATTCTGATCAAATAATATAGTTCAAGCAAGAAAGCAGGCTATTCACACACGCTTCTTGTGAGTTACCATAAAATGCAGAGCCATTTGAGGGAATTGGGAAGACCAAGAGTTAAAGTGGTTGCACAGGACCTGGGAAATGACAGCACATTCCATCATCCCACTGCAGACATTTAGGTGCTGCTGCTAAAGGATCGTGCCTCCCTTCACATCATTAGAGAAGTGATAAAACATCTCAGTGGGAGGGGAGGACAATAAGCCCATGGTGGGGCTGGGGGGATGGTAGGTGACACATCTAATGAAGGCCATTAACGTATCACAGTTAGATTTTCATGGAGCAAGAGAAAAGTCATTAGTCTTTTTGTGTGTCAGCTGGCAAGAAAGACTGTGGAGCAAAGTCACTTTTCCTCCAGGAATTTAAATTCACACAGAAAAAGAGATCTTATCTTAAGGTTCTTTTGTCACAACCACAACATGCAAGGAGAGCGGGTTACAGCAGCAGTCATTTGTTTGAAGATACAGTTAGAGTGCATGCACTTATCAAGTTAGGCATATTAGTTTAGGTTAAAATTGCTTAAGCTGAAAAGTCAGTGTAAATATTTTTTCTTTAAAACACATTCACTTTTTTTAACTGTAAGTTATCAATTGCTAAACAGGACAGGGGAAAAAATCATGACATGAAATATTTTTATGTCAAGGAGAGTATTTTGTTTGATATAATTCCTTTTCTTGGTGAGAAGGATTATTTTGTTGGAAGGTATTAACAATCAGTGTTATTTAATCAAAGTTAGAACAAAATGGTTAAGCTTTGTTGAAATTTATTTTGCTCTAGTGACAGAAGGTGTTTATTTCACTAGAAAGCCTACATAATTCTTGCTTTTTTTGCAAAATTTATCAAAATTTTACTTGAAACCTCAGATATCCTGAAGCCATATTTTCTGCTTCATTTATGTCAGCTGTTCAAAGTCACATAAACCAGGGAAAAGCCCTGACAGCTCAGAAGGGTTCAGGATTTGCACTTCTCTGTAGTCATTCAAACCATGACAAACTGAGACAATTTCAGAACATCAGAAATGGGCCATTGTTGAACCAGGACAGTAAATTCAATCATACCTACATGAGTGTATGGCATCCCAGTGCCTAGAGATATATGCTCTATCTACAGCTTTTTTCATTTTCTGGGCAATTCATGGATATTTTTTATTTTTCATTAAATAAGTGGCAGTGCTTGGGTATTATTTTTTATAAACAAGCAGTAATAGCAGACCAAAAAGACTCTGGCATGGAATTCAAGTTGCTTAATCTTAATCTTACCCCTTTCTAAATACAAACAGTGGTTAAATACAAATCTGACACATAAAAGAGCATACTAGGATTCAGAGTTGCACATCACTTCAAGTCTTAGGGATAGCTTCAGGTGCCTCTTCTGTCCCAAACTGCATTACCCAATGCATCACTTTTACAGATGCTTTCCCTCAGACACCTGGCATACAGAACATGAAAGCAGTGTTGGACCAGGTCCAGTGCTCTCATCTCACCACAGTACTGGGGACCTTGCTTTCTTGTCCTAGGAATGTTTTCAACTCAATCCTGCACATTAACACACCCTTTATTTAAAATTCACAGTTAATCCTTTTGATCTCAATGATGCCGTTCTCACTCGCGGAAAAATCAGTACCTTATGGAATTACAAACTTTGTGGCATTAAAGATATCGGACCAAATTCCCTGAAGCATCAATCCAGTAGAAGCCAACATGGTGTCTGTAGCTTGCACTGAGTAGATATGCAGTGCTTCAAACCCAAATAATATGCAAAATAGTACTGCAATTACGGGGCAGGAAAGAGCATCGAGAAGCAGCAGAAATGTTCTTAATGCAGAGGGTTCACATGATCCCTGTTGCACTGCACCGTGTCTGTGAGATGTAAGGTATGATGGTAACAGTTATTCAGCCTCATTTCCCTGTAAGGACACTGATATCTCAAATAACATAAACAGTTCTGCTCCTTCTTCCTGAGGTTCAGCATACTTTATGGTAATAAATTTGGCACATACTCAACAGACCTCAGCATTAAAAATGCTTTTTTTATGGCTTCCAGTAGTCAAAGAGTGTGAGAAAAATATTCAGTTATGATAAGCAGCGTTAATAACAGCACATTTATATTCAAAAAGTACCCAGATTAGAGAATTACACATGTTAACTCTTAGCATAAGTACAATACAGATTTAATTTATACATTAAGGAATTGGAGACCAATAATTTCTGTACCTAGCAGAAAAAAAAAGGCAATTTTACACCTCTGACTGTCCCTTTTCACTTTTTCTGTAAAAGTCACCAGAAATGTGTGTTAAAAAGAATAAGAAGAGAGATGAATTTTACATCTAGGTACTTCTCTACAGATGACATTAAACAGTTGTTTGAAAAGCTGCTTTTCAGGGAGTCCCAGAACAGAGTAACATTCCTACACGGTTTTAGAGAAACATACTCATTAAAGAACTCTTCCATTAAAATGATTTCCTAATTCTCTCATCATGTCTTAAACCTGTTTTTTAAAATGTCTGGCAAAGCTTCATCATTTCATGAGTCACCTAGAGAGGCAAAGTTAGGAGAGTAAATGGCCTATTTTTCTTGTTTTAACCAGGGGTTAGAGCTGGAGGAAAGACTGTGTAGCAGCAGAGGTCCTGCATCACCAGAAGCACCAGCCTTCTGACCCTTGCATACCCAGATGGTTATAACTAGGAGCACTTTTGAATTTCTACTAAGCTACTTGTGTTCCAAGAGCAAAGCAAAAATAGACAAAACCACCCCATTCTGTGTCAGAGAAAGTAACTCCCTTATAGTTGCTGGGTTGCTCTTTGCTATTACTCAACCAAATACCACGGTCCTAATCAGTAACTAGTCCTGCCAATCAAGACTGCAGGAAAGCTCTTTGTTTGCTATTCAAAACACATTGACCAGCAGGTTGTGAGGTCCACTTGTTTTTTATTGAAGGGAGGGAAATATTGCTTCTTTTGTGCAAAATCACAAATATGAAGAGGTAAACATTTTATTGACTTGTATCATTCATCTTTTATCTAATGCAAATTCACTAAAAAGAAAAAGAAATAATAATTTCTTCCAAGATTTGCTGAGACAAGTTGCTTATTTTCTAAAACCCCAAATGTGCCTATTCAAAGTGGGACTCAGAATTTGGTGATACAGATTTGCAGATGGCAAATTATTTATAGTTGATGGATTATCTAATCAAATAGTTATGGGGAAGAACTAACCACAAAGGATAGGCAGTTTTTCTCAAGCATTTATTTTCCTCCCAAGGAAATAATGAATTTCTTCAAAAATATTGGAAAACCGAAAACAGCAAGCAGTAGCCACAAAATTTAAAACATATTGCATAGGAACATACTTGTTTTCCTAGACCTCTTTTTCACAACTGAAATGCTATCAGATGGCAATGTTACCAACTGTAATTATGAGTAGCTTAAAATGACCTCAGCCACACAATCTGCTTACTCAAAAATGACAAAAGTTATTCCCCTCTATCTTGCCATCTTCTGTTAATGTAGAACTGGAGGTGCATGTGTTAAATACTAGTGTCTAATAACTGGCATAAAGAATATTAGTATACCAGCTGAGATGGTATTCCTGCCATGGTTTTTTGTCCTTTATAGCAAGAGAATGGGCTGGAACTGACAAAACACTTGCAAGAAAAGAGATAGGAGCCAGCCTGTCCCATCTTATTTTTCATATGTTCCTGCAAATGTTTTTCCTTCACTTGTAAGTGCACTTATTTGTGTCAGCAAAGACTTGTCCTGGTCAAGTCCCATCCCCACTGCTGATGACTAGAGAAAGTGTCAGAGGGAATGGGTCCTCTTGCTCCAGACACCCTCAAACTTTAGGAAGAGATCCTTCAAGAAGGGGATAAAAGGAAGACATAGAAATGTTTTCATTACAAAGCTTTAAAAATGTCTTTTTTGTCACACTTCCATTCTCTCCCTGCTCCAAATCTTGGCCATATGAATGACCAGCTCTTAGTGCCCGCACTCAGCTTGCTCATAAAATTGTCAACAAGACAACATCTGCATTTCCCTTTATTCCTCTAAGTCAGTTATAATGATAATAGCCCCATCTGCCATCATTTCCAAAACTGACTAGAAAAAGAGATTACAGAAGTGTCGCTTAAATGACTGTTTCATGCAACTGGTAGCCTATAATTTCTAACAAAGGGTTGCCCTCAGATAGCCCAGTCTTTGAAGGATTGGATTTTAAATAGACTCATTAATGAATGTATAATCTTGCTTAAGAAGGAAAGAAGATGGAGGAAATCACAGTCAACCCTAAAAGGAGTCTAAAACTGTTTGGAATAAAATGTTTTGAATGCAAGACTCAAGCTGGTAAACACACCAGAGCAGAGCTCTAACTCTGATGGGAAGACAATTTGATGGGGAAAATAAAGACTGGAAGCTAGTATAGTCCACTTAAGTACTGCATACTTCAGGGGGTTCAAAATATAAGTATGATCCTAATATTATGAATCTTGGACAAGACATCAGCATACAAGATTATTTTAATAGGAGATTCACAGGTTTCAAAAAAAAGTTCATCTTACTGAGGAGGCAGCATTCAAAGCAGCATTTCAGCTCCCTGCTGCAGCTATTGGGCGGGAAGTGAACAGGAATGATTATTCCTGAGTTGCTATTTGAACCTCTGCAGTAAGGCTTGTATCAGCACTTACCCTGTAAAACCATGATTTTGATGAGTTTTACTACCACAGTATCAACAATTTTTTTCAAGGTCATATTTGATTCATACACCTCTGTGTGAGAGGAATCCTTATTTCACAAGTTTGGAAGATGCAAAACCAACTTCATTTTAGGCTATGGATATAAATATTAAATAATTGGACGTTTACAGGTTTTAGAGACTGCCATGTTGCTCTAAATCAGCACTGATTTAATAAATGAATTTGTACAATAGTCAAGTTAATACCATGGTCTAAATCAATGTTGATATACATTAAACTGACAAATACATATATTACTAACTTGCTCTGGAATCCAGTATTACTTAATCAATAAATAGGGTTGTGATTTGTGCCAGGTGGCTAAAGCACAGAGGCAGTTCCTGGCCTACACATTTTGCTACACATACTGAAATGCATTTTCTAACTAGTCTAAATTACTCAGCTGCTTAGTTGGGGTAAATCCATGGGATACTTTTAACAGGGGTAAGAATTATTTAGTTGCTACCAGATCACAGTAGAGCCAGCTCTGCCACAGGTATTTGCTCCTACCCAGCATCATTCAAGCAGGTATGGTCAAAACTGAGACCAAAACATTGATCTCCTGACTTGAAAAAAGCAAAACCAAACAACAAACAAAATACAGGTCTTTTACAATTTTCACATCCTTTCAAATGAGACTGAAAACAGTTATTTAAGATACAGCCTAGAAATGTGTCAGAGGAACCTCTGCATGAAAACATAACAATGATTTTTGTTACCCTTTTAGTCATTCATTCCATCTTCAGATCTAGTTTCACAGAAATCCCCCCAAAAGACATTGCTTTGAGAATGTAGGCATTAATTTAAACATGTATCACACCATGCTGCTAATTAAGTTCCAAAATATAATTTTTCATAGAAAAAGGTGTTCACAATTGTTGACCATTTCAAATCACTACCAAATCCCTAATGTGGATTTAAAATAATGATGAAAGTATCTGCCAAAATTAGGGACTGGAGGCAAAATACATATAGAATGTACTGAAGAAGGAGCAAAGACATAATTTTCATGATTTATTTGCTCTGTAGCAGTACCTATGAGTACCACGACAGTCCTTCCCCCAAGCACTGAACAATTACAGTGCTATTAAAGCAAAATGCTTTTAGTAGGTGACATAAGTCAGGCCTGTATGGTGAGCACATTGGATTGTAGCACTACTCTTAAAGTACTGTTAAAATACCTCTCAAAATACCCCTTGAGTCACAAGAAAAAGCAATTCTCCCTCAAATCCTACCCATTCACAGCCCAAAGCCCTGGAAAATGCACAGGATTGAAGTCTGGGACTTGATCTTTTCAACATTTTCCTAAAGCTCAAACCAGACTGTTATGTGCCTCTGATGAGACCGATTACTACTTTATCTTTTTAAGCCATACAGTCTTTTATTTACTAAAAAACCGCTACCCGTATTCCCACTTTTTACTTTTCCTTTTGACACTAGACCTTCACATTCCTGACCATTTCTTTTTTGGAATGACCTTTCATTACCTTTATTACCTTGTTAAGAAAGGACATTCTTTCCCTTCACATCTTCTGCAGGCCATCTTCCTCCACATTTCTTAACCAGATTCATATAATGTTAGTAATGTATCAGTCATTTACTGGCATGTCTGACAGCCTGTGAATTTATTGGGCTCATAGTCTGGTCTGTGACTGGCAGAAAAAAAGATGTGATAACCATTTGCACAATGTAATACATGGCACATTCAATACTACATTTGATAACGAGCAGTTTCTAACACTCAGCAGAGGGGGAAGATGCCAAAACCTAGGAATGCCCTTTGGGCACAGTGAGGGACACTGAGCATTTTGCTCCAGCCCTGTATCTCTGTCAGGGATCATTTGTATCTGGTGAACAAGCATCTTGCAAAGACATTGAAGAGGCACTTTAATCACATGTTCAGCTGGCTGTAGTCCTGAGGATGTTTGGGAATTCACTGAAACATTTCCTAACGACTCCCACTGCTACCACTAAAGAGTCACACTGCTGGTGGTGTCCAGCTAATGCTTCGTGCTGAGAGACAGGTCTCCTCTCAGCCAAGGGTGAGCTCTTTAGCTTCTGCCTGTGACAATTTCTTGGCCCACCTTGTCTGTAAAGACTTCTTTGCTTGTTACTTTTATTTTACTGCATGAGCTTAAAGTCTTGCTCAATGCTCCAGGTTTTCTTCTCATCTCCTTCATTGGCCAAGGGGACAAGCCTGATAAGAATGAGTTTTTAAGAGATGCTTCTGTCATCCCAGCACATCCCTCGTATGCTTGAATCACTGCAGTTGAAAGTTACTGTCTTTGGCTCTGCTTAGATCCTTCCATTCTGAATTAGATATTTTTCTCTGTTAAACATTTTCTAATACAAACTCAAAATTTACTTCACTGCTTTATTTTTGCAAGTATTTATTTGTTGTTCTTCCTTCTTGGTAATGTCCTTATCACACTTCCAGCTAAAAAGAGTGTTATAACACTATTCTAAGTCTGAACTTTATCTGAATCTCGAATATCATCAGTAATTAAAAGCCAAAATTGTTTTATTGGGATAAACAACAGATTGACTCTGCATATATTAACCTTCCTTTTTTTTCTCTTTCAGTCTCTGTCATATTAAAGTAAAATTACTAATCCCTAGAATGAATGTCAGATACACTTGCCCATGACTTGCTCATTGTCCATAATTTTAACTTTCTTTTTTCCACCATTTTCTCCAAGGGTCTGTGTCTTGCTTCAGAAAAGCTCTACAGTTACAGTACATTACTTATAATTTAAAAACTGGCAATAATAGAAACATCACAAACACCACAGGGACATTATCCCAATATATTAATATAATTTTTTACTCTGGTTACATTTCGCAGATATCCAGGAAACTCAGGACTAGACTTCACTGACTTGAACAGAAATTTTCTGGAAAAAAAATATTCCCTAAATTTTGCATGTGAGAAAAAGGTAGTTTGACAACCTCAGAATTCATGAAAGTGCAATTACAGAAAGGTATAATAAACAATCAAACAAGTAACTTTTATATCCCTGCTGCATTATATTGCTTTATTAGTTATTCCCTTCAGTCCTTTTCCAGGTCAACTAACTGAATTACCATTGGATAGAAGGCTGGTTTTTCTTATTCCATACATGCTGATAAAAGCAGACCAGGTATAATTAATATATAAATTTAAAAAAAAGGAGTCTCGATCCTTCCCTCCCTCCCAAGCCTTTGGATAAGATAAAAATCTTTGACAAAGGTAGTCAAAAGAACAGTTTGCAAATGAGTGTGTTCACTCCAGGAAAGCAGAAACTGTACAGAAGCAGTGTCACTCACAGACAGCAGTGCAATGTGTGAGATTTTTGCAGCCTGTAATGTTGCTGGTAAAGCCTGTAGATACAGTTTCCAGGAAAAAAAAAGAAAAAAAGGAAAAAAGAGATTGGGAATACTGGGTAAACTGCCTGCCATGAGCCAGCAAATAAACTGGCCAGCAAAATAATGACACTTTGGACCACACCAAAAAAAAGCAGAGTAAAAGAATTAGGGTTGAATGAGATGATTCAGGCTGTTTGTACTTGGGAACAAGGCTGCCTGCTCTCCCAGCTGAAGGATAAGAAATAATACAAAGAAGTCTAAGGGAGCCTTGCCAAAACTCATCTTTCTAAATGGCAACCTGAAAGCTCACTACACATGAAAATCAATATATCACTGTTCAAGATGAAATACAGTCAATTACCAAACAGAGATACATTTTTTGAACATGGGCAATTGTGCTTAAGGTAAAAAGAAAAGAGAAATAATCTTGCAAAAATATTGTATATTAAGACTGGAGAAGAATGTTCAACCTTTGAAAAAATAATTAGCTAATGGGCCAAGCTACCAGCCAGCATATATTTCACCTGGCAAATAGGAGCACATCATCAGGAAAGTAGGAAACATTGGCATTTATAGATAATAAAAGCTGAGGAAGGTCTTGGGTTTGGTATTAACTCTGTGATACTCAGTATATTGCTGAGATATTTGACCCAATAGCCTTCTTCTGTTTGCGGGGCCCCAGACAAAGAAGATTCTCCTTTATTCACCAGCACTATATTTCTGCTTTTTCAGAAAACCTTCTCCTCCTATAAGTACATTCATAAACATACAGTGGTCCACACCAACTGTATTGTTTGCCACATTAGTACAATTAGGAGGTTGTTCAGACCTTTCTCTAATTGTGGAAATGCTTTTCTAATTCCCAGTCTGAGTCTGTTTGTGACTGTTGTTTTTCCTGTGTTGCTTCTGCAAGTACCTGATATTTTTAACTAAAAAAAAAAAAAAGAATTACATTCTCTATCAGACCTTTCACTGCCAGGCTGAAGCCCTTTCCTGTAAGAAATCCTTCCACTTCCAGAAGCAGTGCTACAGATGAACCCCCTACAGGGTATTGTACAGTGCCTCTATTGATAAAAATCTCACTCAGTCTACCCCACAGTTAAGTTGTCTCTTTTCAGAGTTTCACCCCTTAAGGTATGGTCCTGCTCTGATCAGCTTGTCCTGCCTTCTGTTGCTGTCATCAAAAGGTCCCCTGCTCACAGCAAAACACTCCTGCACTGCAGCCTTTAATCTCACCTCAATAGCATGATCTTCAAAGTTATCCACCTTTTCCTCTGCAATAATCTCCCTTCCCTTTTTATGGTATGTGCTGCTCAATCATCTTCCAGGCCCGGGACATGAAGCAAGAAACAGATACCATCAGGAGATGGCCAAGGAACACGGGCTCCTTACCATGTACTTAGGCAGGGCTAAGGGGTCCTCCAGGAGGAGAGCAACAAGTGAGCATTAGGGAGAAGAGCATGGAAAACAGGTATCCTAGGATGCACAGTGTAAATTGTGCCACTATAATTATAAATCATAATGTTCTCAGAGATAAAGAGTCGCACAGATTTCTGAGGCAGATCAATGTCAAAACTTCCAGCTTTCATTGCTGGAAACACAAATCCATGAGCACTTTTTGCCTACGTGACCATTCTCAAACCAGATCTTCAGCAAGACTTTCTTTACTTTGCCTCTGGGCTATTTTTGCCACTGTCTGTCTGGCTGTGCTGATGGATATTACCTCAGTCTACCCTCCTCTCCTGGAAAGCTACCCCAGTGCACAAGGGAGGGCCCCAGGACCTCCAGGAGGGGGAGCAGCTCAAACACCAAGCCAACACTTCCCACTTGGATGTCCTGGGCAGGACCCAGCAGGAATGGTGTCCTATACAGCCACAAGGATTGGAACCTGCTCCATCAGAAATCTAACCCCCAGCTCCCATTTTGTTTCTGTTATTATAAGGTGAGACTCAGAGATGGATGTTTTTCTTGGATTCCGGCTGAAAGTCCTCTAGTGATATATTCTTATTTCTCCCAGACCTCAGATGTTTCTGATAAATACATTTTGGGTTTATTTCTAATAGGAAAATCTAACCACTCTTCAGGCTTTGAAGGCAGAGGTGAATTGTGTCAAGCTTTATTGTGATTTATAGATAAGACTATTCAGTTTTATCACTGTCTGGTTAGATGGCGCTGCAGTACGTGACAGCCTGGTATGAAATTTTCCCTCACCCTCTAGATAAGTCCAAACTTTTTTTTTTCTTATAGATTACAGGTGTGAAAGACAGAAAATGTAAAATTACTGGGAGCTTAGCACTAAAAAATAATGATCCATTATAGTGACATCATTAACTACCCCTATCTGCCTGTTATGAAACTCAAAAATGCATTTGGACAAAGATGTCTGATACCATTCAGGGCATGTGGAGAGTTTAGAATAATGAGGAGCTGCAATATGAACACACACACACACACAAAAGAGATTTCACTTTTCTTCCCAAGTTAATTATCTCTGACAGAGGAGGCAAGCTCAGAATTGGTATTTGCTGTTGTATGCAAATATTTAATATCTCCTTCCAGAGTCAGCTTTGAAAAAAAATAAATAATTTAACAAAAATATTTATCATCACTGACTTTGTCAGTGAAATTTCATTTAGATATTTATGTTTATTTTTAATTAAGTGAGCATGAACATAACACCAGTGAGTGTCATAAGTCCATGGGGAACATACAAGGTACTGCAGGGACTTTGCCTTTCTTATAAGGAGAAAGTTTCTAGGGAAGTTTCTACACAAAACTCTTGCAAAGAGAGAATTCACCTTATATATACTTCTAGCCAATGTAAAAGTCTGCCCATTATTCCTGAAACAAAAAACAGTAGAGTACGCATGTAATATCAGTATTCAGCTTTGTAATGAATAACTAAAATGGGACTTTTTCAGAAATTATTACTTTTTTTTTTAGTTTGTCTCTGCTGTACTGTTTAGCTTGCTTTGCTCTCCTTTTCCACCTCATTCTTTATTTTAGAAGCTTCTCTAAAAATCCTTATTGTCTTTTTTAAACTTATCAATCTTCCCTTCACTTTCTCTTCTCCACATCTGTCTACCTTCGTATGTCCCCTGGTATTTTTATGAAGCATTCACAGAAACGCTGCAGCCAGAGCCTCCCTGAGAGAGCAGGTGGTGAAAGAGAAGTGGAGGCCCTGGTCCATATGGCTGGGAGCCAGAGGGGCCTCTGCCCTCCTGGGAAATCAGTTTAGCTATTTGTCTGATAACACACCCTCCTGTGGTGCTGCCTTCTTGCCTGGGAGTCCTAGCCACATACTATATTTTACCTGACATACTAAGGTACTTCTGAGATAAACCACTGGCAGGTGCATCCTCTAGATTAAACTGGGTGTCCCCTCTGAACTCCTATCTCAGCCTTTCTGCAGCAGTGGTGGTTTTCAAGGCAGACCAGGTGCAATTGCTCAGTCAGCAGGAAGCAAGGCACAGCAGATGGGCTATATGTGTCCTTAGAGACTAATGAGCAACCTGAGAATAGAAATATGTATCACCAAGTGTAAAGGCATCTACTTTATATATGGTGTACTGAAATTTTCCAGATAAAAGAGACTTGTCTTTCAGGCCTGATCTTCATTCTTCCTATATTTTAATTTTTATGGTCAGAAACAATTGAATCAGCTCAAAATAGTATTTTAATCACAGTTTTTTTCATGTGGTCCATTCTATGTGACAATTAGCTCCCTCACTGGCCACATTATGGCAGCCTCTGACTAGACCAGCAAGAGGCCAAAATGCTGTTCAACTTAGAACGTGAACTTTTTATTTTTACCTTTGTATTATTTTCTTTCTGCCTATTTATTTACACTCCCTGAGACTGCATAGGCACTTTACTGAGATGTACCTTGACAGTCTGCTTTCTCTGTTATGTCCATTTGTGTTGTTTTTTTTTCCCCAAGAGTGATTATAGCAGCTTATGCTTGGGACTTGCCATCAGTGACATGTCTAATCACTAGGTTGTTTTTCCATGCTCTGATACAACAGGAGGCATAGTTGTCTTTCTTCAGAGCAGATCAATGATGCTTCCTATCATTTATTTATGCATGAACTGTTGAAGAATAACAATAAAATAGACCTAACAGAACAGTTTCCGAGAGGTGTCAGGATTTCATTCCAGTTCTGTTCATAGATTCTCCTCTATATTTTTTCTTGTGTTAAAACCACACAGAAGATCATCAAAACAAAGAATATGATTTATTTTTATTTGTATAAAAGAATCTTAATCTCCATCAAGGTTAATATCCCTCCCATCAAGGTTAAGATCATTCTATACTAGGCAATACATATTTGTATGGTAAGAACTTGCCTATGGCTTAAAGAGTTTTTAATGTAAATAAGTGATACAGTGATAATAAGAGGAGTGAAATGCTTTTGTTCCCACTATATACCTCCACAAGTGAGACAAAGACCAGGTAGCATGAGAGAAAACATAAAAGGGTTTGGTGGCAGAGGGAAAACCTGCACTGGGCACCCCAAGGGTAAGGTCATTGGCTCAACCCTGACTAAGCTGCAGCCTACCAGAGATTACATTAGTTTTACTACATCACAGGAAATCACCACTCTGAAATAGCTTTGTTTTTCTTCTTTTTTTTTTTTCTTTAGGTGATACAGTGTTGTCGTGAAGTGTCTCAGAGAGAGACACCTTTACCCACAGTTTGTAAGGTGAGGGGAAAGCACCATGACAGGACTGGAAATCACACTCCCAAACCGACCTGCCACTCAACAAATTTTGAGTAGATTCATAATATGTGTGGTTTAGCTGGCGAGAACATCATCCTCAAATACTTTTGAGGTGAGATCCTAGAGGATGCTAGGAGTCTGAATAAGGGTGTAGCAGTGTATTACAAATAAAGCCAGCACTCACTGATTCTCTCCTGAACCACCCAGTCCTGCTGCCTACAGCCAGAGCCCCCCCCCCCCACGCTGCCCTTTCACAGTCACCCCAATATTCATTATAAGTCTGTTCCCACAGTCCTGACACCGACATTCTGAAAGCAAATCATCAGCTCTCTGGCATCTCCATTTTGTTTGACATCCAGCAAGACAATGAACCACTGTGACAAATTACTAACATCAGAAACCCCATCAAGGAATATTGTGACAAATAGAAACTCTGCAATTACTTCTTTCATAGCCCTCGACATCGTGTCTGCAAGTAGCATCAATCAGACCATTCAAGATATGATAAGACAGTCTCTGAAACCCTTTTTGCACTCTCCAGATGTGCCATTACATGCTTTACTTGCTGAGAACTGTTACTAATTTTAATACAGATCTTCTAATCTTGGATGATATTTTGATTTTTTTTCCTGTTTTGTAGTCATGGCCCTTTTTCTCAGGAGAGAATCACAGAAAGGTTCTATGGTGCATCCTTTCAGGGGTAGCCTCAAGTAATTTTACTGAACAATATAAAAAAATCCCCTTTATCGTCAATATTAGCTGTCCTTATTTCCATTAACCCTTTCATATAAATGTTGACAATATATCCAAACTAGATTGGTTTACAAAAGAATACACACAGTGTTCAGGGATCAAGACATATAAGCTGGTAAAAATACGTGAGTTAAAGTCTAGTGCAGTTACTGTACCTTGTGCCAAATATGTTCCAAGAAAATTTCAGAAGAATGAACTCTATATTAATCATAATATTGGAGCTATTTATTATAACATTTGATAAAGGATTAAAGTAGATCAACTTTTTAAAAGACCTGAACTACCCCAAAGATGATAAATTTTTAAAAGAGCAGTCTTATTGTTTATTCTTTCAGAATTGAAAAATTTCATTTTTTTTTTAAACTTCAGAAAGTCCTCCATGGAACCATTTAGGAAGTTATATGGCACTTTTAAAACATTGTATTAAATAGAAAAGCTGCCCTACCATTTGTTGTATTTCCCTAACTACATGGGACCTACTGTGCCAGACCTAGAGATGATCCACACGGCATCCTGACTTTTTTTTATATTAACCTTAACAACAAAACTGAAAACTTTGTGTCCACTTGTGAAGACCTGACAGAGCTAACAGATCTCCTCGAGAGGCAAGTATGAGCATCACAGCTTCTGCTTTCTCAAAGCATTAATTTACAATATAAGGATTAAATAATGAAGTTTAAGGGATACAGATCAGGTTTTATGATGGAACTATATTAATGCACAGACTGATAAATTCATCTTTAGTTACTTCTAAAGGAGTACAGTTTAAAATTAGTATATGCTGCTAAAACTGTGCATAATGAGAAATCTTAATAGTTTGGAGGGTTATTTATTAGTTCAATTTATGTATGAACCCAACACAATTCTAGTACTTGGAATTGAGTAACACTGTTGAAGTTGTCAAGGACTTAGAGCTGAGATAGGTTATCTAACCTATACTTGGCCATCCCACACCTGGGGTCCACCAAACCCAGTAATTTCAGAATGTCAGAAATCTTCCAGATTTTAGTCTAACAAGCAAGCTACTCACATTTTGAATGTTCAATGAAAATGAACTGTTAACAAGCGCTACAAAGTGAGATATCAGTTAATTCAACTATATGCTCCCATTAAGAATTAAAAATATTTTAGATCTCATGTGATGACTTCACCATGTAACAGCATTTTTAATTTTCAGCCATTTAGTGCTTTGTAGTAGAAAAAGGCTACAAAAATAACTGGTGAGCTGCTAATATTCTTTATATCACAGAAAATCACTTCATGAGAACAACGACATGGGCTTGCTTCGTATTTTCACACTTCATTTCCACTGAGCTGAAATCACTTCAGACATTTCCAGCTGTCAGTTCCTGTCTCACCAGGGATCTGGAACATGCACTGAGATGCCTGGAGGGTTTTGGAGAAAAAAGCCGTCGGGTGGAAAAAAGGGGGCTGGTACACACTGACTTTCTAACAACAATAGGGAATGTGGTCTGGTGTGCACAGTGAATACACAGATGTTATACAGGCCATACAGATATCTTTTTTTGAGCTTATTTCCTAAACTCATTTACCTGTGTTTAGCTCTGGAAGATCCATATTGGTGACTGTGTAGCATGTATTTTACAAAGATTGATTAGAGGGGGTTTTTAAAGTAGCTAAGAAATCAGCTCCCTCAATAATGGGATCTCCCAGAAGGCTTGACACGATCATGCAATAAAGTCAGACCTGTGCTTCTCTACTTGTCAGGATCATCTAACAAAAATGAAACAAGAAGTGATAGGTGGTGGGGAATCTCCTATAGTTCAAAGAGATTTATGATTTCAGAGCAAAAGTTCATGACATGTCTTTTCAAACCTCTGCCACAGACTTGTGGCAAAGCTCATTTCTGCTCATGTGGTCCTGAATTATTACAGATGGTTGGAATTCAATGAGAAACTGTATTTATCAGAAAGGGATTTGTGCTATCTGATGGGAAAGAGCCCACTGATTTTTTTTTAGCCTGCTACAACAGGTGTTTTTGAAGATGAAGAAATTCTTTAATGTGTTAAAATGCCACACATGACCAGTAATAATTCAATGAATAATACTTTATGCATTCAGTAACAGCTTACACACAGCCTAAGATATTGAGGGATGAACCAAGTGGGTGGTTTAATTGAGTGTAACCACTGCGTTATTAGTATGTTAAAGGACTTTGCTAGGGAAGAGATCAGGTGAAATTTGGATGAAAAAGACATGGTAGTATCTTGGGATCCTCTGTTTCACTTAGACCAGCAAAATGAGGGTATTCTGAATGCTAGAGACCTTCAGGACTAAAGAAATTGGATCAGAAGCTTTTAGAAGATAATCCCACTCACAAAGTCACTGAAGCTGGAAGGATGAATTTGGAGCCAAGGGAATAGCTCCATTAGTTGATAGTATTGGAGAGTTTTATGCTTTGAGTAAAGCATGGAAACCTGGTAAGTTTTCTCAGGCTTTATAAGAAAATAACTGGTTGGTATGTGAAACAATTAAAGTCTGTTAGCCTTACAGAGATTAACAAAAGATTACAAATTCATTTTGACATTGGTAAATCCAAAGATAGCTGTGCCTCTCATTACAGCCTTTTTTTCTTCTCAACCAGATGAAATTAAGATCTGGAAGAAAGAACAATGGAAAGAGAGAACCAAATGAGGTGATAAAAGACTGGTACAGCAGAGCATAAGGGCTGAGCAAGAGAAGGATATGTAGTAATGCATTATACTTATATATTTTCTACTGACTTCCAGTCTTGTCAGCCCTCTTCTTGTACACTGATACATGTCCTGGTACCATATTTATAATTTTACTGTAGCTACAAAGATGTGGAAAATGCCTGGATCCCCTTGTTTGTGGTGAAGCTGTGCTTTCCAGCCTTCCAGACTACCTCAGGTTAAAGAGTTCTTGAAGATATTACAAATAGCATGTGTTATGAATCCAGCTGGCGCCAAAACTGACTCTAAGCTTTTGCTTTCTCTAATATACTCTTTGGAGGACTAGAGGGACAAAGAAACAAAAAACATAATTACAATAAAATGTAATGAGATTGATCTCTATAGTAAATGTCTCTCTTGTAGCTTAAAAATATTTGGTTGCTTGAAGATCTTATAGTAAAGTCATTATTGCTCATGTGAAGTATTACTCTACCCTGTGGGTAACTGATTTTATCAAAATGATGTTATCAATATGTGCTCCTGTATTTCCTTTCAAATGAGAGCTCTTCTACCCCATCATACTGATGTCTCTTACATTAGATAGTGACAGTAGGGGGTAAAGGAATTAAGAGAAGGCTGATGAAAATGTTTCCCCCCCCGATGGTATGTTGGATCCCAGCTGGTGTCTCTGGAGGTGACTTTTCTGCTAAAAATCACCTTTTGGAAGGTGACATCAAACCTTGAGAAGACCACACAACCTGACTCACATGAACAGCCAAGCAAGGGCACAAATCAAGAGAGTGATGGGAAAGGCTTCACCAAAGTCATGTACTACAGCATGGTCAATCAACCCAAATATGCACACCTCTGTTACCATGGGCTAGCAAACTTAACCTCGAGAAAGCATTTGTATTTAAAAGGCTTCAATGAAATAGAGGAGGCAGCAAACACTTGGTATTTACCAAACATTTAAAAGAACCAGCTCTTTCCACTTAAAAGCAGAGGAAAATCCTTCCTCTCCTCTGTTACTGGAAGTGTTCAAAAATGGATCTGTGATTATGCATATTCACCTTTTCTGCTGCAGCAAATGCTCCAATCAGCCAGTGAAGGTCTGTCATGGGTCCATACAGATTCATATTTGAATGCTGTCAACAATAACCAGATTTTTCTTTGCCTTGATTGTGTAGTTTGGCACCCACAAATATTACAAGGCAGCCCAAGATCATAAAGCAACTGAATTTGGTCCGTGTGTAAGAAGAACTTCTCCTCCTCATATTTTAGTTCTTTTCTCATTCTTCTACCTCATCTCCCTTTTATCCTGCCTTCGTTATCTGCTTTTATCCCATATCTTAAAGCTTAACCTAAAGCCTATCAAAGCGAAATGTAAAACCTCATTGAATGCAATAGACTTTGGGTCAGGCCTGTAGGGATTAATCAGTATGGATACAGATCATGCCTGTGAGCTGCTGAATGCCTTCAGGTCTCAGTAGCATCAGCAAACCTCACAGGACCAAGCCTGTTGCTGGCTGGTGGTACCAGGACTGACGGGAGCCTGAGACATCTTGCAGCTTTTGGGTTTCAGAAGTTGTGGCATATTGATCTGACAGGCAGAGGAGCTGCTATATAGGTATAGGGGGGCTCTAGGAAAGTATTTCACAGGACTGGAAGCTTCTTAGGCCCATCTCAAATTTTCATTTGAGTTATCTTAATAGGCTTTTCCCCTCAACCCTCCTGAGGTCTAAGGGGAAAAAAAAAAAGGATAAGAAATTAATTCAGGTTTATGTTCTTTTGTGACTGCTCCTACTGAGTACAATAAACTGACATGCTGCTTTTAATTAGCATTTAGTTAACTGCTCATTTTTGTGCAGAAACTATGTACCAACTCCAGTGAACACAGAGGTGCTGAAGTGAGGACAGGAAGATTGGGTGGAATTATTTAAAAAACAGCCCTTTAGATTCAATGTTCAGGCTCTGTCTGATTTGAAACTATACGGATAGAAACAATGAAATTTTAAGAGAAATCTAATTATTATTGATAATTCACCTTAAGTAACAAACTTCAAGTCACTATGACAGAATAGAACCACAGAATATTCTGAGCTGGAAGGGACCCACTAGAATCAAAGTCCAACTCCTGGCCCTGCACAGGACAGTCTCAAGAATCCCACCATGTGCCCAAGAGCATTGTCCAAACACTTCTTGAACTCAGATAGGCTTGGTGCTGTGACCACTTCCCTGGAGAGCCTGTTCCAGTGCCCAGCCATCCTATGGGTGAAAAACCTTTTCCTAATATCCAAACTAAACCTCCCCTAAATCAGCCTCATGCTATTTTCTCAGGTCCAGTCACTGGTCACCACAGAGAAGAGATCAGTGCCTGCCCCTCCTCTTCCCCTCACGAGGAAGTTGTAACTGCAGTGAGGTCTCCCCTCAGTCTCCTCTTCTCCAGGCTGAAAAGACTAAATTACCTCAGCTGCTCCTCATAGAGCTTCCCATCAAGACCCTTCACCATCTTCATTGCCCTCCTTTGGATGCTCTAGAAGAGCTTAGTATCTTATATTGTGATGCCAAAAACTGCCACAAAACTCAAGGTGAGGCCGCCCCAGTCCAGAGCAGAGCAGGACAATCCCCCCTTGGCTGGTGATGCTGTTCCTGATGCCCCTCAGGACACGGTTGGCCCTCCTGGCTGCCAGGGCACTGCTGACTCCTATTGAACTTGCCATCGACCAGGACCCTCAGGTCCCTTCCTGTGGCACTGCTTTCCAGCATCTCATTCCCAGTCTGTACACACATCCAGGGTTGGTGATTGCCCAGCCCTCTAATTTGTCAAGGTCTCCCTGCAAGGCCTCCCTGCCTTTGAGGGAGTCAACAGCTCCTCTGAGTTTTGTGTCATCTGCCAACTTGCTCAGTGTCCCTTGCAGTCCTGCATCCAAGTCATTCAAGATGATGAAGATCACTGGGCCTAAAGTGGAGCCTTGTGGTGACTGTGCATTAAAACACAATGGGGTCCTACCACTACAACACAAGCACAATCCAAACCCAAGCTCGACAATCAGTGCCCAAAATCACGACAAAAAATAACACCTTCCACGGTGAAAACAAATTTACAAAGCTGTAGGTGATTTCATCAGCACAAGTTCTTCATAATCACTGCTCTTACCATATCCATTTATCCACCCATGAGGATAGATCTCTACCAGTAGAGAGCTGCTGCACCTTGTTTCAGTAAGGCTGCAAGACCCAGCTTCTGAAAATCAAACTGCATAATTTCAGGAGAACACTGGCCTCCTGTGAGCCATACTCCTTCCTCTGACACCACACAGCACCAAAAATCTTGCTAGAACATTTGAGTTGAAGAAAATTCACTATTTCATTTTCACAATTCACGCAAGCTGCTTCTTGAAAAATTAAAAGTCGTCTTGGCAAAAAAAGGAACTAATCCAGATGTTGGCTGAATTTATAAACAGAGTAATAAGTTTTCTCTACTGACTTATAAATGGGCATCACCACATACAAAAACTTGTAAAATGAGCTACTGCATGTGAAACTTGCACGCCTCTTCAACTGAGGAAGAAATACACCCTTCTCTTTCCCAAGCTGGGAGATCCTGAAAAAATACTTTCTTTCCTAAGTTTAAGAAAATACTGATGACCTCCTTGTTTGTCTCATCTGCTGTTCTTGGTCAGTATTCTCCAGCTGGGAGCCTGAACCTAGGGGTGAGCTGAATTAGTTAGAAGCCACTTGAAATTTTCCCATATCCTGTCTTTATTATCATGGGAAATTCAACCAGAGAAGCTGTGCCACCTTTGAAAAGATAAAAAATGTTTAGCAAGTTTTTCCAGACAGAAACAAGGCATTTATGCTTTTAAAGTTGTGTGGGGAACTAGGGAATTTTTACCATTATTTCACTACTAATACTGCAGTAGGAACAGCAGTCATGGACCAGAAAGTTTGTAAATGACACCAAGCTGTCCTTCAGGCATGTAGTTGACATACCTGAAGGACAGGATTCCACCCAGAGGGACCCAGACAAGCTCAAGAAGTTGGCCCATAGCCATGAGATTTAACAAGGTCAGGTGCAAGGTCCTGCCCCTGGATTGAGGTGCACCCCTGTAAGCCCAGAAGAGCAGTTCAATTCCTGTGTATAGTCTCAGATGCCGCTTATAGGGTTGGACATCTCTTTACTTAACAAATATGTCTAGAGAGATGTGAAATGCCACCCACTGGGACACACTGCACCAAAGGAGAGGTTTTTAGAGGGCTACTGCAAGAACAGATGTAGCCATTCTGCATCCCTGTATTTGCTGTATAGCCACTGGTGAGACCTGAGCTGACACTTCTGTGCTGAAGTTGCTCACGGTCTCTCAAGGTACTGCACTGAGACCCTGGTAATACTGACTTTGCTAAGCATAGCTGGCTGTACCTGAGACAGTCTGAGTAATAACCATTACTGAATACATAACTTTTTACATGCCTTGTAAAATCATGTCATTTTCGAGCACTGAAAGGTTGCTGGAAAGTCACTCAGAGTGGTACCAGAGCACCACTTCATTATCATAAGCTTGTTTGTATTATTTTCATAAAGGAAACAAATTCAAAATGGACAAAAAAAGGGATGCACTATTGCAGAATAGTAAAAATTGTAGTTCGGGATATTAATCACAATGAATCCCGTGAGTTTTTGTCAGATAATAAACGGGTGATAGATTGATCTCTAAAATCAGGCACATTATGAGAATAATCCTCACTTTAATATAGGGTCATAGAATTTTAAAGCCTCATAAGCTTGCAAGGTTTCACCTGGAACATCAAAACAATTGCTAAAAGTGTAATAAATTCTATAGCTAGCCATCTGCTTACCCTCCTGACCTTTCAAATCTTATAAAAATCCTAGCTCATAATTTTTCACTCTATGAATTTCAACCCCCCCTTTTTTTTAATACAGTATGTTCAGAAGGTTATATTCATCTTTACCATGTAATAAAGAAGATCCATTCCATTTGATAGTATTTTGTGGCAATAGACATTTTTTCTTGAAAGGACTGAGTGCTATCACTAGAGTTAATGGGATTGTGGGGCATTGCCAGTTGTTTTATCTGGTTGGAAACATTTATTTTGAGTCATGCTCTTCTTCTGTGGGTTCACCCATCAGCCCCTGTTGGAAATTACATCCAGCAACTGCTTTAGAAGAAGGTTAAATAGCACCAGAGTCTGTTTCCCACTTTAATCTCTGGTATTGTGAATCACTCTGCTTTGCTTTTCAGAAAGTCATAAAGGTTAAGGTTTCCTATTTCTCAGCACTAAACTACTGTATCTTCCCCTGAAATTAATATTTCTATTCCAGCTAGACAATTCGGAATGTAAAACCTATTGGTACATTGTTTTAATACACTGTACTACACCAATACTTTTATATTGCCAAAACTCCTATACAGAATATGTCACATTTCATAAGTGACACAAGTTAATAAGCAAACTATTGCAAATACGCTCCCTTGATGCCACTAATACAGATAGGAAGGAAAAAAATATGAAAACATATACAAGAGAAAACTAAAAATTATCAATGTAAAAAAAAATTATTAGGGCTTACACACATCACAGTTTAAGAAAATACAGTTTGGAGACATCAGCAGATAGAAAACAGCAAAAAAACCAACCAACATGTTAGAAACAAGTAACAAGCAAAAGACAAATCAGGGCAAGGGCTTTAGGCTGATGTTCTCTCTGTGAAGCACAATATTAAGGTAAAGGAGATCAGTTCTCTGATGCTTTCACTGGTGGAAAAATAATATTCCATACCATCTTCCTCTGACATCTATAGCAAGTTTAGGGAAGGACTGCTCTCTCTGTTCTATGTCATAGAGAGACCTGCTGTCCCTCATACTGTAGTGGTCAAACACTAGTGGAGATACGATTAAAATTACATCATCGAATCAAGTCTTTCTCCAGTAGTAATTCTCCCATTTTTTTTAGGATTTTTTTATTTTTATTTTTCCCCTCTACCAGAGATAAGGACAATATTCATGCTTTTCATGTGGATGTTGAAGAGTCACCAGTTAGTGTTCAGAAATACAAGCAAGGTGAAAAAAAATCTTAATTGTTTTTCACTCAAATTAGTTTTGGCAATTCTTTCAAAGGCTCTACATTTGTCCTCAGCAATGAATAACTACAAATATTATAGATCCACATGCAATTCTGAAAGTTTTAATTGTCAAAGAAGAAATATTTTTTTAGATTAACATTATCAGTTCTCCCGTTCCTCAAATTCATTTATAGTAATGTTATTTTCTCCAGTTTCCTGACAAGGTGAAATCTATTCAGTCTCTCCATATGGATGTCCCCCTTAATAACCCTTGAACTTCTTGGTCACTTTTTAAAAGGCATAGCTTTCAGAGGTGTGAAACTGCTGCAAATATGATGAAAACAGTTGACTATTGAAAAAGAGATCCAAATTATTGCCTCAGCTGAGGGAAAGATTTTTTCCCATTCTCAGAGATAAGAGCTAGCAAATCAGCACACATGTGCTTTGAACATGCCACAGCAATTTGTCCAGCCAAATAAACTGGGGATGCTAGAGAGAGATAGGCTTGCTGCAGGAGTGAGATTGTCAAGGAATAACGAGAGAACCAGAGGAAACTAGTTGTAACTGGCAGTACGATGATATTAGGGAACATAAGGCAAAAGGGAAGAATGAGGTTTAAAACCAGGTTCTGCTCACAAAACAATTTTTCTTTAAAGGAATAATTAGACTACAGTACTTTAGTTCATCTCTTTATGAGCTTCCTTTTAAAATACTTTTAAACAAAAGGTAGGAGTCAGTGTTTAAAAGAAACAACAGGAGAATATCTGCCTTTGCATCATACTGTAATGTGCAGGAAGGACTGAGTAGGAATCCACTTATAGGAACCATGTAGTCAGGATATGTCTCAGGAGAAAGAGCTCGCGTTGAATTAGAATACTTGACATACTCAGTGAATTAAGGGAGCCAACTGTTCTGCCTGACAGCAAAAAACTGTTTTGTTAATAAATGTGTCAGTTGCACTGTGTTAGCAAAGTACTAAATGCAAACTGCTCCATAAGGAAGTGTGGACACTTTCAGGAGCTCTCCCAGCACAGGGGAAAACTGACCCTGGCAGCTGTGGAGAAGGACATCTGAAGATAACCACTAGGACTACTTTGGGAAAAGAAACAATGGGTTAAATTAGTATTATTTCCTATTCATTACAGCCAGTGAAACAGAAGATGAACCAGTGTAAAGCCATTTCTCCCTTGTTCCAGCTGCAGTCTCAGGTTATGTTATGTCAGGTACCCAGCCTCAGGTTATGTTGGTCTCCATGTAATGTGCAGTCAGTTCTTGCAGACTTTTCATTTTTTATGATTTTAATTGGGAACCTCACTGCTTCCTCACAGTAAATATGGTCAGAGACAATATTATTCTACACATTTCCTATGCCACCTGTCCAAGTCAACAATGCCAAGATGATTTCAGAGCGGTTAAGTAGTTAAAGCCCAAGTACGTGCAATATTTGAAGGCATGTTGGTCCACTCTTTATTTGTTGCCTTTCTGCAGTTGGAGTTACATTAGCTAGCAAGAGCTGAGATTTGGCCTTTTTTTGGAATGTCACCCTTCTAAAATTTGCCTCAGTTAAGAATTTATCCATTCCAAAGCTTATTTTCTTCTTGGGTTAGACCTAAAATAAAGGCACAGAATCCTTTCTTGTGTTTCTTTTCTATGTAAAATAAACAGCCAGTGCAAAAGTTATGTAAAACCTCTGTTCTCATCTTTGGGGTAAAATTGTGCCATGGAAAAATGTGTATCCAAGCCTAACTCATAACCTGCTCTTCAACAAGGACAGCTGCTCACATACCATGCAGAGGGTTGTGGGTGGACTGGCTGGTTAATTTTCAAATTAGTGAATAGTTTCTGTGGGATACAGACAGAAACTACTGCCATTTTATTTGCCCATAGTTTAGACTTGCTTCTCTCCAGAACATCTACAGGAAAAGAACAGACAATTCTTGGCTTCCTCCAACACCCAGCATTTGTCCAGTGTAACTCTATGGTGCAGAGGACAAATAGAAGCACTTTAAACTCTTTTCTTCAGAAGTAAAGTGAAAAAAGCTTCTCCTGGAATAGATCCATGTTGGGGAGAAGCCCTTCAGAGCAGTACAGAAAAGAAATGGCATTTTGGGAAGAAGCAGCTTTCTTTAAGGATAATCCAAAATAGATTAGGGGCCATGTATCTCACATTATGTCCATTTTGGTCACACAGCCTTCAATAAAGAAATGTGATGGCTGGGAAAGGACAAGTAGTCCTGGAAATTATTAAATGTCTTGAATATCAGCAGCAGTTGCCATAGCAAGTACAACATCACACAGAGCATGCAGGTCACTGTGGTCTTTTGTTCTGTTCATTACTGACCAGACTTTCAGTTGATAATTCTAAAAGACATGGAAAATCGTGTTCTTAAAGAAATGCCATTAAAAATTTAGCAAGGGGAGGTGTTTGAAATCAAGAAGAATGGATACTAATGGTGCAGTAATTAAGTAAATCAGAGCTGATGAAAGCTAAAGGGAAAATTACATGCTTAAAGGGGTAGAAAAGGAAACAAAGTTCAAATTATGATCACCCACAATTTCAATCATTCCACTTCTCATTTACTCACCTAGGGGGAATTGATAGCAGTTGAAATTTATTTAATGGCACAGTAAGAAACTGGGCTTCATCTTTCTTCACAGTAGATGTGAGTGAGATTATTTCAAACATTTAATTCTAAGAAAGCAGAACCTTTATTCAGGATTCCAAACACAAAAAGACTGGGTTTTCCATGTCTAGTGGAAAAAAGATTCTGTGTCACATCCAAGCAGTCTGACTAATTGACATTGTGATTTGGAAAGTCACAGAATGGATTGCTCAGCAGAAAAGTGATCTCACTGGCACTGTGTTAGCGACCCATTAGCACTACAGACTACAGTGGGATAAACTCAATTTAGCAAGAGAATTTGTTCAGTGTTTGATACACTTGGATATAGTTTCCTCCAACATGCCTCCCTCACTTGTTACAAGCAGGGTCCCTTTCTGTCCTGGGGAACAAACCACACATATATGCAGATCTTCTAAGAAAGAATCATGCAGTCAGTCAGCACAGGTGCTGCAATGCTCAGGCATAAAATAACCATGAAAGGGGAGCTCATCAGAATTGCCTGCGCATTAAGTTGATCCTCACATTTCAGATCTGTGTGTGCTGGCATTGAACAGACTTCAGAAACATGCTCCACCTGCACCTTCTTTCATTCTCTGAGACATTCATCAGCCTTGATAGTTCAACTACATCTGAATCATTCCTGTTCTTCTGCATTGATATCAGGTTTGCTTAAAGGAAGATTATTTTATATGAAGAGGAGAAAATCACAACTGTTACTCAACCAGAATACACTTGATTAAATGCAACAAAATAATACGTTGTTATGTTGTGAACAAATGTAATAGTATAGACACACATCCCTCAGATAAAAAAAATCAAAACCACATTAAGTATTTTTATATTTACTCCACATAGGTTTACTGTGTTTTCTACTAATTTGGTTTTATCCTTCAATAACATAACATTTACACACTGGAATTCATCCTGTAATGTAGTCACTGTATGTAACAAAATCTCAAAGATCAGATTTAGTATCAAACCCTGACTTCTAGGAATTACATATTTAAAGGCAAGGAGGGAATGAGAAAAATAGAATAGACCATAAAGGTGAATTTTGTTGAATGAAATACTGTTTTTTTCATTGGTCTGATTTTTGCCACAGTTGAGAAGCTCACTGAAAATCAATAAAAATTGTTATTAAACAAAAAAATTGTTACTAAACTGAAGAGTAGATTTATAATGATGTAAAAAATATATAAAAAATCCAAAATCTATATGTGCAATTGTTGATTTTCAAAAATGCAAACTATTTAATAGCCTTGGAAGACTACATCAGTAAAACTAGATTCTCATACAACCTCCTATGTCATCCTGGGCTGCCCTTCCTCTCCAAGTTTCAAAGTTGAAGGTTTCATTCTGCAAGAGGTGCGTGCCCTCCAAAAAGGCCAGAACTATCTGAAACCAATTTTAATAAGATCTTTCCACAGTAAAATAAAAATATCTCCTAATCCTCTTTTCTCTTTGTAAACAAATTCACTTTGAGACGGGATAAGTTTTCACTTGAATTGCAAGCGGTTGAGTTGGATCCAATCCTACAGCCTTGTCAGTCTTCAAGACATACATGCAGCACTTTAGTTTTCAGCCACGCTCTGTGCACCAAAGCAGTGAGTAGGTTCCTCATCACAAACAGCTCAGGACATGAGAACTTTGTCCAGCAAGGTGAAACACTCACAGAAGATTTTGAATTTCATGCAGAGTTTCACTTACATAGTTTATGAAAGGATTATTAAAAAAATAGAGTACAGGTAGAGTAGGTTGCTATAGTAAATAACCAACACAATGGTGTAAATTTTGTACTTGCAGACTTAACAGTAGATGAACACAGAGGAATGGGATGCCAGTATTAATACTCATGGCATATCTTTACATTGTCTAGAGTGACATTCATCCCAAAGGCCAGTAGCAGGCTTGCTTTACATACTGAGTCCTTGATCTGTAATCTGTTTCACTGCACAAAATGACAGCTTGCACTACCTGCTTCTGCTTCTCTATTAACATTTCAAATGGTTTTCCTTCTCCAAGAAAAGAAATATCAAAAACCAAAGAGAATTCTCAAGTCCAAAGTCACATCAGCAACACTAAGCAAGCTAGGAAAACATCAAGATGTGTTAATGTCTCTGCAAGGCATAATTATGAGAAAAAAATGGGATATTATTCTCCTTGTCAAAACACAAGGCACTTCCTGTGCATGCCTGTGCAAATGCATGTAAAAAACATAGCTCCTCCGAGAAAACATGGCAGTACACCCTTGAAGAAGTAAAAAACCCAGAGAATTTTCAGGACGGTAAAAACTTTTCACCTTTTCACTGAGACACCCACCTTGTCAGGGTTATTTCTTGTATGCTCATAGGGTAATACAAAAAACTAGCAAAAAAAATACCATAGAGGATACTTTGGCTTTCATTGTTAGATATTCTCCTTAACACCTTTTCTTTCCTTTGGGCCTCCTTTTCTCTTCATTATTCTCCAAGTTCATTCTCTTCTGACTTAAAATTTAAAACACGGAAGATGGGGAAATCTGTCAGCTTGCTGAAGTTAAGAGCATAAATAATATTGAGGGTAAGATCCTCAGATGATGTAAACCTATCAGAGCTGTAGGTCATGAACTCCCAGTGATGCACCATGGGCAGTTCCCACACTCCCATTTGGGATATATTTTTTTTCCATGGAGAAGGGGCAAATGGGAAGGGCTGGCAGGTTTAGGGTAGGCTTTTTTAGAAATCTATACTATTCTAATTTAGCTATTTACTTAAACAGTGACAGTAGATTAACTATATATAGTAACAGATGCTTAGATAAATGAATTATGGATAGAGAGCTGCCATCATGTTATTTCACTTTTTGAAAAGCTACTTGCAGGATACAGACCTGTGGAAAAGCAATTATCAGATCATCTCAGTATTTATTAATTCATTAAAAGCAAGATGTATCCTGGCCCTGGAATATGTATGTAAACTAATATCTAGTTTACTAGGCTAGTAAACTAATATCTGAGGGTACAGTTGGCAAGTGTCTGTCCACGGCCATTCTGCATGAGGTTCTGCTTTGTGAAAGAGTCGTAAAGGAGGTCAAAAGACTTAATTTGCTTAGATTCTTGGGCCTGTCAGCCTTTATTCAAAGCCTGTAGAAAACACATACACACATCTTTATACAAGTTGTAATGGTCTAGCCAGACCCAAGAACAAAATAGCAGCAGAACTGAGCACTGTGAATTAGTGCGAGCTTCAGAGAAGATGTTTCACTACCTATGAGTTACTGCACAGCAAGAAAAATCTTCACTTCATGGTTCACATGATTACATCATTTTTAGTGGCCAGCTGAAACAAATTATCCTTGTAAAAGAAGTGTTTTATTTTCTATTGACTATATTTGCTTATAGTCATTAATTTTTTTTTATGGTTAAACATAACTCCACTAATCATACAGTTACTCACTTTGAGAGAAGGAAATTATTATAACATTTGTTCATATTTATTGTTATGCCAACAGTTTTATAATCCCTACAGTAGTCTCCATGCTCACCATCAACCATATTATTATACTATACAATTTTTTCCTCAGTGCTTGACATCTCTGATTAATAAAGCTAAATGGTGGTAGATGGCCTCTAATTTCACAGCCCATGCCTGGCTTTCCTTTGCATACATCAATATATTCCGTCTAAATCCTCATGCTCCTCATTCTGTTGTCTGTAGAAGACAGAAGCTGTGAGCATCACAAAGACCCCGTTACCTAGTAACATGTACCTTCCTCAACTATATTTCTAATCTTGTGAAGATTTTTCCTGGCAGATGTGCAATTTCTGCTCTTGCACATGGTTTTCTCTCACAAAGAGCAGGAGCCCTTACCTGCTATTAGTAGGTAGCTATTTCCTGCTGACCAGTATTGCTGACTAGTAATATCCTCCTTTTCACCTAACCCACCTGCTTGCCACTCTGAAGTTTCACATGTTGAATCCCAATACATTCCCACCATTTCCTGCCACGTGTTGATTAGTAACCCCTGGTCAAATATCTCAAAGCATAACTTGCTAAAGACCACATTTACTCACATTTGGTCAGATTTGGTTAGTGACATCCTTCTGTAACATTCTGAATGTTTACTCTGCTTTTCACACTTCTCTGCACTGAAATGACAGCTTGGGTTCTTCTGACACACCTGAGATTCTCAAAGAAGTGAGCTTTCACAAGGTACTACTAGATATATAAATAATGTCCTTGAGTTCTGTTTGTCAAGAAGACCACTTGTGTTGCACATAAAGGCTGAAGAAGCAATTTAATTGTTACTTTGCATTCTCAGTCAGGTTAATTATCATCTAGCCATGTCCTTTTTGTTGCTTGAGAGATCAGTAACAAGTTCACCATCTCTTATTTAAAAATAAATACAGACCATTCCAGAGTATATTATTTTATGTGGTCTCTAATTGATTGTTATTATCCCACACTGAAAACCAGAACATGGAAAGACAGAGATTAAGTGGGGGAAATCAAAGGCAGGACTGAAAACAGACCTGTGTGTGGAAAGGACTCACTGTGTTTTCAGATTATACAGGTAACTGTAGGACAGATAGTGAATGTTTGTGTGGTACTGAGACTTTTAGACTGTTGAAGCTTTTAAAAAAATAAAATGGAATCTTTCTTTGGGCTGCACAGTGAAATGAAATAGCAGTAACCCACAGCCTCACTAAGTGGGTGCTTGTATGACTCTACAGCCCAGAGCAATGCCATTTTTTTCCTCGAGTAGTCCACTGTATATGCCTGTATAATTTAGCTGGAAGAAAACTTTGAGCACACCTCCACAGCTGTGTGATCAGCTTCCAGGTTCAGTTACATGCTCCCCCTTTCAACTGCTCTTAACTCTTTCAGGCAGACTTCTTTGTGGCTGAATGGTTCATGTTTGAACTCATTTGGAGGTGACCTGTTTGTCCAAATTCAGCAGTCCTTGCAGCCACTAATGAGTCCCAAAAGCCAGAAAAGCAAAAACATTTTCCCATCAGGTTCCAGCTAGAAACTGTGCATGAAAATAACTGAGGCAAGGAGTGTTTGGCATCAATGTGAATTGAAGATAAGATCTACCTCAAGAATTTCAATCTGCAATCTTTGATTCAAGAAATTCTATCCAATATGAGAATATCTTTTGACTACAAAGATTCCTTCCCAGGATTAATGGCAGGATAGTTTGAGTCTTTGTCCAAAACCTTCTAATGGACTCTACTAGCAGAGCTTAAACTAGCATTACTACTACTGTGTGTATATACAAATGTGTTTACTTCAATTCATCACTCCTAGCACACCAATCCTTTTTTTCACCCAGATGGAGATTACTTGCAGCACATTGAGCTGTCTTGTCCTCTTCTTGTACTTCCCAATTCCCACAGAAACCCTCGAGGTGAAGGATTCTTTTTTGTTTGTTTGTTTGTTTGTTCTCTGGGACAAGGCAGTGTGGGGAACCTTCTCTGTCATCAAATGATGTTATTTAATTAGAGTTTATCACTCCTAGGTACCAGGACACCAAAGGAAAACTTAATGGGGGGGGGGGGGGGTGGAGGGGAATGAAATATCAAAACCAAGAGAGAGACGATGGATTATTCTGAATGTTTTGTATCCCAGATAGACCCATTCAACGCACCAGCTTTCCCAGGGCATATTTGAAGACTGTGAGAATGGATGGTAGCAGGTTTTCAGTGCACAAGGAACGGGGAAAAGAAATAACACAAGTAGGGAAAAGAACCCAAAACCTCTCTGCAAGGACAAATGACCCAATTTGTTCCTTCCCAGTAACTGTAGCAACTTGGTACAGCTTTGCAAATCTATTTCAGTGTTGCTACGAATTGGTTACTTTAAATGGAGCCTCACTTTTCTTAACACAAGGCATAGCAAATTGCCTGTAAGTAGTTTTGGGTCAGGTACGCCAATTTTCAGTTTGAAGTTGCAATTATTTTTTCCAGCTTTCACTTACTCGTACAGAGCCTTTGCTCATTTTAAAGGGAGTCAGCATATATAATAATTTGCATTGCAAAGAATGTGATACAGCAATTAATACTATGAACATTTCAGATCAGATTCCTTTCAGTTTAAATCTCTGCTGATGCTTGTACTGTGGTTCTCCGGCTCACACCCTCAGCTCCTGCATTTTGTAGAACCTGGGCAGCCTTTCAATTGTCTGACCTTTCTGTTTTCTCCAGATGCTAAAATTGAATATAATTTTGCTTTATTCAGTATTAATAAACTGTAAACATCATCATTGCCTATTCTTGGCAAAGTGCCTGAATTAAATAGGTTTCTTAATGTGTCTTCTATCTGTATTAGAGCTATTTAAAAGCAATATGCCAAGTATGCTGATGATAAAAAGACCATTTTTCATTCATCTGTTAGCTTTTAAGCTCCATATATTCCCTGTGAATATTTTCTTTAGCATAAACAGTTGCCAATACGAGCCTTTGTATTTAAAATACATAAATTACTACCTAGCTTTACAAAGGAACTACTATTTTCCTGAGCAAGACTGTCAACTCTCTTTCTTTATTTGGTAAAATCCACGCCTATTCCCACTCTAGTGAAAAAATACCCAGTTGGACAGCTGATATGACAGAAGTTGTCTTTGAACTGCTTATACAGGTCTGATCACTTTTGGAAAATATCAATTATTATTCATACAGTTGTCCAGGAGAATTTTTTTTTTTAACTGAACAGATGTTAACTAGAAAACTTGGAAGAAATTCATATCAAACCTTTGTATTAAGTTAATGTTCACTGTAAAACCAGATAACAGCAGTCAGTAATCATTGTTATCATTTTAGGCAAACCATCCATAATTAATGGTTAGTTCATTTATTACAGGTCTTCAATGAGCTGATGGATTTGAGTAGTCAAGTCCTGAATCTCACATCTCGTGGATATTTTAACTTCTGCTGCCAGTTTCCAACCAAGTAGCTAGCACAACTTTTATTTCAAAACTTAAATTGACACTTAGAAAAAAAAATCCCAAGGAATCCTACTCAGCTATACCAAACTTATTATGCTATACTGTAATTATTTAATGCCATGACTGCCACATATATTTGTGTAGAGTCTACAAATAATAGAGAATCCATAAAGACAGCACGCCATGGGTCAGTGTTGGGGGTCCTATTCGCTTTTCTTACTACATTTAAACTTGTCACTGATTTGAAATAACAAACCAGGCAGATTCAATTCTGAAGCACAGAGAAGCCCCTTTTCCCACTTGGTTAACAGAATTATGAGTGAGTTTTCTGTTACATATTGACCAGATATTGTGAATAAAGTTGTCAAGTTTGTATCCTGCTGTATCAGGGAGAAAGAAAGAATGGCAAATATTGAGACCCAATACCAATAACTAGAAAATATTCTGACTAAAGAGTAACAGATGTCCATTTCCCAATTTCAGAAGGCTATACAAAAAAACCTCAAAACAACAAACAGCAGCCATACACCCATCTGAAGCCCAAGAATGTAAACCCTGAAGAACAAAAGTATAATTTCAACTCTTTTACGTCAGTAGAGAGAAAACCTTTCTGAAAATCTGGAAGCACTTCACTGCTTAAGAGGTCCAACTCTGGGTGTTTAGATGGCAGTTTGGGAGGACCTGAGGCTGATTGTACAGCATGTGGAGTACACTGGAAATAGTCAGGGCTCTTCCTGCAGTGCAGTCACGTTGTTAGGTAATGAAATACTTATTTGCATCTTTACCCAATAAAATTTCGTATAAATATAGGTGCTGATAACGTAGCATTATTTATGGATAACAGCTGTCATATTCCCCAGCTGTTTCCTTGTTGTCTGCTATAACATATGTTAATCTAAACTTTCACCAAATGTCATGGATTGTTTGCAGTGCTCCAGCTGCAGCTTGGCAAATTTTTCCTCTAGGTTTCTGTTGGCTCTGGAAGTGATTACACAGACAGCCCATAACAACATAAACAAGTCTTGTGTGGCTGCTGAGCTGTTCGTTAACTCAGCTAAGTGAATGTTTGCTGGAAGATGCAAGATGTGGATATGAAGCATCTCACTTATTTTCATTTTCTGAGGTATTTTTGGCTGTTGTCAGTAGAGAAAATGCAGGGGATGCTGGAGTCAAAGGAATCTTTAAGGAAAAAATGCATCACACTGAACACATTATTTTTATTGCCTCAGTGGTCCCAAGTTAAACTTATTTTAACTTACATTTGTAGATAAATTGTATTCCAAACAAGTGGATCTCACTGTCAAAAGAGAGATCCTCAGCTTACAAAGGCAAGCATAAAAATTTAATTGGCTTAACATAGCAGGACTGGGTGACAAACTTTATGATCGATAAAAGGTTGCTATATAATATGAATAGAAGAAAAAAAGCAGGACAAATTGAATATCACAGTTTGTGCACAACTTCTAAGGCACCGCATTGCACAGTAGGAAAAAATATGTAGCAATGAACAGTCTAAAGCAGAAAACGGAAGGTAGAGAAGAAAACAACAAGAAGGATTGACAGGACTTGTCAGGCTTGTTGGGTTTCTTTCTCAAGGGAAACTTTCAATCAGAATAAATACCATCTACATGCTGGAAACAAAGGCTGATACAGAGGGGAGGCTCTGATTTCTCAAGCAAGAGCTTTTACCATCCCTTCTCTACCATGCTGCCTCTTCCACAGTGGGACACTGGCATTTCTTTGAGATGTGCAAACAGTAAAAACACCTCCTGCTTTCTTTTTCCCCTATGTTGCCATCAGTGTTCAGAAATGATATTTAAATTACGCTAAAGGTCAGCGTTGGCAGACAGAACAACTTATATCTGCTTTTCAGAGCAGGGTAAGGATCAATATACAGAAATGGAACTTACACTTACGTAAACGTACAAATGATAAGATGATGCCAAGGAACACAATACAAATATTGATCAATTTAAACATGAGAGTAAATGGAAAAGGAGAAAACATCATCTCTGGTGACAAACTGACAAAGAGGCTGTCAGCATATAAAATGGATGGTGAGATGGGAAATCACTCTTTTTCTTATTATTTATTTTTCCTTAAATTTGCTTGATATTACCTCTCTGCCTTTTCATTCTGTTCTCAAATCACATTTTAAACTTATCACAGAAAAATTTCTCAATATATGGAATGTGTTTTAGATTATTATGATACAGAGCCTCTGTAAAAGTAAAGGACAGCAGAGAAACAGAATTCCTATATTAATTATACTAGAAACAAGATATTTTCTGTAACAAAGAAGAAAGTTGAAGATCAAATTTGTCTTGTGCTATGATACAATTTGCCACAACCTAGCATTTTTCAACCAATACCTGTAAAAAAAAAAAAAAAGAGGCTACTATAGGCATAAGAGGCTGCCATTTCAATTTGGGTGAAACAATGCACTTCTATAAGCTACAAGACCCAAAGTTTTTCCTGTGTAGGTGGCTTTATGCCTCTGACAGAGTTCCAGGACCAGCTGTGCAAGTAGCATATGCCTGCACTACACGCAGGGAACAAACATTCCCCAGTCCCTCACTTCAGACTGGGACATTCCTCCACTCATTAAAACATTCTGGGGCATTTTATCATCTCTTCAGTAAGGAGGTTTGCCCTGAACAATTCAATGTTGACCAACAAAGAGAGGCTCAGTATCTCTTCACATCTCTGGCAGACCACTCCTAGGAGAACAGTTCCCCATGCTGCTGAACTGCTCTCTGAACTAAACTCTTCCCTTCAGCACCAAACACAGAGATTGGAGCACTTAATCCTTCCTTTTCAGCAGCACTCCTCTGCCAAAAGTTGCTGAATTAGAGAAGGCTTCTAGCTTGTTGGTATTCTGCCAACTGACACAAAAATTAAATTTCACCCAGTTGAATCAGCCTCATTTAGTCAAGGGCCATTTAACAATTATTTTTTTTTTTTAAAGCTCGATTGTACAACCACAGTTAAATGCAACATCTTATCTATGATACAGTCACCACATCCTTAATATTGACTTAATCCTTGAGCACAAAGCTTAAAGGAATGGATATTACTAAGGACTGATTCCAAAAAATGATGTTGCAGGAAACTCATTACAAAATACCTTTTTTTTTGCCTTTGTTTTTAATCCTTCAATCCTGAAGACCGAGTCTACTGAAAAGCCATCTTAACTTTTTCCTAGAAGCTTTAGATCTCAGATTATATGAGGTGCTTTTTTTTTTTGTTTAAAAAAAGCTGTTCTGCATGTGGCACACACAGAATCCTGTGATTTTGCACATTCAAATTCCTCTCTCTAAACACAATATACAATTTCCTTGGAAGTCTGAAGAACTTTTCCAAAATTTTTCTCTTAGTCTACAGGTAGTCCCTATGTGGAAAAAACCCAGAAGACTTTGGATCAAATACAGAAGGTATATAGCTTTACTGTGGTGAAAGGGGATAAAATACTTGGTAGTTGCTTTGAATTTATCTTCATCACAGATTTTCAATAGCACAGCATTAGATGGATTGATGTTAAGTTGCTGCCTATATGAAGCAAAGAGGTGATCTGTAATCATCTCTTCCATAAAGCCATGATCTACACTTTGAAGTATAAAGCTGCAAATTTCCTTCAATTTTCCCATTTTCAAACTCTAACACCTGAATTTTCCATCAGTTAAAGCAGCTGGAGACAAAAAATTCTAGAAATCTCCAAGTAGTATTTGAAGTCTCTTCTCTTAGATGCTGAGACTTTCAAGACAAATGTCAAAAATAAGGAGACACACTACATCCTATTTCACACCATTTGTTTCTGCTTCAAAGCTGAATTTTTTGTTCATGATTTCTGGATTAACATCTGTAATAAAAGTAAATAATGTAACTGAAAAGGGTGTGCTGCACGTGACTTAACTCAGAGTTGAGTTCTCCCTGCAGATACAGTTAATTTAGATTGAATCCAAGCACCTTATTTGCTCCCAGGTAAGCATCCATGAAGGTGTAAAGGCTTCTTTCCAGATTTTTCTGGTCTCATGTTACAGCACTCTTCACCAAACACAGTGGTAAATGTGAGACTTTGTTGATGCTATCAGTAATGAGACACAGATGAAGGACAAGGAAGAGTTTGCTTCCACTGGTACCCAGAATAGAACTCTGTGCTACCCTCACAGAACAACCCAAACCTTGATAGTGCTCCTGTTGTAGGTAAAATATATGTCATTAATGTGTAAAAACTCAATGGAAGTCTTTGATATTCACCTATTTTATCATAGGAACATTTGCATGCTTGTATTGTACTTGTACATAAATTATTTTGATAAACTATTCCAATAGAGTATTTATTTTCAAATAGACTATGCTAAAAGCATTGAAGTAACCTCAGCGTGTCTTTAAAGCAGCAGAATATGTTATGGGTTTCAGAAATATGCCCTAACTACAGACTTATTCTAAAAATCATGATTTGACATGATAATCAGGCACTGACACACGACTAGACCTCTTTATCAGAGCATCATTATTCAATTGAAAAACAGACAAAAAAGAAATCACTGACAGAGTTTAAAAGAAACTGTGTGAGTAGAGAGAGAAGAATATCTAAAGGCATGTGTTATTTGCATTATAATAAAGTAAGATTTTCTGTGAAAGCAGCAAGTGAATTTGCATGGATGAGAGTGTCAAGAACAGTTCCACCTGAAATCCTTTTACTGAAAACCCTCAAAGCATCTCACAAATACTTCTGGTTAGACATGTTAGGAATAGTTCTTATAAACTAATGAAAAAAAAGGAGAGAGACCTTGCCACTGGAGCTACTGCCATGTGATGATCCTATCTGACATCTGCCAAGCCTTTTATGACTTGCCTGTCTTGCAGGTTATGAACAAGATAAGAATTTTGTCTGTGGAAACTGAAACACATTTCTTTGAACTACCTCTCTAACAGGCAATGGCTGACAGAACACAAGTCACAGCTCCAGTGATATAAAAGCCCATTCCCATTTTTAAAGAAATTAATTTCAGCAGTAGATGAAGAGTAAGGAAAACTGGCCACTAAGACGGACATTTCTTCTTGTAAAATCAGAACTTTTTGCCAAAGAGTCCGAAGTTTTGCTCCTGTGGTTAAAGACACCTCGAGCAGGACACTTTTCCTCACTGCATCTCTCCAATCTCTATAGCTGCAAAAGCTCTGTCTCAAGATTGCAATCTCTTTTAGGGCACCAAGACATCATTTACGTGACTGCAACAAGTACCTGACAGGAAATTTAATAAATAAGCCTAAACTAACCTCATCATAGAAACCAATGTGTTAGGTCAGTGCTTCCTTGACCAAGGCAGTGTTTTTCTAGCTTTAAAGTCACTCTCAAATGCTCTCAACAGTTTGGAGTCTTATCATTTTTAGAAGGAGAGTGAGATCTCTGTGTAAGGCCTCTTCCTAACCATTGGCAACTGAGAGCAGCTCTGCTTTCTCAGCATTCTTACCTGGGTCCAAGGTTTTTCCCTACTCCTAGTAACCTTCTGCTTTAGTGCCTCTGCCCAGCGTGACTGTGCAGCCCTACACCAAAGTTTACACCCAGATTTCACATGTTTTATGTGTTTCCTCTTTTTTTTTCTTCTTTTTTTTTTTTTTTTAGCTGGGGAGGAGGTAAAGGCAATGCTTGGATGAGGCACTAAGAAGAAAGTTAAATCCTCACACTGAATCCATATCTCAAGTCACACGCTCAAATTCAGTCAAGCCCTGCCCTTTCCTTCATAGGAAAGGATTTCTTCTTGGATTACAAGGGCTTCATTCTGCTCCCCATCCCTATTTTGCAGCTCAGGGGCCTGGACATCCCAAAACCAACTGGTCTTATGATTAAAGACTGAGGCAAAGGTGGCATTAAGCACCTCAGCCTTTCCTTCATTCCTTGTCACTATGTTTCCCCCTGTTTCTCCAATAAATGATAGAGACTTTTCTTAGCCCTTTTTTTGTTTCTGATGTATTCATAGAAACATATCTTATTGTCTCTCCCAGCAGCAGCCACACTAAGTTCTAGTTGGGGTTTGGTCCTTCTAATTTTCTCCCTGCATAATCTCACAATACCCTCGTTGCCTGCCCCTTCTTTCAAAGGCCATAAACTCTTTCTTTTTTCCCCCAACCCTGAGTTCCAGACAAAGTAATCTGTTCAGCTAGGTTGGCCCTCTTCCACACCAGCTCATCTTTGGATATATACTTGCTTCTGTAACTTCAGGATTTTCTTCTTGGATAATGTCCAGCCTTCCTGGATTCCTTTGCCCCTCAAGACTGTCTCCCAAGGGACTCTCTCAACCAGTTTCATAATCAGGCCAAGTTCTGCCCTCTGGATGTCCAAGGTGGCATTTCTGCTGACCCTCCTCTTTACTTCTCTGAGAACCGAAAACCTTTATAATTTCCTGATTGCTGTGCCCAAGATGGTCTCCAACCAGCACATCACCCACCAGTCCCAGCAGGTCCAGTGGGGGCACCTTCTCTCACCAGCTCTGTCAGGAAGTTATCTTCCACATGCTTCAGGAACTGCCTGGACTGTTTCCTCTCTGCTCTATTGTATTTCCTGCAGATGTCTGGTAAGCTGAAGTCTGCCACACAGTGTGGCAGCTATTAAAAACTTTCCTCCATTCATTGGGTGCTCAGGCAAAGAGCTCCACAGCCAACCTCACACTGAAGAAAAGCCCCTTGACTTTGACTGAGCAAGAATGAGCACGTGTATGGTCAAACAGTGGTTTGGATCAGAGTCCACAAATAATGCCAAATGAGGGAATAAGCACAGTTTATCAAACACAAGAAAACAAATAAAGCAGAATGTATCAAGATAGCAAGCAATTAGCTCAGCTACCTGAGATGAGCCCATACTAAGGGAACCTTAAAATGTAGTAACTCTGGAAAACACATTGAATTAATAATAAAATATGTGCTATGCAGCCTGAATTATGCAACGAAAAATAATTTGGTATAGAATATCTGAGCTGTTCTGTGACTTTCTGCTGAAGGCACAAATATACCCTTGTAAGGTCTAAGTCGCAATACATTTATTTTTCAGCTTTTTTCATAAGAACACCTTCTCTGCAGGTGAGAAATACCGTCATCTCCAAAAGTCCCTTTACAATTTTCCATGAACAAGCAAGGTTTCAGAAGTAATAGCTCAACCTATTTTTCTAGTAAACTCCTGTTGAGTACATCATTCAACAATCCTGACAGCTCCTGAAAGCAGCTTAGATGTTTCTTTTTCCTTTCTAAATCATTTCAGCTCAAATATTTTACTACTTGGAAATCTCATCTAGAAGCCATTAACAGATAAACAAGTAACTGCTCTCAAGTTATCCTGATTAAAAAAAATAAAAATTCTATAAGAACGCAACAGATGATGCACAAAAATGCCCTGAAAGCATACTACATTCTCCTCAACAGTCATTCACTCTCCTCTTGCCTTTCTCTAGAGAGCAACTGCAAAGGAGCTGAGCACACAGAACCAGTCCTCTGCCCACCATCAGCTCTTCTCCTGTGGTCAACTGCTCACTCGTTCCACAACCACCCCACAGTACCAGGTATTTTTGGGTTACCAGTGACTTCTACAAGCCCCTGCTCTGACCCAATTGATGTCAAAAGACTATTGCCAAAGAGTCTTGTCAAAAGTTTCACTCCCTGTGAGCTCTGTAAAGTTGCCTGGTGATTGAAGATGTCTGAATAATTAATTGCCTCCTTGAGCTCACAGTAAGGTGCATCTTATAAAAACACATGGGCTGGCAAGATCCTTTTATTTGTGTCTCTGTAGGTGGTTTCTTATGTTGGCTGAGACTCAATCCAATATTAAACTACACCCAAAGATTAGATTTTTCTATACTAAATAATTGAAATTAAATCAAATAACTGCTCCTTTATAGCCCTTGGGACATTCCAGTTCTTTTCTTCTTAGAGGATAACAGCAATCTGCATTAGCTCAGTAGTCAAAGGCAGGATGACAACTGCATCTGACATCTAAAGGGACATGACAAGTGAGCAGCAGGGTAAAGCAGGTAAATTTAGTTCTGGCTTCTCTATCGGTGTCCATGGGGATAAAGGTGGAAATTGTGATCCATTGATAGATCAGAAAACTGAATGGTTGAGATCTGAGGAAGAAATTAATGGATAGCACCCCAAAAGGATAAAACAAGTATAAAAGCTGGTCCAAGCTCCAGAAGTAAGTCTTTTACTTAAAGGGAAAGGCCTCCCAAATGCTTGAGCAAATATCCAAATACTAACAATATAATGAAGTCTGTACCCAAACCCCTGTGAACAACTGCTTTCAAGGTTTTCCAGAGTAAACCTCCTTCTGTTGTTCCCAACAGCAATCTAAGCACTCTAAGTAGAGGGTATAAAGAGTTAAACACTGAAGCAATGACTCATATTCCTGTATAACTACTCTAAACACTGAGTTTGGTTACTTCTAAAATGTTGTCCCTACTTTAGCAACACATCATGACTGTCTATTTCAGTGTTCTTTTGTGTTTTAACACTGTATGTAAAACAAAGGGTTTGAGGATGAATTATTTAGCTCGCTGCAGAAAACGTGCTTTAAAATCTTCTTCTTGGGGACACTGAATGCATTTATTACCCTGGAAAAATTCTGATCCAGCATCTGTTGTCCTGTGTGTTTTATTGGCTAATGATGAGAGCCTGTGGGATTTGTTTGCAGCAAGGCTTTCTGGATTTATTTTTTTGTTTGTTTTCTTTTGTTTACTTCACTCAAAGACAATAGGAAATTGAAAAACATTATTAATATTTTAATGGAACAACTTATGAGGTTTTGACAACTTACTGATTAATTGAGGTGGTTACCAAATTGCCCTCTTTTAAAGAACTACGGTATTACAAAACAAAAGCTAAGGAAATGAGGGAAAAAAAAATTATTTTGCTTTTTTTTTTTCCTCCAAGTTGCTTATAATCTGATTGTGTAATTTGACTTCTTTGAGACAGGAGTCCTGGCCTACTTCCCGAAGCGTCTTATCTTTCTAATTCCTGTCTAGGATAAATACAGTGAAGAGCAAAATTCACAGAAAAAATAAGTGGAAACTGTACTTCACAGAAAATCCTTGAGAGCAGGGAGGTTGTATGTATGCACGTGCATATTTATGACAATACTGTATTTATTGTTAGAAATGGTCTCTTGCACATCTTTTACGAGCAGGTTTTTGATTTGTCACTGAAACCAACAGAAAGGCCAGGTTTTCAGAAAATTGCACTTCTCATAATTTTATCCCTCAGAACAGGAGGAGGGTCAGCTGCTTTGTGTTTGTTTCAGAGGCAGAGCCATGGCTTCCTAATGAGGAGGCAAGCAAGAGCTGCTTTTGTTTTCCCTCCCCTTTTCTCCACAGGGGTGCAGAGACTATGGGGCACTAGGGGTAGGTGAGGGAAAGGGCATGGAATGGTACCAGGTCTTGCACCACAACAGAGCAGGATACAGCCAACTTCTTGCAAGAAGGAGGATGCTTGTGCCTATGATGTCCCACTGGCTTTACTTTTCATCTTCAAGTTGTCTTTGTTTTTTTCTAAGCCATACTGGACACCTTTCAGTAGTGCTCATGTAAAGAATACCACACTAGTTCCAAGAGGAATTTAAAATTAAAAGAGCACGTTAAATGTCCTACAAATTGAGCCAAACATCTGCAGAGCTAAAAGCATTTGAACAAATCTGAGCAAATGAATCCAAACTCTTTAAGACACACTAGGGCCCTAGCATACCCCAGGGCCTTCACAGTTAACCTCTGTTCCACCTGTTGTAATGATTTTGGAGAAGATGAGAAGATTCTGAAATCAAACCATTAAAAAAAAGAAGAAAAAAAATAGATATCCACAGAGGGAAAAAGTTTTAAGAAGTTCTGTAGGTTACAGTTGCCAGGGAAACCACTTTGCAACAGCCATATGGTCAGAAAATCTATTTTCTTTGTTCTCTAGGGGAAAAAAAGGAGGTATTTTGGTGCAGAGTGGAAGAAAAATCCAACAAAACTTACAGAGAAAAATATTTGCACAGATACACTTAATCACTAATGAGAGAAGATAAATGACTTGCCAAACTGAGCTACAGAGACCCAGCACTTACCAAAATATTAACATAGGGGATGCGACTTCCTTTCTGCTTTATGTTCATACTTCGAATTGAGCAGCTTCCCTTGGTATCAAAGCTCTTTAATGTAAGTGTGAACTCTGTAGATAGAAAGATGATCCCAGTACTGGCTCTAATTTTCTTTGTCACTGTTTTTCTTGCTGCCCTGTGCTTTCAGCACAGGCTCTGCTGCTCTAGCAGAGACTACGGTCCATAGATGTGCCTTTTTAAAGCATTTGCCTTTCAACCTTCCGTATTACCAGATTTGAGCAGAAAATTGAGCAAAGGGCTGAAGGGGATCTGTGGCAGCACGGTACATTTCCAGACCAGCATGTGAGTGCCTGCATCTCTGCCAGCACTGAAGACAAGAGCAGTTGCAGGTCCCACGGGCAGAGAGCCCTGATGACCAGAGGTAGCCAAGGGAGTCTCTGGCCCCTGCCTCCAGCTCTGGCCCCAGAGAGGGAGACCACGTTTGAGCCTGCAAAATTGTACCACAACAGGCTTTTCCTGTGCAGTGATGCAGGGGGAGTCTCAGAGTCCCTCACAGCTCTGCAGAAAGAGAGGATGAACCTGTTCAGTTTGGTTCTTTGCTCCTCAATAGAAATAGTATGTTATTTGACTGGATCTCTTTCAGCTCACAAAGGGCTTCCTAGTGAACTATTAGGAACTATTTTTAATGCTATCTATGTTGAGATGTTTGGAAAAGATGTTTTGTTCCCTAATAATAATGGTTTGGTGAATAAAAAAAGTCCTTGAAAATAAATAATCTGCAAAATGGCAAAGATGCAAATAATCTGGTTTTTCTCTGACCACAACTATTCAGTCCTGCTTTTCAGAAACAGGTTGACTGCTCAAAATTTTTGTTTTATTCTTACAGCACTATCAACAGAAATGTTAATGACAACAAATGTAACAGTTTCTGCTCATTATAAATAATGGATATTTACTTGCTCTTAGCAGTGCTACATACTTGTTCTTCTGAAACAAGCTTAAATACATACACAGTCACAACTTGTGTTTTAAATTAGAGTCAACACTGACTTTGCTAGTGTTACAGACCTGCCAAAGAAAAGCTTAAGGTGAAAACAAACGCAGACTATAAAGCAGATCTATTTCTAATTCTCTGTTTGCCCCCATGTTAAGTAGCAATAGGTGAACTCTTAACTTTCTTATAAAGATGGTGACTCTGGGATTTACTGTATCAGTAGTGTAACAACAGTCTCTCCTTTTCAAACTGGGTTTTTGGTGGGCTACTGAGACACGGCTTTCAGAGAAAGTGATAAAAGGTACATTGGTACCAGGACATAGGGATTTGTTCTATTCACATCTGTAAACATTTACAAGAATAAAACAACTGATGACAAGGCTGGCAACTAGGAGGAAAGCATGTTCCCTTTCCTCTTACACTCATGCTGATGTTTCATCTGAACCCTGCACCAAGCAGACTGCAGTGCTGTGTGAATTAATCGTAGCACATAAGGCTCAACATGCCCTGCTGCCTAATTATGACACTTTTGGTAGACCTTAGGAAGGATGTTCAGAGCAGAAAACTCAGCATTCACAATAGACATCTACACTCTGTAAGAAGGGAACTGTTCGTCTACAGCTTCAGAAAAAGATGCCTCAAAATCAGACATCTTCAGAAGCAAAGGAATAAATATTTAATTGAACTGTGAGTTTCCAATTTTATTTTTTTTTTTTTTAAAAGTAAGCTTTACTTTCTTTTTAAACCATCTTCTGTCTATCTTGGTGTTCCTGGAAAGCCTCCAGCTCAGGGTCTCGCTCGTGGCCTGCACCCAGGAGCTGAGCAGTTCACAGCCATCCTTGGCACTTGGCAGCTGCCACCACTTACTACACTCTCAGCCAGCACGGAGGTGCAGAGGACATACAGTTTCTCCAGATGTCACAGACACTTAACCCATTCTTCTCAAGAATCTTTGTGGTTGGACAGACTACTGCAAGAATGACACTAAGAATATTTTTTCCTGGATCTTAACATTTCAGCTGTGTAACTAAGAAAGCTCCTAGAGGTTATGGTTAAAATTACCACCTGCAAGGACACCCTGTATCAAAATGTTCCCTGGTTAAGACTGTCAAGAAACCAAATGGCTAAGTGACAGCAAGGACAAGCCAACAGCAGCGGCAGAAGCTTGTAGGCAATGTTATTAGAAGAATGATCTCAAATGTCCCTGTTATTCACTATGTCAGTCACTTCAGTTTCAAGAGAAACCTTTTCTACCTGCTTATCCCAGCCTCTTTACTGTGCCTTTCCACTCTGAGAACATCAGTTTTCCAAGAGTACAGCTAAAGACCTGGTAGCTACAGTGGGCTTTGCTGCCAAATGAGATCACAGACTAGCAAATCACTGAACTTGAACAGGTACTGAATTGGTTCTTGTTTACTCAGACCTCTTTCTCAGGCCTACTGCCAGCCTACTCATTTTGTCAAAGGAGTGACTTGGCACTAATTTTGTCACTCTGAACATTTATTCTGGCAAATTTAGCAACTGATCTTCTATTACCTCGTGCTTTTGCACTAAAGTCCTGGTTGAGGCTTCCAACTGAGAGCAGTTTGCATAAGTTTCTGAATTCCTGCTCTGCAATCTTTGCATCTCGTTCCTTTTGGCGAACATGAAGATAGCTCCTAGCGATACCTGAACCTAAAATGAACCGAAAAATATAGTGCAACTTTTAAGCTTGCCAGGCAGCAGAAGAGAAATTCACACCAATCCCAGCTCTCAGAACAGCTGTTGTGACAAGGTGATATTACTAAGAAGTCTCAAAATAGAAGCCAAGGCAACTACTCTCCCTATAAGGGTTCTGCTGTATTTTGCAGTCTCCAGCTGGAATCTAATTGCAATTTAAACCCAGAGCACAAAACTCACAATATTTTCTACTTTTAAAGTTCTTTTAAGGAATCAGAGAAAATTAAATAGTAAATCATAATCTAGATTTTCTTAGAACTAACATGGATTCTCCAGAGATACAGTAATTCTTTTATCTATCCAGTTGAATTTAGTGAAACGCTTTTTGTTAAAATAACAAGGTGCCAAGGAAAAATAATACTTTATTTCATATACTTCCCATGATGCTCTCTGTGTTTTTTTTTCAAGTCAGCAGCAGATGCTAGGTGTAGATGAAAAGCTAACACACATTTTCACAGATGCGTTATTTGAAATCATTTCATATTTGAGGAATTCTTCCACATCTCTCTCAGTAAATTATCTCAAATAACATTCTGATAATAAAGATGATTGACACAATTGTATTTATACTTGCTGCCTGTCTACATTCCATTCTTAGGGGCTGAAGATTGCTGTTAAAGGTATTGTGAGCACAGACTGCTCCATGCAAACATGATATCCATTTGTCCTGCATGAGTGTATTTACTTAGTTATTTTTAAACCAGGCTATCTTATTTGCATCCACCTGTATTAACAAGGTAACATCTACATATTTCATTGTGGCTCTGTTGGATGTTTGTTGAGAAAGGACTAAACGTGTCTGCTTCTTGATTATGTGCTGGGGATAATCTACTAATACAAGACAAAAACAAAGTAGTTAATTTTTCCTGTAGCAGTTTGCTACACCAGACATAAAGTGTGATCTACTGATTGTGGCAGAAGTCTTAGGGTTTGGGAATTCTTCATAGACCAGACTGCACTTCCTATGCCTGTTTTTTAATTTTCTTCCCAATATAAATTCAAATGATGTGGTTTCCTCTGTAAAGACATTTCTATACAATCTCTTAATTTTTTTTTCACCAAATGTCAGCATTTCTTACTATTTCTTTAAATATGCACCTTGATCAGTATCCAGAAAGAGAACAATAAAATAATCATAAAATCATAACCAATCATTTATCACAAAATCTGTTAACTTTCCACCCTTTACAAAGTATTGATGTATATGACCCTGGAACATAAACCATCTCTTCCTAATAAAGATTTCAAACATGGGTGGTTAGGTTTTCAAGTGCACTCTTTTTTCACGTAGCCTTATCCCCAGAATATACAGAGCAATGATGGATTTCCCATTTTCTCTCAGCTGAGGTGTGTCTGCCTGGTGTGCATCAAGCAGGAGACCCAGATAACCTATTTAGCCATAGCAGAGAGCCATCTGAATTGGTGTGTCACAGCAGCTGCAGGACAGCAAGGGCCAACCCAGCTTGCTGCAACAGGGAAAGCCCGAACCTGGATTTGCAGCAAGGAAACATCACCACTGACTGGCACTGGCTAGCAGAGATTCCCACATTAATCTTGCTCAGAGTCTGTTTCAGGACAGCTGGAAGAGCACACCTCAGGTTGCGCTGAGGCTTTCCTGAGCGTGTGTGCTGTGACAGCACACTCTGTCATGGCAGAGTGTGGTTTGGGCCTGATTCATTTTGGCCATGACAATGTAACTCTCAGCAATGAGACTGCTCAGAGATCTGCCCACCGAAACCAAGTACAGTAGAAATGGGGCCTCGTGCAAATGTTTGCTCTTCCTTTGCACAGAACTACACACATGAAATACCATCGAGAGATGCATTAATCAGGCATTGGAATGGGCTGCCCAGAGAGGTGGTGGATTCACCATCCCTGGAGATTTTTAAACGCAGATTGGACGTGGCACTGAGTGCCACGATCTAGTAAATGGACTGGATTTGGACCAAGGGTTGGACTCGATGATCTTGGAGGTCTTTTCCAACCCAATCGATTCTATGATTCTATGATATCACTCTTTTGTCCACTGCTTGTGGAAGGACAAGGGACAACCAACAGGACAGATGAGAAGAGTCTCATGCTCCTTCTTTGCACTACTTTGAGCAGCACTGAGAAAAGGCTGCTCCAAATCCAATTACTGACCACATAAGAGAGAAAGAGGGTCCTTGCTGGTGGTGGTGGTTTGTCTGACTGTCAAATACTGAGCACACTTTACATCTTCCATGTCATTCCCTCAGTAGTGAATGGTGAGTACATGTAATCCTGTGTGTCCAGAGAGCTTGGGTGTTCTCTGTTTCTGAGTGACCAGACTGAAACTGCAATAAGATCTTTTCCAGATGACAGCTATTCTTCTGTCTCCTTAAAAAAGGTGTTTTGGGAATCTAACCTCTTGACTGCCAAAGAATTGGTTCATTTTGAAATCCAGACACTGCTTTCAAAAGTTCATCAATATTCAAATGTGTAAGGAAACAGCAGCACACACAAGAGGTTCCTCACAATTTACCCAAATGTTTTATTTTCTTGGTTTTATCTCTTACACCCTCCTTATTAAGATATTGCTTTAAGAGATAATGGTGAAAAGTAAGATTTGGCCAGAACGTATTTTGCTTTGAGGTAAATTTATGCATTTTCTTATTTCATAAATGAATGCTGCAATGAATTTTCTTATGTTTCTTTGGTGAGCTTCATCTCTGCTCTGTTTGCCTGTAACCTCTGCTCTTCTGCTAAGACTACATTGGGATAGACCTTTTATTTGGTAATTGATACTATTAAGCATAAGGAAGATGTCAATTTAAAACCTCAGCTTGCATTCCTTTCTACATAGTGCAGGTTTGCCATTATTGTGAAAACTTGAAACTTCTGGTGCTTTTCTCAGTGTTAGTTCAGTAGTTCCCAGGCCAGTGCCTTTGGCAGCATGCACACTAAATACACTTTCTCTCACCTTCTCTTCTGCAGGCAGAATTATCTAGTTTTCATCTGAAAACACCTGTTTCACTATCATTCAGGTTTCGAAGACATGTCTAAAAATCTCCATTGAAAACGAACAGAAGTGACTGAAGTCTACAGGTTATTTTTGCTTCAGTGAAACAACATGATTGACAATTTGCTGCAATTAATCCAGCTCATTCCAGTGATGTTAAATATCTCAAAACAAGTCTTTGAAAGACAGATTATTTTTAGCTGAGTGAGCCTAATTACCTGTTCTAGGTAAATTCAGTATTTAAAGAGATCTTTCACAAAGTTACAGACAGGGAAAAATAAAATTTATACAAATTTTGATCCATAAAAGAGACATTTTGTTCAGTGATTATTAATTTTTTACCATTATTGGCAATAAAACAGGAATCTTGATCCCTTTTCTGTTACCATTATGTCAGTGTCACTTCTCAAAGCTTCACCTGTAGCTCTCTTGCTCTACAAGTAACAAGTACCACAAAGAGTGGTAGTTTTGTTAAGTACAAGCACTGTGCTGACACCTTAGATTCAGCAGAGGACTAACCTACTTTCGAACTGTAACTCCCCCTTTGATCATCTCTATAGCAATAGACCAAAACCTTTTGCTCTCTTCATACTCTAATGAGGGCTAAACTCATTTGTATTATTGCCTTAATATCATATGATGCCAACAGTAGTGCTTTAATCAGTCTGTACCTTTTCTTGACTGGCCACACTACCTCTTTCCCATTCAAGTGAACTCTGGGAGTTAATTATCAGGTTTTTAGATGGAGATTAGTATTAGCCTTCCATATTTATGTCTCCTTTAGACTTACTCCTGAAGCTGCCTTTCAAAAAGTCACTGCAAGTGAAAGCCATAGAAACAGTGTTTTCAGATTAACAGAAAGATCAAGTTTGTGGAAATTCAGCTGTGTTCACTCCCAGCTCAGTGAGATCACACTGAAAACACAAAACTGGGATGCATTATGCAAACACTGCACTGTTTCCTCCACTGTACCTACTTGGTCAGGATTGTTGACTTGTTATATGGATTAAATAAGGAAGCAAACACAAGTGGTGAGGCACTATGACTTGACTCTGGATTTATATCTGATCCTCAGGATCAAATAGGTGCCATTGTCAGTTTAGTTCCCCTGTACATGGCTCTGAAAAAAACCCCCATAGCGATAGACAGCTCCTGAGCACCAAATCTCTGCATTAAAATGCATAAAATGTTCAGTGCAAACAGAGGCACTCAGAAGTGGCACGAGGGTCACACGTCACCTGGTCAGAATTCAGCTCAGCTCCCTATGTCCATTCGGCTAGGTAAGCTTTCATAGGTTTTTCTTTTCATCTTACTCCAGTTTTGCTTCAACCCGTACTTGAAGACACTTCCTCCCGCCCCACCTCAGGGGGGGTTACTAGTTATCTCTAGTAAACTTGGAGAGTGAAGAAATTAAAACAGAAATCCAGAAATATGCTGGAACTTTACATGACAGATACAAAAAGTGTTATAGTTCATCTGAACATTAATTATAGGAAAATATACAAAATAGACCAAGAAGGGGCCTCAAATCCCCATGGTCCATTCTTTTGCCTCGAGGCAGTAGCATTATAATCCAGACAACTCCTGACAGGCATTTGTCTACCTTATTTTAAGAGACTCTTCAAAAAGCCTTGTGAACTGATAGCTATGCAAATTACTATCTCAGCACCTTTCAGATAGATAGTTTTCCTCAAATCTGTGTAACAAACATATTAATGCTTACCCATTACAGACTGGACATAGAGAACATTATGTTATCTACCTCTTTGTAGCCAGCCTTTGAGGACTATTGTGTCTTATTCTTACTGTCTCCTTTTAGATATTTGTACCTTACAGGAGGACATTACAGTAGATCTATATTCCTGTCCAAAGCAGCAACGCTAATTGTAAATCCTGCTTATTCCAACTCCACTCAGCTAATGTACCTCCAAATCCTGCAGTTACTACAACAAAGCCATTCTGTACACAAGACAGCACATATCAGGGAACCATTCATAATCACTGTATTCTGTAACCAAAGATAATATGCAGGGGGGCTAAAAAAAACCTTCCAAACCCCATGATCAAATAGATGCAAAACCAGCAATCCCTGCTGCTTTCTCCTTCCCCCAGTGTGTTACTCAAGTGCATATGAAAGGGAGGCTGGAGAGCTGACAGGAGATATGGTTTGCCTTAATTTGTGGAAGTAGCCCACAGCTTTGGTTACTAGCACAAGCATTTAATTCACTCAGCCTCTTTCAGGGTTTGAAATACAACACGCTGCAGCTGAAGGCCATTTCACAGTCGGTGTCAAACACAGTTTGCTGTATATGCATGTGGAGATAATAAGGTTGGTTCCCATCACTTGGCATTGCCCAGGACCTATCATTTTAATGTGATGGACTGTGACACATGCCAAGTGAAAAGAGCACTAGACACAGTGAACCAGACATTTTGAGATGTCTTTAAATAGAAAACATGCATGTAACATCCCTAACAACATCGGGGTACTGCTTTAAAAACTGCCTAGAGACACTGAGACCTTTGGAGCTCATGAAGACTGATCCAAGCTCTGAACCCATTTGGGGGCTGTGGAAGCCAAGCACGTGGTGAGATACAGGAGTTTTAATCTATTCTCTCAAGATGCTGTAATTGATAGATCACAAACCCTTTTATTCTGATGGACACACATCCTTGTACCTGGACCATTCCCAGAAGCGTTGTCTGTGGCAAGACTGTATTATGATAATTGCAAAGTTACATTAGACTGTGTGGAGTCTGTGTAGCAACGTTAAATTAAATTTCTCATTGGCTTCAAGGCTTGCTATCTGTAATTAGTGGCTTCTGTTCTTTATTACGCTGATCAGTAGTGCAGTGCTATTCATCACCACAGTCTTAGTTAATTATCCTTGCTAATGATTTTCACTGTGAAAATAATCTACAGGTCCCATTTGCAAAGATTGCTTTGTGTTAAAATTATTTGCTGGTAAGGCACCATCATGAGCTGACAAGCTGTGGGTAGGAAGTTACTTAGCCTGTAAGATGGTAGCTTAGTTGATGCAGTCAAGAGAGAAAAGTATTATAATTTCAATTTGGCATTAGGTTCGTGACTATTATCTGCCAGATGTGTGAGAGGGTGGGAGCGAGATGTCATAACAGCATGCTGAGGGGAGCTCAGCTGGAGGTGACAAAAATAGAAAAAGAAGATTTTAAACATCTCTGCAGTTTCAAGCAAGCACTGCTTGTGACTACTGCTGGTCTTCTTATAACAGCCAAAACGTACATTTATGGCTAACTAGCCATACCTACACTTGGCAGAACATTCACTCTGCAGTTTAAAGCAGAGGTGCTGAGTGATTTTTGCCCTGCAGGTGGGAGGTTTAGCTAAGGATGTGTCTTGGTAGAGGTTGGCTGTATCTCAGAGAACTGAGATGTGGCCACCCTTTCTCAGGCTAGAGGAAACCACCATGAAGAAGAGAGCTGGCAGAGGACAGCCATGCTTTACTCCTTACATAAATGCAAATGACAGAAGATCCTTGAGAAAGAGAAGGCTGTCTGTCAGAAACAAACAAGTTTTGTTTAACAATTGCTTTTGATTACCTAAACCTCTTAATGGCTATAAAAATCCAAGGATGAAATTTGTCATGCAATGAAAATACCAGACTGTGAAATTAAACAGCAGCCTGGCACCTGCCTTCTGTACTCAGTATTTGTTCTGCACTTGGAGATATAAACACACCACACACATCAGCTTACAGTGCACTCTGCACATGCAGTGTCTTCAATATTCAAACTAACGCAGTAAGGAAAGAGGTGAAAGGACTTCCATGGAGCTAATGTTGTTTGTCTCTATAAGACATTAAAGGATATAGAAAATCACCATTATTACAGGGATTATCAGAAATCATATACATTTCACCAAGAAAACAGAACTTGCCAGGGGGGAGCAGAGAAAATTAAAAGGACAAAGCTTAGTGGCAGATGCTTTTCAGAAGGAAGGTGTCTCTTGTGACTTTACTGAGTAAAGTCAGTAAAGGTGAGGAAGGCCAAGGCACAGCTGGAGCTGAACCTACCAAGGGAGGCAAAGAATAACAAGAGCTTCTACAGGTATCTCAGAGAGAAAAAGAAGGTCAAAGAAAGTGCATCTCCCCGATGAGCAAGACTGGGAAACTGGTAACAATGGATGAGCAGAAGACTGCTGCATTCAACTTTGTCTCTGTTTTCACTTGTAATCTCTCTTCCCACACATCTCAAGTGAATGGACCACAAGACAGAGACTGGGGGAGCAAAGTCCCTCCCATTGTAAGGGATCAGGATGGTGACCACCTGAGGAACCTGAGCATGCCTGCCTCCATGGGACCTGGCAAGGGGCATCCCAGAGTCCTGAGGGAATTGGCTGGTGTAGTTGCCAAACCACTACACCTGACCATCAGGACTTTTTCAAATATCAGGGAAAGATCCTGGTGACTGGAAAAAGGGAAACATTGCACACATTTTTAAAAAGAGTAGAAAGAAAGACCCTGGGAACTGACCGCTCAACCTCACCTCTGCACCTAGAAAGATCAAGGAGCAGATCCTCCTAGGAGTTATGCTAAGCCATATGGAGAACGGGGAGGTGATTCAAGACAGCCAGCACAGCTTCACCAGGGGCAGGTCCTGCCTGACCAACCTAGTGGACTTCTCTGAAGGAGTGGTAAAACAAGGGAAGAGCTATGGATATCTCCTATCAGGATTTCTCTAAGGTTTTTGACACAGTCCACAACAACATACTTCCATCTATATTGGAGAGAGAAAAATTTGATGGGTAGACTGAATTGGTTGTCCATCCAAGAAGACAGTTTTAAACTAAAATAGGATAGAATGAGTCTAGATGTAAGGAAAAAAATTTTTACAATGAGAGTGGTGAAATAAAGGAACAGATTGTCCAGGGAGTTGGTAAATGCCCCATCCCTGGAAACATCCCAAGTCAGATTGGATAGGGCTCTCAGTAATCTGATGTAGTTGAAGATGTCCCTGCTTATTTGCAGGGTGGGGGGAGGCTGGGCTAGAGTCCTTTAAAAGGTACTTTTCAAAGTATTCTACGATTCTAAATGTGAAGTCAGCTGTAAAAATGTATAAATTGTCATCTGTGAAAGCAGGGATGACACTGGAGCAGAACAGCTCCAACCCTACCAGCCTCTGTCAAATGAGAGCCTGGGATATTTGATTCTTGCCACAGAGCACTTCACAGGTACTGCCTGGCTGCAGGCAGCAGCATGGATCTTTCTAGGGTATCACATATTTATTCAACAATGGTAAGAATCCTACAAACTGTAAAATTTGTATCTAGCAAAAATACCCAGAGAAGGAGCTCTCAACTCTTTGCAAGGGAAATGTCATTTTCTTATGAAATGGAGTTTCACAGGATGCAAAACATGAAAGTCCATTTTTACAACTCGAAGTTCTTATAACAATTAACGTTTGTCATCAGTAAACACCTTTAGAATTAACCTTTAAAGTTAAAGCAACCCAGCAACCCCCTTATCTCTATTTCTACTAAGTTTTACTGTTTATACTCATTTACTTTTGTCTCCCATAAAATCTGATTTAATCCATAACATGCCATGTGAATTGCACACAAACTACAGAAACACCTACCACACTGTAGGGTGTCAGGAACCAAGAAGCTATATCCAAGAATTCAGTGCTCCACAAATATAAGCATTAAAGCAATTACATTGTCAGTGAGGTTTTCACTAGCACAGACCTGTGAAATTCCTGCAATTACTTTTCTTTAGTGTTGAGCAGAAGACAGAAAATCTTCCTCTCTGTCTCTGAAGAGAATCAGGGAGTTTACTGTGTAGAAGTTTGGGTGACCATACATCTGTAGTAACCTCTTTCTGTCTAGGAGTAACTGCATTGTCCCTTTTTTAAACACCCAGGGGTGTTGAAAACTTTACAGAGGGTTAACTGGTTAATTGCAACTCTGCAACTCTTGCAGCTTGGAACATCTAGTAACTTTTTCATCCTAAGTCTGTCCAGTGCACAAACCTACAGCTTGGCTCAGGTGCTTGATTTCCCCCTTTGAAAAATACTCCAAAATAAATATGTTTATAGTTCTGTGTGTTTTTCCTCTTCAACTGCTGGGAGCCAAATGAAGTGTGATGTTGATTTCAATCTGCTTTGCATAAAATACACAAAACAGAACTTTGCATTTCCAATGCTAGGAACAGCACCGAGTGAAAACTTCTTTCAGTGGAGGCTCAGGGTCTGCATCTCCCTGGTAACTGGTTTATTGTGTCTTTCTAGTGGTAGCAAGCTGTTGAGCTTCATTCTCTCCTCTGTGTCAGAGAGCAGCAGCACAGTCACAGGGGGCTCAGGTGTGTTGTGCTACTGAAACACCAAATGCTCAAGGGTTCCCTGGACAGATTAACTCTCACCTCCTAGTTAAGACAGTTATGTCACACAAGCAGTGCCAGGTACACCAAAGGTCAGCTTCAACTCAACAGTGGAGCACAGGAAATGGGTTTACATCTTGTTTTAATTATGCTAGACTGTCAGGGAGTGCTAGTCTGTGTTGGCTCTCAAATACATACGATAGCTAGTGACAATACCCAGCATAGTGTCATCCTAAAGAGTTAATTAGCATTTCTTTCTCCCACAGGTGCTCCTGGGAGCTCCTCTAGAACTTCTAGGAATTTCCTGAAGTCTAGCTGGTCCTGTACCTGGCAGGATTACCCTAGGACATGTCTACTGTCCTTAACTCGCCGGGCCATTTGTACATGAGCATCACCTTCCTTCTTTGAACTTAGACCTGAAGTTCAGCCTGAAGTGACCTCAAACAGACCCAATGCACATGAATAACTTCTTCCTGCAGAGTGTACTTTAGGCATTGCTTTTGAATTATTTAAAAGTATAGACAATAAGTCATAGCAATGTATATGACAAGGTCTAAAAGCAGCACGTGTCTTGCATAGAGGGGAAAGGGAGCAACGCAAGATGCACTGTAGTTCCAGCAGCAATGGATTTCAAGCTTGATGTGAATATAAACATTTTCCAATGAATAAGGAGTGAGAGGGAAGCTAACTTGCTTTCCCTTTGGAAAGAAGAGAGGGAAAACATTAATAAGAAATACTAGACAAAATACCCATTGGCTCTATGGTTGGCAGGAATAAGTTGAATACACTGCTTTGAGAGTCAGATATGACACTTCTGCATATAATGCAGGACGTATAAGCTGAATAACTTTGCTTAGAAATTACTGAGTCATGATGCTGGAAGTAATATTGTGCAACTTATTCCACTTGTGCTGCTCTCTAAATATCTGGCATCTGAAGATTTTTAACAGCCTTTCACAAAGTTAAGACGCAACATTAAGAACCATAAAAGAAAGAGAGCTCAACAATGCATTTAATGATGCTCAAGTAGTACACTAGTACACCTGTTCAGATACAACAGCTAGCCCTAAATTCCTCATTTTACTAGATTTGTATCTATAAAGCTGAACTGTCACCTGAATCTTAGTGTTTTTTCAAGGTTACTCCCACAGCCTTCCACCTCTTCCTTGTTCCTTAACCTGAAAAATTGCTTTCTAGTTTGAGATTAAAAGTACAGAAAGAAGAACTATAGATTTCATGTTAAGTTTATGCCTTCACTGTTAATGAGTCTTTTTTGTTTCCTGTCTCAAAAGCAGCATCAAAACTACAGAGTGTAGTTAAGCCACAAAACGTCCATGCAAAAACCAGCCTAAACACTTTCAGTTTTAAGTCAGGTCCTAGATGGTTATTACTCCTTTGTAATATGAGAAAAATGACAAATTTTCCTAGTGTCATCTATTTTGTTATTTTAGTTTTCCATTACTCAAAAATTTAACTGCTCTCTAATATTATACAGGACTAGCACATCTGCTGAAGGGTATACAAGTCACTAGAAGTAATAAAAGTGAAGGGAAAATAGCGCTTAAACTGTTATTTACTACTTAGTTATTTATCAATAAATGGCAGCTGTGTACAAATAAAGTAGGTTTGAGCATTTCAAAAGACAACTGGTGGTTTCCATTACTGATAAGTGAGATGAAAGGGATTCTCAGTAAGATAGCAAAGATATATTGCCTGAGAAAGTTATTAGCTTTTCTGCTCGCAGTAAGCCATGGAAGAAGGCTGCCATTGACAATACAGCAGATGAAAACCTAAGAAAGTAACAAGGTGGAAAACCAGCAAGCAGCCAAGGGACAATCAATTAACTGCAGGGGGTCTAGAGACAGTAACAGCGTCACACACCAAGTCAGCTCCCACCTACCTGCGGGGAGATAGCCTTCCCCACCCCTCTATCCTCATTATATCTTTAAGTGATTAATATTGAGCTGCACGTAGGATGTAAAGTGAACTGCTTTCTGTTGTCCTCCTTTTAGAAGCAGAACCAGGGCATTTAATTAATCTTACTCTGGTCATTGCACTCAAGCTTAGAAACTTTTTGCCTGAAGGTAACGAGGCAAGGTTTCACACTAGAGAGTCCCTCCAACCACCCCCTCCCATTTAGGTTGGGTTACCAGGGTGCTCCAGCTTTAAATGGTGCTTTAAATGTGTCTAGTTTGAATGCTGAAATACATAGGAAAATACTCAAAAGCAAAAAAAAGGAGTCAGACAATGACAAAGTCAAAGGGGAAAGTGAACAGATCAAAACAGAGTTTACTAAAACTAAGCTAATGATAATGGCTGCTTAATCAGCTTCAAATACTCAAACTTCTTCCTCAAAAACCTCTTAATTTACAGAGATACAAAGCCAGAAAGGCCTTGTAATCTACTCCTCTTTAAAGAGGCAGGAAGCCTTGTCAAAAGGAGAAAAGAAATATCTTCCCACACTTAACTTTCACTCACGATTTGGGATTAGAATAAATTCTTTCTGTACGTGAAAAAGTACACTCAAACTGCAAAGCTGTTTTCATCTTCAGCTGCAGTAAATCTGCACATCCCTGCCTGAGCAAGTCAAACAACGCCAGCTCCCACCAGCTGGAGAGCCGTCCCAGACATTCTCACCCAGGGAAGAACATGGCATGCTGCACTTTAAATAGATTATACTCTTAAATATTTTATTGGACTTGAGCAGTTCAGCCACACATTATGTCTTTCTTTAAAGCAGAGCTACTCATGGCAATTATATTTGCAACTTCCTGTGATACCATAAACTCCCAGTTACAGCTTCATTTGAAGCTTGGCCCATAGGATTAATCTGGCTGCTGGGGGAGGATGGCTTTACTCAGACCACGAGGGTGTCCACATGGAGGAAAGACTCAGCCAGTTGAATGGCAAGCCTAGGACACACTAACATGGTGAATATATTTACACAGTGACAAAGGTTTTCAGAGTATAAACCCCCATTCGAGTTCCCTGTTCAACAGGAGGGTTATTTTTTTCATTCTACCACGATGAAGGGGTGATAAAGGGCTGTCTGGGTTTCTGTAACTGCTAAACAGTTGAGAGTAAATGGCTTTGGGCACAAAGGGATCTGATGGTGCAATACACCAACAGACTCATTTGTGCCAGCCACCCACTGCCAGCTGCTCAGCCAGCTTATCAGATGACATAAACAAAGCAGATTAAAGCTTGCTTTTGTTTTGAACTGCCTTCTTGCTTCCTGAACATTACCTTCATCCTTTCAAAGGTTTTAGATAAGCATTTATTGGAAGTGTAATCCTTGTTATTGAAAAGGGTTTTAATGTGTGTGAAGAAAAAAATAGGTTTTATAGTGATAAGGTAATAGCTTATTTTAGGTAACATTACAAATTATTAGCATCCCATTAATTATTTTCTCTTCAAAAACTTCCAATGTGAAATTCTTGAGGAAATTAATCCTTATTATTGTTACGTGCATTACAAGGAGACATGGGCTCTGTTTTGGTAAGTCATGTTTTGTTAAATTTACTACTGTGTATATACCAAATCTACTTATTTTTGCCTTTCCAGGTCAGCTTTCTTCATTCTGAATTAATATCTAATAGCAGGTAATGCAGACAGAACGCCACAATGTCACAACAAATTGTTGTACAGTAGTATATGGATTGGTGATAGGGTCTCATATCCATATTCTGTCAGACATATCAGGAATTTGAATCATAAGGAGAGGTTCCAACTCTTAAACCCCAAAAAACAATCAACCAACCAACCAAAAAACCACACAAGAGTTCCTCAGTACAAGGCAGCAGGAATCTATGTACTTATTACTGTACTGAAAAAGAGGATTCCTTGGATTCTGTCCTCTCCTGTATGTAGGTTTTGCAATTTGGATAGTACAGCAAGGGATGTCATCAGAGCACAAGAGTTAAAGGGAGCAGTTGGCTGATCTGCAGTCACCTTTCTTGTTTACAGCCAGAGGAGGTACTGTGCACAGCAGCCATCCAGCTGTGGGCACCCTCCAGCCTCTGACAAGTTTCAAAATTCTTCAGTATAAAATGACTACCATGTTGAAAGATAAATACTACTTCTAATTTTATCTTCTGGCCATAAAAAGATTGAGAATATTTCCTAGACTGGAAAGTAAAGTATTTCCTTGAGTTTTTAATGTAATTTAAAATAAAATATGTTATAACAAAGAAAAATATTTCTATGTCACCAAAAACTGAAACTATTTTCTGGCAACTCTCTAATCTAAAAAGCTGCCATACTATCAGACAGAATCTTTCTAACTTTCTTGGAAACATGTCACATCATTAGATAGCATATCTGCAAGTCAGTGATAGAGCCAAATTAATTTAAAACTAATGATAGAACTAAACACTTATGCCAGAATCAGAGATATTTGTCAAACCTTACTTTGTAAGAATAATTTGAAAAGCCATTTTCTAAGACACACCTGAAGTACTGACTGAATAGCAAGGTATTTCTCTATATAACATTTTCAAAATGTGCCTTACTAATAACATGCATCCTTTTAGCATTTTGCTGTGCTTTTCTGAAGATATTGATTATAGTGACATTAAACTTCACCATGTCTTGCATGTCAAGACATCTGAAGCTTACACAAGCTTTAAGATCTGAGCTGATACACCAGATCTCTCCGTGTCTGGGGAGACAGAACACTCTTATTGCCTCTACAGAACAAGCACAACTGTTAAGATTCCAAAGCAATCCATAATTTTTTTATCTAAATGAATGGTAAGTACAGTAGCATTATCCTAGTATATATATATATATATACACACACACTAGTGTATTGGTTAGTTTATGTTTGATTTCAGAACAAAGCCCTTGAAATTTCTATTAAATTACAATAACTTACAAAATTCTAAGTTACAATCAGAAAAGAAAATTCTTTTTTGAATGCTTTAGCCTTTTGAATGTTGTATTTGTTTCCTTGCTTAAGTAATTCTAGATAAAATAAAGGAGGGAAAGTGTAATAGAGGAAGTAAAGAAATAAATTCCCCTCATATATTAACATTGAAAGATATACCCCATTTACAAGAGACACTTTCATAGCCTGGTTAGCAGGTTTTTCTTTTCTTTGAACTTCCTCAATAGATAAAATTATAGGCAATTCTTTCAGCTGAGTTTGTCAGTCTAACACTGTCAGGAACATTAAAAGTCACTTTTCTCAGGAAGTCCCACAAAAATTGAGAAGAGGAGCACCAATAAGGAAAACTTAGATGTCTCTAGATAGCAAAGTATTTCACTGATTATAAGATATAAAACTCAAGCGACAGTGATGCTCTCATATCAGCATCTAAGAAATAGCATATAATGATCTGTGCTTTCAGAGATGAAAGAAAAACAAATGTAAGAGGTACTAAATAAAAGGAGGATGACACAGAAAACTTGTTTAAGTGTTGCTTAGCAAAGATGCATTTGTGCTATTTGTATGGATGACACACACATTACCTACTTTGATAGAAGAATCAAATTTATGTTTACCCGGAAAAGAATCTAAAGGCTTTATCATATGAGGATACTGATACTCTGCTGACTGGTTCATAGGAAGCTGGTCCTTTTCGAACTTCTGTTTGGGTACAAAGCAAGTACTAACATATGTAATAAAAAAACCCCAACAAAAACAGCACCAAAACCAAAGCAATCAACCAACCAAATGCCACACACACCCCCTTCCCCAACAAACAAACAAAAAAATTCCCAATTAAAAAAAAAAAACTTTACTCAAACAACTAATTTTATTTTCTCTTCTTTTGCTATGGTTAGAATAGCAATGGGGATGTTTGAAAAAGCATTTTGTTCCCTGCTGCTTTTTCTTTAGGCAATACTTTCTATTTTTTTTACCTCCTAACATTCTCCAGAGAAATGCGAGCTGCTTTATACCTCCAGCTTTTGTTTTCTGCCCTTAAACTTCCAAGAAGTCTCCAGTTTAAAGGGGAGTTCCATCTCTAAACATGTTGAGGAACTGGACATTGTGAGCTGCTTAGAACCAGTATCTGAAATACATCTATCACATTGAAATACAAACTAAAATACATTCTAACTGAATAGAACACAATGAGATTTTACTGGTGTGACATGCTATGTAAGAAGGAACAGACATCCTAGTTATTTGTCTGAAGTGACAACACCAATTTGTGACAGGCTCTTCTTTGCTGTGGGTTTGATCCTGTGCTCATTTGTTGTTACACAACATTTCAAGCCAGCAGCAGCCTGGTATATGGCACAGGGCTGTCGCTCACACATGCACCTGCTCTGAGTCAACAAGGAGGAGAATCCATCTCAGCTTTTCCTTTTTCACTGAAATTAGCCACCTGGCAGTTTTAAATAAACATTTGGGTGTTTTTTCTTCTCCTGTGGAAGCACAGCATAAACTAAGACAAAAACAAGATAGAGTTCATCAAGAATTATACTGATGTAACCCATCGCAGAATTTATTTTATTAAGGTATACTGGAGGTCATTTTTGCATCATTTCCCTTACAGTCTTTCTCTTCTAGCAGGTTACCTTTATAATCATGTCCTTGAAACACTGAAAAACTCCAAAGAAGGCTCCTATCAGCAGCAACTCATAGGACATGCTCCCACACTTAGCCAGAGCTAACAAATCCCGTGTGAGTCAGGCAGTGGCAGCCTGTGACACTGTACAACGGGATCAGCTACTGGGCCAGTGCTTCGGAGTAAAGCATGTAAACCACCACTCAGTGCTGTGCAACCTGCCAAGATCTTAAGGAAAAAGGGCAAGGTGCCCCTAAGCTGTAACCCAGTGGCAGCAGTCTTGGAGAAAGGTATTTCTGTTGGCATCACAGACAGAGTTTGGTGTCTTGGCCATCACATTATCTGTTGCATTGTGAACGTTTCACATTACACCACGGCATCGAGGCAAATCCTTCTGATAGAGCAAAGCTCACAATTGCTCCTCAGCCAGCAAGGGGCTTCAGTAGTGACACTGGATTTTTGTGCCTGGATCATCCATGTCACTATAAATAATCTCCTCAGTGCCAGCATTAGATCAATACAAGATTATATATCAAAATAGTAAATAGTTCAATCAAGTCACTCACAGACAGTGCCATGAGACAGACTCCCCTTTTACAGACCAAAAAAGAAATAAGACTGATTCCCCATTAAGTACTTTCCACAAGCTGCATTTGTTCAGCACTCCAAAGAGTGAAATATACTGAAGTAGGTGATGCTGAGAAGTATTCTATTCACAGACTAAAAATATCTTCACATTCAATCATTAAGATTATGAAAACGCACAAAGTCTTTCCCTATCCATTAGAAATTGTATTAGATACTTAGCAATCAGACATCTGTCTCCCATTCTCATTGTATACCAAGAGAGTGCTTTCCCTCTTACCAAGATGCCAGACTTGAGCTCACAAAGAGCAGAAGCCCCCCCCGCATGAATCAAGAGCTTTGGAGGAAACTGCATTGCCAAGTATTGCGGTGCCTCATCACAACACACTCTGGAAGATTGTGTTTGTCAGCATCAAGTGGTCTGTTCTCAGACACTCCTATTGATACAGATCTTTAGGAATAAATGTCCCAAACTACAAAATGGGGAAAACTAATCTCTATTTATCACTTCTCTGCTCTGGTATCTCTTTCACCTGTCCTCCCCACCTTTGTAACAGAGATGTTTCAAGTTGCCAGGATAATGGTGGCAGAGTTTAGCTGCTTTGCAGCTCCCTGAGTTGTGGCTACAAAGCAGAAGGTCTGTATGTTGTGCATGCTAAATGAGGCAGCATCCCCTGTGCTGCAGGAAGAGCACACATTGCTCCTGCCTTCAGCAGCACAGAGAGCACAGCTTACAGGACGTGACAGAGTCAAGGGCATGGTGCCTGGGACCAGCCAAAGCTCGTGGCTAAATATCATCTGACATGCTGTGCTTTCCCAAAGACACTTCCACGTGCACTCAAACACTAACTGGTTGCACACACGGAGGGTTCATGCAGCAAGTGCAGACTGGCCCCTTCTAAATCTCCATACAGGTTTATCTTTGGAAACTGAAGTTCATCCTCTAAAACCAGCTGCATCTTCCCTATAGAAACAACTCCCAGCCTGGCTCCAGCATGCTCCCACACATGCTCATCAACACTGATGATGTTTTCTTGTTCACCTCTTTTCATTCTGTCTGCCATTGATTTTTTTAAATTGCTGTGACAAAAAAGCAGCCTGTGAGAGATACACCCACTGCATTGTTATTTGCACATTTTCTTCTGTGTATGTCTAACACAGCAACGTGTTTATTACAATCTTATTGGTTATTATATATTGTTGCCTGAGTGACTGTTTCTAACTTCTGCTAAATTAACAAACACAGCGGTAACATCAGTAACCCCTATCCTGCTAGGTAAAAAGAAATCAGAATAAGAAAAAAGAAACATAGCATGGAGTCCTCCCACTCAAAAAGCTCATCTTACTCAATAAATATAATTCAATTAGACGTTAGAAATATAATGCAACTTTTTAGATATGTATATGGCATTTAATTTTTTTCTCCAAATTTCACATATTTTGTCAGATGCTTATCAATAGTTTTCAGAATGCACGACGTTTGTTTATCTGTGCACATTGAATCAGTGCCACTTCTATCATTAAATAAAACTTTTTTAAAAATAGTGTAAGGGTGATAAAGCCATCAAATGAGTTGTCACATTCTGCAGTCTTCAGAAGACTTAGCAAATATTACTCTCTCCCTGCAATAAGTAGCTATCAGATGCAATATCCTTACTAACATGAGGGAAATTTGGACTATAAATGTGTTTTATAATCCAAGATTTGACAAGACCTGTAGTGCAGAGCAAAGCACACAGCTGGCTTACAAAGCTGGTTGTGGTGGGAACATCATTTGCAACCACTGAATTGCTGTGTAGTGGGACAGCAATTTCATTATTGTAAGAAAGTCATCAGACATTTTAAAGAGAGAAAACATCACAATAAAGAACAAAACCTCACAAACACCTATTAATTCCCTGAAACTCAAGACTTTCGTGAAGACAGTAACATTCTTGAATCAATAGAACCTGGTTCCTTCTGAAGGCTTCATACTTCATTGTCACACCTAGAACTCACATGTTTCAGTTTGACACTCTGGAGTTCACTTGGAGAAATGACTATTATCCAGTTTTTAAATGACTTTGAGCCTTGTTATAATGAGTTCTTTCATTATTCAGTTGATTCTGATTTTTCAACCCCTCTGTGCTAAAAACGTATATTGAATTCAATAATATTTCTTACAAATTTACAGGTGCAAAATACCTATGACTGCAAGCTAAAAAGCTTCTGTGGATGAAGCCAGATGTGCAGAATTACACAACAAACCAAACTGTACTGACCCCTCAGGGAAGTTCTAATATCAAGAGTTTAAAAGCTGCTGCATAAAGTCTATGGGAGTTTTGAACTCTCCTTCCATCACAGTAACATTGGACAGTCCCTGATAAAAAGACTTTAAACAAATGGTTTTTGATAGTCAAATGTAAGAACTTCGTTGTATACAGAGATACCAGCAGGCTTTAACTAGATGTTTCTACACCTACTATCCACCTAAAATCCAAATGTGTCATTACTTTACTGAAATTGTCCACTTCTCACAATTGTGCCACACAGAATCACCTCTTGGGAAGCCATATCAGATATGATGCTCTATCATTTTTGTATCTCTACATGTGCAAAAATTTGCTAACTTTTGTGATTTTGCTGTTCAGGATAAGCCAAGCTAAGTTTTGAAGACTGAAAAAAGAAATCAAGGAGTAGTTCTTTGGAGACATGTCAAATAATAGGATTGTCAATATTCATTCTGTGATGATAATGGATCAAGTACAATCTCAGTAAACAGAGCTGAACTTCATCATGCTGAAAGGTAGCCTACACAGGAAGGCAAAGACAGCAAACTGTCTGATCCACCTGGAAGCCCCTCCAGAGCTGACTTTTGAAGCAGGGAGTACGAGAGGCTCTGTTGAAAGCTCTGTTTTACTGCCTCCAGCTACAGACGACATCACCTTCAAACACGCCTGGGCAGGTTTTGCTGAGGCTGGGGACGATGTAGCCTCCATGAACAAAGTAATGGCATTCAAAGGATGCAGCTCTTAGGCAGAGCTGGTAGATTCCACATAGGCATTGAACCCAGATGATGTATAGCACTGTAAATACGTACATGTGCAGGAGTAGTTGTCATATTAAACTAGAAACGTTCAGGCAAATGAGCTGCTCTATCACTACTTCAGATGGTTGAAGGCTGAAGGATCATATGCCAAATTTAAACAAATGTGTGCTACATTTGTTACACAGGTAAATTATCTTCCCCATTAAATTTAACAAGCAATGATCTGTATTATTCATCACATTAAGTTTTGAATCCATTTAACCATCTTAAGATTGTATTCCATCTTAATTAGAAGTGATGGACCTCACAAAGGAATTACTAGGTGGAATTTCTATGGTGTATATAAAGCAGAAAGCCTGAGTAGCTGATATTTCTAGTCCCTCCTGGCCTCAAATCCAGTGACATCTCTAAACTCATGTAATGAGTGCTTGTGTAACATATTATTTGTCACCAGGTTTAAGATTTTAGTCCCAGATGCAGTCAGCAAACCTTCCTCATAGGCCTTTTACATGCAAATCTGGCATTGTCAGGTTGATGAAAGGTGAGATGGCATTTTGTGATAGCAGGGCACTAGGTCCCCTGAAGAACAGCTGAGATAACACATAAAAGCTCCCATCATTCCTCATCTTCAGAGTTATTCTCAGAACAGCTTTATACACTGTTTACTTGCTGTTTCTCTCCACCCTTTTGAACAGCTGGTACCATCAGGAATTGCTACAGGTGTGTCCAGGTGCTGAAGGAAGACCATCAGGAGACCACCTCAGCCAGCAATCCCTTTCTGAGCAGGGGACCACGGCAGCGTTCCCTGACACAGGAGATGGGGTAGGGCAGGACAAGCTGAAGCACACCCTTATCTGCAAAATGTGATTTAGGACAGCAGTGGCTCACACAAAGCTTTTGTTCAGAAACCCCTCTTGCAATTTATTTAGAGGCCAAGGCAAATAGAACTGCTATTCCCCCTCCATTTCTCCCAGAGACTCCCCTAAGGTGCAGCCCCTCTTCTTCTCCCCTGGCCCCTCATCTTGATGAGCAGTTCAGAGATACAAATGTCTTTGATTTGGTGATAGTGTTGGTTTTGGGACACTAGTCCTTTCCTTAAGAAGCTAAGAAGCCCCTGTTGGTGTGATTTTGACCACTCACACACCCAGCAGAAGCACAGTAAAGCAATGCACAGGGCACTTATTGGCCTGGGCTCTTTATCTGTGTACACTGCCCTCCAGTGTAGGGGAGCCTGCAGGGAGAATCACTAACTCTTAATATTAATTGTTTGACGTGTTTGGTATGGGCATAATACTTTGTCTAATGTATTTCCTTCATCTCCATAAACAATGCCATACACCATTTTAGAGTTAAAAACAAAAGGGTTTTTTTTTTCCAATATTAGCTAGATTCTGACTTTATCAGAGCAGGACTTAATGGTTTTGTTTTGAACACATACATAAAAGATCATTAAAAAACTACTGCTTGTGGTTTTCACACCAGCATATGCTTTAGTTTAACTGCATACAGATAAGACACTCATACTTGGTAGATACTCCCCAAAAGAGTTAATGAAAAGATTTCTGACATATGGGGGTGGTAAGAGTTCACTCTAACATGAGGAGGCACAAAAGACGAAAGCAGTTATCTGTGAAGACACTAATTTATCCTGATAGCAGCTTTAATAACAGCACAGTTTCCCCTCCTAATGTCACTTCTGCTGCATTACTTTTTTTTCATTGCACAAAAAGGTTAATTGTTAAAATTACACTTCAGAATAGAAAATAAGGTTAAAGATGATATCTAGCTTCTGACACACTGTTTAACCACCAATACAAGCTGGTAGACTTTCATTAAACAAGAAAGAAGAGAACTTGGGGATCAATGCACAGAAAACTCTGAACATAGAAGACCAAAAAAAAAAAAAATCACAGTAAATTGCCCAAATCACACACAATTAACATTGAAAGAAAAAAACCAGCATCACAATAAGGCAGATGCAGTTCTGCCTTCTACAAAATTAAACAAAAATTACTCAAAACCACTGTTTCCTATTTCTTTCCACACAATCCTGACATCAGTACACTTTACTTCTCTCTTGATTTTGTTCAAGTTCACAAAGAAAGTCCACCGGGAAAACAAGAAGTATGAAAATCAAATAGATTACTTATGTCAGGCTTGATTCTCTCCCATGTGGGAGAAGGGGAGATTCTCTCCCCTAGTGAAGAAGCAAAGCTGCTTACTGCAGTTCTACTAATGCCACGTGGTGTAAAGGAGGAAAATACTCTCTGAATTCTGATTCACCCAGTGAAAGAAATCAATGACAGAAAACTGTATTTCATAGAACATGTCTTTTTTAATTTCTCTGTTCCCAACTTGTCAATTATCTGCCTTCATTACCCTTTCTTCTTACTTTACAGCTCCCATTCTTAGCTGTCTTCACGATCTGCTTCTTCATACCAGTTTTCTTTCAGTTATGGCTCCACTTATTTAATATTTTGAGCCTAATTCTTGGTACAATTTTACATGCCTATAGGCTCAAATTAAGATAGATTGTTGCTCTTGCCATTCAGATATGCTGCATACTCCTACTCTCAAGCCCAGCTCTGTGGATGTTCTGTAAATGCCAAACAAAGTTTTCTTCTTTCTACCAGAATCTTTCAACTGTTCTGTCCTTACCCTGTATTTATCACCTTCATGTTTTATGAAACTCTCAAAAAGAAAAAAGCCACCCACAGCACTGTATGAATTCCCTTTTTCTTCCTCTTCTGCCTCCCACAGTCTCCTTTCACTTTAATCATTAATACAGTTTCAAACTACTTATCTTGATGACAAGTTTTAAGGTATTCATCCATGGTCAAAAGCCAGAGAAAAACATTCCTGTTTCTATACATACTAGTTGTCATTATTCATTCACATTCGCCAAATTCTTTCATCAAAACAAGCTTCTTCCTTTATCATCTGCCAACCTAAGAAACTAAGCCTCCTGGGAGCTCATCTATTCTGTGAAATGCTGTCTTAGATGTGCCTTTATTCTGTATTTTTACAAAAATAAAAAGAAAAAGTTGCAGGAGCTTTATCAGTGAAAAATCATGAACCCTTGTGAGTGTTGTCAGACAAAGAGAGGGGGAAAAATAATCAACTTCATTGTTAAAATGTTCAAGATGCAACATATGGGCAGCTTTGTTTACAAAATTCTTTCAGTGCCTCTCAGAACACTTGCATACAATATAAATGTCCAGCTACAGTCCTCCTATTTGACTAGCTATAATCACCGTGGCCCTGACTTTTACCTCGCAAAAAGATGCTTCATTAGAAGAACCCTTTATGTATCTATATGCAAAAAAAAACCAGAACTGAAAGACTATGACAAACCCAGAAATCTGTAGTTTAAAACACATTTTTCTTCAGAAGTAGAAATTTAATCTGAATTTCAAGGGTGGCAGAGATAATTAGCTTAAGAAAATACATGCTTTCATTATTAAATTTAGCCACAGGATCTGTCAGCTGCATCACCTGCGTGATTTATATGCAGACAAGGATAGGGGAGAAAAAGTGAAACAAATATCAACAGATTCAAGTAGCAGGTATGGATTTCCTTCATATGAAAAAACCATACAGTAAAGTGTGTTATTCTACCAGAAAGGAGCAGACATGGGAATTGTACCAAAATTACTGCCTGGGGAGGGTCGAAGACCTCTACCTCCCAAGTTTTTACCCCAATTTCACTTTCAAAGTTGAGTAGATCACAACCACAAGAGCCACCCCATGATCTCCCCCTTCCCCAGAGCCCAGCTGGTGGTGGAGACCATGGAGCCCATACAGGGAGCTCTTCCCACACACACTCCAACTCTGCAAATGCACAGCTCTACAACGCAAATTAACTTCTCATAATTGACCCTCGGAGGGGTGGGACAGTCACAGAAGCAAGGAAGGAAGCAACACCAGGGAGGCAGCCTGGGAATTACCATTAGGGAGGTGACTTTGTGAGACAGCCAAGAAGTCCTAAGAAAAGCATAAAAGTCTTCTGTGTTACCCTCTCTGCAGTTCACTTATCTGACAGTCAGGTTGGATCTAGGCTAGATTAAAGAGTGCACAAGTCACACCAGGTAACTCCTCTGATTCACAATTAAAAACATAAACCAACTCAACAAGGACAAGAAAGCCCTTCTTTTCTTAGAACTTAAGATGTCTCCTTTCTGTTTTTTTTTTCAACATTATCCTGCGAAAGCTAGAAGCCACAAAAGGACTAATTTGTGAAGCAGTACCACTGAATTCAAAGCCAGGAGTTAGTAAAATAATAGTAAAAAACATACCTTTAGAAGACAACAGATGCTCTTTCCACTTCAGAACTCCAGAAAACTGAGCAGCACACCTAGCTTGTTGCTTGTGTGTGTGATATGTGAGATCTTAAGAGCTGAGGGTCTAGGAAAGGTTTTGGTCTTTGGCAGCAGCTGTAGATAGTGAACTTCAGATTAAATGAGAAGGCACAGCTGACTTGCAGCCCACAATCAGGAAAACCAACAAAGAAAGGAGTAAATAGGGTAAATGGTCACAGGTGTGTTGGGCAAGGTGAGGTAGGACTTCACCGTGTGACAGCCCCATGGTCAGAGACAGCCTGTGGGTCACAGTTTACCCTCCCTCCATTAAGAAATTTGTTACTTTGTTGAATTTTAGCTATTTCATATGCTTAAAGGTAGAAAGATGTTATTTCAACATCTGCCTCTAGACTGCCTCTGGACTGTAAGAGCTGGATAACTATTAGCTTTATTTTCACGTTTCTTTTTCTGTTAAGGCTGTAACTTTATTACTGCCAGCTTCCCAGTTTGTGTTTCACCTTCTGTTCCAGATTAGCACTAAGGGCAAATGCAAATTTGTATTTGTTGCTATCAGACCACTCACAGTGAGCAAGAGCCCTAATTTGGTGGTGTCAGCAATAAATTTTTGACATAGATGTTCAGAGCTGCTTTTCCAGCTGGCTCCCAGAAAGCATGAACTGCTCTCAAGGAACTGGTGAGATATCTCAGGGCGAGGATGACCACGATTTCACAACTGAGATGTCTTCAGCATTTGCAGCTCCAGGAATTTGAACTCCTGATTAGCACAGCAGCCCCAAAGTAGCCTGATTTGGATCATGCAAAAGGCATTTGAAATGCTCTGCTCCACGTGACATTACAACTTTGTTTAGAATTTATTAGTGTTGGACACAAAAGGTCCTTGAGGCTGACTGTTACTTACAGTTTAGAGGAAATCATTTTTAGTGAGACAAAGAGGATGTTTTTACAGCAGTGATATACAGTTAATGTCATTTGTGGAGTCTAATGTACAAGCATTAAAATGAGATGCAGAGTTTCATAGCTGCAGCTATGAAACCATCAAATTTAACTTTCTTTTTTCCTCCCAATATCTATCTCTATAATTATACATCTAATCTCTCTACTATGGATTATTTATAAGGGGAGCTTTTCCATGATTTTCTGTGGGACGCAGTGGCAGCCAATTCTTCATTTAAGAACAGTGTCTCTGCTGTAGGAAATATAGAAATTTTTGCCCCAAGTACGAAACTACCTTGTAATTATTCCTTTTTTAAGAATAATTTAACTCTACCAACCCTACTACCTTTCTTCAATCACACTGCAGATACATTTGGACCTTTTTATTTCTCAGTAAATCTAAAAAATAGAACGTATACTCCAATTTGTGAGTAGTGATGAATAGCACTCATTCAGCCTCCTAATACACCCCAAAATGTCAAAAATATTTGCATATGCATTTCATTAATAGATAAATTAGAGTCCAGCTTGCAAAGACAGTAAGACTAGCAGAGGCAGGAAAAGAATATTAAACTCTTTTCAGGCTTTTTTGTATTGACTGAATTGCATCTTCTTACAAAATATTACTGAATCTCCATATTAAGAGATACCTTGTGCTCTTCCCTTTTTTTCCAAAGCTACCTTGCCCAGTGTTGGGCTTTTTTTTTTTTTCTGCTACATGCATTTCTCTCTAACTTTAAAAAGGAAAAAAGAGTGATTTTCTTACTGACTCTAACACCCTGTCAGCTGAAATGCTGAATGAGAAACCCTTTTTCCCCAGAAGTTTGTTACTTTAAATATCTGTCCATAGGTTTATTTCATAAACTACATCATAAATGAGCTGAAAACACTCAGATCTTCCTAACCCCTGCCAGTTTCTGCTGACTAAGGGAACCCAAAGTCTAGACCTGAGGATGTTTATTCAGCACCAAAGACCTCTACCAAAAGGTTCCTCTTGTTAAGTAGACCAAGCGCTGAAATAACGCTCAGTCTCAAATTAACAGACCTGGCCTGCACACAAGGTTTTACTCTGCTTGCAGAAATGAACAGCTCTTTGCTTCCAAAGAACTAATTATAACAGCACCTGGCAGCATCACCGGAGATAGGGGCCTGTCAGCAGTTTCTCCAGATCCTCTTAAGTAGACGTTTATAGCTCAGTCATTTAAATTTCCTTCAGCCTAAAACTTACTATAGATTTTTCAGCGGCACTTCTGTCAGGTATGTTTTGTGTGGTCAGATCCATTTGGTCAGTCCATGAAATAGTGGGTTTGATAAAATTGCGGACACGGTCTGCAACTGATTATTTTCCTCTTAGTATCTTTAAAGAATAAGAATTTCTAATTAATTTATTGGGAAAGAACTGATTATGTCTGGGTACACTTGCCAAATATATTCTTTGACGCTTTTATGAATTTGAAGGTTAGGATAATATCTTGCCTAAAATGACTGGAATATACTCAACAATACTTATTCATAAATATGTACTAATATCAAACAAAATCAAGCTTAAAAAAACCAAGTAAACCTATTCCCCAACCTGACCATTCACTTTTTTACTCCATATGTGATATAAGAAATTAAACAGTAGATCTGGTGTTTGGCTATAAAATGGTGCCATTTCACTGAAATCCAAGCAACTTTTTCTAACTGGAGGACTGAATTAGGGCAGAATTATATATCCTCACTCCTGTAACCATCTATCTATGTTTTTTAAAGAAATGAAGTGAATTCAATTATCAGGACTATTATCTCTTCCAGACTGATACACTATAATCAATTCAGCCTTCAAGCTTCAAGAGAATTTATGTCATCCAACTTTGCTTAATCCAGCTGACCTCTCCATAATGAGAAAGGATTTTTAACACTACAGAAATGTTCTATAAAAACCAGATAAGGAAACATTCCTGATTGGCTGTTTCCATGTGGTCCACCTTAATTTTGTTTATGTAATTTCTGGTTGTTTTAAAACTATACAGTTAATATTTTATCTAATTCTAGTTCAATGTGCTGATTAAATTGCTTACCAGAGCTTTTCTAATACCCTATTAGAAAATAAAACAAAGTAAAGAGTTATGTTTAAAAAAAAGATTAAAACCTATGAATTTCCATAGAAGGTTAACCTTATGTCTAAGCCATTCTTCTAGTACTTCTCTTGCAGTTGTTTTCATTCTAACTCTTGCATCCAGCAATATGTAAAACATGTGACAACTACAGAGCTAATAAATAAAATGTCAAAGCAACAGCAGTCAAAAGTGTCCCACTGAAAGCAGCTCCTCAGTTTCAAGTTATGAAAAAAAAAGCCAGGAGTTGATTAAGGAAAAAAAAAAAGAAAGCTGAGTTATTTTATATACAATCATTTGCTTTAATTTTTCTGCTTCAGAGTTAGTTTTTTGTGCATTATGGATGGCATTATCTTGCAAAGGATGGATAATCTTTCTCCCTATGTAGAGGCTGTTGCACTTTGGAAGACCATTAAGCTTGTATTAACAAGTATAACTCAAGCATCATTCTCCAGAATTTATTTTTTTGGGGATAGAGAGAATTTCTTCTTGATCATCTGGCAGCATGAGAACCCAATCTAACTATCTCATTTATTCACTACATACAGAAGTGGTTAATTCATTTTACCACTTTCTGAAAATACTAAGGCTCTTGTTTTCATTTTCATAGCTAACCTCTTCTGTACTAGAATAATTTTAATACTGTTTCCTGACTTAAAATTAATCCTCTTAATACTGTTAAACTAACTTCTGCATTAGTTTAATATATGTTTTTTAATTAAATTAATTTAGTTAATATAGATCCATTCAATTTTCTTGGATTTTCACCACAGCTCTGTGCTCCACATGAAGCTCAAGGATTGCTTGTGTGGGACAAGGGCAGTGGTCAGCCATTAGAGGCCATCTAATGTCACAGATTTGTCTCTTTTACTTCTAACAAGTCCTTTCAGACAGGTGAGCCTCACCTCCACGTCTCTCTATAATACCTCAAATATCAGAAACTAAGGCCATTCAGTGATATTAAAGTGCGTCTACTGAAAACTTCTGGAGATTGAAGAAGTTTTTACATGTCAGTCCCTTTTTCATAAGAAAATTCACAAACACACTGCGTGGTAAGATTTTCCCTCTAACTCTGCCCAGGACTACCTTAAGAGTGCTGATGTGACCTGATTCTACAGAAACAGCAACCTCTCAAAGCGAATGGGAAGGACCACACAGGGGATGAACACATATTGAACGACTATGACTGTTTCCAAGATTATATTAATCAGGCTCCTCCTAATCTTTCTGGTAACCTGATAACTTGTCTCAGTATTCCCATTATAAGTTTTTTAATTATTAATTCATTAGGACAGAGGTTACAGCATTGGATGATACATCAAAGCCTTCAGCTCAACTGTGACAGAAAAATCACTAGAGCCTTATGTTGAAGCTCTGTGTGTGATGAAGTTTTTTTTCTTTTGCCCTGAGGCACAGTCAGTTATTTTTCACTGGCAGTAGCTTTCTGCCAACCCTGTGGATAAAATTTATTGGATTTGGACCACTGGTTGTTAAGCCCCTGGTCAAGAATCCATCTATTGCATTGTTACAGTATTAGGCTCCTCTTTCTTATCCCCTCTTAGGCCTTGCTCAGTCCCATTGACATCTCGTGTTTCCAAGCTAAACTCTGCCCCCAGCATGTTTTATTTGTTCCTGAGTAACAAAATGTATTGATTAAAAATGGTATTTCAGACAATATTTCTTCTCTCAAACAAACAAACTGCTGATATACGTTTACCAGTGGCATCCAAAATAAAAATTGTAGAGGATTCTGGTTTTTAGGGTGTACAATATGAAAAAAATGCATGATGTGTAGAACAGAATAAAAAGAGCTACATGAGTGCTGGTGGGGTGGGACAGATGTTTCAAAGCAGGAGACTGGGCTGATGCCTGTGAGGAGGCTCACAGGCTGTGCTTGCCAAGCTCACCTGCCTGTGGTACACAGCTGAGATGTGCTCCAAGGTTACCCTTGAATTTAAGTGACATCACAGTCTAGTCCTTCACTTCCAAAGATCCAAGTGCTTACTCTCTTCTGGAATCCAAGAGTCCATGAAGAGCACAGGAGCCCAAGAGAGTAGCACAAAAGCCCAGAGTTCTAACCCAGGCTCTGTCATTTACATGCACAACATGTAGACTTTCAATGTTTTCCTAAGTGACCTTATTTACTAACTACCGCTTACTGAATACTTCCACTACTTGTCTTTTTCCAGAAGAATTAACCAAGATGTGGTTCCTTACTTGTAGCTCAATTCTCATACCTGAAGGTTATTTTTTTTACCGACTGTGCAGGACCTTCAGGCTCCCAGCTCACATCTCAGTAACTTAGGATAAATATAGGGAGGGAAATCTGTGGCATATCTGCACTGATTTAGGTTGCTCAGAAAGCAGCCAGGCCCTTCAAGCATTAACACATGATAATTAGCAACTAGGCCTAGCTTACATGACGAATTATGTTCCCAAATCATTTCCTAAACCATGATATTCACTTTTTAATGAGCCATTAGAAAAGTAAATGAAAACCTCCAGATGTGAATTCTAAATGAAAATGTTTAATGGAAAAAGATATATAACAAGAAATTATCATCTATTAAAAATACCGAGAGAATTAGGTAGTGGGAATTCTTTAAAAGTCTAAGCCACAGAACAAGGCAAGTTGAGCCAGAAGTATGTGTACTTAATAATCCAGTTGAACAATGGACAGGACAGTCAATAAAGCAGCAGAAGGGGACAGAGCTGGCTAAGGAAAGGTGAGGAACAAGGACAGGTTGCAAGTGGCCCTGCAACCCCAGTGGGACAGATCTGCATGGGCAGGAGACCTGAGGGACCTGCTGCTTCCTCCCCTCTCATCAGTGCCTATCACAACTGATCCACAAATAGTGGTGTGACAGAAGAGCCCAGTGAGTAAGTGCAGACCACTGTGAGAAGTGTGAAGCAACGTCTCCATACAAACACTGCGTGAAATGTGTCAAGAGATATGTTTATAAATATGTAATATATATGTGTTTATTTTTATGAGCATTCCTGGCTAGAGACTTATTGCCTCAGCTGCTACATAAATCAGATGAGAAATACAAGGAATTCGTGGTCCACTGTACACTTATGTCGTGTCAATACACCCCAGTACACAAACACATCTGCATAGGTTTATATGATATATAAAGCAAACCAGATTCAATTCAGACAATCAGCAGATGATTATCTATCTTCCTGGTCCATTCAGGAATGGACTGAGCACAGATACTGTATATAACTAGGAAAAAGTATGTATTTTCTTTTGTGGGAGTAAAAAAAAAAAAAGAAAGAAAGATATTTTAGAAAATTTCCAAATAAGTTCTAGGCAGTTTCTCCAAACTTAGTTTATTCATGTTTTCCCTCAGTCATTATTTGTTACTCTGTGTGCTCCTGAGAGTCCATTGCAGATTTATTGAGAGTGAACTCAGGCTATAATGAATTCTGCTTTTAACTTGGACATCCCCAATTCGGTCTCCAAGAGGATGGTTATTGCATATCAAAGGATATAAATAAGACTGTGTGACTAATGGAGCCAGCCTTGTTGTCCAGATGGCAAGGAATGATTGGGAGTTTTGAGAAAATTCCACAGGCAATAATTTGTTCACATAAGTGATCTGACAAACACTTATGAATAAGGAATGAAGTAATAAAAGTCACATTCTTCTTATGGATATTTTGTAGAACCGGAAAAAATGGTTAAATGTTTTCAATAAATGATTTTTTTAGGAACAGTTTGACCAGATGCAGATAGAACAAATAAGGTTATATATGACCCCATTGGGTGGCTATTAAAAAAGTTATTGGAGAGCAAATAACATGCGCTTACTAGTAAGGAAGGGATCACATGACAAAAATCTTCAGACAAAAATTGATGCTTAAAATGGGGAAAAAGTAATTTGCTACATTTAAGTTGAAATAATGGACTAGTACCAAGCTACATTGAATAAAATATCTTTAAGTGTATTCATTTGCCTCTTCTGGTAATTACCTGCTCCATGTATATTTAAAAAAACATACATCAAAAAAATAAAGCATGAGAGGCAGCCCTCCAAAACTAACTTTTATCAAAGTAAAAGCATCCTGAAGACTGGAAAATTACAATGCTTTGACTGGAATGAGTTAGGGACTTTAAACTAACTTGTACCATCCTGTTTTGTTTCTGAGACTTTTTAACATAAAGATGTGATGAAATCCAGAGAGAAATAGTTGGTTAAAAGGAGTTGCAGGTTTCTGACCTCCCTCAGCCCATGCCAGTAAAACAGAAGTTCACAGTCAGAACCCACCTGGTATAATTTTGAGGATGGCTTTCAGGAGTAACCTGCAGCTTTAACACCTGCAATTAGCCCAAAGACACGTAGTTGTTCCCCAAGCATTTCTTATCATTCTTTCTTTGAACAACACAAAATAAATTGAACAGCTAAACAAGCTGATAGCAGTGATATAAATGTCCTGACTTTGCTGAGGGATAATGAAATCCCCTCAAGAACTTTTTGGTGACAGGCCTGCTCTACCTCAGGGGCATAAATCCACAGCGAAAAGTTTGTTTGGCAAAAAGGTTTTTTACCTGCACCTGTGATGGCATAGAAGAAGAAACTGGGGATTTAGCCTTAGAAAATTCTGCTGCACATTATCAATGATTGCTTTTATGCTTCCAAAGGAAATGAACCTTCTCAGAGTTTTGTGAGAAAAACAAGAGAGAGAGAAGCAGGTGCCTGGGAATTAGGCATTCACCCTGCTCTGGATCTATTGTTTTCCACATTCAGACTAAAATGCCTATTCCACTTTGTGTGAATGCTTAAGTATGTAGTGGGTGACAGCAGTGGCTGCTGTACAGCCTGGTGTTGTACAGCTTGGTGTGTAAAGTGCTACAGTAGCTTCTGCACTGCTGCATCTTTGCTATGTCAAGTGTTCTAGTTATGAGGTTCTTACATTGGTTTCTATCTCCTGTTTGATCTGAGACACCATTTAAGCCAATGGCCATTTTAGAAAATTGGTATTTTCAGATTAAAAAAAAGTCTGAAAAACCACCCCAACAACCTCTGCTGAAGATGCCATTCCCTGCTACTAAGATTCTTATGAAAGATTCAATATAAACATGTGGTTGTTTTGGGAAGAACTCGGGACAATCCAGCCATTTGGAAAAGTGTTCTGGTTTAAGCTGTTAATTTTCTTCCTAGTAACTATTACAGTGCTGTGTTTTGGGTTTAGGACGAGAATAACGTGGATAACACACAGATCTTTTAGATGATGCTGAGCAGAGCTTACTCTAAGTCAAGGGCTTTTCAGCTTCTCATACAATCCTGGCAGCAAGGGGGGTGGGGGGCATAAGAAGTTGGGAGGGGACACAGCCACAATCAGGACAGCTGATCCCAACTGGACAAAGGGATATCCCATACTGTATGGTGCTGTGCTCAGCATATAAAGCTGGAAGGAGTTGGCTGGGGGTTGTGGCCCACTGTTTGGGGACTGGCTGGACATCAGTCAGTGGGTGAAGAGAAACTGATTGTGCCTCCCTCATTTAGTATATTTTTTATATCATTATCATTATTTTCTGTGCTATTAAACTGCCTTTATTCAACCTAAGGATGTTACCTTTTTTCCTATTGTCTCCCCATCCCCTGTGCGTGTGTGTGTGAGCAAACAGCTGTTTGCCTGCCAGAGCTAAACCACAACAAAAAGAAAGTCTTGTTGCCCTTCTTCATAACTGACAGGCTGTTAGAAATGGAGAACCAAAGGCAGAAAGGGGGAATGCTCTGACTTCTTTTGAAATATCAGAAGCATTACCTTTGTCTGTTAAGGGAGCAGGGGTAGGCCTGAGCCAAAACTCTAAGGACCAGCTTCACAGTGATGCTCTTGAGGGTCACTAATTCCATGCTTCATAAAGGCAGTCTGAGATTTTAATTAATATATTACAGTTGCTTCCATCAAACATGGTTATGGTCATTTACCTCTTAGATTTTTCTTCTTCTAGAGGTTTGTGGAATCTTAAACTAAGGATAATTCTTATCTTCGAGCCTATATTCTTCAACGAGCCACGATTATCAAATTCATGAGATGATACTGAAAGTAAGGCCAAGCCTTTTCAAGCTGTATAAATTAAAAGTGTTTTTCTCCCTGCTAGAATAGCAGAGCAGTGACTGTTCTAAAAAGAATGGTTGCAGCAAGGGAGAAAAAGTTCAACTGCATCTATAATCTAATCTAAATGTTGTGATTAGTACCCTTCTCTTTTCATAGCCAGCTGTGTGACACTTATCCATGTTATACATTTTTTAAAACCACCAACTGCATAGATTTTTTTTTTTCTAGGAGAACTAATCACACTCCTGAATGCATGGATATTGTTAGAAAAGAATCAGTCCTAACAAGCTCTGAGCATTGGAGTTGTTAGACTTTGTGGAAGAAAGCCAATCTGGCAAATAAATTCTGTTTAAAAAAAATAAAAGCTTAAAAGCTTGTAATTTCTGCATCTATAAGAAAATTAATCAGAGGCAGAACTAAATAGAAAACTGAATGTAAAAGTAAATGATAGGGAGAAGGTTAAGTAATAAATTAATGCAAAAAAAATTGTACTTTGAATCAACTCAGAAGAAAAGTTAGGTGTCATTAAGCAATTCTTATTCACCTTGCCCTACTGCAATGAACTAGGACAAAGGTAGTCTAGATATAATACATAGAATACATCCATACATGTATTCTTCCTACATATAATTACATATGTATGGGAATATATTTATATAAAGAAATACAGATATGTACATGTATATAATGATACAGAAATTATGTACAGTCTGTACAGTATGTTCATTCACCTCCATACCCAACTCCCCTTTGCACCTTTGTTCTTGTGATAACAAACATTAGAGAAAAAGAGCACAAGTGAGACCACAGTATGTGAGACACAATCTTCTCTTGAGAAGCAGCCCTGCTAGAGTGTGTTACTGTAAATGCATTACTAGCAGGACTGAGGAGGTGAATTATTCTTCCTCTGTGGTTGAATTTAGGCCTATTTTTATCTCCTTCCTCTCCGTGTAACTCTGTGTACAGCCATGGCACTTGCAGACATCTAAAACACAGATGGTACCAGAAGCAGAGCACATAGATCCTAAGAACCCATCTATTGCACTTCCCTGTTTGATGCTGGAGTGGACCAGAAGAAAGTTCACAAGTCCTAAGCATGGTAAGGGTGGGTAGGGTAGGCAAACACATCTAGAAAGCTTTCAGAATATGTATACAAATAAGTAACATCTCAGAGATCCCCCACAGGCTGGGGCATCTCTGAGTCTCAAATGTGCAGGATAGGTGGAACCAAGCAGCTGCTGGCAGCGGAGGAAAGAAGTGGTGTGCAATGTGTGCCGTGACTGTCACCGGGACAGCCGGCACCATGGAAAGGACCAAGCACATGGAGACTTTACAGAGATTGTTAGAGCACTGAACTGATAACTTGGACCTTTGCATCAAATCTGGCTGTGGAAAAAGGTTTTTGAGAAGATTATTTTAGTTCTTTTTTAATACAGCTCCTCCTCTTCTTCCTCCTCCTCCACCTCTGTGTTTTCATTCCCCCTCACCGTCATCCTCAACCCTCCCTCTGATCTGATGCAATTAATGAACAGAAGATGCTCTGATAAGTAAACCAAGCTGGTAACTCTTTAGCAATGTACTAATGAAACATTCTCAAGAACATCAAGCCCAGCTGTCCTAACACCAAGGTATGAATTCATTTGGACCTGTTTCTGGTTCTGCTACATACAGGAGGTAGAATAAACTTGATCAGATAAACAGCTCGCTGTCTGAGGCCTTGCAGAGGCACAGCTATCAATTAAATCAATTGCTTATCCCTGGATAGAATGATCTGGCTCTTGGTAAATATCAACATAAAGAAAAAAAAATTTAGGTTAAAATAAAATGAACAATTGGTTAATGAAACTGCTTCCTAATTTGATTTGAGTGGCTGGGTTTTATTCTATCAGGGAGAGAAATTCATGTACAAAAATACTGCAAGAAAAATTGCTCCAAAGAAAATTTCATACGAAAACTTCTACAAATTCCTGCATCTCCAAAGTAAAGCATGGACACTTTAAATAGTGCCTGTATTGTGCTTTTGGCTTGACCTCTGGTTAATTTGCTGAGCAGATCATATGATGTTGTTGAAGTTGTATAGCATGATAAGAAGCTCTCTTGACTTAAATATCAAATTCTAGAGACCACTGTAGGGTATAAAAGGCCTCAGTGAATAGACATTTTTGGATCACTTCCTTCTGCATACAATACACGACTGAGGCTCTTCATGCACCATTTAAACTGTCTCCAAGCTGGCAACGCTCTGTTAATTTTCTTAATTCAGCCACACACTCATGTTCATCTTCTTTTTATTCTACTTATAAAAACTGAAATGCTCTTCAAATCACCAGTGACTCTGGGGACAGATGATTTTGGAGGTTTTTTTCCCATGTTATCAGTAAATGTTTTGTCTGCTGGTTTAACAAAGGCTTTTAGTCTGCACAGCAAGTTGTAGGTTTTTTGCCCCCATTGCACTCAGAAAAAACACTATCTTTATCTCATCAGCAGTGCTAATAGAAGTTGTTCAGGCTTTTCACAGAGTATACTATTGAACTGTCAGGCAGGTCCATTTTCCCTCTAAACAGCCATTTTTAATCCCCCCACTCTTATCCTATCTTGTTTCAGTGGGATTTTCATCGAGTATGTCGCTGCATTTGGGATTTTTGCCTGTTTATTGCCAAACATTCCATCTTTTACTTCCTCTGGCATGAAGTCAGGATATAAAAACTACACAGGCACTTTCAGATCCTAATTTGTGTATATATTAAATATCATGAAAGGCTAAGTTATATTCTTAGTACTGTGATCATTATTTTCTGAGTCCTTCTAAAACACAGAATATGGTCAACAACTATTTGCATGGAAGTGGTTTGAAGAGATTAATTTCTTCATACACCCTGTTTGAAATGTTTAACCCCCAATTTCTGGAGAAAAGAAGCAGCTATGAATTCATCATGGATGATAGGGTATTTGCCTGACTATTTATTGCCTCTGCACCTCAGTATGAACACAGATTGAAAAAGCATGAAATTTAAGAAATTAATAAATGAGCTACAAATGTGTTGCTTTGTTGACTTGAACTTACTCTTTCTGTTCTCCTTATGTCTCCTAGGCTCTTGTTTTTGAGTTCTCATTGCTCAGATGAGATATTAAACACAGAAGATACATTAAACACACTATGGCCTGACAAAAATGTTTACCATTGTCTAAATCTTTAAAAATGCTAACTCTGTTAACTGATCATGACAGAGAAGTATGGAGGAACAAATAAGTGGCATCATTTCAGAAAGCAGAGTAATTTTCTTCCTCTAAGGATCCTACTTTTCATAAATAGGCACGTGTGCTGAAAGACTTCTTATTTTTTTCTTTTGAAAGTCACAGTGTGTGACCTGGCATGGCTGCATTTAACCATGACTGAACAAAAAAGAAGAATGACAAAAGGTGCTTTATGATTCAGTCCAACCCAATCTATGTATTTCTAATGCAAATGGAGACATTCAGGCAAGCACATTCTTAAAAAGCTTTTTTGAAAGCTTTCTCATCTGCAGAGATGGATCATTTTTATTGTGGATACTTTGGTTTTGTTTGGGGGGTTTTTTGTTGTTTTTTTTTTTTTTTTTAATTTCTAGTAGACTGGTAAGAGTTTATATAACTTACTAAAAGCCAAGGAATGCTGAATTATGGGTGTAATCACAGAAAGTATCCATTTTTTTTGTGCTGATTCCTTGTCTTTAATATGTCACAAGAGTGCTCTTTGATTTTTAATGTTGAATTTCTCTTTAAAAATTAAAGTATCTTTCAATTGTAAACCTTAAGTTTCAAAATTTATAAGCTCTACAAGCAGTGCTGTCATTTGTCCACTAAGATTTCATGACATGCAAACCTGTTTCCAAATAAGCTTATGCTGCCAGGAAAAAGGAGAATAAAAAGTCCCAACTTCATACATCAAGACCTACTGTCTTAGAAGTAGGTTCCTTTTCCTTTGCTTAATTCTTATTAAGAAATTCTGGAATAGTACCATTTCTTGTTTTTGCTTCTCATGCTTCTCAAGACAAATGTTTTTGATTACTGCTAGACCAGGCTTTGCTGCAACTGTTCAACAATTGCATTATCAGTCATTTTACTATCAGTCTTTAGACCTCATCAGTTAAAATACGTTTTGTCCCCACGGTGTAATTTCCTGGAGTTTCTCTGCAGACTTTTTGAAGAACTAAATTAATGAGTTCTGCTTTCTAAAAGAAAACACTACATCCACAGCTCCATTTATTTGATGAATCCAACTAAATACAACTCAGCAATTTGACTTGACTAAATGGTTTCTGACAAGATGTTGGAGTTACAATGAAAGAGGCACTTAACAGGCTGTTGTATCTTCTATCCAGTGCCTGTAAGGTGATGGCATCACTTTGTTTTTATAGTGCTCTATGTTAATTTTAATAATTTCAACATGATCAAGAACATGAAGAAGTAATTTTCTGTGTGTTTTTCTCTTTCACCTGACCTTTAAAATTAAATTAACTTCATTCAGCCTCAAAAAAAGGGCATTCATGTTATCAAATGACAAAATCTCAATAGACATAGTATGTTTCTTTCAGCCTCATGGTTCTTGTCATTAATTCTTATGTAAAACTTGAGAACATGAGGTCATTTAAATACCTTGGGCATATTGGTTTCCAATCACCTGCCAAGTGGGTTATACTAACATGTAAATGTATAGCCTGTGCACGTTGTATTATTTATCATAATACCAGAGAGAATTATTGCAATTTATATGCCTAGGCAAGGTTTCTTGGTCTACCTGGCACTGTACTACTAAGTAATGAATCTGTAGCATTGTGTATTTTCCTGCAGTTCCAAATTTCTGCTTTGTTTTGGGGTTTTGTTTTTATTTTTTTCAGCAATGGAAGTCAGCCTTCTGTATAAATCTTTTTCCTTCTAGCACTTGGTGCATAGTACATCACCCCTGAGGGACAGAAGGATCCTTGGAAGAACCACTTTCTAAACATGAGGCTCTGAAGGAAGCTCATCTCCTAAAATCATTCTTCTGTTCTTCTCTTTCCATGATATGATGTTCAGTTCTTGTGGGACTGCAAGCTGAGCTATGTCACACCAGACAGCTTCGGATACATTTATACAAATGATCAAATCTGTGAAGTCATTTACTGAAAAGGCTTTTGAGAATAATCCAGTATAATGAAAATGCTACTCTTTATATAATAGAGAGTTTTTTATATGATCAAGCAATTATTTTCCTTCAGACTTTGCAGGTGATTTCCAATAAACTCCCACTACCACACTTTGACAAGATTTTAAAGATTTGCTCATGGTGGTTTTTGCCTTCATAAAAATCAGAGAGGAGATGTCCTACCTGCTTTCACATGGATGGATCAAAGATGGTGGGCAAACAACTAAAAAGAAGCACCTTGGCATTTTATTTGGCACGTACATAGAAAAATTTCTAAATAAATGAGAAGAACGTTGTGCAGACTTTGTGCAGTGCATGGAAACATTTCATGGAAGAAACACTGTGACTGCCTGTGAGAGAACACTTCTGAGAGCTTTGGCTTTGTACAGAAATGACAAAGCAGTTTCATGATGGCCTTCCCAGACCTGGGTGCTTTCATAAGCAACCATGACACAAATTTCTGTTCCCATTTTTCCCATCTTCCAGTTCACTAAAATTCACCCATTGCATTTTCTCATTCTTTGTTTTTCATGAGGGCACATACAGGTATTTCAAATATATAATTCCATGAAGTTCTTTATCCATTTTATAGCAGTTTATACCTGACAGTTTATATATGACTCAGTCATATACTTTGCACACTCACCAGCACAAACACTGTTGTGGTAGGTACCTCTTTGCTACCCTAGCAAGAAGAAAAGATGCCACCTACTCATTTGTGGGCTGAATACTGAGATTGGATGGGCCACAAAACTTCCCTTTTCAGACCAGAGGAACAGAGCACAGAGTTTCCAAGCAGATTCCATTGCAGGAACGGATAGCATTTGTTGTCATTTAGAGTAGCTACCCTTAACAAGAAAGACGGTGCAAACCCAGTGATTAAACCAGCAACTATTAAATTACTCTGGCATAGGCTCTTTTGCTGAAGCAAAACAATTTTGTAGAGCCCTGTTGATTTCAGGTAAGCGAGACAGAATGAATCGAAACCCAAATCTTAGACATCCCTTCCCTTGCTCCTGCCTGCTTAGATGCTTCTTTTGCTACTGTTGACTTTTCATCCTCTGCTGCACAGACCCTTCTGGAGTCTCAGTCTCTTGCCTTCGTGGTGCCATCCCTGCCCTTGCAAGCTTCCCTGGGGAAGCAGCAAGTCTCCAAAGTAAAATAAGTTGTCCAAGTAATCTAAGACTTTCCCATTAATTTTATCTCACTGCAACACACAGGTCAGATCTCTCTCTGCACAGAACTGCTAATGAACTGCTAAGAAATTTGACCTTTTAGGTCCATCAGGATGCAAGTAAGTAGGAATTCACCACATGTGATCAGACCCTCTGGTTTGGGCATTGCTATCACAGGCAAAGTCATATGCCAAAGGCCAGTATTAAAAGACAAGAGTTTCACTAGTACTCACTACAACTGGGAACAAAATGCTATTGATTTATGCAAGAAACATCCGTAGTTTCCTAAAGCCTTTGGGGTTTTTTATTTGATTTTTTTAAGAAAATTGAAACTGTAACACTGGAACATGGCAGCCCTTTCTGGTTTTGCTACATGTACTTTACACCACTGACATTAAGAGTTATGAATAAATGGTACAGAGGAAATATATATGAATGCAGGATTTAGACTACTCTTTACATACAGCAAAATATCATCTCTCCAGTGTTTGCAGTCATCTAAGTGTCATTTAGTTTTATTTCTCTCACTGATTTTATCCAAAACATGCAGTATGGGACTTCTTACTATGAATGGCAATGATGTTTTTTCATTCCATCTTACACTGTTTTTAAATCACTTGATTTAATAGCTGTTATACTAATATTTCTAATTTTCTGCAGCAAGTTAGATTAGACTGAATTTGAGGCAAGTGTATTTACTTATTCTGCAATAAGACCAGACCTTTAATCATACAAAAATCTCTCTGCCAGTGTAACATAGGCTAGGAAATCATCCCTGTGACATCTCTGGCTTTGTTTCTGTGGAATAGACAGTGTTTTGGGGGTTTCTGTCAATCACAATAGGATCTGTTTTTCCTTGTGGATATTTCCATCCACAATTCAGGGTGTGTGTGTTCAGAGATAACGGCTGATCTAATTTCATACAGGAAAATAAATGCATTCAGATAAGGTGAGAGGGGAGTAATTGAGTTAAAATCTGTCTGCTGTGCAACAGCAGAGATCAGATACACTCTTCATACATTTTGCTAAAATTATAAGCAGGGATGAGTGAGAAATGGACTTCATCTTACTTTTCTCTGAATGGTTCTCCAGGCCAATGATTTTTGGTGCTAATTTTCTAACAGGAAGAGGTGTAAGTTTCTTTGTGGGACAGTGCCCTCCTTCACAGAAAGTAATGTAAGCGCGCTTCTATGAGGTCCAATAGATTGTTCAAATGAAAAAGATGCTGTGGGTTTCTGTAGTGTTGGTTTTCTGTGATTCAGAATGGAATTTGCTTTGAGATACGTGTTTCTCACTACCACCAACTCGGTTAGGTGAGGAGCATGCTAGGTTTCCTTTTCTTTTTCCCCTCAAGATCCTGAGGATCACAACATCCAATTTACGTTTTTTAAATTCGTTGTTTAGATCTTCCCAAGTCTGTGCACTTTACATCCCTTTGTTTCAACCAATGGCTCGCAAAATTCTTCAATTTGTGACATCAGGCTAGAAATGATGATTTATTTCTGTTACCAGCTCCAGCACCTGCAGAGTAGCAGATGGGTGTGCCTGTCTGGATACCACTGTGCTAGAGACTTTTGTCTTATCACAAAACAGAACCCAAGATCTATTGCTCTCCTAATTGGACTGAACAAGACATCTGTGTTTGTCTGACCCCTTTTATTCAGGTAGAAGGCCAGCATAATGTACAACTACTTTAAAAAGTCCAGCCCACAATGGAGAGGGTGCCCTTGAAGCAGTGGTAGAGCAGAGCAGCAGGAGGTTGTTGTCTGAACTTGTCCATGCAGGTGAACATGTGCCATCCACCTTGGCACAGATGGTGTGCTGGAGTGAGAGGGTGCAGAGGAGAGGAGTGATAGGGGTAAAGGCACTGCATACGACATTATGGAGTGTGCAGAAATAAGATTCTGCTGGATTGGGGTCTCATAGTGACTCTAGTCAGAGAGGAAAGTCTTGCAGATCAAACTCATTCCATGTATGTTGTTCTGAATCTAACAAAGGCTGCATCTGGAATCCCTCTTTAGCATCTACCTCCTGCAAAAATAAAAACCATAAAACCCCAGTTCCCTACACCTCAGTGCATCTTTTGCCTTGTTTTCTGCAACATATCCAGGTTGCAGTGTAATGTATTGGAATTAACCTGAACTAATGTTAAACAAGTTAGCTTAGAGCCAGCTTCTCAGCAGGAGAAATTAATTCCCAGAGATTTCCAAGTACACTTAACAGGTTGATTTTTGAGACACTGTTACTTGCATAAAACTATTGCTTTTTCCATGGGATGCAATCCAATATACTAGGTGTAGGAAATTTCTAAACTGCAGATTTCAGGAAGCAGAATTCAAAGAGAAATGCACTATATACTTAAGGTGCTCTTTTGGCCTTCTTGAGGCCCCCACTGATTCTTTTTTAGGGTCACTTTAAAGAAGAGAGAGTGGGCCAGATGGGCCAGGACGGCCATTCCTATGTCAGGTGGAGCACTGATCTGTTCTTCATCACAGTTTGAATGATCCCTTTCCTTCTGCTTTACAGTCTCCCTTGAAATCATTTGTCAGAGGTCATATCCTGAGTCAAAGTATAGCTGAGAATAGATACAAAGAATTTGAACTTCAGTTTGTACCTAATAACAGACTTCTCTTCTTTTCCTGAAATAATCTCAGATTTGAGGCTTGGAGGTAGTGCTCCTTCTTTATATTTGACACACAAAATATTCCGCCCATTCGGTTTCTGGTATTTTTCTACAAAGAAAATTATTATTGCTCTCAAGTGTAACTTTATCGGTTTGTTCCATTTGTTAAGCTATCTGAGAACCTGCAAGGAATGCCAGAAATATTAATATTTACTAGGAATATTTAAATGTACCTGCGGGTCTAAAGATAAGTGAACTTTCATTATCACGTTTCTTTTCTAATAACACAAAAATTTTATCATCAAAACCATCACTTGGCAGAATCTGAATATGGATTCTCTGTATGTGGATATTAGCCCTAAAGGCCTCCAAGAAACACGAGATACATTTGGATCACAGTAAGTGTTGACTACTTTCATTCACCTCTACATCCATCTTGACATGCTTTAGCACATGGTAGACTGTCTACATGAAATTAACTGTTGACCTTTTTTAGATTTATTTCTGTGGGGTTTTAACTGGTGATTAAAAAAAAGTATTTAGGTTTCTTTGGGAGGTTTGTTTGTTTGTTTGTTTATGGAAAGTTAAAGTTGAATTTAGTTCTACTTAAAGGTTCTATTTTTAAAGCTATTTGTTTCCCATTTCACTCTAAATAAGAGAAAGTTCTGCTACATACTTCTCTGAATTTTACTTTGTGATCTAAATGCATTATTCATTTATATGTGTGAATGGTAAGATTTGCAGAAACACTTCACACTGGCCTGACATTGCTACTATAGGTTTATGATATTCAGACTTCTTAAAAAATGTACACACATGTATTACTTTTGGCTGTAATGTTGAAATTGTTCCAAAAATTCTTTTAGTCTAATATTTTGCACCTCTATGAGTTAATGTAGTTTCTTTATGATAAAAATTCCAATTCTTTATAAAAAAATTACAATGGATCAGACTAGTTTATTGATTTCATACTAGTTTATGGTATGAGTGGGCTAAATCTATTGACTTCATACCTAGTTACGTATTAGCAATAAACAAGGGAAATTTTGATTATGTAGCTTCCTGAATCCTCTTGGGTAATATACCCTCTCTTCTTTTCTAGGCTCATACTAGAATTATGTTTTCCAAAGGCTCCTTACTAGTTTACCTAGCTAGTCCCATTTACCTCTTCTGTGATAAATCCACTGGCATCAGGCGAATTTTAATTCTTTCTTTGACAGCTTAGCTACTCAGGAGTCATTTCAAAGCCTTGTAACGCTGCCTCTTCATTTCACTCCTTGTCCCTGCCACCTGCCCCTCTAGTAATCTGTCCCTGAGTCATGACCCCCTTGCTTCTTCCGTGAAGTATGAAACAAAGAAATGAACCCAGGTTTTCAGTGATATCAACCTTATCTCTGTCATTAATGTGTTTTTCATGACCTCTTGGCTCCCTGTCCTCACTGACGTGAGCCTGGTCTTTGCTACTTATTCTGCAAACACACTCCCTGTTGGTCATTCTTTTTGTATTTCTTTTGCTGTACTCATGCACTTTTTCTACCGTAGTTCCTTATCAGGTTTTTACACGGGTTCAGCTTCTATCTTTGTATGCCTTTTCTATTCCATTCCCATTTTTAATTTTCTCTAAGCTGCTCTCTTCTCTTATAAATCACCTGGCTAAGCTCTTTACTGAGCTGTACAAATCTTTCCTTAGCCATCTTTTCTCTCATGTGGACTCCTATCCAAACAGCAGCTTCTGGGCTGTGATGGCCACCAGTGGAGCAGTGAAAGCCTCTGTACATAAATCTGGAGAGAGGGGCTTTTCAAAGCACACACATGAGGTTCATTGTACCTGACTGTGGCCTGTCTGGGCACGCTGGTCCTGCAGTCAGGCTTTGTCCTGAGGGGTTCCATTGTGAGACTAGGGAGGTTCAGCTGCATTGAGAAGCTTGGTGCCTTGCTGTGAAGCAGAGAAGATAAAATTCCCTCCTCTGAAGTTTAGCAGGCAAGGCGATAAATTAAGATTTAGGTTAAAAATGGATGAAAATGGTGAACCAGAACTCCCACAGTGTCTGCAAACAATCCATATCCAGCTTGGCTTTCCGTGGGACACGGTAGGTGTGTTCCAACGAGAGGCAAATGCTATTGTGAGGCTTCCAGTATTTTGGCAGGAAAGGCTGGAGCCAGTGATTCCCTCAGAAAGGGCTGGGGAGGGAAGAGCAGGAACTGCTTAGCTGCACCTTGCATGTTGCTGGCACCACATTCACCTGTGCAATAAAGTTTCTTGTTTTTATGTTAACTTAATGGAGGTTTCCTCCTCAGCTTCAACCTGCTGTGCAGGCTTGGACGAATTATCTTCTATTATAAGTGATATAGTGAAGAGATCAACAGATCTGTATTTTTTATCTTTAATTACCTGACATTTCCCATGGTATCTTTTCCTGTATTTTCTCCTGTTAGGGAGATTTCTGTTCAAAATAAAAGCTAATGCCAGCCTGACAGGAGAGAAGCCAGATGAATTCATAAAATTTCAGGCATCCTGCTGAACAGATTCCAGTGCTATTTAGCTCCTGCAATCTGAATCACTACCAACACACTTTAAAGACCAGCAGGTAACTTTTCTCCATTTTTGACAAGCCCCAGTTTTGGAAAAAACTTGGCTCCTTATAGTGCAAAATTATTATGATAAATGTAGAACAACCCTATGTGTCATATGACAAATTTAGAGTGAGCACAACAGGTGGATGGTAGGTTACTGTTTTACTTCCTTGGTTAGACTCAGTGTATTGGGTGTTCTCCTTCCCCTGGGTAATATTGACTATGCAAACACAATCAGTCACCAAGTATTGCTGTAGTGCAGTTCAATTCATGGTGTAAAAGCTGGGGCAGACAGAGCTTTCAGTAAAAGGACTAATTATGAAAATAGAAATGCCAATCCTGAGCAAGAGAGAATGGAGACTGAACAGAGGAAGAAATATGGAAAGGGGAAAAAAATTTACATCAGCGGAGGATGTGGCCTTTTTTGGGTTTCATTTCCCCATGTTTCAGATTCATGGTAAGAGCCCTGTACTTTGATTAGTAGGAGTGACAGAGCTTTTAAAAACTAGCAGTTTTTGTAACCCTCATCCTAGTGCTTGCGCTTTTTTTCCCTTCCTTTTTCTCTCTCTCTTTTTTTTTTTTTTTTTTTAATTGGCACACATCTGGGCAAGTAAATCTCTGTTAGGTGAGTATATTATCTTGTGGGCTCTTAGTGCTTCAGCACGGGAGAAAAGAGATGTCTCTGTTTCTTTACTGCTTCTGGAAAGACACATCCATATGACTGTGGATTCACAAGACCCTGTGCTACAGGGGACAAAGGGGTGGCAGGGACACCGTGCCTTGGCTCCAGTGTAATGGGTCATGCTGCTCGGCAGAATAAACCTCTTCCCTGCTCCAAGTAAAGAAAAACACAGGAATGAAACCCTCAAACAAAAAATGACCCTTCTATTCTCTCTCTCCCATCTGTTGCTTCTTTATCTTTCCTTTGCTTTTCTCTAGTGCTGGTGCTGGCAGATGCAGTAGGATGGAAAGAAATTAATCTTCACCCACTAAAATATGTTTTCTCAGAGTGAAATCTGTGACTTGAAAACCAACCTGACTTAAAAAACCCCCAACACACATACCCAGGAGGTTTTCACAGTTGTCTGATATATTTTTCAAATGTTTACTAAGCCATCATTCCTTTCTCCTCATCTTTCTAACAAAAAGGACCCTGTCAGCAGCTAGGCAATAATGAATGGCTCTGGGAGAAAAACAAAGCTCTCCAAAAAGTGTTCCACTGAAAACCAGTTATTTTTTGTAGACACCACTGTGTGGTCAGCTTGGTTAACTGAGAGCCTTCTCTGGATCACAGACTTTGCATTCATCTATAAATAACACTCCAAATAATAAAAAAAAAAGGTTTAATTTTTAGTATTGTTTGAGTTGATTTGTTATTCAAAGTGGTTGGTTGTTTGTTCCATGACTGTGTAGCCATTGTGTCCCTCCTAGTCTCCCTTGGCTTGGACATCTACCTCTTTTTAATTGCAAATATTGTGGTACCATTAGTTGATTTTATATTACTATGCTGTTTGCTTTCAGTTCATTATGATATATGCAGAACAGTTAGGATTTTCCATTTTATTGATACTGATCACGAAAGAGTTTTTCCAGACTGCTTCCTTGCTGTGACTGTGGACTTTTTTCTTTAACATTTGCATATTTTGTGTTCTGCCCTAATAACTTTTGAACTACTTGGATAATTTCAGTAAAATTTGGCAAAGAGAGATCATTTTCAAGCATATCAAATTCTGATTAGTTTAATGAAAATAGAGTAGCCAGAACCTATTAGTACTGTTACTGAGGAAGAGTGAATTAATTCAAGTTGGAGAGAGATTATGAGAGCCTTGTGTCTTTAGAAAAAAATATAACAGAAATCCATTGGAAATAAAACTATTCACTGAGCTACACATTTTTTTCATCATAACCAACATTGTTGGGCACTTTTCATTCAACTTACGTTTCACACAGTAATTCTTATCTACCAAGTATGATATAAAAATTCATTGGATGGCAAAAAGGAGAATTTTTTATCCTCCAGACTCTACAACCTCCAGCCACTGGACAATATCATATCTATAATAAAGTGGTTACATTGTAAAAAGGGCCAGTTTTAATCCCTTTTCATGTTTGGGACAACAATCACTCTTAAAAGTTGCTAAAGCCCTTAATTAGCTGTAGCCAGGTAGTGTGTTGCAGCTGGATTCCAACTGAATATTAGCAGGAGCCCCGTGGTCCTGCTGGGCAGTGCATTAACATCTGCATACCAAAAAGTGCTGTATGTCCTTCCTCAGCAGCCTGCCCATTATGGGGGGGAATCAGCAAGGAAAACAGCTCTTTAGCAAGGGATGTTCTGAGCAAACACTTTTTCTTTCACGTCCTTCCTTCATATTTACCCTTCGACAACCTTCCCTCGCAATTTCACTGTAATAGATGCATTAAACAAGCAACAGAACCACCTCATCCAGTTCTTTTCAATTGACTTTTTCACACAGGTTTTAGTTACCTGCACAGAAAATCCCTTATTCAGCTGCCTACAAACTCCCATTAGCATGCTATTAGTAAGCACACACTGAGGAACAGTTAAAAACCGTTGGGTTATGTGTTCAGTATTGCCTTGGATCTTAGAGATTCATCTTTGGTTTTGATTGTTTGATGGTAAACCAGCACTTCCTTGACAGTTAATTGGGATTTGAATGTCTGGGAACTGCCTAATTTGGTATTGAGCTGTGAGCAAATGACATCATTAAAAACTACAACTTTTTTTTTTGCATAACTCTGCTTATATTTTTACTGTTATGAAATGCTTGAAGAGCTAGAGATTATTAAAATAAATGGCTGATATAACAAAAAGTGGAAACAGTTCATTTTTGCATTCACTTCTCACTCAGGGGAGCTGTGAATGAAATTTTTCTGGGTTAATGTCAATGATTTTAAACTTTGAAAACCATGATTCACACTTGGTTTGCTTTAATCATGTGTTATTTAACTAATAATTTCCTCATGAGCATGAAAGTGCGTGCACAGACAAACACTGTACTGATGTACTTCTAATTACTCTCTTTTAAACATACATAGATGTGTGTTTTTAAGGAGGTAGATATGTTTATTTTTGAATTTTATTTGTGTGGCACTTTGAGCTCATGCACTGCAAGCATGTAGTAATTTTCTGCCTTAGGAGCTCATAATCAAATGCAACTGGAAAGAGTTACATACTTAGAAAAGCTGGTGCTCTGTGTTTGAGTAGGAACTTGGAGTTTGGCAGGTGGGAAATGAAAGGCTCTTTTAAGGGTAGGAGGAAGCACTAGAGAAATTGCTATTCAAGTGCTGGCCAAGGGGATGAAGAAAGCAATTAAAAAAGCGGACTGGAAAATAAAAAGAAAAATTGGGGAAGAGAGAGCAGAAACTAAGGTGGGGTGAATTTGATCAGGGTTTTGAAGGCAAGTGTCAAAGACATTTGTCAATAAACTCTCAAATTAGAAAGCAGAGCAATATCCAAGCCAAGAGAGAAAGCTTCAGATGAACATTATACTTGATCTCTGCTAAAAAAATCACATCTCTGAAATATGGGTTATTCTTTTCTTGCATTTGATTTTAACTAGGATTTGGTTTAACATTAGATCAAGAGTAGTCACCTATTTGCAGGGATGTTAAAGGTTGGAAACAGCAAGAATAAAGAGTTGGAGAAATAATTCCTTTACTGAGGTATTTTACTCGCCATCATTGTTTCTACTCCTTCCTATTTTAATTTCCTGTTACACCTGTTTGACTGACTATGCCACCTACAAAAAGACACATTAATTTTATGAGCCTACCCAAACAAAATCTGTGAGGTGTTTGCATAATACTGCAGGGAGCTCTTGTGGCAGATGCAAGAATATAGATGCAGTACACAGCACACAACCCAGCTTTGTTACCCAGTTGTTATTTCCCAGTTTGTGTGTACATAAAGTGGAGTCTTTAAGTCTATCTGAACTGAAAAACTTGAAAAGTCAGTAAAAGTCATAAAAAATGTTCGTGGTGTAGAACATTGCCTAGACACAACTTTTTAAGCAGATGTACTGAACACCATTAAGACTGGGTTATGATGAGCTGCAAACATTTCAACTTTTCAAAATAAAAACATCATGGCTAATGTTATGCAAATTACAACAATGCTGAGTAACTTTCAGCACCATCAAGGGCTTCTGCTTGTAAATGGAAACATCTGTGAAACTAAATTGACAGAACTGGGGTTTTTTGTTTGTTTGTTTAGTTTTTTCTTTTAGAAAACAAACTTTTCCACTTCCATTGGAAGGTAAAAAAAAAAAAAAAAAGGTAAAACAGAGACCCAAAACACTAAGGAAGCAGCTAACCTATGAATCCCACAGCACCTCTCCATACAGAGTTCAGCTTGCCCTAGACTCCAGTTTTTTGAGTCAGGCATCTTGAAAGAAGTATACAAAGGTTCAGTGGTTTGGATGCTTTTTGATGCACTTACAGCCCAGGACTTGCAAAGGCATCAGCTCATGTAACTGTCTTTTCTGAACTGAGCTCAATTCAGAGTAATGTTTTTCTTAAGAGGGTTTTCTCTTTTGTGCACCTGCATGATTGAGATGGACTTAGGCCACTGACTGAAACTGTGTCAAACAGTGTAAGATCCAGCATTTTTAAATATTTTTAAGGGGAGTTTGGAAAGATCAAGAAGAGATTTTTGTGCCATACAAGTATGTTTTATTTTTACTTCTAGTCTCTGATGATGTGAAAAAGGGAACAGACAGATATTGAAGACAGACATATTTTTAAACTCAGAATGATTCAAGCTGTCCTCTCTATTTTTTGGTTCAGATCAATTCTTGTTTTATCCTGCTGTGTATTTTAATCTCAAACTGACTTCCATCTACATTTTTTTTTGTGCTGTGCTTTTTTTATTGGCATATTATTAGCAAATTGAGAAAGGATGAAAAATCTTCAGCAGAGACTTAAACATATTTTTGATTGGAGTATCCATTCCACAAAATAATTCCCCTTGGTGCGGAGGCCATGATAAAAAAAGACATCTTTACAATATTTTAGCCTTGGAGCTGTTTTTGACGTTGAGAAATTCAGCTCATATGTTTTATTTTCTCTATTGGCCGAAGACGTGTTTTGTGCTGATGAGGTTTGGGAATCATAATTTCATGCTGTGTCTCAAAGCAAGAGGCTGAATTCAGTCTATTTTGTGCCTGTTTGTCTGCCAGTGCCATTAGAAACTTAATCCCAACACAAGTTTGTTTTCTGAGCTGAGGAGATGCTCAGGAATAAGGGCTCCTTCAGGGTGCTGCTCCTCCAGGAGACACTTCTCCACCCCCACCAGAATATTGCACACCTCCATAAAATCTTTCCTTGTTCTTCTGTCCTAATGGTGATGTGCAGTGAAAATATAATACAATAGAGGCAACACATCACCTTTCCATAGCACTTTGGTTACTGATGCTTAACTGCTTGGCAGAGTGCAGTTGTACCTGTCTGCCTGCACAGAGATCCTCAGAGGGAATTTTGCTTTCTAACACCAAGTGCACAGAGATGGACATGCAGAAACTTGGGCTGGAAGCTGAGAATGTGAGTGAAATGGTTATGAGGTCCCCTAACAGGTAATGACAATTCTTTTTCTGGTTTCCACCATATTATCCAACAATGACTAACCTACACTTGTCTTGCTTTGAACAGTATTGCTCTCTCTGAACAAATAAACACACACACATCCATTGCAGAATTTTCTGTTATCTCCATAAGCTAAAAGACACTCGAGCTGACAGTGGTTCTTTCTTCTTAGCTATTTAACAGAATACTTTGAATATCTTTTAATTCTACAAGTTATCAAGAACTTGCTATTTTTTCAGAGCCTTCTCATTGCTGCACATCTCTCTGCCACTGTACATCTGAACAGATCCCTGTAGCCTTTTATCCCTCTAAGTCAAACCCACTGCATATGTATCACAGGAAGATGCCTATGACTCAATTATAAAATCACAAATTATGCTACTTAGCTCTACCTTGGAAGCACCCAAAGAGCTCAAGTTTTGCTCTTTCTGCATTTCCAGAAGCTGGTTTATTTTTCCTAAATAAGTTATCTTAATTATAATGTATGGAAATTGATTGAAATCTTTGTCCCAAGAATATAGAGTAGATTCATTCAGAGTGATAGAGCTATGGCACTTAATGAATATTTTTTCTCTTGTACATCCTCTCAACAGCACAGAAATCAGCAGTATAAACAACTTCTGCCTGGGTCATCAGCTGAAACAGATACCAATGGAACTATCCTCCATGAATTTGTCTAATTTGCCTTTTTGGAGGCATCTTTAGGTTCTATTATTTTTGATAACAAGGTCCAGAATTTTTCTATATGCTGCATGAAAAAGTTTGTTCTTTAATTTGCTCCAAACCTATTTCCTTTTATTGCTTTTATTTTGATACCATGAAAATTAGTGAATGTCTTCTTTATTCATAGTGCATCATTTATTTTTGTTGCAATATTAAGAATTCTCAAAACATGTGAAGAGCAGAAAGATAGGTAATACTCTTTTTTCTCCCTTTTATTTCTGAACAGTGGATAAATGAGAACAATATATATTACTTTTAAACACATCTTCTCCTGATGAATTCTGAATATTAGATACTGTAATTTTAGCCCAAGTCATATATCTTTGATAATCTGAGCTGTACAGCTTAGGAAGAAGTACATTATATTAGAAGATATTAGCTGGTGTTTATTTGTTGGATGGGATATTGAATAATAAATCTGGAGTAAATTATATATTTATAATGCCTTACACAGAAAGTTTGAAACATACAGTTTCACACAAAAGGTGAACCTACCAAATCCTCTTTCTAAAATCATGGCACATTCTGCACCACCCAACCCTTTTCAAGGGGGTGTGTGAGAACCTGACCTGCTGACACCAATAACATTTATCCTACTGTCTTTGGCAGTGTCAGTATTTTTGTCAACTGTTCATTTAAGATCAAGATTATTTGTACCCCCAACTGAAAACTGGAATTGCATATTGGGTCTCTGTTTTTATTATTAAAAAGAAAAAAAAAAAAAAAAAAAAGAAAATCATTGACCAGTCTTACTAAAAATGAAGAGTAATATATCCTAATTCTGGAAAGAGTAGATTAATATTGCACAAAAACAAATAACTATTTAGCTGCTGGTTGTTTGATTGTAAGATAATAATTCTGCACTTGTTAATCACACTTTGCTGCTGCTAATGCCTGATTTCCATTGGTCTTGCAGACTGCTGACTGATAAATTTTTGTCATTTACTGGATTGGATTCAGCAGCGTAGAATGTTACTATATCAATGTTATCATTTTTTTGTTTTTAATGCCATTTTGGTTTATATCTGAAGTAGTAGAAGAGTTTATTGGTAGTTTCATTATTTATCTTTTTATAAGAATCTGTGAGGAATTAGTACAAAATTTAAATCAGACATATCTGGGTTTATATCTGGTTATAAAATAGGGCAGTAACAACCTCCTGATATACTAATCCCAACCTTAAACTAGATATTCATTGTGATACTGATCTATAGAAAATGATTTTTCATTTCTTGCAAAATATGAATCCTAAATAAGAAACAACAAATCATACTTTTAAATGTAAATAATGTCTCTATGGGTCTGCACTTGGGCGCATCCTTGGCTTGCTGAATATATGCTAAACAGCTCTGAAAGTCACAAATGTTTAAGTCACTGGGTAACATTATTAGGTAATAATGGATACTACCTATCAGATCTTCTACAAAAAAGGAACGCAAATGGAATTAACTGAGAAAACAATAACCAAAGATCTGACTTTTAAGATATTGTTGATATTTCTAGTTTCTTTTTATTCCAAAGTCATCTTGATTTTGAGTGTAATGTTTGTGTATTTTTCCTAAGCACTATTAGTTCTGTGGCAAACAGAAAAAATAACCTTCATAATATTAATCCATTAGTTTGCAAGCAATTAAAATATTTTACTAAATAACCCAAGCTCAAAGTAGAAAGAAACAGTACATGGAGTCACAAAACAGTGGCGTGGGCACACACACACACAAAACACACACACACACACACACACACTGGTTTTCATATAAGTCAGTGTTACTTAACAGCATTTTATTGTAGTTAATTTCTTCAAAGTGAATTAGCATTAAAAATGTATCAAGTACTGTATAGAATAGCAATAAAATGGGGCCTCCATAAAGAACAATAACAAACCTTCATAAACAAAAGTGCTTCTTTGAAAAAAAACTATAGCTCAACATAAATTCTATTGTATTTTTTAATACATATGTGCATACATAATCATGTATTTTCTCTGATTACACTAATCTTGGTGCACAGCTTTCTGTGCACATAGAAGTCTTTTTTGTGCACTGTTGGTATCTTTCTGCATATGCAGAAATTCAATTAGCAATGAAAGAGTTACTGTGAGAAGAGACTGAATGCTGTAATGTGATGATTTTGGTGTTATGCTTATCATACTCCTAGGGAGACACTCGATTACTGAATTTCTAGAACATCCAGCAAATACCATGTAGTGAATAAACATCAGCTTTTTTTTTTCCAGTTCACAAATGTTACATTGTGCTTTGTTGAAAAAGCTTATAATAGAAACATGTTATACTGATGTTGAAATTACATTTCTCAAACTGACTATATTAAGCCCTTTGCTAGAGAAGAGTTATACGAATGCAACATGATTAAAGTCTTGATAAACAAAAAGGAGAACTTGAGGGGACATATGCACTATTTATACACAAGCACTAAACAAGAGTCACACCAGAGAAATATTTTTTTTTATCACTGCTTCTTGGGGTTTTTAAATGCATGAAACCATATACTTGTTTCACTCACAGTACTTGAGGTACTTGCTTGGCTCTTTGGTTCTAGGAATAAAGCTTTTTATATTTTCTTTCTCAAATACTGCAAAGAATACAAATATTCCTCTTCCCACTTATAACAGAAATATAATTAATATTTAGGACTATCTTGAAGTCTAGTGCATACAAAGACTTAAAACTGATTATCAATAATAATCTTAAGACCTCTGTGGAGGTGAACTTTCCTTCTGTCCTCCCACTTTGGAACTGTTGGATGAAAAGTCCCCTCATTGTTCCATGGAAATTCTTCAGAAGGGAGATAGATGGAAAATGTGACAAAAGACCTTTTAGAAAGTGTAGATTACTAAAATGAGGTTATTCACTGACTCCATTACTGCCTAGTATAAGGTCTGAACATGTGAGGAGGCTTTTTAAATCTTTCAAAGCTGTTTCAGAGAGGAAGGAGAGAAAACAGCTTGTTCAGCTACATAGGGTTGGACTGACTCCAGCCACTGTTTTGGGGTGGGTTTTCCACCCTTTTCTAGCTTCTTTGCCATATGCAGAATTGCTCTAGATGAAGGATCACAGAGCACATTGCTAGGCTGGCTCTGGGACATCTCAGGGAAGAAGACTTCTCACCTGTCTCCTGTTGGCTGAGGTCTCTCTCCTCGGCCCTTAGTGAGACCCTTTGGTGTTTATGAGAGAACACCAAGCCAGACAGAGCTCAAGAAACAGTTGGACAATACTCTCAGGCACATGGTATGACTCTTGGGTATGTGCAGGGCCAGGAGTTGGACTCAGTGATCCTTGTGAGTCCCTTCCAACTCAGCCTGATGTGTGATTCATAGAATCACAGAATCAGCTGGGTTGGAAGGGACCTTCGAGATCATCAAGTCCAACCCTTGATCCGCTACTGCTGTGGTTACTAGACCATGGCACTAAGTGCCACATCCAGTCTCTTTTTAAAAATCTCCAGGGACGGAGAATCCACCACTGCCCTGGGCAGCCCATTCCAATGTCCGATTACCCTCAAATCCATTGCCACACTCTGGAAAGAAATTCTTTCTAATATCTAACCTAAACCTCCCCTGGCACAACTTGAGACCATGCCCTCTTGTCTTGCTGAGAGCTGCCTGGGAAAAGAGACCAACCCCCACCTGGCTACAACCTCCTTTCAGGCAGCTGTAGAGAGTGATGAGGTCTCCCCTGAGCCTCCTCTTCTCCAGGCTGAACAGCCCCAGCTCCCTCAGCCTCTCCTCATAGGACCTGTGCTTGAGTCCCTTCACCAGCCTAGTTGCCCTCCTCTGGACCTGCTCCAGCACCTCAATATCCTTCCTGAACTGAGGGCCCAGAACTGGACACAGCACTCCAGGTGTGGCCTCACCAGTGCTGAGTACAGGGGAAGAATCACTTCCTTGGACCTGTTGGCCCCACTGTTCCTGATCCAAGCCAGGATGCCATTGGCCTTCTTGGCCACCTGGGCACACTGCTGGCTCCTGTTCAGCTTCTTGTCAATCCAAACTCCAATCCAATCCAATGTCAATCCAATCAAACTCCTGTGATTCTAATAACAACACACACACTGCACTCCTTGTCTTTCAGCCCCATGGTATGGACACATATATGGACTCCACGCTGCCAGCTAATCCCATCCCTCCTTGTCACTGCTCCTTGTGCTGTCACTTACACTGCCATGAAGTGAGGGATGCAAATTAGAAACATTCCATGCTACTTTAAGCTATGGGGACAGTCACAGCAAGGGCATGTCTGATATGACCTGAACCTTTGGACCCAGCTAACATCCTCCAGACCCTGGGATGGGCACCTGCTGAGATTTCCTTAGGGAAAGAGCTTGACAGTGTCACTGTTCACGCTCTCCTGGCAACTGCTCATCCTCTGCTCCCCTTGAGCTTCTCCTCCAGGTGTGTAATTACCTCCTGCATTCCTGCTATGGCCATTTAGACACTCGGTCAGAGCTCAGCAGAGAGCTGTAGCTTGCTTTTCTGAAGATGTTTTGCATGTTGATTTGTCCCATTGCCTCAAGGACTGCTGGTCCCAGAGGGACTTTGAAATAAATTTCTGGTTAGAACAGGTAGATGAGTTCACTTTAAGGTGGTTTTTTTTCAGCTTCAGACTGAATGAACATGGGGAGCTAGGGGGAAAGAGATAATTTGAGAGAAGAAGTGGAAGTTGTTACCTTGATTGACTGCTAACATGCTTTTGGCTCCCAGAGATAGGGAAAAACTTGTGGTCTGTGCAGATGGTTCAACTCACAGAATATATTTACAGGTGAGGAAAATATCATGTGCTTGTGTTGTATATTATACTTTAAAATGTAGAGAAGTCTCGTTCACTCTCAAATGCATGCACAATCTGCAAGTTGATCTACAACATATTACTTTTGTAGGATAAGAAATGTGCTAAGCAGATGTAGAATAGTAGCATCAGAGCAGTCTAAAACCATATTTCTGGGACACTTTTAACTTACAGCCCTCTGGCTCAAGTAGAGTATGGGCAAAAATGTAAGCTGAAAGTTAATTTGCTTTTTTTTTTCTCCTATTTTAAGTTGACTTTTTCCTTATAGCATTTGTTGCTAGTGACCATATTGTGCAAAATCCTGTCTTAGGGCATTGCCTGGAAACCAATGATCATATAATCTTCACTTGTTTTGACACACTTTCATTCAGCTGTCTAGTTTCTGAGTGACAGTGACCACCTAAAAATAGTGCAAATGAGGTGAAAAATAAAACATTTACACTCTGAGAATGTTTTGTCCTTGCAGACCAAATGTGTCCATTCTGAGGGAACATTTGCCTTGTACAGTGGAAGCCACTGTAGGTCATTGATGTAGATATTTTTGACTAGGTAATAACCTAGCCAATAACCTATATACAGGCAATAACCACAGCCCTTTTAGCCCCTTGATCTTACAAAACAGATTAATTGTAAGGCAGAAGATGATAGAAAATTGAATTAGATAAAATATATGCGCACATTATAAGAATCCTGAACTTAAGGATTCTCCTTAGTACATATTACATATGAATGAAGCATTTTCCACCGTAAATTAGTCTGACTTTGATGTGAGTGTAAGAAGCAGGACCACAGGAAGCCTAAAAGTCTATTTTCCTCCTAGTCAAAATCCAAGCTTATAACCCGGCGTCAAAATTGAAACATGCAGATATTTTCTATGGAAAATTTGTGGACATATTATTTAGATTTTTTTTGTTGTTCTGGTTGGTGTTCATTAAACGAGAAGGAAAGAAGCTTCAAGATTTCTTCAGAATTTCTAAAATAATATGTAGGAGTTGCTCCAGGCTTTGATAATGGCTTTAGGTGTTTTGACCTCCCCAGACCTTAGACTGTGTGAACATACTGCAAATTTGCTGTTACTATTTATTGTTAGTAGGCAACAGCCAGCACAGAGCAAGTGTAATTAAGGTGTGCTGCAGTGCAGCAGAGGGAATGTTCTCCACTGCCTAAAGAAATTAATTCACCCTCATGTAAGAGAGATCAGCTTTTACAGCTTACTCTGGGTATGACTAATAATTATCAGCCTTGATAAACTCCTGGATCCTGCCCATTAACATTAGTAGCTTTTCACAGGTCTGGCACTACACTTCACTTGCCCACTGAGGGCCACGAAGGAGGACTGGAAACACTCTTTTGGATACTTTCTGTGGACTGTGTCCTCTGCCATTGCCACTTTGCAACTCTGAAAGGTAATTATAGTTAGAACTGTACTTAGAACATAGGTTCATCTGAATATACCCATGAATATACCATCTGAAGGATACCCATGGACATGTAGGCTACAGATTGATGACAACCAATGAATTAACCTGGTGACAATTTCATTTTCTGTCTGTAGATGCACTAAACCAGAAAACTCTGTGAAAAAAAATTGCAGTAAATATGACCTAGGCAAGAATCAAGAAAGCCATGTAATGACTTCTGGTTCTCTTCTCCTCAAGAATTTAGAGATCCTTATTACCATGTTAAGCTGCAGGACATACTAAATCAGGACTGCCTAAACCGGCTTAAGAAGCACAGAGGGATAGGACAAGAGTTAATGCCTTCAAACTGACAGAGGGCAGGGTAAGAATGGATGTTAGGGAGAAATTCTTTACTCTGGGGGTGGTGAGGCAAGGGAACAGGCTGCCCAGAGAAGCTGTGGATTCCCCATTCCAGGAGGTGTCCAAGGCCAGGTTGGATAGGGATTTGAGTAACCTGGTCTAGTGGAAAGTGTCCCTGACTATGGCAGGAGGTCGGAACTACATGATCTTTAATGTCCTTTCTAACCCAAACAGTTCTATGATCCATGAAATGCCTGCCTCATTCCCTCTCATACTCATTTAGGCTTTCTGGCACCTTCATAGTAAAAGCATATTTATAGCCATGGGAACTAAGCCAGCTGCATAGAAATTGGTCTTTTTCAAAATGATTTTTCAACCAAAAGGACCCCTTCCTTGATCTGCTTTATAACACCACTTTTAAAGGGTGAAAATGAGTGACTAGGGCCTTTTGCCACCAAAGTGAGATACAAATCAAGCATCTGCCACTGCCACACTCCTTTGTACATTCTTCTGAAATCATGCTATGGGTCAGGGTACATGAAAGAGCAAAAGATGATGCAGATTAATGATTTTGGCAAGAAAACCAAGGAGTGGTACAGATGCAATGTGAGTTCTAAAGTCCCCTGATGGCAATGAGAATCTCTCAGCAGATTTCACAGCATTTGGTCCCAGAGCAGCAGGTGGATGGCCCTGTTCCCTAGTAAAAGGCTGCTGGAGATGATAGAGGAGGCCTGCCCAGAGGAAGGGAGCCATATCTGAAGCACTGCAAATGAGCACTCCAAGGTCTCCAAAGAAAAGGGGACAGAGCTCATAGGAAAGAGCACATCTGCAGCCAATGGGACTGGCTGTGCTTTCTTGCTTCCTGTGAACGCCAGCACAGTGATTTATTGGTTTGTTGTGCAAAACTCAAACAATGAGTACAAGACACTCAGTCTTTTTCCATAGGAACTGTTCTAATGGCAATCCTTCATGACATGGGTGGATAGTATAGGAGTCAGGAACACGGTATCCTTTTTAAACAATTCAGACATGAGATGACTGATTTCTTCCTGACATCCTTTTGGAAACATAAACTCAAGAGTCATTTTTCTGACATACTGCCAAGACAGCTTCAGGTTTAGAAAAGTTTTCAAGAAGTAAGCATGTCTTTTCCATGCTCTTCATTATATTACTTGCTCTTGGATAAGTATCACAGAGCACCATACAGCAAGAGAGCCAATTATAAGTGAAGGAGAAAAGCAAGATTTTTGTGGAGAGAGACTGAGAGAAAAGGTGATTTATTGTCTCAAGGTGAATAAAGAAAAAGGGAGTTCCAGATAAATAGGGAGAAAAAACCCCAACCACAAATTAAAAAGTGACTTCTGACCTCAGACTCTGGGAAAGGGACAGAAAGAGACTGGAGGAAAGATCTGGATTGGTTAGGCTATACTGACTGGTGTTTTGATTTTAACTCTGAACAAAAAAAAAGATCTTAGTTCTCATTAGAGATAAGAAAAGATCTATTATTCTATCCATGCTATGTTTCCTAAAAGTAGCAATTTGCAGAGGGTAAGCTAAACCAATGGTTTCTTTATTTCATATGTACTACAAAGGGTGAGAATCTATATTTTCTTTCCTTTGATTGTAAGACACTTGTCTGAGTGGCAATGTTCTAATGTGAACACATTTTAAGAGACCGTCCCGAGCTTTTATTGTATGTTGGAAAGTCCTTGCACTGAGACCTCTTTAAGCAAATGAAAAAAGAAGTTGTAAAGCACTGAATAACTCCTTTGGAGCTTTTTTATTTGAAGTTGTCATGGACATGAAAGATGTTGATGAATCAGTTCTTCAAACATCTTTTCTTTCCACAGGGTGTCATTTATATGGAAAGTAGGAATATGCGCAAGAGATTATTTTTTTCAGACAGCTCATTTATTTAGCATGGGTCACCAAGACATGATGCCTTCCAAGTGTTTCTCAGAAAGAAAAGTAAGTCTTCTTTAGGACTTACAATGAATAAGGTTTCTCAGGGTTACAGAATCAGTCAAAAGTACAGACCTCCAGCAGAGTTTATGTTGAGTCAGTTGTTTGGAAATGTAGTTCCAAGAATCCTGAAGTCTCATCATGCTCAGGGAATATCACTTCTGAGAACTTATATTTCTGAGGTGCACCTTAAGAGTTAAACTGGTAACTCTTCAGGGATGAAGTCTGGAGAACTTGTAAAAATTCACCCTATACATTCTTTTAAGAAAGTCTTAAGCCATATTTGACAATTTCTGTGATCTTTACGTCAGAGTAGTGACCCTGCAGTCCTGGGGAGCTCCTAGGATATTATTCCTTCATGTTAACATTCAGAGTGAGTTAAATTTTGACTTCTGGACTACAGTCTTTTAGACTATGCCAGAAGTGGGACTGATGTTATGATAATTGCCCATGTTTCTGAAGAATGCATTTTGTGCTTACTATTGCTCTACAAATGCTACCAGTGCTTCTATCTGTAAGCCTTACCTCTGTCCAAAACAGATAAAAAGAGAGGAAAAAAAGATTTACTTTTTTAAAAAGAAAGAAGGAAATGAGCCTTGTTGTTCCAAGAAGTTCTACAACTGGCTTATGATTACTTAGCAGAGTCTTTATTCAGTAAAACTCAGGACACCTGGGACAATGGAAAAGAAAAGAAAAATTACAGGGAAGTGGTCACAGCACCAAGGTGTCATTCTTGGGGATATCCTGTGCAGGGCCAGGAGTTGGACTTGGAGGATCCCTGTGGGTCCTTTCCAACTCAGGATATTCTATGATTAATTATGAAACAAGAACTGTAAGAAGGGGCAATACAGCATGATGAGAAGTACTCAGATTGTGAAACATTACAGTTTGAAAGAGGTGCTGCTGCAAGAAACTACTCACAGACAGATCTCCCTCTCTGTCCTATGAATTTTCACGTGCTATCTTACCCAACAATTTAAAAAATACTCTGTAAAAGGCTCTGACTTAGAGCAGCTTTAATAATTGTAACAGGGAAGGACAAGCAAGGGGAAAGATATATTTTTGATGCTTTCACATTTAAATGCACTGAATGTTTTGTTTGCAGTGTGCATTTGCATAACCTGAATTATAGAAAGAGGAAAATATGAATATGGTTCCAAGAAGCCTATGAGAGGCTTTACTCTAGTAAAAATCTTGAGAGGCCACCAATGATAAAAATTGAAAAAAACAGAGCTGAGCATGGCCAGAGTCCAGTAAAGCAAATCAGTTTATGTGTAGCATTTCAAAAAGATTGAAGACTGCAAATCCCACATAGCCAGAATGAAAATCCCATCCTGAAATTGTCATTCATTCTGTACATGGTAGCAGATAACTAACTGTAATCAGTCACAAACAGTTAGGGCATTCAGCACGGTCTTGCTGTGAGGTGAGATTCCTTATTCTGTTGCCAAGACAACTCAATAGATGCTAATGGTGTAAGTTTATTTGGCAGCCCTGCTCTATACCACACTGTGGATATTAATAGGGGGCCTTCAGGCATTCATAAAACATTTAAAATTTTTATTTTTGCCATTTTTAAAGCAGGCATAATGTACACATAGGTATAAAATGAACACTGCTCTCTGTGGAAAATTAATAGTACTCTAAAAGAAAGAAAATGATGGTAATAAAAATGAAGTGAAGGATGGAGTCTGGACCAGAACATCCCAGAAAGGCAAGAAAGGACTTTGTCTTCATGCCTTTTCTTTCTGTGGACTCTCAATTGCTGGGACACTGACTTTGCTATGCAACAAGGGTTTGTCTTAACACCATTACTTCCTCACCAAGCAATATCCTGGAGCTATTCAACCACTCAGCAAAGGATAAAGTTCAATACTTATAGGGATTATAAACACTTGCAAAAAATTTGTCACCAGCTTGCATGTGTCCAGCACAGTAAGCAGCCCAGTGTCACAAATGCTTTTAAGTGATGAAGTCCACTTTTCATGTTTACCAAACTCAAAATAAGCCAGCAAAACCACAGAAACATCATACACTCAGTAATGCATTCGAGAATCACATTCTAGTCAAGAAGAGGTAAATCAGGTAAATCATTCTGTGGAGGGAAAGAATACACCCCACCAAGACTGATAATACCAGTGCACTATCGTGCTTTCTTACAGTAAACACAGTGAGAGCTGAAACACACAGCAGGGTTCTTAACAAGAAATCAAATTTAACACCTTTTTTTTTTTTTTTTGAAAGGCATTTAAAATTAAATCAAGATCTACGGATGCATTAGAGAACACATGTTCCAACTATACTTCTTTTAAAACAAGCTTTCAGCTGCTGACAGTTGCTATGGTTGGAAATGTCTGAAGGAGAATGGGTCTGTCCATACGTGTTTCTTATTGTTACCGGTGAGTATGTGTTCCCAGTAACTAGGTAACCAGAAACACTTCCCTTCAGCACACTGGCCTTTAGACTTTTCCTTTCTTTTAAGTAGAGAAAAGGTAAGAAAGAAGAAAATTGGGTTACTAGATGGCTGTGCCAGAGAGATAGGTGCACTACTGAGACCACTGAAACTTGCTTTGTTCTATTGTTGCACTGCTTGGGAATTCTGTTGGGGAAAGTCCTCGTTGACATTTTCAAGCAACAAGTGGGTTGAGCTGCTTGTTTAGTCATTGAAGTGTACAGGAAAATGTAACTAGGTCCTCAGCTTGACCTTGAAAAATGAAATGCTTTGAAGTATAGGATTTGTTTCACATCAGAAAAGTAAAAACTGTGTATGCTGGGCTTTAACTTGGTATTGTCTGAAGCTCTTTTATCTTGCCAGATTTCCAGAGGACATTTGTTTTCAAATGTCTGAGGAAACCCAGGTTTCCAGAGAATGTTTATTTTCAAATATCTGAGGAAAAGTAACTCATTTACTATTACAAATGTCTTGAAAGTCAACAGAACATAATACTGTGGTTTTGCCACTGACATTAGGCAATGAAACAATAATGGTTGTTTTTAATAAGGACAGAGAAGGGTTTTCTTGGCTGCAGTCAGAACCAGAATAACTCCATCATATCTGTCCTTGGATTTTCTAATGGTTTTCAGAGAAATAGAGCCAAGTGATTCCAGAGAGCTCTAAATTTTGTGATATGGAGGGAAGATGTTCATAGCAAGAGTGTAAATATTTATAGTGAAATTTTAATGGGACGTTTTTAAATTTTTGGGCCTTCTCCTATGAGTTCTGAGTACTAATTTACCACCTTTAAAGACACCAATAAATATCTACATTACCAATAATATTAGATAGAAACAGAAACATTGCTTTGGAAACTAATTACTGGAAATAAATTACTTAAAATATACAACCATCTTAAAAAATAAAGTTTAGATGTAAATCAATCCATCCTGAAAAATAAAAAAGGATTCAGTTTCCATAGAAATCAGATATCAAATTCACAGGCTACTTTTAATGGAGAATATTGCTTTTCCTTTTCCCTCTGACATTTTAGGCTAGTTCTATAGGTTGGGTAAGAGGCACCGAAGTGTTTTCTGCCCTGTGTTTTCTGCTTGGCAGAGCTTTTATCACAGAGGTACAAACCTTTTCTCTTCAGAAAAGGTTTCCAGATCAATGCTTCCAAGTGATCTGTTCAGAGCCCACAGGTGCCAGGATATTGATTTCCTGCTCAGGACTGGAGAAGAGGCAAAGCAGGGTAAGGTAGGAGAAGGGAGCTGATGAGGTGTTAGGGAAGCTGGCAGAGCAGGGAGTGCAGAGGGGCACACACAGGGGAGCAGCAAGGGCTGCAGACAGCGAGGACCTTTGCAGGTGCCTGAGAAGGGTGAGGATGCCAATTGTCAAAGCAGGGGAGTGGTCACTGCCCCTACATACACACATGGCCTAACATAGTTCATTTTGTAGGGTACCACTGCCAGTGGCAGCCAAACCACTGCCACGCCACCTGCAATGTGACTATTGCTGGTTGTAAGGGCTGGGACGAGCACCTTGTGGAGCAGAGACAGAGACAGCCTTTCCCAAACACACCTCACAGGGATTATTTGAACTGTGGACCTAATAAGGTTTTGGAGTCTATCTACATAATAGCTACCATCATTCTTGTCACAGAAACCTTAGAGACAGGGCTCTGCTGTGTCTCTCCAGTCATCCTGCTTCCAGCTCATTCCAGCTCACAATATGCTCCAATGTGTGATGATCTGGTATTTGAATTTGTCAACAACAGGAAATACTGTTCTCTTCCACACTGAGCTTCTGAAGCCTCACAGACCTTATTTAAAGGATTTTCACTGGTTTTAAATAATTTCAGTTCATAAGTCTTTTGTTGCCAGAGCTAATAGTTCATCTTTCCATGTGGTTTGGCTACTGAAGATTAGAATCTACGCCCCACCTCCTTACCTTATAATACAATACATAAACCATACTCTTAGTTTTGCTGCATATTTTCTTTGGCCTATGGAACAAGCAGTTTGATAAAATTCTGCCTCGGACCAAGAAATTTGCAGTGAACATATGATCTCAAAGAAACACTTTCTTGCAAACTTTAGGCTGAACACAGAACTAAATTTCAATCTTACTCCTTTGGGATGTGGTGAAACGAATGGTGTCCTTTTGCATGTGTGGAATGAGCCACCAGAAATGATGCATTATCCTAGCAGCACTTGAGTCATGAGCAACAAGTAACAAACAGCAGCAAACAAAACCCCACATATAATCCAGCACTTTTTCACTGTGATCATGCCCATTGCTTAAAGTCTTGGGATGTTCTACTACAAATAAACAAACAATGAAATTGTATAAAAGACAGTTCAACTGTTTGAGAAAAGATGGGTCAAATTAGAATGAGTTTTGATAGCAACAATGCATGGCACCTCTCAAAAGTGCTGCAAAATACACTGTGTGGCAGTAAATGGTTGACCTCTGCTTAATCTTGCTTTCCATAGTTATTGCTCCAAACTTTGGACAAAGGAACGTGTTGTAATCTGAATTATTATCTCTAATTACAAACAAAGAATTCACACTTAAAGAATTGCCACTAGAACCATGTAAGGAAAGGCAAAGAGGAATTATTTATAACTATTAAGCAATAGACAGCATACCTCTCATTTTAGGAATCATATTTTTTATTGCCTTTGCCTTGAAATAAACAGAAGAGCTGAATGAGGCTGGAATGGTCAATTAAAATGCTCCATTTATAGTTGTCCCTTATTTATGTTCAGTACTGATTTTTATAATTCATTTTTCCTTATAACCCAATGGTTCTCCAGTAGAACTTTCTGAAGATGGAAGATTAATATATCATTTTAATGTAATTTCTTGTACTTACAAGTTCACAAGCACTGGTAATAAGTTGTTTAGAACCTCCTCAGAGAACAGAATCAAGCTTTAAACTGAATTTCTAGTGTCTCTATTGCTACAGTATGCAGAAGTTCCAGTTTCACATTCATTAGTGCTCATATTCACCCCAAGCAGCATAAGGATGGGGGAAGGAAGCCAAGATATCAGCCTTGGAGAGTCTGACACTGGCAGCAGAAACCTGTCATCCATAGAGTGGATGGCAAGAGGTGATTTAAATGGCAATTAGTGTAACACAGCCAACCATCTCAATATTTACAGGTCGAGCTTAAGGGCCCTGAGAACACGGATTTCCCCTTTGCAGAAATCAAGGTCAGGGTGCTGCTGTCCTTCCACAGCAGCCCCATCCCCACGGCATCCCCACCCCAGCAGTCCTCCCAGGCAGCACTCCTTTCCTTTCCCTTTATGAGAAATGCAGAGGGAAGGGAAGGAAGGAGGGACAAAGCTCGACTGCTTGGCTTTCTCCTACCTCTCACATTATGCTAACAGGGCTTTTGACATTAAATCTGGCTAGTTACCAAAGGAGATGGGGATGCAGCCTTATTGTTTGGTAACAGTCTCATTATCTTGCAGCTTCTCTGGCTTTTCTAGCTATTTCAAAAAAATAAATAAAGAAGAAAACAAACACAAACAAACGAAAAAATAAACAAGGAAAAGAAAATGAAAGAAAAAGTAAAAAAAGTAAAACTGGAAAAAGTGAAAGGCAAAGTTGTTTCTCTGAACTCTCATTTCTCTGTAGAGCCAGATCTGCTGCAAGTTAGCAGAGGGTGCTGCACGACTCCATAGCTAATCAACACCACCACTTTTATTTTTATTTCATTGCTCATAAAAAAAACCAAACCAAAATGAAAGAGTTTGCATAGTACTTTGCTCTCAGTCCAGCTGTCTTAAAATCAGTGTTTTCCAAGGAATCAAAAGATTAAATATGTTTTCCTTGTAACTGAACAGACAAGCAACACATCTAACACTCACCATTATCTGAATAACCACCATGTATATAACATACAGATTATTTCTGTGTTATCTATATTACATATTCTTATCAATAACTGGTTTCTAACTGAAAAGTCCCCTTTCCTGACACTTTTTTTTTTCCATTGTATTGTCAATAATACCATCTTTTTTGGCTATTTTTTTACCTTATTGGGCAAAGTAGTCCAAACCCCAGCAGATACTATCACTTCCACTGGCAGGGATCCTTTAGCTCCTGTTATAACAGGTTAGCCAGGGGTGCCTCTGACCTTCAGGGTGCTGTGTCCCCCCCAGCACCCCCTGCCCCAGAGGGGCAACACCACAGGCACAGAGAGCTCAGGCAAGACTGGTGCCCTGAGCACTGGGTGCATGTAAGAATGTCTGCCACTGCTGGCTGAAAATCAGTGTAATCAACCACAGGGTGCATTTCTACTCATCTAATACACAGAGCTAATTACATTGAGCTATAATCACCTACTGCTAATTTCGACATGATACAGTGAGTGAAGTCACATGGAAAGTTAACTCTGGTTTGAGGTACACAGAAGATACTGTTTCCTGGGGAATCCATAAGAAGTAGAAGTGTTTAGTCAAGCATATATGTATTAAAAAATCAAATCTTTCTTTCGTGCTTCTAGGCAGTGGTATAGATTTCACCAATGTCAGCTACATATCAGTGCCCAAACTGTTGCAGCAGTACTTGTGCCATTTGTGTGTTTTACAGATCCCATTTATTTCTTGGATAACCGGGGAAAAAAATGAATCCCACAGTTACAGATATGTTCACTGGAAGGCATTGTTCAAGCACATTATTCCTCTAGACAACCTTTCAAAGTAGCAATATAATAGGATATTGACTGTATATGAATTGATGGAAAGAATAAAGGCTAGTTGTGACCAAATCATTGAACTTTGCTGATTCAAGTTTTGATCAATAATGTATTAATTTAGAACCCCGAGCAGAAACCTTTTACCTTTTTCTCCCTCCCACACTTTCTTTCTTTTTTTCATTCTCTTATCTCTCAGCATTTCAAAGGGACCCCATCATGGTCCTATGCAATGAGATGGAGGCAGTGAAATTGTGAAAGGTTACCAAATTGTAACTTTTATATAAAATGTGTTATTGTGTTGCTGTGAAAAGATTTTTTAGTTATTGCAAGATACCAGAGAATTGTGAGTGAACTTTGGAGCACTCACCCTCTTATTATCAAACTAACAGCAAACACCATCTTTTCATCTGCTGCCTTCTGCCTTGGCTGACATCTTTCATGTCCCAGTCAGGCTGCAAGATTCTCAGCTCTAGGCATCCTCTCAGACATGCTTAGCTATATATTTTTGGATTATTGGATTCTGGAAAACATAATTTGTATCTGGTGCCAGTAAATAAAATGGAAGGGATTTTGTTAGATACCATTTTATCTGTAACTATGTACTTAGTTATTACAGGAATTACCATGAGTATCTAATATCTAAAAAAGTTATTTTTCAATTGTTTTCATGGAAGACAGGGAAATCTCAGAGCTGATAAACTTCACTGTGATTTAAGAAATTCTGTATCCTGTATGTCATAAACTCCCTGTGTGACTGTACAAGTCATTTTGATTGCCAGTTAAGAAAGCCCTGGAGAAATATGTTTAATCTTAAAAATATGTCCTTGTTTATTCAATAGGAGTAGCATGGGCTTAATATTAAACTAGTGTCTTTATCTTTCTGACCAGGAAGGGAACTCTTTCTGTGCCTACACTTAGTTATATTGCTTCAGTTCAGAAGATTATCAGTCAGGTTTTTTGCTTTTTTATTTTCGCTGGAAATGAGGAACTGAGTAATTCCCTGATCTGTCTTTCCACTTCGGACTGTAATCTACCTAAAGTTCATAATTTGTTATATAATGGAAATGTCATCTAATGTGAGGCAGCCTGGTGCCACTGTAATACAAGTCATAAACAACATCTCATAATCTAATGGCTTTTTTCTTCTACAAATAAAGTCAGTGGTAAGGTCTTATATAAAGATTCAAAGAGAAAAAAAATACATTGTGGTTCATATATTTTCATAATTGGTCTCACAATGAACTGCAAACCTGACCTAATTTGTGTGATTACGTGATAAAGTGAAATAGATCTCTCCAAAGACCGATCTGCAATTACTGGAGACAAAACTGCACTACATTTGCTATACATGTTTTAGTTTGCAATGAAGAGATTTCTTTAATGCATTTTAGTTCAAACCTCTAAAGCATTTTGCATAGAATTAATAACTGTTAGAAAAAAATGGAGAAGTGGAAAGGATCCTTTCACATACAAAACCCCATAGCGTATGTGTATTTTTAATAATTATTATATTCCTGTAAATACAGTTACAGGTGCAGTTCACTTTGAAGTTAATGGATCTGCTCACATCACATAGTCAGATTAGGAATGTATTTATGTACAAACATCCATATGTGAAATAATCCTGATCTGGTAGTTCTTTTTATCCTATTTATCTAAAATAGCTTCCAATCTGTAAGTGCAAGAATGAGTCATAGAGAGGGCAGGGAGAGATGCTTGAAGTATTTTAGTATTCTGTTTCTGGTCAGAAATACATTTTTAAAGTAAATTTTATGAAACATTATGTCAACCACATGCTGGAAGTGACATTTTTCAGTGAACACAGTGCTCTATCTGTCTATGCTTGGGAGGAGGTGAAAGCAATTAGTGCAGTTTAAATCCAAAGCCAGACGCACAGACAAGACATGCCTTGCCATGTTCCAATGCTGATGGGAATTCACAAACAGGGAGATGTGTTTGAGAAGATTTGTTTGATGAAGCTGAAGATAGAACAAAACACATCTACTGACATGACTTTAGAGCACTGATTTCATATATCTAATTCCCAATTTAAAAATAAGACACTGTTCTTTGATTTGAATATAAAATATTCAAATAGAAGGAACTGAAAGAGGAGCTGGACCTGACCTTACCTATAAGAGACTTATTCCTCTTGCCCTACACTACTGATCAAGGCAACAGGGGAGGCAGTCAGAGATCCTTCTAGGAAACATCTCTTCTAAAATTCAGTTAGTCATCCTGGGCTCTTTTTACAACTAAAGGCATTGCTACAGAGCGATTCACATGACTGCATTTATACAGCTCCATTAGACTCCTGTGTATCAGGACCTAGAAGGTTTATTTCTCTCCACTTTGGATGAAGTTTGGATAACTCTTCAATATAAGCATTCAGATCTCGTACTTGGTCATATGAACCAAATTTTCCTCTGTGGAAAAGTGAATGGCATTCTCCTATATCACAAGAGAAAATGAACCAGAGGAAGGACCTCTGTAGAGCATATCATTTTTAGTTTAGAGCACAATTTACAGAGGTCTGTGTGGGTATTTTCAAAATGTTTTCAAATGCTTTTATTAGCTTATAGTAGGGTCAACATTTGTGTCTTGGCAATCAAGGCTTCATGCTAAAATTAATTTTCCTGTCTTTCACTCTGCTTTGCACTTTGTCCCATTCTGAATGTTACACTAGCCAGGGGGGGCAGTTAGTGCCATTTGTTTCACCCTGATATGAGCCTGCAAGCAGGAAGGGGTCTGCCAGAAGGGCTTCTGTGGGCACAGGGACCTGCTGGACCAGGCTGGGCTTCTGTTTTGCTTGTTGTGGCAGGGAGAAACTGCTCCACAGCATCAGCTACGTGACTGCCTGCTATGGGCAGCTTTTATGGAGCTAGTGCACAGGTTATTCTCCCGACCTTCCTTCAGCTGTGCTCTGGGCATCAGCATAAAAGTGTGTCAAAATCTAGTCCTTGCCTTTTTACAAGGTATTCTGAGAGCCTAATTCTGCAAGCATAAGAGGGAAACAGAACATTACTTGAAAAAGCTGCTATTGGTAAAATTCCACACTGACTGCCTGCTTTGAAAGCATGTTGAGAAAAGGTGAAAAGGTTTTGTTTCATCTGCTTGATTTAGTAAATAAGGTGCAGTTTGTAAAACCTGATAGTGAGTGATAGTGAGTCTGGCTGACACAGAGGTAGTGCTGGGCAAAGAGATCACTCAACAAGTTCAGCTGTCACAGTAATGCCTACATAAAGATCTTGCATTAACTCCATTGCTATTGCTTCTATGAAATACAGATCACTAGAAAAAAGTGAGAGCAGATTAGAAACAATGAGAGACTGAACAAAAAAGCAAGAGATAAGAGAAGTTCAGAACACGAGAAAAAGCCTGAAAAATAATAAGATCATTCAATTATATTTTCTTCTTTTCAGTTGACGTATATATACATCTTCTCAAGGTGGGAAGAGGAGGAACATTTTGAAAAAACACAGCACAAGCAGACTTTTTACCAGCAGAAAGGCAAAAGACACGAGAATAAAACAGATCCTAGAAGCTAGCACACTTATCAACCTAAAACCCTAACAAAACAGTAGTTTGGTAAATTGACTTCAAACCTCCCCTAAAAAACCCCAAATTACCAGTGAGAAAAGTAGACACAAGATTTTCACTGGAGAGAGTGAGATAAGTGTTTCTTCCACAAAAAAAATTTCCTATTTCAAGTATTACAAAGTTGTGACCCAGCAAAAACTAACTCCTGCCATCTTAGTCATTCCTCATCTCTAATTCTCAGGTTGGTCTCAACTCTTAGCTCATCATGTCAGGTACATTGGGAGAGGCTTATTTGCCTTGCCCATACAAGGAGCAGAGTTTTAGGCTGAATGCACACAAGACAGGTATGAAGTAGAATAAAAATGAAGCTCGGGTCAGCAAAAACTAGGCAAAATTCCAGGATATTTGCTCATGAAAATTGTCCACAGTCCCCAGCTCTGTGAAATGAAGTAGATACACTGCTTTGAATAGTTATTTTACACCTTCAAACATGATCCTGAAAATGGAGTTATTTTTGCTTCTTCCATTTTCTTTAAATAATTGCAGTTGTAGGGAAGACATAAATGAGAGTGGTATGCAATGAAATCTGGAATTTGAAATAGATTATATATTCCAAGTGGAGAACACTGCAATTGATTTATTCAAAATGCAACCTATCATTATAAGTCAAGGACTCTCAGAAACATAAGAGCTCTGAATTAAAATGTCATTTCTTTCCTTTAAAAGTAGAAATTAGACATCTTTGTTTTTCACTATATGGTCTGGCTTAATTTGCACAAGCTTTATATTAAATAATACACTTTAATGAAGATAGTTTCTTGGTATGACTGTTGTGAACTCATTTTGCCATTGCCATAGGCAACATTGGCTCTGTCTCCACTGTTAAAAAAGGCTCTATTTTCTAAGGCAAGGACCTGGCATATTTTATTTTACCTGCAATAATTCTGTCTATATAGAATAATTTTTAGATTGATCTATATTTAAATATATATGTATCACATTTGTACAAGAATGGACCCATGATGACTGTACTAATTTAAGCCTTTAAGAAATCTAGGCTTAGTTTGATGATTTCTGCTTTACTTATATCATGATCTTCAAAAAGGACTGGTGCTCAAAGTGTGACAGGTATGATTTAGGTGTCGAAATCCAGAACTACAATCCTCAAAACCATGGCTTATTCTCTGGAGGATCTTCCAAGTCATTGGCACGGAGGAAATATTGGACAAAGGCTGCTTTCAGATGTTTTTCACTCATCTCTAGAGGTTGTGCCAACTAATGAATATACAGAAGTAAGGAATAATCATAAAGAAAGTCCTAGAAACCAACATGCTTTTTGGAGGACTTCCACCAGGAGTTTCAGTACCATTTAAAAAACAACCAGATCAGAAGATAACTAGCTATTACTTGGAATTTCATTAAATTTCCAACTATTTTTTTACCCTTTACTAACATAACTATTACTTTTCATAAGTATTGTACTGTAAATCTTACTTTAAATTATATTTTTGTGATTAATTAGTATTTTGCGTTGATTTTATTTACTACATCTGAATCACTTTTGTGAAGCATTTTGTTTGTTTTTTCCTGTTGATGCATTAACATTATTAGGAGATTTTCAAAGCATTTCAGTTTTGTGCATCAGAAATGTTATTTTTTTAAATTACCTTATAAATGTTCAGCATCTGTTTAGCATTCAAATGCTAAATACTCAGGAGGCTGGATTTGCTTTTCCAAGTACATTATTATGAGGCATAATAAATCATAATTAGAATTTTAGTCTAATATATTATTAAAGTAGTGCTGCTTAACTGTTTTGGCAAATGCCACTGCTGCTGTCTTAGGTCTTCAATGGGCAGTATCTCAATTTAATGGGCTCCTCATAAACCAGTTAGGAATTTAAAATTTATTTTTCTTCTACATTTCCTAGGTAATTTTAAGCTTCTGGTTCTGTGAAACCAAAGCCTTTTTCCATTACAGAAAGACTTCTGAAGCTTCAATTGAACAAGACTAATTTTTGTAAAAAATTAATCACCAGTTAATTAATTTTTGGGAAAACATATTCTTGAAGAAGAAAAAGGAAACCCGAAACTACGAGGATACTTTAGCATTTTTACATGGATCTATTTTAAGTTTTTGGAAGCTGGAAGTCTTATCATCAGGATTTACATTGGGCAAAAAGCTACAAGACCTTGTGTCAGGAGGAGGCATTTTTCTGGGAAGAGCCACTTCCTAGTGATGAATACAATACCCACAGGGAGATACTATGATCCAGTTCTGTTGATAAAACTCCTGGAAGGTTCTGGGAGCACCACCAAGGGAGGTGCAAAGCCTCTGGACCTGCAGCTCTGCATAGGGATGGCCTGTTGGAGGCTGTGTCTGCTCTGGGAGCCTGGCTGGACCATTTTCTCTCCTCATTTCCCACAGACAAGAAGACTGCAGACATGTGGCACTTTCAAAGAAACCTGAATGGCTCCAGGGTGTTGTTTTCTTTACTTGGTTTTCAGTGAGACACTATTTTAATTCAGTTAGGTTATTTTGAACACCCTACCAATGCAGTTTGTTTGCCAGAGATTTTTGGTAATAGAGAGTGATTCATACAGAACCAGACACCCATTTTCTCTTGGCTGCTATTCAGAAGCATAACTGTTTACATAAAATATTTTTTTCAGTTTTTTCCCTGTGAATTTTAAAGATTCCTTGCACCATATGTAGAGATAAGGAAAGCAAATGACGCTGACAGCTACTGGCCTATAGAGGTTAATCTCTTTTAAGTGAAACGTAAGGCCAGACCTTTCTTGTTAACTATAAAATATTATTCCCACAGGTTTGACTATTTTTAGCCTGAAATATGAGGTTTTCACTTAATTGCTTGAGCATACGTATGCTGAAAACACCTACTCTGAAGAAATGTTCTGCAGACCTCTTGCATACACTGATCTACTGTGATACACCTCATTCATTTAGAGCTCATAATGCCTCAAGCAAATTCCTGTGAAAGATTTTATATGCAAGGCCCAAAGAGGTTTTTGTACACTTCTTAGGATTATATACTATGGTTTTTGTTTAATACTCTTACCAATTTCTTGTTCCTAAATAATCCTAAAAGCCACCCTGGGATTCCTTTGCTTATTTAATTATACATAAAGTTTTGAGGAACTACACTTAGATTTTTATAGGGAGATCATTGTATACCATGTGTTTTGTTCCTCTTTTTGAGATACTGAATTTCTACAGGATAAGTGAAGATACTACAAATCAAAACAATTTAAAGAGCGATCATGTGTAAAATGAAAGAAAATTGAGCTGTATGAAATAGAGAAACTAATGATATTGCAGTTGGGCAGTGGGTATTGCATGTACTTTAACTCTAGGGAGACAACTACAATGCTATCCAAAAGAGGATATTTCCATTCTAAACTTTTTATGCTTACCTTTTCATACATTCTCACACAGCATGCACTACCCTACTGCAGATTCTTTCCACTGTGGTTGTTCACTCTTTTTAATAAGAAAATTCCTCATATCATCAAAGAATCTTCACAGCCTCCCCAATTCTGAGCAGGAAGAAACCTGTTTTACTTGTTAGCTGAGACCTTTCAGTACAGAATCATGCAGAGAACCCAAAGAAAGAGCCCTGTAGAGGCATTATCACAAGGCCAGAAGAGAACAGCACCTCAAGAGAGCTCTGGGCAGTGCCTGGGTGCCTGGGAACTGATTTCAGGGCTACCCAGGGGTGTGAGCTTACAAACACCTTCTGTACAGAAGCCTAGGAAACCTCACCAAGATATAAAATAACTAAATAACCAAAAGACATGCAACATCAGAAGGTATTCAGCACCTAAAAGGAGTAGCGTTTACACTTCATCTGCACTTATTCTCTTTTAACACTTACATTTTGCAGGTATATTTAATACTTACATTTTAACCTGTTCTAGTAATCATGTTTCATTATGAAACACCTTTGAATGACAGATGGAGCTGACACTGTTAATTAGGATTTTGACCCCACTTTAATGTCAATGACAAAAATCCCATTGACTTCAAATAGCACAGGATAAAGCTTTAGAGAATAGGTTTTTATTGCATTCATACCAAATAAATTGTTAATACCTAGACACTGCTGAAAGATGATGAGTATTTGTGGGGAGACATTGTGAGTCAAAGGTGTCTTGCCTCTTGCTACACAGGCTTTAATTTCAATTTTTTTCAGTATTGTAAACTGAAAAGACACTGTGGTGGGCTGACCCTGGCTAGATGCCAGGTGCCCACCAAAGCTATTCTATCCTTCCCTCCTCAGCTGGACAGAGGAGAGAAAATATAACAAAAGATTGGTGGGCTGGGATAAGGGCAGGGAGAGATCACTTAGAAATTACTGTCACAGGCAAAACAGACTCAACTTCAGGATAGTTGTTTCTCTCACACATCCTCACTCCCCTCTTCTCTGGCTGCAGTTGTGCAGGATTTTTCCCCTTCTTATCCCAGAGGCACTGACACTGTCACTGATGGACTCGTCCTGGGCCACCAGTGGGTCCACCTTGGAGCCACCTGGCATTGACTCCACCAGACATGGGAAAGCTTCTGGCAGCTTCTCATGGAAGCTGCCTCTGTAGTGTCCCCTCTATCCAAACTTTGCCATGCAAACCCAATACAGATACCTACTTTCATAATGCATAGGTTTGCCATTTGAAATGACATCACTGTCCAATGAAATGAAAATTTTACAGAGGCATGCTTATTTTCTATTACTATGCATTCCAGAATATCATGGGACTTTTGTTACTGGCTTCAGCACGTCCCTGAACTAATTCCAGAAAAGTGACAGATTTATGGAAAGTCGAATTCAGTATGTTGTTCCCTGTCCCCCTATTTAGTAGAACAATAATATTGTATTTATAATATCTTGCTTTCTGTATGAACATATTTCCTTTTGCACAGAAGGAAAATGTTTATAAACAAAGACCCTAATGTGATGCGGATAAGGAATTGTCTTACCTCAGTAGGACAATTAATTCTTCCATGTCAGAAATAAAAAAGGAAAAGATGGAAGAGTGACACACACAGTGCACTTCCCGTCAGCACAGAACTGAAGGGGGGGAGGATGTTCAGTGGGAATGATGTGGAAAATACATTAATAGGTACTCTAAAAGGTGGGAAAATTTGATTCTGGGGTTGCAAAGGCATATATTTTTTCCACAACAGAGCTGGCATCCAGGCCCTTATCCCCTGTTTTGGCCCATGTCATTTTCCCCTCAGTTTTGCTGGTACACATTTTTGTGGTGTTGTTACAGCACAGTGTCACTCAGAGGTGGGAACAGGGAACTTCTAAAGTATGGGAGGAGACAGAGAAAATCTAAAGCAGAGTTATTCATGGAGACATACTTTAAAATACAGAGAGAAGAATCATTTATGTGTAAATGATTTACTTATACAGTTTGCATATATAAGTTGAATTAAGTAAAATGAATTATGAGTCCTAAAGGGTGAGTCCCCTCACACTTAGAATAACAACTCTCAACACTCCAGTCCTAGAATTAACATGGCATTAGTTTTTATGCAAGAGCTATCCTATAAAATATCAGAAATCTTTAAAAATAACACTGATGTGGGCAAAGCATTTTATTTTTTATGGCATTTTAGAGAGTTGTTGGATCACGGCATTTTTGGAAAGTTATTGGGACAGAGTTGGGTTCATGCTGCTGCAGTTGGCAGATGTCAAGTGTCTAGTGGAGTTCTTCACCCATTGAGTTTTGGGTCCCTGATAAATCATGCTTGAAATTAACCTTGATGGGAGGCACACCTTCAAGAGGCTAGACAGCTGAGCTGCAGTGCCAAGCTGATAATCCCTTTTCCGTGTTGTGGATTTACCACAGTGGCTTAGAAAGTTCATATTTTATACTCCTATATGCTTCCACCTTTTGCTCCCTGTGGGATGCTTTCTGGCACTGATATGACACATGCCTTGTCCAGGGGCAGTGATGCCCTTTGGCTGCCTATGGGTTTAAGAAAAGCATCTACTGCTGCTCCAGCCTAAATTTCTGTTCTGCAGACAGGCACAGGCCCAGCCACAGAGGGCAGTCAGTCACTGCCTCCTACCACGTGGAAATGATTAAAGAAATAATCATCATCTGCACTGTCCAACTTATGGCCCTTCACTTCCCAGATGAGTTAAATTAGTACAATCACAGCCTGATTAAACAACATCTCTTGCATCTTAATTTCTTTCTGGTGTATCTGGTTCAATCAGGCTCCTTCCAGTGGATTCACATTTCCATTTAGAGCATCGCACCAGCCACACAGATCAAAGTGGACATTTATCAGAGTGCTTTTCAATTAATAGTTATATTATAATGGGGCTCTCAAAAACTAATTTAGAATACACCAGCCTACATAGATCTTGTTTTCATAGCAAGTTGCTTTTAAATAAATGTCTGATAATGCTAAGAAAATGAAAAATGAATTTGCATAAGATGATTTTTTTTTAAGTCTGCTAGGTGCATGCAGAAATATATTTATCTGATGGGATATATGAGGGAATTGGACAAACAGAAAGGTCTCTTCTATCTATAAAGATATGTGGTGGCAACCAATTTATGAGAAATTATATATAGTGCTATGTACTTGCTGATGGGAACTTGAGAACATAAGTCAGTGATAAAATCACAATTAAAACTTCCTTAGATTATTTTTCAGGGAAATATAATTGTATTATTAAGTAGGTTTTAATTTCCACAGTACTTAAGCACATAGGAAGAAAAAAAGAAAGAAAAAAATTCATGAAAGCATATGTAGGAGGATGTAGAGTTACCCTAGAAGGGTGTGTATAAATGCTTTACTAGGGTCCTGACTACTTTATTTTAATGGACTCTTGAGCATTTTTTACAAAAAAAAAAGCCACAAAGTTTTAACATGGGGGATTATTTCTTAGTTTGAGCGAGACATGTGGCACAAATATCTTGGGTATTTAATGGCATGAAGAAAAACAAGACAAAAAGCTACAGCCATGATTCAACATTTGGTTCATAAGTTTGCTCCTCAAATAGGAGGTTCACCTGAACTTTGCCTGAAATATGAGTCTACTGTAAAAATCTTGGTAAATATGATAAATCTCCATAGTAAGAATATTTAAATGCTACTGTGATTAGCTTAGTTCTAAAACAAACTGAAAAGGATGCTCCAGGATAACAGAAGTGTATAATTAAGTTGCACAGATTTAATACATTAATTACAAGCTAATCATAATGTTTTACCTATCCCAGAGCTGGGGGTTTACAGAGATTTTAGAAAATGCATTTTTGTTGTTATTTTTACTACTACCAAAAAATTCTGAAACATTTTGTATCTGCTTTTGAAGTGTTCTCAGTTTTCTATTCCATTTCTTTTTCCTATCTCAAAATCAGGATAGGATTTCACAAACGAAAGTAAATAGCTATCAACTAATAATCAATTAGAAATAGTCAACAATGTGTTGCTGACTTTAGAATTTATTTTTCATCTCTAATAAATAAGTTAAAGAAATTCAAGACCATCACTATGACCCAGATGACAACTTTAAAAGAGAAACAAATAATTTAAAAAATTCTACCAAATTCAGAAGAAGAAATCAGAATCTCCACAGTCCAGTCAGGTCATCCGACTAAGGCAAAGCACTTGACAGTCAGTTTGTGCCATCATATTTCTGACTTGTGTCTGACCAGCAAAGCTTGGGGACATTTGGAATTTATTAGAAACAGAGGCCATTCCCAAAAGTATATGACATGCTATTTTCAGGCCAATTGTGTTGAAACAGGTAAAGTTTTTGTCTCAGGTGAGTCATGGATTTAAAAGCTAGCTAATGTGTCAGAGAGGATCTGTGGGGTATGTCTCCAGTGAAGAATTATTAGAGAGGTAGAAGCATTTGCTTGGTGTTATAGCCAGGTAGTGAACATTACTGAGATAATCTGAAGATACTCTTTGCCTTTGGCAGCAGTTCACACCTTCCTTCTCACCACAATATCACATTTTAAAATAAGTACATCTGGCAAGAATCTTGTAATAAATTGTTTATCATGGTCAAAATGGCCTCTGGTGCAATATCCTCCTAAGACACATCTATAAATAACTCCCCAGTACAACCACAAGTTTTAAAGTGTAATAACACTTGATGACAACTAACTATGCCATATTTGATAAAGACTGTCTTAGGTCAAGGTCTTTGCCTATGATATGTATAGTATTGAATACTTTGGTTAATTATATTCATAAGTTATATACAAGTTCTCAAGTAATGAAGTAAATCTGTCCTGAACTAATTGAGTTTCCACTGGACCATTCTTCAGATAAGAACATTTTCAGAATAAAAGTGGAATATGCATCTTTTATGAACCCCGGTGACTTCTTTTTAAGAGAAAGAGAAGGACCTAATGGCGGGTGAATTACTTTTTGTTTGCCAGTAGCTATATCCATGAGATCAACTTTGTGTAAATATTAGTGCTGGATACTATAGCATACTGCATATTTCATTTTTTTCCTAAGTGACCTTATAAAGTATGTGTTTCTGGGATGCTGAAAAAAATCTATTGCTTGCCTAGAAGAAATCTGAGGATTTGACTCACAGATACATATCCAATAAACCAGAGAGACTACTAGACATTAAGAACAAGCTTCTGAAAGTATTTTGAAGCACTCCCCCGTAAAGAATAATTTTCATTTACATATCTGTGTTGTCAGCATAAATTTCCCCCTGACCTTTGCCTCTTTCACATACATAAATTAATAATTTAATGTTTACTGATATTAGTATTGATGGCATCACTGTAATGATTATTCCTATTACTGCTTCTGCAGTCAGGGGAAAAACAAAGGTCTTTCAAAGTAAAGTATATTTTGTGATCTCAAGATGTCTTAAGGAGATCTGTCCATCAGACTGTAAATGTTTAACTCCTGAGAAGCATGGCTGTATGAAAGGTTACTAAATTAAGCATCCAAAGAAGTACTCATCATTATTACTCTTTTTTAAAAAAATCTTGACCCCCATGTGACTGCAGGGTAGATATCAATAGCTGACAATGTGCTAGAAATATGAAGCACCTGGGCTCTTGAAAAGTCTGCAAGGTAAAAAGCAGTGACACTGTAAATTTTACCTGTGTAGTTTTGCTGTGCACATATTCATGTACAATACTGAATTGATAATGACACCCTTTCTGCGTCTGATTAGTCATGATACGATTGCCAGAGGGAAAAATGTATAGTCATAAGGACGAGCTTCCCAAGTGTTTTACTTTTGCAGCATTAGTGGTATTTCTGCAGATTCAAAAGAGACTATTCTTGAGTTAATTCAAATGCAGCAGCAGCATTAAAGCTGACTAACACAAAACAAAGGAGCAAATGTACGTTCCTCTAGTATTTACACAAACATAGAACCATAAAATTCATCCTAAATTCAGTTTCAATTATAGAGTATTTAATAAAACTGTCATTTCTACGTGTCCAAACTTATATATGCTGAGGTCTACAAATTTACCATTCCCTAAGAGAGGTATTCTCACCCTGAAAGAACATATGAGCTGTGCAAGAAATCAGAGATTCTGTTTTCAAACCTTATTAGCTGGCATAAAACACTAAATTAATATTCAGGTGCTATATTTATTATACATGACAAGAGATAATAAGGTGTTATTAATACATGATAAGTATCAAACCTTAGGAATGTAATGAAGATACACACTCTGACTTTCAACCAATTAAAATATTTCACTGGTTTATGTTGCAAAATTTGTCCAAATTTTTGAAAGAGTTCAAAAGGAATAGTATCAATACTTGAATATTTTGTTTTGTATATCTGATCATAATGTTGCCAGTCTTTCCTGTGAGTCTCAGTAATATTTTCTAACTGAACTCATGGAGATATATGATCACATTGCAAATACATCTTTGCCTTTAACAGAAGGATGTTTTTGCAAAAAAAAAAAAAAAATTGACTGTGGGACTGTACCTGCAGCCCAGAAGGTCAGAAAGCCAAAAGGTGAATTCAAAGCTACAAACATTCTCTTATGGAAGCTGTATTCCTGCAATTTCTCTGCTTGAAAACTGTGGATGAGTTAGAGTACCCTGTTTCCTCACTTCTTGTTCCTTGAGTAGATTTTTCAATATTTTCTTTCATTAACCTTTAATTAAGATTTTAAGACTGTAGCTCATTTGAGCAGCTCTAGATTCCAATAGCAGGTAAATATTAATATTATTCATCACTGTCATTCAAACCCAATATTCTTTCCTACTTCTGTTGCACATCTATATCAAAAAAGCATCCAAATGAAAGTGTTATATTTAATTAACAACCGAGTTTGCCAGTGGTAGTTCAAGCTAGATATTGAGAAGAGGATTTATCACATCTACTATATCAAAAAGCTGCTGGAAAAGCAGATGCTGCTTAAAATAAGACCAATAACAAAAATGTGTATGGGCTAGAGCTGTTGTTAATATCTATTTTTACAACTATACATCAATACATCACAGAATTATAAGCACAGTCATAATGTCATGACAGCTGTTGAGAGCAGCAACATCTTGGACTGTATAGGATCTTTATCTTGAAAGATTCCAAATATGTAACTGATGTAACAGACGACAGAACAGACTCTTGGAAAAGAATGTGTCCCCTTGTTAGCTTGCATGAAGCAGTGTTTAGAGAAGAGAATCACTGCCTGGCCCAGGGGTGCACAGGTAATCTAGAAACTCGTTCCCCCAAGGCTCCTGCAAGCCCTGCACAGCTCCACACCACGCTGAGCATGGAGCAGTGCCTCAGAGAGCAGAGCCCTCTCCTCCTTCTGCTGGAAAATGTGCCACCTTTTTTCAGGGCATACAGACAATTCAAGGTCCTAGGGTGAATTTTTGAGCTGTATGACTTTCCTTTTTTTCACCAGTACAATAGTGTTCATAAATATACTGAGTTCCTTGAATTTCTTCCTCGCACACAAAGGACAAAGCATTCCCTAACAGTTACCACTCCCACAAACATCCCCTAACACCAGGACAGAGCAGCACACATTGTTGACCAGAAGAAAGAAGGAAATGTAAGAAACAACCAGGATATCACTTGCTGGTCTTGGTATGACGAAGTTTTAGGTTTTTCCAAACTAACATGATTGCCAAGACTTAAATCTGACCCACCTTCTCTGTTGAGAACAGAGAAAATACATGAACATAATTTTCTGTTTGTCGGAAAATGTGAATTGGAAACATCTGCTGGAGCTCCAAAAAGAGTAACTGCCTTATTTCAGTTTATACACAGAACTTGAGATGAAGGAAGCTGAAAATATGCCACATGCTACAATGCCTTTTTTCCTTTCTTTTTTGGGGTAGAGAAGGAGACCTTTTCCTTCATCCATGGGCTGCAGCAGCTCTCCTAGAACAGTCTGGCACTGGTGGGAGGTGAGAGGGGAAAAATGAGAGAAAACATTGCAAAGCCTCTCCATTCCCATGGCAAAGAAACCCAGGGCATTTTCTGTCACTGAACCAAACTTCTGTACCTCCTTCTGTATCTACTGCCTAAGATTCTGAGGAGAAAACATTTATAAATAAAAATGTGCACTAAGTGAAGGAATCTTCAACTGATGCTGAAAATGTCTGAGATGCCACAAAGCTACAGAAAAAGAAACGTGGTAATTTAAAAAAAAAAAAAAAAGCTGTGAAAGGAGTATGGAGGGATTCAGAAGTCTCTTGTAAATCAAAGGTCTCACTCTTCTGAATAGATGACTTGCATTAATTTTTTTCCTACGTGATTTTAAAATGAAAGAGTCATCCTATTAAGATCAAACATGGGAAAGGAGGTACTATATGTTTAACTTTCTTCACTATCTATGCAATTATTAATCCAGTGCAGAAAATAAAATCTTCACATAACCTACTTGAGACATGCACCATTACACAACACTGTGTTTTGAATTATTAGACATTATTCAATCATTAGACAACATTATGTTTTGATTTTTTTCTTTTGATTTAAGATTTTAGCAGAAATATTTTGAATAACTGAATAAATGAAATTTTAATTCATTCCTGAATGAATTGCATAGATATAGAAAATATTTTAGAAGGATGTTAGTATCTGAGTTCCCTAAAACTTCTCTTTTATTGAAAATTTCAATGGCCTTCAGTAGAATCTATCCACTGAACAGAGTCAAACAGTTCCAGTATCTGCTTTTTCCTCTATTTGTGGAAATGGATGCCTGGGGACAGCTGCTGTCAAGAGAAATAAACCTCACCAGCCAGATAAAAGCGGGCTAGCAGGAAGCACATTAAAACCAGCATCTTGCACTGTGAAAGGAAAGTGATAAGGGCTGATCTTCGCTTTCCATGGCAGATGATATGCCTGTAAATGAGCATTTGGTTAATAGCACCTTATCTCATCTCCAGAGAACCTGTCTGGACAATATGATTGCAGGTTTTCTTGTTTCATAGCAGCGTTATTTTCTGTTTTAAAGAAAAAAACATCTTCTGCATTGGCAGAGCTTGGACTACTCTTATGAAGAAGGTTGGCATCATTGCATTTAAACAGGGGGTTCATTTTTAAGGGCTTGCATATATGGGAGTTATCTCTCCTTTGGGTGAACTCAACCAACTTGGATGTGTACGTGTTGGCTGCTGGTACGCCGCTCTGGGAATTCAGGGATGCTCAGAATCGCTCCTCTCAGTATGGAAGCAGACCACACCCATGATTTCTGAACAGCCAACAGTGTTTAAATGGGAAGAAAAACCTCATACCCCTCTGCATGTGGTCAGAGAGCTCCCCTGTCAGTTATGTGACTATTTTTAATTTGACACCTTTTGTATACAAAGGAAATGACGTATCCAAAGAAACGTGGACCACTGCCTTTGTGTGCCACTGCCAATTTTTAGAGGAATACTTAATGTCTGTTTTAATTTGGGCTGCTGAGACTCTGTACTCTGAGCCAAGGCAAAGTGCCTCCTAATCCCCCACTGTGGGAGCCCCACCAACAGCCTGCTGCTTCAACCCAGCAGGACACTATCCATGGAGTTTATTCTGGAGTTTCTGAGTGATTGGATTCATAACTCCACTGAAAACTTCCTGGAAAAACATGATCTCATAGCACATAGTATATCTAAGAAATAGGCTGTTGGGAATGCAGTTTATGTATTTAACATTGTGAACTAAAATAGGTTTGCAATGTTGTGAACAGTAACACCTGAAGTACTTTAAAACCATGTTTGGCTCAAGTTTCCCTGAGTCTTCCTCTTTACCCTTTGAAAAAAAGATCCTAGTTCCTAGGAAATGAATGATGGAGTTGGATGACCAAGAGCAACTTTCTCTACTGCTGAAATGAACCAGAAGTATATAATATATGACTAGTCAGGGTGTCTGGCTTTTAAACTGGTACCAACATGAATTATTCTTGTCCTTTTGGAGGGACAGATAACATCATAGCTGAGATTTGTAAATCTATCCCCTGCTCATCCCTCACTTCAATTTGTGCTGCTCTGGTTTTCTGTCTAGACCCTTCTGAGCAGAGTCCAGCTCGTTGAGCATTAGTCAGTTAATGTCATCCCTGGCTCTCTGGACTGTGTTTTATCTTTGAAATGCGTGTGAAAAACTAGACAGCATGAGCTAACCTATACTTATCAAAGCTGACAAAGTAAGCAGAAATTCTGTTGAAGGAAGACATGGAAATTTAGCATGCAGATGACAGACAAAAGATACATTAAATTCCCAGGGTTGTGTGGCCACTGATGTCTCTCTCTCTCTGACAGATTCCCATTTGTTATTTTGGTTGTTGCCCTTTTGACAGTAATTTGCTGCTTCATGTTGGTCATTCTCAGGCCTTCTGCTGACAGGCACATGAGAAAAGGCGTACAGAATATTTTTCTTAGCATTTCTGGACTCCTGGGCACTTCCCAAGGAGAAAAGAGTAATGAGAATTCAGCCTTGGTTTTTTTTTTTTTTTTTTTCTTCTGAAAGTAGTGTTTTAATAACACAAGAAGGAAAACCAACTGACTTGTTTTAATTTCATACACTCACATATGTGCACACAGACACACACACAAATCCTTACAGAAGCAAGAGAGGTATGCCTGCAGGGTTCAGGCTGAGTTGAAGAACAAACTGTTTTAATGAATATTTTGATCAATCTTGCCAAATTGATTTAGAGTGTGAGTACAGTCTGGGATTTTTTCTCATTAGTGGTGAACTTCATGTTAGAGGAACATGGAGTGGTGAGCTCATTAGTATCAGCCTGCCTGTGTCTGAGAATGTACACGATGACAGGATGACACAAGTGACAAGAGACAGGGCTGTGGTGCTGCATGTTAAAAATATCCCTTGCAGGGCTGCTCTGAAATATTAATTTTACTAACAGTTCTTACAATCAGTTATCATGAATTAATAGAAGAATGACTTGAGTTGAAAGCATTTCCCTGAAAGGAAATATGCTGGCTCCTTCAGCACAGAGCGAAACAAACACTGTAACATCTGCCTTGGATTAACAACTTGTTTGCTTCAATATGAGGAATATGTAGCAGATCTGTTACATAGGAAATCATAATTATTTCCCTTTACTGAGCAGAAACATACACAATATTACCAGCAAGTATTTACCTGTTAGAAACCTGTGCTAGCAAAACACTGTTGCAAAGAAATAAATGACTAAAAATAAAAGCAATAGTAGGAGCACAGATGAAACCCACAAACATATGATACTGTGATGGACTGGCAGCCTACCTCATCTTCCCTTGATTGTAAGCAAAGCGTGGCAGCAGCTCCAAGGAGCCCTGGAGTGGCCATGAGAGAATAACCTGCCAGCTAAAAACATTTACTCCTAACCCCCACGAGTTAGTGGTTGCCTTATGGCCTGAAGTACTGGACTTTATGTCCTCTATAAAAGCACTTTATGCTCTCTAATGTAACAAGGTAACTTCTGATTGTACATAAAAATGTCCACTCTTTCTAAATCTCGCACATTCCTGACCTCAGTGCTACCCTATGGCAACAAGTTTCAAAGGTTAATTATATGCTTTGTAAAAATGTCTTAATACATTTTAAATCTGTTGCTTTTTAATACCTTTGAATTCCCTTTTCCTCTTCTGTTGTAGGAAAATTTATATAGAAGCACAGTTCTACAATATGCAATTCATGCATTAATCTCAGCATTTCCTTTTTGCTATGCTTGAAATAGCCCCAAACTCATGAATTGAATATTTTTGACTCCAATTTCTTAACGCTGCCTCTGTCCTGTCTTTGGAAAAGATAGATCAGAAATTAACCTCTCAACCCCAGAAAAGCTCTTTATTTTAACCATTTTAATCCACATTTTACAAACATTTTATATATGTTTGCCACATCCTAACATTTTTGTCTTTTCTTACACTGACTAAGATACTTGCAACAATACTCAGGATGTTGCTTTATTTTTTTTTTTCTTTCTTTTCTCTTAGGAAGCTATTTTGAATTCCAAGTGTGACTTTATAACAGGTATGGAAAAATGGTTTTAACAAGGTTAAGGAAGTGTATTGTAAACATCTGATCTTTCCGTTCCAAGATCAATGTAGCAATCAAGGAACAACTTTTCTATATAATGACTGTGATGAAAATAGTTATAATGCCTAGAGGTATTCTTTCAGAAGAAGCTACTTGTTTGGGATGGCATCTTGTGGATCTCAGCTTGTCTTTGAAGAGAACTGGGAAATTAACTCATGTATTTGCCAATTGGCTTAAACTCAAAGGTAGCTCTTGCTCAGACTCATAACTAAATGGTTTGCAGGGCAATGATTTCACACTGGAATTGAATGTTTCCTGACCTTTCTAAAAGAATTTTTTTGTATACTCTTAATAATCAAAATTAATTATTGCTACCGAGTTTTCCTTGACTATTTATCTGACTTTTCTGGTTTCAATTTTAATAAAAATTTCATAAGGTTACCATTTTATGTTTTGTCATTTTATAGTAACGTTTTATAATTTCCTTCTAAGACCACTGTTTCCAGTGGCTGCAATTCCTGGCAATTATGAGAATTGGTGTCTTACAGCAGAACTTGAGCTACTGATACTTAGGATTATATTAACAGTAAATGACTTAAAATGTAAGTGGTCAATGTCCAAAAATCACATAAAGGGCAGTATGTGTAAATTGAAGGTAAACATTTTAAATAAGAAGAGAGAGCCTGGCGAATAATGTTACATTTGAAGGTGCTAGAGAAAATACTGCTTTGTTTACACATCTGGAGCTATTATTCTTTCTGGGGTAAAGTAAATTAATTTGAGAAAAGCACAATGTTTGGTAACCTCTGCTACATGTCCCTTGCCCAGTCAGCTCCACCTCAGCTTGCCCCTTTCAGAAAAGAAGAGTTTCCCTTCATGACAAGAAACAAATAAGAATGCAAACAAATACTGAGTAAAGGTCTGAGCCTGACATCAAGTCAATCACTTACACAGTCTGATCTACCAGCCTGACTCAGAAAAGCACAAGTATTCATAGCACAGGCAAGATTCACAGGTTTGTTAAACTAAACTAACAAGAGTTTTTATTTCCAAAAGTTGCCGCTCCTAAAATTATGAATTTTTAAGAAACTGAAGGAGCAGATGCTCGCCGAGTATAAAGAGTACTAGTCCAAGATATACAGTTGTTTCCTTCAACAACTAATCTTAACAAAATGTAAATGTGGTCTGAGCAAAGGTATGAAAGTTAACTCTTATAGTGCTGGAGAATACTGAAGGCAACCTGAAAAGATAATGAGCCACTATGATAAATCCATATATTTCAATTTACTTGTTTATGCGTCTATGTTTGCATTACTGCATGGTGTTAACATTTCAATCACCCACTGCCAAATATTGACATTTTAATTTTTATACTGCTTGGCTGAAAAGCCTGATGTTTGACCACATCTTAGTCAGAACACAGTATGCTATCCAAGTATTTTCTAATACGAGACCCTTTTAGTGACCACCTTTGCCTTTAAAACCGGAAAAATTTATTTGAAAATCTAAGCTGTTGTTTTGCAATTATGAATTTTGCCTACCTTTTAAAATTTGGGAGGCAACATGCCACAGAAGTGAGAGCACTGGTTTGGCAAACCTTCCTAAATTTCTGCAGGTGCTAAGCAGTGCCATCAAGTCAAGAGATGGCAAAAGTCAGACTAAATCCATGTATTTTGTTGTAGCTATGTTGCTGCATTGTGATGCTGTGCAGTTTTGCAATGTTTCACTACTCATATTATTTGTAACTCTTGGTCTCCTAGTAGGTTCTGGTGCAACTTAATTTCTTGTCCTCTTTGTGACAGATGGCTTTTCCCCCCATAGGCAGGGTTGGGGTTTTTTTGTGGTTTTAACTTTGCATTAGACCTGTTTTAAGAGCACCATAAAAAGTTATGTGCTACAGTTTTAAACAGTAAAATATTCATGCATGCCAGAATTATTTATGTGCTGTTAATTGACGTGAAACAATTTGCAATTCTTTTTTTTCATAGCCAAATCAGTAATTATGATGTAAACAACCAAATCATCTGCACTAATAACTTAAACATGACTGTATATACTTTTAATGATCAAAGATTTTTTTTCATCTAATTTAATTCCCTGTGATTTTAGACACTTGCATTCAAATACAATGAGGTATAAGGCAATGTACCAATAATTAACTTTAAGGCAGAATTCAAGTCATTAGCTTTGATTTATAACTAAAGCTATCTTAAGAATATTATATACAGAATAAATTGCTGGTTTGATAGAGTATTTCTTTTCTATAAAAAGTATACAGGATGAGTTTTTGCCTATGTACTACTTAATGTGAAGCTATCAGTATGATTTCAGACACGCTGCGCATTCTTCTTTCATCTGTCAACAGACTGGTTGATGTGCTTGCTCAATACAGCTATATCTTTAATCAGGGTAAAAGACATAACTCGACAGAGTGCAATTATTTTAATTGCTGTGGAAAGACAGAGAACTAAATTAGAAGAGAAATTTGGTTTTTAAACTTAGATCTGCTCTAGAGCTGAAATGAGACTCCAGACACATAAAAAAATTTTGAACTTTGAGGGCTGTTCTTTCAGAACTACAATAACTTTTTCTAAGAGGACACATCCAATGAAGAAGAAATGTTTTTACCCCTGTGAACACTGTTAACTTTGGAAAGACTTGGTTTTTCAAGCACTTTTAGGATTTCTGTTGTACAAGATAAGTGTGAGGCAGCTTGTTCAGCAGCCATGAAATCTTTGCATTCTTGTTTCCCTACCCTTAAACAGATCCTTTCCTTTCTGTCAGGAAAGGATCTATGTTCATTTGACAGTCACGTTAAAATGAAAATAATTTTGATTGCTGACATTCCTCCCTTCACCCCTCTAAGATTTTTTAAATTGTCAGAAACAAAACAGAAAAGACTCTTTGGGTTTCAGGTTGCAAATAGTCATTATTGTGGGATTTTTAGATAAGCTGTATGTTTACTGTAGAGCGAGACACAATGGAGCCTCTGTTCTGTTGGACAGTCAAAATTGTGGGCCACGCTCCTGGGCTTCATAGGAGCAAAGTCAAAGGCTCAGAGCCCATAATTCAAGAGATTTCTCAAGTGTGACTGTTTCTGGCTTGAGCATCAACATGCAAGAGCTGAACAAGGACAGTCTTTCCACACAGAAGGCAGCAGCAATTTGCTGGCTGCTGGTGTGTTGCTGGCCCTTCACACTGTCCTGCCCAGGTGGCTTTGACACAGCTCTGACACGCTGATGGAATGACTGCTTTGCAGGCAGGTGTCTCCAAACTCGTGAGCCAGCTGCAGTCTTGTAAGGACATATGTCTCATTTTTGTTTATATTCTTATTCCCTAAATGAATATGTATTGTTTTCACTTTTGACAGCTTAGAAAATCCACAATACAAAACAAAAGAGATCCGTTCTCAAGACCTTAGAGACTTCTGAGTGCAAATATTTGCTCTTCCCTCCTGCTCTCACCCTGCCCACAGAGGGCTTGGTCCTCAGCTAGCACAGCAGTTTGTAGCTCTATTAGTTGTCACCATCAGAGGACACAACCAGGTTTGTTTTTTTTCTTTTCCACACTGTTTTGTGAAAAGAGAAGCTCCGGGAATTTCTTGTTTGATATCCTCAGAAAGCCAGGGGAGGCACCATTTTCAGACTTTATGGTACATCTGTCACTTGGGTCACACAGCTTAGCGTTTTAGTAGCCTTTTCCTCTGAGAAAATATTTTACTTTGAAAGCCCTGAGTTCAGAAACATAAAAGAGAAGCAGAAATATACAGGAGCCTATCCCTAAGAGTCTATGCCACTGAGCAACATGGAGTAGGTGAGAAATATTTTTAGTTCTCTTTGACACTTTCTCACCCAATTCCTTTATCATCTATTAATGAGAAGACTGGGCCTGATACTGTGTTAAAGCAGGCTGCACAGAGCAGAAGTTCACTTCTAAATAAAGCTTACATAGTTTATATAACTACAGTTGAGAAACAAACCAAATCAAACGAAACAAATCATCCTCCCTTCCCGCCTCCCCTCCAAAAAAACCCCCCACAAACCCAAACCAACTAACAAGCAAACAACAAAAAAACACAAGAAGAAAAAGCAGACAGACTTTTAGATACGGTAGTTTTAGGGCTTTCTTTTCCTGTTTGGTGTTTTTTCCCTACAGCTATATCTCTTATCAATACTACTTAAGAAGGGCTGTAATTTCTTTACATATTACTCCAGATAGAAAAGCTCCACGAAAGTTGTCACATACTTGGGGGACTATTTCCACAATGCTAATGACAGAAATTGTCTGCAAAGATACCTTAAAGCCACTTGAGTCATCTTGCAACTGTTAGATGATTACTTGGGACAAAGACTTATGGAAAAGGCAGCACTTCAAGTTGTCAAGTGATATCTGGAATCTCTAGAGAACTAGTTAAAATCAGTTTCACTGTAGATGCTGCCACATAAAAGTTCTTTTTTTTTTTTTTTTTTGAGAAAAGTGGATCAGAAACATTGTGCATATTATCCAATCACAGAAGGAGTCACTGTCATAATTATTAGCTTTTCCCTGCATGCAAACACAGTATCAGACACAGAGGCATTAGAATTGTCAGTCAGTGCCCCTTGGAGCAATACAGGCATGGCAATCTCACTAGAGGTTCTGGTATGTGCCTTGTTTATGATGGGAGTCAGGAAGCATAAATGAGTGAAAAACTAGCAGATGGGAGGTCCTAATATTGGTTGGATAAATCCCCTGGAGCCCAGCTGGCAAACAGAGAGCACTGCTTCATGAAGGTGATTTTTCAAACTAAGATGCAACAAGCAGACAGGTGGTGGTGGTTAACATTCCAGTATCTTTCATGGAAATACAATCTCAGATCCTGCAATGTTCTCTATCATTGGGTGAGGTGCTCCAATAATTGCTAGTAAAGGTTGATTGGAAGTAATTAAACATTAAGCACCCTCTGTTCAGACCTTAGCAGTGGTGAGTCGGCATAAGTCCCTGGAAATGAAGTACTTGTCCTATGACTAATGTTATTGTACACAAATGTTCCCTGTCTTTACCTTTCCCTGGCCACTCTTCCACCTACTTTTCTACAGTTCCTTGGTCATCTCCATCTGAAACTTGTCAAAAATTGCAAGTGATTCAGTGATAAAAAATTGCAAGTGATAAAGCTTAAGAGGAAATGCACCCAGCAGTGAGCATGGCAGAGAGAACTCAGGGCATCACACCTGCACCTGGCTCCTGGACTATGAAAACCTGAGAGGAAACAGCTGATAAATTAATACCTCTGCAAGAAGTTTAAAATGTTTCATTCTAGTTTCTTTCATGTATTTATGTTGCTTTTAAGGTTGCTCAAGCCTACAACGTCTTTTATTGAAAGGATAAATGAGAGACATGGAAAGATCCCAAGAAATTGTTTATCTCTCTTTATAGTTCTGTTATGTGAGTTGGTGTTACCCAGTTGTCTCTCTAAAAGCAATTTAATTTAAGTGATTACCTAAAGTTTCTTGTAACCCTTACTTTCTTTCATTTATGCAAGACTATTCAATACAATATCTGTGTATTTGCTTCCTAATAGCTTCATCTATGGATCTTTGTGTTTTTTTGCTTTGTAAGATGTACACCAAAGGTTTGTTGTTGATTACATACATATACATAATCTCTTTAAGTCAACCCTTCTGTTGTAAAGAGGTTCTATAGCAAAACATATTTTGAACTCTTTTTTTCAAGCACTAATTTTCCTTTCAGTTTAAGATATGTTTTCTAAATTACATTGTACCAATAATGTGCTTTAAAAAAAAACAAAAACAAAAACCCAAGCACACACACTGCTTTAGTTTCAATGAGTAACTGAACAATAAGGGTCAGGAGAAGAGCTGAAACATGTATTACAAAAAAATGCTTTTCTCTTTATCCAGGATGAGAGGAGCCATCCGAGGTCATTCCTTTTTGCTGTGCAAAAACTATAAAAGCTAAAGAAATCTGTAAAAATAAAGGAGAATCCAACACAAATTATGTTTTAGAGCAAGCTAAACCTCATCATTTTTCAAAATATCATTCGTTTTCAGGTAAGAGCAAAGAAAATGGTGTTTTTAAAGACCAGACAGTGGGTTTTGGTAAGACAGCTATGAGAAGTGCCTGCAATCCCAGACTCAAGGTGCAATTTCTGTGTCTTATTTCAGCAACTCAGCAAAAGGTAAGCCAGGACTTAGGGCTGACCTAGGTCAGAGGTGAGGGCAGGGGGAAATGAGAGATGGGCTTACTGGGAAGCAGCACAGATACCAACAATTTTGAGGTAAGTATGACTGTGGGGAAAGTTAGAAGGGAAAAAAAAAAATTACTAACAGAAATGTAATATGACTGGAGAGAAAACAAATTCTCCAGGTTCTAGGAAATTCTGAGTGCAGTGACCTAAGGGTAAAGTTCTCAGTGTACTTCATGACCTGTGTGCCAGCCAGGACAGAGTCTGCTTTGAATATTAGCTGTGGAATACCGAGTGCTGTGCCAGACTTAACTGGGGAATGCAGGGATAGGGATTTTGGGGAACAAGTAGCTGCTCCTTATTGAGAAGAGTAGAGAGACACTGAAACTTAAACCTTCATTTCTCCTTATGTGTGTGTGCAGTGTGATGTGCTGTTCTGTGCACAGTGCAGAATCTATTCTGCCTCACCTTCTGACATGTTTCTGTTCTGTCTTGGTGTATTAATAACACTCTTGTTGTGGATTTTGAGATCTTGAAATGTTCCACCTTTACCATTCAGAACATTTAATTATCTTTGTCGGTCAACAGAAAGCACGTTTTAGGATTAATAGATATGTTATTATAAGTTTTTGAATATATGAGCATAGCTTTCATTTTGTAAGCTTGTCAGATGACAGGAAACAAGGGGAAAAATACCAGTTCCTACCTCAATATAGGTCAGATTGCTGAAGTTATTACCCACCACTTGTAACTGGAGAATTTAGAAAAAATTTTGAATATTGTTAAAAAGGCCTTGACACTGTTTATAACAATCTTTAGCTGCCATTTGAGAAGCCCTGAGCAATCCAGGACATCCACACTGTGCTGTGGCAAGAGGTGAGGGCTGGACTGAGATCCCCAACAGCCTTAGGCTTAACACCAATTTATGGACTACCAGTCTGTATTCACTGTTGATGGATGGATATTTGCAGAGCCTGAACAATAACATCTTTATAAATTAAAAAATAAATAAAAATTTAATTTATAGTCTTTGTGGATTCTTCAAGTCAGGATTGAAATTCTCATGTCAGTTCCACTTGTACAGATTCTCCTTCTACCACGGGCAGTGATGTTATATCACTATAGAAAGACATCTTTTACAATTGGATTTTACAAGGCAACTGAGTGCTAGTGTTAATGTGCAGAGCCCCTTGACAGTTGTAGAGACGTTTTTCTCCAGGATAGTAAAAAAAAATTCATTTGTACATGTGTATTTTCCTGGAAGCTTATCCCCTAGAACTTTTAAATTAATGTTCTATTCTGATCAGCAAGTGTACAATTTTGTGATGTCTATTGCATACACTAGGTGTAAAGGCACACAAATGGAAATGTAAATCCTCATCCTATGAAGAAGTGTTCTGTGTGCAATATACTAGGACCTGACTTAGTTTACATCAAGACAGAATAGAAACCTGCTAAAGGTGAGGCAGAATAGATTCTGCACAGTGGAGTCACTTCCACAAAATCTGCTGCCATATCTTTTCCGTGCTATGCTGCTGATAGCCATACATCACCCAAGAAATCACTCATCATGAGAAGCACTGCTTCATCCCAGAAACATTCCAGCACGTTGAAGAATGGGACTGAGAGAAACTTCAATGAAGATGCTTCTAAATTTCTCTTTTTATTCCATTGCTTCACTGTGTTGTTTTTCTAAAATGAAGCAGTTACAGCCTCCTAAATCCTGCGTCACAGGTTTAGGCAAGTATTCTTTTATTCACTGAGCAGTTACACAGGGTGATAGTTTTTTGCAGGCAGTTCATAATGTATTGGCAATTGAATGATAAACATACAGTAAAAGAGATATTCATAGCAGATAAATATTTATAGATAACAGGTCAAATGGGTGGGGGGGTTGTTCTACATGGGGTTCAGTTTCAAGTGACTCCAGAGAACATTTTTGTAACAAAGATAAGAAGGAAGTACACAATGATAGGAACTCAAACTAGAGATCACATTCCGACTATTATGCTAGTAGATTAAAAGATGAACAATTTAAAACTGGGCTTCAATTATACCTGATAGTAATAAGTTCCACATCTCATCATGCTCCAAGGTGTAGGGAAGGTACTAGGAAGAATACTTTGAATTTGCTTAATAATCTTAGATAGCTTATAGTTCTGCTGTAAATTTTGAGTATTAATTAAAAAATATCCTTTTTTTTTTTTTTTTAAACTATCAGTTTGTCTTTGGGAACAACTCAGCCATAAATACTAAAAATGTTTAACAGAGTTTTTTGGGCCCCCTGCAATACTCTAAATTTATTTTTGTCCCTTTCTCCTTTGCACTTGCCATAATATTTGCTATAAATTGACCAGGCTGTATCTCGGAAACTCCAGGCAGAAAATGTATAAACAGCAAAACTCCAAGGAGAAGGCTTCTCCCTCAACTTGGAAACCACCACACATGCTGTTGATGTTACAGTCTTTAGAAAGGAATGGGCAGGTTGCCACCACACTGGAGTTTCCATAACCAAGACACTGACATGAAACGAATGGCACTGAAGCGCCTCAAGGGCCACTCTGAAGCAGAAGAGAAAAATAAACTGTGAATCACCAGGAAAAGAGAGAAAAAATATCCAGGTATGTTCACGCAGAGGCACACACAGTGATATTTCTCAAGGTGGATCGGTCTGATAAAAATTATGACCTTTTTTTTCCTCTACCCTATTTTATTTTCCAGTACTAAAAATATTGCAAGTGCCTGAGGCGTAAGTCAGAGCAAACCTCCACTAGCACTCCAGAGATTTGGCACTTTGCTCATTAGGCTCCTTAGGATCTAACTGAGTGACCTTGTTTGGTGGGAAGGCACAGATGGAGTCTGTCAGTAAATCTTGTTAATGTAACAAGTATTCCTACTGTTAGATGAGGTTTGCACCTCATAGAAGCATTTCTAGCCCAAGTAAACAACCACTATTCCCTCCTACCAATGTCAACCCGCCTTTTTCATGCCACCAGGTACTTCAGCATTTGTTTTTACTCTGAATTACCAAAAAAGAACATCTCGCTGCGAGTGTAGGATGATCTTTTTCTCAAAGGCAGTCATGCACCTCACTTCTAGAGAAAGTGATGTTTGCTTTTAGATATGGAAGTGTAACCTGATAAATACAACAGCTTTCTTCTGCTGTGAATCTTTTCGTGAGCTTAAAAAACATTTTCGCAGTAGGAATGCAGTTTTTTCCTAAATTCATGCTCTCACAGTTGTATTTTACAATACAGAGAGCTAATACATAAATAATAAATAAAAAGTTTATTTATGAAACCATTTAAAGTGATGTAAAATTTTACGACTTTACCACTATTTTGCTACTGTAAGAAAATAAAAAGCTGTTTTCAAAGCACATTCAGCTTCTAAAAGACAATGTTAGAAAGGTGATGCCACCTTAGTTCAATGGATGCCTTTGGGTAAAAGAAGAGGGATACAACAGTAACTGAAATATTTAAGCAAATTTCAGTGCCGTGACCCTGAACACAGGAAAAATTTCATGCTGAAAAAACCATATTCTCTAGGTGTTTTGCATTGTTGAAGCACAGCAAAAAAACCTAAGAGTGGTTGAATTAGGGACCCCCATTTTTCAACTCTATCTTCAGATTTGTTTACTAAGTTTCCCAGTCCGAATGGGATTGTGAAGACACCATTTCAAAGCTACAGTTTTGCATATTTAGAAATTATGTTCTATCCTGGTTTGCAGATGAAAGAATCAAGCTTGAAATTAGAAAGTGAGAGGAATCTCTACTGTTTTTTCCATAACCACTTGGTTCTACAGGCTAGTTCAGGGCTCCAGCTCCCAGAATATAGAGCCCCAATAAAAGAGGAAGAATCTCCCTGCTCACCTATGCCTGTCCCCGCAGGAAGGGCTGACTCCAGCAGGATCTCTGTACAACCACCTGAGGGGTGGGACTGCTAGAAGGAAGAGAGAGAACAGACAGGAGCATCCACACTGCTTTTACTTCTACCTTTCCACCCCTCATCCCTCTACTAAGAGCCAGCAAGATTCTGCATTAGAAAGCCACCAGTGTTCACAAGCTTACTAAGGGCTATGGTTTATAGTGCCTGTTAGTTTTAAAATATTTTATACCATGTATATTTCTGCCAAGTTCTTATTGCTTCCAATGTTCAAATACCTTTTTATTAGCTAAAACTCCTCTTTGAAACTTGCTACTGCAGGGATTATAAAAAGAAATTACATGTAGGACACCAAAGATCATCACAGGCAGAGGAATAAAACCTCCCTGCAAGCTTAGTTAAATCAAGAAGATGGTCCAATAACAGAAAATATGTTGTTAACGAGGCACCAATGGCAGGAACAGGCCTGCAGAAAGGACAGACTATCATTATTAAAATCTTTAAGTTGCATGGAAACTGATGGCCAGATCTTGCTACCACAGAAATGGTAAAGGCTTCTTGGGATCTGATGGGAAAGAAGTTCGTAGAACAGATCAGTGGGACAGAGGAAGCTACACTAGGCAGAAACATGCTGGAAATGTTTGTTTTGAAGCACAGGCCTGGCAAACTTGTTTCTACATTCATATTGCTAAGGTTTGAATAACACTGGCTTATCTTGATCTTGGCTTCGGATTTTTAGACAAATGATATTATGCCCTGGTATGATCCATGGCTCCACACAGAAGTGTCACGTCCCTCTGTCTGTGCTAAGAGGCTTAAAAGTCACATAACTGCCGCTGCCACTTCTCTGCTGCTTGCTCACTTGAAACTACTCAGTAGTGTAAGGAATAACTATGTCTGGTTATGATTTAAGATAATTCCTTGGGCAAAATATGCCCTCAGTATGTGTATGTAGATACTCTGGAACACTGGCCTCTAAACAACACTGTACACTTTACAGGAAACAAATTCTGTTGAGTGTAAGTTCTGTAAATAAAATAATAATGAAAAAAATGTGAAGATAGTATTTTAGCATAACCCTTTACTCAGTCAGCTTTGATTAGGACTTGCATATTGTGATGACTTCTCAAAGATGTAAGCTCTTATTTGTGCCAATTTTGCATGCTGTAGTTAAAATGGAAATGGTGCAGTTCTCATAAATTACCTTGATTATTTCTAAGATTGACAGATCAGGATTATCAAGCCCTTTCTTTCAATTGTTCCTGTTCACTTGAGCTGTTTTCCTGTTAGAGGGGCTCTGCATTGTAGTGATCAGTGTATTCCAAGTGCCCTGTCCTGCATTACTGTTACTGTAGGTGCCTGCAGTAATGGAATAGCAAGCCTTAGCAATTCTTTCTTGTAATAGTTTGTTCTCATAATTAATTGACATAGCCATGGAAGTAGTGCCTTAGATTGCTTCTGCATCACTGCAGACACACTTTCAGGAAAAATTTTCTGGTCCTAGGAAAATACCACTCCCTCAACTGATAGGCCCTGCAATGGAAGCCTGAAGCAGCTGGAAGAAGTGGAGCTTGAAATTCAGATTGCCTTCCTTTTATCATAGCAAAACTACCTTTTTTTGTCCCCAGGGAATTCATAAGATATTTCCATTGCTGGTTGATTTTAGCCAATTCATCCTAAAACATCCAGATTTTTTGGTGATGTTTTTCATTGCTTCCAAATTCAACAGTCATTCTTTTGCTTCTCACAGGCTACTCTCAACACCCTTAAAGCAAGCTCTGAAAGCAAAATCTATGAGTTGCTATTTTGGCAAGTTTCATTTAAATCCATGCAGATTCAGAAAAAAAAAAAAGGCTCTGATTTTCATGCAAAATTTTAACAAAAAAAGTTCTAATATTATTTTTCTATAGTCTCACAAGATACACAAAATAATCATACCAGGAATCTAGAACTTGATAGTGATTGGCATCAGCTTCAACGTCCTTGATAAGTGTCATTGGATTATGTGAGCATGGATTATTGGTCAAATCAATACAAAGCAATTTCCAATCAAGGGAAACAACTGTACATGGGTTTGTTCTGACCCATTTTCAGACTGTATTTCTACAACCTCCCGTGGATTTGCAGCTGCTCAATTGCAGTCTAATTGCACGACCCCCACAGAGCGACACCCAAGGAGTGTTAGTGGCACATGGTGACATTCAGAACAAAGCAAATACAGTGAAGCTTGCAGTGCACTTAGGAAGGGAAAGCATAGCGTGTGGAAATAAAGATGTCATGTTTAGATACGGGTGTCACATATTTTCTTGTTTACAAAAACTCTAGAATGTTTGTGTTGGCCATCAGCTTACTTTAAGACACACAGAAATACTCATTCAAATGTGTATGTTTCTTATCTAAAGAATAAATCAGAAGAAAACAACTAGGTGCAGTAGTTTATACAGAAAGTTCCTGGAGAATTTCCTTGTCAAAACGAAGCAAATATCTTTTAGCAGTGCTAGTCTGATAGACAACTTCACAAGTCATTGGGGAAACTGGATGGCACCTTCAATCTTCTTGATATTCCAGGTTTGGCTCACAGACTGTGCTTTGGGCATTTCATATTTTCAGTAGTGGTTGTTTTTTTCCTCATTTTCTGTTGATGCATCAAGGAGTAAAGTTGTTATACCAATGCATAGCAACAGCCTATATCAGGACAGCTCAGGAAAGAAAACTATCTTGTTTCTCTTCAAAGGAGGACCACAGCCAAGCCATTTCCCAGGCTGAAATTTTCTGTGAGGTTGCAGATTTGTCCTAATCTCATTAAAACAATGGTAGTGAATTCAGGTCCTGGGAGAGCCATTTCCTATCTCAGCTTAAAAGAGGTGCCTCAGTTCCATGTCTAGCTGGATAATTCAATCAGAAAAATCTCCCTGCCCTCACAAAGAGATCACAAATTCTGCAATGAGTTCTGAGGATTTTTATGGAGGAAAATAATTTTTTCCTATCCTTTGCATAGAGATGCTAAAGTGGCCTCATTTTTTTTACTATAAGCCAGAATTCCTGAATTTTGGAATAAACTGGGTAAACTTAAAGCCACCATTAAGAAGAAAGGACTCTTCAGTGAGTTCTTAATTTGTGGGAAACTGTTCTGCCTGCCTTCTAGAGCAGATGGAAGGTTTTCCTTGCAGATTTATTGGGGATAACACTTGTTTATGGATGTCTTGCCATTGGACTTTGCAACTATACAGGTGTCAGTAAATCCCAACTTGTCAGTTCTCAGTGAAAAGGCAAAGTAAGTTCTTCCCAAAGGTCCTAATTTCGTACACTAAAAGAGAAACTTCAACTCCACAAAAAAACCTCTTCAACAGAAGAAAAATATTTAGCAGAGAATAATATTGCAATACAGGAATGCAGAGGTCAAAGAAACAATTAGCAGGTAAATTCAGACTATTTACACTGAGAAATGAAGACAGAGTCTCTTAACATTCCACTTTTTTCTTTTCTTATCATCAGTTGTATCTAACTGCTGAGAGAAAAGCATTTCTTTGTGGAACTTTCACTGTTGTGTTTCTGGGAGTGAAGAGTGGATTTAACTACTTTTATTTATTATGCACTTACTTTTTGGACAAACTAATAAAAACTTACTGTCATATTACCTCTACTCTTTCCCATGGAACTACTTTCCCACACTGTAGAGGGTGGTTTGAGTCCTTGGTACACTTTTTTGAATGGTTTCTAGGGCTTTTATTGAAAAGGACAGCAACAATGCCAAGGCATGAGGGCATCACTTAAAGTCTCCCTACACCTGTTTCATTGCTGAATGTTTTGTTGCAAGAAGAAACTTGTGAGACTATTTGTTATTGATAATGTCAAACTGAGGTGAATGGCAGTTGTTTTTGCAAGAGAGCAATGCCTTAATGGAGACCTTGTTAAAATCCTAACCTCGGGTTAACATTGGTGTTGTCCTGAATTGGTCTCAGAAGTTGTCAATTTTAACTTTGCATATGCACTTGAACTCTTACTTTCCTACAAAACCAGCCTTTAGTTTTCATTAGTTTGAAGTGAAAACTTTAGCTAGAGGTAATATTTTCCCCCTGACACACACTCATTCATCTAACTGAGAATATTTGATTAAGCATATGTATTAGATGGGATAATAGATAATCTTTGCTTGATTTTAATTATCTTGGACTCTGATGCCAATGTCAGTGATGACAGATGCCAGTGGGAGTTTGAGTACAAGTACAGGGCAACTCGAGGGTCTGACTGAGCACTACTTTGGAACTGTCTAGTTTTTAGTTTCTGAATTATTTTATCCTAATTATTTCTCTCACAGTTCTAAAAAACACTATTGTACAAATGATGCTTATCTGAGAATATAATGAAGACTCAATACAGGCTTTTCCTTCAATAAATAAAATTGTTTCTAAGATAAATGTATTAGTTATCTGAAGACAAATATGCATTTTTTCCCCATCTTATCTGTACAAAAGATATTAAGGCAAAATTTGGTAAAGCTGCTACAACAGATTAAACATTTTCACATTGATATTAGAGGGTTTTTTTCCTCAGGGACTAGAAGTCTTTAATAATAATTAATGTAATAGAAACTGCCCAAAAGTAGCAATTTTTTGGCAGGTGGCCTTTAGACCTCATCATATGCTACCAAACACACCTTGTCCAGGGAATGCTCCTCCTTTTTGTCACACGTGATTATATCAAGGAATTACAGGAAATTGGTTGGAGAAAGAGCTTCTACCCAGTTCCCAGTTCTGTTTCCTATGATGTTTCAAGTCAGGATCAATTGTTCCATTTGTTTCTGGCAGGATGTTGTGATGGTGTTGTGTCAAGAGGCTCGAAGAATGTCCACTTATAATACACCATTTACAGTTTGTCTCTAAATACTTTATGGCTTATTTGAAAAGACTATTTGGACAATTTGCTATTCACTTCAGAAAAACTTTTTAATATACATTTCTTACCACATCCGTCTTAAGGGATGCCTTAAAGCAATTACCGTGGCCTAAGTAACCAACAAATAATATATATAAAAATGATGTATACATAAATAAGCCACTAAAGAGCAAAAAAGTCATTCTACCAGCCTATATTATCTTTTCCCAGATTAATGTCTTAAAAGAGCAGCACATACTTCTTTATGACAAGGCTTTCCTACTTGACTGATAAGGTTCTCCTGTGTCCTAGGGGTAATCCAGGCAGTTAGAATAGAGGAAACACAAAAAGACATGAGGTAGGTGAGAGTCATAAACTGGTAAGGAAAGAAGGTGCAACACTTACTCATCGGTGCTCATTACTATCATAACTTCTAACACTGATCCAACACAGACCATGGTTCTTGAAAACATTAACCATAAGCCACGTTTTAAGCACATGAGCCAATCCTTCCTCGCCTGAAAACGTATGTTAATTGCTTTTTTAGTTACTGAGAATCAAGCATACGCTTCGGATGCCTTCCTAAGTGAGATTACAGTGGGAAACAGTATATTCTAAGAGCTCTTGCTTCAAGTATTTCCACTTCTGATTGTACCTCCACTCTCTCTCCTAAGAGGGCATTATTATTCAGAAATATATCCCTCCAGAGCTTTCTTGGAGGATTTTTAATAATGAATATTACAGAAAGGCAGGTGTATGCCATATCAGATTGTTGTAGAGGCATTGTTGTCACTAACTGAAGTGAAAAACAGAGGCTACATCCTCAGATATCACATGAGATGACAATGTTCTTGGTATTTAGGCATAGTTCAGTTTAAAACTAAGGAAGTGTTTATGTGAAAAGCATTAAAATAATGCTTTCTTATATTAAATGTTCTGAGTAAAACTAGGATTTAAACTAAATTTTCAATTATTGCTATACAGAAAATTACATCCTCAGTGGTGCTGAGTACTTCCAGACAGCTAAGTGGTATGGGAAAAGCAGACAGGATCATGATTTCTTTTTCCAGGTGTGAGTCCACATCCTCAACTTGCAAATACTTCAAACTTTTTAAAAATAGAAACTATAATGTCTTAGCTATTTTCTTCTCAACCTGCAGCTAAACCAATGTGATTAGCTCATATGTTTGTGCCTCTTTCCTCCTTGCTTGCAGTGTGGAAGGACAAGGAGACCTGGCTTCCTTGTGGCATGGAAAGAGCTGACAGAAATGTTTTCTCTCCAACATGACCTTGTTCCTAGAAATATTCTGTTCCACAGTCATCTGGGGGACAAGCTGAGTGTCTCTTCGAACCTCCACTGTCAAGAACTGTGATCACAACTGTAGCACAGGCAAATCCCAAACTACAGTTTGAATGTTGGTGCAGGATTTTAAAGAGTGCAGAGAGTGGAAGACAGACTTATTGTGATTAGAGCAAGCTGCACTGCTAAGCAGCCACTGACATTCTGTGAGGTGCAGTCTTGTTTTCCTAGGTAGTTGAAATTACAACATCTGTGCCTGGAACACAAATGTCTTAACACAAGTACAGCAGTACTATCTCATCATATTCTGGAGGATTTTTCACAAACCACTGGGCAGTAGCTTTATTCTTTCCTGTGGGAATGTTCGTGTTATGCCCACCAAGCACAAACTTTCAATACCTACTCCCTTGTACGTACCACCCATGGAGATAAGGATTTGTATTTAAAATTGTACCCTGGGCAGGACAAATGACACATAGTAGAGTCCTTCTCTCTATGCACGGGCTAGAGGAGAAGTAATTTGACTACTTTCACTTTTGGAAACTTGGTTGGGATCCTAAGTTAGGAGACTTAAAGCTATTCCTGAATGCTACTACTAAAAAATAATAAAAAATAATAATAAAAATCATGCTGTGCGTACATACTGAAATGAAACTTTGAAGTTATGTGCAATGACAGAGAGCTCCTGGGAACTCTTACATTAATTGTGTTTGGACAAAGTGGAGGAACAGTCTTTCCTAGTGATATAGAAGTAATTTATAGCCTCCACCTGCTGGTGAACAGAGAACCCAGGCTCTTAGCCTTTGCTCTCTGTAGGAAGCTGGTTCGAATCAGTCACCTTAGATTGAAAAAAAGTCTGTGGCCCTTTCCATCAACTCTTCAGTGCTTCAAGCATGTATGCAATTCCAGTGATTCCTTTTATTTTGCACAGATGTACAAAAACTTCCATACCTATATAAGTCCAGCTCTGACACATCCATTCACTGCTCAGTCTTACCTTTCCCTAGTTTCTCCCTCCAGCTCTCCCAGGCAAAGCACCACTTGACTCCCTGGCATTTTGCAGGGCTTCACTCACCAGCCTGCTAAGTATGTTAAAACAACTCTTTTCTTTTTGTAGCCAAGAATATTTTTTTTTTCTCTCCATAGTGAAAGTTTCAGAGGCACAAGTTGATTTCTGAGTTTGAACTTAGATACAGTAGGTTTTACAGAAGATCACCCACTACTGATTAAAGAGAATAATGCTTCTTCTATGTTATCATTTAATCCATTGTTCCTTGCCAGTTTTGTACCTCCAGTTGCTAATCCTGCTATTACCTTTTTCTAACCCTTTTCTACAACATGAAAGATATCCTTCTATCTACAGATAAGAATGTAAATACTTTAGCAAATTCCATTATATGATTTTCTTATGAATGGAGAAAATACTCTGATTAAAAACCTTGCCATTAGATTTTGAATAATCTACCAATCAGTTGCCCAGATGACAAGATGACAGAAGGCAGCAGGTATCTAAAGAGTTTAAAGTCATATCCCTGTGTTACCTTAATGCAGTAAGACTTGTGTACATAATTTACTTTTTTCATAAGATATTGACAGCTGCCCTCATTTCCCCGCAGCACTTTTAAAACACATATATTGTGCTGCATCCAATGTGCAAACTTACATTAAAGAAATCTTCTGTTATAGAAGAAATTCACATGTTTTAATATTTATTTCAAAGAATTAGTCTCAACGTATTTTGAGAGATACAAACCAAAGGAATAGAATGAGACTCCATGAAGACAACAAATGAATGTGGTACAAAAAGTATGCTAGTAGTAGTAGTAATGATATTTTTCACCAATGAAAGGAAATAAAGGCCTTCTACATCAACTATTCCCCTTGCTATTCCTTGTCATTTATTTTTCCTATGGCCAGTGGTTTCAGTTTGCTCAAAGAAAAAAAATGTATACAGACTGTTTCTGCTTTTTACTAGCAAGAAATCCATAGCATTTTCTAGACTAAGGTAGTACACTTTAAATTACACAAGCAGTAAAAACACATTAATCGAGGCATTGGCAACTCATTTAGTTTCAAGGTTGTAAAAAATACTTGATTATCAGAAGGAAGAAAACACACAGTAAGTTACTGATTTGAATAGAGACTTCTGCTTCAAAAGGGCCGTTCCGTTAGCCAAAGTTCCCATCTGACCAATAACCAAAGCAAACAAAACAAACTATTTCAATATCAGTAAGATGCCCTCCTTTTTTTTTGTTGTTGTTGTTTGGTCTTTTTCTAGTTTATTCAATTGACAAATTATCATGAAAATACCCAAATCCATTAAATATAGTTATACCATCCTCAGAGATTGTTGGAAAACCTTTTACTCTCTTGTACTAAGAATAGTAAAGAGATGAGAGATTTTGCTACTCTGCCTACACTTTTTTCATCTGAATCAGACAATTTAGTATCAAAAAGGCCAGCACATACACAGACAATGTGCATGAATCGAGCCCAGTCCTGAAGCTACTTGTAAGGCCCAGGTGGGGCTCAAACCTGCTCCCAACATGGTCAGTCCAGGCTCTGGCTTGACTTTGCAACGACCTTCAACTTCTCTCCCCTCCAAGCTGAACATCAGTATTTCAAGCTTGAAAGCTGCTCTGAGCTGTTATTTGGGGGCAGGTTGAGCTTATTTATAAAAGGGGAGCCTCCTCATGGCCTGGCTGCTAATTAGGTTTCTGATTTTCACCAAGTCAGCTTGTTTTCCACCTGTCTCTAGTAGCTGTGTTGGTGCTCTCTATTGTCTTTCATGCTGTCTTTCACAGAGGGACATTTTTCAACATGGCCATTAACCCAAAGGCTAGCTCAAAATTTGTGTTTTTCTGTGGAGCATGAAGAGCAGCAGGGAAGAGCGAAGCACCTCCGGTGCCCAGGGAAAACCTGGTAAGTGGTGAGAAGCCAAATACTCTGTACACTCAAATACCTCAGATGGAGCAAAAGGACAGATGGAGACAGAAAAGCAGTTGTAATATTGTACAGGACTGAAGTTTAGAAAATCGTGACTTTATCAAGAAGCAATGTGACTGGAGACATTAGGGAGGGACAGATGGCAACATTTTAAATCTACATCCTCATTCAAACAAGTATCTTGAAGGCAGCATAATTTTGAATTCTACCTGACCCTTCTACAGTGTAAGATGCTAAACAATGGAGAGGTGTATCATACCAGAAAAAATCCCTAAGATCTTGGGATTTGTAATTCCATATGGACTAAAACAAAAAGGATGATTTTCTCACAGCTTACAATGTTTCATCTGAATCAGCAATAATGTCTTACACAAGAGAAAAAAGAAGAGAATATATATTTCAGCCAACACTTTGTCCTCCATTTCAACTGTAACTCAGACTCCCAAAAGATTTGCTCTTTTAAACTCATATTTTCATGCAATTCACCACACACTCTTCATATTGCTCTCACTGCTCTCTTCTTCAACAGCTTCCTGCACACTTAATAATCTTGACTCTTGACATTTAAGAACCTGCTTTGCTTCAGAAAAATGCCAAATCCACCACACTAATCTCCATCTTACCCACCTCGCTGCTTCCACTCCCACTTGCTCTGCAAATAGGCCCTGGAAAAGTTTTCTCTGTGATTTTTTGTTTTTCTTTCTTTAAGTTTCCCTCTCTAAAAGAAACCCAACTATTTTTTTTGAAAGAAAATCTCAAATTTTCTCCCAATTTTCAAGTCCCAAACAGTGCCAGATACTATTCTTTTTAAACCTACATTTACTTTTCACTGTCAAGCAGCTATTCCCCAAAGTTGCAGTTCACCTGCTTCTCAACCTTCTACATGTTTTTCCTCTCAGTTTTTAGGAGTCTGGATGCTTTTTCATAATGTTCTCATTATTATCTAAATTTCTCAGACACGTTTTGTGATTTCTCCTCCTGCAAGTGCTGACAGTAGAAAGAGATAAAAAGAAAAGGGCAGTACAGGCAGTACAATTGCCTCCCTCCCCCTTCCCCCAGTGATATTCACACCTTCCTCTCTTCAGAGAGGAGACTTTCAAATCTGTTTTTTTTCCAAAACTTCATCAGATGGTTGCTTATACACAGGAATGCTCTGTGGAAAATCCTATGGGATATAGTGCAATAACAGTTTTATCTATTCTGGGGTCTAGGAAGCTCTCCCTTGCCACACAGGATTTTTGGGTCCATTACAAATATAGTTATGAGAAATATGTGTAAACTCCAGTGACTGAAGCTGCTAGAAGTCAAGCAGACTTGTGTCCTGAGTTTCAGATAGCAGGAATCAAGACCAGGAGAGACTTTTTAATTTAATTTTTTTTTTTTGCTTCAATCCATGTCTGAATCCAAACTTGGACTTATTGAATTTCTGTTTTCAAACAAGGAATCCCCACGACCTACTTCACCAGTCTTTCCACCTGTATAGCCAATCAGGGTGAAATAATAATTAAAGAAAGGTGAAAAATGTTACCTTTCAAAACTTTCAGATAGTATGACGCCTAATACCTAAACTAATGCCCAGTTAGGTTGTTAGTAATGCTAAAGTGCTATAATTATAAGCATCAACATGTCTACATTACATCTAAGCATATATATTTGTATAAATATAACTGTACATGCAGACACTCTATATTGGTACAGTAAGAATACTTAGAAGACACTACTTATTTACTGGCTGAAGTAGAGTATTAAGGTCTGCTAGAGTCAACAGACAGAGAGCAGGGGAAGCTGTCTTTTTTGTTGAGGAAAGATTTGTTCCTGTTTCTGTGGTTTCTCATGGGAGCTGTTGTTATTTGGCAGCTCATCTTGGTCTTGCACACAAACAATAAAACTTTTGAAAATGAAAACAAACAAAAAACTCGCCACAAGTTTAAACTCATTTGGTTACTTGTGCTATGTTGGCTGAGTCAAGTAATTTTTTAATTTTGCCAGTGTGTGCAGGCCTATTTCTATATTCTTGTGTTGAAAACAATATTACAAAGAACAATTCACTGGCTGTCAATATTTCATCAAAATTTTGGTTCTTGGAAACAGTTAGTCCATGCCCAGAATTTAATGGACTCCAGCAGGAGATGGGAAAGAATCAGATTCCAAATTACCAGCTGAAAAACTAAAAATCAAGCTAGATACCAATATTATATCACCAAAGCAACACCAACATTTAGGTTTTCACATCTTCCATTTTAATTAATGTTATTTTGATAATATTGTGGATGAATAAAAGCAGTTTAGTCTTGTGTTTTGTACAGAAGTCCCTTTCTACTGTACATCCACATGGGGAAAGTGCAAATGATATTTCATTCATTTTGGAATTGCTATGAACGGTGGAAGGAATGAAGTGTTCTCACCATACAGCTTATGACAGACAGAAAGGTCACTTTGTATGGGAAACCTCTTGGAGAACAGAAATGTGCCCTCCTGCAGCTCCTTTGCTTTAGATATAGTGCACTTTGTTGCCATGTTAAGTATTCCACTGCCAGTGATGCTGAAACAGTGGGACTCCTGCTAACTCATCATGTTAACCAGTTTTTTCATCATACTGAAAAAACATGTGCCCAAAGCCAGAGAATGTCCTTACGATGCATCCTAAACTTCAGAATATAACTTTGGACCAAGCATGTGTTATGGTATAAACACATTATCCTGCCCTTTAAGGTACAGAAAAAACTTAACTGCTTGTGAATAACAACCACTATTGCAATTTTCCCTGTTTTGTATGATTTAATCGACTGAAATCAGCCCCTGCAAATTGCTGCAAGGCAGACAGGAAAGCTCCCTGGTTTCTGCAGAGCAGTTAGTAGGTAACAGAGTTGTACCTCCTCAGCTGTGTGCAGCATAGCTGAATCCTCTCTAAACAGTATTAATTACTTCTTTTACAAACAGGCATAGAATACAGGCTGACTTCAGCTGGAAAGAAACAGCTTCTCTAATGCTCCCAGGCTGCTTCCCTTTCCAGATCACCGACTGTGGTCACTCTGAACAGCACGGTGCTGCAGCTAAAACAATAAACCTTGACAGTCAGTCTTAGGAGTGGATGTTTGTCTCAATCTGTCTCTGAAATGTAGCTAATATCCAGCTACCTGCCAGGGCCCAGGTGAAGCACAAACAACATAGCCATTGTGTTTGTTTTTACATAACCCAACTTAATGTATTCCAAATACAAACAAACTCTTTTGGGGTGCTCCTCATCTTCCTGAGATACACAGGCAGTGTGGTGCTGAGACAGCCGCACATATTCAGCAACATGTTTAAGAAGGAGAAGCCAAACATCACCTTGCATTTAACTATGAAGCAGTTGCTAAAAGGTTACCAGGAGACAAGACTCCATAAAAGAATACAGTTCTGCAACTATTTCCCTACAGCCTACGAAAATTAGCAAAATATATGTTATCATCTAAGGAAAGAAAAAGACTTTTTAATTTCCCATTCTCCCTGACACAAACTAAAATAAAAATCCCTTGCTATAGATAGCTGAAATTTGCCATTCTGCTGCTAAGATAGAATAGTGTCTTTTTTCTGAGATCAGAGTCTGCTGTAGGCTACTGTCCCTACACTGTCTATGGGAAAATCTACAAGTAAATAAACAAAAAAATGAGCACCCGTGTTAGTTTGTCCGCATCTCCCCCTTGCAACCAAACCCTCTGAAATGGAAGAAACTGAAGAACATGGCATGCCCTCATTAAATAGAGCTGCAAAGCTCAGGGACTGACTGAAATCTTCCTTCTCCTACTTGTGTTGCATCTACTGCAGGAGCTTTCTTTGAAGTAAAAAGGCAAACAAACAAGCCCAGCTGTTGTCAGTGCTCTTTATGAGTCACTGAGCAGCAGATGCTGAAAGTGCTGTGTTTCTAAGTGCAACACCTGCTGCTGAACCTGAATTTCCAAGCCATAGCATCATACACACACAGAAAGATCAACTGGCCACATATGTATCACTAACAGCCACTCTTAGAGTAAAATTAAAGAGCGACTGTCAGCAGGAAATTGTAACTGAAAGCTCTGCAGCCACTACATGATTTGCAGTAGTCCAAGGCACAAGATTTCTTTAAAAAGCAATAGAATTGCAATTATTTAACTTACTTTCTTTTATGCATTGTCAGACAAACACTTTGAAGACCACCATAACTTTTTCAGCACATATCTGTGTCTGGTTACTGCTGTAACAGACTCAAATCCAGTGCAGTCATTTCAGAAAAATGTTTCTTCTGGTTGCAAAAGCAAAACGTAAAAGAATTTCCTCCCACTTTATGTACACAGTGGGTTTACATGGCTATCATGTAAAACTGCTTACTGAACAAGCTTGAGAATAAATATTTTTCTCCTTTTCTTGGAAGGAGAGAAGGGAAGTAAAAATTATTTCTGAACTGGCATCAATTTATTCCCCTGACCTACTGTGCAACATTCAAAATTTTTGTCTTAAACAATGTAGAAATCAAAAAATTTTAGTACCTGGCAAAAAAAAAAAAAGGAAAGAGCAGCACAGGCACTGCTTGAAGGGACCCAGGTTTGAAACACATGGATCGTAAAACCTGCACGTACTCATGAGGCTTCCACTGCCCACCCAGGCTCCCTGCTTGCCTGGTGACCAAGTGGACTGGCACACAGCCTGGCCATCCTTTTTAGGGTGGCTTCTTATTTCTAATTTTCTCTGTGGTACTTTTTTGTTAAAAACCACTACTGCAACTTAATCCTGGCAGCTACACACATCTGGTATCTCCTGAACAGAAAGTATAACAGACAGTGTGTCACTACAGCTCAGGAAACAAGCCTGGCTCAAGCCAAATACTCTTAATCCTCGGAAAGATGGTTCCTTGTGATCAAAGTAGAGGACAGTGCAGTGTCACAGCTAAATCTGCTCACCAACTTTCAATACCATGCTTGGCCTGCATCTCCTTTTTTCTCGAAGTATTTCCTTCCCAAAACTTTTTCCTCCCTTTCATTTCTGTCGGAGTTCACAAAACAAAGCAGTTCCTAATCTCCACTTTGATCTGAATTTCTCTGGCAGTGACCATCGATTTTCATTTATGCTCCCAGCTTCTCAGAGGAGCGTGGTCTCCTGCTATAAAAGCCGCAGTCAGTGGGTAATCTGCTCTGTATGAGCCATGGCACACCACTAGTGAGGCTCATGGTCATGCTGGGGTATCACACATGGCCTAGGCTGCATTTATCCATGTGCTCTAAGGTGCTACCCCTCTGCATCTCACTGCCTCCTGCCAAAGCTTAGCTTAAGTACTGGTGCACAGGAATCCTCTCATTTGTCATCTAAATCACATATATGACAAACTGAAACGCTGCATGCAAATCTCTGCCCAGAGTAGCGTGCACTAAGTACCCTTGCTAGTGATATAGGTAGTAAAAAAGCAGAAAGAAATGATAAATTTGTGGTCTGTGTTGTTCTAGTGTATTTTGTAGCTATTTACAACTGTGTGATATAAGTGGCAAATAATGCTAAAGGTAAGGATCTCTTTGTGCAGGTGGTAACTTTCTATATTTAATGTCATTTCTAGTCCATGTCTGTTACCAGTGGGTTCACTGTGGGTTTACAGGAATGAGAACACAAATATGCTTGTACCCATGCATACATGCATCTGCAAGAAAACGAATATTAAAAAAAACCCTAAAATAAACATTTAATAGTGTCACAATATGCTGCATTAATTATCCAAGCCCAGATTCCCAGCCAGTGTAAGGTGGCATTGTAAAACTGAAGAAGAATGTGCAGAATTTAGCAAAGCTTGACATATTTTCTCAGCTCTGCACGTTGGGAAAACCATAACACTTATCACATTTGTCTCCTGAGTGGTGCATTTCACCTTTTAATGTCACACAATGCAGAAACACACCAGTAATTGTAGTGTATCTGCACTTGTGTTCACATTGTCTGAAATATTTTTTGTATGTGTCCTGACATCATAATGGCACCAGTTGCTCACACCTGTGGTCCCAACAGAGTATAATTTCCTTCTGGGTTTGTTTTTTGTGTGTTGTTTTTTTGTTGTTTGTTTGTTCTTTTTTTGGTTTGTTTTTTTTTTTTTTCTTTTGAGGTGGGGAGGAGTCAGGATTTTCTGGTACTGTAAATAGTGAATTGATTTCTCCTTTTCATAGAAATTATAAGCATATGTGGGCTTTATCCATTTCCCTTTCATACTGTAGCTCAGTTGTGTGTTCCTAAAAACACCTGTATGAGGGTTTTTCACTCCATATACAACATTAAGTGCAACTAAGGAGTTACAGAGTGAACTGGCAGATCACTTGGCAGCTCAGACCTATGTAATGAGTCTGACTCAAGTATTTTTGTGGGAATATGTCCCTAGTTCTGAATGTATTGCTCATAGGGATCTCCTTCAGATTGATTTACTGATTCCATTGAAGCAGCCTATATTGTGATTTCATAAACTGAGTTTAAAGGTTTCTTTAAGGAGGTTTTTACTGTGTTGCCTGCTTACCTCACAGGAACAGAAACCCAGTACTAAGATCGCCTGAGGTACCAATCAGAGCATTAGGAAAAGCTAATACGAGAATACGAGACTGGTAATTAATATGGTAACTTGATATAACTTCAACCTTGAACTTTGACTGTCTACTTATTCATCACTCTAAGAAATTATAATACAGGTTATGAAGCATACCAGGACTAGTCAGTACAATCTGTGATGCACTCTGGTTTTAGGGAATGTTAATGTACTAGAGCAAGCTGGTCTCTATGGTAACCAACCCCACAAGGATTATCCACCAGTAACTATGGTCCATTACAGGCAATGCCTACTAAGGCACTTACCCTTACAAACTGAAAAAGTTGTCTCTGTGTGAAAAAAACAAGAGCACCAACAAACTTCCCTGTCTCACTGCTGTGCAGCTGTGTTCTTCAGTCCCCTTAAAAAACCATGTCCCCTATACATTTGATAAATTATTCCTTCCTTGCTTAAGTCAACCTTTAAAAAACCATGGAACAATTAGTTTGCTAAAAACAAACATAAGTTGTCCCTTCTGCCTCTAAGCAGAGAAAAATCAGATGTTATTGGTCTGATCTGGAGGAAGCTGGGAAGACATCAGTTTGAAGCACTTTTTCCAACTCTGGCCTCTAAAGAGACATTTTTAAAAGACAAAAAAGAACTTTTATAGCATGTTCATAGGCAGAGATGTCTATTCAAGTTTTAAGTCTTGCAGAATTTCTAAAACAGGAGATTAAATTCGCTCTTTTTCATTTATACATTCTATAGGGAAAAGATAGGAATTTTAAGTGAAGTCAATGGTTTTCACAAAAGGTTTACTAACTAAACTGACCCTCTCATTCAGTTTTTCTCAGAGGATCTCCAGTTACAGGAAGGCTTTTAATGGACCCAAGGTGACTTCTAAGCTCTCAAGTTCAGACACATTTCTCCCCACACTCCTTTGTGTATCAGGTCCCTTCCCCTGTGCCCTGATTTCCACACTGAAGACTCTCAGACCCATGAGCTGGAGATTGGTAACACACAATTGCAGGAAACTTATTTCCTCCCCGACTCTCAGGTGGCTTTGCTGCTGTTAGAAGAGAACTTGGTGAGCTAAAACTTGGATGTACTATCTCTTACAGCCTTTTTTCTGGGATATCTGGGTGACTTCTGCTGCTTTTCTGCTGCTATCTGGAAAAGATTTTTTCTTGGTAGAAAGTATTCTGATAACTTCTATCAAAATCAGTGGTAAATTCGACAGCAGCAGATGAATGCATGCATATTCTACAAGCCCCACACATTCCCAACTTGAAGTGTGGACACATGAAGACACTGCATTAAGTGTCAAAGTCTGAGGGTCATTATGGTTGTGACTATTCAGTATCTTTCCATGTCCATTCAAAACAAATTGCACATATTTCAATAATTTGTTTTTTTCAAACCTGCCCCGTGCAGCTCTCTAAATGATAATGCACTAAGAGGCTATCATGAGCCATTTTTGTTTTAAGAGCACTTTAGGGTTTTTAAACACAACTAATACCTTAAAATCTTTGAAAAATGCAAAGATCCAAAGCAATCATCTCTACAGACATTTCATGAACTCTCTGTTTTCTAACATGTCTCAGCTTATGGAGTCACTGTACATTGTTACAAAGGTGACAGTGCCAATGTGGCTTTTTCCAAAGAATCCTGTCACCCTTTTTGTCAGTTTTAAGGACATATGGGCCTCAGAGTGGCTGCATATGTCTGAATGGGAATATGCATCTTCACTGCAGCAGCTATAAGAGTATCTGATAGATTTGGTTCTCAGTTGCTTAAAAGTATGTACACAAACAGAAGCTCATATTGGTGAGCTAATTTCAGCTTCTGTTATGATACTGCTGGATCTTTTGCATAAAAAGCTATTTATTTTTAATTTTCAAAATGAAGAACTGTGATATCCTGGGTCTCTACTGGTATTTATGTACAACAATCCCATGACTGCACTGGAAATACCTGAATGCTGAGACTTGCTGACGCACCATGGCCCTGACATGAGTCAGAAAAAAACCCTCCCATTAGTCTTTCCTATAAACAAACTCCTCTCCTGGTTCAGCCATGTCCTCTGTCCATCTGGGGCCTCCAGGGAGAGCCTCAAGAGGAGCACTAGAACACTGGCAGTAAGATTTGTGGAAAAGGGATTTTCTGACACTTGTTCCCGATGCCTTACGAACGCTCAGCCTTCTTCTGCACATGAATTTGCAATCTGAGAACACGGGTAATGGAAAGAAATGATATAGAAGCTTGATAGGTCTGCTTCATTTTAAAATGGATTGTCATGCTTCTGAAAGGGTCCCTTGGACAGCAGCAGAATTGATTGCTTATTAGTGTTTTCCTGTGGTGGGCATGGTTAAAAGATCTGTCCTAGAATTGATACTTTCAATTCTTATGTATGAAGCACTTGACATGCAGAGCAGTGACTCTGAACTGGCACTGCCATTTGTTCAGACGTGCTTTCTATGAATACAATCTGAATATTGTAGACTAACATCCTATCAACCAACTCTATTTTTCATCTTCAGGGAAGCTTTTGTACTTTCCTTTGCAGTTGCAAAAGAATTCAAGAAAAAGGTGTCTTTTTGAAACTTCACATACACAAAAAATTAATGCAAAGAGGGGAACCACACACCAGGTAAATGATGGTGTGTGATCTGACATACATACCAGTTCAGTATTTACAGTTCCAGATCTATCCATAGATGTAAAATTTCCAATACAGTTCTTGCTCATCAGAAATTTTTAGTAATAAACTCAGCTGAGCAACCACTATTGACATTATGGTAGATTAAATCTACAAAATTATGGGTTTTTTTAATTGTGCACATTACTTTGACAAGTGAGTTCAAGCTGGCATGTATCTCTGGATACGTTTTTAGATATGGAAAACTTATTCCAAAGGCAAGAAAAGCTACAGCCCACCTAAGTAACTTGAGAGCAGCTGAGACCGGAATAACTTTTGTCATACCTTGGTCCTGGCTAAGGACCATAATGAAAAAGCAGGACAGTCATGGGACAGCATCTGGGCACCCATGAAATGGAGAGAGACAGCCGTTGTTACAAGAGCTCAAAATCTAAGTATTAGACTTAACAAAGGACTTGAATAACTAAAACTCCAGCCATTTGAGATGAAACTATGAATAGAAATATTTCTATGACTTAGTAGTTATCCTGGGCTCACCTGATCTATCAAAATCGGTGCTGTTTTTGCAGGGACACCTTCTTTCCAAATATCAATCAGCATACCTATAGTTTATATACTGAGGATCTACCTCACACCATTTGCAACACCACAAAATTTCTTGTACCTTATCTGATTTTTCCTGAATATTTTGGTCTCTTTCTCAGTTTCTCTCCTAGCTAGGAACTGTGAAGTTACAGTGAATTATGCTGTCAGTAAAACCATAAATTGTTGTAGAGAGATACAACCACTTCTTTGCTAGTTATCAGCCAAGAGATGCCCTAACAACTATTTGTTTGTTTAATGATTTTATATATATTATTGTCAGGCTGACTGACAGTAACAAAGATAAAACAACAAAGAAAAGATAAATAACAGGAAACAGAAAATGAAGGAAATAGTACAAACACTATGAGGAGCGCCAATGGAGCACAGACTAACAGTGAGGATGATGAATGTGATAACCTGAATACAAATGAGTTTCAAATAATTCTTCCTTGTTGTTCACACTTGCATTTATCTCCTTGATTTGAGGAATTTGCATAACTGGAAGGTAATTTCCTGTTAAAAAATGTGATAAAAGGCTTTCATTCCAGCCTGTGTATCTCCATGCATGAGCTAGTCTGGAAAAGTCAGAAGTATAGTAATGAAGTAACTATGTACAAATAAGGAATAAATTAAATAATAGAGAGGAAGCAAGTGAGACCACCCCTTTCCAGGAGTCATCCTCTCTAAGAATTCTTGGTGAATGTAACTCCAGGAGGCCCAATTCATAAAATAGCAAAGACCTAACAAAGTCACAATTTTTATATTGTATTATATTATATTAATCCAACTTCTGAATAAGTTATAGAACCAAAACATTGACCAAGAAGAATTATTAAATAATCCATTATCAATTTGGTAACTCATGCTTTTTCATTATGAAATACAGTTGGAGACAGCTTTTGCACAGCAGGCTGAAAGGTCCTGAAAAAAGACACCCCACTGTACTCAGTTTACTAAAGAAGAAAAGACTCAGCTACAATCTGACCTACATCAGATGGAATTTTATAGTGGGGGACGACTAAAGTCTCTCTTCCATTAATTTTCATCAGATTCACCCTCTCTCTCTTTTAACTGCTTAGCTTTGGCATTACTGAACTGGAATCCCCTACAGATCTATCTCAATTTATCTTCCACAAGGAGTCAACTGCTTTGTGCAAATCTGATGAGAAGAGGAAACAGAAACATACTGTTTCAGAATGAGCAATGTAAATTTGTATTTGTAACAGATGAAGCTGCCTGACAGTTCCAAATTTTTGTCAGAGGTTCTGTTTACTGGCCATAAATTTTCACAACTATTAGTCAATGAAATCTCAGCATGGTTTAATTTCACAAATGTAAGAGCCACCTCTGGTCCTGGTCAGAGTTCTGATGGGTTGTTAACCTTTTGCACAGATTGAAATCCACGTAATTTCATCACCTTTAAATCTCCATTTTTTTAGGAATCCCATTCCTGAAACAAGTCAACTATCCTGGGGCCAGTTAGCTATAGGATACCTCCCACTGAACACTAACAAGCAGAATATCAATTTATATTAGTGACCCTCTTATGGACAGATTTTTCAAGGATACTTCAGGCCAAAGGCACAGCAGTGGGATTACTTTCACCCCTCTAATACAAAGGACCAGTCATTTAGCAAGATTATTACAAAAGGCTCAAGGAAATTTAAACTGAGGCTGCCCTGAAAGTTCTTCTACTAGAGATAAACAGTGGCCATTAATCTGCAACTGTGGGGCTCTTACATGCTCAACAGTAAGAGCCTCTTTGGGTGCCTAAAAACACTGAGACCAAGTTCCATGCCTAGAGATCCGACCCATAGGCCAGTGATCCAACAGCTGAGCAAACCACCGTATTGAAGCAAACAGATACTGCCTTAGGAGTCTGAAATTTAATCTGGGTTCACTGAAATACAAGTTAGTCTAATTGAAATCATCTGTATGTCACATCTTGATTTCATTTGAGATTGAATTTCCCAGTATAAAAAGCTCACAACTCTTTCACCTAATACTAGTGCTGCTGACTTGCTACATTACTGTGGATAAACCATTTTTCACTGCAAAAAACAAACATTTTTTCCTTTTAAATTATGGCATCAATGAAATGGCTTTCATGCAAAATCAGTATGTAAGAAAACAGAAACAATCACGTGTGTAGAATTCCCTTTTGTGTTTGTAGGGTCATACAAAACTTTGAAGTCTACAGAATAAATTTAAAGTTTCCTAAGGCTTGTGTGATTCTCTGGACCAGGAACTCATGGTCTGAATATAAGCCCTTAGGTTTATTTCAATTTAAGAGAAAAATTTTATGTTAAAACTATAATAAAAATTTTAAAAATCCAATTTTCAAAATCAGTTTAAGTCCCTCAACATTTGTATTTTTCTATAAATAATAAAATAAAACCTGAATATTAATTTAAAGAAAAATAGTTTAAACTGTTCTTTTTCTTGCAATGAATCTGAACATACATTACATACATTTTTTACACCAGTTGAAATACGAGTTTAATTAAAATGTGATATAGAAGCATAAAGTATTCCCTATTCCTTATTTTCTCCATAGTAAGAATGATATTTGCTTGGAGGTAGCCATATAAACAGGGAATATAATAAAATCACTTCCCAGGAGCAAAGGAAACTGAACAGCTGAAGTCATAGTTTAAGTGACATTACTACAGCTTTCTTCTATCATAACTGTTTCAGTCAAGATTAAAACCTCTTCTTATCTTAAGAGTAGAAAGAAAAAAGATGAAATTAGTTTGTCATAAATTAATCTGAAGGTCACTGGAAGTTCCCCTGTTATAACTTTAAGTGGTATATATTTACAATCCTTCCAGAAGTTAAGTACCTCAGCCTTTCTTAGATCTGAAGACTCAGTTGTCTAAGAAAGACTTATCTGCATGATAATCACCATTAACTACATTATCTGTTTCATATAATAGTTTCAAAATATTTGATAGCAATATGGAAGTATTTAAAAAAGGAAGAGTTGCCCTAAAGTAACAGTAATATTAATATAAACTGAGGTTTACCCTCTTGCATATGAAAGCTTTTTGGGTATGGAGATTTTCTCAAGTTAGAAAGACTGAGAGTTGAGATATTATTTGTTGACTGAAGGAAAATTAAATATTAGAATATGATTTCATTATTATGGAGTATTACCTTTCACCTGAAGTATTCACATGTTTCTGTTTTTATGAAAGCACTCAGAACTAAGAGTGAGCTGAATTTTTGAAACCTGGTCAGCTATTTGATATACCTACAATATGTTTTGGTAAGACATAGCCACAGCTCCACAAATTCATGCCTCCTCTTTCTTGCCTGATCTGCTGATTAATAAAAAAAAATAAAATCTGTTGAAAAAATTGCTTCATGGTGTCTTGCAACTGCAAAACTGTACAGCTTGAGACTACAGACACAGTTGTCTTGTCAAGTGATGTACTCTCTCTTCAATGAAAGGTTGGGCAGCAGGGTTTATGAAAGGTTAAGAACTCACACAAACTCCCTTCTTCCCAAAGACAACTTGATGGTTTAACTAAGCCACAACCTCTTCACACAGGAAGAATCTGGAACATGGACCCTGCTTTTGTCAGGATTAAGATATATGGTGATGACTGCAGCCTGTAAAACTACCAGGGTAATGACTGTAAGCCTGCAAAAAGTGATGCTTCCTATGTTTCAGCGCAACACTTTCTGTAATTTGGTTGCCACAAAGTAGGTTTAAAAATCTGTGAATCAGTGTTATCATGTTGTGCAGCAATCATTTGATGTGTATAACTTACATAATTTCTTGTTATCAAGAAAAAAATTCCATTATTTTACTTTTTTCACATTACATTTCAATATAAGATTCAGCAGCATTACATTTTCTTGAAGGAGAGGCAAATTTCCCATATTTAGTGTTTCTGTTGAAGTTGGGAAATCATAAGAACTGCTTCTCATCACCCCTTAGCACTACACTTGTTAAGCTTGACTTGAGGAATTTGAAGAATGAGGTGAATAGTGACTGAGAAAGGAGGGGAAAAGAGAATGAATTTTATCTGACTGCCTCGGACCTCAGCAAATATTAGTTGGGATTCACTGTGAGGACAAGCTAAGATCCTTATTTTATTTCCTTTAAAACTGTGAACCTACCTTTATTTTATTTACCTGATTTTTCACATGAGAAAATTAATCAAGCACACTGCACCTCCCAGCCACACGAGTTCACCAGAATCAAAGCAGGCTGTTGACTTCACCAAACACACGAACAATGGAGTCATGATAGATGCAGGGGATGGCTGCCAGCACACTGATGCATTATCATTACATGCAGTGCAATGAGCTATCACATTGCACATATACAAATCCTTTTTCTGCTTTATGTCCTTTTGAAATCCCTTACTCAACTGCTCCCTTCTCCTGGGAAGTACAGGGTTTTGAAAATATAGCCAGCATACTTTGAGGCCATCGAAAGAAGATGAACAATTATTGATATTTCACTTCATTTTTTGTAAATGAAATGCTACGCTACAACTCACAAGAGCATGCCGAGCACACACTGGAGAGCAAAGAGGAAATGCTGCCCTGTTTATTCTTCATAAATGATTGAATATGATATTTCTTTTATGGTACTGTACATTTTTCTCTTTGAAAGACATTCTAGCTGGCCATGCTGTAGTGCACATTTAAATGGTCACTATTGCCTCATTTTTATTGTACAGACCTGCTGGCGCCAAAGCACTTGCAGCCTTCTGGGTTTAAGCTTGGCAGCCTAAGACATAGTTAACATTGCTTAGAAGAGGACACAAAATTATGGAATAATGCATTTAATAAAGCACATTTCTCTATAGATCTGATGCTAAACAAAATTCCTAATGTTTTCCTAGGGAGGGCTGTAAACCTGACAGCACTGCTACTCTATAGCTCATACAAATTATAATTCCATGTCAATAATTTGTGTTCCATTAACAATATTAATAGAAGCTGTACTAAAAATAAAGCTCCATAATGTTAGTCGCTATATTGACATACATGTAATAAAAAAGAAGTCCTTGCTTCAAAGACTTAAATAACTACTTGAATTTATTGAATGCAGCAACAGGTGTTTTAGCTAAAGCCTGGCTTAAATTTGCTAGTAAGAAAATTTCTGACTTGAATTGTGTTGGATCACACAAAAAACTGTAAATCCATCAGTCATGCTAGCTAGATTAGCAATATAGCAACAGACTGCTGCATTTCATAAGTTCTCCTTTGTTACATTGGGTGGAATGCATATACTTTATGGTTCCTGAAAGCACTTTGGGCTGTTTCAGAATGAATTTAATATCTTGCTGGCTCTACTTCAGCAAAATACATAAAGTTGTACAGAATTTAAGCAGGTGAATAATCCCCCTCGGCTCCAGTAGGATTTGTAACATGCTGAAAATTAAGCACATACTTAAATCTTTATCTGTTTGGCAGTCAACTTCTACAGAACTAGCTCTTTGGTGTGCTTACTATAATGCACAGAGTAGTTTTAAAATGGTCAATGTATTCAAAGCTGGACAATTTAATTAGTGAAATCAGTCAACTAAAGTAAAAGACAGAGACTGATTGGAAATCATTTTGAAGAAGAAACTCTCATTTCACAGATCTTTTTCAACTTCATATTATTATCTTAAAGGCTCTTCCCCGTAGTTACCATTGCTAAGAAGGAAAAACCTCCATTTTCTTCTGGATTTGGATACTTTAAAGTTGTTTTTTTTCCTTTTGTATTTGCTGAAGAGTGGTTCATACTCATGACACGCTTTCTAATTCCCTTCATCAGGGTGTGCTGAGTTTTAGCTGGGCAGAACTGATTACCTGTGCAGGCTTGCAGCTACAATGCTCTCCTCATCTCTCATACTTCCTCCCCTTCCACTTGTTTTTCCTGCTGTTCACAGCATGGTGTTATGCTGAGAAAAGTGTGCTGCTTATCTTAACTATCCAAGCTAGGAAGGCTGAGCATGACAGATATGAGGAGGACCACGAGTGTGTTAATGAAACCAGTGCTACTTGCCAAAATTTTCAAATTGTTCTGTGCAAACTGTCACCAAAAATGTCACGTCACATTAGTAAAGAAAAGGAAGATGGGACATGATGCAGTTCTGCCACTTGCTAATGGTTCCTCACTGACACAGGATACAACTAATGATCAACTAAAAATTATGCTAATTACAACTATCTGGAGATAAGTGGTGCCAAGGTCATGGTCCAGCTTTCAAAAATGAGGAAGGTGGCCATCTCTTATGAATCTATGTGAAAGAATTCCATCTAATCTCTGCAATTTTACAAGTGATAACATGTTCATGTATATCCTGAAACCAACAAAATCCATTAATAGGTTAAGTTTCAAAACTGATATTACAAACTACAGCACAGGAAACTGAAAAGGGAATTTGATTATCATTTACAAATGTTCTGTGAAAAAAAAAGGCGAATAAAGAAAAGACCAACATTATTTAGGATTGTCTAAACAGCTGTGACTAGGGAACACACACTTGAAAGAAAACAGGAAAACTAAAGAAGGCTGTTAGGAAAGGTCACTGACAGCCAAATCCATTGCATCCAACATATTTTGTAAATATGTTGGTACAGGAAACTTTTCAGATATGAAGAAGAGGAAGAGAAGAAAAGATTTGGATTCTAATGTAAGATGCAGCAGCATGCTGGCAGAAGGAGAGTCAGTACGATCAATAGCCTTTAGTTTCTGTGATTCAGAACGAGCTAGTTTGCATTTTCTCATGCATTCAAACACTCTGAAACACAGGGAAAGACACCATGGGAAGACAGGACTCTTTAGTGAAAATTTCACAAGGTTCAGCGTATCTTAAAATATTCCATCAGATAACTACACATGATACGCTGCATGTAAAGTCCTGACTCTTTTAAGACAAAGCCTGGATTTCTGAAGGGTTTTCTGCTATAAAAACTATTGCATACGTAACTGTGTTTCTTTATCCTTTTTCTCTCCCAGGAATGCTGATCTGACCAAACTACTTAAATGTAGACCAAAATAAACTGTAATAATTCTCCATGAAAAGTTTGACTTCCAATTACCCCAGATAGATTTCTTTACAAGGCTCAGTGTCTCCTGTCTGGCAGCAAGCCTGCAGCCAGACTAGTTCACCTGAGGCTGCAAGCCTGTTAAGATTCTCCTGTGCTAAAAGAGGTCAAGTCAGGTCACTACTTAAATAAGAGAACAAGACAGATTTGAGTCACTGTTCTATAACAGTGTCATCCTTTGGATGATGCAAAAAAAAGAGTTTCTTTTGCCACTGACAATCCCATAGCAGTTGTGAAATGATGGTCTAATATCCTCTGTGTTCTGGCCAAATTCCAGGGAAGAAGATTACCTCTTCCTTGTGTAAAAATCCTTGGGCTTTCAATTTGGTGTGGTTTCACTCACTTTCAGTCCATTCCAGTGGTGGGTGAAAACTCTGCATACAGATGCTAGAGACATCTGTGAAAATGAGGTTTATTAGGTTATTCTATTTATTTATTTATTGAGTGTATTATTAGGTTATTTCGTCTAATTTTTTGTGAGGTTTTTTTTTTTTTTAAATTGCAGAGCAGAATACAGTTGAAAAGCTGCTGAAGCAAACTGGGTCTGCAGCATTAACCCTGGGAGGAGGATAACAATTCTAGTAAGCTTCTATATCCAGCTATAGAATTGGAAAATGTTAGGATTACATCTTCTTATATTTCAGGAAAATGTTCTGCTTTTCAGGTTCTTACTCCTTCATCCTCTAAAAACACATGCCATACAAGTACCATTCAACAGCTTTACTCCACCTTTTTTCTCTTTTCTCCCTTCCTTTCTTGCACATGTTTTTTGATCATAAGTTTTATACCTTGATTATGTTGAATATTCTTTCCTTTTCTTCTGCATACATCTCTGAGAAAATAGACAGATAGGATGGAAGTTTCCTGATATAATGACTTTGAAATGAGGACACAGAATTGTTAACAACTAGTATTTAAACCCTTTTTTTAGAGAGTGTACCAAGGCCAAAAGATAGAGGAAGGGGGCATGCCCCAAATATTGTTCTAAGTCAATGATTTCTTGTCACTGAGGTTGCAGTGAGACAGAGACCTGAGGCTATTGAAAATAGCCAGGTTTCAGAAGCCAGGTTTCAGAAGCTTTAGGATCAATGAAGAGTAAAGATTAATTCAGGTTGCCCTCAAGGACAACAGAGACTGACTTGAGTATTACATCAGAAAGTGAAGTACAGCTTACTGCTGAGGGTCTGGCAATGAAATTTGGGTTAGTTTTCTCTTTCTTCCACAAACATCCTGTTTCAGCACATCATCCTCCTGCTTCACCTTTTACCTGTTAACAAGTTGGTGGAAGCAGTGTGTCTTCTGTCCTGTCAGTTTAGAATGCAAAACTTATGTAAGTAAAGTCAATCTTTCTCAATTTTCCTCAATCTGACCTTCCCCCACATAGTACTATAATAAAGAAATTGATACATAGGTCATTACTCCTTGATATTATCTTGAATTCCGGCAGTTCTTTATCTCAACTATTTCCCTGCTCATGTTTTTAATTTAACATTAGTCATGATGTTTACTTCACTTCATACAATTCAACTAAATGTTTTTACTACCCTGGCTTATGCAAAATATACCTAATGAACAGAAATGTGAGCTTCCACAGATTTACATGTAATTTGGCTGAGGAATTTTCTGTAGCTTTATTTTTGTCAGTTATTAGCTGAGACATTTTTAACCAGCACTGAAAAGGAGTAATTGTATTCTGGCATTCAACATTCAACATTCTGGGTCCCAATATGACAGGAGGATGTTTTCATGGTCTTATGAAGCTTAACATGTGTTCATTGAGACTTAGCACAACTTAGTACAATTTGAAAAATCTGAAATAATTTGATGCAACCTTGGAGTTTCTTTAGATCCTTTGTATCTTTTCATGGTCTATTAAATGTAAGTGATTTCAGAAGTGTCTTTATAAGTACTTACACAGGCAAGGAACATTCAAAACCATGTCATGATTGCTTTCTTTAAAGGGAATATATGGATCTAGAAAGAACTATAGGCAGTGATTTTGTTGGAATGGAACAATGCTTATACCTAACAGCAAAATGTAATCAAAGGGAACATTTGCTCTTGAGAGATTTAGTACACCCTGTGCTAGTGTAAATTAACATAACTTCATTAGCACCTGCAGAGCTATGTTGATTTAAAGTCACCAAGACTCTTTGAGTACTTCAGCTCTTTGTGTACGTGAGAAAGAAAAGTAGACCTGCAACTCTCATTTCAGTATCTTGCATGTTAGTATACTAGTATTTGGGAAGTACAAATATAGAAAAATTATAAAATGTTTTATGCTGAATTGTATGTCCTTTGTAGGAATGTCAGAAAGAAGAGAAATACACATATTTTTATGCTGGTATTGAGAAATCAAAAAAAAAAAAAAGAATTAAAGTCAAGCTTATTTCTGCAGTTTCTTAAAGGCAGATTTTGACAACTCAATGAGTTTTCTGCTATTGTATTCTAGTAGCTTTAAGTAAGAATATGAATTTTCCTGACTTTGTAATTGTGCATTACTATTTGCAGTAAAACAAAGTTATAGTAAAGCAGACTAATTTGATTGAAAGCTATATAGTACATACATTCAACAGTCAAACTACTGAGTGGTCTCTGGACAGTTCATACAGATACAGATAATGTGACCATTTCCCTTATCTATCTGTATCTCAGTTATCTGTATAATTCCTCCAAAAGAGACAGAGCATCTAAGAACAGGCATAATGTTTGATGGATTTATCTCTCCTTCACAGCTTCACTTCTTTACATGTCAAAACTAACACAGTCCCAAGGACTACATGAGGGGTGGAAAAGATTGGATCCATCCTTCCATATGATGCTGAAGAAACCACCTATGCAAGACAGTCATATAATAACTTTAAAAGTTCAAAAGACCATCACATCATTTTGCTGATACAGGTAAGGTTAAAGATATTGAGAGAGAAAGATGGAGAATGAACTTAAGTGTAAGCTGGCAAATTCCACCAAAAGCAATATTCAAGTTGTGATTTAACTCTTTTTGTAATCTGACCTTTTTATTTCCTTTGGGTGAGCAGAATTTTACCATTAGCTCCTGCTGAAGGCTGTGTTTGAAGTCAGTACCTTGTTTTCAACTTTTTTATTTTTTGTTCTAGTCAGTTAAAGCTTGTTGAACAGAGCTTTCAGAGAAACCTGGTTTTATTAATTGCTCAGCCACCATGTGAAAGTGTACAAACTCTGCTTACAGAGCTGGGCACACTAGTTAGTAAAGTGCAGAAAGCATTTTCATGGTAAAGGGTAGAGTTGTACATAGTAAAGCTCTGTAATTCAGATTAATGACAAGGAAAAAAGTAAAACAATGATTAAATAACATCTTTGTAGTAACTGGAGTAACATCAATTGCTTCAGCCTAATTTTTAGCTCTTGAGATACAAAGGAATAAAAATCTATCAGACTTTTTCCACTAGAACAGCTTCTAAATTTCCCTTGCCAAATCCTTGCCCTGTTTAGGGTCAAATCAAGAAAGAAAAAGAGCTGTTTCTTAACTGTGAAGAGTTTGTTCCTCAGTTTAAGAGGTTCCCTTCCACTCCTATTTACTGTTCAGGGGAATTCTAAATCCAGCAGGCTTTATGTAGGCCTTTGCAGTAAGGTTGATAGTATCATATAGGTCTAGATGTTGTCTCAAGCTTGGTGATTATTCATTTTCTAAATTCCTCCTTCCAAAATTCTCCTTATTGTTGCGGTAAGCCCTCTACTTGAACACCCTTTGAAAACACTTTGGTTATCCACTATCTGATTTCTGAAAGCTGAAGGCAGCTATCCCTTTCTTTGATACAGTGGATCCCACTGAGCAGAAAAGGTTGAACAATCAGTTTAGATTCTTTTTAAATTCTGCTAGAGATCTGTCTACAAAACTCTGACTTAACTCTAGTTTTCACTTTTACATATAGAATCAGCCAGACTGTTTGTCTAAACACTATGATCCATCTGGGAGCTGTTCTCTTTGACTGTTCAGTGATAGCTATTTGTGCTGTCACATTAGATGACAAGTTTTTATTAGAAGTGAAATAACATCAAGTCCTTTATTTTATCATAACAGAACCTTCCCAAGGAGCTGTGGGACATTTGTTCTTGTGTGCTTTGAGCGCTGAGGGGGGTTGTGTTTATAAACATAATAATTTTTTACCAGAAACATATAAGTGTTTAGTAGACCTTTGCAGCTAACAAGCACAAAGCCACTGAGCACTTAAAGAGACACAGGGGCATGACCACTGAGACTTGCAATTCATATAACAGGATTGGATTTGAATGGATTGACTGCAGAGGTCTGGGAAGGATGAGATTAGCACATCCTTATTTCATTGCTGCAACTATTAGAGAAAGAGGACAACTTCTTTGAGAACAGTGCCTGAAGCAGGTAACTTTCTTTTTTTCAAAGATTTGGCATAATGTTTGGTAATACATTCAATGATGCTGTTTTTTAAGCTGTCACCTTCTTCATCTTATCCAAAGAGAACATCTCAGTGTGATTTCAGCAGGGTTGTAGAGGAGGATTCCATGAAAAACAGCTTACTAAATGCATCAGACAGCACCAAAAAGACCTCAGCTGGAATGCTGTAGTTGAACTGGGACACTGTAATTTAGAGACATGGATCAAAAGGCAAGTTCAGAAGACAGTCACGAGAAGTGATCAGCAGCCCAGAAATTTTTACTTAGGGAGATTAAAAGGCATGAGATTGATTAACATTGAACACAATAAGAAAAAAGAAATATATATATATATATATATAAATTACCGCTAAAAAAAAGTGGAATAATCTTTTCTTCATAATATGTCAGGCAAGAAATAAAAGTATAGACTACATTTTAGGAAACTTGTAAGGATATCTGAGCAGCAGAAAGAGATAGAAACTTTAATCACAAGAAATTTCAAATTACAAGATTAACCTGTCACTATTCTCATTTCTTAAATTAATTTGGGGAGGATTGCACCATTGATTTCCTGAGCCTTTCAACCTTATTTTTGATAATATTTACAGTATAGTAATGCTAATCATTCCAACTTGGATTAATGACTTCAAGGAAGAGGACGCCTCATTTTTTAGTTGTTCTGAGAGCAAGATGGAGAAGGTGGAGAATACAGAAATTTGCAGTTCTTTAGCAAAGCAAGAGAGTACTCTTGCACTGCACTGAATAATTAAGATATAGACCTGCATGGTGTGTCTTCTCTGCCCTTATGTCCTTGTCATTCAGTGGAAAAGGAGAGTTGAAACCTTGGAAAACAAGAGTTGAACCAAAGAGAGAAACAGAAAGACAGAATTAGTAAGGAAATGATCTAACATTTTGCTTAGGTCTTGGTTTCTTTAACCCAGTGGAAGCTTTAGCAACAGCAGCAGTGCATTTCCTGATAAGGAAATTTTTCATCAAAATTTTGAAGAAGAAATTTCCAAGAACTACTGTAACTTCTTTCATGAAAATTTCTTTTCAGAAGACAGAACGAGGGCATTTCTACTCCCAGTTTTGGAGCTGCTCTTTTCTATGACTTTATTAGATTACTTCCCTTATGTGAGTATCAGTTTCCACACTGTATGCATGTTTTATGGAGTGCCACAATAAAAACCTCAAAAACTACAGGATAACCTCAAAGACTACAGGATGTCATGCTGAAAGGCAAAAAAAGGCAAACTACTGACAATAGACAACTCTAATTATTATTATTATCATCCTTTAGTTCTCAGAGCCTATTAGCTCTCTTCCTCCCAAACTAGAAACAAGACATTTTTTTAAGATGGGATTTTCAAGAATGTTCAGAAGGTTTTACTTTCCACTGACTGAAGACACCACAGAAAGAGGAAGAAGGGAAAAGGGAAAGCCTTTAAAAATCAACCTAGTTTGCCTACAGTGCTCTTTGGGGTTCTGCATTATCCTGGCACAGCAAGAGCGGGACTGCTCCATGAGCAGACGAAAAGCCAGGAGCCAAACCTGGCACCAGAGCTGGCTCTGCTCTCCTTTCCTGGGTACAACCCTGCAGGGTCTGAACACAGCCAGCAGAGAGGGGACAGGTAATGGCCACAGGCACAGTAAGAGATGAAAGAGGTTCTGGGTTCCCCCACCCTGGCCAGGGGCAGCAGCAGATATGGCAAGGGAGACGCTGGAATTCCCCCAGTGCTTCTCAGGCTGGGATGGACCACTCCAGGCTGAGCTGAAAGGGTCTGTTGGGCCCATGGGTAAGGGTGGGTGAGGCCAAGGAGGGGGCAAGTGCACACCTGGCCATAAGAACTGCCACTGAGAATTTAGAAAACCTGTAATAGTGTGTTGCTGCTACACAGAATCCAAACTTTCAGCAGTGATCTCTTCCTCTTTAAGAGAATGCTGCGCTCTGGGAAACTGCAAGGTTTCTCAAGGGCATGAGAAAGCAGCCAGCTTAGCTGAATGAAGAAATTCAGGAGAACTGTAATCTGGACTATTAACTATTTTTAATACCTCAGCAATGTTTCACTGATGCATTTGGGTTTTCCATTAAAGAGTATCCTCCTCTTATCCCCTCTCCAACATGTGAATCCAGTTTTATTAGAGCATGAAAAATATGTCCTCTTCTGCACTGGTGTGGCTGAGAGGAGTAAAAGATGACTCTGATGATATACACTCTCAATTGCACTAATAACATCTCATTTTTTCTCAACTTATCCTGTTGCTTCTGATAGAAGTGTTTCTGTTACTGCTGTGAGGCGTCACTGTGATTATTACTGTTCCCTTAGTGTCTTTATGCTCTGGGATCCAATCCAGAAAAGTATTCTGTTTCAGGAGATTTACGTGGCCAGATTGCACAAAGAAAAACGGTGACATGAACAGCAGCCCTATTTTTTTACAAGGATATATTTACAAGTAAGTCTAAGACATCATGCCAGAAATAGCTTTCCTTGTAAGACACAGTTCACTAAACCTGAAACTAGCCCAACCTTTGGATTTTCTTAACTCTGAAATCAAGAAGTTTCAATTTGGTCATAGCTTGAATAACCTATTAGCTACCAACAAGCTGAAGACAACAAAACTTTTCAACAAATGGACAACTCCCCCCCCTCACATTTATAAACATTTTGACACATTTAACTTTTCTGCCTCAGCTGATATAAAAGACAGTGACCTCCTAGATAAAGATGTTTTTGCTGGAGCAATATTATCATGTTTTCTGTGAAGTTACTTGTTTACTTATTACTGTGTGCATTGTGGCCGGTATTTTGTTAGGAAACTGATATTTTTAATATCTTTTTTTTTAAACTTTCAAGATTTTTGAAATATTTTTAATGTTCCCTGTCAGCCCTTGTGATTCCAAAGCTGACAGTCTTAAGTGTACATTTGGCATTCACACATATTTGTCACTTCACACCTGGTTTCCATTTTTGATCTACATTTTAACTACTGCAGACTGTTTTGGTAAATAAATAAGAGAGATCTCATCCTTATAAAAAGAATAATGTTTCTTCCTTATGCATGTACATTACCATTCTTTTTCTAGCCCTTCACAATTTTTAGAGCTTCCTTACCAATAGGTTGCTACAAAATGCCATTTTGTCATTTAGAAACAATAAACCTCATCAATCTTATTTCATGTTTTAATCTGAGACTAGAATTAGTCTAAGATCTATATTACAGCCATCAGTATGCCATACTCATCTGAATAAATGCACCTGTAAACCATTTACTTCTTGCAAACAGTATACCAACAACTATAAAACACATTCCAAATTCTCATCCTAGCTAAATTGGTCTAAATTAGAATGAACTGAATTGACTGCACCATTCATCATTGTTGAAGGATTAATGTCTTTCACCGTTGTAAAACCAAAACAATGAACATAGTCCTTTAGCATTTTATACTTTTGCATAATAGAACAGAATAGAGAGAGCACAACTAGTGTAAATTATGTATTTTATACAATATTGCTTAATCAATACACCAGTCATACTTTAACGTGTTGTTTTCCCAGGAGATTCTAAACTGATACTGGCAAAATCTGGCTACAAAACAGCAGCAATAGCAGTTGGGGTAAAAGAAGCAACAGCTTGCTCATCTAATGCAGTCCTAGCAAATGTAACTGAAGCCGAGGAGTTTAGGAGAGTGAGACCTGTATTACAGCACATAACCATCTGTGGGACTGTTTTCTGCTTTGTGTTCTACCCTAGTGATACACTAATTGTGCATCGGTATCCTGGCCTTAAGGAAGGATTTAAAATGTTCTGATAAACATCTGATGACATACCATTTGTATCAACAATTTCAATTCAGGAGCCTGAAAATGCCCACGATCCTTAACTTACTTTAAGATCAAATAATGTATTTTGCACAGGTGCTAAGGGACTACGTGCTGAAGGACAACATGCCTCTTTAATTTGGAAATAGTTTTCAAACAATACCGTGAGGTTTTCTTTTTATTACCTCCTAACCAGGTAACCATTGTTTAATTGTGGAAATAACCACTGGATTGAATGAAAGTGTTTTTTTGGAAAAGAATGTGCAGTGCCTGCCAAATTGCCTGGGTGTGTTCTCCTGTGAACCAGTGTTTGGCCCAAGCTCTGCTCTGGGGCAGGGAGGGTCCTTCCCACAGCGGGTACCACAGGAGCAGCTGGACTCACCAGCCTCTCCATGATCCTGAGCACTGGAAGCAGATCTCAAGGGATGAACTGATAACACTCACAGAAGCAGCACCTCCTTCCCTGGCAACTACTCTGCTTGTGCACTCATATTTCTTTGAAAAAGGAACAGCATAAAGAAATATTCTGGGGAATAATGCTTGCTCCAAGAGGTCTCCTTGCAAGTTTAACTCTCAGCAGCAAGCATGACTTTGAAAAAAATCACATGAAGACCACTGGAACATGCACCAAATTAGTTCTGTTTTATAAAAAATTGCCTAGGAATTTACAGTAGTTAACATTATCTTTACATTCTTGGGATTTGTTATTTATACTACTGACACAGTTGGAGAATGTATATTTTTACTACCCCTAAATACTTGCATTGAATGACTCCTATAGTGTCACTATAGGTGTATGCAGAATGAATTTAAAAAAAAAATCTTCCCTTAGAAATCTCTCCCTTCATTCTTCAGGGAAAAAAAAAAAAGAAAAAAAACCCGAATAATTATTCTCCCTTTCCTTTTCCAGAACTAATTCAAATGAAAGCTAATGTGACTAATAAAGTACTTGTAATTTAATGATACAATTGAGGTGTGTCAGAGTCTTACCAGAAACTCAGACACTGAGTTCTCATTTATGCCTCCACGTTTTGAATTACTTCTTTAATCGGATGTGCTACAGCATAGCTGATTTGCAGCTATGGAATCACAGAACCAGCTGGGTTGGAAAAGACCTCTGAGATCATCAAATCCAACCCTTCTTTTCTTTTTTTTTTTTTTTTTTGAAATCCAGTCCGGGTTTCCCCCATCCCACCAAAGCAGCCCCGGGACGCCCTGACAGAGGCACCGCAAGGTGTGAGCCCCTCAAGGTGACACCAGAACGGTGTCTTATTTATTGTAACAAACACGGAAGATCACAATGCAATGAATTTCTTCCAAAAAATCAGCCATATCCCTTGTAACTATACAAGCATACAAGGAGTAAATGCAGTACAGCAGCGTGCATCAGGCACTGGTGTCCATCTCACACTGGTGTGAAGCAGCCACGTTACTCTATCAGTTCCGGAATGTAAAGGGGATGCAGAAACGTGTGATGGCTTTTAAGAGAGCCCTAGAGAAGTGTTCTCCAAAGGGTAGATCAGTGAAGCAGTACAGCACAAATTTATTGCTGTCATACTAGACTGCTACTCAGTCTACAGCTCAAAGATGTCGAGGGAGCTGGTTTTGTAAAGACAGTTCCACGTAAGTGTTTCATTAGCAGTACATACCTCCTCAGCATGTTGGCTAAAGGACAAATTAAACAGCAACAAGGAAGTCAAAACTTATTTGTCTTCTAAAAGACCAGTATCTATATTCTAAATAAAACAAGGCATTTTACCAAAGGGTGCTGGAAGATTAGAGATTTGGAAACTCCCTGCATGGGTTTCTAGGACCTGGAGTGTTTATTTCTGTATTTTATCTAGTGATTATGTGTATCCAAAACACATGGAGCTGCCCAGAGAGTAGGGAGCAGAACCTGGGACTTTCTCTTGCTCAGAGGTCACTAGGCAATAAATTGAAGGACTTCCACAAGCTCTCCATGAACTTCTCCTGAGACACCAGAATGCCCAGTGAGCACAGCTCCTTTTCCCAGAGCTTGGAATTGGCTGGAGGTTAAAAGTCCTGCTACAGGTGAAGAACTGACTGTGATTCTTCTCAAAGACAAGTGGTAATTATGTTCCACACATCCTGGGGAAGTGCTCAGCCAAAGAATTATTGGTACAAAAACACTGCAGCAGCAATGCTTCCTCTGGCTGCATTTCAGAAGGGACAAAGCAGCAACTTCCCACTTGTTCGGTGCTCCTCCCAGCTTTGTTTTCAAAATAAAATCTAATCCCAGTGTCCCAAGAGTCCTAAAATTCCTGGATTAAATTTTATTTCGAGCCTCAAAGTTTTACACCAAACAATGCAGTGCTTAGGTCCCTTAGATCTAAACCCTTACTAATCAGCCTGTGAAAAAAAAATAAAAATACCATGCAATATGCTACAAAAACCAAATTAATTTTCTGTAAGGAAAAGTTTGACTGGGCTAAGTATAACTCCCAACCTAGTTCAGAAAGGAAGATGAAACAAGTCATCTTATTTAGTGCTCAAAACTAGTTACATTTTACAGTTTAATCACATGTCTAATTCTGGACCAATGTATGATATGGAATGATAAACTTCACTGAAGACACAAAAGGAAGAAGGACATGAGAAACATTACCCTTGGACCAGAACAAAGGATTGACAAATGGAACTGGCTATTCCAGGATGGTCTACTTAATGGAGTAGAACTATAGGAAATGAAGATGAAGGCCTAAGGGTAAAAATTGAATGATATAGGAAAATGGAGATCAAGTGTGAGTTTGGCATGCATAGGAGTCGGCTGCAAATATTAAGGGATTGTCAGCTAATCCCTAATTATTCCATTATGTGCATTACCTGCTATGCATTGGTTACTGTTGCTATCATCTTTTTCATCTGAGTGATTATTTGGACTATCAGGATAACTATTAGAAACTGCAGCATCAAATGCAATTCAAAACTGAAGGGCAAAATGAACAGGTGCTTCAAGTCTTTCCCTCGCAATAACATCTGTGTTCCCTAACAAGAGGTTTAAGAGAATAAAGATTTTATTGTATCCTTGCTATGCTTTGGTTGTAAGCATTTAGAGCAGTTTCTCTGATGCAAGTCAAGTTTAGCAAGGCACCAACACATTTTTTCCACAGAATATATCTATACCAATGATCTTGTAAAATAGCACAATCTAGAAGATATCATTCACCTTGAAAACTGATAAACATTTACTATACATCAAGTAAATTCTAGTCACCAGTCCATCTCAATTTTACAAACCTTTAAGTATCCACCATTTTCTAGCTAAAAAAAACCCAAATAAACATTCCCTCCTTCTACTTGAAAGCATATTATTCATAGTCCTGAGATTCTAAGTATTAATTTAATCTCATATTACCTTACCTGAAAAGAAAAATTATGTCATTAGAAAGCCTCTAAAAGGAGGCACTCATTCCTAGTCATTTATAGGTAGATTGAAGCTAAATACTTTTGGGTTTGAAAACTAGTTTTTGGTGACTTGTAGACATTTCCAAAATGTTTTACTTACAGTGGTTTTGCTGTACCAGCTTGTGTCTAGTTCCCTACTAAGCAGGTATCTACTAGTTTGGCAATTAAAAAGAAATAAATTTTATTGTTCACTTCTTTTTATTAATGATTAGTGAACAGAAAAAAAGAGAGTAAGACATGACATTAGTAATTGAAACTGTTTTCTGAATGGTTTCAGGCAATTACAGTAGCCTAATTAAAGAATAACCCCATATATTTTAATATATATCTGTTATGGTTAGAAGCATGTTCATTTTATCACATGGATATGCTTACTTAAATGTACAAAAATATATGCATTTCTATATGCTCTATGTAGAGTAGTTTAGATATTATCTTGAGAAGAATATATTGCTTTAATTACTGTACTTGAAAGGACTAATTCCATACAGGAATTCCAAGTCTAAGGAGATATACACTGAAGTCTTTCACAGTACTTAAGTCTGCTAAGGTAGCTCCATCTATATATATAGTGCTATGAGATTCTTCTCGTTCCTGTTGCTGGGCCTTAATAATTATGCAAGTTGGAATGAAAGATACTTCAAGAAAAAGAGGAATAATAAGAGAAAGTTTATGATTGTGTAGTTATTTCTCTCAACCCAGAAAAGTTATTAGGGGCTCTTATCTTTTGCTACCTATATCTCACATCAAACAGCTTCTGGAGAATATGCAAAAACATGGGCTTTGCTGCAGAGTAAAACACTTTGGCTTGCAGAGTTTCTTCTATTTAAAACACTGTTAATTCCATCCCCAATATTATCTATGAATATTAATTTTCTGCATACTGGGGAAGAGAAAAACCAAAATAACAGAGAGAGAGAGAGAGAGAGAGGGTTCCCTACCTTCCTTTGTAGCATAACATCTCATGAATATTTTCCTCCCATACTATGCAGGGAGCCCCTAGCACACAGAACAAGGAGTAGTTTCACAAGAGTTCAGCTTTGAGCAGAAAGAAAATGTATGCAGAGGCTTTAACACTGTCAAAAAACTTGTTATAGGAACGCTAAGTTGGGCTTGGTGAAACAATCTATTATTTGCTGTGATCCCATGAGGCAAATTGTAGACAATGTGGTTCCCCTGCAACCTGTGAGGGTCTCTTGCAAAGACAAAGGAGAAGAAAAGACTGACCCTTTCTGTGGAATCGAAAGAAAGAAAAGTCAATAGGAAGCTCTCCTATATTCTTGAACAGAGAAGTTTTCCATTTGAAAGCTACAAATTACCTATTCCTTTGAAGCTACTGTAAGAAGAAACCAATATTTTTTCTTGAGAGAGAGTTAAAAGGTCCTAAGTGAGAATTGCTGAGAAGGTCTTTCTTGCATGATGTCTACAACAGAAACTTCTGTTAGTCTACATGTCTGAGTTAGAGCTACAAAAGGCTATGCTCTCAGTGATATTATTCTGCAGGCAGAAACACCCTGTAGCTACATTTCTTGCTCCTTTTACCTCTTGGAAGGCTGAAGGGAATAGCTGGAATTAATTATACACTATAAAGCACAGTTCTGCTAAAATAATCTATGCTAGGAGTGTTTTGCCTAGTTCAGCAACAGTGTCAGCAAGATATTAATCTACATTGTAGGCTAAGCTAGATCAAGGTAATTCTTTACCTTGGTTTAAGTCTTCCAAGCACAGCGCTGGGTTAATACCACAGAAACCTTTTTTTATGTATTTAGTTCAATTTAAAAAAAAAACCCCACAACTTTTTCTTACCTCCCCTTTGCATTACATCTGCACAAAAAGATGTTATTTTTAGTTCCTTGTTGGCAATATGCAACAACTATTTGGAACAGAGGTCGTTGCAGCTTGATTTGTGCACTCCCACAACAATAGCAACAGTGCTGGTACAAAGTGACACAATTTCTGACAATTTCAGAAAGGTACTGTTTAGGAAATCAAAAGACCTTTACATATAAGACCACTTATGGATAATTGCAACTTATGTCAGTGGGATGACATAGATACAGCTGCACTGGGAAATATCTAAACAACAGTGGTTTTGTTTAGGATTAATTGATTAGATCAGAAAAGGAAGTACTAGAAAAGGAGAAATTTAAAGTACCTAAACCCCAAAGTTTCTCACAGGTCTATTTCTGTGCACTTTCTGCTTTTCTGAGATACTTCAAGTTTCTTCAAGCCCTATGGTTGAGAACTATGCATTTATCTTGCTAGGAAAGATAAACAAACCTGTATTTTGCCATAGAATCACAGAATGGTTTGGGTTGGAAGGGACCTAAAGACCACTTCGTTCCATTCCCCCTGCCATGGGCAGGGGTGCCTTCCACTAGACCAGGGTGCTCGAAACCCTGTCCAACCTGACCTTGTAGTGACAGGAGCAGCTTATGAAATACATTTATCAACATAGCTCAAGCTTCAACAAGGATCAGAAGAGGTCTAGGACATGTTGGATTATATGACAGGAATAATTGGCGATTATTTTCCAGATATGAAAAGTTTTTTCTTTAGATTAAATTTGCATTTGACTGTCTTCTCTTTTGAGGTTGTAGTATGCCTTGCCTAGTGATACCTTGGTTACTGAGAAGGAATTGTAGCCACTGTTGTAATACAAACACTAGCAATACCAATAATAATGAAAAAGGTGATAGTTCTATTAATACATTACTAAAAGACTTTAAAAGCATAAGATATGTCAACAATTTTAAAGATGAAGCAAGAAGAAAAATTTGATGTAATAGTTTAAAACTACAGCTTCTCAAATTTGTACACCTTTGCCAGTCCTCTACGCATTCACAGATGGGGGTTAACAGAAAAAGAAAAAAAAAAAAACATATCTGCAAAATGTGTAGGGGAACCAATAGAACAAAGATAGGTATCATCTGTATTCATATTCAGTTGTGATTTCTAGCCTATCTGCTTGTCTAATCTAGCCCCAGATTACCGTTGTCAGCAGTAGAGCACAAATCTGAACGCTGCAAGTTGTGTGGATGGGTGTATGTATGTCTGCATCTCTGTGTATAATTAAATGAACAGTGACTAGGTAGATTGGCTTCTTAACTCATCCTAGGAGCATGAATAAGGAGCAAGAGGCTTTGATTTAATGTAAAGCAGTTTCACACAGAACATTTTACTTCTAAGACTTCCTGTTGTAATGTTGTCCAAAAAAAAGAAAGGCCGAGGAAGATGTGAAAGTCCAGACTCAAAGGCGGGTGCTAAGCAGCTGTGTAATCCATCACTTTCAAAATCTCTTCTTGTTAGGCTCAATCATAGATGTATTGCTTTTGATTTATGACCTCCACAGCAGAAGTCCTGCCAAACAGTCAGCTTCAGTAGAGGAGAGTCATCCCTAATGAATTGCATTCTAGTTTCTCACAAAACAATTCTGCTCTTTTCCTATGACCCAGTGCTGCCCAAAGGATGCAACTGTTGCATCCCTTTTTCCTATAATTCCATAAAAACATGCTCTGCAGCCTGGAACTGTGTTGTTCATTTATCCATAGTTGTGAGGTTCTGAACTCACCAAACCAGGCAGGCCTGACATAGGCTTACATTCAAGAAACAGACTGCTGGGACCTTATTCAAACCTTTCTTGTGCTGCCTACATTCCCTGGTGAGCAGACACACTAATAAAGGTGTCTGCATTTTTATCTCTGAGGAAATGAGAAAAAAAAAATTATTGTCATTATAACACCCTTAATAAATAAAAGAAAGATTAAATAACTATGATAGTACTTAAACAACACTGGGCCTTCTGGAGCCCAGGCTCTCATTTTAATTTCCAATTGGAATAGAACACAAAAACTTGAATTGCTTAACAGTGATCTGGAAGGAATGAAGAATGGTCTAAAGGGAAGAACCAACATAATCTAAATACTACATACTTGTTTTAGACTCTGAACTGTACAACCATTACAATGAAAATATGAAAATTTACTGAGGTCATATTTTTCTCAATTTGCATATCTCTTAATTATATACCTTGTCCTCAGGTGATCCTCATATATATCTTGTAATGTTATCTGTACTTTGCAGACAGAAGCCTGAGTTATGCACTACCTTATTTATTTCAATGGTTGGCCAGGGTGGTTTTTTTTTTGGTTGGTTGAGTTTGTTGGTTGGGTTTTTTTAAGGCTGAGAACCATAACGTATAAGAAATATGTTAGAAACATCAAGTCTTCATGGTTGATTATGTAAAGGGGAAAAAAAGGATAATAGCTTTGTTTTGTGATCAAGATAATATTTCTCAACTTTCTATTACTTTAAATATTATATTACATTTATTCAGAAAAAGGTTTGTTTAAAAAAGAGAAACTGCACTTTATTTCTGAATATGAACAAAGGTGCTCAAGAGAGCCTGTAGCTGAATTATGTCAAGCTGGACAATAAGAGATGACTCATTATAGCCTTGAAAATCTGATCCTAGGTTTTTAGCCCAAAGAGTCTTCAAGGCCTTTAGAAGAAGAAACTGAGACATAACAAAAATAAGTAAAGTGCTTTTGGGTTTCAAAAAGAATTAAAAGGAGCAACAATTATAAAGGCAAAGAACTTAACTTGCAAAATAAATATAGAGCTTGGGGATCCTTTGCAATCAATCTTATTAATCTGTAGTTGTTGTTCTGCTTTGTTTGGTAATGATGAACAAAACTAAGCCCCTTTGCCCTTATAGGATTTGAAGCTTCATTTCCGAACCGCAAACAGAAACAATCCAAATCTGCATAAAGCCCTGTGCACCATGCACTACAAATTCAACACAGGAGGTGTTGCTCTTGGTTATCAAGCAAATCTTCCCGCAGGAGATGAACAGCTGAAGAGAAAATTCAGAGCCATTCCATTCCCAAGTGTAAATAGCGATGGGTGGGAATGCTTCCTTTGCACCTCCCCAGGTCAGAGCAGCTCACTGGATACTGAGATGGTTTTGTAACCCAAACCCACCTAAAATAGTCAGGTGAAGCCCATGTGATCTTGCCATTCGAACTCACAAAGCAGGTTCTGTAGAGAATATGCTCTCTATTCTGTGAGTAGAGGACTGGGACAGAAATTGTAATATTTTGCAGCAACTTTAAATTAAGAACAATGTGACTTCTCTTTTTTATGTCTACTGTGATTACTTCTTAGATTTCTACTGTTTATAGTAGAAAATAAAGAAACATCAGTCTAGACCATGCTTAGTGACAATATACATAATTATCTTGAGATCTGAGGATTTTTAATCTAATCTTTCCTTGTTTAAAAAGATTGTGTTGAATTTATAGCATCTGTTGTCATTATTGTTATTCAATATAACATGGACTCCACAATACAGTTGAATGATCTCAGTTCTGAGCATGATACAGACAAAGTGCAATGAAGAGTTCCTAATCAGAATTAGGTTCTTTACAGATGCAAAATGAATGCATTCATAGTCAAACAGTAAAATTAAATTGCAGGTTACCAGGGGAATTAATCTTGATTTGCAGCTATTTATGATAAATAGGATTCAGGATGCTGGTGTCAATGAACTGCTCCTTACTGAAGGGAGAGATAAACATCAACAGCAGGACTTGAAGAAAATTAGCTACCAGACTTCTTAAAATAACGGAACGAGGAGATGCACCAATTAAAAACCATTTAGCAATTTGCATATAGGTAACTCACGAGAGGATCACAGACACTTCAGATTCATACTTCCATTTTATCTCTTCAAAGCACATAATAATTAAAATGGCCATTAGTGATAACAAGAATTATTCTTATAAATGCCCTCATTCATTTATTTGACATAATATAACCCAAAGTCTATTTATGTTGTTTTTTCCTTATTATAATCAACTCTAAATCTACAAATTATGAAAACCAAATGCCTTAAGTTCCTAAAATGTCAGAGAAAAGTGTTATTTATGTACCATACCATAGGGATGTGGATACAAGTCTGTACCTGGATCTTAAAGGACAGAGGATAGGGAAGTTATATCTAGAATATGCCTGAAAGATACACCAGCCTGGAACCTGGTATCAAATTCTCTAATATCTGTCTCTATTATGTAAGATAATTGAATTATTTAATTAAGAAATTCTTAAAGGAGACCAATTTATTATTAACCACAGAGTCCTGATGACTATCAGGAAGGTAATATACTATTTTTGGAGATCCCCAAAAGGAGGACAAATTACCTCAACTTATGAACCAAATAATATAGTACCAAATAGATAGGCCAGTTTTGGATAAACATATATTAATTTAAAAAAATCTTAAAACATGAAAAAATATATAAGAGTATTTTCAAAAGGTATTGATATAGAACACAGGCCTGAAACCTTAGCCATCTACCACTTTCACATCCAAAACCATGACAACTTTCATGTTTTTGCCTTCCCTCTAGCATTCCTAGAATGTTTCTGCTGCAACTTATGTGCTTATGACTAGGGACAGGGTTTTACCAGAACACCAAAGCTCAGAAATTTAGCAGCCACAAAAATGTTCACCAGATTTTCTTCCATTTTAACTTATTTTTCATGAAACAGTAAGTTAGCAGATCTTGATGCACATATCATTACTAAACAAGAATCTTTAATTTTAAGGAACAATTTTAAGGCAAGACATAAGGGTTAGATTAACACACTGCCAGGTACCTGCTAAATGACAGTCACTTAGACTGCTTTCAGAATGGAGTTCTGTTGGGCAAATACCTGAAACATGGAGTTTGAATGACATAAGACTAGAACCAAGACTCTCCACAGCAATCAACATTTAGGGAAGAACTTCTCATTGACTGAGTTATATCAGACAGGGTTTGCACCAAAATGAATGTTTGTGTGTGCACTTGTGTTGTAGATATGCTCGGGAACATTCCCATAAAAGTAAGGCTGTATTTTCAAACCAATCCCATTATGCAGGGAATTACATGAGTTCCTGTTTCAAAGCATTGACTATTCCCCTTGAAGTAGCATTTTTATTCTTGTATCTCCTCTCTAATTTAATTCAGTCCTTCTCTCTTAAGACTGTTTGCAGGTATGCTTAGAAGAAAGAGAATTGTCTGTACAGAGACTTCCATGCCAGAGTTCAGCTTGCCAATGCTGTGCCCTTCTGAACACTCACTGACTGCATGACAAAACTTGAAGTCTTTCTTCACAGGTGAATGCTTGACAGTTGCTTAAAGGTTACTTGAAAATTCTGGTGAAATGCTTGGAACTGAGTTAGGAAAGAAACAGTCTTTATTTCCTTTATGATCAATAAGAAAATCCTTAATTGGCAGTCTTTCCCACTTCAAAATAAGCTTTGAAACACAAGTAAAATAGAAGTTAAAAATATGCAAACAGTAACAAAATCCAATCTGTGTTTGCTTAAAATATGAAAGACTGAAGTGGGAAAGCTGGGGCTATAGTTAAACCTTCTGCTCATAATAGAGTAATTTTTAATTTAAAGTAATATTTTTAGCCTATGCTAAACTACAGAGATATTTTCTTGGGGTCTAAGAGCACTCTGCACAGAAAATATCCGCTAAAGCAAAAGTAGAGCTTATGTTCCACAGGATTCAGAATAAGTTTCCCGTGGGAGAAATTATTGCCCTGAGTGCTGCATGTACATTAAAAGGCACAAACTGAAATTTTTCAACTTGAATTTTTGAAACATTTTCTATATAAAACTTGCCTTGGCTAAACTTGTCACAAGGAACAAAGAACAAAGCGCAGCCCAACAATTTACAGAAATACATATCAGCCTTCTGCAGATCTCTTCTGCATTGGTCTCTCGTTCTGAGCTCAGTTGGGGTCAGCTGAATGAGGTGATGCCAGTTCAGGCAAACTTCAAGAAAAATTTGTACCAGCTATTTGCCTCAAGTAAGACAGAACAAGGTTAAAGAGAATGACAATATCACTCATCACCAGAGCCTGTGTGTGGGCAAGGGTGGTTGGGTACAAAGAGCAGATAAAGCTTTTTTAAAGGAAATCAATAGATTTGATGATGACAGACCCTTTACAAACACAACTAATTGTTCTATATAAACATATGTATATGAATACACAAACATATCATATAGCCTTGATACAGAGAGCTGTAAGTGAAAGATCTTGGAATGTAGGTGGTGCTATGCAGAGGTCTGTACTGACAGGGCGATCACTCAGAGGAAAGTCTCTGTCCTGTCATGGCATTTTGACTTTGCAGTGCATTTATAAAATGAATCAAACCCACTTTATTTGCTTGCCAGAAAAAAAAAGAATTTAAAGAGTAAATCTGTTTCACCAGTAGAGAATACTGATGCCTGATTTCACAAATCATACACTCTCAGCATAAACGTGCCCTTCCTTTAAAGACTTGCACACCAAGGAAGATTTTCATAAGAGTAATATGCATCTCACCTTATCAGCAATACCTTATCAACATGCCCTCTGTATTCCCTTTCCAAAAGAGTCAGAAAGTTCATGGGATTGTGTTGATTACAGGTTGTTTATGTTGAATTCCTTTCCGCACTACTTTGCATGTTTAGTGAGGCTGAAATATTTCTTTTTAAAAACTGTATGTGGATTATTTGTTTTCAGACTTACGAGTATTTAAAACTGTCAGACTGATCATTAACATTCCTTTGTAAACTCCAGCTTCAACAGTAAAACTAAAGTTACTTACTAAACTCCTTAATTTTTCACTTGCAGTAGCAAGCTCTCTATTCCAGAGTTTTGATGCTGTTGGCTACCATCACACAAAGACGATTCCAAACTATAAATTATCCTAGTGATTGCTCCCAGTAATATGCAGCACATACAAGAGATGATATAAAACAACATAATAATCCTAAAAATATATTTTTTTAATTTTATTCTTCATATGCCATGAAAATACTGCAAATGTCATCATTCTTTTGCATAGTTGCTGCAGGGCTCCTGCAGCTTCTGTGTGTTTGCACACAGTGTAGTAAATTCGTAACTCAGCTTACAGAGTTCAGCTTACCAAATCTCTGCCAATCCTTACAAATATTTGGGCAAGGTATTAACTTAACAAAAAATGTTTCTGGTAAACACAGTTTCTAAACCAGAAACTCAAATTGCAACAGCAGCAAAAACGAGAAGAAAAAGCCATGTGTTCTAAAAATTTGCTATGTAAACACAGTCTCTAAAAATATCAGAGGTTGTTGGAGACTTTGATTTGATATTTCCTCTCTTCTGCAAATTATAGTCTTATTTTTTTATTCGTTCCATGTGCATGAGTTCAGTTTTGCATCACATCTTTCCATAAATCTATACAGGTACACCACATGCACAGTTTTGAGGTACAAAATTTAGATATTGTATCCATACTTGCATGAGCAAGTGGCAGAAATACCAACTGTAGCCAGATGCTACCCTCGTTATGGGAGTTACATGTGTACATCTCCAATGCCATGAGAACACCTACATGGATAGACAGTCAAACAAATAATTTAGTAAGGTGTGGTGTTGAAGTTAGACAAGAATTTGCTAAATATGATTCAAAAATTAGTACATTAGCTAATATACAAGACAAAGCACATTTTTTTCTTTCCTTAGCCAAAGGCTGAATAAAAGTGAAGTCTCATCACTAGTGCCCTTTAAAGGTTTTTTCAGAAACTTTTGTAGGTATTTCACCTGGTAACATTATAGAAATTTCTTAAAAGTGGCCCAGATCTACAGAAGCATGTTATTTCTGCACACTCACATAAACCAGTTACTGCAAAATTATTCGTATTTCTGTTAAGTACCTATTGAAAAATAGATCAGATTTACTTTCATGAATAAACTGCAATGCATGCTAACATAAATATGTAATGCAGATAATCACAGAAGAGCAAAAGTAAAGGGGTCAGAGAGGATAATTAATTACTCTCTGTGGAGGTAGACTCTTAAGGTGACTAGAAGTTGATTAAAAATATGTTTTAATACATGATGGGTGGTAGACTCCATGAGGTTCATCCTATATTTAGTATGTAAACCCACCAGATTTGATGGTCTGGTGCAGATCAAGGCACTATAAAATAAAAAGAGAAACAAACACAAAAAATAACTGTGGCCAGTAGTGTAAGCAAAAGTCCACATTCATATTCTTACTGACATCCTCAGAGGCAACTTGCATCAGTAATGGCAAAGCAACAGGTACATAGTGCTGAAGTGGCACAGACAGGGTGTTCAAATAAAGACACCGGGTTCATATTTAATAAGCACAGCAGGTGAACAATTGGATTTGAAAGGGAAATTAAATGGGCTGACCTAAGAGCAGAGGCATTTATTGTCTAGCTCTGTACTTTCTATTCCATGATTACTGCAAAGCTCTTTTGTAAACCAATATGAAGGAACACTTTACTGTGATTGTGCACCAGCTAAGCATGGTAGCCACAGTAGGAAATACAAAAACATTTTTAAAAGTCAAATTCAATCAGGTTTTACCTCCAAGCTTTTATATTCCCTTTTCTTTTAATCTCTTTTCCTGCATGAGGCCTGCTTTAACCCTAACTTTGTTTGCATTAATGCTATTTCTTGATGCCTGATAACAGAGTAAGGTAGAAAAATTAGCAGAGACTAAGAGGGAGACAGAGCTCTCATTCTACTCCCCTCTAAACTAAACCAGAAGTAACCATTTATCTGGAACCATAAACAGCCAACGAGTCTCAAAGTGCAAAATTAACTCAAAGGAAAACGCAAGGAACAAAAATCTTCAAGTGTTACAATTTGTTTCTGATTACAGATGAAACGTAGATGTACGAGTTGAGACCATCATAATAACCTGACAGTGAATCCAAGGAAAACAATTATGAAGTTTCCCCTGCCTGATGAACAAACCTCAGAAATGAAGAAAATGAAAAAAAATGGGAAAATGTATCAAAGTTCTTATGGCAGTACTAGTGAATAGTTTCATCTTCTCTCCTGAATAAAGGATTTGTAGCATTTAACCGCTGAACATCACACACTTTGCTGTCTCTAATGCAATTGTTAGAGACTTTGAGAAGCTCCCCAGACATAAGTCCACGTTTCAAAATAGAATGCAAATCATTGAAACCACAAGTAAAATAAAACAGATTATCTAAGTGAGGAACAGAGGATATGAAAGCAGGACAATAGGTGTCACAGGTAATTATAAAGATGCATCTGGTCCCTAGTTACTTTTGACAAAGCTGGTTTTGTGATTTATGGCAGGTGCTTGTTTATAAACCTATTTCAGCACAGACACACTGAAGCACATTCATCATTCTGCCTGGTCTTCATTATTGGATAAACGTCATTTAAACAGAACCTGCATCCAGACTTCTGCTACCTTGACATAAAAATCAGGATTTCCTATTTGCCTGCATTTATTTATTTATTTCCATTGACCTACAGAGGTGGGCTGTGTTTGACAAAGGTTCTACACTTACCCCACAATGAAAGCAAATAAAAATGTGCTGAAGTTCAGGAAAAATTCCTGGCAAGCACCATTTCTTTTAATATTGATATCTTTTTTTTTGTGTCCCGCAGTTGTGCACTATGGAAATGCAGGATAACCAACGTGCAAGTTTGAACTACAACAACTATGACTAACAACCAGAATGGTTTTGATTGTTTGGGTTTTTTTTTTTGAAGGGGAGTGTTGCGGTTTGAGGGTTTTTTAGCTTTTTTTTTTTTAGTGCACTTTTAAATCTGTGAAGTTTGACGAAGTCTCAAAGTTTTCTTATCCTGTACCAGGAAAATTTAGACTGTGGCACAGAGTTGTGCAGTCACCTCATGTGAACAGCACAATTTTCATTTCTTCATTTTTATCTCACTGAATATTTCTTTGCTGGAAACAAAGTAAACAAAAAAAGTCCAGCAAAACCCTGTGAGAACAGAAGCCTTTGTATATTGCTACTATAAATACCTAGAGCCCACCCTGCTAGGAAAGGTAAAGTTGCATAATGATATCACCTAGTTTTGTAAGTTTGAACTGTCAATAAACTGCTAAATATGGAAAAAGGAAGTTGAATAACGTAGAAATCGTGCACAACATGGAGTATATATTGAGGTTTTTGGGAAAAGGTATGGTAGTAGAGAACATGATTTTTAGCATAGTTTTAGGTTAAATGCAGAAACTTTGAGGCGGCATATTTTCTTGCAAGGAGGAATGAAAATGAAAAGGAATAAAAGTTGAATGTCTAAAACTCAACTGCACCATATTCTTCCCTCTGTTCATTAATTTGTAAGTCCAAGCAGTTTCCCAACTCTTAGCCACTACAGTACTTAAATAATTTATTAGAGGAAAAAAGATACTAAGGAACATATTTGGAAAAGAACAAACAAAAAAGCTTTTTGATTATGATTAAATCTTCGGCCTTTTTTCATTGTGAAAGTCAAGCCAATATTACAATATTCTTCAAATCAGAACACTGATTGCAATAAGAAAATAGAGATATATTTTCTCAATGGAAACAAACTTACCCCAAATACTATGTGTTATGGAAAAGGTCTTGGTCATCAAGTAGTTAAAAATCAAGACATCAAGAGAATTTTTAGAAAGAGTTATAAATGTATAGACTGTTCTAGGTATAGAATGAACCATAAGAATTATTGACTGACTCTCGAGCTATTTTGCTAGATGCTAACAGATTGCCAGCATGACTACTGGAAACTTGTAGAAAATATAAAGAAACTTACAGAAAATATGAAGTATAAATGCAAGACTATTTCATTTTAATTTCAAAGTAACTCTGTGTATTGGACTAATACAACAAAACAACTCACAATATAAGGCCTTACAGAAAACCTTATTGGCAACAATGATGCCAGCTATTGTAAGATGAATTTTTGATCTAAGTAATTTCTTTACTTCCTATTAAAGGCTATCCATGCAGGTTCAGCCGTTACCTCCTTCCTGTAATTTGGTTGCTGAATGCAAGTCAGCTGGAATACTGCTTACCTGTAAATAAAGATATGTAATAACTTCTTGTTTTAACAGCACAACAGAGTTACTTAAAATGTTTATTCATCATGAAATTGCCTACTCAGCACACATATGCACACTTTGTAACACTGATCTAATGACAATCCATGCATTTATCAATAATTTCAAGTCTATTTAACATAACATTATTTGCTACCAAATATGGACAATTAATCCTTTGTCTGTGAGTTGTTATTGTTCAACTTACTCTATATGTTCAGAGTATGAAATTTATACTAAATCATTATACTTTTGAAGGAACACAAGGCCTGCTTTAGCACAGCACCACTGAAAAGAGAGTCACTGAAAGACTATCCAGAAGCCTTACTGGCCCTTTCACTGCCCCAACATAGAATTAAATACATTTATATTGTTCCAGATAGGCACTTATTCTACCTGCCTATGAAGACCTCTAGTGTTGATGTGAGGTGGTCCCAAGCCAAAATTAGACTCTTCAGGTCAGGCTATCTTGCTTTTCATTAAAGAGAGCCTGTCATCTGGAAAATTATTTCCAATTTCTACTCTGAGGGGTCTTTGTTGTTACTATCATTGCCTGGAACAACGTAACCCGTGAGACGGAGAAAACTTAAAAGAAGAGGTTTGAAACAAGTCTCTCCTAAGTCCTTTAACTGTACTGCTCCTTAAACTGAGCAGTACACACCACTCCATCCTTTCTCTTCTGTTCAGATGCAAGCATAGCAGATGTATTTTTTCATTTTTCTAATCCCTTGCCAATCCTCCACATGTTCTCAAAAATAATAACTGCAGATCTGAAGTATCCACAGATGAAGTTCATCAGGCTCACCTGATTTAAGAGCTGTTAAGTACCCTGTTTTCTGTTCTTTCCTTGATCAAGATTCAAAGGTTTTCTGGTGGTTGTTTTTTCCCCACCGCTTCTGTTTGGTTTACCTTTTTTTTGTAAAGGATGATGCAAAAAAGAGGCCCTAAACACTTTTACTTTCTTAGCATCATCTGTCAACAGCCTTCATTCACTCAGCATCGAGTGCACAGATTGCAAGTTGAGCTGGCCACTACACATGCTGTGCAAGGGAAAGGAGGGTTTCTTCACTTCGTTACACTGCTGTACATCCCTGAAAGTGCCAGGTGCTCCAGCCAAATTTTACTGACAAATTGTATATACCAATCTCCCTTTGGCTTTACTGGAAGCACTGATTTTTACATTTCTGACTAAAATCGTATGCCCTCTGTAACATTTCTAAATAAAGAACTGTAGCAAGATGACCTATTTTTTTAACACACAGAAAGCCCCAGAACCATTCAGTCAGGATTCTTACCATAAAACCCAGGTACACAAGCAATTTAGTCATATGTTAAGCATTTATAAATCCTGTTTCCTACATTTTTCAGGGAGACCGCTTTCTCATTTATGAAAAAACTATCTCAAAGCAGAATAGCTCGCTACAAAGGACCACATGAGTAAGTGCAATAGACCAAAGTCACTATATGTGATTACCACTTCATTTTTTTTTGAGATTTTTTTTTCTGCTTACTTCACTAGATTTTTAAAATTCCCTTTCTTTTCAGGTCTTGCTGTAGTGGATACTTCTTCAGGGATTTCAGTTTCTAGGTTACAGAATGAGCACTCCCCTTTCCTTAAGGTCTCATGTCTATTTTTAAACCTAACCTCTTTCCAAATCACATTTTTCACTTTCTGATGTGGAAAGAACCTTTTTTTCTTTCAGCTTTAGCAATGAAAAACAACTCAAAAGAAAATTCCCTCATCTTTTAGTCATATTTCAGTTATCAGCAGTACTTATCTGCCATCATTGCTATGGTAATGGACATGAAAGGAGCTAATATGGATTGTCCTTTTGTTGCTTATTTGAATTCTGATACGGATATAGTCTAGATATTCCACAGTGAAAAGAATGCAAAAATGCATTCCTCTGTGAATGGTTTGTATATAACAGTTCTGCTAAGGATGATTTTGCATTTTTTCTGTACTCAGAAGACCAGAGAAGGAATTGGAGAACACTCTGTGGGGATGGGGACCTTACTGTGAAGGAACAGTTACAAGGTGTTTAAGTCTGGAAGCATATTGCCTTTTATCCCTTTGATTCCCCCTCGGCAGTGCAAGGTGCATCAGTGTGCATGCATCCCAAACACAGGGTTGAGAACAAAGGACACCACACTTGTGGAGAGGGGATTGAGGAGTATTGAACCAGAGAATCTTAAACCTTCCTGATAAATTGCAAGAACTGTGAGGCAGAGAGATATCTATTTTAAATTATTCAGGAATTCTTTCAGAAACATTCCCACTGATGTAACCAACCAGGAGCAGAGAGCTATAGGCAGATGTAACAACTGCGAACAAAAAAAAAAAATCACAACCAACAGTTCACTTAAACCACTTGAGACCTGATCCTTACCAGGGTCCTCATGAACCAAAGGTTAAGACAAAAACTTTCCCTATTCAGCATGTTAGATATGAGAGCAAAAGGTGCAGTCAGTGAATTTGACAGAAAAAATGAAAAAAAAAAACAACAAAAAACATGAAGAGAAGGCAGAGAACAGAACCTGCTACAGCACGTGGGCAAAAGTTATTGTCAGGTCAGTAATGAGTCTTTGTACCAACCTCTCCCTGGGGGATTGGGGCCTCAGAAAGACTCATACAATTCACACAACTGTTGCTGAAGTAAGACTGGATGAACAGTTCAAATTCCTTTTTTTTCTCTTGATGACTTAAAACATCCTACATGGCTCTTGTTTCAGTTATGGTGTTCATGTGGCAATATTATTTTCACTTCAAGAAGTGTTTAGTTCACGTTTAAGCTATGATAAATACAGGTTGTCTTTTTTTTGCCACCTTTACTTTGAGGCACAAACTGTCCTTTGTGCCTGTCTGGAGCCTGATTTTAATGTTCTACTCTCTGACAATAGTTCAAGAAAACATTTGTTGAGGTGATGGACTGAGGTATCAACTACTCCGTGTAATACAAGTTATCCTTTGTCCTGGCCTTTTAATTTTAGATCACAATGACCAAACAATAAGTTAAATCTATAATTTATTTGCCTTATGGATGCAACCTAGTCCTTTTAAGATTGGACACTAAAGATGGACACTTTATGGGCACTATTATTAGAAATCATGGAAAATATCAATTACATTTGTGAAATACACATTTTTAAAACTACAAACTTTCGTATACAAATCTGAGTAAATATGTTCAATATATAACATATGAGAATACACTACCAAAGTACTGGTTTTCGTAGAAGCTACTAAAACCTCTTACAATTCTGCAACGTAGCATTCATCCTCATTATAAGACTCAAATCACTTATAAACCTTCAAGGAGAATGGATATATTAACTCTAGATCTCAGATATTAGTTTGTACAGAAAACTGGTTTCTGAGGTAACTTTCATCTCAGAAATGAACATAAGCCATATTAATGGACAGCTTTAATCAATTAATAAAAAAAATTAATTTCACATCTGTTTAAACACAAAGATTTTGTTTACCAAGGGCTTACAGGAAATGCTGTTCATGAAATAGCTCTAGATATTTGTAAAAGATTGCCTCTGTTCCTCTTCCCCCCTAAAGGAACCAAACCAAAACAAAAAAACCCCACAAACAGGGAACCTGTGGAAATTAAAACTAGAATCCTCAGCGGCTTGGTTCATACTCTAAGGTTTTTATGAGGCATAATTTGCAAAATTATAATTACCTGTTAAAAAAAAGAAGAATAGAGAATTTAAATAATTCTAACTGTAGGAATATTATAAAAATTCTGTAAGGGAAGTGCTTTGCAGCCAGAATATCTCAAGTCTTTTACATTTTTATTTAATGATCCAAAGACAGTGTGATGACCTGGTGCTGCCCGGTCTCAAGATATCCAAATTATCCACCCTACTCAGATCAGTATTGTCCCAAACAGCTTGCACCCCATCCTAGTAAGCAGGACATACCCATACTGTGCATTTCATGGGGCACAACTCTCAGTTTCTCTGAAGGGACCTGTGCCACATCCTGCTCTGAGACTTCTCCATGAGCTGCAGCAGAGGGAATGGTAAGATAAAAGCCCCACTTTGTTTCAGCACTGCCCTTCTGGTCCAAAGAGGTGGGGGGTGGTGAGCAAGAAGAGCAGTAGATAAACCATTAGAAATCTTTTCCCTAGAACAAGCTTTCACCATCTATTCTCTTGTTTGTAAAGATTTACTATGGAGACATATCTTAAAAATTAATTTTAAATGTTAATGGAAGTGAAATTGGAAGATAATCTCTGTTGGCCACACCAATTGCCGCCAGCCCCATTGGCAGGATTAACAACTGAGGATCAAACTGCCTTGGAGAAATAGGCATCTGATAAAAAAAATTTAATTTATTATGAAAATTAGGCTGAAAGGACCTTGTGAACTTCAGAATACACTCAAAATCCTGACTCCTTTAATAAGCTATCCAGGATGCACAACCTAAGTATCTAAACAGATATGCCTGTAAGGGAGATTCAAGAGGAGGAGCCAGCTGATGGAAATCTGAATAAAGTGTACTGTAACCATATCTCAGAGTGTATTGTTGTAATGGTGGGTACTTAAACGCACGTGTTACTGAGGAAACCCTTCTGTATTTATAAGCCATAGCTTGTAATCAGACATTTTAAAGCTGCATGCATTAGCTAGTTTGCTAGAAATTAAGAGACTGTGCAAACAGCCACAATGCCTCATGTGCTTCCCTTACAGTAAATTCTTAGAAAATACAGAAAGCTCTCTTCATGTAAGCTTAGCCTCAAAGGCTGTAATAAATGTGACTCCAAGGCACCTTAAATAGCCTATTAACAGAAGTAGAAGATCAGAGAAAGTCTTCATGCCAAACAGCCTTTGTGACAGGCAACAATACCACGCACATGCTCTGAATACTCATCTGGCATTATCACAGACAGCTTCAGGAGGAAAGGCAGGGAAGGTGGAAGGGTGAAATCTGCTTATGCCAAGCAGCCAGACTACTAAAGGCACACAGAAAACCTGCCTCAAGTAACAGAGTTGGTAGAAAACATTAGTCACAAGACACACAGGGCACAGGATGGAATTTGTAAGAAATGCATTTCGTGTGTGCATACACGTGTTTTACATGGTACTGATAATCAACATAATGTAAGAAATAACTCCAAACTAACTGTCTACATTACTGGCCTAAAAGCCATCATAATAAAATAAGATAATCTTAACTATTCTTGGGCTGCCAGAGAGCTCTCTAATTGCTCTATTTAAATTGTTCCGTTTCAATTAAACTGAGTAGGGGAAAAAAAGTAATAGAATTAAGTGCTTCACTATTTACAGTCCTTGGGTGAATACAATTCACGTAATCTGTGTAGGATCCCTATTAGCAGGGTTCACAGTAAGAAACCATAGTGATTAAATCATTAAATCATATCTAGGAAGAGTGAACATTCCCATTGATATGGGACGCCTTGATGAGATTTTAAACAATTAGAATCATCAAGTGCTTTTATGAATAGCAAGGATTCTGAAGGCAGAAAAGGTTTTAAAAATTGAGGGGTTCACACTGTTTCTACCCTAATACGTTTCACTTTCTCTTTGGTTCATCAACACTGATACAATTTGCATCCACTTTCAGTCATTAAATGGTAATTCAGCTTTTCAGTATTTCAAGCCCTGGTCATTAAAGTGAATTCATATTATCTATTCCCTCTGCCCCTCCTATCTTTTCCTCAAAGAGAGCACCCTTTTCAATAAATGACTCTCAAATTGGTGTTAGGATAGTAATTTCTAATTTCCATGGTTACATTTCCCAAAAGAGCTGCTGCTGATAAGAAGAACGCATTGGAGAATCAGAGAACTGGAATAGTATAGCTGGCTCTTAGCTTTCATTTGGGGGAGGAGGAGTGAGGGTGGATGTTATTTGGAACTTTTAATTTTTTTTTCTCTTTTTAGGAGCTTGGTAGATCAAACCTGAAGCCAGTAAATGCATCCATTGAAACGTGGATCTTGTTCTGCAGATCTTGAAGACAGTGCCTAATTAATTTCTTTCAACAGTTTTGGAATTATTAAAATATGTAGAAAAGTGCAAGTTTATTAATAATACGAATTGTCCAGTGCCTTGTCAATACAAAAGTATTGCTGCAAGGTCAGTTGTGGTGTGACATCATAAATAGGAAAGGCCCCAGCTACGAGATCAGTCGTGGTTGTCTCACAGAGATGAGATGATAAAGCAACCTACAGAGCTGTTATTTTTACAGGATGTATTTTATAACACATCAGCATACTGCAAAGGTGTCACACATTTTAATTCAGACTTCACACTACAACGTCAAGTCAAAATTAGAAGTACACGATTATTCACACTCAAGATAAAAGTATAAAATAATTCTGTGTAGAGATTTGGGTTTGTATTTTAACATGCTCGTTTTCCTTACAATCTTAGATCAATCCTGCAAGTGTCTCTAATTTAACTTTGAGCTTTACTTTTGCGCTCGAAGCTGGGCAGTTGAAGCTGTTGGTCAGCCAGAGTAGAAAATAAAATATTGCTTAATCTACCCTTGTAAAAGATCAGACTGACTTCAGGTTTGCCACAGAAATTATGCAGCTCAATATGATGTGTCATATTAAAAACTGCAACATTATTTCAGAAGTGCCCGTTGACACAATAGACGAAAAGCTCCTTTGAAGCATTCATTGGCTTATTTGGAAATCCTTTCTAGTTCGTGGATCATTGACCTGAAGATAGGTTTATGAGAGAAATACTGAAATGATCTTTTCCCCAGTGGCATAAAAACTCTGCTATAGTTCTCTTTAGTCTTCTCGACAAATTCATGAGGCTTGAAGTTCTAGCCATTAATAAATAAAACTCTAAGAACAGTGGCACTTAGCATTTTTTTTCCTTAGCAGAAAAGCATGTTATTATGATTATGTAGAATAAACCTATTTTAAACCTAATGCTTCACAAACATTATGGAAAAGATGCCTATAAGGAAATATTTTATTGATGATTTGATTTTCTTTCCAACATAGTTGGAAATTTCACACCTCCATCTTCATTAGGATTGTTTTATGTACTAGTGTGAATTAAATCTGATCAGTATTTCCTTTTCCTTAGCAGGAGAGGATGAAGGAAATTGTGAAAACTTTTTAAACTGTGGCATTGCCTTTTTAAAAATGGGCAGAGAAGTAGTTGGCAATATTGTCATCATTAAAAAAACCCCATTGTCTACATTACGAGATTGTGAACTTTGAAAAAGAGAAATCAAATAATGACCATATCTCTTCTTTTCCTTTGCTTCTACTTTGGGTGCTAAACGTAGATTTATAAATCATTGGTATATTTTGCAATCAGGACCCCCTGCTTCAGTTTCCCCTGTCCTTGTTTTTGTTTTTCTGTGACAGTCACTGTTCTGGCTGGTGCTTACACTGCCAATCCCTGTCTCCAGTATGTTCCTCATTAAGTCCTACTAAACTGACTTCATTCTGAACTGCACCTTGACCAGCTACAGAGTTTAGAAGTTTAACTACTGATAATTCTCTGAAGTCCAAGTGTCAGGACTTCAGCACACATTTTCTGTATTTATTTGCTTTTTTGAACAAGCCTGGTGAGTTCATTAAGACCTGAAAAAACAAAATAAAAAAAAAAACCCAAACCTGTCTCCTAACATTGGCAAGTGTCAGCCAGCTTAAGAGCTGAAAAAGTCTTGTCCCTTTCATCAACTCCAACAATAAAATTTCCTAATAATAGTGTGGTTTTTTTGAAAGAAAAAAAAAAAAAGAAAAAAGAGGTTTGCACTGCATTGTAAATATTTCCTCTAGAGCATGAAACTACCTAGAGCGTTCAAAGTATTTGTCTTCCAAGGGGAGTTTCAGAGAGACAGATCTAGGTGGAAAAACACATAAATGGCAATAGAATAACTGCAAATATTGGAAGAAGGGGCAGTATTTTTGCAACAGTTGTGTGAAATTGCTCTTAAATCTCTTTCTAACCTAGCTCTGATAATGAGCAGTAGTGACTCTGGTACAAGGTTTCAGTATGACCTGATAAAAGCCTTAGTAGGTTCTATTGCATCAGGTAAATAAATGAGACCTCTGAGCGTTTCCCCAGCTTCTCAAATGAAATCAATGCACGTGAAAGTGTTCATAGTGACTGTTTGTAGCAGCTGTGTACAGGTTACATCACCACATTCAATAACTCAGGCTTACAGGCTGCCATGTCCTTGTTGTAAACTTAAGGAACCCCTGTGAATTTAGCCAGAGCAGACTGCAATATTTCAGTGTTGGAAAGGAACAATGGAATTCTAGTTCAACCACCATACAAAACCATGCACTCCACAATTTCTGCACTAACACATGTATTACATAGAGCTTGAAGCACTCATTTTCATGTGTATTAATGATTTTACTATCAGTTGCATATATATATATTACAGCAGAAAATATAGCTTCCACATATTACTATCAACTACTGCAGTTTCAAACTATTGCCTCAGAAACAATTTAAGATAGAAAGTTCAGAACAAAAAAGTAAAAATGACTTAAGTATTTAATTATTTTGCCATAATCTCTTTGTCCTACGCATTTATGTCTTACAAAACATTAATGATTTTGTAAATTTAGCTATAACTAACCTACTAAAAATGCTATGCCAAATGGAAAAGTAAAGACTACATAAAAATGCAGATGGGTGCTCAGGAGAGACAATACTCATCGATCTCCCAAAAATATGCTTGCCTGTATAAAACACAGCAGTTAACACTGCTTTATATGACTCATAAGAGACTATGTGGCCATGAAAACAATGCTTGCAATGATGCTTTTAGGGAACAGTAAGTTGAAGGTATAATGGTTCCTGCTAATTTAGAGGACAGTAAAACAAATATTATCATATTCTTCACATTTGTCATAGGGACACCTTGAAAGTTAATCCAAATTAACAAGAGGTATCAATTTAAACTGCATTCATTAAACAGTATTAAATCTTGATATTGACACTCTAAGGATTAGAAATACGGACATGTTACTGCAGCTTAACAAGCTAAGCCCTAGTAACAAGCTTTGTATGTACTCATGCATTATAAAATGTAAGATGAATTCATTTAAACCTCTTAGGTGAATATATTTAATATCACATTTGGTGTGTACTAAAAGCATGTGCACAGATACATACTGCAGCTCAGCTCATGCCTAGGAACTAATTAGTAAATGCCTATCTACAAATATTTAGACACACTCTGACCATTGCAATTATTTTTTTTTTCATACCTACCCTCCAGAATATATTTCAGTGTGAGGATTCTAAGGATATTACTTCATAATCTTTACCTCAAAGTTTCTTTTATCTGTAAATTTAATGTTCTTCTGTTGTTAATAATGGTATTTAAATGAATGACCAAACAAGCTCTGCTTTCCAGCATCTACATCTTGATGCTCCTTTAGTCTACTGGTCTCAGGACCAGCATCTGCTGGTAGTAAGAAGTGTGGAGTTACCCAATTCCTAATTCAATTGATTCTGGAATAGTTTTGAATAGTTCATCATTACCTAACATTGCTTCTTGTAAAGTAAGCTGCCTTATAATGTGATACTTAAATCTTTAAAAGAACAAAAAATAAAGAATAGTGTAAAATAAAGAATAGTGTAATGATTAACAGTAAAACCTGCAATCAGTTCTGAACAAATCCATTTTTAGAAATGATTTCATGTACAATATCTCGCAAATGCGATGAAAAGTGAACAAACTGGCTCTGTGAACCAAGAACTATACTTCACTTACTGCAAATCTCAGTCATTAGCAGGGAAAGAAATAATGGATTATGGTTGAACACACAGCTAAAATAAATCTAATCAATGCTTCATAGGCATTTAAGATCCTGACTCCTTTCTTTAAAGGTAACAAGCTATTTTCATTAACATATGTATCTAGTGGAAAGTCAATGCCTTTTTAAAAGGTCTCAGGTTTAATTTTAGGCATACAAAGTTCTAAATATCAGAGGAAAAAAATCAGTTTTAAGTGACTCATTTGGTTTGTATTGGTTTGAGCTGTGAGCCCTAGGCCTTCCTCTAAGCCTTTTTGTGGAAAAGGGAAAGAATTGGGCAGGTCACAAAATTAAGCTCTTTCCTGACAATTAGTTCAGACTGGTGCACCTTGCAACCTCTGAGTAGAAGTTCATCCACTTCAGCTGGATCTAAGAATCACCCCCCAATTCAGAGACTCGATCAGCAACGAGAAGTCAGGATTTATGAAGCCTCTGAGCAGATCTAAATCCTGTGGACTGATGAACCTTCTCTTATGTCAGAGTTTTAACCTTTTGTTCTTTTGAGGGCAGTGACACTGCTGAGACCTAAACATGTGCTGTGGCCTGGTTGGGGACCAAATGATCAGCATCTTCTCAACCAGGCTTTCACAGATAAAGTTCTGCAGTCAGATTAATTCATTAATTACTTCTCATTACGTAGCCACACATTATCCCTTGAGGAAAAAGAAGACATCTCTTTTTAATAGAATTTGCCTTGGAGGATCTCACTTTCATAGACACACTAAAGCCAATCATTTAAAATGCCATTATTTGGAAGGAGCAACATCTGACATTGAAATGTAACATGTTTAATATAAAGAAATATGTTTCATTTCAAAGGCCTTATCATCCATGCTATTACTGTGTTAGTTAAATCAAAACATATTTTATATGGAATTCCTGTTATTTGTGCTCTGAAAACTAAATCTGTGATTTAGTTTAATCTCACATCTTGGCTAAAGAGCATGTGTATAACACACTAGACAGATCACATAGCAGACTATGCTACAAAGCATCCTGGTTACACAGATTCACCTAAGCCATTATTCATAGATCTGAAATACTTTTTAAAAAGTCTTTTGTAACCTTCCCACCTGTGGTGGTTCGAGAGCCCCAAAATCCAATTCCCGAGTCCAAGCTCCCCTATCCAAGGGTCACTACCCCGTTGGGGGTTACCATTTTATAACTCCAGGGGGAAAACGTTTTTCCCCCATCACACCACCTTCAATTGCTCCTTGAAATAAAAAAAAGGAAACTAAAAATTCACTGAGCAAAAAGCAAAAAAATATTTCAAAATTTAGTACATTTTTTCAATTACGTATTTTCACTGGAAAAGAAAACACTGGTACAAGGGCATTGGTAAGTTTCTCTCCTGTTCCTGCTTATTTAGTGAATCATAATAAAAAATGTCTAAGTGTGATAATTGCTATGGAGTATTTAAAGATTTTTTTATTGTACTTTCATGATACATGTAAAACTTTAATCCCAAAGAAATATATTTGTTCCTTAGCAAGATGACTTGCCTCTGTAGATAAAAAAAGAATGTGGAAAGACCACTGATAATTGATTCACTCAAGTCGAAAATGAGACCATCAGAGGAAGCTTAAGGTGGTGGGAAAACAAAACCAAACACTTGTTCCTATCTTAGCAGTACAGGCTTTTTACTCCCCATGTAAACCTGTGTTTTTTCTTGATTGAAAGTAAAGACCAGTGGAATAGTATTTGCCAACTACCAAAATAAGTGTTTCCCTTCAAATTTCCATATAGAGTGACTCTGCAGGTGTACACATGTGCATATATTAAACATATACATTTAAAGAGCTGTCCTTGTAACCACATTTTCTAAGTCCAGACTTCGGTGAACTGTTTAGTTTTTAAAAAGCATTTGGCAGAATTCCTGTTTAAGATATAATGACTTATAGTCTCTGAGAACTCTTCAGTGTGTTGTGAAAAGAACAGCTATACCTGTGTAAACACAACTCAGTGACCCTTTCTCACTACCAGGTCTCTTCATGCATATCAAAAAAAGCACATTCACCCCAGCATCAAGTCCTCTCTTGGTACTTATACATTAATAAACCCGAAGCTTTACCAGATTTCTTAAAGTGCCATCATTTTTCCAATAATTAAATTATTTCATAACACCTACAGTGTAATTTTATTGACTTTTAAGATCAGTCAGCTAGAAAAGAAAACTCCTTTTGCACAGATTGTAATTCAAAATTTAAGAAAGCCAACGGATAAGACCAGTTTGTGCTTTTTGATATTAATATGCAAAAATAATTAAGCAAAAGAATCCTGTGGAAACTAGTATTCATCTCTCTCACACAGAAAGCATATCTGATCTTTAACTAATCTTCTGTGCTTAAGAAAAAAAATGCCACAACTTGAGAAGAAAAGGGAAGCACTAGAAGAATCACTGTTAAAGAACTAGAGAACCAGTTTTAAAGTGCTTTAAATTTTCTGAACAGACAGTAATTTTCCTCCATACATAAATAAAGACAGGGTTTGTATACTCCACACTTGAGAGAATCTACTTTTCTAACTCAGTTTTATCAAATAATGAGGTTAGTTACAATAGATTCAATTGAAGCTTGAAAATGCTTAGCAATTTGCTTGTCTGAACATTGAGATCATTTCTTCAAAAGGCTAAAAATTAAAACTGTGGAAAGTCAGAGCAAAAAGTAATTCTCAAAATTCAGTAGCTTAGCAGAAAATACTAAGAGAAATGAAATTTATAGTTTGAATCGTGCTTGGCCTGCAGATAAAAAACCTGAATTCCACTGAAAATAAGCAGTAGACTAGATATGGTCTGAGAAGAAATTAAAGTGAAATATTGCCAAAGTGAAAGGCAAGGCGCCCACAAGGACAGACACAATATAGCACAGAAGAGAGGTCACACCACACTATAAAGGCAGAAATGAAAGATCAAGTGTTAAAACAGCATGGACAGCAAAACACATACTGTTCCTTTGTACAGGGCAGAACCCTGGATAGAAGTGCTATTTTGTGAAATTTTAGCAGTAATGGGTTTAACTATGAAAGAAAAGTAATAAAGAAGGCAAACGCTTTCACCTGGAAACCTTAACTAGGGATGGCTTAAGCTGTGAGGAGCTGGCCATTGCAAAGTACTGCATTTAACACAGCCAGGGACTGCTTTGTTCAGCTGAAGTTGGGGTTCTCTACAGGTATGTATGCTGACACCACGTTAGAATTCCCAGTAAAATGTCAAATCTCCATCAGAAACAAACAACAGCTGTTCTGGAACAAGACCTATGGAAAAGCAGGCTCATGTCTGCTGACGCCTCCTCTCAAAGTGACCAAATCCAACCCAGTGTTTTGTAGCTCCTTTCCAGCACCTCCACTCCCTGTGCACACATCCAATGATTGACCCTGAGCCTGACACTCTCCATCAGCTCTTGAGAAACTGGAGTTTCTCAATTTTCTACAATACTGGAGTGATTGTAGATCTATACCATAGATACCAAACCACAAGTCTCTAGAAACAGAAGTCTCTCTGTAGTCACGAAGCAGCCTCACTACAAATAGTCCTCCAAATATAAGCATTTACAGAGTAAGAATTAATAGCAAGTCTAATAAATGCTTTTAAGTTATGCAGAAAAAAGAACCTTGTCATTCCACCAAACAAATGGATTTCCTATAGCAAATATAACCAAACAGATCTTCACAGCTGGCATAAACCATTACATTTCCATTAACTTTAATGGAGAAACTTCAACTTCCATTACTGGGATCCAATATAGTTAATATACTTGTCATGCATGATATGTCTCCTATATACCTTTCAGGCAAAAATATTCAGTCCAGACCTCGTGTAAAAACATTTTAAAAATCCAAGTCTGCAATTACAAAGTCAGAAAGTAACATTGTAAAGGAGACATGGGAGAAAATATGAATCGCTTTATAAACTGAAAAACTTTTCGAACGTAACGTAATTAATCGATGTCACATTTACGATGTAACAAGCAGCAAAAGAGTAGAAAACATATGGCAATTTCTTCTTTGATAGATGAGAACAAAGAAAAGAGTTACGTCTGAGCCTCTTTTTCCTACGCTCTCATCTTCTCTCATCCCAGGTAAGACTTGACTCGCTTGCCTTTAATTACCATGATGCCAGATGAAAAAAAATCTTCAAGTCAAGAAAAGAGCAAAAGGCAAAGGCAGCAAAACTGTCAAAGTGGCAGCAGTGCCCCCAGAAAAGAGGGAAAAACTCCCCAGAAAAGGCTGTTCAAGCTGTGACTCACCCTGTGGGAGATCAGCCTCTGCCTCAGGATGCTCGGGACAGGAAGGAAGTGCTGTGTCCCCGCTGGCTGCAGGAAAGCACCCTGAGGAATAGACAAAACAAAACCAAAGAATAAGGTCAAACTAAATTAAACTTTCTTCTTGCATTAAAACAAACTTGTGCTGTAAATATCTTCGTTGTTACTGATCAGAGCAGTGCAAAATTTTTCTGCACACAAAGTAGAGAAAATACTTTATTTTTTGTTTCTCACTTCCTTTCCAGCAGTTTTCATTTTGCTTTTAAATTTGACAAGAGGAACTGAGGAGAATGATCATGGACAGGCTGACCTAAAGCAGCACCACCAGGGTCCCAGCCCTGCAATCCAGGGGTTGCCAGGCTCCCTACAGCCCAGGGTACCAGCCAGGAAAGTCCCATCACAAACCAACCCCTCATCTTAACCCCACAGAGGGGATGGATTGTGCCAATAATGAAGTTTCTAAAACCATGCATTTTTCAGGCTGTAAGCCTGAAAGAATATAGAAAGAATGTAGGAAGAAAAAAAACATGATTTTTTTAAAAGCTTACTTCCATTTTATAAGAGGAACAGATGTTTTATTGTAATTAAAGCTCATCTTTTTTGTACAAGGTGACTTTTGAAGCACGTATATACTCCAAGTAAACAACTTTACTGTATTGCTTTCACATGATACAGATGATCCATAATTTTCCTGTAAACCTAGCTTATACTCAAAGAATTATTTTTTAAAAACAGAAGTCTATCTCAGCTCATATGGCTTTTCATTCTATTGCTTATACTCTCTGCTAAGCCCTAAATAATTACTTTTACTTAGTATGTCTTCAATATTTATGAAAACTTCCTCCCTATAATATAAAAATGAAGCATAGACATCTGAGATTAGTAACCAAATGAACCCAATGCTGAGTTGATTAAAACCTGCTTAGCAGCAGTGTACCACACTGTCACACTCATATAAGCAATTTTACGTAGTTAGAACTATCCAATTACTTTTTCAAATATATTAGTGAAGTGCTGTAAACAGTGCAATGTGCTAGTTTAAACAACATACAGTAAAATATGTTAACATACAGTTAAGTAAATCACTGTGTCAAGTCTGGCTCTTTTCTAGCAATTATCATGTCAAAGTCAGCTCGAGGTCAAGTTCCTGAGGCAACTGTAGGATGTTTCCAAGTGGGAACCCACGAAGTCACATTTGTGATGCAGTGAAAGAAAGAAACAATGAATGTCACCCAGTAGGGCAAGTCCTCTGTCCCACCAGAGAATTTACCAAGTAAAACATGGTGCATGTTTTCAAATGCTTATTTATCTTGGGATTATTTTCCTCGAGGTTTCTCGAGGAAATATGTCATCTTTATAAAATTATGTTCTTCAATGGATAATTGCTGTGCTGACAAGACCAATAAAATTAAGGTAGCAGTACCCCTAATACAGGTCATGGACTACCGGCAAACTGGCAAGACTTGTTAGGCAAATGATGTAGAATCATATCTGTAGACTAAACGTATCTAACCTGAACAACAAGGTAAAGGTGTTACTATGATAAAATTTGCATGAGAACTGGCAGGAAAAGGAGGCTGATAGGTTACTCATGACTAAAACTAGCAGAGAATCCTACAAACCTAAGCACTTCTGGAGCTGTGGCATGCTGACGTACGTTCCCCCAGCTTAGGACAGCCCTGATTATAGGCAATTTTCTGAAGACAACATCAATCTGTTGATTAAAACCTACATGTCAGAGAAAGTACAAACCTGACTGTGAATGTGTGAATGATTCATTATCCAGATGAAAGGAGAGCTCTGCTTGACTGCATACAAGCATCACCAACTTGTTTTCTTCCAGTTTTATGACTATCTGCCACTTTATTTTAGCAAGAATAGCATAACAAAAAGTAGTGGCATTCTTGCTTTCTTTCTCCCCTTTCACTTTCAGCTGGAGGTTGCTGTACATGGCTGACAGTTTTCAAATGAAGAATTTGTCACGTTTAAGTCAGAGTAACATCAAAGTCAGAACCCAACTTGCTTTTGTGATAACAGGAAAGTCTCCACCGAATTTTTTTCTGGTAGAATGGGAGTGCTACTCATTTTATTTGATGGTTTATTCATAAGAAAAAAAGCAACAGACAATTACTCTCCTAAAATCTGCATCTTAAAACTTTCCTTCTGTTTCTGTATTAGTTGTCAGTCTGAATTTTATACATCTGAAATTATTTAAATGCTGGAAGACCATAAATACATGTTAAGTCATAAGTATTCAAGTCAATCATCTTTTGCGTGCCTCAGCTTTCCTTTATATCATGAATATTGGCTTGATGTGGCAGATTTCAAGACAGCAAGGATTTTGTTTTGGCTTCAGTGAATGCTGGGAATGCTCAGACCAGTGTTTCTGCAACTAAAGTGATTTCAAGTGGTTTTACTAATGAATTCTTAATCTAGTTTGAGATTCTGAGTTCTGGGATTAACATTTCAGAAGGCAGTAAATGAAATGTTTTTAGCTCAGAGCAGAGTAACAAAGGTGACCAACATTTTTATTTATAGTGAAATACTAAAAAGAACTAGTGAACAGAGACGTATTGAGCAGTAATTTAAGGGTTATAATGGTAGTGTGACTTTTCAATAGCAGTCCTTGGAGAGTATAAGATAGAAAGGAGGTCAATGAAGTATTTAAATCAGCTGAATCTAGTAGTAATGAGAAAAATTGAAGTAAAATAAATTCAGAGAGAATGCTGTGAAAAAAAATGCCAGTGGTCTCACTTGTGCAATAATCTAGTTGAAGGAAGGAAGAGTGATAGAAACCCCACAGCAATGAAGCTTTTAAAAGTAGATCTGAAAATAAAGCCTAATGAAAAATTCCCTCTAAGTGACATTACCTATTAAGTCACATCTGTACCTGAGTTCCACTGCTGAATACTTAGCTCTGTTGTTATTTCAGTACCATTAGTCAATGATGTATCATAATGCTATATATCATGGTGCCATTTTTGAAAACATAGCATTTACAAGTGTCTCTGGGAACAATAAAAACAAAAATGTTTGCAATTTGCAATTCAACATAAATAGACACAATGTAAAAATAAGCTCTCTATTCAAAAATACTATATAGCTTTTGAAAAGGCTATTTTTCAGCTTGAGCTCCAGACTAGTTTTCTTACCCTTTCAAAATATCTAATTTTTCAGCTGCAAAGGAAGGTGAGGAAACATTGTGCAAAAAGGAGAGTAACTGATGGTATTTTTTAGCGAAACAGAAATTTTAATCGCTTCTATGTTGGCCATTTTGTTATCAGCAAATACGTAAGCACTTCTTATTTATAGTTGTTCTGATCAACACCATCTAGACAATTGCTTTAGTTCAGCAGGTTGTTCTGGAAGCTATAGAATAATCTCTTAAATCTTATGCATTCTAGTTCTACACTTATGCAAGTAGAATAATGGACACTGTAGGCTGACATACGATAGCAACTGCAGGCAAAAAATATACAGTCAAGATGCCTTATACAGAAGGAGGCCTCAGCTGGAAGTGTTTTACAGGTAACTGCTTATTATGAGTCCTCATTAATGTTAAGATGGAATGGAATCCTTATGGAAACTTGTAAAAAACAATTTTAAAATAATTGAATTCAAAGTTATGGGGCACTTAAAGCGTTCTCTAGAAAGTGGTGAACAAGACTACAAGGAAGGATAAAGATTAAACAAGTAGCTTTTTGCTGCCTTAAGAAGCCATCACCTCTGAACTGGCTAGATCCACTTAAGAATGCTTTTAGCTTGATAACTGTAAATTGCCAATAATTGCACTAATGCTACCATTTACCATAAGGAATTCAGTCACAAATAGGTGACTCAAGGCTTAACACACACCTTTCAAACTGCCTTTCGTGTATTTGTGTTAGAATAAAGAAATGAGACAATACTTTTAATATTATTAACATTTAAATGTTAAAAGTTAACAGCTGTGGCAGGTATGTGCTCTTTTGACTTTACTCTTCTACAAATGGTGTTATAATGATTTATGAGATTTAAAGGCTTTGAGCTATCCACTTGAAACTTGACTCAAAAATTAACTTTTTAAAGATACTGATTCTCTTTCCTTAATTACAGACAAAATAGAGATTATCTGTTAATGGCTTCTGGTTATAAAGGAAGGTCTTACATAGGTCTTAAACACAGAGGAGTAATAATTCTAATCAAGTTCCTCTCTTCATGGTAACAGAGGTCAAGAACATTCTGTGCCTGATGAGGACATGAAAGTACAAAGATGCCAAAGTTAACTCTGTCTTACAAAAAGAAACAAGTTTTATAGAACCAAAGTGTCATGTTTCCTCACAAGTGTCTGTAGAAGTCAGATCTGCCAGCAAGGAAAGATTTTTATTGTTTATGTCTATAAATTTTGATTTTGGAAAAGGGTCTTGCGTTATTACAAAATACCACAGTTTTCTATGTAAAATCACACCGTAAACAGAACATCCTGAAATAAAATCCCTGCTTAGTTTATGTGTGTTGTGATTAGAGACGGTCAATAGACATGGAGAATGCTCAGAAATAGGTAAATCCATACTGAAATGCACACTGAATAGCAACCCCCTTTTTCATTGCTATTTTAGCACGTTGGGTGGGTATCAGAGAGCAGCACGTGCTCTGCAGTTTCGTGTTTGTCTGTATAATAATGGCCTCTGTGGTCAGCAGCTTCACTGCTGGATCATAATAATGGATGATGCCTAATAATCATCTCTCACCCGCTACCCAAATGGCAATTACAGCCATTTCCTCACTGCAAACTGCAATCTCTTCTTTATTTGGCGCTAAAATTATTAGCTCTTTTAAAGAGTTGTAACATGGATTAATCAATACAAAAGCTGTTTATATAGTCCTGATAATGATCCATTATCCCTTAATCTGATTCTTGAACTTCCTCGGGGTATGAAGGCATTTTTTTTTCTTTTTAAATGAATATCATATCTTTAGTAATGGCACATGGAAAACCTAAGTAGGCTCTCTCCCCAAGCTATATTACCCAAATCATTTTGTCTTTCAAGACAAGATTCATTTATGGAAAATAATTACATTCAGGAAAGGGAAGTAATAACATAATAATGTATCTACCTAATACAAACAAGTTTAAAGTGAAGCCTGACCTAAGTGTTTGCTGAAATGCTGGAATTAAAAAAAAAAAAAAAAGGTCTGTTGGGGCATGATAAATCCTACCATCCACTTACATGCCTAAAATAACCTGGGGAGTGTTAGAATCTATTCCTAGACGTGACTGTGTAACGTGTGGATTGCAATAAGTGCCATGGATGTACCCTGTGATAACTTGAAAATGATGGTTTGTCACTTTGTGTTACAGTCAATGCTTTGCAGAGTTTGGCTTTTGAGTTCAATTTGATGTTTGTTTTATCTTTGCAATTCTGTGATTATTAATGTCATGTGAAGTAATAAAACAAAAACAAAGCAAAGAACCTCACCCAACCCCTCAACACAGCATGGGAGGAAGAAGAATGTGATTAACGGAGCAACTACATGACAGGAATCATGCAGCAGTGACCTGAGCAGGGAGTTCTTGAAGAGGTGCACTCAAGACATGCAGTTTGGATATGTAGGGATGGCTGTGGAAAGCCATCCTTCTCATTCCACTGGGGCAACTATTTGGAGTTTTACAGGTCTGCTTTTAAGCAGAGAAGAAATGGACTTATGTGAACATGACTCTTATGTCATAAGACTCACATTAATCTAGAGAAGAGGGAAAACAGCATGTGAATTATCAATTCTTTCAGGCAACTCAGATCAAACTGAGTGCTCAAATCATAAAGAACAGTTTATTCTTTAAGAATTAACTCAAATAGGAAATGAAAGTACCAAAGCAAATTTTCTTTGTGCTCAGATTCTCATACGTCAAGGTTCACTGCCTCTACATAAAAGCATAAATATCTTTATCTCAGACTAAACATTGCATTGATAAATAGCACTGAAGGTTATGCATCCAAGTGTAACATATGACAGAGCTTTGATTTCTCTGGAAAACTCTTTTAAAACTTTTTTGTTTGTTTGGGGGTTTTTTGCTTCGTCCCTTCTGTATTTAGCAAAAAGAGGCAGGAAGAGTGAAAGAGGAAAGCAACAAATACAATCTAGTACAAACCCAAAAAGCACCAGAAACCTCACACACCTGATTTTCAGAGCAATTTGTTGGATTAAATATCTGGAATATATACAGGCTTAATGCTGATGAGATGCCTTAATCAGAGCTTCCTGAAAGTGTCACCTGTTCATTGGAAAGAGCTGCTGTGGCTCTTACCTGAGGGTGAGTATGTATTGGTGAGCCAGTTCTTGCAGCAGAATTATTTGAGACAGGTAGAACAAGCCCTACTGGTGAGAAGTACTTTCTGAACTATCACTAAATCGTTCAAATATGTACCATTAGGAGTATTTTAATTAAAATTTCACAAAATCACAGAATGGTTGAGGTTAGAAGGGACCTCTGGAGGTCATCTCATCCAGCTCCCCTACTAGAGGAGTGCCACCTAATGTGGGTTTCTCAGGACCATGTCTAGACAGCTTCTGAGTATCTCCAAGGATGGAGACACTCCACAGACCCTGTGAACAACTTTCAGTGCTTGATTAAAATTTGGATTTTAATTTTTTTCCCCCCCCTAGATCTTTTCTCACTTTATTGACATTGCTTAATTAGAAAAGTGTTCTTTTAAAGGTAGAGAAATTAGGTTATTAGGATTCCTCTTATTTGTTGACGCAGAAAGCAGAGTTACATTGTTGTCACATTAAATATGTAAACATCTATAACACAGTCTGCTAAATACCCTCTCTTATGGTAAGAAATAGCATCTTCCAAAACATGATTCAATGCCCTTTTTTAGGTGACAGCACCAGCACAAAGTAGACAATATTCTAGAGGCATATTTCTCTATGTTCACACAAGCAGGATCTAAGGAACTTGCCCAGATTTATACATTCACATTCTAAATACCTGAAATTCTGAGTACACTGCAACAGTCAGTGGAGACTGGAATACACCTATGGCCTTCTAAACAACTCCAACATTCACTATAAACCTATTAGAGAGAGACTACATGTATATTTATAGGGCTTTATCCAAAATAAATTGAGACACAAGATTAACACGTTTTTATGACTAGAATTAATAAAACATTTCTTATTGTGAGGTTGTTACCCTCTACATCCTAATACCTTCCTTGCCTGATGGCTGCTGTTACAGGTGTCATTTTAGGGAAGGTTAAGGAGAACATTTCTCTATTAAGACAAAAAACAAATGCTTTTAGATTTTACATAAAATAGCAACATTATTATTTGTTGTCATTGTTGTTACAGTTGGAAGCCTAGTACTCTCACACTGACCACTTTCCCTAAAACATCTTTCAGTTACATAGTACATAGTTCATGTTCATTTATGCCACCTTTCTTTCTTTCTAACTTCATTTGACTTTCACTTTGTAATAAAATATCACCAAGACACTGTTCAGTGATTTATATATTCAATGGGTTAACAATGTATAGCTATTTTTAGTGATGATAATCGCTGTGATTATTGACCAAGTCTGGCCATGACTAGGTCAATATCAAACGTGGCAAGACACAATTAAGGCCAGAACAATTTACTTTACAGCAAGTAAGATAGTAAAAGCTGAGTTAATATCTCAAATCAATTTCTACTAATAAACACTCTAAGAAAATAATCAAAACTGCTTTAATCCTACCTGGTATTCCTTTCTATTAATTTTTAACAGATACTGCTGTTTCAGAAGCAACACTTAACACCACCTTCAAGAGAATAATGTTCCTTTTTCTTTTATTCTATTGCTGTTCATAAAACTTCACTCACAAACTTCAAAAGGCATTCTGAGTTAATCGGTCATGAACTAGCTAGAAGGATAGTTCACTTAAGACTCTTTGTAGGAGAAAGAAAACAGCAGTTGAAAATATATCTTCTGAATTTAAGGAAATCCAGGGAAAACAAACTCTATTGCTCCCAAGTGAGTCAATTCTCAGCCATTTAACATCTGTCTTTCTAATGACCCCTCCCAAAAAAATAATCAGATGTTTTATGTATCATATATAGGTATATATTTATGTATAGGAACATGTTTATATCAGCATAAGTGAATATTCCCTCATTTCTTCTTTCTCTGAACTACCCATATGCAGTCCTTAAACAAGCAAAAGCACAGTTGGGATCCAAGTCTTGTCTTTTGCTCTCTTTTCACTATACTCTGGTGGGGTCTTTGCTTGGTGGGGCACAACAATTTATGGTGGGTTTTGTTCATAACGGGAATACTATTTTGTCGTTCTAATTTACAACAACACACACACAAAAAAGAGAATATTCATGTCAACAAATAAAAAGTTTCTCAGTCAGTTCTTACAAATGAAATTCGGTGTTTTTTTCAAAAATGTCAAGAGCTCAGGTGTCCCTCTCTGATTCACCACGGCAGCATGAACTGAAAATACATATTAGACACCCAGAGGCTGCTGCTGCACAGGGGAGGGAGATGCAGCAAACGTGAGCATGAGCAAGTGGAAAACAGCCTTTGGCTTCAGTGTGTAAGTGCTGTGCCTTCCTGACTGCTGCTCAGTGCAAACAAACAAACAAAGAGCCCCTATACCTGTAGAGGAATCGTTGATTTAGTCCTAAGAGACAAACGATCATTTGCAGCTCTGCCTACTTCTTCAACATAATGAATCATTAAGTGTTGTTTCTGGACCTCTCTGACCTTTCTACGATTAAATAGTGATCCCTATTGCACGATAGGGTATTTAAATTACTTGGAATAAGCATTCTTAGAAATGTTAAAAACGAAGCCTTTCATGTTTTAGATATATTGTATTTAAATTATATATAGATTCCCAATAGCCGTGGGACGATACAACTGCTAAACTCCTACTTTAAAAGTCTAAAGCAACATTTATTTCCAAATCAGCAGCATTTGTCAAATGGTCATGACAGGATGGCAGGAATATAGTGTGGGAAGCACTAATTACAATAACTCTAAGTTGGCAATTTTGCAGTTAAGATCTTTTCAAGATCTTTTTTCTATGTAAACAGAAACTATTTCTCTCACATTTTTACACAACTGAAATATCTGTAAATAAATAAAATAGTCCTTGCAAAGTATCTTTCCCATTACTATGGAGATCATGGCTGTTCAGAATCAGAAACTTTCTTATCTACAGTGCATCTAATGAAGACAAGAAAAGATGTTTTTACCCTCAGGTAAGTGAGATAATATTTCACTTATCCTAAATTCTTGGTTTAATTGTTTGGTGATTTCTGGGGAAGATAAAATCGACAGACGTAAAAACCGAAGCTTTCTGATCAATCTGTTCCACATTAAAACAAAAAAAAATATAAAATCGAACATTCCAAATTCAGTATATAAACATCCTCAGGCACGTTATCACTCAGCAGATAGTACAGTCTGGGGGAGGTCTGCAGTGCTCTCAATATAAATTTAAAAATCACCACAGTATTTTATTAGGAAATGATCAGCAAACACTTCGTGATACACCAAATGGAATCAGAGATGGCAGAAGTGAAGAAGGAATGAAAGGTTAAAAGAACAACCTAATTGATAAAGTCTGGGAAAAAACACCCAGAAGTGGAATGTAATTTTGGAGAAATATAAGTGGTGGAGATAATGTCAAAGCCAGTTATTGCTTTTTGCACGGCACAGGCGATAGGACAGAAAGCACACACACAGAAAATGGAACCTGGAGCAAGTCAAATTCCAGGGAGAGGAGGCTTTTAATCTCTGCATGTTAATCCATTTCTGGAAGGTGGAGGTCGCTCTTTTCATTGATTTCTGTTTGTCCCAAAAATTAGATGCTCTTTGGCAAGAGCAGGTTGTAAACGCTCGTGGAAGCACTCAAGAAATCACAATATTAACTTGCAGAATTACACTTGCCTTTAAACAGCTAGAATCAGTGTTCATTTGGAAAACTACTTTCTTGAAGATTTTCCTAATTATTACAGTTGTATTTAGGTCACAAGATACTGGGTTAGGCTTTTTCTGAAGCAACACTGTAAGAAAAAAGTCCTTATATACTCATGCCATGTTATGTACATTTATTAGTGTAGAACCCAGAGTATGTTAGGCACTATTTGGATATATCACAAAACATGACTGCCATTTATAAAAGCTGCCAGTCTGATGGGAATAAAGAAGGTTATTTATTCCTTTAAATTCCTTTAGCTACTCTCCCTGTTCAGCAGCAGGCTGACAACCAAAATCTCTGCCGTGTTCGAAATCGGACACCACAGAAAACCCACTGTTTGGGAGAGGCAGCCATGGGTCTCACTGAATAAACTTCTGGCAAAAACAAAGCACTTTTTTTTCCAGAAATTGCTCTTCTTGCTTTTTCTTGGTCAGAACATCCAGTAGTCACAACTCATACCCTAGAGCAAGAAAAACCAATTTTTCTTTCAAAAATCCTGTTAAATGTTTTAATATTTACTGTTATAACTCTGGGTTTTCTTAAACCTAGTTTGTAAGCTGCTGGCCTTGGACCTGTGTAAACTCTCCTCTGAGCCTCCTGTTTCTCTTTTCTCCTCATGCCTGTGTGAGCCTTGTGTACAGGCTCAATGTGTAATACCTGCTGCAGATCACCCCTGTTGTAGCCATTGACACCATCAGGTTGTATTTGCTAGACAGCAAACATCCACCACAGGATCTAAGAGACCTGGAGTCTTTGGGTTCTGCACACTGGCAAATACGTGGGAAAGAAGGTAAATTGACCAAAGGCAAGGATGCTCTGCTAGTTTGGTGTACCCACAACTCCTGGATACGTTCCTGTTGTACTGGGAATAATATTTAGCTGTTATTTGCAGTAGCTTTGTGAGGAATTCACAAAGATAAGCTTCATATTTTGTGCTTTCAATCTGCTAGGAGTGTTCCTAGAAGAAAAGTTGCCAGAGAAAAAAACAAGACAAATTTTTATCTAGCACAGAGATTTTCTGAATTAAATAAGAGAACAATCTGCTTTTTTAATTCAACCCTCACTAACAAGCATTTTATTTTGGGTAGTATTAAGCAACATTCTGTATATTAAGCCTTGCACACTGGAAGGTAGAATATTGGATAGTTTTGTGGTGTGAAGATAAAAAGATCAGAACCAGTGATATATTTTTTAAACTAACTGTGCAACTCAGGATTTTTTTTTTTATTATTTTTGAATCTCTTTAAGAAATTATGACTATTTTAATCAGCATTTTACCACAAACAGGTGTACAACCTTTTTCCTAGTGATTTTACTGAAAATATTCCAACTTGATCAACCTCAGAAGATTATTATTATTATTAGCTGCTTGATTATATCGATGTTATATTAAAGTTTCATCTATTTGTTTTATGCTTGGTGCTGAAAAATCTGTTGTTCTGAAGTCTGATATATATTAGTAATTTAAGACTTTATTTTATTCATAATCTTAGGAAGAAAAATGATACAAAAAGGAGACTTAGGGGGAACAACTGAAGATTCATGACTCTTTTGTCTTCAAGCTTTTCATTGTGTAGCTAAGCCCACTGAGAGGTCTCTGAGAAGTACCCTAAGAACTACTATACCAAGCAGAACTAAACAGAAGAGATTTTAATCCCTCAGGCTTTTGCTAAGCTTACAGAATCAAACAAGGCATTCTGCAGAACAAAGGCAGCTCTCACCTTTTTTTAAACAATTTTGTGTTATTCTGGATTTCGTAGATTTGGACAAACTACTTTTATTTATAAAAATATTATATAAAAAGATAATTAAGAGGCTTGCTTTCCAGTACTTGCTTGCATTGTATCATCACATTTAATTGTATTCTTGCATAAATTAAATAGTTCTAAAAGCACAATAAAAATAGAAAAAAACCCCTAATATTCATTCTGTAGGGAAAAAGATCAAACTGCTCTTCTATGATAACCTATGTCTTATTTAAAAGCACCATATGTGCAAAACCACTGCACTGAGCTAAACCTACAGGTCCTCCTACTCAAGGGACATAATCCAATGTTACCACTAACTTTTAAGAAAGGTTTTTGTAAATCATCCAGGTCATCTCTATCGCTTGGAAGCAGGCAACAGGACTTTCCACAACTTACGCACCGAAGCCAGCATTAAGGTTTTCTGGATTTTTCTGCAATTTTAATTGTGGGCATTGTCTCAGACACAGACTGTGCCTGAGATGGTACTTCTTTGGTTTGACTGCCCCTGTAGCAGAAGGCAAAACAGAAACAACCACTTAAGTTATGGAATTTTCCTCATGATAGAAAACATTTACACTTACCAAAGAACTGTCTCTAGTCAAAAGTTCTGTCCCATATTAACGAGTTAAAAAAAACCCCTAAGACTAACACAAATCTGAGTGATTACACCCAAAACAAAAAGTTATTGCAGTCTGCCAATCTTAGTTTTCAGTCTACAGAGACAATACTTTAGGGTGATAACGATGAGTACTCTAAATATGTCACTGGGCCTCAGCTGATCAAATTTCATCTTTATGATTTACTTGGGATAGGTTGGATCTTTAAACTCTGAATTATGTAACCACGCTGTGATAAGCACAGAAGAGCATTGGCTGTTCTGAGAATCTGAGCAAAAGTGCCACAGCAGCTATTGCTGCTCCTTGTGGTGCATGTTCCCCTCTGAAAAGGGGTTACCTCAGTGATGGCAGAAAGAGTACAAACAGTGACAGAAGAATTTTTATGTGTAGGATTTCCACGTGGGTCTCAAGAGCGAGGTAGAGAGCTGCATCTATGTATTTGTATATAAATAGAAATAGAGGAAAGAGCTTTCTACCTAGAAAAGTTTACACAAAGAGGCAGGCTAGCATGCAGTTCAGAGATCCTAAGCTAGGCATATACTTGGGGGATATTAAGGTACAGTGTTTAATTAGACAGTATAACTTCTAAATTTATCCTGTTACATTTACAGTGCTACTTAGAGGGCTAGTTCTGAGCACTACCTAGCTTTTATCCTCAGTCTAGCACAGTGTCCTCTGTGATAAAACTGGAAAACCTCAGATGAGTAAATCTATCTCAGTATAAGTAGATTTAATATCACCTTAATAGCAATTAGGGTCCACTTTTTGTATCCTCCTGAAAGGGAAAATGGCCTAGTATTTACATGTCACTGATGATGTGTTAAATGCCTGCACTATAACTTAATATACAAGGGATTCCATGGAAGTGTGCTTAGGCAGTTATATTAATTACACATACAGGGAATGTATGGACTGGAGTTTCACTGTAGGATTTGCACCATGAAAGACATAAATAACTTAGTGATGTGTTGGAAAAGTGGGGATCAGAGGGACTTGCCTCTGTGCATGGCATACACACATATACAACTGTGCCTATGTCTGCTGTTTGGGCTGTCTCAAAGACCAAGGGTCTCACTGTTCTATGCTTAAATATGAATCACAATTCTACAGTCAGGTATTATGCTGTCTGGGCATTAAGATCCTGGTTGGCAAGACTTTTACTTTTGTACTCTATAAAATGACTTTTTATTCTATATTTGAATATTCTCATATTGATTATCTTTTTATAAAACAAATCTAACAAATCTGGCTTTTTTTTTTTTTGGAGGGGGAGGAAGTTTTTTTGCCATTAGTCTTTCATTTCATTTTAAGATTAGTTGGTAGGGGAAAGGTTTTGATGTATTCATTGGGCAGGGCTCTGGTTATATTTGAAACAATACCTTCCAAGCTCTGAAACAAACAAAAAAAAAACATTAACAAATCACTTTGCAGCTTTTAGAGATAACTTAAGGGCAGTCCAACAGGGAGTACCTCAAGGAAATAATTCACATGAGGGAAGGCATTCATCCTAATAGTGCTTAATCAGGAAAACCAGGGCAAGGTAAGAATATTCAGCTTCACAATGTCTTTTGTTTTAAATCTGGTTCACCAAGTGAGGGTAATTTAATTTTAAAGGATCAGAAGTTCAGTGAGAGAAGTACACTCCTAGGTATTTAACAGAAGTTAGAAATGGGTGAAATGAAATTTACTCCTAGTTTATACAAAGTGTCTGTAGAAAGTCCGTAGAGAAATGTCTGTGTTGGACCTCAATTTGATCTGAGACTACAGAGGCTACTGAAATGATTGGAAGTGTCCTTGCTCGTGTTGAGGGCCAGACAGTGGTCTTGTGGGTGGTGCTGATGCCAGTAATTGTGCACAGTGGCTGGAACAGCACTGTTCTGGTGTGAGTTCAGAGCAAGCCTGGGTTTTGCTTACTCAAACCCTTCTTGATGAAGGCACTTGATACAATACAGAGTCAGAAGTGGGTTTATAAAGGTTGTCACTTCCCTGAAACAGCTCTGAGGTGACGAAGTCTGTACACGTAGGTTTTTGGGAATGTTGGAAAGCAGCAGCTCAGGGCTTGCTAATACAAGCCAGACACTTGCTCTACAGAGCATTGCTACATGTAGGAAAGCAGCAACAAACACAGAAAAATACTTCAGGTTCTGAAATGAAGCCCTGATTGGTGCAAGCAGCAAAATTAGTTATGCCTGGAGCTTAATTTAAATTAGAAGCAGTAAAACTGGGCTAACCTTGAACACAGAGTCCAGCAAAGTACCACGAAGATTGTTAAGGGCTTAAAGTACTTGTCCCATGAGGGGATATCTCAGACCATTTAGGCTGGCCAAAGGAAGGCTCAGAGGGATCCCAGCAAGAAGACAGAGCTGGGCTCTTCTCAGTGGTGTCCACTGACAGGATAGGAGGCAATGGGCATAAACGTCTAAACAAGGGAAAAGCTTTTCTACTCTGAGGGTGGTCAAGCACAGAGAGATTCCAAAGTTGAGTCCCATCCTTGGGGATATTCAGGCCCCAACTGGACACAGCCCTGAGTGCCCTGCTATAGGTGACCCTGCTCCCAGAGAGGGGCTGGCTGGGGTGGGGTGCTCCCTGCACACCCTGCAGGTTCTGCTACTTTGTGAGACTCTCAAGCAATTGCGGTCTGAAATTCAGGGGAAGTAATTTTGTATGCTGAATTAAAAGCTGTTTCCTTTGACATAAGAGTATGAATCAGAAGTTCTTTCTTGGATCTTTCACAGATATTCTTATCCATGACAACCTTAGCTTACACAACAGTGTGGACTGTTTTCAAGAAGACAGGTCAACTTGATAAAAATCAGACCATTTCCTCCAGACAGATCTACCTTAAGCAGTAAGTGATGCCGTTTCTGTTCTCCTGAAATCTTCCCATACCTCTTTTTTTTTTCCATGTAAGCCCTAGCACAGCTTCCTTTTTTGCCAGTATTAGTTTCTCAGTTTGCTCCAAGCCATGAAAAACAAACATCTTGCTTTGCCACTGTATTCAGGAAGAATCATTTGTATTAAAACGCAGTTCCTGAATGCTAAAACTGTTGGAATCCTGTCATAAATCTGATAGTTTCATGTATATAGCAGTGGTTTAGAGAAGCAATTGCCTATGAAAAAAAGCTAAGTGCTAAATGACACTAGAACAAAGTAGAGTAAGATGAAATCAGTACTTCAAGGAATTTTGAAAAGGATTACAAGGAGCATTGCCTTTTTCACAGGCTTTTTACCAGATCCTCAGCTATGTCACTTAAGCTCTCAAATATATAAATGCAATGTCTGTACCTACTCCCTGCCTCATTTTAGAATAAGAAAAGGGCTCTGATTCAAGTACCATTGGCTCAGGAACAAGGAAATTAGAACAGTCCTACCTGTAAAGAATTTATTTTTTTCTGTAAAAGAGTTTCTTAACACAAATTCAGTCAATAAATTATTCTCATGGGTCTGGCCAGCCATGTCTAATACACCTACATCACAGAATCACAGAGTGATCACAGGGTTGGAAGGGACCTTAAAGATCCTTTAATTCCCCTGCTGTGGGCAGGGACACCTTCCACTAGACCAGACTGCTAAGAGTCCCATCCAACCTGGCCTTGAACATTTCCAGGGATGAGGAATCCACAACATCTCTGGGCCATCTGTTCAAGTGACTCACTGCTCTCACAGTGAAGAATTTTTTCTTAATATGTAATCTAAACCTGCCCTCTGTCACCCTGAAGCCATTCCCTCTTGCTCTGTCACTAAATGCTCTAGTAAATAGTCTCTCTCTATCCTTCTTGCAGCCTCCCTTCACGTACCAGAGGGACACAATTAGTTCACCCTGAAGCCTTCTCTTTTCCAGGCTGAATAATCCCAATTCTCTTAGCCTTTCCTCATGGGAGAGGTGCTCTGTCTCACTAATCAGCTTGGTGGACCTACTCCTCCTCTATAAAAGATACACAGAATAAACATGAATAAAAGGTCAAGTTAATAAGTCTCTTTGCTACTGAAGACCTACATGTAAGCAAATATTATTTCATGAGACCAGCACACAGAGAGGTCTTAGACTGCTGTCCTGGCCTGCAGAGCTTACATACCCAAAGTCCTGAGGATACATAAGCAGATGACAGGAGAAATCCTCAAAACTGCCCTAATTGTGAGCACAATTCTATATCTTTCTGCAAAGCATGTGAAGTCTGAAGTCCTTCTGAGAGATATATAGTGCTGTTCTCAGTCAGCAAGTTACAGCATCTCCCTGCTTGTCCTCCACAAAATTTGGGCAGCTGGTGAACAACACTCCGTATAATGCCAGTCCCTGCTGTCAGAAAAGCACATACAGACAGAAAATCACAGCTTGCTAAGCGTGGTTCTGATTGCCATGCTGGTGAAAACTGGGCTTAAAACTACCTTACATGAAAAAAAAAATATAAAAAATCATAGATATGTAACAATGTCATGTCAGAGATACTCAATCTTTGCATGAGATGGTGGATACATGCCCTATGAACTTAGAATCTGCTTTAGTGTGAACACTTAACAACTTACACATAACAACAATAGCTTTCCGCAACAACAGAAAATAATTTGACAAGCCTCTATTATTTCTTTTTCCTTACCCACTTGCCCCTTGATTTCTGTGCTGATATTTAGAGTCAATACAGCATTATTCACATGAACTGGTCACATTCCTTCTCTTCCCTCACCACAGAAAGCCACTGAATTCTGCTTCCTTGCAAACTGAAGAGCTGTATCTTTCTCCCCCAAGTCTTTCCTTGCACGTAACCAAAGAGTACAGATCAAAAGTCATGAACAAAGTTCTACATTCAGACTTTCTGAGCTTGAGGCAATACATTTTTCCTGCTAGCTGCAAAATAATTGTAATTTTCAATGCATGCAACTGTCTCAATAGAACAAATTTAAAATATACATGTGTGAGTTTGGGAATATTTTCTTGCTAAAAATTCCCACCCCCCCAACAAAAAAAAAATTAGACTTTCACCTTCAGTTATATGTGGAGTTGCAAAAAAGCTAGTAAACATTAGATTACTACTTCCTAGAAATAACCAACAGCGAATATAAGTAATGAACATATTTTATGACACTGCTGCTGTTGCATTCATCTTGGGAGCATTAGAATGTCTATATGAATTTTACAGTCACGTCTTCATGTGAAGAAGTAATTTATGGCCTGGAGAAGAACATGAAGGAGTTTAATAAGACCTGGAACCATTTTAAACTTCATCAGAAGAAACTGCAACTATTTAGTAGACCTTAATCTATCACTTTGTGGATACACATATGCATTGGTCATTATAATAGATTAGGATGGAGTTTTACTTTTATTTCATCCATACATACATGTTTTTCTCTCTGTGTAGTATACATGACTTAATTTTGTTGATGAAGCAGTAATGCTTAAAAATATGATTTAGGAACAAACATGAACACATCCAATTTAGTTTTAGGGAAATGAATTCAAATGTTGTATTTTCTATAGTCTTATTTTTAGTGAGTCATACATTCTCTGGCAGCCACATTCAAAGAAAATGCCTTTAGAGGCTATTCTGTCCTCTCCTTTTCTCACTCCTACCACTTTGGACAAATGGTGCAAAAGGGATTTGGCTCAGCTTGAGCCACAAACTCTAACGACAACTATTTTTGCTGTCTAAAGATAATAAAAGCCTTCCAAAGTGACTATTACAACTTTACTCTATTTCCTCTGTTTTACTTCCTGTAAAATTCACCCACACAATTCCTATTTACATCAGCTTTTGCATGGTGGAATCCCATCACCCTGCTGCGCGTAATCCCTATATACCGTAATTTTCTGGAAATTGAAAGTACAATATGAAAACTCGCTCAAAAATAGACGACAACAGTCAAAACATTGTTGGTTTCTCCAGTTTTTAAGCAAACCATCGAAAGATTTTTCCCTATCCACACCATGGTTTCTCTGAGCACAGCCTTACCCAGTTCTCACTGATAACACGCATGGATATCCTGCTGCTGCTACACAGTCCACAGGCCTGATACCATACAGTCAACAGAGCAGTTATCTTTAAGACACCCATCAAAGCTGGGCTAGTACAGCACTGCTGGGGCTGCTGACCCCTCCTTCCCCTTCCAGCACACACAAACACATCATTGCATAGCACAAAAAGTGAGAGCATATCCCCTTGTCCCTCATTCAGAAGGGGCTGCAGTCACTCCAGAACAAGCACCATCAGTGACACTAAACTGCTACTGAGGTGTAAACAGTGGAAAATTTCCCTGTGAGATCCAGTGCAGAGCACTGAGAGTTGAATAAAGTCATCAGAGGTAGCAGGGATTGACATGTCCCCCAAGGAAAACACTAAAGATAGCCCCTCCACAAATCAGTAAAAGCTAAATTTGCCTAGACTACTACATAAACTTTATTATTCCTTCATGGTAGCCAACACTCCACAGGTTTCTTCTTCTTGTATGTATTTTATGTGTGGTGGAAAACACAAGTCTACAACTTTGCACACATCAGTTTGACTTCCTAGAAAGGCAAAGGGTGTGGTGAAAGCCAGTTCTTGTCTCACCCCACCAGCATGAAGAACTTAACCTCCTCCCTGAAACCCCTGCAGCACAAGGCTCCTCTGAAGCCCTGAGAAGGCCAAGTTGGTTTCAGGTCCCAGGTGTTCAGTAAGAACAGCAGGCACTAAAGCACAGCAGGAATAAAAACACGGATGGAGCTGGACAGCAATGAATTAACCAGAGACAGCATGAAATGGTTGTACTGCTGTTCTGACTTAAAACATGCCAGTCTAGTAAGTGCTATGATTTTCCTCAGAGTCAACTTGGGTATCTCTGCATGGGTTTTTCCACTGCCATGTAGACACAGTAGCTATCTCACAAGAAATTTGGATGTCTCTGACTGATGCCCTCCTCAGTACTTTCAAGCTGAGCAGTGGCGTAGCCACAGAGTGCTGTCCTTGAAGCCAGAGAGCTACTCTCCACTCGGAGAAGGAGTAGTCTGTGGGCAGAAGTACTTTCTTAAAAGTCTCACCTCTCTGCTCCTAACGCCAAAGAGCCTCCACAGGAGATTTTGGCATGTAGCAACAGTGGTCTTCTAATAATCAATTTTCTTCAGTTTCATTTCAGTGGCTGGTGGAGATCAAACCACTCAGCTCATCTTTCTGTACTTCAGGAATACACTGTGACTTTTCTTTTCAGGCTGTCTTCCAAGATTTTTGCCATATAGTAAATGGTGAAGGTAGTGGGCCAATAAAGTCAGATGTTAAATGAGGCTTAAGGGTTTTCTTGTCATCATGGTGAGTTATTATTTTTAAACATGTTTCATTATCGCCATCACTTCCTGGGGGGTATATGATGGCAAAGAAAAAGAGTATCTGTAATAATGACCTGCCACTGCTTTTGTTTTCTTTATTGCCCCTTGCACATGAACATAATTCCTGCCCGTGACATTTCTTGAAGAGATCCCATTCATTTATGAACATCCCTAGTGATGGACACAAAGAATCAAAGGGATTTCTTCTTCCCCTTGGCCACAACAAAAAGAGGTAACAGGGGAAATCTACAGCTAATGACATTTGCAGGAAATTAGATTTTAGAGATGTGCAAGATTATTTTTCTTTCTCTAGTTGTAGAAAATGTGGCATTTTAGCAACAAAAGAAGCAAAGGTTTTGCAACACCAGCAAATTTTAGAGATATCAACAGAAATTTGGAGTCGGTCCTGTTTTCTCACAGTTGCACTTAGGGCAGAGGGAGGGGATTTCATTTCCCCACACCTGCTGTTGTTGAAGATTTCATCCCGTCACCAATTCATGGTGGAATGCCTTCAAATAGCAGCAGGTTGGACCCTCAGCATGGACACTGGGGGTTCAGGTTTAGTTCAAGCTTGTCACAAGGCAGATGGCTCCTACACTCTCTACATTTTATTATCTACCTTAATATAACACCAACATTTTACTAACATTCATAAATTAAATGAATTATAATAGCACATTTTTGGTAACAATGACATAGTCTAAGAGTCTTAATGATGATTCCCTTTTTGAGCCAGAGGAATTTGGGTGCTAATTACTTTAGCTGCTTTACAAACTCCCAGTGTCAAATATAACAGCTTAGATTGCTGTTAAAAGAAGTAAACTAGGGCATTAAACACATATAAGTGTACCATCGTCACAGAGCTGTAATGGTTAAGAATACCTATGAGAACATACTTTAGATGTCCCTACACGTTTATTTTAAATTGAAAGTCATTATTTAAAGTTATGAAAAGGAAAAAAAAAATCAGTTATCTCATTGTTTTGTAATCTCTATTCAAGGATTTAATGCATGGAAACTCTTGCAAGTTTATGCCCCTCATCATTTAGACAAGAATAAGAATTGTGGGAGCAATGGGTGCAATACAGAACAGTTTGGGTGTTCAGGATTTGTGAGTTCCATCTGGTAAAGGAAAGTGTAGAGGAGAAATCAAGTGATGTCACAGGAAAACCAGTATTCAAAGAGCAGAGTCTTAAATACACATTACAAGAGCACAGATCGCATGATGGGAAACACGTATAAATATATCATACTCATATATAAAACATTTTACTGTTTTGCTTTGCCTCTGACACTTGAATGAATTTCTATTAATTCTCAGCTAATTGGCTGACAACCCTTTGCTTTATGTTTTATGCCTACTACTAGAGTAGCTATGAATTATAACAATGATCCATAGGTCCTGTCATATCATAGCACTTTGGTCTGACATCTAAATCATAAATCAGATTTTTTTTGCCCATTGCCACATCCACGGCATATATATTTTTTATTTGTACTTGGCCCTTCACAGCTGGCAAGCAAGTTCAGTGTCAATTGACTCTTATCCTGTGTGGTTAATTCCTTCAGTGAAAGGCTCCTTCACTTAGCTATAACAGACACTTTCCTATGATGTTCTATCTCACCTCCTGGGTGAACAGTAAAATATATAAACAAGACAAAATTAAACAGAGGTTGAAAGCCAGATCCTAAGTTATAGCTAGATACATGTAAAGGCAGGAGTGCACCTTTCAGTGTTTTTCAAAAGTTCTCTTTTTCTGTGCCATCACTTCTCATACACAATAATTTTTAATGGTAGTAGTAACCATAAGCTGCATTTTTTAAATTGCAGCTTTCAAATAAGCAAACTCTAGTAGCCATAGGTACACACAGAAAAGAAATCCCCAAGACTTGGGGATTTATCTGTTGTCTCCAGAAAGATTTGGAACCCTCCATTGAGGAGCATCCCTTCAGAATGAAACCACTGCTGTCCATGTCAAAGCAACTCCCGATACAATTTGGATCAGTCTACCTGAACACAAGCTGCTCTTCTCATAGCAGACACATGCTTAGAAGTTTTACCTCTTCTGTCACTTCACAGATTTCCTAATATCCACAAAGAAAATGCAAAACAAGAAAAAATGGACATCACCACCCACCAGCCCCCCCCAAGAAATATGGCAAGAACTGAATTTGCACCAAGTAGATGTATTTATAGTTAGTGGTTGTCTCCCACAGAGATGATAGAGTAGCCTGCTGGTACAATGCCAGGAAGAGCATGGCCTGTGGTCTTATGGCAAGAATAGAAATGAATCTGACAGGTGCCCTGATAATCAGGATGTTGGCAGAGGGTGGGCACAGAAGATAGGAAGGAGATATACAACAAAAAAAAAGTAATGAAAACCCAGAGAGTCAATGTGTCAACTGTATGTGACTGCAGAGCATCTTCAACCAAGCCTTTTCCAGCACCACTACAAATCCATTGATTTCAACATGGTCTGAGGAGATGAATACAGGGTTCAAAGTAATGAATGCAGGTATAAAGGAGATAATGAGGAAGAAGGCAAAATATGAAAACGAAAACAAAAACACTCTGATAGCAAGAATAGAATCTGTTTCCAGGTAGCTTATTTCATAATGTTTATTTCCCACCTGGATTCATATCTGCAGTATACAGATAAAGCTTATCTTGCTTCAAGTGTCTGTAGAAAACAAAGAGCTAGTTAAGAAAGAGAAAGCAAAACAACTCGCTTAAAATCCTGCTCTCAAATTTATGTCACAAGAAAGTGTGTTTATTATCTCTCCATCACTCTCAGCTCTGAGAACGTGACTCAGTCAAGTCTACAAGTAGCTCTGCAGTAACTTACATGGGCTATTGCTGGATTTCTGGCACTAAATGAAAAAAGCAATCCTCACATCAATAGAATGAAGTGTGCATCCAGACCGTCATTTTCCAACAGCTTTTTGAAAGAACAGAGGATGAACCCATTAAATACATAGATTTTGTCGCACTGGACCTGCCATTATTATTTTCTAAAACACCTTTTCTTTTAGCATAACTTCTCTCAAAATTGTTGTAAACCACAACAGTTGTTGTACCACACTCAGAGGATCTCAAGAGACATGCTTTGCACCACATCTGCGGGCTGATTGCAGAGGAGGGACCCAAGGTACAGTCACAGTCTAATTGGTAAATGCACTGTTGCCTGGGTGTCTCCACACGGTTGCAGCACTGTGATAGAATAATTAAAATATCTGAAAGAAGCCTGTGACAGAGAGCTACCCTCTTCTTTTATCCTCCATAGCAGCCGCACAAATCTTTTGGCACACATCACTTAAAATTTGCCTTCCTTATTCTGCACAGTCTGTATCTAACCCTCCTTGTACGACAGGCTTGAGAAATCAGCAAACAAAAATCCATTCAATGTACTGAGGCGTCCCATGGATCCAAATAGTCAAGATCCTTTGCACTGAAATGAGAAAACTGCCTTTAAAGTGGGAGTGTCTCAAGTCTGAGGTCAGGAAAGAAAGAGCAGAAGAGAAATCTGCCCAGCACAATCTTGTGACAGTGGATAAATACATATGATGGTTGGGAAGGTCAACAAAATAGGGTAAAGCACATGTTTGTGAGCAAGCTGAGGAACAAGAAGTTTTAGACAAAATAATGAAAATGTCTCTACAGCAAAACTTGTTTCCCTTTGACAATTATTAAAAGATACAGAACTGGTTTAGTGGATCTTTTTGGCTAGCTTTGTTGCAGAGTGGCCAAGAGTCACTGTGTGACCAGAACTGACAACTTGAACTTTGAATACATCAGTCCCAGAGCCTGAAACACAACAGCATCAGTAGGACAATTTCACTTGCAGTTGGACTCGATCCTTTTTTCCTTACAAGAGAAGGCAGGTCCACAGGATCAGATGCTTTCTGCTAACCCATGAGCATTTCTCTAAACTACATGCTATTTTTTATAGTTTTCCTATACATGATGCAGCATAGCAATAGTAAGAGAAGAGAATACATGGAATTTGGTTATAGTCATAATCCAACTTTCGGAATACTGTTTGTTGCAAAGGAAACTGTCATCACCGTGTGGGAATAATTGTCCTATACTGACTCTATAATGTCTTTTTTTCCTACTTGTTGTTCTAAATGTTTGCAAAAACAAACATTTTTACTACCTGCTGTTTGCGAGGTAGTATTTAAATTGCAAACAATATTTTGAAGGAAATACACAGAGAAATACAAAGCCCTCCTCAGAGGAACACAAAGGCTTCCTTGTCAGCACTTCCAGTTCTTCCACACCACAACAAAACAAAATTCAAACCCTTTTGTCTTCAAACCAAGAGGTAAATGCATGCAGCTGCAGCCTGCAAGTGGTTTAATTATACACTAACAACTGCTCAACATGTTTGAGTCCAAAATCATTGTCTTTTCACCTCATCAAACCCACAATTGCTTATGCATTTATAGTGCTCTTGAGCAAGTATTTCATCATGTACCTTTCCTTTGGAAAAGGCTGTCCAAAACTCTATATTTAGCCATCACAAACATGCTAGTCTTAATCTTCTTGGCATAAATGTAGAAGGCTGTCATCTCCTGAGAATCAGCTGGGATTCTGTCTCAATGTTTTTTCAAGTGATAAAGCAAAACTGTGGTGTCTTATCTAGCATTGAACTAACAGAGTGTTAGCCACATAGGGAAAAGACTTTAAACATTCATTAATGTTTTAAAAAAGGGTCATGAAATGCACTCAAATAACTGTGCCTGAGGTTAATTTATGTTTTCACAGCTATATACAGCAGGGTGACTTGATAGTTTGTCTTCATGTTCTGGCTGTGAGAATAAATCCGTTGTTTCAGTTTAAAAACAAAGTGTTAGGGAACAGCTAAAGCATTCAGGCAAAATGCAGTATTGAGTTCTTCAAGCACCCAATTAGCATCACTATCCCTAAAATAAAGAAAATTTGATATGTTGTGCACATTTCCTATATTTACTGTTCTATTGTAATGTAAAAAAAGAACATAAAAGACCTGGTTTCTCAGCTGATGTGAGCTGGTATAGATTCCTTGAGATAAAAATTCCACCTAGTTCAGTTGTGTAACACCTACATGATAGCTACTGTGCTCACAGACTCCACATCTGACCTGGTGGTCATATAGTGCAGTCATACAGTGCAGTATAACCCCCTCAGCACATGGTTGTCTTTTTCCAGATACCACAAAAAACCCAGTTTGCTGAGGCATGCCAGCATTGCCTGGGCACACCTCAAACCACCCACCAGCTGCTACAAAGCACAACCAGCCCTGGCACGTCCTGGAGTTGCAAGAATCTAAAATCCACGTGAGGAAGCTGTTAAGACACACATTTCAACTCACCACTTTCCAAGGACATGTGTTTTTCAGAGAAAGAATAGCTTCTTCGGTTTATCTTAAACTTGATCCTAATCATCTTAAGATAAGACATGCCTAAAATCATGCCCGAGCTCAAACTGGCCCTGAAGACCAAACCCTGCCAACATTGTGGCAGTGTGCTTCTAGTGCTTCTAGTGGTTAACTGCATTCTGGGGGCAAACCCTTCTCTAGCTGTCAGCATGACATGGGTGATGAGGACAATGCCCATGAGTATCCAAGTGTGGGGATGTGCTCTGTTAGGTATAACTTCAGAGCCAAAAAACCTGGAAATGCAACAATTTGCAATGAGCAAAGCCAATAATGAAATGGCAGCTAAAATGACAATGTTTTAACGTCTTTTTACATGAAATACCAATTCCTTTTCCTCACAGACATTTTCCATTTCTTTGATATATTTTTTTTTAAGAAATCTCAGATTCAGAAAAATATAATCCTTTTAAGTACATCACCACAGCACTATGACACGATAATTTATATGGAACATTAAGCAATACAGAAGTTATAATGAGAACTTCTCTCACTTCTTTTGTCATCTGTTCTGTGAAGCTGGAAGACAGTAATTTTAAAAACCCGTGAAGGTAAATATGTCCCCACTCAAAGCATAATAAGCCTATGAGATCTTATGGAACGAGTATCATTGAGACAAAAAATCAGTGCAATTCTTTTAAAGGGAACAGATGTTTATTTCAATAAAAAGAACTTTTAGAGGTACTATAAAAAGACGCTTAAAGTAAAGTTTTGGAAAGGATTTAATGCATTGTATTGCAAGATATGGTAGCCACAAATACAAGAGAAGTAGCAGAAAGAAATATTTCCTGTGAAAGCAATTATCACAGTCTTTCTCATATCTTCTCCTGAAGTACCCAGCACTGGCCACTGGCAGGGAAAGATATTAAATTAGATTGATTTCTGTTCTGCTTTGGTACAGAAATTTTTTCATTTCATCCCCTTCACCCCTTTCAGTACTGAGGATTTAACTCAAAAACCATCTTGCTCACAATTTCTAAACTGTAAGTTCCTGTTATTCTAGTTAAAGGATGTCACTATTTTGTTAGGGTAGAACACTAATGAACTTTGAGTTGCAAAGAAAAACACATTAAAAATAATAAATCTGATATAAGACATGACAAATACTAGGGCAGTTGATCATATTTTTCCTTTTCTGACTTGTCATATGATTAATGGCTCATGCGGATTCTGAATTTGTCTGTGTGTTATTTTCTGGGAACTCAAATTTTATCCTTCATATCCCAGCATTTCTGACAAAAGTGTTTGTACAGCAGCATGATAAATTGGACTGGGGCACAGAGTTTACTGTTGTTGGTTATTTTTCGTGCTGATCATGGTGCTCACCTGGGCCGTGTTGAATGCACAGAGGGCAGGGGGACATGGCACAAGTGTAGCAGTGCTCTGCTGGGGCTGGGGAAGGACAGGATAGGGCCTTTCCATGGCAGCTTTTTGTTGTGGTGGAACATCAAATATTACCTTGGTCACGTTTACTTAAGTGTCTGCTCCAGTGGACATCTATGTGCAATGGCAAATGCACTTGCCATCAAAGGGCAAAAACATTTATCACGTCATGTGCTGCCTGGTCAACACATCATCAAATGAAGAGCCATAAAACTCCAAAGAATGTGGTCAGAATAGGGAAGAGAACAGACAAAAGTCCATCCAGGTAACGAAAGTTTCCTTCCTTCCCTTGTCCACATCAAATACCAGATAACAACTGCATATCTTGGAATGCTTTGCATCCAAGCTCCAACTGTGCAACAGCAGCTGTGGGAGCCACACAGAGGCTGCTGCCCCATGGGTGTGTGTGGCACCACATACCACGGGCAAGTTACACAGCAGGGAAAACTGATCCTGTGGAAAAAAATTAATCTTGAAGTCTTGAGTAAAAACAACACTCCTCTTCCACAGTTTTGATTCCCAGGTTGCATTTCCCAGGACAGGGTTACAAAATATTTTTTTCTTCTTTTTTTTTCTTTTTTCTCCTTTTTGCACAAAAATGTAATAAAAACATGCCACTTGAACCTGGACAAAATAAACAACTCTCTTACTTCTGCACCCTCGTATACCATTACAACTCAGGGTTATAACAATCAGACCTCAAACCATTAGAAATTTCTTCAACCCTGTATCCCCCTGGGGCTTCTTTTATATGAAGCCTTTGTGTGGTTGAGTACAGTAGCTGAAACAGCTGAAATCACTCAGGCCACGGAGAATAATATTTTTATTTTAATCTTTCAAAAGGTCAGTAAAGCTGAACAGGAGTAAATTACATTGCTAAAAATGCATTGTCTGTCAACACAGCACACCTTCACAGCAGCTTTCCTCAGTCTTTGCTGTTCGTGTTATTCAGTCCAAGAATTTTGCTGGGTGGAACATATTAGGTTTATTTTTATTTAGACCATATTTCAGAATTTGGGGGAAGCAATGTTACCTCTTTTGAAAGGGAAAATTCTCCCTTCCTTCAATAATCCATAAATGTTTTTATATACACTAATTCTAGTAAAATTCTTGATTTCCATCCTTCCTTACCACCAAATGACAAATAAGAGTGTTAAGCAGAGGACTACACCACCATGGGAAAGTCTCTACAACCAAAGCAGAATGCAAACTGTCTCCTAGTCCAGTCTGCTCTGAAATGCCTGAGCAGCAACAGAGAGATCAGACTTCCAAATATTTATTTTGTAGGGAGATGTTTTAACTCCAGTTCTCAGCACTCACTTTATATCACAGCAGAGGGTTTGGCACAACTGCCCATCAGAGGCTGTAGGGCAAGTAATCAAGAAAAGGGCACCTCTGCCCTGCTCCCCCCTCTCCCCTCCCATTGAGCCCTGGGATCAGGTAAACTCAGCTTAGCTGGCTGATCTGGTAGGACATTATCCCTGCCAAAATCCCTAATGGCCTCTCCCTAGAACAGGGACCTGCAGCAACTTATCCCCCAGCTCCAGGGCAAGGGGCAGCAGCAGCCAGACCACCCTGCCAAGGCAGCTCCTGTTAGACACAAAAACCAACCCAAAGAAAACCAGACACCTGCTTTCAGTCCAGTCTCAAACAGCCACCATGGTGCAGCCCAGTCCTAAGTGATTTTAAACAACCCTGCAATATTATTTACTGGAGATAAAACAGTGGAGCTATGCTGCCTGGTAGAATAGCTCATTCCCCTTCCCATGCATAGTTTCAATGACAGAAACTTTAAAATAGAATTTTTTAATTTTTTTTTTTTATATTTGATATAAGAATCTCTAATGCAAAAAATACTTTGTCAGCTTTTACTAATTCTGACAGCAACAAAGGCTTCTGCTGTCCTGGATACTCAGCATAAAGCTATTAAATGTCATCAGTAATGAAAATCAGAGAACTTTTGTTTACCAGTGGAGATCAACACTTATTAAAGGGGATATTTCTGTTTGAAAGCACCTGCAAAGTTTTTTTTTTAAAGAAGGCTTTGTTTTGACAGATATCTGACAATATACTGTTACATATGATAATTTCTAGGCTGTCTTATACCAATATACATTACCAAGGTATGTAGTAACTGAATTACACTTTTAAAGAAAAACTAAGAAATTACGTATACTGAAACCTGGAATTATAAAATTTATAAGCTCTGTCTACATTTTTGTTAAATTGTACAAAACAGTGCACAAAGAGATTTGAAAAAGGCCCTCAAAAGACCAAAGTTGGCATGTGAATTTTGTCCTCAGATTTATATGGCTGTTGCCATATAAATCAGGCACGATAATGTGCATACAAATGCATTTGCTAATTAGTGACTTCTTTTCCTCCCTGAGCTTCTCTCTTAAAAGCTGGTACATCCTTTAGTCACAAGCAAATTAGGTGATTCACATTCCCACAAAGAAGTGTCTTTGCATTTGTAATGTCACAGAAGTGGATCTGGTCTCCTGCTGCTCCTGCAATATAAGAGAACCTGAACTCTCAATTCAAAAATATCACTCTGTTTTCCACGGTTACAGAGATTACTTGAATAACTAGAAACTATGGAAAAACAAATAATTCACCTGTGAGCCTTTTTATTCATCAGATACCATACTATCTGAGAAATTATTGACTGACTAGTGAATCAGTATTTTAGATTTTTCTAGACAGTGTACGTGCTTATAATTGTTGGAAGCAGCAAACAGAAGCTGCAACACGTGTAATCTGTGTTGAGCTCCCACCTCCCAGAACAGAGAATTGTTCTCTGTTGTTCTCAGGCAAAACTTGTCTGAGAATTTGGGTTCAGAACATGGACGTGAGGGGAGAGGCTTCATGAGGTCGAGAAGCCCCTAGGAGGAACCAACCTTACCTTCAGCCCTAGGAAGGAATTTATCTCCTATCCTGGGGGGAATCACTGCAGCTGGTTTCCCAGCTCCAAAATGCCAGTTTACTTTTGACAGTAACAGTATCATTCTACATCATTTTACCCAAACAAGTTTTCAGTATTCTAGTCTCAGCATGGAAAAGCAATACTTCATGGAATTGTGCCTATTTGCTTTTTTTTATTTTTAAAAAGGTTTGTGAATGTATACTGTTTCTACAGTGCAGTTCAAAGGACATGCAAATTCCCAGTTAAATAGGTGGCTAAACTATTTAGTGATAAGCAAGGCCAAATAGTACCTGACTAGCACCTGAGGAAGTGAAACTTTCCCATTTAAGAGCTTAAATTGAAAGGAACATTTAAAAAAATGAATAATTTCTTAGCTAGAAATTCTGTATTTTCTACTATATGGAATTTACATTGTCATCAAGGGTATGTGTAGACTGTCTAGATGAAAGTCCTTTTCTGTGCAGGTATCTATTCTGGGCAGTAAATTAAGTTAATAGACTTTTCAGTTCCTGTGCATTACAGAATAAATGTTTTTAAAACAGTCAAATGTTTGGGTTTTTTTTATGTTTGTTCTCTAACATTTTTAGTGCTTGAGAAATGTGACTTGAAGAATAACAATAAAATACCACTAATCTAATGCTCACATAAATAATGTTTCATAAATTGATGTTGCCATAAATACATTAGTATCTCTCTGGCTTTATAAGAAAAAAAAAAACAAAAAACCTTGACATTTTGTAGTGCTGTTTCCTAACAAACAGCTCAGCATTGAGCCAGCAGAGCACCATCACAAGCAGTAACTAAAGAACAGCAACTCCTTTGTCATAAATACAGTAAATGAGAAAAAGCAGATAATGCATTTCAGAGTTTTCATAGAAACAAGATTCTTATAACCAAAACAAGCAAGTTTATCAGAGGAAAAGTGAAGTTTAGTGAAAGGCTTTCCTTGAAAGGCAGGTCAATTGAGGGAAAAGCCCTGTCTTCCAGCAGTGTTCAGCAAGGGCTGCACAAATGCAGTTAAATTTGTGTATATAAGTGGTTTGCTGCAGTGACAACCTGCAGAACGAGTCCATCGACAGCTATCCTTTGTAAGTTTATATTTTCAGTTTAAACTGAATGAACAAATAGACTTCAGAAAGTTTTCATTTTGCTTAAGACTATAAAGTCACAAGAAAAATGTAGGGATTTTTTAGTTTGCAGAGAATTTCTATTTACACATAATATTTAGCTCTTATCTTCTGAGTAAACTAATAAGATCCTCCTGAAAGATTTTTTTTTCACTAGTGCTCACACATTTCAACACTCAGTGATTTTAAAAGCGCAACCCACAGTAGTTCACAAAACTGCTTAAAATTAATATCACTACCCGCTGGTGAATTGGTGCTGTTAGATTAAAAACCGTGCCGTGCTGGCCCTGGAAACCTGCCTCCTACTTATGTGGGAATAGATAAGGAGTGGCTTTATTTAATCAAATTACAGTGGTGTAAAATAAAAAAAAACTAAAGATAAATTAGTTCTAAATATTGCCAAAAATGTTCTAAGTTTCCATTCTCCGACACACACGCAGGAAACTGTCTTTTTATTACTGCAGACATAACTGGCTTATTCTCCTTTCTCCTGGCCCCGAAAGAGAGCTGAGCTTTCCAGATATTTGTCAGCCTTCACCAAAACATGGCCAATGCTACACTGACTCCAGCCCTGAAGTGCTTTTTGATACAGTCAGACTGGATCAAACACTGTCTGCATGTTTTGCACCTGGGCCATCCAGGGAGGCTTATTGGTGGCCAGGCAGAGAGCACAGGATCTCATGACATGCCTTGAGATGCACAGCTGAGCTGGCACCAAGGGCAGATGGCCCAGAGGCTAAGCAGGGACTAGAAATACCAGAGATGCTTCAATGGCAGGAGATTTCTGCATGCCAGTGTTCACTACTGAAATATATTAGAAAATTGCATCTATACCCATTCTAATGTTTTAGAATCGTGGGGTTTGGTTTTTTTTGTTTTAGATGTTTACATGCTTTTAACTAATTGCATCTATCCCCACTGCATCAATGTATCCTGCAACACAGACACAGTTCCCAGGAAAGAACCAACAAGATGGACACTTTAAGCTCCTGGGCAATTCTGCTTCCAGGCAGTTTTGCACAATCTGCATGCATGCCTTTAACAAGGAACAACACCAGCAACTCTTTTTACCAGCTGTTTGCCTTGCAGGTGAGCTGCACAACCAGGGTGACTGCCTATTCCTCACAGGAGTGTCTCACAACTCTAATATCTTTTCAGATTTTTCCTTTTTTTTCTTTTTTTTTTAAATAAAAAGTTTTCCATTTTATTCAATCTTCTTGCCTGTTGTGACCTTCAGAACTCTTTTTTTTCCAATTCTTTTTTTATCTATTCTTAAATGTAGCATTTTAAAATGCAAGTCTAATACGTGGCTATCTCTGGGAGTCTAATTTAGGGTGCCAAAAGTGTAATAAGAGCCAATATTAAAAGTTCAGTTTTCATAGTTCTGCTATCTTCACACAGCATTTTTTCATTTAGGTGAAATCACAACAAACTACAGAATTCACCATTTGGTATGCAGCCTTAGTTGTCACTGGTATTACAGATGAGTTCTACTGATCTGCCAAGCAATGGAATAGAAATTTTTTTCTTTTAAAAAAAAATGGAACAGCAGTATCTTTCATCTAATGTCAGTGGACTTCCTCTGTCTCAAAAGAACCTGGCCCAAAAACATCTGGTTTCTTAAGGATGGAAGAGCAGTGTTTAAAGTGTCTGAACACTTTCTAGTTCAAAGCCTTGCTGGTTTTCATTTTTCTATCTATAGTTTGTTAACGGCAGAGCAAGTTAAAAACATCACATCCCATATATATCTTGGTCATCAACTGCTTCCCTAACGTGAGTTTTGTCCTTTCACAGAACAACACAGACCTGAACAATATCGGTCAGTCAGGTATTAAGAGTGATACAAAGAAAAACCTCCACCCACGAAAGCAATTCATCTTGCTTTCCCATCCCTCCGGAAGAGCAGGCCCTTCCTCCCTCGACATCCAGTGACTTCCCTGTCTCTAAACAGCAGGTGACAGCACTGTGCCAGACAAGTCAAGTGGCCCTTTCCCTCAGATGTGTGCCTTTCAACAAGCCCTTTTCTTTCATACCTGCTGGCAGTTTGCTACCAATACCACTGGCAACATTTTGGTCTTCAAAGACACAGCTGAATTACCCAAGGACCTCTTTGCTTTCAACACAGCGAATGTGGGGGTTTACATCAAGAAGATGTTTCAGTGCTTTACCTGGTGTCAGCAGCTTCCAACCTCCTGCACAGTGACAGCTGCTCAGCAGGACAGTGCTTGGAAATACTGCTTTAAAGGGACATTTATTTGAAGGATAAGGAGGTTGGGACTGAGTCAGTGTACTTAAACCCCTTCATATAACCAGAGGTATAGCTCTTATTGTCTAAACCAACCTATATGTACACTAAAGAGGAGGCACAGACTCACTCTGCAGTGTTATACAGCCAGCACTGCACACAGCATTTCACAAACATCACTGAAACACCTCAGCACGCAGCACACTTGAGAATTCCCAAGCTTGCTTCCTTTGGACCAGAGCAAGGGACCCTTCTTTGTCTGAACTCACACAGGTAGCATGTGCAGAGCATGGACATTGAAGCTGCATGTCCTAAATCGAAAGCTAAAAAAAGATGATTTTTTTCCTACTTTAAAGCTATACAAAAACAAGACCAGAAAAGACACCTTGCTGATTTATTGCCATTTAATCCACCCTACTTCTACTCAGAAAAAAAAATCATCTCTCTGTAAATATTTGTTCTTTATTTAGGAGCAAACATTCAAAGGAATACTGGTTGAGCCTGACATCCAGTTGCTGCGCTGTTTGCATATCTACCAGCTACATCTTTTCTGGACCAAAAAGAAGTCTTTTTTAATGTAAAGCATACAGGTAAAATTTTCATAAGCTGTCCTGCTATCCCTGATCAATTCTCTCTTGTACTCATCTTCTGTAATTTTGATATCTTTGTAGCTGATAAACCGGCTCAGGACTCCCCCAAAGTATTGCTATGATTTTGAGTCACTCCATCAGCCATATTCACATACTTAAGCAGATGTGAGTGCTTTTTTCTGCTTTCTTGCTCCTCTTTATGGCTTTCTCACTTCCAGATTGCAGGCAATTGCCCTGTTGTGTGCCAAGCATTCAATCTTGATAGATACCAATTTTGTGTAATATACACAGAGGGCATCCCTCATGGTTTCTCCATATAAATTACATCTAAATTGTGTGTAGATAGAACATAAATCATTCATGCAAGAAGCCATAGGTGAATAACTGCGTACTTCTTGACAATAATATTTTCTTTTTACTGAAAATTAAAAATATATGTCTATGTAGTCACTTAAGTGCAAATGTTTACATCTGAGTCTAGAGTAAAACATTTATTTGGTAACACACTAGTGTTTGATACAAATTTAGTGCAGCTGTAAGTACCGTGGATTTCACTGACTGTCACTGCATAAAGATACTTTTGGGAGCAGTGCATCCCTAGGGGAAAGGCAGAAGGCACTATTCAGGAACAAAAGTGTTTCTACATATAGGTAACTGGACTGCTACCCAGAGAAGATGAAGGGGTGGCAAAAATTGACTGTATGCTGTAGGAGCATGTGGCAAGACTGAAATACGGAACTGCAACGACACACTGTGCACAGCAATCTATTAAGGGCTGCAGAGCAGCCCAGTGCTGTTGTGGTACATCTCTCACCATCCCACTGGTCCCCTCCTTACTGTCCTTTCTCTGTCCTCCTTTCTCCTGACACCTGCCATTCTATTCAGCACTGACCCAACTGTTTACACTGAAGAAGCTGGATTTCATCCGGGCAGAAAATCCATAAAAAAAAAATATTCCTTACTTCAGAAGGAATAAAATTGAGCCCATATTTCTTCAGCTTTTCAGTTGTTTGGTTGGGTTTGGTTTTTGTTTTTATTTTGGTTCATTTGTATTGTTAGGCATCTACTTTTTAAAGTTTGACCCATAATTAATAGAAGCCTCTCAGGTCACCAGTCACACTGGCTTTAAAAACCCCACTGGTCAACAGATCTAATCAGAAATCACTTTTGAACATGAATCACCCATTTCAAATGCAGATAGTACAAGTGAATACCTAAAGAGAAGTGACATGGCCAACATAAGTACCAAATACCTGACACCACATGTGGCCAAAATCTCTAAAAGACATTCTAGTTACTTGCAACACTCCATCACCTGGTTTTAACTGACTAAACAGGTACGAAGGCATCAGCTGGTGGCTGGTCAAATTTGGCTTGAAGGTCCAAAAATGTTATCATTGCAAGACATAAACTAGTTCTAAAATAATTAAGATCTAAATTTAATTTAACAATGATACAAGCTTTCTGCTCCAATTCTTTTTCCACATTTGTGTTCCAACAAAAAGATCATTTCAGATAGTGCATTCTGAACAACAAGCTTATTTGGCCTTTCATCCGTCACCTTTAACAAAATAAAAAAGAACAAAACCCCAAACCTTTGTGCATAGATAGGCTTCACTAAATCATCTCATTACTGAGGAACCACACCAATATCCATTACAATTATTAGATCAGGCTCTAATGCTGAAAAAGTAGTTGTGACAACCTAGGGTTTAGATTTCTTTGATGCAGTCTAATATTATTACTGCTTGCATTCTTACTCTCATGCCCCTCAAACACTTCTAAAAATGCCATTTCACACGTAAAGGTTTAATATTACAAAAATGCCTGTTTGATCTAATTTCCAAAAACAAAGTTATGCACATTTAACTGTTCTCACTGTTTCACATGCTTCCTTAATGAGTAAAAAATAAATTTGAATTCTAAGATACTTAGTTATAAAAAGCACAGTTAGATTTTTCCTCTTTTATTAACATTTTCCATTAAAGACATGCATAGTTGCCAGATTTAGAAGTGCTGTTAGCAACTCCACAGAGCCTACATTCTGCAGCAGCGGGCACTGCTCGTGACTTAAGTACCACTTTTTTATTTCTAGAGCCATCAACAATTATTAAACTCTATGAGAATAAATGTCCTTATTAGCATGAAGATTAGAACATCTTAGGTGCAGAAAAATGTCAGCTGCTTGTCAGAAGTCATTCTGAGTGTGCTCTCTTGACCCATTCCCAATTTAAAAGCCTGTTCCTGTGGAACAAGACAGATAATGAATGCAGCATGAAAACAGCCAGCAAATGAGCAATACAAGAAATTTGTCTTTCTAATTGAAAGAGCATAAGCTAAAATTATAGTACATTAGCTAACTATCCAAAGTGCTAGAAAATGTCATGAGAAATAAATAACTTCATCTTAGCGTCTTCCTCAGACATACAGGGAACACAGCACTGCAGAATAAGCAAAAAGAAAAAAAGCAGAGTGGAACTATGGTGAGGTGAGGTCACTTTATTTCTAAGTGGGAAGCCTACATAGGATGCTAATTTGGTTTGATTTGTTTTAAGCTTTCCTGGATCGCCATGTAGATAAAATCTTAATGATTCTTTCATTCAAATGGATTTAGAAGTATCAATTTTAATTCAGACAATCCCCCGTGACAGAACTCTGCCACGCTGGCATTGCATAGTCCTGAGAACACAACCACTTGGAATTATGTAATGGAACCTATTGACTTTGTTTTACTTCTAAACTTCGGGAAGACATAATAGTTAGAAAGCCAAAACATTGTGTTTAAACAAAACTTTAGTGATAGCAAATCTACTGATGAGGTTAGAATTTAGGCATATTCATCAAATTTGATAGGGTTGCATAAGTTATGGCAGCCAAGGGCAGCTGTAAGATTCGGTAAATATATTACTGTACTATAAGACCTTGCTGAAGTAATTATGCTGCCATCCACTAAAAATTAATGGCAATAATAGCACTTAGGTATACTTTTGAGATTAAACCCAAATAAAAACATTGGTTACATCATATTTATTGTTTAGGCTTTTCTTTTTTTAAGTATCAGTATAGAAGCAAGTGTGTCTGATACTGCAAGGGAATAAGCCATGTCACATGTACCTTTTGAAATGTTACAAGTAAATAGGGAAAACACTATTAGAAAGACTTCATAATACGATTTAGTTAGGACAAAAGATTTTTACTAGGGGTTGCAATAGTTGTAGAAAGATATTGCTGTCAGGAAGAGATGTTGATACAATTATGTTTAAAGTCCTCATCTGTTTCACCAGTTTTAAAACTGGGTGCCTCACTGTTGTCTGACAAAGGTTACAAGGAAGCTTCCTCACTCTAGTCCTATGGGTAACCCTCCAGTCTTGTCTTTTCAGATTTTAAACAGCACTGGATTTTATCTTTTTGCCTTTCACTTTCTGAAATTGGTCTGAAATAGCTTCCCAGGTGTTTGAGCATTGCTTTCACAGGATTGTGACATCTGAAAGGTGGATGTGTTTTTCATATGTGTTTATACCAGCACCTTATATAACTTTGCTCAATCCCAGAATAATGCTTATGTTGGACAAAGTTATTTTTATTTTTAAGCTGCCACAAGCCTGTAAAATCACTCATTCACACAGCTGTATCGCTTCAGTGCCTTACCTCTTCCCTGCACCCCATTCATCTTATGTGAGGCTGATAAACATGTCTCCTTTCATAGATATTATCAGATACTGCCGAAAAACACCCTGGGATTCAGCCCAAACACAAAACATCAGACAAAAAAAGGTTCTGAAAAATCAATTAAAAATGCCACTTTAGCTGACATTCTGAGCAGATACAGCTGAAAAGACACTGGAAAGAATTATGTCAAACTCTTGCCTGACAGCTCTGACAAGACTACCCAGGATGAAGCAGCTTTTTTAAACTTCTTGTGCAATAACTTCTTTCTTTGACTGCAGGATCTGAGAATGCTCAGAGGAATTCGCAGGGTTAGAAGTTCTGCCACCCCTTCTGTAACACAGCTCCCGTTCATCCCTTTTTGGAGACCTGGATTCACTGTTAACATCAAGAAGGCGGCACAGAAAGAGCCATGCTTAAATATTAAGATATTTCTCTTTCCACTATCTCTGCCACAAAGGCCATGTAATTTTGTAAGGAATGTCTGCACATCTGACGTCCTTCTCCGCTGCAACCATGTTTATCATCAAGCTCCTAAGACAAAACTGTAGGAGTATTACAAAGTAACAAAGTAAATGTAATTGAGGAGATTGGGCTGATGTGCAGAAATCTACATGTATCCCCTTCAAATATGAAGACAACCAGCTGTTCAGCATTTTCTGGTATCTTACCTAAAGAAATAGTAGGACTGTTTCCCCTAATATTCGAAAATGGGAAAAATATTAACAAAGGATTAGAATCAGAGAAAGCATTGCTAAAACTTCCTCACTCTTAGAAAAGTCATGACTTTGAGACCTCTGTTAGATTTTTTTTAATTTTGCTTTTTAACAGGTCCCTCTTTCAGCTGTAATGCCATATCCTCAGAAGAGTATGATTAGGGTGTATACCCTCCAGAGCCTCTGCTATTTTATTCTGTAAAATTAGCATTATCCCTTCTAAAATTCTACTTTTTTTGGTGGTTATTTGGGACCTCTACTTCTGTGATTGCAGTTTTATACCGTTCTGTCTAAAGACATTCCAGAAGCAAAGCTTAAGCCCTCTTCCCAGTAACTGTGTGGGATACATGCCAGTTTTTTAAATGGAAAAATTGGTACAAGTAGGTGCTACCTTACTCTGCTGAAAATACAAAATAAGAGCCTCTATCTTATTTTTTATTATTTAGTGACAGGGTTACTATTACACATCCTCTTTTTCTGTAGCATTCTTTGAAGCTACAGAGCTTTTGTAACCAGACAAAACCAGTAAAACTGCCTCTCCTGCACTGAAGCAATATCTTGTCAAACTGAATTTAGGAGCTACAGAGAGCACTGCCTGACCCAAGCCCAGCTTGGGTTACAGCTATGGTAAGAGTACATGATATTAATGTGATTGAAAGAGAGAACTGTCACGGGTGGACGTGGCTGCACTTCAGCAGAAGACTGTGGAATCCCACCAGGTACTCTGGAACCCACCTGCAGTGAGCACTGCTAATGCACCTTCCCAACCTCTCCCTCCAGGGCTAAACCCCTGCTTGCTTATTAGTTCCTCTACCACGCACAGCAGCACAATCCCTTCTCCTCTTGACCTACTTACATATTAAGAACTTATTAACTGTTGATCTAATTATCAGTAATACCCTCCTCTTCTTTAGTGGCAAATGCAATAACTTTCTAGTCCTGAGTGAATAGCTGGGAACTATTGCCCTCTCATAGGGTTTCTCCTCTTTCCAGCACAGATATTAGTGAAGTGATTGACTGGGACACAAGCTGCAATCCTGCATCCTATTTTAACAGCAGCTTCTAATGCATTCATTACTTTCCAACAGGTTATCTTCCAGCCTCAGAAATATTAACTGCCACATCCCCGTTGGCACAGCCCTGCACAGCATTGCCCCAACCTTCATTTTATGGAGATGATGTTTGATTTCCCTCAGTCACATTTAAAATGAGATGCATTTTAAGTTAAGCATGTTTCTTTGCATTCGTTCGTCTTAGATTAACAGGTATTAGTTCCCTCAGAAGGAATTTTTTATTATATTTTCCATTAACCATAAGCCTTTATTGGTAGCACACTGTATGTATGTATTCAGTAAGGGAAACATAAAACTGGCAAACATTAATTGAACAAGGGCTGCATTATACTATAGAACATTACTAAATGCAAAAAGTCCCAAGGAAATAATAAGAAATTAATAGCTAACGATAATTACAGTGCTCACACCACACCACCATTAAGCAGAAACATATCAAAAAGGAACTACAACATAACTATCCATTTATGAAATACATTCGGTGTTTTAATGCTATAGTGAGCATATAGCAATTATCTTAGCAGTTAAAGTAAATTTCAACTATTGCATATCTCTTAGGTAAAAACTGTCATTAGATCAGTTTTAAAGCAAACACAATCAATATAACGCCTAAACTTTCTATAGTAGAGTTGTTAGGAGAGGGACATACGTGTCCTTTTGGATAATAGAGGCAGTTTTGAATTAATAACTGGGCCATTTTACAAAGGCTAGCACTCTGCATTTATAGAATGCATTATATTCAATCATGCTGGAACTATATAATTACAGCTGATTTTACAGTTGTTTGTTTCATTTCTCAGACCATGATGGCACTTAGAGTAATGTAATTATTCACTTAATTATATAACATGGTTGTAATAAAGCATTTGGACTGCTCTGCAATGACAGTTGAGAAAGTAGATTGAACATGTGATATATATACAGCTACCAAGTTATTCTACAATAAAGGATCTTTACTCTTAATTTAAAAAGTTATCCACAGATATCCACAGAGATGTTTACCAAAGTCTTAATAGTGTCATTGGGTTAAATAAAAGCCCCAAACAGATTTTTTGAAAGAGTTTTTTGTTTTGTTGGGGTTTTTTTTTGGTCTTATTTACGTTTTCCCATGGTGACCCTGATTAAAGGACTGAATCACTACAGCTCAATACTTACATCTTCAGACAGGGATTGCTGATGGCAGAACTCTACCAAGATCTAGGAAATATTCCAACAGGCTGCAACAAAGGTCTGTAAAGGTCCAGCCTGGAGAGTTTTGAACTTTGCTGTAGTTATTTTTATCTAGCATCCCACAAATGCTAATTCTCAGCTCTACTGAGAAAGAATATGTTAAACTGGGCAAAATGCCACTGCAATGTGACTGTATTGCTTCCCTTATCCACGCTAACTTGTTTATTAGAAGTTATTTATCCTTTAGACAGCCCCACAAAGTCTGTAGGAACAGCATCTCTGTGCTAGGGAACATGTTTCTGTTTCCACTTAGTAGAAATAAAGGCACCTTGTCATACCAAAAGTTTTTATTCAAAACTCTAGTGGATACAAACACTCTGATCCCAGCTACTCAAGCAAGTCATATTAATTCGATTCAACTGACCAAAGCAGCCTCCAGGGAAATGTCATGACAGTCAGCAGCTCAATTTTTCCCTCTGGTCCTTCCCTTGACTGCAGAATCTGCAACTATAATGCATCCTTTTCTCAACACACTCTTCTGAAAAATGCAGGACAAATTCTAGAGTATTCTTCCAACTGTATTCTTGTATTTGGTTTCTGACTTTAGAGATTGATTATAATATACTATCAAGCAGGATGTAGCACTTGGAGATCTTTCTGTACCACAGTGTTTGTCCTTGATATACCAAGCTCATTTTCGAGAGAAGAAAAAAAAAAACTTTTGAGATCCCTTCTGCTTGCCGACCCATCTCCCCCCTTTAAAAGCTAATGGAAGTTATGCTAACAAGGGCTCAGAAGCCATGGCTTTGTTCACTGCAGAGTCCTTTGGGTGGGTTTAATCAAGAGAGTGTGAACAGACTGCAGAGCTCATGTGGTTAATTCATGCATTCCAGAAGTTACTAAGCATTTTTAATATGGTTAAATTGCAATATCGGATTCCTGTATATGGTCCCAGTAGACTGAAAGCAGTTTAGTATTGTGTTCTGATTGCAGTTGACCTTGCTAGTTTCCCTCTAGTGTGGTATTTTCCTGCACTGCCTCCTGCAAGTCTTTTGTTTCTTGCATTTCTTTCCTTAATGTGAAGAGAGGATCTACACATCTTTTCTGCCAGTTCTCATTGAAACCTTCTACTTTGAAATCTTCATCGATCACAAGGCAAAGAAAATCCCCCTCAGCCTGCTAAACTGCTCCTCTTCACAGAGTGTACCTTTGTACTCCTGCTACTCCAACTCAGGTGATTAACTGGAGTCTAATTAAAAATTAAAGACCTTCAGTGCAACATCCTGAACCGACACAACTCACATAACTCTTCATTTTAAATGTGCATATGAACAGTCAGAGAACTCTCAGTGATGTTGAGCAGGGTTAAGGTGCAGGCCCCATTTCCCCTTAGCAAAGGGCAAGAAGAGAGACCAAACACCACAAACAGCACAGTGGAAGCTCAAAATTATAATCTCTGAAGCCTAAGCATCAGTGAACACCAAAATACAAAGACTTTTTTGGGTTAACACAAATTTTGTTCATCACAGAACTGTTCGGGGTAAGCAACTGGAAGATATTGTCAACCAAGAGGTGAATCATCCTGCATGTAAAAATGGCTACTGGTTGGAAATGTGAGATAAATTCAAATGAGACTTAATTCCTAGTAAAGCTCTAAGCTCTTGGATCTGCTCAAAGGAAAATATTTTGGCCAAAAATGATCTGGAAGCAAAAAGAGAATATGCACTTGGAATGCAATACAATTGACTTATCCTGTGAATGTGTCACTTCTTTTGAGAATTATTTAATTTCAAATCAAACTCTTATATTTTGGATGTCTGTCAAAAGCATGTTACAAATGCCTGTAAAGGGCTAAGCACATAGTGGCTTTTTCATTCTGAAAACAAACAGAACTGAGACATTTACAACCTTATCTGTGAAAGGGAATTGCCAGCTGGGTAGAAACATTTGAAACTTAGTGCAACAGCATTCAAACAGAAGTTAAAAACAGAGCCCCCACCTCTGTTGATGATTTCATAGAGTTTTCTGAACCCAAGCAAGAAAAGATTCCTCTTTCTAATTAAAAATATGTTCTGCATAATTATGATAAATGGGAAATAAAGGGAGATTAAATGTATTTAATCAAGTTAATCATTCACAGGAGAAATATAAAGCTGTATACCAAAATTATGTTTTTCAGCTCCATATAAACTATTTCCGATGGTGATAAAATATTTTATGGAACAAATCAGCCATTTAAATACTCAGGAAAAAAATGAAAAAAGGAGGCATCATTCACCAAAAACTGTATTGAAGAATAGAGGAAAAACTGGTGTTTTGTGCTACAGGATGCGGGATTTTCTGGCTGGACACACTTGCCAGCATTATTTGTCCCAACTTGGTAAAAAGAATTATTTCTGTTCCTACTGAGGTCCAGCTCAGGTCTGCATTAAAAAGCAGAAAATGAGCACAGGCTTGATCTTTCCCAAAACATTGCTAGAGAAAGCTGACTTACAAGCAGGAAAAGAAAACAGTATGTGTGTACACCTGAACAAACACAGTGTCCTAAGAATATTTGGATTTTGGAGGAAAACATAAGATGATAAATTTTTGCTTCAACAATCCTTTGCAAAATGCTATAAGGATACAAAAAATAAAAGAGTGAGGAGCATTTCATGCCATTTTAGAGAAAATTACTTCTATCTAGAACTGTAAACCACAAGAATTCAACCGAAAACTGGGCAGGAACTCCAGATCATATTCACCCTTTTAGAACTGTGAAGAAGCCTGAAAATAAAATGAAAACTAAAAATGTAGCAGACATACTTCTAAACAGCAAAAAAATGCTTACAGGACTCTCCCAGGAGGGCAGTAGGAAACCTGCACAGCAGAGACTTGAACTTGAGTCTCCTGCATTGCAGATGACTGGTTTACCCAAATGTAAAACTCACATGCATGTTTTAGCTTGAAGTTCAATTGCTTTTTTCAAACCTGGCCTTTGAAAACTTATTTCCCAAATAAAAGAAATCCATTGGGAGATTTTCCAAGAAAACTACACTAGACATTAAACTGATGTACCCCTATACATACACACACAAGCACAAGGGAGTATCATCCATAAGATCAAGCAACTAAGCAGAGCCTCTGCTATGAGTATAAACTGCTCTGGCAACTCTCCAAAGCACGTGTGACAAACCAGTTTCAACTCCAAATGTTATACTGACAGTTTGTGAAAAAGGAACAACCCACCAGGACTTTCAAAGTGGTCATTGATTCAAGGCACCCAAACATCTGACCCACCAAGTTGTTTTCCTGGAGTTCATTAATGCCAGAGAAACAGTCATGGCTTAGGATTACTCAAAATAACCTGTAACATAAGAGGAAGCCATAAAGAAAAGCTTAATTTAGGGAAAATAAAAGGTTTTCGTCTTGTTTGCCATGTTGAAAGGACAAGTTTCAGAGGGTAGAAGTCAGTCAGGTAATTAAAAAAAATTTAAAAAACCAAGAGATACCTCCAGCACTGCTGGTTCAACTTTACTTACAACACCTGATGTAGAAGACAGCCCTGCAGTCCACTTCCCTGCCTTTGGTTCAGACCCCTCAGATGAGGGTTCACCATTCTTCCCAAGGAGACAAAGTCAACCTTGCCCTAAGTGTCTGCAGTGGTCCTGCTTCTCCCTTCCCCTGCTTTTGTTGGTTGTACAAGAACATGCCACTGAAGCGAGTTTGTAAAGGGAGAGACTGTCTCTTCTTATGCTGTACATGGTATTGATATTTCAAATTTTTCATTAAAAATGCATTTTTAATAAAAACTGCAATAAATCTACAAGCACAAAATACAGTTTGATACCATCACAGTTTTAAATTCCCCATTTGTTACTTCTAAAAATAATGCATTCCTGTAATATTTTCCAGAATTTATTTTGGTGTGAGGTGTAGTTCAAATGGTAGGTCCATCTGGCTCCAAGTCTATTACTCCAGGACAACATTTTTAGTACAAATTTCACAGGGGAAAAGTCAAAACCACAGTGAATTACTGTTGTTCAGAAGGAACCAGCCCATCTGCTCTTCTCATAGCAATAATATGATATCACTTGCATACAGTGACATACAGACAAAGAGTACTGTGAACGACACAAAGTAGTTTCTTAATCACCTTCTAATATATATATACACACAGAGATGCACATGAAAAGGGAAATCTTAAAACTTGGACTCTGCCATAGGCAAGATCCAACTGGTGACAACACTGAGCTGAAGAATATTTCACGTGGTCCAAGTTTGTTCTGTCTTTTAGTCTACTAAGACAGGCACCACTTCAGAAGAGATACTGGCATGCCTCTTCATGGAATATCAAGATTGTCACTTTGTTTCCATGTACACACATTCTTAAAGAAATCAAAAAATATTCTGATAATTAGAAAGAAACTAATTGGTTTTAATTATTATCTAGAGTGTTTCCTGCAAACTTCATGACTTGGCTCATGTATAGTTTCAGATGTGAAAAAAGCTCAATTATGTTTGCATGTGAGCTCGGGAAGGAGGAAAAAAAACCATGAAAAACTAATACAAGTTGGATGTTGTGTTTATAAAAATAATAAAGAAAAAATAATTGACAAGAGAAATGGAACAGTATTTGCTCTACAACTGGGACATAACAGGTAGGTTAAAAGCCAGAATGGAATTTCCTTTGCATAACAGGAAATATCTCTTATATAAAATTCAATTCATATTTCAACAACTCACATTTCTAATATACTCTAGGCATAGCAGAAAAGGTTTGATTGTTTCCAACTTAATATATTCCAAATAAAATGATGTTACTTCAGATAGGGAAATATAATTTTACGAATCTTTTTTGTTGCTGAATTACATACAAAATTTATTTTTAGACATGTTTAAGATGTTGTCAGTTCCTCACTTTGGGAAGAAATTAAATCTTATTCTCAAACTGAGAAACAAAAAATTTCCATTAGGGATTTCCCATTTAGCAGAAGGATGATATAAAAAATTTAAGACCAAGGAAATCCATGCTGCCTACATTATGAAACGCAGGTGCCAAAAACTTTTCAGTTAATAGCAAAGAGAGAATAAGTGTCCTCTTAAAAATAGGACTCAAATTCAAAATTTTACTAAAATGCAAAATTGTTGTGGATTTAACAAAAAAAAAAAAAAAAAAAAGGGTTTAACAAAAGGGACAAAAGGGAAGAGTAACCTTAACAGAAGAGCTCACACTACACAGGATGTTATTACAACACTGAGTTTTGCAAAGTAGGATAGAAGAGCACAAAGCAGCACATATAATTCAAATAAACTGAGAGCCACAGTCCTCCCACACCCCACAGTCAGTCACAGCCCTTCTGAGAGCTTCTCTGAACCCAAGGCACTGACTTGCTGTTCAGTACTGTCATTGTGGCTGTAATGCCACAGTCACACAGGAATCCCTAAAAAAAGGCTGTTTGTTCAACAGTTTATAAGCACCTGGCAAACAACAAGCTAATAGAGAGGCAGTAAAACTGCAGAAAACAGGCAACATTGAACTAGTTTAGTTTCCTTGGCAGGGTAACTGACCTGGCAGACATGAGACAGCAGCATACGATGTGTCCTGAATTCCAGAGGGCTTTCTGGCACTGCCTCAAGTGACAGTGTCCTAAGCAAGCTCATGAAACATGGCACAGCTCTTGGAAAATTGTACTTTAAAAGCAGTCATCAATAGCTGGCTGTCCACTTGGAAGACCTAAATTTGGTTTTGAGAAAGGTTCAGCCTCAGGCCCAACTACTTCCAGTAATTTCTTTATTGACTAAGATAATAGAATCAAGGAACTATAATAATTAGAAGGCTCAGAAAACTGGGAGTGGCTGCAAGAAACTTCAAACTGATTTTGACAAATTGAAGGAAAGGGTTTAAAACCCAAAGAGATAAGTTAAATGAAGGCATGCTTACAGTACAGTGCTTAGGAAATAAAAGGTATATAAATAAATATAATATATACGTATATAAATAAATAAAAGGTATCTATACACAGATATGAAATGAAAAATAATAATATTGACCAAGAGGGAAAAACTGTTGTCAACAAACTCAGTGGTCAACTGTGGGGAAAGAGTGCCTGCTAAAAGGCACAGCACTAGCTTCTAAATGGTTGTCTTGGTGAGTTCAGAGAAGATGAAAAAGAGGGATAAGTAGTTGGAAAACACCATTTCAGTGTTTTCCACAGCTGAAGGAAAACTGGAAAACTGTTTTCTGTAAGAGAGAGAAAAAATTGAATGTCATGTGGTCTTGCAAGAAAAAGAGAAAGAGTCCACCAAGAGGACAGAAATCAATTGTTTTCCATTTCCACCACAAGAATGCACTAATCAGCTCAATTTGGACAAAAGAGATTCACTTAAAACATCAGGGATGTGCCAACATGTGAGGGAATTAAAACACCACACTTCAGTTATTTGCAGAGACTGGTGTAATTCTCTTCAGGTTTCTCCAAAGTCTATTTCTATCAGAACCACAAGGGCACATTTAATCACCACCACCCAGAGATGGTAGATGGTTTGGGTGACCTTCCTGGCTGTCCCCTTGCAGCAATTTCTACCAAGTCCAGTGCAGATTTTGGTACCTTGACTGATTTTATGTGAAGATACCAAGATACTATGCTAATAGAAGTAGATTCATTAACTCATATTCTATACCTGCAGGGCTCTTTAGCTTATTCAAGTGATCGGCAAAATTACATTTGTAGCATAAATTAATCTGGATTATATATTAAACGATTAGCAAATAATACCATGGATTTATGGGTGGGGTTTTTCAAGCCTTTTGCCACTACTCAAGTACAAGTATGAAGCCAGATTATTTTCTTCCAGGATGCTATGACTCCATCTGGAAGCCGCCTCCTGGTGCTGGTTGGTTATCCTGCCTTGAAAACTAATGGAGTAAAACCAACCAGGGCAAACCTCACATAGCCACTCTAGGGAATGCATGGATTAAATCATAAGATTTGAGGGGAAAAGCTGCAAACAGGATAAGGGGTTTGCATCTCTGTGTGATGTGCAGGATAAGAACAGACAGGAGGAGGAAAATCTGCACTAAAAGCTTGCTGCCAAGAACCAGCCAGTTTGCAGATGATAGCCTGTCTGATGATAGGGATAAGCACTGAAGAGTGCAGAATGGTTTTGTTCCTACAGCTTTTGTGGAATCTGATAATAACCAATAAGACCAATGGAATACTGCTGCTTGATAAACTCTCCAGCAAAGGGCTCTGGCTTGATCAGATCCTCCTCAGCTCCAAACCTCTGGTCTAAAGTTGAACCCAAATTGGTCCCTTCCAACTCAAACCATTCTGTGATTCCGTTATCCTGCTTTAAAAGCAGGATAGCACACAAAGAAGATAACTATCACGAGAAACTGATGTTGCTGAGCACTCAGCACTGATATTGCACACATTTTTGGGGCACATGGGAGGGAAAAAATAATTACATCCAAGCCCAAGTAGTTGAAGTGCATTGGGTGGGTTCCCAGAGTCCATCCCCCAGCTTCCTACCAGCCAAAAAGAATCCAGTGTGGGTGCTACAAAGACACTCTTCTGTGAGAAGTTGCAAAATTTACATTTTGTAACACTCCTGAGTGGCCTCTACATACAACACAGTGATCCAACTCTATCTTAATCAGCTTGGGAAAACAAAAACAAAAATAAAAATAAAAGCATGGCACTACTCTGTTACATTTACTATGATATTTGGGTAATTTCCTTTCATATTAAAAATCTTATTAAAGTACCTATTAAAACAAAATTGTGCAACAGAAGTTCTAAAAGCTGTTTTTATTTTTAATGCCAATTGCAAATCATACACTATTGTTACAACTTAAAAAAGAGCATTGTTCTGCTCTGAGATTGATGAAGACAAATTTGTTTCCTTTCTGGTGAGGAAAGCTAGGGGGTGCCCTGGTAATGCACACAGCAAGAGACACTGATGCCAGTTCAGAATGTTTCATGTGTTTGAGGCGATCAGTCTTTTTCATACTGTTTATACACCTCCTCAATCCATTGTCTTCTACATTGTCAAGAAGAAATCAGATTGAATTACTTGATCAATAAACTGGAAATACATGTAGAGGATTTTTTCATGATTTTTTTTTTTTTATAACTGACATAATATCAGTGAAACTCATTTGTTAGGATGGGGAACACAGTGAGAGGAAAAAAATCTAAACCATCTCTCTTACACTTCATCCTTGGTGAAAGTAAAATGGGCTTACAAAAAAATCTTGTTATTCTTCATTCCAGAAAATCTTTAATTACTTTGTTTTGACTCTTAATGTCATGTCAGTATTAGATTAAATCTGCATTTACAAACCCAGGGAACACACTCAGAAAAAATCCAAACAAAACAAGTACTTGATAACCCTATTTGCTTATTGAATGCCAGGCAAAGTGACAAACACATTAGCTAGATGTCATATGGAGAACTACCTCCTAGGAAGAGGCACTGGTATAAAGAGGGGCCCTTTCTGTCATCCGAGTCAAGACAACACAAAAAAATAAATCTTGTCAATAAAAGGACTTTGTCTACCTTTAAATTTTAAAGGAAAAGTATAAGCTCTGAGAGGGCAGTCTTTACACATCTTTACTTCTGCAGGTAATTGCCACTACTGTCACTTGGGGAGCTTTCAGTGCCGAGGCTGTTTAGGAAAAGCTGGTTGGTAGTTCAAACTTTCTGCAAAACAGTGTTTGGAAGTGTTGATCAATAAATAAAATTCTGTTACCATTTTGGTTAAACTAATTTCTTTCATTTATTGAGGATTTAAACAATAAGGTGGAACTGGTTGTTTTGTTTGAGTGAAATTATTTTTCAATTCCCTACTCTCACAGAATTGTTAATATTCCCAATACATAGGGGTAATGTCACTTCTTATCAAACGTAGTGTTAAGTGGAGGGAAAAGCCTTCAATTTGTAGAAATGAATTGACCTAAAAATTCCCCAGAGGAAAAAAGTCCCCAAACATTTTAAAATAAATTCAACATGAAAACCTCTAGGATTATCTTTTTCATGATCGGGGAAAGGGTTCTTTTTTTTGACTGTCTATATCAAAGGGAAAATTGCAAAATAATCTGGAAGTTTTACAGTTTCCTGTCTGAAATCTATATAACAGATCACTAGAGGAAAATACTTCCTGTTTTAAAAGCAGGTATAAAATCATTACTAGTTTGCTGTTAACTATAGCAGACATGGGAACACAGCAAGTGATCTTTCTGTAATTACAGAATTTGATTGGAAAAAAAAGCCTAAACTTGTAACTTTTCTCATTAAGCTTTTCACTTCTCTCAGAATTACTCAAACGACACTTCTCCCACACCTTTTTTTTTTTTTTAACACTGAAACCATTGCCATGATTTCCTACATGCTGGCACTGAGAGTATCCCACGTTTTGCAGCTGCTGCTTGAATCCCAACTTCCCTCTTTTCTTACAGGAGGTTCTTAGAACCTGGCACGCACAGGGAAGAAGTTTTCATTGCTGCTGCCCACAGCCCAGCTGCTCTGTGCACAAGTGAACAACTTCTGGGTACAAAGCTTTCCTACCATGTTCCAGAGGTGCCAAATTCAGCAGCAAATCATGTCTTCCCAGAGCCCAGGAAATGGAGGAAACCCTGTGCACACATCCATGCCCACGGGTGCAAGAGAGTTGTTCTGGAGCCACACTCCCTGCATTGAGGTCACCCCAGGAAACCTCCCTTCCTGCACTAGAGTTCATGGCAATATCCAACCACTGGTTATATTCCCCTATTCTTTTACAGCAGACATAGTAACTGCTGATCCAAAGGGAACTTTCAGCAGTTTTTGAAAGACTGAATCATCTGGGTATCGAACAAACTGTCCTCGAGCCAAGATCCACTGTTTTCAAGAAAAGTTAAAGCCAACCAGTTTTTGTGACTTTCTGAATATAAAAATCTGAAACTCAAAAAAATTAAAGTACTTTAATTTGCTCTCTACAGACAAAGAAAAGAATATAACAGAAAATAATTCTGAAGGATGCAAAAATTAAAAATATTTTCCAGGCATGTAACTTGACAGAAAATCCAACCCCCTTCCTTATACTTAGCTTTTAATTTCTTGTTTTTAATCTTCTCACTAATGGATAACTGAGATTAATCCAGATTAGTAGCAAAAATATGCTGAGACACATGGAATGGAATCAGGTCATCCAGCAGTGACATATCCCTTGACAGAAATATTCTAGACTTAGCTTGGCAGCACCCTGAATAACTCCTGTGCATGGCAAGAGTTGCAAGGTTTCAGTCGCAATATCTCTGGTCAGTAGATAATGACTAAATTTTGTACCCATGCTGAACCCAAATCCAATTATTTTAGATCAATGGAAAACAAAAAACCAGAACAAATTAGACAGGGTTCTTTGAGGAAATACCACACTTTACATCCATCTAAATGTACAATTTAAAAAAATGCTTTTTTAATAATATTTTTTTCTTTGTTAAAACCTCTAATCAACACTGTAGGTTACCCTTTTTTAAAATTAAGCATTAGGATATACATAGAATAAAGTGTTCATAGTTTATTTTACTAGGCAAATTACTTGTATCACTTCATGCTTATTAACCACTCTAACTTAGAAATAACAAGGCTAGATTGTGCCTATGAATCTGTTATTGGATTCGTGTCAGCAGGTGGGCTATAAACACCTTACACCTCACAGAAAATATTGTTGTTCCAAAACAGCTGAAAACAAATAATTTCTCCACTAACAAAGTGTTTATTGTGCACTGGAGTGGCTGCAGTCTAACAAAGAGTTTTGATTCAATTACTTTTGCAGTACTGTTTATGTTTTCAGAAACTTCTGGAGAAGCTGATCTAGCTCGGGCATGCCTTATTACCCACAGTCAGGGTTTAGATATTTCATACTTTAATTAGTTTCATTATCAAATTTCCAACTCACATCAATACCTTTAAACAAACAGATGCCTCACATGATTATGGTTACTGGAAAAGGAAGTGGAACAAGTCCAAGGCGAGAAAATATACCTTTGTCCTCACTTCTCTGCTTTCGCACAAACCTGAATCCCTCATGTAAACTATGGAAAAGCAAGGTCTGACATTCCAGAAAACAATGATTTTTACAGAAGTATCATTGTTGCCATTGATCACTCAGGACATGATTTCAAATCTGTTTCAGTGACAGAGTACACAAAGTCAGTCTTTGATAAAAACTGTGGAGATGTTTAAATCTGAAGATGTTCATTGGTTTCTTTTCAACTGGAGCTCCATACATTTTGTTAGCAAAGGTTCTGTCACCACACAGGTAGATCACTGCACAACCTGGAGTCTGATTCAGCCCACAAACATACAGGTTGCAGGAGAGATTTAAAGCATTTGAACCAAAGGGCACGGGAGCTTGCCTGACCATGATCACCTTCCCTCAACACTGGTGGTTCCCGTTGGCATCTTTGTCTTTAGCTCAACAGTTACAAGCTAGTTTTCTTCCTGCATTTATTTTTTAAAGTTCTAGAATCCACTTCCAAGCCTTTTTCTCAAGGAACAGACACAAGAAAACCTAAAAAAGTACTAGCACGTAAAACTGCTAAGAGTAACTAATAGAAAACCAGGAGCTTTTTATATGCCTTGTGATTCCCTAGTGCAGTTTTCTGGAGTTAAAAAAAAAAAAAAAAAATCAAGGTTAAAAGACAGAACAGAAATGAAGTATTTAAAAAAAAAAAAAAAAACAACAAAAAAAAAACAACTAAAGACAGGTAATTGCTTGGAGTTGTTAGCCCCAGTTAGATATTTGGAGCAACACATTCAGCTGTATAGAAGCCTGGACCACAGTTCATCTGTGACAAAGAGAGATGTATTTAGCAGAACCTGGGTGAGATCCCAACCACAGTAACCATAATCATGCCAACAACCATCCTACTGAACAGCTGTTCCAGGGCCTCTGTTCTTAACCCAGGAGAATCACAACATTCCCTTGTAGCAGCCACCTTGTTACTAAAGTACTGGCAAAGCAAACATTTCAGCCTGTGCTTCTTTACTCTCAGGTCCCATGACGAGGCTGTGTGTGCCTGTGCCAACACCTTCCTCCTTATTCAGCAAGTTAGTCAAGATATGTAATAATCTAAACCTTCACAGTGAGGAGTGAAAAACAAAAAAAATGTGTTCAGTATCAGACTTGAAGGCCTTAATGCTGACAGTTATTTCAAGCTCACTAAAGTGTTCATAAAACTGAAACATTTGAAAGCCAATTTGTGAGGTTCTCTTCAGAGCATGTCAGGTTCTTCCTTTGAAACAAAATTGATTAAACCATGATTTTCTAAAGTGGTTATTGTCTAAAGGTAGTTGAATGCAACAGATGGATACAATGCTAAGAAAAGTGTGATAAATCTTCAGCTTACATCATGGCCTGAAAAAGGTCAAAGAGGGGTTTTTTTATGCTCCAATGAAAAACTAAGAGCCCAGTGAATCAGATTCAGGATTTACATTCTTGATGCACACGAAGGCACTGCTCAGTCAGGGAACAAAGCCATGACATTCCTGACCTAGATGAATATTGCTCTGGTAGTTTTGGCAAGCCAGTACAGATAAGGAGAAACTTCATAGCTGTAATAATCAGTTGGTTTAAGCAGCAACCTGACTGGAGCATTACAGACAAAGCACATCCTGGTTGTGTTAATTCCAACAGGGAACAAAACAGAAGAAATTATTAATTATCATGCACACCTAAGAAGTAAATTTGATTTAATTTGTATTAATATCTATTGTCTTAGCATGCCTTTATTGTATAGTAATCCACTAGCACAGTATTATAGAGTTAGTTCCAAATCATATGCTTGAAGGTTTCCAATCTCCATTTACAACACTTATACAAATAGAAAGTTAAGTCAACATTGAGCTGCTTCTGCACTCCAGGGACATAAAGAGAAGTCACCAGCCATGCAAAGCTTGAGTAAGCCTTGATTCTCTAACATTTCAAAGTGAGCTAATTTCAGTAAGGAGGTAGTGGCAGCTTGGGGGAAGGAGGTGGTTGGCAATGTCTTTTGGGTGTGAGACATTAACAGGGAATCAATCTGCTCCTGAGAAGCAGTGAAATAAAATCTGTTAAACTGCCCAGAGCAATATGTTTCTATTTAATATTTAGTCATCTAAAACCAATTTTTTGTTACAAGATCTTGCCTACTCTAGCATGGGAGTAGATATCAGAGGAATGATCTTCCCTATGAAGGTGCTAGTGAGAATGTGCTGACTTGGACTAGTACTAGTTATACTTGTGATCTGAACCCCAAATCAATTTTTTCCATGACAAGAGCTGAATCTCAAATCCAATTTCTTACTTGGACCCTCGACATGTAAATAGTGATGTTTGTATATGAAGGTTAAATTTATTACTAAAATTAAACTATCATATGAATATCTGCATCAGTGCTAATAAAAAAACATTACAGAAGTGGCAGCAAATTTTTTCCTTGTGTATTCTTGCTGAAACAAAAGGAAGTATGCTTACAAAGCAATAAATACCTGTGTTTCACAGAGTTCACTGTAGAGTTTCAATAATTACAGGATAGGAATGTAATGGGAGAAATGTCTTTCCCAAAACAGATGGCAAAGTAACGTATTCTATACAGTTAGCACATTCAAAGGCTCGCTGGGAATTAGTTCAAACAAACTTGGAAAACAAGAATGTAAGCACAGCCAGGGAGAGGAGTTATAACATTCTACTAATTTGGGGAAAAGGATTTATTGGATAAGGGATCTGGGTCAGTAGTATCTACTGCAAAGACCAGAGAAAGCAAAAGAAATCAAAAACCCATGGAAAACTTGGCTAATTTCTGTCCCTAGCACACTCTGCTGTAAGAGGCAGAGGCAGGAAGGACTCAAATTTAGCAAATTGGAGCCAGTAGTTTGTTCTTAATGCTCTCTTCCCTTCCTCTTTGGTGAAGGGATTTTATAGAATGTTCAAATAGAGGTATAAGTATTCTGATTGGCATTTGAAATCCATTTTGAGGCCTCCTGCAAGACTGAGATGCAGAAAGGGATTAATCTTGCCATAAACATTTTTTCATACATATTTATACAGCATATGAAAAGCTGCTTCAAAACTGCTTTGCTATATGTAGGTAAAAATGAATTTTCCTGCACAAAGATGAGAGGAAAATAATTTCACATCCATCTTTGGCTATGTCAACCATTTCCAGCATCATTACAATTATTTATTCATAAACTCAGTTTCTCCTTTTCCTTCTCTTCCTTCAGTAGTTGTGGTCTGCTAGAATCTGTCCAAATAGAGTGGTGTTTTCTGTACCATGCTTGAGTATAGACAAATAAACCAGATTACCCAACTTTCAGATGATTTAGCAGCTAAACAACTAGAGGCAGAGCTCTCCTCAGGCACAGTAATTCCTGCTGAATGGACTGTTATTCAGGAGAGATAAAAGTTCTGAATGAAGAACAAGAAGTCCTCAAAAGGGGAAGAGTTTTTACCTTTTTTACCTTTACCATTTCAGTTTGAGACATTTGGTAAGCTCTGATGCAACTTGTTCTAACAGTTTGTATTTCTAGCTCAACTTCTACTTGTTCTCTTCATTTTGCAGTTCCCTGCCAGTTACCACAGCAAATGCTCTTTTAATTCACAGAAGCTGCTTATGTCTCTCCACTGGCAGCACAACCTTGATTTTCCTTCTTGTTTTGAAAGCACAATCATGTCTGTACACTTCAGCATGAGAACAAGCAACTCTGAAAACTCTGTATCATCTTTCTCTCTCATCTCCAAATCCAGAGATGTAAAAGCCTATTTTTTTTTAATGAAAGCTTTGCCTTGTTACCAAAAATGTCCCTGAAGAACCATTTTACTCATTTTGCCTTATGCTCAAAATCCTTTTTCTTGACAAGTTAAACATGTCCTTTGAATTGTGTACACAGCACATGTGATGTGTTCCCTTACTTCCAGAACTGTGTTAGAGCTGCAGCCAATCAAACATCTGTGGAGCAACTGTCTAATTCAACAACTAGCTGGATTTTCTTTGATGAAAGAAAACTCAGAAAAATGAGCAATTCTGCTCCAGGGACACTTTTGCAAGTTTTATGCTTCCTGAAGTAGGATGCCATGACTTACACATTGGTCTTTTTTCCTTTTTTTCCCCTCCCTTCCTGTGACAGCTGTTGCACAATTACTGGTGTTCCTTTGTGATTTGTCCCCAAGCCTGAAGTCAAAATTAAGTTGTCAGAGAGTAGTGGATTTGACTTACCAGTTCAGCTCTGGGCAGAAAAGCAGCTCTATCAAGCTTGACCTACTATTAAACATTTGTGGCCAAGAGCCAAACAATGTGATCCTCTGAAAGTTAATTGTGAGGTTTTGTCTTTCCTCCCAACAAATTGCTCAGCAGCTCTCCCCCCACAGGATCACTTAACAAGCAGGCTCAGTTCAGAGAGATGAGGTTTCATTTCCCTGTGAAGGCACTGTGACTTTGGAAGATGAGAATCACCCCCTTCCTGCCTAAGAGAAGCACTAAAGGTTTGCACAGTCAGCCACCCAGGGATTACAGAACTTTGCAGTGAGTTGCAAATCTTACAGAGTAGATCACAGCCTAGAAAATGACAGAAAACAGCAAACTTTTTTTAATTTTTTTCCTTTCCAGTGGCAGGCTAAATAACTTTTCCCCCTAGATTTTCAGGAAAATAAGAGTCAAAGCCAGAACCAAAGCACAGCTGATCAAGATGTGGTTTCATCTAATAACATCTGGCCACTGGAAGAAAAGTGGGCCTCCTTCCTTTCTGCCAGCCCCTGTGTCATACTGTACTGACTCTGGCACCTACAGACACCAGTTAGTTCACTTAAATTCAGTGCACTATTGCAAAGCCTGGGGACGTGGAAGGTGGGTGGAAGTAAAAAGCCAGAAGAAAGAGCAAGAACCAGAGGGAAACAAAGTCCAACCTCCAAAATGAAAGACATATTAGCTCAGCTTCAAAACTGTCTGATAAATATTTCTAGGTGGTCATGGTTTATTTTTCAGTCGACTTCACAAAAATCATAGAAAGACCAACTCAGTTGTCTACTTAGGAATCCTGAGGTGCCATTACAAAAACTAGAGGGTAAACACCACCGCACAGTGGTTGATATGGGACATGAACACACGTGCCTGGGTTTGTACCACCACAGCTGACACTTCAAGAGCACTGGGCAGGACCTGTTAACCCTTTTTGTTTGTACTGAGCACTGAAATGAAAGGGGTTTTTTCCCCTCTATCAGAAAAGTCAGCTTTTATTAAATTGCTTGAAATAAAACTCCTAGGGTCCAGATAATAGAGAACAAAATATAAAGGCTTTATAAACAACCCTCCCCTGCCACTTGTGTCCTCACGAGACAGACCCTTTCTTTCAGCTTGGCTTTGTCTCAGTGCAGGCTGCACAGGCTCTCACAGCCCAGAGGCCCAGGCTCTGCACTGGCTCCTGTGTTCCAGAGTACTGCAGGCTCCCAGGATGTGAATTCCCACCCCACATTGCCCTCCCACACTAAAGGCTGGGAGCTTGTCCTCCAAGAGCACATCTGATTATTTTCATGGAAGCATCCATCTCCCTCCCCTCCATCCACAGAGTCTCAATCAGAGAGCCTCCAATGAAGAACTAACCAACGAAACCGGTATTTGTCTCACGACAAGAGAAATCAATTCTAACTCAGTGCAAGATTTTCCTTAAAAGCTCCAAATCCAAGGAAGTATTTTCTCTTAATCGGTGTGAAATGCCTACTAGTGCTTCCTCTGGAAGTTTTAATAAAATAAAAGAGATCCAGGCAGCAGCACAAACTACAGCAAACTGCTTCAGTGTGTGCATAACAGTCCAAAACTGGCTTGCAGAGCACTAAAGATTAAAAAAAGCAGATGACTGAATTATCCCAGGCTTGCTTTTTTTACCTCAAGAAAAAAAACCCACAAAAAAACAAACAAAAAACCCCCTCAAATCCAACAAAACAAAATCTCTGCCTCTTCCAGTCCCCAACTCATTCAATCTTTTTGGACCCCATCTTGCTTTGCAAGTTCCAGTAACATGTGGCAGCACATTATCTTTGTTTGAGAAGAGATCTGCTCAGCAGGTCTTTCAGATCTGCTTCTTTTTTTCCTTGAGATGGTGAAAGTTAGATTGATTTGCAGTGGTACTTTGGCCAGTCCCTGTCTTCCTATTTGCTCCTTCACAGATTTTATGAAAGACATGAACTGCATGGCTGCCAGACTTTTATGACTTCATCTGCAGCATTTACCATGTGCCTTTCCCAGTTTGAGCTTGTTTACTGCAGCGTCAGTCTCTGCCAGAAAAGGTGAAGGTTATTTTATGGCTACACAGATGATTGCCTTGCACTCTGTACTGTCAGTAATGTCCCCTTGTTTGCCATGCAGCTTTCTGAAACACACTTTCCAGGGATTTCTGATGACTTCCCATGCTGTTCGCACTTTGCCATCTGCTGCCCCGACACCACTGTCACAAGGCTCGGGTCTTTTGGTGAGATGGAGCGAGAAAGTCCTATTTTTGCATTCAATGTCTCCTTTGTTTCTGTCTGGCTCTGAAGCCACAGTTTTTTTCACATTCTGGACATTTTCAGAGGGTGTGATAGAGAAATCAGCTTCTGTGTCTACAATGGATGCTGCCTAAGATGAAAACCTTCTGACCAGGACACACACACAAAAAAAAAAAATGCAAGACAAGAGTCCAGGCAAGAACAGGAGTTAAAGGAGGAAGGAAAACATCCCCTAGTAAAGTCTTTCATCACAAAACTGACTTTTTAGGAAAGATTGCTGTATAGAGCGGGAGGCAGCAGTACTTGTAGCAGAACAGAGACGGTTTGCAAGGAGCCACAAGGATAAGTGAGATGAAAAAAGTCAGAGTCTAATTGAAGAACCTGGAAGGTTTCCATGACTGCAAAGAAGAATTTGCAAAGCATCACAGGCAAAACCCAAAAGCTGCCTTCAGAGCCACTGGGAGCAGCCCCGTGGGCTGCACTTGCTGTTACTGCCCAAGTGCAAATGCTGAGGTCACACAGGTACCCTCCACTCCCTTTTCACAGCTGAATGTCTTATGCTCAGCTGTGTTTCACAGCTGCAGCATTGCATGGAAACCACAGCTCCTCAAAATTCCTTTGGTATCATAATTAAACTGACTGTGATAGATCCCTCATAACATCCTGACTGAGCTGCTTTTTTCAGGGAAAACAATTTTTCAGTGCTTCAGAGAAATGAACTGCAGGTCCCAAAGACATTCCCTGAAGGGCTCAAATTCTTTTGAAAATAAATATGACCTCCAGATCCTAACATATCAAGCATGTTAAGTAAAAATGTACTTAAATTTGTTAATTGTGCCACAGTCTTTAAGCACTTGGGAGAATAATGGAGTTCTCCAGTAGTTATTTAAGTCTACATCCCTACTGTTCTTTGAAAGTGATTATCAACTTATTTCTCCCCAAACTATTATCATAATCACAGTTTCCTTGTGACTCACTGCTCAGACAAATCTGGCACATGAATGGAGAGATATTAATCGTTTACAGAGCAGAATATTTTCACCTCAGATTAGTTTGGATGCATTTTTGTGCATGACCATGTGTATTTTAGGGGTATACCAGAGAAAAATGGGGTGTCATATGCTACATGATTTCCTATGTCCATTCTTTTTAATTCCAGAGAAAAAGTACGTCTGAATCTTGTATTTTGGGTTTTATTAAAAGAGAAAGGTGAAAAACACTGAGCACTTACAACAATATTCTCAGAAATAGTTCAAATGAAATAACTGTGGAAGTGTATGAACAAAGTATTTTCTGATGCACCGTCTTTCCTGCTTTCAAGTATGTTCTGCTTCTTCCCTCACCTGCTGCAGGGGTTGCACATTTATCCTGCCACATTTTCATCTCAGCTGATTTATTTTGTGACTGTTACAGAGATATACAGCAGCTTGGAGAAGGTGAGTGATATGTGAGAGCAGGTTACACCTGCTTGGCTGCCTTTATGATGACTAAGATTTGTATAATTGCTGTGTAAAAATATAAGCTAAGAAAAGAACACCTTTGCTCATAACCGTACTAATGTGAGCAGCCTTTGGGAGAGGAGAACCAGCTGTAGGACACTTGCAAATTCCATGAAACAATTTTTTAATTAGATCAGCTTTTTCAGCAGTACTTCAATAGCTACTAAACTGCAGCCATCTCCAGCACTTTCCTGTCTCCCTGCAACAAGCCCCAGTACATGAACCTGGTAACTCAGAGAGAAACCTCAGCATATTCTGTGCACTTCATACCACTGTTCAGAGCTTTTACCTCCCTTCCAGGTTTTCCATCATTTCCATATGAAGCAAAATGTTACTGTTTAAGCTATAGATTTTTTATTTTTTTAATTGAGGACTGCAAGGTGCAGGTGGAATCTCTTTTTGTGTATTGTGAAAATAGGTAGAAATTATCTTAACATTTAAAATTAAAAAAAAAAAAAAAATCATTGCAACTCCACCACAAATTCAGTATTACTTTACAATTGATACTGTACTATCAATGAATATTTACAAATTTCTATCTTTCTTCTGCCTTCTGGAAACAAGCATCTCAAGATCAACTGGGGAAGAATTAAGAGTTATCAAGAAATAGCAAACAACTGTTTCCCCTGTCATGACTGAACATGAAAAGCACATGAATCTCCTCTGCAGACATTCAGAATAGAAAGACAAAAGCTATTTTCCTCATCTCTGAAAAGCAGCCTGGTAAGTGAGACCCTTGATAGGAAACTCTTTGAAGCTTTAACTAACATGGCTTTATCCATGCAGCTAAGATAAGGAAGAAATCAATTTAGGAGTGAATGTAAAGCTTAACAGCAGGGAAAAAGCATCTTTAGAATTAACCCTCACTCCCATTCCAACGCTGATCATGCACCCAGAGCCCAGTGTTACTCTGGGACATTCCTGGCAACGCTGCAGAAGCCCATAGGCAGCCCCAGGACCTGCCCAGGGTGGCACAAGTGTGGCCACTTCTGCTGGAAAAAGAAAACACCAAAGTCAGCATGATTTCTCAGCCTTTCCTCCCTGCTGAGCCTTCTGAAGGCTTCACTCACTCTGAGGAACATGGTACAGCTTAAAAGGTACCCCTGGCACAAAGAGGAGCACCCCAGTCTTTGAAAACATTTGCTTGGACCTCGTTGCAGACTACTGCTGCTCCAAGTTATTGCAGAACCTCTAAGTCAGGTTTTAGAGGTGTAGGGTCATGTCACATTCTTCCAGTATAAGCCAGAGGAATTAACTAATCTTATATTTCAGAAGGAAATTTAGACCTTATCTTCGTTTTTGCATATGGAACACATTTTTCACTAAAACCTGTATGGCTTTTGGGGCCAAAATGTGCTTTGGTGTTTAAAATAGAAAAATTTTGCAATAGTTATGTTGATGATATCCAGTTAAGCCTCCATGTTGTGTGCTAGAGTGGCCTGTCATTGCCAGCAATAATCACTTAGCATTAGCTGTCCCCACAAGAACAGCATAATTTGTAAAAAAATTGTAAACACCTTTTTTTGTATGATTTTTTTATTGTTCAATTCTCTAACTCTACAGAATGAGATTTTCACTTTGGTTATGAAGTCATTACTAGGAAAAGAATATATAACACCTTCTCCTTTTAAAATAATTGATACATAATAACTGTAATTGTTATGAATGGTAGAAACAAGAGTGACAGACAAATGGGATTTGCACCTGGAAATTCTCTCTTGAGCGCATTAGAGCTACTCTTTTCTGCACAACAAAGGTGAAAAGCACAGGGCAAAAAATGTAGTTGAGCATGTATTGAATAAATCATAATGCTGAGCATCCTCTGAATCACAAGGACTCTTCTACAAAGAATTCTGGTATTGGTCAATTAGCTTTTGTTGAGTTTATCAAGAGATGAAGATAAAAGGCTAGATTTGTACTGGAAACCATGAATTTTGATATTTATTCCCAAATTATAAATTCTCTGTGTCATTCTGGAAACATATTATTTAATGCATATCTCCTTTTCAGGCCTTTGAAACGGATACTGATATTTTTGAGGAGGCTATGATTTGGATGTGCCCACAAGTGTATTTCAGTTCATTTATGAAATATGTAATTACTATGTGATCGCTGAAAAATAGCTCAGATATATAAAAGTATCAAGCTTCTCTAACACAGGAATTGTGAATAACATGACCTAAATAAAAATAATAATAATCTTGAAGTCTAAAATGTTGCTTCTGCCAAGAACTAGGTCTTCCCCATTGCTTTCATTGTGTGACAGACTTCTCTTTAGGATCATAAAGAACTTGTCACAATTTCAATGCACCTATACTTCCCCTTATTTATTAAGTCATTTTCAGAGAAGCCATGAACAAAAGTATTTTAAATTTTGTTCAAATCCTGAGAAAATAGAAAAAAATTAAATCCTAAATACAAGGAAGGTCCATTGATAAATGCACATTATGATCGTTCCAGGATGCATTGCCTGAGATCAACACCTGAGGAGATGCTATTTTTATATCATGCTGCTTCCACAGCTTGAAAATATCTCAGAACAAAACAACCTTACCTATACTACTTTGCTCTGAAGCTTTAGTGTAGAAATAAAAGAGCAAGTTCTTGCAGTTGCCAACAAGTCCTTAAACTCATGCATAAACATTTAACTAATTCCTGGATTCATACATAAGGACAGGATAGTTTGCAGCTGTGAACTGTGAATGCTTTTTAATAAACCCACTCAGTGTTTCCTGAGACAAAACCCTGAATTGACTTGTTATGCTTTACTATAGAGCATACATGTCTGTTAAATTCATTATGACATTTGGTGCAGTTTCACTTACAGCAGCAGCAATTTAACACCCTGTAGTGGCAATTCAAAATAGAAAATTAAATTACACATTTGCTTCAGTTCAAGCTCTGAAAACTGTCTATATATACACAACAACATGAGATTTCTTTGAATAATGGGTTTACCTGGATATAATTTTTTCACAGGTATTAAGACAGGTCAGCTTCAGCAAGGTCAGATAGAGGAGGAGAGAAATATCTATATCTATATATGATAGCTATTGAACCTGATAGCTGAAGTAGTGCCCAAGGACAATTCTATGAACAAGAGTCACCAATGAAATGGAGAGCCACAGCAGACAGACTGAAAACAGTTACTGATTGATTACTTCAGAGATGAGATTGATTACTTTGGATTATAGAGAGTTATGCTGAAAACATACATAATGATGAGAGGTGCAAGGAAAATCCGTTGTGAACTTTCATTCCCCTCAGCTCACCAAGCCAAGACCAGAGGAATGAGCAAAGCCACAGGGTTGGGACACACACGGGCATTCTGCTGCACCCAAGGGGCCACAGCTCCACAGGCACCAGCCAAGAACCCTAAAATGCAATGTTTGACAGACACCACCTCTGCATCCTGCATATTTTCTTCCACCTTCCTTAAATATTTGTCTGTGCTGGCCACTAGCACCCAGCTAATTAAAAATAAGACACTCTAGTGAAAGTCAGGAAAAGATAATACTTCAAAAAAAAAAAAAAAATCTTTCAGGTGGCTTGTAACCCACAGAATGAAATAAAGCTCAAATTCTGCAGCTGAAGCTTTTATCCAGCTTAACAGAAATTACCAACAGTGTATCACAGGGAGGCAAAATGTTATTATTAAACTTGGTAGGATTTCTAATGCAAAAACATAAACAAAGCAACCTCTTAAACAATTGATCACACAATAAAGGCAGCAAGTATGCTCATGGTAGTACTTCCCTGGCATCCTACTATGATGTTTACAATGATCTTCTTTAAGCTCTTCCAAATTGCTCTCAAAATGAGCCTAACAGATATCCTGGCAGGTTAATAGGACAGCTCTGCTTTCAGAATCTCATGCCAAACAGGTCATCCATGGATATTAGGAGCTAGAAACAGTGCTATTAGATTAAATTGTATATTTACGAGAAACACATTAAACATCTTGCCCTTAGTAACAGGGTTTTCTCTTTTTAAGACTATTAGTTTGTAAACTACTTATGGGAACTCAGAGACTAAAGTCAAAGAGGTTGTGAGGCTGCCTGTGAGCTTGCCTTTTCCTGTGTTTTGTTCTGAGAATTTAATTAAGGACAATGACTAAAATTACAGGAATAAGATGTTTCCCTTCACTGGTTACATCTATATATTTTTAAGGAGAGAAGGCAGCATTGTATTATCTCATTTGACATCCTCTTAAGCACAACTTAATGAGCACTGGTCTGAACCCAAACCTTACACTCAAACAAAACAGATCATCTCCTGTTGTTCAGGGTGGAAATCATGGGAGAAATGACTCTGCACAAAAGCAGGGGGATTACACAGAAGAGCAAGAGCTGCAGCAGATGAGGGGGTCCTCAGCCCAGCATGACAGAGCACTTGGCTTCTCCAGTGGATATGGGGAGGCCAAAAGGACACCCCCTTCCTTAACACTGGTTGTGAGAGCACACTGCAGGATAACAAGGTGTTAGCATTCAGAGATTAAAAGAACAAGACAGAAGTACAACTTCATTCCTCTACAAGTCCAAATCAGACACCAGCCATGTCTGTCAGAACTGATCTTGAGTTTTGACTGAATAAAATGCTCTTCGTGTCATTTTAATTGAACGACTGTTTCTCTTGAAACAAGGTCATTCAAAAAAAAAGACAACAAAGGTAAAAATAATAAATAAAAAAAATAAATCAATATTTACTGGCCTTAAGACCTGCTGATTAATCTATATCAAACACCCAGACCGGCTCCTATCTTACAAACATGGAGCATATGAACTACAGAAAACACAGACCACCAATTGAGTAGAGACTGAAATGCTTCTCCCAAATATTTGTTCCCCTCAATACTGTTACTGTAGAAAAGCCACTGAGGTAAAGGGGTATGAGCAACTTTATGGAGCCTCATCCTACCCCAAGCTCAGTGTCAAAGACATAATATTCACCTGCAGAACTCCACCAACTTCTGCAGGACATGCAGCTTGCACAGGGATGCAGGACAGTAGCAGCCAGAATACATTTTGAAGGTAGAAATAGATAGCAAAGGCTCACTATTTGGAGACCAGAGGTTATGAGATGTCCTGTGATAGAAAACCATCATATGAGCAAAGCATTTTATTTTTTCTTCTTCAGTGGCAAACATCCCTCCCCTGCAGGTGTGCTGCCAGGCAGAGGGGATGATTACAGGAAGGCTGAGAGGAGGAAAAGCCTCCACAGCGTTGTTAAGCTTTTCACATACTATCTCAGAATTAGCGAGACTGAGAGCAAGTCCTAAGCGAGGAAAAATCTAGATACTGTCTCCAATAACAACCTGCCTATTTTCACACCTTAAGCCTCTCCAAGACAAGATGGAAGAAGAAATCGACTGAAGGTGACCCAACCACCTGCCTCTGTGCAGTTCAAAAAACAACAGACTAATGGTTTGGTGTCCACAAATACAGAGTCGATGCTTTGATTTCACAAGTGTTTGCCTCCTCTTGTCTATCACAATGCAAAACATCACAAGTAAAAGTCATTTTGCCCTCGAGAAAGAAACTTCAGAAAAAAAACCCTTCAAATTTGTCACAGGTAATTTATTTAGAACAGCTAAGAAAAGCTATGTGGAAAAGAAAGTGAATGATCTTGTTAAGAGCCTCTGGAAAAGTACTGAAAGATGCTCTTGTCTGCCTAAAAGAAAATTCTCATCAGGTGCAAGTTTACTTCCCGAAAAGTCAAGCTAAAAGCTTATCGGATTGGCAACGGATTACCTTACTTACAGCCATGTAAGTAATTTAGTGACACTGTGTTGAAATAAGATAAGACTGGGAGTAATTAGATACTTATTTAACAGACAAAACAGCAGAATACTGCACGGAATACAGACTTAGCACCATCTGCTGCAGGCCCTTTAAAGGTCGTCTGGATCACCTGAAGTGCACTTGTGCCTGGTAAGCTTAATTAAGAGCTCAGCGTAGAGTTTCATAAAGAAACAAATCACTAATCCTCCAGTCAAAAACAAGCAAATACACATGTGTTTAGCTTAATGCTTTGCAAAGCTATTCTTGACCTGAGGATTTTACCTTATTATAACTGTGCAAAAGTTTGTAGGGGCACACTAGAAGATGCTGGTGTATTTTCTCAGTGTTCAGATAATTATTTTTTTTTCATAACCATGTCAGCACTACAAGGTTTCTATTAATATTTCTGGAAGCTTTTAATTAAAAAACAAAACAAAACTTTCTGATCTCTAATAGCTTTTCCTTAAATCATGTAAAATCTTGACTGACATTATGCCAAATGAAAGCATATTCTCATTCTGCATTTTCAATGCCATCTTAACATCTCCTGCTAATTCAGTTGCCTCTGACCTCCAGCAGCTATACCTTCCTACACAAGAAAGAGTGCACATTATCGAACCAAAACAATAAAATGCCTTCCTTGCATCTTTACAGCTTTGTAGAAAAGTAAGGAAATATTTGCTAACTTTCGGAAGCGGAGTCAAATTCTTGCATTCAAAATGGAAGTGAACCATTTTGATCTGGCCAAGCCTGAAGAAAACTCTATTTACCCAGCCATGAGCAATGATTCTTGGGCAAGACAGTACAGGGCCAGGCTCCCTCTGACTACAGGAGGGCTCATGAGGTGCTTTGAACATGCCTGTGTGTTCTGCACCTGTGAAACCCCAGTGTAGCAAACCTGCTGGACCTCAGCTCTTCTCAAGTGAGCATCATAAACACGTCTCTTTTCAATGACATCTTTATCTCATAATGTGCAAGGGGAAAAAAAAAAAAATCACCAAAATAGAAACCAAAACAGACATGAATCTGAACTCCGTGGACCCAGCAGCACAGCTCCCACTGGTGGCAACAGTGAAAGACATCTGAGGCAACTGAAAAATATGGATGTTGTGATGCGTGTCTTATTTCTACAACACCAAGATAGTATCGTATTCTGTCCTTATAATCTGATAGTTCCTTCTCTTCTTTTCCAATTTATCTTCCCACTGGTATTGCCAAGTAGATGTTACTGTAGGTTCTCCTAGTGCCAGTGAAGTTTTTCTGAAGTACCTCCCTGAAATGCACATAACTGATGAAGGAATTATTTATCAACTTTACCTAGCGAATATGGAACTAATGCCCTTCAAGACCATCTGAAATATGAATGTGTCAATCATTAACATAAGAGAAAAAAAAAAAGCCCATTTAAAAGAAAGTGATTTGTTTTTCAAAATAACCCTATTTCTGTAAGTTACTGTGATGGGTTAGATATCACTTGGCAAAAAAAAACACAGGTGGAAAGAACAACATATATATTGTATGCAGACAGAGTATCATACCTTGACATGAAAAATCTACCTGTATCTACCTCAAACAGGAGGAGAAGACTTAAATACCACGGAATAATTCTTCTCCATTGTTCAGTCATAGAAAAAAGTTCCCCCCCTTCTCTCCTTAGAGTGACAGGTGCTCAAGTACCCTTTTTAAAACTGAAAATTATTTTTAAGCATCTTGTCTGAAGGTATGACGTTTTAAGTCCTCAAGCTTTTCAAAGTTGCAGCACGGCAATATTAAAATACAAGCCATTAAAAATGTAAAAGTAAGTAAAAGGGATCAGTAAGATGTTTTCAGTAGAGATGAATAACCTTAATCAATTTAAATATAACATCTAACATTATTCCTTTAGATCTTTCTTGACTTTAAAGCAAACACGAAGTTATATTTGGGACTGAGCCTGATACAGTTCAAGATCTGTCATAATAGCAGGAAGAGAAGCTGGCAATTTAAGAAAGGCACTTTTCCTGTTGACGTAGGTAAGTGTTTTGTATGTGAAAGCAATAGCCAACTCTGTATGAAAGGGCAAAAAACTTTTCTTAACAATGCAAAGTAGACAGTTGCAAAAGCTGACTGTAACAGCTGTAATGTGTCACAGCACCTGTAATTAACAAATTTAAACTACTTGGTTCAGATCTGAGTATGACATGCCACTCTGAAAACTGCTGCTTCTCTTTGTAGCACCTAACAAGAGAAGAATAAACATGGCAACATTACCAATGTATTGTACAGTCTCTTTCAAGGGTGATGGACCCTCTTCCTCCAGGCCAGTACCACCTGCATGCACACAGGGTTTATCCTCTGCACAAAGGTACTGCCAGCAAAACACTGAGCCCACGTGCTCAGGGTGCAGGAGAATGGCCAAAGCCTGCTCTTGTAGGGTCTTTTGGCAAAAAGGAGCCCTCACACAGGGCCCAGGGAATAACCATCATCTGCAGACAGGACAGCCCAAGTGAGCTGATATCTGAGCAGCTCTGACACCAAAACTCTGCATTTTACAAAGCAGTTTTGTTTTGTGCAAAAGGGAACAGAACATACACAAGTGGAGCAACAGTTTGTGGGCCTTAACAAGTTCCCTTCCCCTTTTCAAAATAGATCCAAATATTAAAGTCATTGTCCTTAAACTAAAAATACTATGAAATAGTTGGGAAAGGATATTACAACACATTCCTCAAGAATATTTTTGAATGTACCCCACCTCCTTCAGAGATGCTCAAGTCAAGCATACTGAAGTCTTCCCCAGTGTTACTGATAAGTGAAGGTGGTCAAATGCTTCATATGCCAACATAAAAAAGTTAACTTTACTGTTTTTTTTAAGTAAAACTGAGAAAGACTTACAAAAATATTTAGAAAAACCTACAGCCTATCAAGCTACATCCTTGCTATATTTAGAAAGCTGGGAGTCAGGTCTACCAAAAGCTTCTAAGGTTTTCTCAAATAGCACGAGAATACACCATAAAGAGAGTCTCTTCATACAAAAAAAAAACCCTCTAATAAATACAAAACCCTCTACACATAATTTTCATCTCTTAAGCAATGACATGGAGGTATTCAAAGCAAATTACAGTTCACATTAAATTGAAACACGTTTTACTAGGGAAAACAACAACAACAAAAATTATTAATTAAAGCTGACATTGAGACCTTCCTCTCAGCTCTCAAAGTCAAAGCAATATATCTGTAAAGGTGAGATGAAATTATGGCCCTCTGCACACAGGAACAGACTGGCTCTTCATGACCTGAAGCTCCTAATAAGCCAACAGCAGTACCACAAAGGTGTGCAGACAATGAAAGGAAGGTAGCAGCTAATTCTAAGTCTAGCCAAGCTTGAAAGAGATGATTTTCCCTCCCTCTAAGGAATTATGGTAAGGGGGCTTAATAAAAGCACTGAATTGTTCAGGCTTCTCTCTCCGCTCCCTTCAGTTTTATGGACTCATCACAGCTCATCCTTTTCACCCTTGCATGCACAAGGTGCCACACAGGGCTGTGAAGGACCAGATCAGTCCTTCTGCAAAACAGAAAACGCCACTAAAATGTTGCAGGTTAAAGGAATGAAAGGATTTCTCTCCTTGGGCTACTTTAAGGATACTGAAATACTATTGTAGTGTAAAGTAACAGCTTCACCTATTATCTGCCAGACTTCTTTAACCTGTGTATTCTTGCAGAAGGTCACGTAGGTTTAAAAAGAGAAACAAAGCACTTAAATTTTTATTTGATAAAAACTGAAGAATTAGTTACCTCCTGACAACATCTAGAAAAATTCTTGGCATGCATTCTTTTTCCAGACAAAGAGGGACCTTTCCAAAGGCAGGCTCACTCAGCTTTGCACTGCCACTGAAAGCTGCTAACAAATACCAGGAAGGGCAGATTTGAAGGAAAGGTTGCCTGTTCTGTCTTCTCTCAAAGTGTCTCTAAAAAGCAAGTAGAAACTGCATGAAAGGAAGGTGTTAAAGTGCTGTCCTCTGCCTCCACTCAGGAACAGCAAGTGCGGCTGTATGGTGTTGGCTGAAGGCAACCAGAGACAGGATGAGAAGAGGTAGCACCAAGCTGTGCCAGGGGAGGTACAGGTTGGACATTAGGAGGAATTTCTTCACAGAAAGGGTAGTCAAGCATTGGAATGGGTTGCCCAGGGAGATGGAGTCACTGTCTCTGGAAGTTTTTATGGAAAGACTGGACATGGCACTCAGTGCCGTGGTCTGGCTGACATGCTGGTGTTAGGTCAAAGGTTGGACTCCATCTCAGAGTTCTTTTCCAATATAATTGACTCTGTGAACACTTCAGAACACACTGAAATAGAAAATGAAATAAAATTTACCTATTGAGCTATATAAGTGTAACTTTGCAAAAGGTAAAACTGTTAAAAGTTTCTGCCCAAACTGTGGGCAATTAAGATAAAATAGCTTAGAGTACAGGGAAGGCCTTTTAGCAGGTAGAGAGGGGTGGGGAACCTGAAACTGTTTGAAATTATAGAACTTTATATTACTACTCTATAATGGTAAGAATAGGAGGTAAAACTAAGTGTCTATTTAGATAAGGCAGACTGCAAAAAGAGTGTGTGTATAGATAATTTTAAACTTGCTACTTTCAAACTGTATAAAAAGCTATGGTATTCCTTTGCTCAGTGGAGTGCACTGGGGAAAACACCTGCCCCTTTGCATTCCCCGGCCGTAATAAAAGTGCTTTCCAGATTGTTCAAAGGTTTCTTTGAATCAACACAAAGCCCCTTTCTACTGGCACAGAGCAGTGCTCACACTGCCTGTAACAGGTCCGACCTGCCAGAGCACTGAACAGTCCATAAACTGTTGCCATTCTGTCCTCTCTATAGCTAATAAGGGATAGGGGAAGGCTTGAGTAAACCCATCTCAGTATTTATAGCTTGCAGCTTTATAAATGAACATCCTCTGAAACACGAAGAATGGATTTCTAATATAGCTCTATGTATAAATAAATCACATAATTGCAGCCCTCCAAATTCACAAAGTTACTTTTCACATACATTGCCTTCATGGATGGTATCAATATAATTTTTGCTTACAAAGAAAGTCTGCAACAAATTACAGACCTTCCCCCTCCTTTTATTAATTACAATTAAAACATTCCAACAAAAGTGCTTCTTGAACAAGTAAAGCAATCTATCATTTCTGCATACTTAGAAATTCAGATTCACAAGCGTTTGTTCCAGCAGGCAATATTTAGTCAAGGGAAAAAAAAAAAAAAAAAAAAGAAAAAAAGGGCAAACATGAGCAGGTCAGTCTCCACAGAGACTCAGCTGGAATGATAAATGGAGCCCACGTATTTCACACTTGGATTATTTGGGAAACAAAATTACCTGCTGGTACTTGTTTCATTTTCACTCCTGCTGTCCATAGTACACAAAAACCCCAGCCCCAGTCCCACAAAACTCTTGACAGCATTATGTGCATTATGCACAGACTTATTTGCTCCACAAAGCCATTGAGAGTTTTTTTCAGCTCCTATCATGGATCAGACCAAAAGCAAAACTGAGATGTAAACCATGAGAGAGGCTCGGCCACCAAGCAGCTATTCCAGCTCTGCCAAGCACTTTTCATCTGCCTTGACATTGATTCATTTCCCTGTTGTCCCTCATATCAGCTGAAATGCCTCTCATTAGCAAGACTGTAAGCGAGTAACATTTCTCCTTAGCATCTCCCTCCCCTCCAACAGAGACCCAGCTTGGGAGAACGAACAGGAATTTATCAGGGAAAAGAGAGAGAGAGTGAAGGCAAGGGATAGGAAAAGCTGGTGGCAGAGAAAGGAAAAAGGTACAGGAGGAAGGCCATCAACCAGAAAAACTGTGAAAGATGGGCAGCTGAAGCCAGTTGCTCACAGCTGTGATTGAGATTTGAACAGTGAGAGATTGCTTAGTTTTGATACTGATCTTTCTCCACACCCCCCTACATATCCTTGACAAAGATACCAGCTCCTCACTGCAGGATTTTTTTCTTGAAAGAAACAATAACATTGTCTGAGGAAGGTGAAGAGATATGAGGCAAGATAGAATTAAAACAAAAACATTTTATGAAACTGGCAATATTTTATGGATACTAAATAGTAAGTATTTGGGGTTACAGTTTAACCCTTCCAGCTTCGAGTCCAACATGGGGGCACAGCTTCAAGAGCTATCATCTCCAAGCAACCTGGTGACAGAGCAGATTATCACTACAACAGACTGTTTGGGACCCGCTGGGCTCCTCTCTAGCACCTGAGGGAACTCTGGTGACACCTCTGCTCCCTAGTTTCTGGAGCCCACCTATGACACTCAACACCACAAAACAACATTTATGTGGCTTCTGCTGCCTCCATAAATCCCTCTTTTATAGTCTATTGTCTAAGATATCAGCCCCAGTAAACACCAGTTATGTTTTATGACACAAGAAGAAAAAGTCTGTAATGATCTGCTTAATGATGGCATCTCATGAGAACTTTTATATTACTACAATAAAGTGCCTGTTTGTTTTAACCATCTATTACCCTCTAGGGACTAATTCACATTGTACTGCAGAGAATTCACATGTACCCCGTGACAGTTTCATATCTCTTGCCCCCATACTATTCTTTAATAGGTTATTTTTCTTAAGTACTTTTTTTCCCCCCCTGTGATACCAATGCAGTAGTGCTGAAAACCACTGGGAAAAGGTGAGAGACATTTTTTCCACAAAAATATCAAGGGGATGAAGTTCCAAGCAGCAACATCCATTATCTGCAGATAAGATGCTTTTCATTCTTGGCTAACACAGGTAGTGGAAGTGGTTACTTGTACCTCAGTCTGAAATGATCAAAGTGAGGAAAAAGGATTAGATGTCAAAATACTTGAAGTGTATCCCTTTGATCAGGATCAAAATCAAGGCTGAACTTTGAATATAATGTGCTGCTACATTTCAGTGGTCCTTTGAAGAGGGAAAAACTTAAATTCATGAACATGTAATACTGTTGCTACGAATGGGATAGGAAAGCTGACATCTTATTCTCTTCTCCTAATTTGGTAAACCCATCATACTTAAAACCTTCAGTTCTTTCCTAAGAATCTGAATTCCTGCTTTTCAATAGGGCTGCATGACCTGCATCATTGTCATATGGTGTGGTGGTGGGATTGATGTTTCACTCACATTTTCTGCACAGCTATCACAAAAAAATTCAGTTACACACAACCAGGTACAAAAATATGTCTGTCTTTCATTTTTATCCCTTGTCTAAAACAGATTCAGTTGCTTATGATGCCCCACAGTGTTACATGTTATCGAAACATGCTAAGGTAACGTTGTCCCTTCCCCTAAGGGTGCAAAGAGAACACTGAGGGAATAATCAGATATGAAAATTAAAAAACAAACCAGCAAACAAAACAAAACCCAACCAAACAAAAAACACCCAACCAAACAAAAAATGAGAGCAATGTTAAAGGACAAAGAAAAAGGGGATTATATAGTAGCATAAGTTTGTCATGGACAAATTAACTACAATGAAAAGGTGTTCAAAACAGTGACAAAATAAAATGAGTAATCCCTGCTACCTCTCAGGTATCAGGTCACTAATATTGGGAAAAATGCGGAGGATGACATTCAAAAGGAACAAATAGAAAGGGGAAGTGTTCCTGAAGGTCACCCTCCATGCAAAAAGTCTGGCACAGAAAACCTCAGTAGATTAATTGCTACCCCACAGCAGGGGCCTTGGAACTAAATGATCTCTAAGGTCCCTTCCAACCCAAGCCATTCTATGATTCATTCTATGATTCCATGATTTAAATTGCTACTCAGGCCTGAAATATAGAAATCATTACGAGGTAAATAATATAGGCAGAGGTCTCAAGGCATATAAATTGTTGCCAGACTTTAAGAGCAAAGAAACAAAGAATTCAAGGTAACACACAGATTAATGCACAAGGTCACATCAGACTGAGCCAAATTTAAGGATCAAAGTGACTACAACTTAATATAGTTGTAAAAATTAATAAACTAGTGGCACAGACTCATGTTAAAGCAACTGGAAGTTGCACACAGTAATAAATAGGACTAGGATACTTTTAGTCCTGTGTTAGCTCTATCCCAAAGCAACTTTCACGGGAAAATTACAGGTTCAAGCAGTCAATGGTAACTTCGTAGTAGCTTTAGTTCAAAGTCTGGATTCAATCTTACTATTTAAACAAAGGAATGATCTTCTTTGTAGTCAATAAAGATTTTTCAGGCAATTCACTGTAAATATGCCTAAATTAGCTTTAGATATTCTGAGACAGCCACAAGAACAAAAAATAAACAACTGGACTATTAAGTGAAATTACAGTATTGGCTGGAAGATAAGAGAACAGGCCGAGAATACAGAGAAGGATTATAGAAATTAAACTGTTATAGTTCAGAAACAAAACAGTGTGAAAGATCATTACAGCACATCTGAGTCAAAAACAACACAGACCATCAGCATTACAATGTCAGACTTTCATTATTTAGTCCTTTCTATGATCAGGAGCTCATTTGTTTGCTTCAGTGTTGGGAGATGAGCCCATTTGTTGACTTTTAAAAATGATGCCTGCTATCCACAAGGTAGGTGCTTGACATCATTATGTCACCAAGTTGTTTTTTGACCAGGAAGGCAAAACACAGCCAATCAGCCTACAAAAATCACGTGCATTCGAAGTGCTCCACCCCTCTCTTAGATACAATGTCCAAAATAAGGCCAGAAAGTGAAACTACCTTAAGTTCACTTTGCAGAAAAAACTATTTTTAATTTCCACTCCTGTGTTATAAAATGATACAGACTCACACACTAACACTAACTTCTATCATTTTTTTTTCTTATTATTTTTCCGAAGAAAGAAAACGAAGTTTAAGAATTCCTAGCTAATACAAGTTTTGTTAGGCTAAAATGCATTTCAAAGAGCTTGCATGTATCTTGATGGGTGCTGAATAAAAAAAAGAAAAAAAATCCAATTCTAATTCAATAAAGTTGTTGTTGATTCTGGTGCCCTTTCCATTGTAAATAAAGATGAAAAGCACAATCATTCACAGGCTAAAAGCCTAGGAGCCACTGAAGAGCTCCACCTCAAACTGGTAAACTTGAACCACAGCTAAAATTTCCTTATAAAGTTTCCAAATTTATTCTGGAGTGGTTCTGCTTGTCAATGTTTTGAAAGGATTAAAATTTTGCAGCATATTAAACTCTTCTCACCTCCAACAACAACAAAAAAAAAAAGACAAAAGAAAATTTAATGTAAAAATGTTTTTCCATATAGCTCACAACCGTATGTTTTTTCCATACATATTTAAGCTTTTGTTAGTCACAGTATTTAAACAATTACTGGTATGCTTAGCTGTCCAGGAGTGTGCAGTGGTGATTTGTGAAATCACTATGATGGACATTCATTCAGATTTGAAATAATGACACCAAGAGATAAGCACTCCAGGGTTGAAGAGCTGCTTTCAACAGTCTGAATTATTATACATCAGCCAAAATTAACCTCCAATATAATCCTAATTTATATAATGAAAATTACTACATATCTCACTCATACATATAGCAATTTTGCATGTTCTTCTAGTAAGAATTTTCTTCTCATAATGACTGAAAGTTTTAAGCTTGTGAAAGCAGCAATTTGTTCCCTGTCTGCCAGGAACAGTTCTTTGCTAGGTGCAAAAAAGGACTTTGGCATGACAAAGACTCAGACAATAAAGTCAGCAGCTAAAGAAATTACCGTGTTCTGCATTGTTACATTCCATCATTATATAAATTTAATCCACAGAGGTTTGCTTTAGTCATAGCATTTTGCTTGGCAGTGTCAGGATTGGCTTTTGATTGAGACTGAGACCTTTTTTTCCTTCTGGTGCATAGAACTATTGATAATGCCTTTCTCATCAAGTTTTGAATACCCAGAAGAAGTACTATCAAATAGTGAGATTAGGTCACGTTCCCAGACCAAATTAAACCTTTCTAAAGCAAAATTATTAGCTGCAGCTACCTTTAGCCTCTTCCCTCACATTCTGTATCCTATTCCAAATACATCTTAACCTAGAACCCTCCTTTTACTCCTTCCTCTAAACTTCAGCACAAATCCAGAGAGCAGACCCAGCCAAGCACCTCAGTCCCCAGAATCTGCACACACAGAAACACAGAGGTGAGCAGCAGGGACCAACACGAGCAGTCTTCTCCAAACCAGGGCTTAGGGGCTGCCTATGCACTCTTTGTTTTTCACCCTCCCCTGATGGTTTAGCCACACACAAGGTAGGACAGAAAATGCCCTGGCCTTGGTCACAGCCTGACCACCCCATTTTGGGGCACAGCACCCCACGGGACCAGGGCAGCAAACCACCTCCTCAGAGAGCTCCTCCAGAAATTCCAGATCTCTTAAGCAACCTCACTCAAAAAAACTTAGATGTTAGCTACTGCAGAGGCAAAATATGGGAAGGAAATTTACATCAGCAGACTTGGGCGAGTGGAGTTTTTTGTTGTTTCATTGATTTTTCTCTTTTTTGTTTGGGTTTTTTGTTTGTTTAGGTTTTTTTTTAAGTTAACTGCTATGCTCTTACATAGCTGGCACAAGTGAATGACAAATCAGCAAGAGGAATCCCTCTGCTAAGAATTACACAACATCCTACTTAATACCACTTAAAATCCTAGGCTTAAATAAATAACAAAGTCAACTGAAACAATCACAAATCAGAGGGAAACAACTCACAGGAAGATATGGATCAGAACTACTTATACGATTTTAAAGAAACTCAGATTTGCTAAAATATATGTAGCTCACAACGTCATAATGAAACAATCCAGAGCATTCCAGTAATATCACTTGTGTCCTCATTTGAGTCTTTTTGGGCTTTGCATTAAAAGCTCATGATTACAAGGAAATTAAACAAGATGAGATGAGATAAAGGAAGCAGCCTGAATACTGCAAGTCAGGTTCAAGCTGTATGTTTACCCTGCTTTTAATCAAGTGTTTAAATTTTATTGTAATAATGTTGTTTCCTTATGTTTATATAGTTTCCCTTTCTTCAGATCATAATTGAGGATATATTAAAAAAAAATCTAGGAAATATTTGTCACCTCAATCTCCCAAAGGGATCCCAATATGTAAACAAAATTGTTTCTTAATAGTAGCTATATAATTTTTCCCTATTCTTAAAACATTCAACAGCGCAAAAACTTTGTTAACACACAGTAACACAAGTAGAATATATATGGTAAAAACCAAATGAGCTATTAAAATTACTAATTAGTAGTTCAGAATAGGAGATTTTTAGTATGAAAACTTGTCTGAAAATATTATTTGATATTGCTAAATATTCTATTGTGGAGAAAAGCTGACTAAGGCAGAAGCTGTTTGAGAACATTCCAGAAGCAGATCAGTTTTTTAACAAAAGAGAGATATGCAAACCAAAGACGTTCATAACTCAGAAAGATAACTTTGACCGTAAAACAAAACCTTATATCCCCCTTAGGGAAAAATAAAACGCAGAAGAGAGGAAAGGATATTCCTCACCACACAGGCAATTTTGAAAATTCATATCATAGCCAGAATTATTTCCCATAGATTTAAAATGCAAAAATAATAGCAACAGCTTTTGTTTGGAGCAACTCATTCTTTGGCTGAATTTTTCCTTCTTCACACACCAAGCCAAGAACCACCACAAGGCACTGATATTTGATACACATGCTGGTTTCATTTTCATAGATTGATATAAAGAAATGTTTTAGTACCATAGACTCCTGAAGTGTAAAAATTGAAATAAAAATATCATTGTTGTTGGTGTTGCTATAAAAAAATAACCCAAATCAAAATGGTTTGACCTTGAATCAACATAATGTATTAAAACAGGAATTTTACAGATCTTTCTTACCTGTTTAACCTTCCACCTTCACAAGGTTACATTATCCTAGAGCTATCACAGAGTTCTGCTTTGTTAGCACCATTTTATTTTAGCAGGGATTCTAGCAAGCCAAATTTATTTTTCCAGGTATGGTTTTTAGAGAACACTGTCTGATTCTATACAATTTCTATTGAAGAAGCTGCATTAAGAATCTCAGGCTTTCTAAACTGAAAAATGTACCATCTTATTGAGAAACCAAGCAAGTTAAATCTCAGCATGAGTTCAGGAATAACTAGTTCAGATCTCATTGCAAACACCAAGCCAATACCTTCACGCATCGAACAAGACATTCAATAGTGGGTATCTGACAAAAGCAGCAGATATATTGAATCAAAACGCTTTTCTGGGAATGCATTCCCAGTTGCAAAGGACAGGGCTAAGCACTGAAGTCATATTGACTCTTGGCTCACAGAATAAGCAGGGCTTTGTACTAGGTCAAAGGGAGAAATCCTCATGTTATTTGGCAACAACCTGTCCATCTCTTTCAGTGTACTGTAACAGTTCCACTGGACAGACACAACAAACTAGAAACTTAGGAGATTCCAGCTACACTTGCACTATAGACAACACCATAGAAGTTGCTGTCGCCTTTACAGCATTTGAAAGGAGAAAAGAAGCTCAATAAAAATTTGACTGCTCCCCAGAACAAGAAAGTTCTCTGAAAATTAGTGCTCTCTCTTTAAACTCTGTCTTAGAAAGTACCGCTCTAGGGGCATACTGACCACAACTGCAGGTGTGAATTAAGCCAATTTTTCCTACAAATACATGTGAAAGATGAAGCAACATTAATCCATCCTGCTACAGAATTTTGGATCATCAAGTAGCAGTGAGGAGTGCCAGAAGAAATTCAAGCTATCAACCTCACCCAGCTACAGAGGACAGAGTGAATAGCAAGGTTTTGATACTTTGCACACTAAAATGAAATTACAAAACTTAAAAAAGCTGGCCATACACAATACTTTCCCTTTCAGAAGCTAGTTATTCAAGTGTTAGAATACTCCAGGTGTTTATTGCAGGGATGCCTGATGGAAAGCACATCAGCTGTGTCAGCTCCCATAATCACACTCAGCTAATGGATCTTGCAGAATCAACTAAGCACGGCTTAGCAGCAGGATTTAGGTGATGAAATACATAGCCAAGAAAAAAACATCAATAAATCTGCATTCAAATACAGTATCTTAATTAAAACAGTTCATTGTTGGCTTTTTCCCAGGTGAAATTAATTGCCTAGAGACAGTTACTGAGCTACCCCAATGTTAACCTTTCATCAGTGGCCCCTTCCAAAAGCAAATGAGTCAATAAAGCACTAACCACACAAACTCCCAAAACATAATCAAAACCCTGACTACTCCAGTTCACCTTTGTCCATATATTTTTGCTGGTTTAGTCCACACGAACTCATAAGGAGCACAGGTGGCCAAATTTTTTACAAGTTAGTTTTGTTAAAAGAGCTTACTTGAACAATTAACCAAAAAGACAAACCATGACAGACAGTAACAGGAAGACTATCTTTCCCTTTCAACACAGAAAGAAAACCTAAACTTGTGCTTTCCTTAATTTGTTCAAACCCAGTTCACACAGTTGTGACAACAAACAAACAATCCAAGCCCAAACTCCTTCCCATCGCTGCAAAAGCATAGACCACAAGTCCTACAGGAACACCTGCCTCCTTACATCTCCAAACCTTGTCCTACAACTCTTGAGATCCTGTTAAGAAAAACCATCAGGTACATTACACGCTTCCTTCTTGTAAGAGTAGCTTAGACCATCAGCTTACCTAAGGAGAAGCAAGCTGCCTTATCCTCCTGCCTTGCACCAGGATTGCTACAGCCCCTACATTGCTTCCTCCCAAAGTCCCCTTCCAACAGTTTCTCTCTTTTTCTCTTCCAGAAACTCAGACCTACCTCCATCCCCCTCAGAGCCGTCCAGGGTGGGATCCGAGCACCAGCAGCAGCAGCTCCTCCCCGGGCAGCCGCAGCTCAAGGCTCCGGGGGTGTGGGCTCGTCCCACCCACTCCCAGGAGTCCCGACTGCCATCACCTGATCAGCTGCAGGTGAAATCCTGCACCTGTGCTTTTGGAGGAGGGAAGCAAACCCCACCACAACCTCAGCTAGAATGTTTGCCCTGCAACAACCCACTGCTGGCAAACCTCCTCCTCGCCTTGAGGATATGAACTATTTTGTCTTATCTCTTTCGTATTCCATGACCACAACAAAATCCTTTTCTGCTCAAGAAAAAGATGTTATATGTGTTTAAGGATGGAGTCCCACAGCAGGACCTCACTCACAGACCACATCTGGGCCTGATCTCTCCCATTCACTGAAACCTGAGATTATTGGAACAGCCCTGATATTTATAGTGTAGAAATAATATCCTGAAATGTAACAACAGCAAAAAAATATAGTAAATAAAAAATAATCTCTGTTAATGGTATTTGAAATAAAGATTTTTAGTAAGAAGGAAGTAAAAGAATAGGAAATACTGGGTAGTGTTTTGCTTCTCTGCAGTGCTTGATTTAACAATAGTCCACAATAAAAGGTAATTGCTCAGATTAGCAACTCTTCAACACCTTTTCAAAATCGTGTAATTAAAAAGTGAGGGTGGCCAGGTAGGGGAGAATGTTTTTTTTCTCACAGTTTAATATTAGGTATATGTTAGCAGATTACAGATCCCAGGATTCAGGGAAGGGAACTGGCCCTGTTCAATATTCATTTGAGCATCAAGGTGCCCGAAGCAACCCAAGGGCCTCGGTGTGCCCTCCCTGAGGGAATGGCTGTGTCACTCTGGGCTGTCCCTCTGCTGTGTCTGACCAACTCCAGGCCAGAAGGGGAGGACAGATCGTCTGAACATGCCTCTCCCATTTCAGTATGGGTTTGATTTTCACGCTATCACAGCTGCAAATATCGATAAAAGTAATTCAAAGGAAGCAGGCTGCTGATGCCCTGAACAGTGGAGGGCACTGATAGTGTGTGCAAAAGGGATGCTAATTTCCAACTGGTTAGTAATTGTGGACCATGGGACATAGTATCATCCTTGGCCACCTGCTGAGGGTCTGGAAAACTGTTTCTGTGCCCAAAGAGACACATTATCTCTCTGCTGGCAACTTCAGAGAAATGCTGGGTATGCCTTTGAGGTTACTGTAAGAAATCCTGCAGGGAATTCTTGTCAATGCGGTTTTCACCATATGAAGGTACCAACCAGTGCAGAGAGAACTTGCTTTTTATTCTTAGCCATCTTAAAATGTCTGTGGAGACAACAGGTCTTTTTGTTATAGTTGTAGAATGACACTTTGCTGGTGTTTTGGTTTTTTTTTTTTCACTGTACTTGTCAACACTTTTTATATGCTCTCTGAAGAAGGGATATGTGAATACTGTGTTGGGTTATGGAGTGTGTAAACACTGATTATTATTATTATATATTTATGTATTTTATAAAAGTGTAATGCTCGTTTGTTTTGACAGTTTCCCCAATGTCTGATGAAAGACAAACCAAAGCAGCGTGGTTCAAAGCGAGCCTTTTTGAATTTACTGATAGATTTTAAAGTAATGGCTTTATGAGTGAATATTTTCCTTTTTGCTTTTTTTTTATTACTTTTGTAGTGGGTGTAGGCTTGGTGTTGAAAGTATGAACCAAAAAAGAGAGAATTTTGAAATACTGGCTTTTAGCTATTTTCTGATAGTGTGAATGTACATTCATTTCTAGAATCTGTTTTGATCTATCTATATCTTTGTGCATGCATGTCTAAAAATATGCAAATATTTAAGTATCTCTTTAATTCTTCTTATCCAAGATGCAAACATTTACATTGAGGCTTCCAGACCCTCAAATATTAGAAAGTATTTTCACTATATTACTTTCAGTTAAATTCTATTAATTTAGAGCAAGTGCCTAACAGAATTCATGACTGTGCCTCCAAAATTGACGACTTCTATCCCTCACAAAAAACAACTTATTCCAGACTCCAAAAGCTAAGACTTCAGATGTGTAATCATTTTTGCTGATGTCTAATGTTCATCTTGGAAAGTAAAACCAGGGCTGAACACCTTTAATTTAAAGTTCTAGTCACAGTCAGTAAAGGTGATAGACTTAAGTAAACCTAAGGATTAATTGAGGATTTACTGTTAATCTGAGGATCACATTAACAAAGATGCATAGGCCATATCTCAAACCAGTAGGCATTTTATGTTTACATACTTCTATGAGTCAAACATACACCTTGAGGATCCTGCTTGCCTTGTGCATGAAAGCACTTTTAAAATACTCTGGCACCTGTGCTTACAGGAAGAACAGAACCCTAAAAACATTAACTCATTCTGCCCAAAGTCGATGGATATTATGACCAGTTTGGCTGCCAGGCCAAGGAATCAGTAATTCAAATGAGGTCAGGATGCTCTTAGGTGTTGAAACAGGCCTGAAACAATGTGGGACATCAGTTTAGAACAGAGGAAGAGCTGATATGCTTTACCAGTCCCTTTACCAAGAACTGTTAAGTTATGATTACTTGGGATGAAGAAACACCCCACAAAACTCAAAACATGTTTCAACTGAATTAAAGTTAATGCTCATTATGATAGGCTTTGATGTATGAAGATACAATTATCACAGTTAAATATATTAATTCTGCTCAAGTCATATTGTGTATATGTACAAATGATCAAAAAAGATGTAAAAATAATTTGTGAAAATCTAATTGGTTTAAAAAGTAATCTGAGAAGTGGACAAAACACAAGGTGTATTCTGTCCCTTTTTACTTCTTATAAATGTCTTCATTTAGATTTGTGAACACTTTATAATTTTTTGCTGTAGTACTGGATTTCAAGTTAATCACAGTATTTTTTTTGTCATTGAAATTCTTTCTTAGTACTCTTAGTTTCCTCTTTAAAGTAGTCTATTTCACAGTAGTATCTATATATGAAAAATGTTTTCATTTTGTAGTAGAGCACTCTTCCTTCTCAAAGGGAAGCCACAATCAAGTTTTGACAGTCTCTTTTTTTCATTTCTAGTACAGGATTCAATGAATTCCCATAGATTCATTATTATTTATGTAAACTATCTTGATCAAATAGATCTGTAGCTGCATAACAAATAACCTGATAACGAATGTTAGAGAGATTTACTTTCCAGAGCACTAAATCTTCATACAATTCTGTTCTTTCACTCAGAAAAGCAAGCCCTATTATGTATGCCTTATATCTATATAGAAATCTCCAGGTAGTGTAATTTCAGCTTTCAGGGTGAAAAACTTCACTATTTATTGAATAAATGGTAGGTGTTTAAAATTACCAACAGACATTCATACTCACTAACAACTTGAAAAACAGGCAAGTCTCTGTAGTTACAGCTGTAATGGGAAAATAAATCCAGATTCACGTGATATTCATGAGCTCAAAATTTACTCATAGATCAAATCTTTGGAAATCCTATTAAGGGTAACACCTTGAGATGTCATGATTAATCCATACTAGTCCTTCAGGAAATCTTTGTGTAGTCACTTTGAATGCCTCAGTAATTAATTCCTCAATGTCATTTGGCTTGACTCAGGAACGTAATTTAAGCTATACTGGAAATAATGCTGTCCTCCTCAGTGTAGATTGTAGATTAGGAGGATATATGACAATTAGAGATAATTTATGCCTTTTCATTTTAGAGGTAATTATATATTTTCAGTTTTATTAAAACATAATTCAGATGTTGATACTTTATTGCACACATACATAGAAATAAAAATTTTTAATTTTTTTTTTTAATTATGGGATAAACTTTGAAAAAATGTCCACTGTATATTTCTCAGTGTGGGACAAAGGGTGAATTTATCCAGAAGATAATATACCTCTAATCACAGATATAGCAAAGAGAGAAATCTATGGGGTTTTATTTTGATTAGTTAATGTTTCCACTCCGTGTTTCCCTAATCAAAAAATTCCACTTTTGTACATCATAGAAAACCATTATGGCCTACATATAAAAATGGGCAAATTACTGTATTTATGCATACTGTCAGTAATTTTGACTGAGCATTTCTACATGCACATATCTGTATGACTGGTGTACCTCCAGACTCTATGTAAACTCTCCAAATCCAAATCACTCCTGAAAAACTTGCTCTTCCTGCATATTGCTGAACTCTCCTTGGGCTGAAATGGGAAGTTCTGGGACCTTGTTGGTTAATTGAGGGGCAAACCCTGGGAAAGGCAGGCAGTGAGACAAGGCTTGTGACAAGGAAATTAAAAAAGGCTGTTTGGAGCCTGCTCTGGTTGGAATTAGTCAAACTGATAACAGGATAAAGATGAGTGGTAGATGATGTCCATTTCTCACCCTAATATCTGTGAGTTTGTTTTAAATTCCATGGACTAAGAGTTGGAAAAAGAAAAAATCGATTTAGTATTTTTTCATCTGGGAAGGTTTTTAGTCTCATTCATAGTTTTGCTGGAAATATACTGGATTTTAAAAGACCCATCTAATCTCACCTGTTTTGGGTAGGTGCCTGATCTGATTCCTCACCCCTTTAGTTTCACTGATAAGCTCTTACTGTGGTTACCGGACCAGGACTGACACTTGCCCACCACTCCAGGCTAGAGCAGCTTTTTGAGGCCTTATTTTAGGCTTCTCCAGGATCTTCCCAGACCTGAGAGCAGTGGTGGGTGTTGGGGTCCCTCAGAGGAGGAGATACCTGTGACTCCTGAGGAACTGAGGAGTCTGTGGCTCTCTGGGAGCCCCAAAACAGAGCCAAATCACCACTCTGAAACCTCCCTGAGGTTCATCTCTACTTCCCAGCCTGGAGTCAGGGACTGGGAAGGCTGGGGATGCAAGGGTGGTGTCAAGGCTCTCCAATAATTAATTTGATGGAAAATCATACAGCATGAAAGGAAAAGAGTGGCCAAACAAAATCTGTAGTTGGAATAGATGCCTGACTGTAAAAGAGAGAAAGCATCCAATGCTTCTTTGAAGTCTCTAGGGTTTTGTCGTCGATTAAAGATGGAACTTGAGATTTTATGCACATATGTGGGGAAAGATCGTATCTTTTGTGGAAATCGAGACAAGATTTCTTAGATATTTACCACAAGCTTGAAATATTTGCTTGTATAGAATTTACAAGCACTACAAAATTTGTATCTAATTAAATATACATTGTAAGCCTGAGCATCTCAACACCATCCATAGGCTTCAGTTACCCTCATTTTGTTGCACTTAAATGCAAGCTGGGCATTCAAAGCTACCAGATCAGAGTTAAATCCCTCGATGATGTGGATCTCAGATTCAAATCCCTTAGGAGGTGAACCATTTCACTTGTAAAATTTATTTAGACTTAAAGTACTACTTGTAGTACTTTAACTGATATCACACACAAAAATAAAGAATATGCACAGAAAATAGGAGTATGGGATATAAGTAGGCAAAAAAACCCAACTGTTGTTCATAGGATCCACAGTTTTTAATAGCAATATGGTTGAAATTCAGTGTGTATGTGCACACATAACACACGTATCTATGTAACACACAGAAATAGACATATATACTGAATATATACACTAACATGCAAACACATAAATATATACATAGTTTGAATATTTACACACATTATATCTGTACATATAATATAAATTAAATGTATGTAAATATTCAACCCAAATATATATATATATTTATATTTGTATCCATATTTATCCTATATGTATCCATTTGTATATGTGTGTTTGTAAGGGGAGAGAAAAATATTGGGGACCTCAAGTAGCAGAGATCAGTAAACTGTGTTTACTTGTGAAAGGAGTGGAAAGAGGACTGTATGGGAATTGCTGTTTACTCAAACAGAAAACAGTGGTGCAAGCTGGTGTGATCTAATCCTCCCGGTGTAAGAGCTGCGAGGAGAAAATGGGCCGGTTTAGGACATTGCTAAGCAGAGTTTGAAGCTGCAGGTGGAAGCTCTGCCCTGAGGCGCTGCACCCTCCGCTTTACAAATGACCGGCCGGGGCTGCCGTGCTGTGCCCTGTGGTGGCAGGGCTTGTGGCCTCCTGGCAGAGAAACACAGGCTTTCTCATGGCAGTGCAAGGTAGTTTTTAAGTGTTGATTTATTACTGGGCCTAAAGATGTAGAAGAAAATATTTTGCAATGAACAAAAAAGGGGAAAACCCCCAAAGAAACAGATTTATTGCGCACACACTCCCACTTCGCAGGGACGTGTTTTCTAACGTGTTTCCCTTCTGAAGTGCAAACTCCAGCTTTATTACTCCAAAACTGACTATTTCCAGATGTGGTTTAAGATGACTGTATAAGCAGATGGCTTTCCAAGAACTGTGATAGTCTGATCCATTAAACACTTCCATGCTTGGTTTACTTTCTCTTTGTTTATAAACTTAGAGGAAAGCAGACACTTATGCTCATTGACAGGTTGGAAAATTAAGAACTGAACTTCACAAGGCAGCAGATACCTCTGCTGAAAGATTTTGTGCTATAACGATTACAGCACCTGTTCCAGTGCTGTTCTTTTCATGAGACACTTTCACCCTTCTAACTCAGGTATCTGTTTGTGTCTTAGAATAAGGAGTTATTGACCTACCTTAAGCACACTTAAAGGTATCCTATCCTTTATATTAAGGAAGTATCCTCGATACAAGAGAAAAAATAACCAACATTGCTATTGTTTCTTGACAGAAAAAACCTATTGTTTGGGTCACCAGACACTCATGTATCATGGGGTTTGACCTATATTTGAAAAAGGAAAAAATTAGGTGTGATTTGAACTGTAAGAGCAATCACATTGGGAAGGTAACTATCTCTTCTTTATTAACAGCAGTAGAAAAACTGAGAGGAGCCAAATGGTGACACACTGCTGACTTTGCACATACAGGCTATATACATGTTTATTTGCTTTTCCTCCAGACTTTTATTGCATTTTAAAATTTATCTATTTCTATTCTATTGATTCTCCATAGCAGTGAAGGCTAAATTAATTTTGTTGTGTGGGTCATTTGATGTATCAGGAGACAAATTTTGCCTGTTAGACATGGTTTAGAGGAGACAATGCAAGTCTAAATGTCTGAGGTTTGGCAGTTTACAAATCAATTATTTCTGTTAGAGAGCCAACTGCCGCACCAACTGGGAGAGAGATTATATCAGATTACTGCACTTTTAATTAGCCGATCGTGACAGGCAAGGTTTGAAGAGGAAAAGAAATCAATCAGAAACTGCCAAACTTGGTCAGCTGAGTACACAGTGCCATTATTGAATTTTAGACATTGTTTTGAAGCACAACTTGATCTCCAGGGCTCTCCAAGGGGACCTGCCTCACGTAAGTGATCCATCTTAGAGCCAAAGGTTATTCAGGAGCAAATATTTCCAAACATTTGTTATAATTAGCCTCTGACAAGATCTGTCACAAAGCAGAATCTCATTAGAGAGGGAGGAGGAGCAGAGCACATTCACCCTAGTGACACGGCAGAGCATCAAATGCCTCTGCACATGGTAAATGTTTGTGTGTGGGGGGTGAAACATGTATATGGGGATGCACTTTTGTGCACAGAGCAATGCATTTTGGCTGACAGAGTTTAGAGAAATTTCTCTCACACGTTCAAGGAACTGGAGTCACTATTTGCTTTTCTATCTCATTGGCTTTATAACAAGATAATTCTAGCAACCCAGAGCATCCTGTTCTATAAAGCAAGATTTATGGCATACTGTCTCAGAACCTAATTCTCTTGTGCCATCACCTCACACAGTCATTTGCTCTGTAAACTACACATACAGTGGCCTTACATCAGGATGGGCCCACATTGCACAGGCAAAGGGAATTCAAGGTTAGCAACTCAGCTCAATTATGGTAAAAAACCCCCAAACCATCAAAGGACACAGAACAAGTTTCTACATTTTGGCAGGAGTACAGAAAGCAGGGTGTGTGGTCCTTCAGTGTGTCAATTGCAGGTTAGATTTTAGGAAGTCTCATTGGGCTTTGAATTGTACATTGGAATAACTTTTTCCAAAAATCCGTCCATGAACAGACAGACCACAACAGTATCCTTGCACGCACCTCTGCTGACTTCACCGCTCTTCATTTTGGATCCTGATGTGCATCTCTCTCTAGTAAATAAAGATGACACTTCTAAAATAAACTGATGCCTTTGGTGAGGCCACACCTTGAATCCTGTGCCCAGTTCTGGGCCCCTCACTACAAGAAAAACTTTGAGGTGCTGGAGCGAGTCTGGAGAAGGGCAAGAAAGCCGATGTAGGGTCTGGAGGATTGGTCTGGTAAAGAGTGGCTGAGGGAGCTGGGAGCATTTATCCTGGAAAGGAGGAGGAGCAGGGGAGACGGTATTGCTCTCCACAACAGTCTGGAAGGAGGTTGGAGTGAGGTGGGGATCAGTCCCTTCTCTCAAGTAACAAGTGACAGGATGAGAGGAAATGGGTTCAGGTTGTTTGGCCTCTTCAGTGAAAGGCATGTCAGCCATTGGAACAGGCTGCCCAGGGCAGTGGTGGAGTCACATCCCTGGAGATGTATAAAAGATGTGTATATGTGGCACTTAGGGACATGGTTTAGTGGTGGGCTTGGTGCTGTTAGCCTAATGGTTGGGCTTAAAGGTAGTTTGCCAGCTAAAAGATTCTGTGATTTTGTCATCCTCATGCAGATATCTGGGTGGCAAGGACCTGGGAGTCCTTTCAGTTTTTTAGGTGACTAGATCCTGCCAGAAGGGGACATTCAGTCTCAGTCTAACAAAACATTTACTGATGTTCAATGCCAATTACGTGGTTGGCCCAAGGATTGGAGTATTGATTCGAAACCCAATTCAATGTACAGTTCAGAAAATTGTTGGATCAGAATAACATTGTTCAGTCCTTTGCAAGATCAAACCATTCCTGGTTAACATTTAAATATCTTTAGTATTTTCAGCTTTAAAGTGTATTTTGTTCTAAAGATGGAGAAAACAGCTAAGTGTTGCTTATTCTGGTATATTGACACACTGTAGCTTTAACATTCCATTTGCTAAACTGTGAGTCCATTTCCACCCATTGTTCTGTGGTGATGTACGTGCTTTTCTTTTACTCTGTTAAACAGGAAGATTCCTATGTTGAAAATACAAAAAAGATGTATTATATGATAACTAAAACCACTGCATGTCACTTTTGTGGATTTTGTGAACTTCTGTGCTTGATGTTTGGCACCCTGTAGTTCCACGTGGGGGTTCTGTTTTGTCTAGTCTTTCTCTGGGTTTCATTGATCAGGTGGGTGCAGAAGCAGAACTTCTTTGTCACTTCACTGGAAGCTGTCTGGATGGCTGCAAAGTGTATCATAAATCAATTCTGCTCGGAGGACAGCTTGCAACAAAGTCAATAACAGAGCAGGAAAGCACATATGCTATCAGAGGAGCCAGAAAGAAAGAAGGAAAAAAACTGAGTACTCGGCTTAAAAAAAACCCCTGAGCTGCAGCCAACTCTTATCAAATATATGGTACAAGGCCACGTTCCTCACTTTCTTCCACAACATCTTTTTAGTGCCCTACCAGTTAACACGCCACCAGGATGAGGAGACATACTAAAGAAAGGATCTCCTGTGAGCAGATGAAAAATAGAGGGTGTTAGTTCACCTCTCAAAGATAATTTTCTAATCTCACCCTAGTGCAGACTATCCCCAAACTTGTAGGGTTTATAACTAGATTTTACGCCTTTGTAAAAGTTTTTGCTTCTCAATCCTTATTGTGGCTTATATTTCACTTGTTATTTATGTACTCACCTCTGCCAAAATTATGTCTGCAATACTAGTTTATGTACTAGAGCTGGAATAAAATTTTATTTATGCAAAACCTACTTGGTCAATACTACAATACATGCTATTATTGTTGTTTCTGGCACTTCCACCTGTCTGTGACACCTGGTATTCTTCTACATAGAGTGCCCTAATCCTGGCAAACCATCCTGATACCCATCAACCTGACCACATATGATGATGGGGAGGAAAAAAAGCAAGAAATTAGCACAAATGGATAATGTTCTGTTAAATTCATTGTCAACAATCATTTGTCTGTATTAAAACAAGTAAGCAACACTAAGCAAATTATGTTGTACTTCAGATAAAGTCTTGATTTAAACACCAATAACTTTCCTCCAGTTTAGAGAGTGAGTACTGAAATCATTAGTGTAATTTGCCAGTCTGTGTGAAACCACTAACAGAAGTCCTCTGGGTTTAACACAGATTTAAATTTGCTTTCAGTTTGTTTTCATGATGAATATTAATACTCTGTGTCTCCCAGTTTCTAGTTGCTTATTTTTTGATTTTGTTCTCTAATAGAAAGGTTGCTTTTCAAAGGAAGCTTAGTGCTTTTTCTCTGGTCCCTTTGTTCAAAAGTTTAAGGGTTTTAGGCAATTCCTTTGAGAGTCATTAGACTTAACTTAAGACAAATATGAAAGTTAATTAAAAGTTTAGTTCATTGACAGATAAAATAAAACTTTACACTTATTCACTCTGGAAAATAATGAGCAGGATTAGCTACCAGCTAATAAGTAAAGACTATGACAAAAATACAATTCAACTTTTCATCACTGCAGTCAGAAATTGTACATTTCAGGTTTTGCTTTGATCTTAGCTTATTAGCTTTTATCTCTCCATAGTAATTTCCACACCTCCCTACTTGATTACCAAGTCCAAACATACTTCTGAGAGTGGCTAAAAACAACAGGAGTTCGAATCATTAATGATGATTTTCCTTGGAAGAAAAATGGAGATGAGGGCTGTGAAGGTGTAACCTTCCCCTCCTGCAGCAGCTAAAGAAACAGAATTTGCTTTTCACCCTCTGCAGAGTTCTTCCCATCTTCCAGAATGGCCTGGAGGAAATTAAATTTTTTGCCTAACAAGCAGAGCCCTCTGCAGATTAATTTTTTTTTTCCTGGGCAATTCTACCAATTCTGTCTTTAAGAATTAACTCTGGAATTTGATAACTGCTCCAAGGATAATCTGACCAACATGTTATACCAAACAATCTTTTTCAGCTCTTCGAGTCCTGAGACAAACAAGGAAGGGAAAGACAGAGACTGCTGCTTTTCTCTCTCTGTAACTCCAGCATCACTTTCCTGAGAGCAGGAGTTCAGTTTCTTATTAAAAACAGACACTGGAAAACAATGGAGAGTGTTTTACTTTCCCTTGCACTGTACACCTCAGCAATACATTCTGCCATCTTTTCTGTCTGAGTTGAGTGGTACCCAGCAGTATCTGTACTTTTCCAAACTTTTTTCTTTCTCATTCTATTGCTAATGTGTGATGAAGAGAGCATGAATTTTGAATGCAGCAATTATCATTCAATAGATAGGTTTAAATGCTCTAAATGCTGCTTAAATTCACAGAGGAAAACTACTTTTTGTGCTGGTGGGGAAAAAAAGCCATTGAAATAAAGTGGAATCAGTTTTTATAGAATTATGTCTCTTGAATTGCTGTTGTGGTTTCAATCTCACTACTTATGCTATTACAACTTAAAATCCCTTAAAGCTAGAGGTCTCTTTTTTTAATTGTTTCAGCTAAAATGAGCGTCCCATATATCATCCTACATCTGATGCTGATCAATGAAGAGAGTCATGCAGAAATACACAGACATCCAGTATGGACTAAAAAATTCCCTACCTTTGCTTTAAATATGTAGCTCAAATCATAGTCTGGGTTATTAAGAGATTTTACTAAACCACAGAATTGAAATAATTTCTACAAATCCATAATTTTTCCTGAACTTATGATGACTTAGGATATATCATCTGAGAGCTAGTTTTCCTCATCAATATGCCTCTGAATGCATGTTGTGATATGAAGAATATTTTGAATAGTGGCTTGGAATGGAATGACAGGTTTTGCAAGTGGTGAGGAATCACTGAACATTTATCACCTCACATGAAGCCAGGACAACTTATCGAACCTTATGACTACTGTTATACGGTGAGAAATCTTGCAGGGCTTGCAGATGTTTACCAAACAAAGTATAATTTGGTTGTCATTTCACATAACAAAAAACCCTTCTGAAACCTTTGCTTCTCTAGTCATAGTCCTGGGGGGAAGAAAAGCCCTGACTCTGTGAGTGACACAGTCCTCTGCTGTACTTTTACAACATGACCAAGGTGCACTAGAGACCACCTGGCTCAAGAGCTGTTTTGATGAAGAGAGAAGGTTCACCCCAACCAATTACCAGCCTCAATGTGTTCTCAGGACAGTCTCTTTCCTGCACAATGATTTGCAAAACACCCGCTGATGTTCACATTTAGAGACAGTAATATTTTAGTGGGGGGAAAAAACACCTCCTATCATAACAAGCAGTAGAGAGGAGCTTCAAGCCAATTAGAGAAAATAGACCACAGTGAGTCAACATTCAATAACTCATGATTTAGAAAAGTATTCACCTTGAAACAGTCAATATGTGCATTACACATGGATATTTAACCAAATACCTCACCCATAGTTTAATTAACTCTGCAAACAATTAGCAGTGCTCCAGTACAGAGACTGAAAATTCTCTGCACAGCTAAAGTGAAAATGCTGTCATTCTCCAGAAGTGAACTCTGTGATATGGCTGGCTCCACAGATTGTGAAGAGATCCTTACAGGTGTCCAGGGAATCCTGGTCTTATGACACCTGCTTATTGATCTGTGAAAATTTTCCAGAGGAATGAAAGTATAGCAAGCTGCAACAACAACCAATGCTCAGTGACTGGTGAAGTGCAGACCCTTTAGTTGCATGCTGACCAACAATTACAGAGTCCCACCCATTTCCTGGAAGGCAATGAAGTCCAAATTAAAGATATAAGTCTTCTGTGCATCACACCAGATAACAGTTCGGTGGCTGTCTCTGCAAACAGTGGAACATCTCTTTCACCACTCTCTGAAAATTATAATATCAACTTTTATTTTCTAATTCTCTTCTGGAGAATTAGAATTCTCTTTTGGGGGCTGGTAGCTGTCTTTTGTTCCCTTTCCAGTCCCTGTGCTGGACTTCCCAAGGAGAGGAGCAGGCTGTGCAAGGCAAAGCTGAGTTCCCACAAGGAGAGACAGTGGTCCTTTCAGGGCTCCACTCGCTGCAGGGAGTTCAAGAAAGAGCACCTCTGCTTTGCCTTATACCTTGTACCTGTCCAGTTGCACGTGGTGCTGTCCCCCTTGTCCTGCCTCAAAGGCAAGGAGCTGATCTTCCTTCAGGAGCCATACACTATCCAGGGCTGATCCCAGGTAACTCTCTGGGAAGCTGCTGCATATTTTTGGATTAATGGCACCAATAAATGTCCCTGACTGACTATGGGTCCACAATGATGTGAGACAAATACTTAGGAACAAAACATTGGAAAAGTGGCACAGGGCAGTGGACTCAGAAAATGCCAGGGGAAAGAAGAGAGGGAAAGCTATAGAACGATTCATCAAATGTCTTGATTTTTGTACTTTTGTTGTATTACAAAAGGCTCCAAGTGCAGAATATTTCCATCAGATCTTAAGCAAACACTAAAATATTATCTTGCACCAGCAGTTTTCAATTTTTATTTTCATCTGAGTGTTCTTAATTATTTTCCTGGGAATGTACATACAGTAAATATGAGCCCACTGTCAGTCAGCTATACTGAACTTTGTGGTCCATAGTCAATTTAGTCTTCAGAATCTTTGTGTCAGAGGTTAAAAGCTTTGCTCTTGCACCTGTTTGAAAAATTGATTTGGTAAAGCTTGTCACTTTAAGGGATGGACTAGCTGCCACAAGGATGCCTTTTGATTTCATTGCTTCTCTATTTAAATTTGTGATCAGACTGGATGAGCAGAATTCAAGCTGTAAAATACCAGGTCGGGTTGGGAAGGCTGTAGTGAGAGTATCCCAGTGGACAATGATGGTTCTCCTACAGGGTAAATGCTGCATATGAGGGGATTCCAATACTACTGGTGAAGAGCACAGAAAGAGAAAAATTAGAAAGTGTAAATAAAAAAAATCATCTCAGTCACTGTAAAGTCTAGGTATTTATTTTCATAGCAGCCAATCTATAGGAAAAGCAATAGAGCCCTTGGGCACGATGTAATAGAAAGCCTGGCTTAGTCTTCTTAACCTTTGCCAATTGGTTTATACAGGTTTAACCACATCTGTCTGTCTCCTGGGGGCCTGTGAGGAAGACACATCAAGTGCTGACATAGGTACTGTGCAGGGCAAGAACAGAAGGAGAAGGACTTTTCTAAAATCAGTCACTGGGACATGAAGAATCTTCTTTGCTCTCCCTGGCCCTTGAATGAATCTTTTTGAAAAGAATGATATTTCTTCCGGAAATCACTTTCCTGTGATAACTCGCAAAATATTTAATTCTCCTGCCCACAGAAATGTACTTTTGGACCTTCTTGAAAGCACCTGTGGTAGCTGAATTACAAGGTCCTTATAAATGGCCTATAAATTCCCCTTAGCAAAGCAGGTAAAGAGGGATGCTGAGCCAAGAGGATCTTGGGCACCAATCCTGTCCTACCACTGCTGCTGAATTTCCCCCTCCTGTCTTTCACTTCTGAAAACAAAAGGGTGGCATTTATGTCACTGTTTATCACAATGTGTCAACATGTGAGAATAAAATGAAAACAACAAGCTACTTAGTGCCATGAAAAGAACAGATAAGATGTTTTCCTTTCTCTAAGAAACTTAAGCCTTCTTTCAGAAGAAAATAATGGAAAGCCAAGAGAAATACCATACCCCATGTTGAGAATATGACCTTGGCAGAGTTGCAGAAAGTTATACAACCTGAATGGCTCTGAATTACTCCTTCCTGAATGATTCTGAACCTGTCAGTAGCCTGAACTTTACTAAATTTGTGGCTGTATTTTAGTATGTACTTAGACAAAGACCAAATTATGTTGGAAAATAAGTCTCTCCCACTAAAACTCTGAAATATATGAACTTATTACTGGCATCCTTTTTTATGACCAGAAAAGATCTGTGTTTATTTAATGTTACAGTTCATTAACTGACTTTCATTTCTTTGTAACAGCCAATTGAATTTTGTTGGTGACTGTTTTGTCCATTTTTACTTATGGTGATCAGTATAGTGATAAGTGATCTGAAGAAGCCATGGATGAAATCTGCCCTTCTGGGTGCATGAGTATCAAAAGGTACTCAGTGACTCAGTTTGTGTTCTGAGCTATTCAACCAGAAAAATATTTAAAAAAATATTAAGACTTCATGACAATTCTCAAACAATTATTTCTTTCAGTTCCTGTAGCTGAGTGACAATGTCACAAAATAACAAATGCCAAAGAAAAAAAATATGTAGGAGATAAATTAGTTTATAAATTGATTAATCAAATAACATTGGTGGGATACAGAGACTGGATGGCTGCTAATACTGCTAAGACTGTCATTTTTTGGGAATAGCTACCATTCTTCCATTTGCTGCTCTGGCAGGAAGGGGCTCAGCATCAGCTAAGAAAGTTCATGCTAAGTGAACTGTGAGCTGCTCTGGAGGGTAAGCCTTTTGGTGCTTACCTGTTTGCTCAGTTACCTCAAACTTTGGGCTCATGCTGTATTTCTGACAACTGCACTGAGTGTTATTCATACTTACAGAGATTTTCAGTAGCTGGGGAAAGAATATTACAAACCTAACACATTACCAACCCCTCTGCTAGCAAATGGAAACCTCCCACTTCTGTCGTGTAACTGGCAGAAATTAAGAGGGTTTGTGCAGCTCTGTGATAGTCCTCTGTACACTGACAGTGCTGGCAGAGTTGCTTTTTTATAGGGAACTGCATGGTCAAGAAACTCATCAAAAGAACTAGTTATAAATTTGCAGAAAACCTACTGATCCTGAACTTTTAAAAAAAGTAGTAAGGAGATAGGATAGGTTACAGATGTTGAGATCCAACCTAACCTAAAGCATAGCTGAAGAAGGTGTTTTTTTCTACCTGGCTAAATTATCTGAACAGAATCTCATATATACTCAGTTGCAACTATTTACCTCTACATCAGTGAACTATAAATTCACAACCTTGAGGTGGTTCTTTTGTTTATCAGTTTCTTGCTTTCTTCCTATAGACTTTTCAGGCAATGATACATCAAATAGATTAGCTGGTCTCCATATGGGAACCCCATCTTTCCAAAAATTAGTTGTTTTCTTTTTCCTTTTTCCATTTCCAAAGGTACAGAAAAAATGTTGGAACTGTTGTTACCAAGAGCAACCACTTATTTAGGATTTTCTGAAAGGTGAAGGGGTCTCTTGAGCAACCCACCTATCTTTCTGAGGATTTGTGCTCGTGCTTCACGGGATTGTTCATAATAGATTCCTGGTATCCCAGAGAGAAGTCTTGGAGCTGTTTCAAAGGGCACCATCACTGCTGTCTTAACAGGATATTCTACAGGCAAGAATGGGAACACACCATTTATAGTATAGATAGGGTTTGAGCAAGAGAGAAAGAAGGAGAGAAAGGAAAGAGGAGAGAAAGGAAAGAGGAGAGAAAGGACAGAAAGACTGAGGAGTCTGGGAGAGAGGAAGGATTGAACATACCAAACCTTTTATTTACTGAATTTCAGGACTAGAAAGTTCAAATTCAGAGTTTAATAGCCATTATTACTTTTTTTGCTTGGGTCACTTCAGTATTACTTGGTGCTGGTGTGATTTGCCATGATGTCTCAGGGTGCATCTCAGGAAAAACAGTTTAACAGAATAGCCCTGGCCACCTGCTCAACCACCAACTGTTCACACTTTTTTTCCCTCCTTTTTTAAGCAAATGTGCCAAAGGATATCAAAGCATATTTACCAGAACAGTAAAGTAATAAACTATAACAAGGTGTCAGTTTAAATAAGAAACGTGGTGGAAAGATATATTAAAAAGGTTTGAAACACACTTCTCTTGATTCTGTCCTTGAAGGGTCAACTAATCCCTCCAGTATTATTTTCTAGTTCAGCAGCTTTCCTGTGGCTTCCCGGGGTTTATAGCTATAGATACCTGTAGCAAAGGCTCCCACTTCTTCCTGCTGCCTTGAGATTTTATTCTCAGTTCTCCTCTTTCCTCTCCTGCTTTCCTGTCCTCACATCCCCCAACACCTTCTTCATGCTGACCACACTCGCCAGACAGAAATCGTTCCCCTCCCTCCACAACAAGCACCCCAAATCCACTGACCAGGCTGTTCCCCTCCCATGTGTTACCCCACCTCAGAAGTCATTTTACAGCTCAGACAGAGTCCCTGTATACAAATTGGAACAAACCAACCTAAACACACCTCCCTTTTTGCCACTCTCTTATAAAGGGAGGCAGTTTCATTTGTGCAAACCTACAGATTGTAGATATCTGAAATGGAATTTTCTGTTCTATGGAAATAATTTCTTTCCTGTTATTTTTGCCATTTAAATTCAGGATGAAAATCAGAAAATGTAATTTCTAACCTGACAGAAATTCCATTTTTTACCTTCTTAAAATAATTCAGAATATTCTGCAGCATATTTTCTGCATGGAATAAATCAGCACATTGGGTATTTTAAACACATATTGTTTTTTTAATTAAAATATAGATTGTTTTAAAGAAGACTTAAGCATCCTGAGTGTTTTAAAAATGTATTTCCTTTTGGTTTAATTAATTTCTGTTACAGCTGGCTTTACAAGAATTTTATTAATTCAAATTCAGTTCAAGAGATACATAAGGCAGAATGCTTTCAACAAGATATATTCCAATTGTTTGTTATGTTAAAAGCAAAACTCTTATAATAAACTTTTCATCCAGCACTCATGAGGAAGTAGCTAAATTTATATGGCAGGTTAAGATTTTCAGAAATGGTATCTATGTTTAGTTATCTGTTTTCTCAGAATGAGCAATCAGCATTTCTAAAAATTAGTCCTTCTTAAATAGGACAGCTGAAATCACTAGGTCTGATCCTTCTTCTCTTTTCTCTTTTTTCCCCCCACTATTTTCAACACTTTTTTAGTTTTCAAGGTGAAATACTTCCTTTCATTCAAGGCATCTTTAGGTACTCAACACTTATAGGACAGGAGATTAAACTAAACAACAGCTGTATGTTTAATACAGTGCCAGAGAGTGTAACACTCGCATCTTGAGATCTTATCAAAGACTTATGGGGTGGGAAAAACAGTCTTACAAATTTTCAGCAGGGAAATGTCACTTCTCCTTGTAAAGACTTCAAGTAAAATCAACATGTGACAGAACCATGTAAACTTCTTGGATTTCTGAGTGTTAGAGGAGGGTCCCCCCCACTGCATTCGCTGGCAAAGGCCACCAGTAATCCCCAAACTGCCTCATGCTGGAACAGTGGAAACCTTCAGGAGATGGTACAGTCTGAAGCTCAGCAATTTTCTAGTTTTAAATTCTAAGTATAGAAAACGAAGCCTGAGGCTATCTGTACTGTACTCCAGCTGATACCAAAGCAGTGATGGCTCCAATTATTGTTTTTTTAAGAGATGGACTTGCAGAAAATCTGCAGGTGTGTTAAAATCTCTCCTTTCTGGGTGAAAGTGCAGTTTGTGTCTGCACCATTCAGCTAAAACATTTCATGTCTTTGGAAACAGCCACTTTGCTCATGGGCACACGCAGGGCATGGTCAGCAATAGCACCAACATCCCTAGTTTGAGATGGAGCCTGTGAGAAGCTGCTGAAGTACAGTATCTTTCTTTCTTTTGGTGATAGTTTTTCTTCATACAGATGCAAATGAAAACACCCTTGCAATCCTATATTGTTATCCCCATTGATTTCTTCAGCCTATCAGGTTGCTCATGTGGATGCTCCCTAATCTGCTGTAGAGTTTAGAGTTTACTTTATTCAAATGAAAGTAAACTGGGTTAACAGAGATCTATTTATTAAATTCCTAAGTAAATCTGGTTTATTTTGAACCTGGAAGCCAAAGAGCTGAGTGAGAGTACAGAAAGTACAATATCTAGATGAGGGGAACAAACCTCTCAGGAAGGACCCTAACCTCTCCATTTAGCACAGGGAAAGACACCTGTGTCAGAGATGCTGTCAGGTCTCCCAAAATGATTCTTTACCTTCTCCTTCCAGGAAATTATGGATGTGTTTGCAGGCAAGTTATTGTTGTTCCCCCCTCCCTCATACCCTCGCATCAAGCCTTTTGGTGATACAAGGATGTTTTCTTACACGTGTTATCTAGGGGCTTCATTGTATGTAATAAAAAAGGAGACCAAGAGGAAGGAAAGGGAGAAGATGCTCCAACAAATCCCAGAAATCTGGGCTCCTTGCACAAATCCAGTGTTTGCTATCCCTGAATTCTTTCTCAATGTCAACCGTGATTACTTGCTTGAACAGAGGTGGCAAAATATCTGAACTTGGGAACAATTCTGTGCATAAACTACAGCAACAGTCCAGCTGCTGCTTTAAATGAAAAATTGTCTAATTATTTACTTGAAATTGCACAAATTCTAGCTTGGTCCCTTTTTCTTTTCTTTCCTGGCATTCATCTGTCACACTATCTGTCATATAAAGCTGGTCAGAATTAAAATCCATATCCCTTTAGCATCTCAGCAAAGTGTGGCTGGCCAGGGCTCTTGTTCTGATGGATGATACCAGTGACAGCTGCCAGAAAACACAGTTCAGTTGCTCACAGATACCTTGAAGGTGTATGCAGCAATATATATTACCTGAAAAGAACCAATATATGTATTTCTGTTCGTCAGTTTTGTACTTGGATGTTTTATTCTTTAATGTGAACCTACTAAATCCAATTTCTCTGGGGTTAGTTATTCAGACATTACTGGTATGATTAATAAAAACAGAATTGGAATTGACAATGGCTAGATTAAAATGCCAAGCCCAACCATCAGAAGCTATAAATTGGTAAACATTTCTGGACAGAAGTATGCCGAGGGTTTGGTCACTCTTGGTTTCAATGCCATTATTTCAGTATCATGTATCTACTGACAGAACGTTCACCTCCCTAAACTTTACTACTGAAATGAAGCCAGAACCTTGTTTTTTTTAAAGCTGTGAGCTGATTTTGGATGGGTCATTTTCTATTTTCTTCTTTTTTTATACTTGTTTTGTAATGAGGCTGATTTGTCCTCAATTTTTAAAGCAGAACAGGCCTGCTGAGAGTTTAAATGGGCCTTTGAAACTTTCTACCAAGTAGGTCCCATATCTAAAGATGACCCATCAAGAATAAGTGGATTTGGGAAACAGCTTCCAGTTTCCTGGAAATTTTTATTTTTCATTTAGCTTTGGTCAAAATGTGACCAATTACTTATTTTTACTGTATTCAGCTAATTTTGAATTTAATTAATCTAACGAGATTATTTTCCAATAAAAATAGTTCTGTCAGAACATTTCTAACCAGCTTTAATAGAAACAATAAAATCAACGTTTCTCAAAATTTGTAGCTTTTATCAACAACCTTCAGCTTTGCGTAAGCTTTAAAGTACTGACAGTCCAAAAAAAAAAAAAGTGGAAGAGAATGGTGTTGAAAAAGTAGAAACATTGGGGTGAAATAGCTGAGGTCAAACTTCAGGTCAGTGGAAGAGGCCCCAAAGGAGCACAGGTCTCCTGGCTCCGAGTCTGGGGCCAGACAGTGGCCAACAGTGTCTCTAATTAGCAGTGTGGATATCCACTTTAGTCATGTCAATGGTATTTACCTACTTAAAGCTGTGACCACACTTAAGGAGTCACATTGAGGTTCCCTTGAAAATCCAGGTTGTTATTTTATAATTAGCATAGTATATATACATACCAAAACCAGGCTGTCTCAGCAATAGATTTAATTCAGCAGCTAAGCCTTGGCAGTCAGGCTACACTTTAAATACACTAAAGCTGTTGATTTAGTCCCTGTTAATTTTAGCACTGAGGAAGCTGACCACACATCTGCTTCACTATTTTGCTGTATCCCCAGCAGGTTCTGCACTTTCTTGTTGATAAATACATTTGCTATCATCCAATTTTTAGGTTATCTTTTTGATATTTTTTTTAATCAGTTAATAAATAAACCAGAAATAGTATCTTCAGTCAGTACAATATAGGTATCATATGTTAAACCACTCCCAACTCTTAAGGTTTCCAACAAAAATAAGGAAGTGCAAAACTACTTCAAGTTAAACTGTGCCTTTTCATGCAGAAGTAGACATGTAACTGTATCTGACTGTGTTTTCTCCATATAGAATATTGTTTAATAGATTTCCACTTCTGTTATTTAAGCAACTACTGCTTATGCAGTGAAACAAAGATAATATAATTAAAATAAAATTAATTTGGGCTGGATATACCTGTCATGAAAATGTCATGTTGGAAGACAAAAAATTCTGCTCTGCTCTTCCTTTTTTAATATCATTAAATGGCTGGCTCAAACTTTGGGGAAAAGTCTAGACTAACTCATATTTCTGTCTGATAAAATCAAAGCATAGGTTTTTGACAACCCATTAATATCCATCAGTGATTTTTTATTAAGATAGATTAAATATTATGAAGTGATGGAAGAGCAATTTTGAAGTAAAAATCACACAGCTTGGTTTGGTAGCAAAGCAATAAAATATTTAAATGGTAGAGAAATAAGTGTTACTTTGAGGCGTGGACTCAAAGTTTCTTTGCAAAATTTATGTATCTTACATCACCTATTCATAAAATACTTATAAATAATAAAATCCACATGCAATATTTTTCGGAAGCTTCTTTTTTTAATAATTCTGTAGCCTGACTTTTATTATTTTAAGGTGAAATTGTGGGCCTCAAGGATACCTTAGCTTACCTTTTATTTCTTTTCTAGACATGTCCAAGAACTTCGTCTAATATTTGTTTTTATTTCCTTTACATACAATATTAATACAAATGCAGAATCTTTCTGCACGGAAACTAAAGGTGCTGGTGTTTACACCAGTGTGAGCACATGCACGTGAGAGTAACAATGTCAGAAAGCTGCCTGAGTAATACTCAAGTAACACAAGCTGAGTTATTTCTTATAATATATTTAATTATTTCCCTTAAATTAAATGATAGGTTAAAAAGGCTTCCTTAATCTTTTAATAAACTTGTCAACAATCAAATAATATTATAAACAAGTTGGGTTTAAATTTGAATCCTACACTAATTAGTTGATGAGAGATATTAAACAGCCCTGACAAGAAAAGTTGCAGCATTTTGTGTTTGATAAATAGTTTGTCAGTTGTGCAGTAGGAAAAGGCAATATATATATATATATATATATAAAAGTAACAGAAAATAAATTTCAATGTTTAAAATAGTTGAAATGTAAGCACCAATGTGGTGTGTTCTAAATACCCACAATCACCACCCACTCTTTTCTTTATTTGCATGTGGACTCTTTTGAAATTTTCTTTTGTAAAACAATTTTTTTTTCAGTTCTCATTTCAAATTATGGTAGATTGGAATAAAACTGTGACCCACCTGGGTATGAGTATTTCTGATACAGATTTTCAATCTCTGTTTGTAATGTTCATTTAGAATTACACTGACAAAATAAAAGTTTCTGGCCAAGTATGGATTGAATTCATGGCCACGACATGTGACTATTAAAAACAGTGAATTTGGTTTGTCAGAGGTGCTTCAGAAGCTTGAAACTCAAATCTAAAATTCAAAGTTAACATGAAAGGGAAGTATTAAATTAATTATCAGATAAATCAACTTTAGATAATATATTAAACTTTATATACCACTAAACAAAAGACCAAGGTGAAACCTTAGCCTCTTTTTTCCCCAGTGACAAAATTCAGTGATGTCTGTGGAGGATTTCTGATTTATTTTATGACTCAAGTAGATGGACTTGACTCCTCTCCAAAGCTCTGCTGGAAAGACAATTAAATGCACCAGACAGTGATCTATTAACATATTTCATAAGATCCTACTTTAAAAATGTTTACATTCTTGAACATGATGTAAGAAAACTAGTTTCCCTGGCCAGACAATCTGACTGCAGAAGCCTGAAATACAGTTTAAGAAGCTGGAAGAAAAGCAATCCATTTTTTCCCAATAAAATGCTATTCCTACTTTTAGATTAAAACCAACTCCTTTGTCTTTGAAGCCCAGAGCTGGGCTGTGCTGTGTGGAGACACCTGAAGCAGATCTGGAAGAAGAAGTGAACAAGGTTGCTCCACAAGATGCTGCATCTGGCCCTCCTACCTTATCCAAAAGGGACAGAGCACCTTACTCCAGGTGTACACAGCACTTGGGCTGCTTGGGGACAGACACATTTCCTGAAAAAAGGGTCCATTTCCATTTGTGTGCTTTCCATAGTAAGGGCTTTTAAAATGGGATTTGTTTATCTTTGTAAAGGAGACGGAGAAATAGGGAGATAGAAAGAGTCCAGTATATAGACCTGCCCCTTGCCCTAAAGCCAGATCATCTGCTCTTAAGTTTGTCCTGAAAGTTGTTTATTAAGGGTCTTTATGAAACCCTGAAGTGAGGAAGACATCCAGCCATCTATTACTTAGTGCAAACCATCTGAAAAGAAGCTCAAAGTTACAGAAGGTAAATTAAAATTCTTTTTAAGAACCTCAAACAGGTGCTTTGGGGAAATCACAATCTGCTTTAATGTTTGGAGAATACTGTTTATCTTATTCATGAAATCCATATGCACTGTGTATACAATGATATAAAACAGTAATATGCTATGGACCATTATCTGGCATTGCAGATTACTCAGCCATCAGTCCTAGTCTTGGGCTCTCTGTTGTTTCTGGTCTGCAAACACAGAAAGACTACCTTTGCCCATCAACTGCCTCTTTTAGACATTGAGTACAATTTCCCAGGAACCAATCAACAGGAGAGCAAGTGGGCAGCATTTAGTATTTCCAACTTGCAGGAAGTTTTTGCAAGCTTTTAGTGGAACTATGGAATTGAAGAAAGAAAGAGCGTGAACTTTTCCCTTATTTGTAGATAACTCCCTGCAGGTATGAGAAGCTTTGCAGAAAAGGCAGGAAGATTGTTTTAATGGGAATCCAGTAATACAGGAGGTTGATGGCATGGACTAGTTGAGAGCCAGACAAGTGGTTTCTCTGTAATGAAGGGGAAGATTATTTAAGAAATGATAAGGCAATAGTAAAAAAATGGGAATAGAATACGAGCATCTTAGAAATGGATGTTGAGCAGCTTGTACTTGATTAGATTAACAGAAAGAGAACCACAGAGAACTGCTTAGAGAAAACTCATAAATGAAGAAGTAGTTCCAGAAATAAATCTTCTCCTCAATATTTTCCTGGAAGATTAGGGGGGAAATAGGGAAGATTACGTTTGTCAAGTATCAGCAAAAGAATACTTTGAGTGATGTAAGTAAAAGAAGAAAAGTCTGGATGAAAATTTCATCTGTGTGCTTTGATATAAAGTCCATGTTTTAGTCCTGTAAGTCAAAAAAACCCCAACCAATCTGCAAATGTTAGATATAACCAGTGATATTTTCTGCAGTGATTAAGAAAACAAGTAGTAAGATTAAATTAAATGTGGGAATTAAAATTAAAAGCTCCATCTATCAGCCAGGCATTAGTAGGGGCAATTGTTTGTAAACCATAGGAAGACACCTGAGGCACAGGACAAGACTGTGAGTAAACCAGCTGGGGGAAAACTTTGTGCTTGCTGGTAAGGCTTATAGGTGGGAAAGTAGGGAAAAAAGCTTTTGCCAGTTTTAGTGTGTGGTATTTTTGTTCTATTTTTGTTCTTTTCAATGACAAACTCTTTTGTTGTGACATGTATAACAATATTGCTTTGGAGCACTATTGTACTCACACATTGAAATTATATAGAAGTGATTAGCAAAGAGAAAAATAACTTTTTAAGCTTTACCAGCCTTTAAAATGTGCTGATTTCTAGTTCAGCTAAAGAAATATGTTGTTGGCACAAACAGCAGTTTCAAGTTGTTTCACAAGTACTTTAAAAAATTTCTAAAAACTTAAAGATATGTTTACCTGAATATGTTTTGTTATTATATTGACTTAATCCCACTATGACATTGGGCATTTTAATTCAAAGTCACAAGAAACTACCAAGGAAAGAAAAATTGGTAATATGGAGAGATGATATTAATAAAGCATTGATCTTGTATTTCTCTGCTGCTGGTGAAGCAATTTAGTGAGTATGCAGAGAAGAAACAAACTATACCGATGAAGGTCTCACTGGATATTTTCAGTGGCAAGAAGGTGTAAATGTGAGGGACTAATTTTGCACCAAGGGACTCTGCAAATCTAAATGCTCATGAGGACCATAAGAATTCAGCACAAGACCATCATCACAAACACAACATTTTTACTCCCTGCTATTTCTCCCATCCAGCAAAACTGGACTAGACCTGGGAAGATAAAGACCATATTTCCACAAAGACACTACCATAAAAACCAGATATTTTCAGAGGCCTCACAGGCTCCAGCGCTTGTCCCGATCGAGATGGATCCTTGAGCCCCCAGTTGTTACTGGGGAGTTTCTCTCCTGGGTTCTGATCTGCATTTGTTTACAAACAAATCACAAACTTGGTGTTGTTTAGTTTTAAACACACATTTTAAACATGCTTTTAGCTGGTTAAACCTTCTTCATTTTAACAGAACATGTTTCAATTTAATTGTTTTAGTCTGTTTGTAGAATTATTTGCAAGTCTCATTCTAGCATTGCTTGCAGCTTGGAGAAACCATGCTCCAATAAACTGGTTTGATCCCTGCTTAAAACAGAATTTAATCTTCTGTAAGGTAATGGAGCAAGAAATTTTCCTAAAAATCTTACAAACTGACCAATAAAATTTCAGCTTTACATAGCATAACTAACTGAGCAGTTTTCTATTGAAATACCAACACCTTTACATCATGAAAGAGAATGTGACTGTGTCCTCACCCTTCCATATTTCATGAGGTTACTGCCAGGACCTGTAAAGTCAGTGCAGAGGTAGTACATACAGTGCTGTGTATGTGCTCTTAGAGGAACTGGGCCTTCATGAAAGGAGTCTTTGAGGAATTCACTCGCGTTTAATTTTGCTTGATAACTTTTTACAAAGAAGTTTTTCACAGCAGGACCCTTATGGAGGTATTGTGGTGAAACCTTTGGTCGTTTTGGCTCCAAGATAAATGAACTTCAATGACTTTACTGAGCAAACAAATTCTGCACATTTTTTCAAAGCGCAACTCTCACCACTCTGACTTCCCGTTGTACAATAGGTTGAAAGAGTGCATATAAACACTGTGCAATCCATATCACCCCTTGGGTCATTTAGCAAATTGCATGGTCAGCAGTTCCAAGATCCCACTTTGTGCATAATTAACATCAGTAGAGGTTAATTACAGCTGCCCATAAAGCTTCATTACAATCAAGCAGAGGGTAAAAATGATCACACAAGCTTAATTATTAAAAAAATTATGTTATACAGTCAATGTGATAATCACCGTACAGTAGAGTTTATATCTTTTTAAAAACACATTCTGAAATTTCTGACCTATTTTGCAAGCATTATGCGCAGGGAGTTTTATAAAATACGTTGTTAAATCAGGTAGATAGACTGTAAATACTTATAATCACTAATAGGAACACAAGAAGCTCCACAAATAATGCAAAAGAACAGGTCAATGCTGGTCCTTTATCATCTGAAAAGAAAATTTATCTTAATTTGGCTGTGGTGATGTAGCGGTTTTCCCTTCACAATTACCTTTCTACAAAGTGCAGTTGCTGTGCTTTATCTATCAACCTTCTTCCCCAGTTCTTCACCCAAAGCTAGAAGAGTTCAAGATCTTTCTGTTTTTCAAACCTTGGCTCTAAATTTTCCAAAGAAAGTAAAAAACAAATAGTGTTGCGTTCCTTGTTAAATCCTCCTGAAACCCTCCGCACATGGAACAGGTAACTGTTACTGTGGTAAGCTGTTAAAATATCTTCCAACTGAATGTAACATTTTATCTCTTCACAAAGAATGAAAAAAAAAGGAGTATGAGACTAAAAAAATTAGTGGAAGGAATCCTTCTTACAAGTCCTTGAAAGCTGATAAGACTAGAGTGGCTTCTTAGTGCATGTAATTTTTACATGGTTTTAATTGTAATGTAAAATTTTCAATCAGTCTGTAAAATTACCTGGTTTATCTGGATGCAGGCATGCAAGGTATTTTGCCAAGGATTTATCACCAAAAAGAAGCAATTCTGTATTTCTACTGAAAGACTTCTTATAATAAAAAGGTGAAATTATTACAGTGCTGCAAGATCCTTCGTATGGTCCTTCCAATTAGCCATTGTATCTGTCAGTGCCACTGACTTCAAACACTACATTAGGAGAATGTTAGTGGATACAGAAGAAACAGTCTTGAAATTCTCTAAGGAAAAGGGAAATAACTCTTCAGATGTGCTCAGCCAAATACCAAATCCAAACATTTACCTGCATCTCAGTGAATTTTGGCTTCTGAAGTAATTTAACTATAGGATAGGCAGGAGAATGCTTAATAATTAGCATTAAAACCAAGTACGGAGTATTTTTTTCCTCTACAAGAGAAAAAAAAATAAAACAGTAGAACATTAAGGAATCTCACTTTGTCCATGATGGGAAACACAATAGGGATTTTCTTCTCCAGTTAACATCTTTTACTCTTTCTGCTTTCTTCTAATCTATGGGAGCTTATTTGCCAGAAAAAAAAGCAGATTTATTCCATAGCATTTGGAATATAGAATGTAATTAACTGGCAAAATTGACACATTGTATAGGGCCCAGAAGCAACTAACAAAACTATTAATAATTTTTACTAAGAAAACTCCTAACACAAGCAAATGTGCCATCAAGAAAAAGAAGGATTTGTTTTTTGCAACATACCATTTGTTATTTTGGTTTCCATATTTTACTTATTAGTTGTGTGCTACATTCATATAGCAGGTCTACTTCCCTGTCCTTCTTCTCACTATGTTCTTCTCCTAGAAAATATTACAAAACCTAATTTCAAAGAATGACTTTGTGGTGCTTCTCACTGTCACTGACACTCTCCAATTTAATTATCACTTGCTAATAAAAGGGAAAACCAGTAAAAAGTAAAACAAAAGAACAGCAAAAACCAATACTCCAAAGAAAGTTTTTACAGCAGAAGATAAAAGAAGTAGTAGAGCTCCATGACATTTACTGGGAACTCTAATATTGTTTCTGGCTAAGTGGAAGGAACCCAGATAGCAAAATGAATAGAGGTAACCCAAAATCTTACAGCAAATTAGGCAGCATGGGGTTAGAAGACTACAAATAATTTCTAATAAAAATAAAGAAGAAACTGTAGCACTGCTTATTTTTGCAAGGAAGTAGATAACTGTGTATATTTTTAAAATAAAGAAAAAGAATTAGTCTGTCAAATATTGTTCAAACACACTTTACTTTAACCCCAAATACGTTGTGTTACCTGAGGTATTCAAGCACTGAAAAGAGCATTTTGTGGGTTTAGGCTTGGATAGTCCCAGCCCTTTCAATGGGCGTTAAAGGCATGGCTGGCTTAGACATTGCTTGGCTTGGGGCCCTAATGAGTTAGTTAAGCAATTCATGGTGGCTGCAGTTCAAAAAAGGACAAAAGCAGGTATTAAACCTTTGTCCTTTTAAAACAATTTAAAGAAATTAAGGTCAAATACAGTGCTTAAAATCTTCAGTGGAGAGCCACGGGAAATGCAAGGGCAATCAATTACGTGGATATGCTCCCATTTCCTCGAGGGTCACTCCAGACCTGCGTGGCCCAGAGCTTGCCAAGGCAGCTCCTGCCAAGACTGTTGCAGGTACAGCTGGGGATGTGCTGCCAGGACAGCCCAGGCCCATTCGCTCAGGTAGGGCTGCTCAGAGAAACAAGCATTTGGATGGGGAAGAAGTGGAGCACGGAGCGTGACACTCCCTGGAGCACCAGAGGCACATTCACCACAGCAGATTCGTGGTGAGCCAGATGGACACACGCAATAGATGATGTGGCAGGGGATTCACACTCGACTGTCATTGCTAACTTACCTAATGTTGAAGTAAGCAAACAGCTAGCACCCAATTTAACATCTCTGGCAACTGATATTTATTTCTTTCTCTCTCCCACCTACCCATTCACGCAGCTTTTACTGTTTTCAATTATGTATTTTTTATAATACCATATTTTTTAAAAAAATAGTTACCAAACATGCACACAAAAGGCAAACCCCGTGGGCAAAGTGGTAATAAAATAAAAATTGATCTAAATAGAACTTAATTCTACAAAATCAGTTTTGTTCCACTGCATTTAGCAGGCTGACATAAAAGAAACCATGGTTTATAATTAAAAAGGAGATCTAATGGAAATTGAAAAACAAAGTAAATTTCCATCAAAAGGGAGTGGGATCATTTTCAGATGTGAATTTTTTTCTTTTATTTGTATCATTAAATAGCAAACATTTAATAGGATAGTTTTCAGAATGACCAAGGTTATTTGGGACACAAATAATGCATAAAACCCACGCCTGACCTGCCATGAAGAACGTGATAACATGCTTTTCAGTTCCTATCAGACTGTAGCTGTCTAAATGAGCAATACTTTAAAACACTGTGTGATGGATCATGAAATTTGGAAGAAAAGTGAACATGTACAGCTAAAAACTTCTGAAATTTTATAGGAGTGTTTGGTGAACAAAAGGCATTTCTAGAATTACAGAATGCACCCAGGATGTAAACCTGGAGAAAACATCACAGATTATATGTGTGAACTCACAGGAAAGTCATAGAAATGGGTATAAGCTCATCTAGCACTTGAGTCACTTGGGACTCCTCAGCACTTCATTCTATCTATGTTTCAGGGACTCTGGCAAAAATCTTTTCATTCTTTTGTCTACTAAAAGCACCAGCAGCTGTACTTTGGTGCCTGCTCTGAAGAGATGTACTAGGGACAGCCAGCAAATCTCTGGCTAACGGGGCAGGAGGGGAGGAGGTGACATTTCAGGAAAGAAAAAAGGAAAAGCTATACTGAAAAGAATTTGCCAAAAATTTAGCGTCATTGTTGTCACCAGAGGCGAACATGTGGCTGCAGAAGCACATGGATTTTCTCATGGCACAGTGATAAGATCCTACCCAGAGGGAGCACAACACCTCAGTCCCCAGAGAAAAAAAATTCTGTGAGAAGAACAGAAATGGTTCATGTCAGTTTAACCTTATGCTAACTTTCTTTCCCTGTTATAATGATAGTGTTTGCTGCTCCCCCTCTCCTTTGTTCTAGGCAAACTGATAAGATTCCCTCCTTGCTGGAAGATTCTCACGAGACATCCCCTTTACTAGTGACTGGACAGCACAATACTACCCAGATTTTGTGAACTATAATAATGAGCATGATCTTGGACCCTTCAATGGTTTCTACATAGCTCATTACAAATCTTTATTTTCTTTTTGGTGAATTTTTCATAGTCTTGTACAACCACTTGTGTTTTTCAATGACATAGCTCTACCTGCCCACTGCAGGCATTTCAAGCCTTAGCCAAAACTACTGATAGTGAGAGAATCACACCCCTTGAAATCGTGGCATTTTGTATTTGGTTTTCTTTCCTGTTCATAATTTTTCTTTAAAAAAAAAAACACAAACAACCAAAGAAATACTGGTACTTTACTCCTCTTGAAAACAATATTGCCCTTTGTTTGCCTTTTTGTCCAAAAGATTGTTGCTTTATGAAGCCATGATAGAGGAAGAACTATTAACTTCCTGAAGGGATGCAGCACATATTTTGCAGATGAGCCTGACTACGTGGTGGAAGAAACCTTCAGTTTTAGATAAATAGTAACATTTTCCAGCAAGATGATTTAAAAGCCAATTGTTATATTTTTTTCACTTCTTTTCATTGACAGCCACAGTAGTCTAAACCCATTACTGGACTTGGCTACGATGTTTGACAGCTCCCATTCACAGGATTCACAGGAACAAAAATTCTTTGCATTTAGCTGCGCAAAATGGAACTGTTAATTTCTGGTTTCAGAGCTGCTCCCCCAAATTTTCTACGTGCCCTCCAGAGTAGGAGTCAAGTGACTTACAAGCTTCTTATTCCTGAGAGTTAAGTTTTTTGGATTCAGCAAAATAAACCTTATGGCAAAAATTATAAACCAGCAAGATTATATAGTTCTTTTTGTGCCTCTTCACAGTCCCACAGGAGGTCACTCAGATCATAGCCTACAGCTTCAGCATCATCTCCATTCACATTTTATCTGATTTTCCTTCTTCTTTCTTGGTACTTATCATCATAATTGCCTTGCAATGAGTTTTGACAACTACTGTGAATATGGGGAATATGGGCAGTAGAGTGGCTGCTACAAGCCTAAAATATCAGAGGCTGCCACCATAAAATATTGTGCAAAATAAGAGAGGAAACTCTGTTTTGCAGCTGAGAACCTCAAGCTAGCAGGTGGTTTATCTATCAGTAATTTTTTTTGGTTTTACCCCGGGTTTCTGGATGTGTTCATATGTCATCCCACATTATTAATAACGATGTAGTTTGATGCACAGCAGAGAATTACTGTTCGGATTTGCCTACTGGAAAAATTTAAGGCATGTGGTCTGTGACATCTTCCTGAGGAAACAGCAGAATTAAATAAATGAAAAGTGATGCAATGCTTTTTATAGCATTTAATTGGTAATCGGATGTTCTAGGAGTAAACAACTGTTAAATAATATTGATAAAAGGTCTGCCAAAAGATGAATACATTGTCTGATAAGCAACTATGTGGGCAAATATTTCAATCGCTCCAGTCTAGCCAGACACGCTGTATCTGAGTAATTCCTAAACCTGGTCTTTTAAATTGAGCTGGGCTGGTTTCCAGACAAGAGCAAATCTATCCTCTGGGTTGTACAGCTAAAGACCTCAGTGCAGAGCTATGATCCTTGTTCCTTCTGCGACTTCCCATTCTTTCAAATCCTGACGTTTTATGTTACAACATCGTTTCTGTTGCTGTTACTTGAATCCCCCAGGTACAGATTTAGATAGCTAGATTTAGAAAGCAGGGGAATAACTAAACTACTGTACAAGGGTTTGCTTCATCGTGACAGATGAGGATCCCAGTTCTCCAAAGCTTCACATGTGGGATACATCCTTGCAGGACTTAGGACTTGCCCTTCAAATAGTTGCAGGACTTAGTCATAGATAAACTTGGATGTTTAAGTGAAATTTTCTTAGTCTGCTGTCAAAATTAAATATTTACTATGATGTGTGCATTTAATGAAGAAGAAAGAGTGAAAACTTTCCATAGCAGCACATTCAACTCCAAATTTTTTTATAGACAATTATCATATTACACACATGGTCAGAGCACAAAGAGAAGTCCCACTAGTTTAAACTCAGAGGGCCCAAGAACATCTAACGAGAACACTTCAGTAGGCTTGAACATATATTCTCCTGGAAAAGATACATCCCTAAAGCTAGGAAGATTTTCATGATGATCATATACCTATATTTAGTGTCAGTTTATTTAAAGAGTTCACGCTCGTGCTTACAATTATAACATCTTTGCAGTCCTAAGACCAAAACATTCTTTTTAACTCCCAAGGTTACTAACCACAAATAAATATAAAAGCAGAACTTCCGAACCTCACTTGCTACTGTTTTATACAGGGAAGATCAAATACAACTATGATACATGAAAGCTAAAGGAGTTGTGCCTTTAAATTTGTCATTGTTACAGAATATCTCTTTTGAAAATCTGATTTTGAAAGATATAAACCAGCAAGAATGTGATAACACCCATGTGGTTTTTTTTTTCCTTGTAAATCAACATGATATTATTTGAATAAACACACACAGGTGTTTATTACATTTAAAAAAGAGTTCTTAATATTGTTGGTAGTATTTTTTGGCATTTTTTAATATAAAATAAACATTAACATAGTCTATAGATAGTAATTTCAGTACACATTTTTCTTGATAAAATTACCAGAACTGGCAAGAAAAAAAAAAACAACAAACAAACAAAAATATGGACTAAACATGTTCTTGTGCAGGACCTAAGTGGTTTAGGCTTCACTATTAGAACTGACTTAGATATTTAATGTCTGTATGTCACAGACTTTCAGGAAGAATTAATACACTACCCAAAAATAGATGCAATACTAATATTTCCTTTATCACAGATATGTAACTCTTTACACTGTAGTAACATGGTAGTAAAACAACATCCAGCTGAGATGCAAAGTAATCTTTTCTTCTCTTTATTTCTAAGATTGGAATTAATCCCTGCATTAGATACTGACAGAATTTATTTTGGGGATTAAATTTGCTCAAAGCCTTTGTTCATAGGAAATTCAGCTTGTGATACAGACATGACACTAAGCGTTATCATAAGCTAATAAAAAGACAGAGATAATAAGGTCCAATTCAGTAAAAACCAAATTTCAAAGGTAAAAATTCCCTCTGCCTGCACATTTTCTTTTTCTCTCCCCTTTTCCCTCATACCCTTTCTGCTCTTCTTTTGGATTCAAACTCATTCCTTCACCATGTTATTTTAAGTAGTCGATGAAAACCTGATAACCCCCCTTTGCTAAGGAGGCGGAAGAACTAATTGCTTTCTGTTCACTATCTTGGCTGATGGGTGAGAAACTAAAACCCAATTCATCCAGTAATTGCTACGTTCATGAAAAACAGCATCAAAGCCTTGATGCGTTTTACTGTTGTCTCTTGGGAAGGCTCATGTCTAATTCTTATGTTGATATGGCTCATAATATAGTCCTCTGACTCTTCTATTTGCTCCTGCAATTACAAGGTTTCTTATTCCATTGTGCATATTCCTCTGAACTAAGATTAGCTTAACTGAGCTTCCTTTGAAAACCTGCCCACCCATCAAATGCATCAGGCCTAATGCATTCTGCAGCCACGCAAAATCAATGAACAGCACAATTTTCTGCTTCCTGCAATGATCAATAGGATTCACATAATGGGTGGAAAATTTTTAATCATGACAGCCCAGCATCTAGCTGGCATAAATCTTCCCTGCATTATAACCTCTCCATTTCCCACCAGTGCAAATTTGCAGGTATTGAATAATATTTATGTAGCAGATACATTATGAAAAGCAATACAATTAGAACTTCACACTTCAGTGATGATAGGTTGAGATCCCAGAGGCCTGTTTCCTAGACAATGTACTGGCTTCCATATTCCAAATGTAAAATCCTTTTTTTCCTCCTGAAACTATGATTTTTGCTGAAACTATACTTTCTTGGGTCAAATCTGACATAGCTGAGGAAAACATGAATTCAGGTTGACCATAGCTAAGAATAAGTACATTTCAATGAGAAAATAATCTGCCACCAAGTGAGCATTTCGCATCTCTGATCTAGCTTGCTTTTCCCACCTCTGTCTTGGCTGAACTCATGGAGATGCAAAAATCTCTCCCTGGGCCATTTTTCCTCTGACAACCCACCAGGGAAGAAGAAAATCCACTGAGAGTGTCCTCACTGACAGTGTGACCTGAGGAACACTTGCTTTTTATAGGCTATAGTCAGTTACTGCTGGTATTTGAGAGTAACAGAAAGGTGGAACTCTCCTCTCACTTTCTTTACTGAGAGTTTACAAATAAAGACAGAACTGCAGTGTTAAATATTGTACCATAATTGTATATAAGTCATTATTTAGTGTTTATTCGGGAAAAATACAAAGGAAACTTCCTCTGTGAAAGACTCAGGTGCCTAGAAAAAGTTTATTAACTTTAAATGTCGGGACTACCCTTATATTAAGATACACCAATGCCTTTTACAGCTCTTTGAGTCTATGAGTCTCAGGACTTGCTATTAACTGGAGTAGAGAGGAAGGTCTGCAGTGCAAAGGCTTAAGAGGATGAAACAGCAGCTGAACTTGTGCAGGTGCCTGAGACATAACCCACACTGCTGCCTGGACAGCGGGGCCTTGTGGGTCCCACTGTCAAATGAGAGCAAGCAAATGATCTGTTATAGACTATGGTTATACAAATCTTTACAGTCATGTTCTAGGAATGGATTTAATTTTCATCACTTTTCCTTATGTTATAATCACAACCCTACACAGGGTGTAGTGCCAAGTCTTTTTTTTTTGTCCTTTCCAGAGTGTCACAGGAGTATCTTTCTGACTCCTTAAGCTCAGTGAGTCAGAAAAACAATTCCCTGTGCCTTTGATCTTAGTGCAGAGCAGGTTTCACTGGGTACAAACACAAGTACCAGCCCAAAGTGAACCACTCAAAACTTACACTGGTAAATAATATTCAAAGAAGTCAAAACATTGTGTCACTGCTCAAGTCTGACACTTGCTTCTGTCACAAAAACTGGCAGGGGACAGTACAGTTTTAGACCATTCTTATGATAATTACAAAATACAACTGAGGAAAGTAAAGGGTACATGATAAGCACCACAATACCATACTATCACAACTGTAAATGGCTACATATTTGCAGAGGTTTAGAAAGAAAGATTCTCTCTTTCTCCCTGATTTTTGCAAGATTTTTCTAAAGGACAAAGTATTAACTTGTAAGTTACAGTGAAGACACATGAATGTAATTACTCAATATAGATATAGGATTATAGAATGAGCTCATCAAATATCTGGAGAGGGCATAAGGCTTTCTTCATATTATTTTTTAACATCGATATGGGGAAAGAAAAGAGACAAACTCAGTGGTGGGTTCTGTTGTTACTTCTAAATTCTCAGCCAGAATCTGGAATGAGAGCTGAAAATCCTCAGAGCCTCTTTAATCAGAACTTTGAATCACAACTTTGCAACTTCAAAGCCTTTCCTGTAAGTAAATGCACTTCCTGGCTAACAGTCTGTATTTGAAACTGGTAATTCAGTGCTACTGTTGGCAGATAGCAGGGGAAAGGGAACCTGACTGAGCCATGTCTTCAGACTGGGCACAGATGAGGGCTACATGGCCACTGAAATACATAAGGAATTAAATATGCAGGTTTTAAAACCAATATAATAAAGTTAGATTCCTGCACACTGTATTGTCAGTCGACATCATCTATACTATGGTGTATACATATATATATATGGTATTTAGTCACTCATTGCCTGTTTTTCTTCAAAAGCTCTTTTCTACAAGTCAGGGTAATTTTATCATGAGAAACAAAATATCCGCAATACTAACAAGAAGAAATACAGCTGACTGCCAATGTAAAGACCCTCCTGACCACTCACTACAGATATTTCATCTAGTGTAGAGATCTGGAATTTTCTGACATCCTTAAATGACTGACCCTCCTTGATCTTAAACTTTGCAAATGAATGACTCTAGACAGGCCCAAGATGATAAAATCTACACATTTGTTGACAGTGACAAAAATTTTCAACAATTTTTACTAATAAGCTAAATATGAAATGGGCAGAATTAACACTGTTTATATTAAAGGTCTTAAGTTCTGCCCGTTGTCCATTACTATGCTGTGTAGATATGGCTCTAAGTACTAATAGCACTTAGAAAGTAATATGTCCTTTGTAACAATGCCCAGTTTCAACTTCACATCCTGTTACTATTTAGCTCATTAAATTATTCATGCATCCATGAACATGCACAAATACATACACACAGACATATATATATAGTTGTCGGGGTTACAAACATACTAAAAGTGATATATGCCTGTCTTCCTCCTGTTTAATTTGCTGTGTAAGCTTTATAATGCACTAGTTTCCTCTTACAATCGAGAAAAAAAAGTAATTGCAATGCTAGTTTAAAAAAAGGCTAGATTAACATGTTAAAATACAATGCTAGCATCATTTCTTCCCTCCATGCTCCAAGTAATCAAAATGTTTCACCCTCTTTTATGTTGCACATTAATTGAGGTTCCATCGGAGCTGGAGAGCCACAGTCTAGACAATATAAAACACCACACAGAAATGACAGTGCCTGCTGAAAAGACTTTATGTTCTGGTAGTCCTTTTTGTCATTATAACTAATTATGTAGGACCAAATAAGCCTGCAGTATTAACTCAGCACTCAGGGGTTCCCAGAAATGGATGCTCCCTGTGATGCTGTGGATATTAGAAAATGCAGTTTCACAGTTTTGTTGGCAGCAGGGTCATGTGGTCTATTAAGTACTGTCAAGTAGGATAAAGGAAGGGGAAAAGAAAAGCAAGTTTTAGTGGAATAGCTTGGCTCTCACTAGAACTTTCCACTGCTCTTTCATTTTTATTATAATTTATTCCTAGGTAATGATATATGGACAAAAAGAAATTTCACTGTGTACAACCAGCTAACTCAGTGAGATGTTTACAGCCAATCTTAATACGCCAGGGGAAGGGAGAAGTTCTTTGAAGGAAGAGAAAATATCCCATGAACATTATTCAATATGAAATTAAAAAAAATTGGAATAAGCAGTTTAAAAAAAAATCTTGGGGAAAAAAAAAGGGAAAATAAACATTTTCTATTTAGATTTTTTCTACTTGCTCTAAGAGACTTTGTATCCAAATTGAATTGTTTTCCAGGAATCCTAATTTTTTTTTCTATAAAAGTCAGGTTCTGGTTTCACAAAACATTCTTTTGCTTATGGAAGATTTTTTTGAAGGAAAACTCATTATTGTCGATAACACAAAAACATGAGACTACACTGGGTACTCAGAAATATATAATTGCTTTCTCCTTCTTAGATGTTTTGCCTGTGACAGAAGTCAAGCTGCACTTTCAGTAGTTCCCAAGCAAGTAATGGGTTTTCTGTTGCACTGGTACTGTCAGGAGTGCTATTTTGTTATTGGTGATACTTTCTATTAAATGTCAAAAATTATGTTCATTCTCACTGAAAATGAGATTCACTAATAATCTGGAAAAAAATCTATTTCTCTTGATGGCATATCCATAAGGTAATGGCAATTGTACTTAGTGTTAAATCCCCACATTTCCTTGATTATAGTGTTGCGAATTTCCCACTTTCCTTTTCCTGTTCCATTTAGCAGATGAAACCAGGCTTTCACTTGCCTTGTGAACTTTTGAAAAGTGAGAACCTGTGAAACAAATCCACAGCTACATCAGGGCTTCATTTGGTGCATAATACAAAGATATTTATGTTTGTAAATCAGATTAGTTTATCATAGAAGCTACTAAGAGTAAACTCTGTTACTCCATTTTTTTCATGGTCATTTTTGGGGAAGAAGAGGTCATCTGCTGCCACGAGTGAAAAATCAGCTAAATCTACAAAAAGCCCTGCTAACATGGCTAGGTTTTGTTCCCACTGGTTCAATGTATTTTGAATCAAACAGGCAAAGAAATTTCTTTGAGGTTAAAGAATGTGTGTGCCACAATTCTGAGACAAGAATAGGACAGTAAATGCCTTTGTTCCTTGGTTAACTACAGTTTTGTGGCAGACCTACCATTTACTGGATTCCAGTGTGATTTTGTCCTCCTGTGACTGACATCCCCACGCTGTTCCCCTGTACACCTGCAATGCCAGTCTCTGTTCTCCTTGCTGAGCAGACCTCTTTGCTCTGGCATCTGCCCTCTCTCAACAAGCCAGTCAGAACTGTTTCTAGGAAATCATGGTAATGCTGAGAGCAACGCTGTTCCTGTGCCTCGCCTGACTGTTGGAATAAACAAGCTGAGGTTCAGACTGGTGAGCAGAGCCAGGAGATGATTGTTCAGCTCTGGCATTTTACATTTTCATACACTAGCAAAGCATCTATAAATAGCCTTTGAGGAACATAAACACTTTAGTATAATGGGATTCATGTTTAATATGGGCAATGACTTCCCTTCCCTTAGGATCGCAATTAAAATGTTTAGACAAAATTAAACTGCTTCTTGGGAAGATACAATGATGCAGAGCATAATATTTAAACAAACTCACAGTGCCTTACAGAAAATGGTCCTTTGCAATCAAGCTCTAAAAGAGGAGACAACATAGTAGTTCATTATAGCTACATATGCTGATAAAATATGGGCACCTGAGCACCAGTATCACAGAAGCTTACAAAAGGAGGAATTTCTAGAGCCACTGACATTACTGGTTTCTGAAAAACAGGTTAGTAGTTGTCTGAGGCAAGTTTGGGACATGTTTTCATTATTAACTAACATCATGTTATTAGCCAACTAGCTTTGGCTAGAAAGATTTTCTTGTCGGAGTGGTTTGCTGGAAATTGCTGCCTACCTATTCTTTGAAAGTAACAGGTTTTAATCACAGCATTCTCTATCCTTGCAAGATCCTTGGCTCTAGTTGCAAAGCTCTTGTGTGGAGCTCAAAAGTGGAGGAAAGATAATTGTACAATACTTTTATGAAGCTTCAGTTAATCCAGGAGCTAATCAGGGATTGTTTAGCCCTTGGCATAATGAGGAAAATCTCTGGGCAGCTCTCACTTGTATCCTTTTCCAGTCCTCAATGACAGCCTGTTAAGGCATATCCAAATTCAAACAATACTTCAGGAAGCCAACTAGGAGGTTTTTTTCCTCTTTGCTACCCCTGCATTTAGGAAGTTTAGGAGAGGGTGTTACAACACAGATTTCTTCAGAACCCCTTTTATTCCAGGAGGTGAGTGGCAGGAGATGGTAATGACAAGCACAAATCCTCAAATCCATTAGATATTCAAGACAAAATGAACTATGTTGAAGCAACTCAAAAGTTTATTGTTTCCACATCTTACTTGGAAGCATCTGCTATTTAGTCACAGAAGATATCTACTATTGAACTTTTACTATTTATTTAGTTTTAGGCTGCTATTCTGGTCATTCTAAAGTACACTTTACTGCCAGAAAGATGAAATTTTTACCTTTCGTTGCTATTATTAGGTCCAAATGTGCAACAATTTATGATTGTTGAGAACACCATCGTGCTAAGGATTATGTTCTCAGAGAAATTTGCACCATTCTAGATTCTGAGTTTTGTCTATGCTACTGCCAAGACCTAATGAGAAGAGGAAAGAGACACAGCAAATGGAGATATTTCTGCTTTACCAGAGCTTTTTAATCTAAGTACCATGTGGAAAAAACTGTAGTCTTTGTACTAAAAACAAAGGATTTGGGGAGCTGTTGATTTCTTCTGCTGATATTGCCATTCTGTCAAAATCTATACTGCCCTGGAGATAAATACTAAACACCCCATTGAAATCTGTGATTCTAGAATGCTTTTCTGTTTCCACTAATCTTGGCATCGGTCATTTCATGCTGTGTGCAACCTGTCATTATGTCTCTGAGGTTTCTGTCATTATGTACCCTTCTTTAATTGATGTGTACGGCCGTGGTGAGATACATTCCCAACGCCAGCTTCTGAGTGACTGCCACGTGCACTGACCATGTCAACCTCACTAAATTTCCTTTCCAGCCCTTAAATGTCAGAATGCTTCCAGCATGCTGAAGCCTTGGAAGCACAATGACACGTGGTTTTTAGCAGGTTTAGCTATCTTGGTTCCATTGGAGCTAGAAGCTGGTATTTCCCCTCTCGCACGTGTCAGCTGTGTTAGCTTCTGGCAGAGCTCTGGTGACACCAGGCTGTGTGGAGGACTGGGGCAGCCTCAAACCTGAGATCAGGTACAGCTTCACAGTCCACGTGCTTGCAGAGCTGTAGGGATCTTCCAGTTCCTCTCTCCACCCCACCCTGTGGCACAATCAGCACTGATAAGATCAGTACAAACAGAGCCCATGTCAAGCCAGGCTGTGTTCAGTCTGGTATGAATATTCTGCTTATTATAATTCATCATGATCCTTCACATCTGATTTATGCTGGCACTGTGCCCTTGTGGCCAGAGGGGAACTCCTGTGCTGCCATCTAGGAAGGGTTCAGTGGTCTCAGAGTGCTTGATCTAGCACATCAAACCCTCTCATGTCCCTACATTAAATCTTCAAAAGGGCAGCATTTTAAACTGTGATATTGTGGAGATATTTTTATCTTTGCTTTGCTTTACAAGCCTTAGCTAAATTTCCTTGTTTAAATTGGCCTTTAAAATACCTGCTAGAATAGAGCACTGTTCTTGCAACCCACCACCCTACCAAAAACAAACAAACAAACAAACAAACCAACCAACCCAAAAAATCCCCCAGCAAGATCCAACTGCTTCAGATTTCTTGAGTCCCTTAAAAGCCATAGAACTTTTCTTCTTCTTAGTACATAAAACTGAAAATTCTGTAGCATCTATGAAGGTAAAAGGCAATAAACAAATATTAAAACCAGTATGTCAAGAGATCCCTACCTAAAAATACTGAAGAACCATTAAAAATTAAAACCTCCATTTTGAAATAAGTAAATATCTATATAACACATTCACATTTTGTAATATGTTAGGCTTTGCCCATGTGCACAACACATCCCTTCTTCCACAAGGGTTTTCTAAAAATATCTTAAAAAAAACTTGGTAGTCCAGATGAGCATTTCTTTTTTTCATTCTGGAAATGTAGTCAGATTGCATTACAAATGCTTTTGTAAACTCAATCATGAAACACTCTACGTTTTTCTGAATAAATGCATACAAAAATATAGCAATGAATTCTGAGGACGAAAGCTATTAAAACTACAGGTACGCTCTTACAGAGGACGTATTTTCAAATTATTTTCAAAAATATTTAAAACAAATCATTTCACTTAGACTTCTGTCTTCTTTAACAGAAAAGAAAGAATTCTATGTGGATACTAGTCACAGCTTAAATTGCGAATTAAAAAAAAAGTCACTTAATCAAAGGAACCCTGCAGTTTGCTCATAATACAATTCAGGTGGTCACTGGATACACAACTTCCTTAGGTCTACTGAGTATCCCGGGAGTTCTGCAACCATCCAAGTTTTATGGACTAAGATTCAGGGATTTCAGAACACAGATCTGGGATAGCAGGGGCAGAGGTAAATTTAAGAGCAGAATCATTGTGAGCTGTAGGTGTAACCTGTCTGATCTGCCAACTGTTATCACTTTGCTATGCAATACAGGAGCATATGAGCAGATATGCTCCCATCCCTCCCAAAGCAATCCCTGAGGGAAACACACACGGACACACCAGTTCCAGGGCTGTTTTGGGAGGCACAATGTAAATACTGCTGTAGGTTGTAAAACTATTGCAAGACAGGTTGACTATTTCTCTAATTAAAGAAACAATGTTATCGTGGAAATCATTCAACCTAAAAATGTATATAGTGTATATATAACTTCTTTTATTTTAAAAATGTAATTTTATATGCTAAATAAGACAAATAAGCTAAACAAGTTAACAAGGAACTTGCATGCATGTAAAATGAAATTAAATGTATTACTGCAATGAAATCTGTACTTTTTTCAAGCAACGTCTACAAAAAAGAATGACATCTCTTGAGAAGTTCCACATAGCTTTAGAGACAACATCTGTCTTTGGTCATCCATGATGTTCTAGTGATCTAAATAGGCACATTGGTCTCTACAGGCTGCATTCTTAAACAAAAAATGTACAGGTCTACATTCAAACAGCTTGGATCCTTTATGGACAGAGAACAATGTGCTACTAAAATCTGAACAAAAAAAAAGAAGTCACATACTGTAAAAACATAATTTTACTAGATTACAGTAAATAACTTTTCCAATATTACTATAAAATTTAAGATGAAAGTAATATTTGGTCAGGGGTCAGGCTAAGGCTGGGACTGAGCACGGTGTTTCTAAGTCAGGGTATGAGGGTCTGCTACCACTGTGTGTCCCACTGGTACATGGATTGCCTGACTCATTACACCTTATTTCAAACAGAAGGGAAAAGAAAAAATGAAAAGCAGGGCACAGTGAAAGTCAGATGGCTTTCTAAAAGGAGTAAGCTGTGACTGTCAAATGTATTAATATTTCCTAACATTGCTTCTCCAAATTAGCAGCAGTGTTTTGTTGCTATAGGGACAGTGTGCAATCGGGAATCGCAGAGAAGGTGAGACACACAAAGGAAGGTGAGTTGTTGCAGCACCAAAGAGCCCAGAGGTGTCACAATTGTATGGGAGAATGCAAGGAACACACAAAATTCCTTGATAAAGATGTGTGCAGTACTATGTCAGTATTGGCAAACAGCTGTGTTAAAACATTTCTCTCAAGTTGGGGCTGACACACCTCACTGTGTCAGGACCAGAGAGCTCAGTGTTTGGAAGATGGAACTCATAGTGATATGTAACATGACTTAATATGTGTAGATTTGACAAAAATTAAGTTAAAAATAAAAAGTGATTCAGAAAGGACTATCGGTAACATAATTTCAAAGAAATACTCCAAAGTTCTTACAGAAAATACGGGACTAATGTTTTTGAGTGAGTCACTGCAGTCTACTGAGTAGCTAAAGCATGTTTTCATAACAGCCCCTAGATGCCATAGTGATTTTTAAAAAGTTAGTGCACATATTTGGGTGAGGAGCAATCATAGCTCCAAAGGGTGTATTATTGTTTTCTGAGGAAGTAGAAATACCATATTTTTTTATTCAATAAATAGTTCTACAAGAGTGACTCTCCTTTCAATAGCCGGATTTCAACGGAAAAGGAACTTTCGTTGGCTTGTTGGATCCCTCCCAACCCCCCAAAAGGAAGGTAAGTTTACCTAATTTTGAATCATTAAATCATGGTTTGCACTTTTCCTAATGGTCACACCACACCTAAAAACTATAGGTCTGATTATGTTCTTTACCTGCTACTTGCAAAAAAATCAGGCCAAAATTGTCCCTAAAAGCTGTAGTGCTAATCTACATCCTCTGATCGTATCTGTGGCCTTGAAGATAGGTGAGGAAACTGAAAACTGTCTTGAGGTGGTCAGCAGAAATATCTCCTATTAGAGGGGAATAAATGCAGATGGCCAAACTCTGGGCCCTCACTTCAGCAAACAGCAGTACCAGGGATGGAATCAATCTATTCCTGTAGTCACATATCATTTTAAAATTCAAACTGCTTGTGCTGGCTAGAGAGCAAAGAAACAACTCTGATTCTGTGGAGATCTGAGCTGAGAGTCAGGAGGCACTTCTGCTTCCTCCATGCTTGGCCAAAGTCAAACTCTGACAGAAGGTACAGTCTAAACCTGTCACAGCCTCCAGGTGCAAAGGGAATGAAATAACACTAGATAAAATGTAACATGGGTCATAAATACAGTCCTCACATAAAATTTTAAGAAGTGCAGAAAAACACCACCAGAGAAGACTGAGGAAGAAAAGTTAAACTGCATATAGAAGGAGTAAGAACAGAGTATGGAAAAAACCCTAAAATTGTACTATGTAAGAAAAGTTTCTACATATTCACATATTTTGTTTCTAAAGGTCAGAGATGTTACAAATCAGACAGAAGAACCTTTTCAATACATAAATATTATGAAAATTATTATTTTTCAAAGGCAGGAATTATTTAATTCTATTACTAAAGCATTAATAGTGCTGTTTACTCAGTGTGTAAACTTTGGTCTGCTTGCACTAGCATAGCATTCATAAGGATAAAAGCTTTGATCTCACAGTGACTGCACTTGATATTACAACTACTCAGCTGCAAAGCCAGAGCTCTCTTAGTTGTTTTTCAATCAGAGAATATTTTGTGCTAAATCGAGTAATGGAGATGTATAAGAATGGAATTCTAGTTCACAAGAAAATGCTAAAAACTACAAAACATAGTAAGTGTAGTTTTCAGGCAGGTGTTGACCCTGTGTTTTCTTCATATTCTTCAGAGAGAAATTTCTCTTTCTTTAAATCAGCCTGAAAGTACTTCTATTATTTGGGCATCACTCTGAATACTGAGTTTCCCCATCACTCCTTGAGTTTATAACCTGACTGGTCTTTTGTTTCAGTTGACGAATTTCAAGCTGTGAAGTGTAATTTACTTTGACATCCGGGCTTTCTGCAGCCAAGCACCACCCCACAGAAATTCGTAGGACAGATTTTGTGTTGACATAAACGAAGGTGTTGATTGATTAGAAAGGCTGCAAGTGCTGCTCTTATTCAGAGTTCCCTAGAAAGGGGATGTGAGAGTCATAGTTGTATCCAAACCACTTTTGAGCTATGCTCTCTGTCCTGCAGCAATTGTGAGATCATTTCTGTTCAAGTGCACATCCAAGGAACTGGCTTTTTTTTTTTTTTCCTCTCTTTTTTGTTAATTTCTGTTCCAGGCAGCATCACAAAAGGTTAGTGATGTTAGGCTTGTAACTGGTATACTACAGATTTTCTAGAAAGGATAGTCCTAGGAGGGAAAGAGGCATATGGGGGTGATTTCCTAGTTGGTTAAACAGGATTGGACCAAGAATTTAGGCTGAAAAAAAAGATGCTTTTTCCCATCACTGACATCCTAAGCAACCTTAGACAAGTCACTTAAATTATATGTGCACTGCGGAGCCAAGAGAGGAAGTGTGAGTCTATCAGCCATGCATGTTCCTTCCATGCTGTTGACTTGAACTCATTCTCTGCAGCAAGAATGCACTGTGATGATGAAATATCTCTCCATCACTTGCTACAGTGAATCTAATGGATTTTTTTTCCTCTCTAGGAAAGTTATTAGACATCCTGCTACATTTGTTGACAACTTAGATACAAGTATATCCAGGCCTTTTTTTTCCACATATATATGAAGATAAACTCAAAAAAACAAGTCAAATATAACCAGTCAAAAAAAATCACCAGAACAAAAGAAAACAAAAAAGAAACCCAAAATCAAAAAACCCTCCAAATATAACAACTCAAAAAAATGGAGCCAGTGAAGGTGGCCTAGGCTTTGCTCCTTGAAAGTCTCCTAACCCAGGACTTCTTTTCCACCACGAAGGTCTGCATTTGAAAAAGAGTATAAACATTCCCTTCTTGTGTTTTTCTTCCCCACTTGTCATACACTTTGACAGACCTTAGATTCTTTATGTAACTGCAGCAGGACACTGCTTTTGATTCAGACTTTTGGGTTTTATCTACCACAAATAAAAATTGGGAAGATTAATATACTTTACACGGGAGCAGGGAGCTGAAGACGGGAAAGAAGCCATAACAAAAATATGCAGGAACAATATGCTTTCTTATTTTATTATTTCCTGAGGGTTGCTACTCTCCTCCCTTCCATTCCATCAGTACATAAATTATGCTTGTGGCTCCTTACTCTCATTGAATACCAAATCTTCTGCCGCCTTCCTTCTTATGAAGATCAGGAGTTAGAGGAACAATAATGGCCACGTTCCTAGGCTGTAATAGCAACATTTAGAGGTATTTGTCTTTTCCGTTTTCTGACAGATCCATTACCAGTTCATTAGCCTTTAGTGGGTAGAGACATTCCGTAAACAAATGAAAGTAACTCCATTTAAGAGCTAGTGAGCTAAATACAGCTCTACCCCTTAGCCTGCTAATTATATGGAGTGTTGCGAGTGCACACTGAAACAGATCCATCCCTTTGTTGCAATTTTAGAATGTTTCTTCTTAAAATTTCTAAGAGCTAAGACACAAAATTAGCTTTCTTTGTCAGATTGTCAGTGGCTACAAAGATGTGAAATGGAAAGCCAGTCCGGGAGAATTTGTGCTACCCTATCTTCCTGTAGTCCAGCAAGTATAAGGAATATGTATTTTTAATTCAAAAGATCATTATCTTCCTTTTTCACTATATTCCCTTGTTAAGGTGACAGACTACTCTGAGTAGTACAAAAGCATCATAGTTTAAAGGTCAATCTCTTTTAACTTTTAAACATAAAAACCTTTTTAGAATATAGACAGAAGGAGTGACACATGGAAGTCCTGTCTTGATACGTGTCATGCAAGTTATTCTGGAATTAAATAATCCAGTATAAAATAAACAGTCACCACATTGAGCAACAGGGTATAGCATTACTTGTGCCTCTCCATATCCTTTTGTCCACACTACATTCAAGTTCCTATAGAGAAATCAGGAGGCTGATCATCTTCTAATACTTTAACAATAACCTCTTTAGGGTAGTTGCATATTAAATAAATTGAAGTTCATCAACACAATGGGACTTTACCCAAACAGGGATAAAACTGAACTTTACCTTCTTCAGCTAATGCACAAGTCAGCAGAAACACAAGTTCCGTAATAGAAATGCCATTGGTACACAAAGCTAAGCCCTTTATTGCTAAAGACAACCACATCCTATTCCTTTTTTGAGTATTTTTCCTACAAGTGCTGAGTTTCTGTGCCCCATCTGGACAGTAAACCAGAGTGCTTCTCAGAGTTTTAACAAGGAGGCAGGTTCTCCTAAGTCATTGACAGTAAGGTAGTTCCTATCCAGAGCTAGTCTAACACTTAGATTATATTAAAAAATTGGCAGGAAATGACAAACACTCTTAACTATTTCTGTTTGGGGTAAAGTTGGAGGCAAGAATGATGATTCAACATGAGGAATCTAAGCTTTTTACTTATTTCAGAGGACTGAATTATGTTGTTGGTGCAGATGCTGGCTGTAGTTTGACAAAGAATGATGTAAATGTCAGAGATACACATTTTGGGAAGATATGTTATTGCAGAGTCCTGTTGTAAAGATGCTTTTAAGAAGCTGTTGTCTCTTCCTAATTGATCACAGGAAGTGCATCTCTTGGAGAAGCAGTGAGAGCTGGGATCAATGACAGGCTAGTTTAATGCAGCTCTTAACAACAACCTGCAGAGATTAGGAGGCTGTCAGAAAGATAACACCAGAGATTTATAGATTGTTTTCTGAAGCCATTCTCAGCTCTCATGGGTGCTCTGTTATGTTTCTCTATGCTTGGTATGTAATATGTACTCCCTTTATAGATCCAAGATGTGGTTCTCATTTATGAAGAAAATAGCATTGCACCTTTATGTGCTGCTCAACTCCTAACACCCCAGGAGAGCAGCAAGGCAAGTGTCTGGAAGCCAAGTCAGTTAAGTAGTTAGAATGGCTCAGGGAAATTTGAGTTATAGCTGCAGTTTCTTCTCTCACTTAAGTAGGGAATAATGGGCCTAATTCAGCTACTGTAACATCACCAAATCGATGGAGCAGCATTATCAACAAATGAGCCCCCTGTGTGCTGAGATGGGCTCAGGTGCTGCAGTGTTTGGGTTTGAAGGTCCAACTCTCAAAGGCAGTTGAGGTCGTCGTGGAATGGCTCCACTCCACCAGAGGAAGAAGAGTGCCTCTTTTCTCACATTTGTGGCTTGGGAAGGAGTCAGACTGAAGTGTGCCAAACAGAAGGGGAAATAAAAGGTGCTCTGCTGACATAAGAAGGGAGCAGTACTATTGATTTTCATGGAATTGGCTATGCTGTACTGACTGAATAAGCCAAGAGTTCTGTTAGCATTGCACTCAGCCTGTTTGACATCTATATAGCAACCTTTCAGAGAAAATTTTTATATTTATGGGATTTGCCTATTGTAACTTTAAAGTCACTGCAGTTTTTATCTAATATGAATTAGACAAGACTATTCATTGTAATTATTCCTGAAGATCATGTCACTTGTCGGTACTCAGAACAGTACAAAGTAAAAATGAATTACCTGAATGGTCACTATTTGAACAGAGGGCACTTTGGTCTAGGGAGAAGAGAAACTCTGAACGTGCAGGGAAAGGTTACTCCCTCAACAGCATATAAATCCTAAAGATGAAACCAGTTAAACACTCCTTAAAGGAATATTAGGAAGACTTTCCTGTGACTTTTGCTTTGTTTTATTATTGTAAATCAGGAATAGAGAGACCATAAAGACAGAAGTAGAATGTACTGGGCAGTCTCAGTCCACAGATTAATCTACACTTTTCCAGCCCTGCAGAGGACTTACCATCATTTTCATAAATAGATGACAAGGACAAAGATGGACAGAGTTAATTAATTTAGCTTCTCATAAACTTGGTGCAGCGTATAAGGTGATGACTTGCAATCAAACTGCAGAGGCTCAAGATATATAGCAGTTAAAGTGGGTTGATGGGATTTCTTATCTACAGTGAAGCCCTTGGCAGCACCAACACTGGCCAGCAGCAAGAAGTTACCTGTGTTCCACTGGAACTGAGCAAGGGAAGGGTTCTTTTTTACTGGGTAGGTCTGGAGATTGTGTTCATGGCCTGTGTGTTATAAGCTTCAGGTTAAAACGTATTTCTTTAGGAAAACACATACTTAACATTATCTATGGCAATCAATAAATGGGGTGGTTCATATTCCACAATTCTGTTAATTACCAGTTTGCATATGTTTCATTATTGCTTTTATGTCAATGTCCCTAATATGACAAGTGTGACACTGCCACCATTTAAAGAATGTGACAGGACCATGTAAGATTCTAAAAAACCCTAAGGAATTGCTACAAACTTCTACATGAAATTTGGATTCTATTTCAATTAGAGAGTACAGAAAAAGGGAGAAAGAAACTGAAATACTATTTTTCTTTTTTTTTTTTTTTTAAATGAGAAGTGTTGAACTGAGCAGGGGTGCCCAAACTAAAGTGCATCTTTAATGAAACTAGCCTTGAAAAGTTAACTGGAGGAAAGAGGGGAGCCAGTAAAATTCATAACTTACAGCACAGGAATTTCATTATGTGGACTAAACGTGCAAGACAGCTGTTTCTCCATACTGCCATTTGGATTGGTTTTAACTCATGCACCTTACAAAGGTCACATTTTGATCTGTGAAATGAACACCATTGCACAGTACTGAAGAAACTCAATCTATGAAGTCATAGCTTAAAATACAATTTATGTGTGCCATAATGCACTTGAGAGAAAAGGTACCAAAAAAGGGTGAAGCCTGTGGCCCACAGAAAACTGTTCTCATCCTTATGCTTGCCAGTATGCTTTCTCCAGACCACTAGGAGACAATAAAAATGCACTTTGAATAGTGAGAAATACAGGAAAATCCTACTGGATGTGTGTGTCATGGTTTAACCCCAGCCAGCAACTCAGCCCCACACAGCAACTCGCTCACTCCCTCAGCGGGACAGGGGAGAGTCAGAAAGGTAAAAGTGAGTAAAGACAAAAAGTGGGTTGAGAAGAGGACAGTTTAACAGGTAAAGCAAATCCACACATGCAAGCAAAGTATAACAAGGAATTAATTTACTGTTTTCCATGGACAGGCAGGTGTTCAGTCATTCCCAGAAAAGCAGGGCTCCATCATGCTTAATGGTTGGGAAGATAAAGGTCATCACTCCAACATCCCCCACTTCCTCCTGCTTCCCTGCAGCTCCATGTGCTGAACATAATGCCACATGGTGTGGAATATCCCTTGGGTCAGTTGGAAGCAGCTGTTCCTCCTATGTCCCCTCCCAACTTCTTGTGCATCCCCAGCCTCCTCACTGGCAAGATGTGGATAAGAAGGAGGAAAAGCTTTGATTCTGTAAACATTACTCAGCAATAACTAAAACACGCTGTATTACCAACACTCTTTCCAGTACAAATCCAAAACACAGCCCCACACCAACCATGGTGAAGAAAATGAACCCTACTCAGGCCAAAACCAACATAATATACAACCACAAAAGGGTGTCCAAACACACAAGTGTCCAACACATGTTGAATACTAGTCCTTTCCAGCCTGAGCACTAAGTGAAAAGAATTAGGGGATCAAATGCTACATTAATAAATATAAAACTAATAGTGCAAATGCATTAGATAACTTTAAATACTGGGTAGATGCCCACTTCTTTCAGATTGTTACGAGGATGGAACAGAATATGGAACATGGACATAAAAAAAACCCCAAACAACAAAAAACACAAGACAACTAAGCCTGTCTTCCTGGTGTAAACAACTGCATTTAAAAAGATGAGAACACTCAATAAAGTTGAATTTTATATTAAGCCCTTGATAGAATCCATATGGCAGACAGGTCTGAAACAGGTGGGTTTTTTTCCTCAGCCTTACTTATATATTGAAAGCAAAGATTAGGGAAGACGGCTTTAGAGCAGTTGGAAAAATTGCAGTGGGAAAAAGTCTACATCCAGACTCTATTAATATGAATTTGGTGTGAAAGAATTCTCCAAGACTAGATAAAAAAGGAATTGTGATTGTCAGAGCATTTGCCCAGGAAGAGGCCCTTCAGAACTGAATTAAAGCACCAAGAAATACTCTTGGAAATCTAAGTGGGGGATTTCATTATTAAATACAGTTTTAGTTTAAGACTATCAGGTTATTATAAGGGTTAGAGAAGATGGGAAATGCATGAGATCAAATCACCCACAAGAAGTTCAGAGATTTTTTTTATAGTGAATTCAAATTAACAGTAATATTGAGGGGTTGTTAAGGCTCATCGTATGCAATAAAAGAAATATAGACCTACATAAATTGATCTCTGGTTTAGAGCAGTAAGTATAACCAAGAAAACATGTGTACTTCTAATGAATTAGTTTACTGAAATTGCTTCATATATATATATATATACACACACACACCATGAACAAATAACTTGGTCATGCTCATCATGTAGATTTTAACTGGCAGGTTATATCTATCTAATCTTTATAGCCTAGTGTAAAACTACTTTTGCCCTGTAGGGACCAGCAAGGCATCTCCTAAGATTTGACCCTTCCCACCAAAGCTAGCTGCAAAATCAGACCTTTTTCTGTTAAAACATGAAAACAGAAAGCCATTGTTGTTTTGCTTTAAGTTTCTGTGACTCAACTGGGCTGCTCAAAATTAGAAGCCCTTATAATAGACTGTCAGCTGAGATGCCATTGCAGAACAAGAAATACATTTGGCCATTTGATGGCAGTGTTAAATTGTGCATTGCAACATCTTTCTTAGGTTCAGGTTTTGCTCTTAGGACCATACACATCTCCTGTATCTCTCCTCCTAGGGCTTTTGCTTCACAACTCAAACCTTTTTAAGATATAAATATCGTGGAAAAAAAGGCAAAAAAATTAAGGATTAGGCACAGTATGGATTAATTTATCTGGAAGATGATGTTGGAAGTATTGTTTGGTGACATCTTGGTGTTTTGGATGACTTGAGGTCCCTACTGCAACATTCAGGATCATTCTATCAAAGAAAAAACCCTTGACTAATTTGTAGTCAGCAAAATCCTTATAAAAAACCCACAGCAATATTAAAGGAACCTTTTTTTTTTCCTCCCTATCTCCAACACTATATATATAAACCTGTATCAAGAGGTCTTGGAGGCAGGGGATTTGCATTTCACTCTTGTACAGCTCCAAGATACCAATATCCAGGACTCAGAACCAGATCTGAACACATCATGTTACATAACAAAATAACTATCATTCACTTCCAGATAGTGTCTAACTCCATTTCCAGCTTTAACCACCTGTCAGCACATCATTCTTTTGAGGAAGTGATTTAGAGTGAACGCTTCAGCTGCATACATTACTTTTTGTTTCTTTCTTGCACATGTACAACAGGTGGAATTTTTTTCTGATTTATTAATTGCACAGCATTACTAGATGAATCAACGCACAAAGAGGTTCACATAACAGCCTGCAACATCCAAGAGAAAAGCTATTGCGTTCGTAGCCAATATTTGCATTGATCTCACACTGCATGAGGGCTCCTAGGATTTTTCCAGCACACAGGTGAAGTGCAGGAGCCCTTGCAGCAGCAGGCACAAGTTTTATCCCAGGCTGTTCTTCAGTCATAATTGATCTAAGCAACCAAAATTATCCTACAAACATCCTGAAGGTTAGAAAGAGCTCACTTTGAGCAACTTCCTCCAACATTCTCACTGCTCTCTGAATAAGTGATATTAAATCCCCTGATCTTCATCTAGGTAAAGCTAGGAATAGCAAAAATAGACCTCTCTGACTTTTCAGTCTAGATGATAAACACAATGAACAAGGGTCTAACGATGCAAAGGTATCTCCAAGTACGTGATTTTGACTTTGCTGATTTAGGTCTGTGGTGGGTTTACCTTAGCCGGCTGCCAGGCACCCTTCCAGCCTACCACTCACTCCTCCCTCCCGAGGAAAAACAGGATTAAAAAAAACTCGTGAGGGAAGGTAATGACAGGTAGATTGGTTACCAGTTGCCATCAAGGAGAAACACTCAACTTAAGGAAAATTGCTTTCACTTACTGACTACTAAAATAGAGTTGGATAGCAAACAAAGAAACAGAAGACATAATACACTTCCTCCCATCCTTACCTTTCCAAGCTCACTTCCCCTCCCTCATTCCCAATTCCACTCCCTCTCAAGCAGCACAAGGGCACCAGGGGGGGAGTCAGCACACAGCAGTACCTCTCTGCAGCTCCTTTCTCCTCAGGGTTCTCTCCTGCTCCAGTGTGGGTCCAAAGGATAAACCTGCTCCTGCATGAGCTCCACAGCAAACAGTTGGCTCAGGGTGTATGTATCTGCTGTGCCACAGAACCCTCCACAACCTGTGAGGAAAGTGAAGAAACCTCTACTCCAGCACCTGCTTCTCCTCAAGTCTTAGTGCTCACAATCTTTTTTTGTTATTATTTTTGGCTTCCCCCCTCCCATCAGAGCATGGGCTTTCTGCCCTTCTAAAAGAGGTGTCCCCTGAGGCACCACACACACAGGTCTGAGGGCTCAGCCACACCCTGTTCTGAGGTTCCTGGGGACAGCTGGAACCAACCATGTGTGGTGGAAACAGTCCTGATGTCCCCTCACAGAACCCACCCCACAGCTCCCTCACAACCAAAATGTCGCCCTGGATACCCACCACAGATCCATCTCAACAATACAGGCACCAAACAGAGTGTGAGTGAGCAGGGTCCTTATAAATAACCCAGGCCAGCGTCAGCAGTGATTGCACTCACCTGGCAATAATTAGTGCTCTCATTAAAGGACAGACACATGACACAGGTGGTGTGATTTTTCAATTTAAGCTCGCTCTTTGGGGGAAGAAAAGGACCTGAGTGGTCATGGTGGATTAGGGTATCATGCTGAAGAGTGCTAATCTGTTAATTTCTCGTATTAATTAATTTAAACAACTCCTATTCCACTAACATGAAACATGGGTAGAGGGCATATAATAATTAGTTTTCTCATTTTCAGTTTTTACTAAAATAAACCTCTGAATCCGTCATGCTTCTGAATATTATCTGAATATCTGCCTCTTCTTACTGTCCACCTTAAGTGGCCTATCAAATGCAGCTGCAGTGACCTCTCTGGTTGGTAGTCTGCCTTCAGTTTTAGAGCTTTCTCTTTTTTCTGGAGCATCAACTATAACCAGATAACACACTGACCTCGAGCAGTTGTGGTGAACATGGGAAGACATTGCAGTCATATTAGCAGCCCCTAAATTATTCAGAGCACTTTTGGTAAAATGGTGCTGCAGGACAAAGAAAGCAAAGAACAATTCCCAGCAGACCAGATTTTTTCCCAGTTGCTTTCTGTAATTATTTCTATCAGATAAGTTATTTGCTATGCAAGCTTACCTTCAAAAGCATGTTTGTTAAAAAGAGAAAGGGGCAGAAATCCTTTGTAGGGCCTGCACGTGATTAAATGGCTTTAACAAAACATAATGAATAATAATGATAAAACCCTGTCAATTGGAATTTTAAGCATTTTGGCTTGTGAATTAAGAGCCAATGATATCAAAATGACTGCATGTAGCAAATAAATGGTATTTGTCAATGCTGCCTATCAGTGAATATTACAAATGAGTTGATCCTAGTTTGCATATTTCTACAAATAACATTTCTTCTGAAATTTTAATGTACTTACAGCACACGGAAAATCAGTATGGAACTATTACCTTATATTACCAATATATTACCAATACATTCTGCAGCTCTCTGAGAGAGGAACTGCTGTGGCAATTCTGCTCTTGTACAGCCCAAGAAAACAACTGGGGGTTTTTGGCTTTTTGTTTTTAAAAAGGACCTTATTTGGAATGAGACAGACAAAGGTATACGTGAGTCCCAGCAGGAAGGATGACTCAAGGAGGGGTATCTGAGTTTCTTTGAGTGATGCCTGGTGATTATTGTCATGTTCCGTCCTCAAAACTGTATGCAGGAAGGTGTACATTTGCATAAAATTGCATTGAATTAAATAGATTTTTTTCCCCCATTGTATTGTTATCAGTTATCTGGCAACCAGGATTTCATATAAGGTGTACCTTAAGCTAATAATTTATTTAAACTACTATATTGTAAACATTGTTTTCTGGTAAATGTCTTTTTGCATGAAAATTTTGTTTTATTCCAGAAATTAGTTTGGGGGAAAACTGATTTTTTTCCCCCCCTCTAAAGTGTTCTTCTATTTGCAGATGCCTTTCTAAATATGTGGTTTAATTTTTCTCGTTTCATTGACAGAGGTAGGGCAATATAGTTGAAATGAATTTGAGAGAGGGAGAGTTTTTTAACTTGAGCTTATACATTTCATCACTATCAACTTCAAAATTAAACCAAATAAGAAGGTATACAAACATTTAGATATACTGCTATAGTAGACAGGAGCTGAGGAAAAGACAATAAATGTCACAGAACCTTAGTTTTCCATCCAATTTTCCTCAAAAAATATCTTTTTGTTTCCTACATCCTCTTTGCTCAGGAAGGTCCATAGAGAGGAATGACAAGGCATCTATCACTTTATCACTCTGACGACATCCGTTAACAGTGTCACCTTTTATTTAAACCCAGAGTTTGCTCTAAGAAATCTATTTTTTTTGACAATATACTGCATGGCCAAGGCAATTTTTAACATCTATTACTCTTGTGTATTGTGTTTGAAATTGATAGTGCTGAATGTGTTACATTTCTACTGTCAGATGCTCATTGTGGGAGATAGAAACGCGGTGAAGGCCACTAACATGTAATTGAGGAAAAAGAACAGAAATCTGGTGGCTTTCCATTGAGGGACAGCTGCTCAAAGGGAGGTTAAATAAGTAGAATATGTTGGATACTACTTTTTCCCCACTGGAGAAATGTGTACCAAAGTACTTCAGAGCTCTCCATCAGATGAGTGTTCTGCTATCAGTGCTGCAAACAATTTCAGTAGGATGCTGGCTGGGAGAAGTGGAAAGAGAATATAGAAAAGGAAAAAAGGAGGGAAACAGAAGAGGGGATCTTTTAAAGAAAGTTACAGTTTTTTTATTATAATGAACAAGCATGCATATTCCTTTTGGATACAAATATTTACCTCCGTATACATAGCTTCCATTTATAACAAAGAGCAGTGAAGCAACTGGATATGGGCCAAAATTCTTCCCTGTATTTAAAAAAATTGGAGCAGATTCCCCAACTTTAAGCAATAATCCTATACCGATGCAGTTTATTTTCTGGTGAGGAAAATCAGCATATACATCAGTTGCTGCAGAAGCCAAATCAATCAGACAGTCAAGGTGGATCTGTCTAGATCTCCATCTAAAAGTGAACTGCCCAAAGCAGTCTTAAAACATTGACTCAATAGCCTGGTTTTATTAGCAAATGAACCAGAGCTCTTCTCTTTATAATCAGAGGACACTTGGCTGCCTGAGGATACAGTGTCCTTCTGTGACTCCCTCATGTCTTGCCTCAGCCTGAAGCCTTTGGCAGGACCCCACTCTGCTTAGCTGCTCTGCACAGAAATAGCCATCTCCTCTTCTTCAGGTCATTCCCTTTTCAAAGGGAAAAACCATGGAAACCAAAAACAAACCAAGCGAGAACCATCCTTCATACAACCTGATTAATGTTTCTACAGGCTTCTTAGGAGCTAAGTACAATTTTATTAAATTCTCTCTCTACTAATATCAGAAGATTTTCTAAGTTAAGCACTGGTTCATGCAGCTGGGTATTTATCACATGCCTATAAAATTTTCTTTTTTTTCCAAAAAACGTTTTTAGCTTCTTAGTCTTTTTTTAATGGAAAAAATTTTAAGGCAGAAAAAGGGAGAGAAATAAGACTAAAACCCCTGAAATATTTTCCTTAAATACCTGTTTAACCCCATATTCTACCTTTGAGTTTCAGATCTCTCAGTATATAATGAGGGACCATTATGATGTATCTCATGCGAGGCTATGAGACAGGAACAATAAAAATAGTACTCAAGTGTTGATTTCCATTTTCTCTTGTCACCAACTTTGTTCTAAGTTAAAGGTAAATGCTTTCTGACATCTGGCTGCTAAATTCTGTTTTCCACTTGTGCTTCTAAGACATGTATGACGTCGTTGGGTGTGAAACACACACTGAAAAGGAGTAGTGGTGATGATCCTGTGGTACAAAGCGAAACCTTGTTTCTAGTAAGGTGATAGGGTGTCACTGTCTTCCCCTGGATCATGGACTGACAGTGGATCTTTTCTTATGACACACTGACAGCTTCATGTACCCGAATTACTTTCAAGTGATGTCAATTTAATTCACTGAAATGAGTCTGATAACTGTCCTCGGCCTCCGTATAGAAAACAACAGGCATTCCTGCTGCTGTATACAAATGTTAACAACAATATGTTGAAACACAAGCTCGACAAATCATTTAAGCATTTACTTTAGCCTGCCCCGCTGCAGCAAAACACTTAAGCACATGCCTAAAGGTATAGACATGCTCAAGTGCTTTTCTGATTAATGATGAACTGGAGCCCAAGTGTCTAATTTCAAGACTAACATTGTGTCTTATTGCTAGATTGGAAGAATTACTCATTCCAGTACTATCCAGGGAGATTAACATCACATTTCACTTCACTTTCTCCATGGATGCTGCTGGTACACAGTGGATGTGCTGAAGGAGCTCTGAAATGTTGATGCACAGCCAGATTTGCCCACGACTGATGTTCTGAGTTCCTCGAGAGGCAACCAGAATGACCCAACCCCACTCCAAAATGAAGGTTTATAAACTGTTACTTCACTTTTTGAATGAATGAATCGTAAAAATCAGTTTTCAGGAAATGAAGGGGAGGAAATTGTTTAAGTTCTTTAACATTCTCTCAAGATGTCCCGTATGTGCAGGAATGGTGTGTGTTCATTTTAAGAAGAGATAAATGCAGAAAGGCACATGACAATCAGTCCTGAGCCAAACAAAACAAAAGAGAACAAAACAAAAGAAAAACCAAACCCAAGAAAACCAAAACCAAAAACACCCACAAAAAAACCCCCAAAAATCAAACCCAGAAAAACCCAAAACAACAAGAGGAGAAAACAAAAGATAAGGACATTGTCCTTACTGTGAATCTTCATTTCTGTCTAAATGGTAAAACAACAAGGTCAGTGTCTCAGTTCAAAGAAGAATGCAGGCCCTCCATTGCCAAGGCACCAGAGACAATGTCAGACTTAATTGTCAGATTACTGTCTAATCAATGATTTCTCTGATTAGTGACCCACTGACAATACAGCCAAATCAATGTGTTTATTCCAAGCACTAGCACTGATGCTCTAAAAGAGTGAAAATCAGGAAAAAAATTACAACATTAAGTAACTTGAATCCCCTGCATACCAATTGAAACTGTCATTTGGTTTGCTTATTTACAGGGTTTGAAAGGTTTATTTGACAACAGAAGGGCTAATAAACAGAATCCAAGTCGTGTTTAATTACATCACTTTTATTATCTTAATTAATCAGTCCACCGCAGTGCACTCTAATATCATAATGCTGTCTTTTTTATAATGGACTACAGAAGATTTCTTTATTTCTCTTCACCTAATTTTTGGCCTGTATCTATTGTGGCATTCTTTTTGTTGAGTTCATACTCCTAGACATGAGGCCAGTGTATTAAATCTTCAAAAAACTGCTGTTTAGCTGGAGAACAAAAACACCCTGAAAGCTGAATGGAATAACAAAAAGACAAGAGAGTTTGTACTCTAATTAATTTTAGATGAAAGGGGAAAATTAGAAAAGACAATGAAGGATTTAAAGCCCAGAGGTATCTGGACAGGAACTTGGAAAAGATTGTGTAAATGTGGAATTGATGATAAAAGTCCATATACCAGTGCTTGATTACAACCAGAGATTATACTAAAAAAATTGTAAGTTATGACTTAATCTATGCCAAGAGTAGATAGATATGCAGAATCCTCCTGATAGCTGAGACGAATGTAGAAAGGGGAAACTGGATAATACTGATCTCAATTTTAATTCGCATTTCAAATGCAAACTGTTTTAATTATGTCTAATTGAAATGATTTATTGCCTTAAGTGGCAAGGAAAAAGACCCGCACAGAAATTCAACTTCTTAATCCTTTTGCTGTACATTGTTCCTGTTCTTCATCTGTTTATTGTGTTGAATGCAGAAATGGGAGATATGTCCATGTTATGCCTTTACATATCTAACTTTTTGAGCTGAGTTGAATCATGATATAAAGACAGAGGAAATAGTTTCCATGGCGGAGACCCAGTGATGTGAAAAGGTGAACCATTTAAAGGTGAACTGACACCCTTTGAAATAAACACAGCTTAAGTTCCCAAACAAGGACTCGATGTGTAAGCTGAAAATATGTACAGCTCAAAAGGTATTCTGTAAATAAAGTTTCCTTATTTAACTGACAGAACTTCATTTTGGAATTGATTATTTATGTGACTGTTTGGAATGCTGTTGCCATCACCAAGGATTTTTCCTGTATTTTATAACTAGACCTCACCATGGACATCCTTGAAGAAGAGACCTATGGATCCATCATCACAGAGAAGTGAACTGGCTATAAACTTGCCCCAATTACAAGTACCTTCTCATTTGTCTTGGCAAATGAAACTCTGAATTTTTATGACAGGTTCAATGGACAGATAGAGTGTGATACTCTGGGTAAGGCAGCCTCTAGCTCAGTGGCTGGGGCTGACTGAGGTGATGGCTATTAGTACGAAGACAAGCAAATAGAATCACTGTTTTGCCTTCCCCTGGAGGAGGCTCAGTGCAATTGTGCAGTTGCAGGGCTTTTGGGGAACACAGAAATTCTTTCAGAGTAGAATCAGTATTCAGAAATCACAGAAGTAACCTCTGGAGGTCAGCTTGGATCAAGCCTCAGCTCAAAGCTGGGCCTCATTAAATTATTTTTCTGAGTGGCAAATGATCACTCTCCTGAACAGCTGTAGGAGTCCCTGGTTGTCCATCACAGCAGCATCAAGCCTTCATGTCTCAGCATTGTGGTGGTGCAGCCTAAAAAAGCATTCCCAGTCCTCCAAAAGCAAGGGGGTCTGCCCCCTGCCCTCCCCATAACATCATCTCCTGGCTGGCTTGGGGAAAAGTGACAACAGGCCTCTGGGGCTTGGAGGGAATTTTTTTCTGGTCTTCAAAGGGTATTTGCTCTACAAAACCCTTTTCAAAATCAAAAGTTGGTGTTGGCTAAATATATTTGGCACTGAAATTTGTTCTTTTTGGCTCTTTACTGTATATTTGCCTATAAAATAAATAAATATTGATTATTTCTCTAAAAATATCCATTGACTTTAGTGTCAATGAATTTACTGATTGAAATGTGCTTCGAGAGAGAGGTACTAAAAACACATTAAAATACCATAGAAATAGATCGGTTTTCTGTGTGTTTTTAATTTTCCATAATAGGAATAATTCCTTGTTTGAGTGGTTTTAAAAAAAGCTAATGAGGAAACATTTTCTAATACAATCTGTAAGACTTTTCATAAAGGGATGGAGGTGAAAAAGCAGCTGTGGTAGCTTCGTATGTGGTATGTAACTGCCCTGAGGGAAAGCAGCCTGCCAGAAACCTCTCACGAGGACTAACTATCCACATAAATTCCTGTGCTTGAGTTGATGCTTGCAGACAAGGAAAGGCCGATGTCAAAGTTCTGAAGGCCAAATTAAGACAAAGTTTTTCTAGGTTTCTTTGAAGAGCAAAGCGTTTTGGACTATCTTTCAGTTCCTGTAAGTCAAATCTCCCTGACAGCCTATTATTTGTTCAGTCATTACATTCTCTTGATCCTCTCTGACAAAGTTATCAAACACCCCACTGGGACCACAGCCAAAAAAGCATTCACCTTTATACAAAGGGCCAAATCTTGATAAAGAATGCACAGCTGGAGTAAATGCACAGTTTAGTCAGAAAATAGAGCTAAATGGAGATTTCTGCTGCACCTTGTCACAGCTTATGCAAATCCAAGCCACAGGAACTACAGGATATAGGGAGAGAGAAATCAAATATACAGCTCAAATATACAGTGGAGGTTTCTCCCCACACTAACCCTTCTATACAAATAGCCACAGTAGAATTTAGATTCATTATATAGAGATGTGCTTTTATTTTCCCTTTATTGGCTCTCTATTGTCTATTCTTTCATCCATAAGGAAGGCAGTATTACTTTACTTTTATATTGTTCATAACTGCAATGGGAGCAGCAATTAATCCTTATTCATCATTGGATGCAGCATAGTCAGTCATAGTGCCATTTTTTTGTATGCTTACTACTCATTACTTTTGATATGCTTATTGTTTTTTGTTTTATTGTAATCATTGCTCAGCTTTTCACAGTTTTTATTTTAATGATCTGGTTCACTTCTTTTGCATGTTTAAAATGCCAGGTTCCCAAATGCCTTTCATTCTGCACTATATTCAGACCTCTTATGATGTATCAAAACAGACACCACCAGTGTGCACCCTTTCATCAATTTCTGAAGAATTCAAATTCCTGAAGATGAAAGTTGTGACCTTCAATACCCATTCTATAGCTAGATTTAATGATTATATGTGCCTTGCCATTTCCCTGCTATCTGCAATGGGTACACCAACACACGAAGTACTGCACAAACACAGCATAACTTGTGTCGTGATTCCACCTTAGCTGAAGCAGAACAGTTGTCCCAAAAACTACCTCTTTGCTGTAGCACACTTGTACTTCTTAATCAATTGCAGTGCAGTCATTACATAGCTGGTCTATAACTGGTTTATTTATCTATATGCATATATAAGTGCATATATCTGTTTGTACATACATGCAAACACACATCTCACAGACCAAGGAACAACTGAAGATGGGGAGTCTCCTAAGAGGCAACTACTGAGAGTGAAGGAGAAGAGAGAAGAAAGAAAATGAATGTAAGTGTGTAGGAATTTATTTAGTTTTACTGGGACATTTGGATCCTTGTTTTACAAGCTCCTATAATAACATGGAAACATTCCTGATTATTCAGAAAAAAGAGATAGTTTTGGTCAGTGCCACTTCCAAGGTTTCCACCACTGAGACAGAACTCCAAAACTGCCACTTTACTTTTTGCAGGGTAAAATTCCTCTGCTGTACATTTTAAGAAATATGATTCACCTTGTAAAAGGCAACAATCTGTCAGCTCTAGGTTCAGGTACCTGCTTATCTCAACTGCTAGTGATTTTCTCCAAGTACAAGAGTGCAGACAGATAAGGAGGGGTGTCAGTGTACTACAAATGTACCATCATCTTCTGTTGAGACAGACAAACTAGAAACACATGCTCTTTTAACCTGAATAGAGCATTACATTGGCCATTAGGAAGATAGGTTTTTAAATTGAAGGATTACTGTTCATTACTGATTACTTTGTGAACGAGACTATTTAATGGACTCTAATTTCCTATAACTAATTCCTTTTTTGGGATCAGGAAGTAATTTTGGAACAATGCAACAGGTGATGTTAATAAATATCAAAGCATCTTCTGTCTCTGTAAAACCTAAATCTCTAAATCAAGATACATATTTTTCTCTTTTTGTCTTTGCTGACACTTCATCCCTAAAGTACTTTACGAAATAAAGTACCACAGTGACAGAAAGAAAATAGTAAGCAAGGGAGATAAATTGAAATGCAGAATAAATAATTGATGAAATATGTACTTTTCTTTCTCTGCATTGGAACAGGTTGTCCATGGAAGTGGGAGAGTCACCATCCCTGGGGCTATTTAAAAGACATGTAGATCTGGCCCTTGGAGTTGAGGTTTAGTGGTGGACTTGGCAGCACTGATGAACAGTTGGACTCATAGATCTTAGAGGTCTTTTCCAACCCAAAACAATTCTATGGTTCCGTGTTCCAAGGTGCTGTCAAATATTGCAACTTTTTCAATGAATTTCCCTTGTCCCCTCTGATTTAAGACAGAGGAGGTGCAGTTCATCTCAAGTGTTTGCTGGTATTTCGACAGCTTTTGCTTCTTTGCACATCAACTGGGGTTGCCCACAGGACTTTCTAGAGCCAGCACACACAGCATCTAGGAAGACCACTCCTCTTTACCTATATTGCTTTAAAACTGTGTTGCATAGTACATGCTAATAGACATGGATTTTCCTGCACTGACAATTTGGTCTTTATATCTGATGCAGGAATCTTTCCTTGTAAATGCTGGCTCCTTTGCAGCTGCTCATCAGCTCAACCCTGGTGGGATTCCTGGGAGGTGGAATGATAACACAGAACAACAGAAACACAGAATATGTTGAGTTGGAAGGGACACAGAGGGATCATCAAGTTATGTGGGAGCAGGTAAGGCACAGAACTCAATGCCCTTCCTACACATTGCCAGACTATTCAAGGCCCTCTGGGAGTGACCCATCAAGGCAGTCAGTTCATCATCCCAGTCTGTACGAACATTCAGAGTTGCCCCATCCCAGGCACAGAATTTGGCACTTTCCCTTGTTGAACTTCATAGGGTTGGTGATTGCCCAGCCCTCTAATTTGTCAAGGCCTCCCCACCTTCAAGGGAGTCAACAGCTCCTCTGAGTTTTGTATCCTCTGTAAACTTACTCAGTATCCCTTCCAGTCCTGCATCCAAATCATTTATGAAGATGTTGAAGAGCACAGGGCCTAAGATGGAGCCCTGTGGAACCCCACTAGTGACAGGTCACCAGTCTGATGTTACCAATTCACTATCACCCTCTGTGCCTGACCTGTGAGCCAACTGCTCACCCACCACATGATGTGCTTATCCAGCTGTGTGCTGGATGTTTGTCCAGAAGGATCCTGCGAGAGACCACATTGAAAGCTGTACTGAAATCCAAACATATTACATCAACTGGCTTCCCTTGATCAACTAGGTGGGCTACCTTGTCATAATAGGAAATAAGGTTTGATAAGTAGGACTTTCCTCTCCTGAAGCCGTGCTGGCTGTGACCAATGACTGTGTTGTCAATCAGATGTTTTTCAATACTTCCCAAAATAGTCTTCTCCATGACTTTACCAGGCACTGAAGTAAGACTGACAGGTCTGTAGTTTCCAAGGTCATCCTTCTTGCCCTTCTTGAAAATCAGGACAACATTTACCAGCTTCCAGTCAGCTGGGACCTCTCCAGATTCCCAAGATTGCTCAAAAATCATCAAGAGAGGTTTTGCAATGATGTCAGAGTTCTTTGAGGATTCTGGGATGAATCCCATCAGGCCCCATAGATTTGTAGGGATGCAGTTGGAGCAGCAGATCCTGCACAATTTCAGGGTGGACTGGGAGCTGATCATTCTCACAGTTGTGGTCCTCCAGCTCAGGGCACTGAGACCCCCTTGGTCCGTTGTGTGTTGAAGACAGAGGCAAAGAAAGCGTTAAACACCTCTGCCTTGTCTCTGTCCCTGTTTGTGAGGTGACCATCCTCATGCTGCTGTAACGGGATGATGATATTCCTATGCTGCCTATTGCCATTAATGTATTTGTAAAAGCTTTTTTTATTGTCCCCTACATTTCTGGGCAGCTTCAACTCCAGCTGAGTTTTGTCAGTGTCCCATAACTATTTACTGAGTACATAAAATCCTTTTATTTTCATTTCTCCAAGCAGGATTGTTATTTTGTGCTACCAACTGCAGGGTTGCACAGTACATACACAGAAGGAGAAATTTTCACTTAGCTCTTCAAATACTTTACACAAGGAATATTTTAAGATGTCTGAAGGGTACTGATGATTCTATAATATAAAAACATACAATTGCTACACACAAAGCTGGTCAAAATACCTACCCAGGCATAAAATAGTGCAGTAATCTTTAACTAACCCTATCCAAATTAGACCAATAAGAATTAGTTTAAAAACTCACCAAACCAGAACTGTACTCTAAGGAAAATTTAAAAAATCAAGTACACAGGTCCAGTGTAAACATGTTCTTAATTATCACTCATGATAATTTTAGAAATCCGAGTCTTAAGTGGGTTACAAATAAATAATCGTTTTGAGAAAGTGTTTCCATATAAAGAGAGCTCTCAAGGCAGCAGAGCAGGGTTTGTAATTCCTCCCTGCTAATACATCCCCACCGAGAGAATGTGCAGGAGGCAGTGCCCACTGGGAAGACAATCACAACAGAGGGCACAGGCTCCAGCTTCCACAAAACCACTGAATAGGACGTAGGAAATGGAAGAGAAGTAAATGAAGGCATGTACTGCCCTTTAAAGCACCACTCTTTCTCCATAACCTTTTTACCAACATAACACAAATGGGAATACAAGCCATGTTTGTTTCTAAAATCCACTCTCAACTGGAAGATTAACACAGCAGTGCTCCCACACAGAGAATGTTCCTCGAACTGACACTGCAGCACAACGTCTCATCCCCCTCCCTATTGGTCTCTGTTCCCACTCTAACTTTTCCATTTCTCTCCAATAATTGCAGAGGTAACCCAGAAAGCTTAAAGACAGCTAAGAGTTGTTGTTTCTCATAGATCCTGGCTCAGCATATCAAAAAGAACCAAGACATGACAGGCCTCAAGACATGACAAGCCCTATCCAGCTTTGGAAAGGGAAGCAGGTGGAAAGAAATAAACTTTGAAAGTCATGGTTTGTGTCACTGCCACACCACTGTAGCTTAAAATAAGCCATCCCCACCCTGACATCTCTGCACAAGTTCTCTGCAAATTCAGGGAAATGCTGCTTAAAAGTGGTGTTGATTCAAGAGAAAGCCTGAAGTTCCCTTGAAAGGACAGCAGAGGAGCTGCTGTTATTTATAGCACTTAGCTGGCACATGTCTGCAACCTCCCACAAATCAAGGAAGGGCAAATCCTCTGCACAATTGGTAGCATGCCACAGAAAGACATGTGGGAGCAGTTAAGGTACAGAACTCGATGCCCTTTTGCTTCATGCACACTGCCAGACTCTTCAAGGCCCTCTGGGAGTGACCCATCAAGGCAGGCAGTTCATCACTCTACAGCTGCCCTTGTGTGCTCACCATCCAAAATACCTGGGCAAGGGGGAAAGCCCCAGGAGAGTGTAGACAGAAAGCTGCTGGTAAAATCACCTGTAAGTTCTCTGGGGCCTGAGGATTCATTTGCAGACCGTGTGGGCTCATAAGCTACCAGGAATACTACTTTTTTCCTTTCCCTGGGTTTTGCAGTCACGGGCACAGACCCTCTCACAGGACATTTTGAAAGGATACCATTTAGTGTAACCCTGCCAGGTTTCCTTATCAGCCAAGCACAACTTCAGCTTTTTCAGAAGGACCTTCACCCAACTCATCTGTCCTTCTTGTCCCAGGGCCTCATACCTGTTGTAGAAGGTACCAGTCCTACCTGTCAACTTCTGAGAAGGAGGAGGAACCCTCCTCCTGGTACCTGTAGTTCCAGGATATGTTCAGGCAGCTCCTAGGTTCTGACTCTTACTGGAAACTCTCACCTTGAATCAGACTAAGTTATTTCTCAAGGTCCTTTGCCTTTTCACAAGTGAAGACTTTCAGCCAAGAGTTCAGTAGCAAAGTAAGAACAAGAAACCACCAAAAGTAGGAATGAAAAAAACATTGGCTGTTTATGTTTCCCTTTTCCAAGTCTCCCCTCTCTGTCATGTTTATGTGCTAGGCAACAAAATACTCTGCTCTACTCTCTGTAAAATCAACTATTTCATGTTTTCTGTGTCAATTCAGATATTTTTATTGATTATGTCTGTGACTCTTGACAATGACCCTATTTTCAGAAATCAAAGTGTAACGTGGAAATAGCAGTAATCTTTTTAAGTAAAGTAATCCCAAAGAAAAAGGTACATGCTGTTCCATTTATTGAAGATTTATTTTTTATGCAGCTCATTGGTATTTATTTGAACTAGACTGATGTGGCAAAAATCTAGATGAAATATGAAATATGATAACTATTATAGTCCTTATTAATATTTCATATTTTAATGTGTAGCTACAGTCACAAATAAAAATATAATTCTCTCATTCAGCTCTCACAGCTTGTATTATTTTTATGAAAACTAGATTCCCATTATATTTGCTGGTTTTAATCAGTAATGTGATTTCCATCTCTGTGCCAGGCAGTTTGTGAAAAATGAGGCATTTCCCGAAGAACTCTCTGTTATAAGGTTTTAGAACCAAAATAATGGTTTAGAATCAAAACCCCTTACTTTAATTGCATAGAGAATGATCACTCAAACTTAATCCCAGAAAGACTCTGGCAAAAGTTTCTCTTTTTATATGACAGTGCCAGTGAAAAATTACTTATCCACATCAACTCCATACTTCAGTGTTAACATTTGAACTGAAAGGTATCAAATTGTGTGGAGTAAGAAAAACAAGCAAGGGCACCTATAGGATGAATGTACTCTGGGACAAAGATTTGCTTAAAGACTAAACTGAAATTCTTTCTCCTGAACATTGCTGAAGTGATGTTAGATCATTAAAATCAAATGCAGAACTACATTATTTTGTGATCTTTAAGCATATGTCAAACTCCAACCTGGGGAATGTCTGTTAAAAATGTGCTATGGGCAAGCAGAAGACAGTATTAAGTACTGCAAAATCAAATATAATTTTAGAAAATATGCTAAAATACTTGATTAAAATATCTGCAATTGTTTCTCTCATAGGGCATAAGCCTGTGTGTTCCCACATTCAAGAGAAGGTTCCTCCATCAGAACTAGGATCCAGGCAAAAGGTTTGGAAGTAGGAAGAGGTGTTACCTGCACCCCCGGGGCTGTACCAGGGCTGTAGCAGTGCTACCAAGGAGGTGCCATCACCCCTCCTTGCTTTCCCACATCCTCACTTTTACTCTCATGTGCTTTTGTTTATTAAAGCTGTTGAGAAATGCACCTCTCCTCCCTATGTGCAAGGACACAAGCAGGAGTGATGTTACAGCGTCCATTTATGAAGCTGAGCTGAGTTTGTCTAACTCCTGTTTTAACTCCTGTTTTAACTCTGAGGACGCTTGTGGGCGTCCACAGCAAATCTGTGTGGCAAAGAAGTCCAGAAGTTTGCTATCTATCTATCTACTACTCTATCTTCCCTTATGTTTTTTGAAATGGTTTCTGTTTGTCTGACTGCCCTCATGTTCTCAGACTGTGGCACTCAGTAAAAACCACATCATCTGAAAGCACGTTATCCACTATCTTTATGATTTTTTTTTATCTCCGGTGTATAATGTCCCAACTCAAAACTGTTTGGTCTGTGCAGTACAAAATAGAAGCGAAGGCAAATAATTTTTATTAGGATTTTGAATGGTTTAATGAAAGGTAAGAATGTTTTTTTGCTTTGTTGTTACTTTTCTTCAAAAATTATTTTCCCTTTCCTACTCTACTTTTGGAATCAGAAAAAATTGAAGTCAGCTAAAAGAACTTACATAGCAAAGGAGAGGAACCTCCACAAAAGACATTTGCCAACACTGACAACAGAAGGAGGATATGTGTGTGAGTGGCGCACAATCTTTATTGGATATTGAAGTAAATATTTCTGTTTGCAGAAACCACAAATAAAAGAAATCAGATGTAGTTTAGATAACAACCAAGGACCCAGCACTGTGAAGACCACAGTTATAAGCAGCTCTGACACCACTTCTGCCTTCACAAATAGGACATAAATCAAGATATATTTGGATGACAACATTTTCTGCAAAGCAGTACTTATAATAACCACTCCATAGTAATTTAAGGTTATCATATTACTGCATGGAATACAAACAGGTAAAATAATCACTCTCTGAAGATTAAACAAGTGGAAGACTATGCTAGTTCAAGTTAGTTCTTCCTCTTCACTAGGTATTGCTACTCCTCTAAATTTGTTTCTGACAGATGTAAAGTAGCTCACTTGAAAAACTACTGTGTTTCCAAGAGAGCTCTGCATATACCAAGTACTCTTGAAAATCTAGGCTTAATCATGAGTTTTATGCACTTACTAATTTAGAAGTGACCAATTCTGAGACTATATCTTCTGCCAGTAATGAAGAGAGTAACACAGATTGTATTTTTGAGTGGGAAAACAGTGTGCACATGCAAGTTTCCTGAAGTACAGAATCAGTATTTGCCAACTGTTTTGTTTCAGATGTTAGGTGTTTCCTAGGGACAGCATAAAAACTTGGTAAAAGATGATCACTTTAGTGACTGCTGGGAAATGAAAGCATTTTATGGCAACTACTAAAGCTGTTCCAATACACTTTAATCTCTGACCTGAAATACAACTGGTACTTCAGAGCAAACAAAAGAGGCTTATGAAGGACCAAGGATCAAATTTCTTGCTGTTCTGCATCTTGTATCTTCATTTACCACTGTGAAAAGCAGAATAAATCATCTGCTTTTCAGATCTGATTGTACCATATACCCACTTTACAAAAGGATGAAGGATGATGCAGGTAGGAAGACAATGGGGAATATGCCCACAGGGATTTATGTTTTCACTGTCAGGCATTTTGGTTTTTGAGCTCTTGTGATTTTCCCTTTGGACAGAACGATACTTAGGGAAGACACTTTATGCACAGTGTAAGAGAAACCAATACATTATTTAACAATTCTGTGTTGGCATTTGCTGATTCTTGTTTGCAAAAATATGCCATATACTGAGAAACTAAATAATTTAAAATGACTATCCTGTTTCCATATACATTTATAATATACAAACCAGGAAAACTGTGTTTGCTACCATTGTCAGTAAAAACCAGTAAATGAGATTTTCAGTGATGTATAGAGGCAATATGGTGGAAAACTAAGAGTTATGAATACTGAAGTAACAAAGTTTTCCAATGTATATTGTATGATAGTCAGTAGATTAATAGATAGTAATACCACTGACACCACTGCACCCTTATCCTGAATTTTTCCAAAATGCTATATGTGAATTTATATCTTAGGTGTTTATATAAAAAAAAATCTATATTAGCTATACCATTTTTAGTTTTCATAACAAATGACAGAATGATCAAACTCCTGATATTGCTTGTATGTGAGCTGCTGGAAACCCAGACTACTATTTCATCTGCTGCAAATATAAGTTATTAAATGTCACCCCTGCACTGGTACACAAAGCAAAATATGACAGACACATAAGTGTCAAACTGGATTTGTGAATTGTATTGGTAATCTGGTTTGAGGTGCAGCAGTGTGCTTCTCTTGTGATTGTGAGTGACACTGCAAGTCGGATTGTAAAACACCAGCATTTAAATCTGTTCTACATTTCAGGGGGTTGTTGTGGTTCATAATATTTGTGTTTCAACACACTCAATGTCTTTGTAGTCCAAGAGGACTTGTAGTTCCTATGAGATGAGCCAAATTTCCAAAATCCTGCTCAGAGGTTTATAAAATCCCATTGACCATGCAGTGCTGCCCTCCTTTCCTGTGCAAATTTGTTTGGCATCTTCAAGTATGCCCAAAGAACCTCCTCAAGCAGGAATGCAAAAGTACAAAGCTACTGCTGGCTGGCCAACACAGCCAAAGGACAGACAGGCTCTAAGCAGTTGGTTGGGTTGAACACCAGTGTTGCCACCATCCCTTGACAGACAGAGGAAATTTTGCTCCCTTCCATCACCACCACCAGGTCAGATACACCACAGACACAACCAATGGACAGCTCAACCTGATGATCCAACATCTCTTGATCACCTACATCTTGGTTGGGGATCACCTACTTCTTGGCTTTTAGGGATTTGTATCTTTCCATGTCTTCTTCCTCTTGAATCCTTCAGAGACCAGTAACCTCATCTCAAAAAACCTACATCTTCCCCTAATTTTACCTTTTTTACTGTTCAGTGAGCTTTGCTGCAGCTCTTTCACAACCTAGAGGTGTTCTTATGCAGCTTTGCCAAGCTCCTGTCTGTAGGAGAGAGCATGGTGGGGCTGGACAAGCAGAGGGCTGTGCCTTGGGGACAGGGGACTTATTTCAGAAGGAGAGAAAGAGCTGCTACAGTTCAGGTTGTTGATGGATGGCATTCATACACTGCAAAGAGCTCCTCCACAAGATCAGCTTTAAAGGTTAGTGGCATTGCAGAGACAATTCACAGGCATCACTTTTCACTTTTTCTCATGTCCAGCTGAATGTTTAACACAGTCATTCCTAGACTTAAAATTTCCAAGCTAATGGCAAAAGTGGTTGACCCTCATGCTTTCATATTAGACTAGAAGTGAAAATTTTTAACCAGAAAAGATGTTTTCATTGTTGGATGACGAGATGACATTTCCAGTGCTTCTAATGGAGGAATAGTATCAGAAGTAGCAAAATGTGTAACACCAGTAGAGCTGTATGTTGATGATATTGCATCACATTTTTCTAGAAACTTTATTTTGTTATGGAGAATTTGAAGGGTTTTAAATTAACATATATGTTGCTAAATATGATGAAGAATTAAAACATACATTTATAATAAAAGATAAGCATGTTTAATTTACCTAATAAACAAAATAATGTGAATCAACCTGACAAAAGTCCCTGAATTTTTAATTTTTGTCTTCATAAAATTTTTTCTTCAATCAGATTGCAAAACTATTAAATTCATTCTCCCTACAAGTGAAGACAGTGTAAACCTTTGAGAGGGCTGGTGCAGCTTTCCTCCACACAGTCAGCATTTGCATTCTGTACTGCAGGGGGGATTTCTAAACAGAATGGGAAGCAAACTTCAAAGGAATATTCAAATGTGGATAATATTGTTATTCTCAAGTCACTTAGGAAACATTCAAACAGTGGTTTGCTTAAATGAACTATTTGGTGGCAGTGTTTGAACTGCATCACCTCTTTATCATGTGCAGTGGCTGGACTATTCATGGGGTAATGTCTCCTTAATCGTCTGCTTCAAGATGACAAATATTCTAATTTGCAGTATAAAATGGAAATAAAAACCTGAAATAGTGATTTTGAGGTCACAATTGTCAAACTGAAAAATGTCTGACATATTTGTTGGGTGACAGGAACGAGGGAAAGAGGGAACAGATCTCTTGTAAATCAGAAAAGATAATGAATAGTGAAACATTGTGATGATTGTCACTCAAATAGTTTTCAGTATTGGGATTCAGCATGTGTGTTCCTAGCAACAGATGCTCTCAAAGCCCCTGTCAGGAATGACCTTTAAGCACAGTATTTGTTGCAAAGAACAACAATATTAACTGCCTCTTCACAGATTCAGATATCCCACATAATGCTTATGCTCTGCAGAACAATGAGATTCCAGGTTTTATTTCTTCAAATCTTCCTCTCTTGTTTCCCCCTCCAAGGACTATAAGAAAATAAACAGACTGTAGCAAGAGAAAAGGCTTGCTGTTATGGTGGAATACAAGCACTAATGTTTGTCCCATTATCTGGAGAAAGAAAGGCTATGCAAGACACAGGCAGCTGTGTAGCAGGTATGGCTTGAAACATTTTTTTAGCATTAGCATCATTCAGTCATTTAAGCAAGAGTGAAAAGGGCTCTTGTTTAACTCTTCAAGCTAAAAATTCTTTCCTGCTGCAACAACATCAACAGAATGGATGAAAAATACAATAGATATAATAGAAAACTTATTTTTCTATGCCAAACAACCATTTAGAAATTCAAGGTAATTAACACAGCAACAGAGAGAGGCTCTTCCTCCTCAGCCTTTCCCTACCCACCCACTCTGTCCCTTCTTAGACAGAGTAAGGTACTAGAAAATAAGAAGTCACATCAAATTCAAAGCCTGCTCCTTAGTTTCTGGCCCCCACAACACTATTGCAGGGTGAAATGGGGCCCAAACATCCTTAATTTTCTGATTTAAAATTCCGAAAGGTCAATGGTTGACTGCTGATGTGACAGATCCCTTGCAGAGATGAAATAGGGGAAAGCGCTGTCAAGGCAGTCATGCTGTCTGTTTTGAGTTAAAGGAATTTCTTGGGTTCCATGCAGTGTCTGCTCTGCCCAGCCTGCCCTTCTCCTTCCTGCAGTGCCTTGGCTGAGATCCCTTGGGGACACACAGGGCTGAGTCATTTCTGGTGACCTGCAGGATTCCCACTGTCTTGGTCCCCTGTGGGACTCCCAGCAGCAGATCCTGTGGGACCCCCCTGGTCTGCATGGCTTCCTCCTGCCCCTCGACCCCTACAAGGGCCTCCCCAGTCACCCAACAGCTCCCTCACAAACCACCAGCAACCTCCCCAGGGTGAAACCAGTACTGTCATCTCACAGAGAATAGGCAGGAGAAGGAAGAGAAGGAGGAAGAGCCCAATTCAAGTTTTCCTGTCGTGGTACAGCCCCTACCTGCTGTATGGGAAGTGACAAATGACCGTATCACTGCCCTGCTAAGACCTTATTTAAAAGGGTACTTAAACTCCTGGTCCTGTTTCTACTTTCTCCCTACTTTAAAAAACTTATTAAATAAATTTATTTAAATAAATAGACTTCAATTTAAAGCAACATTTTTTTCATATGAAGTTAGGTGTCTTTTAGACAAACACAATTTCCAGACGCATTCACGTGGGCTACCCTACTGATTCTTACATTGTCCATACTACTAAGAATCTCTGTTGATAGCATTTTTGAACATAGCTGTAATATAGCATAAACTTAATAATTTCCTTCTTTTCCTCTAAGAACACTTCCTCATAAATCACAATCAAATTTTAGAATTCTTTCCACCCTTTTTTCCAATACTTTTTTCTCCTACCTTCATGTACCCTGAAGAGTGTCAGGAACTCCTGTGGATTTGTCTGGAATTAATTGCATATATTATATCACACAATTTCTGCACTGCATAAAGTCCTCTAGCTAGGAGTACTACCACTTTTAAATGCATTTGTTTATCCTGAGGAGTTACTGTCGTGTGCATAATCATACTCTATTTCCAGAGCTAGTATTACATAAATTACAAAGCTCTAATTGGACAGAAGCAACTGTGTTGTATATTAAAATGAAAATAGTAGCACTATCAAGGAAACACTGAAAGGACAGACAGATAACTGAATGAAAGGAAAATCTCCCAACAACTCTTTTTAATCTCTCCACCTGCTTTTGTCTGGGTGGTGGCCAAATGGAAAAATGAAACAAGCTTTATGATTTATTAGTTTGGATTCCTGTATAGGGATTGTAGAGCAACAGGAATATTTATTCATGTTTGCAAAGAGCGTAATTTAATATTGATTCTTCTTTCTTAACCTTGTTTAGCTCCTGCCATGTGAAGACTATGAAAATGTAAGAAATATTTATAATATTTATTACTTCAACATCCACAATTGCAGCATTCTTTTGGCGTATTATAACCTACTGAATTAATTCTTTCTTCTCTTTGGTTGATAATTGGAATTTATGTTCTTGTTGTGCTCCCTCAGATACTCTCGTTTTATCAGCAGTAACTCAGATTAATACTACAAAAACTCAGATGCTCTGTGCAAAGATCTATGCCTGACAAATTAATCAAGAAAAGAGCTTCCTATTATTAGTGTTCTGTATTTTGAACAGACATTACTAAATACACTTTGTATATCTGAAATAAAGTAACAAAGTCATGAAATTTATTTTAGTTGCTAAAATTATCAAGCAAGTAGAAAACATTTGAGAAGGAATGTTTGTCGAACTCCTGGGAAATATAATTTAAAAAATAAGAGAGAGCCAGGACAACTCCAGATCAACAGCACTGAAAACAGGGGAAAGAAGGAACAGAATGAACATGTTCACAACAGAGGATCACAGGAGTAATGTCAGAGGGTAAATCTGTGCCCAGTGAGCACCAGGCAGGACGGGAGGGCAGAGACAGACAGTGCAGGCAATGGTGTAATGTGTTTGCACTCTCAGGACAAGCTGGACTGTCATCAACCTCAGGCCTACAGGGACATCTAAACCAACAAAAAATGGCAAACGAGGTTTGCCATATGAGGTTTTTTCCTTTTCCTTTTTTTCCTTTTCCTTTTTTTTTTCCCCTCTGATTTTCTCTCTGAAGCCCCACGCCTATGGTAGAACCCTTCTTTGCACCAGTAAGGACCTCCTGGATTTATGTTCTGGAGATTCTTCTTTACATATAATTAATCAGCTTATTGCTTTCTCTGAAAAGAGAATAATGTTAATAAATTGAAGAGAGTTCTGTAGCTATGGGAACAGTGGAAGAAATAGAAAATACGTTTAACAGAAAGAATCAAGGTGCTCGAATGGTTTTGTTAATCAAAGAGCCTGTTAAAGAATTATGGTCATGACAGTGAGGACAACTAACCATAATGTGATTTAACATAGAAAGCATTGGATTGTCCCTCAATGTTCTAAAAATTGGTTTTTGTAGGAGTCTTTACCCGAAAGAAGGAAAACATAATTCAGGGCAATTCTATGTCCTCTGCAATAGGAATTCACCACAACTGCTTTACATTACCTGCTTTTTATGAATCATCATAATGTTTGAATACTTTATTTCCCTTATGGTCTGGGAATTGACAGGATGTGCACATTTGCCCTTGGGTTTGTTATTTCATACTCTTGCCTACCATTTGCATGTATATATTTTCATTTTATTTGCTCCTATCAGTTCCTTACACAGGAAACGAGTCTATTTGAAGGAATGCAAAATGGTGGCCTGACCAATTCCAAAGTGAACTGTGTCATGATACCAGTTTAATAATGCATGAATGGATCTGCACTAGCCATAATTCACTGCTAGTGCTATTTATTTCTTTATCATGTGTCACTTCCCTTTCCTGTCAGGATATCAAATGGCTACAAAGTGCAGCGTGCTGTTTTCCTTATCTTCGAGCTAAACATTCCATTATATCACATTTTAGGCTTTTAAGATTGCATAATGAAGCACACATAAAATCTAAAGTGATCTTGAGTAAGCGTATCCATGATGCAGTATGTTACAAAGTGATACAGCACCAGGGTTGAGCGTTGTGTTGTGGCTGTATCTGGGTGGCAGGAAGGAGCGTGGCTTAAATCATTCAGTCATTAGAATAGCAGGTATTTTGCTCTTGGTTTATTATAGGATTTCAGGGAGATTTGTCCGCATCCACAGATATCTGGAGTTCAAGGAACTTAATTGGGCTAAAGATAGAGTCTTTGTAACTCTTGAGATTCACCTCTAGAAACTGTTTTCTGGCTTAAGCCACCATGTGTGCTTGCTGTAAATGCTTTGGGCTTAACCTTTGAATTTTTACAGCATGAGAAGGTTAATCTCTTTCTCTTATAACATTCTTCTTTAAATGTGAGATGCCACACTGAAGATGTGGCATATTTCAATCTCACTGTTCTTTTGGATTTCAGCATCAGATGTGAAACTCTAAATTTTTTAATCAGAATGGCTCATGTGGCATTAGTATAGGTATAAAAGAACCTACTTCTCTTCTTTTGTGGAACAAATTGGGTAAGAAACGGATTCACTGCCTAAGATGCATCCCAGAATCATGTATTAACATTGCCAACATAATATGCTATTTCTTATATTTTGTGCTTGAACTATGACATATCTGTTATATCATTGTTCTTAAAATAGACTATCTAATAATAAGTGTTCCTCCACAGTATGCCACCAAACAGATGTTTGAAAGAACAGCAGCAGTTCAAATGAAAACAAAATAGAAACCCTAAAAGGTCACATCACTTTCTGATATTTTAGGTGTCAAAATTCAACTGAGCATAAATATTGAAACTTCAATGTGTCAGTTGTTAGAAAAACTCCCAGAACCTGCAAAACTAAGTCACTTAACAATTTCTGACTGTGCAATGAACTACAATATGCATCAAAGAAGTATACTGAATATTATTATTACATTTGAACTGAATTTCATCTAGGGTATACAAATTCATTGTGACAAAAAAAACCCAGCAATTAAAAATAAAATATCATTATAAAAATGGCTTTTTAAAGTATATAGTTCTTTACAAATCCCTAAGCTACAACTGTGCACCACTGAGGTATCTGTGGGCACTGCAGCCAACATGTGGGGCTCCAGCTGCAGACTGGGCTTCTCGGGTACCACTGCAATTTCCCATCAAACATTATGTCTTCTGCCCTCTCCCCTCTAAATTCACAAAATCTGTTTTTGCCTTATGGTCTGCCCTAAAAAAACACATCCTTTCTCTTTTTGCTATGCTGACCCCTCGGAAGGATGAATGAGTTCAGGTGCAGCTGCACAGCAGAGTGAGGGCAGTATATCTTACTGCCTCGTGCAGGCTCAGCCCTTCGGATGTTGGCTTTACGATCTAGTTAATAAAATATTTAAACACCTCATTTTTATGCCCACAGGGAGCGTGATTATAACCACAGGCATAAAGTGTTACTTGGCCAGCACAAAACAGTGACAGATGAGTGGGTCCACATGCAGAGTGTCTTTCCCAGATGTGCTCCAGGGGCTGGCTGGAGAGAACGCCTGTGCCGGCAGGCAGGACAGGCAGCTGTGCACAGGCAGCAGGCAGCTGGGATTTGTCCTGTGGGACATTGGGACTGATGCCTGAGACTGAGCATCTGCCATCAGTGTTCAAGGCTTTAACAACCCAAACAAGACCAGTGCTGCTGGGGACAGGGCATTGCACTGAGTTCTCGACTCTGTTTTTTCACACACACAATAATACCCAAATTATTTCCTCCTATTAGTCCTAACATGTTGAAATCCATCTTACGTCATGGTAGAATTAGTCTTCACTCACTCTGTTAGATTTTCATTTCTTGTTTGGAAGTATAACCCACTTAGTCTCAAGCTAGCAGAGTTTTTCAGTGTCCTGGTAACATGAACCTCAGAAAACACAAAACATAAGGGACAGCTGGGATATCATACTTGCCAGGTTTGCACTTGAAATAAACACAGTCACAGATTTCTGAAGAGGGGGCAAATATAAATGACAGCAGACTTCCTCAAGACACCAAGCTCATTTTCAATTTCTTTCCCGCTCCGAAAGATTACACAGCTACAGGATCAAAAAATAAACCCAGTGATCAGAAGCAGGAGCAGCTCAGTGTCCCTGTTGCACTGACCAGGCAGGCACTGTGGGTTTGCTGCAGCCTCCAGGCATTGCCTGTGCCTGAAGCAGCCTCTGCTCTGAGATGTAGGCAGGTTGGGGAGCTCAGAGTGCCGAAACTTCAGCTTTAATGTACACAGATATAATCGCAAACCTTTTACATGAGTACCATTTGAGCTAACCCATTAGCCTTGCCTAAATTAGTCTGGCTGTTTATAAGATATTAAATGCACTACAAAGCCTAACATGTTTGTTATGCTCTATAATCAGAGCACCTGTTTAAAAGCCCACTGCAGCTGTACTTCCAGTGGATTACAGGCCATTAGGCAAGTTATGCAGTACCTTATTTTTATCACCTAATCTCTCTTCCTCTTTCACATTTGAATTTTAGAACCATAGAAATGAGATTCTTTCCCCTCCATACACCTTCTCCAAGTGCTCTAGTGATTGAGATGAGGAGAGTAATATTAATATTTATACAATGCTCAGATCTAACTTTCTGTTGCTATGGTAAAATACTGTCATAAAAGATTTCATTAACTTTTAATCCTATTTAACACCATTTGTCCCTCTTGAGACTGTACTGAAACTTTGGATACTCATAGGACACAATTTTGGTAAGAGATAGAATCACAGAATCACAGAAAAGACCTTTAAGATCAGAAAAGAACTTTAAACAGATTTTTCCTGTTTAGGTTGGAAAAGACCTTTAAGATCACCAAGTCTAACCCTTAACCAGGCGCTGCCGAGCCCACCAGTAAACCATATCTCCAGGTGCCACATCTACGTGTCTTTTAAATACCTCCAGGGATGGTGACTCTGCTTTGGGCAGCCTTGGGCACTTACAATGCTTGACAATCCTTCCACTAACAAATTTTTTCCTAATATCCAACCTAAACCTCCCCTGGCACAACTTGAGGCCATTTCCTCTCATTCTATCACTTGTTGCTTGGGAGAAGAGACTGACTCCCATCCTGCTCCAGCCTCATTTCAGGTAGTTGTAGAGAGTGATAAAGTCCCCTTTGAGCCTCCTTTTCTCCAGGATAAACATCCCCAGGTCCCTCAGCTGCCTGTCACAAGATTTGTGTTCCAGGCCCTTCATCATCTTTACTTCCCTTCTTTGGACACACTTCAGCCCCTCAAAGTCTTTCTTGTAGCGAGAGGCCCAAAACTGAACACAGATTCTAAAATATTTGTAGTTTTGCTTGAATTATTAGAAAACTGAATAGAAAAAGACCTTGGATTGGAAGGAGTTTCCCAAATGTGTTTACAGTGCTGCTGTAGCATGCATTGAGTGATGTATCAGCTATTTGAAGGATCACAGGAGAGATCTGCACTCCCCTGGGGAGGCAGCAGGAGGGCAAGAGTGGTGATGTGTTTGAGGGACCTCACTGTGCCACTACTCAAGGACCAGACCCTCCCTCCAGCTGTTTTTTTCTTTTCAAGAGCTTTAAAAATACAGCATTTCATATAGAGATTTACTATAACCTTCATTTAGTCACACTTAGTATTTTCCTTATATGTAAGAAAAAGTTGATATCGAACAGAATATTTTAAGATAAAATAATAATAAAACTAGTTACCTCCAGCTCGGTATGGCCCATGAGAGAACAGAAAAGACACATCACGGTCACTGACATGGGATGAGATTATGATGCACGTGTTGACATGTCACTAAAATAGCTTCCCCCATCTCAGAGGTTGCTTTTTAAAAGATTTATATAAATTACAGCAATAGTGACAGGTTAAGATTGTTTTCTTTATCAAAGTTGCAATCCATTTCTACAACTGACACTTGTTGTTTTAATGCATCTGCATGGAGTAGCTCTTTGTGAAGCAAAATATTACAGTCACAGAACATCATAATGCGAGTAAAAAATAATGTCATTATAAGTATGGTATAGGCCCAGTCAGGGCTATTTGTGTGATCCCTTCCAGGCAGAAGGGTCAACATAAGGCAGGTTAAGCATTCTAGTTTTCTCAAACTAAAAGCCCAGTGTGCAGCTGGTGCACTCTCTTGTAACAGCTCTCTAGGTAAATGCCCACAGTTACAGACAGTAACCAGCTTTATAAGGCATCAAAAAGAAGCAGTCAGCCTTAAAACCATGAGTTTTTTAAAAAGTGTATCTCTACACTTTCATTCTCCTTGAAAGTCTGAAAAAACATATTAATCAGACAGCAGTTTGCCCACTTATGATGCTTTGATCAGGAGCTATGTAGGATTTCCCAACAAATGAGCCCAAAGGCAACCTCAAAATCACCAGAATACTCTTATTCACCTTCTTCAGGAAATCTTGTGATCTAGGCCAAAGTTTATAAATAATTACATTATCACTAACATTTTTAGCTTGTTTCATTGTATTTTATTCTTGTTTTAAAAGACAAATAAAACCAAACTAGACTTAATATTTTTTTTTCTTGATAGGTCTGAGAGGTGTTACAGTGGTACCTACAGTGTTACAGAGGCCTTTCTCAGGTCTAATCATTCCTGCACATTCACTGCAGTGTTGAACTTTGAAGCCAGTCTTCCAGACCAGGAAAAATGGTATCAGAAGTCACACTTTAGGTTACAGACCACGAGCATTTGAAGGCAAAAAGACCAATCCCCTCTTGGTATGTGCCAGGATGACAACTAACTAGACTCCGTTTTAATTCAGTGCTTATCTGCATGAACACAGATGTCTATTGATCTATTGATACATGTCTATCCATTACAATAAGTTTTAGTACTTGTTGCTGGAATTGGGTACGTTATCCTTTTTATGCTAGTGATAGAGATTTAAATTTTGGTTTTGATGGAAAAGAGTAGCTATGAGAATCATCAATTCTCTAACCTTGCTGTGATCTCCTCAGAAAACTAAGGAGAGTAGACTTTTAATTCCTTCTTTACCATGTTTTCAGGAAGATATATGTAAACAACCCCCTTAATTAGCTCTATTTCTTATTTTTGATATTTTCAGCAATCTTTCTGAGTATTATGCAAATTTCTGCTGAATGAGACAGTCTACAAATAATCCAATTACAATACATTAACTATTTATTATGTTAGAATTTGAATTTATTATGTCCTGCTTGGCAACTGCTTCAATACTATGTAAATAGAAACAAAACCAACCAAACCCATACTCAATCACTCCATTGTTTTAGGTAACAGAACAATTATTAAGTGATAATAAAAGTTAGTTATAATATAAATGCACAACACAATACTCATTAAGATAATTATTTGTCTATGTAAGAGTGAAAACAACATCACTGATTTATTCCTGTTGCATGTAAGCCAAAGGAAGGCCTCAGGTTCATGAGGAAAATTAGATTTCCCTGTCCCATTTGATGATTTTGGTGGCTATGTGCTACCTTTCCTGGGTCAGGGTGTAGAAAGAGGGATGAGAGGAGCAAATGAGAGCTTGTGTGGTGCAGGAAGGGTTCAGATGTTATATGACTTCATTTTTATTCTTTTTTTTTTATAAACCTTGCTAGCACATATTACTGAATACAGCATACCAGGACCGACCTTAAATCCCCCTTTAAAAGAACATAGTATTTTTTTTCCTCACTCATCACTGTCATATGATAAATTCCACTGCAATTTACCTCTCCAGACAAGAATTCTCTGACGAATGGCTTAATTAACGTTTCCTGGGACACATCTGGCTGACACGTCTCACCTGGGTATGCCCCGACTGCAGTCATGGTGCGTTCACTGCTCTGAGGAGAGCCTGCCCGGCACTGCCCTTCTCAGGCACGGTGCACGTTTCCAAAGTACTCAGCTTCGCTTCTTCCTAATTTTCAAATCACTTTGTGATTAAAAGCGAAGGAAGGGAAATAACCCCGTCGGAATAAGACAGCCCAGAGTGGACTCGTCCTCCAAACTATCGATTAGGGCATGACCGGGCAACCACCCGGTCAGTGACCGGGCAACCACTGCCCCGGGCGCCATCTTGTTGGGCAGGCGAGCGGTGAGTGAGCGCTCTGTGGGGTCCCTCGAGGGGGGCCTGGGGGCTAAAATATCCCCATCTGCAGAGGGTCCCTGTTAAAGCATCCCATTTTTGTTGTACTTTTTGGGGCTGCCGCTCTGTGGAGGATCCCCAGAGAACCTGCCTGTCCTCGCAGCGCTGGGTGCTGTGCCAGGGAAAGGGAGGGGTCCCCTCAGGAGGTGCCGAGGAAGGGCTCGCGCCAGACCTGCCAGCAGGAACACTGGCATCTCCCTTCCTTTCTCACTGCTGCAACAATATCATAACTGGTTTGGTAGGTCAAATGTGAGTCCACCTTCTGTGAAAATGTTCCACCAAAGTTCCCTGGAGGTAGCGTAGTTTTCTAAAGGTTTTGTGAGTTTGTTGTTCTTACCGATACTATTGTTTACATAAATGTTGCTGTCACACTTCTAATGTCACGTTTCATATCTTGCACACCATTTAACTAGCAATTATAGAATCTCAGTTTATCTCTTTTCCAAATGCTTGTGTTGCTCATTAAAAAGTTATCTCTGTACTCCTCTGCCCAACCCTCTGAACCCTTGTCAGGCATGAAGCCCATGGAAATGATGTATTTTTGTGTAAAATGGCAATAAACTGCAGGGCTAGCTTTCAGCCAGATTCCCTGTATGGACAGTGCACACTGTATTGGCTAGATCCTGTTCCACAGCATCCATCACCAAGCCTAAGCTCATGTTTCTTTTATTTTTGGTGTCCTCTCTAGAGGTTAGGTCATTGCAATGTTTACTGGGGAGCCCCTCCTGACTGGAAAGGTTAGCCTGGCATTACATTATGTGGCTATCATTAAAATTCCTGTGTGGAGTCAAGTCACAAGAAATGTAAGCAGGAAAGTGAAATCTTGACAAGCTTAATGGTCATCTGAAGCTACTGTGATTTATTAGTTTGTCCCCTGAAATAAAAGTTTTAAGTTGATTGTGCTATTCAATAACAGACCAAGTGACATAATCTGTCTCAAATTTACTCAAGTGGCAGCCAGAGCAGGACCTTCCTAAGACCCTGTATACGTGCTGTCTCCTGAGTGCTGTGGAGGAGAGCTTTGGACCAATGTTTTCTGGTCTCAGAAATGCAAGGCAATACCTGTCTGCACAGGACAAGCTGGAGCCAGTGCATGGCTTTGGCTGAGGGGGCTCTCTGTAATTATATAGTCAGGCTCAGTAAATACTAAGGAGCTTTGATGCAAAGGAAAAGGAGTGGGGGTTTTGCCAACAAAGGAAACAAAAACCAAATACAAATTTTTGGAAATTGTGAGCCTACCTTATTCCAGAGTTATCTGTAAATGGACCTTAATTTGGTGTTACTTTTATTTGAATTATTTTATCTTAGCCTACAGAAGGAGTGTGGAGATTATTCCATATTGTGATCATGATCTGCAGTTTGGGGTTTGTTTTGTGAACATAACTAAGTGATATTTCTGTTCTTTGAATGGATGAGTACCTAATTAAAACTTTTCAGGAAATACTTGTGAACACTTCATGTGTATTGCATATTCATCAGAGTATCCACCACTATATATTTGCATGCATATTCATTAAGTTATCTTTACTTACAAATTGTTTAGAAATAATTGATTGCTTGACTATTCCCTTAAAGATAAAATTCATCAAGTGGGATATGGATTCACTTATCCACTAGATATTTACATACATTTTAAAAATAGATTAAGAAATGTACTAGAGATGCCCCTGACACATGTATGTCTCATGTTTAAGTCCCAGTTGATGGGCTGATTTCAGCGTGTCCTTTGTAGCATTGCTAAGCATTCTAGTCAATTCACTTACTTACTACTCTGATTTCATTTCATTATTTTTCATGTAACACAGTAAATAGTTATTATTCCTTGCATTAGAATTGTTTGACTCTTGTGGGTTGTTGTCATGCTTTTGCTTGGTAATTGCTTTGTTTGGTCTTGGAGAACTGCATGCTGTGGTTCTTTCACTGTTTTATTATGTAAACTTTATTTTTTTTGTTGCTAAACTCCATTTTGTCACTTTCTGGAAATGGGTTGTTCTGAAATGAAAACAAGATTTCACCATGGCATTTCCATATCCTTGCATTGTCTCTTCTATACCCTAAGAGGTGTATAAACCTTTTGGTTTTTTTTTTTCTGGCTATATCATTAATTCATGTCTGCATATATTATTCCTTCCTATCTTTCAATATCACATCTTGGATTTTATCTTTCAGTTGCTTTCCTCTTACGCTTTGTTTGCATTCTTTGATGTTCTTCCTTTAATTATTTTCTGAAAATTTTAATCTTGTCTCCACACTATGTGTTGTCTCTAGTCTTGTGGTGTTCAGAATTTTTAATTTAGCACCACCTGCGAATTGCACTGGTGCACTGAGAGGTTTATGTTTGTTATATAATGCTGTTATGAGAGGTTTTTACTTTGGGTGAGTAGTGGATTTAAGTTTTTGTTTGAAACTATATTTCAGTGGAGTCACCATAGCTGGACTCTGGTAGCTGTAATATAATACCTTATTCTGACCACAAAAATCTAGGAGTAGAGTTTCAGCTTGGGAGTTTACTCTTTTGCATGGATGTAAAGAATGGGGTGAGTCCCTCATCCCATGCAGATTAAGGAATGCAGAGGAATGGCTATACATGTCACATGGATTTTAACAGGAAGCCTCTGAAACTGGTAATTTCACCTAAACCGATTGTTGTTCCCTGTAGCTGACCTCATTAAGTGTCTCAAAGGTTCCTGACTTCATGATGGGAGCTGGATTGCTGAATTTGGAAGAAAAAAAAACCAAAAAGGCCTAATGAAGATTTGGTCCCTCCGAAATCAGGCTGATATACAAACCAGTCTGTGGTTATGCAAACCATTCCATGTCTGTGGCCATAGTGCTGGTATCAGATTTTCCAGCTAATAAGACCCATGTGCTGGGCTCCATGACAAAGGAGAGGGAATGTAAGTCTTCACACCCTTCACCTTCAGACCAAGGTGAAAGAAATGAAGTGCACTTGGTTGGAATCTCCCGTATCTCCCATCTATCAAGGACCACCTGCCTTTGGCATTGCTTCCATGGGTTTTGTGGCTGTTCCTCAGGAATTGGTAACACTTACAGGAGAATTTATTGTATGCTCCCAGTTCAGCTGTCCTCCCCTCTTGCAAAGGGATACTGTAAGGTCAGTGTAAAGGAAATGACCTCTAAACAGTAATGTCCATTGCCTCAGTGATAGTTGGATTCCTCTCTGAATGACAGGAACTTTAATTACCTCATGGGGTTTGGGTCCTGAATGGCAAGTAGAAATGTGGATTTTGGAAATCTGTATTTTTGGTTTGTGAATTCTATTTTGCATTTGTTTATTGGGGAAAAGTGTTAAAGACTGACCATTAAAGATGTTGAGGTAGAATGCAATGTTAGCCATGAGTAACTGAGTCAGCCTGAAACTCAAAAGCTGAATGTCAGATAGCAGTTTTCAGGATTTTTCGGTATTATTTTACCTGTCAGTCTATTTCATTTAAAAATCCTAAAAAAAGCTGTCCTGTCATTGAAAACCAGAATAGTGAAGATTAAGACAGTTTAAGGCTTTAATTGAAAAAAAATAAAACCAGTGAAAACATGACTCGACACACTGCTCTTCATATGAACAAAAAAAAAGGCAATACAAATTGTTCCTTATTAAAAATTCTTACCACTGTGTTTAAGCTAATTCCATTTGATACTGTATAGCTCAGAAAGTATTTTTGAGACTGTCAGACTTGAAGATGTGAGTGAAGTCATGCTGACAGTGATTTGAAATTTCTACTCTGGCATTTCGAATTTGATTAAAGGTTTGAGCTTTTAAAGCTAAAGTGCATGTTTTATATAACGCAGTAGGAGTCCCATTGTCAAATGGTCTGAGGAGCTGTGAATCAACAGCTATCATCAAAATAGCACAAATCCTCCAGCAAGATCTCCTGAAAGACTATGGGGTGTTATTATAGCACCTAGTGGAGTATAACATGTTATTTATTCTGCAGGCATTTTTCCTGCAGCCATCACTCTCTTCTGTAACAAAGGCTCTGTCTGAAGGAAGCACATGCAGCTTCTCTAGGGCATATCAGTCCTGGTCAAAGAAAGTTCTTCAGCATTTCTTGTGCAAAGTAAGAGCAGGGTCAAATTCATACTGTCATCATACCTCAGTAGCTTGCACACAATACTTTTTTATATATGTGTGATATCAGGTACTGATACAGGAATGCAACCTTTATGATGGGACTCCTATTATGGTTTTGGGGATAGTTTGCCCTTTTGGTATTGATGAGGGGACACAGGTTTCAATCTCACACTAAAAGGGGGTGTTAAGAAAGGGGGGGGAAAGGTGTCTAAATGCCCCACAATTCCACATGGTCTGGTAAGACAGGCTGAGGGCTAGAAAGCATGATCCAGTTCTGGCTGGGGTCTGTTATTTTGTTATTAATTCAAAAAGAAGGGTGAAACACAGCAGTGTCATGAAGCTGTATTTTCTTAGTCTGTTATTTGGCCCGTACAAGAAAGCAGAAAATGGGTGAGAATTTGACATCTTTCCTTCTGTTTCCAATAAAGCCAAAACAAACCTGCTGACACTTAGAAGTTGAGGCTGATTCTTCTGAGGTGTAAGGAGTGGGTACTCAGGAACCTCCTCCTTGGTGGCACCCCTGTTTAAAGTTCCTTGGCTTTTGAAGAAAGTTGATAGCCAAAGTTAACATGACAGGCACATCTCATGCCTGTCTCATGCAAACAAAACAAATCACAAAGCAATCTTTTTGTGGGTTTTCTTCGTTTTTGCTTTCTAGCACTCTTCAGCAGTCTAGGTAATTAGGAAATATTTCCTGCTTTGTCAGTTCAGATTTATTTGTTCTCTGCTTGTATCCCCCACATGACTGGAATACAAATCATTTGCTGGAAAAAATGAGAAGTGATGAAGAAGAGGGTGATTAATGACCTAACATTCTATTTTAGCAGATAAAACAAGAAAGGTTTCACTCAGTTTGCCTCCAGATAACATTTTGTATTCATTTTGCAACACAGTTAGAACTCAATTGTATCAAAAGTGAAAATTCATAAACCTACAGCAGTTTGTGAAATGTGAATGATTGATTGCATACAGCCAGAAAACTCTTGAAAAGATAAACTAATTCTGTGATGAACAACGCATTTCATACTCAATTAATTATACAGTACATTTTGTTTCAAAATATTAAATGCCTAGAACAGTCTTCTGCCTGAAAGCGTCTGGGCTTTGTAATGAGACAAAAGTCTTGGGTTCAATCAGCTGCCTGTATGAGATTTCAGAATGACTTATGTCTGAATTAGAGAGGTTTAGGGCAGTGATTTCCTGGCAGGAAATTAATAATGAGCTAAATTAGAACATGCCTAGAGATGATTTAAACAACTTTGCTAGCATTGTCAGTGACAGGCTGTCAGTATTTTCTCCAGTTCTCCTATTGTCTAGTAAATAATTGAAATCATTAAAAAGTTGGAAGTGTACTGTGATCCAAAAGGAAGTAGACAGTCATATTTGAACACGAGATGGGAGACCTGAAGTGTGTTCTTGCAGTGCACAGGTTGTTGTGGTGGAGCGTGACAAAACACAGGCCTGTTGTTTCCATTGAATCAGCTTTTAGTGTTGCTTTGTGACTTGTCAAATAAACCCCAACATCAGAGCAGACTCCAGTCTCCTTCACAATGCAAAGGGTGAGAAGACCGAACCAGAGGGAAATAGCTAATGTCTCTGGCTTTTTCAAAAATAATATTGGGCTCAATCACCTTTTACTCCCTTGAAATTCTCTTTGGTGTACACTGATTTAAAAAGAAGTAGAACTGGGGAGAAGGCTTTGAAGTTCAACATCCAGGTGTTTCAGCTGGTGGCAACGAGTGCTTTTTGTAAGCAAATTGTCAGGAAGTTCTGTCTGCCTGGTCAGGCTGTATCGTGCCAAGATAAATTATTTCTGACCTTTTCCTTATTTCAAGGTAAAACAAAACGAAAATCATTTGTCTTACTGTCCAGTTCTTAAAAGTTAATATCAATTCTACAACTTTGGGGATTGAATCAAAGAGGGCATGAGTAGTTAAATGATGGCCAGTGACACTAATCTGCCTGCTGTGTGCTGAGAGATCTCGTTCAATAAAAATGACAAAACAATACAAGCTCTTATTATTCAAGTGGCTCCTGAACTACAGGGCTAATGAAACAATTGACAGTCATTTGTTAATAAAACAAACAAACAAAAACCAGAACAGAGAACAACAAAACAAATAATAATTAAAAAAATGAAAAAAAAAATGAACAAAAAACCCCCCAAACCAACAAAAAAACCCGGAAATCCCAAAATTAAACTGAAAATCAAAGCTCTCACTGTAAGCAATTTCACCAGGGAAGTAGAAGAAAAGGGAGGTTATTCATATCAACTTCACAGGGGAACAAGAACTGTATAGCCCTGTCTTGGAAGTTCCTAAGACAATAAAATGTCCTATATTCTGCTCCCAAAGATTGAGAGAATTTCTAACTGGAATAGTTTCACATGACATTTGCTCTTCAGAAGTACTGCAGCACTCTCCTGCCCTGTTGTGTCCTTGCAGGTGTTGGAGTAGAAATAACTCTTAGGGGAAAACCAGAACTCTGGCAGCATGGAAAAGCATGCCCAGAGGAGAAAGTTTCCCTGTAGCCTCTGCTTGGCAAGTTGTGCTCACAACCTATTTACCTTAGACTTAAATTTAAACCCCCTGTGCTGCTTATTTTTGTGTGTATATGGATCCCTTAGGACTTACAAAGAAAAACTTCTGCGTCCCAGAGGAATACACAAAATAATGTAATACTAGTAACTGCACTCTAAGACAAATTTACTGGCTAAATATATCAACACTAACACCTTGCAAAGAAAGTAGTTTTGCTTTCAGGGTATCCAGTGAAACAATTTTCACTGAAATACCCTAACAAGCATAGTTCCATTTACTTCAGTGGAGTTTGATCAAAATAGATCATGAATAGTGTGGATTTTTCAATCTTTCACAGCAGCTTTGGTTTTCAGTCTTTCACATTAGCTTAGGAGTTAATTTCCCTAAGTATCAGCATCTTTCAAAGGATGAGAAAGGCAAGTATATATTTGGGGGAAAGTTACAGGAAGAAGACAAAACATTTTAGTAGTGCTACTGCTTTCTTTGTGGTCCAGACTTGCATTTAATTCAGTGGCATAATAAATGCATAGTTCTTTCACGGAGAACTAGCAGAACAGTAGATAAAAGTAGTGGATCTGTAAACAACAAAGTTCTCCTATTTGAAAATTGTGGTGCAAACTGTAATGGAGAAATGGAGATAGAACAAAGTATTGGAGTGTTTACATTGTCTAGTTTACTGATGTACAGTTATATTTTAGTGGGCCTGTTGCACTGAGGGTATTATTTACAGGCACTGTATTTTTAAGTAAAGCGAGGTTACTTAAAATATGACTGACTAGTCTGCAGGATGTATAGAGGTACAAATAAAATTAAGTAAATGTTTCTTGGGTTTTTTTGTCTTCTCATGTTAATGCAGAGTTGATTTGTTACTTATTCTTTCTCAAAAACATTCACTTTATCTTAGCAGATAATTAAAAGTATATGTGCTAAATTTTCTTTTTCTTTGTTGGAGGAAACAAAAATAAGTATCTTTTATAAAGTGCTTCTAAGTCACAAAGTTGAACAACAATTTTATGGAGACTCCAAAAATAATTACTATATGGAAAGCTCCAAAACTATTTGCTGTTTTGTTCCTGCCTCTTTTTAAAGCACAAGGAAACTAACTGCACACACCACATCATACTGGGACAAAGGAACACAGAGCAAACATAGAGATTTCTCTCCATGAGGTGGATCCAGCACATTTTGGATACTATCTTTGTTTGGACACTGCATCCTCTGGCATAACCATAGTTCATCTGTGGGTTGTCACAAACACAATGTACTGGATGGTTTCATCAGGACAAGATTTCAGACAACAAAAGTAAAAAGAAGTGAGATATGACTATAGCAATTGCATTATCCTCCAGGAATTACACATTACAATTTACAACAGTCCCAGTTTCCAACTATGTTTGATGTGGGATTAAAAGTCATGCTAGAAACCAATTAAATCACCAGACTGTCAGAATATGGACATATCTACTATAACAAGAAATTTTTAAGAATTTCCAAGAAACAAAGGAATGACAGAGGAAGAGTTCAGGCATCATCTAAAAAAAAGTAGTTTGATACCATAAAATTTGAAAGAAACTAATAAACATTCTGGGTACTTTCAGAGTCTTGTTTACAGGTGGATGTACTTCATCTTGTTATCTTTGGCTCTCTTTCTGTTTTGGCCCAAGTGAAATTTGGCAGAGTATGATAGTTTTCTAAATTTCTATCCAACTCTTGGCTCTCTGCTAAATAATTTTTCTTTTTCCGAAATTTTGTCTATTTAATTGTTTTATCTTGATAAAAAGTTTTATATTGTCTCTTTGTTTACAGGATTTGCTTGGTGCTAGTTAGTGCATCCTAAGATGTTCTCTGCACCACCCTATTTCACACAACCATACCTTATTCATCCTCTTTCAGGATTGCAATATTGACTGGTTTCTACATTTAAAAAAAAAAAACAAAACACAAAACCAAAAACCCCAAACAAACCAGAACTCTTGTTTGCCTGCTTTTACACAGCTCAATTACAAGCAGACTAAAAAAGGCATTTAAACATTGAAACTCCAATAACACTTAGATCATTACAGTAATTTTGAAATAACTAACATTTAATAGGATAAATATTAATACAAATTAACACAAATATTTGACTTTGTTGTTGTTGTTGTTGTTGTTGTTCCTATAGTAAAGTTTTTAACTTTACTGACTAGGGGTAAAAAACTATCACAGTCGTAGTGATTCCATTTACCTAAACCGAAATAACTTTTCAGTTTAAGGTGTTTAATCGCTGCAACCTTGTTGTCAGTGAATTAGGATTTGAACAGACTCGTGTCTGATGTGCAGTGTGAGCACTGACTCTGATGTGTGAGCACCAACTCTGATGTGCTCACACTCAGGGCATGGCAGTGCCCCCAGCCCTGCAGTACCTGTTTGCAGCTCTTTCTGTCCCCTTCCCTGAGCACTGTAATCTTTTCTAGTTAGGGCAGTCATCGCATTTATTAGAAGACTGGTTTTCAATTGCCTTCCAAATACTGCCATAGATTGAAAACATGGATTAGCTAGACAAATGACTCAAAGCTAATTAGTTAAAAATAGATTCTCTTTTCCCAAATACTCTTTTAGTCCCCTTCAGCTATTTAGCACTTTATAATGAGCAGAATTACAATAGAGGGCCACCTTTTAAATACATTTTCTCCTTAAAAATCAATAAAGACCTTTTAAAAAAATTCAATAGTCAACATCCATGACTTATACAGGTGACTAATTCAATACAATCAACGTATCAAGTGATTTAATTCTACAAGTGAACACAAATTGTCGCTGTTTACTAGAGCACTTCTATTAAAAGTTCATCCATGAAAATTACAGACTGTCATTATAATTTTTATTTTTGCTTATGTAAACCTCTTAGAGAATGATTTCTGCTTTTACTCGAACTGTTAGAATACAAATTGCTCTTGAAAACAAAATAAATCATTCCCAGAGTAAATCTTGAGCAGAATCATAAATTTCAGTTGATACAGCAGCATGGTTACAAGACCATCAGCTGTGTAACAAGATACATACACAACTGGTTTGCAAGCCAAGCAATGCTGTATAAAGTCAGCAAGCAATGATCCATTAAATGAGCCCCCCTAAACATGATTTCAAGCCTGGGTTAGGAGCAACACTATAACACAGACTTGATTCAATTACTCAGTCATTAAGAAAACAACAGAATTAAACCAGAAAATATCATTGCTATGGTGAAGCAAAGGCAGGCTATCTGAGAGAAGTAGTTCTTGAACTTAAATTAAGATTTTTGAGAGTGGTTTGAGGTAATTTAGACCTAGTGTTTTGCATGCATGTCACCAGTGGCAGACAGAAAGGATGACAGAAGCTATGGGCAAGCAACGATGAAGTTCTGGTCCCAGCAAGGTCTCTCAGTCTCACTTTTGCATGAGAGAGCTATGGAGCCAATATTTAATTCTGAGCACTGAAATCAGATGGTGGGGTGTTTTGGGAAGGGAAGGTTTACATTTTTAGTGGAAACAAATAACTTGGCATAAGCAAATGTTTTGGTTCCTGTTTCTAGTAAAACTGTGGGGACAGAAACTATTGCTTTTAAGTTGCAGTGACTGCATCTTTCACTGAAACAAAGCATTTTTCCCCTATCCAAGGAAAAGGTTCTGCAATCTACAAGGTAATTAAGCCTTGTGGTTTTTTGTAGTGTAGAGTTTGATTTTTCTAAGCACTTAGGTTTATTAAATGCAATACATCACTATGACCTATTATCTTACATACAGAACATCTGATTATTGTTGGAATAACTCAAGGTGTTTCAGTTCTTTTCTTTATCCTCTGTTAATGCATGATTTATAGTTGATGACCTTTAAGGTTCTCTTAATAAAGTTATAACACACTATACCGAAATAAAAGGAGAATCAAAGTTTCCACATAATTAAAGGAAGATTTTTTGTTGTAAGTTTCACAAAGATCACACGCTTTTCAAGAAATAATGAGTTTAACATATCCAGGAAATACAATATTTTTTTTTTGCCTCTTAATCATATTTAGTTTTCTTCTAGAAAGTGTCTGAAAAATACCCCGAGATGGCAATGAGATTATGGTTTTTAAATTGTCATGAAGATGGATTAGATTTGTTGTACCATTCACTATTCTCATTACAATTATCCTCACAAGAATGAATTCATAATATGTCATTTCCTATTCATTACAGGCATTGTCACTGCAGAACGTGAAATGAGTATTGAAGTGCCTCACACCCCCCTCCCAACATGACAGTACTGTAAATGAGACCATTTTGACCTTTTCAGTGCTCAGTTGTTTAATATATTGGTCAGTCCCATTCCCTGTTTACTTGCAATTGGTTGGTTGTGCTACTGGGAAACCTTGGCCTTCATTTGAAATACTGAGCTTACAACAGGCCTAAAGTGGAATTAGGAGCTTGGCTTGGAAGACCACATGTTAAATAAAGTCTTTCCCAAGTCCTGTGCTCCTGTTAGCATATATATTTGACAATATTAAAGAAGGGACAGAGTGCCAGGCCAAAAAGGATAGAGACTCAAAAATTACTTGCCAGAAATAACTTTGGAATACAGCAAATTCCTGTAACACCTTGAAAGAGTCAATCACATTCACCTTACAAAACCAGTAAGATCATAAAAGAGAAAATAGCCAAAATAGTATAAAGAATAGCTACCACATTAAAAATTATGTTCATCTACTCTTTTAGCTTTTGGTGACTATTAACCACACAAATCAATTCATTCTCATTAACAACCATGAGATATTAACACAAACTATTACCTTTCCTTTATCTTTTATCTTCCTCTTCCTGCATGAATGAAGTAAAGCCACATGTTACCATCTATAATGTTAGTAATAAACAGCTTAGCCAGGAGTACTGAAAGGAGGATTTTGTTACATGAAAGGTGGTACAGGCCATCATTCCTCTTCTTTCCTTGGCACCTCTTTTACTGTGGCCTTGTATCTAATAACCCACACTAAGAAGACTGGCCATCAGGGAGAGTGCTGTAGTAGGTTAATCAACATTGGTTCCTCTGCATTTGGGAAATAAATACTAAAATTAGCACTTTTAAGATATTTTGATATAATAACTGAATAAATGCCAAACACTTTCTAAAACTTCGCCAAAATTTGCAAAAGTAATAAGAAATTTGGTGTTTTGCCTGGAAGGGAAAGTTTTAAACAATTAATTGATTCACACTTTCTAAAATTCTCAGTTAACACTTCTAAACTTAGGCATCTTACCTTTTTTACATCCATGTTACCTATATTAAACCTTGAGTCTATTAAGACTGTTTCAATACTTTTCATTTCAAAAGATGAAAATAAAGTATCAAAACTATAAGAACAGGGTTCAAATAAAGGTGCTCTTGCTATTGGTGATGCTTGAGAGATTGAAGAAACCTTCAAGCTCGTGACCAGTGAAAGAGGCCAAAAGAAAGGACATAGTTGCATGAAATGTGTGTTGGTGAGAGCCTTGATAGGTTTTGATCTGTAGAGAAGCTCTTTCAGCAGAGCATTACTCATTCATTTAAACAGGACTAAGAAAAACATCAATAAATCTGTGCAATTGTAGCATGAACCAAAAACCTTTAAGGGTGAATATGTGGAAATATGTGGAATATGTGGAAATAGGAATTATAAAATCATTAAAAAGAATTTCATTAAATCCAGTTATATATGTGAAAATATATTGGAAAATTAGGCAAATTAATTGAAAATATTCAATTTGGTAGGAGATTAAAATTCTACTAAGTATAAAACATTGGTCACATTGCTTACTCTAAAAATTTCCCTCTGCTTGGCTTGGTCCCAGGATTATGTTGTTTTAGAAAAACAATATTTATGTCTGTAACATACCACGTGGAGTCATTTTGGGAGATGGGTTTTGAAGAGCTCTGTTGTTATTTTAGTCTTCCTAACAAGAAAGCAAATTTTAATTTGTGAAGAGTACATGACTTACATGACTTGTGGTGGTATGTTGATATGTATAATGTGTACTCAAACAACCTCTATTTTTGGGTGTAAAACTTGAAAGTACTGAAGGAAATTAAATTATGTGAGCAGAAAAATATGAAATTTCCGGGTTACTGAGTCTTCTCTCACTTTTTGTTTCATCTATGTTAAAAGCATTTGAAATAAAGAGCAAAATGTCTCCAGATCAACCTATCTAGTATCAAAATAAAGAAAATATGTCTCAGATCTTTTTTGATAGTTTTGAAATGAGTCTCAGTAAAAGACATTTCAGATACTTTCAGTCTTTTCAGGAACTATGTTTTTTTTTATATTTTTCAGTTTTCACAATTAACTCAGACTGCTGCAGGGTTTAGGTTTCTGAAATTTTCTCTATACCTGCAGCAAAGGAATCTTTTGCTCCTGCTTAATTTGACTTAGGGTTTTTTTGCCTTTCCCTTTGTTCTTCAGGAATCTAGGGCAATTTGCTGGAATTTAGCCTGGTTGCAGGAAACATGCAGAAACATAAAGTGCCAATCTTCAATTTGCATTTCTAAAAACATTTTTCTGGCCATATTTTTTTCCTTTCTTACTTGAAATTTCTTTTTATGTATTTATACATTAAAACTCTCATTCTCAGGTTCACTCTGGCCAAGTCCCATCTGCCAAAGGAGGAATTCAAAGGGAGGATTTTAAGAGTAGCAGATATCCTGGCTCATTTATAGGGAAAGTTTAATGCTTTTGAAGCTAGGAAGTTCTTTAAACTATGCAGTGTTCAAGTGCTTAATACACTTGAATATGAGGTGAATTAAGTTGACCTGTCTTTCTGCATCCTTGGATCACATTTATTGCAGCAATCTTGTAGTACATGGAAAGCTGGTATTAATCTGAACAATAGATAAAATATTTAGGATATAGCTCCCCTCTTCCTCCTGGTGATTTCAAAACAATCCTCTGGTTATGTTGTAATTTCTCTTCCATTTCCTTTGCTGAATTCTGGCTTTTAATTTTTTTTCCAGAAGCTGATTTTGAGAGCGCGGTGGGTGGAAATATAGGAAAAAAACCCCCAAACAACAACAAAAACCCCATCTTGTTTAGTGAGTTTCCATTTCATTTGAGTACAGAAGCAGTTAGTTTTGGCCTCAATGATGTTGATCTAGTTTAAACAAGTGACTCTTGGTAACTAACTTTGTACAGCAATGAAAAACAAACTGAATTAAGTGTCGGTGTTTACAATTGCCCTGGCTATTGGGTGGCAACAAAAGTCTCTGTGGCAAAAGCAATGAGTGAGCTTTTCTCTCACACTAAGAGAATAAAGTTTGGCTTCTAAATCTGTCATGCAGAATAGTCTTGTTTTTCAAAGGTAGGGAGAAATAATTAACTTCAGATACATTTCCTCCTATTGACTGTTAATTTATAATGGAGAGTGAGAAGCTGATACAAAATATCTCTCGAGTGCATAACACTTAATTTCCCTGCAAGTAGGGCCCTGGTCTTGCAAATGGTTATGGGCCACATTTTCCACAATTTTTATTTTCATACTTTCTGTCTTAAAAAGACATTTTCAAGAGGTTCATTTCTGTTGGGAAGGGGGGCAGTGTGTATGAAGAAGGAGCTTAAGCTGAAAAATGCAGAAGTTGACATATTTGGATACTTTTCTCTCCTAGTCAATGTTCTCAGCAGTTTTGTCACATCAACTCCAGAACTTAGTAGTTTGAGTTAGAAGGTTCCTTTAAAAATAATGTAATCCAACCCCAAAAAGTCACATGCCAAACCCCCAAAGTCACCATGCCATATCCAAGTGTATATTAGAGAGCTGAAGAGGACTTTCTTGAAGCTGATCACTTGTTATGATGTACTGTATTACAATTGGTTTTTTACTGTGTCATTTAACAATTTCTAGAAGTATTTTCCAACTCAGGATGCTTTATGATTCCATTTTCTTACACGACTTATTCTACTTTTGTTGGCATGCATGGCCTAATAATTAATTGTCCTAAAGAAATTAATTTCTCACTGATATGTCGTTGTTTTTTGTCTTTGCTTTAGAACAAAGCTGATGTGCTGTAAATCATTCTCAGTCTGCATACTGCTTGCACCCTTAATTACAGCTATTTGAAGACCAGTATCTCTCTTACAGGGAAAAAAAAAAGAGAAAGCTAAAAACTCTCAGTTTACACAAGTATAAATTAGACTAAAGAAGAAACCTTTTACATAGTTTAGATTCAGCCATCTAATTTGTAAATGTTGGTTGTAAATTACCTAATTAGATGGTTTTCACTTAAAATGATGCACCAAGTTCCTTGTGCAGAAATGGCACACATGGGCTCTCTCACTGGGCCATTGATTAAATTGCTGTTCTTAAGGCTTAACCAGCCCTTCGGGTTTCTTTGGATACAGAATATGAATCAATCCTATTGGAGTAACAAATCTCAGAGATAAAAATGCCTTACAGGTGAATAGATCAGTTAAGAATATTTCTAAGAGATCAAAATAAACCCATCCTGGGTTTGATCAAAGTGAGACCCCACTTTTGCCTTCCAGGCCTCCATTGTGTAGCAGTAACCGTGGCAAATTCAAATGAAACCTCTTTCTTTCTTTCAGGCCTGAAATACAGGAGAACTCCAGAAAAGAAACTAAAAAATCTTTTACTCAAAGCAATTGCTCCTGGAGTTCCAAGAGTACAGTTCAGAAGTTAATTTTGGTGGCAGGATGCTGTGTTAAGTAACAAAGGAGATGGTGCACTATCCAAGCTTATATCCTGTAGTCTGTGCAAACGTCTTGTGTCGGTGCCCCAGTGGAAATGGTTTCCTATTTATGCTGCTTATCACTGTGTACTTAAAGCATTATCCTAAACCAAGTTGGTACTCTTTGTAATCCAATTGGCCGTGGTCTTCTGCAGCCTTGAAAGGAAGGAGTGTGTATTGACACTTCAGATTATTCTGTGTTCCTGTATTAAAAGTCAGAGGGAGGGATCCTTCATTTTTTGTTGAGCAATGAGATTAGTATCTTGTCCCTGGTTCCAAAGTCATGGTTCAGCAGAAGAAAATTCTCTGTGCTTCTCCTACACCTGTTATCCTTCTGTTACAGTTTTATGAGAAGGATAACTCAAAAGTTGGAGCAGTGATGAATTTTCAAGGCTGTGAATTCAAATGTGGTCAATAAAAAAATGTAACTGAAATGATTGTGCACTCCTTCAAGAAACTTGTGCCTCAGAATGGGTGAAGTAAGATTACTGATGAATGGGACAAAGTACTAATTCTAGAAATTACAGGGACACGATGGCTCTGTCAGGCACCCAAGTGTTGTTCAAATATAAAAAGTATTTGTTACCTACACGGAAATCTACTGACCCACACCTTGTTAGCATTTGAAAAAGAACACTTCATTATATGAAAGATTGCTAAAATAGCAAAATAATTTATTTTATAGAATGACATGTAAAACATGGTGAAAAAAAAAGACAACCAGATTTGTTTTACAATAGGCCATGGAAGGGTTAGATCCCTAGAGGAGCAATACAGATGATTCTGAAACATATTAAATACCTCTAAGGAAGAAGTTTCACCTTGATAGCAACATTAGAAAAACTACCCTAAATGCTACTGTGTGTAGCAAGAGGCTGCTCAGCCATGTAGGAGATGTAGGCAGAGAGGTGATGGAGCAGAAGGAGACTTTTTAAGCAAGGAGGCAGGGTATTCAGAAATGAAAGGATCTGAAATGTGGGTTTGTCAGAATAATTTTCTGTGAGTTTTACTGGGCCTTCTCTACTCTTTAGGGCTTTCCATGAATGGCTGTACTGCCGAGAGTGCTGCATTCTGACCACAAGCCATGATGAAAGGGCAGAGGATAGAACTGAGGAGGTGACAAGCCACTACCCTTTTCTGGATGAGAATTCATTTCAGAAGCGACAGTTTTAGTATAAACAAGGATGCAGTAAGATTATTTTTTTTCCCTATTTAAACAATGTTTCCTTCTTAAGTGGTGACATATTTCTATCATTCAAAGACTGCAGAGATACCTCACTGTGACAAACAAATCATAGCTGCTGTCAGAGGCTTCTCCCTCAGATGCCTTCATACCAAGTACATTCAGCGCTCCAACGCATGAATGGACACCAACCTGTGATGTGCATCCAACTGCACCGGGGTGGAAAGGCCTTGTGCTGCAAAGGGAATCTGGGGCTGTGCTTCACATGGACTCTTTGGTCCCTGCCTTTGAGAAATGATGGCCTGAGAGCATACAGTCACACACCTACAGTGTCTATGTGCACTATTTAAACAGGTATTTCAGATTTTAATGTCAGATTAACATTCAGATATCCCTGCTTGAAATGCTGTTAAAGTGGGGGGGAAAAAAAGAAAAAAAAAGAAACCATGAATAGAAGAAACATTCAGTAAACTGGAATATTTAAAATAGCAAAGACTTGAAAAAAATAGTAAAGAACTACTTTGTTCATGTTCTTAGTAACATTTGTTGGAACAAACTGCAGCCTTTCTAGTGCCTCACTTGAAGATCATCTCCTTTGGTTTAATATGCTTTTTCTCATACACAGAGTTGATGATAGTCAGAGAAAATTGGGATTTTCTTTGCCTTCTCTGAATTTATCTCTCCCACCCCTACTGCCCTTTCAGGCATAGGCTTAGACACACCAGAGGCATTTTCAAGACAACCTTGTGTGAAGCAAATATTTCTTCTTGATGACTTCTTTTCCTCCCAGCTTTTGTTGCAGAGAAACACTGCTTTCTAGGCAAGTAATATGGAAATTACAGCCAAGAATACTTCACCTATATACAAAATACACCTGCAAATTATGTGAGCAAGCAAAAACAGGCTAAGTATCCACCATATCCTTTTATTTTATTTATAACTTGGAAGCTTTCAGCTAACCTGGGTTAATTATATAAACTGTACTACAATATGATTTTGTTTCTGCTGGGTAATTTTCCTCAATGTTTCAGGTCAGTAAATGGTTTGGGGTTTGCTTTTTTAGAATTTTACTACATTAATATCTTTAATTTAGTTATTGTTTCCTGATGTCTGACAGATACTCTAGAGGGTCTTAACATACTGCATCCACACTGTTCTTGTTCTCAGCCAAATTGCTGTATTACAGTACATCACTAATAAAAGAATTTCTTAATTCTCCTTGTCTAGTCACAGAATAAGTGGACCCCAGCTCTTAATTAAAATATTCAGCACTTATTAAGGTTTTCCTTTCATTATTTAGAAATACTTTGCTATAATAAACTTACAAAATTAGGAAAAAAAAGTAACCAAGTACCTACACTTGCATGTGTTATTCCTGGAATATTTTTGACCTAACTGACTTTGGGATGAAAATATTCCCATTTTTTATGACTTTCATGCATTATCAAAACTTTAAAGAGGGCTGAAAAGACAGAAAAATCTTGTATTGCTCTTTGCTCCTTCTTTTTCTTGAAGTGGATCCTCCTCCACAGCGAATGCAGAATTATAAATAAATCTTTCCCATAAGACTTTCAAACCTTAAAAATCCCCCAAGCCCAGAACCTCATGGAGAAAATGCTGGAGTACATGTCCTACCTCTCCCCAGAGCAACAGCGATAGGAGGGGTGTGGGGAAGGACTCTACACTAACCAGCCCATTTACCTGCAGCTGAGAGGAAGCACAGTAGATACTGAGGAACTTCATGATTTTCCCCCTTGTTTTGCAAGACTCTACATTTCCTTCACTTGGCTTTGCAGTTAAGAAAGTAGAAACTCAGGATTTGCTGTTGTTGTCAGCTGGAATATTTCAAAATTTTGATGAAAGCTCCTTTAATGCGTTTTCCTGAGTTCAGGCTGGCTATTTAGAAAGGCGTTTCTCCTTAGAGAATCTCTCCTGCTGTTCAGCACTGTCACTGCTAAATGGGACCAAACTGGTCACTGCTCTGTGAGCACTGAGCAGGGCAGCCCTCTTTGCAGCTGTGAATATGCCTCCATGCTCCACAGTAGGCAGTGGGATAAAAATGTCTAAGTTAGCATGGAATGGACACATTAATTTGCCTGGTGTAATGAAACACTGCCAGGGTCTTTAATGTGTGCCTGTTTTACACTATACCTGCACCAAAAGCCTGTTTGAAAAGGAGGTGAGGACAGAAACTTCATTTACAGGAAGGTATATATACAGATATTTCTTTATGAACGCGAACCTACGCCTGAGTTAAATATCACACAGATACACTTTAAGCTTGCTGAACACTTCAGGAAGAAAATAAATGATGATGATGTTCTTGAGGTTACAGGATTAAATTGTGGACACCCATGCATTGAGACAAACATTCCCAATGCTGTTTTATAGTGAGCTTCGTGTAGGTGTGTAACAGAATTGAGAGCAGAAAAATACTGGATTGAATACTTAGGATTTTGGAGATATTTGGTATATTTCATCTTGACTCTTAGCTCTACCACACTCAGAAACCAAGTTCATACCAACTGTTCTGGAAAAATAATATGCTTTGTAGATTTTAATATCCCCTAAATGTGTACTTGAAGCTAAAAGAGATTCTTTTTCTAGGGGAAGACAAGTTAACAGCAGCTGAAAATTTCTGTGTTGCTGACAGTAGACTAAAAAAGTAAGTTGAAGGAACAAGTCTTTGGGTTGTTTTTTGGTCTTAATTCTTTTGCTAGAAGCTGAACAATATGAACTCTCAGGCTTAGAAAAGCAAAATAAACAAAAAATCTCTCAAACAGTTTCAAATTCTGTTCTAAATCTTTGTCTTATAGATCACTAGGTTTTCAAATGAGTTTTTTATTGAAAATATCTTAAGCATAAGGGTTTTGTTTCCTTTTTCCTTCTGTAGGACCACAGCAGTGGACAGGGCTCATAACACTTTTCTGCACAGAAAAGTTCACTTCGGGGTGCTGGTGCCTCAGATGGCTGATCCGGGTTGCACTGTGAGTTTCTGGTACACAAATGGTATGTTAAAGGCATCTTGTAATGTGCAGAGTCATATTTGTTTTACCTTTTTCTTAACTTCCTAGCACCAGCTACCAGACAAGCACTCACTCATTGGTGCACTAACTGCTGGGATTCCTCAGGTGTCCCCTGGAAGTCTGTGTGGATCATAATCTAGAGAAAAGCAGTGTATTTTGGGGTTTTCTGTCCTACTCTTGCACAAAAAAGTGCATCTGGCACCTGGTCTGATGCAGGTTTCTTGACAAATGCTCTTTGTAACTTCCCAGTTTGAAGAGTTTGTTTTGGTAGCAGCTCAGCTAAGAACTGTCAGGAGAGTGCTGTGATACTCAGTGCAGACTGGGAGAGCAGCAGGGATATATCAGTGATTAAAATCACGTCTCTTAATTTTAAGCCGAGAAAGAAAGTTCTTGAACTTTATTGGAAATCTTTTCCTCCTTATTACCCAAACCATTTGGGATAGCCTATTACCTTAAAAAACCCTCAATTTAGATTGCTGCTAGACCCCTTTCAAGACTTCTAAGGCTGCAGCAGGGAGGTGGAGAGCTAATGTGTTATCTGTTCTAATGAATATGAAAATTTATGAAATTCTGGAAGAAATAAAAATGGAGGGCTCCCTAATTTGTGGGGAAAGATCTACTTTTGCTAATTATACAATCTCTTCCAGAATATGAATGTTTTACTTTAAGGAATTTGCATGAGAAATAAAGCGAAAAGTTCTGTGGTAATAGTGGTAGGTTTCTACCCACAGTGTGTGGGCTTTCCTACATTCTTCCCTTAATAAATATAATATTTAATCAAGTTAATGCTGATTGTTTTATATCATTGAACTAGTCACTTGACAGTTTATTAAACTGAGAATATTTTAAAGACTTTAGAGAATTTTAGAAATTCTTCCAATCTTCTAGGATTTTTCAAGGAGTGACATCTATCTAAATGAAAAATAGTGATAAATAAGAGAACTAGACCCACTAGGCTTCAAGAACCCTCTTTATTAGTTGTTACTTACCTATCAGTGAACTGCTGCAGAAGCAGAGGCCATGATTGTGTTAATCTGCTATCAAATTACGTCATTTATTTTTGTCATAGTTTTCTGTGTAAAAAGCCATTGTAACAAAAACAAATACTCTATTTGGGCAGAATTTTTACAGCTTTGTTTAATCTCTTTATCATGGTCTGTTGATGCATCTTACAAAGCAAGGCATAGAATACCAAAGAAAATGTTAAATTAGAATCTTTTAATAAGTAAATTTTTAAAACTATTGAATTAAACATGGCAACATTTCTTTGCTGGCTGAATTAATGTTCATTCGTGCAGAAAATTTTGAATGTAACATTATTTAAGCAATTTAAAAGTGAATTAAAGATTCATCCATTGTATCAGGTATCTGACTTCAGGCTAACATTTTAATCTCAGTCATTGTTACAGTGTTTGCCATTCAAAAACTGAGAGATAAAGATGAAGGTTAATTCATGCAGAAAGAAGACTCAGTTCCTTGTTGATAAGTATGGTTGGCTATCAGGGAACTGCAAAATATGCTAATGGAGTTATTGTTTACTTTAACATATTAGGCAAGTTATACTTGCTTGAATAATTGTTTTCAGGTTTTGCATTTCAGATTTATTTTTTGGTTTATATTGTTCTCATAGCTGCTACACTGACCACAGAAGGACTGCATTTTTCTCCTGTTGTAAGCATACCCGTAGATTTTATCAGCACCTTTTGTAAATATGTTTGCAACAGCATATTGACAAACTTTTCTGTAGGGACTTGGTTTAAAGAACAATAGCTGTCACTCTTTAGCATTTTTCAATTTGCTAAGTTATTGCCCTTCTCTGACATCTTTTCATCAGAAGACATGATTCATCTCCAGGTTAAACAGGTGCAATTTCTTCATCTAAGCTACTCTTGAATTTGAACTAGGAACAGTGAGCTCATAATCAGATTCTTTAAATAATGTACAGACATGCTGAATCATACTCAGAAATACTCTTAATGGGGTTCTGACTTGGCCAAAACCACTTTTCTTCTTGGAACAGACAAGCAAAGATTGTCCATAACACGACCAGAGCCTTCACCATACATCAGATATGCAAGGAGTCTGTGATTAGGATATATGTATAAAACAGAATGATAGAATATTCAGTATATAACTTCTCCAGTTGAAGTCCTTACAGCCACAGAGTGCGTTTCAACAGGCTGGAGGCAGAGAGCAAGAAACTGTTTCTGCCACAGGGAGTACTTTTCTTAGTGACTGAGATCAGGTGCTGTTTGGAACACAAAGGTTGATTTTACCTTGAAAACATTAATTCTGTAGCTGTGGACACTTATGAAGTCAGGCAGTGAAGTTATTTTTTTCTTTTAACTCGGCAATATTTCATAGGAGGTGTTCACTTCTCCCAGGTTTACACTTATTTTAATGCCTTCTCTAAATAAAAGAGGGCACTTTTTATGTAGCAAATAAATATCATTGGTATAAATCATATACTTTAAAATTAAACCTCACCACACATTTGTGATGATCTTTTCCTTTCCCTTGCCTAATGCAGAAGTGAAATAGTCTTTCCCTCATGCAAACACTGGCAAGGCTGTTTCTCTCCTATTCTTCTGTAATTATCAACAGAAAATAACTGGCTGTCCTAAGAACTAAATGTAATGACTACAGTTCTGCTTACTCTAATTAGATGATCGGGTTAGGAAGCCAATTAGTCATTCCCTTCAGTAAAAGTACTGAAGGGTACATTTCATTGTATAATTGCATACTAATACACAGGTAGGTATTTTCACCATGCTTTGTCAGATTCTGAACTGTGACATCCTGCTTATAAAAGTCCAAGTGTAGCAATCAGGACCTTTTTGTTTCCTCATGAGGGAGAAAGAGCAAGGATTATGTATTAATCCACAGTATGGGAAACAAGCTGGATAGATATCAGTGAAATCAGATGATGCTGATATTTCTTAGCAGAAAAAAACAATCTACAAAATTGAAAACTTCTTCAACTGATCTACTAAAGTCAGGCTGTACTAAGATGTGCAGTAATCACAAAAAACCCCAACCAACATTTGATTATTAAATGGTTATAAATATGCAAAAAACCTTTCTTCAATTTTTTAGTAACGAAAGATTTATTAGAAACTAGTTGAATTTCAGTGGGTGGGGAATTACATGGATCAGAAGCTACAGGGATGATTGATTGTTATCAGTAATTACATGGTCTGACTAAACACTTTCAGATTCCTAGTGTTACTGTTTCTTGTATCCAAGTGATTTTATTTTAATCTCTGTGAACATAAAAGGGAACAAATCCGAAAAATAACAAAAGAACAAAACCTCAAAATCTTCCTATAAAGGCCCAAGGTTTAATTTTTTGACAATGTTTGGCTACAGTTTTAGAACACCTTTAATTACTGATTGCTCATAGTACATAGAACCAGCAAGAAAAAAGGTCATTGAAGTTTTCCTACTCTCTCTTGAGTGCTTCTCTATAATAGTCCTAATTTACAGCGGGGAATGTAAGCAGTGGTTCTTAATATTTACTGTTCTGATCTTATTCCAAATGAGTTCTGTATGCCTTTTGCATGACTGAAAGTAGACTCACAAATGAAGATGCCTTGTCTTCTATTTTCAGTGCTGGAGAGTCCACGCTACAGACAATCTCTTCCAGGGGGCTGGAGGGTGAGTATCACCTTTGGGGTAACATCTTTGCCTTCTCCCACATACCATATAAACCCTGTGTTAAGAATATAGGAGAGAAATGTACAGCTACTGAAAACAGAGCAAGGTGTGCCAGCCTCAATTTGTGTTCAGAACACAGGAAAGCTCCTGGTCCAAAGAGGGAGAAACCACCAGCAGCAGGACTGGGAACACACCTGTAAGTCACAGGCAGCTCAAGGGGATTTTTGTGTTGGCTTTTAATGACACAGCATAAATGTTTCAGAGGGACCTAAACACGTGGCAGCAATAAAAGTGATACATGTTTGGAATAGTTGCTTAAAACATAAAGTATGTCTAATATAGAAACTAAGTGGAATTTTTTCTTTTGTTAACAGAGAAAATCTAGTAAATTAATAGCTTGCAAGGGAGTTAGGAGTCAGCACATAGATATACACCGTGAAGACACCATGCAAATAGCTGTCTTGCCATTGAACTCAAATGTAATTGCATAAATATGTTCAAATTGACACAGAAAGTACTAATTTGAAAAAAAAAAAAAAACAAAAAACAAAAACAAACCAACAAAAACAAAACCCTAAACTTGGAAATGAAGAAGATTTAAAACTAAACTGGTTTAAGATGAAATCATTATTAAGGAGGAAGGAAGGAAGGAAGGAAGAAAGGAAGAATAGAATGAAGGGAGGGGTAGAGAAAGGGAGGGAGGGAGAGAGGGAGGACTAGATTCACTGAATGTCTGGAGAAGAAATGGTGTTAACTTGCCAACATTGCCTGATCAAGTTCATACCATAAATTACATTTTCTTAGATGAACTAGTGGGGAATGCTAATGGTTTCATATCTCACAGTGTCTTACAACAACTCATACATTAGGTGCTCACCACATCTGCATTGAATTCTATTCTTTTTGAATCTCTGCACCTCTACCCTGCTGAACAATATTTACTGCTATCGTAGGCCTTTAGAAGTTAAGAAGTATTTCAAAACAGAATGATTAGTTGGTCTTGGATTTTGGATGGGATTTTTTATTTGTTTGAAAAAATAGAAGAGTGTCTGTTATCAGACTTTCCAGGGTTATCTACAAGGGCTTACTTTCCTATCAATTTGAATCTTAGGCATCTACCATGAATTTAAACTGGTTCTTAAGAAAGATTAAATTCATTTTTATTGCAAATATGGCTCTTTTCCAGCACCTTTGGGAGAAGAAAGGCAGATGAAAAAGAGAACATGATGTGAGCACTGAAAAGACGAGAGGCACACAAAAAAATGTGAACTGCTGAATTTACTGTCTGGCTATAATGAGGTATTGCTTAACAATTAAGTTAAATTATGCAGCTGTTTCCTAGTATATTGTGCTAATGCATCTGAGAAATTATAATTTTCTGATTGGAGAACGTTATGTGGAGGAAACTGTAGTGTTCCCCATTCCTGCAACAGTTCATTTCATGATTAAAAAAGGAAGCCAGTATTTTTGCAGCTGTCAGGAATAGGCAATAAAGGATGACAATCTAAGGGGGGCTGTTAGTCACTGACACAATAAAATAATCCCAAACAAAAGCTGCAGAAGGAGAAAAGCTTTGAAGGGTAGCAATGACACACAGCCACAGCTTATGGGGTTCTGTGGTGAAGTGACTCTATAGCCCACAACTAGCAGGAACAGGTTGGAAGGTCTCAAAGACAAGTGCTGTCACGTGTGATACTTCAAAGACAAGTGCTCAAAAATTTCAGGGAGCTGTGAAATCAATACTTTAAAGCAAAAATTGCATCTACATCAGGGATAAGCATCAGGTTTAACAAAAAAAAAGAAGGAAGTAAAAACCCAAACCCCAATTTTGCTAGCCAGTAAGTCTTAAAAAAAGCTTTAACTTTTAAAAAATAAATCTGCTTGAATGAGGATTAAATAAAAATTGAAGGTTTGCAAAACTAAATAATATTGAAAACATAAAACAAAAGAAGTACACTGGCACTTCAAATTTTGCATGTGGAATATGCTTATGGGAAAAATGGTTACATAAAGCAGAGAAGAAATTAGGTATGTTAATTGGAGCAGGTGGCTTATTTTATATTATTTAATTTTTGACCAGCTTGAGTTTTTGAGACTATTTAAAATTCCAGCCTAACAAATTCATAAATGAATCTGTATTACCCATTGTTTAAAATTATTTATGCAAAAAAAAAATCACAAACCCAAAATCCCTAAATGAAAACACATAATAGCTTTTGAGTAAAAATGAAAGCTTTTCAATTAGCATCCATACTTCATATCATCCTTTTATTCTGATCATTTGTTTTGCATGATTCTTTTGTTTTAGTCAGCATTTCCTTTTAAAAAAAGGTTGAATTGGGGGAAAATATCATTTTATTTCATATTTTATGAGTCTGAATAACACAAAATGAGGTTGTGCCATGTTTCATGACCATGAATATTTAAACATTTTCTATAAATACATTTACTTACTTTTGTTTTAATCTTGTGAAAAAGCATTGCCTGGAAATGATAATGAAGAAGCCCAAGAAAATACCATTTTGAATAATTCTTGCTTTTGCTTTTACCAGTTGTTCCATAAAGGCAAAACAGATTTGGCCTTTTAATTTCCTTGAGTGATCTAATTCTGTACTTGTTTTTTATATTGGGTTACAGTATTATTCTTCTGGAAAAGTCTATGATCAAGTGAGTTTCAAGATTTTTTTCAATCCTGTCCACTATTTATCTAAGCTGAAGTTCCTCTAGGCAGAGAGAAAGACTCTGATGAAAGAATTATTTCTGGTTCCTAATTTCTCATGGAGTGATTACTGAGCTTTTACCCATAGGACAAAATAGTAATTTTTTTTTTTCTGTTTGGAAAGGGTGAAAACTTGGGAAATCCAACTGAGTAGTAAAATTATTCTTCAAAAACAAACTTGAAGAGAGTTAAAAAGAATTGAAAGGTTTAAAACAGAACCCAGGAGTCCACGCTCATTTAACAGGTTGATTTGGCAGCTGGGTTGCACCAGTTGATAACGTTGCACTTCTGCTCACCCACCTCACCCTTGCTCTGTGGTGCTCCCTGATATCTGTTCTTGTCCCTTATGAAGTAATTGATGATTTTTAAGATGCTCAGCTCTTATGGACCATTTCTTCTGTAAGTTTTTTACAGAGAGGGTGGTCAGGCATTAGAATGGGCTGCCCAGAGAAGTGGTGGATTCCCCGTCCCTGGAGGTTTTTAAGATGAGACTGGATGTGGCATCAGTGCCATGGTCTCGTAACCACGGCGGTGTTGGATCAAGGGTTGGACTTGATGATCTCAGAGGTCCCTTCCAACCAGCTGACTCTATGATTCTGTGATTCTACCTGTTTTGTGTTTATGAGGGTGTGAAGAGCCATGGCTTTCTACCTTTCTGAGGCAAGACCTGAGTAAGGTACCTTTTACGCAATGGAGAAAAAAAACTTGTTCTGCTCTGAACCATTCACTGTACTTCCTTGGTGGAGGACCATAGGCCACTCTGAAGATTAATCCTTCTCCAGAGGTTTTCTCTTCCAGCTACAGCTTGTCTTTTCTCCCTGAAAGCTAAGGAACAGTGTAGAAGATAGTGGATTGCAGATTTAACCTTGAGCACCCAAACTGTGACACAACGCAAAGCATTTCTTTTGGGTGTGTCTGTTTACTTTGTCTGTTTACTTTGTATGTTTTCTGAACTGTCATTCATTCTGTGCACTTTTTCACGAGCACACAAGCTAGTTTTGTTCTTTTGTTCATGTCCACTTGTGCTTGCAGCACAGTGGGAAGAGCCTTGGGCTTTGCAAGAGCATGCACTGGGCAAAGTGGGAAGAGCTGAGGACAAATATACTGAATAAAGCCAGGTACTGTTGCTCTTGGGCCTAGTATGGGAGATCAAACTGAAAAAAGATCAGGATGGGAAAAAAAAATCAGCTATTACTATAGGAGCAAACCAGGAAAATGTTAGTGTGCAATTCTGAAGTACCTTTTCTTGTCAATTTTTTTTTCTCTCTTCTATTAAACAGGGAATTTGGACTTAATTTGGTGAGAATATCCTTAGTATGGGCTGCCAAACTAGATAAGGAAATAAACCCCCACCTATACTGCTACAGCTCTTATGCTTCCAGTGACAGCATGTTTTATGTGTTTGCTTCTGAGCAGCATTTAGACCCTTGCCTGTTTGTTAAACTCTCCTGACTTTAGCTACCTGTCTGCTATAAAGAACATCTTTTGTCTGTGAGGGTGTCGCCTCTGTGAAGCCAGGTCCTTCAAAATGATGGATTTAAATAAAATGAATAATTACACGAGGTGCATTTGACTGTAGAAAAACACTGTTATCACTGCATTGCTATGTCCATAAATGCAGTGGTAACAGTATGTATATGACCATATATATGTGACATATGGTGTCTCTGGTATAAATGTACCTTTTTATTTAGATCTGGGAATAGATAAAAATGTCTATTGCGTGTTCATAACCACTTTCTAAAAGTAATGCAGTTTGTGTGTTGATATTATGAAAAGTATAAATAAAAGAAACTATTTATGTGCTAAGTTCAATTCTGAGTCTTATAAATATTGTAATATTTTACAAATTACTTGTGCTGTGGTCATATAATAGCCACATACAATTTATGCTTCTTAAAATGGGAGGTTACCACAAAAGTTGTTGCAGACTCTTAACTAGTGACATAAATATTCCACTGTAATCCATACAGCATGAAATCTTTCATTGCCTCTCCCTTGAAGGTATATTATTCAATTTTCATAGTTATAGCACAGTGATAAATTAGAGCTTAATGTCGTTGTGCCACTAAGCTAACCAAGATTTTTATAAGCAACTGTCCAAACGGTAAAAATACAGAAAGTAGCCACACTAGTGCCCAGCACACTTTTTTTTTGTTTGTTTGCTTCTCAGAAGCATGAAAACGTTTCACCCTTTCTTCTAGTAAATCACTGAGGGCAGGGGAGAATATATATTGACTCCTTTCGTTCCTGGATTACTGTGGCTGTTTCTCTTTTTTTCAAGCAGACCAATAAAAGTTTTTATACTTTTTACAGTTTATCAGCCTACATCATCTGAGTTTCTCAAGCAGTACTTGTGGAAATTACCTGTGCCTTAGGCCATAGGGCTCTGTGCAGTTTTACAGTGAGCACAATGTTCTAAGGAAACTCACAATACATAACAGCTTTTTGACAGAGATTAGTGTACGAGTGATATTGTGCCATAATCTAGAAGACAAAACACTTTGAAATAGGTTTCATTTTAAGTGAAGTAGGCAAAGTATCAACCTGAGAAACCGTGATGTTAGTAACAAGGATAAAATCAACATTAAAAAAAAGAGACTGTACCTGAATGAGATATGTAGATATAACAGACTTTCAGTACTTACTGTATGTATAGAGGTAGACCAAATTTAGCAATTTTTTTGTGAAGGACTAATTAATTTTATTAGAGAGTAAGTAAATTCAGCTGCAGATCCTAGAGAATCTAATGACTTCCAGAGATTCAGAATGAATTCAGCAATAAAAGCTAATTAGAAGGGAAATGGATGCCTAAAATATCCCTGGTGTGCATAAAGAAAGAGTATAAAGACCATTAATTGAAATTAAAATTTAACAGTAGCCTAATGCTGCATGACATAAAATTCCATCTGTTGTGCAGAGCCACTAAACAAAGATACATGGGGAACAGTGCGTGGTGTCTCAGCTCTGTATTTTAATGTCAAACCACTCCACACAATGAGAAGTCTGATGTTCAGAAGAGTCAGGTTAGGGTGTGATGACTCCTGTAGCTACTGAATTAGAGAGGGAAAACTGAAAGTGATGTTGCACTAGTGAGACATTTGATTTTTAGTGAAGTAGGTGGGGTTTCTTTCTGCTTTTTATCCTTACAAGAGTAGAACGGGTACCCATGCATTTTAGACATATAGGCTGTCCAAGTCTTAGGGACACCCATGTGGTGCAGGCACGGAAGCAGCAGCAAAGTCAGTGTTCTTTCTTGAAGCATCTCATGTGAAATGCCATGGAAGTTTCTGTAGAGCACATGTAAGGAAGTAAATGAGAGCTTTGAATAATTTATCCTGGAATGTCTGACTTCTCCTGCTGTTCAAAAATGTCTGGGAATGTCTTTTTTGTTGTTTGGTTTTTAAAGACGGATTAACAGTGATTGCTGTAACCAGTTTCAGTGCACACATCTCTGGCACAAATTTCCCTGAAACAATTTTCAAAATGTGGACTGATCTATTGATGAAAAGTAGTTATGTGGTGTTTGCATTTCCATATTAGATGATCACAGCTATAATAATTCCATTTTGATGACTAGAGACATGCAGCAACCAAAACCAATATTGCTTGGTAAATGACATATGTATTAGTTTATTTTGAGAGGCTTTATAATTATTGAGAAATTCCCAACATGACAATTTTCTTTTCAGCTTTATGTGTTAGACTGGAACATCAGCTTCACTGAAAGTGAATCTAACAAAGTATTGTATGATTCTTAGCACAACATGACTGTGAACTGTGATTGTTATCTGAGGCTAACTGCATGCTGAATAGGCCATAATGTCAAATTAGATGCTACTTGAGATTCATATGGTACATTTTCTGAATGCCTACATGTGCATTAGTAATTCAGCACCTCCATTCTGGGACGTCTCTCAATGCAGAGTTAGCAGCTACCACAGAACACATACAGGGAAAGAAAATAACAGATTGTAAGGAGAGTCACCATCATGTTGTGTGGACTGAGACACTAAAGTCCTTTAGACAAAAATTTATTTAAATAGAGATCAAACCAAAGTTGTTTACAATAGAAAATTCTGTGAGTTAGCAGGAAGGGGAAGAACTAGAACCAAAGATAAAAACAAATTCACATTCAGCAGTTTTAGGGATATTTAGCTGAAGGTAATTAACCCTTGGATGAAGCAGCAGCAAAATAAATGGGAATAACCTATTTTTTTTTAGTCTAAGGCCAAGGTTCACTGTCTTTTTGGACAGTCTTTTTAATTATTAATAGTATGCAAAATATAAATGTAAACAGGTTGCTAAAAAGGATATTTGTAACATTGATTTTCAATTTTATCCAAAAGAAGAGCAAAGAGGTTTTTACAGATTAGAAAAACTCTATTACAGATCTAACTATTTCTTGAGTGAGCCATTATTAAATGCAACAGCAATGGTAAACAGTGGTATTAAAATGTAAAGACACAATAGGTGTAGCAAGCTCTTGCCAGATCGCCAACCAGCCTCTTTGCCAGGCAGAAACCAAGTAATTCAGCTGCAGCATGTTCTGTGAATTACAGAATAGACCAACCAGCAGATGGGGCAGCCATGGCAGGAGGTGGGACAAAGTGGCCTGTCTTGCATCTTCCTGCTCCGTGCCTTGCAGTCCATTCCATGTCCTGGGCTCTTGCTGGCCCATCAGCTTGTTCATCTCCTCTCATTGCTCTCGCCCTGTGTGTTTGTGAGCTACAAAGTACTACAGTAACTCTGCAATTAATTCCTTAATCAGAAATGTGCATCTCTTCAGTCACTCGTAGCTCAGCATCTCACCCACATCTTTCATTAAGTATACCTGTAAGAACAAGTTTCTTAGTGGGCAGCTGTTCTCCCATTTCCTAAAGTCCCTGTTCTTGCAGCCCTTAGACTTGGCATTTGCTGAAACATTTATTTCATTTTTACTGTTTTGGTATCAATATTTGATTCAAAGTACCTGTTATAGTGCTTGTACTATTCCCAAAACATTCATTTGGGATGAAGGAGATAAGTGACTGGCTGTGTATGTGTAGCAGCAAAGTTAGGTATCCACACGTTTACTGACTTATCAAACTGTGTTTGGGTAGTTCAGTGCATCTATATGAAGCTGATGAGACTGTGCTGAACACACTGTCTTTAATTCCTTTACCAGTAGTAATCTTCATCTGTAATAAATTGCAAGGTGTGTATACAAATAATGTCCATTAGTGAGATATCTGAAAACTTCTACATGCACATGTCCCTCTCTTTCAGCCTAGATGTAATGATTACATACACAGTATTTATAAACATATGGTAAGTCATTTCACAGAATTCATTTCAGTATTGCAGGATACTTGGGAAAAATTTTGTAAAAGCCATCTGTATGCAAGTAAGATAATGAGAGGTGTGACAGGCAGGCTGTTAACTGTGAAAATCCTAATATCTGCTGTATTGTTATTGCACTTGTCCTTTTTTATCATGCAGATAATGACAAAATGTGAACTTGTTACTCCTTCACAGAGCTTCAGCTTTCAAATACCAGACATTATCAACATAAAATGGACATGTAGGTAAAGCTGAAAAAGTTTCTTTTTCTTTTTACTTTGTTTTTAAAAACATGTTGATTAAATACTTACAGAAGTTAAAGAAAAATGAGCTATTGCTTTAAAATTTGACAGCAAGATAGTTAACATCACTCTGTCACATCTCTCCAGAAGATTAATTTGCATGATGGAAGTATTTTCTGTGTCATTATCCAGAAGCAGAACTGCAAAAGAATACCAATTTTCATCATTATTTTTTTCCATATATCTTGTATAAAATCACAATGTGTTGAGAAATAGAAAGCTTAGCTGACACCCTGCAAAAAATCCCGAAGAATGAACATGAGTAGCACAGTATTTCATGTCCAAAAATTGTAAACACGATCTACACATGCTTCTTGAGATGTTGTGAAATTGGTTTGTCTAGTAACATAGACACAACATTTTTATTTGTCAAACAGTTTTGTCTTAAAATGTTTGTTGATTACTTTTGGATACTTTACTTGTCCAATTTAAGTCTGTGACATGTGAAATGATGACAAAGCCCAGTTTTAACATCATGGCTAAACTCCCAGCATTCATCAGAGTGATGCCTCAAGGATGTTTTTAATTTTTATTCAACTTCTCCGTGAATTGGAATTCACCATTTTCAAATACATTTTTTTACCTTTTTTGTATACATCGTCCTGATGAGAGGGCACTATTGTCTGTGACTGTAAAATGAAAACAATGAGATATTTCACCAAGAAAACCTCAAACATCCAAAGCATCAAGAGAGTTAAAATTTTTTTCCCCAGAAGAGGTAGTCTTTATGAAAAGGCAATCAGCTAGGCTGTTCTGAAGACTTATTCCAAACAAAATCTCCCTTTCTAAATTTATTTTTTCCAGCTACATCTTTGGCTAAATTTGGTATAGTCCTAAAGAGATTTAGATTTTATGTCATGTTTTAAGGCAACTGAGAGACCCGTGGTTTAATATTTTTTAATGTTATTTCCTGAAGTTATTGTGTTTGACTGTTCTTCCAGGAATCAATTTTCGGGGATATGCAGTCAACTCACTTTTATTGCAACTCATTCCAGCCATTAAACAGCATAATTTCAGCTACCATGGAAATGCTGATTAAATCTACAGGTTTTATTTTGCCATTTTAGCTGTGCCTTGACAACTAATTGCTAGTTTGGTTAGGCATCAAAGGGGCATTGAATCTTTGGAGTTAAGAACGCCGTGAGATCACATCCCAGAAAGGAATGGATTGCCCTCACCAGCACTTAGTGCTTGGTAAATGAAACATCAATATGCATGGTGTTCATTCTCTGAGGGTGGTGGTGACCAGTGACCAGCATGAAATGGGGAAGGAGAAACACCCTAATTAGATGGCAAGTGTTAATGTCACTATTTAAGAGCAGCTTCTCTGAAAGCAGGGTTTGGGCTTTGGGCTGCTTACTGGTATGGAGAGAGGGTGGGAGAAGGAACTTCCCGGCTCCTGTGCCCCTGGAAAACAGCATGTGTAGCGCCCAGTGATGCATCGCCAGTGTCACTTGTTCAGCTGAGCCTCCAGTTTTAAAATAGTAAAAAATTGGTGGGATCTGAGTCAGCAGCTGAAGCTGATGCCAAGGCCCCCTGGGCTGTACTGGGTGGGTGTGGTGAGGCACTGGGGGCTGCGGGCAACCCCTGTCAGGGGAGGTCAGGGCTCGGGGCTGCCCTGTGTTCCAGCAGTCCAAGGGTACAGCTGAGCCCACAGCCATGGGCAGGGTGCCCCGGGAGACACTGGTTTAAGTACCACCCTTCAGGCACTGAGGAAGGCAGGGAAAAGCAGCCCTGTGAGCTGAGAGAAGGAGTGGGTGATGCAGTAGAGATTCCCCTGTGGTGAGGAGTAACCCATATAGGAGCAGGTTTGTCCTGAGGCAGCTGTGACCTCTGGAAAGAAGCTCATGATGGAGGAGAAGCCTGAGGAGAAAGGGGCTGCAGAGAGTTCCTGCACTGCTGTGAAAGGGAGATGGTTTGGGAATGAAGGAGGGGAGCCTGGGGATCCTAATAGGGGAAAACCCAGACTGGATCAAGGCCCAAGTGGGGAATAAGCTGGGATAAAGAGGGAGAGAAAAGTGTTTTAAATTTCGTCTGTGCTCCTTGCTATCCAACTCTATCTTAATTGACAAAACAAACCAGTAAATTTGTTCAGGAGACAAGGGAATGTCTCTCCCTTGTGTGGAGACTTGCAACCTGGGCATCCCTCAAGGGGAGTAGCTAACATTTCCAACTGTGTGCAACAAATACTGGTTTAAGCACTTTTTTTCTGCACTTTTGGGTAAGTTTTGAGGCAAGTTTTCTTTTTGCTTGTTGGAGAGGGAAAAAAAAATCTGTATATTTTGTCTCCTAGTATTGTCATGAAACTCTTCTATGCTTCAAAAGTAGTATTTCTGTGGCCTGAAGGTTTTTGGGCTTTATTTCATACATTTCTATTTATGTAGGTGGGATGTAAAACTAGATCAGTATTAATTTCTCTATTTTGATAGTAGGATATCTGTAAAATTATTCAGAAAAGCTTTCTACTTAGCTTTACCTTGCACTCTGCCTCCTGAAAGTGCGTTAGCCAACTCAAGAAAACTTCTGAGAAAAGTGCAGCTCTATCGAATATTTCATGTTCCTCTAAATTTTTATCACTTCTGGACCAAATTATAATCTTGGATAAGTAAAACAGGTTACTGCATTATTAATATAGTAAGAGATAAAGGGGCATGAACGTTTGGGGGTTTTTTTGCTTTAAGAAGGTTTCTTTAGAAGTTTGATTATCTGCCTGGTGCAAGGCATTTGAATGGACCTGTGGACAAATTCCTTTCTTTTTCTTTGATTTGCTTCAGATGCTCAGTCACTCTCTAAGACATCTCTGTTGATCAGCACTGGATTGCCACAGGTATAAACATACTTGGGGTTGCATCTGTCCACTTGTTTTACTGAGTTAGTTAAATATTTTGCAAGATTCTCCTCCGAAGTCAGTGTTGAAGCCAAAATGGTGCCCTCAAAAATATGATAGCTATTCTGATGTCCTGCATTTTCTCTCATTCCTCTATCTATGCCTGCCTGGTACTGCAAGTGTTTTACCTCATATTTAATATTGGCAAAACATTGTATCTAATCGTTTGCATCAGTTCTATGACCTAAGAAAATGGTTAGCATTTTTGTGTTGTTCTCTACTGATGTTGCCAAATAGTGAACAATCTTTAGTTAAACCTCACATACATCAGAGATCATAGAATCATTAAGGTTGGGCAATACCTGTAAGATCAAGTCCAACTGTTAACCTCAAAGGAACCGAGACATAAATGTTGAGTTACTTGTCTGAGGCTATGTAAAATTAGTGACCAATGTGAAGAAATAATGCAGCAAAACTGGCTTCTGGTCATAATTTAATTCTTCAAAGCAAATTGTAAATATTTTATGTATTTAAAACAATGAAGTAAGCATTTTAAAGCTGCTGCTGTTATTTCTTTGTGCAACATGACTTTTGACAAGCCCTAATGTAGGAGTCTGTTACTGGGTTGATACATGGAACAAGAGAACACAGTAAACACAAATAAGTAAAAGCAAAGCTTTTGATGGCCTCAGAACTTATCTGATGAAGGATGTGCTGGCTTAAATCTCCTTCAGCCATACTTTGAACCCTCATGGCATGGTGTGGTCATGTTATTGGTATCATTAGGTAATCATCAGCACTGTGTGCAGTGCTCTTGCATTTCACACCCACTCATTTTTGAAATGGAACCTGCAGTTCCATTTATTACAGTAAAGTTGAAAGGCATATAGTCTGTTCTGAAACATGCAAATAATACCCTTCAGTGCTGAGAGGAATTAAGCACATATATCAAGAGAAGAATATGTCCTAAAGTCTAATCTCTGTCTAGCTGTTTTTCCGACAATAAATTGCATTTTATCTGAATCAGTGTTGTTATTTTTGCCAATAGATATCATGAAATTTGATACTATGAAAGTTCAAGGCAACAGAAATTAAAGCTCTTTTTCACAGTGAAATTTTTGATTTCTTAAAGCCTCACAGATTTCTAAATAACACCATGTGGTTGAACTGTTCCTTAAGCCAATAAATTTATGGATTAACTAAGTACTGCTTACTGTGTTTACACATACAAATTCCCTTCAGAAATTTAATTTACAAAACATTACAGCCTAGCAAATATTATAGGAAGATCAGTAGCTGCTGCCTGGCATTATTTTTACTTGAGTTGTAGATATATTTTCATCTTCCTGTCCCATTTGCTGTATGAGGCCTTTGACCACTTTGGGTGGTGATTTCACTTCTTAAAATATCCTCAGTATGTTTAGCTCAAGGAAGAGAATTTAGATGATGGGAAAGATTAGATTCAAAGCAATAGCATAGCTGTTTTGTGGGTTTGGTGTTTGTTTTTTTTTAAGACTGTGATAGCAAATATAGATACTGCTGCAACACCACAGACCATCTGTGCACAACCATTTTTTATTATTGAAATGCAGCTCTATATATTTCTGGCTTAAAATATAACTCCAAGCTTACTTTGATGTTAACTCTCAGGGCTTGTTTCTGTTTGGCTTCACTTGTCAGCTGTGACGTTTACCTCTGACATTATTTGTGCTCTAGAATGAGCCTTACGCAAGGCAGTGACAACCCATTTCTAGATGGCTTATATGTTATAGAAAGGACCCAGGTCTTTGGATTTTACAGGTTTCTTAAAGATCTGGGTCTTTCTGGCTTTTGCATTTAATACTTGTTATCGTCCTAGGAAGCAACCAGTTTTCTTGAAATATGCAATGGCACAACTCTTCCATTTATTCCCATAATTCACAGTCCTCCACTGTCTATACCATGTCTACAGAGTTTTAGCCTTGCATCAGAATATCTGATTTGTGATTTAATCCACTGAGGTAGGTGGTATCATGGGTGTACAAAGGTTGGACAGTATATTCCTCTTGTTTGTTTAAAAAACCCTAAATGAACACATGCACACAGGATGCATGCTAAGCACTCTTGATGGGAATAAAACAGTGGCTAATTGATGAGAATCAGCAGTGTTGGATTATTGCTTTGAAAAAGATATTAGGTATAATTATTCAGTGCTCCTTCTGAGTGTGGAAAAACCAGCTGTAGTATGTCAGCCCAACATGGCAAAGGTAGGAATGTATTTTTCCTCTAATACCAAATAATGATTAGAACCTTGAGCCAGTTATATCTCTCCTGTGTGCTTCTGCCACAGTTAAGGAAAACTTGTAAAAAAGTAACAGGAGAGTAGATTCCTCAAAGTGCTTTCATTGTCCTTACTCTCTGCCTCAGTCTGTGCAGAAATGTGTACTTGCTAGGTTTTTAATGGAAACAATACTGGAAGGGACTTTGAGAAGTTCTACGGTATGATCCCTTACACCTTTATTCCTAACAGCCATGTCTTTTACCTGTTAAAAATTTCTTGTTGGAGATGATGTCCATCTCACTTGGGTTGGTAGGGAAGGTGAAGGGCTGAAATAGAGGGTTTTTTTCTGGAGGTGAAATTGAATCTTCATTATTGCAACTGCAAATTTTTATATGCTATAGCCCATGTATACAGATATGTTATTCACTTCTGTTTTACAAAAAACTTTTTCATACTTATAGACCATCATCACAATTTTCCTGGTTCTATTCTTTCAGTTTAACAATTTCAAATACTTCTGTCTTTTTTTTCATAGGTAATGAACCCTGGCTGTTTCATTGTCCTAGTTTCACTCTATCCAGTTTGTCCACGTTCCTTGGAATTCAAAGCCAAGGAGCTGGATGGCATGCTCCAACTACAGCTTGATCCATTCTGTCTGTAGGGAAAAGATTGCCTCATGCATCTTGACTCTCATTTTCAGCTGTCTGAGGGGGGTATTTGGCTTTTACTCAACAGTGTAACATTGTTGACTCATGTTCATCACTGATGCACAACGAACCTCGTATCGTTCTCTGTAAAACTGCTAACTACTTGATCCACATCCTACATTTGCATAGCTAATTATTCATGCTTAGATGAAGAACCTTGCCTTTGTCCCCACTGAATAAATATCCTTTGCTTTTCATCTGCTTTCCCACTTGTCAAGTTCATTTGAATTCCTAGCTTGTCCTCCAGTTTATTTGTAGTCCCTACAAGCTTTGTTATCTGCAGATTTAGAAACTCATTGAGATTTCACAACTCTGTACAGAAGACAAAGGTCTTAATATTTGGTACTCATCCAAATCCTGAAATGCAGAGTAATCAGGAAATGCACTCAATCCTTAAACAATGTCTTTCTTACTGTGAAATTTTAAGTTGCCTACTCCCAAGTGATGTGAACATTTGGGGACTATGTTAGCTTCAGAAGATGAAACAAGAATGCCCGCTCAGTTCCATAATTTGCATTAAAAGTTGTCTATGTAAAACTTGGACCAGTTTCTTGAAATAGCAAGAAAATTCTAACAGATTTTTCTGAAAATTAGAGGTCACCTTTTAGGCAGACAAGTGAAAAATCTCTGTTAATTAATTTGCAAAATAATATGGATTTGCTTTTTTTTGATTTAAGAGCAGTTTTAGGATGTTTCTGTAATCCAAAAGCTTCAGGTTGGCTTACTATCTCTGTACAATGCATCTGTGTTATTAATGACAAAGATAAGCTTTTGGGAATACCTTTTAAAAAGTTATTGCTGGGGGAGGTTGGGGGTATTTATTGGTTTGTTTTGGTTTTTTTCAGGCTCTGGCAGCTTATTTTTCAAGAATAGCCTCAGTCAGAATTTGAGCTGAATATTAAAAATGTTCTGAGAGTTCAGACCAGGACACAACCGAAAGCCTCCGAAGGGAGCCCTGCCCTGTAACTTCAGACCCCTACAGCCTACACCTTCAAAGCTTTAGTTTGCTATGGATTGAATTTTAACAATCAGCAGAAGTACCTGTGCCACAAATCAGACAAAGGCTAGTGCAGGATATCCTCAGCACTGTAAGAGTTAAAGATCAGCCATGCCATTAGCCAGAAAAAAAACACGTTTCACACACAGGGAATTTTATTTTTCTGACTGTCAGTAAGGTCACCACAAGGGACAGGCCACAGTGCTCCTGAGATGACAGTTAGAAGCTATTGCATTGGGCAACCCTCCCAGCACCCATATGACAAACTGATAGGGATGGGTTCATCACAGGATTTAATAAAGTTCAAAGTAATTGTCACTAGCAGTAATGTTTTTTAATTATTCTGAGGCACCGTGAATAAGGCCATTAACTAGACTTTGCATTGCAGGAATTTTCTATCATTTAGTAAATTGCTTTGTGGCATTTCTGTTTTGAAAAATATTTGTTTGTGTATGTGCTGAGGGGAAGGAAATTATACTGCAAATTATATATTCTCTCCCATTCTAGATTCTTGAGTGCCAGTGCCTTCTCTAGTTTTGAAAGCTTTTGAAAAGCTTGATTGTAATTTAGAGCAGGAGCATGTCTCCACACCATCATACAGAATGACTATACTTGAGGAATGCTTTAAGGAAGGGACTCTTTTTTATTCATCTGAATCTTAATATGCTTACAGACTACATCAGTTCTAAAATTATCATGATTCCCTGATTCACTGCACTAATAGAACAGTTTGGGAGTACACCAAAAATACATCAAAGCAACTCAACACCCCCCAATTCCAAAGCACATGTTATGTTGCCTTTAAACCAGAGCACAGACAATACCAGGAGGAAACTCAAACCTGCCCAATGAGACTCGAAATCTACATTAAAACACTTTGCAAGAAAATGCACTTCCAATTTAAATCATATGTGATGAGGACCAGCATTTGAAATATTTTTTACATTTGTGGGGTGATTTTTAAATGTTGTGGAGTGTGAGTATGCAGCCATATGTTTGTAATGGAGGTTTGAAATGTGAGGCAGAAAAGCAATCACAAAATTTGTATGAAAAAGGCAGTCTGCATGTATATGCACCCTGTCAATCCATCAAAAGCACAAACAGAACAATGGCTTTTATTAATTTCAGAGTAAAAGTTAACACCAAAGTGCTTTAGCAGAAGGAAGTCCTTGCACCTCTAAGTATGTGGTGGTGAATGCACATAATCAAAGAACTGAAGTTCGTCTGACATTTGTTGAATTACACTTTCCCACAACTGACTGTTTGTCACAGTTTAATTCCTACAGGGAAAAGTCATACACGTAAAAAAAAAATACAGCAAAAGTTTGTCATGAATGCTGCTGCACTTTGTTTTCTCACTTTGTACACATATTAAAAAATGTTAGTCATGCTTTTACAGAAGAGTTCTTCAAAGGAACATGGGTTGTCACTTAAAATGATATAATGGCTTTCAGCATCTACAAAAAAAGCAGTTACAATAGTACTTGTTTCAAATCTTTAGCAACATCATTAAATGCAGTGAGAAAGGCTGGTAAGATTTAAAACCATGCACAGATAAATACTGAAGAATAATAAGATCCTCTCTCTTCAGCTTCAATAACAGTGAGGGTTAAAGACCAGCTATCAGTCTTAACTTTCTTGACAAAACCAGACTGGATATGTTGGAGGAGGCTTGGCAGGGCTCTGGAGTGGTCTAGGGCTTTTGTAAGAAGACCAGAGAGCAGCAATGCTGTTTTGGCTCCTTGTATATCTTTGGTATTTTCATTACCTCTGTTGTGTACAGAAATGGGAATTGTGAACCACAAATGTCTTTTCCAAAGCAGAAGAAAAAATCAAAATAAAAATAAAGGAAAGCATTAACAGCAGATAAGAAGGATGAGAAGCTTTGATTGAAAAAGAAGGGAAGTGTAGATGATGTGTGGTGATTCTTATCATTTACCTGGAAGGATGAATCAGTAACTGGAGTTTTTTGGCCAGGGCTCAGCGCTAGAAAGCAGTAGCAGACAAGCAGTATGAATCACACCTTAGCCATAATCAAGAAAGAATTAAGTTCATCTTTGTACTAGTCACTGGAAATACTTTATTCTCACTTGCATGCGTCTGTCTGTTTTAAAAGATGAAAGAAACTTTCTTTTAGCATTCTATTATCTGGAGCAGCCCTCTTCAAACTTCAACAGCTTTTTAGTGCTTGGCACCTTTCTAAACACTCATTCAGCTCCCTTAATAAGATAATCATCTCATGCCCTCAGCTGTGAATGACTTGGTCACCCAACCCATTAGCTATGGCAAAATACACAGCAATTCAGTTTGACATATTTAATGAGAATTCCAAGGCTGCTTAATTTATCAGCCTTTAACATTAGGATGCTCCAGCAAAACCTCAGTGTTATGAATGCTATGTGCTGAATCTTTTGACAATACATAATGATCCCCATCATTGTGAAACCTCTGAATAGAATAATCTGATCAGTTCATTAAGACCAGAGAGGTCTCAACAAACTAATAGTGCCATTGTTTACACTCTGAACACTGAAGACCAAATTAACTTGAGGTGTAATTCCATAAACTTTAATACAGTGGCTCCATGAATACTTTCAGCCTAAGGAAAATAAGTTCTTTCTTTTGAGGAATGCCAAAATGTCAGTTCTTTTTGTCTGATTACCTTCTTGATTTAGGTGTATACTACTGGAGATTCACAGAGGCTGAGTTGTATGTGCTATTTTGCCCTATAATGTGGATTTTGAATCACTTAAGTACTGAGGGGTGAAATATGTGGTTCACCTCTTCTGAGATGGTTGAAGTTACACCAGTGATTATTTTCTCAGTGTAACTTTACCTTGGTCATTTTTGACACATATTCTAGAATGATACACATGATAAAGCTGTAATAAGTATAAAGATGTACTGTGAACCCAGAGAACATGAACAAATCTATTTGTTTAATTACAATTTCCCCACTATTGAAAATGAAATTGTGAGATGCGCTAAAAGTGAGATATTTGGAAAAATTTTATCCTGACCTAGGAAATGTAACCTCCGAACAGGAACCCACACTGCTGTGCAAGACTAATCAGAACAGCTAAATTAGGTTTCTGCTCTTTATTACTGAACAGGTCTCTCTCCAAACACTGTAGAGAAGGTAAACTACTACTAAGCCGCCTTCAGTCCACGTACTTCTGTCCCTTCAGACTTGAGGATTTTCTACCTTGAGCCACAGTTGCAATTTGGGGCACAGGGCTGGCAGAGACCCTGCTTGAGGATGCTAACTGCTTTATGAAACTTTATTTGTCAGTTTGGAGGCCAAAAATTCTGTTCTTTTGGATACCTGGGAGCAGTTACCCTACAAGTGACACAAATGATTACCTGACTTTGTAATATGTCAGGGAAATTACCATCCTGATCCATGTTACTGCAGTAAATATCAAGGAGTAAATGAAATGAGAGTGTTGGCCAGATTAGCTTGAGTTGAAGATCTTAAACCCCTTAATGCAGTATCTGACCTATCCATTTTTGTGAGATGCAGTATTTTCTTTATTCTTATCAAAAGGGTCACAAAATTTTAAAAGTTCTGTTTAACCTGGAAAAATAGTGGGACTTATTCACACTCTTCAAAGGAATGTAGCTCTTTTCTTTAAGGCTGTGTCACAGGAGAGTTTCATACAGAGACTTCTCCAGCCACTGTGTTGAAATTACAGTTCTCTACAAACAGAGGATGGTGAAGCTTTGCCAACTTCTGTGCCAGTGTAAAGAAATAAAGTTGTGAAGTCTGGTGGTCTTTGGTGGAGGGAGTTTCATTTTGGCACTTTTGTCACTCACAGTAAGTCCCAGACTATTCACTTCCACACCATTCAGTTAAAATTGACTGTATGATTACAGAGGTGGAGCCATGACCATGATAACTCCTTTTCCCCCTCTGGTAATCAGAAATACAATTTAGCAAGGATTTGAAAGTCTTTCATTTTGGAGGAATAATTGAATTTCTATCTGTCTATTCATGTCTACATCAACAAGCAACTTCATCAAATTTGTAACTTAACTGAGTTTCTTAACCAAATCACTAAACTTTTTCAATAAACTAATATAAAATCTTTCATTTTTCCAAATCTTTAAATACATCTAGGGTAGATTGCACTTGATTTATAAGTGTATAATAAATAACATGGTTTTATGCAAGATTATACAGCAATGTATTCATGATTATATTGCTGCCTTATGTCATTATTAACTTCTCCAGAAATAGCTGATTTGAGCACTTTTTCCTTGCCCTCAAAGAACCAAAATTGCAGCAACTTCTCCTTAAAAAGCACTGACTATTGTACTCCATAGAAATCTGCAGACTTAAGGTGAAGAAGGTCTGTTTCCATAGCATTTACAATTAGGTTTCATTGTTCCTGGTACATTATCTTAGTGCTGTAACTTGTTACACAGACTGTGAGGATTCAAAACATGATAGATCAACTATCACCATGTTTAAGGATTTCTTCCCTTTGCCGAGTTTCCTATAAAGCATTTGTTGTAGAAGTAAGATATAAGCAGCAGGTGTAAGAAAATGGGACTTTGCTGAATATCCCTGCCATAAGACATTTCTCATCAATTTATTGATGACACTTCTAATCCTAATTATTATAAATTATTTCATACTATGGTCACTTGTAAATGAAATGCCTCAAACACATATTACAATATCTTAGTCTAAAGCCTCTATGCGCAGGTTTTTTCACTGGTCACACCTGTCCATGAAATATGATGGTACTATGTCAAACAGAGCTAGAATATTTTGAGCCACTTATTGGCTCACAAATATTACTTTCATGAGATAGAGCAATAGCTTTGCTTTTTTAATAATAATAGTTAATCACAATGATAGATATAATTTGGGTAATACCCAGTAAACCTGAAAATTTAGAGTTTTTTATCCTTTTTTTTTCCCCAAGGTAGACTAAATACTCTGAATGCAGTTAGGCATTTACAAAATCTGATTACTGTGTTCTAGTGCCCTTCTTTCATGATTTTTACTTCCATCACTAAAGTTCCCTTGCTGTTTTCTTAGCACTTCCTAGCAAAGCTTTTTCACCACTTTTTTTCTCCGCATTTTACCCAATCAGTTTCTAAAAAAGGGCAGAATTTTTCATTCTCTTCAGTTTTTATGAAATAAAGAAATCATGTTTTTATTTTTATCTATTCTGTTTTTATTGTAAAAGTAAATATGATAAATATTCAAGCAAGAAATACATTTTATAGAAAGGGCAACAAATCCCCAAAGAGAGGCGGGTGTTCATAAAAGATGATACCAGCACATGGAAGTTAATAGACTCATTCTTTCTCTACAGTCATAAGAGAGACAGAGGCTCTGGATACTTGAATTGCAGCCATTTCACTGTATGTAAAAACAACAAGATGACTTACAGGTTGACTTTTTGAATAAACATACCCTTCTCTTTTTTTTTTTTTTTTTTTTTTTAGTATTTTTGAGTTACGAGAGATCTAAGGAGAAATAGAAGTTTAGTGAATACTGAGAAAACCTGCCCTGATTCTGGCACAATCAGTACTAAGTAGCACAGGAATAACTTATTTTGTTCTCATACACTTTTGAATTAGCTAATTTTAGGCAAAAATAAGATGCATAACCAAACTGAGTAAAAGATAGTTCTTCCTCCATGTGGATCACTAAAGTCTTTTTCCAGTTCTTCTTTCCTCACTCAAATACAGTGTGAAGTTCTCAGTCAGGTTCCCCCTGCCCTGTTAGAGCCTGTACTCATTCAGATATTTCATTTTTGACAGATAAAAATTAAAATGTCAATCTCTACAATTCTTTTCCTCTTCCCCTACAAAAATGACAAAGATGGAAGGCTAACCATAATCCACATGAAATACGTAAGGGATTTTTTTAGTGAAGCAAACAAAAAAGAAACACCTCAGAAGATGAGCTTTTTGTAGAGATAAAGTGTGAGACTGTTTAGAGCCCTTTTTCTTACTGGGCCTTTTCCCCTCAGAAATGGTTTTGTAGCAGACTTTGCTTGAGAGAGTATCACTGCTGCCCACAAACAAAATGTGAATTTTAAAACAAAGAAGCTGACATGTTTCTTCCTAGTGAGACAAAGTTGAAAATTAAGATAAAACCTGTTACCTGAAATTGGATCCTTTACATGAGACATTCTTGCTTTGATACTAAGACCACAGTCAAATCATGTATTCAAAGCCAGGTGTTAAATCTTTTATGTTCTGTATAACTAAGGTTTCCCCTATTTTTATTAGTATTTTCAATAAAAGGTATACATTTTTTTTCCAGTGAAACAGCATTCTAGTATTATAAGAACATTTTTGTTCCTAATAAATTAAATTAAAAATTTTTTGAAAAACTGTGGCCTGTTTTCCCCTGCTATACAGTGTCTACTTCCTTTCAGCAAAGGTTTTCTCCATAAGAAATGCATTTTAGGCACATAATTATGTTAAATGTTGCTTCTTGAACACACCATATGAGGTTTTCCAGTGCAATATGCTAAATGAATGCATATTTAATTTATATAGTACCCAGAACAGATTATGATAAAATATTTCATATCAGATGTGATAAAAATGTCACCTATTGCTCACTTATGTTTGTCATCGTAGACCACATATTTAGGTCAGATTAAACTGCAAGGAAAATAGTGACTCAAACACCAGTAAATACAGTATTTGTTCTACACCAAATTAAAGACTTCTGCAACTAGAAAATGTTTTAAATACAGGAAGAATTTGAAGTTACAATTATGCAAAAGAAAAAAATTAAGAATAAAACTATTACCTTTTGGTTCTAACTCTTCTTATTGTAGAGCCACTGAATGAGTCATTACTCAGCTATTGGACACTGCTTACAAGTGTGGGATTTTTGTCATACCATCCTTTTTCTATGGGACTGTGGAATAATATAGGTTGGAAGGGGTATCTGAAGGTCATCCAATCCATCTTACACAACTTGTCTGTTGAAGCCTTAATCATATATCATCTCTTCAACAACATAGTTGTCTCTACATAGAAGGAGGCAACATCTTCATTTTATTCCTTAAATAGTTCTTCTCATTTGTAGAATTTTCAGAATATTTCTTAATAACACTGAGATTATATGTTACCCTAGGGTGGGTAATTAATTAGTTGTATAGACTAGATATTTTTTTTAATACTTGATTACACTGGTGGAATCTCGGGGAGTTATAAAGGATAAATAAATTAGGGTAAATATTTGGCCTATTGGCTTCATGTTTTTAGTAAGGATGAATATATATTTTCCTTCAATGTAAGTATTGACCTCCTCTTTGTTTTGGTCAATACTTAGTTCTTGACTCAATTAATCTCAATAGATACCCAAACAAAGGTCAATATTTATTGAAATTGTGGGAAATATGCATATGTGGGGAGCAAATGGATTTCCAAGAGTTTTCTGTCAAAAGCTTGCTTAAATTTCTAAAAAAACAACACTCCTCAGTGGAATATGTGACATCCTGAGCCTTGCCAGTGATATTAAAGCAATATTAAAGCACCTGAAATTTTTCATATCCTTCTCTTTAAAAGCTCCTGTATTCTTGGCCTCTATGCATTGTAAGATTTATCATGATGTCTTGGGAAGAGAGGATAAGAGGTCTTTGGCAGATACTATGGTTGCCTGCTTTAAACTTGATAATTATGTGTTCCCAGCATAGTCATCAATTTTTCTTATATTCTTGGCCTCCCAGAGAAGCTGCTGTATGATGCAAGACCTGGAAGCAACCCCCCTTTCATGTGAATCTGCACAGGGCCTTCAGTACCTTGTGTGGTTGGTGTTTTTTTCACAGGTTAATCAGAGGCTTTCTGAAAGGTCTGTCTGCCCAAGACTGAATTTTCCCTGATATGTCTCAATTATTTTTCTCTTCTAAAGATGAATGCTCATTTCTATTTTCCTATGCTTTCAGCAGAAGTTGTGGGAAAGACAATAAATGAACTGAAGCAGTGTCTGATAATAATGGCACCCATTTATCTCCATTACTTTCATGCACATTAAATATGCATAGAATCAGATAAATATATTTTAAAAATGTGAAAAAATGTGAATGATATTGGGGGCTGAATACTACATTATGAAGCCCCCCTCAGGCTGAAGCCCTGGGGACTTCCCAGGTTTGTAGCCCTTTTCAATTCAGTGTTTCTAAGAATCATTTTTTATTAGAAAAGAATTATTTGCCCTGTTTTCCAGAATTACTTTTGAGGTACTTCTTCAGCTGTGTATTGATATGTACTTTGTCTTCGTAGTTCTTTGACCTGCTTACAGAGAGGTGGGGAGAAACAAACAAACAAACAAAAACTCTAAAAACCCCCACCACCCCACAGGAGAAAACAGCTGAGGTTGCAGTCATCTGAAAAAGCAGATAGTTAAAGTGTAATTAAGAGACCCATGACTTGCTTGAATTGTGAGTAATAAATATTGAATGAGAGCTGAAAGCAAACTGCTTGTGGAAAAGTTCACTAACCAAATTTATTCATCAAAATATAAGCAAATGCCTAAAAAAAGATAGTTTTTTCCCCTTGTTAACAGGCTGAATTCACTGGTTAAATTATTTGTTTCTAAATAAATGTGTTACTTAATGATCTGTAGAGCAATTAACCTGTCACTTTGTACACTAATTTACTAAATCCTTTCCAATCTCCCTTTATATTAAATCCTTATCGTTAATTTGAAGAGATTACACATTTATTTAAATATATTTAATGTTTCCTGGCAATATGTTTAAAACAAATCTGCTTCCAAAGCTCATTGATACTAGAGAAATTAAGCTGATATGACTATTGAAAATTTTAGATATAAGGCCCTTGTCCAAATCCTGTAATGTTACAAGGAGGAAATTCAGGGTCAGTCTCTAGTGCTGACTTGCACAGAGTTACAGAATGGTGGAGGTTGGTAAGAACCTCTGGGGATGATCCAGTCCAACCCTCTGCTCCAAGCAGGATCAGCTAGAGTAGGCCTTGCCCAGGACCACACAGAGATGGGTTTTCAATATTCTCAAGGTTGGGAACTCCAACATCTCTAGGCAAGCTGTGCTAGTATTTGACCACCCTCACAGTAAAAGGAAATTTGCTTTCTTTTTTTTTTTTTGCCTTTTTTTTTTTTTTAATGGAATTTAAAATACTTAATTTTGTGGCCATTTTCTTTTTTACTCTTGTGTTTATGCACATTGCGATTCCCCCAAGCCTTTTCTTGCCAAGGCTGGTCAGTCCCAGCTTTCTCAGCCTTTTATCTTATGTCAGATGTTTCAATCACTTCAGCATCTTTGGAGCCTTTTGCTGGATTTGTTCCAGCATATTCTTGTCTCTCTTGTACCAGGGAACTGAAAACTGGGTGCAGCACTCCAGGTGAGTCTCAGCAGTGCCAAGATGGGGAAGGTTCACTTCCCCTGACCTTCTGGCACAATTCATTTGAATGCAGCCCAGGATCCTGTTGAGTGTCTTACTTTCCAACTTCTTTGATTCTAGAATTCTTTTATCAAAATGAAGAAAAACACAAAAATAACCATAATTTACTGTTCTGCTTTTACTATATGAATATGTATGTGTTTATTGGTTATGTATTACATCACGTGTATGAGCCTTGCTTTGCAGCCACAAACAACAGTGCAATGGTAAGTGACAATTAGTATTTTCCTCAGCTTTGGTACAGAGCCTACAACGTTGTGTAAGTATAAAAGAGAACAGTTTTCTCACTCAGTAATGTACTCTGTCAAACAGGGAATCTCTTCATGCTTTTCAGGCAGAACCAAATTTCTCCAAAGTGGGTGGTATGCTTGCTTACTCTATGTCAGCCATTAGCTACAGTTTAAATATTATATTCAAAAGAATTTTAATGAAGATAAAGAAGCTGATAGGAAGAAAAAAATTATTTGTGTAGCCTTGCTTTATCTTTCCCATAATTGGGACTTTCAGATGACTTTTATCATGTCTGTTTGTTACAGAACACAGAAGCCTGAATTTCGAATGTCATTACAAATTAAAATTTATAAAAACCTTCTAATTTGATAAAGGTGCCTATTATTTAAAGAGATATTCTTTATGAAAGGTGGATGATAAAAGGTTTAAGAGAAGATTCTGTCATTGCTGTTTACCCAACTAATCAGTATTACTGCTTCTAAGCACAGTGCAACACCATGGGGGCATTTCATTTCTGAGTTAACATAGGTGGTGGTCCTGCTTTTGAAGCAAATCTCTGCATCATCCACACTTATTGTTCCCAGGTCCATGTTACAGAACACTGAGTATTACCTGTCTTCCTTTCAGCTGAAACAGAACTGGAACATACACTCTAAGCAAATGCTCAATGCACTCCAGCTCTAAAAGACATGGGACCAGATCAGAGGTCATCTAAAGTTTTAAGAAATCTTTAAGGAACCTTTCCTATCTGACTGTCCAGGGGCCACTCTGGCAGTGACACTCACACCACCTAAGTCAAGGCCCCTTCTCAGCTCCATACACCAGTCACACCAGGTTTCCTTACTGGCTCAACCTCAGGTTTCCCACAGCAGTCTCAGACAGCTGGATCTTTAAAGTAATTTAATCATGGTGTGACAACACAGTAACAGCTTGAGCTGGTGCTTCTGAGGAGGGATCCTGAACAAAGGAAACCCTGAGCTTTTATCCCCTCACAGTCTAAGGATGGGAAAGTCTGGGAGTCATCAGCTCCTGTCTTGTCTCCCGGTGTCCCTCACCTGGCTGTGCCACAGGTCCCCGGGCCCTTTGTTGTGCAGAGAGCTGGCAGTTCATGGCCTCTGGGCTCGGGTTCCCACGCAGAGCTCAACCTGCAGATCCCACTGCAGCTGCACCCTGAGCTCCCTGCACTGAATGGATTCCTCAACAGATCCAAGACTGGCACCAGATCACAGACCAATCAACAATTTTTTGCTCAGTTTGGAAATTTGATCAATTTGATCTCAGTTTGGAAATCAGAAATCGTTCTAACTCTCTACTTTGCTCTAAATACAGATAAATGAGCAACAACATTACAAAATTCAAATAAATAAAATATTTAACAGTTTATTTAACAGATTTAACAGGGTTTAAAATTAAAAGATTTAACAGTAAATTACCACTTTTTAGATAATGCACTTTGATTTTATTCTCTTAAGGAGTTACCATATAATTGAGATATTCAAATAAAGTACAGAAACTTTGCAGCCCCCATTGAATACATGTTAGGCGTGTTACCTTTCTTTAGATGGCTGATTTTAAATTGATCTGTTTAAATTCTCTTCAGACAGCAATTAGTCATAGACTGTCAACAAGTAAAAACAAGATTGTAATTATTAACTCACAGGGATATGTTGCTGTTCATAATCAGATATAGATATGATACTCAATTTTATAATTTCATGAAAATGTTCAAGCAAATTACAGTCTTTTAATAGCTCGGTGGCAGTTTTATCTTTGATATTATCTCTGTTGCTAGTTAATATTGACATGATATCTTCTTGTAAAAATGGTTGTCTTTTTAATCAAATGTAGCACGTGGTAGGGAAAAAATGTGTGCTAATGAAGAAGCAATGCATACTGGAAGTGTTTGAACAGCATTACTTTCAAGTATAAAAACCCCCAAAACACCCCAACCAACCAAAACCACCCACTTGGACCCATTATTAATCTGAAGATATTTGTGGACAAGCATCTGGCCACCTCCATACCAGTCATCTTCTGGCATTTCTTTCTGACACTGAATAAGTGCACTGTCACAATGAGATTTTTTTCCACAAGTTTCTGATATCACAGGTACTGAATGTTCCCATAACACTGTGACTTGTAAGCAGATGGTGTGAGTACAGCATCAGAAAGTGGGATGAAAATCCTGTTTTGATAGTGGGCTGGGACACTGCTGAAGGCTAGTGCCAGGCTTGGATGTTTTAAAGGAGGTCTGAGGTCTGTACAAAGGTATTCACCGGGTTTTTGTCAGTCTGTCCCTTTCTTCTGTGGCACCCACGTTCTGGCACAACATTTACTACCTTGTTTTCTGTTTTTTTGAAAAGAAATCCTCAAATGTTACTGTCAGATTGTTGAGTTTGATTCCCAGAAAGGCAACCCCTTGCTCTGGATGCCAGATATGGCAATATCATTCCTATGTTCTGTGCAGGCTTTGCACAGGTGTCTTTGCAGCACAAAAGGCTATGGAGAAGTCTGGCCCTGTTTTTCATTTGTGCCATTTTAATAACTATTTTCAAGCAGCAAGTCTGATGAAAAGGTTTAGGCAATTCCAAATAGGCACTGTTTGGTATGTACCTGCTGCTTTTTCTGGTTTTAGTTCAGTTGGGTTGCTTTGGAGTTTTGTCAGAAGGGAAAAAAGCAGGAGAGGTTGTTCCAAACATTATTGCACCAAACAAAAAGCATGTGATGTTAAAGATAACCTTACAAGCATTTAACCCCAGTTAAAGTATTTTGGGGTGCACTGCAGACTACATACTTTCAGTAGGTTATGAGAGGGTGGTATTAGACAAGGGTGGAAAAACAAGAGCCTAGGAAGGGTACCAAGCCCAGTATTCCCACTAACAGCCCAGATGAGCAAAGCAGGTGATCATGGAGAGAACATAGCAATGTAAAAGTTGAAAAATACTCATTAGATGAGAGATGTGATTATACCATTGACTCTTCCCTCATTCTTGCAATTATTCAGCATTTCTTATGTACCTTTTTCTTCCCAAGTCAGCAGTAGTGGTGCTCATAGAATCTCCCAACTCATTTTATTTCTGTAGCTCAAAATTCACCATGGCTGCTTGCATCTGAGCTCCAACAATTTGGCTCTTTTGCCAGCCTTCCAGTTGAGCTGTGCATGGTATCAACTTCCAGAGCTGGGTAAGACTAGATATGTGCAGGACATCTGTGTTGGACAATGCATATGCATTTCATCATTAGAAAACTGGTTGCAATGGCAAAGGATAGAAGTGGTAATGTCTCCAGCTGTTGATCACTGACATCCATGGTTAGCTCTCATTAGTGCTACACTGAAGCCATGATCCTCAGTGTTGGGTGCATTGGTAAGAACAGAAATATGAAAAAAAAGTAGTCTGGGAAGAAGCCACTTGAATTAAATTTACTGGCATGATTATATCAGATAATGACTTAGATTTGTATAACCTGTGACTAAGAGGAGGTAATTACTATTCCTGCCAGGAAAAATAAATAAGTATTCAGCAATATTTTTCAGACCCTCTCACTGAAAGGCCCATTGTATGGTCACCACAAAAAGTCTGAATAAATATTGTCCTATTCTGTTAAAAATGAAAGAGGGTAATAGGCTGTAATATGTGGAAACAACACAGCATTGAGACAAGGAAAGAAAGAGACAGCAGATGCTGTTTTCCAGACTAAATCTCCTCTAATGCACTCCAGGGACCTCATTTAATCAAGCATCATTCTCACACTTCATCATGTACATTATTCAGAAATGATGAAGAATTCTGAGAATAAATTAGTAATTTATTTCAGGATAAATGGTTTTTAAAATTTATTATTATTCAAGCTATTTTGGAAAATTTAGTTTTTCCTTTATTTCTCCCAGAGGCTCCCAGCTCAGTTTAATCAGAAGCTTCTACTTGCAGGGTCCTGAAGATCCAGAAGCTGACTCTCCGTGTAAAAGTCATTTTTTTGGGACATACCTTCTTCTGTTATTGCATTCTCTCTACCTCTGATTATCAGATTTTTCTCTTAGTGCACTCTGAATTAGGGGGATATGTATAAAAATCTCATGGCAAAGAACTCTTTTTTCCTCTGAATGTGTCCATTTAAGTGTCTTAGCGAAAAAAAGAACTCTCCACCAAAATCCTTTCCTTCTTTCCTCATTTCTTGTCAGCTGTTGGTTTTCCCTGCCCTTTTACATCATCTACTGCTGTTTACCTCTAGCACTTTTCTTGTCAATTTTATAATAATGGTGCGGCATAACTTGACACTGTCCAGGTAAATATATTCAACACTTTCTTGAAGAGCTTATACAAGCTGATGCTTCTCCAGGAAGGATCCTGTCATATTTAATCATCCAGAGTGGTGCCTTATCTCACCTGTTAGGGGCACAACCCAGCTGCTCTAAAGTATCAGAGTGCGGCTTTCATGGCTGGATCACGTATTTGTAAATAGCAGCTCTCTTGTTCAATTATTTTCGACGGAGGGATTTAAATTAGGTTAATATAATTTATACACCCTCCATACTTGGCGCTGTCTGGGTGATAAATTGGACAGCCCTATGATGGACTGCATTTATCCTGCTCAGTGTCTCTTCACACTGCACGCTAATCTACCCCTGGGTGCTTCAGGCCTTTGCCAAGTGTTGTACAGACAAGGAGGAAACCATGCTTTCTGAGGCCTAAATGAAGCTAGATTTAGCTTGAAAATGTGCGGGCTAAAGAAAGGTTATTATAGAAAGACTCACCCCTCTGTACGTGCATGCATTCTGTACATATCTGCATATATGTTTTCATTCAAATGTCAATATTTTTTTGCCAGAATTTTCTAGCCTTTACCAGAAATCAAGGAGCACTCTCACTGATTTTTTATATTTTTAGTCAAAATTATTTTGTTACTTTAAAGGGGAAGAAATACTAACTCTGATTAGTAAGAAAAAAAATTCTACAGATTTTTTATTAGCATAAGAAAACAGTCCTCCATAAAACTAGGAAAATGTCTAGATAATTTTCAGTTGAGTCATGGAATCTTGATAGAAGTTGAGGTAATATACTACAAGTTACTCAGTCAAGCAAGAGGCATTAACCCTGGGACCTTTCTTCTAGACTGCAGCCTACTTTCTTCTAGGCTTTACAGCTTGTCTTCATTGTCATCCAAATATGTAGCTGGATGTTCATCTTTCAGTCTGGGAGATCCCATAGGTCCCCTGCAGCCTGGCAGCCGTGGTAACCTTCTGGCAGAAACAGGGGGTCAGGAAGGAGGAATTTAGGAATTATTTGCTTTTAAGTTTTTCTCAGTATCACTGGCATGAGATGTGGCTAAAGCAAGCAGCTGACCCTGACAGCAAAGATTAGACAGATTGGATGAAAAAAATCTTAATATTTGCAATGTCATGTTTATTTGTGCATATGGATGATACACTTCAAAGCGTCCTCCCCCCGTTACATTCTTAGGACACTTGTCCTCCATTTAGCAACTATGCAAATTTATGGGACAAAGAGAAATTTGAGAGAGTCAACTGAAAAATAACAAAAACAATTAAAAAGGAAAATCCATATTTGAAATCTTTATAGAACTCAGAACTACTTGTTTTCAAATGCTCAGCTAGTGTATAAACCATGATCTATTCCTGGAGAACCCTGGAAGGGACCAGTAGGGAAGTTTCAAGTTCCATTTCATATAAGTTTTCTCTCTTTATCTTATGATGTCTGTTTTCTCATCCTTTCATTTTCTGTCCTATTCTTTTAGACAAGAGGGAAATCTTGTTAAGTCAGCCTTTGACCAAATGCAGTCATTGTTGTCAGTTGTTTGCAATGTTGGATGAACAGGCGCTTCAAAGCAGAGTGACAAACTTCACATGCTGTAGAGCAATGACTCACTTTATGTTCCATTCTTTAAAAATAAGAATGGATCTTTTTTAATGGGCTTTCTCATTATTATTTCAGAACAGCAGTCTCCAAAAAGCCCTCAGTGTGAGAAACCAAGGGGGACTGCACTGCAGAGATACAGGAAAACTCGATTACTTTGCACTTACTCATGTGTGCTGTGCTGTGATTCACTGCAATGAACTTCACGAACAAGAGATTTGTGTAGGTGATACAGTGTTTTAATGAACTAAGTGATCACATTAAAAGATCACAGTTCAAATCCTCATTAAACCTGCATTTCATAAGCAAAATGAGAAGGTATTTAACAATATGTGCTGTGATGTTGCAAAAGTTCATTCCAACTGGAGGTCCAGGTTTAGAAAATATTAACATCAATTTGTATAGGATGAGATGGGATATTCAATGCCTCTGTATAGGATACTTCTCCAGCAAGTATCTAGTATCTAATGAAAAGCAAAATTTAGGGGAATCTGAAAGCCTTCCAGCTGCCAGAATTTTCATGCCTGGAGTCCAAAGCAGAAAGAGCAGAGGAGTGTGAGGTAGCTTGCTTTAAGCAATATCTTTGTGTTTCCAGGTAGAAAGAGTAATTCGGTTCCCTTTCCAGACCCAAGAGATTCAAATCTTCATTTTCAAGCGACAAACCAACTGCTTAGTCATAGTGCAAGGCTCTAAAGAAGTGTTCCCCATTCCTCATGGGAAACTGTGCCACTAGGAAAGGCAGTTCGAACATCATGGAGTAGGCAAGAAAAGTCGCAGGAGCAGGCACAGTTACACCACCTGCTGAACAGAGAGAACATCACACTGGGAGGCACCACTCTGCTCCTATGTACTACTCTGTACATTTATATGAATTTAAACTGTTGTTTGTTCATACACAACTTTTGTGTTCAGAGTCCAAACCAAGGAAGGTGTATGTTCAATGCTGTTCCTCAGTTAGTATCCAACAATATTCCAGTCAATATCCCTGTCAAAATCCAGCAAAAACATTCTGTGTTAAATGAGTACCTTTCACAGAAATGCAACTTTTCCTCTTGTATATGACTTTCCTCTTAATCTTTCTCCCAACACAGCTTTTATCTGTTATTTTTATTATTTTTCTTGGTTTTGCAGCATTTTTAATGATCAAAACATACACTTCTGAACTTTTTCCTCTCTTAAAGAGACAGTTGATTAAATTAAAAACATAAATTCTAAATTTAATATAATTAATTTTGCATTAAAGTGAAACTAGTATTAAATGATAACATTTCAGAGGTATTTGAAGAACCATCCTGCTGATCTGCAGGATTTAACAAACATAACATCTTCCTACTGTGTACAGCAGCTATAAAAGGGACAAAAGGAGGCATAAATCTGAACTCTTATACCTGAACCAAATCAAACCTAAGTCCTTCTTGTGTTAGGATGAAAGTCAAACTGCATTTTCGTTTTCTACACTTTGTCTGATCTGATTTCCAGTCTCAATTCACAAAATACTCAAAAAAACCCCACTGCCACTCATCTTTGCTCTTGCCTAGATAGATTTTAATCTTGTGAAACTACAGCTCTATGTTAAGATGAAAAGAGTAGGGGTACTGAAGCACTCTTTTCTCTTCCACTGAAAAACACAAGACAGCACAGGCAGGATGAAACGTTATTTCCACACTTCAGCTCTAAAGCACAAAATAGCAGCTATAACTACCTGTAGCCTTCCCTCACCAACATCCTGGCTTCTTCATGATCATATTATCCTCATATCATAACACAACTCTTGAGAATGACTTCAGTCCTAATAAAGGAGTGTTTCCTTTGAGGGTAATTCTCTCTCTGTCTTAGTGTTAAAACTATTCAGGGAGTAGTGGCTTTGGGAATGCAGTGGCAAAAAAACTGCGAACGGAATTTGTAAAGGCACAAATTTCCACTGACAGGAACTACTTGAGATCCACTGGCTTCAGAAGGTCATGAGGGACTGCAAATATTTTTCAGAAATGAGTGCCTTAGCCCTGACCTCAGCAAGATGTAAATACTGATTTATGGCTGAAAGTTTCCATTTCCTAATATTTATTCCTGAGCCTTCTATTTGCACTAGAAGAGGAGGGAATGGGAGAGAAGAATTTAAAACTGTTTAGCTAAGTCTGTAGTTCACTTCATCTTTGGATATTCTGAGTTTCCCATAGTTCAGAAGAAATCATTTTGAGAGAGAACAAATGTATTTTGTCATCGAAAGGAAAAAATATTAGGTTGCTAAGGTTTTATACTCTACACCTGACCATACAAGTACAATATTGTAAGTGCCGGACTGATACAACTCAAGAGCTCTTTTTGTTGCAAATGCACCTTTGGCTTCCCTAAAGGCTTTTGAAGTTTCTCAGAAATATACAACCAAATTGTATTGCAACATAGCAGAAGAAAGAAAATAAATACAGAGAGAGGTGATGAGGGCTAGTGTTGGGTAAATATGAACTGAATGGTCAGTTCAATGTCATTGCTTAGGTTCTTTCTAGTAGATTTAAACATATAACAAAAGCACGCAAACACATTAAAATGGTGATTGCAATGATTAAATTTATTAACCTTTCTTCTTCTGATTTCCAGTAGGATCAGGTCACCATTTTGCTCCATAAGCTAAGCAGTTTACAAAGAATTCACCACATTTTTTCTTTTTTAATTTGGGGAGGTTTTTTTACAATTTGAAAAGATAAAAAATATCAGCCTCTAATTTGTGCATATTTATTTGAAAGTTTATAAATATTTATTTAGTTCTTTCTGAATTCATCAACACCAGGTAGCTGTACCATGAAAGATACCAGAATGTATGTTGAAGCCAACATTATTATGTTATATATGAGATAATACCACAATACACTAATGTGGAATTGAAACACCCTGAGCCTGTCAAAATACTAGCATTTTATGCATTCTGCTTTTCTCTTCCATTTTAATTTCTGAGAATCTTGTGACAATCTCCAAAAAAAACATATGACCTTGCTGATAAAATTCATGTTTGGAATTTGTGAGAAAATAAAATCGGCATTTTCTCAAAGCTGTTCCCTTCCTCTGCAAAACTCCTCTTGCTTATCACTACCCACTCAAACATACCACCACATATTATATTTAAAATTCTGTATTAGGACATTGTGGGTATCCAAAAGTACATTTTTGCTGTTCCCAATGATGTATCATGCTGAGTGTAATTATTAAATGTAAGAATTATTAGCACTGTGTACACCTAATGCTCTTTCACTTAACAGATGGCTTATGAATATCTGGGACAACTTATTAGACCTAAAATGATTCATACCTCAGCTATCTGAACACATGGCTACCTTTCATCACTTGTGCTTAGTCTAAGAGCTGGTTTAATAACCCAGTTTTGAGAAGAATTTCTCTTCTTTAAACAGTATATGCCACTAGCATACTTTTTATAAGGAATGAAACCCACAAATGTAAAGTGTACTTTGAGCTTCAAAGGCCAGTCTTTCTTTCTCTTAATATTATTTTCTCTGGTCTTTGTATAACTTCAGTTATATTGCTTGTTGCATCAGCATAATTCATCTGATGAGGAATAACACCCTATCATAAATCTATGAAACCTGTCAGAATTTCCAAAATGAAAATCCATCTGTACCTGGCATTCCCATGCTCCTCTTTTTGTTTCCATGTTTGGAGTGAATTGTTTCCTGCTTTCTTTCTCTTGCTTTCTCACTCCTCTTACATTCTCTCACTTTCTTTTGCTTTCTTGCTGCTTTTCTCTCTCTTTCCTTTTCTCCTCCTCTCCTGTTCTTGAATAATCAAACAACCTTCTACTTTATATTTTTCTGGTTGGCCAAACATCTCACAATACTGATTTCTACAACCATTTGCTTCTCTTCAGCAAATTTTAGCATCTGTGGGTTGCTTCATATCAACCTCTTTATCAGAGTGCATGTGAGTTCTGCAAGTTTTAAAATCTGTGCTGTGCTGATCCATTATTTCAAACAGTTCTGGCCACAGATGTTGTGTTTCATACAAAGAAAGTCACATACAAATTAGGTTTTCCAAAAGGTGAATGTATTCTAAATTGCTAATGCCATTTTTTCTCCCCTGTGTTGGAACACTGAAGGTGATCAGTAAGTTAGAAAAAAGTGTTTCTCACATGGTAACAACAGCATTTATTATGGAATTTAAGCACATACCAGTGATCCCTAACTGTGTGAAATCCATGATGAGTACTAGTTAATTGTACCATTTAGAAACTCACTTGCAACCTATAGTATAGTAAGAGGGTGGTGTGCTGAACAAAAACACATTTCAGGAAATGATAAAATAACTGTGCTTGCAAACTGCAGGAATCAGGATTCAAATTTTCTTGCATAACTTACACTTGTTCAAGAATTTACATATTTATACAATATGAACAAAAACATATAACCAGAGTGTGAATAAAAAAGAAAAAGTTCATGAAAGGACACTTGAGAAAAATAGTTGGTAACAAAGCCAAAAACTAGATTACACTTTCATTTCCTGAAGTTTTCAGAAGCTCTGCACAGTGGACTTATTGGCAATTTTGTCATTAAATATCAATCCTAACTTCACTTTTTTTTATGCAGCATTTTTTTTTCACAATGGTCATGTGATATTTTAACAATCAGAGAAAACTATATGTGTTCCCACATTACTTGGGAATAAAAAAATAAAATGTTAAAGAATTTTCTCTCCATTAAGTAGTGCTGGATTCTTTGTTAATTAACACAGAATTCCATTTGGGCAACCAAAAATGGAAGCAAAGCATATGGGAATCAATCTTCAGCTGGTGTAAACTTGCACAGTTCAACAGAAATTCAATGGAAGTGCCCAGATTTGCAGTAGCCAAAGGTCCAGCTCCCAGTTTAAGGTCTTACAGCTTTGCTGCTTATGCCAGAATGGATTCTAAGAACTTGGTAATGAGAGGATTTGAGCTCCAGAAATGCCTGCTTAGTCTGGTTCTGATTTTATTTTTGAATTCCACACAGAAAGTACTGGGGTTTTTTTGCCTTCCTCCCTCTCATGATGATCACATAAGATGTCAGAAAAGAGATTTTACTGTGCCTCTTTCTTTGGAAGGACAATGCATTATCCACAAAGCGAGGAAGAATGAATACATCTTAGAAATATCTTGCTGAGCTAGTTGTGTTTTTTAGTCTTACTAATCATTATTAGAGTCAAGATAAATATATTGAGGCAACACTGATGGTGTAAACTCCTTGTGTTCTCACCAGTCACAAACCTCACTGTTTGTTCCCATGTGTCTCAATGTTTTCAGGGTCAGACATGCTTAAAACAGCCTCTCAGGTTCATTTTGCAGCTGCTGTTTTCTGCATGTTCCCTCTTCTAAAACTGGTTCCTCTGAGCCTTCAAGACCCACCTTTGTCCACAGAAGTCAGGGATGCCATTATTCTACTTGATCTTACTTTGCCCTCAGCTTTTTAAAAAAAACCCTTGATCCATGCAATGTTTTAAAAGGAGACCAAAGGACCATACTAATTAATATGGCTCTCAGCAGAGGCATGGTAGCATAAGAACATCAAAAAAACTCAATGTTTGGTCCAAACAGGTTGCATGAACTCTGCACACAGCTCTGTAGCATCTTTGTCACAGCTGGGGCCACATCACTGTGGCCACATCACTGTGACACTCCTCTAAGCCTGGATCTACATCGAGAAGCAGACTTCCATTTCTACAGCTGTGCTGTTTCCTTGCTGTCCTGCATTAAGTTGTCCACATTAATGGTCCATTGCTGCTCTTTCACTGAGAAAAACCAATTTGCTATTACCATGGACTAATAATCTATTTTTTAAATTTCCTTCAAAAAAATCCCACACATGTATTTCCATGGATATTTTGTAGTCTTATTATGGTAAGCTAGTTTTCTCAGTTTACATGTTAAAGGCCTATCGTGTTATCAGTAGTGCAAGAATATAAACCCAAAAGTAAGATGCTAAAAGGAAAGTAAATTTGTCTTCACTGTAGGTATGAAAAAAAAAAACAATTGAGGTCTGCATGTTTCTAAGAGTAATTTGCTCACGTGTGTGGCAGATCTCTGTTATTACAGTGGGTTCTAATGTTCCTCTGGAGAGATCAATTATTTCCTCTACTTACCTATGTTAATGGTGTGTCAACGTAATTTATGACATCCAAGCACCAAATTGCAGGAAAGTGTGGTAATGTACTGTAAGTTGTCTGAAATTGCCCAGTGATACTGGAGATATTATCCACATCTCAACCGTAATCCCAATTCCCTTCCGAGGCATGAATACTCAGGGGAAACTCCAGCTCCATCAGTTGGATGTTTCTGGCTATAATCAGGAGAGGAAATTAAGTTTCTGCAGCCTGTGCTTTTGAAAGATAAAAAAGCAGATCCTTAGCCAATGCAGATTGTTATACATCCACTGATTTCTACAAACCTACTCTATAAGATATCAGCCTCTTGAAGGTAAATTATGACTGAGTGGGAAGGACTCAGGTTAGTAACTGAAAATCTGAATGTAAACTTTTGATGAAAGCTTAGATCTGGATTCAACCTGTCTCTGTCAGACTTCTCTCTATATCCAGTTTCAATCCTCATCTGCATTTAGCACAATTTTTATTCCAGGGCCATTCAGATGACAAGTGTTTAGGAGAAAATCTCATCAGAATCTTATTTGGCTAGAAATTGTTGTTTTTCTCAACTGAGTTGTTTATTGCTCGTAAGTTCAGCAGACTTTTCTTTGTATCTTTCCTTTGTTTTTTTTGTTTAGTTTTTTTCTGTGGAGAAGCCATACATTGGATTTGACCAAGTTAATGATGGTCAGAAATGCTTTTTATTGGTTGTTCCTCATCCTGGGTTATGCTTATAAAGTTTTTGTCCAGCTCTTGGTGGGCACATACATGTCTCTATAGAATGTTACAGTACACTTAGCATTCCTTAGTGATCACAGTGGTGGGGGAGTAAAATCAGTCTCAAAAACCACCTTTTCCTTCAGTATAAATCTGTCCTTTTCAAGAATTTTTTACTGGCACTAATATTTACATATTTACACTTTTTGTAACTGTAGTGCTTAGGAACTTTTGTCAGAGAGATTTTTCTTGGCAGCTCTCCCAGACTTTGCCAGGGAAAAATTATTGCAATTATTCATGCAAGTTTTCACAATTTCTTAACATAACTTCTTTCTATTTAATGCATCATATTAGAACAATTAATTCAAAATGATCACACAATTCTAATGATTTTCTAAGTAGCTTAGTGAAAAAGGCATTAAAGTTCTAGGATTTTCAAAATAAGGGAGAAAAAGAATTAAAAAAAATTACTGGCTTAAAAGAAAAAGAGAAAAATTAAAGTTTGACAGCCAAATTTGAGGAGTTTTACCAAAATATAATTCCATAGACACTGATCTTGTTCCCAGAAAACATTTTTTCACATTTGAAAATCAGATTATAGAATAATAATACACTGAAAACTCATAACATTTAATCAGAAAAGTTTAAAAAATGTAGAATATCACAGAATTTGAGAGAGGGTCATGGTTTTGTGTAAAATTTTGTCTTAGTCCCAAGGGGTTTTCTTCCGTTTGTTTATCAATGAGCTTAACTGGTTTACATCTCAAGGCTCCTTAAGTTGAACACTACAATTACTTGAATGTGAAATCCCTCTGTATTTGATTTAATAATTTAAAATTTTCTTGATTTCTTTCATTACAAAAGAAACTTAGGCAAAATATCAATACTGAATTTTAAGTATCTAGCACCTAGCAAATTCAGTTGTCTGTGTTTTAGGCAAGATATCCACTGAGTTGAAGTATCATCAGCATGGAACCAGGCAAGTCTAGCAGATTGAGTTATAACCAATGAGATGCTCACTGACTCTGGAGAGGTTACAAGAACAATCTTTGCAGGAACAATATTGGACAAATGTTCTGCCACTTGACATCTCAACGCTACTACTACATTTATACAATTATATTTATAATTTTAATATTACAAAAAAGATGGTTTATGGAACTATGTTTATATACATGAGATTGCCTTTTAACATCAGTAAGAAAGCTTCTTACTTCCTTTAGTATTTCCATTCTCAAAGATCATAACAGATAACTATATCTCAGTGTCTTCATAAACTTTCATTGCTGAAAAGATAGGAGAAAATTTAGCAACACGAAACAGCTGTCTCATAATTCATAGCTCTTATTATTCACCAGTTCCCAGACAAATTTTAACTGATTAGTTTTTCCTGTTTGTTTATCCTTAGCACACATACTTGACACGCCGTTTAATTGCTGCGTTTGCCCATATCTCAAGGTGGTACCTCTGTAGATTTTCTGTTCTGAAAGAACCTGACTGCTTCATCTTCATCCCATTACTAACATGAGTGCTAGAGGAGATGCTAAAAGCCTATGCATTGTGCCTGTCAGCCTGCATATGTGTAATTCCCTAATGGTAGTTGCATCCCTTTTTCCAGAGACCCAACTCTATTGTGTGTCATAAGATAGGTAGACAGTAATTAAAAATTTGTGACAAGAAAAATCAAGTCACTGATGACATACATTTTCAAATCCACGCAGAATACAAGGTGCTGTGTCCAGATAAATGAAAAATGAAAAGGATCATGGATAATTTGACTGGGATGAAAGTGGCATAAGAAAAGGAATAAGATTAACAAAGATGTGGCACAAAAGGAAAATAAGTAACTACAGCATTCAAATAAAATACCAAAATATTTTATTGTTAATATATATTATGAGCTACTGGCATCACAATATAGCACAGGGTCACACTTTCTTTTTGTGTCTGACTACATTGTGGCTCAGAGTGCCGTACCTTGGGCCAGCAAACGCAAGTTGAATGCACAACAGAGCTTTGTTACCTTCCCACCTTCCCATTTTGGCAGCCCTTTGACTGCTGCATCCAAGGCTCGGGGCAGGGGGCAGGTCCCGCTCTCCCAGCTCGCTCGGCCTCTGCCCAGCAGGATCTTGGCTGCAGAGCCCAATTGTCTCCCCAGAAAAGGGGGCAACACAGGGCAGAAACCACATCCCCCCGAGCAGCACCGGCTTTTCACCCCAGTTTGAGGGGGAAGGGGGTTAAGTCCGTGCACAACTCTTGGGGACAAGCACGGTAAGGCCAGATCTGGACCTTGGCACACCCCAGCCTGTTTCCAGCTCATGTGCATGATTCTGTGGTGCATTCCCTCCAGCTGCTGTCCCTGGCTGAGCACAGGTACAGCAGGATCAGATTCAGCTCCCTCCTCTCACTCCCTCTTCTTCAGACGTAAAATCCTATTTGCTTGAAATGGATTGGGGGGACAGTCCCTCGCTGTCATGTTTCATAGAGTACATAACAAGCCTAGATCTCTTGTCAAGAAAATGAAATGAACTTACTGTGTCTGGATGACCTTCAGGAAAATGAATAACTACTTTTTAAGCTTTACATGACATACACCTAGTATTGAAGAATAGTGGATATTCCATAGAATAAAATTAAAGAAAAAAAAATACTCTGCTCTAATCCTTTGCAGTTTGCCCCAAATTTTGCTTAGCATTTAGATGATTAGAAATACATGTGTCTATGTATTCCCCGGGCCTTCTGTTTCAATTCTGCTACTCATATTTATTTTTAAAATTGGTGAAATTACAGACTCTACTGGACAGAAAGCAAGATACTGAAATGGAATGTCCACAATTCACTATTACACAACAAGCATACTTTATAGCATGACTTTCTGGAATGTGAAGGTGTGTTTGTTTTTTTTAACAAGAATATTGTATCATTACTAGCACCTTGTGTTCCAAAGAAATTGATACAATGTTCCTGATAGTAATACTAAAATTATATGAAGCAGGCCTGACAGTGAACTGCAGTACAGGGAGTACTACATTAATTTCAGCTACTCCTTTGCTTGTCTTTCTAACACACACATTAAAAAAAAAAAAGGAAAATATCCCCACCACCACCACCTTCCTGAACATTTTAAAGGGAGGTATGGGGTTGCAGCAGAAAGCAAGAGAAAAATGAAACAATAAAAATTCAGTACTAACAGCATCTGTCAACCTTAAAACAATTAAAAGATTCAGAGTTCAGAAAGCCGTTGTCTGCCATTTGTACAGAAGGAAAGACGGAAATCAATATTTGTTTCTTGGAGAGTGCCAACTGCAGCATGTGGTATTGATATTTTCAACAGGATAGAAAGGCTTTTCACAACAAACCTTTCACTTTTCCACCATTATAGAAGGTTTGTGCTTTGGCTTGACTATTACCTGGTAACACTGCTCTTGTTTAATGTTTTCTTTTGGGGAGATTAATATCATTTGTATTGGTATTACCAGTAAAACTTTTTGCATTTCTATTGCTTTTTAAATACAAATGAATGCATAAATAAAAAACTCCCACTGCTGCACCACACAGGTGACTGCCCATGATAAAATATGCAACCAAAGGGCACTGCAGCAATGTCATGCTGGCCATGGGTGGCAGGAACTGCTTTGTCCATAACAAAAGCCTGAGCATTTGCTGGCTGTGGCATTTTCTGGTGGGCCCTTTTTAAAATTTTCTGGTCTCAATGCTGTCCTGCACACCCCAGAGACACATCTGTGTCCAGCAATACCCTCTAGCTGGTATTCAACCTTGACACAGCTGGGACCCTGTAATGGCAGCTTGTTTTCTCAGTTACAGCTCTAAATAGAGGGAATTAATCTGAAAATGAAATGTATCCCAAACTGGTGCTATACCTGCCTTTGAAAACTACTATCTGTGTTTCTTTGACCCCTATTTTCAGTATGTCATGTGACCTGATTGCTTTTAGGCAGCTTCTCTATAATCATTCAACCAGTGCTATGAGGGGATGCTATCAACCCCCTCAAGAGAGGGTGGAAATAAAAGACTCGTTCCCTCTGTTTGCAGGAGAAAAAGTAGCCAACCTTTGTTAGAGTGGAGTTAATAAGAAAGGATATACTAGAATTAAACTCTTACCTATTATCACTAAACTTTTACCTACCTTTCCAAAGTAAACTTACAAAATTCAGCAAGAACTTGCATATGGTTTTCAGACAGGGAGAGTCTCGTGGCCTCTCCTGCAGGTCTGAGCCCTGCTAATCACTCCATGGCACTCTCATCCTTCCCAAAAGGGCTGTAAATTGGGCTACTGGAGCACACAGCACATTTCAGTATCTGCTAGCAAGGCAAATCTCCCTCTCCTCCTCTCACAGCTTCAAGAATTCTGTTTTTACACACTATTGTTTTATTTGGTTTGTGCCTCCCAGTGTGCTTCAGGCACTCTTGAACATCTTCCGATTCAGGAAGACTTTTTTCCATTGCTGCAGGCTTGCAAGATCAAGTGTGAGTTATTTTACCCTTTCTCCAGAGAGGTAGGGCTGCTCTGGGTTGGACCAGCAAAATATTGCTGTTTAAAGTCCAAAGTCTCTCTTCCAGTTTTTGTCACCACAGTCTGTGACAGTTAACAGCAGATGACTTAGTGGAATTTAAGCATATATCTTGCAAGAAAAATACTCAGATCAGTCAGAAATAAACCCTCCTTTTTCTGGCAAAGAAACAAATAAACAAACAAGAAAAATTAAAGGTAATCTCCTTGTGATACCAAGTTTGACCTGCATTAGATTGTTTTCATTTCACAGAGATATTCACACAGAAGCAGACTTTTATTACAACTTTTCCAAAACTGCCATTTTTGCTTCAGCAGAAATCATTTGGTGAATTCTAGAATTAAAAAAGAATTCTAACTTCCCCGGTATAGAATTATTAATGAATAAATGAACACCTGGTGAAAAAAATGAATTCCTCCTTCCCAGTCAAATATTTAAGCTAGAGGAGTTTTTGGCTGAAAAATTATTGTCCTAGGATATGACTCCATATACATCTCAAACACAGGAACAGAACTGTGAAAATTCAGAAAATAGGAGTAACACTAAAACCAAGACTTTGCACAGATCATTCAAAAAGTGACCTAGAGAAAGTGATTTGATTTGTGTGAATTTAATAGTCAAGACAGTAGAATCTGACATCCATCTTAGCACCCAAAGTTTGATTTTCTTGTCAGAGAGACATAAAAACAAATTTCCTAATTGTTAGGGATGATATTGTTAACAATTTCACCCAAGAAAAAGTGATCATAGTCTGAAAAAAACTGATCATTGACATTTTGAAATTAGAATTAGTTGCCAGAAAGATGCTTCTGACTTAAATTAAAATAAAATAGCAAAAATGATTGAATGTTTTACTCCAGAAATGGAAGAGAAAGTAAAGTCACCTGAAGGAAAAATGCGACATACACTTATAAGGCTGAATATCCAAGAATCCATGGGTCATCCATGTGAAACTCACAGGAGAAATCCCAGAATCCCTGGGGTGTTATTTTCAGATTCATGTCCTATAATGTGTTTATGGTGGTGATTCATAGGAGTCTGAATTCCCTCTTCTCTTTCCGAAAAACAAATACCTTAATATCTCTGGAAATCTGGCCCTCAAAACTTGAGGGGTCCAAACTCACTGTGAAAAATCCTGGTTGTTATCTTACTGAAGTTCACATCAATCTTTCAAACCTTAATGCTGAATTCATGCTGTCATTTGCCTTGCTAGAAATATTAGTTTAATTTCCTGATACCGTACGTCTATCGATTATGTACAGAACTGATTACATGCACTCTCCATTCCCACCCCGGGGTTCCCTGCAGGACTGCCAGTTACAGGAGAGGGAGAAAAGAAACAAAAGCAGCTTTGTAGGAAATCCATCCATGTTTGACAATTTCCTTCACAGATCCCCAAAGAAAAATGCCTTAGGAAGTGCTCCTTCATTGTCTCTGATCAAAATGCATCTGCTGCCAGCCGATCTTCAAACGCTCTGCACAACAGACGCAGGTTGCTCGTCGGTTTTGTGCTACTTCCTACAAGTGGCAGCCACAGGACACCTACCACTGTCTGTTCTCTCATCAAAGGACACAAAGAACCTCCACCTGCAGTGTCTTCAGAGGCAAAACCAGATGGAATGAAAGCAAAACCAAATTTGCATGAATAGCTTCCCAACAACGATCGAAAGCTGGTCTTTAGGGAAACAGGGTAATTCTTCCAGACTCTCCTTGCTAAAATTCTGAAGATGGAGGAAATCTCTCTCTTGCAGATGTAACAGATTTTCCACTGCTACGGTGTCTCCCAGTTTAATCCTCAGATTTCCATTCTCAAGGACTTTGCCATTACATCAATATTTTATCCGCATCATGTAATGTACTTTTTCTACAGTCTGTTTAGACCCTATGAGATGCTGACTGTGGATGAGAAAATGCTACCACAGCTCAGAAATCTGATGGCTATTTGCCTAGTTCCCCTCTCAGAAAAAGAAAAGTGGCTTCTGCCCTAGCCCAAGCACTCAGAGAACCACATCACATGGAGCTCCCCAACGATAAGTTCATGCCTTGATCTGGTGACATTTTAAAACTGCCATCAAAACTGCAGTTTGTCAGAATGAGCATTCACTTCACAAAGTCTCCAGTGGGTGACCTGACCAAAAAGGAGAGTAATTCAGGAGTGTGACTCTGGCGGTTGCCCTTGTTGAGGTGGCTGGGGTGATTGTGCCTGCAGGGTCAGGAGAGGATCAGACCAGGGTTAATGGCAATCAGGACCTATGGACTAACATTGCCCTGGAAGCTTTGCAGGACATCAAGATTACACAACAGTGTTTTTATGCAGATTATGGGCTCCAGAAGATGTGTTTGTACAGGTCTGCTGCTGAAACTCTCATGGTATACCCTTGCTGGCAGGGTACAGCGAGGTTGGCTGCTATGCAAGGGACGGGGAGCCAGGAATCAAATGTGTGTGACCGGTGGGAGTTGTGGCCTGTCTAGCAAGGAGCCATGAGGTGTGGCAATCCTGGGTCAGGATCGAGGTTGGAGTCAGAGATCAGGTTCAGAAACACTACACTGGTGGTGCAGTGTAGCTTAAAAGCTGCTCACAAGGGAAAATTTGGGGCAGCCCTTGCTTCCAGCTCCTCTCACAATGACTTTTATCATCAGAGGAGTTGACCTTGGGCTTGGCCAGCTCAGCTGCCCAGGCTGACCTGTACCACACACTCTGCCCAGAGCTGCAGCGGGAATACTGGTGCCTGCAGCCTTGAGCAGGGGGACACCTGGGGAGAGCAGAGCATGTGGAAACACACCCAGACTCCAGGTAACTTCATGCTAAATGGATGTTTTAAGTCTGTGGGATTTTTTCCCTCTCCACTATTTTGGAAATTTAACTGATTGTCTGAAATGCAATCAATGCACACTTGACTTTTGAGAATCATACATATAAAAGTGTTATAGAAGGCAATTCACTGAAGTCAAGTGTTCTTGAATCACATTTTAGATAATTGGTTGGATTAAATAAAAACTGACAGTAATTACAAATGTATGGTTTGATTTTGATTTTGCTCTGCAATTTATCCATTTTTTAAGCTTGATTCCTCTACCTCACCCAGGTACTTTCAATTTCTTTTTGCTTCTTTGTTGTATTCTTTATATTCACTCTTTCTGTTCAAGAAACCTTTTTCTTCAGTTTTCTGTATGTTATTAATAAGTTCTCTCTCCCTTGTTTGCTTTCCCTCAGTACATTCTTCTCTTGCCTATTACCTTTGGGTTTATTTATTCTTAATGGCCCCAATTAGAAAACAGTTATCATAACACTTATTTAAGCCTGACTTAACCATGTGTTGAGTCATTGCCTGATTCAACATGCTTAAACTTGTTAATTTACTTGAAGAATTGGGACAACAATGACTTGTGCAAGGACTCTGTTATGCTTTCCAAATTAACTACATTTCTGTTTGCCATAAATGGTTTATTTTCAACAGTGGAAAATTGCCAGGTAAAATTTAAACTGAGTGGGAAAGAGAAATATGAATGACAAGACAGTTTATATGTAGCCCATGCAAATGAAATTGTATTTTAGCGACTCCATGTCACAAAATCCTCTTAGTGAAGGTAAATGGAGGTGAAGCAAAGGCAAAAGGAAAAACAAAACCCATGTACCAGATTACCAGGAAATATGCACAATATAGGCTTTGAATGCATATTTGTGGTATACACCAGTAATATTATAAGATTCTGAATGAGATCCCAACAGAGGTGTTATCATTACCTATTTGAATGTCTCACTATTATGTTTGTCTACCTCACTTCTTTAAAATCTTCTATGGCCTCAGTATCATCCTGAGAGGTCACTCAAAGTTCCTTCTAAGGCTGAGGTTTGGAAATGACCAAAGACTCATTTCATGATTTTATCTTATGGCAAACTGCAGCTCAGGATCTTTATTCTGAATACTGTGGGTATGAATAATTAAATATTTAAATGTACACTCCTGCATACAATTGCTTGGGGAATCTGTCAGTTTATTTTATTCATGATCAGTGACTGTGTTACTGAAATAATTTTGGTAGTACAAATTTTATTCCTAAGCCTTTCAGTGGCCTCAAGTATTGTATTCACATCATTCTCACACATATTATATGCTTGTCAAAGCAAGCTCAAGCAGAGAAAGCTAATGTTTAAAACACATGGAAATATTAAAAGTCTTTAAGATAAATAGGAGTGCTCCTCATCCAGCAAACCGCTCGCCTGAGGGAATTACGGGTACACAACTTCCCTCATGGCTAGCTTTGGTTAACAAATCATTTCAAACAGACTAATTGGAAGGACTGGGTGCAATAATAAACGTTACAGTGAATAAGAAACACTAACATGTATAAATGCATTAGCATAAAATTTAGAACCAGCTCCGCAGCGGAAATGTAAACTAGATGAAGCTTTCCTCCCACATATTGACTTAGACATTTCGATTCAAAAAAACTGTTGAGCTACACTTGGGGGGGTTCTGAGTATTTCTTGGTTTTAAATGGTATTTATCAGGATCATTCTGTCATTTGACATTTAAGCAAATGAGAGCATTATATGCTTTCTGAATTATGTAAATTGGAAGCATCTATGAATGGGTGCAGAATACTCACACACAGTGACTAGAATTTAGACTCCAATTAACTAAACTAACATTTATTTATTTTGGGTGCATACTTTCTAATAGGATGCTTCACACATAAGTAATTAAACTTAACATCATGTCACAGGGACAAAAGCATGTATATGTGATTCACTTTTTTGTCACAGATTTTTCAAGTGACAAAAAAATATGGTTTGTCTCTGCCTGTCTCTATTAGAGTTTCCATTTTCTATACTCTGTTTATAGTTTGTTGCAAATTAAACAATGTCAAACTGACAAGCTGTGGGTTTTTTGCTAAAATTACTGGCTTGTTAGGGGTGAAAAAACCTCTTTTGGGAAAAAAAATGAATGTGCTTTTTCTTCAAGACTTAAATGAAAGCTTTTTTCCATGCTGTTGGCACAAATGAATTTGGCTCAAGTAAAATGCAAATTAAAGCTATTGTAGGCACTTCTTTTATTAAAGGAAAATACGTATTTCTATAAGTTGTTGATCGTGTTTCTACATATTTATGTTCATTTTGCTATCCAACAGATTATACTGAGTTAAATGCCCTAAATCCCCTTTGCATCAGATTCATTCAAATCTATTGGGTCAGGTATCAGCTTACAATGAAGTGCACTGAAGCTTCTCTCATTAGCCTAAAATCCCAGGGACAGGACAGTGCAGAGAAGGCACTCCCCTTCAGTTTAAGACTTGTATTTTGGATCCCAGTGGTATGTTAATGATGCATTTCCCGTATATTTGACCTGAAAATAAAAATATATGACCGTGTTAGTGAGATAGCCTGTGTGAGCCACAGGAAGACAGGGAGGAGAAAATGTTCATTGCCACTGCTGTTGGGACTCTTAACACTTTAGGACTTGGTTCAGGATAATTAAATGGCTGTTCTAACAAGTCTCACAAGAAGATACAGGTATTTCCAAACACATTGTACCACAATAGTCTCATGGTACACTGATGTTCTGGTGTTCACTATCTCAGTAGCCTCACCCCAGACATGCAGGTATTGTTCCCTTTTGTTTGCACTTGTGCATTCAGGGTTAACTTCACCCTGCTCACCTGGGGCCTGTGCTTTCTGCTGTGTCACTGTTCTGATTATTGAACAATAAATAGTCTATCAGTCAGGGGAGTTTAAAGCATCCAGGACCAAGCAACTCTCAGGCACACATTTTGCTCCCCGAGATGTGCTACACAGTCCTTGCCCGTTCCAAACACTGACTGCCATTCGATTTTGTTCTGAGGGCCTTTGTTTCCACCTCAATAACAAATCAGTGTTTGACCATCTAATGCCCAGTTTGATCCCTTTAATTCAGCACTTGTGGACTGCACAATTTGCAGTTGGAATGCTGACTGCTCCTTCCAGCTCCACGAGGATCTCTAATGTGAACCTTTTCCTATGGAAAATGCATTGAGTAGGGACTGTTGGGCTGGATGGCCCTTCCATGATTCTGTTGTCCCAACTAATTTTACTGAGAAAGTTAATTGGATTTGTGCAGTAAAACCATTTTGTAGATACTACAAAATTTAAATGAACAAACACAAGCGTATGGGAGATGGTGTTAATTCCCTTCTTCCTTCCCAAGGTGGGAAGACCAGTTTACTAACACCCTCTAGCAAACAACTATTCCATACTAAAACTTATCAATGTTAAAAAATTGTATTGACATCTGTATTAAACACTTCTTCTGAAATTTCATTTCTCTCAAACATTAATCATTAAAATTCTCATTGCAATCTAGAAGGAACCAATGTTGAAATGATAGAATTTCTCTGGCAGTCCAAATAAAGGTATTTGCCTAAGTGAAGTTTGGTGTGAATCTAGATAGGTCTATGTAGAAAACAAAAAGATGAAAATTCATTATTCCTATGCAGTATTGAGAAAAAATAACATATGGTTAAATCACAAAATGTGATATATCACGTTTATTAAATTGTAGTGTTAGATATTGTTCTGTTGTTTTCCTAATGAACTGACATTGATGGATACCTGAAAGAAAATACACACTGCAATGAATCAAAATAAGAAAGATAAAAAGAAATTTGGATATTTTTCTGACAAGAAGTTTGAGGATTCAGACGTAAATAACAACCATCCAATACAAGAAGTTGACAGAACTCCATTTTACCATAGAAAGCCATTTAGTCAGTCTCTGATTAGCTCTGTCTAGTGATTTCTAGATCTGGGTCAAATAAAGTAGCTTTTTCCAGACCTGGTATACAGAAACTATGAGGGAGAGATAAAAGAAGGCATTTACAGGTCTGAAATCTGATGTACTGGGGAATTTAGCCACGTATGTAAGCACACGAACTGCAACGAAAATGGCAGTAGCCATTTTCCTAAAGGATCTGGCTTAAATGGGAATATACAGTTTGGAAAAAAAATTGCATGAACATAGATAATTGAAGTAAGCTTTAAAAATATGACAACTGTAGAGAAGAACTAGTGGTAAAGTATATTCAGAAATTAGTAGAAAATTTACTTCTCTCTAAAATTATAAAAGCATATTTGTTTGTGCCTAATCTCTGACTAACACTTTCTGAGGTGCAACCTGGGGAATCATCTTCAGTCAAATCCAGACATAGATGAGTCTTTCAGAAAATCACACCTCATCCCCTCCACTCTGACTCAGTGAGCCGAGGGAAGGAGTTGTTCCAACCTGACTTGTTTTCCTCTTGGAACCAGATTTTGAATCCTCTGGCTATGTTTGGCAAAGGACACATGCTTCACGTCATGCTATGGCTTCTGTGACATGCCCAGGCTCAGGATCCACCTCCTTTTAACTGTTTGGTTTTAATTACTCAGCTGTGAAAAAATAGGTGTGTGCATAAGTTTGGATGTACAGGCATGTGAGCAGATGATTCATCTTGTTCACTGTGAAGGCAGGTGTGAAAAATTTGAAGAAAAAGATTGCTTTTATACAAAATTCAATGCTAATTTCATAGAAAATCACCAAAGTGTTGATTAATGAGGAAGATCACTTAATGCTTCCTAATTAGACTGATGGAATTTACCTCGTGCCCTTAATCCATTGCGTATTAAGGAGAAATGGCTAAGGTTTTTATTTTAATGCTTTGTTTATTCCCAGTCCTTCATTTCAGGTCTGTCGTCCGTGCAGTAATTTCCTTTTGCTTCTTTGCATTAATAGTTCAGTGTAAATAACGTGGTTGGTTGAAACCAAAGTAGAAAGAAGGCTCCAGTGATATTCTGGTAAATATCTGTGGGCAGAAACATAATTAAGCAAGCAGGAAAAAAGGAAAACATCATATAAGGGTTGCAGTGCTGTAAATCCAAAAACAAAGGAAGGAGCATGATGGCATACAAAAGTGACCAGTGCAATTTGATGATTATGTAATTGTTGGAACCCACACAGACATCACAAGAGGTGACAAAAATCTGAAAGACATAGATTTAATGCTCCTGGATCTGAATCCTGATTTCCCCAATGTGCAGCTGCTTACAGCCCCTGTTCTAATTCCCATCCATCTACAACAAAAGATGAAATTGCCAGAATGGCTTTCCTTCCAGACTGATTAAATGGAGCAGGAAAATAGACAACAGAAATGGTAATACATTATAATTAGAAACTTGTTTCAATGTAATAATCTAAGGCATCAATTGTGGCATAAATCCTATTTCAAGAAAGCAGTTAAGCATATATTTTAGTCTATCTATATTGACATGAGACATTTAAACATAGGCTTCAATTGAAATGTGGGCTTAAAGTCAAATTAAATATAATATTGAAGTATATATGCAAACTTGAAGTATTTTTTTAAGAAGGTTTTCCCAAGCAAGGATAACTTTAAAAGCTTATTATGTTGTGTTGAGTTACCAATGAATTCCTGCACAAGAATCAACACAGACAGTTACCTAAGGTATTTCATTTCCATCTTTCTGAAAAAGTATTTGGCTGGACCGTTTTTTTTTTAACCTTTGCTTTCATTGTTACAGCATTTTATAGTCCCTTCTTTAAAAAAAAAAAAGGGTTTCTTTGCTCCTTGCTGATCTAGATCCACAAGAGCCATAAATTAGTAAGCTGACAGTAAGAGGAAATAAACTTTTCAGAAGATTGATATTAGTGTATTTCAAAACAAGTTATTCACATCTTTGTGCAGATTGGTAAATCCCTTTATTTCCTGCTGTTCCTACAGCATCTTTAATTTCTACATATCTTCAGTGTAATTGGACATGAGTTTTGGTGATATGTGTTCCTGAAAATTTATGATTCTGGACAGGTGCTTTGAGATGTCAGGTTAGGGGACAAAAGGTTTTGCTATTGTTTGTCAAAAGTCTTCCTCTGAAAGAACTGAAGGAAGCCTAAGACATGTGTGGTATTTAGAAGTCAGTGTCAAAGACTCTGACAAAGGTTAGTTTGTGGACATATCCATGGAAGAAACATCCAGTTTCTAGTTTCAGAGCACTGCATAAAATAAGCATTTGCACAACACGTTACCAGTAGCAATTTGTGCTCCCAAGCCCACAGCAAATAGCTCCAAATGCAGGCTCTGTCCACGGGTCCTTGTTCCCACGAACAAGGGATATTGCAACGCTCCCCTTACATCTCCTTCTATCAGACCTTTCTTCTGTAACTCCAGTTCCTCAAGTTTTCCTTCCTGTAAAACCATTTCAGAAGACAATTGCTTAAATGGATAAGGCACCTAGTAATCAAAAACATGCCCCCAATCAGAATTGTTTTTCTTTCAAGAGACTGACAATTTATTTTCTTTTCAAATCACGTCACACCACAAATCACATCAGAGGAAAACTCATGAAGTATATTTTCTCAGGCCACTATAACTTAGAATAATTTGTATATCATTCCCTGGAAGATGTGATATTTTATAAATCTCTGTCCTGACAAATTATTCTGTCTAATTTACTCATCTGTCACATAGATTCTCATTGTGTCATCCACACTAGTTCTATTTATCCAGTCCTCCAAGTAAAAATGAGAGAAAAAAATCTGTGATAAGAAAAAGAAAAATAAACTGAAATTAATAATCAAGCTAGCATAAAATACATTTAATATTATAAATATCAAATATTTCAATTTGCAGAAAGTACTCTGCTTGTAAATAAAGGCAGTACTTACTGATTAGAAATGTGTGAAAATATTGCTTTTTTGTGGAAGAGCTAAACAAAGCCACCAATTTTGTAATTATAAAGGTGGTTTTGATTTTATTTTCTTTCTTTATCATCTACACTTACAAGTGTAGAAATTTTTTGTAGGTCTGTTACTAGCATCTATCTTTTTTTTTTTTAACTTTTTCTTCCTTTTTATATTATTTTCCACTTGAAGTTTTAGGAAAACTAACTAAAAAAGATAAGAAACTAAACCACTACTGAAAATGATTCCTTTCAAAACAGCTATAGATGGGCATGAGTTAAGCATTCAAAATGTTCCTTTGAAGCAGTTTTGGGGTTTTTTCAGCGATGTAGTATCCAGTGAGTTTGACAGGAAAAGAATGAAAAGCTTGCATTGTCATTTCAGCATTTCCCCACTTATTTTAATTGAACTTTTCTATGACTTTTGTGCTACTAGAACTTGGGAGAAAACCTTTTTCTAACCGAAAGCAGGGCTGCTGTTGTAGGTGTATAAGCCCTGTGTGTGTGTACATATATCACATAAAAGATTATATACAATTAATGCTTCTCTCTGCATTTGAGGGTTTCTCATGTAGGGATGAAGCAGCAGTTTGAGAGCTGTTCTGACTGATCCCAGCTGAGATCCCAGCAGTGTGGCCATGACAGGGCTCACAGGAGGGCCAGCAGGAGCGTGAAAGCCATGAAAAGCTGCTCTCAGAACATCTGCAACAAACCTCAAAAATACCAAAGCACGTGCAAAAATGCCACCCCTGTGAGGGTCTCCGGGTTACACTCCCTGTCACCAGTAGCCTGGCTGAGTCACACGTTGCTGGCTCCCTGCAGCCCATTTCTGAGGGATGCACAATGTGGTGAGTCTTGTGGACCAACCAGTCCTACCTGAGCTGGCAGAAGAGTATCCTGATTTCTGCTGTTATACTGTTACCTAGTTCTAGTTGTTGTACTTGAGCTGAAGTCTTTTTGAAGAGAGGTAATTAAACAAAAGCTACTATTAAAGTCTTATTTTTACTCATAAATATATGCTTTTTGCTCTCTAAGAGCAAGCAGCATGAAGGACACATTCAGAGAACACATGATTTCTGTTAGGTACTGATCTAAAAGACCTAACAGAACTTGGTTGGGTTTTTTTTTAATGTTATAAATAATTTAACTTGTTTTAATTATTCTCAGGAAATAATTTGAGAGTCTCTACTATGAAGATAACACATACAGGATTTTTTTTAAAATATCAAACAGATTTAAAGTGATACTTCAAAAGTCCTCTATTCATCAGCAATCAATGTAGTGAGAACTAAATAGTTCAACTGTGCTTCTGTGAACATAAAAGCATAATGTTTGTAAGCCTGTCTCACAGCAGCAGCTAAACATCAAAACAATACGGAAATTTAAAAATAAAAATAGTTATGGAAAGTGACCTGTTCCTTATCAGGTACCAAAAATATTTCAGAGTTTTGTTTAAATATATTTGCTTCCTTACAAACATATAAGGTAAGGAACCAGAACACTTCAAATGCAACAAATATATGTTTTATGGCTCTTAGAATTTAGCCTTGCTAAATTAGAGTGAATTCCACCATTGATTTCAATAGTACCTGGCTTAGGTACTATTGAATTTAAGATTTAAGTCCTTCATAAAATGCAGACTTTAATAACTTTAATTCCCAGATGGCTCCAGAGTTGCTAAGGAAGCAGCATTTGACTTTATGTTATGAACTGCCTCAGGATGAGCCACATAACCTGAAGGATTCTGTGCCAAGAGCACAGGGGCTGCCTTACTGCGTACATTCACCTTGCCTTGTGTCACCTCAGCTGACCTCATCTACAGTGAGTCCCAAATTCCAGGAGTAAAGGTTTCCTTGCCAGCTTACCAACAAAGAAGAACTTTGTGATAAAATGTTAATTTTAATAATGAATGCCTTTAGCCACTATTGAAATTTTAATTTCTGCTTGGGAGAAAGAGTCTTACAAGCCAAATAGTTTGTGTATTACTTGGCATATATGTATAGAAAAACTGTACTGTCTAGAGGCTGGAGAGTTCATCTTGTCCTTGCACTTCTGGTGGAGCTGTGTAAGTCTCTATAAAAAATACATTCTTAACAAAAGAGAAAGAATTTGGGGGCCCCGTGGTTAGGAAACCTACCTGACTTGTAGGTGGCAGATGGACATTCACATCATCGCTCTAATGGGAATGAAATTGCTTATAGGGCCTGGAATAACTCCAAGAAAAATGAGGTGGTCTGTGATTAGAGCAGTTATCTGGAACGTGGAAGGCACAGTTTAAACTGTCAGTGTGAGGGGCTCGTGTCTTCCTCTCAGCCACAGCGAGCCACAGCCACTGGATCTCTGATGTTCTGGGACAGGCATCAATCTCTTGCTCTCATAGTTTCGAAATTGTAGTAGTATCTTCATTTCAAAATGGAAAACAGAGAGGTTTTTTGCTATAATATTTTTCACTAGTATTTCCCTCCCATCCCTCACAATGATCCCACTGAGAACCTTTTAGCTCTGTGCCTTTGTAATCCTTGGCCTGTCTGAAATACATGAGGGGAGACCTGTGTTGGGGTCAGATTGGCCGTCTCTCATCACACAACTCTAAGAAAAACTTAGTGCGAACTGAAGTGACATTATAACACTCGTGCTCTGCTTGAGATGCTGTGTGATTAGTTTTCTATCTGGGCTGTAATAATTTGGCAGACACCTCTGACACTGTAATCAGTTCAAAACGTCATGCTGTATTAGCTAAAGCTTACAGCAATCAACCCAAAGCAGAAAATGCTCAGAAATCAAGAAAAAGGAAATTAATGAGGTGGGTCTGTGTTTCAGAAAATAACGTTATTAGAAGTCAAACCAGCAGGGAAGATGCATTGTAGAGAGGCTGTTCACAGGGTCTATCCAGAACTGTTCCCATCCTGGTTTTATTGACTCTTATCATTCTGGTTTCACCACTTCTCAGGGTTCATGTCTGCAGTTTCACTTTCTCATACAATCAAAAAATGGTTCCAAGAGCCCAAGGTAGACTTTGTTTAATATCCAAATGTGTCACTGGGCTATTTGGATTCAGAACAAAGCAGAACCTGCAAAGGTTTTTTTCTGTGATATTTTTTCTGAAGTGGCTAAAAGCAGGGAACTGAAACACTTCCAAATCCATAGCTAAAGTAAAATACGCACGCACACACATACACACACACACACACACTTTTAGCAAGTATGAAATTGTTATTTGTAACCAGAAGATGGCTCTGCAATCAAGCTGGGCAAGCTGAAACCATAGAGATGCAGTATTCAAATTTTTTTTCCTGTCAGTTTTCAGTTCCCTTCTTCCTCAGTGGAAACACTCCAGTTCCTGTAGGCAGTGATTTAACAATACCTCTTTTATTTTTTTTTTTTCCATGGCGAAGATTAACTTCCCCCAAAGTCCTAATTTTTAGGATAGGACACAAAGACAGCAGAAAAATGTGATGTCTTTAACTAGCTATGTTGGTATCTCACTGCTGACTTCAGTGGGAACTGATTCTATCTAAATATATATAAGGTGGTTGGAAGATCCTTCCCTTAAATTCCTGTGGGTGGTGTGAATGGCAGGTTCCTACACACATCAGTCTGTTGTGAGCTGATTTTCTTTTTAATGTTTGGTAAAAAGCTCTCAATGGCTGGTCTTTGACATTACATGATTATTGAGAAACGGTGCTGAAGATGACATGGGATAATTTTCTTGTTTAGAATAGGCTGGTGGAGTTTTAGTATTCCATGGCACTATGAGGAGTTTATATTACAGCACGTGTCTTGTGTCTGTCTTTGCCCCTCTGTTCAGTCACCAGCAGCTGTAGCACTATTTCAAAAGGATGCATGGGGTAATTTCTCACAGTCTTGATATAAAACTCTGAATAAAGCCGACATTTAGAAAAGTTAAGATTTTTTTTCCTAAACACTGATGCTAATTAGCAAGAAATTCAGTGAAATCAATGAAATAACTCCATTGTGAGCCTCAGGTTAAATTAAAACAAAGTCTATCATATCTTTTCTTGGTATTTGCTTTAAATTACTACTGTAAGAAAAGAAGAGAATTATAAGTGCTGTCTATTTTAAAAGAATTTTAACATATGGAAAAAAATTGGTTATTGTGTGCTTATTGTTTTAAAATTTCAAAATAGAGTTTATGGGGAACTGCTGAATGTTTTTTTTTCTGTAGGAGAAAGCCATACAGGCAGGAGCAAAAACCCTTAGCAATTTTTTGAGTTTACATTAATATAATAATCAACACTTAGATATTTTTGTCCATGTCCCTTGTTTTTAAATATTGAGATATGGGCCTAGTTAAACACTGTTTTTCTAGTTTTTTACTAGTTGGAATCCATTTCAATGTCACTTCTGTGGGGTTCTACTGCAATGTAATGCAACAGCAAATGAGGTCAATTCACTTTTCCACACATGGAGCCTCAGACAAAGAGATAATGCTTGAATTTTGGGTTTTAGCTTTTTTTTTTCTTTTTTTTAAACTTGTGCTCAGTGTAATTAAATGGAATTTATCATGACATGCTTGTCCTAAAGGACAGGTAAAACTTTCAGGATCTCCAACTGTTTCCTTGTAATTTATTCATTTCATTACAAACCTGCAACCCTCCACGGCGTGTGACATAATAAGATACATAGTGTTCCTGAGTACTAGATATTTATTTGGCTCTTTGATTTATCTCACAGATTCAGGGGCAAAGAAACCCACATGCAGCTGGAAAAGTCCCCATGGACTACACATAACGTGCCTGCTAAAATGCACAGGTTATTTTGGGTAAAGCTGAGATGAACTTATGTTGTAAAAGTTTCCTTCTAATTTGACTTTCTTGGTGAAATAAGATGTTTTAGTGTTTCATTTCTGATTTGCTTCCTGTAATTGTGTTCTCCCAAAACAAATGTATCTCAGATCTCAATAACAACTGCTTTCTCCACAGATGTGTGCAATAACTCTTTTATGAAGCTGTGGATTGCCTTTGCTCTCAGAGAAATTATAGAAACATAGATAGGCTCTAGAAAAGATATAATTTATTTTTAATTCTAGAATAGGTGCAGATTAATAGATGCTCTCACCCCCCAAAATGGCATTGATTTTAAACCTCTGGTACTCTTAGGCCAGTGCTTTTCAAAAACCCTTACGGTTAAAACTCCTTTCAGTCAAAGTTACATAGAGACAATGAGGATTCTTAATTTTACACTTCCTCAGGTATCGCTGAAATGATATTAACATAGTATCAATTAAAATCATTAGTAATATTAATAATTATTAATGGAACTAGTTGTTTTATAAATCTTTTACTAGAGGAAAGCAGGAACTGGCTAACCTGTTATACTTTTTTCACTAATATTTACATATAATAATAATGTAGTTATAAATAAAGAGTAGTTGCTACAAGTCTTTGTCCATTAAAATGTGCATCACCATTCACCCTTTTGGTTACTACATACCTTGAATGGTGTGATAGTCTAAATTGTCCCCTGTAAGAGTCTCTCTCATAAAGTCCTACTGAATATCACTGTATTTTTTGTAATATAAAACCAAATGCTGGTTACTAGATTGAGAGAATTTACTTTCTGTCCCTCCTTGTTCCCTTTGTAATTTATATTATACTCTTTTCTGATGACAGACAAGAAAATCACTTTTAGATGGGTATGGGGGGATCAGTTCCCCACTCATTTCAGAGTTCCTGTTGTACAGGTCTAGCAAATTCGCTGGACTTAAGAGTAAGTTGCTCATGTGTCACTTGGTTCACAAAGATACTGAATATGGATGAGTGGACACAAGACAAGTTTCAGCCAGTGAGAGAACAGAAAAATGCCTAGTTAGCTTCTCAAAAATTAACTCAAATCATCACTGATTACAATCAACATTTTCATTTGATCCACAGAAGACAACAGCCTCACAGAACACATTAATTTCTTCCTCTAAAAGGACCAAATTAACTTTTGATCAAACCGGAACACAGCTTGGGTAGGATATCACGCCTGCTGCCAGGATCTAATGTGACATCTTAAGCCTCATGAGCTACTGGGTTTTTTACTCAGACTGCAGGTAAGCAGTTTATTGATGGCTCTTTTCATTCTTAATGCAGAAAAGTGCTTATGTAGAGAAGAGATAATTGCAAAAAGCAGACATTATAGTTATTGAACACCTTAAATTCCATTGAAAGTAATACGGACTATACTTATCACTGCAAAAGCTGAGGCCTCTGTAAACAAAACACACCATTGGTACTTGTACAGAAACTGCTAATACTTGTTTTCTTCTTGAAACACCTGCTCAGAATATCAGGTATCTAACTTGTATCAAGAATGGCAATTGCCATTTTTCTCCCTGTTTATTCAGCTTTATAGCCTATTTGGAAGCACTTAGGTTCTGAAGTTGTCATTACTACAAAATCACTCTGGAATCTTTGCCATATCCATGGCAACTGGCCTGCATATATTACACATTTTGATACAACACCAACGTTTGATGGCATTCTTAATTTGAGATATTAATTTAATATATCACTGCCTTACATTGGAGTTTACATGTTTTATCTTTTTGTTATAGTAGTGAGAAAACTTTGTTGCTGAATAATGACTTGCTAAAGCATAACTCACACAGTGAAGCACCTGCCACAGGATGCATTAGCATGGACTATGGAACACCCAGTGTCGTGGTAACAAACAGGATATGAAAGCACTAAATTAGCTCATGAAGTATAATGTTTTTTTGGGGTCTAGGTAAGCTCTTCTAGGAGAAATCAGTATAATCTTTTCTATTTACATAAATATGGGAGGACAATTCACCCTGCTCAGGCAGCAGCTGGAATCACTTAAACCAGAATTTTTTTTCCTAGTAAAACATTCAGAGAAGGGTTTGAGGCAGGACCATACCCTGCTACCAACACCAACCACAGGGTGTCATCCTGTGGAGCGCGCTCTGGTGTGCACAGGAGGACCTTCTGTTAGGTCTGGTGAGATGTCCAGGCAGTGTCCTAACCCTCCCAGTGGGACAGAGGTGAGCATTCCTCATGTTCCATATGGATCAGCTGTCTTTCTAACAATCCCCAACGGACTGGCACAAAGATGGCCACTGTTATTAAGAAAACTCATTTCAACTCTCCACATGTGTGGGAGAAGCAGGGCCTGTGTTACATCCGTGGAGCTAAGCCAGGCAGATGAACTGCACTTGGCAACAGCCTAATAAAGATCAACTTTCCAAGGGCAGGGTGAGCCTGGAAGCTGCAGCCACCAGGATTTTCCTGGAGCAATTCTGCTTGCACAGGGCTACAAGAAAGCCTCATTGATTTCAAAATTCCAAATACTTCTTTTATCCATATCTTTCTGAATGAACTTGCAAATAATGTGCAGTGTAGTGGAAATGTGAAATATTATCCTACTTCAAAGTGTATTAATCTTTCCTGAACTTCTCAGTATATTTGTTATTAATGCTGGTGTAGAGCAAAGGCTTTGTGCTGGTATGGGGGTGGAGACGAGTAGAAAACGCAGCAGTATTTACAAATAGATTCTGTAGACTGTAGTTCAAAAGAGATGACATCTTCCGTAATTGCAGATGAGTATTTTCATATTTGTTTTCTGTCAGAAATATATTAAATTATACTCACTGCCCCTAGCTAGTCTGTAAGCCTTTTTTCTTACTGGCCAGAGTCCCATTCCTAGCAATCCTTTAAATTTCTCATTTTTCATGCAACTACCTTGATTATCTATGCTGTTAGTGTGCTCAGTGGCTTTTTGTTGGTAGAAGGGATCCCAAGAGTATAATTCTTTTTATTACATTTCACCGACGTGTGGGTAGAATAGTCCTTCCTCTTTGGAGGTCAGAGAGAAATGATCTATTTACTTCCTTCTAAATGGAGGATAATTCTGTTTTGCTTGGCACTGAAACTTTTCTATCAGACACCTTCCCGGAGACAATATTTTAAAAGCCAGATTTTTAGCAGATTTGAACATTTACTGCAGTTCCCCATTGAAATACAGAATTAGATCTGAAATTATTTTCTTCTGCACTAGTGTCATTTTAAGAGTGCTTTGTGCCAGGGCCTTTGATGCCAAATTTCATCCCAGGGTGAATTCTTACATGTAGACTCTCAAAAGCACATTTTACAATAGACTTACTTACTGGCCCTTGGTTCCAGTAGTGCTGCTCACAGGCTCAGTTAAAAAGCAGACTCGATGGGTATAAGACCATAAGCACATGCTCTTTATAAAATACAAACATTAAAGCTCCTCTGTAATTTCTGCTCCCCCAAAGCTGCGTTCTGCTCTTGCCAAATGTATATGTTAAGAGGATGAGAACACCTCTTATTAGGAAGTGTGAATGAAATGAGGAGTGGATTGTGCTGATTAAAATGTAGGCATACATTTCTGTATTCTGGAGCTGATAAACTAAAATTACTTGGTGAGCTGGGGATTGGGAATGGATGAATACAACCATGTAATTGAGATTTCTTTTGAGTCACTTTGAAAATACTCATGACTCCCTCCTTTTACCTCCCCTGAGCCTTCATGCTTTTAGTGTTGACCAGTTTTAACTTGATACAATCTCACTGAAATCAGTGGAAAATTCTAATTAGAACAAGATCCAAATGCTTAGAATTGGGAAGAAAATTGGACAACTTGATGTAGTTTTCAAATGAGTTTTCATTCCAGAAACGCTCAAAAATTCAGAAACTTTGTGTTTTCTGCTGATAGATTTATAAATGGTATCATATGACCTCAGTGACCAGCCTCAGGCAACGGACAGCTCATTCTCAATAATGAGCAAGGAAGGCAATAGCTGATCTAACTGATAGCTCCTGAGCTTCCTATGACATAAGCTAACCATTTGAGAAATTAATTTTCCTTTAAGAAATACAATAAAATTTCACAGAGTTGTTTTAAATCCAGGTTTCTTTATTAAAAATTCATAGTTAATGAAAAAGTGTAAGTTTGTTATATATATATAACACAAGCTGTGTTATTTGCTTCAGTTCATTTTTTCAGGTATGAGAAAGCAAAAATCAAAAAGCTTTTACTTTTTCACCTAAGACAGACTGTTCAAGTTTTCTTTCTCCTCTCCTGCTAGGTCTGTGTATATAAAGTTTAAGATAAAACTTTAGAAATCCAATACCAACTTTTTTAGATCCAGCGAGTAGAAACATACCGAATAAATAATGTATAAAGAAATTGCAGCATATTTATCATGGGATTGTAAGGCAGGTTAATCTATAATATGAAAGATGGGTCTCTTGTCCAGTTCCAGTAAGACCAAACTAACTGCCCTTGCTTCCAGTAATCGGTAAAGAGTAGGATATGAATGGTTAGGATCCATCAGGGTGATGTACGGGATAGCTGTGCAGCAGCTTATGGAATTGCAGCCTTATCTCTGCCGCATAACTTCTGGGGCTTAAAAATTATGCTTAATATTAATACGACTTCCGTGGGGAATAGAAATAGAATGCCATAACTAAGTAATGCAAAAATATTTATGAACTCATTTTCTTTCCTGCGTGTCGTATTAATAATGACAATTTTTCTTTCATTTAATATTTTAAAAACCGCAAAAAAGCATGGGTGGAAGTTATACCTATTAAAATGTCTTTTAGTTGTACCAAAAAATAGTCTGCAGTCTTACTACGCTAGTTTTTTCTATTGAAAAGCTATAAGTCTGAAACATAGCAAGTTGATTTTGGAAATGTTTAACAGTGACTAGAAAGTTCTAAAAGGAGACCTGTTCGTGGAAAAAGGGGACCATATTCATATTTCATATCAGTATCACAAAATCTCAGTGTTTGTGTGTGTCTGGTGATTATGATTTCTATGTTATTCTCACAGGGATAAAGGTACAACATCAACATTACACCTTGTCTGTGCCACACTGGGACAGCACTGACAGACGTAATCCTGCTCTTCCTGCTTCTGTTCTTTCACTTTCTCAAGGATTCACAGGAGTGCAGCCACAAGAGGAGTTGGGTTCACCTTGCTGAACTGTTGGAAACACATTTCATTTTGAAAAAATGGTAGGATTTTGATACATGGGTAGGGCAGGGCACAAGGAGGGAGGGGCTGAGTTGTTTGGTGTTTGAGTGCAGTCACAACAAATTGGGTTAGTGTATAACCTAATCCTAAATTAAAAACAAAATTGACCAATGTTGTGAAAACTTTATGTTATGGAAAATGCAAACTTATTTTTCAATACAAAAATAGTGCTTGTACAGCTTTTTCCTACCAAAAAAAAAAAGGGGACAAAGAAAAATCTTCCTCTTAAGTGAGTCACTGTTATCTAATCTTTCCACTATGTTTTTAATACCTAGTACCTAGAGAAACAAAACAGGAAACTTCACTTTGCAAACATACTGATCTTTTAAACTGAGTATTTCTTCCCACATGTGAGAACTTTCAGATATTTAACAGTAAAAAGAAAGCAGCCAATAGCTCAGAGTTAGAGAGACTTAGGGAGAGCTAATGGACTCTGTTATGTTTGACTCTGCCATAATAATTCATTACCAAATTGCAAAACTTTCTTCAATGCAATTTTCAAATACAGGGGCTGAAATTCTCTGAAAAAAAAAAGGATGAGGACATGACCAACAAGTCCTGATATGAAAAATTAAGGGGATTTTTACAGATATTTGACACTATAGCTGCTTACTGTTCAGCACAAAATACTGGTCTTCTAAAATCATTTGTGCCATAGAAAGTCAAATTTAGAGATAACTTTTTTAGGAACATGCACAAAGTGCATACTGGCCAGCAGGACGCACCACATCTCAGGATCCACAAAACAAATGAAAAACTGTAAATTAAAAAAATTAAATCATCATAGAAAAATTTATAGGAATGTGTAATTTGGAACTGATCCTTGAAGGTGGATATATTAACAGCTGCTATTAAGTACAGCAATGCTCAGGGTTAATTTTTGTTGTTGTTGTTAGTGATGAATAATGATATTCATTGTGCATGTTTTTCTGAAGTGTTGAAGGGAATAACCCTGTTTTTCAAGGCACTGAACCAGCATGTAGAGCATTTTCAACCCTGAGCAGATGTCAGAAATTATGTATAGCTTAACAAAAAATCTAACCCCAAACTTGAGCTAATTCAGTATTTATAATTACTTGGAAGTGTTTAAGAGTTAGCTTTCACCTTTTGTAGTGCAGGGTTGCACCTCTGAATGGAGAGTTTGTTCATTTACCACTATCTTCAGACCTGAGAGATGAAAAGGTCTTGTAGAAGCTGAAGAGCTCACAGCTCATTAAGAGACCTCCTCTTACCTGTTTGTTGGAACATGAGACTGTGTTGGGAGATGATCTAGATATGTAATTCAGTGGCATTGCTTGCAAACTTAACCGATAGATGGAGCAAAATCAGGAAAATTAAGCTTTCAGTGGAGAAAATATCTAGGAATGTACAGTAAGAACACTAATTTGCAAGAGTGTAACCCTCTGTAAAAAGGTAACAGTCAGCTCGGGAGATTTCTCCACCCCACATTTGATGAGTCACTGCAAGAAGCAGTGTGATCGTGGTTCCTACCATGGCACTTTACAGAATTTACCATCCCTGAAGTATTGGACAGCTTCCTTCTGCTGGTGGCTTAGGAAATCTTAGAAAATTTATTTGAGGTTGAAGCAAAAAGTAGTGATTACAAACCTAAGAGGAAATCATAGTCCAGAGAGTGAGCTTCCTTTGGAAACTAGCATATAATTCCATTTTATGGCTTGTTCCATCAAATAGCTTGGAAAACCTTAATACAAGGTGATATTTGTCACAGAACATCATCCTGGAGGTTGACAAGAATCAGAAAGGGAAATAGTAAAGCAAACTAAGGCCCTGAATTTATGAGGGGGTCTGCTTGGGCAGAGAGCACAATGTCAGAGTACGGACAAATATACAAATGACAGCATCGACCCTTTTGCAAGACTGGGCCAAAAGCATGTTGAAATGACAAGAATGTAAAGAACTAAATGCAAAAAGGAATGCTTCCAGTAAAGTGTGAGCTGTTTATACTGCTCACCCTGAAAAAAATGAGTCCTTCATAACTTCTTTTCTATAAGTAGTTTCCTAAACATGTAACACTTTCTAGTGATATAGCTAATACTATAAATATTTGTATTCAGAATGAGTTTCACCAGAGAGGGAGATAATACATTATAAAATATGAATATCAGTTTCATTTTTTTCGTGGTAATAATAGATGAAAAATTCAATCATAGAAAAGAGAATTGATCAATGAAGCTCTGCATCTTCTCGAAGGGAATTCTTCGGAGATGCAAAGTCAATGAAGTTTCTCTTTCTTTCTTTGTCTTTTAACTCTGTGATTTTATCAATGGTCATAGAGACACACAGCTGCAGCAGATTTTTGGTATAAATAGCTGACTGTGAAGCTGAAGCTTAGTGCATACCAGATCCACTGAGAGAGCTGGAGAGGCTGCAGATGAAACCCTACAGCAATATATTTATGGTGGTTAGTGGGGCAGATCCTCTTGTCTCATCTCTTTTTGAATACTTTTGTACTTTGCTCCTTCATAAGTATAGGATTCAAATATTTGTTAAAAGAAAAAAAATGTCTTTTGCTTTAAGCTGGCAGCTCAACCATTTTAAGTTAGATCTTGGATATGCTTATAGATCTTGTACTGTGACATAATATCTGTGTTTTATTTTTTTGTACCATTCTGGCACCCCTTCTTCATTATGAACATTGATGGCCTTTTACTCTTGTTTTCTGTTTTGTTTTTTTTTTTATAACCAGTGATTTTGCCAGAAGATCCTGTTTTCTATAAGCAGGGCGTTTGATATTCTGTTATCTGATAGTCTTAGATAAGACATATCAGTCTGTAGTAATGTGAATCCATGCTGAAATAATTTCACTTAGAGCAGTTTCACAAATGCTATTTTTTTTCATATAGAAGTGAATTTTAAGCAAGAGATGAAGAGATGCACAACAGAGCTTATGTGTGGATAGCACCTGATCCTGGCTATATTTTACTATTAAAATTATTGATTTGCTTTGGAGTATCTTCTTCAAGAGTTTCGTCTTCTCTGAAGATTGTTTCTGGTGTGGTAATATTCCTAATTGCCTCTTTAGAGAAAACAATGCAAATAATTAATTTAACTCTCCTGCAATTGCCTCTGGTTTTTTCCTTTTCTGGTTCTTTTACACTTCCAATCTCTCTGTCTCTCTCTGAGCATGTTTTGCCCCCCATGAGGTTTATCTGCCAGGGCTCAGGTGGGATGCAGGTGTGTGGGTCCTGCCTGTTCCCATCCTGCAAGGCCACATTCCTGCTCAGGAGGGCCCTGTTCAGTCAGTGTGGCTGTGAAGCTTGGCTGTTGGCATGGGTTTTTATGAATTTAGCAGGCTCTTCCTTAAAGGGTTGGGTTTTGTGGATTTTTTTTTTTTTAGCTTTTTTCCCCCAGACTTTTTAAATTCTAAGAATTCCCCCAGCTCTGCTCTAGACACACACAGCATTTGAGGGGGGATATTTTATGAATTCTGCTTTGGTTACTGCTCTCTGAGTACTTTCAACCAACTTTTCTACTGTAGACCAACATGAAGACTTTACAGTTAGGTTAAAACCTTATAAGTGTATGTGTATGTGTGTATACACACATGTAAAAATATAACCAGTCCGTGGAAACATGATTGTTATTTTAAGTACTTTAATACAGATTTTTTTCAATGTACTATGTACATTTTTCAATGTACATTTTTTTCTATGTAACATATTTTAAATATATTTGTAAATTAAAACAAACACTACAATTAATTACATTAAATATGTAGATTAATGAATTAATTACATAAAATATATAGATGAATGCAATAAAATGGGTTATTTTGGTTTGATGCCATGAATCATACCATTTGTGGGACTTCAAAGCTGATTTTGAGGAATGCCTCATTGCTTACAGTTATTTGTCCAGTAATTATCTCTTTCTGCTAATTTTCAGATCTAAGGATGAATTCCAGCCTGTTTAACTTCCAAGACATTTGCTGGAAGAAAAAAATTTTAAAGACCATGAATTTACAGAGCCAAAAGTTCAGAGGGCTGTTTCTGCCATCCACACTCACAGGGATAGCAGCTAAGTCTGCAGGTAGTTTCACTTTTTATGATGTTGTAAGTGTTTAAAAATATTTATTAGTTTGCTAGCTCATAAAACCTGACCTTTGGACGTATTAGCCTATGAATATTCCAAATATAATACTAGTAAATCTCCCATATTTATTTAGCACCTTTTCTCCTAATGCAAAATGCATTAAAATTCACTCCTCAATGATATAACACATTATTTATTGCCTTTTGAATTTTTGTGATAACTCTTAATTGCCTTAAGTCACTATGAGATTTCTTAATTAAATTACCCAGTTAATACCTCTATGCTGTTCCAAGGTAAGTGTCCTGTCAGAGCAGTTTCCTCACAATGTCTGTAGTGGAGAAAGAGCACCATCCTGTTCTAGTCTATTCTCTGGTAAATTCTTTACATTTTGATTAAAACTGAAATATGCTTCTTAATAAGGTGATAAGTCCAAATATTTTTGCTTGTAATGAGAGGGGGGGAAAACAATGTCTTAAAAAAAAAACCCAAAGAGGTAAAATTTTAATGAAGGGAAGTGAATTAGTCATAAATTCTGTTTCTTCTTTTGTGCCATAATATCAAAACTACAAAAGCAGACTTTAAATGTTGAATTTCATGCAAAATATTGTATCTTCAGTGGTCCATGAGTAATTCAATTTGCACAGACTTAGGAGTTTTATGATGCTCAGTGTATTAGAGGCTGGTCCCTTCCGTGTGTGCCTCGTGCCTTGCCAGCAGGTTCCATAAATGTGTGCCAGCAAGGAGTTCCAGGCAAGATAACATTGGAAACTTTAATGCCACCAGCCTTGACAAAGGTGAAACATCTGGAGTTAAGACTCTTAGGTTTTACCACCTGAGGAACTTCTGGTACCCGGATGTGGAAGCGCTCCAAGGACTGCAGGTATATCCGTGCATTTTTTGTGTGCTGTATCCTGTTGACAAGCCCTAGACTCTTCTGTCACTGTAGAATACTTTCTGCAGATCCTCATTTGGTATGGATTATTCAGATTTCAGAATCTGAAAGTGCATGTGCAGATGGATAGGGGGAAGGCTGAGGCCATGCTTAAGTGCAAGGTTACATGGCAAATTGTGGTACAAATATTGTATCCATATATCTGTGATTCAACAGGAGACTGATGTTTTATATGGCTCTCATAAGAGTGTTCTTCCAGGACATTCAGAAAAGAGGTCAGTTGCTTCTGCCATAAAAATCTGATCCATCATGCAGAACAAGCAGGCTTTAGGTGGTTGGGTTTTTCCTTTGTGTTGTTTTGGCTACTTAGGATTTGTTTTGTTTGTTTGTGGTTTTCCTGGTTTTGGGTTTTTTTTTCATTTAGAAGTAAGAACTACAAAAAAAGGCATGTGTTTTCCAGCTTCCTGAGGCACTGCCTTTGCCACCCCAAAGAATTTTATTCTGCCTAAGAATAAAAGCAATTTGATAGCTGAAAGAGCTCAGATAATTATAGGCTATACTCATAATACCACATCCTTCCTCTCCATTTCCCCTCATTTATTCTCTTCCAGAAGATGCTCTCCCAGAGTATGGTTATGCTTCCATTTGCTTGTGAACAGGGCTGATATTGTGTCTAAGAGGTTTTATGACATTTATATATGGTAGTGGGTCAAAATAACCAGGTAGGTTATAACCATTTTCTTTATAACCATTTTTAGAAGATACCAGGTGATGTGTTGTCAATTTGACAGTGCTGAGCTGGGGGTGATCCAACACTCTCCTGCCACAGCAAGGTAGGAGCAAGTTTGGAAAACTGCAAGCTGCAGACCTAAATGGAAAAAATCAGCTTTGAAGTACTGCAATAAGCTTCAGTGAGCTTCTTGCACTGTCATTTAGCCTGTTAAAGGGTGTGTGAAGTTCATGATGAGGGTGTATGAGAAGGTTCATTATTATAAGGCAAGAATGATAACTTGTATAGGAACATAAGGCTGTCATAAGAGCTGCTTCAAGGTGATATGGACTCAGTGGGCACAGGGGCCAATGATAAATAAAGCAGAATTTAAAATACAAAAGCAATGAAAAAACCATCCAGTATAGATGATATAGAGAGGTGTGCCAAATTCCCTAACCATAGGGTGAGTGCAGTCAGGGGACTAAGGATGATAATAAGTAAAGAAATTATCTGAGAAATGAAGCTGACTTTTTACTTCAGAGCCAACCAGTAAATTTTGAGCTTCTGGAAATACGGACAGAGACTTTGCACTTCCCTGGATCATGATTCTAACACTTTATTCAAGGCTGCTCTTACCTACATAGAGGAGCCTGGATGTGTTCTCTTGTCATGGTCAAGATGGAAACCACATACCTATGCACTGAGTGCATCTCATATACCTATTAAAGAGTGCAGACCATTTCCAGAGTGAATACTAATAAAATTTTATTCACACCCAGGAATACAAATAAAAGCTCTCATTTTAGATTATTTTTCTATTGCTATGAGTGTGACTCTCATCTGTGTAACAGTTGCTGAAATGCTGATCTCACTGCAAGAAAACTTGACTTTTACTCTGTGTCAGGACACTTTGAAACTTTTTTCCTTATTATGAGTAATTAACAAAATACCAGATATGTTCAAATCCCAATTCTCTAACAATGTTACTCCAGTTTAAACTATAAAAGTTAATGCAGATATTTATCTGAATGCAACAGAGACAGTTGACTTCATATGTTGGATCTCAAACAGTATTAGAACAACTGAGAGAATGCAATCATGCAAACCAAGGGAGCAATTATTGTGGTTTAATTGTCTTCAAGAGCAGAAACAATCATCTGAAATTCAAATATGGTGCTTATGTTTTGGCCTTTTGGGGGTAGATACATTTTAGCAGTCACATGGCCCTTTTGAACAGAAATAATTTTTTGGTTTTGATGCTGCATAAAGGCTAGAGATTTTTCACTGGTAATGTATTCCTGATCTTTAAATGCTGGACTTCAGTCTTTGATTGTTGACTGATAATTGTTTTCAAACCCAACAGGTCAAAATGCTTGTGTATATTTCAAGAGTAGCAGCAGAACAAAAAAAAAAAAAAAGAATTGCTTTTATCTTTGAATGAGTTGGTGTATTTTCCAATGGAAGAAAATTACACAATAACTACTCATTTGAGAAGTAATTAACCTTCTTAAGCTATTTGCATTATTAATGTACTAGTTATCATAATGTCCTAATGTATCTGCATTCCCATTAATGTTTTCTTCACTAAACAAATAAAAGTGAATCGAGTAAAGAGATGACATTTGTTTAATTGTTCATCAGGATTCTTTTCTTCCCCTAATCCAAAGCCCTGATAGTTTGTTAAATAGAAACCCTTAAATGGATAGCATTTCATGATAGGTTTTGAACCTAATTATATCAAATGTCATAGTGTTATTTATTTAAAAGGCTTTTCAAGATAACTGTGCAAGGAGAAAGATCTGTTTTCTTCCTTTCACAATGCTTAAAATTTTCTATTAAGTTCCTCTAATTTGTTTAGCGCTTTCACAAATGCCCTCAATCAAGTTTAATTTTAGAATCCTTTAAAATGTTTCCTGTAAATGTAGTTAGTCTTGTAACACTGTTTACTGCTGTTGCTTCCTCCCTTTATGAAAAGATCTCCTAAACTGGGATCAGCACGATGCTATGCTTGCTCTGAAAACCTTGGCATGGTTTGCAAATATTGGAGAGAACATATGTTGTCACAAAAAAAGAAGTGATGACCAAAGCAGTCCATGTAATTGAATAGGTTTCTCTTTAATTAAAAGACACTAGGTAAATACAAAATACCTGGGTATTCTACAGCTTTGTGGTGTACCAAGAGGGAGATAGAAGAGCCTAAGGATCACTGAGCATGTAGAAATAGCAAGACAGCTGCATCAGCACAACCATGTGACAGGAACAACTATACAGAGTTCTGGTTTAATTGTCATATTTCACAGCATTTTAATTACTCGAGCAAGAAATTAGATATTCAACTATGACTTCAGAAAAACTAGGAAAAAAAAAAACAAGAGAAAAAATATAATTCAGATTTTTAACAATTCTTATTGAAAGCCAAGAAGTGTTTTGCTTTGAGAATTTAAAACTAATGATTAACACAACTATTGAGAAATAGAACATGAAGTGTTTCCAACAACACACTCACCTCTGCCCCCAAAAGATGATCTTACTACACCCACGGAGTAAGTGATATAATCATTCTCTGCTGAAGACACTGATGGAGACTTCACCCAATCTACAGGCATCACCTAACATTTAGTTTCTTATGAACCTCAAGGGTTTCTGCAGGAGTTAAGCAAAGAGAATTCAGGTGTATTTATCATTCTAAAATGTCCTGCTCTGAATTTCCCCCTGGAAAACCTCAATTAACTCTAAACCAAAGAAGTAGAGGGGTTTTTTCTTTTTTCTTTTTTTTTTTTTTTTTTTTTTTTAATGGGCTTATGCCATTACAGAAATGCTTTTATGCATGACCAGCCTTCTCTTTGGCACACTATAGCATTTACTGAACCCTGGTCAATAACTCTGACTTAAACAAAAATCCCAACAATTTGTGAGGCTTCCATCTTCAGATCATCGGGTGACTCTTATAGTTCACTCCAGACTTCTGTTGCTTTTCCCCCAGAGCATCTTTGGAGAGCTTGTCTCTAAATGATTCTTCCTCAAAGCTTGTACGTGGAAACTGGAGAATTTACTGATTTATACCTGTTAAGTAATCCCTTCAGAATGTTACACATTATTCCACAGTAGAGCAACACTTAACAGTGAAAGCTGGATGAAAGAATGTATTTTTTCTTAATATTTTTAGTCCTTGCTTGCTTTGAAATCTGAATACTTGTTTTATTTCTCAAACTAGTGCTTGTAAGAGGCGCATTTAAGATCATATTTCTCAGCACTCCTAGTTTGTTCATAATCCCATATACAACTATGAAATGCAGCTAGAGGGGCTCCCAATTGTAGGAAACACAATACAGAAGTGAATGTGTGTCAGTGGTTTGTTTGTTTGGTTTTTTAATAAGTATCTTAACATTAATGATAAGAAGAAGGTCAGATAGAATCTAAATGTCCAAATATATCTGGTAGATTGCTGCAAGTATTTAAACTGTAGTAGGTGTGTGCATCAGCGCATTGAATTTTTAAAGCTATGAGTCTTGCAATTTTTAATTGCCATATTGCACCTGAAGTTATTTTGTCATTATTCTCTAGTCCTTCAAGAAAATGCCAGCCCCCGAAAGATTTGAAGCCTATGCTTTAGTTGCCATGTTTGAATGCTACCCTGTAGGGAAAAACACAGCAGGTTTCTTAAATAACCTTAGCTACCCTTTACCTTTCAGCTTTAAACACTTACATATAAAAGCATTGAACTCTTCAGCAGGGGAAAGATGCTCTTTCCAGTTCTGTCTCACATTAATCTACCTGTCAGCTTATATTAGAAATATGCCAGTACTACAATGCTGTTGAAATGTACGTTATGAAGTATGATTATAGCAATTGTGGGCATCAGTTTAAATCTCTGTGGCCATGCATAAACAAAACGTTTGGGAGAGCATTTGTTATTTGAACTCTTGCTAATTATCGCTTAACAGGTTCTGCAAAGATTGGTGATTACTCCCTGCTTTCCTTCCCAAACTTCTCCAATTGTCTTTTAGTTTCATACCTTTACCCTTTTCTGAATCACACCAGAATCAAAAGTCTCTTAAATCCGCAGAACATCTGTTCTTGTAGTATTTTTACCTTGACTATATATTTGCAATTATCATCTAAAACAGTGATTAAACTATGCTGCACATGTTGCAAATGTCATAAAGGTATTTTAAAAAGTATTGCTAGATTTATAGGAATACTTTAGTGTCTAGGGCTAAAAATAATTTATGTATCATAGTAGCCTGGATGGATCCAAATTCCATTTGGCCAGTTATTGCTACATCCTCTTTTGTAGGTTATTATTGAGATAGTGTAGAGAAATAACAGCACTTCACAACTTCCCCAACAATGTCTGGAGAGGCAGCAATGTCTGGGGTATCCAAAGCCTGCTGATATCAATGTATTTACCAAACATTTGTTAGAGGGCAACTTCTGGTTGTCAGAGGGCACAGAAGAATTAGGTGTTCAAAGTCACACCTAATTAAGCATCACTTCTGCCACAGCTCTGGGTCCAGCTTCAAGCTCCCTGTCATGATTTGTCCAATTCTTTGCAGGGCTCTATAAATTAAAGGTCTGCAGAGAAATGTAGAGTTAGGAACTAAATCAGTACATCTGAAAACACATTCCTGACCATGGCATAATTCTCCAAATCATTTGATCTTAGGCTTGTTAGACTTCCACTGTAGAGAGAGCCACGTGGAAAAAAATTCATGGACTTTTTGGCCTCCCATGATTTTGCCCTTCCGCCTTCAAGTCATGTTGGCAACCTATGATGGATGTGAATTTTTATTTTTTATTCTTCCTCTAGTCATAACCATACCAATAAGTGTTTGGACCCAAATACTTGATTTTGGTTTTGGTGGTAGTTGTCATAAGATTGAAAGGCTGGAATATTACATGAAAAGAGAGAAGTGAAGAACTGACAGTGGCCTGAATTTTAAAAGCACACCAATATTATAAAGTTTCTATGAAAACTATTCAAACCTTTGCAACAACATTCATAAATTCTGATACCTCAGCTTAACTACATCAGAAATGAAACTGCTACTTAGCTCACCTTGTCACATGAATTCCTTCCCCTGAAACCAAATAATTTTCAGATTTATAACTGCAAAATATCTATGTAACTTTTGAAATATTACAAGTATTTGTACATGACCATTCTCTCAGGGTTGTAAAATGGCAATGTTATTCTTTACTTACTAGAACTGAGATACAAGAATTTATTTCACGATAGTTTTAGATCAAAATTTTTAATTCTGAACCTCGTGTATCTTTCAGAATCAGAATCTCTTATAATAATAGTAATAGGGGTAATAAAACTGCTAACTACTAGCACCACTGCAGAACAAAACCAAACCCTCTGTATTTGGTTGGATTATTTCTTCAATCATGTATAATACAAAAAGCTCTGGGATCTAAGGCACCTGTTATTAATGGGAGAACTGAGGTAAATTATTTTTTGAAGTAGCTGGCTAGGAGGACACTCGGTCAAAACACAGTACCTTTTGGATTTACATTACCAGGCATGAAACAGGGAGGACTGTTTTAACACTGAAACTTGTCCTCACACCAGCAGTCTCAAATTTATACTGGAAATGCCCAGGCAACTGATGAAATGTTGGATCCATCCTGATTCATCAGGGATGAGCAGCTGTCACTAAAGAGCCTTCCCTTACCTTCTGTGTCTCAGAGATTTTTCCTTTTTTTTGTACCAAGGGGAGAAAGGGCAAATGGAGATACTCCACTTGTTATTTCCCACTTTTCTCCCTGATTTTACTCTGAATGAATTCCATGTCAGACTCTTCCGTTTTCATGCATCCAAATAAATTTCATCAAAGATAGTAGCAGGACAAAGGGGAAATAGAAATTCAGTCGAATCCTATGCTTTGTACTTGAAGATTCAAATGAAAAAGTATTGCTTTAGGAGCATTGCAAATGTTGTTCAGTCAAATTGAGATAAAAGACATACGTTGTATTATCTATCAATCTAATATTATTTAATCTAATCCAATTTAGGAATAGATACAATACTAAAGAATGAAAAGGACATCTACATTGATCCTGAGTCTCTAGGAAGCATTGATTTAGAAAAGTATGTAATTTTCTGTCATCATACTTGAGGATAAAGGTCTGAACTCTTCTCTGTAAATCGCTGTAGATATTTTACTTTATGAATTGCAATTGTTTGCTTAAAAACAGATGGTGCTCTGAGCATTTCAGAAGGTGTAACATGGATCTAAAAAATTTATTTTCTTTGTGCAGATAAACTAGACTAGTTTATCTAAAAGGCAGTTTTTGTATTCTTGTATTCCAGTTTCATGAATGGGAGCATCACATATTTGCTATGGGGTTTGTGCTGATGTACTGTTCAGTGACAGAGGTGTTCAGGCTTTGCTTGATAATGAGGGTAGAAAACTACAGAAAAATTGTTCTTTTTCTGTTTTTCCTCAGCAAGTCTATCCATTTCAAGATACCTGCTTCTTGACCTAGGAAGATTGATAGAATTAGCATATTTATGTTCCAGGACTTTCAAAGTGCTGTATCCCTGTCAATAGCAATAAACTAGAAATGTTCTCTGCCAGGAATTTCACCAAACCTGTACTAAAGGGGAGAGCATGTAGGAAGGAAAGGGTATTCTCCAGAGTTTGAATCACTTCAAATTACTTGTTGCTATTGTTGTTCTTGGCCATCCTCAGAGGTTTTATTCAGTCCCTGAGGGGAAAAGAAACCACCTTCTCCTCCCCAAATAAACATTATACCAGTCTATGAATAATGTAATGTAATTTCAAAAAACTACAAAGACAAACTGCAACACCTACTTTCTTGATATCTTATGGACATGAGCTGCATTTGGGAATATACTTTGTACTAGAATTAAAGCTGTCATCTTTTAAATGTTTGCAGATATTTCAGTGTTGATGGATTGCTATAGTGTTTGCATATAATGAATATGAGATTACAGACAATGCAAAGCATTTCCAATTTCAGGCTGATGTCCCTACACCCACCCTTCACCTATCTTTCCTTTCTTTCTATGGGGAATAAAAATAAACAGAATATACATACATATATATATATATATATATATATATATATATATAAAAAGACAACTCAGATTTGCAGGGGATGAGTCAGAATGGCAGGGAATATTAACTTTTAAATCTCACTTCTAAAATATTTTCCATTTTCCTTAAAGTGAAAAATTCTGCTTCAGCGGTATATACCATTTCTACCTTGAATGCAATTGGAAAAAAAATAGCATGGTAGTCATCAAACTTTCCACGTTCTCTTGACTGCCTGTTATTCAATAACCAAAATTTTTTGTATGTGTTTGCTTCCTATTTGGAGACTTGGTTATTTGTGTGATAAAATTGAAAACAAGGCAAACTGAATTTTAGATTATGACGTTGTAAAGTAACTTTTTCAGTAGGTCTTAGTGCCTTTCATGCCTTCAAGATGACAGGGTTTGTAATAATGGTCATGCTTCTGTGTGAAAAAAGATGGCCAAAACCATCTTGATTTTTTTTAATTTTTTTTTTTTTTATTTTTTTACAATTAAAACAGCATATTAAGCCTTCCAGGAGAATATTTTGTTCCCTTTTAGTAAATATAGGCAACCTAAGCTACTGGTTTCCTGCTTTCCTGTAGCCCTCATTTCCAGGTCTGTCAGTTTTTTTGTGACATTCAGCAGCATCCCACTGCCAAGAATGGTACCAATATTTCTCAGCAATGTTTCTGTTGTTTTACTGCTCCACTGTAATTTGCTTCCATATGACAAGAAATACTTTTAGGTCAGATTCAAAGCTGAGTCAGAGTGATTTTGTGCAAATCTGTATCTGATTTATAGATCAACACCTTAGGAAATTCTGTCTGGAAACCTGTTTTGATTGACAACATTTCAAGATAAGACAGACACAAGCACATGCACCAGAAGATGAAAAGTAAAGAGCTGACTGCTCCTAACATCTTTCTTCTAAATGATCTTCTGCTAAACAGAACCATTCACAAAAGTATTGCTTCAAAGTCTCTCCACATTAGACTTTCTGCACATAATTTGCTTGTAATTCTAACGAGGTTCTCCCAGCTCTCCTACTGTAGTGAACTGTTACCACGTTACACACTTACACCGAGCCCAAACGGCGCTTCTTGCGTTAAACGTGTTTCTGCCGTGTTATAACACAGCTGCCCTCGGGAGCAGTGGCAACCCAGGCATTTCAGTAGCTCATGTGATCAGAACCTTTATTTTGAAGAGAGCTTCAATATCAGCAGTGTTGAAAATCACTCATCCTTGGCAGAGTGTGAGCATTGTACTGACAGCATATAAAAAGGCACATGCCTGAATACAGGCATGGTCTGAATGTTTGAGCTTGGAGGATATCAGGAATGAGCCACTCCAGAGAGGATGGGCAAACAAACATTCTACGTACATTTGATTTTCACCAGCTATTGATCATGTGGGTTTTTCAAGTGTCTGCTGGAAAATATTTTCATGAATCATGACTTCTGTTACCACATGTTAACTATCCAAATCTAGTAAACAAATACCAGACTGAGGGGGGCTAGAAATCAATTTATACTGGTTATATTAGAGGAATTACTTGCATACATGCCACAGCACTTATCTTTCAGCCAAGCCAGGTTGCTACAGAAGGGAAGTAATAAGGGTCAAGGGCTTATTTTTTTTTGGCTACCTTTTCCCTATTATTTTTGCTTTTTTCTGTCCTTTTGTCTAACTACAAATCAGTATGTCATGAGATTGGTTTGTTGGACAGTGAGCTGGCACACGATGAAAATAAATTTAATTAATATGCAAAGCAAAAAAATGGAGTAAAATTTCTTACATGGTGAAAAAATTCAAATGTGTTAACTATGCTATTAGACCTCCTCAAAGAAAACAGTTCAAAAGGTCATCATGGCTCACAGAATCTGTCACGTTACACAGTAGAATATTTAAAAACAAATAACCTAAAAAAATATTTTGTACCTTTGTCTACATTAAACAAATGTATACAACAATCATTATTGGTGGAACAACAGTTACTGCATTAACCTACTTCATGAAGAGAGCTGTCACATTCACGTGATAAATAAAGCACCCTCCCACTCAGCCTTAAATACCCACAGGCCCAGTTCTCAGTGACTGATGACATGTGCTCGGTACACATGACTACACTAAAGTTAGGTTTATTGTGTGCCATAATGATGCATATTAAAGATGTATATCATAGAAGAATAAAGGGATCTGTGATGTGTATTGTTTCCTGCAGTATTCCCTAGCCTGGGGGATTAGTTGATGTAAACTGATGTAAACTCTCCACGTTTTGTAGATGAGTCAGTGAAAAGAAAACAGAAATGAGAGCATCTAATATGAAACTGAGAAATATGATTGAAGGCTGTGCTGACTCGCAAAATGAATGGTGGTTCCCATGCTATAAACTCTTCTGTGCTTTGTGGAATCTCTTTCTTCCTCATGAATGAAGTGTCTTTCCTGAGTAACAGCAGACTCGTGCTTCCATAACAAAAGGATACCATCATACCACCATTTCACTTCCACTCTATCACGGCCCACTTACATTTCCCTAAGCCATTTGGATAGCTTCTTTAAATATGCATTTTTTCATCTTATTGCAAGCTTATACTATTTGTTTAAATAATTTAACTTTGAAGACAGGAAGATTAAGAAGGGACCCTCATAGCTGATGTGCTTTAAGTTGTTTGGAACTGGTTAGTGCACAAAGCAAGGTGCTGAGCTCGATGTCAAGTCTCAATATCCCCAAAGACTAGTAGATGATCTGGGTCCCGAGTGGAAAATAAGCATTCAAATGTCATGTATAATTCAGAGCACCAGAATATTTCAAGTATGATAATCCATGGTTAGCTGCTTCTCTCAGAAAATGTTTCCTATCTTACTAGCTGGAGATGATTTAAACAATTTAGAGGTGATTTATAAATCACTTAGGGTGATTTAAACAGAACTCTCCACAGCTCTCACACAGCTTCCTGAAATATATAAACAGTATTTAATCTGTGAGGCCATTTGTTAAGAAAAAAATCACTTCTTATATTCAATAAACAAAAATTCATTTGTTCATTATTTATAAAAGTCATCCGAATTTCACAGAACAATGGAAGTAAAATCAGAACAATATCCTTCTATTTACAATGGAATTTTTATAAATCCTTTCCCTGCTAAGTCATATTTGATGGGATTTTTTAGAATCTGCAGAATGCAGTCTGCTCAGAATAGTGAGTGACTTTCTCCTAATTCAATAAGCTGTTCAACCACAGAGCATTGACAACTGCCTTTGTGAAATCCAGTATGAATTGACTTGTGAAAGTCAATTAGAATTCAGCATTTCGTTAGAGATTCTTATGCACACAACATCCAGACACCTAGTCAGTCAGATTGTCTCCACATGGATGTGTGTAGATTTATTTTACCTGCAGTTTGTTTATTTACCCTATCACAGAATGAAATCCCTACAACATTAAATCCATTGTCCTTCAGCACTAGAAGTACCTTGCCCAGCCCTCTGCTGCCATTTTTTAGCAGCGTGTTGAGTTCCTGCTTGTAGACAATTGTATTACAATGTGCCGTAAATCCACGGCAGCAGGAGCAGTCTGAACCCAGCTCAGTACTTCTATTTTCCTTCTTGCTGAGGAATGAAGGATTGATTCCTCCACCACTCATTGGAGACCCCTAATGAAGGGTCCCCAGTCCTTCAACATCAGCTACAGCCGTTCCTTGTCACATCAGCTGAAGGGTTTTATGGGCACATAACAAGCATGGCACCGCTGGCACAGGTTCCATCAGTGCAAACATAAAGTGCACGGGGACTTCTCTTGTCTGACAAGTAAATTACTGTTGCAGTCATGATGTGGACCACAAAAAAAAAAACCAACAAAAAACCAAAACAATTGAAGAGAGGTTCTAGATTTTCATAGAGAAGAACACACACAACAAAAAGGAAAAAGATGCATTGGATCTTTTAGTTATTGACAGACCAGAAAATTAGAACTAAACAAACAACACAACATATCAATTCCAAGTACATATTTTCAGGATTTCTCACTGAGGAGCTGTGAGACTGTATGTTTTCAGGCTACTCAACCCTTGTTTTATTCTCTGGACTGCCATGTAAACAATGCTGTGTTTCCCTACTCTTTCTGTTTCTTCGTTCCCACCTTTCCCTGCAGTGTGGCAGAAGAAATTGCAGCATGCCTTGAAGTCATCCCTGTTACTAACCTTGCCTCTTTTGCTTTTGTGTCTTGGGAACAGAAGCATAACCCCTCTCACCACTATGATAAACCAAAATCAGCTGGGCATTTCTGAATGCACTGCTCAGTGTCAGGGAGCAGCAAGGGTGGCCTCAGAGCCAGGGCCATCCCAGCCCAGCCCCAGCCCTGGGCACTGGACACCATCTGGGCCCAGATTTGGATCTTGTTACCTGTCCCACTAACTACTGACTTCTTCCAGGGCTGTAGAGGTACTCCTGAAAGAACATCACAGCAAAATGTTTCCTAAATATAGGGTTACTATGTCCAGTATTATATTAACAACATTTTTGAAAATCCATCTATATTCCTCTGGTGCCCCCACCTCCTTTTGAGTCCGACTGAGAACGTAGTCTGAAATGCTATATTAGGTATTTTAATAAGATCTGAATACATGATATCTAACTGCAGAAATATGAATTATATTCTCTTGATGCAGAGCCTGATTTTATACGCCCTCTATTATGGTGCAGATGCTCTTCATTTCCACTGTGTTGATTATTCTTGCCAATATCTCTTTTAATTTGCTCTGGCATTCTTCACATAGAAAAGCTCTGATTTACCTCTGCAAACCTTAATATGTAACTTCAGGTCTCTGCACTTAGCCCATTTCTCCTCTCATTTTCTTTTCAGAAGATGTCAGAATTAAAAAAGAATCCAAGATTTCTGTACAACAGAAATATGAGTAAACAATAGTACAGTCCAGTCTACATTACATTTAGCTGTTATCAAAAGCATTAGGTATTTTAAAAAGTGTAGCTTCATTCAGCAATACCACAAATAGATGGGCATATTTCTGGCCAGTATGTGCTTGCTTTGGGGCAGCAATATTGTGCTTTGGGAACTAAAGAAAAGTTATTCATTTAGCTGCATGAAATTGTTGGTTTATTACTGTCTTTCAGATCACAAATTGCAAAATGTAATACAGACAGTGAAGAAATTTTGCATATATGTACTGTGCACGCATCCAGTTGTGTCTCTGTTGTCTTCTAGCCACACCATCTCCAGTAAAAGGTATCAGATAAATTTTATGATGGTGTTCAGCAGTGTTTATCTAGCTCATCAAGGATCTTCATGGGAAATTTGGCTCCCGCCTTTTTTTTTTTTAATCTTCCCCAAGTGTATAGGAACAACATATCATTTTTATAGCTAAAAAAATTTCTTTAGTGAGCTGCCCAGAGGCAGAATTTCAGCTATAACCTCTAGCGAACCTTGATGTTTGTGAGTTGCTCAGGTATGGCTCAGTGTGTCGTGGCAAGCAGCATCATTTTAAAGGTACTGTGGTATAGAAGAAGAGCTGGTGGAAGAGAAACATTTACATCTTGTCCAAGTGTCATTTGCCTGTGAGGCAAATGTAGGCACTCCAGATCACAGGCTTCAGCCAGGTAAGAAGGGGCCTGGCCAGTCATCTTGGGCAAATGAGACTAGACATTATGAAGCTTTTTGCAAGTTCATGGTTCTTAAAGAAGCAGGGACATGGGCTGCCTTGGTGGATATGAAGAAGATGGGTAATTTTCTCCTGAATTACTTAGGAGTAAAAATCTCAGAGAAGAATTTAGAAAGAAATCTCTGGTGTATGTACGTGAGCTTGTCAGAAAACAACAAACCCAGTCTTATTTGTATGGAAAGGCTGTAAAACAGGTACATTAACAAGACACTTTGAATAATAATTACACCTCTTGCAAGTGTCTGGGCAGGGCAGGATTTCAAGAAATGTGTGGCCCAAGCAGGGAATGGGAAATCTAAAATAGCAGGTTGCTTCAGGCTGCTGATCAAGGTGGTGAAAAGACTCTTAGAGGTGACCAGGATATTGCCCCAGCTGACAAGTCTGTGGGCCTTTTCAAGAGGGCTTTGGACTGAGAGAGTTCTTAGTGAGCAGAGAGGAGGAGAAGTATTTCTAAGATTTTCTATTTATATTTTGCACTGCCCAGCAAACCTAGGCTTTTGATGAAAAAAAAAAAAAAAGAAATTAGCTAGCTAGCTTATGCTCTACTAAAACCTTAGGTTTGCAATAAAAAACTCTTTGTGTGTTTTCAGTGTTATATTTTTTTAAAAAAAGGTGTGGGCAAAGCTCCATCAAGACTCCATCTGTCTCATTGTGTGCTCTGAAATTTCAGAGCACCTTCCTGATGCAGTTCTCTTTTGCTTCAGGTTTCTGTTATACTGGAAGGGGGTTACAAGCCCATTTTATGGTCATAGACCTAAGACAGCTGAGCTGCAAAAAAAAAAAAAAAAATCAGAGATGCCAGCCCAAGGCCACCTGAGGTTCCCCACTGTGGTACTGGGTTTCCAGAAGACACATGTCCCAGCTCCCATTTCAGAGCTGCAGGCTGTGGGAGCTACCACACCCTGGTAGGGGCTCCCAGCAGCCCTCCAGCCCCAGCCAGTGCCAGGGCAGGCAATGCCACCCTGCAGCCAGGGCACCAACTGCGCTGCCCAAAGAGTGGAGCTCAGGCCTTGGCTGCCACCCAGGTGATTTTAATTGCCGACACTGTTCGTTACTTGAACCCACACCACTCTCAGATTGGGAATTGCTCTTCTAAATGGGCACAGCTGGGAGCTGATGTAGGGGGTCGGGGTGCCACCTGAAGCTCATAAAAGGAGAGCAGGGGAACCTGGGATTGCTTTTCTGTAACAGTCTTTTTGAGGAGTCTGCACAAGTTGATTCTCTCTCTCTCTTTCTCTCTCTGGTAAATGAAAGTTTTGCTGGATATAGACTTTTGTAGCTGAGGATGGGGCTGTCTGCTTGCTTTCTACTCCAGAAAGGGAGAGAAGTTGAGGAAGAGCACAGAGCTGCCCATGCCTGGGAGGCAACACACTTTGATGCCTGGCTCAGGCACTTGCTGGACAACCTGAGGCCGCTCTCATGCTGGTGTGGCTGGAACAACTGCAGTGCAGTGTGAGCAGCCACAGGAGAACTGAGCTGTAGTTGCTGCCACCCTTCGCTGTGTATGGAAAGCAGAAGGTAGGAACATCAGTGATCTGTTGTGTTTGAATTTATTATTGTTCAATATTATAGCAAATACTGGGCGTGTGCTGAGATGCAAATTGTAATTGCTCATCTTCCCAAAGATATATATGAATACCATTAACATGTGCCCTGCTTATTTTTTGTAACTCACTAATTTACTGCAGTGGTTTTTATAGTGCCTTTTGATTATTATAGTGTCTAAGTGTAGTGGAAGAGCATACATTTTGGGGAGGTTTTGTTTAGCCTTTTTTTTTCTTTTTAAATAATGAAACTACTGTCCCTAGCCTGATGTTGATGGAATCTGCTTCTGACCATGTTTTGTTTACATGGCTTCCCTTTTTCCTCCCTTTTCTGCCTAGGCTTTTTCACCTGCAGTTTTTAGTAGAAAAGCAATGTACATCTGAAAGGCTACACCTCAGCATGCCTGTGACCCTTAATCAATATTTCTTTCTCTCCATGTCTTAAAAACACTTTTTCCTGGACACTCTGTGCAGTCTTTTCCTTGAAACTGTATGGCTGTCTTGAATGTTTATGGTGTAAAAGGCAATCCCTGATTTATCTGCAACTCTCCACCTGGGTGGGGACTGCTGGAAAGGAGGTAGGACTGGCACTGGACTCCTGAAGGCTTGTCCAGGAAGCAACTCTTACTGAAACAATGGTAATGTGGACAAGGATTGCAAGTCGGAGTGGTGAACTCTAATGTTCCAGTACTTGCAGTTTCCCCTCAGTAGTTTACAGTCGTTTACAGTTAAAGTCCTATCTTATTTCTGCCTCTGAATCCTCAGTCCTTGCCACACTCCTTCAGCAAGTTTCCCATAGTAATCCTCCGTATTTTCTTCCTCTCTTCTTCATTCTGTAACTTTCTATACACGATAGATAACCTGTCGTGTACTGTCAGCTTGCTCAGTCATCTGAACAGTGGTAGTGATCATGCTGAAATTGTGGGTGCACAGTAGGCAAATGTGACGTGCTTGTGCCTGCCCTCTGCGGGCAAACCTGTTTACCAAACCTTCAGTTAAACTTGGAAAAAAGACTTATCATCAGTAGTAGTTGTTTATACATTGATAAAGCAACGCTTCCATCTCAGCACACTGAGCTGCTGCAGAGCTGGAATTGTTGTTTTAGCAGCAGATGTGCTGGCAGGGTACTTACAGCTACATAAAATGTGCCTGTTCTAGGACAGATTTCTGCATCATTGTGCAATAAAACTGTGCCTTAAACTGCTCCAGTGCAAGACATGCACTCGTGTAGATGTGTTTTCAAACATAGATACTTATATACATAGTATATGTATATAAGTGTCCTGTGGGGGAGAAAAAAACACTGAAGGAGACTGGTCTAATAATACACACTGCAGTTCTTCTTAAACACAAAAACTGTCTACCCTTCACTGAGAAGCCTATACATTTTTTTTGAGTGGTCTAACAGGTCTCTTAATGTCCTATTTTATCTTTTACTAGTCTCAAATTATTTGGAAAAGTCATAATATTTCTTTTTTTGTTTGTTTTTTTTTTTTTTTGTCTGAACTTCAGAACTGTTCTCCAGGTGGTCAGGAATGCCCACAGCTCCTGTGGGTGGGGTGGGTGTTCACCTGTTAATTCACAGTAGCACCTCACTTTATGGGAGTTGTTAGTGCCTGTGGAGCTGGCAAGTCAGCTGGTGCCTGGCTGAGGGCTTGAGGACTGTGAGGGTAGAAAGGATAGGGAGCAGAGTGAAAAATATTACAGTTACACAGGCAGGTAAATGTGCGTGTCTGAGGCTGTAGGTGGGTATTTAACTGGTTTAGATACTAGTGGAACCATCGAGAACTCCCTTCTCTAACTTGGCTTTTACTTCAGTGGACCAACACCGAGTAATTATCCCCTGGATTGGCTGCAGCTTTGTGACTTCTCAAACACCAGCTTTCAGCTTTCCAAGTTGCATTTGAAGATCTTTTGCTACAGAAGATATGCCTTTTTCCAACTAAAGTGAATTCCCTTTGTCCTCTTTCATAGTTAAATTCAAAATGTTCACTTCATAAATACTGTGATCAAGTTCGTGTAATGCAGTCTCTCCATATTCTGCTCAGAAGATGTCTCAAAAACATTGAAGACTAATTACACTCTTCATGAACACAAGTCAATATGTTGCTACTTTTTGTTAAAAACAACAGCTGGAGTGGCCAATAGATCTTGCAGTCAGTAATGTACACACTATAAGAAGTGGTTCTCTCCTTTTCATGTGGCTAGCTTGTCTCTTCAAGCTAGAAAATGTTTTCATGAGCATTTCCCTGCTGCTCCTATGTCTCTGTCCCCTTGGAATCTGATGCTAATGCTGTATTTTTCTAAAATTAGGCTTAAAAATTTCTTTGGGCCCTTTCATTTTGCACTTTACACCTCTTGCTAGGAAAAAAAAAAGTCTGATAAGGTTTATTTTCCTGTAGGCCTCTCAAATTGCAGCCCTTTATATTTGAGCCTAAATCACACTAACAGGATGCCTGAAATGGACACTGGTGGAGAGGAAAAAAAATACAGCTGATACAGATACTGTATACTATTTTTAGTTTCTGACAGCCCAGGATTGCTCTTACCCAAGGACCATTCATGTGGTTTCTTTTTTTCTTTCAGCTATCAGTTCTGTGATGACTGAGAAACAAAAATACAAAATAAGGGTATCCAGACTAGATGGACATTACTAGAATTAGGTGGCAATTTGACAGGACACTGATCTGTATGATTGCCCTCCTCTGTGGGAGATTGTAGTAGTGTGATTGCAATCATTTCTGCTGGTCAGTGTTTTTAGTGTTAACACAGCTACCCAGGGAGCCAGCCAGGCTTTATGGCTTCTTTTGGAACTGAAAGAAAAAGAGAAGAAATTTTGTCTGTGTTATTTTTACTCAACAGTTCCACATGCTGTTGGTGGCATGCAACACAACCAGATTTTATATCTAGTAATTATTTGTGGTGCAGTTTTAAATGTGCTAGTTCTGAGAGCTGCTTCTAGAACTGCCCAATTAATTCTCCCTGTAAAATGGAAAAAAAATTAAATTTAAACCTCCTAGTTTTTTCCAGTGGTTTGCATAAGTATTTGTATATGTACCCCTGTTTTGAAGATTGTAAGTGCTAAGCAATACTAAATAGATCTTGAATCTTTTAGCTCTGTAGCAAGGATACCCTTGTTTGTATACAGCTATTGTACCTCTTGGGTATGTTTGGGTGGTAGTCTGGGACAAAGAGTATTCTCTATAGTGAGTATAGTTAAAACAGGCCAAGTATTAATTTTTTAATTGACAGGCATTTTTAACTGGAAAAATAAAGTTTAGATCTTTAGTCTTTGAATCCTCTAAGTAAAAAACATGAGCATTTAGCATATTTTACAAACTCATTTTGGGAAACATTTGCAATTAAATGCTGCCTCCTGAGGGAAGAGAAGGTGTGGGTCTCAAACTGTGTGTCTTGGAGAAGAATAGAAATAGGGATTTGTGTGAGAGAAAACAGAACTCTGGACTCTTTCACTTCACTAAGTCCTATACAGAAGTGGCTGTTATTGAAAAATACAACCAGGACCCCAAAAGTTAGCAGTCTGATGAACCTGCTATACAGCAACAATTTAACTCCAGTGTTTTTCAGCCAGTGCTGCTACCAGCACTGTCTGTGCATCCTGGGAGCTCTTCCCAGTTCCTGTGCCTTGATGCTGCTTGCACATGGCTCTGTGGAAGGAGTCTGGGTCTGTGCACTGGCTGATGGTGAGAAGCAGGTAAATCACTGTATTTTGTGGCAGGCTTTATCCCACAACTTGCTCCTTGTCCTCTTAAAGAGGGGAAGCTTCTCATAGGGGCAGCATCTTCCCAGCCATGCTGTCCTGAGGGATGCTTGGTCTGGGCATGAAACCAATGTGTCCCTGTGGGTGCAGGCTGGATCCCTGCCTACCTTAGGTCTGCACCTCATTAAGGAGAGAGGTCAGTGCTCACCCTTCCTGTCACTAAATTAACCCAGCTGACATAAACCTCTGCTTAGGACAGGTACCACTCCTGGGCTGGTAAGGGGATGGTGTGCACGTGTCTCCTTGTCTTAGTACCCTTAGTGAGCTTCTTACTTGAGCAAGAATTTCTGAAGTCTTTAAAGCTCTTTCTTTTTTTTTTTTTCTACTAAGAGAAATGAGTTGTCGAGTTCCTGAAATGCTTAGTTTTCATCCTTATGCAAGATTCTGAGGGATACACACTTTTCGTCCCTTAGGTAATTATTTGCTTTATTATTGCACTGCAGTGAGAATGGATTAATGTAAGTTACAAGTAGTAACAGAATATGAAATAAAACAACAATAAATACCAGAGCAAAAGATAAAAATAGATTGAGGAATTAACCTAGTAGTTTGAGAATTATAGGCATTTATAAAATGCTTGCAACTATGCTTAAATCCATTTTCCTTTCTGTTAAAGAATGTGTTTTCAAATATGACTCATACAAGATTCACCTGGGACGTAAGAAATTAAAGTATTCAGTGACAGGAATGAACAAATAAACTTTTGGCTTAGGTTGTCAACCTGAATAAACCATTAGCTGCCCCATAGTAATTACAAGATATAGCTAATAAGGGTGCCATAAAAACACAAATACAATTACTTTCTTTTCCCCTTAACCTTCTCTCACTGTTCCTGTCAAATTGGTTTTCTGCCTAGTTATTTAGTTTGCTTTTCAAACCTTTCCATGTTCTCAGTAAATCTTGAGACCTTTCTGAAGAGAATATTTGAATTAACAATTTTGATTGTAGAAAATGTAATGAATACAGTTCATAAACTTGGCGTTATGGATTTAAAGCTTTAGATAATTCAAGTAGGCATTGGTGAATATTCAACCTGTTGTCTGGAAAGCTCCAGTCTCTGAAAGTTGGGCAGCTCAAACCTCAGTGTTTGCACTGAAAAGCAAGTTATAGGAGAGCTAGGAATTGGTCCTGGCAAGCTTGTTTCCCAGGTGTCATCTTTAATAGTTGTTTTCTTCTAATATGATTAGTAACCAGGCCAATGACCTTTAGCTGTTTTTTTGGGTTTTTTGTTTAATTTTTTTTTAATTTATGGCCAGTTGTGCTGGCATGTGGCTGTGACTGCACTGTGGTACCCTCAGCTCCTGCCAAGCTCTGCTTTGTGGGAGCCTGGCGGTACATAAATGCTGCTGCATATTGAAAAAATGTTAATATGAAAGGAAAACCATCACAAATGCAAGCCAGATATACTGCAACATGGAAGTGTTTCTATAGCAGTCAAGTATAACCATGATTTAACCCCATGCATGGAGGCATATTCTGCTTCTGCTGTGTAAAACCTTTGGAATTAAACCGATTTGAATAAATTAAGGGCAAACGAAGTCTGGGGTGATGTTCTATTGAAAGGCTTAGGATGTGTTCCACAGCAGAGACTGTGATGTTGACTGATAATTCTAGGAGAGTTTTCTCAATTAAGCAGTTCTGTGAATCTTGGTTGTATCTGATAACCAGGGAAATGGTGTACCTAAATATAACCAGACTATATTAACAAGAGGATTAGAATGATTTGATGTAGAAACTTTTTTCACTAAACTGTTAAAGAAGATTATGTTTGTTTAATCTTATAATTTAAGTGCAATGGAAATTTGGAAGAGCTGAAATTGAAATTCATTTATTTAAATGGCTTACTTTGGGACAGAATGCATCATCAGAAGGACTTAATATTGAAACTGCTTCTGAGAGTCTGAATTTTTCTATGTAGAATGATCAAATTATGATTTCCCATCTACAACTTCTTTGCAAAACACTCTGAACTGTTAAGTTGTCTGCATCACTACATTCTTATCTGCAACTTTATCTGCTTCCTCACTGGCAGTAGGTTGGGGTGTAGGGAAGCAAACATCTTCAGTGACTTCTATATCTTTCTGCACAGAGGTTTTGGTGATGGGATTGTTTTCACTGAGATTAGCTGACTGTTACAGATGAGCATTAGTTAGCAGAAAATGAGAACTAGAAAACCTAAACCATGAAACTATCTCTGTCAATATTATTGTTATTGTTTCAAACGAAGAGAGATCATTTCAGTCAAAACGTTGATATTATTCATTTTTAGTCAAACATTGAGCTCTGTTCTGTTTGTTTTGTAAATAAGTGACATGTTCATTGCTGTAAATGCTCAGTGTTATTTGATAGCTGTTATTCCCTTCATTGTTAATTTAAGTTTATGTGTCTCCATTAGAACTGACTGCTGTACTCGAGAATATCTCCTTGGTTTATTGAACTGGTGTTTACAGCATCAGTCTAGATTCTTTCCTTTTAGGGCATGAGTAGTCCCATTGACTTGAGTACATTACCAGTTTATGAAAAAGGGTCACTTAAAGGGAATGGAATTCAAACAGAGAGGGGGGAAAGGGGAACTTAAAAGAGGCTACCCGTGGAGTTAAAGTTAGGTGTCAAGTCTTAAATACTTCACTGGATGGGGATTGGCAGCTGTAGAAACTATACTGATGGATTACTTAGACTTACAGATTAAACAAATGGGAAACACTCCTACTTAGTTTTGCCATCTTATGTGTTGTAGGGAAAACTTAAATGTTGTTTTAACCTGTGTTCCCATGCTGTATTTGACTGCATTGGTCCTACCACTTTTAAAGAGAGTAATAGCATATTTTGGTTCTGGGTCTGTCCAGTATTTAAATAAAGAGCTTATGACACTTAAATAAACTGCTTATGAAAGCATAAGGCAGTTACATTCATACTGCTGGTTTATCTTATTCTTATCTTTCCTCAACTATATTTCTATGAAATCTAGTAAAAATAATTATTCTATTTGCTACAAGTAAAAAAAAAACCCAAACCAGTGGTTTGTGCTATACACATTCCTTTATGCTCAAGAACCTCTGGGACAGTGTTTGTAGTACGTGCCATGTTCAATTTTTCTGTCTTCCAAAGACTGATGAGGATGCTTCCTAAGGAAGGGAGGGGGCAAATTACTTCACATAGTTAAGAATAAAATAAACTGAGGTTCACATTCACTTACAGACGTTCTCTACACTTCCATGCTTGAGCAAGGCAGAGCTATTGTACTGGTGCTTAGTATGCCATTAGCTTGATGAATCAAGGAACATTGTAGGAATGTTTCCTTTAAATTGCCTTGTTGTTGTCAGTGGCAAAAAAACCCCAACCAAACAACCTGTCCTGGTTTAGAAGTAAATGGGTTGGAGAAATGAACCCAACTCAAGCGATTACAAGTCAGTTACAATGTAGTGAAAAGGTTACAATATATACAGTGATACAGAGGAAAACTGGTTTTAGCCCACCAAACCAGACGTATAACCCAGCACCCTGGGACGAGAACAGAATAGTGTTGGTTTGCCTCTGTGCTGAGCACCACGTGGTCCCCCTGGGTGCAAAATAAAAGGAAAGGAAAACCTGTTGGTCTGGATTATGATCGCAATTCTGTTGAATTAATGGTTGTAGTCTTGTCAAGAGTGGCAGTAGCAGTCTTGTTGAAGTTCCTTTCCTTCTCTGGATCCGAGTGGTACCAGGAGTCCCAAACCCCAAAGTTTATGTATGTTCAGGTTCAGGTGGGAATGCCCAGTACCTCCCTAGGGCAGGAGTTTGACAGTGGGTGATTTAACTCTGTGAGTCATGGGATATTTTTGGAGTCTTTGATGGTGTGGGTGTTGCAGCTGCCTATTATGCCAGTCCAGTATGGCCCATGAGCAGAGATGACCCCTCAGGCTGAGTGTGAAGGTGTTAATGCCTCCCCAGGGGGAGTTATCACAGCTGAGTCATTGGTGTGAAGACAAAGAACACAGCCCTGCCTCAGAGGGCAGCTTGTAGCCTGAGGTGTCAGGTGTGCCCTGGGCAGCTGCTGCAAACAATCCATCAGAAATGACATCGAGGGTGTAGGATACACAGTTTTGATTATACCCACATACTGATAAACTGGTCCCAGCCCCTGTAACTAGGACACAACCAAGTTTTTTGCCACAGAGTCGTATTCACTCTTTTCTTTGGATCAGCAGGAATGCCTGTTTGAGTGCTATAGGCACAAAATGTGCCTCTGATGGATGCTTTGGTGCCAATATTCTCTCTTAAGGTTTGACTCCTTTGTGCCATTCAAGCACAGAAGTGTAGGAGGGGTGGAATGAAAAAGAACCAAAACAGCTAGGTAGGAGGAGCAACAGAAATGTCTTAAAGGTTTTTATTGTAAGATATGACAGACTTACTGTACTGTCTGTCTGCCTTTCCTAACTCTCTTAAGAGGTAGTCAGTAAAGGAAGGGAAATGATGGACTACCAAGGAAAAGAAATGGAGAAGCACCAGACTCTTCATCAGCTTTGCCATACTCTTCAAGTGTAATTTATGATTCTTTGAAGTAAATTCTTTACAAACATATCAGAAAAGTGAAGCAAACTTGTAAAAATCCCTTTCCTAGGATGATGATGTGAGCTGTTTTTCTTTTTTCCTTTTCTTTTTATTTTCTTTTTTTTTCTTTTTTTTTTCCCCTTAGCTGTTAACCACTGGAGTCTTAGATCAGCTGAGAAAAATATAAAGAAGCAATAATGCTTTCATGTATGGTAAGAGAAGAGCTCCCTCTCTGGACTAAATGCACACCTGAGTAGTGGCAGATTGAGGTCTATTTTCTCTTGCTGACAATGTCAAGGGTGTGAGCTGCTCCTTTTATCTTCAATAAGACCTATGAAGAGTTATGTCCTTTGGGGGAGTTATGTTTGGTGAATGTTACAGCTGGATGACAGAGACTTTGAAACTGAGCTCATAGGGTTTAAGTTGTCAAGTCTTGATGTACTTTTCTGATTTGTTTTTTATTTTTTTCTCTTTGGTTTCATGATCTTTCTTTAGCTAAGCCTTTTATCATTAAAAATATAGGTTTTTCAATTTGTTTAACTCCACCTTTGGACCATGAACATACCAGTAATCTCTACAATGGTGGCTGAAGACGTAAAATCTGTTGATTTACAAATCAGAGAAGCCAGTGACCATTAATCTCTTTCACATTTTCTTCAAAAATACAAATTTCATTGATTAAAAAAGCCTGTTTTCACTAAGGATGAAAATAAGCGTATCACTGAACAATGGTAGATTATAAAAGGTTGTAATTATTTTTTTTATTTTGAAACAGTTAAGTATCCTAAGGACAGGTATCACATTGTAGTTTGAGGCAGTGCCTCATTGCTTGAAGCTTTTATCCAGTTAGCACTTGTTTGCTCCTTGGTACCTTCAGGGTGGAATGAATGGCATTACCAAAAGATGTTTGACCTGCTGACAAGTAATACTATTTAAAAATACCTCAGAATGAAATAGCTTCTTATCCTTGTCACAGTGCTTATGGTTTTCCAGCTTGCAGGAAACAAAAGCAACTTGCAGTGAGTGAAATTTGTGCGTGAATGTGTCTGTTACAGACAACTCAGGAGCTGATCCTGTGCCAGTAAGGACACAGACCACTGATACTCAGGTGTTACTCTGTTCTTCTCAAGTTGGTTTGTTTCTTTTCCTTTTCATAACAGCTCTCTTAAGTGAAATTTGTAATGAATTATTAATTTTGGAAACTAGTACATCCTGACCTCTTCCTTCTTATCTCCTTCAGTATTGCCCTCATACAAAGACATCTGCCTGCAAGCTTTTGGCTCTTTATTCTTAATAAATTTTCTTGCTCTGTGTTGTTCTACTTCTCAATGTTGTGAAGTCTGGAAAAATCTCCCAGTTTCTTACATGCCACTGGAGATTCTTTTCCTGGACTTGGAAGCCTTGCTTACTTTGAGATAGCCTTTGGTTTTACCGGGGTCAGATCAAAACTGGCTAGGAATATGATTTTTTTAAAAAATTTTTTGTGTGTACTGTAAGGTTCACACTAATTGCCATTTAACTTTCGTGGTTTTTTTTTTTTATTTTAAAATGCTTTCTTCCATCTTGACAGCTCATTAGTATATTGTGGTGACTTGTTTTGCAAACTGAAGAAAATGTTTCTCATAATATTCTTTCTTTGCCTGACAGATCACATTTATTTCAAACTCATCCAGTGATACCTTCATCTTTTCATATCTGCAACTTGGTCTCATTTTGTGTAAGGCAATATCTAGAATATGCAGGATTTAAATAGTTGTAGAAATTAAATCATCCAATTTTTATATAATAAGGAATAATTAACTCAAACTTGCAAAACAAAAAAACGTTTTTAACAGCAGTAATAATACTTGGCAGATCTGAATGCCTTGCTGGACAGGTAAATATGCAAAGAAACAGGCAACTGTGGGAAAATGGGCTCTTAAAATCAATTCTGAGTTAATAAGGCCTTCAGAAAGGCAAACTTGTCAGGCTTATGCTACCTAACTGACTTGGTGCTTGTAACACCAAGTCTGTGCTCCAAGAGATAAATAATTAATGAATTAATTCACTGCATCACGTAGTCCCCTAATATGATGTGCTATTAATGCTTTCCCAGGTACACTTATTGACCACTGCTAGTCATTACTGTTAATTGAATGGCAGCTCCCTTCTGCTGTTGTCTGAATCTATTGTTACTAATTTATCTAACACAGGACTTCCAACCAAAACAGTCAAATCATGATGCTCTAAGATTAGTTAGTCATCAGTTAAGCCCGGAAAGCTGAAACACTGAACCAACTGGTGTGCACAGGTACTTATACTTAGGTACAACTATGATGTGGGTTTGCTTAGCTGTGTGAACGAGACATCTTCCTGAGCCACCTTATTGAAACCCCAGGGAATGATCCCCTGGCAGAGGATTATAAACCCTCTCTGTTTGATGTCTATGGCTGGACAGGTATATGGAATGGATGCTTTCTAAGCAGATAAACAGACCCTCCATTGAGGGGTAAATACCTCATATTTCTGAAGGCCTTCTGTTATATCAAATTGGATACTTAGAATCACAGAATCATGCAATCAGCCAAGTTGGAAGGGACCTCTGAGATCATCCAGTCCAACCCTTGATCCACAGCCACTGTGGTTACTAGACCATGGCACTGATGCCACATCCAGTCTCATCTTAAAAACCTCCAGGGATGGAGAATCCACCACTGCCCTGGGCAGCCCATTCCAATGTCTGATTACCCTCTCTGTAAAGAATTTCTTCCTGATATCTAACCTAAACCTCCCCTGGCACAGCTTAAGACCATGACCTCTTGTCCTGCTGATCACTGCCTGGGAGAAGAGGCACACCCACCCCCCCTCCTGGCTACAGCCTCCTTTCAGGGAGTTGTAGAGAGTGATGAGGTCTCCTCTGAGCCTCCTCTTCTCCAGGCTGAACAGCCCCAGCTCCCTCAGCCTCTCCTCATAGGACTTGTACTTGAGTCCCTTCACCAGCCTTGTTGCTCTTCTCTGGACCTGCTCCAGCCCCTCAATGTCCTTCCTGAACTGAGGGCTCAGAACTGGACACAGCACTCCAGGTGTGGCCTCCCCAGTGCTGAGTACAGGGGAAGAATCACTTCCCTGGACCTGTTGGCCCACTGTTCCTGACACACTTCTACTGGTTTTTCCCAAACTCTCAGAAAGGCAAGTGATGCATCTCCAACATGACATTTTTACGCTTAGATGTAAAAGGTCATTTGTCTCTTTTCTCTCAGCAAGTGAAAATGTATTCACATGTCAAATCTTTCATGTCAGGGAGAATCCAGATTGTGGACTCAAAAGCTTTTCATGTCATGTTTCTAATTAGGTCTGTGACTCATTCTCATGAATAATATATCAAGATGCATATTAACATCTAATCCAGCTAAATCATCAATTTACAGCAAACCTTGGCTGCAGCAACTTTGGTAAAAAAAGTCAGAAGCTGCAACATTTTTCCAACAGCTGTTAAAACTTCTGTAGTGTCTCTGGGTACTAAACTTGCAAAGCAAGTGATTAGATTCATGTTGCAGTATGTGGGGGTGAATGAATTTGATTAAAATCATAACAGTACATTTCTGAAGAGGGCTTTGAGGTTAAGGCCAAAAAAGGCCTTTTATCTTAGATAGAAATTATTTCCTTTATGATCTGAGGAGGAGAGTATTTGTCCAAGTTCAGACTGAAGTGCTGTGTATGGTTAGAATAGATTGCTTTTCTCAGTAAGAAGCTGATTTGTTTTGTATCTATGAATGTGACAAAAAAGGTACCAGCTAATAAATTATTACAAAGATTTTTAGTCTGAAATGAAATCACTTGTCACTTGACCTCAGTCTTGCAGAATATTTTGAAGGATTGTCCCAGCTCCCTCATTAATATGCTGGGTGGGACTGTTGTGGATGTAGCTGGTTGTTTTTGTTTGTGATCATGCTGACAGTTACTGTCAAACAGCTTCACTCCATCATGTGGTGTTCATCACCAATTAGTCATTTGACAGGTGCTGTGCATTCTCAGTGCTGTGGATCACTATTGTAACTGTAAATTATCTTTGAAAGTGTCTTTAAGATGTCATCTTTCCCCATTGTTGTCTGTTTTCCATCACCTAGTTCATGATAGGTTGCTGGCACTGGCATATGCTTCCTTCCTGGTTTATTTTATAGACAGAATGATGTATACCTGCCACTCCCTTTCTGTCTTTCCCTGCTGCTCACATCTCTTCCCCAAAGAACTGGGCTTAAAGGAGGCTCCACTTGGTGACTTCTGTGTGTTTGCGTCAGAGCAGAGAGAGACAAGTCATTTGTGCCTGGGTTCTCAGTCTTGCCAAATGTTGTTCCATTGCCGCATCTGTTGACTTTCACGCAGCAAGAGAGCCTTTGAAAAGGATGCAGCTTCGATGTAGCTTCTGTCAGACCACATCAGAATAATCAGCTTTGAAAAAGACAGGTACCATGTGCTCGACTCTTGGTGCATATGTGCTCTCTCCCCTGCATACATGCTGCTCTGAGACTGGGATCCTGCCTGCTGTACAACACCTCACTGAGGATTTGTTACAGTCACAGGATTTGTGACATCCATACAGTGTGAGGATTTTGAACTTAAAGGCTGTAGGTCATGGCTGTTCAACTCAATCTGACTAGGTTGTGAGATATGATCTGATTGTGCAAGTACAACTGCTGCTGGTGAGGGCTTTGCATGGGAGTGTGAGAGGCTTAGCTATGTTTGCCTTGCCATTTGGAATGGCTCCCAGGTAGGATCTGCCAGTTAATGGCAAAGCTGTAGCTGGCACGCATTGAGTCAAAAAGTTTCAAAGTGAATTACTTGAGAATGGGTTGTTACCAAAAGGTGATGGAAGAGTGTGGACAATTTTTCCGAGGTGACTTAAAAAACTAAGCCAATATGCATTTCAAAAAACCAAAATAATACTTCCTATAATAAAGGGGAAGTAGTAACTGTGATGCCTGAGTCACAGGCTGTTACATGTGAGCATGTGTGTGGTATGTAATGAATCAGTTAGATGTACTTGGCTGTGCTAGACCATGATTGTAAATTGTAGCAACTTGCAGTAGCTTTAAAATATTTTTTTGATTGTTTTGGTTGCCTTAAATAGTGAAGGTTTCAAGGCATACTGTAACGGGAAAGTCACTCCTCTGTAATATTCTCAAAGAACCCCTTAAAATGGTTTTTATATATTTGTAATACAAGGGTGGGAAAAGAAGGATTGAGTACATATCACGGACTATTCATTTGTAATCAGAGCTTCACCTATGAAAGAAGGATGGGGCACTTGTCATTAGTAGATAGCTAATGTGGACTTGTCGTTAGTATCAAAAATTAGAATATAGAGGTTGCATATGAGTACACTACTCTGTACTGATGTTTGACCCCCCCATCATATTGCACTTCTCCCCTGTTCTGTCAATATTATTTTAAAAAGTGGGTTGATGATGACTTTTTTAAACCTGTGAATCAGTGTGCTTTATACACTCGACATCGATGTGTGTGTATCTCAGTATCCCATCTTAAGTTGCAGTTAAGAGCAAGGGCAACCATTTTAAGTTCAGGATCAAACGTGGATAACAAAAAAAATGTGCTAAAAAATTGTTTCTTGAGTGTTGGGGAAAGAAGCACAACTTTACTGCTTGTTTGCACACCTGTACAGCCTTGATACAACTTGAAAATTTGCCCATAATAAGCCCCAGGTGTAACACCTTAGACAGTATGAGTTGAACTAATTAATGAGCTGAAAGATTTAGATTGTTCTAGCAATTAAAGATTTTCACGCAGATTTATGCTCCATTCAACTTGCAGAGCTTGATGCTGTAGTTCTTTAGCAGGTGTAATATCTTGCAGTAGAAGTTTTGCATGAGTGTGCTGTTTTGTGAGCCTTTTTATGTACTAATAATGAAAACATTCACGTTGTTAGTTTGTTGTGCTCTTAAACAAATGGGTGAATCAAGTTCATGGAGCTTTGGAAGACAAATGACACTTCCAAGGTTGCCAGCAATTCTGCATAAACAGCTGGTGATTTAGTTGATCAATGGCAAAGAAGAAAGTGTGGATCTGTGCTTGACTCCTAGGAAAGGAACAGGATACACTGTCACATCCACCATTTAAATTAAAAACTCTGTGAGGCAGTTGAGTTTTCTATTTCAATGACATCTTAAACTGCATCACATGTTATGTACTACACAGAAATTAGCAAATATATTAGATTAACGTGGAACTGAGCATGAGGGCTAAAATCAGTTTATTTTGACAGGGTGATGATGACAAATAAGTACGTTCCTTGGAACACTTAAGTAAAACTGCTTTGAGTGTACAGATTGAAAACTCCATCTTGCTCTCTTGCTGTCATTTCAGCTCTGAAATGTATTTTGCCTACATCTTGCTAATTCTGCCTGGTTTTATAGGCTGAGTTGATGTTTAATGTTTCTTTAATGTAGCAATCCATTTTCTTTGCACCTTTGTTATATGTGTGCTGGGCTTTTTTTTTTTTTTTTTTTTTCCTTATTCTCTCTCTGGAAGCATTTTAGTCTCTTCACTTTGAGTGGCTGATTTAAGGAAATTGAGAGATTAGGATAGCGGAAAACTGAGATGAATTGAAGCTGTTCATCTTTGTCAGGAAAATCCTGTCTCTCTCAGCTGCCCCTCTTGCAAGAAAGAGGAGAAATTGGGTGGAGAGCTAAACTTCAGAGGCACACAATAATTAGGAAGAAACGAAGTGAGAAAGTGTCTTGAACAAAGCTGGAAAAAAATGGACACGCTTTGGACTGAATTAGGTAAATGGAAGCACCTAATTCCATATGGATCTGCAGCAGACTATCAATTTACTCTGAATCCATTAACATAGATAGCAGATCTTGAGAAAGAGAAAATTCTTAGGGGTATGCTTTCCAAAGAGTAGATATTAAAACTTTTTTTCCAATTGATAAGGATGAGAGAGGACGAAATAGAGTAGAAATAACGGAAAATGTTTTTGGAGAAAAAAGTGTGCAGAGAAGAGAAAGATCTATGATATAGCTCAAATATTTCTCTTTGCTAAGCTAGAAAAAAAAGAAAGGTTTAAGCTCAACTTCGGTGTTATTAAAAATAAAATAGTTGAATACAGGTGAACTAATGGGGGGGCCAGAGGGGAGGGTGAGAATAGTGCTATTAATATATGAAATGAGGAGAGAGAATATCGAGTATGATAAAGAGATTTTCATCAGTGTTAGTAGCTACCAGGTAATGTATTTCAAAGAAGTATTGAGCTGGCTAGGATCAAAGTCACTTGTACATGCAGAGTTTCCAGCTAAGAAGCTATGGGAGGATATGGGTCTGATGCAGTCTGGCAGTCTCAGAAGCTGTTCGTTATCTGAAAAGAGCAGAATGGCTAACATTGATCCCACTTCAGCAAAAGTGGAGAGAATCAAGGTCATAACAAGGCCCATTCACTTGATCTGCTGAAAACCAGAGACTGGGAGAAATGACTGATAACATAAAAGCAAAGAGGCACTGGAAAACTTGATCTGGAAAAATAGAAGACCCGTAAGCTTCCCAGGATAGGGGAACTTGTATCACCTTAATCACTCTGAGATTTTCAGAGGAATTAGAAGAGGTGATGTCCTGGCTCTGTGCAGATGTGGTGCCTCCTGGCTTGTCCCTCCTTGGAATGGACTCTGTCACTCTGCTCTGTGCTGAGGCTTCCACTCTGTGTTGAAGCAGCCTCTGGCTGGTCTCTGAGTCTTGCAGAAGCATGTAATTTTGTAGGGATGGGGAGGAGGAAAGGCACAGGGGAAGATGATTCAGGCACACATGTAGGTCAGTCTGACAGCCCCTCGGGGAGAGGAAAGCAAGCAAGTGATGGAAGTCAGGTGCTGGAACAGGCTTCTTGTCCAACCTGTCCTCAGAATTACAGTCACACATGTGAGCACACAGACTTTCTCTGATGCAATCTGGGGACAGACTTTGAGCTGAATTTAGTGCCTAAAGAGAGATTTATTTTTTTTTTCATTTCCTGGATGAAGACTATTTGCTGTGGGGCACGTTCAGCTGTGCAGTTCCCAGCAGCACTGTCACTGCTCCCAGCCTGTCACTGTGATCAGCAGGAAGGGTCCCCATCCCCTCGGGTAGTCCAATTGCACAAGGGAGCTAAAACTCTGAAATTTAAGGAATAAATTAAAAACAATCGATAATGGCTTTTTAAATATAGCTGACTAATTTGGCCAAGTTGTGAACATCAGACATGTGAAAATTTTTAGTTTTTAGAAAAATACTAAACACTCCATAATTTCTACAATACAGTGGGCATTGGAAGGTGTTCTTGCCTGTAGAGGGGAAGGTTGGAACTAGGTGATTTTTAAGGTCCTTTCCAACCCAAACTATTCTATGATTCTGTTGAATTGAAGCCCTTTGTTTCAAAAGTTGTCTGTAACTCCTTGCTCAGTGAACAGTGTCTTAGCTGCAAAGTCCCCACCAGAACATTTTCTTTTGCAACTGTTGCACTGTTTTACTATGCAAGACTTGCAAGTCAGCAACATATGGCATGGCTATATTGTCCCATAAAGAGGGAAATAACTGTGTATGACTTTTACTTGGATGCTGAAAGCTGGGGGGGAAAAAAATAGTCCCAAGAGTTACTCTTCTAAAACTAAAAGCCAAGGTGTTTGATGTGGTGTCAAAGGCTGTTGAAATATGTAATTCATTCCATCTGCTGCCTTGGTGCATGAGAACAGAGCATGGGTGCCAGCTGCACACGCCTAAAACTGAGAGAGTAAAAGCCTTGGCAATCACTCTGTTTACTCTGCTACTTGTAAGAGTGCAAGTGAGCCACAATTTCTGTTTTATTTTTAGCCCATGTGTCCTGGTTTTCCTGACAGGCCAAGCTTAGAGGGTTATATGCTGCATGTGCTTGAGCTTAGGAGGCTTTCCCTATATTGCCAATATTGGAGTTATAAAAATGCATACCCGTCCACCAACCTTCTATTGCCATCTGCCTAGGAATTAGGTAGCTCTGGCTTTCTTATTCTAGGCTCAGTATTATGGAATTTTTATTCCTTCATTACTCCTTGGCTAGTCCAAACAAGCTCAGCTATTGGTTATTTAGAAGCTGTAGTTAATAATGAGTTTAGTGACCTAAACAAACATTTATTAAAAAAATGGGGGTTTTAGCAGTAAAAATCTTCTAATGCTTCATTCCTAAATAAAATACAAGGTTTGGAAGCATAATCATCTAATCAACAAGCTCCAGGAGATCAATTTTTTAAAAATAACTATTATCATTAAATCCTTGCCCAGCCTTTAGGGAAGCTTACTCTGGTTTACTGTAGTTCTTTACCATGTGTTACAGTGGCTCAAGAATCATCAAGAGGAAGTGGAGTTTATGATTATCCTTCAATATTTTATTGATATAAGCAGTAACACTTTCCTGAGCATTTTTTATGTGAAACTATGCAGTTAATGTTTAGTAGAAGGATGAAAAATTGAATATCAATAAAATGTTCTTTTTTTCATTTATCAAACAATTATTAAGGAAATAGGAAATTAAACCCGTAATAAATTATATTCAGCTCTCTCTCCGCTTTCCGATTATTTATGTCAGAGTAGTGCCTGGAAGCTGTGTTGTCTTTAACCTGTAACCAAATGGATTTGGACATACAGTGAAAGATGGTGTAGGGAGAGATCATAAAAGAATTGTGAAAAATCCAACAGGGTCAAAAAAAACCCAAAATGCCCAAATGCTCAGGTGCAAGAAGATTGTTTAGTGTAATGGAGAACACAGTAACACAACTGCTGTTTTATTGTATTTCATTTATTTTCTTTTTTTTTTTTTTTTCCTGTGGTCATCCTCTACCCAGGAGAAATAAGAATTAAGATCCTAAACAACTGTTGTGGATCTGTGTCTCTACTCAAATATAAGTAGTCTCAAATCCATGTGCCATTTACAGGATTCAAGTTTACTGTGTCCTTAACAACTGTAAGAACTGAAACCAAATCCACCACGTTATTTGAACCTAAACTGGGGAAGGAGAGTTTAATAGTGCTTCAGGAGTAATTCAGGGGGCTTTAATCTGAAACCTTCAAAGCTGTTTTGGATTTTGTCTTTGAGGGCATGGCTCCAAATTTTCACCTGCTTCATGCATCCCAGGGTTGCTCAGTAGTGACTGACATAGTTCTGTACTATATATTGCTAATGTAATGGCAATGAAGCCAAAAGATCATGTGTGTAAAATTTTAATAATGCACTGCATTTTTTGCATGCTATTAACAGATTTAGTATACACAAATGTATAAATGGTCCCGGTAAATGTAAACTTTGACATGATACTTGTGTAATAAGTGAAATTATTTTCTGCTCCAGATTTCTACTCTAGCCCAGTAGATTATTGTTTGGAATAAACAAATACTACTAACACATCTAACACTGAACAACTGACATACAGTCATCTCTGCCACTGTGATGCTCTCCTGGAGTTACTTGGAGAGAAGTGAAGGTGGATTTGTCTAATGGCAAATTAGTGGGAAATGGGATCAGTGTACTGTTTTACTAGAGGTTATACAAACTAGACACTGTTACTATTACACAGTACTGATGCACTGATGAGAATTTTATTATTCATTCAAGTACTGAACTCATTCACATTAATAAAACTATTCAAGTTTGAAAATTGAGGAATTTTAACTAGAAAAGTGAGTATAGACTTTTTCAGAAGAATTTTCAAAGCCTGAGTAAGCCTCTGCTGAAACCTGCAGATTTTTGCACAATGTTGTTTTACTGCCCTTCATTTTGAGATGTGATTGGTGGGACAATAACTTTTCATCTCTTGGTCTGCATGAAAGCCAGAAGCCCAAAGGTAAAGTGGAAATAAGAGGGAAACTGTAAATCATTAACATTTAGTTTGTTATTCAAATCTAGAAGTAATACTTGGTTTGTACATCCCATGGTTATAGTGTGGAGTCAATTTTAATAAATTAGGAAACCATTATAGGTAAAGAGATGAGGTTGTGTATAGCTAGGAAATAATAATGTTAAAGGCATATGCAGATTGATTTCTTTTGTTTTTTCCCCACTTTAAAAAGCTTTATTTATCCATAGGCACAGAACCGAAGATACCTGAAAACACCCCCTACCAATACATGAATTTTGAATTATTTGATTCCTATGATTTTTAAAATATGTAGAAGGATTATTAAAGGAAATTAAAGTTAAAGGTAACATTTAAGATATTATTAGACTTACAGTTTAAATCCATTTATTTGGGAAGAAATACCATTATTGTCCACATAGATTCATTTATGTGTTACTCCTGTATTTGATATATATTTATTTTGATTAATATAAAATATATTGTTGACATTATGTGAACTTAATTTCATACTGTAACAAAGGTTTGGCTATGGTAAAAAAAACCCCAAACAACAATCAAACCCAACAATAACAAAAAACCCAAAAAAAACCTCAGGGCCAACAACAAAAAAACACCTGTAGCTTTGGGCTTAAGAAGATCTCAGACAAAACATCTACTAAAACTTTGTGGGATTCTGAAGACAAAATTTTATCTGTTCTTTCCTGTAACTAGTTAGGTTTGCTTGGGTATCTTGTTACAACATGCTCATACCTTCAAAAAAACCCCAAACACCACAATCTGTTTTCTGAACGGAAGAAGGAAGTCTTGGAGTGAAAAGAGGCCTATTTTCTGCCTGAATTGGCTAATTAATGTCAAAGTGCTTAGAACTGATAATATTTTTAAAACATGGGGAAAGGATGCTGTTAATTTTTTGGCTAATCCCCAATTTACAGAAAAGTCAGGGATGTTACTACTTGACTTAATATTTTCTTAAAAAATGTTAAAATGATATCTTGAATTTCCTGCATGGACAATGCATGATTTGCCTGTAAATGTTGCTGTTGCTGTAAAGTAACCCAGGCAAATCAGCCCACAGCACCTCACTTAAATGATAAGGGAACACTGGAGTAAAAAAAAAAAAAATCCCTGTCTTTGGGAGGAAATCTCCTAATTCAGGTTTCTCCCTAATGGTGTGTATAGTTTTCCTTTTTTTTTTTTTTTTTTTAATTAGCTTTGGGAATATATACATTATTTTAAACTGATACATTGAATTATCAGCTGCAGATTCTTCTATTCCCTGTTTGGTGCAATGCTTATCAAATTATTTTCAGATTTTAGAAATAATCTACATGAAATGTCAGCCTCTTTCAATATTTATCTACCCTTACTCTTACCAGAACTATTTTTTGCGAAAGACAAGCTACAAATATAAATTCCAGTCGTCCTTTCTGAATCTATAAATTGTTCATTGTGAAGAAAATACATTTTGTCTATAAAAATGATGGATTGCTGGGACATAATGGCTTGTGCTGCTGTTATAGTTAAATTTTCTTTGAAATTACTCGATTTCATACTGTTTAAGTAGGTACAGCCTCTATAAGGCCAGACAGTCAAGAAGAGTGCACATCTACAACTGAAATAGGGCAGCTATAAAGAACTCTGATGTTACATAGCCCTTGTATTTACTTTTATTCTTTTTATTCTGAAATGGATGAAAAATGCTGAATGCTCCCTTTGTAGAGTATTAGACATAGACATGATTTACATAAACGTGAGCAATAACACTCTTTGCAGTTATCCTTTCAACCATACAAGTAAAAAATAACCAAAGTGCAGATGCTATTTTGTTTACCTCCTACAATGAGGACTTAAAAATAGGATTGAATGCAGTTATCATCTGCAATAACATGTGTGAGGGAAGATATTTGTTTTGAGCAAGACACTGAAAAGACTGATTTTATGAGTGACAATTGTGACAATTGTAAATTGCAGAGACACTGACTTCATCCTATTCATAGGTAACCAAGACATATTTTCCTTTACTAAGAAATCAGATGGTTGCTGAGTTAAACTATTCCTGGCTCTTCCCAAGGAATTACTCGTTAATGGTCAAAGAAAGCTTTCACTACCAGGGAAATGAGCAGGAGGAACCATGACAGCTCCCAAGATCTCTGAACTCATGCCCAGCACTCATGTGTTGGTAAGAGCTGAAGTTTTCACCTTCCTCTCATTTTCAAGAGGTGTGGAATTTGGGTTATTCATATATCATGTGCTGGTTTAAATAATTTTCATCATAGTCTGTAATTCCCGCGCTGGCTTGTACTGGTGCTTTCCAGAATAATTTGTAGGCAACTCTACACCTACAGCAGCTTTATCTTATCAAAAAGTATCAGTAAAACTCAAGTTGACTTGATGTATCTTCCAGGGGAAAGTCTGATCTGGAGAGGTCGTAAGAGAGTTGATGGACACTGAACTAATCATTACCTTTCCAAGTGTCTTAAGGTGGTGACAATTAGTGTGTGCTCCTGGAGCACTCTTATACCATTATGCATTTCTGCCTCCAATGGTGAAAAGTGTTAGAGTGATGAGTGTTCCACCTCAAAGCAGAACAAGAGATGTGTGTGGCAAGGAGGGAAGGAGACTCTCAAGCCTTCTGTGGATGTGAACCTTTGTTCCCAAACCTGAAATCTATGATTGATTTTGGGCAAGGGTTTTTTGGACTGAGGTAGGGAGATCTTCACATCGTAGTCTGATTTTTGAATCAGTCTTGGCACTTTTAGAAGTGAAGACTTCATTTATATGAGCCACACAATACTGTGCAGGAATGTTCCACCTTGTAGCAGCTTTTGAGATCTGGTACTGTACATAACTTGGAGGATGAATTGTTAAAATGAACTTCAGATTTCAGGCATGTTTCACCCCAAAATGCAAGATCTAGATTATTTCTAAACAGAGGGTTAAGGCTTCGGTCAGAACTTCTAGTTCACTTAGGAAGGACTAAATATCTGTGAAACCTCCAAGAACATAACTTAGTTATCAGAAAAATCTGGTAGTAAACATTACAGTTCTTCTTAGTAACCTTATTTTTTCATCATGTAATTTATTATTTCCTTTGTATATGAAAAGAACTGCTCAGAATAATAGCTATATATAAAGATAAGGGAGTAACACAGAAAACCCATTCCTTCATCTCTTTTGTTTACGCTTGTAAGTCTGGGGACTGAGAGTAGTTCAAGGAGTACTGAAATAATGGAAAGGACTTAGCTTTTCCCTCCAATTCCTGTAAAACTGCAAATCCATGGTGATAGTGTGGATTTCACATAAATGACATGCTACTTTGACATAATTTTTTTTTTCTCAGAATAGCTTGTGTTGTTCATGTGGTACCACTTGCAAAGTGTGTTCCAGACTCCGTGAGTACTGTTCTGCGTGTGCTAATTCTGATATGTATATAGAAAAAAAAAATCAATTTTTTTCTAAACCAGATTGGAATGAGCAGTGTCCTTTTCTGACCAGAATATTTCCTGATCAGAAATATATATTTGAGATCTAATTGACTGAGAATGAACATCTAAAAGGCTTGAAGCACTACTGTCATTCTGATGTTTGCAACAAGTGAGCTGGTTGCCCAGGGCAGCTGTAGTCAGTTGGCATCGGGATTAAGTGAAATAATGGAGAAGGCAATATGGATTATAATAATGACATCTGTGGATTTAAGGAAAATGCTCTCTGAAGTAAGCTGATTTTATTCTCTGACAGTTTAATTGGGGTAAATATTTCTAATTGTGAAGTTATGTGATTTATTTTCATCTCGTGTTGCATGATGTTCTAGGAAAGAAAAATCCTTCCTCCTATAAAGTATCATTTAAGTACACCTGAGAAGAGAGGAACAGTTGCTATAGTTCAAAACAACTTTTGAAAAGAATCTTATTTAAAGAAGAAATAACTACAGGGATTTTTGGTGAAGACTGGTGCTATATCTAGTGTCATTCAATATACGTAGCAGTGATTTGAAAATAAAAAAAAGGTAAAGGAGTTATGAGGTTGACAAAGGTGAGTGAATGAACACTGAGGCATAAATAATTCTGAAGAGCCAGCCAGGTTGTGCAGTTTAGATTGCTCTGAGAATATGGACCCAGTTCAAAGAATTCTTGTTAGTAAAACCCTGTGTGGGGTCACTGATGTAGAACCCCACAGCACAGAACAGACATAGTCACTTAGGAATGGAATAAGGCTCTGGGCTTCACAGATCATCTTGATTTGAGTATCAGTCAAAGCCTGCTGTTATCCTTGAATACACAATTAAATAGGAGTACACATATACAGGTAACTTACCCCTGAGACACTGATGAAACCAATAGTGAAGCTGGTGTCAGTTTTAGGGTCCACACTTCAGAACGAATGGTAGACTAGAGCAAGGTCTAGAGAAATCAGCTTCCTTCTATAAGTTCTAGGTGGAGAAAATATTCCTAAGAGAGAGTTAGATTTAAGCTGTGACATATCTATTTATCTAATATAATTATATTTTTATATATCTAACTTTTATATATCTAATATATGAAAAATCACAAGTGATTTTTCCAGTGTTCCAAAAAAGAATTTTGAAAGAGGATCATTTGCTGGTGGATAGTGACAGGAAAGAAAGTGAAGCAAATCAGTGTTTGGACTTTTTCCATAAGTGAGAGAATAATCTTTGGAACATATTGTGAAAAGAAATTGGTTGTTTTTTCTGGTTTTTGGTGTCTTCACAAGAAGTACTGGCACCTCGAGGAAGATAATCTTGATAAATGTAACTTATTGGGTCTAGTGAGGGAATGGTAGACGAGTTAAAGTGCAGGGCTTGGTAAGAATCATTACATAATCAAAGTACCTCACCTCAAATGTCCTAAATTTCTACAGGTGTGAGGTCAAACACTTCTATCTCAGAAATATATAAAAACCAATGTAGAAAGATGTTTTCATAGATCTCTACCACATACATTTGTTTTCTGATCTATTTGCTTTGTCATTAATAGTTAAATGTTTAAGATAGCACCATAGTGTTGGTATTTGTGTTTTAGTGGACTGGTGGTGGCAAATTCCTAAGACACATGGAAATGAAGGAGGATTTGGTAAGTCTGTTCTACACATTCTCCTGTGTAGAATCATTTAGGTTGGAAAAAGATCTAATAGTGCCACGTCCATCACTAAAACAGGTCTCTTAAGAGTCATATCTACATGTCTTTTAAATGCCTTGGCTCATGAAAAAGCATTCTTAAGGACTTAGGAGAACCAAAAAGTACCCCACTGTTGTGCTGAGCATTGCCTTGTATTTAAAAGGTCGTTTGGTCTCCTTTCACGTTACAAGTTTGCCCTTTAGATCCTTTTGCAATTGGAGTTAATTATTACACATAGTAGTGTATCTTTATCCTTTACATATGTTCTCATAATATTAAATCAGTAATTCTGTGGAAATACTATGTAAAATCAGCCCTCTGTGCCTTTGAACTGTTGATAAAATTAAGTAGGCAGAGTTAACAATGAAACTTTTCTTCTCTTTTTGGCATCATGCTTGTCTGATTCTGAACTTTCTCCATTTCTGTTGAAGTGGAACATCCTGACCAACTTGTGCATGAATGTCTATTTTCTTTAGCATATCACTCTTTCTGTGGTTTAGTATCTGGCTTTGTATTCCTTTTAGATTTTAATGCATCACCATAGTTCTTTCCTCCCCCTCTGCAGTCTTTCACAAATAATTGAAGCAAACGTGATAGGGTTTTGGCGGACCATCTGTTATGTTTGGTATCACATCCCCAAAAAGACAGAGTGGTCTCACGATAAACAAGTACTTGACTTGATTAAGGACTTGGTGTTCCCAAACCCTGGAAAAAGCAGCTTTTTCCTTTCTTTCCATTTCAATCATGTTGGCTGGATAACATAATTGCTTCTAACATTTCAGTAATCGTGACAATTATGTCAGAAGTTCTGAGTAAATAAAATGTGTGATCATCAAAAACACCCAACCTCATGATATTAGATACTCATAGTTCAAGTCTTTGTGGTTTAGTCACTTTTCTAGGTAAAGTGGTGTTTGGAGTGAAGCAGGAGAGTTTTCACAGTAAACAACTCTTCCACAAGCAGCTTTATGGTTCTAGAAACTTTACCAGTTACATGTAAGGGTAGGTCTACTTTTCAATTAGTGCCTGAAAAAATATTTTGTCAATGCAAGTGATACTCCTGGGAATTTTGCATTTCAGTCTTCGGTTATTGTAAATAAAACTTTAGCTAACAGTGAAAACAAACACTGTTAAATCTTTACTTAGTGGTAAGAAAAAAAATGAAATGTTTTCATTTGTCAAAAAGAAAAATGCATGTACGCTGAAATTGCTGTGGCAAGCTTCTGGGTTCATTTTGGAAGGTTGAGTTTGCATCATTAACCTCATCTTTCTTCTCAGAATCATTACATTACATACAAGGCAGTTGACCCTAAATCTCCTGGGATGATTGTTCAGGTAAGGAAGTCTTATGTGGCATTTCTACATAACCTGTAGATAGGACAGCAATACAGCTTTAATCCATGTGATCTCCTACTTACACTGGGAATCAGGCACATGGCAGGTTGTGTACCTGAGCTATGGGCTGTTTTGTTTCTCCATGGAGGTCGAAGATAGCTTTGAAATTTACAGTCATCTTTGTACTCTTCATCCTGAATTTCTGTTTATGCTTAAGGAAAAACTTCGTTGTACAGTCTCTAGAGAAACATGACATTTTCCATAAATCACTACGGGAGCCCAAGGGTGACAAATGGGAAAATCCCTATAGGTTTTCACTCCAAATCTTCCAGCTCCCAGTTCTGATTGCTCTGCCTCTTCTGAAACACACTTCATGTATCAAGGAAAGGGAAGTGCATACCTGGAACTGGTGAAAATTACTGAATGGGTTCTGTGCTATATAAAACATATGTTTCAATATTATGGCATAAACCATAAATTTGGCAGCCAGCCGCAGACTAGTAAAGCTTTAAAACTTTCATTAGTTAAAGTTAAATAAAGATCCCATGATATTTATGATACACTGTAAAAATGGTAACTCATTAGGAATGGCACTGTAATTTAGGTATTGAAAGAGAAAGCTTTCAAGTGTGACCTGCTGAGCATTATTATTCACTTTCACTTTACATTCGTGTTTGTGACAATGCAGCATTTACTTCTCTCCTTGTAAAATGAGTTCTGTTCCTGAGGTCTGCTCTACTTGTATTATTCTTAGTACACACCACGTTCTGTTTACTTGCCGTGAATGTTTCTTGAAGGTACTTGGAACATGCTCCTCATTGAGGCATATGTGTTATTTCGTACTTGGAGTACGTGTGAAAGTTGGAGTACTCGATCCCACTTCTCCAGTGGAAGTGCACTCCCTTTGGTAAGAACATCAGTTGTAGATGAGCTGTTCTGTTTGAGTTTCTAAACACCATATGAGCCCTCCTTTTGCAACTCCAGGTTTCCTTAACTTTTTTATGATACTTGTCACTTTATAGCTTTCGGTAAGATCCTCAGCTGCATTTCTGTCACTTTGCATCTCCATAAGTGCAAAGAAATTTTTAAACTGGTCTATCCATCCACCCAAACCAGAATGACTCATTTTAGCATCTCCTGATTAACTGCAAATGTGGAACAGACATTTTATAACACTGAAGCTTCTCTTGACCTGTCTAAAAATCTCCATAGAGCCTTTTATTGGCTCTGCTGAGTACTACTGTAGCTTAACACGTTGGCCTGGGACATGTCTCATCCCAGGTTAGGGTGAGGTTGTCACTGAGGCAATGTATTGTCTGCTGATACTTGGCATTGCTAAGTAACATAAAAGTTAAAGTCTAAATAATTTATCCACAGTATAAAACGGTGTCATAAGACTCGCTGCGTGTTTTTTTTTTAAATCCATTTCTAGAACTGATGTGTGTCACCTTAAACATGTTTTCTTTTTTTTTTTTCTTTTTTCTCTTTTCCTTAAAACAATGTTATATCTGAGCTGTGCCCTTAACTTGCTAGTCTAATATGCTTCCCTTGTTTCTTCAGGGAATAGGTCAAACCAACAGCTGCAGGAAAGTCTCTTTAGATTTGTCAGAAAGTATTCAGCAATCAGTTTCACTTTCCAGTTGATTTCTTGTATTGATTGTATTATTTCAGTATAACACCATGAATCTACCATTTTGTGCTCCTTTTCAGGGTACTCTTTTATTTTCAGAAACTCCTTTTGTTTTTTTCCAAGTCTAGTGATCTACAATACTTCTAAAACTTTTGAACACTTGCAAAATTATGCCCAGTTATACTAAAAGGGCAGAAGAATTTTTCTTCTGTGTTATTCAACAATAATTCAAAGGGCACTGGACGAAAGGCTTTGATAGTACCAAAGCTTACATAAAATTTATAAATTGGATTTAGATTTTTACATGTATGCCTCAGACTGTAAAAAGTCACAATTTTTTTTACTTTTAATTTTAGATCAGACCAACTCTTTTATTTTGTTGCATCTGTGGTCATGGCTAGTTCTTACAGGAATTTATCTATAGTATCTATAGTGGAAACATGGATTCTTTTCTTATTTAGTCACAGGTAATTAGGTTATGCCTAAAGTTGTTTGCTATTTTATGAAATTTGCCTATCATAATCTCTGGGAACATGTACATAAATTAATACATAAAAATGACCTCGTTGTCAAATAAAGAGAATTTGCCATCCTTCCCTTTGCTTCTGCAGCCAGCCCCTCAGGCAAAAGCTTGAATAAATAGATAAACCCTGCAGCAAGCCCTCAAGGCTTGTAAATGTGGGCTCTGCCAGACTGTTGGGGTTAGGGAATTTGAGAGAACCTTGCCACTGGGCAATAAAACATATGTATTTAGGGTTGTTGGTGAGAGCAGATCAGCTGACCTCGACTTTAAGAATAGGCCAGAGACTGATTTAATGGTTCAGGGTTTTGAAATTCCAAGCAGACCTTGAAAGCTGATGTTTTTACACTGTTGCAATGTGGTACTCTTACAGGATTTGTAAATTCTATTTATTTTTTTGCTGCTAATGGCATGGCTGTCAGAGTATGCAGTAACTTCCAAATTTTTTTTTCCACCTGGAATAGTAATTCAGCGTTTTGGGAATAAGTCATCAGGCCCAAATATAAAGAGGTGATGACTACTTTGCAAAATTAACATATTTTTAACATTCAAGCCTATATGTACAATTTATGATTCAGTATTAGTATAAAAAGGAAAGCAAGAAAAACCCATATGGTTATTTCCCTGAACAGGATAGAGTATTGTGCTAAAGTAACAAAACAAAATGGAGGTCTTAATAGTTGCAAAAGCAACACAAATAAATATGCAAGTTTGTTTTTATTTTGACTTGATATCTTCTTGAAGAAAAAGTAGAAAAATAGAGCTCAACTCTTGCAGTTAATAATAATAGCAAAACCTCCCACTATTCTGTGCTTACCATAAGATACCTCTATACTACATTTTCAGTTTTAACTAGATTTTTTTACTGCTATTGGCTCAATATTTAACAGGAGAGGAGGAAGGAATGTGATATTGGAGAACCCTACTCCACTCCTTAAAAACTAAATAAAATTTTTATTTGAATGAAATATAGGATAGCAATATTATGCAAATTATGCTGAATAAGGAAAAAAAATTAGGTAATCAGTATAAATATGTTTTTAAGGAACTGAGGGGACAGCAACTAAAGAGGAAAGAAAGCAATCCTTGATTATTTGGAACATGACCTGTTGGATATGTCTGTGATGTAGGAAACAGTCTTGTGCTTTTGAGGCTAATGGTAAGTCCTGTGGCAATTACCAGGGAAAGCTTATTGACCGAACACAATTCCATTAATTTATTCCAGTTATTCTAAAGGTTAATACAATGTAATATCCTTTAAACATCTACAAATAATTATTGCAATGCAATCTGCTGATGGAAAGAAGTAGAAAAAAGTAGAATAATAATGAGACCTTAATAAAGAAAACTTAAATCAGAGAGTGCTTTGCAATGAAAGGGATAAATTTACTAATTTCACTCATCTAGGAACAAGTTCTCTGTGGAACTTTTGAGCTATTTTTGTGCAAAGTATCTTAAAGGAAATGGGAATCCATTTGATTATTCAGGGCCAAATATTTGATACATAAGCATAAAAATTTACACCTTCAATGATTTCTTGAAGTCTTCATCAAGGTGGAGTGCACAGTATTTGGAGCAGACGTTTAAAACCAGACAGCTATTTTTCCCAGTTTGTTACTCTTGGAAAAAACCCTAACTGTTTAGCAAACTGAGTTTCTCTTCTGCACAAGGCAGGCTGAGCACTGCTGGTTGGTTAGCAGAACATGAGCAGAGCAGGACAAGGACTGATGGGGTTTGAAAGAGCAGAGCTCCTACAAGGCCATTCACAAAGGGCCATTTCTTTCAAGACTTAAGATGAAAACAAGAGGTGAATACCAAGGTGTAGAAAACATAACTCAAAGCTCAACCTAATTTTTAAGATTAGGGAATGAACAAATCATTGGTAGTAGAAAGAGATAAGCCTGTAGTGCTTCCAAAGTGAGCAATGCAGTTTGCTCAATTGGTGTTAAATCTAATGTGAAGTGACATGTAATACTTATCTGGCACATGGAAACGGCAAAGTACTGTCTTGGTATTTTTGAGCAAGCAGAAACCTGGAAAGCAGTTTATCCCTGATTAAGGAATATGCAGTTAGTCATGAAGCGCAGATTATTTTAAGGCTTGGCCATCTGACTTTTGTGTAGAAGTTGAATTTGAATATCCCAAAGAAGAGAAATATGTTGGAAACACCAGAGAAATTCTGTCATGGATACTTGTGCCTCCTGTGTCCCCTACTTGTCTTCCTTGCGATCCACAAATCAATTTTGAGGGTTTTCTTTCTTATGTCTTGAGCTTTTTTTCAGTGCTGTTCATTTTTGTTGGTGCAAAGGAAACCTACATGAAGTGAATTAATTTTGTTACTGTCTGTAAGGTATCTCTCAATCTGCCTTCTGAAAGCATCTGCATTGTGTTGAAACATTAGTTCCTCATGCAAATACGATAGGTAGTTGAATTTGTGGTATTATTTTATTAATAAATCAACAAAGTAGACTTAAAATGTTCGTTATAGTACCAAGAGAATTTTTCATTTACGTGAAATGCTTCCATTTCAAAACAAGTGTGTTGTTTTAAGTGATGTTAGAAACTTGGAATGTATTCCATACTACATTTCTACATTTCTTACCTTCCGAGTGTAAAGGTTTTTTTATTGTTTTCAAAAATGGATGGTGAGATCTGGTATCATACAATGAAAAATGATAGTGATGCAGTGTTTCATATATTAATGCCTTTCGTACTTGTCAAATAGGAGAAGAATAATGCATGAATACATGTCATGAGATTCAGTTTCAGAATATAACCATTTTCAGAACAAATTTTCGATTTGCTTTTGTAAGTAGTATTGAATATGGTGACCATATACAGCTTCTCCAACACAATAATATTTTGAAATACATTCAATATTTATTCTAATATTCTGAACTCAATATTCAGTATTCAGTAATCTAAAACTTAAAATGCTAGCATGGTTTTGCCCTGCTGTCTGTTTTGAAAGCTTATGTTGATTCTATTTTCTCATTTTTCTAGAGAGGATTGTTCTAAAATAAAATCTTTCACTGGAAATCTACATCCTGTATTCAGATGCTAAAACTTTCTGCTTCATGCTGTGCTGCAAATATGCAGGGTTCATGATACTTGAGTTACAATAGTTCAACAGAATATTGACATGCCCAAAGATGTTTGTTTTTGTGGAGGCTGGTGCTCATTTTCTGCAGCTTGCTCCTTACTTTGGAGGGACTTGCTTCTGAGGAAATGTGGAGGCTGTGGACTTGCATCACTGTTATGGGCCCCATGGATGGTTGCTGCAAGTTTAGGTTAGAAGTACCAGGTGATGGGCAACTTTCTCATGGAAATCCAGAGGCAGGAACTGTGCAGTCCTCTGAAGCTCAACTCTCAAAGCCTTAAGACAGGCCCAACGCTTTAATAGTGGAAAACCAGGCCAGGCAAAACACTCACTAGAGAGTCTTGTTCATGAGCCTTTGATTCTGTTGACTCGTTTAAACAATTTTGTGGAGTGGAGCATTTTGTTAAGCACAGTTTCTTCAATCATGTATCTTTTTTCCCCGTGTTTTTGTGTTTTGCTGTGATATGTTCATTGTGTCCATTGATCATCCTACCTGATCCCAGACTGTGTGTCTCTGATGGTGACAATGCTGTATGTAAATGAAATAATAAGTGCAATTCACTCTGTGCTTGCTGTTACTGAACTGCTGTACCAATTTAATCTCACAAGGCTGCAGAGTAATTAATCAGTTGGGCTTTTCCAAATTTTGTAGAATCTTTTACAAACAGGTTTCGAAAGTGGTTCAGACAATCAAAGAGAAAACTCATTAAAGCCATTTTAGAACTATTCCTTCCTCCCACTGCTGTTCCCCCCCCCCCCCCAAAAAAAAAAAAAACCAAAAACCCAACAAAACCCAAAAAACTATAAACAAAAAAAAAAAACACCAAGAAAAACAAACAAATGATTAAAAAAAAATCCACAAAAATCCAAAACAACCAACCAACAACCCCCCTTCCCCAAACCATAAAAAACTCAACCTAAACTCAGAAACCATCACACCCTAAGGGCCCTGTCTCAGTTATGTAGGAAGGCATCCTTAAGATTTTGCTGTCTTCAAATTCAAGTAACATTGAACAGCCTGGAAGGAAAGAGAATAAACAAACAGCTCATCTGCACAGAGAGAATATGTTTGTGAGTAAGTAATTTAGTTTATAGTGTGGAAGAAAAAAGTGACTGAACAGTAATTAGTTTACTGTATTGTTTGTAATAATGTTATATGATTAACAGAGCATAAATGGAAGAAGATGAGTGAGGGATTTTGTATTAGTGCAACGGATTGCCTCAGCTTTGATATAAACATGAGAGGATTATCTCTTTATTAACATGTCTGTTGGCAAAAGATGAAATATTTCTGATGTTGCTCTGTATAGCATCCAATTTTCCAAATAAGGAAATAAATTAATCTTTTTTTCTGAGGGTCAAAGTTAGCAAAGGAAGAACAGAAATCTGCTTTCCTAGGCAATGACACTTGAGTCCTTAAGTCTATGACAAGGGAGGGATACTTCTGTTTGTTTTTTTTTTTTAGATTGTAGTAGCCAGGTTGCTGCTCAGCCTGGGAGAAAGGTGATGATATTTTTGCATTTTAGGGAGATTAAAGCGCTGTGGTAAATTGCACTGGGTAAGTAGATTAAAAAACTTGCTGAGCATTTGTCAATGCCCTTTCGACATTAAACTTTAAAACATGTATCTGTTTGAAAATTTTTGAAGGGGTTTAAAATTGAAATTTAAAATAGAAAGCTCAAGCTTCGAAGCTTGTAATATTTGACTGTTTTTCCTATTTTTCAGTAGCACATCTTGTTTGTTGTAAAATTTTCTGTAGAAATTTGCTTGCAGTCAGAAAGTTTGTTTTTTTTTCTGTAGGTCCATCAAATTAAAAAAAGAGTTGTCTAACTAAAATTATAACTACATTTTGCATCTGATAAAGCTGAACATTACTGAATGGAAAGGGAACTGGTAATCTGAAACATTAAAGTGGCTTTGTAAGCTTCTAGCAGGAGAATCACAAAATCATTCAGGCTATAAGGGTCCTAGCCAATCTCCTGCTCAAAGTAGGTCAGCTGTGAGGATCATCAGAGCTTTGTCCAGCTGGGTTATGAAAGCCTCCAAGGATGGAGTTTGCACAAGCTCTCTGGGCTCCAGCTTCTCTTTTTAATTATTTTTGTAGTGACTCTTTTCCCCTTGTACCTAGTCAGAATATTTTGTCTCAGTTTGCTGTCTCATTTTCCTGTTGTGCACCATGACAGACTTTTTGATACCCCCTAGTACTGGACAGTACTGGAGAAGCTACTGTTGTCTCCCTCCCAAACCCATGGGGTTTCTTTTCCAACAGTCCCAGTTGCCCCAATATGTTTTCAAAGAAGGTGTGTTTTTTGTGACCCTCTGAACTTGTTTGACTTTACTGATATCATTAATTCCTTAGTTCTGGAGGGTCCAGAACTGGATGCAGTAAGTGCAGTCAGTCTGACTAGAGCAGAGTCAAGGACAATTGCTTCCCTTGAACAACTGGCTATGCTTCCATTGAGAGAGGATGGAAGCCTTCACTGCTGGCAGCACATGCTGTAGATGTGGGTATTGTACTGTCCACCTGGCCCCTCAAATCCTTTCCTTTTCCACAGAACTCTTTTCCAGCCAGTCTCCTCCCAGCCTGTCCTGTTGTCAGGGTTAATCCCTCCCAAGGGAAGGACTTGGCATTCATCCTTCTTGAATTTCATGAGGCTGGTCCCTTTTTCCACCTCGCCTGAGTCCCCCAAAGTTTACTTTATTTCTGCATGGCTCAGGTCAGCATTAGTGAAAATTCTGTCTCAGTTTATTTTTAAATGTGCATGAGCATTAATTGCATCTTACTGCTGCTGGTCACTGGGAAACCAAGAGTGGGAGAGGTGATAGGAATCACCATTGGTGGATAGATGTTACTGGAAGGTTTGGAGCACTTCTCTGTATCAAATACTACTTAACTTCTTTCTGGTGGTGGAGTGTCATGGTAGAGTGGATGGTAGCAGTACTGTCTCCCTGACAACTTTCTGTCTGCAGAAGATGGTGGCCCCTGAAGAACAGATGTTATTTGCATTTCTTCCCCAGAAGGAGGGTAGTTCTGTGCTTACTCTGAATACTTGTATGAGATGTCCGTGCTTCCCTGCACCTTTTCTCTTCCCAAGGAAGAAATAAGGAAAGTAAATCTATTTAACAGTTTCCTATTGCTCAAAAAGTGTAACAAATCTTCAAGATATAGGAAATGTGCTGAATAACCAACTCTGAATTCTGAGGGGAAATTTCTCTTTAGGGAATGGCAATACCTTTTTTTTTTTTGAGAACAGGAGAGATGAATGGACTTGAGACTGTATAAATTAGTAGACTTGCATAAGGTAAGCTAACATGCTAGTTATTTATAGTTCTAACAATAATTCAACAGTTATGTCTCTTCTATGCATTTAAACTGTGAGATAAGTAAGGGTTCTTTTGCACCAGATAGTCTAAACTACTTGATATATCATTTTAGAGTAGGGAAAGTCAATCCATCTACTTGCTTTTAACCTTTGATGCAGTAGGTACTGTCCTTTGGATTGTACCACTAAGCACCTCTTCTTTAATGCCACTGTGATGGGGATTCAGCTCACTGCGCAAGTTTTAGTTGTTGTCATTGTCCTTTTTGTGATTTCTGAACTGGAAGTTACTTCTGTGCCATCTTTCTAGAGCCTTATCAGCACTGTGTAGTCGACTGCTGTCAGAGGTACTGCAGAGTTCAGTAGGGTTGCTTGGGTTTCTGAAATCCCCTCAGTTTTTACATGGGATAAGATTAGTGTGGTACACATGCAACATGTAGAGCACAGCTCATTTACTGCAACAGTGAACTGTCCTGCAATGCATGTTGAATATTTTTCTATAACTTTTAGGAACTATTCGTAAGGGCATTGAAGAGTCAAGGATAGTTTTATCTGTTTCCTAGATGAAAATATTATGACATTACACGAAAAAGTGGTTAGCAATTTAAAAATTCATATCAAGGATTAATGCCTTTAGTGCCTCAGATGTGAGTATTCATTCAGATTCAAGTCTTTGGACTCTTCAACGCTATATCAGTAAAACTTATTTTCCTCTGCTAGTCATATTTTCCTTTAAAACCAAAGAACAGTGTTTTACTGGGCAACCAAAGCTGTGTTATTTTTTGTAGTGTTGAGAGTGACATCATGTTTCTGTCTTCTCTTCTTGTATGGAAAGCAGTCCCTTTGCAGTGATATGTAGAAGGCCAGAGATATTTGGGCTCAGATGTGCTTAATACAGTTCATACTCTTGAGATAACTGAGAATTGGGATGAAGACCAGTATCTACAGTTTAGAGAATATCCTACCTTCCATTAACAGCTGAGCCCCCATAGTGATGACTTACTAGGGTCATTATAGGAAAACAAATTTTGCAATGTCTTGAGACAGATGCAATATTCCCATCTTTAAAACCTGGAGATAATTCAAGTAATAACAGTTGAGCAGATACTTAGTATGCTTAAACCTCCTGTAAAGATTAAGCTTTCCCTTTAATTGATCATCTAGATCCACAAAGGGGAGGAGCTTTTCAAAATGTGGGTTGAGGGAGGTGGTGTAAAATGTTGTTGACACACTTGCCCCAAATCTGTTGCCCAGCTTCAGCCTTAATCTGGTTTTTGACTTAAGACACATTTTATCCTTGGCGTGTTTCATGAACTGATTATGTGTCTTCCACTCACCTGAATGAATTTCATGCACTGTGACCCAGAGGTTTCAGAGGGAGCTCAGGCATATACTTCTTGTGAAGGTGTTGTAGATTCAGTAGGGAATGAGAATCCCAGCTCCCATTCCATAGTAGTTTAGAGTATAAGGAAAAACAGCATGTCCAGTTAACGTTTGAGATGAAACTTTGCATGAGCAGATGATTTTAAATAGGCTTTTAAGAGATATAAAAGCCAACTCACTTCTGGAGTAAAACGCATGAAGTAGGATAGCCAGAATTTGTTGGATTAGGTGGGCATGTGTTAATATCTGTTGTGTTTGTACTAATGAAGGTGGTTTGTTGGTTTTTTTTCCTTTGGCTACTCTAGTGTTTATGTAATTGCATGTTGTTGCCTTCATGAGAACTTGGTAAATCTAAATAAACTTGAAAGAGAAAAAGCAATAGAAAAGTCAAAGTAGGCAGGCAGACCCCTCCCAGAAAGGGAAGGTGGTGTCTAGTGAGAAATTAATTGAGCATTAGGCTGAAGCGGGTGCTGTTTTAGGTAAGAAAGATGTAAGTTATGACACTCCCTGGGCATGTGCAGCTCCACTGTTCTGTGTGAATACCCAGTGCTGATGGTGCAGCTCCATGCACAGCACAGTGCATCATGACCTTTGGCTTTTGCTGCCCATCTGCAGCACTAAAGGTGCTGAGGGGGAGTGCTCAGGCAGCTCCACTGACTATTCTCCCTTGTTCACACACATCAGTCTGCTCAGTCCTGTCTGCTGTCTCTACTGACAAAATGTGTTACTAGACCTGCTGACTTGGTTTACCTGCAGTACAAGGCTATGACCAAGCTCCAGCCTTTTTTCTTATGTATCTTTAATGTAATTGTTTATTTGTTCAGCTTTGCCTTAGAGACAGCAAATCTATTACAATCCCAAGGAAGCAGTGGGAGAGCTTATGCTTAAAGGTAAAGCTGGGTGTCTGTGCACTATTAGCTCAATGCAGTACTTGTCTTGTAAAACTCCTGGTAATGAGTCCAATTTGAAGGACTAAATGTCTTCAGAGACAGAATTATGAGAAAATGGGTCTTTCTGTGTCTGTTTAATGATTATTGAACCTACTTTCACTACCTCTGTTTTGAAAAAGAAGTTGCTGGTTTTGCCTTGTCAAATCCAAGTCGATGGAATATTGAGTTGCAACAGGAATACTATTATGAGTTCCTGAGCAGAAATATTTTCGTGACTGCTCCATGTTTGCACAAACTGTTCTGTGCTTCTTTTTTTTTCTAACTGAACCAACATTTTGAAATTCTGGCTCGTTTTATTTCCTGAATATGGCTACAGACCAGGTTCCTGGAAGTCATTCCTCATTCATTCATCAGGATTATGTGAAGAACCACCATTTGCATGTGTCAAGTGACTAATTTACTTTTTTTCTTATATATAATGTGACTCTTCTAGATAACAATCATTTTGGGAGTTTGGTGTTAATTTTTTTATATATTTTTTTAAATTTCTTTGTGGCACTGCGTAACTGAGAGCAGAGAAAAAAGCATCATATAAATTCTGTTACATGTTTGTGAAGAATCTATTTGATTAAATTTATTTCACACTTTAAAATGAATTTTAATATTTTTTCTAATGAAATAATTTTGAAAAAATGTCTACAAGATCAAATATAACCAGCTTACCAGTCCTGTGTGTCTACTGCAAGTTCTCCTTTGTTTTTCAAACAATACACCTCATTATAGCTACAATTAAATTTTAGTGCAAACTGTTATAGGTAAAGGCTCACTGTCATTGCTTATAATTTATGATACCAGACCCTTCAGGGTGTTTCTTTTTTTTTAAAGTAGGTACAGTATGCCTCATTTACTCTTCCCGTGATCCCTTGTGATGGATCTTTACAGACATTTAAAATAACTTATGCTCTTGATTGTAAGAACTTACCACTTCAAATTTTATTTTGCCATACATCATAAGCTTTGAAATGAATTACCAGTTTAGTTACAGTTCTGGAGAAGAGTATTTGGGAATTGTCAGCCTGTGCTGATATAACGTGAAAAGACAACCTCTTATTTGATCATGTAAGAATGCTGGATAGCTTTGGTTGTGTATCCTAAAGATATACATTGCTAGAGGTGTGCTTTCAGGATAAAGCATCTAACATAGTAGAATATCAGGGACAAATGCAATTCTATTTTGTAAGCCTTCCAAATTTCATGGGTGAAATGGTAATTGTTAAAACACTGGTCAGTGGAGAACAATACAGGCAACGACTGTGTCTCTACTGCAGAAGTACCAAGTGTCTCTTCCTGTGCAACTTAGAACTAAATGCAGATGTGCTGTTTTTCCTCTCCTCCCTTTGCTTTTCTGTGCAAGTAAGGGTGGTCATGATAGCTAGGGGTTAGGAGCCAGAGGTTCTCTCTGGATGCTTAGGAAGCAGAGACTGCAGAGATAACTGTCCATTCTTTGCTTTGATCAAGATGGGACCAGATGTGAAAATATTTTTGCAGACAGTCTAGCCTGTATCTGAGCTTCAGGGCAGGTAACAGGCTCACTTATTAGGAAATATCTGGGGACAAAAAAGGGCACTTGCCTGTATTCCATACTTCAATGACATTCAAAACCACATTTTGTTTCAGCTTTCAGCTACTGCCCTGGTCCAAAGTAGAGCAGTCTTGAGGTTTTAGTTTGATCTACAATCAGAGTATTTCTTTCCACTCACAAATGTTGGCTAATATAAGACTGTAGCCTTAATTAAAATGTGTGTGTCTGTGGTGGACAATTGAAAAGGAAAAGAGAAAGGTGATGTCCTCACTCTACTCTTTCAACTTCAATACATGTCATGAAAGTGAAATGCATTGGGTTTGTTTGTAGAAATGCTGTAAGGAAGTGAAAGGAAGATGTATTCTCCCAATCATTTCTATCCTAATGGTAAAAGATAAGGAAATATAATACTGTGTGTGAAATGGTATAGAATAGGTGTTGTATGACTATAAATACAAACAGTCTTTTCTTTCTCTACTTCTCCTTGTACATTTTGATATCGAGGTATCTGTAGCCCTTTAGGTTCCTGGGCAGTCAGTCCCCGGCCTGTACCATTGCTTGGGTTTTACCACTTAGTATTAGACATATTTTTGTGGTGTTGTCTGAGCATTTATCCCTGAGGTGGGATCAGCACCACATCATCCCATTAACTTCTGATGCACATACCCTCTCTCTCTCTCGTGTATTTGCTTTCTTGGTCCAGTAGGCATTAATCTGGAGCATTTGATTTTTTTCAAGGGAAACAATTTTGGAGAGTGGTTAGAATGGAGACATCTCTTTCCTCTTCCCTATCTCAAGCTCAATGTTAGAAAAAAAGAGAATTGTTTTGTGATACTCTGCATTTCGATAACGAAGTCAGCATATCTCTGACTTGACACAAGTACTGGTTCCTGGCACTGGATTGTCTGCAGTTCTTTGGATGCAATTTGAACAACCACATAGACATTGCTTTGTCAGTAAGCAGGTGGCTTCAATGACAACTTTGCTTGTGGATATGCAATCAGCCCTGAAGGAATGTGGGAAAGCCACAAGAGAAGATTTCTTGTCATCTGTCAAGGCTTGTCAAATGAAATTAGCAAGTGGAGAGAAATATGAAATTATATATTTAGCCAAGAGAATGAAATACAAAAAATATAGAAATATGTATTGATATATATAGATGCAAAAATACATAGATGGATATATTTCTGCAAAACACTGAGGGAAGGAAGATGTGAACAGAAGCTCACAACTGGCTCACAAAGCCATCTGCTAAAATGGAAGTCTTTGAGGGCTGACTTTTTTAAAGATTGACTGATGCCTAATGTCCTTGAAAACATCTATATATTGTCTTCACGGATTCAGAATGAAAGCAAGCTGATTTGTTTAAAATCACACAAACTAGGATGGTAAAGCCCTCAAATATTAAAGTGGGAGGTGCTCCATGGATTTCTGTCAGGGCAAACCCATTTTAAATCAGGGTAGAATAAGGCAAGTAGTCTAGGTTATTACTGTTACCTTCTTTTCAATATTTAGGAGGTATGATATTAATGGGAATCTAAATTAGGAAGAATGGTAAGGAAGGAAGGGAAAATATGACAAAAAAGGACACTACCAGGACTACTGAGGTGTACTTGAGCTGAATACAAGATGATGTCTTAAGCCTGAACTATTGAAAAGATAGAGTAGCAGAATGGCAGTTTCATATCCTTGCAGGTTTTCGAATAAAAATGAATTTTCATGGAATGATTTAATGTGCCTGGATAGAATATTGAAGTTTAGCATATAACCCTAGCCCAGACAGTGTGACACTTTTGGCTATCCTCTGGAATTGCTGTCATGGTTTAGAGAATTGAGTGAATGCTGCCAACTATTGGTAGATAAATTGAAAGCATTACTCCCACAACATGCGTATTAAGACACCATATGCCAGCAGCTAACATGTTTAAGCTCATAAAATTGCCATAGAGGATGAGATAAAATATAGTAAGAGGCGTTACCAACTGCATTATTGCTTAAGCTACATGAATCTTAGAAATCGATATTTCATTCGGTGTAATTCCACATGACGCAATTAAAAATAACAAGAAGAAGAAAATATTTCTGTAGCTGGGAAGCTTCTGGATAAGACTGGTGGCACAGGACACCTGTACTGCAGTTTGGAAGTGACAGCTCACTTTAAATGGAATAACTGCGGGAACAGATGCTCAGGCATTAAGCTCTCAGCTTTACATACAGCTGAAGTTTACTTTCAGGCTTGGGAAGTTTATTTTCAGGCCTGTAGGGAATCTCAGTGGGATGTGTGACAAGTGGTCACCTTGCAGGAAGCAGGGCAAATTTACATTTTACTTCTACTAATTCCAGGTGCTTTTGTTTGTTTGTTTGATTGGTTAGTTTGGTTTGGGTTTTTTTTGTTTGGTTTTAGATTTTGAGTGTGAAAAGGAAATTAATGTAATGATCATAGGGGATATTTGGACTGACAGCTCCGAAAACGGAACACTGGTGTTGCACACTGAAGATCCCATTTGTGGGAATGAATTTCCCTCCACAAGTTTTTTTCCTTCACTGGGATTTCTGTTTATGACTAACCAAGAACGTGTGTTGGATATGCCTTTCTGCTTTCTTTTGCTTATAGGGATTAAAAAAGAATGAGTCTAAAAGCTGATCTCATTAATACTTCCATGAATGTATACAGTATTCATCTGAGTTAGTTTAGGTTTGCACCATAGTTTTCAGAGATGGTGTCAGTTCAAATTTTGGTCTCTGAGTTATTCTAGATCAGTCTGATGGATTTTACAGTGATTTAGGAGTGAAATATGTTGGTTTGCTCATAGCTTAAGAAATCATACTTTGTTTCGAACAGCCAGGGGAAAAAAAGAAGGTGGTGACTTCCACACTGAGTGAGAAGTGTTTGAGATACCTAAATATTTTCCTTACTATGAGTTTTTGGAAAAAATGAAACTGTAGGAATACAGAGTAGGAGAATGAACCAATATAAAATACCTTGAATAACCAGCATATGAAGATAAAACAATTAGTGGAGTGAACTTCTAATTGAAGTTGGACTGCTAGTAAATTAAAACTTTCTGAAGGCATTCATAGCAATCCTGCAGTGGTAAATCCTGCTACACCATGAGCACAATGCTTTCCTCTAAAATGCCATCATATGCAGGTAGAGGGATTGCAAAATAGCTGCCAGAAGAGCTGTGTATCAGTGTTTTGATCCATATGTTTGGGTCTCCAAAGGCTGTGAATTGTTTCAAGCAGGTGGGCATGAATTCTGTGTTCCCTACTTAACCCCTTAGGACATTTTACATTTGCTTCTGTCTGAATAGTTGACTGCACTTGCCTGCAGCGTGGTAGCCCCCACCCAGGTCCTGTCTCCCCCAGGGAGAACTGGCAAAAGAGTGTCCAGAATTGCTGTTTGACACTGGAAAATGAAACAAAGGTGATGAAACTCACATTTTGCGCGTTTCCAGAATGAAGGCTTTGAGGAAATGATCTTGCCAAAATTTTGCTTGTAGCTAAAGCAATCCCATCTTTCTTTCAGAACGTGCTCAGTGTGGATTTGTACGCAGCAATTAATAAAACCTCTTCACCCTCTTCGTGTATTTAATATGGAGCTGTATGTTTGTGTTATCTGTCTTATTGCCTCTAGTTTTGTCCAAACTTACAGCAATTAATAATGAAGAAGGGAGAGATTTCAACCTTGTGTACACTTGTAGCCTAGTGTTTTCTTTAAGCTGATATACTGCCCTTGGGAAAAAGAATATTAAATAACAGGAAAAAGTCTCAAGCAAAAGAAATATCTTTCACTGAAGGAGGAAAAAAAAAAACCCTACAACAAATGAAAAATGCAAGAGACCACTCCTGAAAATAAAGCTGCCAAAATTTCATTTCAAAAACTGGTATCTGTATACCTTTATAACATCTTTACAATTTATACCATCTTTATAATTACAAATATTAAGTACCACTGGGATAAGGCAGAGGAGGTTGAGGCAGAGCCACAATTTCTTGACCTCTTTTTTCCCAGTGAAATGGTATGCATTGCTTCAAACTGTTGCTGTACCAATTAATGTGTTTTGTAAAACATTCTGACATAATCTGAAAATCTGGAAGTTGGAAGGGTTATATGTATCTCACATAAAAACATTTTGCAGATGTTACTGACGAAATTAAATATTCCTTCCCATTTCTGAAACGTGTTTGTAGATGCTTTAATTAGATCATATTTTTCCCTGAGTATTTCATTTCCTTTAAGGCTTCTGTTCTACATAGATATATTCTGTAGACCATTAAAATATCTAACAGTTGAGATAGATTATGAGTTTCTATTCTTAGAATGACTAGAGTAAATGTACTCTTTGCCATCTTCTCTTAGCTGAATGATGGCAAGTACTTTTTTTTGTTCTGGGGTTGTTCTCATCATCTGTTCCATCACCACCCCCCCAACTCCATAATTTATATGTAATCAAATAGATAAATAACTAAGTGTATATATAGTTAAGACATTAATAAAAACTTCATCCCCAGCAGACATGCAACTAATCCTGCAGCTCAGTTTCAGCTTCTTGTGGTGAGCTCTGTCAGGCTTTCAGCTCTTTCAGCTTCTATTTCCCCCTTTCTTTGGAAAAAAACACAACCAAATCAAACCCCCAAACAAATAACAGACTTAATTCATTTCAGAACAAACAGAGAAGAGTTAAACTGCCGTGATGTTGCAACTGGTCTCATTCCAGGGTTGTAAGGCCACCGAATTGAAGTTCCTGGGGTAGCTGAGGTTTGCTGTGCTGTGGTGATATGCCACACACTGAGTCCCTCTAAGGCATGCCCCAGGGACTCTGTCTGCCTGCCAGCTTTAGATACATTCCTTGGCATCTTCTTTGTGTAAGGCCGAGACCAGGGTAGTCTAACCTCCTGTGGGTATTTAGTTGCCAGAATAGGGAAGTTTTTGCTTGGAGCTAACTGGTCTGAGAAGCAAGAACATAGGGTTTACACTGGGACATACCTCCAGTGCAGCACTGGCATGATCAGAATCTCATACAGATCCAAGTGAAAAAGTGACAGTCTTTAAATATTACTAAACATTAAGATTTTTCTTGCTTTGTCCATCCTTTCTCTTTAATGTAGAATGTTAGTTTTATCTTAGGTTCTGAGTAGCATTTAGAAATTGTGCAGTTTAGACACAGTTGTTCATGTATTTTTTTCTTAATATTGTATGATATGTTAACAGCGTTCTGTAAGACCCCTCTCACCTTCACTGAATGGCATTTAAAATTCAGTGTTGCTTTTGTTCTGTAATACTCTGGGACACAAACACATTCTGTGCATGTGTTTAAAATGATCAGGATTTTGTTTATTTCCTTTCATAAGCATTTTGCCTGAAATTTCTATCTGTATGAATCTACAATCACCAAAAGTAGAGTTCGGTGTTTATAGAAAAAATAAAAAGTATGAAAAGGGACCCAGTGCCCAGATTACAGGCTTTTACCTCACATGAACCATCCTGCACTTCCATAATAAGATATATTTATCAGTTTGCTCAGTTATCTTATTTGCTGTCATTTTACCAGAGATGAAACTCAAACTTGCCAGTCTGTCTGAATCCCTTCTAGACCTTTTTCTGTTTGTGACAGGGTGTTTCTTGGGAAAAGACCAGTCCTCTAGCATGGTGAGCATGCTGAGAGTTTGTATAACAAGGGAAAAAGCACAAAAAATGGTGTTATGTTGCAAAAACAATAGATTCTAATTATTTTGTTAGGAGCAGTCAGCTGCATATTTCCTTGTTTTTCTGATTTCAATGATGGTGAATTGAAAGACGTTTCATGCACCTTCACTGGACTTTATGACTTCTGTATTTTCTTTTGTTCTGCAGAGCAGTTGGAGAAAAAGAGGATAACATAGAAATCCAATGTGAATGTCAATCCTTTTTGAGACTTCTATGAAAAGAATTTTAGAGAAATTCCTCACTAGAATATAGAAATTCAAAATCATCTGTATTTGATCATAGATCTGGTTTACTGCTTTTGATCTTTTGCCAAGTTTTGTTCCCCTTTTTCTTTTCTTTTTTTTTTTTTTGTCGTAATTTCAGGAAAGTAGAGGGTTTTTCATATTTCTTTCTCCCTTGTTAAGTATGAAAAAAACCCCAAACAACCCTTAGTAGCACTTCTTAAAGAACTGCTGCTGTTGTGTCTGTACATGAGGCGCAGGAAGCTTAGTTAGGATTACATTCTTTTCCAGTCTATTCACTTTTGAGCTCTCTCCCTTGGGAAGCTTAGCCTCAGGCTTTTATGACACTGATATAGTGCTAGGTGACATAAAGGGAATTTTTCCCCCTAACACTAATCCAGCTGTTAGAATACAGGAGCCTGTGCTGGTGTTTGCAGCAGAGCCGAATCCCTTGGTGGTTCTGGAGTTCACTTTTTCACTGGAAAATTCCATGTGTAGGAGCATTTTTCTCTACAAAACCTTGGGAATTGGACCTGCTGTAGAGTTTGGGCAGCCAACAGCCTTGCTCCAGGTGATGTGGTTCAATCTGTTAGAATCAAATGCATCTTTCATCATTGTCCTCTTAGTAATTCTCTGTTGGAGGAATGTTTTAATCTATTAAATGGTAATTTATGTTCTCATCCTTCCATCATGCAATTACATAAATAATAAACTCTGTTAAAATATCTGGAAGTTAGCCAAACTTGCTCTACAGTATTCTTGTATCAAAAAGGAAAAAAATCGAGGTTACTCTATATTAAAATACATAAAGTATAGCAAGTTTTTAATATATAAGTAGGTTTTTCTTTTCCAAACAGTATTTAATTACTTTTATGCGTACATTTGGCAGAAGACCTTTGTTTATAAGTCAGCATTTCTAAGTATGATGGACTCTTATATTGCTCCTGAAACAGAACCATTCCTGTGTATGTGACCAGGCTGTGTGCAGTGGTCATTCTGAGCACTATCTCAAAAGCATTCAGCTAAATTTGCTGTCAGTAACATCAGTGCAACTGATCAGGAACAATTGAAAAAACAATATTATTGTACATGCTGCAGTTTTGCACTGGTGTTAGTGAAATGAAAAACACAGTCTCTGGAATGCTTTGATATTCAAAAAGAGTACTCAGTGAATACTGAGCACGTAATTAAGTTCTACTCTTGTATCAGTGCTCTGGATTCTGATGTGTTCAGGCAAGCTCTCACCTGCTGATGTCAGAAGTGTATCCAAACAAAGAGGTTTTCTTGGACTGTTGAGACAATGCCTAATCCTGATTCTCTTGACAAAAAGGCAGACAAATCCTCCTTTCATGATGCTCAGTTGTCTAAAAGGAAAGAAATAGTTGGGTATTTCACTATAAATTCTTAAAGCATTTTCTCAGGAGTGGTTAGCAATCTCTAAGTGTAGATCTAGTTGATCTCTACTGGTGAGCCTTCAAAACAAAAAAAAAGGACTTACATGCTCCTCAATATAACTTCCTTTTAGACCTTATAGTTCAAAATATTTGAGCTCTTCCTCAAAGATGATCTCGAAAGTGCTCTTTGGTTCAAGGCACCATTGAAGTCAATGCAAGTTTTATTGGTCTGTACAGTGAGGGTGGACTTGCAGGTTAAACATTTCATTTAAGTTTAGCTGGGCGTGACATTTCTGATGTATTGCACAGAAGCACAACGAGTTTGAAAAGCAAAGGGTACTGGGGAACACCCTGAATCATATTCTTTTCTGTTATATAGCATACAAACCTGATAATGTCAGTCTGTGGTTGCTATTCTAAGTCGGAACTTTCTTTACAAATTTCAGAAGCTCTTAATTGAGTTTGTTTGGGTTTTTGTTGGTTTTGTTTGGTTGGTTGGTTTTTTGTATTTGTTTTTTTTTTAATGGTAGATGCAGGAAAGAATGCCCCTCCATCTCTTTGAATCTATTTCTTCTCCTTTCTAAAAGCTCACAGAGCCATGACACTTGAACACAGAATTATGAGGCAATTTTCTCAGTAATAACCTCAGTGAAAATCATGGGGTTTCCTTTTATATATGCAAATTTCAGTACTGACGTAGGTGAGTGAATTAAGAACTTCCAAAGCAGTATTACGACAAGGATGACCTTTCATTTTTTACCTCCTCCCATCTCCAAGGAATTCCATAAATCTCAGAAAACCTTAAGGATTTGGGAGCCAAATTACTTTGCCTGAAACCAAGACTTTGAAATCACGGGTCTGATTTTGTGATAGTAGTTTGTGTCAATCTGCTCCTACATATTTGATCTATAACCATTTCTCCAATTCTTAATTTTATGCAAATATAAAATGGTGAGCAATTCAGACTGGAAAACCACGTATGGTTTTTGAAATGGTACTTCTTGGGCAAGTTGCCTAGGGGTTTTTCCTGCTGTGACTAATATTTGTGTCTTGTTTTTTAAACTGTATTTTTAAATAATTAAAACTAAGCAGTCATCGTAGGGGCTCAGAAAAAAATGTGTCCTTCTTATAGAGGGCCCCTCAGGTATTGCTGCCACTGAAATGGTAAATCAACAAGGGAGCTGCCAGCACCTGAACAAAATAATGCCTCCTTCCAATGGCATGCTCTGTGCATGCAGTGTTAACTGACAGCGTTAAATTTGTCAACATGTTATAATATCATTTAACCTCAAGATAGCATGCTAGCAACACCTTTTGTCCTGGCTGAGCTGCATTAAGAGGTGATGGAATCCAATTTATATTCTACTGAGTACACAAAGTGAAATTCAGTGTTTATAATGTTGTGTCTTAGTAAAAGTCTGTGATATCAGTCAATATTTCAACAGTATTTTTTATTTGAAAATACTGTTTGAGCTCGAAATACCCAAGGCTTCTTAATTCTTTGATTACAGAATTTTCTCTCATTTGTTTACCATGCTTTTTAGTTCTTCCTTACGTTTCTCAAAGGAAAAGGTATGTAAGTACCTAAGCACAGTAACAACTTTTTTTCTTGCATTTGAAGTGACTATGGCTAATTCATTCCATTCAGTTATATCCTGAAACTTAAATGCCTTTTTTAAGGTCTGTAGAAAGCAATTATAAAGCTGGTAACTTTGAACTATTGAACTGCATGCCCCAGTGCTGTTGGCAATACTAAAAATGGGAATATTAGATTAAATTTTTTCAAGCAGAAAGTTCTAATAACTCAAGTAATAATATTCATTAACTTCTATTTACACCATTTTAATCTGAATCCACATTGTATGTTTGTTTTATTTTTTTTTTCCAGAAAAGCGTTAAAGCCTTAGCTAAACGCATATTTCACAGTATATGCTAATTCAGATTTAGTATAAATTATGGTTGAATTATCAGAGGTGTCCCAGTACTGCATGGCTTGGTTTTAATTGGAAGGGGTGGGGCATTAAGTGCTACAGTAAATCAGTGCCGGGGTGGAGCGGCAATTACAATGTAGCACCGCAGCAACACAAAAGCGAACACAGGGCTGCGGGCACTGAGCCGAGCCCACGGAAACGAGGTGTGATGAGACATTCAAGCCTCACTTTTATGCTGCTTCAAGTCGAGTATGAGCCATCACTGGCCTTTCATGGCCTGGAGGTGCTCTGGTCCCACAATAAGTTTGACAAGCAAAAGTCAAGTTGCTCAGCCTGTGCTATGAGGGGAAAAAAGGGCTTCATAAGATGGGAGATAAAAATCAGTAGAAGAGGCTATTGAAAATGACAGTTTGAGATTTATTTCAGTAAGTTCTAAACTTCTCAAGTTGTTGGTGCCTGTAGCCAGTCTCGTTTCTGTTCAGTGCAAAATGCTCAGATCTGTCCCGGAATGAGTTAAAACCTTCCTGACTGCCAAGTCTTTGGGCATGGTGCCTGGCAGGAAACTCTCTCTGCTCAGGAGCTGATAACAGTGCAGGATTTGCTAAAAAGAAGACAAAATACTTAAATGCTGCTTTTTTGGCATCCTTTAAGAGAAAACAGCGGGGGAAGAAGAGCAGCACTGCAGATGTGAGCAGAGATAAGGGTATCCAGGTTCAACCTGCAGCTTCTTTATTAACACAGGAGTGCAGAAACTGATATACATATATATTGTATAGCTGCCTGAAAAGAGTGAGTACTGTGGTACTGAGATGTGATCTTATTAATTTTCCTCTCTTAATAGGTTTGTTAGAACATGGCTCATGCTTTTGCTTGGCTACTTAGCACCAGTATTGTCATGGTTTAAGTTGTTCACAGTAATGGAGATTCATGTGGGATAAAGTAAATGAAGCTGCTTTTCAGTGCCGTTATCATTATTAAAAAGCTTCTCACTGATCTTGCTATCACAGATCAGCACACATCTAAAAAATGATCAAAAAGCAATGTCCTGGAGAATGTGCTTGACCAAAGTACTGTTCCATTAACTGCTAATAAAAAGAATAAATGTTTAGAATTGTCATTAGTAAGACTCCTGCTTATTAATGGTATTTTAACTTACTGTGATTTTTTCCCCCCATTCTTTTGATTTTGTTTCTCTTCTGGCTTTAGTGAATATAGCTGCTGTAATCACAGCTCCAGCCACTTCACTTGGTGTCTGCACTTGTTCGGGTTCTGACAGTCTCACAGATTTCTTGTGAACAAGGAGTGGCTTGAAGGATTCCTTCAGATTGCAGATGATATCACTGTCTTGCTTTTATGCATCACAGGCTGTATTTTCATCAGGCATGACTGCACTGATAGGTGCAATTCTCTGATTTAGGCAGTGCCATTTAAAAAGCAAAAAAGCATATAGCTAGAGCCTGGCTAGTTTTAATACTATATGCTTGGTCACCCTACCTCTGGATTACAATGACTTTCTTAATGTGAAAGGTTTCAGAATTGTGCTACTTGTTTTCATATTTTTATTCATCCATTAGGTGCTGTGGTAAAAGCTTACTTGCTTCCATTTCATGGTGTACAACTGTATTTTTATGCCACGTAATCTACAGTTTCTGAGTCACGTAATCTACAGTTTCTGAGCATCTGCTGTATTGATAGTTTTTTGGACCTCCTACTCCAGTTTTAATATAAAACCTTGTGGTGTTTTATGTTTCTGTGCATGTGAGCATGCTTGGTGTTCACTTGCCTAATGACTATGTGCTCATCCAGGGCTTGTGAATACTTGGGATTTTGATACTTATTCAGTTCTTATTTTTCATGATATTTGCTTTGGGTTCAGCCCCATTGAGATGGCAACCTTCAGTATGTCATCTCCATCTGTAAAAGTAGTCTTTTCCTGTCAAAAATGCCTAGGTTACACATCCATTAATTGCCTCAGGGAGTCCCTGATTTCTTTCAGAGATTTCTTTTTTTTTTTTTTTTTTTTTTTTTCCCCACAAAGAGTTACTTTGCTTTGGGAAACAACAGGTTTTAACCAGCTCTCCAGCTGTCTGGTTTTTTTGCCCAGTGCATGCTGGAAAAAAAGAAGCTGTCTGCTTGTAGCCCCCTTACTTGCATCTGCACTGCCAATGACAGAGTTCCTTATTTCAAATGATGTGTAACAGATTTCTTGAGTTGTTACTCAAGCCATTGTCTGACCAGTTGCTTTTATTCTTTAACACCATGTATTATCATGAACTAGACTGGTAACAGCAGCAGAAATAGATGCAAAAGAGGAGAAATCTCAGACCTTGCAATTCAAACCCAAGGTTTCCCTAAGCAGTTTTGCTAAGGAGGAGCAAACATTTATTTTTACACCTGTCCTTCACAGACATCTGGTTTTGCAGAGCTATTATGTGATAGTCACAGATAAGACAGGTAGGAAGATTCTTGCAGCTTGTCTTAAGGACAACTTGGATCAAATCTTATTTTTGTTTGAAAATGTGAGTAGGAAGGTTGTGTGATGATGTGACAGCAACAGTGATGCCTGTAAGTTGTCATGAGAAGTGGATACGAGACTCTGTAGGAGAAATCCTGTGAAAACAAAGGATAGGGGGAGGATATGGCTGGGCAAAAAGCCTGAAAGCTATAATGAAGCAGGTGCTCGGTGCTGAGTTTCCTTCTCTTGTGAAAAAAATATGAGGTAGGAGCAAATGTTTGTGCTTCAGCAAGTCACCTGCACCAGGCTGCTCTGAAACTGCCCTTACAGTGCTAAGTCAGTGCTTCACACTCTGGCACTATAACTAGCAATAGTTGGAGACCTCCAGTTCTAATAAATCTGCACCCCTTTGGCATAATCTGCTTTTCCCCCATCCCTTGATATCATGCCTTTGTGCTAAGAATGCCAAATTATTTATGAAGGGATGTAATTCTTTTTCCTCTAAAAGACAGGATGTGTAACGGCTTTCTTTACAAAAATGTTACCGAAGGACACCCAGACATAGACTAAATAGTCTCAGCTAAAACCACTCGGTGATTGCTGGTAGGTACTTAGTGTTAATTCTCCAAGTTGGCTAGTTTCCTTTGAGGGAAAGGATCCTGGATTGAAAGAGAAGGGAGACTGAATATTAATCTCATTTGTTTTATGAAATTTGATTGGATTTCTAAAATCCCAATGGGATAATGATGGGGACCCAGTGATTAAATGGAGGGAAGACGTGGTAGTTTGATTGTACAGTAATTGTTTCTAGGGTTAATATATTCTAAAAGTAGCAGTGGCACAATAGGAAACAGTAGCTGAGTAATAGAGGAAACTTGGATCCAGAATCCCCCAGAAGAGGCTTTTTAGATTCAAATATATTGGAGAAAAATAGATGCCCATGGCTCACTGTTTTCTGTGGAAATGGAGCTGGTGGCCCAATTTGCCAGAAATGCTGAGATAAGAAAAAAAAAATACTAGCTGTAATTTGATGTCTTACTAAAATTCTAGAAAGATAAAATAAAGGATTTAAATATGAGTCTTCATATGCACAGACATTTTCACTGGTTTCTCCAGGATTACCCACTTGACATATCTTTGAAGTTAACAGGTTGCTCCTGAGGAATAAGGGCAGGCAGAACACCCTCCAGGAAAACCTCAGAGAACAGACAGAAAACAAATCATATCTCCTGAGCAGGCCTGAAAGGAGAACTGGCACATACAGTAGTACAACCATTGCCCAGTTGTTCCATCCTAGGGCTTGAGGATTTGATTTCCAGTGCTGTCTGTTAGCTGTCTCCCTTTCATGAGCAGCATATTCATTTTCAAACAATGATAATATCACACCATCTGTGAAACAAACTCTGAACTCAAGAGTTCAACAGGGGAAGACAAAAAAAAGTCACACCTAGAAATTAGGGAATGGAAGCTCATGTCCAAACAGCAAGTCAAAAAGGTGTTCAGGAGCTGGATGAAGGAGAACATTTGAAAATCGTGTTTCTAATAATAACTTTTTTTTTCTAGATTTACACAACTGATAAACTGTGTTATTTTGGCTTTTGAATTTAGACTATAACACAAACCCAATTTAAATATTATGCAAGCAGACAATAGCTAAAATTCTGTGGTTAGTCTTATTAAACATTATGTTGTATTTTTATAAAGCTTCCATTCAATTTAGCTCAAATTTAAACCCCTATGCATAACGTCTTCTACCCTGTGGGCTTTGAGTTTGACCAGCTCATTCCTCTTTTTTTTTTTTTTTTTCCTTCCACCATTCCACCATCCAATCAAATTCCACTATTGAGTATTCGATCAGATTTGAACTGTTTTTTCCTGAGAAATTATGAAATGGATGGCGGACCTACAAACAGCTCCTTTGTTTGTTTCTCCCATGACTCTTTATGATGCAGAATAGACAGTTTTGGTTATACTCATATAGTGATAAACTGGTCCTGGCCCCCGTTACCAGGACAATCAGTCTTCTAGAGCAATAATATTTATAGATACGTTGATAGCTTCACAATACATTTGACTTCATTTACTGGTGAGCTGCCAAGTTCACTAGTTTAGGATTTAAGGGGCTGTGGTCCCACAGTGTTCAGTTCTAGTGGCCTTGTATTTTTTTTTTTAATTGAATTTTATTTTTTGATGTGTTATTTCTCAAATCTTTCAAGTTAGTTACCAATGCTACGATGGTTCAGCTCTGTTTCATTTCTACTATCAAGAACTGCTGGGAGTACAAAATAGGATGCAAGAATTATTCTGCCTTGAAACTTTGCTGCTATGTATTCATAACCAAATGCTCCCAGGCTTTGGTCACATCTCATTAAAGCTGTGGTTGCACAATAAAACTGCACAATACTCTGGTAAGTGTCAAGGTTGTCACTTAGCAAAATATTCTTGTAACAGCTTTTCACTGTCGCTCTCTATCATTTCAAAAGGGCTTGGCTTTTCCCCTAGAGAGGGGTTGGAAGGGAAACTCAGAAGCATAATCCAATAATAGATTTTGGTTTTGCACAAATACAATAGAGTTTCCAATAAATTGTTTCAGGGAGCAAAATACTTCCAAACTTCAGGTGACTATCAATTATCCTTACCAGCAGCAGCAAACTTTCCATTTGGAAAAAGTTGAAATTGTTGTTGGCTGTGGAACATACAGCTGCATAAGGTGGATTCTTATCAAAATCAAGTGGATTTTTTTTTTTTATAACACTAAATATGGTTTTTTACTGCTTTATCTTTGTAGTGGTTATAATTTGAATAGTGATGTTCAGAAAAAGGATTTTCTGTGGGATGTTACCACTAGGAGAGAGAGGTAACAATAAGTGTTGTATTATATGCTTTCAGTCAACAAACTTTATCTTTTGATGAAGGCCACTGTTCAGCAAAGTGGATGGGGTAAAGCATATCTCTTAGTTTTAGTGATGTGTTGGACTTGTACCGATGCTGGAATACTCAACTATATTTGGGGTTTAGGGTGCAGTTCCAGTGACCTAAAGGCTAAGAGAATATCTACATCAAAATATGTTTAAAATGCATTAAGCATGATCCTAAGGGTTTGCCTGGTTACAATTTAGTAGTAAGCAGGGTGGGTGATGCTGTGGTTCATTGAGCCCTAATTGTTTCAAACTGTTATTGATCAGACAAAATAAGTTTCTGCTCTAGTTTTGTTAATAAATATCGGAGACTATGGGTTCAGTTGTTAAACAAGCTCTTTAAATGATTCTTGTCAAGTTCAGATAGGTAATTAAGAAGACTGAATCATCTCCAGGCATGATGGCAAAAGAAGCAACTTGGGGAGCTGGGATGGGCAGGGGATGACAGTGGGAATCTGAGCTTTTTGAGGAATGTATGAGCATAACTCCACTGACCTCAGTGATACTGAACTGGTTTTCTGGTAGTTTCAGATAGAGATTTATCAGCAATTGCTTAAACAGTTCAGTTTGTTAAACTGCTTTCTGCCTTTCCCAGATTATTTTTTTGTCTCTGTATGTGTATTGCTATAAATCACTACAGGTCAAGCGTAACTTGACTTGTATTTGACTCTTTAGGTTTGTGTGTCCAGGGTATACTTCCTTTTACTCGTGGGTTTGCATATTAATGAACCTTTAATTTTGTATTATTTTTTGATAGCTATTTCTTGAATAACTAAAACATACTGTTGTATTCTTCCTTGAGCAATGAATTAGTTCTGCAATATTTTTGCACTGACAAGTGACCAAGAATTTAGTTCTGTTGCTTCAGTCTGGAAATATCATCCAATATTAACATTAATTAGGCAATTACACATGAAATATTGCTGACATTTCTGTGTGGGCTTCTTTAGCTCCCCACCTTCAAAGTGCCTCATACAGCTCGTTAATTCAGAAGCCTTGTAGGGACTGGAAAGAGAAAGGTTTCTCCAAAGAGGCTTTCAGTGTTGCTCCGGGGAAACCAACTTCCTGATTTAGAGCCCGGGATGATACCTGGCATGACAGGAGAAGAGGGATAACTGGGAGACAATTTGAGAGGGGAGGTTGTGGTGCTTCCTTTGAGAAAGCAGTGGCAATGGGAGAACATCTCAAATGCCTGCACACAAGTGCACGCAATGCAAGGAGCAAACAAAGGGAATTAGGAATCTATTCACAGTTGCAGAGCTCTGATCTCCTTTGGGTTACAAAGCTTGCCTGGCTGAATTGCTGCAATGGATGAACACAAAAACATTAGGATTTGCCTGCTGCCAAGGGGAGAGGCAAATGATCTAGCAATAGATGCAGAGATAGTAAGGCTGAGTTAGAGCCATTCGAGAATGCTGAGAGGTGGATAACGTTCTTGGAAGGCCACTGTTGTCTTTGGGTTGTCTGGAGATTGGAGAGGTTTCCTGAGACCAGAGAAAGGCAAACATTGGAGAATGGGGAGAAAATGGAGTGACATATACTCATCAAAAATGGGAGATTACGGCAGAATATACTAAAAATTGTTTTCACCTCAGGGGTGGTCAGCACTGGAACAGGCTGCCCAGAGAGGTGGTGGAGTCTTCATCCTTGGAGATATTCCACCAGACACAATTTTTGGTAGTCTGCTCTAGCTGGACCTTACTGTAGAAACTTACCTTCCTACAGAAACTATAGAAACCATTGGACATCTCTCTTGAACTGAATCATTCCATGCTTCTATGAGGTGCAGTGGCTCAGGCAAATAAAGCTTCACCATTTGATTTTTTTTTTTTTTTTTTTTTTTTTTTTTTTTACTTTTCCCTTTCAAATAATTGCTCCAATGATCTTCAGTGTATTCTGTTATACTTGGACTCCATACAAAATATTTTGCACCAGTTACATTCTAAAGCCCTGGTTGAATAAAGAGGATTAATGTTTGGGGATTTAAGTCTCCAGTTTAGCTGAAATCAGTAAATCTGTCTCTGGGCTGACGAAGTGTTTGAGTGTAACTATTTTGGGATACACAGAGTAATGACATAGAGTCTTTTTTCTTTAATATTGAGGAAGTATTGAAGAAGTTGAATAGGCAACATGAAATCTTACCTGAATTATTAAAATAGTCCACTGTTGATGTTCACAACAAATATCACCCTAATGAAGTTCGGAAGTAATTCTAATGGAGGAAAAATGAACTTATGCCAGCAAGCTTTTTGATATGAGTTGTTTTATGACATGAACTTCATTAGAGAGAAAGAGCATAAAAATGTTTTCATGCAGAAAAAATTCCCCACATAACAGTTATAGGCATAAGCCAAAAATACAGAAATTAGTAAGTTATATCAACTTATAAATTGCTTCTTCAACCTCTGCAGGCCAGATCCTCCACCCGCTATTAAGTTAGGGATTTAAAAGGAAAATTTTATCAACAGGAAAATTCGAATAAGGCTGAGAGATCAATTATAGAATCAAGAAGAAGCACAACTGAATATGTGGCCAGCTGTCTTATGACCCTTATTTAAAAAATGTTTGGAGCAGAGTTTTTTATAAACTCACTGTTCATAGCATTGGGATTAGCCAACAAGCAATTCCTCAGTGGTAATTGTGATATTTTAATCATTCCTTTGTTGGCTACAATGGGTTCAGAATGAAGTATTGTCCTTGCATATATTTTTAGAGCAAAAAGAAGCTGCAGAACACTTTTTACACATGTTGTGATGTTTGAAAAGCAGTTGTTTTATTTTCGTGATTTTGTCAGTTTACTTGACTTGTTATATATTTGCCTTGGCTATCTGATGCATAATTATGGAGTGCAGATGAAATTAATACCTTCACATTGTAATGACTCAAACTCATATCAATAGAAGGCTTGCATTGGTTTAAAATTAGAGTAAAAGCTATTTTAAGTTTTTCTGTCACAGAGCTGTTTTGTTTATTTCAGTGCAGTTTGATTTGCTAGTCTTTGAAACAGCAGTGGTTGCTGATTACTGACATTAAATGTTACCTTCAGAAAACATCTTGATGTTTTTTTCTCCAAACTGTAAGCAAGATGTGCAAAAAAGTAACAATTACACAGATTAAAAAGAAAAGTGTGGATTTTTCTCCCACTGTAAAGCCTTAGGGAAATAATGGCTTCCTACTCTGAACTCAAAAATCAGCACACAAATGGGTAGGAAACTTTCCCATTAACTCATAATCAGATGGTGCCAATCCTATCTATTTTTAGAGGGTTGTTCAACAAACAACACAACTCATTTTTTTATTAGATCTTTTGTTTGGCTTTTTTTTTTTTTCAGGAGATGGTATTCTCATTATCTGTATCTTACAATAGAATAATGCAAGGCTGTATGAACTTGCTGGATTTAATTCTGCAGTAGCTACACATCCCATCACAGAGACTTGAGAATTCATGAGGCTGGATTTTAAACTCAGACCATCACGCCTGCTTTTAGAAAATGATTGGACTTCTAGTGGACGTGTAAAAATTTTGAGATAATTAAATTCAAAACCCTGGGCCTCCAAGCAAATTTGTTTTCCTTGTCCATTTAAATCAACAGCAAGAGTTAGAAGTAGCAGAATAAGTATATTGTGGTGTTATAAACCTAATGGTGTCTAATTTTGCTAAGTACATACCAAAACTAAAAATAAAAGGATAATTCACAAAACTGTCAAGTGCCTCATAAAATGGATAGTAGTGAAGCTGCATGGAAGAACAAAGTTTATCTCACTCAAAAAAGGGTAGGATACCGAATATTTTGAGACATGATGGGAGCAGTTCCCAGGCTGTTCCATAGTCCTTCCTCACTCCCTGTGATTCTTCTGAAATTGTGCAAAAACTGAAAATTTTGTGGCAGTAGGTATGGAGTGTGGGTGGTTTTGAACACATTTCTCTACATAGGAGATGTAATTTCACCTGTTCTTTCACTGAATGAATTTTTAGTAGTCTAATTTAAAGACTGTAATTGTAGTGGTTAGTCTTGTCAACAGTGATAGGATGGAATTTGGAAGCTTCGTAACATTTTTTTTTTCCTGTATTTTGAGTTAAAGAGAAGATTCAATAGCATTAATAGCATAATATCTGCAGAGATTAAATAGAAATTCTTTTGTTGTCCACGGGTGCTGCTATATCATCTCTGAGAAGTATGTGAACTTTCTGCAAAGCCCCTTCTTCCACCAGCCATGTCACTAACTGTGGCCATGCTTATTATGCTTATTGCTTTCCTAGAGTTCAGGTGGAAGTTAATGTCTGTTACTTGCTCTGTTTTGATTACCTGAATTTTTATGTTTAGTTCTAGAAATTGACTTATGGTAAGAAGCAGATGGGGAAAGAAAAGTTTTGTTTTGTTTTGGGTTTTTTTCCCCTCTCAGAATGGATGAATCAGAAGTTAAATTAAAAAAAAAAAAAGTAGGAGTTTCACATGACCTGGCTTTAGGAATTTGTGTACTAGGTATCTTTGGTTGTCTAAATGTACTAGCTGCAGACAAGAAACAGGCAGTTTTAGAGCAAGAGTGATTTCAAATGTCTATTTTCTGTTGGTTCCTTATTTTCCTGTCTTATCATGTTCAAAACAGTTACTGTTGTCTTAGAGCACATTTAAAATAACACTCCTTTGGATGAGCAAGCTGTAAAAATAGAAACAAACCTAAGAGATAAGTTGAAAAGATAAATAAGAATCATGATGAAAACTATAAGAAAATATTTTGAATACAGATGTGTGTGCTGGCTTGAAATGCTTTGAAAGAATAAAGCACTGAAAGGCAATAAAAGCCTGTCACTGCACTGAGTTGGTTCAGGAATTCCATTAACCAAGGAAATTTTGAATAAAAAGATAAAGCTTAAGAATTGGAAGGAAACTTTTAAAGAGAGTTTGTGGATTTATTAAAGTTCAGTCATGAACCAATTAATGTAAGAAAGGTACAAGCTGTTTTTATTTTATTTGATAAAGCATCTAGCATTATGTTCACCCTCAGGGCACAGTCGCATGACAGGCTGCTTTGTTCACCACAAAGCTGCTTTCTCTCTCTGCTTTTACAACCTGAGATTAAAATATTTGCAGCACTAGCTTGTTTTTAACAAAACCTGTTTATGAACAGCTAGCAGTGCACTTCAGTGGTTGGCTCCACCTGTGAAGAAATACAAACAATATTTTTTTTTCTTAAAATCAGCATTCTGGAGTGAAAACTTCTTTGTACCAGTAGCTTCATGAGGGGATAGTTTAATTAGAAATTATAATAAAATTGTTGAGGTTAGAGTTTTGGATTTAGACTTGAGTTAGACTTTTAAATATCTGTCCTATCATATTTTTATTCAGAAGAAAAAGAATTAACTAATTTATCCTCTAACACCTACTATTAACTTTTGCCATTTTTTACAGAACTATGTTTTTAACACAAGATTGTGTTTCATTCCCCTCTGAAAATATAATTTTTTAAATTACATAATATTGTATGAAACACCAGCAAAACAAAATGTGTTCTGTAATTCTTATAAGAAATTAATGACTGGGAGGGAGAGTAAAATTTTGGGTCACCTGCAGTTACCAAATTGTAGTCTTTCCACAATGAATGTGGTTTTACTAGTCTGAGAAGTTGTTTCATTTTTGGCAACTTATAATTTCTCAAGGAAAGTAGATTTTCAGTAACAAATCGGATGACTTAGGAAATTAAGAAGTTATGCAAAGTAGACTTTATGTTGGATCTTCTAAACACAGAAGAACCCTTTTTCCCTAGCGGTTAAAAGAAGTTTTCTACTGGTGATAATTTCATCTACAAATGTGTGCAAAAGGTGGCAGTGAAGAACACTGTACCTCTCCATTTACAGCTCCCTGTTTCCCTCATGAAAGGAGTCCTAAATCCTCAATGGAAGGATGATGCAATATCTTGAAAATATGAAAATGTTCCATGTCTCAGGATATGCCCACTGATGAGCTGCATATCTTGAGGTTCGTGGTTTTTCATGTTTGTGTAAGATGCACCTTTAAAATGAGTCTCCTCAAAATAAACATCTTCATTTACTGTGTAAATGCTCTTAGGATTTGTTTCTCATCAGCTTCCTCGTGGCAGAATTACTGGAAGATTCAATATAGATTTAGTTTCTTCCTTGGTCTGTAAATAGCATGAGTGTGTATTGATGAACTGCGAAAGAAAGGTATGTAAGAGAAGGATGTGTATATTAATTTAATATTTGAAGGTAGGAGATTATGGATGAGACTTGTGACTGGACATGCAGAAGGTGGTAGTGATGCGTTCAGCCTTTAGGTCTGAATTTTTGCTTGCTGCTGAGTGCATTGAATTAGTATATAACACTGTAAGATTTATCAGGAAAAAAATCATTTTTTTCAATAAATACAACATTATTCCCAGACTACCGATGAGTTTTATGTGTCTAGGGAAATACTAGCAAGGTATCCAAAGTTCAGAATTACACTTTGTTGTTTAAGAAAATCAGAGCACCAGTTTGAGGGTGCAGAGGAGCTAATAGCAACCAGAGCCACGAAAATAATCTGATCAGAATGATACTGCAGGCAGCTCACTTAGCAAGCGACAGTTTGGGTGTTTAGGGTCAAAGATTAATAAACCTGATTGTTGCAGGGTAGAAAAAAACTTGGGTTTAATTGAAACTTATATTTCTAAAAGAGGTGTGGAATATATGGAGAGTTTGAGTACCCACAGTGCTTTGTGTCTGTGCACACAACAAAGTTATAAATATTGTCGGTTTTCTGATAGTAGTACAAAAATGTGCTTGCTACTTCCAGAAATCACATGGCAAAAAGCAGCAGAAAATGCCAAGCTGAGAAAGAGTGAACTACTTTTTGATTAAGACAGATAGGTTCATTGTTGCTTTACACACCTTCAGACCTTGACAAACGGAAGGTTTCAGGCATTTAAATTGTAGGATTTGAATAACTGAGTTAGGCCTTTAATTTGTTTACCTGTTCTCTAGAGATGAGCAAGTTGAAATTCTTTAATTAAGATCAAGAAAGAAGGAGAAACTGGGCAATTTAGGGTTAAAATGTAGTTTCTACTCCAAAACAGTACTATTGAGTTGTGATAGTGTTTCCACATGTGTTCCAAATGAAGAATAATAGAACTTTTTAATTCTGCACAGATCAAATTTGATACCTGATAATATATGTTAATCAATTAACTGCAGAATTCCCAGTATTCAGGTGATTTTTGGATAGTTTTAGAAGTAATTTAAAAGACAGTGTAATCATCTCCAGAGCAGTTACCGTAAATTTAAAGGATTTAGATTCAAAAGAATTGAGAACATGTTAAAGACTGAAGAAGCAAATTTATGATACATAACGACCTTTTAACTTACTCAGGAATATGTTAGACTTTGTATTAGGGCATCTTGAGTGCATAGTATGCCAATACAATACAATTATTTTCTCAATAATTGAATTATTTTTTGATTGATTTCATTGTGTCTCTAGTTTGTTTTTCCTTCTATCAGATGACATGTCAGAAATAGTAACATTTCTCTTCTTTTCTTTACTTTATCATTCTCTTCTTCTCCACGCCTTCTACAAGGAGTGTAAAGTGCTTTTCCAAACTCATGTTGTTGTCCTTCTGAAGTGTTTCTCCCTTTACCTGTTTTTCCTTTAGTACAAGAACAAATGCTTTCTTTTTCTCCCAGACTAAACTTGTTGCAAATATTCTTGTCACTTGAACTTAGTTTCTCCATATTTTCAGCTCCATAGCAGTAGTGAGAAATAAATACATCAATTACAGTCCTCTTTTTCTTGCACAGAGAGAATGTTAGAGATAAATGAAGGGGGGGTGGTGGGGAGAGCCCCATCCAACAACTTAAGAAGAATCACCATTTTTAAAATAAGTCTTGAAGCATTTTAGACTTGGCTGCTGAGGCTGTGGTACAGGTGAGGAATATTTTAGATTTCCTCTTTGATATTCAGTAGCTCATAATCCCTCAAAGAACTTCCTGAACTCCTTGGTTAAGAGGTGCAGTTCAACCTAAGCATTGCAAACAACTGGAAGAAAGTATAATTATACACAATTCTCCTCCTTCTACTATTTCTTCCCAAGAGAGGAACACATCCAGGATGGTAGTTTTTCCAGAGGAAAAGCTGAACAAAAATGCCACCAGTGAGAACGCGATGTGAATCAGCCTTGTTCCATCACTGTGAGTTGGCTGATGGAACAGTAGCACAATTAAATTGCTCTTAATTTGGGTGCTCTGTATTGAATGCAGGCTTCAGTTAAGGTTTTCTGCTTCTGTGAATATGTCTATACACATGTGTACCATCTGTACATAGTCTAGTATGTTTCTAAAAAACAGTTAATAAAAAACAAGTGGAAATTTCTGGTGTGGTAAATATGAAAAAAAAAGAAACGTTAGAAATGCTGGTTTATATAAGTAAAGTTGGCTACAATTTGTATTTTTCTCAGTTAAATCCAATCTAAAAGGTGTCAGGGTCTTTATTTTTGTAATGTATTTGTCTCTTAATCATTCTGGAAGTATCTGTGCGTTAAGAGATTTATGCATCAACTCTGAGAATGGATGCTCTGTGGTCTTTTATCAGCACAGCACACAGCAAAATGTGATGTTAAGGTAGTTCTGTGAGTTTTGTTGACAAAAAACTGGCCTGGCTGACCTGCTCAGCCCTGGTGCTGCTGGGGACAGGAAGGTGTTCTCCTAGAAGCTGAACTGGGTCAGGGTTGGGAGGGGAAGACTGGCTGATGTGTTGCCCTCAAAAGCAACAGGGGTCACATTAGAGATTTAATCAGTGCTTTAGCCATACTTCATTTCTCAGTCTGCACCTGGAGTGTTCTTTTTAAGCAGAGTTTTAGAAGGATGGAGGAAGAAATGCCAGGTGCTTTATCTAAGGGCTGGACACACCCTGGGTTCAGCTGTCTGTTCATCTGTCTGAGCAGCCTCTGTGCCTCAGAGGTTTCTCTAACAAATCAGATTCTTGAACCAATCACTTGAGAAGCTGTCCAAAGAAATCATCCTTTTATGCAATTCAGTTGCTTACTCTTGCATTTGTTTTCTCTAGTGCTTCAGAAGAAAAATGGTGTTAATGTGTCCTATTCATTCAGACGGTTTTAAAAAAAGCCACACTAACAAAGGTGAACAAAAATACATCTAGAATCTCACATTTCTTAGGAATCAAAAAATAATTTTTATTATGATGCAAGTGAACAAACATAGCTTTTGATTCTTTGGCACTGGCTTAAGTCACGGGTGAGTACATCAAGAAACCACATAATTGAGAATCATAAATACAAATATGGAAAGAATTAAAAGCTGGACAGGTTAGTTACACCTGTCATACACACAGCTGAGCATTTGGCATGAATATTTGATGGAAGCTTGTTTGCCAGCCACCTAAGAGTATTAGTGCCACAGCTGCTGCCCAAGGAAGTAGTTATCCATTCTCTGTGCTGCTAATAATCTTTCTTCTCTAGAGAAACATTGTTAATTAACCCTGGCTGCTATTCCCACTGTCCACTCAACAGTCTCCAGTACAGTCCAGTCTTCTAGAAAAATAGGTTTTTAAGGAGTCTGCTTTGCTTAACAATATTTTCTGTCTCCTGACAGAATATTCCCTTGTATTGGTGGGTAAATTTGTACTGGTCTCATGTATTAGTCTGAAAGATGTTTTAGTGGCAGGATGTTTTCTCTTGCGTAGTAGAGTAAGAAAAAGATACTGACTGTGGATGCAGCTGGAATGCAAACACTAAGGGTCAGTTGTAACCATTATAATAATTTTGACCCTGTTTTTTTTTACTTAAGTGTCAATTTCTTACACAATTCTCTTCCTTCAAAAACACATGTAGAACAGTGAAAGATTCCCAGTATTTGTTGTGATTTTGCACATATTTTCTGAGGTGTTTATGTTTGTTATGAAGTAGGCTGGCACCCCAGCTGCAAGGTGGTTTTTGTTTGTTTGAGGAGTTCTAACAAGTGCCATGAACATGGGCCCTGAGCTATGCTGTGTTACTCTTTAAGCAATGTGAATCAGCCCTTCTGGAATAGAAACAGTTCTCTGCATCCTGCTCCTCAGTCTTTAGGCTCCAGTATTTTGTGTGTCTACTGGGCTGGGACTTGGTTGTCCTGGTGCTGGTGTGCCTCCTCAGTAGGGACCCAGAAAGCTGCCAGAGTCCTTGTACGGGAATCAACAGATCTGATTATTTTATGGACTGATTTTCTCTTCGTTCTCAAATTTTAGCAAGTAAAAACAAGAAAGGACTTCTTAACTTACTGTGGTTGAGTGAAGAAACCAAAACTCCTAACAAATAATGTTCTGTATTCCCAGAATTTCTTGTTGCAAGCAGAGAGCAAAATGGAGGGAAACACTCAGATAAGCCCCTGAATTGCCAGTCCTGCTGGGAACAATTATGACACTTGATGGCTTTCTCTGGTGTACCTGGATAGCTATTTTTCCCAAAAGGTCACAGAGGAGGAGAGGGTAACTGGATAGCTTGGCACTCTGGATACTTCCTGGACAAGGTTTTGACTTAGAGGTGAAAAGAACCTGAGCAGAGACAAGATCTGTTCTTCATAGCTTGCACTGCTATGTATTTACCTCTAGCTGGTGCAGGGAAGCTGAAGCTCTGTAACTTGGGTGGCCCTAAAGCCAGACTCTCCTGTTTGTAAGGTTATCTCAGGAAAAAGCTGCACAGCTCAGTGCCAAACAGCCTGCATCTCCATCAGTGTTTTGGCAGCATTTGTAATGCCCTAGCAAGTATATTATAAAGTTCTTGCTTCAATATTTTGTTCCGTGGGGTCTCCTTAGTGCGAAATATTCCTTCCATGTGAGGTAGTTTGTGCCTTGAACTTGTGTTTTATGGCTAATGTTATAACAGACAACCACATATCATTATTCATCTATTTTATTAATTATTGATCCTTTCAACTTTACAAGACTTAATTAGAATTTGCTGTATTGAACAAAACAAAAAAAAATTAAATTTGTTGAATTAGTAAATAACAGAGAATTAGTGGTAGTTTAGTGATTTAATTAACACAGCTTTATCCCAGCACACTAGTTAATGAAAGGCAAGCACTGGGCCATCTGGTACAGTTTCAGGAAATGTGGAAACAGAACTGCCTTATTTTGTACTTTCCTCTCATTTGTTATTTGCATTTTGATGAGTCCACTGGTTCTTCTCTTTCAGATGATTATTCACTTTCCCGGTGAAGTCTCTAAAACACTACAGAAACCTTTAGGATAAAATGCCTTTTATAACTGTGAGATGATTTTAGACCCATTTCTGTTTCACAAAACTGTTCAATATTCTAAAGGCTGAATGGCACAACAACTATGATCTATCCAGAAGGCTTGCAGCCATCACCCCCATGCTATCTAATTAAAAGCTGCACATCTTTGCTCAGTGGTGGTCAAGCTTAATTTGCTCAGTCCAGTTATAGCTGCAAGGTGCCAGGGGACAGGGAAATGCAGAATCTTCTTTTTCTAAAAACGGTATGTTTATCTTGAAAGTAAAAACTTCCAGGTTCTCAAAGACACTGCATAATCTCAGAAAAGTCTTTCCATGAGTTTCTGTTATTCTACGTTCTGTATTCTCCTAGTTACAAAGTTCACTAGAAAAAAAAAGTGGCTTTTGTGCAATCTTTCTTTTAAAAAATTATTGACAAAAATGAAGTTTTAAAGCTATTTTAAAATAACATTGGGTAAGTGTTTTGGTGTTAAAATGCATGCCCAGGGAATTGAGGTTTCTGAGTTAGGGATGTTTGAAATTTTCACCTAAGTAATTCAGAATGTCACTAAAAGTGTACTTGCACTGTCTGCCAGGAATTAACCAGTGACATTTGAATTTAAGCAAAAAAACCCAATCCCAACTAAAAAATGAACCAAAATAACCACAAAACAAACAGACCCAAAGTGGTTCTGTTCTTGCATTTTACTGAAAATAAAGAAAACAAACATTCCCTGAAGGATTCACTTTTCCCAGCAAGTATTTCTTAAGAACCATGACTGTTGTTTTATCTACTTTATCTACTGAGAAATGTAGTGCTTTTGTATCATTTATCAGCATCAGGATGTGAATAGAAATAAAGAATAGTAAAAGAACTGAAAAATATTTATTTTTGGTACCTTATAACAATTTATTTTGGCCATCAAAAGCTTCTCATTTGTATCAATATACTCTTTTTATCAATATACAATATTCAGATGTCTATGCATTTTCTTGAAGACATGAGCAGAGGAAGAATTAGGATGAATGTACTGAAGTAATTAACTTCAATGATCATGTAAGATTGTACATTTTCAGAAAGACTTGATTTTAAGTAGTCAGTGCTATTAGTCTTTATGTGTCATCACTTTGACTCGGGAATCTGTGTGCAACTTAGGAATTATAACCGATAATAAATCCAGCATTGTTGTTTCCCCTAAGGAAGACCTTTAGCTCTGCAGTTTACTTGCTGACATTCGTAGAATCACTGAATAGTTTAGATTAGGAAAGACCTTTAAGATTGAGTTCAGTTGTTAAGCTAACACTGGCAAGTCCACCACTGAACCATGTTTCTGAGTGCCACACCTACACAGCTTTTAAATACCTGCAGGAATGGTGACCATCACTTCCTCCCCATGAGACTTGTGCTCCAGACACTTCAGACACTCTGTCACCTGATTCTGGACTCACTCCAGCTCCTCCATGTCTTTTTTGAATTGAGTGTCCACAGTACTTGAGGTACAGCCTCAAGTACTCGATGATCCCTTTGTCCAGGGACAATGTTTAATAAAGACATTAAACATTGGGGCAGAATTGACAGCTGTTTTTCCAACAAGCTTAGGTTTTTGACACTAAAATATGATTAAATAACACAACGCTTGCTTAAAAAAATGGGAATTCTGTTTATGTTGATTGGTTTTATTCCTATTACCTTATAAGTAAAGAGGGCTAGACATGAGAGTAGAAGCTTAACAGTAGAAAGATTGCTAAAATGCTCATAGGTTCAATTTGCATGATGGGAGGGTAGTCTCTCATCACATTGGTAGCACAAATTTGAAAGAGATGAATGGAAGTCAGGAAAGAACTTGAAGAATGGGACTGGTCACTGTGTAAAGACTGAAAATTATTTAGCAGGAGCTTGTTAGGTCCAATTAGATTTCTAGCTTGTGTTCAAGAATGTATTATCCCTAACTTTAACTTCGTTGGTATTTTTTTTCACTATAGAATTCAGATTGGGAAATGGCTCTATTAAAGTCTAAATATAGCTTTAAAGATATTGCCTGCTTGGTGGGAAGGAAACATAAGTTATTTTCCTTTTGAATCAGTGCTAATTATATTTTCCCTTGAAAGCCTTTGCCATAAAGATGGTTCTGCAATTAAACAGTGCAGATGAAAAATGTTTGCTTTCTACCCCAGAAATCATTAACTAAAAAAGTTGTGTTAGTTTTTTTTTCAAGTTGCTGATCATGTCGACATTGTTCTCCCAGGGCTGTGTCTTTCTTGCACATTGCATAACACTGCTTTAAACATCAGAATGGATGTAACCTGCACAAACACCTTTTCCTCCAGAAACACTGCCTGCTGCAGTTCAGTTCTTATGTCTTGATTTCATCTTCTGTTTTATAACTCTCAGTGCCACGAAGAGAAAGTAGTGTGAGCCTAAGGCTGTGACTGCATTAACCAAGAAGCTTAGTCCAGTGGGAGCAGTAGACCTTTGCAGCAGGCCAGTTGGTAGTGAGGATCTAGCTTAACTTAATGTTTTAGTCATTATTATCTGGTCCTGTACTGAATAGCTGTTGGTGTTTGGGGCTCATCCGATACCCTCCTGGACTGGATGTTTGATGGGTTTAACTGGATAGGAATCCACTCTGTACGTCCCGTGGCCATTTGCAGGGTGACCCGAAGCACCATAAGTGGAGGCAGTTGGAAGACTTGCTTCTGACCTGGACTTAAATGCAAATAGACTCAAAGTAAGAAAACTATTCCATGAGTTTGTCCTGTGCATCCAACCCCTAGTGATCATTCAGTCGGACATACGGAGTGGAGAATTTGAAGTGAAATATTTAAAAATGTATGTCAGGTCAGAATTGAGTCCTCAGTACCTAGTGTTTTTCTCTGCAGTACCACTCCTACTATTCTGTGCTGTCTCCCTGTGCAGACAGCCACTGCCAGCAAAAGAGGAAAATAAGATTTCCCTTGTCTCAATAGAGGTTATAAAAGCCACTCTCAGTAGTTTTGCAGGTCGTGTTCATTCTCGGTAATCTGCTGCTTATAGCAGGATCTGTGGGCCCTGCTGTGGTTTGCTGAGGGCTGTACCTCTTTTGTCACTGAAGACAAAGTAATACTCTACGGAACTATAAAATGTGCACAGACTTTTACCCATGAATGGTAAGTTATTTGGGATCATTGCTTTCAGTACTTCCCAGAAACCACATAATTTTCCTTGATAATCATGTTTAACTGCTATACTCCCCTACACAAATTTAATTTCAATTTTTCCCCCACAGTTGTAGTAATTTTAAATGTGTGACTGCAATTAGCTAAAATACTAACTGCGAATTGGGCTTGATGCTATTCTTTCAGCACCATTTTAATGAAGAATTAAATATTATTCATTCTTTCTGAAGTCTGAATTTAGTGCTTTAGCTAACCATCAATCAAAGGTTCATGTCTGCTTTCCATTACCTTTCCAGTCATATTCTGTCAGGCTTCTTACACTATTTCACTGTCCAGGAGCCTGGCAGCTAGACACTAACTGATGCAACTCACATCTATTTTGTCTGGCTCATTCTTTCCTCTATTCCCAAGGTGATAATTGTATCATCTTTGTAGTATTTTTTATTTTCTGTTACCCTTTTTATTATTATTTTTGTGTATATGTTCCTATTAGAGCAAAGGAAAAATGAGTCACTAGAAAGACTTTTCTTCAGTAGATGAACATTTTACCCATTCTGTGGCCAAGAAAAAAATGGATTAGCAGGGAGTCGTAGTTTCTCTAGGTCCTCTATGTAGTAGGTTGGTAAAGACAAGGAGAATCTGCAGTTTAATGAAAGTAAAAATAATTTTATTCTGTGTATGAACAACATTTGAGCAGTAAGCCTAAATTGTTAGGAGAAAATAAGTGTGCTGTAAGTTCTGTATTTTGAATCAGTTTCGGAGAAGTGTCTGACTAACAATAACGTGGCTTAGACAACGGCATTGGCCACATGGTCAGACAATGAGGACTCTTTTTCCTGTTGAAAAAACCCCACATTTTCTATAATTTCTGTCTTCTAGTGGGGTGTTTTAATTTCCTTACTTATCAGTGGTTTTCTTTCTTATTCACAACAAAGAGATGTAATCTCACAGGTAAAATCCAAACACTGATCGACTTTGCTCTGATATCTTTTTTTCTCCATTATGAGTGTTTGCAAATCTATATTTCTAACCATGGGGAAAAAAAGATGTGCTCTGCTTCTGATGAATAATATCACATAAATGAACACTACAATTCACATTAGAAACTTCAGCAGGTGCAATTCATTGCTCCCTTTTCAGGTTATTTAGTTCACGGTGCTGTTGGAATCAGGGGATATCAGCTGAGAGGTAGAAGTAAACTCTAGAATTTTAGAATTATTGTATTATATTTTAAAATATTATTCTGTCAGTCTTCAGGTTTTAGAAAGTCTGTGAAGAAAATAACTGAATGTGGAAGATTTACAGGGTCTGATAACTGCATGCAGTTCTGGTGCAGAGGGAGGTCTGACTATGATAAGTTATTTGTAGTGTGTTAATAAGACAAGTGGTGTAGAAAGTACTTTGTATGCAGGTGTGAATCCCTTGGGAAAGATTAAAAAAAAAAACAAACCAAAAACAAACAAGTAAACCCCTCAAAACAAAACAAAAAGAAAAGCTCAACCAAACACTGTGACCTGAAGGGGTTTTGTGTGTTAAAGTTGTGGCTACTCTCCAATGGTAATGGATTATCCACACCTACATTTTTTTGGTTTTATGGATATTTGAAGAGGAAAAAAAAGTGACAAATATTGCAAGCAGGAAGTAGAAGACATTTTTGTTTGCTAAGGTAGATAGCTTTAGTCTCAGTGTTAGATTTCCTTCTATTAATCTTGTTTGGTAGTGATATTGTTATTTTAACCTGGTGTTCTGCTGGCATACACAGTTTTCTAATGCAGGATACACTTTCAGTTTTTAATTTCTCCGTTTCAGGTGTCCTCTGAGATCATATCTGACTACACTCAGTAAATTAGAGTAGATTTGGGAAGGTACCTCTGACTTATGTTTGATTATTATGAATTAGAAATTGAATGAAAAAATGGGAAAATTCTGGTTTATTTGCAGCAGTTTTTCCTAAATCCAGCATAACTGAAGCCTCAGTTAGAATGTCTGTCCACATGGGTATATATTTTAAAGGAAATGTGCATTTCACCCAATCCCCTGCCACCTTTTTTCTTTTGCTATGTGTTTTTTAATGTATAAATATTTGCACGTGGCTATACTAGAATGTAAACCAAGAACTTCATGATTATTGCGTTTTACAATATTCAGCCTTTTGGTTTCTAGTAATTTTTCATTTATATATTTGGTTTGTAGAAATAAGTTCTTTAAAAAAGTGAATAAAACATTCAAAGGCTTTTCTTTATTTCTATCCATGCTTATCTGAGCAATTTTTCATTGATTGTTTGGGGGATTTTGTTTAGGTACAATTTGGGGGTTTGTTTGTTTGTTCTTTGTTTTGTTGTTTTGGCTTTTTTATTATTATTTGTTTGGGGTTTTTCTCATTTGTTTTGGGGGGTGTTCATTGTGGTTGTGTTTGTTTTACTGAAGAAAATGTGAATTCCTACAGCTGAATCTCATGAACATGCTTAAACAGCACTGAGCATAATGGACATGAATAGGTGTAGTAAGTGGCTTTAGCTTTGTTTTCCCTGACAATATTATTTCTGTCTAAGAATTAGCTTCATTCCTCGTTAAGAAGAAGTACATTTCTCTCTGCAAGGGAAGAACCTCTTGGCCAGACACTGAATGTTACAGATATACTCCCATTCCTCCAATGCCTTTTTTTTTATTATTTATTAGATAATGAGGATTAAATGGAATCAGAGAAACCCTGAAAGAGAAATTGTGCACTCACCTAAGGGAAACTGTACCCAAGACTTACGATTTTCACATGAGTGGTCTTATTGGTACTTGACACTAATAACTGGTATCTCAAGCACACACTGGGGAGGAGCTGGTATTCTCCAGGCCTGATGTCCTGAACAATCTCAAGACTTGTCAATACTTTTCTGTCAGTAAGCAATAGTTGAAATATATATGAACTAATTGGTATTTCTCTCTATCTTCCTTGTGTGCCCATGACTGCATCTCCTAGCAAGGCTTGCTCCAGGGAGTAATTAATTTACTTCATATCTTTTCATGGAGTATCTTGACTAGACAGTTGCTTTTTCCATGTGGGTTGCACAGTGACGCTTTGTGCTCTCCTCCTGGAGCAGGCACTTTAATTTTAGCAAGAAAGAAAGTAGTACAATTTTCCATATGTTTTCCAAGAAAATGCTGTGACAAGTTAGCCATTTTTAAGAAATATGTCAATACTTGAGGATGTTCACTTCAAATATTCAGTAAACTGGGGGCTTGTTTGTCTTTATATTGTAATTTCTACATTGATTTACTGTGATTTAGCATTCTGGTTTAGTTTGTTGTCACAACATTTAATTTCATGATTAGAGTTCAGTTTTACTGTTTTGCAAAAATGGAAGACCAGTGCCCTCGTTACCTACAAAGTCCTATTTGTTCCAAACTGTAAGATTTATAACTGTTTTCCATGACTGATCATTCCATATCATTGTTGACATCCCAGATCCTATAAACAGTCAGGAATCTCAATAGTTGGACAACTCTATATTTTTTCTTATAGAATATGTAAAGAAGAACTTCCTTTTCTGGATCAAGACAAAAAATCCAAAGCTAAACTCTAGCTTTTGCAATCTTGAATATCTTTGCAGAATGAGCTTTGTGCAGGTCTCATCTGACTCCTTGTACCAAAGGAGTACTCCAGGAACTGAGTAAAATACATTCCCTGCACCCCAAAGCCCCTTCTCTCTCTAGTATTTGGAAATTGTTGAGTGTCCATTCAACTTGAAGTAAATGTCCATGACACTTGTCAGTGTTCTTGTGCATGTTTAGAAATCAACAAGCCATTCCTTCAGGTTCTTATTCAATAATTGCAGATTCCCCTTTATTTCTTCTTTTTCTCATGAAGTTGTTGGATTTTTTTTTTTTGATTGTTTTGATGTTATAGCTCCAAAGGTCTTCTGAAAGCAAAAAGTAACTACTTCAACAAAACTATTTATTACAGTATTGTGTGTATTTACCCAGCTAGTGGTTACTTTTGGTTGGGAAAGTAGAAGTCGAAGGGGAACAGATGTTTCAAAACTCTGTGTTATTATCCTTTTGTTTGTAGATCACTTGTGAATTGTTGAGTCATGTTATTTTTAATGCCTGATGGTATATCCACCCCCATTCACTATAGATAGTTTAACATATTCAATAATGTATTCACACAAGTTTTATGTGTAGTACAGAATTATAGTTTTGAAATCTTTATCAGAGTAATGTTTAAAATGTTTGTCAGCATCCATGATGAAAATGACACCTCAGTGTCCTTGAGTGATGGTTAATAGACCTATTTTGGGGAACCTTAATATTTTTTTTTTGCACAAAATCAAGGGTACAGCTGCTCTCAACTACTGTTAAGTTTATTAGTTTATTGGAGAATTAACAAACTCTATGGATCAGGAAAAGAAATATTTGCAAGCTATATGTGGATACACAGAGTACCAGTAAGCTTCTTCCCTGTATTTCTAGACTTGTTATTCAGGTGAGATGGTGGACATAGCTGTGTTTCTTAAATCTTGGGGAATTGGGCTATTCATTGAAACAGAGGCTACCCTGAAATAGAGTTCTAGTCCAAACAGAATAGTAAGAACAGCTTAACTCTTATTATCAATTTATTCTATTATGTTACCTGGGCAGTTGCTAATTAAAGAAAGCTTGTAGTCACTACTGACAGCTCTAGATTCTCTCTTGACATCTGATCTTACCTCAGCTGAATCAGTCTTCATTTCTTCAGTAATGAGATACTCCTGAACAAGAAGAAATTAGAAACAATTGGTGTAGAACATAACCTTACTTGCTGTATCTAGTCACAGACTGCCCAGAAAGTCTTTTAAAATTTCCCCTATTCTAAGGACAAAATAAATCACTAACTGAACAAATACAAAGCACACATTAACTCGTTCAGACTGAGAAGTGTGCTTGATCTTTGAAGTTTCTCAAAAATTTTGTCATGGCCTCCCCACCTCAACCCCAGCCCTGGAAAAAGACTTTGTGAACGTGCTGTGGATTTCAAGCAACTTCATCTCAGTACCTGGGACCTTATGCAGCTGGGCCATATTTCATGTAAATCACAGGGTTCATAAGATCATTATTGCAGCAGTTGGCACTGCTGACCCAGTCCTTGCAGCACCCATAAAACAACACCTCTGCTGACTGTGAGCTGAGGGCAACTGGGAAAGATTCAATGACTCTGTGGAGCTGTTTGTTTCTTGTGACTCTTTGCTGTTTTAGGTGTTGGGACCCAGGCCTTTTTTTCCACCTTCTTCATGCCTAGTTTCATCTGCGTTAGACCTGCTTGTTTAAAGTAAAATGAAATGTATAGTCTTATTTATTAACATAGGAACTTGATCCAGCTTTTTTTTTTCCAGAGTAAATTGGTTCTGAAGAATTTTCAGGAACTAGAAATGAATGTTTGAGGTGTGACTAATAAAATATATATGACTGAGTATTCTTCAAGAGATAAGGCTCTTGAAATCGCCCAGGGCAGTTGACAGGACAGGAGTGAGCAAACTTTGTTTATAACACAAGGAACTTGAAAATGTAAGTTAAAAATGCATCTTAATGGTTTTCACAGCAGATCCACAGATGATACTTTTCATTATATATTATTATTTTATGAACTTGGATTCAGAAGTGCTCTGAAATCTGGGTATCCATGTACCCTTCTTCAGAAACACAAGTTCCTGACTGTGCCTACTTCAGATGCTCAGCTTTTCTGAGAATAAAAAAGGATGTCAAGTGATTTTGAAATAAGAAAAAAAAAGCACAAGGCACTTTGTCTTCTTTTTTCTCAGAATGGGTTCACATGCCTTCTTTTAGGCACCTGAATGAAAATGTTTGTATGATACAGAGAGAGGCAAAGAGAGAGGAAAAATGGGTGGTAGATTTCTTCTATTATGAACTACAGAACTGTCTGCATGTTTTGTATGCCCTGTCCTTCATGAGGCCTGATGAGAAAAGGGGTACCAATGTGAGTTCAAAAACCCTTTCAAATAATCTGGGCTAAACCATGGCCTAAGCTTTTCCTTCCAACCCGTTTTTGTCATTTTGAGATGCAGCTGGTTGAATGAAAACTTGTGTACCCAAAATAGTTTAATAAATCTTTTTGTTGGTTTGTTTTGGTTTGATTTTTTTTTTTTTCCAATGAGTGAGAACTTTCTCAGATAAATTCCCTACTCATTTGGATGTGGATCACAGGTTCCAACAACAGTCTTCAGTCTTCCCAGGTCTCTCCCTTGCTGTGTCACACAAGAGCACAGCAGGAGACATTGTTTTGGCTCTGTCAGGTCATGCTGTACCGGTGTGTTACAGTTGCATTTGTGTTGGAGGACACTGAAGCTGAAAAAAATACAGAGGTCTTACTTAAATCCATCAGTACTCTGCATTATGTTAAAATAGGCAAGTAAAACAAATTACTTGGAAGACATAAAGCCTGTTAACCTCGAATAAGATAAAATAAATGTTTGATAAATTACATTAGATCAATCATTAATTGTTTATTTTTTTTTTAAACTAACATATCACAGAAAATGGAGGAGCAACTTCCTATTAATAAATAACTGTTAAAATATTTTCTTGCAAGAAGCTATGAAATATATGTAGTATGACTAACTAAAATTGTAAGAAATCTTAAATCTGAACCACAGTTTTCCACATATATCTTTGAATGCAGGAAAATGACAATTCTATGGCTATAAGTTGGATTGCTTTTTATGTTGGCAAGTGAATGCTGTATCTCACCAACCCAGTAGAATTCTCTGCAGTCACAGGGTGCAGACTCTGCTCTCAGAGGAAGCTCTTGACCAGGCTTGATAGGAAGCTCTTGATAGGCTGCAGTCTGCTCTGGAGTCCTGTCTTGGCTGCCCAGGCTGGTTGGGGAGAACTTCTGGCGGGTGGAGAGAACATGTGGCTCGGGGTCCTGCCTTGCATGCAGAACACCCCTGTAGGAATGTGTGTGGGCACCAGGAATGCACTTTGGGAAGGATATAGCTGTCTGGTCTTCATCCTGCTAAAATCTAACCTTTTCACATGGGGAGCTCCTTCTTTGCTGAAAACTAGGAGCTTAACAGAAATAGCCTCTACTCCCTTCCTGCTGTGTTTTCAGTAGGATACACTTTGTTTCTTATAAGAACAAAATCAGAATGGAAAGGCTTAAATGTTTTCTCATATGTTAAAACACCAGTAGAACTAAGATTATTTTTGTTCTTTTTTTTTTTCCCCATGGAAGTCTGTAGCTACATTGCCCAATATTCAAAAACTGAAAATGTTGAAGACATCTTCCTGAAGTATGATTGTTTCTTTTAATTATGTTTACTACTTTTTTAGTTACTCTGTTTGAAGTGTTGTTTGTCACAACCCTTTGGTAGACAGAAATCTGTAAGATTTTGAAGGGTTCCTCTGAGGCTTATTTGCCAAAGTTGAAGAGAGTTTAATTTCTTGCTTGTGTAACCATCCCAATAAAAATATAACTTTTCATTTAGAGTCATAAAATATCTTTAGACAAGGGAAGCCAAAAACTGAAGCGCTGTAACTTGAAAAGTAAAAATAATCTCATATAGTCCCAAGAAGGTTCATTATTTGCTTCATGATTTTTCTTTAGAGTTATGTGCCCTTGTATACGAAAATAGCAGAACACCCTCTGTTTGCTGAGCTTTTCAGCTATATGTCCTTCAATATTTCAAATTTCTCACCTTCTTTACCCAAGAAATAATGAAGGCAAACATGTTTTGGTTCCCCAACTATTTCCTCTGAATGTTTTTTCTGGAAGGGGTCACTTTGCTGTTTCTTAATGTCTGCTCATTCTCAAAGTCATCCAGTTTCAAGAAGATGAATACAATTCCCGGTGCTTGATCTGTTGTGAGTGTCTGTTTCTTATGCTGCTTTGTATTGATCAAAGTCTTCAGAGGTCATTTCTTCACTTTGATTTCATGTATACTCCAATGCAAACTTGTCCTGGTTTTCTTTAACTTGAAGGATGGGTTGATGTGTTGCTTTTAGAAAAAGGCTTGTTTAGAGCTGACAGTGTATGAGGTTGACTCTCTGCAAACCTGACCCTCTCCTAAAGAGCTGCATTACTTTGCTCTCCTGCTTTGATAATAGTCGTGTTGCCAGGTCAAGACAATTTGTGGCTGAAGCAAAACAGTGATTTGAAGCATCTGATATTGCTGATAAGAGGTGTGTTAGTGATGCACCTCCCTAAGCAGGGAAGAGACGGTGCACTTTGCTGGGATGGCTCTCTACCATTCATTGCCACAGGAACATGTATTTCTATAAATATATATTTCACTTGTTTAACTACTTTATGGCATGTATTTTTGGAGAGAGGAATGTCCACCTTTTTAACGGAGGTTAAAACGTTATGAGGTTGTTTGGGTTTGGCCAGAAGGAGTTACAGTGTGCTTGTCAGAGTATGAGATCAAACATGGGCCTGGTGCAGACCAGGGGGGACATCAGTGGTTCCCTTCCCTCTCTGCTGCCATCAGTGAGCGTTCCAAAGTGGTCCAGTTTAGAGAAACAAGCCTGTTGCACACGCTGCAAGTGAAAAACCCAGACTGTTGTAACATCCTGAGTTGAAATCCCAGGCTTCGCAACCATGACAGCAATTTTGGTACAACTTGTGGATGCTTCTAGAAAGCAGACTATACCCCGTTTTCACAAGGGAGGGTGGATTTACTCTCTTACTTCAAGATGGCACATTGAGCAGTTCTGAATAGTGACAGGATGTATGGGTTACATGCTAGTGTGGTTTTTTCAATTGTGACCCCATGAAACTAAGATGTAAGCTCATGATTTTAGTGGGGAACGAGTCACAAAATTTGCCAGCAGCAAAGTTCTTATACATGGCAGAAGCTGCCATTCCTGCAGCAATTCCAGCATTAGGAAGGTTGCAAAACTTTATGCATAACTTTGAATTGACACAAATGTGTTTTCTTTAACTTGCAGCATGTTTTCGGATTGTTTGCACATTGTGAAGTATTTATCATCCAAAATTGTTTATTGTAGCTACGCAATTAAGTCACTAAGAGTCATGAATGGTTTCTTGCTGGTTTTAATAGTAGAAATTTAAAGATGGGGGTTACCTGCTGTTTTCTTCTCCATTGACAGGCATAAATTAACCTCCAGAATCAGATTGCTGCTGGCTATAACCACAACTGTAAATTTAAAGGGCACTTTCAGTAAGTATTTTGTAGTATTTGCTGAAAATCCACAGCTTCAGCAAGCATTTATGCTGGTAATTAATTTACTAGAACATGCTAAAAGCAAACACAAAAGGGATGCAAAATTGAAGTCAAAGCAAATGTGTTTTAAAATTCAAATGAATATTCACAGATAAGATTTTGCAGCATAGGTTCAATTCTAGTGTCAGTTCACTGGGGACATTCTGTCTTCTCCTGCCTTAACTACTGGAACTATCACATGTGTTTATGATGGTTAAGAATAACCAGTGCTGTTTTACCTGTGTCTAAGGGGAAGCAGACTTGTGATCTGGCTTTGACTCAGCCAAAATATTTCCCTGGTCTTCAGTAATCTCCTACTGCAATGAGAGAACTTAAAAACACATCTGAGAATTGCTACAAAAACAGTAAAATAATTTGCTAATATAAAATCATTTCTGCCAGTGGAGAGACTTGAACTAGGACAACTTTGATCTTAGAATAAATTATGTCTCAAATTGCTTAGATCTCCTGCAGATAGTACGAGAGCAAAGAATATGCACCTTCATCTTGATTTTCATTGCCTTTTTTAATTTTTAGAGGTATATTGAAACTGATTGTTTCCTTTCTGTTATCCCATAATACGGGTAGCATGTCAGCAAAGGGCCCTTTCATCTGTCACTTAGCCCACATATGTCATAGTTTATCTATTACTGATATATTCTGCAGTTGTACTTTTAGAAATAATAAAAAAATTAGGACAAGTGCTTACTATATTTGAGTTTTATAGATATTGGGGTCTTTAAAGGTAAAAAATTCGATTATATAAATTGCAATTCTGTTTGATAAATAAAGTTTTCTGTGTTAAATTAAGTGTGTTAAATTTGGTAGTAGATATCTAGGAAGAGATTCTGTATAAATTCTGCTTCCCTGGTTTACATTCTCTTTCTATTGTCTTTTGTGCTGAGTGATTTGTTTTGATGATTATAGATACTTTGTATTGCTTAGACTACAGATTTATTTTACATGCAAATATTATCCGATTCCATGTCTTCATTAAACTTTAATAAGGCTTTACAAACATAGTGCATAAAAGACAATATTAAATCAACAAAGCCTGTATAATGATGATTGAAATACAAAATCCAGGAAGAGTGATGGTGAAAAGAACTCAAGTACTAGCAATACTGGTAAGCCTGCAGATGCTTTAAGTTTATTTTTAAGTTCTAATGGTTGCAAAGTATGAAGTAAGAGTCTGGAGAAAAAAAAAAAAAGATGAGAATGCTACTTTTGCTGTCAGTGGCATACTTGAAAGTAAATGCTGATGATGTTCACTTATATGTAGTGCATATCATTTCTTTTAGCGTTTTAAGATGATAAAATAATCATAAAAACATACTCAAGTTGTGGTTTATGGCGTATGATGAAAAACGTGAGTAAAAAACACCATGCTGTTGCAAAAAGGCAAAGACGATGATTTATCTTAAATAAGCCCTGAGTAGAAAGCATTGGGTGAAAGAATCCGGTCCCAAAACTTTGCATTAAATATCCAAGCATAAAAGCAAACCAAATGCTCTATTCAGTGCCATACCCTGATTTTATGGCAGTGCAAGTTAGACATTCCTGCTGCCTTCTCACCCTTGGTTGATACCTCTTAAGTTCCTGAGGGAGAGACATTTACTTGACTGCAGCTGAAAAAAGTAAGTTAGAGGTGTTGGTTTAGTGAAGAGCTGCAACAGCAGCTGAACTGTAGTGCTGACAATTGTCTTTTCCTTGTTGTGTATCTACTGTAACAGAATCTTCAAACTCATTAGGAGCACTGGTAGTCAACCTACAGCTGGAAAACAACTTCTTTCCTCCAGGAAGCCAGTGTGTGACCTGGGCAGACAGAAGTGATGGCCCCTGGGGGGCTTTTCCTAATGTGTGGCTGAGTGGGTGCACACGGGGCTCCATGTGGGGTATGGAGCCTGTCTGGGTTCAGGAGAGGACAAGGCACCTCTCTCTGAGTGACCAGGGATGTAGTGTGAGGGGACAGCAGAGGTGCTGCTGGGGATCTCTGCTGGAGATCCCTGGGTCAGCTTGGTGCTTTGGTTTTTGGTTTTATCTAAAGTCTGAGTTTTGTCTCCCTGCACAGGTAAATGTTTTGCTACAGCTTAACCTAGTTACTGGGGTAGCTTACAGTGAGGGGGACATCGTCTGACTGATGAAGTGAACCTAAAATGTTTTCAAGCCCAAGTAGTTTTCTGCTTCTGATGCCACAGGGCCCAGCAAGAGAACCAGGGCTGAGGCTGCCTGGGGCACTGTGCAATGCACAGCATGTGCAGGTTCCTGCCTGGGTGGGTTTGGTGAGCGTGTCTGTGCAGTGCAAGAGGCTCCAAGTGCTGATCAAACACACGTGTTCTGCAGTGAGCTGCTGGCCTGGAGCAGTGAGAATCAAAGGTGTCCCTGGAGCAGCAGTTTTGTCTTGCTATGAAGCTGTTCCTGCTGCATGGGAGAATTTCAGGGATGGGAGGTGGTGCTGGTGCTGGGCTTTATCCTCGGGTGCACAGCTGACACCTGAGAGGGCCAGCAGTGTATCTCGCCTGGCAAGTGTAATGGTAGCAGATCCTACAGAACTTATGGGACAGGGAGAGCTGGTGACTCTTTGCTGTGTTGGTAAAGATGTATTTTCCTGGGAGGGGTGTTCTAGAGGAACACTTGAACAAGAAACCTAGAAATCAGCGTGGAGAAAGGAAAACCTAGCTTTTGGTGGTACAAACTACAGGGTGGATGTAGCTCACAGCTTGAGTCTGAAAAGGCCGAAGGGGAGGTGGGGGGAAATGGGGAGGAAAAAATAAAGCAGGAGTACAGAGAAGGACCTTCAGTGAGCTGACATATGCAATATTAACAGCAGGGGAAGAGTGCATCCAGCAAGTACTTCTGTGCCAGTGTTGGAAGCCTAAAAAGTGAGATAGAGAACAGGAATGCTGTCTGTCAGATGACAGCTGGCTATGATACACATCTCAGATGTGGTAGAAGGAGAATGATCAATGGGATACTGATCAATGGGGTACAGAGTTGCCAGGCTACCAGCTTTGCAGGGATGAGAGTATAATATGTACAGGCAGGAGAATGTCACAGCATGAAAGTGTAATGTTAGAAATACTGCAGGAAGTGAGAAGCTCTGTAAGGGCCTTGCACAGGATTTCTGCCCACTTAAATAGTAAAAATTAGCTAATAAAAATGACTGGGAATGTACTGCAAACTCTTGTTCAGGACCACAAAACTCATCAGGAAATCAAAAGTTGTGCCTTTAGCACACCTGGTAATAGCACAAATTTTGTATACATGTATACAGACATGTACAGTCAAGGTTTCAACAGGATGAGGTATAGACATTAAATTGTTGGACTGAACAGTAGTGTTAAGACTTTTAAAAAAAATAAAAGCCATCCTGATTTTTGTCTCAAGTGATACACAAGGTCTGCTTCAAGGTGATTTAAAGGAAAACCCTTCCATAACAATGTTCTCAGTACAATGAAGTTTTATGTTGCACTGGGAGAGAGCAAACTGAATAAATCCAGTGTGCAACTACTTAATATAAAGAAGCAGGACTAGCAGGACTATATATTCTTTAAAAAAAGAGTTAGTAAAATAAGTATAATGGTAGTCTGAAAAGCAAGATGCCTACAAATGGCCTGCAATGCTGGAAAGTGTTGTATTAGAAGCCCATGTAAACCATTGCATTAAAAAAAAAAAAAAGAAAAGAAAAAAGCAAACCAAACTAAGAAAAACCATCAAAGGGACCTGGCTCCTGGGAGCATGACTCCAAGAAGGCTATCATAGGGGAAGGCTTAAAAAATTCCTTTAAAAAGTACAAAGCTTGTCCAAATGAGAACTAGAAAGCCCACAAATCAAGGCAGGTCAAATGGAGACAGGAAATAGAGAACTAAAAACTTGAAGAGCACCTTGCAAGGCGTGCTCGAGCTTCTAGTCAAAGGTTCCTAAATCAAAAGCAGGAAGTCGAGTAGGGCATAAGTGGGATCACTTAATGACCAAACTGTAAGGAAGGACTTGGGAATTATAAAGCCGTAGCATAAAGGTTTAGTTAATTCCCTTTGTTGTTCTTTGCTGTTATCAGGGAAGTTCCTACACCTGAGCCACTCTTTCTAGTAAATAGAGTAGAGGTCAGATGAACCAAATAAATTTGTGTAAATATATATCAAGTGTTGGACCAAACAGATGTATTGGCTGTCAGTAACTCACCAGGTCAGGTGGCATTCACCTGAGAGAAATCAAATAAATTGCAGAGCTGGCCAAGGCTTCTCCCTGCCCATTGCAAACAGCCACAGTTGGGAGAGCTGGCAGGTAGCCCATGTAATTCCCTGTTACTCTCACAAAAGGACTCTGTGGGGAACTAGAGGCTAAGTCTGATTTGTAGAAGGATAGGGTATAAAATAACGACACCTTTGAGAATAAACAGTCTTTTAGGGAGCAGTCACTGTGGTTTCTGCAGGGAGAAATGATGCACCGCTGAGTTGTAATGCAAGTCAAGAAATATGTGAAAGATGGGGATTGCCATGAACACAGTGGAGTGGGTTTTCTAATAGAACTCCAAGAGAGTTATTAAAACATGTTTCCACTAAACTTTCCCAAAGAAATATTCCTCCTTAGAGGAGAGGACAGGAGGGACCACTGCCATCTTATGTTCTTAACAATGTCAATAACTAACTCATTTTTAGCATTACATGGTTTGCTGCATTCAGTAACCTAAGCTGTTCTTTATAAAAAATGATTCTTGAATTAATTATTTGAATAGTAAGCAAAGTTAGCAAAATAAATAATCCCTTAGAACATCTCTTAGCAAAGTGTTGGCCAGGGGATGGGCACTGTGAGGACAGGGAGAAATGTTTCTGAGCAGAATGCAGAAGCAGAGGAAACAGCAGCAGCTCAGATCTCATAAATGAAAAACTCTGTGCTGCTCTATACATTGTGGCAAAGGACTCTGCAATACTCTTGCTTCCAACAATTCTCCTGATTCTAATAAATTATTTGGGATTTTCAGTTCGGCATGAGACTATTTTTAGTGAAGGAGGTCATTCCTTAAGCCAAATCCTAAAAAAGGTCTCCCAGGCCCATGAATAGACCAGGGCAGCTGTTGGTTATCTCTTCCTTGTGGGATGCTGGGATGAATGTGCACACAGTGAGTAAGGTGAGTCTTGCTGGACTGGACAAGCCCTTTTGCCCTGCTGCAACTCATTCTGTATGTTTGTAAGTGTGTGCCCTTTTTCGTCTCCTTTTGCTTGTTTGGTGTTTTGGGGACATCTCGAATTTTGGGGAAGGGATGAGGGGAAGGAGGGAGGCAAGGAGAAGCCATGGAGAGTAAACAAGAACAAAAATTCAAATATTAGTGTGTGAATACACTTTATTTCCTATTTAGAATTCAACATTGTGTATGAAATGCTAATGCTGTAGTGATAGACTGTCTTTTCAATGGACCAGAATCCAGGCATTAGGCACCTGCTTGCATCTACTGAAAACACTGCCACAAAAAAAAATGGCCTCAGAGATGGCTTACTGCCAAAATTTCCCACTGCCCCAGCAATTCCAGTCAATAGGATTAGTTATGAGAATTGACTGACTACCTGTATGTTTGTAGAAAACAAACACTCCATACTTCAGGCAGATCAGGGAAGAGGTCAGAGCATGAATGGTGTGAAGTCAAAACCAGTGAGGAGAGATAAAATTACTCAAGCTGTGCTGTGGAATTATCTTTCTTCAGATATCTTCTCTGTCTGACAAAGAAATAAATAGCTCATATGCAGTATTTGAATCTGATATTTAATTTTGTCATACTGGAATGACATTCAGCCCTCTTTGAAGATGTTTAAAAACCTTTATGCTGGGGTGTGTTTGAGACTTGGTGTGCATGGTTGCTCTGTGGAACTGAAGGCTTCTGCATTTCTCCAAAACTGCATTCCGTTTTCCCGTGTTGACTGAATGTGCACACATAGGGACCTCACGTCATCTGTACCCAAAGATACGCATACAAATGGTTTGAAAATGCATTCCACTATAATGCAACTTTGATAGCTTAAACTTATTATAACTTGTATGAAATTGAATACTTCTTTTCTGACCTTATTTGCTTAAGGCTCTGTTCCTCTGTACTCTAAGCCATCACTTTCATGTGAATGCTGATGCCTTGCTTATTTTTTTCTGTTAATGTTTCCATTTCACAGAGACCAGAGTATTGCCCTTTTTCCCCTGTAACAAACTACAAGGATGGAATGCCTATAAGCCTTTGGCCAATTTGCACTGGGAATTGTTTTCCTCCAATTCTTTTATGGTAACAGAGCAATTTTGTATTTAACACTGTGAGGGGCTTTTTCAGGCCAGCAACCAGTCTTGGCACCATGTTGCTCATAAATATAACATACTTGAAGGTATCATTTCCCAAGAGATGTCAACATTATTGTCTGCTGTAGGTAGCAATGGCAAGTATCATAGCTTAGCTTTACATGATGTAATGAAATCTGCAGAGTAAACAGGGCATCCATTACAGTGGTTGTAATCGCCTTCTCTTTTATGACTTCACATTTTTATTATGTTTTCATTACCCAGCAAGATATATTTCAACTTTGACCTTCATCTGCAGGGTGAGTAAAAATAGGGTTTCAGTAGACAAAAGCAATTTTTCACTTGCAGAAGCTGCCTTTTGATGATAATGCTAAAATACTTTGGATGAAATTTCTCTGTCCACTCATACTTCATAGTGAAAAAACACTTTGGGCATGCTTTTCTGTAAACACAAAGTACTCGCAAATTTTTGTGTGCTATGTCCATCTGGAATGTATGTTGCATGTAGAAATCTGACATCAATTTAAAACAGCAACCTGCTCATACAGATGCATGAGCATCGCTTAAACATGAGTGAGAACACACGTATGTCAAATACGATCTGCAACCAAATTATAATTTTGGAAGCTTACCATCTTATCAGTTATGTTACACTTGCTATATAAATATGTTAAAAGTAAGCAATGCTAAAAAAAAAAAATTAGCAATTTGGCTCAATGTCTTCATTTGGATAAAGGAGACCCACTACTGAACCAAATGCTCTGGGAGCATTACTACTTCAGCCACTGGCGAGGTTTTAGCTTGCTTTATGCACTTGCTAGTAGCTTACTTTTCAAAAATTACTCAAACTTTTCCATTTTAGCTGTATCCCTGTCCAGGTTTTATATATTGTAGAGATATGTGTTATTAACTGTCTCTGACCTTTCATCTTTGGAAGTTTGATTTATCAGGAAAACTGACAGCATCTTCAGAAGTAGTCTCAAAAGTATCTGTATGTCAGGAGAATTATTGAGTCTGAACATCTGCATTGTGTTTTAGGAGGTTTCTTACCTATCAAAGTCTTGGAATATATAACAAATATATATATTGAGAGACAGGTTGTTTCTTGGCCCTTCCATTAGCTGTAAGACTGCATCACTTCTCTTTTTATTGAAGTCCTTCCTAAACCCTTTTGAGATGCACTGCTATAGCAAAAATCTGTTTTCACACAGTATTAATTGAACAACCGAAGTCTCTAAGTTTTGTGTTTGATAATTTATGACCACAAACTTGACTGGGATCCCATGAAATACCCTTGGCTTCTTGTAAAACCTCAGAGTGTTAGTGGAACATGTTTGTATCAGAGCTTTAGGTGTAACCATGTACCTTGTCTGCTTCGAGCCATAAAACTGTACCATTTGTTGTGACATGAAATTCATACTGTAGCCCCAACTTTCACTACATCTGAGAATCCTTCAGTGTTGATTCTCTCTGTGACTTGCTGGCTTGATGAACCGTTTCTCTTGTTCCTAGTTGAGAAAAAGAAGGGAATTTTAAATAATGGCAAAAAATATATCAGCCTAAAAAATATGAAAATAGAAAATGTTCTAAGTGAGGAATATCTCTGAGAAGAGATGAAGGTGCCTCACATCAGGCTTGATTAAACTGAGACAGGCATGACCATGCTCACAGATTGCTCTTATCTTCACTCTTAAGAATAAAATTATGTAATAGACTTAATATACTGTGCTTGAAGGGGTTAAATGTGAAGCACAGACTATCCAAAAGAAGGTGGGCAGTCTTCTGCAAAGAGGTATATAAGCAATAGGGAGAACCCAGAGAGAAACTGGGCTGTGAAGCTCCATATCCCAAAGTAACAAGTCTGTGTATGCAGTCTCACCATGAGAAGTTCGCTGAGAAGTCAGTGCTGGGTGAGGAGCTCTTACAGAGCCAAAGGGTTTGGAATGGGTGGATCTGGTGCATGGACAAACGCAGAGCAGACTGATGTCCTGCCAGAGGACTGGGCCATATCAGCAGTCTGAGGTTTTTGGTTTCATGAATTCTATTGCAATGAAATAATGGTGGTAAAGCCTTAGAGTGATGATATCTCAGGTCTGGTTTTACCTCTCTGTAAAGTATCTAAATTTATCTTTGTGTGATATATTAGTACAGTCACTTTTATTTGTAAGTCTTCCAGTTTCAGTGCCTTGTGCAACCTGTCAGAAGCAAGAATAATATCGGGGGGGACATATATTGAGATGTTCTCTATAATATCAACTCTCTGCATGTGGAGATTAACAAACTGTCAGGACTGCTTTAAGATCGTTTTGATGAGTGAGAAGGTGGAAATATTTTGGGGAAAAGATAGCTTCTCCATTGTCTTTCACATAACTAAGAAGCTGGAAAAAAATCCTACAGGAGTATTTTGAGATTAAAATGATTCAGAATTATTATTGAAATCTTCAGAACATTTTTTAAATGTCAGGGTTATCAGGATGTCTGATCAAGGCAATTTGGAGGGGTTTTTGCAACTCAGATTGGTTTACAAAGACAAAAAGATTTGTGTTAGGAGAAGATTGATGAAGTACTTATCTCTTTAAACCACTTTTTTCCTAAAAAAGAACCTGACTATAGTAGTGTGGCAATCAAAATACTTTGGATCCCCCCCTTCTGTGTGTGACCCGAAGCAGTCACCAAATCCTACCTTCAGATTCATCCATTTTTGGAGCAGCTCATTCTGTGATATAGGCAGTCTGTGTTAAGAGGTGTGAACACAGGTCACAAATAAGCGGGTCACTGACCACAAAGGCGCTATAAAGCAAATTCCAAGCTCCCTTAAGTGTTTTGAGCTGCTAAAAATACCTTGCTAACTGACATTTTTAGGTATAAATACTGCCTAGAAGATAATAAATTAACCCAATTCTTGTAGAAGTGAATTCCATAACATTTTATTTAGCCATTGCACATGATGAATAAGAATACCAGAATCAAAATACAAAATGCTTATTCTTTCAAGACCAGAGTTGGAACAGATGCATCTGTGTATCGAGACAACATTTGAATAAATCTCGGAAGAAATGATATGAAATTCTTTCCCACTGAAGACAGTGACAGAGTTGCTGTTGACTGTAGATTTGAGCTTGACACTGGATGGAGCAACCTGATTCAGTAAAGTATTTTAACACATATAATCATAGAAAAAAAATGATCTGATGAATCATGACCCTATCTGTGAAAATTTGCCTAATGAAACTGTGTGAAATTAACTTTATTCACAAAGCACACCTGTTCTGCTGGGGAGATGGCTATAAATATCTTTGTGCCACCTGCCCCAGCTATGAGAGCTCCTATAAATCATATTATTCCCTCTGACAACTGGTACCGCCCTGGGGGCACCTTTTTCTTTCTTTGAGCTCTTTCTGAAAAATGTGTTTGCATAAATACGAATTTGTATGCCAATGAATTTTCCATCAGATTTCTTTTTCCTCCCTCAAAATAGAATAAATTTTATTTTAGTCATAATTTTGCCTCCCCTGTTACAGCTGCATGTATGGACAGGTTCTGAAGCAGGATGTGATCTCTTGTGAATGTCGCCCTTCCAAAACAGCATCACTTGTGCAGACAGTCCTGTAAAGGAGTTGTTTCAAAGCATATAAGTTTGTCTGTGTTGAGTACAGATGGAAAGAAATTAACTGACTGGAAAAACAAGAGTTGTCAGGGCTCTGCTTCTCTATCAGTCTGTCTTTCCCCGATTCTCTTTTCTTTTCCTTCTCTATTCGCAAGAAATTGCCTTTTCTTTGGTCAGAGGTTGAATTTAAAACTAAAGCCCTAAGAAAGCATTGCCATAGGTCTAGAGCTTGCAGTCTTCTGCTTATACCTCTGTTTGCCTCAGAGGTGAGACTTAACCAGGTAAATCAGTGCCCTGTGCCTCAGCCAAGGGGCAGAACAGTAACTGCTGCTCTACAAGCAGAACGTGAGTCAACAATGTCATGCTGCTGAGAAGGGTAAATATCTTTTTAGGCTGTATAAACAGTGAAGACTGCAAAAATGCATGAAGTGATCCTGTGTAAAAATACAATGATTTTCCTTCAAGAAGGATATAGATTTATTGGTTGGTGTCTAGGGAGGAGCAACCCACGATGGAGATTGAAAGAACCGCAGTTGTATAATCTTTAGAAGAAAATCACATGGGACAGAGTTTTCAGGGATGTGAAAGGCTGTTGTAAAGAGGAAAAATAATAATTTAATTCTGTGTTCAGGGCCCATACACCAACTTAGACTTTGAACAAAAAAAGTGGTATCATTAAGGGTAAAGCACAATGTCAAACCCAACCTTCTGGTGATAACCATGTTGTAATGCTGCAGGACACAGCCTCAGAGGGTTGTGGAGATTAAGAAAGGACTCAGCAAATAACCAGCTCAGAAGAACAAGGGAGTAGCAAATGGGTCCCCTTGCTTTTGATCTCAGTGTCCTGTGCACTTCTAAAGTAATTGCCATCAGTACTTTATATGCATAATCTGTGTAAACGATGTCCTGTTGGTTCTGTAGGACTTGAATGATGTAAAGGAGCACATTGATGCATATATAAAAAATACAGGTTTTGATAACACAGTGAAAGTTTTCATAGCAATACATCCATTACACTGTTTTCACAGAACAATAATACAGTTGTTCTTTATTCTTCCTGCATTTAAAATACACAATTCTACCAGCAATTAAAAACAAAGGAAAAAGTTTTTAAAATTTACTTCACCCACATTTAATATGAAGCAATGTTATACTGATCATATATTTCATGCTAGAGCAGTGGAAAATGCTAATGTTTTCTTTTTTAAAATTAGTCATACTGTGTGTTTAGTTTATTTTATGTTTTTGCTAATACATTGACTGTATTGACAGAGATCCAGTTGTAGAAAATGGTTGCTTAGGGACAGTGTACAGCAACAGTCTATCTCTGTACAAAAGCAGAATTCCTTTAGGATGAAGTCATTAGTTAAGCATAGTTTTATTTAATAACTTTTCATGGGGAAGGAGTAAATGAGGCATTTAAATCAACAGTAACAGTGATTACTCTGTGCTGCTGTTCTTACCACAGACCTTGGAAGTTCTAGTTGGACTTCAAACTATGTATTAATCCTTCATAGACTGAGTCCAAAACTCCCTTTGAAAATTTGAAAGTGAAGGACCCACAAATTTCAGAATGACTAATCCCTTGCTTAAGGGAATTTTTTTTAATGAAGTAGAAAAAGACTGTGTACTGCCTCCTAGACAGTGTACCCATTAATTCATTTGCAAGATGCTGATCTATGTAGAAGATTTCTTTAGGCTTAAGTGGGGACCACAACTTAGACCAGTTTGCTCACCCTGGTTGACCTGTGTTCACCAAGGAGTTAAGGTCTGAAGGACATGGTTACTCTCCTGTGTGTGACATGAGTTTTTTGTACCAAGGGTGAAGAAGGCAGAGTGCTAAGAGTGGAGAATTTATTCCATACTGAAAGTCCAGGCTGCATGCTGTGAATAGAAGAGGTAATTCAATGCCGAGTTTATGGTTATGAAAGGAAAAGAATATACCCCCCTCTCCCTTCTCTTTCCTTTGTTTCTGAGACAGATAAGGCAGCAGTGTTAAGCACATGTCTTGTTATCAGCAAAGTTTTGGGCAGTGGTGCTTTTCAGTAGCTCCAATATTAACTTGAAAAATCCCCAATATCTGCAGTTTCCTTGTCTCAAGTGTTTTTCTTGCAGCAACTCTTCCAAACTGATATCTTGACTTACAGGCTGTCACTTGTATTTGCTTTCTGGAGCTAAACCTGCTAATGTTCACAACGTGCTTAAACTGAACTTGGAACCTGTGCTCTCCCTTGGTTACACATCAAAGAGAATCTTTTTAAAAGGTTTTGTCTGGTACAGTGGCACGAAGGCACTGCTGCTGGAATACCTGCCCCAAAGGAGAGCTGACATGACATGTGAGCGACCCGGTGGAGCTGACAACTCATCCGGGTTGGCTGAGTCTCAGGGCTGCTACAGATCCTGAACTTGCCCAGTTGTGGTGTTGCTGCTACATCTTCAAAAGTTTAAAAACTCGATCAGCACGGATCTCAAGATAAAAGACATAATACAGAAAAGCACTGAAAGTATAGATAGAAATGGGAAAGGAGAAGCTCAGAAGGAACAGACCGATAGTGCATTTTCACACAGTTTCTTTTACAAGAAGAGAAAAAGAAGACACAGTAATTGCTCAGGAGCATTAGTGTACCTCCTTTGTGCCACAGAATCACAAGATGGCCCTCAAAAGTCATAGAGTCAATATATGTGTTACAAAGAATTGTACTGTGACTGTACGCTACGTTCACACTTGCACAGTTTCCAGTGGAATGGAGTTGGAAATATGTCCCTGTGCTCCATCAGTTAGGAGTCACAGTATTAGGACAGAAGATGGGTCCTTTTGTCTTTATTTCTGAGCCAGATTTGAAGATCTAGCCCTGTTTATCAATATTGCAACACATTATTTTTGTATCTAAGAATGCTGTATCTAGGAAGTAGATGTGTAAAGCTTTCTTAGATTCTGGTGAGGCTAAAATGTTTGAAAAAGAAGTGTGTCATCCTCTAGATAGCAGAAAATTTAAAACAGAGTGTAGGTCAGCAGAACCTCCCTGAAACACACTTGTGTGTTCTATCACAACTTGGATGAAACTGCTGAATGGTTTGCAGCAGAAAGACTCTCCATGTTCCATCTGACTGTCTTACCCACACGGTGGGAAGCTCTTTCCACCCTGTTGATGGGCTGCTCAAGGAAAATATCATCATAAATTGGCTACTCCATCTATATGATGATTTAGTAAGCAAATGAGGGGCATCTCTAGAACCTCTCTTCAGCAGGGCTTTCAGCTTGTGTCCGTGCATCCACAAATTCGGCAATGTTTCCAAATTACTTCCTTTTCTTTCATTTTCTCTGAGATGCCTCACTTCACACCATTATAGATCTCAATTTATTTCTCCATAAACTATCATTACTCTTTTTAGCATTTGTGGCACTCGCCCACTAGGGTTGTCATTGTTACAAATTGTTTGTCATTGTTGCCTCCCTCCCTGGCTGTGCAGGGCACTCTGCAAACGAGGGCTGCTCCCAGTCACCCTGAGTAACAGAGGGACTGGGGAGAGATAAGTCATAATGAGGTCATCCCCTGAAGGACAAGGAGGACAGGTGGAACTACATGTGGTGGTCTCCTGTTGAATGACTAAATTGTGTAGCAATCTCACTAAAGAGTAGCTTTATGAAATTGCCAGATTCCACTAATTAGACTATCTTCTGTGCTGTTAATGTGATTGATTTGTGTATTTCTTAAGTGGTTTTTTTCCTTAATTCCCTCTCCAGTTTGGTCTTTCTATTGTTTATTTTTCTTCAGCTCATCCCTAAACAGCTTGGGAAGGTACATTTCAGTGTTTAGTTATCCTATGCATTGGCTTGAGAGGATACATATACCACCATTGCAACTTTCTAAACTGTCTCTTTCTTTAATTTCTCTGTCAACTGTGATACATGAAAAGTCATGAGGAGGGCTTACAGCAAAATAGAAATAGGGAAATGAAAATGTATTTATATGTATTGCATTTTAAATCTCCTCCAGTTGCCTCGATAGAATCTGGATTCAAATTCTACAGAAGCTGAAGGAAAGCTTTATTTTGATCTTGATGGACTTAGTGTTGGAGCCTAGGCTCTAAGGGGCTTCCTCTGGCTTCTACTACACTCTTTCTTCAACTGTTTAGCTAAATGTGTTTGAAGAAACCTTAAAAATTTGCAATATTTGGGTAACTCGTTTTAGATCTCACAATGCTTCATGCTCTTCAGGAAGTTTCATGTCCTGGAGCCAGGCTGTAATTTAAGAACTTCAGTTGTAATTTTTTAAAATAATATTACTTCCTTTTGAGATTACCCAAAGGAGTGAGCATATATAAACAGATTAAAAAACACCAAACTGTTAAACAATTTTAAATAAATAAAGATCATTAGGGCAATCTTGCAATCCTTGTGGAAGCACACTCAGGATAGTGAATGTTTATACTTCATTATAGAAAAACATAGAAATTGCCTGGCTGTGCATATACTTCTGTGTACACTCTCTGTACTACTTATTTTCATGATGTACCTACAGCCATCCTTTTTGTTTCTCTGCAGTGATAAATACATTTGTTAATCTGGGTGAAGTCATCTCTTCACTTGATGCTAAAATGTGCCCAAAAGCTTTGAAAAGAGAAAACAAGAAATTGTATATATTTCCTATGTATAATGCAAACTCCAGATTTCTTAACCTTTGGATATCTCTTTTATTTTCTCTGTCATCTTTGTCAGAGAACTTGTATGACTTTCTCTTGACAAAATTGGTATTTTATACTAATGAAAACATTGACATAGCATTTTCCAAGTTCCTACAACTAAAGACTTGTCAGCTGCAACAGAACATTAGTAGAGCTTTAAAAGTTTATCTAAGTCGTTGGTTTATAAGCAAAGATGAACTTTGAGTAAAGGTGATCTTACACACTTCTGGGATTCAATTTGAATTTCATAAAGATACATATTACTTAATTGTATTTATTTGCTTAGATTATAAATAATTAAAGAGTGCCTGTCCAAATCTCCTGGTGCCTCAACACATCAATAACAATTCCATCCCCACAGTGTTGAATTAATTATTTTAACAGGAACTCAGCCAGACAACCTCCAGTGGAGACTTTTCAATTTCATCTTTACTGTGAAAAACAAATCCATAGCTTTCTTCATAAATCTTATCAAACAGTACCTTCTGTGTGCTGCTGCTCCTTTTCTCTTCCTCTCTTCTGAAGCTGAGAACACAGACATACAATTCAGTCCTTATGCTATGCTTTATTTTTCTCTAAGCTGACTAGGACTTTGGGAATTGTTTTCACAGAAAACTTCCAATTCTCTGAAATCACACCTAAGATAAATTTAAATATTTTCCTCAGTTTTCAAATTCTTTAGTAGTCCACACTCTATTTGGTGCTTTGGGTGAAAATCTTTTTCCAATTACTTACAGAAAAAATATAATTTAGTAAAGCTAAATAAAATTTTAGATGTCAATTATTTGATAGACTCTTTACTTGGAAAATACTTCCAAGATCATCTCTTTCTCTTCCAAATCAGTACAAAGCAGTGAAAACAAAGAATAGTTGTCTTATTTTCATACATTGCTGGTTTTCTCATTATGAAAAAACACTCAGGAATGTTATCAGAGTTCCGTGTGTGTGTATATATATAAATAACCTTGCTGATTAATGATAATGTGGTGATAGGTGCCTCTGAGAATATGTAACATTGCCCAAAGGCTTTGTGGGAACAATTAATAGTGTTGATCCATTCACCAGCTTGTTTTGTACTGTGTTTGTATGCAGCGCTTGCCAGGAAATCAAGGAAGGTTTTTAGGTTGTGCTTTTTTGTTGTTGTTTGGTTTGGTTTTTGTGGGGGATTTTTTAGTATTTCAGGACAGATTGTTATTATAATAGTAATTTTACTTTATGTTTGAATTCTGTACAACTGGTAACACCTATTCGGCATTTCACTTCTTTCAGCTACTGGAAAAAAAGCCAAAAAACAACCAACCAAAACAAAACCAAAAAAATAAACCCCAAACAAGCAAACAAAACCCCTCAAACAAACAAATAAACCCCGCAAACTCACAGGAAATAAAACCAGAAAGGGCTTTTGTATGGCTGGAAACATTAGCTCATGTTCACCCTTGGAACCTCCACAAGACCATTGTCAGGTGCTGTGATGTGCCTGAGTGTGTAATTAAATGTCTGTTGCTGACAGTTGTCTGGATTGACATATTAAATTTTATTAAAAGGTTTACACCATTTGGCCAACTTATATTTTCACAGATCCCTTCAAGGGTCAAAGCAGAAATGTATTAAAGTAGGGTGTTCCTGGTCCTTCTCTTTGCAGTTCTGCTGCTCTACTAAGAGGTGTTTGGACTAATAGACAAGAGCTCTGATGGGTTTCCAGTTCACATTTTAGTGATAGTGTTTTCCATGAATCCCTTCTTAAAATGCATCTCCAGTACCATTGTTTCTGCTCACCCACCTAACAGAGTTTTGCAGGTTTTAAGAATCTGCCCTCTTTCAGTGCAAATCAGGAAAATCTTCTGGTGTTCTGTGCTGACATGAAATGCATCAAACCGTTTTGTTTTTCTCTGTTCTGTTTAAGTGTCATGGTAATATTTCTCTCAGGAATTAGCTGACATTCAAACATCTTACAGAGTTATTTTATATTGTGTAAAATATAATGCACATACACTTTATAAAATTAGCCTTTCTGAAAGCTTATTTAATTCTCATATTTTATTTTTAACTTCCTTTTTTAGGCTAAATTATAATGCATGTATACCCAACAGACTAATGCACCTGAAGATTTTTTTATTCATATACATTCATGAATCAAAATAATAGCACACATTCCCAAGAAATATTAATCTTGTTCCTCTCCTACTTTTTCCTTTTTTGTGGTAACATGCAAGCAATATTTCCTTAGAAAGGAGCTAAATAAAAAGTAGAATACTAAATGCATGAAGATTAAATACAAAGAATTCAATAATAGTAATCATATAGTAAATGGTGTTCTCATAATATCTGCTGTTGGTTTTGAACATAATGAATCACACAGCAATCATGCAGTTGATGAAGGCATAATTCTCATGGAAGCCTTTCATTGTGGATGTGCTTTTTGTTCTTCAAACTGAACTGTTCTATGACTGTAGGGGGAAAAATTAGGCTGAAGCTTTTATGAATCTTAAAAGTTCAGGATGAGAATAAAGATTAGCAGGGTGTTTTAAAGTGAGGATGCAAACTTTAGATTATTATCTCTTACAGGGCTACTGAACTCCTCCTGCCATCAAAGTGCACCAAGAATTTCTGAAACTTTGACAATTATAGGCTCTATATAATCATTACTGTCATATGAATAAATAAAGCCTAATTAATTCAACACTAATGAGATGAAGTAGGTTCAGACAGTTTTCATCACTGAAGGCTGTATTTCTTCACAGTTCTGTTTAGAGTAATTCTTCCTTGTTGTCATGTTATACGAATTATTTTTTAAATCCTGTCTGGTCTTAAGCAGCACAGTATTGCAATATTTGATGAAATTAACAAAAAATAGCGTATAATCAGTAATATAGACTTGATATTTTTTTTTCCTGATAATTATTATTTTAGCATATGTTAAAGATAACTTTAGTGGCAATTAGGAACAGAATTTGTAGGAGTATTTGATACATTTGGAATTAGCCAAAATAACAGGATAGAAAAGGGATTATGGAGATCTCTGTTAGAAAGACAAGTGCATATTTATGGAAGGAAGACTAAATTGAGCCTTGCTCACATCCAGGATGATGTTTAAATAATCCTGAAATACTTAAATCACTTCAAAGCATTTTTATCTTTTATTAAGTTCTTTTTCAAGAACCTCCTGAATTTCCCTTGGTCTTCTCTCCACTTCTACCCATGAGGCACATCATGTATCAGCTTCTCTGTGAAGTTTGTGAATTTTTTACCATACATTCCTTTTTTCCTGACAGCCTATGTCTGCCATTTTTGTGGAAAGGAAAAACCTGAAGATCAGATTATCAAGTTAGTGTCAGGAGTCTGCTCCAAATCTAAACTCAAAAGAGGCAAAAGTTTAGGAGAAATGTTGCTGTACTGATAGAACATTTGGAAGTTTGCAGGCACTCAGAACCATGTATGGTTTGGCAAGGGCAAATGTGGAAAAAGTTATCTGCTGCTCCCACTGTATTTTTGTAAACCCTTCAACGGTTCTGTGTGAAAGCAGAGGCAAGACAATGGTCCTGCCACCAGAGCAAAACTCTCAGTCAGCTTCTCAAGTGCTGATCAGACTTGATTCAACCTTTAGGATGTAAATTTTTCCATGAACATGCTACTTCATCCAGCGTCTCTGGGGAGAGATCCCTGTTCCAGCACATCCGTGGTAGGAATTGGATTAAAATGAAAGAAAAGTAAATATTGTGCTTTGATTTATCTATTTTATAGTGCTATGCTGCAACTCTGGCAACTGAAGCTGCAGTTTCATGATTTTGATCATTTTCAGGTGCATTTAAATACATGATAACTAGATTAGGTTAACTGGAAATGCCAGTTTTCTATCTAGGTGTGTGTTTTTTATTCTTAAACTATTAGAGTTACAGTGGAAACACTGCACTCGTTATATTTTTCCACAGCCTGTGCACGTTACAGTGACAGAATTCATATTCTTTGTCAGTGCTCTAAACTGCTGGCTAATCTTCCCTGTTCTAATATCAGCAGTTATATTTATGCAAATTAGCATGTTGTAAAAGTTATATCAGTCACTTATGGTTCACAGCCAAATTTGCTCAGAATAAGTACTTGTGAATTAAACATCCTCTCAGAAAGGAGAACAAGCAGTTAAACCCAGACTGAACCTACTTATAAGAAGGTATGAAATAAATTTTATTAATAAACTTAGATAATGGTGTATTCTTCAGATAAATTAATTAAAATGTCTGTGAGAACTAGACTGAACCGTGAGAAGGTATGAGAACAGAAAAAATATAACTCAAAAAGTTCATTTTGGAGGAGACATTAATAAAAACCGGATGACATGCAGCAAAGGAAATTAGCTTCTAGTGCACATGGGCATGAATAATGCTAGAGGATGTATCATATAACTTAATCAAATAGGCTGTAACAGGAAGATGCAACTGTGGTTTCCTTAATGACCAGTGGGTGATGTAATCAAATGCTTAAATGCACATTGTCAGGTTCTGATGAGTTTCTGTCAAAGCAGAGTTGGAGTATCACTTACCCGGGTGTTTAGACTGATAACACATCCTCTCTCAGCTGAGTGGAAGGAGCTAGGAGCAGACAGGTTTCTATAATGTTGTTGTGACAGAAAATAAACTTCCTTTATCGTTCTGTACATCGATATGTAAATATCATGTTCTCTGAAAGTGTATATACTTCTGCTGCATTTGGCAGGGTACAGAGTTGTTAATCTTGCTATGCTTGTGCATGAGACACAGCCAAAGCTACTGCAGCTGGGACCCAAAAGAGCTGCAAGAAGCTTTCAGGTGTTTCTGGCTTCTGCCAGCAGGTGCAGGCTCTGGCCTAGAAATTCCATGCAGGCTGGCCTATGGATTAAGTAATTTAAGGCAGTGTGAACGTGCACTGGACATGCACTCGCAAGTGTGAGTGAAGGATATTTCTCCTTCAGTGACATGTACTAAATAGCACTGCTTATGTTGGCCTTGTAGAATTTTCATTTCTGTTTCTCTCAGTATTCTGCACTTTGACAGTGTGTGTTTTCATTGGAGCAAACCCAAGTGCTGAGGCTAATGAAGCTGTGACCTTTGTAGAAGCAGGTTCAAATCCCAGCTAAGCTCTGCTAGCCCCAGGCCCAGGAGGTCTGGGTATGTGGTGTAGGAACATGAGGGCTGGATGCACCTTCCCAGGTTGATGCACAAGGCAGGAGAGTCTTTTCTGTGCTCGGGAGGGTATTTGGTCCTGGCTGGCTTCATTGCACAGGGTAGATATAAGACCTTTGTTCAACAAATCAGAGTAGTTTAGCAGCAGTTTCGTGGCAGGATACTGCTGTGAATATAAGAACCAAACAGAGTCAAAATTAAGACTGAGCTCACTGATAATCCTGGGCTTTACATTTTAATGCATATTAGTAGTCGAGTGCTAGATTGTGTTTTTCTGACAGAGCAGATTAAGAAATTATTTGCATATGAATCTCTCCAAGTCTGTGCAGTTTCCCTGGTAACAAATGGGGAACCAAGTTCCAAAAAATCTGCTTGTTGCTATTAAAATGTGTGTGTGTATGTGGGGAGGGAGGTGTTCTTATTTTATAAATTTTTACTAAGGAAAAAATAGAACTGCAAACCTTAGCAAGACTCCTGATTTACATAAAATGGGGTATTGAAGAAATGAAATGGTTCTTCACTCATCAGCACTTAACTCATACAAAAATCTCATTTCTAGACAACCACTATCAGACGTTTGCAATCAGAGTTTTCCTTTCTGGCTATTGCAAATAAAACTTGCTGTTGCTTATTCTTTTCAGGGAAACTGCCAAGAACTGGCATTTCCACCAGTAGTTGCCTTTCAGGTTTCTTCAGAAGCTGTCTATGAAGGCTTTCAGTAACACTTGGAGACCAACCAGGGCTTCTCAGCCCTCCTCTGTGGCTCCACCGGGAGGGATCCTCTCCTTGTTTCAGTTTGGCTCAAGGGAGGTTTTCACGGGTCACCCTTCGTTCCATAGCAGCTGACTCGCTTGGACCTGGAGCAGTTTGTCTGTCACATGTTGCTTTTTAAGTGATGGTTAGTGGGAGGGTGGAGTTGAAGTTTAAACTAGATGACTTTTCAATGCAGTAGCAGGAAAACTTAAAAGATGTTGGAGAAGGGAGAGTGCCAACACCTTTTTGGTTGGTGGAAGAGTGACCGAAAGATGAAATCATCCTATTAGCAACTGGAGCAAAAATACAGGTGTCCAATCTATTGAGAAAGACTAGTTATCCTCTAACTTTGCATCCTGGAGCCATGAGACAAAAAGAAACCTCAAACAAAAAAAAAGACACATCCTCCCTGTCAAACCCAAACACTCCTCTCCCCAGCTCCCTTCCCCCCCCCCCAGAAAACCCCCTCAAAACAACAACACAAAACCCCCAACCTAAACTAACCTGTACATGCAACCCAGACAACTTTCTGAGTTTAGGTCACTTGTGGATTTATTGAACCAAGTGGTTTTGGCATAAACCATTTTGCTATTAAAGCATTCCCAGTGCTCTCTAAACACCGAGTATCTGATGGTTTTCTTCAGTTGACACATAACCTCAGTATTTTTGATGCTGAGTTTTTCAGTAACAGATCTAACAGAAAATGTGCCTAGTTAAAAATTAATTCCAGAATTATAGCTTAAGACATGTAAGCAACTAGGTGAAAAGTATTTTTCCTACTCCCTCATCTCTGCTTGTTTTGTTTGCTCGTTCCTTGTTTAATGATTTCCAGTTTGCAGGTTATTCTAATTAGACTGAGAGTTTGAAAATGATGTAAAGTGAAACTTTAGTTGCCTTAAAATTTATGCAACATATGTATGAAGGATAAAAAAGGTTTCCTCTCAGTAGGAAAGAATCCTTCTTGTTCAGAAGTGTAATTTTTGAAAACATATCAAAATCATAAAATAGATTCTGTATTAAATAAAAGCAGTTACTGTTCAGCTTCTGTCTTAGAGGCAAGCTAAGCTCCTTCTGTTGATGAATACAGTATTACTTCATTTTATCAGACTAAAGTGATTTTTCATGTCATGCTGGGTTTTATTCCTTTAATGAGCCATACAATAATCAGGAATAAAAAGAGAAAAATTTCATTTGAATACGGATGACCTGAGTTACTGAAAGTTCACCAACATAAAAAAGCTTTACCTTTTTTTTAATGTTGTATTATTGAAAACTGTGGCACCATTAAAAAGGGTCTTCTGGAGTGTCAAGTTGTGTGGTAGAAATTCCCAAGTACTGCAGGAGATGGGTTGTGGACTCAGAAACGTAACTCCAAGTCAAGAACACCTTTTTTTCAAAACTTTTCTTTTTTTACAAGTTGGTGGATTTACTAGAGGGCCAACATGAAAACATGCAGGAAAGGTGATTCTGTGTCCTTCATTGGTAGAAGGGACATCATGCAAATAACAAGCCTTTGCATCATTTTGAAGGGTACAGCGAAATTTTCCTTTCTCAAATTGCAATTACATTTCCAGTTCCTTGCCAGCATATGCTGATTGCCTTTTGCAGCTTCCTTGGGGCCTTGTCAATCCATTGATTAAAGAAACATTCTTTAAGTGGATTTGCACTGCATTTGAATATCTGCTACTGTTTGATTAGGGTTGAATGCTGATATGACCCTCAGTAAATAGCTATTTCTAACTCTCCTAATTTTTTTTTTATTATGGATCTTGTGACATCAACTATTTCTCTTAAGTTCTGGACTTTCAAATGCTTGCTTGATAGGTTTCAGTAAGTTCTCATGAATGAGAATTTCTCATTTTTGTGGTTGCAGAAAAAAGCCTGAGAGTGTTGCCAGTGCATGTAAGGGGTCCAGGCCCAGAAGTTAAAAGGCAATGAAACATGATTACTTTTTTAAAATAGCACTGAAATAATAAATGTTATGCTAGTTTCTCCTCCCTTTGCTGGATCTAGCTCAACAAAGCTTGTGTTCTTACTGGTGTTTTTGACAACATGTGTAGTCATCCAGCTTATTTTTAGTATTTATGAGGCAATTCCTCCGGGATTACCTCATCACTCAGCCTGAAAGAAAGGACCAGATTTACTCAGTGGGGTCCAATAACCTCAGCCCCCATCAAGGGCAGTGGGATAATGCAGGTTCTTCAGAGGTTTTGCTGAATTGTGACTAAAGTTCTCGGGATCAAATTCATGCAGAGAAACATTAAGTGGAAATCTTGTTTGCAGGCACTAAGTAATACATCCTCCTGAGAGTGACCTTTGGTAACTTCAGATGTTTTTCAGTAAAACTTCTCCTGCTGCATATACAGTTTTAAATGGGCAAAATGGAAAATTTAGTGATAAGATAGTAAAGTAGAAGCTGGATGTATGGTGAATGTGATATGTGCTGTCTTACATCCTTGTTTAGAAAAAAAAGTCTGCTAAATTAATAGCATTTAAAGGCTGTTTCACTATTTCAGGAATTTCACTGTTGTTGCAAAAGGATGTATCTACATTCTTTAAAGAAACCCATGATCTTTTAAAAATTATTTTAAAAATGTGCTTTAATTACTTAATCATTCCAGTGAACACTTATTAGTCAATTATTGTTAGTATTTGTAATAGTTAGGGGAAATATTAATTAGCTTAACTATTCCCAAGTGTGTTCATAATTAGAATAGACTATCAAATTATGCCTATTTTGAAGAAAAATGTGAAAGCTCTTTTTATAAAGTTACTTAAATATATACAATTTTTTTTTTAACTCAGATTTATTTTTTTCAGTAACTCAACTTTTTAATTAAAAACTCTCAGCAACTGATAAAGGGGAGAAAGTTTTTTGGATTAAAGAAGATATCTTGTAATGTAGATTTAAACAGATCAAAGGGGCAATTTCCCTGTGTAGCATATGTTGCAACATTATGAGAATTTTTTTAGGAACTGTTTTCCATAAACAAATAAATGTGTACATGCTCACATGAATAAAAGGTGGCAGTGACTTATGGTGTACTGTATAAATTTGAGATTATTCACCATCATTCCTGCACATAGTCAAAACAGTTTTATTCATTACATTTATAACCTGAACCACAGCTGATATGGACTCTGACTTTTGAATACAATTGAGTATGCAACAGAAATCCAGGCTGAAATTTCCTAAAATAGTGTGCCAAGCCCTTCTGAATTAACACTCTCTTTGTATGACTTAGAGATATTTTGGAGTAAGAGTAATGAAGGTACAACAAAGGACAAAGCTATTAAATGTGTATAACATTTGTAGGAAGATATGGACAAGCTGCAAGGACTGTTTACTAAAGGGATTTGATTTTGTTAAGCTGAAATATATTTGAAGTTGAACATTTCACAAGGAAATAACAGCTAAATATTGCAATAATGTAATGCTTTTAAAACAGAGGGAACCATTTTTATGAAAAAAACCCCAAACTTATAGGATGCTAATATCTGCACCTGGCCTTTGGCAAAATAACACCAACAAAATCGCTCAACCCTAAAATCTAGAGAAGAGACCTCCTGCATAAATCCAAGGCCCTTTGACATGGGCTGGAATTTGGTTTTGAGACTTTGTGGATGTGCCTGCTCTGCAAATGCAATGTGGTTACACGGCCTGATGTGTTCACAGGCTCGATTGCAATTCTTTGCAACTGCTCCTGGCAGAGCCGGAGTGCTGGGACACTAAAGCAGCAGAGGATAGATGGGATAGCTGCAGGCAGTGTATTCCCCTGCTTACTGCAACAGCCATTAGTGTGTGTTTTCTAATGACTAATCTGAATCTTTCAGGCTGAAACTGAAACTTATGACTTGTTCTCTTGTCTGCTACAGCACAGGAGACAGATAACTTTCTTCTTCTCAATAGAAGACTGGTTTTGTTATTGAAAATTAGTACAAAACCTACCTTTTCTTGGTGTTATTGCTGTGGGTTTGGCTTTTTTTTTGGTTTATGCTTTATTTTTGGTAAGCTGACCACCCTGACTTCTTTTAAAGTACCATAGAAAATGCATTCTAGACTTCTACATTTTCTTACTTCTTTTAATTGCACCCTGTAGTGTATTCACATAATTTTTTTTGAGATACAGCACCTCAGACTGCACATCATATTTCAGCTGAGACAATAGAAACACTCAATAAGTGAGAGGTGTTACATGTGAGATTTAAATACATTACACTAGGAATTGCTCTAGACATGTATGCAAAATCGTCTTTCACAGCAAACCATGTTTTCACAAAATTTCTATATATAAAGCCTAAATCATCAGCTATAAATTAAATGGAAATTTAAATGATTATTGTATACCAGAGTTAGGGAATGTTTTAGTACAAAGCTGTTGTGTATTTTGGAAGAAGTTTTGTTGATAAATCTAGAGAGTAAGAGCTAACATTTCACTTTACTTATTTAACATTTGATTAGATAATCAGATCCTGTTCGTAACAGCATAAGATTTCAGGTGAAAAAAACATACCTGGAAAAATGTGTCTTTTTTAGTTAAATCATATGCACTTCTAAGTAAAAGTATGAAATCTGAATAGTTACTGAGGTAAAAATCTCCTCTTCATCTACAACAACTCCTCAGGGTGCAGCAGTATTCTGTGCACAAACAAAATACTGAAAATGAGCAGTGTCAGAAAGTTAATATCATACAAGAATAGCAAAGCCTTAATTGCAAATATTTTTTTTTTTTTGTAACTGCTACTGGAAGAAATTGCTTCCACTGTTTTTGTTGGCTGCAATTGCAGTCATCTTGTGTAAAATGCACAGGTAGACTGAAGAGTCATGTCTTTGGGTAACCTTACTGCTGAAATCCTGGGGGCTGGAGGGGGGGCCAGTGGTGTGGATTGAAGGCTACCCTGGAAGGGCAAAGGGTGATGATCAGTGGCACAATGTTCAGCTGGAGGCCAGCCACTGGTGGTGATCCCCAGGGGGTGAGTCAGGGGCAAACACTGTTTGACATCTTCAGGAGTGACCTGGACAATAAGATAGAGAGCAACCTTGGCAAGTCTGCAAAACCAAAATTGGAAGGAGTGGTTGATCCACTGGGTGGATTTGCTGTTTTTCAGTTGGACTTTGGGGTGGAGAAATGGGCAAGAAGGAATGTTGTGAACTTCAAAGAGAAACGCAATTATCAAACAGTGTTTCAAAAAAACTAAGATGATAACCCTTTAGGAAATCTTTTATTCTCAATTGGCACTCAGTCAATAGCCTCTCAAATAAAATCTGAATAGATTCCTAACTAGTAAATTTTCCCTGAAGCAGACACAGAAAATGTATAGGTACAAAACTTGGGTTTGGGGATGTGACAAAATATGCCCTGCCCCTTTTTTAACCTGTATTTGTGCAGGATGCTATTCTGTTTCTGTTACAGATGTGGTCTAGATGTCTTTGCTGTCATACCCCTCAAAAATTGTGCTTCCTGACTACTTTTTTTTTTTTTGGTGTAATTATGTTGATAATGAGGTCACAAATATAGGATCTCTTAAATCTTCTGCAGTAATTTTTTGAAACATTTTCTCTTTTTGGGATCATGCTTCAAAATTTGAAAAATAAAAGAGGTAACTATCAATATAGAGTAAGTTGTAATAAAAAAACAAGAACATAAAGGCCCTGATACAATCCTTTGGATTAATTGTATATGCTAACTGCTTTATCTTATTGTCTGTGGATAACAGGATAGTGATGGGAAATTGGGGAGAAGCCTGCACTTGTGTCTGAAATAAAGCATTCATATAGTTGAAGAAAGGACCTCTGTTCCTTTGGCCTTACAGTTCTACATCTGAAAATATAATGTTTAATATATTACACATATAAAAGAGAGGAGGTATGTAAGTATAGGCATTTACACTTTAATGTGTAAATATCTGAAACACTTCATATTTTTAGTTAATTATACTTCTGCCAGATTTAGAACATGGACTGGTAGTAATTCAAGGTGAAAGTACTTTGTCAGTGTCTCTTTTAATAGAAAAGGTCAATAGAAATGCTATTGTTTTAATGCTTTTTTTTTCCATCTTAAAAGAAGACATATTATGAGTGCCACCAAAATGGGTTGTTTGTTCTGTTTCTGGTGATGCAAACATAATTGGATTTTTTTTTCAAGTTACTAAAAATATGTCATTGAAACCCAGTATTCTGAGTTCTGTGTCCCCAGTTAAGGGATAGGAAGTTCAGTTGCACAAAAGTGAATAGTATGTGACTAATATTAGTCTGAAAAGCCAACCGGTCTACAGAGGTAGGTCTGTACATAAAGTGTATTTTACTGGGAGATTGTTCTGTATTTTTATTAGATAATAGGTCTGCAGATGAAAAAACATCCAACTGCTTTTTAGATAAGTTGGTGCAGAATCAGTGGCAAGTGTTTGTCCTTTGTTGTCGCTGTTTCCTTTTAGCCATACATGTTATTTCATGTTTCTTATTGTCATTTTCTCATTGCAATATTTAGCATTATGTATTATATATAGTACTACAATTATTATGTTCTATTTACCTGTTATATACTCAGTAACATATTTATTTTTCTTTGAGTCAGCTATACACTTTGTTCAACTTCAAAGAACCTGTGAATCAAGCAAACGTAATTAGTGCTGTAGCTATCCTTGATGTTTGTGGTGCCAATGCAGCTTATCCTTCCAAGGAAAAATGCTTTCCCAGAAGCATTATGATGCCCCCCCCCAAACCACAAGGGTTAGGAGCAAAGAGCTCTTCCAAGAGTAGGTGCTGGGTTTATACTCAGAGTAAGATCAGAGGATTTTATAGTTTTGGAACTGAAGGAGGGCTAGGTCAGTATATCTTTGTTTAAATAAGTACTGATAATTGCTCAGGTTATTTATTAAAAACAACAGCAAAGAAGTCCTTCCACACAGATTTTGTATGTATAATCACTCATGTCATGCCTCAGAAGCAGATGACTGACATAGGCTGGTTTTACTTGCACAAGCCATCCTGTACTACCAGAGCGTATTTGGGAGCGACTGTCATTCTCCTTCCTTTGATTGAATTGAAATAACGAGCTTTCAGAGAGCTTAGAATTTAAGGAGGACTGCATGTTGACATAAGCAGTTTGACCAAGATTTTGAAAATCTGAAGATGTGGGGGAGGATGTCAGAATGACAAGTCTTTTGCATTGTTCTCGAGCCTCTCCGCCTCCTGAAGGTCCCTGCTGGGCTGTGGCACCATCACAGCAACTGGGTATCTTGACATAACAACTCTCAGGCCTTTCTGATGTTTTGTTTCTGGGGTTTTTTTGTGGTGATGAGCGTGGCATTCAGTAGCTCAGCTGAAGTGACTACAGAAACAGTCTCTTGATTCAATTTTTCATGCTCTGTGCTTGGCTAAACCTGTTGGATAGCAGCCCACGGATCTGAGCATGGAAAGTATCAGAAATTCATACATTTGAGTACAGTCCATCTGCAGCCCTTTGAGCTACATTTCACACCATTGTGAAGTTTAGTCTGTGAGCAATCAAATGCAGCACATACAATGCTGACGGAGCACTCTTTGGCATACATTTAGGCTCCAAACTCACTGTGTGGTTACTGACAGGGTTCAGCTCTAGACTTTTAGCACACACATAAACAATTTTACGAGAGAAGCTTGTCCAAATCAGTCTTAGGAATGTTTTGGGGGAAGGGGTCTTCAACAGAACATTTTATTGATGGACACACACAGGCAAATAATCTATGCAAGTTGTTGGGAATTGAATTGTTACTGTGTTTCTATTTAATTTTGGATCATGAAACTTGCATACTTTGCTTTACTACCAGCTGATTCCAAATCCATTTTCAGCACTTAATTGGTCCTGGCACAGAAGTGCTTTTACCGAAATTGCTGTCATTCTTCTCAGAGCCACCACCAGCTGTAGGGGTAAATTTTGTTTTGTCTAAAAGCAAAAAGAGGCCTGTCTCCCACCTTCCAAATGGTCTGGTTTTGTTATCTGTTGAGTGAATGACAAGTTGCTTCACTATCTGGTTGCTTTTTGACTGAATTTTATTTTCTAAATGCCACTTGATATGGGCTCCTTTCAAATTGTCCATTAGATTCAGACCCTGGTAAAGGGTTTGACTGCGTCTGGCTTGCTGTAAACACAACAGCACACATCTGCCCTGTGTTGTGTGTCCTTAGTTCCTGGGCACAAACAGTGCACAACAAGGAGCACTGAGGGAGCACGCTGCTTCCAACACCCTTTTTTGACAAAAAAAAATTCACAGACACATTTTAGGCAATTGACAAAACCTGCTGTAGCTCATACCTTCTCTGAAACAGGTAGCTCCTCGTCACTATTTATCATTGTTGTTTATTTAGTGTCAAATATAATTCGGATGATTGAAAGCATGGCAAAGTATATTAACTGGCTGCTTCACTTGTAAATATTTTGGGAACTGCCGCTTTCATATGTGAGATCATACCAGTGTTTTTGTCCTGTATTTTAAAATGGAACAGTCTGGCGTGTTTAAATTACGGGTCAAAAACTGAATAAATGAGGGAGCTGACTAGTCAGTCTGTCTTCCTAATGAGCAGTCACTACAACAGAAGATGAGCTGCCAATTACTGGCCACTTCTTCTGGCTACTCATTAAGCATGTTTCAGCATGAACCTCTTATGATTTGGCACATGGCCAGATCAAATTCAAATTTTCCCCATGTCCAGAATAATACTGTCACTGTTTTGATAGGCAAGTAAGCTGCAAGTTTCATATATCTACAGCAAACAGTAATTTGGGCATGACAAAAGGGCATCCGCTCTTCCTACTGCCAAGAAATTATTGCAGAAGGGACTAAAGTGGTAGATGAATTCCACTTTATTTAGTTTGAATTATGTTACTGAATAAAATATTTACTAAATAGCTGACATCATTCTTATTCCTAAGAACAGTTTTAGAGAAGTAACTTGTGCAGCAGCTGAAGCTCAACATTGCCTCTCTTATTTGCTTTCAAGAGTAGTTCACAGTCTGTGAAAACTGTCTCTTTAAGTACTTTGGAAATGCAGAGGGGAAACATGTTGGTCTGTAGGTGTGTCTATTAGTATTGTGACTTTTAGAGACTTTTTTAAAACTCTTAATACCACTGTACCAAAAGAACTTCTGTGATATAGACCTGACTTCAGTTTGATCTTGGTACAGAAAGATCAAATTCACTTTAGAGTTGGGTACTCCATTTGAGTAAACTGCCATAAAGTTGTTTCGTGTTTGTCATAGCCCTCATCTGAAGCACACGGTTCCTTAAAAGATCAGCTCTTGTGAATTTACATTTTAGGGTATGTAATTGTCATCTGAGAATCTAAAATTGTTTCCTCAATTCTAGCATAATTCATTTTGAAAAAGGTGCTGTTGGCATTATCCAGCAAGAAATCCTACATAAGCAAAGCAAATACATAGGCTTTCCTACTAATTACCCATTGTAGCTAAGTAACAACTAAGGCTTGTTTCACTTTGTTGGTGTCATTTGTCTCCATAGTAGCAACGTTACATATTTAGAGGATAAATGCAGTGCTTGGAGTTCACAGAGTTTATGTTACTCTTACTTGTGGTATTTGGAGTTACATAAGCTTCACTTGATGAATTTGTTTCATATGCATTTGTTTTATGGAATCCAACAGAGAGATGTTATGGTCTCAGTGGTACTGTTAGTGGTTCCTTGCAGAATGCCAGAATTTTGTATTCACATAAATAACTGGATCAAGAACTCATTCCTTGTTGGAGATACTCTATCCTACTTATTTAAATAATGTCTCTATATGAGCTGCTTACATAGGCAATCATGCCCATCAGTGTACAGAGCCCATCTGGCTTTAGTGAAGTCTTATGTAGTGTTAAGATAATGATTTGTTAGATCACTTATTTGTGTGTTTAAAAAAAAATTGTTAAGGAACATTTTTATTTTTTTTAATGCGAGAAACTCTTTACAGAAACATTTTGAAGGAAGTTTTTAATTTGTGCATTGAAATGAGCATTCTATTGGAAGCCCAGAAGTTGGGAGACTGCTGGGGGGAGACTGATTTACCCTTTTTCTTTTTTTATGATGAGATGTGATAGTTATCACCACGTCTCTTTGACAGACGCTTCTGTTATTAATATTTTTTGTTTAAAGTTTGGAGTTAGCAACTTTTATAAATCTAAAGAGATTCTATTTATGAGAAACTGTGCTGTCACTTATGTCATGCACTACATCCTTCCTAGTTCTCACTTTATTCACATGTGAGTACTTGCAGTTATGTTAAGCCTGTATTCTGCCAGCTACCATTTTGACTTATCTAAAATAAGGCAAGACATTTGTGCAAGGAATAAAAAGATCATAAGGCATTCTGTCAGTTTTATTGGTTTCTCCCATGAGTTTCACTGCTCTCCAGACCTCAGAAGCCCTTATTTATCCCAGAAACCTTGGAATTTACAGACTGACTTTGCTAAAGCACTGCTGAACTTTAGAATCCTCATAAGAATGCTGGAAATCTTCAGAAAAGCCTTCTATGATATCAGCAAATATCTCCCATGAGAAGCCTTCTAGCACAGAGAACAGTGTTCAGTGGAGATAAACGAGTGTGTGATTCTCATTTAGAATTCTTGCTTGAAAAACATGAAGTCTATGAAAGTTTTTTATTTGTCCTGGCATGACACATATTACTCTTACATTTTCAGATCTGTCAGACAGAACGTTTGGCTTATAAAGGTTATTTTTTATATTTTAATGACTAACCCAATCATCAATGGTTTTAAACTAAAAGATGGTAGATTTTGATTAGATTTAAGGAAGACATATTTTTATTGTGAGACACTGGAAGAGGCTACCCAGAGAAGCTGTGGATGCCCTACCCCTGGAAGCATTCAACCAGGCTGGATGGGGCCTGGAGCAACCTGGGCTAGTGGAAGGTGTCCCTTGCCCTTCCAACACAAACCATTTTATGATTCCATGATCTTTGAGACTGTGCTCTTTCTTGTAGTCAATCTTTTTTCTTTGAAAAAAGCAGAAGGGACTGAAGTAACTCTCTTCTTCCTGCGGAGGTTCAAAAACATCTCAGTCCAAAAATATCTCTCTACTTTTGACATTTTTGTTAAAACAGGCTTTCTAGCCATGTTTGGTGGCTGTATAACCTGGCTTAAAACATGGTAGAGCTGTGTTCAAAGGGTGGGTGGCAGTGGGCTTCACTAGTTTTCAGCTTTGCAGTCATGATCATAAATCAGAAAGTCAACTAAATAGAGAAAACAGTCTTAAACTGAGTAATTAAATAGTTTAAGTTTTAAATGCTTCCATGCTGGTTTTTAAAAGATGTGTGGATGTAGTGCTCAGGAATGTGTTTGAGTGATGGACTTGGCAGTGCTCGGTTAATGGTTGGATTTGATCATCTTAAAGGTCCTTTCCAACCTAAATGATTCTATGATTCTGTGTTTTTATACTTTGCTCTTCTGAGTTTATCAGCACTTTGTCTTCTCATATAGTGATTCAGTGCAGCCTTGAATTTAACAGTTGATAGTCTGATGGACTTCAGGGCTTATTTACTATTTTGTCTTGGGCAGTGCCCTTGTGCTAGAGTAGAAATACAAGATAACAAATAAAAGGCAGTTGTTAACACCAGTTTCAAGAATGTTTAATAGATGTAATGGAGGCAAAGATGACTGGCTGATTTTGTCTTGTCTTTAGTTGTAAATCAAGTTGTGAAAGGCAGATGTATGTATGAAGCCAGAGTGAGAGGTAGAAAATATTTTATGCCTAATTAAGTTTTTAATCAGTTATTATTTCTGTGTCTATGAATAACAGCATTGTTTCAACAACTTAATAAGTGGTTTTCTTTTATCCCATTAATTTTTCAAAGAAGTTTATAGCTGCATTAAATATTTTTAAAGGCAATGGAAAAATATTAAATACACTCCCTTTACCACAGTTTCTCATATTGTTTTGGTCCATAGCTTTCCATAATAATTTTAATTATAAAATCTCCACTTCATATGTTACTCCCTCACTTTTGAAGTTGTGTTTGACTTTTTTTTTTTTTTTTTAATTCAAACCCAACAATGGCCTAAAAACCTTCTGGCTCACTTGAAGGAATTGAGGAGAGAAAAGAACTGAAAAGAAGAGCAGAACCGAGAGAAAATTAACCGAGCCTAAGAAATTCTGCAAAGTAAGAATTAGCAAGTACTTTAACCATCACAGGCCATTGCAGAGCACAGTTCAACCAGAAACTTCCACTTAGAGAAAAAAACAATTCTGAACATCTCATGTAAGATATGTATAAAACTAGGGTACTTTCCAAGTCACTTTTAAATAAAATGAGGTAGAAACTACATTTCCCTAAGTTTGATAAGGAGAACACAGCAATGAATAGAATGCTGTAATAAAACAGCGTTTCAGAAAGGAAGCGGGATGTAAACTTAACCTCTAAGTACAGAAATCACTGTTTCTAACAAAAGATTTCAACCAAAATTCAGGCAGCACTTCAGGGAAAATTAATTCACTTTATGGTTTCATTTTGATTCACCTACTGCTATTTTCCTTAAGTGAGTACATTGAACAAGGAGGTAAATGGGAACTGAGGAAATGGTAGGTGAGGAACCCTTAGTTTATGAAATTTTCTTCTGAGAGTTTTGTCATTAATTATATTGATAGAATACAAAGACTTCAAAATCACGCTTTCTGGATGATAAATTCCTTTGTTTATTTTATTGTAACAATGCTTGTGTTTTTCACATATTGTAAAACTTAAATGACTGTGAATATTGGCGTGAAATAAAGTTCCTCATCTTTATTCTCCATATTTGTAAAGCAAAAATTTCAAAACCTTTCAGATTTCTCCTTCATTTAAACATCTTGTTTCTAAATGTTCATTCTATTTCAACTTTATTAAATGCATTTTTCTAGATCTTATTTATTCTCTCTCATCTCAGTAGCACAATTTGAAATGATACCATAACTGAAAAAATAAAAAAAAAAAGTAAAAAACAATCTTAATTTTAGAAGGTAATTGGAGAGGTTAGGGCTCTTTCTTCCAGCTTCTGCTCCTGACACTGCAGAATTGTTTTCTAAAACCCATAGTTCATTTTTTCAAATCCTAAATGAAAGGCTTTCCTCTCTGTTTTTGGGAAACCCGCTCTGCATTTCAATATGCACCGGGAGGTGTTCACACACAGCTTTCTTCGAGTATAACTAAGCTTCTCGAAGTTTCTGCCACCTGAAAGGCTTTTTACCTTAAAAAAGTGCCACACTTTCTCTTTAGGTTTGTTCTCTTAAACAGAATTTTACATATAGTTTCTATTCCCTGATATGAGTCTTTTCTTCACTGGGATTATGTGGATAGTGTAGGAGACCAAAGCCAATGAGTGTAGAATTGCTGTGGAATTGACTGTAGAATTATTAAAAGGAGGGAAAAAAGAAATATAAGCAAGTTGTCACATCACAGCTTGAAGCCTGGATCTGCTCACAGTTCTCCATGGTGGCAGAGGATTTTGCCAGCTGTTTTCACAAATACCTGCACAACTGAGCCAGGGCTCTGTTCTGCTCTGTTTAGCTCTCAGGCACACTGTTGTTGAGGTACTAAGCCAAGAACAGAGCATTAAATTAAATCACCTTGAACTTTTCTGCAGAGGTGTCTTTCTTCATGTCGTGAATTTCTTTCTGGGTTACGTAATGTTTAGAAAATATCCCTTTGTTACTGAAGAGTTTCCCATGGTATTTCTGCCAGAAATTGTTCAATGCATTATTAGTATGATTTCCTAACTTAATTTATTTTTGCATAGTTGCGAGTTATAATATCCTCTTTATTTGCCAACTGTACAAACTATTACCAATTTTCCTAAAAACTTTAGACTGAAATGACATGACTTAGAGGCCTTTGCCTGCAAAGTCAAAGGCAGTATTTGCATTAAAGTATGAACAGCACCAGAATTTGTCCAAGGACTGGATGCTTGCGTGTACTAGAATTTAACAGGAAGAGTAAAAAGGCTCTTTCAGCCTTTTTTCACCACTTTCTCATAGAAAAGACACAGAGTTGGAGAGCACTAATATGATAAGCACACATTTCTTTCTGCAGACATAGTATGCTGATGCAACTTATGGGAAATTTTGACCCCTTTCTATCTTTAGTGTCCAGTCAGACCAGTAAGAAAAAGAGGTTTTTAGAAGCAGCTGGAACTTTCTCACTGTGACCATTTGAGAGCTCATGAAAAGAAATTTCCTTCGAAGCCACTAAGAGTTAAACAGGTGTGCCCTACCACTGGAAGTGTTCAAGGCCAGCTTGGATGGGAATTTGAGCAACCTGGTCCAGTGGAAGGTGCCTCTGCCTATGGCAGGGGGGTTGGAACCTGATGTTCTCTAAGGTCCCTTTCAACCCCCCATTCTATGATTCTTATCAAATAGTTTAATTTAAGAAGGTCAGACATTTTTATTTACTGACATCTCCAGAACTAGAAAGGCAGGGGTGTACTATGTTGAGTATGCATATTTCTGCTAGGTTTTTTTTTCTTTTCAAATGTGGTAAGTTGATGTTGCCTCTTCTTTAATTTTTTTTTTTTTTTTTTTAACTAAAGTAGGTTTTCAAAAGGCCTGGTTTAATTCACAGTGATATGAAATGGAAGTTAGACCAGGTCTTAATGAACTTGGTCTGAACAGCTCCTACTTCAAAAAGACAGATGGTTTATGTAGTAAGAGCTTTGCTTCCTTTCATAGCAAAAGTGTATTATAAGGGAACTATTTAACAGAGTTTGAAAGCCTGATGACTTTTTAGGTTACTGATCATTTACTATTACAAAGTACAGAAAAAGCTAGTGAAACCAAAAACTTGATGGATAAAAGAAGAAAGGTGAAAGAGTGAACAGGTGGAGAGGGAAAGAGCTACATTATTTAGCATGGAATGAAAAAATCCTGAAGCTATTTCTGACCTAGACTGGAAAACATGTGGTGCAGATGCACTCAAACATGGATATCTTGTCTCTGGTCCTGTGGAAATTTGTAAAGCAATGGTTGCTTGCTCTGAGGAACATGAACCGGGAGCTCCAATGAGCTGGTGCAGAAAGACATTAACTTTCTTGGAATCCATGGATAACTGAGATTAGACTGCAGTTTTCTCTACTAGTGTACTCATTAAGAGGGTACAATTACAATGCAAGTGATTTCTAAGAGATCCCCTACTTTCTCCTATACTCCAAAAGAATCAATTTGGAGCTAAAATGATTTCTTCTTGGTCAATCAATGACTGTCATGTGCTTTTAGAGTGTGGAATTTCCTTCACTGCATTTAGTGTGAGATCCTGTTATTTGTCTTTTGTTTTGTTGAAGTAGCTAATTAGCAATTGCAATTGGAGTTTTATTAGAGAATACTGAAATGACTGTTTTGTGTTTGTGTGCTTGGATGAGTGCCAGGTACACAGATGAAGTGGAGATAAGTATTCCTTTTCTGTGATGCCCACAAGTACAGTGAGGGCTGGGCATGGGAATAGTTTGTATCACTAGATATCATTGTAGGTTTTGAGACCATTTGTAATAACTCAACTTTTTACATATAGAGGGAAATACAGCTACTGTTGAGGTGCTGTAAAAAGTTAAGAGTAAATGTTGAGTTAAAAGTCAAAAGTAAAAGGCTTCATATTACTAGAGGTATAAATGTTCAGAATTAATACTGTAGGAATAACTGTATCAAAGGAGAGTGCTGTTGTCACTATGAGTCACTGTGCAGGATGAATACTTTAAGAAAGTACTGTCGATTTTTAATACACAGAACTTTTTTTCCATCTCATATATTGCATAATTACTGTTGATGCTCATGTTCTTTTCGTGTTAGTTCAAAGCAGGAGTGGTGGATGTGTGTATCTTCAGATTTCACAGTGTAGGTTATTAGTTAATGATAGTAACTACTTTGCAACCAGATTGTTCTTCTGTGTTATTTAATGTATGAAACACAAATATTTTTAAAAATTTGATGAGTAGTGAGTTTTGCTAGGCAATATTAGTTACCAAGCAAGAACAAAGAATTTTAAGGAACATTCTTCAAAAATTCTAATTTAAGAGTAATTTGTCACACAGGGTTTTATGTTCAGAGAATGACATGCCCAGGCAACTCTCCTAACAATGCTTACACTGCTTTGCACTTTTCAGAAGTTTGGATTCACTGATTTTTACATATGCCAAAAAATTTTGTCAGATACAAACTTTGCTGTCTGTCAGGATAGGAAAAAGAGATTGATGGCTGACATCCTTAAAGGACAAGTTGTATCCTCATTTATCATTGGCAATGCATCAGCTTAATTATGGGCAAAGACAGCAGCCTGACCTATATTAACCCATTACACCAATGTAAGACTCACCTTGTCTTTGGGGGAGTCTCTTAGAGGTTCTCAGAAGCACCTTTTCATCTGGCCTTTTCTTTATGATCTAGGAAAGTTAGACCCTTTCTGATCTCATCTTCTCTTCATTAAATTCTTCACTTTCAAGTTGCTGAATGCAAAAAATGACACTTTTACTGGTTGCCTGTATTTATTTCCAGCATTTTGTAGAGTCCACCCTGTTTTCCCTGTTAATTGTAAAAAAAATATTTTAAATGTGGAATATTTCCTGACTTTTTAAATATAGGAAATTTATGGGGGGAAAGGAAGAGGTCTTCCCTATTTCTTTATCTCTCAAATTAGCAGTCTGTGGTTAGTACAAGCTGGGTTTGTTCACATCTATGCATTTCTTCTTCTGTTATGCAAGAGTACTACCTCATATATTGACAAAAATACTGTTAACTTTATTTAGAGGTATTTAAATGAGAAAGCATCTGGAAAACCCTGAGACACAGTCATAATTTTGTAATACTGAACTATAGAGGTTTGCTTTTAAAATTAAGATTATAGAATATAGGTATCACGTGCAATCTCAATAATTTATAATTTCTCTATAACCTGTTAAACCTTATGTAGATTTTCTGTTAATTGCCCTCTGGGTATTCCAAATATAGATACTTTCTATTTCATGACAACACTAATAGAATTTAAAAGATATCTAAAGTAATTAGAGGTGCATCTGGCCCTTACTTGATCAGATTTAAAACTATTATTTTAAACTCCTAAATATGGTAAGCGTTCTGCTGGCAGACTCATAATAGATTAATAATCATCCTTTTGTTTTGTTTGCCCCACACCACACGGAGAGCATCAAATTTCAAAGTCAATGTGCAAAATTGCTTGTTCATGTCAATGTGTATAAATCTCTAAACATTTGTTTTAAAATTAATGTGTTTTTTGTTTCTTCATCCAATAATATCTGAAATGAAAACATGCTGTAGGCAGATTTGTGGTCAGGAGTTGGAAGGCGAAAAAGAGGTGGTTGGAGTATCCATAGAGATGTGATCTCTCTGATAAACTCAATTTTGTTAAAATAAAACCTCAAGAACGCTGAGTCTTTCATGTCCTCTATACAAGAGCGATTTATTTTGTGAATTGAGACTTGTAAGTTCCTGCAAACCTAAAATAGGTTTTTACCCTATAGATCACAGCTTTTCAGCAGCATCTGAACCTCCTTCACACTAGATCTCTGGCACTTTACAAGGGTGTAAGAGTATGAACCTCCCCACCCTGTAACTCTCTCAGTAAGGACTTGTGACGGTCTTAGTGTGACAGGAATTTGAGATGCTCGTTTCAGATGTCAGCATGATCTGTAGGTTTGAATTACATTTCACCTCTGAGTCTCTTCTCCAAGTTTAATTGATATTGTAAGACCATCTTAGTTTGCACGATTTATAATTGATTGATTGTTTATTTATATACTTATAAGTGTGTGGTATGATTTCAGTTATTAAAATGCTCTAAACACCTTTCCACAGTTGAAATTTTACAGATAAGTTTTCTGCTGCAGATGAATCTGTGGTGGGTTTTCTGGCAGTGGCTGAGCTAGGGAATACTGCAGGACCTTGCACCAGCACTGCCTTAGGCTCCTCCTTCTCATTTTCACATTTTTGAACCCTTTCATATTTGATTCTCTCCTATGGTTTGTTAGATTTCCTTTAACACTAAAATAGCATTTGTGGCTAAAAAAATCAGAAGTTATGCTGATTGAGGGAAGTTTTCACTGTGAAGTTTCAAACTTATGCATAACTGATGAGCACCAGCTCTACCATTTGCTGTTGAATTACCAGTTTACCCCCAGAGAAGCATTAGCATTCTTTGAAAATAAATTGGATCTTATTCTTTGTTGTGATAAGAACTGCGTATGTTGGGAAGTGATTGGCAATCATTATTTGTGGAGAAAAACAGAACCAGTTACATGTTCAGGTACTCCAAATGCTCCAGTTCCTCTTTATGAAAGGATTTGCAGACATGAGAGGAATCAAGTAATCTGTGTTTTGCAGAGGAGGCAGCACCCTGTAGATTATCTTACACTATAGTTCAACAGCATGTTGAGGCAGAGTCTGCCCTTCTAACTTGTGTCCTGCATATCCTAGATCATGTCAGGTCATTGATTTATTCTTTGTGCGACATCATCTGTCCAACAAAAAACAACAACAAAAAACCATTGAGTATTGTCCTCTTTAAAAACATCAAATCACCCTTCTAAGATATTTCATTTTTGACATCCAAAAATTCAATAACTGACTTTTCCTATTAAAAAAAATCTTACTGTGAAATTAAAACAGTGCAAGCAAAACACATAGCTTATGAACCCATAAAAATCCACAGTGATAGAAGTTTGTCTGAATTGGTAATTCTGCTCATTTTTCAAGTGAGATGTCAAAATTGGAGATTGTTAAACATAAATTGCGTTTACATTTTTACTTTATCTGGTTATGCTAAGAATGTCAGAGAATTTAAAATTTTCTAAGCTTCGATATTGTTTCACAAAATGTAGCAAGCTGATAACTAATCTGTTTTATTGTTCATTCTGGGTTAATCAAAAATGTAATTATGACTTTTAATTAGAGCAGAAAAAGTGTCTGCTACTAGCTCATAAAAAATTGCTTTTTTCTGCCTTGTCACCACAGGTTATGAAAGACAAAGAAAGCTTTCAGAGAAATAACAAGGAGACAATCTAGCCTCAAATTACTCATAATTGAACCTAATATTTGAAACTACATCTAAATATATTGGAGGGTGAAAGCTGTGAATTTATATTCTAATTTAATTTTAAAGCATGAAATTTAGTGGTACCTAGAAAAACACATTTTTCCTCCGTCATCTTTTCAAGTTGTTTCATAGTTCTGATTCTAAATTCCATGAAGACAAGTCAGCAAGGCTTATGCAAATTTAAGAAGCCAAATTTAGCAGTAAGAAACCCTAGAAGTGTAAAATGTAATTCATTATACCATGGGTTTGGGTAGATAGGTATGATAAATTTATACCTACAGAGACACATATCTATAAAATAAATATAGGGAAAGTGATAAGAATTTTAAGAAACAACATTCCCATTTGGATTTGTTTATTATATCTATTATAAAATAACACATAAGGTAGGAAGAGTGAACGTAAACCAGAAGTGGGTGATTATAATAACTTGACAGGGGAAACCAAATGGTACAGGAAGAAATCCATGGTTGTCATAGTGCAATAAAAGCCTGTCATTTATTGTTTTAAAAAATCCTGGCAGTGTATTTTAACCATTAGGGGAATAACAATTGCTATTTCTCTGTAATGATTTCTGGTTTGTATCTTGGGAGTACTTTTATGAATTTAACATACTTTTCATTCATGTAATACTTCAAGAAGATTCTAAACAAACCTGCACATTAGGAGTCTTAAGAGCGGCAGTTTTAGTTGAGATATATTGAAGAGTTTTGGAAGAGCTGAATTAGGATCTCTCCAGGCCACTGGTGATGATTTTCAGTAAACCTGGAGGCATCAGCAATGACAATTTTTTCCTGTTGTGTTAGCAGAATGACCCTGGTGATTTTATGGTTGTCAGTCCTGCCTTGCTCGCTGAGGGAAAGGGTGAAATTGCAACTAGAAACATACAAAGATTTTTTTGTTGGATGTTCAAACAAACAAAATACTGTATCATTCTTTCTTCTGCAACAATATACTTTGATTAAGATTAAAAAATAAATATAGGACATTGAGTTGAATTGGTATGTTTCTGAAATGCCACTTAGCTTTGGTCTGAGTGTTATTAAACTTGAAAAGTCAGAATATGCAAAATGACCACCTAATCAGCAAAAGAAATAAAAACTGATTAATTCATTAATGTTCATTACAAAAGAGGATGTTTCCAGTAAGGTTCCTATAATGTGATTTCAAGAATGAATTTTTACAGTTTTGCTCAGTGACCTGGAAATATCAAAGAATTAATACTGTAATTGTGCTGATGATTTGAGAGAAAAATAATAAAGGCAACAGTTTGATTTAGGGCTTGTGATAATCTGGGCATAAGCAAACAATATATAGCTCAGCAGGGTCAGAAAGGTACAGAGATTTCAGACTGTAACACAAAGGGCTGGGAAAGGGATGCCAGAAAAAGGTGACCCTCAACTTTTTGAACTAAAAGATGTTGTCACCCTGAAAATCCTCTCATAAATCTTATACTCTCCCTAATTTCAAATATTAAGGCTTTTAATTTTCAAGATGATATGATTCCATCATTTGGAATGTGCTGTCCCAAAGCAGTTTCCTTGTAATATCTTTCTGCTGTTAAGTTTGATTACTTTTGCTTTTGATGTATCAGAGTACTTGTGTAGGTAAACTCTCCTATACTTGTTTGAAATGCAGTACCTTGTGGATTTAAAATGTACTATTATGACATTACTTAGAAACTAAAGATTAACTGCCCTATTTGAGATGTCTCAAAACTAACTTCTGAAAAAGCAGAGCCATTGATAGCAGTTATACCAAGGTGTTAAATGTCAGGTAGCTGCAAGGAAGTGTTGATTCAGATTTTATCCTCGATGTATAAGTCATGTCCATGCTTGCTGTATCTTGATACCTGGTCTAATTATTTCTGTAAGTGTTTAAAAAATCCATTATAACACTAATTAGCACGTTAGTCTTTAATTAGTCATTAGCTAGTCAAATATTTGTCTCTGTCTCAAAGTGTAGAGATTCCACTGGGGACTAACCAAATTTCATACTTTATGAATAGATTTCCAGCTTGCCCTCCAAGGAGATGATTGTAGGACTGTCGTGGATTTTGGGGAGCATTTGGAAAATGTTGCAGCAGGGTTTCTGAGGATCTATCGTTCCCGATCCTTAGAAAAGGAAGACAATTATGTGAGTCCTCTGGGGGGTGTTGGGGGGGGGGTGGTGATGGAAAGTTAATTTCCAAGGCCTTGGAACATACAGACCACTGCTGTTTTGGTGCTGGAATATAGAGTGGGTTTCTGCATCTGACAGGCAAACATGTTAAATGCCTAGTGCTTTATTTCAGTTGTATTTACTGTATTTAATAATGATGGGAGTTACAGTATGGAGATTTTACGTCTCTCTGAGAAGCTGCTTTTTATTTATGCTGGTGTTTACTTGAAGGAGGTTTGCCCAGTAAAAGTTGCAGGGCTACAGTTTCAACCCAGAAAATCGGTGACTTTAAGACAATGGGTCCTGATGGTGGTTATTGTTACTATTTTATTAATCCTGGTCTGTTTAGAAAGCCACTGTGTTTCAAGTGAAACATCCCCAGAGAGCTGTCAGAAGCTCTGCTCAGTGATCAGAGGGTGCTTTGCCATACTCCATCCAGGGCTGGATGGTCAAACTCTCCCACAGCAAAGCTACAAGGTGAAAGTACAGAGGACAAGCACAGTCATTCATGCCTCTCAGCTTGCTGGAACTGTAAATGTTTTGGTTGCTTTTTGTGTCAGTCCCACTGGGATTTACTTTTTAGAAGTTCCCAGGTGGTGCAGTGGGTGCCCCTCTGTGGTACAACTTAAAACTTTGGCATGGGAGAAAGAGAAACCTTCAGTCTCATTCATGCCTTGTCTCAAAGCAAGCGCTTACAGCCAGGTGAAACAAATTTGCCTGCAGTGTTTAGTGTCAAGTTTCCCAGATGAAGAGGAGATCAAAGCTGCGAGATTAGGGCATGCTGGTTAGAGGGGGAAATTGCAGTTTAGCTGTGCTGCTATTTTTAAAACTTGTCATATTTGCCTTCTGTCAGGTGAGCTGAGCTCTGATGTGTTGTGAAATGTGGATGTGCTGGAGCTTCGTGGGTGGATCAGGGGCTATAATGCCACAGAAGAAATGTATTAACCTCATTTCCTACCAGGTCCCGATTAAAATGAGAAATACAAGGTTTTTGCAACTGTATCTGTGATACATTTCATGGGAGACATGCCATAGACAGAAAGTAGTGTTCTCTTTATCCTTCTTTAAAATAATGATGACATTGCATACACTTGCAGTTCTGTCCCAAATACCTCCAAGGCCATGGTGACTTTCCAGAAACATACTTACATGTGGATTTTGTTTTCTTCTCTGCCTTCTTTCTTTCTCTCAGTGAGTTTCCAGTCCATGTGTGCCTTCACCAACTTGTTCTTCAAGCATTAGACCCGTTCCATAGAATCTCTGACCCTCATTTTGTATTTTGCCTCTGTACTTTCTCTCTTCTTTTTCCAAAATACTTCCAAAATTAGTCTTCAAACCTTCTTCTTATCAGCATAACAGCTGGATTTTTTTTGCTTCTTCAAAAATGTTTAGAAAGCAGCTTTAAGGAAAAAAAAAATTGTCTACAGATAATGTGTTAGAAAATTAGGTACTGATTAATTTATTTAACACTGATATTTGTATATGCAGTAGTTGAGGTTTTCTTGTTTGACTGGGAGTAGAAACTGGCCAAGTAAAATCTAAAAGTTGTGTGTCCATTTCCAGTATCCCATTGCACAAGTTATTTTGTGAAAAAAGGAGCAGTCCTGCCCTAAAGCATTTACAAAATCAAGTGCATTTTTTTTATACAGGATCTGATTGTTTGTATGAATTTTCTAAGACTGAATTTCAAGCTCAATTCTTCATAACTGGATAGGAATTTTCTACCATACTTTATTTATTCGCTCTCTCTAAACGGCACTTACATCTGTAAATAGAAACAAAAGGGATGCAAACGTTGGTAAATGATCAATTCTACACACATCTGTCATTGACTAGCTTTTGTTTTTAAATATGTCTGCATGTGCTTTTTCTTATTGATATAAAGAAAATACATCTTCCATGAAATTATAAAAATGGTGCATTTTTGTGATCAGGTTTTCATGTTTTCGTGATCAGTTTTTCATGTTTTAATTTAAAACCTTTGAAGAAGAAAAGAGAAGTTGTATCTCTAAAAACAAGAATAAGCTTTGTTTGAGATGGATGAAATTATGTGACTTTTAACTTTTATTTCATTAGAGTTGAATCTGATATAAACTTTGAGGTAAGAATGGTAACGTCTGCAGTGATAGCTAATAAGCACAGAAATTTAAGTATTTATAGATCTGTAGAACCAGATCTATGCTTCTTTATTTCCTTTTCATATTTTTATCTACCTGTAACAAAGGGTGTCTTGTAATTCATAAAACGTTCTCATTATTAAAGCCAGAAGTATATTGCTGCTTAGAAGACTAGTGGATACTTCCCTAAAATAAAATATGAGCCTTATTCATTCTATATCACCACATAGACCTGAAATTGTTAGCAGAAGACTTATTTAGTATTGATATATTATTCTTACTCAGTTCCAAATAACAAAAATGACCTGTGGAAAAAGGAGCTCTTGAGAAATTATTTCGTCCTGTAAATTAGTTTAAATTAGCATCATTCTGCAGCTCCTAAAGTTAAAGGATCAGACTCAGAATATCTCTCACAATGCAGCAAATAAGCCCTTGTTTTTGGAGTTCAAGTGTCTGAAAGCCTAGGTTCAAAATGGAAAAAACAATAAAAGTTATTTATGTATACTCTTGAGGTCTAATTAGGCTCAGTATTTCACATGCACGTGTATATTTACAAGCCGGATATTGTAATGTTTATGGAAATCGACACTTAACTTTGAATTGCTTCTATTTGCATATGCAAATTAGCAAAGCAATTCAGTGCGAATGGATTTTAGAGACCTGTCAACAGTTGTTTATGGAGAAAGGCAAGAAAACCTGGAAACAAATCTTTGAGAATTAATGGCTTTGTTTGGCTGAGAGCTTTTGAAATGTTCGTGACCTGGGAACGTTTCAGGTTCCCACCATGTAACAGCTGCAAATGCAGGCCAAGACCAAGATTTAATTGTGCCCCATGAACTGCTTTCAGGGACAGCAGGCACCTGTAAAATCAAGCCATTTCCACTGGATATGTGTCCTTTCAAAAATAAGCTACCAGCCCTTTGCTGGCAGCACTGTTGGTGCCGTGCACAAAGCACACAGGCACCAAAGAGAGGTGTCCCTGCGACAAATTAGTGCTGAAGAGGAAGAGCAGGAGGCCAGGTTTGGAGGGGCACAGTGTGTGGTAGCAAGACATTAAATGTTTTTAGGCTCCTAACAGAGGAGTGGGTTTCATCCGGCCAATTGCTTATGTTTGCTCCTGGGCAAGCAATCTCATGTGCAGGTGTTTTATGAACTGCAGTACCACAGCATAAATCAATGTTTGAGAGAACTGCTGTGGATACCGCTCAGTCGCTGTTCTCTTTCTTAGAGAAGTTAATGAGAATAAGCTGTTCTAATTTGTGTCAGTATATTCCACCGTTATTGTTCTCTTCATAACAAAAGAAGAACAAAAGGCATAGAAGAGGCAGGAATGATGAAGTGCATAAATTTGAGGGATGCTACAAAGAGATCATTTCATAACAGAGCCATCAAAATCTTCTAATTGAGATTGTTATAAATATATCAGGATCAGACACCGAAGACAAAATAGTGCATATTTTCTTGTCAGTATCTCAGGTGTGTGCAAAACATAGGATTTCAGGAGTAAGAGCAGAGATACATTGACACAGCATTTTCAGTTCCCTTTAGAGATGCTACAGTGGATTCTAAAATCTGCTTTGGGGAGGCAGGACTCTCTCCATGCACTGAGAGACTTGGCTATCACCGCTTTGCAAGCAGAAGTTCCTGCTTTTATATGTTATGGTCCTCTTACTCCTTTCCTACAAGAACAATCTGTAAAATAGCTTTCTGTATCAGTTAACAGTCATCAAGGGTATGAAGAATGGGTCCATGGTTCCATAGGACCCCATAGTTTCAGTGTGCCTGGTGCATGCCTGTTAGCCCTTGGCATTATTTTTTAGGGCATGGAACTCTAGCATGAACCCTTTTGTGACCTGTGGAAAAGCAAATGGGGAAAAATGCGAATTTACACCCCTTTTTTTCACCTGTCTGGCGTGTCCACATGAGGCTCAGAAAGTCTTTGGCACTTTATATTTGAAATAAATTACTTTTTTTTTTTTTAATCTTTTCTCACAGGTTTCAGTCTGTCATGGTACAAGGACAATTCTGCCAATACTTTCCTTGGCCAATGGTACTTAGAGTGTAAACAGGGTAATACCAGTTGAAAAACCAAAGCCTAGCACTAGTAGTCAGAAATGTTGCTCTGTTGAATAGCCTTGCTTTTTGAAATTAGAAAAACATACAGTTGCATGTTTTATACTGCTGCAAACTGTGGTGATTAGTGCTACAGAGAGCTCAGTGAAAAGACAGAAGATGCATGACTGCCTAATGTTTCCTAGCTGGGATTCAAGCTGGATTTATATAGCATGGGGTATGTTACTTCTATTTATAATGAGGATTGCTGAAGTTAAATGAAACACTAAGCAACTGTATTGTCTGAATTAATCTAAATCAGATTCCAAAGAACTCAATATACCTTAAAGATTAATTCTGTTATCCACTGTGCTGGAAAATGTAGAGATGCTTTATTTCATTTTTTGTTTTGTATCTATTACCAGACACATACACACACACACACACTTGAATGACTAAGCACGCAGATACACACACAGAGGAACTCAGATATGTACACATGTTTATGCACACAGATTTGTTTCTCTGTGTGCACCATCACTTGCATACATGAAGTGTATTAACATCCAGATCAACACTCAATATTTAGTCAAACTGTTAGTTATGAGAGAAGACACTGACCTCAGTTTAACATTGGTGTTCAGTTTTGAGCCCACCTTTCTTGCTTTTAAGTATTTGCCAAAATAAAATTTTAACTCCAGTAAATGTGTCCACATTCAGAAAAACATGGTTTTGGGAAATGGGTACTGATCAGGGGTTTAACTTCATTGATGGTAGAGCAGTTTAGGAGGGACAGGTGATAGCACAACCACTAGTGAGCTTGATCTGCAAACAAGATTAGCAGCCTATCCAGTACTTTGGGACCTTATCCTCTGAGTGAACAAGTAATGATGGTACTGACAGTGAGGAAAATTAGCAACCTCAATTTTTGTGTCAAAAATAATTTCAGCCATGTTTATGGAGGCTCAGTGTTTTGTACAAAATGTACTATGATGCTGTTGAGATGTCTAAAATGTCTGTGTGAAGGCAGAGTGTGTGATACTCTCAGGTAAATCTTCCTTGAGGTCTTATATCCATTACAGCTGAGTGGAGCCTTTCTCCACCCTATCGAATCTGTTGGGGAGCATTTTATTACCATGACAGTTTCTAGATTATGTTTGCACTATATTTTTTTCTAACATCAGTTTTGTCCAAATTTATCTCCTTTTTATTTTTCCCTGAAGAGAGGAGGAGGGTGTGTAGGAACTAATAAAAGAGTTTGTGTTAGAAGTGCCAAACTTACTGGAGATAGTTAACGGCTCAGAAAAGAGAGAACATTTATCCTCCTTATTCTTCCTCTTGCAACCTGAGAATTGACACGAGTTCACTGCCCTCTGCCCTTTCTCATCTGCTCCTTCCCTGCAGGCATCTGGAATGTGATGGGGGAATCTTTATAGAGCTCCATGGGCTTCAGCCCACTCTCCCACCTCAACATCTGCTAAATGGATGGTGGTTTGTTGGAAAAAGTGAAATAACCTAAAAATTGAATCTGTGCTACTGTACATAGAACTTTTTTTTTTTCAGGACTTGACCATGTTCCTTTGGGTTGAGGGAGGTAACTGTTTTCATATTTGCCTGGTCTTGATATTAGCCCCATGAGTCAGCTTGCCATGTCTCAACTAGGACTTCTGTACAGCATGCAGGTGAAAATATCACTTCTCATGTGGAAAGCAGTTGCAAGACTAAATTCATTCAGCTGAGCATAGGCAGCGTTGGAGGGGCATATCTGGGGCCTTACGGTGTGAATTTGAGTTGGCAGCTATTTCATTCCTCCAGATGCTCTTTCCCTTCTCCAGGAGGTGCTGTGTAATTTGAAATAGAACTCTTGCCTTAAAAGCAGCGAAGTGAAGTGGGAAAAAAATCATTAGTGCTATGTAGTAGGAGGGGCAATCTAAAATTTCTTTCATTTTGATTTTTTCCTTTCTTGAATAAGGAATATTGAAGAACTGAATTCATCCTGTTATGTTGATCTGCATGAAAAGAAATGTAAATGAGATCCAGATGTGTTTTCTCCTCTAATAGTTTCATTCACTATGCTTTAGATATGAGAAAATGAAATGTATTCTGTAACAGGTTGGAGGAGAATAGAGCAAAATTATAATTTTTTAATATTCCCTGGGAATTCATAGAGGCCTAACGAATTAACTAGGAAACTCTGATGTCTAATGAACTCTGCATGGGGAAATATTTAATTTTGTACCGACTGCCATAAGGCAACTGCATGGTGGGTTATTTAATCATCAGCTGTAGAAATAAAACAGCAGTAGAAAATGGGCCCGTCCCCAGCATTGTAAAGAAAGGTTTAACTGAGCTCCCCCTTCAGTCTTTATTGGAGAGGTTGTAAGGCCCTCTTCTAGAAAGGCCAAAACAGCTGGCAAACATCTGTCTAGACACGCTTAACACAAGAGCCTTCAGGTAACAAGGAGGGAAAAAATGGTAAAACATCTAAAGATGAAGTCTTGATCTATCTGAAGTCATTGACTGTAGCTTTTAAGTCATTTTGCATAACACAGCGGTGCAACTAATTGTGTGAAAAGAGCACTGTGAATTTTTTGCTTGTTTGATGTATTCTAAGTATAATTTGCAGTCAGTATAAACCGAGGTCGTGGCCTGTCCTGCAGCTGTAGAGGAAAATATCAATATACGGTGCACTTTCCTCCATGCAAACAGTGATTAACGTTTGTTCTGTTCAGAATGGGGTTCTTGGTCTCCTCAATTTGCTTGCATTCCTTTAATGACCTGTGCTGTAGAGGAGAGCACACTGAAGCAAACCAGTCTGACCTGGTCCCCATGGGGCAGCAGAGACCTCCTATATTAGTTTATGGCATCAACCTTCCTCTCATTTAGACCATATTTGGGCCTTTAGCATGCATTCCTGAATGGTGTTCCCTAACAGTTGAACATTTTCTAGACCTCTTTAAAGCAAATTTTCCCAGGAGGTAAAATAAACAGCAGAACTTGTGCCTTGGAAGGTGAAGACCACGTGGCAAGGCAGTGCTTGTGTGAGAAGGCTTGGGGAAATGCAGGGTTTAATTGTGACAATCATATAAGCCACTGGCTTAATACACCATAATGCCTCTTTCTTTTATGGCAATTTTCTCATAAGTGTCAGTCCCTCACAGAGCCCTGTAACAGGGATCCTCTCCTGCCCAGGCACTGCCCTGGAGCAGCCAGTCTCTTCTCACAGGCAGAAAATTACCCTTTTGTAAGTGCAAGCATCTTCTGGACACTATGATAGAAGAGAACGACAAAATATGACTTGTCATCCCTCTTGCTTCTCTCAGACCTCATCAGCCACAAAGCTGGGTTTCAGCTCCTCATATTTCTTTTTGTCCCAGCACTTTTCCTGTGGGTTTAGTTTGTACTGAGCAGTTTTGTTTATTTTGAACCTTGAAACCAGAGTTAAACCCTATTTTGTATCAGACCTAGACTCAATCTTGCAAAATTTTTTGTTCTGCATAATGGAACTGATTACATTTTGATTAAATGGTTCAAGGAAAAGTTCGTAGAATCATAGAATATCCTGAGTTGGAAGGGACCCACAAGGATCATTGAGTTCAGCTCCTGGCCCTGCACAGGACAACCCCAAGACCAATTCTGTAATCTCAAACTCTGAAGCCTATTGAAGATACAGATATGAAACCAGATTCATTCTCCTTCTTTATAGGGGGTGAGCTTATGATTTTTATTTCTGATCTCTTAGGTGACCGCACAAGTCACTGAGCTTACTGTGCTACTAGAAGAGTTTGGGTTTGTTTGGGTTTTTTAACTATTCTTCCCCAAGCTCCATCTCTCCTGAGACAAATAAAATGAAGAAAAGTCTGAAAAAAAATTTATTACAGAGTAGGAGAGACAAATGTTGAAACATTAACATATTTTGAAAAATAGGATTCTTTTCAGGTAGTTTGTCCATTAAAATATCATGTCAAGCAATAAATGCTGTACAGCACAGAGTTATACTCTCATTTGGAGCACTCTTGCAGTACATTGGATTTTTGGTAATGTGTTTATTCACTCTATCCTCATTATGGAAATAATCAACAAAATAGATCTGTGATCTTTCAAATCCCTGCAGAAGTCAGTCATCTCTCCAAACATATGGTCTGTTTACCTTCCCAAAAGCAAAATGTGTTCATAACATCAAAACCCAAAGACCCTTCTCAGTTCCAGTGCAGCAGACCTGGAAATTCAGTCAGGTTTTGCTGTGCGTTTTGATCCCCAACTGATACTTGAGAGCAGAAGGCCAGAGCTCTAACCAGGATACATTGGGCTGTCGAGCCACCATGCTACAGTGGTTCTGACATCATTTTTTAATGAGAGAAAAAAATAGCTGACCTTGTAGGGACTTGCACCAGAAACCTCTGGCTCCTCACCAGCCAGAAGAGCACTTTGGGAGCAAGTGTGCCACTTAGTGAACAAGACTGATTTTTCTTCTCCACTGTTACAGAGTCACCAGTGACTACCTGTTCCCCAGAGATTTCTGGGTTTACTAAGTGCAGTTCTGTCCTTGGTTCAAACATTCTGCACCTATGGTAGGAAAACTGATGCTGAAGTTTTTGAAAACAATCGTCCTTCTCCACCCAAACCCCTATTTTATAAATGTTATTTATCAAAGAAGTGTCTGTTGCTATCAGCATAGTTTCTGACACTGCAGTTGCAGTGCTAGCAGTCTGACACAATGTGAGGGAAAGGGGTAATATGTCATAACTTTGCTCAGCAAATCCCCCATTGTACTTAGAGCTATCATAAGGAGAGTAAAACAATAGGATCTGTAAAAGTCCTGGGGAGGTTATAATAAGGGAAAACACATTTAGATTGTGCTTAAAAATCCGTTCTCCAGTGCACACATTTACCCCAACTTACTTATAAACCTTTAAGAAAGTATACTTGTTAGTACAAATGAATCACTGCAATATTATCAGAACCCTGACAACATTCTGTTTTATTTGGTGTATGATAATTAAAGTGATATTCTTTCTCTTCTTCCTCTTTTTTATATTCCTCACCTCACCACCATATTTGCAGGATTAGCTCTATTTGATGGGACTGCTTCTTTCTTTACATGAGTGACAGGGGACTGGTCATAGAAAATCTGTACTGCCAGTGGTTAACGATAAGGCTTTCATCTCTCAACCAGCTATTTGGGTTTTTTGTTTAGCCAGTGCTTTCAATCTAAACAATGTGGGCTGCAAGTAAAATTGCACATATCTCCAGTGCCCAAACAATCAGGCGTGTAGAGATTCTGACACGGGAAATTCACTAAATAAGGCTGCTGTGTTTCAGTATTTTTTGTAAGGTAATGACAAATGAAAGCATTGAGCAATGCTGTTATTTGAAAATAAGTTCAGTACTTATGATAATCTTGCAGAGTTTATAAAGTTACTGTGTTATTAACCTTCCAATATAGATTGCTTTGCTAAAAATACAGTTCTTTTCTGCTTGAAAGCCTATTCTCTTTTTCTTTCTTTGGCTAAATTAACCTCAATGTATAATACAGATCCTAATAAACTTCTAGAAAGTGTAATTTCTCCCAGTTTTCATATGCTTTTTTCCATAGTACTAATATAAAGAACTAAAATTGTCAAGTGTTTATTTTAATTTTTTTGAATCCCACATGTGCATATACTCCATGAGACTCTACCCACGGTACTGACAATCAACTTGACAACATAATCAGTCAAATTTTACCCAGTGACTGTTTCTTAGGTAACAAAATACAATCTCAGAAATGAATTGCACAATACAGAAATAAACCCCACATCAATGTGTGGCACTCCCATTATTTCTCGGTGAAGTCTGAGAATGTTATGATGGTGCAGTGCAAAGGTGAAGCATGGCTGGTGCATGGATTGTGAATGTGCTGCTTCTGGTGGGAGTGAGATTCACCCTAGAACCAAGAGAGTGCCTGATGAGAGTCTCTAAAATAGGACTCCATCATATGAGATGTAGGTGATTTGACTGTTGAGGAGGTAAGGCCAGGAGGAACACATCCCTTCTGAAACTTTGCTTTTTCCTGTTGGTTGCATTAATGCCTTCCCACCCACATTCTAAAACAATTCTCTGAAGTGTCTTCCTCTTTTTTTTTTTTCACTTTGTGGAAGGTTGTTGCTGATAGAACAAACTTTTCCTCAGGGAAAAGAGCTAGAGCTCTCCACACTCGTGGTCACCATTGAAATCAGACTGGAAGATGAATTGTTATCTTCGTGCTAAAGTCAGCATGAATGAGAATGTCATCAGTACCATCCTTCATAGCTGTAGTTAGTTAAAGTATGCCTGATTCTTTTGTAACTCTTTTTATAGAGTAGGTTAATTCTTTTATAATTTGAGGGTTTTAATTTTATAATATTGCTTGTGGGTATTACATTGTCTACAAAATAAAATACAGGTTGTATTTACCAAGACACTGTTGTGGGGGTCAAACCAGCATATGTTACCTATTGCTTCTGGCCACAACTGAGACTACGTTTTTGCTAAATTACAGACAAGCAAATAAATCTATGTTTTCAAGCAGTTACTTATTTACTAAAGGAATACACAAATTAATGACTGGTGAGGCACAGTAGTAACTGTTCAGATGGGCAGGGGCATTTTTGGCTGTGGAGACCAGAAAGGTAAACTGGGTGGCCACTTACCATGGAGATTCAATAAAATTGACTGGATGGAGCTGTAGGAGGTTGAGAAGGTGTGTTTGGACAGCAAAATTGACAGCTGAGAGTGTCAGGGTATTGAAGAACAGGACACTTCAGATGGATGGAGTGGGTGGGAGCTGGGCTGGCTAACTGGGTTAAGGACTTGGATGCAGCAACCTGATTTACTTTCCTCTTACTGCCTGGCTTGAAATACATCCTGACTCCTGTGCTGACATGGGCCCTGCTGACTGCAGAAGAAAGTGGGCTTGGAGTGGACTCCTTTCTCCTTAGCAATCTGCAAAAAAGTAATTGCCCCTTCAAAAAGTTTTGCCAATGCCACGTTGCCATATGGAAAAAAAAAAAGGCGTGCGCAGACAAGTGCACAAGAGAAATCATTCTGGAAAGAAAATGTTACTGACTGGAATTAAACATCCAGCTATTGATGAGGTTTTATAGCTGCAGTTTTTCTATTTTCATTGCAAGAGGCTCTAACTTTTTCTTATCTCACCTCAATATCCATAGCTAACCACAGGAATTTTGCTGCTTTTTATTCAATCAAAACTTAATTTTTTGGGGGGAGTGTTATTCTTTCCCAGCTGGCCTTCATGACTTCTCTTTTTATTTTCCTTTTGGATGGTTATATTTGTAAATAAGTTCGGTTTACCCTGGACTCAGCTGTGAGCATTCAATTTGACTGATGCCCAAATTGGAGCACTCACAGCAAAAATATAAAGGTGCTATAAACATTTTAAATTGCTTTTGACTCTGAAAAGTGTTTTGGAATTATTCTACTACCTCAAACCTTTTATGTGTACTTTATTCTGAACTTTTTAGAGGGGGCATTGGACTGTAACATGCAGTGTCTTCTGTGACACTATAAACTCCTTAGTTGGTTTTAGTTTTCAAATAGTAATGGAAGTCATATAGGAAAATATTTGATAGATAGATAGATCAAAGAGTTTTAAAGCAAGGAAAAGGGATAGCTTCTATCATTTTATTAATGTAATATCCTTATAGGAGAGCAACATTTTGGTCCAGAAACATTGCAAAATCATTCCCTGAAAGAAATTGGTGATGTTAGTGAAAGAATACACTCTTTTGTCCCTGAATCCCAGAGGACTCAACACTGACACTTGCCTCTAATTCTCTAAGAATTTGTTTTTATTATTAATAGAGGACCTAAAATTGTGCCAAGGCAAAAAAAAATATTGCTGCTTGTTTGATTTTGATTCATTTATTATCAGTCCAGCAGAAATCCTTTAAATACAACTTTTCATAGCATCCTGAGGTTTATAATATTGCTCTGTTACCTGAAAAGGCTCGTGGACAAGGTGGCCCAAAAAATTCTGACTTTGAAGCACAAACAATCTTTTAGGAAAGTCAGGGGACCCAATGACTGTAATGAGGAATAAAGAAAGAAAAAGAGAAAAAAGAAATGCGTGCATGTAATTTACCATCACAGACAACTCAATAAATCTCCAGTTTACCATTGCTTCTGCTGTGAATAAGGCTGACAGCACAAGGGCTTTGTGCAAGTGAGAGACACCTCATGAAGTGTGTGTGCAAGAGAGAGGCAAATCGGAATTCAAACTGAATCACATTTGGGACACCTTTGTCAGATGATTTCCTTCTCTCACTGGCACAGAAACAAGCAGGATAAATACCATGCAGAGGCTAATTAAGCCGTGTTCTCCCAGGGAAAGCAGTTTCATACCATGTTCCAGGTGGTTAGGACAGTTATAAACTTGAAAGAGCAGAAGAACAAAATGTAATGTTAAGCAGAGGAAAGAGCGCAAAATGTTTTGCATGTTTATACATTAAATCTAGGGATCTGTACAAGGATGTGCGGTGCCACTTTAGAATGATTTGGCTCTTGCATGTTTTGTTGCTATGGTGCACCTTGGCTGCTATCTTGGCTTAAATAGACTCTCTACTACTTTTCTCATGTGAAAAGAATGTGTGCTCCTCACTCTGGACCTCATTTACTAATCTTTTTTAGTTTTATCCTCTATTTTGTGATAATTAAGGTAGAGACTTGAGATAACAGGGAGAAGAAGTGATGTGAGGACTGGAAAAAATTCTGTTGTAATGTGATGGGCAGGATCCTGCCAAAAATATGTGGCTACAACCAGAATCCACCTTACCTTATTGGACATGCTATGTATTTTAAATATGTAAATGTTTTTTCAGTGCCATAAGAAATACTTTATAGTAGGGGACCATCTCCAAGGAATCTTGGAGAGAGGTCTTGATTTATTCACAGCTAGTCCGGAAGCACTATCAAGAAAAATCCACTTCCTGACAGAGTTGGCAAAAATATGAGATAGGAAAACATAAGAGAAGATGTCTAAAAATTTTTTTATATATAAATCAGAACAAAAGGCCAAAAAAATACACCAAAACATCTCAGAAATGTATGCAGCAGCTCTGAGTGAAAAAGCATGGTTGGCTCTGTGGTACTCTGTTCACCTTCGCACTGGGAAGAAAAAAGCCTTGACTTGTTTAGTGAGAGGATATATTTATAATTCAAATCAGAACCTGCCTGTGGATTTGGAGATATGTTGCTCTTTCTGTCATTATAAAGCATGATTCTGCCTACTGTAAGTGTACAAGTAAATGACACTTTACTCTAAAAGCACATGTTTACCTCAAACTTTCCTGGTTTTGTGGTACTTTTTAAAATCTAATAAGATAATGAATGGTCTAACACAAGCCCATAAAAAGTCTAAATTCAAACTGCTTTGAATTGCAGTGGGAAGAAGCCTACCATGCTCTGCTTGCAGTCTTCTGGTGTAGCTGATATAGACTGAAATGCTGGCTTTGCTTGAAAATTCTGTATTATCCTAGCACAAGTATACAAATTCTGAGTAAATCCGGGCAGGTTTCCCATAGCTCCCATTTAAAACAAAAATAAAATATGTTGTGCAATTCTTTGACATAAAAATCAAATGTAATGCTTCAGAAAAATTATAAGGCAAAAATGTTCGATGTCAAAGTGAAGCAGTTAATTTGGGAAGAAACAGCACTTAAAATATATAACCCTCCTTTTTGTTGTCCTAATTGGATGGTTTTATAATGACAGATGAAAGCCACTGTGAAAGTAACGCACAAATGGTGTTTTATAACCTGCTTAGTATTTCAGCAAAAGATTTTCTTTGTGCCAACCCATGAATCATAGACTGCTGCACATAGAGAGTAGCAATAACTTCTTTTTAAGATGCGTCGACATTCTCGTTGTTATTACTTTTAAATTAATATGGGGTACTGGAAGACATTTCAGGTGTTACTGAACATTACTGCTTGTGCTAATTGTTTATGTTCTCTTTATGAGTTGAACAAGGGCTTGTTAGAAGGAAAGGCTGTGAGAAATGAATGCTGAATGAACCTGCAACAGAACAATGCATTTGAATAAAGCCAGGTCATAATAATTAAATATGAGGAAAAAGTCTGTAATTTGTATTGGTGTTTGAACGCTTAAAAATAGCGTGAAAAATTGACCTGATCTGAAATGAAATATTCTTTGCTTAGATCTTTTTTCTAAAATACTTGTAGCTAAATGTAGCCCCAAAACACTATTTCAAAACAAGAAAACAGCAAATTTCCATTTAAAAAAGAAAGTTAATTTTGAATATTTTGAGTTCCCTTATCCTTTTTTTTCCCCTCCACTAAAACTCTGCCAAGTTTAAGCTGCTTTCGTGGAGTGCTAGACATCTTTTATATTTTAAGCAAATGAGGTATCTTAAAGATTTTCATCCAGCTAATAATACAAATGAACAGAACAGACCATTTGCATTCAAACTTCTCATTGTAGGAATTACATTTCTGATTAAGTTTCTAACTATACAGTAAGGAGCTTCAGACCTTGGATTTTGTGAAGATCTATTCCCCACATGTCCTATCCCTTGAATTCAGAGGAATGAGGAATTCATTCTTTTTGTGTGATAGATTATATGGATTAGCAGACAAAGTTTTTTGTAGTACCAGGTTGCTCTGAAGTTTGCTGAAATGTAGATTGTAGTGAATTACTGTGAGGTATCACACACAAGTCCCTCTCTAGCTCTGCAGCTCTGTATTGGTGACCTCAGCTTTGCCCTGTTTCCTTGGCTCTAAGGACAAGCAACTGTGGAAAAATTTCAGAGTCCCACATTGTATCATCATGATGTAAAATATTACACTATTTTCTGGTTAGCAGGTGGAAGGGTGAGGCTTCCCCTGGATAGTATTTGCTACCAAAGTGTCTCTCTGAAGCTAAGGATGGGACAGGCACACATCACTTAAACCTGTAACTTTCACACACATTCCCTACAACTGCTTCAGACATTTTATTCTAGCCATGTAAGAGAAAAATCCTGGCAGGTATCACCAGTTTCAAGCCTGCTTTCCACCAGTCTAGCATAAGAAAGTGGTTGGAAGACATCCAAAAATCTGAACATTTGTTTCCATGGAAGGCTCATAATATCCAGATGCTTTTGACTTTCTATTTGAAAAAAAAGAAATCAATAAAGTTTATTAACTCAAAAGAGACATCTACTGCAACCAGTTCTGTCACTTTTAAGGACATCTTATGTAATTCTTCGTGACACAGAAATCAGGCTATAGAAACCAACCTACATGTTCCTGCAAAACAAGATTTAGCATTGTAAAACTCACTGGAGCAGCTCAAGGAGAGGTACAATGATAGAGAACAGAGGAGAGCTGTGAGAAACAACCTACTACTAATCAGCCTAGAAGGCCAATAAGATCTGATAGGTTTCTGCAATAAAACTACCCTAAACCTCCCAGTGGATTTTCATACAATAGAAATCAAAAGGGCACATTAGTCATATAGCAAGAGAGACACCGAGGGAAAACGTCCTCATCCCATACTTTAAACAGCTTGCTGATTCAGATAAAATAGCCATCATGCAAGGTTCATAAAGAATAAAACTTTTCATTCTTCTTTGAGGGCCAGTCCAAGGTCTGTGCAGCATTTAAGTCATACTATTACGAGACCATAAACAGGGCAGTAGTTGTAAATTATTTCTATGCTATTACTACCATAATGCATAATGATCTATCATCCACATTTGTAAAATGCTTGTACTGGAATAGGCAGACCTTAGTTCCTTTTCAGAATAGTCCTGCTGACTTCAGTCATGTCTACAGTTATAGCAAAGATTCAATTTGCTTTTCACTCCACTTTCTGCACTTTGTTAGATTATCTGGAACCTCTGATCATAAAGGGGGAAAGATACAGTAGGAAATGGATGGAGTTGTTTCCTTTATCCCCACAGCTATTTTTACTGTATTCTAAAAAGCAAACATTGGTTAGTGGCATCAGCAGAGTCCTCCTAATGTAGTGCCTTTGAGCTGGAGCATGCAGCTGCCTGAGGATGTTCATTAGAAATCTTTGTGAAGCTCAAACTGGGTGGCTACTTAAACTCAACATGAGCTGATGGATTGTTCCATTCCAGAAAGCAAAGTCTGTAACTCCTCTTCCACCTGAGCACCTTCCCCCCATGTGTCTGTAAAGGCTCTTCTCCCAAACACAGGGCACTGCAGGAGAGCTGGCATTCAGGCTCATCCTGTCCCTTTCCTGGGAAGTGGCAGGGTGGGATTCAGCAGAGATGCATATTTCTAGTTCTTTGGTTTGAGACTATAATTTCTTTTCCTTTGGATTAGTTTATTCCTTGGCTTTCCAACAGTTCCAGTACTACAATGCTGTGTATGATCAGTTGTGTGTAATGTAATAACGTAACCATATAGAAAATACAAAGGTGCAACAATATGAAATTTTACCAGGGATACTCATGTTAGGTGCACGTAGAATATTCTTCGTTCTTCAACGAAAGAATTTAATATTGTGTTAATCATTCTGAGCAGGTTCTGTGATTACCAGAATCTGGTTTTAATCTGAAATTCAAAACTCCTAGGATCTGCTAGGATTATTGCTGTGAGACTGCACAAAATCTTTTCTTTGATATATGGGAAGTATCAAAACTTATGTAAGGCCTGTTCTTCTGTTGAAAAGTTTAACTCTGTAGAACTAAGAAGAGTGTGACATATTTAAGATTGTAATTGCTGTCCTCGGACTTCCAAAAGAGAGTAGTCTCTTTTTACATTAAATTCCATTTAAAACAAAAATAAGATCTAATATTTATCCTGCTGAAATTAGTGATTTTTTTCAGTGCTGTTATCAGTGTTCTCTATTTTGTTCAGATGACTATGAACTGGCACAAAAAATGGGATTGTGTCTCTGTGTCCATTAATGGTAAATTATACTCAATATTTTTTTTCTTGGATATGGGTCTGTAATTACTAAAGGTAGTGGTGAATCACAGTGCTTACTTAGAAATGTCACTTTTTTCCCTAAATACAAAGCAACTAAAGTCTCTGCCTCCACCAAGCAACTTTGCCTTCCAAGACAACATAGGCAAACTCTCTGTGTATATGTTTAATTGCTATTTTGTTTATAAATTCTATTTAAGGAACCTAAGGACATTTATAAAGAAGAGTTTCTAGCAACTGCTAAACATTCCTTAAGAGCTAATTAACGATAAACAACGCGTGGCCCTTACCTAGTAACTTCCCAATCACAAAAATTCCGTTTACCATCTGCAACATTACCATATCTGTGCCTCATGAAAACAGTTTCTTCACTGAGCAATGAAGAACGAACAGCAAAAGCATCTCCAGACCTGCTTTCTCTACTAGAGTCCAGAATGCCTGGAAAAAAATAGATGAGCTTTCAGGCACACCAGACTCTTGTGAAACATTAGCAGCAAGCTTCAAAGCTAAATAGAAGTTGAGAACAAATTGGTTGTGAGTTTAAGTGGATATATTAGTCAGTCAGAGAGAAAAAACAAGTGCTGCTAACTGAATAATTAAGTAAAGGGAAGGAGGGTGAAGTTACAGAGAAAGCAATTGTTTGTACAGGAGAGAAAACAGGTATCTCCCAAGGAACATTGAAGGCATTGTGGGGAAAGGACCAAAATAGGAGAGATTATAAATTTCCATAAGAATAGTATTGCTTCTGAGTCCATGATTTTGGTATCCAACAGAAGCTGAAAAATTCTTGTATATCTGGCAGCCTGTCTATTCTTTAGGTGCATTTCTTGATCTAAGAGAAGATATTCCCTCCCCCTGCAGACTTTGACTGAATCCTGTCCTGAGGCTGTGACGGCTGCGAGAGCATTATCAATAAGATCAGACATATCATTCTGCCCAGCAGGTAAGTTGATGTGTTCTTGTGCCTCTCCCGAGACTGTGTCAGCTCCATGTTCACCTTAGTGCTGTGTGTTTCCCCATTGGAACCTGCTGCCCTTTTTGACCGAGGTGTCCAGTGATGATGCTAAGGGTGGAGTGTTGTTCCCCAGGACTGGGCACAGAGACACAGTAGACCTACTGACAGGCTCTCCTACAGGCCTGATTATTAGCCACTAAAAAAAACCACACCAAAAATCCCCAACACACTGACTTTGATGAATATTTTCATTCCAGGGAAGACCTTAGACTCTTTAATAAATACTTCTCCTCCTTGTTCCATATTGTGTATAAAATTGGAAATGTATGTTTTTCAATCAGCCCTTCACAACATGTCGTTAATTGTTTGAAGTAAAGTAGCATTTTCTTTTGTAGAGTGAAGAAGGCAAATGTCACTTAGCCCCAGGATGCTTGTGCTAAGTGCAAGATGTAGTGCAGAAATGTGATCTCTGCTGCCAGCAGCTCACAGCAAAGTGTTATATTTTCAAAAGCTGTATCTTGCTGGTGTAGACATTATGTGAATATCATTGCATATGTGTGAGACCAGACAGATAAAAGATAAGGCTGTCCTAGCTGTACCCATGTCTTAGCTTAAAAATAAAATTATTGTATTGATCTGCTCTCATAGGAAAAATGTACATCGTTTTTGAAGTATTCCTAGTGAATATGCTATAAATCTCATTCTTCTGTTCTTTCTGTCTGCCCCTAGGCAGAGACAGAAATCAATGGTTTTCATCATTCCAATGTTGTATAATTTCATAATTCATGATGTATGATTTATTCAAATACACACATAACTTTTGTTTATCAACTTGAATGCAAACAAAACTAATAATTTCTATCACTTTTATCTTCATTGTAAATTGGTTGAGCCAAACATAGACAGCCATTTAGAAATACCCCAGTTGTTCTTTGTTGAATTCTGTATTAGATATACCAAGTTGTAAATTAGCTGTCCTAGTCTGTCCAGGCCTGTTGTACCAGTTCCTCCTGACCAAAAATCCTAATACCTGTGGAGTGTTCAGTTCACTAAAGAGTTTTGCCCGAATGAAGGTGACACATGCTTGTCTGAGCAAACCCTTTTATTACTCTAGGGCAACATGCTAAATAGCCTCATGTTTCAACACTGTTCAGTGCTCTTTAGACTACTACATGACTTATAACTAATATCTTTAATGTAATCTTACCTAATGCTGATTCGTATGTTCTGGGCTGTCTTCAACTAATATGGGATTAATTCTCCCTGTGTAAGTAATTCTTACTACCTCTAGAGAAAGGGGGCAACTGTGGTAAAAAATAGGGAGAACACACATGGGAAGTCACCAAAAGAACCTTAGGATTCAGTGGTAGGTCTCTGGGGTGTTGGTGGACTGTGCTACATACGGAATTAGGTCAGGAAAAGAGGCAGGAAGGCTTTTCAGATTTGTTTTTCTGGGGGTTATTTTTCAGGACATGATTTGTGATTGAATGAATTCAGAACATTTTTGCATCTCAGAATAGCTAAGGCACTTGAACCCTGAACATTTTAAATTTGGTCTTGCCATGGATCTTGCAACTGCCATGTTTGTATCTGGTCCCATGGAACAACCTCAGTGTGAGCAATATAGTACTGTAGCCAACAGGTTTGGGTTTGGGGGGTTTGTCCACCTTGCCTCCGAAATGCAGACAACTCTACTGTCTACTAGAATCTCTCTGGGTCATTATTGTATTTGTCTGTTATTTAGTTTGCAAGTTGAAAAGTCTCACTTTCATTAGTAGGTGGAAGAAAAGCATATTTGGATGTGCTTACTCTTCACTCTCTTAGAACCTCCTTGTAGAATCTGTTTTCCTTCCAGCATCAGCAATATCTTGCTATATATCATATACATATGCTTCAAACTTCTGTGAATGTAATTGATAAAGCAATTTTTACCTAGTAATTACAATATCCATTACTGGTTTACTGTGGTATATTTACTTTAAACATCTGTCATAGACGCAGGAAAGCAAATGTCTTTGCTAATATAGTCACAGTTTATTTTTTTTATACATGGTATTTTACTTCATCTGTTAATTGCTAGTAGTTCTTCCAATTTTTAATTTTCTTTGCATCCAAAGAAAATTGCTATAGATTACTGCTATCACAATGTTAATTAAAAAGACTGAGATGACTGTTTAACACTGTCAAAGGTGAGGAACCTATATTCCTCAAATAGAAGATAAGATTGCTGCTATTGAGGCCCACGGCATGCCAAGGCATGGAACCAGGCATCAGGTAGTTCCTTGGGAGCCTCTCTTCTCATGGGCTGCATCCACAAACCCCAGGCACAGGGAGGGCAGGGAGTGGAGAAGGGCTGGGTAGAAACCAGGGTGTCTATTTGCCATCTCTTTCTCTCCCCAATGTTCTGCTCAGCTTTGTCCATCACAGCACGTTTGCAATTCCACCGGATGCTTCAGTTCCTGTGCAGCATCAGTTCTTTGAAATGTGATAGTGTTTCAGGTCACTGAATGAATTAGAACAAAAATTGTTGCCTTGCATAATACAGTTTTTCAATGGCAGCAGTCTCCTCCAGGTTTAAAATTTAACTAAGCATTTGGTAAAATTAAATCCATTTGTGAGTGAAAATAACATATCTAAGGCAAACATTGTGCCCATTTTTTCCACAACCATGGGAAGACTGGGGAGAGAAAATAAAATATTTTCTCCATTTGTGTTCAAATTCTTGGCAAAATGGAAACATCCACAGAAGATAAAACTGGGAGTGGGTTCATGCTTCCTTTGATCAGCTTAAAATCAATTACATGATATCTTTCAGTATTTAACAATCACTGCTGCTATTGAAGTAAGAGTTGTGTTTGTGTCCGTGGTACTAAGGCTGTGATAAGAACAGCAGATGAAGGTTGATTTTTGTGACTTAAATGTAATACCCAAATGCTAATACTCCAACAATTTAGATGTAATAATGGTCTTAGTTTCAAAGACACTTCAGATTAGGGGTAAAATCTGTAGCCAGTGGAACCCTATTAAGTGCTTTACAGGTCTTTTTGTCTGAGCTTGGTTATGCAACACATGCAGTAGTGGAAAAGTAGATGCACTAATTAGTATCATCATGCTGCTTTTGTTCTTTGCAGCTTTTCTTTTTATCTCTCCTATCATACCTACTTTTTACAAAGGTGGTCTGCAGGGCTTCTTTCTATGTGTTGCTGGATATGGAGTAATCAATGTGTGGTCATTGTGCAGGTGTTGACTGGGGTAGTTTCACTTGTTTGTAGATTGACAGGAGACTTTCTCTGTGCTGTGCAACTATTTATTTTCTAACACTCTGGGGAGGACTTCACCTTGAGCCAGACTCTCCAAGTTTTCATAAACAAATATAACTACCTGATTTCTGTAATATGACATTGAGGTCCAAATATAAACTTCTTATTTTCATACTCTGTTTAAAATCGGTGTGTCTTTGCTTGTTTGGTTTTGGGTTTGGTGGGGTTTTTTTAGATGTTGCATCTTTCTAGTTACAAACAATAAAAGGCAGTTATTTTATAGTAATAGATTTTACTTCATCTATTTTCAGTTTCAAGATATAGAAAGGTATACTAAGGAACATGTAAAACACATGAACAAACTGAAAGGAAAATCTCTGAGTTTTTTATTTGAAAATATTATGCCATAGGAGAATATTTGAGAGGGCTTTTTTAATAGCACAGGCTAAAATTAATATTTGTATAGCTTTTCTTTTCTCCTGTACCAAATATATTCCTTGTTATATATGCCATAGATTTAGTGTGTGTGTGTTTTCATAAATGTGCATATACCACGTAGTTAACTGCAGATCTAGAGAGATTAAGAAAGATATTTGAAGGGAACAAAACAATTTCCTGGAGAAGGGAGGTGGTTTGAGTGGGTATTCACTTGGTAGAAGGTTAGGAGAGAGGATAAACTAACAACCTGGTATTGTGGTAATGAAGTTGTTGCATGGTTAGCTCAGGACAAGGGAGATGCAGTGAATGGAGCAGTGGGCAACAGAGCTGAGGTGAGAGTGATGAGCACTTTGTTGTTTGGAGTGTGGATGGTTCTTAGTGTCCCTGTTGGTATGGCCCCAGGAAGGAGCCTGTCCATGTGCCCACACCTGGGAATACCCTGCTGTGTCCTTCACCTGGTGCAGCCTTGCCACACGTCCCAGCTTGTCCTGGGGCCACCTCACCACTGGGGTTTATCACGTTCTGTGGGGACAGGAGAGACCTGCCCATTCCTAAGTACAGCCCTGTACTATCAGGTGAGTTTGAGTTCTGTCATTTGACTAAGTGGAGAAAGAGTCATGGCTGTTCAGAAGGTGGATTAATGCACAGAAACTGAAACCAGAGCTCTTGAATTACCGTAAAACCTAAGTCTGGGCTTCAGAAGATTTGGTTTCAGCACGTGTATCTTCACGTGTTGCCTTAGGCAATTTATTTCAGTGCTTGGCATCCTGTCTCCTACTTTTGTCAAATGGAAATAACACATCTTTTCATGTTTGCATCTCATCCTTTGCTTTGTCATAATAGTCTTGGGGACTTTCTCATCCTATGTTGAGGAATAATCCCTACAGCATAATGTGATTGTCATCTTTGTGTTCAGACAGTGATAATTGTTGTGGTACTTTGGCAATAATTTCTGTCTCTGCAATTTCTTATTTGTGTATGACTCCTGTAACTTGACCTTCCTTATAAAACTTCATAAATAAATTTTTGTAACAGGATTAGTTCTGTAAGGCAAATGTATAATGGATTTTTGGAAGTCTAAACAAATTAAATGTTGTGACTTTCCAAACTGCAACATTAGCAGCTTTTTTATTTGGTGTCTATTTAATTTTATTTTTCTTCTCTTGACTAGTTCAGTGGACATTAGTATTTTAGTACTGTTTTCTAAAGTTAAAACATAAGGGTTTCTAATGCTAAATTAAAATTGTTTAGTAAAATTGCCACACATACTTCCTCTTGGAAAACACCTCATTTTTCTGGCTGATGTTCTTGGGGGTATATAGCGAAGATTTAACTGTTTTAATCAAGTGATGCATTTATTGAATCCATAACACAAGCCCTATTTAAAAAAAAATGCTTACTATAACCATTGTAAATATAAGCATAAATTTAGAATTATACATTATATAATGTATACATAATGTACATTGTACATTATAAATACAGTAGATCTGTAAAAAGAAAAGTAACTATTACAGCATTTTTTTCATGTGTAGGACATGATTCCCATTGGGAGTGCCATTGGCCTGTCTCCTGCTTTGGACTGCCTGGTGTAAGCAGGACTTTGATGAGTGAGTCCAGCTGAGGGTTATCAGTGTAGTCAGGGATCTGAAAGATGTGATGCTCAAGGAGAACCCTGGTCAGCCCTTGGAACATAAGTGAGGGCACATTTCTGTCTTCAACTTCCTAGCAGGACAGTCTAGAGAATACAGAGGCAGGCTCTTCCCAGAAATACTCAAGGGTAGGAAAAAAATGGCAATGGAGGTGGAAAATTCTGATTAGATTTTTTAAAAAAGTATTTTTAGTATGAGGGTGACCATGTACTGGAAGAAGCTTTCCAGAGAGGTGGTGGTGAATTGAACCCTTGAGGGTTTCAGTGCTCGCCTGGACATATCCCTGAGCAAGCTGATCTAAGTGGCCCTGCTTGGAACATGAGGTTGGCCTAAATGACTTCTGGAAGCCCTTTGAGACTCTGTGATCCTGTGATACATGTATGAAATTATTTGAGCTCAGTGATGCAATAAGCCAATAATTTTATAAAAGTTGATAGAAGCCAGAATAAAAGGAATAAATGCAACAGGGAAGGTGTATGTTATGTACATTGTTTTAAGTAGGTCATAGAATCAGAGTTAATTATAAATCAAAGGAGAGTTTATCCCTGGATACCAGCATTTACTGAAAAGAGTAGCTGAAACATCTGGAATTCTCCGTGTGACTTCAAACATCATGTCTTTCCCATCTTGTGTAGAAAGAATGATGTATATCTGGGCACTTAGAGCCTGTATTTAAGCATACAATTTGGAAAACCTCGGTCAAAGATTGCTGTTCATTTATTAAATGAGTTTCCTGGCACTCTCATCTTTCTTCTGCAGAAAGCTGTTTCTCGAATGTAAAATGCTGTCTTTGATATAATGTGATGGTGTAGTTCTGTCGACTGAAAAATATCAGAGCTCTGTATATATTCTTCAGAATTTCACAGCTATTATATGTTCAAAATATTCTTTTATCAACTACCCATGTAATGGTATTAGTTATCTGTACAGTGATAGATGGATGTGCAAATTTATATTGTGAGTATTCTTGTGAAATTTCATTTTGAGAAAAGTATTTGTAGAATACTCAACATAAAAATACCATTATTTAAAAAAGATAAATGCACAAAAGCAGCAGTCTTTGATATCAGTAAAACCGCATCCTAAATGTGCTTTGCAACAGCCCAATTTTAAATCTTTCAATATTTTTGCATTTTGTTTGAAATATAAAATATAAACTGGAAACTAAACAGATTTTATAGCCCAATTCCATTATTTAAATCACTCTGGGCTCTGATGCTGAAAGCTACAATTCTGTCTGGAATCAAATTGTAAGGATGAGTTATAATTCCCTAATGGAAACACTGACTAATCTCAGAGTATATGGATGCTAATGGTGCCATGTAATGCATTAGCAAACATGTTACTGATAAATAGGAATGAAATATGATTGGGCAGTCTCAAGGATCAGCTCAGAAAAGATCTCAATTATAAAGTGTTGCAGAAGGAGCTAATTAGGTTTTTCTATCACCAAAGGCTGAGCCATGTGCAAGGCAGTCCCAGAAAAGAGGAAAAGGACTGTGAGCCTTTTGCTTTTGAGGAAACAGCCAAACAAGGTCTCCACATGAAAGTTCAGAAATCCCTATGATGCCAATACCCTCAGGCTCCAAAACTGCAAGTGTTTTGTTGGCTGAGGGCACCATTTATCTCACCCCTCTGAACCACAACCAGTCAGCAGCCAGGCTCAGGTGGGCTTTGCAGGTCTCCCCGAGGGCTGGGGCAGCTGGATGGGTGTTTTGGGTTGTACCTGCAGAACACCACCACTCTGCACAGACCTTCACAGAGGACAGACCTGTCCTCACCTCTGCTCTCCCTCTAAACAGGGAGACAAACTCTCCTCCCATGTACTTTCCAAAGGCAGACTTACCTACCTGTAGAGTCTTACAAGCAAAAAATGCAAATAATCACTGTGCCTCTCGCAGAAAAACGCAATTATAATGACAGCTCCCATACTACCTACACATACAAATGGCACAAACACGGTTACTGATGCACAACAAACAGGTGATGGAGCTGGAAAAAAGTGCTTCCTCACATAACATGTCTTTTCATCAGATGTGTAACCCTATGAGCAAAGCACAGCGGCTTTCCATGAGTTTAGAGTGATTATTGTTAACTTTCCACTTAAAGTAGAGTTTTTAAAAAAAACCTTTTTTAAAGATTATGAAATATGAGTATATTTTATACTTAAATGAATGGCTTTTGGGAAATAATCTGCTTAGAAGTGAAATGTTACTACAATTAAAATTTCATGTTCATATATCAGATTTTTAATTATTTCTGATTTAAACATTGTTAAGTTTAGAATAAAAAAATGGCCAATATTTATTGCAGGTTAGAAAAAAAATTGCTCCTGGAAAGAATTATAAACTATATTGACTTATAAAAACAAAAGGAGTTATAAACCAGCATATTTATATGAAGTAAGGGAAATCAAAAAGTGCATTTTACAGCAGAGTTGGATGCCACTCCAGCTGAATTCAGAACTGTACCTCACCTCAGGTCTTGCCTGTGGATGGGCTGGGTTCCATCGTGGTTGTGCAGGCAGCCTTGGAGCAGCCAGCTGTGGGGAACTTCTCCCAGGAACAATGGTGTTTGGTAGTCACAGTCTGCTATGGCACTGGTAAAAGCTGTTCAACTCCGAATTCAGTTATTTAGCTAAGGTACTACGTACTCTTGGCTGATTGGTATTTGAGATATAATTCTTTCATTTTCAAATTGACTTCGATCTGATTGTCCTGAAAAATAAGAACACTCCTATTTTCTTGTCAGTGCCTTTCACTTGGTTTTACAAAACCAGTAATTTTCCCTAGTCTTTTCCAAATTCCTTAACCTTTTTTAAGCTTTTAGTTGAGGGAGGGTTTGGTGAGTAAATATTCATATTGAGCAGATTCTTTTTGAAATTGCTATTCCACAACAAAACTGACCCAGAATTGACTTAGTGAAGTTAATGCCAAGCAGATTCCCTGTTCATGTTACAATTATGTACATGTTATGTTGCTGCTGAGATTTAGTAGAAATTTTTGTGTGTTCCTGTGTACAAGCCAGTTTCACATCCAGCAAAAGAATTTCAATTTGACTTGAAGATAGAACACTGAACTGAAAATTTTGTTGCAGAAGGTATCTTCTTGTGCTTTATCCTTCAAGCAAATACATAATTAATACACACCTGTGTTGGGTATAAATAATGGCAAATATCCTCATTGACTGACATGTTGCTACCGACCACATGCCAGTGGTTTTACTTCCATCTGGTTGGGATGGACATCTATTAAAATAAATCAACTTTGTGGCTTCCTTTTTCCCTATAAAAATAACCTCATCTGTCTGGAAGTTAGAGTGTGATTTTCCTACTATGGAACCTGTCTCTTTGCATCCTTATCTTTGCAGCATGGTATACTGGTAATGGAGAACGAAAATGGAAGAGGGGCATTTGGGAGCAGCTCTCCCCAGAACCCAGTGATAGGTAAAACTTTGAGGCCATGCTGCAGCCTCGAGAAAAACATTGGAAGACTGTCAGTGCAGATTGTGAGCTCCCTAGTTCCAAAGCCACCCTTCGTCTTGGTGCAGCCTACAATTTGCCTTGCATTTCCTTGCTTTATCCTTATTCTCCTTATTCCTTTTTCTGCGTTTTGTCATTTCCAGCAATAGGAGTGTAAATCTGCAGTAGTATCTAAGGCTTATGTTTAGTAACAGTAGGAGTTCTGGTTTTGACTTTCCTTGACTTTACCAAGCGCTGCTTAGCTGAGAAGACGACAAATTGCAGTATTCAGAATACTAAAGATATTGAAAATAGGAAGAAAAAAAATAAATCAGGGACTAGCAAAAATCAGCTATACCTATTTAGCTGCATCAGTTCTGATGGCCAGATATAAAAACAACATTAAAGTTAAAAACAAATTTAGGCTACGTGAATAAATCATAAATTAGAGGATTTTTTTTTCAAATTGACATTAAAAGTCAGTTCTAGACTCACAAGGGGGTTCACTGTGAGAGAAGCTGTGTAGAGAAGAGTGTTAGTTTCTCAGATTAACTGTTAGTAAGAGTTTGAGCAGGGGAGCATGTGTGTGTGTGGTGGCAGGTAAGAGGGAGCTGTAGTGGTAATGAGGGCTGACAGCAGAAGGATCAATCTGGGGTGTTCTGAAAGATAAAGGGCAGAGATGAGAAAGGGGAGAATCAATGTGAAGCACAGGAAGCCAGAAAAATCAGAGCCCTTTCTCACGCATGCTTCAACAGCATGAGAGGAGGAGCAGGAGGAGAATTGGATCTCAGGATGTGATGGTGCCATGATGTCAATAACAGAAAGGACGGGTTGTCAGAGGTGATAGGACAAACTGTATCATTTTACAAAGGGAGGGAGGATTGTGAAAGATGGATGTGAAAAGTGTCTGACAGGGTGAAAAGAGAAAGCTGGTGAAGCTGAATTGAAATAGGTGATGAGCAAGAGGAAATAATTTGAAGAGTGAAAGAGATTTGGAGCAAGAGATTAATGGTACACTGAACAGATGGAAATTTTTGGAGATATTTTAAAAAAATGTTAAAGGGAGGTCAGAATACCTGACCTTCCAGGATCACCATAGAAAGTGAAGGCTCTTAGTAAGACTGGAAGTGCAGAGTTCTGCAGAGAGCGAGAGGATCCAGAAGCCATAAAGTGGTAGGGAAGAAGGCACCCTTAAGGAGGGAAGCCAAGAGGAGAAGCTGGGCACTGAACTGGCCTAAATCTGGCCACCAAACTGGACCTAAAGGTCCTGCAGTGGGTGGAGGCAGACAACTGGGGGCACAGGGTAAGAGGGAAAATGTTCCTATGGTTTCTCAGGTTGTCTGCTTGGGCCAGACATTGTCTACAAACTTGAATATGGCTCTAGGGATATATTTTCAGAAAAAAATGGTGCCTTAGCTTGCATTTATAGAACAGAAATGGGGTGTTAATTAGACCTACTGAAGACAGTGGTCTCTGAGCTGTTATGTGTTTTCTATTTATTGCCATAGAAGTTTCCTTCTCCCCTCTGATACTGGTTTTGCCCTGTATTCCTGACTCCTGGCACCCAATCATTATCCCAGATAGGCAGAAATTAGTTTGAAAATGTGAATTGCTCTATGCATAGAATATCTTCAGCTAATAAACGCTGTCTTAAATTTCTTCCGTTTTATTTCTTTTTTCAGTTCATTTTAAGTGTCACTTCTTCGATACATCTTGACATTTAATATGAAGCATTTCATCTACTGGAAATACATCCGAGTTTTCAGCTCAAGAGTCCAATTAAGAAAATGCTCCCATGTGCATGCTTTTTCCTTTATTGAACGTCAAGTTCCCTGCAATGTCATGTACGATGCAAGTTTAAAATCAAGGCTTTTTTAAAAAAGTACTTCTAATCTAAAATATCACTTTGCCTCCTCACTGTGCTTCCCCACCTTCAAAAAATGAGATGCAACAATCTGTCTTTCAGTTACTACATTGTTCAACTTTTGCTTAGTGCCTTTTTTTTTTACAGTTACTTGCATATACATTTCAAATGCCTGTGTCTTGATAAAGGTGTTGATATCCTCCAGCCTTAATGCTTAAGAGCTTGAATAGGGTACTGGCAATTAAAAATGTAATACTACTAAATATATTTATAAAAAATATCTTTTTGTTTTTTGTTATTTTACTGTTTGAAGTTAAGTTGATCCTGGTGTAAATGACGGGTGCTGAGCATTCATGAGCACAGATCATGCTTTCTTCTCTGGATGCTGTAATACAAATTAAAGGTACACAGCAAGAAAGAAATCTATGTTGTGCGCACACTCGTGTCACAAACTGCTGGTTTCTCTAAGGCTGTTTAGGCCATTTCTCAGGAGCTGGTAGGTCCCATTTGTAGGGTTCTGCTTTGATAACCTGGCTTTGTGCTGCTGTGAGTGTTCAGCACTAAGTCATGAGGAACCAGAATGAAAATGCTGAGCTCTTTTGATCCAAGGGGGTCTCACTGTGGAGCAATTGCTTGTTGCATTCGACTGTAGCAAGTGGATGAAGCAGCTCTATTGTTAGCAGGGGCTGAGGTGTTTCTGTTCCCTTGCCATGTCATGTCCTTCCCACAGAGCTGCTCTGTGCTGGCATAGAGGGGAGACCCTTGGCTGTGCAATGATGAACTGACAGCACTGTCCCTGACAGAGGACACAAAGCACCGATTACTCCCACACAACAGTATGAAACAGTGAAGGTCTCCATTTTTTGTAAAAGGTTTCTGTTAAAATTTTTCAGATTCAGGACTTCTGCTTCATCTAGTACCTTAACAACTGCTTCACATTATTTTATAGACTGTTATTCTATTGGGAATATTGTGCTTTGTACTCATCAAAAGTAAGTGTGTGTGACTTTTTATGGGTGGATGAATGCAAAAATTTTTCAGTAGAGGAATCTTTGTTTTCATGTGCATAAGCCAGAAAGCATACTGCAGCCTCATTGACATGCCTTTGATCCTTTGACCAGTGTAAATAGGAAGCAGTTTATGGAATGACAGCTTTACACTTAAGAAGGAAGTGAAACAATGGTGATTAGTTTCTATGTAGTACAAAATTTTATGAAGCTTTGATTTTGAAAAGCATTCTTCAAAGTTTAGTTTTCTTCTCCACCTTGTTCCATTGGCTGACATATTTTCTACAGAAAACTGCCTCTCCAACAGTCTCACAAGTGGAAAAATAGCATCCACAGTACACAAGGTCTAGGATTAGGAGTCTTCATTTTCTGAGGTAATTTAAGAATCTTAATACCAGGATTCAGGATGTAGCAGTTAGAGAGGACATGAACAGAAGACCAGAGAGAGGCCATCTCTGAAGCTCTTTTTTTAAAATAAAGAGTGCATTTACCGTAAATGTCTCATCTATATTTAGTTAAAGTCAAAAAATCAAGTTTAAATCCATATTGACTGCAGTTCACAAAGGTAGGATGTTTCAAGCCTGCATCTGGGCGTGTGGTAGGGCCAGGGGGTAACGGAGCTGTTGTCTGGCTCTTGATTTCACTGAAGAACTGCAGCTTACTGATGTATATGGATTTTTCAGGAGAGGGTGACTCTCTGAGGCTTTGGTGCATTGTTGTGGCCTTTGGTTTTGCATTGCTCAGTCCCATGGTGACAGGCTTGAGTGGAGCTCTCTTACAGACAATCAGATAAATGTCATGACTGCAAGCAGCACCCGTTTGGTCAGCAGGGAGCCCTTGCCTTCCTCCCTCACAGCTCCAGGCTCACCAGCATTTTATTGCAGTTAAATTTTCACCAAATATAATATAATATAATATTTTCAACAAATATAATTTTCTGCACATATTTAAGTGCATTTTACCTATGTAATTTCTTCAATCACTTTTCGCCCATTTTATTAATGACTGAAATTAAACATCATATACTCAATAGCAATAAAATAAAATTATTGAATTTATGTGAAAGATTTAAATTGACTTTATTGAACTTCTACTACACCCTGTCTCTTTGGTTATACGTTGGTGCAGAATTCACCACAGCCACCTATTCATATTTGCACCTTTCACTGTAGACTCACCAATTTACACCTCAAAAAACCAGAGTATTCAATGGGATATAAATCTATGATAATATATTACAAACAAATCAAAAGCAATTTATATCCAGTAAAACTTTTTAATGCATATTTCTTCAGAGTGCAGTTTGGTGACCAGCCGTTTAGATCTGTCTGTGTTCCTTCTATTAATTAAAATTATAATCCTTCCTAACACTTCACTCAGCATTCAGGTGAGGTATTTAAAGTGGATACCATTCCAAGCAAGCCTGCCTTTCCAAAGAGAATCCATGGTGATTTTACAATGTCACAGGCATTCTGAAGCCTTTCAAAGGGGTTGCCAGTTGTTCAGGGCTTTCAGCAATTTGGCTTAAGGTAGAAAACTTCATGGCACCAAAAGTTCAAAGAATGTTTAAACAGTCTGAAATTGCAGTGATGGAGACAACAGAACAGTGCAGAGACCACTTAGGGTATATAAATCCAGACAGAAACAAGTGCCAAATGAATCAGAACGGAATTTGATTTTACTTATTACTCTGTGAATGATAATGTAGCTGAATAAAAGGCATTTTTCTTTCTGGAAGCCAACTCCACTTAGTGTACCTGTGTTGGTGATATTTTCACATATAGCAACCCTGCTGTTGCCAACCTGTAACTGGAAGGACACTCTTTGACATTCCTCTGCAGTTCACTGTGGTCTGGGCCCGTGCTTGGGCTGCTTCATGGAAGGCTTCTGTTCAGGAATGGTGTTAACAGTCGTTCCAGCTGGAATGATTAATCTATCTTGCAGGATCCCTGCCTGTAGAACCCAGTTATATTTTGCAATAAGGAAAATGTCTGATCTGACACACTGGCTGCTTCCTATGGCTGTGCTCAGTTTCGTTCCCACTGGCACTTGCCTGTATTCGGTGTTCCGTGCGGCTCTGGGGCATCTCAGGGGCTGTGCTCTCTCAAGTGAGCTGGAACGTTTCCATCCGTGTCCAGTGTCTTGAATTTTCATTAGAGTGGGAAATGGCTTCAGTTTCTGAGTATCTGTTTGCTTACAAGTCTGTCTGCTCAGGTTGTAGACAAAGGTGTCTTTTACTGCCACTTGTACGGAGTTGTGAGAACAGTGTATTTGAAGGGGGGGAAAGAAAAGTGAAATAAGTGTAAGTGAAGTCTATTGTACTTTTGGGAGCCTTAGCTGATGCCTGTGAAAACATGAAGGAAGGAGGCAAGTGAACTTGTCTTCCTGAGACCAAGCCATCTCTCCCCCTTGGATAGGAAACAGAGACAGAGACAAGAGGTGGGATTTCTCTGGGTTGTGACCGGGTGAGTGCTAGAGCAAGCTGACACAGCTTGAGACAGTGAGCCCACAGAGACCATTGTCTTTTTAAACTCTGTGAATAAGAACACAGAGATGTTGTCGGGTTTGAGACTTTTCCTTGCTTGTATGTGCTTAAAAATGTGTCAAACACTTTCCTCTGACCCCACTCACCTGCGTTAGTATTTATTTGCAATATTGTAGTTGCACTAAACCATTCTTCTTGATGAAACAAAAGGAAGTTGGAAATATTGCATCACTATTATACTGGTGTTAGCAGTGCTAAGTGAGATTCAAATCAAGGAGAAGTTCCTAACATTAAGTATGTGGCCATAATATTTGTACTGGTACCAACACAGTGTTTTCAGGTATGTGCACTACTATATATCTTGATTTGTTTCTTACACACTGAAAAAATATAGGAGCACTGAGACTTGATCTCTGATATTTTCTCTAGCATGCAACATAAGATGGCTGACAGCAATTAGCTACTGTTAATGTGCAATGTAACTCCTTAAATACCTAAATGAAAAAAAAAAAAAAACAAAAAAAGAAAACAGATGAAAAAGATCTATAAGAAAAAATACGTGAACAATTCTAACTTGACAACAATTCAGGGGTTGATAAAGTGCCTTGATTCTCATCCCTGCAGCTGTTTCTTTCTCTTCCTTCAGCAATACATTGAGTAGTGGGCATCAATTGACAAAATAAATGATGCTGACTTGTGATTAATTTGAATGAGATTTGCATTTGAAAGACATCAAAATCTCGTGGAAAACTGGATGAAAGCCTCCAGATCTAAACAGGCTTAAACTTTAAATAGAAGAAGAAAGTAAATTTGTAAGTACTGGAATTTGACACTATAAAAAGCCTTCAATAAACTCCTATTGTATGTAAGAAGAGAGATGCAGATTTTAAGTAGTACTGCATAAATTACTTTTCCTGTGAGTTTCATAGTACCTACCCTTTTCATTTTTTTTTAACTGACTTTCAGTGAGTTATCCAAACTGAAATCCTGGTTAAATTTCTTCAGAATTCTGCTGTTGGTTTCTGTGGCTCAGGACTGTAATGCATGATTTGTGATTTTGGTTTAAAGACAAAACAATCAGAGAAAACTCACAGTTTCCATTTCAGTCTCTTTAAAATTTTATATTGGTTTTAATAGCTCAAATCCATCTGTAAGCCTATAGAAATAGTTTCTAAAGTAAACTTGTTTGCCTTGGAGCTTCTCTCAGTTCTTTCCACTTTCATTTGAACAATTTATTTACCTTGACCTAAGGTACCTGTCATTTCTGCAAGATTCTGCTCTTGATGCTACAAAGAAAGGACTCTGTAGTAAATCTGTAAGAAAATAATTGGGTTTTGGAGTTTCATTTTTGGTTAAATACATAAAGTTGAAATATATTTCTGCCTAGGCATTCCCTTTTCACTAGCACAATGCAATGCAACAATTTCTCTCTGGCTGGAACATACTGGCCTTCGCATAAATTCAACTCACATTGTGATGTTGAAGCTTCTAATCTGAAAGCTTAGCTTTCTGTAGCTAGAAATATATTGTATTAAAAAGAAAAGGCAGAATTATGTCCTCATTCACATTTGGGAGATCTGTCAGAAGTCAGATGACTTGGAGTATGTAACTTGTGAAAGAACTGGCTCTCAGTGAGAGACAAAATATAAATACAAAATTGTTTTTCAGTTCTTAATGAAGCTACCAGACATGGCAGAAATTGTGTTACAGTGAATTACTCTGGTAGAGCCATCCGGTGATACCATTAACACTGAGGTTCAGGATGCCCCCTCTCAAGAAAGATTAAAAAAAAAATGGAAAGTAAAAGCCCTGTCACAATCAGGTTGGTGTGCAAGACTCACCTTTTCTGCAGAGCTTTCCCCAGTAACTGGAGCAGAAGAATAACCCTGTAGGGTGCTCAGGGCTGCATACAGGCAACCAAACCACAGAGTAAGGCAGAGATTGGATTGTCCCTCTTGGAAAGATTTCACATTTGTGCATATCGGGCTGTAACAGCAACTGCATTCAACAGCAGTAGGAGATAAGAGGACTGATAATGAAATGGTGAAAGAGATTGCAAAAGTGTGCAGACATTTAACATCACTGTCATTATGTGTGAAAATATCAAATGGCCGCATAAAACAGAGGTTTAACACCCAAGAAATCATTACCGTGATTTTTTGAACAGTGATTTCAGAGATATTTTCCATTCAAAAGCTCCAATCTCAAAATGTTCACAATATAAAACAACATATGTGACAATCATAGGTAAATAACCTCTCTGGTATTGTCTGTAATATTTGAAAAACCTAATATAACTGTGTTCAAAGTGGGCTGTCATTTGGATGCAAACAGGTTAATTAATCTGTATTTCTCATATAAAGCACTGTATAGGATTTGCTTTTCAGACTAAAATTTTCAAGCGCTGTCCATGTACCTTTATGTTATTTTGTACTTTATGTTGTGCTGTTTGAAATCCTCATGGTTCAGGCAGGGGTTTTTTGTTTTCTAAGAAAAGTGGATAACTAAGGGACCGATACAGGGCGTTCATGTGGTTAAGGGAAATGGGCTGTTGTTACTAAGTACAGGACTGTAGGTGGAAATAACTAGAAGGTGTATGTCCTCAGCATTATCTTCTTTTCTACTAATGTTGTGAAGTCACATCAAAGAGTAACCTTTAAACTTTTATGTGATGCACATCTGGGAGAAAGCCATTTCTCATGCTGCTGTAAAGTAGGGAAGCTCATGATCCTGAGAGATACACAAAGGGAAATGCACGAGTTTCCTCTTGAGCCCTATCCGTACCCCCCTGCTTTCCAGGGGATGTCACTGCGAGACAAAATGAATCACCTGGGTGAGACATAAAGTGTTGAGAAGCCGGCAGTGCTGGAGCCCAGCTTTTGATGCGTTCCTTTCTGCCCAATCTGTTCAGTAAACTGACAGGCTGAATCCATTGCCTCGCAGATCACCGGCGCTGCTCCAGCAGGACTGACAGCACTCCAGCTCCAAAGAAACTCCTACTGCACCAAAAATAGGAGTAAAAATAATGTTGGTGTTGCACCTATAGAGAGTTGCTCCATGGAAAACAACACTAATGAACAGCAAGCCCAAGCATGAGGCTGGTGTGCTCAGAGCTGTGCCCAGCAGTGGCCATTCCTGCCCCTCTGCTGTTTGCCAGCAGCATTTGGACTAGTTCAGGGAGGTTTGCTAAAAACCACCTCCTGTACAGAGCTGCACCACAGCATTCTGAGTCACTGCAAGGCAGCAGGCCCTGTGCTGTCTGACTTTGCTTGTGATAGACGGCACAGGGCCGACTCACATTTTAGATCTTGTCTCTAGGATGTAAAGAGGTATAGACCTTTTATTTGGCCATCTGGTACGGAGAATAACTTCCTTTCTTCGTGTCTGCATAAACTGTGTCTATTTTAGTTTTGCTTCTGAAGTTCTGAGCATAGTAATGTCTTTATTATTTTTCTTCTTCTGATTTTGAATGAAAGTCCATCTTCTTGTCTTCAGAAATTAAATTTCATTTTAAAGTTCCACCTTAAATTCAGCTCTTCCTTCCTTTGAAGTCATTATGCTCTTGAGCAGCTCAGACCTTTCTTATTTAGCCTTTTTCCATCTTGTAGTTTCTTATAATTCACTGAAGGTTTTTATAGCCATTTGATAAATTTTGTGCATTCTTGAACTTACGTGACAGAACACGTTCCTCAGGATGTACCTTTTGAAGTCTTCCATCTGATCCAGTTTTGCATCTCCTTCTTCCTTTAATTATGTCTTTTTCTTTAAGCTAGTCATGGATTTTATTATCCACACACTTTTATAAAGGTGTCTTTCTCCAGCACTGGGTTCTTTTTCCTCTCTGTGGAAGTTCTGACACAGGCTAAAACGTGAGTTCCTTGTTGAACTAACATTTCACATCTAGTTTAGCCAAAATAATTGCCATGTCAGTTAAAAACTCATGTAGGAAACGTCTTTTTAGAGTGAAACATAATCAAAAGGCCATCCTGCATGGAAGGAGCTGCTCCTGCTGCTCCTACCCTGGACATATTTGTAGATTTAGAAGCTGATGAAAATGACAACCATCTAACTCAGCAGCAAAGCAGTTTCCTTTCTGTTTGGGTATAGATTTGCTGAACAATGAGAAGCACCTTTGAAACATATTGTAATGGGAGCTTCCCTCTGTCCTTGAAGCAATAAAGCTTCTAATAAAGTGAAACAAGCATCCATGGATGGTAATTTTTTTTCTTCCCATTAAAGTATTTAGGACCTTGTATTAATAACTATCCATTTCTCATGCTATTTCATGCACTGACACCCAGGTGCACTCTATTTCCTTCCCTGAAAGCTATCTCAAAGGTGTAGTCATAGCTGTCATTTCAGATATAAATTTTCTCTACAGAAAGACACAGAACTTTTCTGTCTGGCTTCAAAATTTCCCAGCAGGGAGGGGCTTTCCTGTGGCAGCCATGAACTGCTATTCAACAGCAAGGGGAATTTTGGAGTGTGGCACCCTGCAGAATAAAGGTGTTTCTGCGCTCAGCACACTTGTCATCAATCATTTCCACAATCTACAGATCACTTTTTTTTATATACCCTGTTTCCTTCTTGCTACTTGAGCAAAGCAGTCTTTGGCAGAAAGAAAATGACTGGATTCTGCTCTTCGTGTCTTGCCAGAAACTTTTACTATACTGTGACTCACCAGAATAAAACCAAACAGAAAGTTACAAAATCTACCCACAGAATGCTCAGAAATCATTTTCCCTGGAGGAGTCACACCTAAAGATATAAATGACTTTATTCTTCTTTCCTAGCCTTTTTTTCAGTAGTAATTTGACAGCTATATTCTGTAATTAAACAAGGATAGTTATTAAAATCATGAACTGCATCTTGGACTATGAAATAAAGTGAAAAGCTCAGGCACAGCAGCCTAGAAAAAAATGAACCACAGGTAATTCTCTGTATTGGTAGAATACAGACACAGAAATGTTGAAACTAAAGCCCACTAAAGGGATGCTTGAAGGGACCCTGAAGTTTGAGACTCCTTCGGTTTCACCAAATTCTCTGTGTTGGTGATACAGCTGGTTTCTGCACACCTTTAACTGTTTATTTTTGGGTTTTTTTATACACTTCATAACCCATTCCACCCAAAGTTACTGCACTTTCCTTCTGTTGAGTACCAGAACATATTTAGCTCCATTTCCAGGAGTCTTTTCTTTTAAATCTTAAAAATTAAATTTATTTCCTGCAGTCATCAATGGCATATTCAGGGATGACATTTTGCCCTGTATGAGGCTGATAGTTCCACAGACAGTCCTGTTGTTTATAGTGCTCAAAACATCTCAAATTCATGTGACTTTTTATTGACCTGCTGTGTTAAATCAGCTACAGATCCTTACCTTGATGCTTTCAACTAAGAAGAAAACTCTGCATGCCTTTCATTATATTATTCTTGTTTGAATGCACAGTCTGCTTTCAGATAAACCACCCTATTGGACTACTTTTTATTTCTGTGGTTTGCTTTTATATCAGCCTTGAGAAAACTGGGGATATTTTCAATATCAAAGAAGTGCTTCCTTCTCTATCTCTTTCCTTGGATGTGGGACTCACTTGTAATGCTGTAGGACAAGCAGGTACAGCCCTGTCAGGCTCCAGGCAAACGAGACGGAGCGATGGCTCCCAGATGATCAGACAATTGGCCCACACGTTGCTTTACTCTTCATTTAGCAATTAAACAAATTGTTCATTTCATCTGCTCATAGCTTGAGAAGCATGTCAAATCAATATGTGCTCTCCTGTTAAATATGTATTCATCGAAAATTGCCCAGGTTCACAAAACAAGTTTTTACTACTTAGATCTTGTATTTTTAGAGTATTATTGGATTGATTCTTTGCAGCTAATTACTTAAATATGCTGTTGGACTGCTATAAAGTCTGTTTATTCCTGTGTCCATCAACATGACTAGTTAATAAATTAAATTTACTAGCAAAGAGTTGGGCAGGAGAGATTTATTTAAAATTCTTTGTGTATTCCTCTTCGTATGAAACAAAGAAATAATGTCAAATGTGAACAGGTGGTATTTTCTTGTACACGTGTAGAAATCATTTCACGTTTATTTCAGTCAAAATTTACCTACACAAAAGACAGGAAGTGAATATTTAAACCATTTCATGGATTGCCCAAGGCATGGCTGTGGCAGCCTATGGCCTACAGAAACAGCAGGGCTTCTATATGACATCTATTTCAAGCATATCTATGACTAATATCTGTGTTTCTATATGATAAGCATTCCTCAAAAAGGAAGTAACTGTGGATTTAATTTCAGAATTTATAAGCCTAATTAAAACCACAAATCCCAGCTGAGTATGTAGTTCCTCTAGTCTTTGACTTTCCCTTGAAAATGAGTTGCAATGTGTTTCTTTTTATTACCAGTATATCAAAAGCACCATTCAAAAAATAGAAAAAAAACACAACAACTCAGATTTTGGTTAAGAATTTCATAATACTAGCAGTAAGTTTTTTGACCCAGAAAAAGAGGTGTTTTTTTTTTTTTTTCTACAGTTAATTTTGCCCCAAGAATTAAGATTTAGAATCAGAGATCTTATACCTTCTGGAAGGTGTGAATATATATGTGTGCGTGTATTCGTCTGGAGATATTTTATACAGTTTTAAGGCTGTCAGGGTCCCAGCTACCATAGTGATCACAATGTTAATATATGCAAGTCAGTGGGACAATTTCTTTTAGTTTACAGCAGGATTGCTTTTGCTAAGGGTATTTACTCTCATGCCAATACCAAGAGCTCTGTGCAGCTGTTTGGCTAGCCTCAAAATTCTGATGAGACTCCATTCCTGCTATTTGAAAGGAGAAATTTCTTGCATCTTTCTTCCTGCCTTCATAATAAAACCTGCCCATCCTTTAAGTGACCATCTCAGTCAACTCACATGTAAAGTTGACAGGGACTGTGAAGCACACCTGCTGTTTCTGTGGCTTCCACAGTTTTAAGCACTTTAGTTCAATCAGCAAAATCTTTATTATACTTGGTTTTAGGAGACAGGGCTTAAAGTAATTGTAGTACTTAGTGCTGCTGCTGCTACTAATTATACCATCAGACCAACTACATTTTAGAACCCTTGAAGTAATAGATTAACTTAATACTTATTATTTCTTTTTAAGATGAGAGGAAAAAGATTAGGAGTACAACAAGTACCTGACTTCTGTCAGCTTTATCTGTTTGAAATTGTCTACATACAAAGAGAATCTCCTTGGTTGCTTTTCCATGAAGAAGCATTATGTGGCTCATTTGGGTGAAATCTAATGAAAAAGTGGTCCTGCTTAGAGAAGTTCTTGTGTTATGACAGCTGGGAAAAAGAGAAAGCCAACCACTGATGAAGAAAATGAATTCATTGATTATTCAGTAGTGCAACAGGGAGAATATGTTTAAAGTCAGAAGACAGCAAGCAGCACAGACTGCTAAACCAGACATGATTTTATATCGCTCATTCAAAGGCCAAGAGAGATGCACTCAGTGTTTACTCTCCTGATTTTATTTCTATCTGGAAGCATTCTCTTAATCTTTTATTGATGGGGTTTTTCCACATTTTCATGTCTTCTCATAAACTGCTAGTAGCATCTTAATTATAAACACCTTGGTTTTAATGCTCCATAAAAAGAGGCATAATGTATGCACAAGTACTACTATCCTTGGAAAGAGGGAGAGGCAAGATCACTAGGCTGGACCCCTCAGCACTCTACTTTATAAACCTATAAAATAAAATAGGTTCTTCCTGTTCAAGAAGAGCTTGAAGTCTAATGCTAATAGCAATAAGATTGTCTTCCCATTGGACATATTGTGTATATGTTGTTTTTTCTCAAGTGAGAAGGGCCAGTTATCCTGAAGTCTGTAACTTCTTTGGAAATAGGTTGATAAATAATTTATTTGGAACACTTCCTCTGTATCATCTTTATATTTCCTTGTATTGTGCAACATTTTAGCTGTATAAGAAAATTGAAAACATCAGTTCCGTTTGGATTGGCTGTAAAATCCAGTTACCTGTCATTTGAGGGGTTGGTATGTAGAAGCTGAGTATTCGTGTTTTGACTCCAGCGAAGATCAATCATTTATTTGACTATTCATAATGAGGAAGTGGGCAAAGTGATGGGGGTTTTTGTGCCAGAAGGCCAATATTTGTTCTTATTTGTACCAGCTGTTCCTCTTGTCAGGAAAATCTTTTTAAGAACTGGTGGTTAAAGTGCATTAAGTATTTTAATAATCCAAGGAAGTAGTCTGATAGTGTACCAAGGCACAGTTACATTGCTTGTCCCATAGACCAACATATTTCAAAGGCAACAAATACATTAATTGACGCAATAAATGAATCTGCTTCCAGAGACATGGAGAGCCCAGCATGTTGCTGTTAGAGGATATTCATTCTGTTGTTCTGTCTTTGACAATTATTTTAAGAACTGCCAGTTTCTTTAGTACTACATTTAATACATTTGGACTCCAAGACATGAAATCTCTTACTGGAATTCTCACCAGCAGTGCTGGCCTCCATGGATCATTTGTCCTTTTTGTGTCTTTGAAGTAGTATGTTAATTATGATAGCAAAAGAATATAGAGGCTTAAAATTGACTTATCCGGAGATGTAACTTTCATAAATTATATCCCCTCTTTAATAACTTATTTTTGAATAAAATTCATCATAGTGGGGTGTTACTAGATGCCTTCAAATCTCGTATTTGAGAAATGATAATTGCCTGTGGCACAGGTAAAAAAGCGAAAAAGAGGGAAACAGTCTACCAGAACTAAATTAGTAATGCTGGAAACAGATCAGAGAAGAGGAGGGAAATGAAAGCACAAAGTTAATGAATGAGCAGCTAAACTTAAAAAAAACAACCAATCTAACAAAACAAAAAAACAAACAACAAAAAAACCCAAACCAAACCAAAAAAACTAAAAGAAGCAATGTAAATCTAAGGCATGAGAATATTTATGAAAGCAAAATACTACCTTAGACCAAAGGACAAACAGATGTGTAAGGAGACAGGCCAGAGGATGAGAGTTTCAAATTATTTCTTTTGGAACTGGGGAAAAGTGATATTCCTAATCACTCTGAATGCTCAAAATGAGATTTAGCTCATGGAGCAGATGGAAGCTGTGTCTGTAAAGTACAAAAAGGAGAAAGTATGGAGGGTCTGGAGTTGAAACAATTATCCCACTGGGAGAAAGATAAGTGTGTGCATAGTCACTATGTGTCACTTCCATAGAGAACTCTCATCCGTTACCTCTGGGTAGAATGAGCATCCATGTAGACAGCTGATAAGATTTATTTCACTTTCTGTTTCAGCAAATAGGGGAGAAAGTAACATTGTTTTTTTTCTGCCTGAAGTGTTGCATTAGGTTCTTAACATTTGTTTTCTTTGTTGATTTTGATGCATATGTCAAATTGCAAGAGGCTGCAAATGTTTTCTGTTTGAGATCCTGCTTATCAAAATGATCAGTCAGAAGAGTTGTTTCTTGAGAAGATTAATTAAACAAGCCTCTATCATTTTACTTCTAAGACTACACAGTGGTGTATAAAAAGTTTTCCTTGTGAGGTCTTCATTGCATTTCACTTTCATTGAGAATTAAGTTGCATGGTCTGCTTGCAACTTATATTAGACTGTGTGCTGGAAATGGCTGTTTCATGCTGGGTGTTGCTGGGGTACCTTCAAATTACAGAGGTGCTTTGTTCAAAAGAAAATATGCATATTTCTTTTGGTAATTCAGGTAATAGGCAACAAGTACTTGTACTTATCAGTGTTCATTTTATTAAACAATTGAGTTACACATGCAAACTTGTCTTATTGTTAATTCAGTATTGCTTTTGCACTTCCTGTAGATTAATCTCTTCTGTACTAATATTAGCATACCCTTTGGGTATCTTCTGTTCATCTGTCTTCATTAAAATTAGAATAACAAACAACTTTTCGAAAAGTATTACCTTTCTGCAGCATGGTAAATGAGGGGTTAAGAATTTTATTTAGGTGGGTGAAACACTGATTGACAGGGGAGGTGAGCTACCTAAAGGGATGTATTAATCCACGTGAAACATGCTGCTTGGCTGAAACTGCAGTTTGGAATTTAAAACTGCAGAACAAAATACGCTTTTCCTCTCAATGGTAATGAACCCTGAGCCATGCGATGTCCCAGGGGGGTGATTATCTCAGAAAAACTGTTTCCCCAGTTACATCTTGTTGCATAAATAATCATCTCTTTGATGCAAAGGATAACTGTGGGAATGACGTAAGTTAAATATGTTCTCCAGCAGTCTGGCTTGCAAGGGAATAAATAAATTTGTTGATACTTAGATACTTACACCACATTCTCTGGTTTCTAAGCTGTAAGAATACTAACCATAGAAAAATAATCTAAATTTCATCAAATCAACTCTCCTTCTTCATTTTATTGTTTCTTATGCTTTTTTTTTGATAAATCTTTGCAATCAAAGCACTAGTTAATACTGCCAACCTTTAGCTCCTAAGCTTTACTTCAGTTATCACTAGTACTGAATAAAAGTAGAAGAGTATTGTCCTGAATATGTTAAAGCCAAACATGTCAAAAACATTAGTGCTATAATTATAATTCTGAAGTAAATTATGTTCCTTGGGTAGAATTAATCTCATTTTGTTGTTTCAAAACCAATTAGTTTAAGGCAGGATTGAGTTCTCATTGACTGCAGTACCCTGTTTACTGTGGTGGAGAGAATCCTTTAATGAAATGCAAGAGGTGAAGAAGCCTCTTACTGCCTCGCCTCACAGAGATGAATTTCAGCTGTTGGGAACTTGGAGAGAAACAGCTCCAGTAGATCAGCTTTAAGCCTAGAGATCAAAAGTTAATGGTGGTGAGAAGAAATTTAGAAGTGAAAGGATGTAGCCTTTAAATAGTCTATACTTTGTAATTTTTTAAATTACTATTAATCCTCAAATCAATTACAAAGATGTTTGAGCTCATAATGAAATCACGTTCCTGCAAGCAAGTATTCATCACCTCTCTGACTGCTTTAGTTGCAATCATTGTTTACAGTTGCACATTTCTCTGTTCTGGCATTCCAGGATGGTTTAAATATCAAATTAAAACCTATAACAAATATCACAGCTTCTCATTGCCTCTGAACTTCAGAGATTTTGGTTCTGTCATTAATGTAAAAATGGAAGATAACCCAGGCTGCCTTCCCAACTGTACTTACATCCAGGAGCACTTTCACAGGAGCAGCCCTCTGGTCTTCAGGATAGTTCTGTCTCATAGTGACCAACATGAATTATGCTAAGAAAGACAACTTTTACTATTTCTCACTTGCTGTATTCTCTAAGTGTCCTTTCTCCTTAGACCTCCAAAACCGAGATATTCTGCCTATAATTTTATAGTAAAATCAAAGCTGGTTACATCCCAGTGACACAAATAGTGCTTAAGAAGACCTTGAAATAAGCTATTCACAGAAATATAAATCAGCAGCTTATTCTTAGGGAAAAAAGGCATTTTGGGGAGGAAACTAAAAGGCTTCAAGATAAATGGTTGACAGTGAAAGCTTTCTCTGTGTGTATTGTGTACAGCAAAAGTCTTGGGAACAATATACTGATATGAGCAGAGCTAAAATATGGCATAAATTTTAATTTAATGTATATCCTTGAGAGAAGTATTCACACTTGAGATGATGCTGCATCCAGTTACGTAGCTAACAGAAAATACTAATAGTATTGTAATGTTATTTATCATTTTACGGTTGGACTTGATCATCTTAAGGGTCTTTTCCAACCAAAATTATTCTATGATTTTATGTTTTTCAAGTGATAGCACATATAAGGTATTTTTAGTATCCCCATTTGTTTAAAAATTAATATTCAAACTTGGTTATAAAATAAGGTTTGTGGAAAGAAAAGGTATGGCTTTACTTGCATTGAAAAGTTAAAAGAATCCTGAAATCTTCCAGTGTTGTCTGTGTGTCCTGTTCTAGCTAGCAGGTTATGAGGGGCAGGGAGCCGTGGCAGAGAAATGAGAATCTCATGGCTGAAAATTAAAGGGAGAATTAGAAACAGATAAAAGGACCAGGAGGTCTGTAGGTAAGAAATAACTCAACACGAGACTAGAAAATTACCCAGGATAATGATGGCAGGGCTACTGAGAGCTTACAGAACATGGGAACTTCTAGGTTAAGGAGGAGCTGGGTGGATGTGGTAGGAGAGCTGGAGTTCCGATCTCCCCAGGGCAGTGGAAGGAGTTTGTAAGGACAATGGTGCTTTGGAGAAGTCCAGTTCAGCAGCTTTGATGGCCAAGATTCATTGGAAAGAGTCTTGGCAAATTTTGCGTAGTGGAGAGGTGGGAGAAGCGTACGGTAGGGACACTGAGTGTGTGCAGAAAGTCAAGAGAGTGTTTAGCAGTGGCAGGAAAGGCAGATGGGGAGGCTGGAAGAGCAGATGGTGGCAGTGAGGGAGAGCAGAGCGGGTTCCAAGTCTGAAACTGCAGCCTCACACTACACATTATCAGTTCTTCTGACTTCTTCTTTTTTTTTCTTCATGTTCATAAAATGGCAAATTCAACTCCTACACTCCCCAGGAAAGGAGAACGTCCCCCTACGCTGTAAGAACAGAGTGTGCCAAGAGCGGGGCCCGTCCAGCTCTTTGGGAATCACACATGCCCTTCCAATGCTTGCCAGTGGTCATGAGAGCTGTGCTCGTGTGTACAAAACAGAAAAGGGATTTCCAGTGCCATCTCCAAAATGTCCAAGTGACCAGATCCAGGCCTGGAAGTCTAAAGGGGGAAGGAAGCTGACCAGACCTTTCTACACACTTTATGTATATGTTGCAAATGTGTTTTTCATTCAGCCTCAGAAATCAGCAGTGGTATTTCAAAGACACATTAAAATATCTTAGGGTGATAATGTTTCTTACCCAAATTCCTTCTTTTCATAAGCAAAAGTAGCCATGATGTGTTTTGGAGACACTTGGACATCCATGTTAAGCCAAACCAACAACCACCACATGTGTAAAGTGCTCTCCACTCCTTGTGATGCCAGCAAAACTCATAGTTCTATTGCTTTTCCCCCTCCCCACAGTTCCCTGAGTCCCATATGCCTCATTATAATGGCTAAAAAATACATGCATAATTCCTTCATTGTTCTGGAATAATTCAAAGGTATGTTTAAAAGATCATCTATCTTACTGGTAAATAACAATAGGCTTATAGCATTTCTTTCAGCATAAATTCACTGAATGCTCTAGCCTCACTTTCTTCTTTACAGCATAGGTGTATTCTGAGTACAAAAATTTCAGATAAACCCACCTTTTAACCTTTGAGAAATGGGATTTAAGCTACTCAGTCTTCTTTTACCAGTGTCGCCAGTGTTTGCCAAAGGGTGTAGGACATCCATTAAAGGAGATGAAAGATACTGTCACGTATTTGAAGTAGCTATTTTTATCTTTATCCAATAAAAATATACGTATTTCTAAGCAAGCTGAATTTGTAAAAGTGAGACAGCACCTATTGTGTTCTGTTGTAACCAGTCACAGTCTGCTCTAAGAGAAAACATTTCTTCTCACCCCCTCAAATAGATAATTTAATTTCAAGCTATCTGTGTTTAAGTATTTGCTTCACGGATCACATGCAAAGTAACAGTACAAGAGGAGTTCCTGTTTTGGCAAACATACCAGGTCTTTATTTCAGGGAACTGTTCTGCAGGTGTGCATCTTTTTGCAGCCTTTTGCATGGAGTTGTCTTCATGGTGCTTCCGTTGAATACTCTGTTCCTGGAATCTGTGCTTCTGTCTCTACAGTCTGTACAGATCTTGTTTATCACGAGTAGCTGCTATTGGTGTTCCCAAAGACAGTGTTTTCCCTGTGCCAGTGGCAAAGTTACTATTTCAGGTGTGTGCACCCTGTTCTCTACAATAATATGGTCGCTAAAATTAAAACCTTTTATGTGCAAGGCGCTGGGGTATGAAGCATAAGGGTTTGGAAAAGGGAGTAAAATCAACAACAAGTGAGGAAAGTTATTCTGACAGCGAGACATCTCATATGTCAGCAAACCAGAAGGAGAGGAAGGTGTAGCTGTGAGAAGCCAAGGGACCAGCAGGGTGTCACATTTGGTGTGTGAGATGACAGGGTTTAGCACTAGGGGTGGTGAGGAAAACGGTTGGACTTGGAGATACTGCACAGGAAGAATTGTCTGAATTTGCTAACAGCTTGTATGTTATGACAGAAATAAACTGTTGTAATCTTTTCTTTTTTTTTTTTTTTTTACTATTGGAGTGGGCACATGCACATTTCATATGGTGTTTGCTGTCAACTTCATCTTCTCAGCTAGCACCTTAGGATGTAAGCAATGATTTCTTCCCCATTTAAAATCCTCTTATCTTAAATATCCTGCTTTTATTCCTGCCTTATAGGGAAGAGTGAAAGAAAGAAAACTAAACCTCGCTTCTTTGTTTCAAATTCTTTATGTAAGTTTGTGGAAAGCTATAGGAAGTAGGAGGCAATGGAAGATAATAATTTCTGGGGAAGAAATGAGGCAATGTGAGCACACCTTGATATCTTTCAGGCAAATAGGCAACCTGATGAACAGATGCATCACACAAACTGTACAAACATTAAAAATGCAGCTTTTTCTGCTTATAAATCATTCTGTCCAGTGAGCTGGGGTTTTTTTTATTGTTGTTGCTTCTAAAATTATCTGTCCTTTTTTGAAGAGTAAACAAAAACTCAGAATTTTATATTAACTTCTTTCAGTTTGCTTTCGCCTCTTAGAAATCTATTTGACTGAATTGTTTAGAAGACTGGTTCAGAAATAGCTAACTCTTTCAAAAAAGCTGTTTGTCTCACGCTTATGATTGGAGTCACTCAAGTGTATGACAGGGGTTTCTATCAGAAGGTGCCTAACAACCAGCATTTTCCAAAAACTTCAAGGAAGGATTAGGAGTATCAATTCTCATTCCTCGCAAAGCTAATAGAGTGGTTATTGATTTGTTTAGGAAAATGCACACCAACCCTCCCTTGTATGTAATGCAAAATGATGAGGTAATTTGCAAGTGGCCAGTAATATAAGCAAGCTGTAAGGCAATTACTATATATTACCACATGCCTCTTCTGCAGATTTGGAGATCTGGTTCCTGTGGTTGCCTCTAGTAATTTCTTGCCTTAACGCTGTTTCTTAACATGTTTGGCATGATTTTTTAAAGTATGGCTACAAGAATTTAAACCTGTCTAGCAATTTGATTTATCCTAGTTATGCCAATAGCAGAGAAACAATATCTCTAAATAACCACTTGATCTCTGTAGGTGCTACTCTCCATGTGAGGCTGTTGTAGAAGAAACTTGGCAAGTACACTCCAGCAGTTCTTTAGCAAGTCTTCACCGGTGCTGATCTGTGGTAGTGGTGAATTAGGATAAATTGACATACTGGCAGAATAATTAGCTGCTCTAGCTGAGTCAGTGGCATAAAAAAGAAAGTTAAAGCAGTTCCATCTCTGTTGTTACAGGCTGTCATATTAATCCATAACATTTCTCAACATGTGCTACTTGAATTTGACCTTGCATAAATATTACAGCAATTAAATTTTACACACATACACACAAAAATATTGAATCTGCATTTATAGTAAGTATATTTAATAGAGGAGAAAATTAGGTTTCATTTGATGCTTGATAGTGAAATATTTATCAGACCACAAAACAGTCTTTAAAGATAGAGAAATAAGCTTCAAAATGTCAAAAAAAGGGAGGAAATTATAGAAAGTCTAATTTTCCATCTAGCATAAGTACAATATACTTGGAGGGGTTTTTTCTTCCCTTATGATTATTTATGTAAAAGTTTGCAACTATTTTCAGAGAAATTTTAATGCTAAGGTAAGAGATGTTTCATATGTAAGAATAACTTCGGCAGAACTTGGTTTCTTTACTGTAAGAAATAGCTAGTCACTCTCTGAGGTGGCATGAAATAAGGCACAAGCCTTATTCTCTCAGATTCAGGGTCACATGATACTTAGAACAACTTATAGTGACAAAATTAGGAAAAAAACATCTGTTTTCCAGCCTTGTTTAGCCCAAAGGTTAGGAGTGTTCCCTCCTGCTTGGAAAGTTTGGGCTTCACTATGTCTCTAAGGCCTCTGAGAACAGGCTCCTCTGAAGGTTTGCTCCTTCCATGCTGTGACCTGGTTGCTGTCTGGCACAACATGGCATAGTGTCACAACAGTAGCATATGCTAGAAATATATCCATAATTTATCCCATGTCTCTGCAGTCAGGCATTCTGCGCTTGCTCACTTGCTTTCTCTTTTAACAGCATATGCCATTTAGAAACACCATGGGCTGTGAAATTCAGGATCCCTGTTTGGACAAATTTAATTCACTGTTTCAAAGAACTGTAATCTGGTAGAAGCTGACTTTTTTTAAGCATACCCTTTGGGTGGCAGAGATGGGAAATTACTTTTTCCACCACATTCTCAAGACAACAGACTCTATACTCGGTTTATATGTTCCCAAATCCACAGAGTTCCTCACCATGAGTGCTGTCACCTGCATAACATGGATGCCCTTCTGTTTGCAGCTGTGCAGCCTGTCCTGCACCTCTCACGGGGCTGCCTTGGCCATGTGTCTCCTGTGGCAAGTCCTCCTCAATGTCCCCACACCGCTGGTGGTCAGAGACACTCTCATGGCAGGGCACCTGCAAGCCCTGGCACCAGTGGCCAGCCAGTCTCTCCTCCCTCTCCCTTGTCCCCTCATATGTCACTGGGATTTTCCTCTAGGGAAAAGGGCAGTGTGCATGCACAGAGGGTAACAGCCCTCAGAGCCCTGCTCCGGCCACACCGACAGCTGCCTAAGCAAAATCAACCAGAAAGGAGTTTGAGCAGGTCCCATGAAACCCGTGTAGTTACTGTGGCCATTTGAAAATGAACCCATCATTTTACAAGCCTGAACGAGGTTTTCTGGAGTTTGTTTCAAATCAGTAATCTGATTTTCAGCCATTTAAGGAACGAGAATTGGAAAGGATTTAAGCTGAAGTATTCATTCATTTAGAGCAAGTAGTAATACACACTGTGATTGGGCAAGACCAGCTGCCTCAGTCTTCACCAGGAAGGTGGGCTGGTCCTGGTACTGTTTTCCAAAGGGCACTGAGCTCTGCAGACACTGTCAGCAAACTCCGTGCCACACGGTACTCGTAATTCAATGCATGTAAGAGATGTTACATGACTTTTTATCGCTAAGCTTATTTTCATTCTCATTTATTCTGTAGTCCCAGACACAGTGAAAAGGTAGGATTTAGGCAGAAGGTTATGTCTTGGGAGACCTTGAATGTGTCACTCAGGAGAGGGCACTGAATCGCAGCTCTGAAAACTTTCATTCAGCCACTGCCTGACAGGGAAGTGTCAGGGTTTATAAAGGTACTGGATATTGGTACAACTTCTCAGACTCAGGAATTTAATATATTTTGTACTGTTTATATCTGCTTGAGCTCAATTCTTCCCCTGCCTGAATACCTTGGCAAATATTCCTTGTATAAGTCAGTCAGGTCCTGAGAGGCTTGATCTGATGCCTTTCAAAGTGCTGATACACAGTGGCCTGGTTTGAGCACTGTGTTGTACAGCTGGGACAAAGCTGGAAGCACGGATACCCAGCTTCTGCTTTTGCTTTTCACATGAAACAGTCACTGAATGACATTGAATAAAAACCAAGATCCTCTCCAACATGAGACTAAACCTTGGATTACAGGTTTTATTTGCCCTCGTGCTCTCTTTCACTGGTCAAAAAGTTTTCTGCACAATGAAGTCCCTTCCTCGGGTTGATGGAAATCAGTCCCCTCTTTTTCCCAGTTGCAGTCTATGAACTTTGAGTTAGATTATTTTTCTTGTGCAGAGAACCTGTACTCCCATCCCTTTTGGCAGGACAGAGGAGGGTTTGGCTCCCAGGCACTATTTTCTGAGAGGGGAGTGTAATCAATCAACTAGTCCTTGAAAACAGGGGTGGGGTAGCAGCTGTGAGTAACCACTTCCTCCAGGTGTTTGTAGGTTTTAGTTTCTCACTAGAAAGTCCATCATAATCCCAGGATCAGCCACGCCATTAGCCAGTGACTAGCCAAGGAAAGTGCTGGTTTTCAGTTTGTCCCTCTTTAGGGAGATCCTTGGCAGCAGTGCTGAACTGAAATACCAGAAGTCCCATGCTCTGGCACACATGAGTGTCCCAAGATGCTTTCTGGGGGGATGGCTTGACCAGAACTGGGGTGGCACAAATGGGCCAAAAAGGAAATCACTGGATTGTTGGGCAGTGTGGCTCCCTCTGTGCTTCCACCCTTCATTTCTTCCACCTGCAATATGATATTGTCTGTTTTCTTACAGTGTTTATCTAAACTGTTTATATTAGACAGGGAGTTTTTCAGGATCAGGGCTTTATTATGTGTATATATAAAGTTCCTATGTTGCAGTGAGGGCCTCTGGGTGTTTCTATATTATGTGTGAAAATAAATATAAGAAAGCAAAAAGCTTAGCCTTCCTAGACTTGTGAATATCTGTTTACTAAGAAATTGCAACATTACTATAGCGTTATTCACTTATTGTGCATTCAACAAGGTCAAAAGTGATCTGCAATCTTGTGCTTTTCCATTCTAAGTAGGTTACACAAAAATATCTTTCAAAAGGGGATGTTTTTAATAATTCCCTTACGAGAGAGCTCCACAGAGAAAAAGTACCTTTCAGTTTGAAGTTCCCGGTTTGAGAAGTCTCTTTATGTCCCTTGATTTTGCAGTAATAAAACCTGAGAGCTGTTTCTATCCTTTCATTTACACGTTTTTATCATGCACAGCATGACGCTTATAAACTGGACCATAGCCACAATTAGAACTCCTGTGGGGAAGATAAATGCCCATTTTCCTAATAATAATAATGCTTTTTCTGGCTTCCAGGAAATTTATCTCCCAGCAACTACACCATTTCCTATTAACTGGGTAACAACTTACTCTTTTTCAGCTGAATATGTAAGGTTTCTGGGGAAATGGAAAGAGCCAAACTAGTTCAATAGTGCTCACATGCTTATGATCTCTCTGGTTTTTTAGCTGAATCTTCCTCATATATAGGTCCATGAAGTAATGAGCAAATTATGAGGTGAAAGTATTTTATTTCCTTCAGCAGCGAACAGGGTTTGAGATGTGTGGCTTGGGAAGTGTGGGAGATGTGGAAATAGTATGAAGATATGTTACATCTGCTAACTGAATGGAGCAGAACACAGCCCTGAAGTGTCAGGGATGGAGTGTATCTGCCTCTGAGCTCTGCAAAGCACCCAGAGACAGGTCTAAAAGAGCTACATTCTTTTCCTGGAGGCTATAACATCTCCTGGTTGAAGAGGCTTCTAAATATTCTGGAAGTCATGTAAAGAGACCAGCTTGTTAAAAGACAGAATAAGATCAGTCATAGCCAGGAAGAGCTAGGAGGTTGTGATAGATGACATTGTACAGAACTAATACAAGGGTTTTTTTATAGCTACTGGGGTGCCATGAGTTAGACAGTTGCAGTCTAATGTTCAACCTAATATTTTAAACAAGAAAAAAAAGGGGGGTTATGCTTTGGGAAGGTCACAATAATTCAAATGTTATATCTGAAAGAGCAGAGTCTCAGGTATTAAAGACAGTAAAATGTCCTAATTTGTCCCCTATATGCAGAAACTGAGAACAGCCCAATACATACTGACCAAAATACAAGCAAAGAGCTTTGTTGCCAAGCTGCTGCTTACCAGCTGTTCTTATTTTGCATGTAAGGTGAAATATATAGAACCTGCTTTAGACTCAGCTATCACAATTTCTCTGTTTTCTTAGAGTGCTCTTCCTTCTGCTCTTAACTCTTTCAAATCTTCTGGCATCTGGTCTTTGCATTAGAGTCCACGCCCCATGTTATGGCTGGATTCCACCAAATGTAACCCAGAAGAGTTGTATTTTGCAGTCTAGGTTATATCTCCCTTGTAACATTAAAGCAAGAGTCAGCCCAGATATCCTTGTGGAAAAAAAAATTAAAAATCCCAGTTAAGGTATAGCACTTTAACATAAAAATGAGAGCATGTGGATGAAAAAGTGATGGAAGTATGACATGTTCTTAACTGAGTACTTTTAATATAAGTGTATTTTTACCATTTCTACTAGAAACAAGAAATATGAGTGATTACTTTGTCCTATGGATTTTCAGTTCCATGGTAAATTGACAAATTTGTTTACACTAATGATTGTTGATTCTTTCACATATTGCTTCTTTCCAGGTCAAAAGATCCCTTCATTGCAAATGTGTTTTCACTGTAAATTCACCCATTCCTATACATAAGTTTTTCTTTTGTTTTTTTTTTATTTAAACCAATTGAGCGCGTTGGCTGTTTTAATATTTTTTATATTTATATTCTTCAGTATGTAGAGGAGTCTGAATATGCTCAAGTAATCAGGCAAAAAGTATTCTTTTGTTTCTGTGTACATATGTAGAACAGAATGAGTGAAATTTGGCTCAATTGGCCCTTTTGCTGTGCTTGTGAAACACAAATATGTACGTTCCCAAATGCTGTGTAAAAGGTACCAAAGAAAGTAGTCTTTGGAATACCTCAGCCAAGTATTTCCACATCTGCTGGTTCGGTTGTCATTTGAGAGGAGTACTTGTGGACTTCACAGGAAAGGAGAACATATATACTGAGGCTTTGTATATATACATATATATATATAAATATATATACATATATATGTATATATGTAGAATATATCAACAATCCATTTTTAATTTCTTCATTTTCTACATTAAGTAAAAAATGGGATTTTATTTTGTCACTTGTAAATTCATAGGCTTATAAACCAATTAAGCTTGCTTTCCTAATGTTCTTATTAGATGCATGTGCATTAATATCTTTTAATTTTTAAGTGGTGCTGACCCTAGCAAGTGTAAAAATGATGCCTATAAATACTGGAAAACTGCTAAAACTCATCAGTATTTCAGTTTTCACCACAAACTACACACACTTCTGTCTTAGCATTTGCATCTTGACTGTTCAAAGAGCCAATTCAAAATTTTATCCTGATAAATATTTTCAAGGGATAGAAACACGTTGGGAAAATAGCAAACATATGTTAGCACTGAGAATAACCAGTTCAGCAATGTTTTCTTGTGTGCGTTTTGGTGCCTATGTAGGCTATTGCAGTGTTAATTTTAGAAACTCTAGCCCAGCAACAGACACTTAGGAACAGAATGATGTACTGCAAGCAGCAAAGATTTTAACTGCAGACTATAGCTTTATTTTCTTATTTATAGCTCCCTTCACTTTGTTAGGTTTTATGAAACGTGTGTCTTCTTTGAGAGTGTGCTGGCTCTGTGCTTTCCTGACCAATGGACTTATCTTCAGGTTATATCCTGTTAGTTATCTTCAAACACTGAATTTATAAAAAGGCAAATCATAAACCCTTGACTTTAGGTTTTAAATGCCATGCAAATATTATTAGAAGCAATTATAATTTTGTTTAACTTCTCTATATGTTGACTTTGATTTTACTTTTTAATAAATGTGCAGTTGTTTTAGGAGAAAGCTCGAGCTGAACACAAAGAAATACAATCATTTATGTTGTATCTCACAGGGAAATGACAAAGCCAAAGTTCAAAGATTTAATAGTCCTACACATTTTAATAGGCAAAATCTGATAGCATTAATTGTGTTCTGAGGTTCCAGCTTAGGTGGAGAGATTAACAACAGGTATCAGTTGCTGCAGCTCTAGTGGCTCCCCAAAATGGGAACCAAACCTATGGTTTTCACAGTATTTGACTGAATAACATCATTGTGAAGGGACAGGCTCAGCTCCTGTCACAGTTTGTCCTCTATTCTTGTTGTTTCACAAACCAAACTATTCTTCATTGAAAGACAATTTTTTTTGTTATTATTAGCAAAAGAAGCAAAAAAAAACCCCAAAATACATTTTGCAGACAAATTAAAAAGTGTTCATTTTTCTGAGATTTTTAAACTCAACCCTGGATTTTCCAAAGTTTGAAAAAAACCTTTTGTCATTTCAAAAAAAAATTGATTTTAGAGATGTGATATTCTGATGTTAAAAATAACAATCTGTCTAAGAGTTATCTCTAGTAAAATAAAAAAATCTACAGCATGACTGAAATAAATAAAAAAGACCATAATTATTAACTACCACTTGTTCTGATTGAAATCCTAATTTCTATTTAAATTTAATTCATCATATTCTTCCTAGATTTTTTTTCTTTTTTTTTTTCTTTTCATCTTGTTTGGAGTGGAAACTGTTCTAATGAGAGAAAAACATTTACAGAAGAGGAAAAGAATTTCTTATTCACCTCTGTTTTCTCTATAGACTTCAAGATCAAAGTCCCATAAGAAAGCCAAACTAGCAGAATGAATTATGGGTATATGTGGAATTCACTTTAATGTATGTCCACCCCAGGATGCACTGTGTTTAGTGCAAAATGAGATTAGGGGATTGAAAACTATTTCTGGGTGGCTTTTTTGTTTCTGTATTGATTCTTTTGGCAGAAAGTCTTTCCATTTACATCTTTATTATTTAGACTAATAATAAAGACACAAGAGCAAAGAGATATTTCTTTCCCTTCTACTCTGTTTTATACAAAGCCTCTTTTACCTTTCTACTTCATTTCCTTCACAGTGTCCTTAACTCTTTATTGCTTTTAATGCCATTATTATGAATCACTCTTTTCATGTTCGGCGTGTGCAGTCATTTTAATACAGATGTAATTGTAAGGTGCAAAATGTAAATCCCCATAATATGCCAGAAGACAAATGTGTCAAAGTCCCTTTGTCATACTGACAGGTTATAAAACCAGACTGGCTCATTTTAATCAGGTTTAAATTTTAATGACATAAGCAAAACTCAGACTAAAATAGCTATCTCTTTGTTATTATTTCAGATCACTGCCACAAACGAGAAACGTTTTATCACTTATTCATTGATTGTATCATTCAGAGCTATCTCCATCCTAACATCTGCTCTGGAGAATGTGTTTTAAATCATTAAAGATTTTGCAGAGGTGATATCACTGTTTGGTGGCTAGTTGTCATGCTTTCTTATAATACCTTTGGCTTTTCATCCTTATCTTTCCTCGGGTGAATTCCCTGTTTGCCCATTATGTGTCCAGGTCCAGGGAAAAGCTTCGTTTTTGTAGAGGTCTTGCTTACCTGTCCAACTTGGTAGTTGAGTCTTCCCTTTCAGAACTTACAGCCAGTGGATGACAATAAAGTTATGAACTAATAAGGCCAATGATTTGTCATGGCATCACTACTGGGGTAGGGTGTGCATGGCAGGGAAAGAAATACAAGAAAGAAAACAAAAAAAGAAGGTAAGATGCTAAACCTGTAGACCAAAAAGGTAGTAGACAGGGCTCCACTAGGTTAATCTTCTGGTGTTTGGGGCATGTGGAGTATGTTTCACATTGGCATTATCCTTGTAAGCAGCTCTATCAAGCATGGCCCTCATTTTCAGACACTGTTTGATCCAATGTACTTAGTTTAATAGAAAAGCATTTTGTGGAACTACTGCTTCTCCTTCTTTTGAGTTTTCCCAGTAGCTGGGCTAAGCAGCTCAACCATACCCACCTCCAAAACCCAGTAATCCTAATACTGTCCCAACAGGTGGGCCACATTCTGTAATCGTAAATTCTTACAAGTCATTTCCACGTCCTGCATTTGGGACTTCTCATCAGTAAAGTTAATTAACTGGAGATGTTAATATAGACGTAATTGCAAGGTGCAATTGTAAGGCACAGTTGACTTGGTGCTGCCTCAAGTAGCAGAGATGTTCTCTGCCGACCCGACAAGCACCACGTAGCCAATGGCCAGGCCAGACCCTCTGCTGCAGCTCACGAGAGGTGAAGGATTTCTGCCTCCTAACTCAGAAAACTCCAGACTATTCAGTATTAAGCTGACAACAAGGGAGAAAATTATGATTTTAATTTTAGGCACGGGTAAGAAGATTGAGATTTCTGGCTTAATTAAATAAGAAAGGGGTAACAGTAGGTTTTGGTGACTCTCATTATGTTTTGACTTCATGGCAGTATCCTAGAGGCTAGGCCTGTACCCTAACCTGTCATATTCTCAATGTTCTGAATCTCCACTGTGTTAATATCACCAGCCATTCAAATAATCAGTGTTTGAAATGAAAAAGGATAAAAACTCTCCAAAGTTGTGTGAAGACATTACTGTTAAACAGCTTCAACAACTTCATTAAAGGTATTTTGCTTTATCAAAGGGTGTTTCATAATGAAAATGTCCTTCCTGAAATCAGATTGTTTTCTAGAACAAGAAGTAATAGTCTCAGATAAAATAAGGACTAAAGAAATATATGTCAAACTGTCTGACGCATCAGAGAAAGTGGCTGTCATCACTTTTTTTGCAAGGTGTGGTTGACAGGAAATAGGAAGAAAAAGACATGCTTTTGCCTATATTCTTTAGTAAATTGTTTGTTTTGACAGATGTATTTGCCTGACTTCTTCCTGATCATTGGGATATGCAGCAAAATTCATGTCTTGCTCATATTCTTCAGAGTTGTGATTCTACCCTCAAGTAGATCTTTGTAAATCACAAATTATTAATTAAAATCATCAAAGATAAGTTGGGATAAAATTGATTAAGAAACATGACAGGTTTAACATGTTAATGGAAGGATAAATCTGCTAAACAATGTGAAGATATATAATAATTTTTAAAATGAATTTAGGTGGAAAACAAGCAGAAAACAAGACAATTTTATGCCCTGCTTATAAGCATCACTGACCTGGTGACCAAAAATTTGTTGCTACTTTGCTTTGGTTTTGAATGGATCATATACAAAAATATCAGATTGTGACTGTCTTTTGCAGCAGTAAACTATCCATGAAGGAGAATGCCAACACTTAGACTTTTTGATTGCTAAATTGGAGCTCAATTCTAACATTGAGTTGCAGCTTGGTCTTTGCCCAAAATTGGAAGTTTATAAATTTGTCTCTTATTTTGTGAGGGAGCTGTAACTTACCATGGAGGGAGGTAGGGAAAAGAACGGATGAGCTGTCATTTTCAGCATATTGAAAGGGGGCTGAATCTCTGTGGGGAGTGTTTATATAGCACATGCCTATCACATATACTCACAGTGGTGCTTACTTATCAAGAGAGTGAGTCAGATTTAGCATTTGGAAAACATCTTTGCACATCTTTTCATGAAGTGAGAGCACAACTAACACATTAAAAAGGTATTCTTAAAGCATACATGTTTTTAATTAGCTCCTAAGATGTGTTGGTAACGTGTGAGATTCACAATCTACTTCAATCTGCAAGATTTGAATCTGCAAAACTGAAGGAAACCACGAGAGAAAAAACCAGCTGTATTAAATGTCCACGTTTTTGCAGTTTATCAGTTTCTCAGAAAACTAGGTTTATAGGATAGGTGGGTGCAAGAGAGAACTATATCCATAGGAGAGTGTAGCATCAAAGAGCCTCTGAGAAATGGGCATGAGAAGAGCCATAGTTCTCATGCAAGTTACCTTTTGCTGCAGCAAAAAGGTTATAGAGACATTGGCTTTGCCTTCCTGCTCATCCTGAGTGTTCAAGTCAGGCTCGTGCTGTCCCTCTTTGAGAAGACGAATTTCCTACCCCGGAGATGGAGCCAAATAAATAGAAGAGAATAATAATGTTTGGTAGTGGGTGCAGTGCAATAAATCCTGGTGTCCTACTATTGGGTCACCTTCTGTCATTTATGCAAATTAAATCCATCCTGGACAAAGATGTAAATGTAGTTGCAGATCATTTGTATAAAATTTGCAAATGTTTGAACCTTAGCTTTATTAGAATTGGAAGTTATCTTTGGCTGCATGGTACACAGGATTTTCTGCAAGGTTAGCAAGGCTGTGAGAACAAGTACTGAACCCTGCTACGTGAGGACTTCCCCAGATGCTTGTTGGGAAGATTGTGAGGTTAAGGGCACATACGTGAAAAATATTGTCTTATAGAAAAGTCAATTAATCTTTCTCAGCTTTGAAAATTAGTAGTTCAGGTTTGATTTGGTTTTCAGATGATGAGCACGTGGATCTCTTGATTTGTGTTAACTATTTTATAAATATCTGTGGGTTACAGTACACATTTCCCTTTACTTAGTATGGAGCAATGTTTCTGTATCCAAGGCCATGAACTGCAAATGTTAAATGCATAGGTAATGCTATTCTATTCTTGGGTTTTACACTGGTTTCAACTTCACTGTAGCACAGAGTGTAGTATAAAAATGTGGATCAATGCTCTGTTTTCAATCAGATGTGTTTTTGAGAACATGTTTGATCTTGACAAATGTAGGCAGTGTGAATCACCCTTGTGTGTGTAAATGTATACGTGTGTGTATATTTTTACCATTTGTCCCTTTCTTCCTTTTTCCCAAGACATATTCTCTGCCAATTTTAAGAGCTCCAAAAACATAGCTTGACACAGGGAATTGCTTGCGGCACTCAACAAAGACAAACTGTATTGATCCAGTAAATTCCAAGATCAATGATGTAAATTTTTGACTGGCATTTGTCAGCAACACATCTCTTTACGTGTTTGACAACAAATATATTTTCAGGAGTACTCTGGAAAAATACAGTAATGAATTATAATAGCCAGCCACTCCGTTCCTTACAGGCTTTGTCATTTTATTGCACATTTCATTGTAATCTCGGCAATTTTTAAAGCAACACATTTCTCAAAATTAGCAAGTTGAGATACTGGTGCCAAGGTCTATGTTAACACGCTGTGATAGAGTGTCAGTCAATGAACATTAAACTGAAGGGAGTGCTAACCAAAAAAACCCCAACAAAGCCACACCCCAAGATCCAAGTCATCACTTCTGCCCTCAGATAGTGGCTTCAAAACATATTTGAATTTTGGTCCTCTTATCCATCAAGCCAAAGGCTGTCTTTTGCAGCTGGGAAGTAAGTGTCAGAGCAATTGCTAAATGTTGATTTGCACTCCACACAGCATGCTGGACCTTACACGGTTTCCACCGGGGCTGTTATGATTTATGAACTACTTCAGAAACCCTTTCTGTACTCAAATGATTTCCTTGGTGTCTGATTTATTAATTATTAACACGCATCTAATGTTATTCTCTGTGAGGTACTGTATCTACAACTACAGTAAGAATTTTATCACATTTTAAATAATTGGCAGTTTCAAAATACTGCAATGGCTGGTGAATGTTCATGTAGAGTAACAAAGATAAACTAAGAACAGATCAACCATGTCATCTCTTGTGGCTTGGATTGAAAGCTTATTTCAGGAGCTTGTACCATGTTATCATCCTCTCTAGCTGTTCTATGCAAATCATGCAGACAGTGACATTTCACCTTACAAAATAGGGGAAATGACTATAGGAAAACTATGAACAATTGCTAGTAGGGAGAAGATGAATTAAAATTAGTCCCTGCTTTTGATTACAATAGCACACTTGCCAAATATGACACATTTCTTATAAAAGTTGGATATAAACATATGTATGGGGTTTTTCAGTTGGTGATGGGGTTTGGGTTGGTTTAGTGTTTTGGGTTTTTTGTTTGTTTGTTTAAGTAAAAATCAATCTATCTGCTATTTATACTCTTCATTAGTGGCCAGCAATGATATGTTCATTATGCTTATAAAGATGCCTCCATAACAACTTCGCTCTTTCTGAAAGCCTGAAATGTATCACCTTGGAAATCCAGAGTTTCCTATCCTTGGTTGAAGCCTGTGATTGTGTTCACTGCTGTCCTCTTTGAATGACAGATTCTCTAAATGTTAGTGGGTATGGGGGGTATGTACTGAAATCTCAGGGCAACCTGTTAGGAAAAGATATTTATTATGATTTTTTTTCTGACTGTGTTTATTTATCAGCATATGTTTATACATTCATATGCAGAGGGATGGGAGAATCCATTTTTATTTATTTTGCACAACCTCAATGCACTGAAAATACTCCCTTTCTCTTTTCATCTTTAAATTTAACAGAAAACTATTTGAAAATATATGCTTTAATGAAATTAATAGAGAATATTCTCTATTAATGGATGGATTAAGCTGGCATTATTAGTGTCCCATAGTCATTCAAAACCAAACCACTTTTGTTTCCCTGGGCTTTTCTAAGCAATCAGTACTTAAATTAAATTTTTATTTTAAAAACAATATTTACATCACTAAAACAAAATCAAGTTTGTGCAACACTCATAGAGCATTTACACATTTCTACTTTTTATTTCCACCTAGCTAATGCATTCATTGTATATAAATTCATATTTTCCTAGTGTGTTTAATTTAATTGAATAGAAAAAAATGGAAACAGATTGTGTGTTTACTGTATCAAAATTCAAAAAAGCAATATCAATTACCTTGCATGTATTTGATTTTTTATGGGTAATGACTATGATTTTTTTCCTCAAAACTGAATTTTCACAGCAGTACTTGAAATAGCAAAGGTAACCATAAAGCCAGTTTTTGCCACTGCAGTCCAGTGTGAGTCATCACTGGCAGGACACTTGAAATTCTTAATTTATTGTTATTCTAAAAGTAACAAAATTAAATACATTTTGTCATTTCTTGCTGAATAGAATTCCACTCATGAGCTGAGCAGATGTTCCTGAAAATAGAAAGTCCTGAGTGTCTGATATCCCAACACCTGGACTCAGGTGGTCATGACTGCTGTGTTGACAGAGTCAGGTCTTTGCCTACATGTGCTCAGAGTACATTTTCATCAAATGAAGGAGCCACAGGTCCCAAAGCTGCAGAGCTAAAAAGACAGAGCTTTGCACCAGACAGTGGCTCTCCTTCGACCTGGTGCCTCATCATCAGTGTTGTCCATGATGTCAGAGAAGATCTCTACAGGGACCCTTACCCACATCTGGACAACCCTGAACCCTCTGCTGCTGGGCAGCCGAGGAAAAAATAGTGTGTTAGAACCCAGTTCTCTTAAATTGAATTATATTTTGTAAAGAGAATGAGGAAGGCCATGTATTCTTCATTTATTAAGAGAAGCTTTGTGTATGTGGCATATCTGATTTTATTATGAAAGGGGATCAGCTCCTGCCTTGTCTCATTTAATTTCTTCTTATTTGTGACCAGGAATTTGAGCAATCAATTCCTGTCAAGTGGGATAGCATCTGAGACACATCACCTGGGAGGCCATTACTTGGAATTACTTGGATTTGCTGTGCTTCTTTGAATCCCCATGGGAAGAACCATCACTACAAAGTTCATGGAAAATGAGTGCAAGTACCTTTAGAAACTTGCTTTCAGAATTTCAGTTTAATTTCTCTGGCTCGTAAGATCATAGTAATTTCTTTAGTTTGCAAGACTGATTTGTAGTTTTGAGGCTTCTTGAGGGTGAAAAAAGGTCTATAAAAATAGAAGTTATATATGTTTTGAGTGTTATATATATCCAAAATTACAAGGTTTAGTTATCATTTAGCTATTTGCTGGCTGGGAACACTATAACAGCATCAATGGGAAGTGTTTATAGGCAAGTACTTATGTTCCAGTGTATGATAATTACTTACTTGGCCAAGAGATGTAAGGTAGGAGAATCACTCTTTCTTTGTGATTTTTCCACCTGTCCATTCATTTCCTCTGAGGGGTTTGAAAGTCTTTTATCAAGGTGTTGTTTACATAATAAGACACAAGCAGTCTTTTGGATAGGAGGCAATTACATAAACTGAGTATGAGCTGTGTGCCACTGCTCTTGGGAGTTTTGGGGTTGTTTTGATTAGAGAACCTAATCCTAGCAATCTAAATTTTCCATATGTCACAAATACTTGAAAATTACTTTTGTATATGCTTTTTTTACGAAAGGAAAGGGTGCAGAAGTAACACGTTATTCTGTTATAGGATACTTTTTATAGTATCGTTAATTAATGGTGAAACATCTGCTATAAATTTGAATACTATCCCTTTTGCTGTACCACTGCCTCTACGTTTCAAATCTTTGGAGAGGTTCCATTTGTAACTTATTTTTGTTAAAGAGGTAGAAGTGTCGTTTCCTTGTAAGGGCATCTGAGGAAATGAGAGAATTGACTCTGAGATTAGCTCAGATGGTTTAAGCATGGGACAAATAACACCAAGGTTTTGGGTTCAGTCCCTGTCTGGGCCATTCGCTTTAGAGTTGGACTCGATGATCCTTGTGGGCCCCTTCTAACTCAGAATATTCTGTGATTCTTAGTAACTTTGTGCTGTGGGTATATAGAGTTTTTATCTTGTCAGCACAGAATATTAGATGCCATTTGAACACCTTCTTTGCCTACACATCATTTGTTACAGTGGCCAAATAGACATTGCAACTACAGGCTCTCCTGGCATGCCAGGTATTTGAATAGCACTAGGAAGTAGAATCTTTCGGTACTGCATTTGTTTCACTCCCTGCATATCTTCTGTTACTACAAGAACTGCCAAAGCCCAAAGTAATGCACATTAAAATGGTGCCATTGTGCCCCTGTGAATGACTGTCTGACTTGGACATGCATTTCTAGAGCTTCCTAGTGACCAGATAACCCCCAAAATGTTCAGCTATTCCAGTGGGTGTCAAACAAATTGAATTTTGGTGGCTTCCAGAAAGGCCAACACCGTTTCAAAAAGTATGAACCTGCTCAACTTCTATTTCTGTTTAAGTCCTGTAAGAAGAAACTCATTCTTTATAAGTGTCTAAACCTAGTTATTTATGTTCTGTGGGGAAGCTTATGTATCAAGGCTGCATGGGAAAGAAATACCATTAGGGAGAATTTTCTTTACACCTTTTCAGACCAAGGTGAGAGTTGGATTTACCCTGGTAGCTTGATGCTTAAAGGCTGAAGCCCAATTCCCCGATCAATGGTTTCATCAGAAGGCCCCAAATGTATTCCCATATTCCCACTCTGATATGCTGAAAAAATTATTATCTCATTCTCATTCACCTTGCCTTTAGCCCAAACCATCAGGCCTATCTCAGCTGAGGGCAGCCCTTGTAGATCCATCAATAGCGACACCCATCTGAAAAAGGACAAAAGAGAGACATTTGGAAATGTAGTTTCTAACTTCATTAGTTTTGTTGACTGATGAGAGTGGAGGGGAAAAGAGTATCATGCTGTCTTTATCCAGATCTCTGTGTGCTTTTTTCATTTATGAAGATGTCCTGTGTGAAGGAAAAATCTTCCTTGAGGACTCTCAGAGCAGAGATACTAATCTTCTTTTCTCATTATTCTTGTAAGAGATAATAATTTTCTTCCTCCCTCAGGCCGGAGTTGGGAAAAATCAGAACTTCCATATTTTGACTGTTTTGTATCAGGCAGTCTTGTATTTATAAGAATTTGGTAAAAATCCTTTTGTCTTTTTAGCAGTAGCATTTCAGGTACACTTGATCCAAATGTCTCTCCCCTCCCTATAGTATAATGATTATCTTCAAGTGTACTGGAGCTGTTACTGGGACTATTAGTGAATGAGAAAAGTTTTGTTTGACTCAAAGTTTCACACAGACTTTGAAAATGTCTCAGTTATTCATTATTCCAAACAACAGGCTTCTTTCCAAGTAGTTCACTTTTGTTTCTGTATGTATGACGGTTAAAGGAGAACATTTGCAACAAAGCAACATAAAGTATTCGGTATAAGTTCATCTACTTACAGAGATATAAAACAAAAATGTTTATTTCCTGTATTTGCATTCCATCAGGAAGCAATTTTCTTGAATTTGGTGAGATTGAATGGAAAAGAAAATCAACATTTAGGCAGGTAAATGTTTCTGTGCAGATGATGCAAGAAAACACATATTCAGTATAGGTGCAAATCCTCATGAAGGATTAAGGAAGTTGAAGCTAAGTGTTCACAGGGGCATTAATTAGAATTTAATCTCAGCTCTACAAAGTCAAAAAAAGGCTCTTGTTTACCTGTAACAGGATAGCACACCCTCCAGTACCTACCTCTAGACCCATAACTAACTCAAATGAATCTTGTAAGTTTTGATTGATAGCACAACCTTGAAATATGTCTGTGACAGATGACTTGTAAAAGAACAGCCTGCAAGTCATCCTCTGGAATGTTCACTTTTTGTGCCTGCTGATGTCTTTGCCATTCAAAACCTATAAAAGTTATGGATGTTTTAATGTTACTTAAACAAGCTAGTCTTAATCTGCTGTCATTGCAAAAAAATAAATGTACTCATTATTAAGAGATAAAACCTTTTTACAACCCTACTATTTAATTTTATCCTCAGCAATACCTTTCCAATATGTGTCATGTGCTGATACAAGCAAGAGGTGTGGGAACATTCCTCCTGGGACTAAAGTGCTCTAGACAGAATATTGGTTGTCTTTGAGAGTAATAAAGACAAAGGAACACAATATCTAATCAAGCATTTACTTGGAAATTCTAATAGATTTCTAACTTAATTAAAAGCCTTTTAATGAGCTCTTTGTTTTTGATGAGAGCTAAATATAGGTAACCATGATAATATGGCCTGAATAGCACTGCAGACCAACTTTACCATCCCTCCAGTGCCTTGGAAAGGGTTAAAAATGTTGCAGCACCAGAGAAGTTAATTCTCAGCTAATTCAGAGAGAAACTGTAGAGCCTCTGTGTTGAAATCATTCAACCCTCAGCACTTCAGGGGCATTATTCACTGGAACACATAAACAGGTTTAGCTTATCTGCTGTAATTTAACACTGTATAGACTCAAGGAAGGACCTGTTCCTGTGGTGTAGCAGATGAGGGTTTGCCTGGTCGTTACCTCTGTTACCTCCCTGACCTGCCCAGCCCAAAGATCAGGAGATGCTGCTTTAGGAAACCAAAGCTTCGGTGCAATATGGAATATGGGGATGTTTGCAGAGCTCTATTGACCAGACCCGAATGGAATTGCAGCCATCAACAGAAGGGAAGGAGGTGGCTAACAAACCTTAAGCATCCTGCAGTTGCTCCAGCTGCAATAGGAATCCTTGTGGCCTCAGTAGGAATTTGAGGTGCAGGATGATTGCAAGAGATCTACAAAAGGAGGGGAGAAAAAAAAAAAGGAAAGACAACTTAGAGCTATAAAAATATCAAATATACCATATGACCCAATAATAATTTCTGGCTTTGACTATTACTTTTAGTTAAGCAATCCTAAAATAAGAATTGTTATATGGCGTTCATAATATACCTCTTTTTATTTGATTGAAGGGTACTGTACATGGCACCTTCAAATTTCTGAGTTCCTTTTTTCCCTCCTATTTTGTTTAACATTTTATTCTATCAGAATAACAGAACACAACAGTTTTGATTCAGACTGGGAAGAATATGCTTAGAAATATATTAAATAATTAAATAATTATAATGAATTTATAAGTTTATTTCTTTTTCATTACTTAATATTGTGCATTCGTAATTTTATTACATTTTCAATGTTTATAATTTAGCAAGTAAATATAGTCACATAAGACATAAATCTTTATATAGAGATAGATCCGGTTTCCAGTAAATTGTCAGACATTCAAAGGTAATAGTCTGGTCTATTGGACACAACCATGTTTTCCCAAAAGACTAGCTCTGTTTCTTAGAATCATCTCAAGAAATAAATACTTTTTTTTTTTTTCCATTCACACAAGCAAATACAATCTTGAAAGAGAATTGTAACTTTAACATAAACTACTGAAGTCGACAGGGAAAGCAGAATAAAGCTCTTCTGACTGCCTGGTAAACTCATTCTGCTCTTATAGAGATTTTCTTCTTATTCTTGGAATATAAGAAATCTGAATAAAGGATTTAAGTAATTCTAATTCATCTGGATTTGAGGAGATTGTTTAGATTTTTGACATATTTTTAATTGAAATAGATTACATTGGAGATTATTGGATGAGTAGATTACATGGAATTTATCATTTTTAAACATCTTGAACCTGTAGATGAAAAGGTAATTCATAAAGGGGAAAATAAGAAAATAAGGAAAAGGAAACAATTTACCTCATAATGTCCCTAATAAAGTCAGTTTTATACCAAGTGTGATTGTCCAGAACAGGTAATGCATGAATGTTTTTATTACTTTTATGGCAATAATGCAATAAAACCCATACTTCTCTAAGAAATACCTTAACATAATTGAAATAATAAGAAAAAAATTTAAAGGAGCTTTAATGTTGGAGGATGGATTAAAAAAAGCAGCCTTTGGTAAATTGAGGAAATCATGAGTAATATATGGCATTCCATTCGAAGGAACCTCTTGTCTGTTCCATCTGTTCTTAAACAGCAATGTAGGATAGGTCTTAAGAAAAAGAATTAATTTACCTATTTATTTGCAGTAGAAGGCCAATGTGGAGAGTTGCAGCCTCAGTGGGCATGGCTGTGGTGTGCAGAGACAGGGGAGCCTCTGGGCTGGCAGCTCCCTCAAGGAGGGGATGGGTGAGCAGCAGCGGGCAGGGATCAGGTCGGGGCTGACCAGAGGGAAGCAATTGCTGCTCCTGTCTCCAGAAACGGTCGGAAAGACAATCAGGGAAATCACAGGGCAGGTTTCTCACTGTGGTCCTGGGAAAACGATGGAGTGAGCACGTCTGTGGGCACAAGAAGGTGAAAGTGTCAGGGGACAGTGACTGGGTGCCTGAGGAGAGCTGGGCAGGTGAGACAATTCGGGTGGGAAAAGCGGGGAGCAGGAAGGTGGAAAAAAGCAGCTACTTGTGCAGGTGTTGTCCCACTCTGATCCACCCTGTGAAGAGAAATAGTTTGCAAAGCACAGCCCGTGGGGTATATCTCATGTGATTTCTGAGGTTTGGGGGGTTTTTTTAATTGCTTCTAAACTGGGTATGCTTGATTCAGCTGTAATTTTCAAGCAAAGACTTTCTCTGTGGGTAGTGAAACCTGTGTATTAGTCATCTCAAAAAGTTTTAAAGAAAGCCATCAAAATTTTGTACCAAGGGGATATTGTTTCTGCTATAATGGCACACTTAAAAGCAATGGGAGCGATTTTTAAGAAGACTGTGGGGCTCCAAGGGCTGAGGAATGTCCATGGCTTCAAAGGGAAGGGAAGCTGGTCTGTGTGGGATACAGCCAGCTATGAGCAGCAGGGCTGTATTTTGAATGGGAACAGGAAAGTGTTTTGCAAAGGCACTTCTGTGAGACTTTTCAGAAGGTGAGATGTTGAGAGATCACTTAGGAGATGAGAATAACCCTTTGCCTTCGGTATAATCAATATATACTTTATTACCATACATTAAGAATCTTTAATTGCATTTTTCATATATTTTTCTTTAACACAGTGTTTTGGGAAAAGAAAAAGCAGTAGGGTTTGGGTATCTGTGGCCCTCGGTGAGCAGAAGCCATGAGGCTGCAGACAGCTTAGCAGCAAACTGAGCTGGTAAGATCCATCAAGAGAGAAAATATATTGCGAGGGCAGACAAATGCATGGCTCTTAAGTACTCTCAGTGCATCTCCTGGCACATTTCTTGGGGTGAAGAGTAACACATGGACACTTACATTTAAAGGGATGGATTTATAACAGTACAGGAGGTATATCACTTTTCTGTATGTGTTCAAACTTGTCTACTGGGTCCTGCAGGGTTTGTTTGCTTGTTCTCTGCCCTTGATATGCCGGTTGATCTGTCTGGCCTTCTTTTAAGTGAGAGGCTGAAAGAGGTGTCCTCCAGAGGCCTCTTCCCACCTAAATTATTCTCTGATCAGTCTTTGGTAGTCACTCAGGTTTCAAACCCTGCAGAAGGAGACCTGCTTTATTGAACTCCCAGCTGGGTTGGGAAAGGCTGGTACAACAGGGAACGACTTTCATTGGAGCGAGGAAGGGGTGAACAAGTTATACAAGTATGCTGTGTTGTTTTCAAGATCAGAAAGTAAGGTTGCTGTGGGCAGTGTGTGTGCCACTGGAGGAGACTGAGATAGGTATGAAAATGTTGGGAAAATAATCTAAATCAGAATGGCTGACTCATAGGCAATGTAGAAATACATCAGAATTGATCATAGTATAGGTCATTATTTAAATAAACTAATGTACAGTACAACTGATGCTGTGAAGATAAATACATTTGTGTTTATGGAGGACTAAGTCCCACATCTGTCAAACAATGAGAAAAATTACTGCAGTAAAAAAAATGGTGGTAATTATTTAATTATGTTGAAAGAATAAGAATACATATACTCATGTTTCATCTGCAAGAATAAAATTGTTTTTACAAGCTGCCAACAACTGCATGGTCCTAACCAACTGTGAGGTTTCTTGCTGTCTTAATCTAGTATGATTTCAGATTATTTTAATATTTCATTTGCCTTTTATGAAACTCTCTCTGCTCTGGAGTGTCTCTTTCAAAATAGTGAATCCCAGACTCTCATTCCTCTAATTTTTGACCTGAGAGAAAAATCTCTTCAGGAAACACAAAATCCATTCTTTACAGAGTGAAAGGATGGAAAAAGTTATTTACCTGACTGACAGCTGATTTTTACTGACTGCTAGTAAAAATTACTTTTACAAGCTATTTTAGCTGTTACTGCATATTTTATAAAGCTGTCTTTTTATCGTGACTATTATTGATTTAATTTTATAGAAGGTGTATTTATCCGTGAGCACTGCTTAGGTTTTCTCCACATGATTTTTACCATGTTCTTAGAATTTGTCTGTTTTATTGTTAATAGCATACTTAGTAAGTCAGTCCCCTGGCAAAGTGCTAATGATGATTGTTTGCCCTTACAAAATTGTTAATAGGTTCCACTTAGAATATGTACATCCCATTTTAAGTCTCTTCTTGCAAGGTCACAATTGTCTCTGATTTTTGCTTGCAATTTGGAGGTTCAATTAATGGGGACAAAGATTTTATCTAATCGGTGAAAGACCCAGAGAGCAGAATTTATAAATCTACCTATAAATCTCTGGGAGATTTTATGCATGTAAATTTATCCTTTGTGTTCATTAGTGGTTATGCCCATTTAATTGCAGATGCCAGTACAAAGATTATTAAAAGATGTGGTTCAAAGTAGCAGTGTGTCTATTGGTGTCTCATCCTCATGCATGAAAAGGCCTGAATCTCATGATGTTAACATAGAGTGTATATATATATACAAATCTAAAGTATAGGAAAATACACTTAAAAATTTAAATAACAAGAAAGGCAATTTCCCATATTTTCAGCCCTTTCTATCTGCTGTGATTTGTGGTAAAAGAGCCTGTAGAGTCTCCTGGGGTGCCTTACAACATGATAAACTTTGTTCACGTATTTGCTACATGTTCTCAGAATAGTGACAGCTAAATTTTTATAACTCAGCACAGAAAAAACAGGATAATGGGTTCCAAACCTAACAGCTTTGTTAAGAAACACCCTGCATTCCCTATTAGTAAAAATAAATGCTGTGATTCATTATGGTAGGAAGAAAACTGTGAATTCCTAGGAAATTAATAACTTTTATTTCTTTCAGTGCCTTCATGTGTCACTAAGAACAGAAATACTATTTATGTAAGGCTAACAGGTATTACATTCTTTGATATTTTTTTTAGGTAATTTAAGCAGCAGTCATTGCTAGCTTATAGAACAATGCATGTCAAATGAGATTTTATAACATACTTTCCTAAAAGGAGTAAGGATTTTTATTCTTTTTGATAAGGAAATTGTGTGTTTCAAAAGAAACATAGAATTGTGACACATAAAATATCTGAGCATTATTTCAGCACCATTTCCTGATGCAGACATGGCATCTGATTGAAAAGGAAAAGAAGACAGGCTGTTGAATGCAGGGTGCACGAAGTTGAGTCCACACCCTATTGTTATTTCTGTGCCTTTGCAAAGAGTTTTGTGTTAGTGCCATAGTCTAACCTGTCTTATTTTTTTGCTTTCTCCTCTCAACTATGTGGTGGTCCCTGGTTATCCTCAAATGTCATCTTTGACCACAAACATCCACAAAAAATTGAAGGAGGCTGTAGTTCCACAAGGTGAAGTCCATGGTGGTTGTTGTTGTTGAGAACTCCAGTGAAAGAAAGTGGCAGAAAAATGAAAATCCAAGAAATATGGAGAGATGACAGGACTGAAACATCGTGGGGTTTTCTCCTTCCAATTGTAATTAATGACTATACTAGAGAAAAATGTGGGTTTTATTTGTAGGAGCATTACAGGTTGCAGCCCAGCCATAAAGAAAAGAAATCTTTTCCCTTAGGAGCTTAGATGTTGTTTTTTGAGCTTAAATGAAATGCTCATGATCTTATGGATGATTGAAGGTTGGTCGCCTCAAGCAACAGTTTATTTATTAGAGATCCAGCCAATCCTAATTTGTATATCTTCATGTGTGATAAAGGGAAGTCTTAAACCACTCTGTCATTATTGCTCTTCCTCTGGTATGGGAGATAATTCTGACAATAACCATCTTCTGCTCAAGGGCATTATGAAATTTATTCTCTTAAGACATATTTCTGATTTCACATCTGTGAAATTAGATTAGATCTATATCTCTCTGTGGCAACTGGAATAGTTATACCTTTCCAAAGCCATCTTCATGTGTTAGGAATAGATTCCATAAGCTATCTGATGCACAAAGAAAAAGTGCTAATTATTGCTGTCTTAATGTACATACAGACATTATTTTGCTTTTTTTTTCTATAGGAAAAAGATCTAGTGAAACTTATTGTCTAAGTAAGGTGTTGGAACATCTGAGTTTTAATAGGTGGATAATTAAATCTTCTACCAAGTAAGAAAGTAAGCAGCCCTAATATTTTGTATGTAAATATATCACATCAGCTTTACATTTCCCCATTAACTTTCAGGTTACATACCCCAAATGCATGAATAAGTAATATACAGCCTAGAATATTGAATAGAAATGGAAGAAGCCAAATATATCTGTCCCTATTAAAGACCAGTCTCTCTTCTTCACTTTCATGTGATTGCTTTTCCATCAGCAAATTACAGCAATGCTACATATATCCTTTGTCAAATAAATAAATATATAATCAGACAGGTGGATGAAGGCATCAGAAGAGTGAGCAGTTATTGTACACGTGGTAGTATTATAGTTCAGTTAGAAATAGAACTCATTTTCAGTAAGATGAATGAATCTAACAGTCAACTTTATTTCAAGTTTTGAGAGCTGCAGTAATCAGATATTCTTCAGGTTCACCATATTGCTAGTTGGCCAAAAATGTAGAAATCTTTGATTATTGTGCTATTATTAACTGAAGTTTAAGGACTAGAAAGGCCCAGTGGAAAAAAAAAAAGGTGTATAATTATCTTGCTGGAAGGCTGCTTTAATTAAATTCTCCCAACTGAGACATGTCCCCATTTTTTAAGTGAAGCATAGACTATAATCTGTTATATTAACATTTGATTTGCTTCCCTGCAGATGACCATGAAAGTGAGGGCATCTCAGTGAAGCTGTGCTTCAGTTGGGACAGTTGTTTCTGAAACCAGTGGAGCCACCAGTTCTCCTCTTTCCCAGACCTGTTTAGATATCAGCTAATACAGCAAATAGGAGGAAAAGTTACTGTGCATTGTAGACTTTTTTCAATACCCACTTCAGCGCATACATAAAAGTACCTTTTTAGGATCTCTTTTAGTTGCTCATCTGGAATGAAACAGTACCAGAACACCAGAGTGTACATACAAAGAACAGCTTCAGTGAATCCTGCTTAATGGCACTTGAATTCTTTACTCATCCTTTTACTCATTTGTTGAAACCCTATAGAGAAAGAGGTAGCCTGAGTAATTCTGAAACTTCACTGACTCAAGATCTGTGTGAGCAGCAAAGCATTTGCTCTGAGGAATCAAGAACTGACCATCACCCTCTATACTGCAGGGCCTGACAGTCATACCAGGGCTGCTAGCTTTACTCTCATCTGTTTCCACATATACCTAACATTTTTAAGGTGGAAAGGAAGATCAAGACAAGATAGTACCATTATTGCAAGAGATTCATACAAAAAATTGTCAAAACAGGTAAAGAAATGCTCTTAAGAATAAGAAAAAGTCCACCACTATGATCAAGTTTTATACACTACAGTCTAGTCCTTCATGAATTGAATGTTAAATTCCTAGTACTTCAGGTGATGAGTTAGAAATGAGCCCAAGCAAATTGTTTCATCGTTGTAGTTCATTGTCCCATTGACAAATTGAAAATAATTATGATTACTTGCAATCCTTAACTTGAAAGTATCTAAAATAAGACAGGAAGCTCCACAGTCTTCCTATGTACTCGATGGAGAGATGTTTTTACAAACAATTCACTCTGGATCACTCCCTGTGCATTGAATTTTCAACTAAATTGATTATCATTTTAATTTTCAGTGGTTCACACCCTGGAAATAACTATGCAGAAACACTTTCTAGTGTTAATTCTGATACATCTTTCAAGACTTAAGAATAATTATTGATTGATAATTTTGGAGATCTAGCTAGAGAACATGTGTTGGGGGACATGCCATTTTGTAAGTGTAGCAAAGAGTTGTTGTGAACCTGGGAAAGAAATGGAAAATTGAGCTCACACTTACTGTTCCTTAACTGCCAGGATATGGCCTTAGTTCCAAATTAATGATGCAAAAGAAACTCCCCAAAAACAGTCTCCTCTGAACAACCACTGGTATAGGAAGAGCACACTCACCCTAAATGACAATCATCTGGGAGAAGTGCATAGATTCTGCCATTCACCAAAGTTAAACTGGTAGGTTTAAATCCAGACTTTAAAATCCCGTCGAAGTCAGAAATTCAAGGAAACAAAGAATCCTTCTTCATAACAGCCTGTGCACTCTTTGGTTGTACATAAGGATATGCAGTGTATGGACTGCTTTCAGCCTCCAGTGTCAGTGTAACCCACGCTTGTCCTGGGGTCTGGTGTACCTGTACAGTGTTTGTGCTGAGGGGAATTTAGATATGCTCTGCTTAATTGAGATCAGAGTCTGGATTTGCCTAAAGAAAAAGCCTGTAATGCAATGGCTATTAAAGCACAGTTCTTGTTCAACCATCAATCTTTATCCATTTTGAAGGACACCTTATGGATATAAATTATGAGATCTGTCAAGGGAAGGTTCTCAGATAAATGGGTTCAGTCACTGGAATGTTACTTCTTACAGGACTGATGCTGAGTAACAGTAAATTGTGAGGACTGAGGAAGTTTATAAAAGCCAGATCAAGCCAGCTGCCTCACTCCTGAATCGACAGCAGCATATGCAAAAGCCAAGGTTATTGTGTCACATGGCAGGTTCAACAATGTCATTTTGACAATTACAATATACTTGCAGATTGACAATGTGACAAAATACAGCACTAGTATAAAGCTGACAGGCTTTGCAGATTTTTTCAGGTGTTATGCAGCTGCATGAAAACGTATTAAAAAACCCAAAACAAAACAACAGCTTTGAATTAAATAAACCACTCTTCTACCTTGATATCATCTGTCTCTGCAGTGAGAGCCCCCAGCTTTGACATCTCCATTGTTTGTGTGATCTCTTGCCTTAAATTCCCAAGTTGTGAAGAGTATACTAGAACGATTCTGTATTTTTATTTTCTGAAATGTTTGATAAATCAGCTTTGAAATGTACAATCTGAGAAATAAGCTACATCTCCATATTTTTACATAGTTGTCACCTCTACTATTGACCATTATGTTTGATTCCCAGCCCCATTCTAATAGCATGGTGTGCAAGTTTCGAGCTGGCTTCCCGCCAAGTCCCCGAAACTCGACAACAAGGACCCGCCTCCCAGAGAGGGAAAAGAAAACCAAGCAGCCAAAGCTATAGCAAATATATATATATATATATATATATTACATATGAGACAGATACACAAAAGGAGAATACCACACACAGAAGGGGGGGGGGGGGGGGGGAAGGGGAAGGGAGAAGGACAAAAAGGGGCAAGGACCGAACAAGCCAACCAGCCGACCGAAGGCAAACTAGCAAAAAATCTCACCACTTCCCTTCGAACAGGCAGGATGGCTAGACACGGCCCAAGGCTCTCCCCTCACGCGTGGCAGATAACGGTAGTCACTGTAGGCCTCGGCTCCAGATAAACCAGACCAAAACAGGGACCCGCCGTTCTCGAACCTCGCCGGAAAGGAAGAGAGCGAGATGCCTCCCGCTGGCCTTATTTATACCTCAAGTTACGTAAAGGAATAGCATGGAATACTTCCGTGGTCACTTTTCTAGTTTCCTTCCTGGTTACAAGTTGGTCTCCAGGAAGGCCTAGAGTGAAACCACCACATTCTCCACCCCTTATTCCATACTATTTCTTTACGCAACACCTATGTCTCACGTTCGTCTACATCCCGCGCATATATATACACATTTGCATATATATATATATATAGTTCTTGTTGGTCTCTCGGCACAGTTGTCTCGTCGTTGGAAAATCAATACAGATGTCAGTTCAGTCCAGATCTTTGGTCTCCTCAGTCACCATTACAATTCTGATTTTATGGCTGTTTCATCACTGGACTGTCTCATCACTGGATACCAGCAACAGCTTAGTTCAGGTCTCTCTCTCATCTGGTGACTGGCTTCCTGTAAAAACACAACTTAGGACATACAATTAGTTTTTCCCCAAGGCTAAGTTTCCTTGAGGCACACACTGGATGACTCCATCCTTCCTCATTACCCACCACGTATGTCCTGGCCCTTGAGCAAAGACAATCCCACGAATGGGTTTGTCTTGGCCTGAGGCAGGGGTAACCCAAACAGCTTTCCCTAGCATTCCCCTCAAATGGATTGCTGGAACTTTATCTCCATCAACAATGTGAAGGGATTCTGCCTGTGCAGGGCCAGCTCGATTGACAGAACCCCTGGTGTTAACTAGCCAGGTAGCCTTGGCTAAGTTCTTGTCCCAGTTTTTATAAGTCCCCTCACCTAATAACTTTAGAGTGGTCTTCAATAATCCGTTATATCTCTCAACCTTCCCAGCAGCTGGTGCATGGTATGGAATGTGGTATACCCATTCGATACCATGTTCCCTCGCCCAAGTGGTGACTAATTCATTTTTGAAATGAGTCCCGTTGTCTGACTCGATACGTTCTGGGGTCCCATGTCTCCACAAAACTTGCTTTTCAAGGCCTAGAATGGTATTTCGGGCCGTTGCGTGGGGCACTGAAAAAGTCTCTAGCCATCCGGTTGTTGCTTCCACCATGGTAAGTACATAGCACTTACCTTGGCGGGTCTGTGGCAGTTTGATATAATCAACCTGCCATGCCTCTCCATACTTATACTTATCCCATCGTCCACCATACCACAGGGGCTTCAGTCTTTTTGCCTGCTTAATAGCGGCACAAGTTTCACAATCATGGATAACTTCAGAAATTACATCCATGCTTAAATCCACCCCTCGGTCTCGTGCCCATCTGTGGGTGGCATCTCGGCCCTGATGACCGGAAGCATCATGGGCCCATCGAGCTAGAAACAATTCTCCTTTCTGCTGCCAGTCTAGGTCTACTTGTGACACTCCTATCTGTGCAGCTCGGTCTGCTTCTCTGTTGTTATTGTGTTCTTCATTAGCTCGCTTCTTGGGCATGTGGGCATCTACATGGTGGACTCTCACATTCAGATTCTTCGCTCTGGTAGCGATGTCCTGCCACAAGTCAGCAGCCCAGATGGGTTTTCCTCCACGCCTCCAGTTCATCTTCTTCCATCGATCCAACCATCCCCATAAGGCATTGGCTATCATCCACGAGTCAGTGTAGAGGTAGAGCCTTGGCCATCCTTCTCGTTCAGCAATGTCCAGGGCCAATTGGACAGCTTTGAGCTCTGCAAATTGACTTGACTCACCTTGACCTTCAGCAGCTTCTGCCACTCGTCGGGTGGGACTCCAAACGGCCGCTTTCCACTTCCGGTTCCTTCCTACAATTCGGCAAGAACCATCAGTGAAAAGGGCATAACGCCTTTCTTCATCTGGCAGCTGATCAAATGGCGGAGCTTCTTCAGCTCGGCTCACTGGTTCTTCCTCTTCTTCTGCCAGGCTGAAGTTCCCACCTTCAGGCCAATTTGTGATAACCTCCAGAATTCCAGGGCGATTTGAGCTTCCCAATCGTACACGCTGCGTAATCAAGGCTATCCACTTGCTCCATGTAGCATCCGTGGCATGATGCGTAGGGGGCACCTTCCCTTTGAACATCCAGCTCAAGACGGGTAATCGGGGTGCCAGGAAGAGCTGTGCTTCGGTACCAATTACCTCTGAAGCTGCTCGTATACCTTCATACGCCGCTAAGATTTCCTTTTCCACAGGGGTGTAATTGGCCTCAGAACCTCTGTAGCTTCGGCTCCAGAAACCCAGTGGTCGCCCTCGCGTCTCGCCAGGCACCTTTTGCCAGAGGCTCCAGGAGGGACCTTTATCTCCAGCTGCAGAGTAGAGCACATTCTTTACATCTGGTCCCATTCTAACTGGTCCAAGAGCCACGGCATGTGCAATTTCTTGCTTGATCTGCCTGAAAGCTTGTTGTTGCTCAGGACCCCACTGGAAATTGTTCTTTTTACGGGTCACAAAGTAAAGAGGGCTCACAATCTGACTGTATTCTGGGATATGCATCCTCCAGAAGCCTATGGCTCCCAGAAAAGCTTGGGTTTCTTTCTTGTTTGTGGGGGGAGCCATTGCTACAATCTTGTTGATTATGTCTGTTGGTATCTGGCGTCGTCCATCTTGCCATTTCACCCCTAGGAATTGGATCTCTCGGGCAGGTCCCTTGACTTTGCTCTTCTTGATAGCGAAACCGGCCTCGAGGAGAATCTGGATGATCGTCTGTCCTTTTTTGAAAACTTCTTCTGCTGTATCCCCCCATACAATGATGTCATCGATGTACTGGATGTGTTCGGGAGCCTTACCCTTCTCTAGTGTGACCTGGATCAGTCCATGACAGATGGTTGGACTGTGTTTCCACCCCTGGGGCAGTCGATTCCAGGTGTATTGAACGCCCCTCCAGGTGAAAGCAAACTGTGGCCTGCACTCTGCCGCTAAAGGAATGGAGAAAAACGCGTTGGCTATGTCGATGGTGGCGTACCACTTTGCTGTCTTGGACTCCAACTCATATTGGAGCTCCAGCATATCTGGCACGGCAGCACTCAACGGTGGCGTAACTTCATTTAAGCCACGATAGTCCACAGTCAGTCTCCACTCTCCATCGGATTTACGCACAGGCCAGATGGGGCTGTTGAAGGGTGAATGGGTTCTGCTGACCACCCCTTGGCTCTCCAACTTTCGGATCATTTTGTGGATAGGGATCACAGCATCTCGGTTTGTCCGATACTGTCGTCTGTGTACAGTTGTTGTGGCCATTGGCACTTCTTGATCTTTAACTCGTAGTAATCCTACAATGGAAGGGTCTTCTGAAAGGCCAGGAAGGGCAGACAATTGCTTGGACCCCTCTTCAATCACCGTGGCTACACCAAAAGCCCACCGGTACCCTTTCGGGTCCTTGAAGTATCCTCTTCTTAGGTAGTCCATACCAAGGATGCAAGGGGCTTCTGGCCCCGTCACAATGGGACGCTTTTCCCATTGGTCTCCCGTCAAGCTCATGTCCGCCTCTACTACTGACAATTCTTGAGACCCTCCTGTCACTCCAGAAATAGTAACAGTCTCGGTACTCTTATACTCCGAAGGCATTACAGTACACTGGGCTCCAGTATCTATCAAGGCCTGGTATCTCTGAGGATCCGATGTGCCAGGCCATCGGACCCACACAGCCCAGTAAACCCGGTTATCTTCTTGTTCCCTCTCCTTCTCCTGGCAGAAGGCAGGGCCCCTCTACTGGTCTTGATCAGAGCATTCGTCGTCAGAGTTTGACTTTGACTTCTTAGACTTTTTGCCATTGTCGAAGTGGACCTCCATCTTCTCGTGTTTCGGCGATCGCAGTTTCTCTTCTAAGAAATCTCCGTCTACTACATAGACAACTTTCTTGTCAGTCTTCTTTCGCTTCAGCTCCCTCACTCTAGCTTCAAGCTTAGAAGTGGGTTCACCATCCCACTTCTTCATGTTTTCTCCTTTACTACGAAGGTATGCCCATAGTTGGTTACGTGACCCACGCTTAGAGTTCTCTTTCCTTCGACGTGTGAATGACAGGGACCGTGAGCAAGATTGAGACCAGGATCGAGGTCTAGGCCGAGGTCGTCTTTGTCGGTCCCGCCGTGATCTTCCCATTGGCCTTTCTTGGTAATCTCTATACCTTCTGTCCTCTCTGTCTCTAAGGTCGTCCTCATATCTGGAATATTCATAATCTCTCTCCGTTCTTTCCCTATCGTAGGTGCGTCGGTACAGGGGATTGAAGGAGTCTTCCATATTTTCCTCGATGGTTCTTATCCAAGCACACATAGTGTCCACGCTTGGTTCATCCATCTTTGGATTATATACGGGTATCAAGCAGGAAATATATGGTTTAGGGGCACCTTGAATTACCTTTTTCCACATTGGTTGCGTGCAGGGAACATTCTCAGGAACTTGGATATCATAATAATCTGGATCAGAATAGATGATCTCCAGCATGGCCAATTCCCGTAGGTATTGGATGCCTTCTTCCGCAGTCCTCCACCTTCTTGAAGAACTCTTCAGGGACTCCTTAAATGGGTATTTCACTCTCACCGCGTGGAGTATTCGGAGCCAAAGACTGGATGCCATTTTCTCCCTCCCCATTTCTTGCTCTATCACAGGGTCTCGAGCAATGGATCCCAACTGTCGTGCTTCATCACCTTCAATTACATGACTATCAGCTCCCTTGTCCCAGCATCGCACCAGCCAGGTGAGGACTTCTTCACCAGGCAAGCGCATATAATCTCTCCGTAAATCTCGAAGCTCTCTTGTGGTCAGTGATTGTGTAATTTCGCTTTCTCGCATAATTTCTTGTCCATCTCTCCCACGTAGAATCTTTTCCACCTCTCTCTTTACTCTTCCACTCCTACGTGGGACTGCTCCCACTTCCTCCCTATATCTCTCATGTGGAGGTGGAGACTGAGCATGCCGTGGGGATAAGCTTCTATATTGTTCACGCCGCGGAGATGGTTTCCTATGCCGTTCATACCGTGGGGATGGACTCCTACGCCGTTCACGCCGCGGAGATGGACTTCTGCGTCGTTCACGCCGTGGAGATGGACTTCTATGCCATTCATGCCGTGGGGATGGACTCCTGCGTCGTTCGCGATACCCAGCTGGTGGAGGTAGTGAGTAATCTTTCACGTGGTGAGATAAGGGCCTCTTCCTCCAATCATTCACACCTCCAAGAGAAGGTTGGGTCTGGAGGGGTAGGGATAATTCCCCCTCCAATTGAGGGGAATGCTTTGGCTCCTTCTTTGCGTCTTTTGTAACACTGAATGTGTAGTCAGGATATAAATCATCAAGCGACAATATACCACCGGCCGTTTGTACTGTTGCTTTCTTTTCTCTTGATGCTGTTCTGTATTCCTTTGGGCGTGCCCCTAGTTCTCTTGGACGTGCTCCTTCCCGTGTAACCGTTTCTTCCTCTCTGGTACCTGCTTCTTCTCTTCCAATCGCTCCTTCCTCAGTCACAACCACTACTTCCTCTCTCGCAGTCGCGCCTTCATCACTTGCTGTTGCTCCTTCTCCCATTGCTGCCGCTCCTTCGTCCACTACATCTTGAGTGAATTGGATAGGTTCTTCTGTTCCTTCTTCTTCTTCTTCTTCTTCTCTTTCTTCTGTGCGTTCTGGTTGGGGAGATGAGTCTGTAAGTTCCTTGATCTCTCTTACCCACGTCTTCTTCTTCTTCATAGGGGCAATGATGACCTTCCGGTTCTTAGCTTGAGTCCCGGTTCTAGTGGGCTTAGTAGAAATGGCATTGACTTCAAGTTGTGTTTGGACCCCAACTTCTGTGGACCTAATAGGGACATCACTGGTTTCAAGTGGCGTGGTTTGGGTTTCTGTGTCGACCTTACCCCTTTGAAGGTGGTCTATGGCAGCTCGATAAGCATTAGCCAGGCCCCAGCACAAAGCGGAGAATTGCATATTCGGATCTTTGTAGGAAAAACACCCTTCTGCCAAACAGTGGGCCATCTCACCAGAATCAAACATTTGTTCTGGTGTGAACTCCCAATTAATGGGGGGTGACACATGTCCTACTAATCTACCGAAATCTTCCCAAGCTCCATGCCACCCGGGGACTGGCCTGTCTGCAGCCCTTTCCAAAGTTCCAGCGAGTCCCTTTGAGGTGTGATCTTTCCTACAAGAGGGAAGGCAACGGAACCCCATTCTTCCAAGTTTAAGTAGCACTTCCAGTACCTTTATCAATGACAGTACTGTTGCAATAAGATTTATATAGTAATTAGAGCCAATTTTAACCATGGGGATTTCCTTTACCAAACCTTCGATGTCAAAATTAAAGGATGGAAGCAATTCGTTCCATCCATCCTCAAGGTCTGGACGTCTCCCTATACGGTAGCCTAACACAGGTGTAAAGGTGGCTAGAATTATAAGACAAATTAATGAAATAGCCATTGTTTTTTGTTATTATTTCTTCTTGATCCCAAAACAAACCTTTGTTTATATAAACAAAGTTTCCTTGGCTGCTTTCCCAGACTCTGGCAGTGTTCCCAGACCTGTTCCCAAAACAATAGATTGGTTTTGCAAAACAACACCGAGCTTGGCTGTCTTCCTGGAAAAACGTTTATCAAAACAAGCCAAACTTAACCAAAATATCCCACTTCTGACACCAAAAATGTTGTGCAAGTTTCGAGCTGGCTTCCCGCCAAGTCCCCGAAACTCGACAACAAGGACCCGCCTCCCAGAGAGGGAAAAGAAAACCAAGCAGCCAAAGCTATAGCAAATATATATATATATATATATATATTACATATGAGACAGATACACAAAAGGAGAATACCACACACAGAAGGGGGGGGGGGGGGGGGGGAAGGGGAAGGGAGAAGGACAAAAAGGGGCAAGGACCGAACAAGCCAACCAGCCGACCGAAGGCAAACTAGCAAAAAATCTCACCACTTCCCTTCGAACAGGCAGGATGGCTAGACACGGCCCAAGGCTCTCCCCTCACGCGTGGCAGATAACGGTAGTCACTGTAGGCCTCGGCTCCAGATAAACCAGACCAAAACAGGGACCCGCCGTTCTCGAACCTCGCCGGAAAGGAAGAGAGCGAGATGCCTCCCGCTGGCCTTATTTATACCTCAAGTTACGTAAAGGAATAGCATGGAATACTTCCGTGGTCACTTTTCTAGTTTCCTTCCTGGTTACAAGTTGGTCTCCAGGAAGGCCTAGAGTGAAACCACCACTACTGTGAGCTGGATGCTTGTATATGTATGTGCTATTGTAAGAGTAAAAGTGGTGAATGATGAAAGAAACAAGACCCTTAATGCATGACTCTTTTTCCTTACGGAAAGAGCTTGATATAGTTTTCCTGGATACTATCCAGCATGTGTCTCAGACAGTGTTTTCATTTTCAGACTTTTTTTCCAGAAGAAGGTGATATATCCTATTATTTGTTGAGAATAATGGGGTGTGTGTGTGTTTTCGGAATTTGTAGCATCTACTAATTGAGAAACACTGAGGTGCAAATTAAGTCTCACAGGGATGAAATACCATCATATCAGCAATTATTGCAGCACCTCATGAAAGGGTCATAGATTTGCTTTGCCCTGAGTATGGCTGAAATAAGTTATCCTGGATCCTAATGCCAGGGACAAGAGCAAAATCTTTAGGGAATCAATTCCATCATTACATGTTTATCTAAGAATTTTGCTGACACAAAATTTGTTTCTTCTTTTCCTTCAGAATCTTTGGCAAATCATCACCTACTAGGTACATATAGTTCACAAGCAGAGGCTGGATGAAGACAAATTGAATAGGAGAACACAGCCAATTAAGAAGAAATTTCTTTTTGCTAGAGATAGGATAGCTCAATTCAGATTTCATGTATGATTCAAGTACGGGTTATGGCTCAATCTAATAGAGCACTTTTTATATTTATTTTGCAACCATTTCTAAAAGGAAGGAATGCAGTTCATCTTTCTGCTTTTTCTTATACTCAGTGTAGCCAAGTTTCCAAAGAGAAGTGTCTTGGTTCTACTTTGGCTCTAGAATTCTCCATCATAATTTTCTTTCCAACAGAAATTTTGTCCCTTATCTAAGGATGATTTCTGTTCCCAGTCGTTTGCTTTTGCATTGTTTCTGTTTCTTCTGTTGTGTTCTTGCATCAGACAGACAGAATAGAATAGAACAGAATATTGCTGTTGGAAAGGGACCTACAACAATCATCCAGTCCAACTGCCTTTGATCAGTTCAAGGCTGCCCAAGTAAAGCACGTTGTTAAGGGGATTGTCCAAATGCCTCCTAAACACTGACAGGTCTGGGGCATCAATCAGCTCCCTAGGCAGCCTGTTCCAGTGTTTGATTTACCTGCTTGCATACATCTGGATTTCACCCATAATTCCTGCCCCAAAAGGCAAGGCAAGGGTTTTTCCTCTAAAACTTGGTTCATAATGGAAATACTAGCACAGAGGTAACGTTCTGATCAAAGATATCAGGTATGTAGGGAAAGGAAATCAGAGTGTGTCAAAAAGTATTTTATATTACCATTGCTTAGGTATTTGAAAGGTTGATCTTTGATCTATTGATGTGGTTTGGAGCAAAATCCAGTAAGTGGGAAACTGTAGAATTTCTGAATAAAGACAAAAATGCATTTTTGTATTCAGTTAAATCAGAAATCCAGCCAAATTTATTTTCCTTACCTTCAGAAATTGGATGTTTTTGCAATTCAGTAGTTTCATACTGAAAAAAATACTGATCAAGTATTTTCAATCAGATTTGTCTTTTTTAAAATCTGAAACATTCTGATTATCTCTGTAAAAAGTGCATGAGCACATGCATAGGAGCACTCAGACAGATGAGTCTCAGAAGACAGAGATTATCTTCTCTCCACTTCAAATTCCATCAGAATTGCATCAGAATTAGGGAAACCAGCAAGGTACTCTTACTAATTTTCCCATACATTTCACATTCATCTTTTGTTGTTTCTTCTTATTCAGTTTTTTTGGGAAATGTTGCTTCCTCTGTAGTGGCTTACCATAACTATTAGTTCTAAATTATTTTCTAAAGGGGTAATTTCTTTTGCAGATTCCAGTTTTTTCTTATTACAAATCTTCCATCATGGATTTCTCTCACTTTCCTTTCCCTCTCCTACTCTAGATGAGACATTTTGTCCCTGAACTGTGTCCTAATTCCATAAAACCAGGAAAATAAATTAAAAAAAAAAATAAATTTGTGGTGAGCCCACAGCATAATACATGTTTGCAAAATTACATTGACTCGCCCACCTCGGTGACTCAGCCAGTGGGTAGTGGCAAAGTCATTTCAAGTGGCTGTTTTCCAAATCAGTGATTACTTACCACATTTCACCGTGGGCTGGCTTTCTGTGTGCAAAAGGTATATTTTAGAGTCCAGAGGAAAAAAAGTAACGTCAGTCCCAGTCCTGAATCAGAAGTGCTGTTGCATTCGTAGCATTAAGCCCTGAGGTGCAGACATGGCAAACTTTGCTTGTTCTCTGGAAAATCCACCTGTTTGACAGGTGAAAGACATGGAATTAAAAGTAAGGGTCCTTGTGCATGGCTAGGTATACTTTGCTAATCAGCCTAAACCTATGTGCAAATGGTAGAAAAAGTCAGAAGCACGTTGAGTTTACCTCAGTTGTGTATTTTGGGTAATAATATATATTCTTATGTCCAAATACATATTTTTTTATAATTTATTTTGGCTGGCAGAAATTGCCCTTTTAAGAAGAGAATGGGAAACTTGGTAATAAAGTTTTCAGGGGGCTTTTATGAGCACATGGCAGGCTTTTGTAAGTGTTTTCTTGGCCTCTAAAAGTGCAAAAAATCACAAAGTTCTGTTTCATACATCCGTCTTTCAGGGAACTAGTCCATTTTGAGGTGTATCCATATAGAATGGAATAACCTCCCTGGAGGGGTAGAAGCTGCTCTACTTTGAAGCCATTAGCCATGGAAGCAAGTGCACTGCTGGTATGACTAATGGCAGGTTTCTAATTGTTCCTAATAGATGACATATTTGTGTAGGAATTACTTTAAATGCAGCACCGTGTCCTATGGCCTCCCCAGGATGCTGCTCAAAGGCTTTAGTAATTCTTACATAACAGTAATTTCTTTTTGACAAAATATTTTTGGTGAGGAACATTTGCACAGCAGGGAAAGCAGCTGCCTGCTGCATTTTCACCAGGGCTGAGTTTTAGGCAGGCCACGGTTTGACTGTAAAATTACAGCTGCATATACCTATGGGTGCAATTATTATCTCTCTGATGATGAGATCTCTCATACGTGGGTACAATTATTTAGCTACTTAATAAAGTAGTCTTAATTGCAGCTGTTCACATGTATAGAAGGAAAAGTGCTAATTCCAGACTGACCTTTAAAAAAAAGCACCTTTCACTTTCATTCCAATATTGAATTCACCTCTGCCAGAGCTAAATTCCACAGAAAATGACCTGTGATGAACTTCAGTTTAAGGACATTATTGCATTTGTGGGACTAAAGGATTTTTCATGAAACATTTAAGTCTGTGATTCTCAGATCCCTAAATTACCTGAAAAAGCAGGAGTCATAGTGTACTTTCCAGTCTGGTAACCAGGATGTTGTTTTCTTGAAGTCACAAGATACTGAGAGACTTTTTCAGCCTCGGTAGAGAGGAGAAATGGAGAGAAGCACATTTAGAAGATTCAGTTCTAGGTATATCTGGGTATGATGCTGAAAGCGTGGAGAGAAATTTCAAGATATCTCAAAGTATATTTTAAATTAATCAGCATAAATCTGCTATTAATTGTGTGTGTGTGTGTGTGTGTGATTGAAATACTTGTCCTTTTGTGGATATCATATGCCACAGGGAATGACTCTTTCCATATGTAGTCTTTTCTTTTAGCTGAATATTGAAATCCTGGAGCTGCTAGCACCTGCTCCTAGGAAGACTGTAATGACTTTGTAATGTATCCCTCTCTGAACAACTTAAATATGATCTCATTTTTCACTTATTTTCTAATGTTGTTTTGACAGGTTACTATTAAGGCTGCCTGACACACCTGATGAAAAGACGATGATTCACTTGCTCATTATTTTGCCAAATATTAATCATTTGTAGTGAAATTTTATATTCACGATTTCTATTTGTGGAAGTTTTTTGTTGTATTTATTTTTTCCTCCAGTCGAAATGATCTATTAATTTCTGACCATGAGGTAGGAAAGGCCTTCACTTCTGATGTTATGAAAATACCATCTGTGTTTGTTTGGGAAATTTAAATCTTTAATTGGTTGGAGTCATTTGCATTTTCCAGGTGGTGGTCAGAAGTCTTTTGTCAGAGATGTTGCTCTTAGTTACAAACGCTATTTTTCTTAAAAAATCAGAGATTATATCAGGCCAGGTCTCCTGCCTTGCAGAATCAGTGAGTTTAGGAAAATGGGAAGGTAGCCCAAAGCACTTCCATGGGTGAAGGACCTGGAGGGGGGATGACATCCAGTACAGCGTTTCCACAGAGGGGGATTTCTGCTGAGACACAGGGGCTGGCCCTGCCAGGGGTAGAACACTCAGCCTGTGCTGTGAGCTAGACTTTTGCCTTGTTTAGGTAGCATTAGTTGTCCCTCTTTGGAGCATATCAGTTGTGCTAATTATTGCTTAATCCATTTTCACAGAATGGCAATGAGACCTGGTGCCCACAGATGTCAGTGGAAATGCTTATATCAAGCAGGGCATAAACAGAGGACACTTATCACTCCTACTTTAAAAGACATTCGAAATATAATTGATGATGCAATATGTGCATTTGCAAATATGGCTTTTAGTGAACAGCAAAAATCCGACAATATTAGAGAAGCTTTAAATTTATTTTAGTTTGAAGGCAATGTATGAATTCAGTAATGTTAATTAAAGTATAAGTATTAGCAGATTTTAGCATTCCTAGCATGCTCTGAGGATTGATTAATAAGTGTAATACTTAGATGGCACAATGGAATCATTTTCAACATCATTACCTTGTCCCTTGAAGAAGTCAAGCTTGAACCCTTGGGATTTGGCACCACTAGGTGATACAACATTACCAAACCCATCTGACTTTCTGAAGGACAAAACTTTTATAATAATCAAAGCATTTGAATATCCTAAATTGGAAAGTGACGCAAACAAGAAGGGGTCACTTGAGGAGATCAGGTTTAGAAGAACTATTTGAAAGAGTAAATGAAAAGATCTTCAGCCTAGGAAAATTACATAGAAACTCGAGTTAAGCCTAGACATATGATGGGAAGATTGATGTGGCAGCACTGGAGTCAGAGCAGACAGTAAATTAGACAGTAGGTATAGTCACTGTTGTTGTTGATGAAGTTACTTAGAGTCTTTATATGGATTATGGAATAATAAAATAAGAATATCATATATACGATATAAATATTAACAAATGTAAAATATATAAATTAACATATAAAAACAGACATTCAGAGGGAGTTGCAAGGCAACTAAGAGACAGTCTATGTGGTTTGATGCCATAAAATTGTTACATGTACATCCCACAGGCACCTTATTAGATTCTCTGCAGGAACAAAATGAGAGCAGCAATTTCTGGTTGTCTCCACATGACACCAAAATCAAGCAGGCTTATATTTACTGTAAAACTAGCTTGGTAAACTTTCATATGGGAACTTTATGTAAGACTATTCCCTAAGATGCGACCCCTAGGAGGGTTTAGTCTTAAACACAAGCGTCTTCAAATTGGCTGGGGTGAAACCTGAGATAGAGCTGAGCTTCTCTATGGCCTTTCAGGATTGAGGTGCTTCTACACAGAACTCAGGCACAGGATGACATGCAGATAGTACCATTAATACTGAAAACTAAAGGTGAGGTGTGGTTCCCCTCACAACCAGCCCAGTATGGCTTATGGTTTTGGACTTGACTCTTAAGTGTTGTGTTTGATTTTGTGAGGTTTTTTCTTTCTTTCTTTTTTTTTTTTTTTTTATGGATCTCAGTACATAACAACTGCAATATTTAGATGTCTCAGTTTCAACCATGTCTGTCTATTTGCTCCCTAAGACATTAGCTATAGAACACAGCCCTATGTCATGACTTCATTTGATGGATGTTCTTACAGTCGTGGTATCCTTAAAGCTGCAAAATTACTGCAAGAGAAACACAGAGCTGCTTGGGCTCAGGCAGATCAAAAGCATATGGACTCTCTGTGGGAAGGACATAATCATGTTTATTATAAACAGGCCTTTGGCAGCTCTTCTGGTATTACCATTTTGCCTGGTTACAGTATAGGAGAACAAGGACTGGCCAGGCCACTGCTGAAGCAAGGGTTGTTTTTTTTCAAGTGCAGGTGGTTACTGTTGATAGATGGGATTATGAACCCCAGCAGAAAATGAATCAAGAGACTGCCTGGGATGTGCCTAATTGCTATAAAGGCTGAAAGAGCCTTGCCCAAGAAAGTGAATTGCAGAAATTAAGTGACTCTTGTAATGTAGGTGCTTAGCAGGGACTGTTTGGAGTAGGAGAGAAACCTTTGATTTAGGAGGGGTAACTTTTGACAGATGGAAAATATATAGATCTATTTCATTTGAGGGCTTAGACCTAAGAAGGAGGAAATGAGGTCTTGAAAAAGTTTTGGGATTTTCTTTTTCAGTTTTCTTTTTTTTTCCCCTCTTCTTTTCCTTTTTAATGTTTCCTAAGCCAAGATCAGCTTTCTAAGGTCAGGCTTCACTAGCTTATAGGGCAGATTTTTTTTTTTTAAGGCTTTGAAGTGAATCCTTTCAACCTGGATAGACTCATCTCACATCTGCTGAATATGCTGCATTCTTCTGCTTTATTCTTACTTATGTGCCTTTTCTCAAGAGAGTAATTCAACAGATTAAATAGAAACAAAAAAGTTAATGTTTTGCCACTGGTAGGAAGCAGAAGTTTTTACAATAAGCTTGCAGGTGGGTAGAGAATACCAGAAAACAGGATTCCCAAACTGACAGGATAAATAAAGGTTTATATAAATATTACACAAAAAAGGAAAATAGAGTTATTATAATAGGATTCTAATTTCAATTTCTCATGATAGTTATGTTAAGAAACAGCTTGAGCTCTTTCCTACTTGCCCAAACTCCTGTCCGTCACATTTAAATAGTTGGTAAAATGACCTGCAAAAAAGTTTTTGGCCTTGAAACTGAGAGTGAGAAAGAGAGGGAGAGAGAAAGGAAGCTTTTGAAAATGTAGAGAACTAATAACCTTTTTGAGGCTGCATCATCTTCAGTACAGTGTCTTATATGAGGAAGTGTCAGAAGGTTTCACTTTTCAGTGTATTGTCTAGCATTTCAAGAACTTGATTCTGGCAAACCAATAACTATGGTTGTGTTCAGTCAGTCATCAGGCTGCACGAGTCAAAGACCAGTCATCCTGAATGTGGCAATGACACAAGTATTACAATAATGAAATTTTACAGAGGATTTTTTCAATTTTTTAATCATAGGAAAAGGTCTGCTGTCTTAAATCTTACATGGTATGCTACCTCTCAACTGCAATGTAAAATAATATTTTAAAAATATTTTTGTTGTTCTTTAACATTTCTGTGATTGATTTCTGTCTGCCATTGGGTACTTATAAGCCCTGCCTGCTCTCTCTATGTACCTACATAAGCATTTCTCCATTTGCATAGCGTGTTGTTTGAGCTTATCCTGCCACCTGTACTAAAGCTGACCTGCTCATGTATCATAAAGTTCTCTTGGTTTAGATAATCACAGTAGGCCTATTACACCTCCTGTTGCAGAAACTGCATCTGGGACTTGGCCAGGTAATCTTAAAAATCACCCATCCCTGGCAGTTAAAAAGGGTGGCATAGCAATGACAGAATGGAGTAAAATGAAATAGTCCTCAAGGGGTCACCCCCCAGTCTGGAACTGGGTAGTCTCGAAAGCAAGAAGACTGAAGAACAGCCTGGTGTCTTTCTGAAGCCATTCTGATGTCACTGATTTATAGATCTCTTATTTTGTTTAGAGGATGAGAAAGAATAGCAGAGTAAACATGATGGAGAGGGCATCCACTTAAAGCTAAGGTCAATTACTCAAGGGAATAAATGTGCATAATTGTACACCTGATAACTAACAGCATAAATAGACTGTTGATTTATATCACGAGTCTTAAACTGCAACCCCTTTATACAAACAATTATAATAATAGGAGGTTGATTATTTGTATTTGTTCCAAGTCCTTGTGATGATCATCTTCGCAAAGATACAGAAGAAAAATAGACTACTGTTCTCTTTGGCAGATATCCTTTCTCATTAGATGATAACTGGCATTGTGGATAAACCTTTTATAGGTTAGGGCAGACAAACACTTTAATTATGCTCAGGAAGATTTTAATTCCCAGATGCCTCGATCAGAGAATCTTCTGGCATCTCAAGTCGTTGAATTAAAAGCATCTATCTGTCTTACTAGTTCAATGACTTTTCATTAGCAATGATGTTTTGCTGCTCTTCTCTATTCTTAGCATAACTACAGTAACTGAGAGGCAATTTTAAAAATTCTGTGTTGGAAGTTGGCTTGATTCAGAGTTTGCTGAGCTTGGGAAACTGATGTCTGTCAGACAAACTGGAGGGTCAGTACCCATATTCCAGACCAAAATCATCACTACTAAGTGGCACTGACAGTCCCAAACACCACAAGACCAACCCTGCAGATAACTCAGGGTTATCCTTATCCCGAGTGTTTCATTTGTTGTGGGGATTTTGGGGCAGTGAGGACATGGCAAAGAGGGTGTTGGCAGGCAATAAAGACTGCATGAAACTAAAGCAGTTTTCAAAACTCTGTGTACTCTGCATTTTTCATCTTCCAACAAAGACACATATTTTATTTTCTCTACCCAGACTTTTCAGTGTTTCTGGGCTACCTCTAAATCTAAATCTAGGTCCAAATCTGAAAACTCTCATGCATTTATATAACCTTGCAGATAATCTCCACAAAAAAACATTAAAATGTAACTTAACATTTTTTGGCAATAATCACACTGCATTTACAGTTAAATTTTGTCAATATTAATTCTCTGTTATCCTTTGCAGATAAATACAGGCATACATTTCTCTGTTCTCTAATTTTCCTGTTATGCCACCTACTAGTCTGCCTGAATTTTGTGTACTGTTTCCTACACACTCCTCTTTTCTGATTTTGGTTGATGTGAGCTGTAATTCTGAGTTGTGTACATAGAAGTCTCAGCCTGGGTTTTTCTCTTCTGCTTCAGAACTGCGGAACTCTACAGTAGTTATTAGCTAAGCCCACACTACAATAGCAAAATCAATTTGAGCTTCATAAAATGGTTCAAAAAACCATAATAAAAAAACTTCTGTGACATCAATAAACTCACTGTGTCCATACTTTTCAAGAAATTATATGGGAAATAAGTTATTCTGTATTCACTTTTTACTTCAACAACTATTACCCTAAATGCTGCAGAAGGATCTAAAAAGTCTGAATTTGAAGGTATTGTTTCAAATGTAAAAAAATTACTCAAAGATGTGAAAGTATTTGCAGAGTTTAGTCCAAGGTATCTCATTAAGTCCAAAAGTATCTTATTAATTAGCAAGCATTTCCTAATTTCCTTACCCTCAGCAGTTGCAGGGATGGTTTTCCTACAAAGTTAAGTGATTAATGACACAGAAAGGTACAGCAAGGAATTGCAAAGTTCTTCCTTCTTCCTTTCCATTCAATAGCTGCCATACATTCAGTTCTTTTTAGCCAGTGTCCTCTCTTTATGACCAGTGGGACACAATCGTGTAATTTTTCTTTAGGTTCTCCTTACTTTCTGCACTCCTGAAATACTGTAAATTACTATGAAACTACTTCTTAGTCACTGGAAGAGAGGAAATATTCTACCTTCCCAAACAGGAGTAGTACTGTTATGAGAGTTATTTTCTGACCTTTTAAAGGGTGCCTCCAGTCTCAGATTTAAAGTCCTGCTCAAGACACAGCAACATTATTTATGCTTGATCTATAAAACGAATTAGTGGTTTGAAAGTGTATTGTGAATTACTAAATTACTATATTGGTAAAATATGGGTTTGGACCAGGATTTTTCACAGGGCTCTAATATTAATCATTGCATATTTATAAAATTTCACCATGTATTTGTCTGTGTGAGCAAATTAGAGAAAAATGTGGTTAAATAATGCCTTTTTAATATGTTATTAACTCAGGTACAAAATTACACCTGTGAAGGTGTAAATCATATTGAGTCCTGTTTATGCACTTTGAAAATCAAAAGGTTTTTATAGCTCATCATTAAGCATATGTTTTATATGTTCAGCAGATATGTATTCTACTACAAGCAAGAGGTCATAATTCCTGAGGAGATTGTGGATGTTATTTTAATAGCAGATTAACACAACAGTATGTGTTAAAAAGCTATTCCTTGCTTCAGCAGATTGTGCTCAGCTGTTAAGATAAAGGAGACCTGTGAAAATGTATTTTAACTCAATTTGTTATGAACTCTGCCTTGCCTATGATACCTTACCTTCCTAGGTGTGAGAGCATCCCCCCATTCATTAAAGCATTGGATCGTGTCTGGTGCTGAAGGATTGAGGACAGCTCTGGAACGGTGCTAGCCAGAGGGTGAACATAAACAGCTTTATTACAGACTCAGAAATAGCTGTTAATGATCTCCACCCCCTAAGGAAAGGGAATTACTTGCATACTTTGTGCTTTTTCCCATACAATCCCTTAATACAAGAGTAGAAGATCTCGCTGTTTCTCAGTTTCAGCCACATTGCTAAACGAAACTTCACATCCATTCTTGTCTCACAGCCACAGCTGATGTGTGGCTCTGGCAAAGCCAAACATGTTTCTCACTCACCCAGCTCATCCCTCATGAAGGGTCTGGCGGTGCCAGGAGCAAAACTCAGAGCCCAAGGCTGCAGGATGGAGGCAGGTGGAAGAGTTCAAGTACAGTGATGCAAACTAACGGGCTGCTACATCTGTCTGCTAAAATTCCTACCCAGAGCACAAAGAGATAAGGAAGGGCTGCAGTTTGCAGCCTGTGAATGGGAGAGTGTTAAGCTAACACTCACTGAAGATGGAAAACACCTGTCTCTTTAGTTCCTTCTGAGGGTGTCTCCTGGGACATACGAGTCAGTCTCTCTTAGCTGAGTGATTCTTAAGACCACGCTCAACCTCCTGAAGAAGTATTTTCAGAAAAAAATATAAGGAACATGTTGCTCAGTCTCCAGAGAGCAAAATCTAGGGAAGGCTCTCTTCTATGTAGTTCACTGACACACTAGGTTTGGTTTCAGGGAGGCTAAACATTGACAAAGAAGAATGAGAGTGAGAGAGAGAGAGAGAGAACTGAGACTGTTTTCCCTGCATTTTATATCCAAGCAACATACTTCAGTGTTAAAATAATGGTGGATGAACAGGATATGAACCATAAAAGTGTTGCTTGCCATTCTTGTGGATTGCCTTGGAGTAAGCAGTTTGGTTCTGCAATCAAAGTACTGGTTATAATCAGAGTCAGTATTGAATTGAAAAATCCTGTCAGATTTCTAGTTGTGTTACTTTTTTCTTTTTTTAACAAGATGAAAAAAATTGTCTTTTGAAGAAGGCTCTGAGGTGAAGTCAGTGAATTTGTTTCAGCTGAGTCAGAATCACACCGTTAATATCAGTATCTGATTTTAGGAGCATTTTTTGTTTTCCATCCTCTACATAGTGTTTTATATTATGAGTCATTGGGAGGGATATTCTCAGGCTATGCACACAATATTTGAGGTAATATTGTCAATTATTACTTTCTTGAAACCACGAGGTACTGCATAAAAGAGGTGTGTCGCATTCCACTTTCAAATCAGAAGATTTTTGAGCAGTGAAAAAGATGGCTCAAAAGGGTCACACTTAAAGGCATCTCAGGGGCCTTAAAAGGGCTTCACTTCTACATCAGCATTTTTGGTGGGATGAATCAGAATAGTTGGACATCTATCTCAGGACAGCTATAATTCAGTTATAACTCCACAGCTGTTATTTCCTGTCATTCTAGGCTGCCTGAAGTATCTCACTCAAAATTAATAATGTATACATTATCAGCACAGAAGAATGGGTTTAGAGCAAAAAAAAAGGAGTAGAAATTTGTTTTCTTCTGAAAAAAAAAAAAAGGCTATTGATGTTTTATTTGGGAAGGAAAAAATTAATCAGATCTACTTTCAAGGTAGAGTTGTTCATTACTTGTCTCATACCAGCACAGCAGTTCTGTTTTTTTTTTTCTGAGTACATTAGGAAGCTGGATTAGAGAAATGTAGATGTGCTGTGAAGGTCTGAGGATAATTTTGCCCTTAGCTTGATGCTGCTGACCCATTCTTCAAATGGAGCCCACTGTTAAAATCTCTTATTTATGCAGTTAATGCAGTTCAACATTATTATGTGATGCTGTTGACCTGAGTGCAGCCAACGGCTGTAACCGGGCTGAGAGAACTTGTGTAGGTATTCAGTGAGTAATGGGAAGCATGCCTTAAGCCTGTGCCTTCACAAATTCTATGAATTTTCAATGTGCTAAGTGTAGTACAATTTATTTGTTCACAGACCAAGGCAAAGCTTTGGAATGTAAAGCTGTCGATATCCTTTGTTTGAAATAAGAAAGCGCGGTCAAAACAAACAACTATCATTTTAACGGAAAGGCACAGAAGAGCAGTCACATACACTGGAGTCAGAGTCACCAGGGCTTTTCCTTCTCACACAGTATTATATCACCCTCACCTTACAGAGGCATTTGCTGCTTCCAGTGTGTAGTACTTTGCTCCAGCAGCACGATCTGCCTTTCACACTCTAAAGGTCTTTTGCAACATTGGGTCATGCAAAGAGAAGGTGCTGCTCACCTCCCTGCCTCAGTTTTTAATAAGTGAAGTGATGGTACTTTACTCCTTTGTAGAATAATATTCTTGAACAAAAGCTTTTTTAGGAATATTCTTTCTATCTTTTCATCACTATGTTTTTTCCATTATTTCCACAACGTGGAGGGTATCTTGAAAACTCAGAATAATTTTAGGGTTCTGTCTCTCATGAAGGAATCTATTCTTAGATATCTTCTCATCTTTAGAAAGGCTTACAGGAAGAATGAATTGAACTCATACTGGAGCCAGGATTCCAGAGCAAGAACTAATAATCCTGACTTTAGCATTAAACTCTGCTTTTCCTTGATCTGTTTGTGACCTTTATTTTCCAAAGAAATCATTTGGGGTTTGTATTAGTAGCAGTAAGTGAAAATTGCATAAAGTTGGTGTTTTCAGTAGTTCTTCACAAGTGTGAAATCTCTGAGTAATTATCTCAGCATTTTTCTGAAAACATAATCTTGCCTATAAATGTTCTGTACATTTTTCTCCACTTGTTACTGTTAGTGAAAGTGAGAAAAGAGATAAAATAGATTACTTCTTAGTAAGGCCAGGACTTATGTACTATGGTAAAATATTTCTACTGCAGGGACCACAAATTAATTACATCCAGCAGAAAAGCAGACACTTGGAGACACATTTTGAGGAACACCAAGAACAGAAGGAAGAGAGGAGTAACTAGGCTCTTGACAATTGCAGAAATTACTGCTGCCAAGAGACATTAAAGTACTCTAGAGAGAAATCTGACTACAGTTCACAGAAGGTAGGGAAGAAGTGAAATAAGGAAAACCAGAGATCAAGGAGGACTGTTTGCTAATACTCACTAAAGTTCTGCCTGTATCTGCATATCTGTTTGTGCTCATTTACCTTTTATTTCCCATCATTTGCAGTACACCAGGTGATGTTCTGGTCATATAAAGCAATGTGGCTTCATATCTGCTGGGGACCTGTCTCTTAAACAGTGAAATGATTCACTAACATTAAAAATAAATTAAGATAATGTGTAACTTTTATGGCTATAACTTTTTCGTTTCTTTCTAAACGTTCATCTGAATTTACATTTCTTTCCTTTTCTTTGTTCTGTTTTAGTTCTCATTTGAGTGCCCCTGCAAGGAATAGAGTAATTCATGACTGTCTCTTTGTGTTGATGCTTTTGCTTTAACTCAGGTAATAAATAGAGTACAACAGACTGTAAATCACATATAAAAATCTCTAGATGAGAGCTGTGACCAGCAACAGTGTGCTCACAGCTCTCATTTAAATCTACTGACTGAGAGATGTCTAGAACAACTGCTGTTAAAAAGCAACACCTCCAGGAACAAAAGGAAATGAGTTGGTAGGCATATGCCCAGCTAACTTCAACATCATAAAAGGAATAATTATAAATCATTATTCACTCAACAGAAGGAAAGTTAAGCTTGCCATAATACCTTTCATCTGTCTGAATGTGTAGTATATAATGGATTCCGTGCTGAACTCAGCCTGAGAGATACCCCAGGAAGCAGAGCAATAGCTTACAAAACAACTATGAAATCAATCTGTAACCCGAGGGGAGTTTAGGGGTTTTTTTAACCAATATAATTGCATGTTACAATAATACATACTATTCTAGAACAAGGCATAAATTCAATCCACCTAATTTTAAATACTGTTTTTACAATTCTCCTATGCTATTTTCTAATTATTTCAGGTGAGACTATTAAAAAAAAGAAAAAAAAAGAAAGAGGGACTCCTGGAAAAAGGTAAATAATTCAGTCTAGCCTAGCATGAATAACTAAGCTGTAAATGACTGTAAACTGGGAATAAAAAAGATCAGGGAGAAAAATTGTTTTCTACTTGAAGTCAGGCAATAGAAACCATAGTGGATATTTCTGTGCTATTGTTATGCAGGCTTTACCTGGCATCAGGAATAGGATTTACTGTGGCTGAATAGAGGGGAATCCTGATGTATTGTCTTCTAAATTATTGTCACATCTGACCACAAAAGACAAAAAGAGGCAATACAACCAGATTACAATTTCTCCAAGATTTCCTAGTCAGGAGGCTGTGTGCCTGGAGAACCCCCAGGCAGCAGGCTAAAATAGGGATTTAAGGCTGTGAAAAGTCGAAAGGATGAGAATTGCTTACAGGACTTGGAGGCTCAGATGACTGCATGCACCATTTAAAGCTTGACTGCTAAGCATGCTCCTGCTCTCCCCCTTGGTAAAAATCCCTTTTGAAATGCTTCAGTCGGGGTGGAGACCTTTCCTCTTCCCAGTGCCGATGAAAAGCAGGAAAATTGCCCTGAAGAATTGTGTGATTCTTGTATATCTGTACCTGTTTCTCATAATCTTTCAAACTATCTGAAATATCTTTCTCATGCTTTTTTCTCAATCTTAAATAAAGGATTCCCTTTTACTTGTGTAATGTTGGAGCCTTGCAGGTTCCTGGGCTTTTCTTGAGTTCTAAATAACTTTTGTCTCAAAGAAGTTTATTATCAATAATATATTAAGAAATCCATACAAAACAAGTGAAGAATTCATTGGAAAAGTAGACGTTTCTCTTTTGATCCATTTCTCAGCAAAGCTGAGTGCCTCTTGGCCCAGGTTTGAATTTCTGAGAGAAAGGACCAGACAGGAAAGCAGGTCATGGTAGGTTTTCATAGTTACATTTGACCTAATCATTTGTCCCAAGAGCAACTCTCTCACTGCAGAAGAAAGAATCCTTTCTGTTCCAGACAGTCCCATCAGTTTTCAGTGAAAGTGTTTTCTTGAGTAGTACAAATTTCATAGTATATAAATAAGGGATAATGAATAAGGGATAAATCCCATGTCACTAAACAATTATACAACCCACTAAAATAATAAGAAATATCACCACTATTAAAGAATTACTGTGAGAAGGCAACTGCATAAGTATTTATTTAATATTTGCTGTTTCTCAATGACTGGTTGTCTGGGCTTACAAGGTTTTCTGTCTTCAGAAGGGTCAAATGGAAATGAATAGTTTTCCTGCTGATGGAGTTAAGCGGAGATGCATCTAAGAATCATTCAATTAATCCAGGCAGTAGTTACTAAGGGATTAACTTTTGAACAATGTAATCAAACTAAAACAAACAAATAAACAAAAAAACCCCAAACCCATTATAAACGACAAAAAAAAATTCACACAGAATTGTGAGAACCATTCAATGTCTGAATTTGTTATCTGAGAGATAAACCTTTAGGCAAGGATAGGACACTTACTAGAACAATTTATTTTTCATTAGCCTAAATCTGCCTGATCTGCTCATCTGCTTGTATTCTATAAAATCTCCTGTTAATATATACAGATGCAGTATTAGCAGAGGAAATTATATTGCCTCTTTGCACTGCAGAATGGTTGGTACAACTCTCCAGAATCCTATCTGGTAATTCTGTCAGCTGTCTGGAGCACGCTCCCAGCAAAGACACTGAAAAGGTAACACACAATACAGTTAAAATTGGACAATGTTCCTCCAAGGTAGCCAGGAACGCTTTGAAAACAAGGAACTATTTGATTTGATGAAGTATGACTGCTGAAACAGCTTAGAGAGGTTATAAAAGAACTAAAGAGGTCTCAGAGCAACTGCAGTACCTTTGACTGCCTTACAAAATCTCTGAGTAGAGCTAGTCTACCTGCATCTTAAGGCTCAGTTGCTGTAAACATCTGTTTGAGTGGGTGACACCAATCTGTTCTAATTTTCCTTGCCCAGGGAAGATCAGGATGGTGATGTTGTATTTTATGAGTATCCCTAACCCAACCATACAGATGTGAGTAATGAAAAAGGTGAAATTACTTTTCTTGCAAAATTAAACCAGTCCTTTTCAGGGCAAGTGTTTGCAGAGATGTTTCAGCTCTCCAAAAGTAAACTCAGTTCCCCTTCAAGTGCTGTATAAATAGCCAGGCAAATAACAGCCAGTTTCTCAATCAGTAAATCTCAAATAAAATTATTCCTTAAGTGTCCATCCCATTCCAAAGCTTCCTGTATATTTTGAGAGTCCTGCATACAAATGATATTCAAAATTTAATGTAAAACTATTTATATTATCTACACTTAAAATTTAGGCATAGATCTAAAATTTATTGCCTCATCTTAAGCTGTTGTAAATTGTCTTTACTCCATTTTTGTGGATGAGAATAGTCAGTTGCTACAGCTAAGGATTTGTACATAGTACATTAAACATTGGATACTGTTCAGGTAAGAAGTTGGTATTTTTCATTTAAAAGGCATTGAATATATTCTGAAAATACACAGTTACGGAAAGTGCTAAAAGGATGCTCCATAGCTGGTGGAAATGTCTAGTATGATATGCAGAACTGTTTATAGCACACATTTCTAGTGTCAGTAAGAACTGCTAAACAGAAGAGGTACTAAAGAGGTACTAAACAGAAGAGGACTAAACCAGAAATATTTTAATGGAAATTCTTGGTAATTCTAATCATAGGAAACACACACATCTTTATCCTACTTGTTTAATAAATATGTGTCTTGTAATAAACCTCAAAACATTAGAGTGTTTGTGAGACCAAGCAGCCACAGGTATTAGAGCAAAGTCAGCACTCCACTAACATTTTTCGTGAGATTTTATAACCACTGTGACAAGTAACGTAACTTTGATGCCAGTGTCACCTTCCTCACAGGCTACCTGAGCAGCTCCCCAGGACCGTTTACACTCTAGAACTGGTTGCTTACTTCTCTTCTGCCCAAGCTCAAAGATAAAAAGCTCTTTTCCTCTCACCTTAAGAGCACCGATGATTTTGTCAAGAGCTGTTTCTCATTGCAGGTGTTTGGTTTGCCAGGATGAGGGACCTGTTCCCTCTCAAATACCTGAAGGCTCCTGCCACCCTGTCCTCAGTGCTTGCTAATTCACCTCCTGGGTTTGCCATCACCCACAAGCTGAGGCAAGAATCGTGAGGCTTGCTTTGTAAAAATGGAGTCTCAAGAACATGAAGCCTCAGGGGGGAAAAAAGCAGATCTTGGTAAAAGTTAATCATAGAAGCATAGAGTCATTTCAGTTGGAAAAGACCTTTAAGATCACCAAGTCCGACCCTTAACCCAGAACTGCCAAGTTCACCACTAAACCATGTCCCTAAGTGCCACATCTACACATCCTCAAATACCTCCAGGCATAGTGACTCCCACCACTGCCCTGGTAAGCCTGTTAAAGTGACAATCCTTTCAGTGAAAGAATTTTTCCTCATATCCAATCTAAACCTACTCTGACACAATTTAAGGCCATTTCCTCTCATCCTTTCACTTGGCACTTGATGGTGATTGGTTTGTTTGGTTTTTTGTTTGTTTGTTTTTTTTTCTTTTAATATTAAGGTCTTTGTTAAAATAAAAAAAAAAAAAAAAAGAAAAAAAAAGAGGAACATTTTCCTTTAGTATTTCTTCTTTAAGACTGAAATGTTGCAGCATGCAGGAAGACTCTGAGTATGAATGATGGGATCCTAAAAGACCAAGGGCAGGAAGATTTGTATTATCTTCAAAGCAGTATTCCCTCTTAGGCAATATAAAATCAGACCTGAAAGTTGAAAGTTTAAAATTCATCCATCAGCACAGTAAGGTCCATTTTTTTTGTAGATGAAACTCCACTACAAGCATTCCTCCCACCCATAATCCTGTGGTAACATTGGGAACTGAAAAACACCAGGGGGTAAATAGGAACCTGTAAACTTTAAACTGAGAAAGAGCTTTTCTCCCAAGCTTGAAGCTGTAGGTTAAAAGAATTTCCTTTTCCAAACACAAATATGAATTTTCCAGAGAGACATTGTGAACAGTTTTATTACCCATATACTTTAATGTAACCATTGACAACCTGATTGCTCTATGCAAAGATAAGATAAAGGCTAATACTATATGGGTTAAAAAATAGAACAGATTTTGATTTTACCTCTGCACTCCAGCATAACTCCACTGATACTCTGGACTTGTTATTGTACAGGTATGAAATCCCATTCTTAATCTGGAAGCTGAATGAAGAAATACACTCCACTGTGAGGGGAAAGCAGGGTCATAGTGTGGGTGAAGAGAAAAGAGCACTAAGTGCATGCAGTTCACAAAATAATCCCTCATGTGCTTTGCGCATTAACGAATGACTTGTCAGGTCACAGAGGAGGGAATCCACCTTCTGTGGGTAAAGTAAGCATTTGTCTCTTAATTAACAGTTTCTGCTATTGAGTATTTCATGTATTTGGAAAGCAGAAATGCTTTTGATGGAATTTACATATGTGCTGGTAACACTCACTTCTCCTTAGTTTGTTCCTTCAGATGTTTTCAAAAAGCTTTAAGTTATGAATTTGAATTTCCAGATGTTTCTGCTAGTTCTAAAGGCCTATTCACCAACTTTATTAGAACTCTGCTGCAGCCTCTTTGTAGCAGAAGAATGTAAAAATTTCATTTACACTCAATGAGTAGAATAACTTGGAATCTAGTTGGACTTTAGATCACTGCTTGTGATGCAGGGTCAAAAGCGAAGGTGACCAGATTTTGTATTGGGTTTGCATGGTAAGATTTTGGTAGTGGAGTCCTACAGGGGTGGTCTCTGTGAGAAGCTGCTGGAAGCTTCCCCTATGTCCAGTGGAGCCAATGCCAGCCAGCTCCAAGGTGGATCTGCCCCTGGACAATGGCAAGCCTGTCAGCAATGGTGGCAGCGCCTCTGGCATAATGTATTTAACGTGGATCTGGGGTAACTGCTGCAGTGGCAGCCAGGAGAGAGGAGTGAGAATATGTGAGGGAAATGACTCTGCACACATCAGAGTTGGTGAGGAAGGAGAAGGTGCTTCAGGTGCCAGAGCTGAGGTTCCCCTGCAGCCTCACAGTGAGGCAGCTGTGTCCCTGCAGCCCATGGAGGTTCACAGTGCAGCAGGAATCCACCTGCAGCCCATGAGGGACTTCATGCTGGAGCAGGTGGATACCCATGTTGAATAGACTTTATTTAGTTATGTGAAATCCCAACTACCTCTCTGTGCAGGTACCTCTTGAGCACCCCAGCATGCTAATTTGTGTTACAGCAGTAAATAATAATGAACTTGTAGTACTTAAACTGCCAAAAATGCTCCTGGAAAGATAATTCCCTGGGATAAAGCTGCAAGCATTTTATTTGCTCTAAATTTCCAATCTATTAACCTGTGATACATGTTGGGCTTCCTTCCATCTTACTATTCTGGAAATGAAATAGGATGGCTAGACAGTCTGCAGCTATTACAGGCAACTTTTTATATCACAGTAATATGCTTTGGGGCTATATAAAGATCTCAAAAAAGATATCCCAAAGAAAACAGGAAAGTAATGAGAACGAAAGACCAAACTGTGATCCTGTACAATAACGTACAATACAGAGGAGTGAGAGGTGAATTTCTAAAGCAGTGCCAGTTTGTACAAAGAGAGTACAAGTATGGAACTATTGAAGGCCTCTCTTCTGCATTACTTAAGCATGTGTCTGTTTTGAAACATGTGACTTTTTTATCCAAAAAACAAATACAAACCTGTATACAAACATATTCTTGGGTCTTTCATCATACTAAGGTCCCAATTCACAGTTTTAGATATACACTAAGGCCTAAAAAATTTCCTTTTCCCCTTCCCAGAGCACCTACCATGTCATTTTTGAACACTTGCCAAATTTTATGCCCTTGTATTGTGCAGCATAACTTGAGAGGGAATATAAGGGGAACAGACTTGACTTAAACTGTGTCTGAAGGACTGATCCAGATTTGATTGATGCCATATCTTTTAAAGCCTTATAATCTGCTGGGCAGAATTTTGTAGGTGCTCATCTGCCTTCAGAGTTACATTTTGCACCATGTCATTTTAGAGCTATAGCCTATTGATTTATTCATGGGAGGAAGCTATCAAATATTAACTATTTCAAGGAAAAAAACTAACTTTGCACAAGACAAGCATTTGGAACACCAAGCTTGATGAGTGAACACTTAACTACATGCTCCTTAATCTTGGTTGAGTAGTGCACCATATTTGTGTAATGGAAAAAAATCTGGAATACTTTAGCAGGCTGCCAATGATTTCTGTGCTTTATGAACTGTACCACAGGTAATACGTACAATCTGAAATGTTTGTGAAGCCTTAAGATTTAGGCTACCCAGATCTTGTGGTACTAAAAGTGAAATGTGGTCAAGGTGGGACTATTCCTTTTGCCTTCAGACAGTAAGAATTCAGTCAGATACAGTCTGCTTAAAATAAAAGAAAAACTACTGGGGCATAATAAGCAGACTTGCTTTTTTTTTTTCACTTTTTCTTCATTCCTCTAATATTCCATACATATTTTAAGGTGCTTGTCACTTCCAACATCACAGAAAGTTATTATGCAGATACTTGATCTGCCCCCAAAAGGAATTCAGCATTTCAAGAAAGCCATTAAATTATGCACCATATTAGCCTATGACCATCTATTCTTATCTCTGCCACAGTCGCTGCCTATCTTCTTTCTGCTCCCATTTTACTGCTTTCTTCCCCCCACTGCTTAGTTTTGTCCTAGTTAAAATTCAATAGAAAGACCTCTGGGAGAAGGATCAGGGCATCCATTGATACTATTCTGTGGTCTGTGAGAATGACAGTGAAAATAAGTTTGAATAAGAATGGTACTACTGATGATTTTGTACATCTGTATCCTGTTCCTGTTTAATGTTTCACTTAATGATTGGAGATGGAAAAAATATTTTCTCTCTAAAACTCTTTGGAACACGTAGAAGAAAAACATGTTTGATCTTAAGTTTTCTAAATTCTTCCAGCAGGTTTTCAGATGGAAGACACTTGTATCCTAAAAGATATGATAGATCCAAAAAAGACACTACTTATTTTACTTCTATAATTCATTTTTTCTGATCCGACTCTGAAATGTGAGACTTATGTATGTGCTTGGTAGGTTTCTTCTAATCATACCACCAACTCAGAAACTCCACCTTGGACCTGAAATATTTTTTGTCAAATATTTTATTGATCCTGTCATTTTAGTAATCAGCAAGGAGCTAATCCTTCCATTTCCACACCCCACCCCCATCCCCCCCCCCAAAAAAAAAGGATTCCTGGAAACTTTTCACACGGCTCAACTGGTGAAAATAGTTATATATTCCAGAAGAAATGTGGTGGTGTTCCTAATGGTGTATCTTACACATATTTAACCTAGTTCCTCTTCAAGAGGGGGATGATATAAAGGAATATATTTAATAGAATCTTTTCAATTTGTCTAAATATTTTAAAGTGGCAGGTAATGTACTTGAGTGATTCCCAGGAACTTTAGTTTTTTGATTAGCTAGAAATACATCAGGAATATGGTCTCTCTGAACTTGGATGCTTCTGTTCTCCATGATCAATTGGGAAACGTGGAGAGACTGCAGAGGCTTTTGCATTTTGGTGAGGATATGTGAGAGATGTATGCAGACATCTTTGTAATTTCTTTGACAGGGACAGGTCCAAGTTACATTAGGGGAGCATTTTGGAGCTTATTTGGAGCTTTTTAAAGTTAAGAGCCTTATTATTTTCAAATGATTTGAAATTCAATTTTTGTCACCTTTCCAGGAAAAATAAAGTTCCTGTACATTTCAAACTGTGAACTACACAACAGTGTGTGACAGTGTGTCCTTTATCACACAGGAGCTCTTTATCCATCTTTCTTTGTCCAATTATCTACCTCTAGGAGCACAACTGAATCTGATCTATGACAGGGGAACCACAATGGTGTGTTTATCAGTGACTAATACTCTCCTTTATAGCTAACCTGAAGAATTAAGAAATAAAATAGGCAAGCCTGGCATAGCCCAACCACAGAGCATTTGTATAGCAATGTCTGAGAGGTCAGGCGGTCTGAGAAGCCCTGTGGTCAGGCAAGCTTTGTGGACAACATCTACTCTCCAGATACTGTTTGGATGCTGCTTGCAGAGCTATCTGCTTAGATAAATTTTATTATTAATACTGGGAAGTAGTGAGAGCCCTCAAGTGTCTGGATATGGTGCATTTCACGGGATCAGACCCAAGAGCAGGAGGTTTTCTTTGGAGCTCTTTAATTTTAAAATAGAGCCGTATTTCTCTAATCTTTAAGACCCTACCAGGAACTGTACTATGTATTCATTGTCTTTAGATTCAAAAATCTGGTTTCTATTAGTGAGTATATGAACTTTAACTTAATGGAACATAATATATTAGTGAGAAGGGGAATGTAGTTTATACAGTAAACATATGCCTGTGGGACTGTGAAGAGGTGAATTGTTAAAATGGCTCCAACATGTAACGGATGCATAAATATCTCACAAAAGCCTGTGATGCAAAGTTAATGCTGACAGTGTATAGTGCAGTAAGGTAATAGTACCTTTATTGTAGACATCTGCAGCTGAAGGATCCTCTTGGGATCACCGTTTGCTTGCCCAGGGACTTTGTTGACATGTTAGATGTCAGCATGCACAAGTTTTATGGACTGAAACAGAAGGGTGCTTCCTGATCTAAGTTTTATAGGCAAAGTCTTTGGTTACTGATGTAGCATTTGATATTACAGTTGGAGAGAGTAGGGAGGCATTTTGTCAGGTCATAGCTGGAGACTGAATTTGTCCACGTGTGCTGAGGAAGAGTACTCTGGTGCACAGTACTCCTGACATCATATAAAGTGTCCAACGTTAGCTTAAAATCATCATGTACTAGTCAGTCTTCAGGAAATATTCTTAAGCAGTCACTAAATTGCAAAGAAATTCCAATAGTGTTGTATTCTGTATCAAATATCATTGAAAGCAGCATCATTAATGACACAGTAATGAATACCACATGAATTAATAATAATCGGCTACTTTTTGAAGTCTCACTGGCTTCCAGCTGTCTCTTAAATCACTTCAAATAATTAATTGCTTAATGCTCTTCACCTTTGACAGACAGAAATAAATTGCAGATTAAAAATACCTGTGTTGGCAGTGGGCCAAGCCAAGTTGACTGGCTGTTTGCTGCTAATCGGGAGGGATGGTGCATTTTGCCCTGCTGAGCCTGCCTTGCCCAGGTAGTAATGCACAGATTAAAGGAGGCTGGCACTGTGCTACTCATTTTACCCAAAAATTAATCCAGACCCACAGAGTTTTTTGCAGCTGTTTCTCCTCGACAGAGCTGAATCAGTACCTCTGAAGCCTCCAGTTCTCTCTTTCTAGCACTGCTGCAGGACGGTCAGTGGCCATAATTTTCCCCTTTAGCTTGCTGGTGTCAGTATGTGCCAAGAGTGTCAGAGGTCTTTTTTAGGGTCACTTTTCTGTTGAGAACTGCCCTGACATCACCTTAGTCAATAAGTGACCATCCAGTTGCAAGGAATTCCAATCCCATCGACTTGGAATAAATAGGAATGACAGCCTCATGTAAATTCAAACATCTGAATTTAACACTGTTTTTTTTTTTCCTGGAAACTGTCTGCCCCTGAGGATTTTAATATTTTTATTCTTTTTCTTTATAGATACTAAGGAACTCAGTTGCTTGGAGACCTGCATCTTTTTATCTGTGCTCAAAGCAGGTAAGGTCAATTATTCAAATAAAGTTGTAGTGACCAGAGAACGCATGGAAAGCACCTAAATTTTTAATCAGTTTGAGAATGGGGAAGTCAGTCATGATTCTTTCTTCTCAAATAACTTAAAGTTTCAGATCATACAGTCTTGCCATATCAAAAAGTATGGAAAAATGTCTTAGAAAGCTTGTGGCAGGAATTCTCCCCTGTTGTGTATTCTGCTTTATTCCAAAAGTGGCAACCTCATTACAGTGCTTGGTGAAAGAGTATTGCATTTGTAAATGCTGCTTATAGCCATGTATACTGTACTGTCTAGGCAATGTATAAGGTTCATAGCTTAATTTATTCTTTTTTTGGTAATATTTTTAAACTTTATTTTATGGCTTTATGATAAAGTGTCCAAGAGAGATAAGCCATGGGTGCTCTGTGATTCAAAGGGAAGGGAAGCCCAAATGCCTACTTTTTAGCCTCTGATAAATGCAGCTCACAGCATTCTACTGCTAATGCAGAATTTAATCCTAGTTCTGCGTTTTCACTTCCTCAACCTGTTAAATATGATACAGAATGGCAACTCCTGCTTTATTCTAAATGCATTTTAAATGCACGTTTTCAAGCTCTAAAGTTACTGCAGGAGTTCTTCGCATAAAATGACATTATCCTGTGTACACAGAGAAAAATGGAGGGCAACAGGAATTTGTTGTGATAGAGAGTGTAAGCTGCTAGACTTTCAGATATTTAAAATGCTGGGAAAAATACTGCAGCTAAATAAAAAAAAAAAAAATGTTTCTTCTGCACATTTTTGTGCCAGTAATCACCAGAAATTCCTTGCAGAAAATTCCTCAGGCAAAATTGTTCCTTGCAGGTGTGATTATGCTAGACAGGAGCCGCGGGGGCTAATTCCCAACCTGGAGAGCCTGTACTCTCCTGGGGTCAGGCCCGTGGCAGTGGCAGCTCCAGCTCTAGCACTGCCAGGCTGTACCTGCCTGAAGGATTTCTGCCCTCTCTGATTTGGGGGGTGTGTAAGCCCAGTTGCTTTGCGGGGAGACAAACTAAGTCAGGCGTTGATGGCAAAGAAATTGTTGGTAGTAAAAGGCAGTGGTGGAGGAGCAAAGGGGTTATGACACAGGTGACATCGGCAGTGCCTGGGAACCCATTGCTGCCTGCCTGTTCAGCCCCATTCCAGAGCTGCAGGCTTAGGGGAGCTGTGGGCACAGGGAAGTAGAGCCCATGGTAAATCCTGCAGAGAATGACAGTGAGAAAAGATTTGACTGGAAGGGAAAGTAAAAGAGAAGGGAGATGTGGTCTAGAAAAACACAATGAAGCAAAAATAGGAAACAAAAGCCAAGGGGCGGGGGGGGGGGGGGGAAGGGAGGGCAAGCAAACTAAAAGCAAAGCAATAACAGCATAAGGTATAAGCTCCGCTGGGTTTTGCTCTGGTATTACAAAACAAAAATTCCACTGGGAAAGGAGGGCAAGCACTAGGTTGAGATAAGAGACACGATTTCTCTGTGCCTGAAAGCATATTGTTGAGATGAATTTTCTTTATGCGTTCATACACTTTACCTAAGTGCAGCAAGAATTGTTTGGGGTTTGTTGGCTATGAAATGTATTTATGATTTTCTACTCCCAACTAAATGTTCAATTTTGTTCAAAAATTGTTTTCTTTATTTACCTAGGGCATGTACTTATACTGCTAGAGCTAAATGTCACTCTGATCTGCTAGAAATACTTTTTTCTAGCCCAATGCCTTTAAAATTCAGTATGTTATGCTTTATTTAAAAATAATGGGAAATAGAGCTGTATTTCACAATGAGTAAGTGTATTAATTATGAGACAAATCACAATAGGTACTGTTTGCTGCTCAATTTCCTTTGAATTTCAATGAATAATAATTTTCTTTAAAAATAGAGGACATTTTTAATACATCCAACGATGATGAAGTAGATTAATTACAGGTAATATATTTTTATTGAAATCTGAATGACTACACTTTTCATTGGTCTCAGAAGTGTGCTACACTCATTGGAGTTATATACATAATATATATCAACTAATTATATATTTGTTCCATTCCTAATAAAAAAAAAATCAATTTAGTCAGAATTTCATCAAAGCCAATTTTCCTGAAGTCACAGAGGTAAAGCTCCTCTTGACCTAAATGGGAGCTGTATTCATTCTGCATTTTAAGGCAGGAGGAGCCTGTTTGCCTTAAGACTTCTGCAAAACAGAATATACAGCGCTAGAAAATGTATGCTAGTTTAAAAGGCAGGGAGGAAGCGGGGAAGAGGAAAACAATTTTAACCCAGGGCAACACCAGCTCGGGCAAAATTTGGCTTCTTGTGGTACACTACCTTAGAGGCTTTGTCCCAAATGAGCTGGCAGGCATCAGGCTGCTGTTGGCCCCAAAGTTAAAAACCAGACCCTCTTCAGAGCAATCCTTTCCCTCATCAATACAGAGAAACTGTGAAGTTCTGTGGCACTTTGTTCTCCTGATTCAATAAAAGTCATAGTGATTCAATAAAAGTCATATAAGCATCTTTAACCTCCTTATGGGAGAGGCACCAAGCAGCCTCTTGCCCCTCTGTCACAAACAAGAACTGTAGAAATGCTGAAAACTGCCTTTGCCTGGCTATCACATACACTCATTAATGGCTATAGGAAGGAGCACCTAGTTCACCATCTGGAGTTTGATGTAAGTTGCCTCCTGAATTAAAACAGAGATGAAGTTATTTCTGTGCCTTGTGAAAGGCAATAGGAATTACAGCCCCAAAGATGTCTAAATAAATAGCGTTACCCCAGCCCTGGCAGCGGCCTGATCTAGTCCTGGGGTGAGATCTCACTTCTTGGCAACCTGGGTGTCGCTTGCAGAAAGGCTGTACTGTGATGTTCCACACCCATGGCCAGGAAAAAAATCAGAGGCTGTCATTTTAAGTTTAAATTTTGCTTTGAGTAAGCCTCAGCAGTGTTCACTTAAACTTAGCTGCTTAAGCACTTATACCTGCTAGTAAATTCCTTTGCTGCAATATTAATGGAAAGGGAGCACAAAGAGTACAATCAATTTAAATTAATTTCAAAATTCAAATAAATGCATAGGTTGTTTTTCTCCAGAATTCACCATTTCTAATTAGGATGCAATATGACATGTTCTGTTTTCACATTTCATACGCTGCATATTTCAAGTAGCAGATCTAGACTCTTGAGATGATGGCTGGCAACTTGAGAGAAAGAAAAACATAAACAACTTGGAGAAAAAAAATTGAATACAATAAAAATAATCTTGAAAATATTCCAAGGCTAAGTCAATTCAGAAATATGTTCAAAATATGGAGTGTGAGCATTGGTTTTCCATAATACAGATGGAATCAATGCAAGCAGAATATTGATTACAGATTAAGATCACCTTATCGATAAAGTTGAACTTTTGCAATCATCTTCTGAGGGATCCATCATGCAACTCCTATCAATCCTGAAAAAAAATCTTTTCATCGTTAGGAAGATTCCATTTTTCACTTTAATAAAGAGTTTCTCAACAATTCAGTTCCTAAAGAAACAGCTACTATGTTTCTTTCCACTCCTTCATATATGACAATAATCTTTGTTTTAGAAATTAATATCAGTTTCTTAAGCACTATTGAAGAAAAAAATACCTAATAAATAATAGCATTATACTGAATATAAAATTTAAAGGGCACAATGAACTCTGCAAGAAAATATTAAATTATGTATCAAAATATAAATGCTCTAAGAAGAGCAAAACAATTGTCTTCTGTCAAGAATATGCAGTGCACATTCCAAAACACATAGCTGTAATTGGAATAAAAGCAGTGGAACTAATGTAGTGTTCAGATCTTATTCTGTTCCTACAATTAACTGATTGATCTAACACACATTTAAATAATAACACACATTTAAATAATATTCCACTTGGCAGCAAAAAGCTGCCAGCAGAAGGAACATCACCAAACAATGGGTTTGTGGTTATTTAAAATGAACACCAGACTGTTTTGGTCTCAGATGGGTCATAAGAGTTAGAACAGAGCAGAAGTCTTTCAGATGGGTGGAGAGCCAGGTGGGGCCACCTCATCCTTGCCTTAGCTGTGGCTACTTCTGAAGGTGCTGTGCAGGTGTTTCAGGAATGAGTTGTGCTGACAACTACCTGAGGCCTAGATTCGGCTCCAAAGCTTATTTGACATATAATCAAAACACACAAATGGAAAAGCTGAACAAATAAAAAAACCTCCAAGGTCCTTTCCCTTACGCATGGAGAAACGTATCAGCTTGCCTTTAATAGTTCAAGGTCAAACTAAACCTGTGTCCCAAACAGGCATGAGAAATCGTAGCATTCAAATAACACCTAAACTCCAGTTGTGACTCCACAAGTGATATTTTTTCAGTCCTGTAATCTGAAAGTACAGAAATTGTTTGTGTTTAATTCTTACCAAATGTAATAACAGCGTAGAGCTTGATCATTAGCACCTAATTTAAGAAGGCATCAGGAGCTTCAGTAATAAGAAGTGTGTTATCAAGGTTAACTGCTCGTTTCATTAGCTTGTTCTCGAAGTTGTACAATTCTTATTCAATTGAATACTGCTTTTGTCAAGCTAGTTTATTGAAAGTTTAACAAATTAACAGAGGAATTACACTTTTTTCCCTGAAGAGAAAGGAGAAACAAAAGGTTGTAAAACAATTAAGAATGGGGAAATTAATAACAAACTGCAATAGTGAAGTGTTACAGAGATTTCACTTTGCACTGGAAGGATCAGTTCCTGAAAACTGTCCTGGAGAATAAGATCCTTTGAGAAGACAAACATGCATTATTGAGTTGTGTGGACTAGGAAATCACAAGAGATTTCTCTCTTTGATACTGAATTTGAAAGGACTTTTGAGTCTTGGTTTGCTGTTATCTCAGGGGCAACAAAGAAGTGTTTTATTTGGCATCAAAAGGGGTTTCCACTAAGTCCAGTCTTTCTAGAAATGTTTCTCTATTTGAGAATCTCTTTCCCTTTTAGACTTCCCTGGCTTTAAAAAAATTCACCTTTAAATCTCATCTGGTAATGGTATATGCTATTAACATGACAAAAGCAAACTTCATTTATTATAAAATTATGCTTCACTGTGATTATTTAGAAATACAATATGCCTATAAGTGCATTTAAATTACAGTAAGCAAAACAGCACTTTATGAAGAGTTGGGTAGCGTTGGGTTTGGGGTGATTTTTCTTTTTAATGGACTGTACCACCCACTAAAAGATTTCTGGTTTCTTGGATGATTCATTAATGCTTCCTTCATTTTCCAATTTCTATGGGACCATCTGGCCCATCTTTGTAGAAAGGCATTTAGCTGTAAATATATTTTACAGTCTTTCTCAATTTAAAAGTAGTTGCCCAGCTGCTTCACAGAAACTGTCAGCAATTGGTAAACTCCTCAGAATTGCCAGTCTTCATTAGTAATCCAATCAGGATGTAGTTTAAAATACTGCAAATCAGATTATGCTCCATTGGACAGGAATTGGAGTGACATGATGTGCTGGGTTATCTTATTTTGCATCTGTGATTGCCTTCAATCCAGGAGATGCATCCACTTTCTTTTGAGGGGAAGGCACTTAGACTGGCCTGGGCTGTCCCTATGCATGTATGTGGTCCTGTGTGCATTCCCCTAAAAATAGCACTGCTCAGGTTTTATCTGCCCCTTCAAGTCCAAGTCAATGTCAGGCACTGACAACGTGAGTTATATGCAGGATTGGCCATGCTTTTGAGTTCATGCTTTATGTGGTTTAGATTAATTAGAACTGTAAATTTGTGTCTTCTAATTTGACTGGATTTTAGATAAGTCCTGTTCTCTCTTCCTATTATCTTCTGTACTATCAAACCTATATTTCTTTAACAGCTGACAGTGCTTGCTGGTAATAAGATAAAAATGTGGAGGTAAGGCAATAAGGCTGGCACTGGGCTGCATTAAACAATTACTTTAGTGCATAATTTCTGTCATTGGGAGACTCTCTGGTGCAATATGCAAGAGGGAATATTTATAAGAACAGTTTAATTAAAATAAATTTCTACACATGAAGAATCTTACATGTTACAGGCCAAGCTGTACAAAGACTTGGATGGAACAGAATTCTATATTTATTTATAAGGCATCTCTACTACTCAGCTAAATATGTGCATAGAAAAACTACCATTTTACACTGTACTGTGCATTTTGGACTATTACTTGAAGTAGTATTAGATTTTCTAAGGGGATAACTCATGTAGGTCAGTGAGGGAGTAGAGTTTATCTCATTCAGCCAGATGGTGTTTCCTAGGACATTTCACTGTGTTACATTTAAAAGTAACTCTGAACTTTTCGTTTTATACAAGTAGTCCGAGCTACTAATTGCTATAATAAAATAAAACAGGGCACCTGATACCTGCTACTCATACTCTAGATATGTTATCATTCGTTAAAGGCTGAAAAGTCTGTTTGTTGTTATCAGCTGGATGCAATCAGAGTTGCATGATAACAGCTTTTATCAATTGTACTTTATACGCTTTTAATTAGATGAGCCTTCAGGAACAGCTTTGAAGTCATGAAGAGGACATGAAAACTTTATGTGAGAAATTCTGTGAGACATTAATATGCTACTTCTAGTTGAACAGAAGATTTTCTAGGTGTGAGATATAAGGGAAAATGTTAACAGAATAATGTGATGGCAGAGAAGTATGTCTAGTCCTTATTTTCACTAGAAATTTAGAAATAGGTAATAGTGAGAAGATAAATTCTGAGAGACAGGTCTGCACAGAGTAGATAAAAGAAGATAAATTTCTAGACAATTGTGCCTTTGGGATCTGTTCAGTTAACAGGACAGAGGGAGTGGAGACAAGTTCTATAGGAGGTTGAAATTCTTAAAATCACATTTCACTAGTTTTGTCGAATCTGTAATTGAATAGTAATAAAAAATATTAAAACTAGATGACTTAGTGCTATGAAAAGTTTAAAGTTTAGTGAGTAGCTGGTATTCTTAGAAAATACTGTGAGAACATAACTACTTTCTGACACAAAAGAAAATCATCTTACAGTTCATTGTGTAATGCATTCACATCCTCCAAGCAATATCTTTGGTTAGCCTTAGGGAGAAAATTAGGGAGTGCTAAAAGTGACAAGTATCTACTTTCACATGTTTGGTAGGGGTAATTTTTGTTAATTAAATCCATTGTTTATGGAGTCATTGGCACTCGGCTAGCAGGAAGTTTAAAGATAACTACTTTTCTCATAGGCAGTTTCATGAAATTACTTGAGTGTGTTTGGTTACTTTAATAAATTCAGAGAGCTCTGCTGATTCTGAATTTCGTGTATCTTTTCATTTTTGTCTACTGTCAATGTGGCCTGTGAAGACTTTTGCTTTTCAACTAAATCCCCCAGTTGAGTTCATTCCAGGCATAGTTTAAAGACTTATCCTAGTGGATAATTACACATTTCATGGCATTTTTATGAGCCTTTGCTTCATAGCTCGTGGATGCCTGTATTTCCTAAGCTTTATAGTCCATGAAATAAAGGGGTTGTGTTGCAGTACCTTCAACAGCTTATACATAGAACCTGAATGCTAATTTTTAGGAACCAAGAATTTAGACAAGTGGCATCATTTTCCTCTTGCAGTGGGGAGTCAGGAATGACTCTATTTTCAGCAACAGAATGGGGCTAGGCTAGTAAAAAGCCTTTGAAAATTCTGTTTGTTCTTAAATACATTATGGCTCCCCGTGGAATTTCCTCTAATCTCCATAGAGTTAGGAAAGAATTCTGTTCATATTTTTTGTTGCCTGTGAGACTGCTACACACAGACTATTCAAGCAAAATAAACAGTAATGTACAAGACTTTTTCCACAATTGAAAAACTAGTATATGAGGTAGTGATTGTATCAATACACACTCAGCTATCAGAAGAGTAAGCAAAAAGGAAATGAAAAATGGTAAATGAAGGAAAGAATGAGAAAAGTAGAAAGATGCAATCCAGCTGCCATCTCCAAAAAATTATCTAAAGGAGCAGCTCCTGTCAATTCTCAAGTGTGAAAAAACAGCTCGCATGTTCACGTGAAGACTGCAATCATTCTGTCCTTGTCATGTTTAAATATTGGGCTTACTTTTGTTTAACTATTCTGTAAAGAGCAGTTATGAAATTTCTTTCCTACTGGAGTTGGTGATTGATCCTTTATTCAGATCTTCATAAAATATCCACCAAGGTCTACCAGTGATTTAGCTCTTTTGACTGCTGATACTGATTATTATATTAAAATAAATGCAAAAGAGTATTGAATATTTATATTCAGAAAACCATAGTTTAAACCCCATATTTTATATGTTATTAAATGATACTGCTATGGGTAAAACAATGGATGCATTAGATACATGGGATATATTCCACAGCTCTGGCTTAGACTCCCTGTGTGATTTTATTGCCATAAATCATTACACAGTATAATAGGGGTAATTCATAGAGATTTCATAATTTCTTCCCTTTTTCTCTTTTGGTCTACTTCTGGAGTCTCTTCTCTCTTTTGCACCACCTATACTATCAGTAAGAAAATGAAATAAAAAGATCAATGTTACAATATTTACACTTCCACACTACTTTACATTTCAGTTGCCAACATGTTTTACTCATGGATAAGGCGTTATTTAGCCTTAAGAGTTCTCTGTACTATTTAGGAGCAAAATACATACATATGTGCAAAACCCACATGCTCATATTTACATAGATGTATAGATTTGTATACAATTAATATAGCAGTCAATTTTCAGCAAGGATTTTACAGTTATACAAAAAATCCAAGGACATTTATTTGACAAAATTAAGAAAGGGAAAGCTGATAAAATATGAAAAGAATGCTAAGAAGATGAAATACATGTTTCTATTGCAATCCAGAAGTTATTCTTTGACAGAGATCTCACCAAATAGAGAAATGTCTATTCTAATATTACTTTTAAAAGATTAACTAATTAGTCCTGTTTTGATCCATTTGGAGAGGTTCAGCTCTATTGCATGAGAACCTCAGTTATTCTGGTGCTTTAAAAACAATACTGAAGTGCTTTGTCTTCTTAATATTTTCAGTGGACTTTGCAAGTAAATAATGTAGTATTTTGGCATCTCTTTCCCTAGTTGCAACCATGACCAAGAATCACAGAACATGAGAAGGAAAATAATCCAGTAGTAAGTTGTGCAAAATTTGCTTGAAATTAAAATAATTTACCCCGTACAGATTAAAATCAGCTAATTGCTTTAAATGATTCCTCAAAATTTTGCTAGTCAAATAAGGTGGAACTAGAAGAAAAAGGTAGGCTCCCTTTTGATGACTAAAATGATAATGTGGCACTTTCTGGAGGAAGATATGAGCTCTGTATCTTGACCACTACTTCAGTTGAGGATCTGAAATGCTCTATTTCAAGCCCTTTGATTATGGAACATTTACTAAGGGGGTCTAATGCCAGGTGATTTCCAGTGATAAAAAAATATATCAGAGAAAATGAAAGGGACATACATTGTGTCACCTAAACTGGGAAAGTCTCAGGGACCAGCTGTGAGAAATAAAAGCATAGTTATTGAGTGGCTGAAGGTATGTCACTGGACACAACAGTGACTTTGATCCTGATGTATAAATGGGGAAAAAAAAGGAGATTTAGAATTTTGGATGCGGGCTCTATAATTTTGACTGAAATAAATTAAAAAAACAGGATCATCTTTTTTGTTTTTTCCTTAACCTTGATTTGCTTTGGCATTACTTTTGAATGGTTTGCTTTGCATTTACAAACAGTATTTGTGAGCCTATTTAGCAAAGCCACTGTTTTGTTTTTTGTTTTTTTTTTCTCGACAGAATTTTTTTTTAAATTTTTTAAAAGTGAACATAAAAGATATACAGGAGAATCATAAATTATAAGTAAACCAAACATCTAAAGTTAATTTAGTATTCAAGGTTTGGTTTGAACCTGTGACACTCTGAAGAAAAAAATCTGCATCTAAACCATACACAACAGGACATGCATTGATTTTTGTGTTTTCCATTTTACATAGTGGACATTGATTTGCATTCCTAATAAGGCCATTAATAACAGAGTGAAAGGAAGGGTGATAGTCATCCGGCATATATGTAACAAGTAGGAATATTAGTCATTAACTACTATACCTGTAGTCACTTAGTACAAAATCGTGTATGGGTGTCCTCTTCCTAAAAACAGAGACAGGGTAGTACAAAAGAGAGTGTTGTGAGGTTTTTACTGGTCTAAATAAAAATATTTACTTCAGATGTTACATATTTGTGCCTAAGGATAGATGAGAATCAATAAACTTCAATTTGAAGGAGACATTTTTATTTAGAAGGTTCTTTATTGGGGAAAGAGGAGATGGCCTAAACATGGTGTTAACTCAATGGTGAAGTGCATTGCAATTTTATTGGCTTGAATGAGTAAGTGAGACAGCAAATGTGAGTCACAAAAGCAGAAAATAGCTGGGCAGAACCTCTATCTACTCGATGTACTTTAATATAAATAGTAATAGTGGCACTACCAGCTGGAGGGCAGGAAGAATTCACCTGAATGATATTTTGAGCTTTGGGATTCTAGGAAGTCTCAGGGAAAATAGATGAGCAGATGGAAACAATGGAAACAAATGAAAACGAAAAATGTTATGGTAGGAAACGGTATGAAAAGGTGTGGTGTTGCATGATTACCATTATAGCACAGCTGGGAACATAATTTATCTACAGAAAACACAACTACTAATGATGAAAGTGTAGAGATCATCAAACTTAACACATTCAGATTCATTAACAAACCATGCATATGTCACCAATCTTCCTGCTGTCTGTCCGCTCATAATTTTTCAAGACACAAAGATAAATTTAAGAGATATTAAAATGTAGTTTATGCTGTAAGTAGTGTTTTTATAAATGCAGAAAAATGGAATTGCACACCTACCTGTTTCTCATAAATATTAAATAGATGCCATATTACATAGATGGAATTATAAATCTCCCCTGATATAATTATTAACGTGTGTAGACTCCATAATTCCATTGGTTTATCCAAGAACTTAGTCCTTCTTTACTATTTTTTGTCTGTGTTGGGCACTTGGCTGAAATTGGCTTGCTTACAGTGCTACAAACTCCAATCAATCTCTTGTGTATTTTCTTTCCAATTTATTTTTATGGTTCCTTAACTAGAGCTGTCATTCCATGTTGGACACACCATTTCATCTCCTCTGAAAAGCCCTTATAGGGTGCACTGGGAAAACAGTAACTCCCTTCTGTTGGGAACAGTGTTGCCTTGTACTTCCCAGTCTCCTCAGTCCTATGCTTTCCAGGTAGTTCAAGGCTTCTCTTTCACCTGCTTTTGTAAGTATTTCAAATCCAAGTATTGCTGGTCCTGCTCAGTGCTTAGTGATCCTCCCACATCCCTGGGAGTCACAATTCTCACAGTTCCATGAGTATACTCTCTGCCCATCCACTTCATCCAGTCATTGCACACTTCCTGTTGGTAAGTATGGAAGATCATATAATAACGTACTTTCATAAAATAATAACCACAAAATGTAGTCTGTGCTTTGTCTGCCTGTAGAACTAGTTACCTATCTGTTTAAATGTTTTTCAAATACAATTCCAGACATGAGCCAATATATCTGTAGTATATGAGATATGCTGTCACAAAGGAAGTGTCTCCCTGACACTATGGAGGGTTAATCTTTGCTTAAGGTCTATCAAGTTAGTACCAATTTGCTGTTGAAGCAAAAATAAAATACATAGTTAGACAGTTGCCATGTTCCCACCTCCTGATTCTTCTCGATGACAAAAGAACTTTAGACAGTTTTGTCAGCTATCTCAGCTTTCTGTTCACTCCTCCTGGGCCTTCTCACAGTTCAGACAACTTTGCAGTAATTCAATGTCCAGGACATTGCTTCTTCTGAAAGCTGCACATCTGCCATTTTCAGAGGATGTGTGGAGCTGTCTCCTGCCAGCTGTAGTACATTAATTTTGGAGGCATCAAAAAGGCCACCATAACTGATTGTTTAAACAGAAGTACCTCTTTTCCACACCTGCAAACATAAGTGCAGACCTTCTTTGTCCTGTCAGATCTGACAGCCACCATCACCTTCCCTGAGTCTCTCACCCACTCACCATTACTTTAAAATCCCTTTTAATAGGAATTATTTATGAGAGTTGTACCTTAAAGACACTTTGCAACAAAGCAAAATGCTAGGTTAGTAATGAAGCTGATCTGCAATACCAAAAAGTGCTGCTTGGCCCAGGGCTAACATTTGTGCTAAGCCTCCTCTCAGGTCTTAACTCTGTGAGCTTGACAAGGCTAGTCCAATAAACATTGTGGAATATCCTGCGGCAACTCTATTTTCTGGGTAGCCACTGGTGAAGATGCAGAGCAAAAGCAAGAGGGGAGATCCATATGACTGAAGACTTGTTTTACTCCAGGGGAAGTAGAGAGAGCAAGGTCTGGTATCTTGTTGGAGTCAACCACCCCATCCTGCTCACCAAAGAAGCTGAAGCATGGTTTTCTTCTGTTTTCTTATGAGCACAGTGGTCCTTCCTTGTCTTCAATCTTAGCATCCTCCAACCACCATGTGATGAGAGAGGCAAAGGTCTCCTTCTTTCACTTCATTCGCTCCTAATTCCCCTTTTCAGAGGACACGTTTTGTCTCCAGTCTTCCTTATTTCTTCTCTCCTAAGATTGTTGTTTTGATTTCTTGTCAGTAATTCCTCTCTGTGTATCTCATGTCAGTTAAACAGAGTCAGTAAACCCAGTTTTGTACAGGATTACTGCTGTAATTTGAGTAATGTTTGTTTCTAATATTAGTTTGATGCAATTTACTGAGATGTGATCTGCATATGCTCCAAAAAAATCCCCAAAACACCTGGCATCTGCATTTCTTTGGTACCCTCTCATCTTTGAGGAAATCAGTGAAGATCACATAATTAGGGTATGTATGTGGATATGAAACTCATGTTATTTACACCCTAGAAAAATTTCAATCAAATTAATTTTATATTTGCTTCCACGGTTAAAAAGATTACGTGTTATACTGGCATATATGCTTGGAAAAATAACTCACTCTTGAGGTGAGTGTCCGGGCATAAATCAGTTTGACATATTCTGTCTCCATGGTTAGTGACGGCATTGAAAAGAAGGTAACATAATTTTGAAGTTAAAGAATAATGTGGGCCACGGCAATTGAGACAGTAATGAGCCCAAATTGCTATTCATTGTGCTGACTTGAATATGAAAGAAGCCATATCTGACAAAAGAATCTAAGAAAAAAAAAGATAAAATCCAGCATCAGTTCATATTTGCTCTTTGGAATCTGATTGTGTCCACAGAAAATGAGTAAAAGAAACTGCGTTTTTCTGATGATCAGACATTTCAGCTGTTGGTAATTCCAGGGGTTTGCCTGTTAATGCACTGTGTCAAGTGTATATTTAAATATATGTAACTGGAGATGAGGAAGATTCCTTTTAATCTTTGTTAACTTCACTGCCAAGCGTGGTGCTTCAGGTTTGGAATGACGTGTATATTGCTGTTGAAATCAGCAGAGTAGAAAGAATCAACCTAAGGAGACACCACTTATCCCAGAATGTTCTGCTTTATAAAAAAAAGGAGTCTTGCAGAAGCAGAATACTTAAGAATTGACAGTTTATAGAAAAACTGGCAAAACTTCAGTTTTAAAGAACATTTAACAGGACCTTTTTTAACTGTATGATAGAGGAGTTGATATTTGATAAAGAACACTTTCACAGCTCCAAAAGTAGGTTAGGAAAAATAAACTGGATGTGTTTCTTTCATTTTCAAGTCACCATGTTTTCACAGTAAAATCACCTTTTCTTATCCTGAGTCCAGTGCCCTCTGACCATGTTCTTTTAGATATTCCCTGCAAGGAGGATTTAATGTATAATACAAAATATACTTATTTGTTCCCTGTTCAGTTTTCATACTCTTGCACTGAGCTGAGACATGTATGCTTCCCCATACTGGTCCTGCTAACTCAGGAAGACAGGTATTTGCATTCCCTTGATTAACTTGTGAACAAACAGTTACAGAGCCAGTTGGTTCTCTCAGCTGATGTAGCTGCTTATCAATAATAAAGACTGCCTTCTCGCTTCCTTGTTGCTGAGAGGGGTTCAGCTTCCTTTGTACCTCCTGTGCTTGGTCACTCTGCATGTTCTTGCCTAAAACTGATGAGGGCACTGCCCTTGCCTATCATCTAAAAATCATCTTGACTGTAGAGGTTTGCTGGTTCAGCATATTCTTTCTCAATTTCCCAGCATGGTAGGTATTGACCTCTTTCACTTTTGGGAAAGAGGTTTCCCTCTTATTCTGGATGTTCTCTCTGCTATCAGGTCATGAATTCCTGTTAGAATGGTTTAGTTGGGTTACAAATATGTCAGTTCTTGTTGTGAGCAGACAAAAGAAATAAGGAACTAGATCAGGGATTGAAGTTAGTAGAATTGAATAATCTCTGTTCTTGGATCTCTCTTGCACAGCATTTAGCACAGTGCAGCTGATAATGGCTGAAATATTTGGGTTGCTGCTTAATCAAAAATAAAAATGAGATTATCAAGTGTAAAAACAATGCTAATAAAAGAAACCCATATTTCTCTTTCTTATAAATATTGGCTGGATTAAGCGTTTTCAGGAGAACAAAGCATTTGGGGAAAACAGTTTCTTTCAGAAGTTGTAGCTGTGTTTGCCCAGAGCTCCAGCTCTTAGCTTCCTGCAAGCTTGTGTAGGGAGAAAAGGCAGTGGTCAATATTAGATGAGCCTACAGCTGCTGTACACGTACCCAGTGTGTCAGAGAGCACATCAGCTGCACCTGGATCAGGGTCATGTACATGCAGGGGAATGTGTTTGCCTCCAACCTCTCCTTATTCTTCTAGATGGACACAGAGGTTCAGGATTCATGCTTTTGTGTGGTTTAATGGCTAGGTGTCATGGAATGTGCTGGCTGCTGTTTCCAAGGAAACTTGTGACACAGATTTTACAAACTGTCAGGGAAAGAATTAATGAGCAGTTAACTTGGTTTCAGATCTAGCCGAGTAAAACTATTTGTCTGAAAAATGAGGGTTCATCCACACCAAAACCTTTACTGAAACCTTGATTAGGTTTCTTTTATATGGCTATCCAACTGATAATTTTGAAATCTATTGAAAAAAATTAAAATATTTTGTTTCATATTTTTTCTAACACATTGAACATATCAAATGTTGAAATAAAAATATTTTGATTTCAGGAAGACTGCTAAAGTGAGAATAAGGCTGAAAAGCACTTTATCTTGTCTTCTCCTGTATTTGCCTCACAACATGAGCAGTTATAGTTGAACAATTTTTGGCTGATGCTAACCTAACCAACCCTTAAAAATCTGGATTCCTTCACTTTCTCAGCTAACTTGATTCCTTCTTCATCCTTTCAATGATAAGTCTCTACTAACAACTGGCTTAAACCTCCATTGCTGCATTTTAGGCACATCACTTTCACCTTATTCCCCAATGGATATAGGAGGCAACTTATTACCAGCTTTGTCTGAGTAACCTTTAGTGAGTGTGACTATGTACACGTCTTATTTTTTTCTTTCAAGACTGAACAAACCAATTTTTCTAAATTTCCCTTGATTTAAACAATGATCTGCTAACAAATGAAGCAGTCCTCTGCTTCACTTGATACTTGCAGTAAGCTTTGCTGAGAGCTGAGGCACTGTTCCAGATGCCTTACTGTGGAAAGGAAAAGCCAAACATTCACTCTAATAGGGTGCATTGCAAACAAAATAAATATTTGAGAAAATTCTGTAGCAGAGTGATTTAATGGAGAGTGTTTTTTAAACATCATAAAGAAAAGTAATCTGTAATAGAGGCAAATATAAGTATCTCTGGTTCTTGTACGTTGACTGAGTTATTTTAATTCACTCATTTTTAAAACCAATTTCTTTCTTATTGTACCTGCTTGCCGTTAGAACCTTAGCTTTAAAATTTATGTTTGTACAGCAGAGAGTATAGTTGTGTGGACCCATCCCTTCATCATTACAGCTCAATTATAAGTAATGTGTTTGTTCTTGAACAAGGCAGACTGAAGAAAATATTACTAGAAATTAAATAATGTAGCCAGGTGTATTTGCACTTGAGGTACACGGCTATATTTTTTTACAGAATAAAAGATGGCCTACTTTTCATAGCTTTACTATTAAAAATAATCTTCTGAAGTTACCATTAAAAAACATTTTGTGAACTTCCTTGCAGGAAGGAGTTTTCAACAAATTAAGGAAATCCCAGGAGAAGTCATTTATTTCATTCCAACAATACATGAAACAGTGACAGGTTTGCAAGCCACAACTTTGTTTTTCCACATAATTTCTGGAGTGTTCATCACGTTGAATGCATGGGAACCAGACTCTTACCATGAATTTGTAGCTGGGGATGCCAAAAGCCATAAGACTATTCAGAAACTAAGATCAGTAAGTAGATGATAGACGCAGGTCAATGGAGATTCTCCAAGTGTCTCTCCTTCTTCCCAAGACTTAGGGGAACATGTTAATTACTAGTGAGAACTAATCCTTATCCATCATAGAACTGCATGTGTAGGAGCACCTGTTCTCCACTTGCTCCAGTTAATGAAGAAAAAAATTGTTCAGCTACAGCCAGAGAAACTTCATGAGAAGGAGAAACCTTTTCAACTTTGGCACTCACAAAGAGACTGTCTTAGTCCAGAGACTAATGGTATTTTCTGTCCTTCTCATGCCCTATCTCGCTGTCTTCACCCCAAAGGAGTTTGTTCTGCTCCTCTAGGATGCACAAACGCATCCAACTTCCACCCTGGTCACATGGAGGGAGCAGAGCCTAGAGCTGCAGTACAGTAGGAATGTTGTTCTTTACTTGGGTTGTCTCTGCTGCTTGTTGTAGGTGAGGGCTTACTAGGAGAAAATTGTAAGACAGGCACTTGGAAGTCTTGGAAGTTCTTTGGAATGTTCTGGTATCTGCTTCAGTTGTATTGGTGCTCAAGCACAGTTTAATGGTCTAAAAGAAATCATATTTTTTAATTACAGTATTAAAAAGAGAAGTGGATAATTTTCTGAAATAGAGTAACAAAAAAGTTTTGAAAAAATCCTTAAACTCAAGAAACCTTTCCTTATGTTTGGCAAAACTTATGTGACCGGAGTTTATTACTCATGTTCTTGAATGTCTTCACTGCTCAGGGATTTTTGGTTCACTTGCTGCTTCTTGAACTGACACACATCACCTGCTTAAAGCAGCTATTTTAAAGGAAACAAACCTTGTAACATTTAAAAACAGTAAGAATTTATTCTCAGGGTGGTGAAGTAGGCAAAAAATGTCATTTCTTTTCTCAGTCATATGGGACCCTCACCCTTTCCAACTGATAAGACTGAGAGCACTTTTTGTTTTCAAGGATTTTATTTTAACTAAATTCCTTTTCAGTACGATAGCAAAAAAAATGAAAAGTTTTTTGAAGTGAAAGTGAGAAACATAATTTTCACATGTTAATGACACTATATTGTTGGCTGTTAAGCATCATTTTAATTTGATTGGTTGATGAAACTGTGAGACTATGCTAAGTGAAATTAACTGGCTGAAGCCCAGTAGTGGCATCCTTTTACTTTATATTTGCATACACTGAGGCAAAAGGGGGTTCATGTTGGGTAAATATTTATCTCACTCATTTAATGGTCTAATCCATAAATTAGAGTGAATGTATCTTTTCACTCCTATATTATAGTCAATTTCTGTGTACTGTTCTATACCGTGGACATACTCCGTTGGTCATTTTTCAAACGAATTTAGATTAAATTTAGATCAAAATAATTAAAAAGTTATTATCAGTTTACTGTTTATGATCAAAATATGCAATCATTTGTCCTCATACACTGCTGCTAGCACTTGACACATATACCTCACCTGTTCAAAAGAAAAAGAGGTGAGGCTTTCTCACCAAATCTGGATCACTTCTGACAGGACTCTCTACACTCTACCTGCATTTGGGTGCCACTTTTAAGCCCTGTCATCTGGTAGAGCTCTCTGACAGCATGTATTGCTGATTAAAATGTCCTTAGTTAAATAAGGTTTTATCCATTTTATGAGCTGCTGTTATTTCTTACTCTTGGGTATCTTTTCTCATTGTTCCCTTGCCTGTGAAGAAAGAATGAGCTGGTGTCATTCATGTTCACACATGTGTACTTATGGTTTTGTGGAAAGCCCTTTTCTCTCATTTCTTATAGTTGCCATAATAATATAAGTATCCGTGTATCAGAGTGAAATATTCCAGATATCAGAGTGAAATGGAAGGAGCAAAAACTATGAAATATCCCCCCAAATAAAAGGGCCTCTAGTTTTCTAGAGCCCAGAGGGCACATAGGGTAATCTCCAAACAGAGCCACAGCCTTTGCCTCTGAATTTGAGAGAGAACCTTTCCCCATTTTTGGAAACTGTACAGATTTCTGCCATAGGGTTCTGAGACATATACCTACATACTGTTATTATGTGGCTAGATTGCATCCAAGAGTAGTGCATTCTTCTTTACTGCTTAATAAATTTAAGGCAAACTAATCTGTTTAGAACCTACAGTGCCAAAATTATATAATTCTTTACCTTCCTCATTTGCATTCATTGTTAGCAGTTCCCTGTCCTTGTAAGTACAAGGTGATGCTAATGATGTAATTGGTTAGGTATATAATTGTGCATACCCTGTTACAGACAACACTTAACCTCATAGTACAATATATATCATTGTTCTCCTTATAAATCCTTAAATCATTATGAAAATATTACCCTGCAATGGTCTATCCATAGTTATTATAATTATACATATTTACATAGTTATTTTTCCTGTATCTAGTATAGAAACACAAATTCTAAGTAAAGAAGGAATGAAATAAGGTAGTCCTTGAATGGCTTCAACGTAGGGAAGTCTTGCAAACCAAAACAAAAAAAAATATAAAGAAAAGTAGTAAAAATATTTTCACATTTTCTCTTTTATGTAAGTACCAAGAAAAGCAAATTCAAAACTTGTTTCAGTTCCTTACATCTGCACTTGCAGTTATGGAGGACTCTAACGACTTTTTTAAACATTATTTAAGAGAAGAAAGCATTAAAAAGTCTTGAAAAATCAACAGGAATCTGACAATCAGTCACTCTGTCTCCTGACATGTGAGTGAAAAGATTATTTTTTTTGTAATTCAAAAAGACAATTTCAGTATTCACTTTCCATACCTAAAGTAAACTAATTCAAAATTTCATTGTGACTATCAAGAATGACTACCAGCAAGAAGATACAAAAATCTTGAAGGGATAAAAACTAAAAAAAAAAAAAAAATAATAGTGTTGGAAAGATCTGAATCTTGTTCCTGTTAGTAAATGTTTATCCTTGAGCAGATTTTCACAATAGGCAAAAAAAGAAGCAGGTAATTTTTCGGGCTACAATAACCTCAAACTTAATGCAGAGACAGAAGAAAAACAAAGGAATCAAGTGCCTAAGTGACCTCTGAAAAAGCCAGTCTTAAAAGCCAAGTTACAGTGCATAGCACCAAAGATAATGGCAGCAAAAGCACATGTTCTTTTTTTTCCTAGAAATTCCATTAAATGCTAGCCAAACACTTGCCTGTCCAGTTGATCTGCCAGTGCTGTAGAAGAAACTGTACTTCTGTATTTTTCTCACTTTTCTGCTTATCTTGTACCTGGATATCAGTTGTCAAAGCCAGCAAAAGTGTAAGGTTCTTAGTGGAAGACACTTGCTCCAGAAGACAGAGGAAGGGAAAGAACAAAGCCAAATTAGACTTTGGAGGTTTATTCTGTCAGTATTCTGTGACACCATATGAGTTTAATAAGAGCTTAACTGAATCCTTCTCAGGGAATGGGAATTCTGTTGAAAGCCTAGGATTTTAAGAGGTTATTAAGGGACAGAGATTTAGTTGATGAAATGTCATGTCATGAACCTTGCTCGTTGTTAACAGCATAAAACAAAGAACAGTGCTGTAGGACCAAGCAAAGAAGTATTCTTGTTTCTGATTTTATTCTGACTGAATGGCTTTGTATCTATCAGTGGCAAAGAGCTCATCTCTTCTAAATTAAAACTGTCATTGGTGTTGTGTGCTGTTCATAGGATACTGTACATGTAGAAGAACATTTGAAAAAGTATTATGCTCCCAGCAGTCAGGAGGTTATCTTTACACTAATATTCTTAACAGTAATGATATCCCTAGGACCAAGAGCCATTTATTGTCCTAAAACCCAGAGATTATCAGTACTTCTGCAGCAAGAAAGCTCCTTTGCCAGACAGGCAAGCAGATATAGGAGAGGCATAATAAAAGGGTGATAAAAATCTTGAGGTAAGACAATGCAACGAGGAAGTTAGAACAGTTTGTCTTAGTTCTGTCATCCAACAATACTTCGTAACCCAAAGGACATGGTTTTAATCAGTGGGTCTGAAATGCAAATGAACCAAAATCTGACAGTCTTTGATCAAAGGCAAAGAGAAGGATGGAAAGCTTCTCAGATAAGTCTCTAAGGGAGCAGTCAGAGTTAGTCAGATAAACAGAACAAAAGTAAAATATATTCACATCCCAAATTTTGCTAAATTTAGCTTTGACAAAAGAACCCAGAGGTAGCCTTAAGCCATTGTAATTAACTGGTTAAGAAAGTAGCAATGGGCTAATACATTTTGGTGGCAGACTCTATGCCCACTGAAAACCTGTTTGATAAGGTGCAGGCTACAGGGATGACACCATCAAAGTGATTTTGAACCCTTTGATGGGTGCTGAGAGACACAGCTTCTAAATGGGTATTCACTTACTTACTGATTGGTAATTCAGAAGAATCAGGTTAATACTTCCAGCTCTAATAACTCTGAATTAGAGATGGCTGACTTAGGATTCATTAGCAAAGCAATCAGCTGGAGTCAGACTTTAGAGCACTTTGGTTACTGTGGAGAGGAAGGAAAAGAACGTTAGAGTGTAAGTCCCATTGCAGTTTTCTTTCCATCAACTAAGACAATTTCATTATTATCATTAACTGTCAGACTAAATACATGTCAGGATCTTACACTCACAGAGGGTATCCCACAAAATTGTCCCTTTCTAATGTTTGAAAAAACAAAGCAAATAAACACAAGACCTTATGTTATGTCATTAATTTTGAATTATTTACTGTGGCAATTGCATTTGATTAAATTGGCTTCATAATGATCAAAGTCATTGCTCCATTTCTAGACTGCAAGTTTGGACAAAAGGGAGTAGGTTTCACTTGTCCTTTAGTTGAAACAGTTCTGAAATTTCAACAATTAAAAATATTTTATTTAAATAATATTTTCAGCAATATGATATAAATAGAAGATTTTAAACAATTTATTTTTAAAAGTCACTGTTAGAATTTACTGGCCTTGTTATGGAGTATATTCTAGGTCTGGCCAGGCATTTACCTGTTTGTGAAGCTGTCACTATTGCAGAGACTCAGTTTGATTTCAAAATGTTCTGGTGGGCTACAGGAAGGATTTTCACAAAAATCAATTGGATTGCTTTCCAAAGCTCTCAACAGCCGGCTGAGCCAGGATATAGGCTGCTGATGCGGATGTCTGAGGATTTTCAGGTTCCTGTTGGGCCCACCAGCCAAACCACTGAGAATCAGCTCCCTAACTTCATTAATGCCTGTTAGACAAACCACTGGCATGAGAAGCCTTAGGAGGTGGAAGCTGATAAATGAGTTTTCTTAGTTCCCTTGCTGGCCATCAATGAGCAGTAGAAATAAAAACTGACCATACTCTTCCGGTCAGATTAACAGAAACATGGTCTCATTTCTCCATCTCAGGTCTCTGGTGGGGAAACCAAGCTGAATTATGTGTCACTTTTAATCAGCAGTTGCCAGGACAGTGGTTTATCATCTGGCAGGCAAAGACTGCAGAATGCATATGTGATATTGGCAACCTTAAATGTTAGTATTTCTCAGTCAAAATACATTTTCATTAAGATAGTTATGAATTTAGATATTTGGCCTAAATCTGGGACAGGATTTATATATTCCTATTGTTTTTATGAGAGTAGTTTATTATATGGAAAATTGCTATTTATAAATTTAAACACAAGTGCTTCACCTTTGTACCCACTGATCCTGTGTAATATCATTGCTAAGAATTTTCACAAACTCGTTAAGATCTTGTTCATACACTCTTTGATAGCAATCTTCCTCATCAGCCTTAAGATCTATGATTCAAAGAACAAGTGTTCTTTACTACGTTATTGCTGTGGGCGTTCAGGTGCCCAAAAGTGAGGGGCTCATGAGTTATACTAATAAGGCACTGCTGGACAGTTAACAGATCACTATTGTCAGCATTTAGCACAGTGCTCATGGCAGCTGTGAGCCTTAATACAGATCTTGATGTTAATGTTTGCCTTTATGAAAAGCTACACAGGTTTTGGGGTTTGGCTGGTTGGTTTTTTTGTTTGATTTGTTGGTTTTGGTTTGGGTTTTTTTTCTGGAAACAGCAAGGTTATGGCCTTTGAAAATACAGTAAATCCTAAATTATTTCAACAGCACCTCTGGGAGAATATATGGTGGCTCATGTAACTAATTAGGAAATGTTTCTTTCAGGATAAAAGGGGTATAGAAAATACATTATTAACATTTCTCAGATATTCATTAATGAATCTTCCAGTGTGCATTTAATAATAAATGGGCATTTGCTGAGAAAAGTTCCCTTCTGTTTTTTGAAGAAATGCTCACAAGAGAAAATGTACGAACACTGGGATTCAAAAATTAACAATGGTATTGTCTTTGTGCTGGAAAACTGTGTTTGCATCATTTCTCAGTATCAGAACAGAATGTACTTGAACAATGAGAGTATCTGTGAGGGAATCCAAGTTGTACACTATTAACATTAGAAAAGGCTATTGATCTGTAGACAAATCAAAAGAACTGTTCCTGAGTTCTGAATTTTGTGCCCCTGAATCCTGAGGGCAGTAGAAAGACCCCCCACTGATTTCAGTAATCATTAGATTTTGACTTTATGTCCAGTTTGAGGATTTGAACAACTCAGAGATGTAAAACAGTCTAGATATAAAGCATATGTACTTGTACAATATCATTTTATTGACTTTTAGAATTATTTAAGCTGGGCCAGTATTTTCAGTTGGGAATATTTCTCACTGAAGGCAAAGGAAGTTACAGAAACCTCTCTCAACATAAGTATCTAAATGTACATGTAGAGGCTATCCTGCAATCAGTAAAATTATTCACCTGCACTAAAATTATGTAGTTTTGCAGGTTTATAAACTTGTGCAAGGTCAAGTGCAACATTTTAGTCATCAAATAAATAAAAGTCCTGAACATATTTCTAAATCCTGCATTAAAGAAGAAAAAAAAAGAACGATTAAACTGTAAGGCAGCAAGCATGATGTGATTTAAACTTTTGGGCTCAGAGTCTTCAGACTACCTTTCTTTTACTCTGGACGATAATTCCTCCGTGGTGTCTGGATCATAAACTACGTGTATTTTCCATTTTGAACATTACTCTTCATTTACTTGAGAGTCTTTCATCACTGGTTCTATATTTGTCTTGTGGAAAGCACATCATCAACACATGAGAGCTCACACTTGGGAATATTGCATATATATTTCCTGTGGCTATCTAAAATCCCCAACTCCCAAGCTCTCTGCATTTTTTTCCTTGTTTTATAAATTCAGTAATCCTTCTGTAAAGAGTTTTGCCTACTACTAAGACACTGGAGTTTTGTTTAGACATTCTACTGTGTGTCCTCTCTACAGAGAATATCTTCAATACTCTTTTAGGCTTCAAGTAAAAATCAGTATTTTTAAATAGACTTTTTATAGGACAGAGCTTCAAAAAATTCAAAATAATTAGATTATATTTTTTTAAAAATATCCATCTTGATTATAAAAAAAATAAAAGGCCAAGCTCGAGAACTTGCACAGCGATCTTGGATCCAGGTGTGTTTTAAATAGAAGGAGCTCAATGTTACCACGGACTTTTGTGAACAAAAACAGGCAAAACAAACTGCCAAGTGTTGGGGTTAAAGGTTTGGAATCATTAGTAGGGCATATCAGGAGTATGTCATGCTTTAGGAACAGACTGACTGCCCAGGCTGATGGGCAGCTCTATCTTCCCAGGACAGTGGCTCAGAGACTTCTCTTTCAGAGGGAATACAGATGCAGCTGAGCAGGGCATCTCTTCCTGTGAAGGAGAACAGCTTTCAGAGAAAATGAGAGTCCATCTTGAAAGAGATAAAACTGTAAGAATGCTCAAGGACAATTGGGTAACCTGCCTTGCCTACTTTCTAGAACACATGAACAAACAATTTGGCATGAGTAGAGATTACCTCTACTGCTTTGTAGCCCTTTGTCTTTGAAAAGCCCAGTTTATAGGTTAGGATCATTTATCACTACTTCCTACAGACAATATATTGTTTGACTGCAGTTTTATCTTAATCTACAATACATTGACTGTAGATTGTTTGGCACTAAACATCAGAGCTAAAAGAAATTAAAAAAAAAATAAGCTAAGATTGAATGATGGGATTTATTCCCTGTTTTTATGTCACAGAGGGTTAAGAGCAGTAAACAGAAGTGATTTTAAAACAGTAATAAAAATTCTCTACCATAAAACACATTTTCCTGCTTTTTTACCATTTAAGAACATCTTTTTGGTTGGTTCGTAAAACTGAAGCGGTCCAAGAACTATACAACATCTAATTAGTGGGAATGGAGGATGTAGCTGATTCTTTTTGGCTCTTACTTTCATTGAACTTCACATTGAATTACATGGTGAGAATACCAAGCTCCATTCCACAAAATCCTTGGTGGAGGGGAGGCCCTGTAAATACTTTCTAAATTGCCACAAAAGAAAAGCAAGGTTATTATTAACAACCTTGAATTCTCTATATAGACTATCATATCCGCAGTGGAAAATTGTCAGGGTGGCACCTCAAAAAGAGTTGAAAATCACCATTATGTTATTAGGATCACAGAAGTTTAAGATCATGAAAAATTTTAGTGTGGAAAATATTTTTTCCTCATAGTCTTGGAATGTGCTTTAATTTTTAATTGAGTACAATTTCCAGCTGTCATCCTCAGCATTCCTCCATTCTCAGCTGTTGTCTCATAAATGGCTAGAGAATGCTCTTTCACTATTTAGCACTAATTAATTTTGTTAATTAAATGTCACCCTGCTTTTTTCCTTATTAGAGTTTTTGTACCAAAATGGTTCCCAGGACATTGCTGCTAAAATCACTAAAGATTAAAAAGAAAGGATGGAAATTGAATGTGCAAGCACTAGAGAATTCATTAAATGCATTGTAAGACTTGCAAATGCCTCTTGACAAGCAGGATGGGAAGTGTAAGGCACTTCTCTCCAAGGGTGAGTTAATAGGCCAGCCATTTATGTCAAACGTTCTGTCGGTGGGCAACAGTATCACAAACTGCTGAACTCAAGAACCAGTGTCAACATGTAATCCTCTTCTGAAATTTCTCATTAGAGGAATTACATTGTCTGGGAATATCCTTATATCAGTTATATAAAGCCAGCGGATAAACATCTTGTTATTGCTCGTTTCCTTTTTAGATCTAAAGCAGCAAGCGCACGGGGGAAGAAAATGAGGAGGGTAGACTTTGTCTTCCTCTAATTTATTGGCAGCTCAGCTATCCATTAAAAAAAAAAAAAAAAAAAAAAAAAAGAAAGAAAGAAAGAGGAAAAAAAATCTTGGATTGCTTTCTGGGGTTATGCTGATGTGTGTATGTGGGAGCTGGCAAGGAGTCACGTAAAGATGAATGTTGCTTTCTGAACCCCTGTAGGCTATGGCACAGCATAATGCATATGTAGTGTTGAAGGGTTTCACTATTTTTTTTTTTTGACATGATCCCCAAGCACGGGCCAGTTGTATTGAGTAACACGTAAAACTGCCAGTGAGGAATGTAGTCCAGGATATTATCAGGTGAAACATGCAATCTTCATTGATTTCTTGACACTATCATTAATAACAAAGCCAGGGTTTCCTATAAGTCCCTGAAGTTTTTAGTCAGCAAATTCTGTTAGTTCTAATTGTCGTTCATCCTTCTCTGAGGGCTTTTTTGGGCAGTAGGGAGAGAGAGAGCTTATTCACCTGGCTGTGTTTCAACAGGCTGGTTCTGCTCAGCCTTTCTCAGCTGTGCAGGCATGTGAATGGAAAGTGCTGTGTGTAGCAACCTGGGAGAAACATCTGCTGGGCTTTGTGTAAAGGTTCAGATGATACCAGAATTAAGCCCAGTATTTCTGTCAGGGGAACTCGATGGAGGCACTAGTGAAGGGTATTTTGCTTAGTCCCCTTTGGTTATATGTGTACTTGAAATGCACTGGGATGGCCCAATTTGCCAGAGTGGGTACGGCTAGGAGTGCCCATGTGTACAAACAAATTAAAGCAGGGGTACTTATCTAAATGCCATGTTCAACCTGGTTATTCCCAGATGGCATCTGGAAGTGTTTGGAAAGGGTTATATATGCAATTGGAGTTTATATGGTTCAGTTCTCTAAAACGTTGTTACTCAATGTAAAGCCTCTCTCTCTCTCTGGACTCTTCCCCACTACCCTCCCAAAAGATCATGACCTTGTGAGGGGAACAATGTGTGCCTTGCAAATCAATATAGTAGAGAGCCAACCCACATTCCATTCCAAAGCAGGATTTGATTTAGATTTGCTTCTTGAACTTTCTAACATTTAAATTTGCACGCACAGAGACACGGGGGCCTGTGACTGATAATCCTGTTGTGTTAGTTTATTAGTTAGTGTATTATTTAATATATTTTCTGAAAGAACTCTCTTATCTGTCTCTATATGAGTAAAAATTCAGAGCTACTGTTTAGGGGATATAAATGCTGTATTGCCAAAAGGTCAGCAAGACTGTGTTCTAATTCCAATGAGAAACTGAGACAAAAAGAAGGGGCAGTAAGTCTCCAGTAAAGTGGTAATGTAAAATATATATATTAATATAAATATATATGTTGATCTTAAGTAAAAAAGCACAGTTTTTGGATTATAATAGATTTATCAACTGGATCCTTTTGTCTGTTGCTGCATATTCCGTTTTTTAACTATTAGATATTGAGTATCTGATGGTCTTGAAACTGCTTTTGTTGTCCATTTGCACATATGTAAGACTATCCAAAATGTTCTTCACAGTTTAGAGAAGAATCTTGGTAAATGAACGAGACAGTGCAGGACAGCCACTACTAACTGGTTACCTCCTGGCCATGCTGACACAATATGGAATGGACTTGTTTTTACTAACACCTTAGAAAGCTGAAACCGGCATCTCTCAGCATCCAAATTCAGCAAAATCAGTCCCTAAATTTCTTCATATGTTCTATGAACTTCTCTCGCAGCAAAGATTTCTTCCTTCAGTAAGTTCTTAAGATATTCAAGCAGCCTGTAAGCAAAAATATATTGAGCTAATCTATTTTGTAAACATTTCAAAGTAATGAATGCCTTCCAAGAGTTTTGGCCAGATTATCCACAAACAAACAAACATAGAAACACAAACTCTTTTTTCAAAACAAGTTCTTTGCAACCAATAATTCAGTTGGTCCTAGAAATGTGATAGTGTTATAAGAGTGACCAGGACTGTGAAAATAATTGTGAGGAGAAGCTTCAAGAAGATGGAAATATTATGTGAATTAAATAGACGAAAAATGGAAAGAAAAAGACATCATTATACATCTGGCTAATGTGTATGTATTACTGGATTTCAGTCATGCATAATATTAGGAGAAAAGCTAATTTATTGTTCATATCCTAAACTCGTATCTGCCTTAAAGTTACAGCATTGGTAAAATTACTTAGAAATAAACTAAGGAAAGAGGAGTATTAAGATAATCTTCCTGCACTGCCAAAAGTATACAGTCGATACTGTAATAATAATAATAATGTTTATCCTTGACATTGACATGCTGGGAATATTGAACAACACTATGTCCAAGCAGCTCCCATGCAAAACCAATCCGTGAACCCAGGTGTTTGAGATGAACTGGTTTCTAGACACAGGAGAAAATTAGATTGCCTATGTGGATGGACAGCAGGAGTATTACAACCTGCTCTTGGTAACAGGCTGTCATCAATCACCTCTCTCCTGTACGGGTCAAAGGGGGCTGGGGAGTCAAAGCCATTGCTGTAGCAAGCAAGATCTAAACCTCTGTCGTTTCATTGATCCACCCCCAAATGCCCTTTCCGGTGAGTTCCTCGTGCCAAGGTAAATACAGTTATTTTTCTGACTTCTCACTGTTAGATCTTGCATGTGGTTTAACAGACACAGAGTCAGCATCTCTGCTGCAGCATATGATGTATCTGTGCTACTGACTTGGATTCAGCAAGTTTAACTCAATTGCAGTTGTGTTCCCACCTAAGTGTCAGAGAGCCTTCAGTGACTTACAGTGTAATGCCTATCAGAAGAGGGCTGTAACAGGAGATTAACTTGTAGAAACAGAAGAATAACTGAAAGAGAGAGCATGAAAATAAGAGGGAAAGTAAAACAAGATTGAAGTATAAAATATAAACATTACTAGATCATTTTAGAGCTTATCAGAGACTGGCCAAAGTGAAGAAATATGAAACAGGCAATAAAGAAAAATCTCTGGGGTTATAAGAAAGGAAGAGGGAACATATTACACACACTGTGGCCATATTTGAAAATGCAATCCTGTCTGAGGAGATGTGAGGGAAGAAAAGAAACATGAACCCCTTGGTTGTGACATTCCTCTACAGCAAAAACTGAGATTTGAGGGATCCCATAGGTTGAACAGGGCACTGAAAAAATATTTTTAACAGCTTCTGTAAATAGCAAAATTTTTATAGCAAAACTGGGACTTGGCTGTAAAACTCCTGTGTCTGAATATGACTTATACTGCGAGGAAAAGGTTAGTGGATCTAAAAAGACAATAAAAGAAAAATAAAAATGTGGGGTTCAATGAGAATAGGAGATCTTTGCACAGATGATCAATGATCCATCGATTCTACAATCACTCTCAGAAAGGTTAAATCTTTCCAAATGCCAGTGACAGCTGTAGTAGTCCAAGGTAGTACTCTCACATGCATGTAACAAGTCTATAAATGAATATATCTATATACACAGCACGACCAAATCTGAATGACATTGAGTAGGTGGTTGGCAGTTGGATAGCTGGTAGTAAAAATTAAGACATAGGTAGCTTCAGTTAAGGTGCAGGACACCATCTGTACAGGAATAGTAAAGAGCAGTTGCCTTAGCATGTAAGAGAGCTGATTTTGAAACGAGGGAGAAGATAAAGCTGTCTTGCACCAGAGCTGGCAGAGCTGGAAAGCCTTGGAGCAGCAGAGAAATTGCTCAGCATTAGCAAACCCCATGCAGGTTTGCTTATATTTGCAAGGGAGAGAGAGCATAGATAAACAAGGTAAATGCACTTATTCTGTCTCTGGCCATGTTCTTGTTGACACCATGGGAGCCTTTTAGCTACATAAACCCAAAGATTTATTGTGTTACTGATACAGATGAGTCAGATCACAATACACTCAGGCCTATGTGCAATACAAGGGGAAAAATATCTGTTGGCAGTCATGTGGATCTGAGGCTTTGAGTGTTTGGTAACAGGCTGCTCCACACATGAATAACACAGGCGCAGATAGATTTTTAGCCACTGAGCGCTGGTCTTCTCTTTAAAATCCCTGGCAATTCCAGGAGTTTGAGGCTTTCCCCATGAATGCTGTCACACTGACTTCTGTTTCACTTGTGTAAGTCGAGATTATTGCTGTTTTCTGGTGTAGTTGTTTTTGTGGGGTTAACACAATCTATATATGCATGGTTGAGAAATTGCGTTAGCTGATAACACAATTTGCAATCAGAGATTGATTAATTTTCTAGGAAATTAAAAGACTTGGTGAAAAAACTCCCAGAATTTAACAAGAAATTAAAAGCCCCAAACAAATACAGAATAATTCATTCACTTCAGTCATTTCACAATTGTGAGCTGCAGCTGCCTTCTCTGAGTAGCTTTAGGTGACTTTCAAAGTCATGGCTGCTGGAACAAGATCTTGTGCTCCCTTTCGCTGACTTGTGTACAACATTTATACTTGAAAGGCATACTAAACTAATATTTTGGAGATAGCGTACAATTTTAGATTATCTACTATTTAAATCTTAAAGTTTCTTGTGATGTTGCTGAGATTTTTGTACTATCTGGTTTCTCGGAGATAAGGTTCTCTTTTTCCTAAAGCTGACAAACAATCCTCTTGCCATTCCTACCATTGCATGCCACATCTTTGTCTTGAAATGCAGCTACAAAAAGCGAAAAAATTGTTACATTGGTATATTTTTTCCTATTATTTTATACTATTGCACTGAAATATTAATATACTGGTTTTCATCCATACCTTTAATGTTTCCTCTACATTATTTCTTTTGGTAAACATCATCTGTTGCTTTTGCAAATATATATGTATGAATATAAGATCATTAGTGAAATCTGTGTACATTAAGTGAGTCATATGTAGCAATTTTGGGTTTGAAGCCTGTATTTGGAAATCTAGCCTCTTAGATTTAAGAAAAACACAGATTTTTTTTTTTTTTCAAAAACAAGCACATCCAGTGTTATTCAGGGTGAAAGTTATTGGTTTGAAATTTTAAATTTAATGGGGATTTTTTTTGTTTATTTTTTGTTTTGTTTTTTTTTAATGAAAGTTACTTAGTGCTGTGTGTCTCTAGGACCTAAAAACTACTTTGGTGCAGTGCAGTTCTGTAGGTAGAAGAGGTAAACTGTGCAACAAGAGTAAAAAATAAACTCATGAAAAATGAGACAGTTGAGCTGTGCCATGTTTTATATGACTTGCAATCCATCATCCTTTGTTTTAACATATTCACAACAGTTTGGTTAACGTTTTTCAGGAGGGAAGGAAAACTAAGATGTTGACATAGTTGCTGAAATATTTACATATTTACACAAAAGTAGGGACTAAAGCAGTTACAGGCTGCAGGCTGTTATTGTGTTCTCATGTTCACTCTCAGAATTAAGTTTTGCTCTGTGTGTGAGAAAGATGTAAGCACCTGCCTTCCATGAGAAGGTGTTTGTGCTTGAAGTATTTAAAGAGCTTTTTGTTTTCTCTCTTTCTTTTTCCCCCACTGAGGAAAAGAAGAAGCATTTACAATACACACGTACAATTCTGAGCTGGGAAGAGAGAGTTGAGGGAGAGGTATCACCTGCAGTAAAAGGGTGAAGCATTCAGGTGGTGAGCAGTGTAGTTTGCAGAATCAGACACAAAAATACAGAAACACACAGAACAGATACAGAGAGAGATATGCACACGTATACAGTACACGTCTATTTAAATGTAGTGGTAAAAACATTCCTTGATCGCTTAAATACTAAATACAGTCCATATTTCTTTTTACTTGTAAACCTATAATGAACATTTTCTATATGAATATAAAGTTATTTTGTTCTCCCTCTTCATAATTTTCAGTAAAATGCTTTTAAATATACTGTTAGATTGTGTTATTTTCAGTGAAATCATAAGTATTACTGTGTAACAGAGTATAATAATAAATTTTTAATCTACCAGACTGTAATTAATACATTTTAATACCTAGCAACAGAAAAACGAGACGCTTAGATGGATTTTAAAATCATGCACTTCAAAAGAGTGAAACACTGGAGTCCTGTGCAAATCCCGCTATATGCTTGCCAAAAGGGCCCAAATTGTATTTTCTTGTAAGAAATATAAAACACCCGTAGTCATTAAAGCAGGACACAAAGATATAGACCGCACTTAGCAATATTTTTCTTTTTCTTGCAACTGTTTTTAAGTTGATCCATTCTCCCATAAAGACCAGTGAGTGACAATGGTAGCTTGAGGCAGAAAAATTCAGTGTGATATCCTGGCCTGGTGCAATCTGTGTGAGCTTTACCCTTCATTCCAGCTTTTCACCCAACATCCTTCCACTGTGAACTTACAGACAGTCTGGGAGAAAATAGAAAGTAATTATACATTTCTAACACCAATGATCAATAATGAAAAATCTTGGCCCTTGAAATCTGATCTACAGCACTGACAATACCTTAGTGGGTTTTCTGTTGAAACCATTGAGCTGAACTGCTTCTGGAGTTCAGCCCTCAGTGTACAATGTTGCATGCAAAATGTCTTCTAGGACAAACTTCTGCTGATGTTATCAGAGCTCATCAAAACAAATCGTGCCTTGTCAGATCTTACTGAAAAGTCAGTTCTTTTCCCAAAGCCCAGTAAAAATTTTATGGCCAGGATTTTTTCTGTCTGGGGAGGCTCTGCTGGGTCAGGGAGATTTGGGGGATAAAAATAGATGTAGTTTTACTTCCCGCTCTCCATTTAGATGGAGTGTTAAGGTTTACCTAAAGAGTTAATAAAAATTAAGAAGGGGCAGACAGCACAAGAAACGTAGAGTTAGAGTTAGGATAATGCTCATAATAATGAAGAAAAAGATTTTTATTTTGAAGGCTTTTTAAGAATAATCTTTTAATCTTTGGTGCTTCAGTTTCATTAATGTTTCTTCATATCAGGACCCATAAATGAATTTGGATTGAAACTGTGGTTCTATTGCCAATAAAATAAAAAAACACCCTTGGTTTGTGATTAGGACAACATTTACATAAGAAATTTGTAGTGTCCAAAGAAACTACTATTTCAAACAAAAGTAACAGTGGGTTGGTGTCTGCTTTTATGTGGTGGTACTTATTCACAGGGATTTTTGAAGAAAGCATGGAATCACCCTCAAAGGGCTGAAAAAAGACATGTTTTCCCCAAATACCTCATAAATACATACAAAACTATTCAGCATTATCGGAATAAGGATGACTACTGACATGGCTATTGTTATATTTTACAGACAGTCAATAAGTGGTTTAGAAACTCTCAGGAACAGAAAGGAAAGCATAATGCAAGTTCTCATTTCCTACAGAGCTACTTTTTCTTCAACAGAGTTCACAACAGCCATATGTTTTTCCAGTGTTTTGCTTTCTCAGTTCTCTGCCAACTCCATTTGTCAAAGAAATGTCAAATGTACAAACCCAAACCCACAAAAATATTTGACCTGAGGATTCCATAAGCCAATTCCAGAAAACAATCTTGAGCATAAGATTTTACAGATTTTTTTCTGCGTTCCTTTTTAGCAAGACTGTGTATGGAAATATTTTACTTTTTTATTCAGCTCTTACAAAGCCTCTCTGCTTCTTGTTAGATGTACTACAGTGCTGTCATAGCAGTCAGACTAAGGTACAAATTCAAAGCACAAGAATAAAGATAATTAATAGCAAACAACATCCTTTCTGAATAATAAAGAAAATAATAGCTGACAAACTACAGAAAAATCAGAGGAAAAAAAAAATCCATAAATCAAGGATGTTAATTGTTATTTCTCCTACTTGTTAAGATGAAAGATGACACTATGTAGGCATTTTCTCAGCGTGATCTCTCATAAACAGATGTCCAATGCCTTGGGTAAACCTGTATAAACTGAGAAGTATCTACTGACTGCATCATTAGTCTTCTTCTGATTTCAAGCCAGGGATGCTGAAGAACAAATTAGTCAACTGATCCTTGCCAGAGTCAAGTTTTATTAAGGAAAAGCATTTGTTGCAGGGTAGAAAGGAATGCTGGGTGTATGCTCAAATTTATATCACAAAATCCCAGTGAATATACAATTTTTTAATTTCACATTTGAATAATTATTTGCAAACTTTACATTCTTCTTCCTTTGTTCAATGTATGCTGTACGTTCATCTTTCCTCTAAAAGATGCACTCTAAATATGTTAAAAATATGAATATGCTTGAGGATACAACATTTGACATTCAAGTAAAATACCACATTTTTCCAGCATCATTATTCACATGTACTCTATTCAACACTCTTTTCTTGCCATTTCTACACCTAATAAAAGAAGTAAAGTGAATCCTCAGGTCACCCATATGTGAATTCTCAGCTCTAATAAGCCTGTAGGTAACAGCAAGCAACAGAACCGCTTTTTATTTTGGAAGGCAATATTGCCTGGAAAGAGGCTGATGCAGATGATGGCGGTTTTCTCTTAAAAAATATTAACATCTTCAGTATCTTACACTTTGATGGAAGCTGATTTTTTTATAATGTTTGAAAAGTGACATTTAAATATCAGAGAGAAAAAAATAATTATTTAGGGATACACCTATCTGAAAGGTGGAGGATGGTAGAATGAAATCAAGAAACGAATAATTTACATTTCTACCAGGAAAAATTTTTGACAGTGAATGATTAGATCATGGAAAAATACTGCAAAAGACTTAATGGAAAAGAGACATTTTAAACTCTTATCTGTATATTTCTACTAAAAATATTATCTAGAAAATTAAATTCAAGAAATGAATTAGATAAAGTTAGCATTTCTTGCTATAACTGCTATCTATACATCTATGCTTTCTTTGTGTGAACACAAACAACAATGAATTGTCAGAAACTAATTATCAAGGAAGTAAGTGGCCCTAAGAGAAAAATTTACAGATGTATTGAAAACAGGTTTAAAATATTTGTTATTGTTTTATTGTCATTGCTTAGCTTTTTGTGTTAGATGAGACAACAAATAGAGACTAAAATAAAATATTTTGTACAGAAAAGCCCTCAGACAATTTCTCCTAAAAAAAAAATAAAATCCTGATTGCAAAAAATCACACTAAATGCAGTGCAGTGGCAAAGATGCAAGTGACCAAATCAGTCCCTTAGGTAGAAGTGAAGCATCTTTTTACCACGGCTTCAGAAATTAAACTAAATAAGAGCTGGAGGTACCTACAGAGATTTGACCTTAATGACTGTAGTAGGCATTTGCCTGACTACAGACTGAAGAAAACCAGGGTAAAAACTAAGGAATAAGGCCCTTTAATGAGGACTATCCTCATGACATGTAAAGATTAAGGGACTTTTTTCTTTCTCCTGTTGAGCTCAGCAGGAGTTTGGCTGCAGCACTACAGCGCTGGGGAGAGGGGAATATTTACCCTGCCCAGGCAGTTCAGAGCTGCTGCACTCACACCCTGTGCACCCTCCCCAGACCCTGCTTCTCAGGAGCCGCCCTGTGGACCCTTTCCTGTTCAAAAATTACTGTATTTTCCCCCAAGACTGACTGCTGAACTCACTGCCTTGCATTGGAGGTAGCAGTGCACTAAGCAAGTTCGGTGCACACAACAGGGTTATTTCCTTTCTAAATCATATACTGAGCTATGAAATCTATTGCTTTTGCTTGTGTTAGGACAGTGTATTGGAGGTGTTCTGATTGTTCCAAAGAGTAGTTCCTTCCTAAACTCGTGGACATCATAAATACTAATGGTGCATGTTTAGAAGCAGGTTTGATCAGCAATTTCATGAGCTTAGAGTAGGCAGCAGAATAGCTAACTGTACACATTTAACTTTATCTCCCAAAGTATGATAGCTAAAAATTACATTAAACAAATTAATTACAAAAAAGTTATTGCTTGTTAACTGAAAATAAAAGTACTGGGGTTTTCTGTCTCTTTGGCCTATTGCACATTGCACAGTAACAAATTAATATTAACTGGATAACAAGACCAGACCAATCTTGCTATAAGCATTTGAAAAATTCAGTATGATTTTGAAATTACTGTATTTAAGTTCAAGGAGTCTACAAGTAAAACACAAGAAAGTCATATAAAAATGTCATCTTAACTGAATGTTTTACCAATAGCATTTAAAAATGCATATGTTTTGTAGCTTCATCACATCCAGGCATTAATTGCAATGCATGCATCAAATATTGCAGGTGATGTGATGTGTCATATAAAAATATAGAGTTACCATGACATTAGGATGTCTTGGTTAAAACTATCAACGTGAAGCACCACTGGAAGTTTTTATCTACCACCAGTCACTTTTTTTTGGTAATATGAAGACTACCTTCTTTTAAGTCATGTTTTCTTCCAAAACCATGCAATAAGTGTAGGCAATTTGAATCTAGGCTTACCTGAATTTGTAAATAAAATTCTTCTACAGAGGCTGTAACTGTATACAGTAAGACACTTTGGGTTCTAAAATACAATAACTAGATATACTATAAGTACAATCTGGCATAAAATATATTAAAGCTTGCCATCAGAGAAAATGTTTTAAAAGATCTTGAGAATCTGAATGTTTGCTAAATAGAAAAATCTACAGTTTGCCAAATGGAGATTAAGATATAAAAATATTAACATGCAAAGCATTTCTTTAGTATTTGAGTTATTACTGTTGTTATTATCTGCAAGACTTGGATGCTTCATGCTTCTACATCAATTATGTTTTTCAAAGTGTTAGAAAATAATTATTGCAAATTATGCTGCATGTTGCTGAATGAACTGGAGTTGAATAAACAGCATATTTAGATAGAGCTATGTGTTTTTTCATAGGGTGTAAATTTAATAATTCCAAATTTTATATTATTCTGACCCTGATTCCTAACCAGAACTATGCTAGAGGGCCTCTTATGACAATATGACCCTCCCACGAGTAATGGAAATGTCTGTTGCCAAAAAGACTGCACAGTAATGCAAGGAGAGCTTTAACACTAATTTCATATGCAAGTTCTCACTGCACATGAAAATACCTGGTTACCATGCCTCTGGGCAGCACAACAAAACTCTCAGCACAGCATTATGCTGGAAATGACTCTTGCAGTAACTTCATTAAATATTTAACTTCAGTAAAACATAACAGAGAGATCACAACCCTCGTTTTCCCTGGATTTACATGCACTGTGTGTACACACTGATGGCCAGTATGACCAAGCATTTTGCCACAGGCCCCAAACAATAAATCTCTTGGCCTCTTCTGTTATGTTGTTGAATCATGCTTTACTGGGGTGTATCATTATGTTGGAGATGAGTGTGCTGAGTCTGACAAATTTGACTTAGGGACTCAAACCTCAGCCTGGTTGTTGCCTTTCTGGGGAGCGGTTTAACTGCAATTCTGGGCCCTAAACTGGTTTTGTGGGAGAAAGGTGGTTGAGACTCCTTTCTCTGTTTTTTTTTTCTCTCAGTTGTGTATTCTGGATGAGACTTTTTAGACTATTTTTTTTAAATACTAATATTAAAACTGCTCATATTGTTTTATCAGAAAAAGGAGACTGACTATAGGTCAATGATACAGAAATTTGCTTCAGTTGGAGGAAGCTGGGGTTGAATCCTGAGATTTATGAGTGTTTCATTCTTAAGCAATTTTATTATTCACCTTTTTTCATGAAACATTGGTAAGATGTAGCTAATTATACCAGGAGTGCCCTCAATAGATTAGGAACAGTCTCAATTTAAATGTCTCAAATTTCAAAAAAACAATATAGAAGCTCTAGGTTTCATGTACTTTCACCTCACAGCGGGGAAAAATGGAAGAAAAAGTACAGAAAGATAATTTTAAAACCCCAAGGAAGCAGAAGACGTTCGGTAGAAGAACCTGAAAGTTGTGAGTGTGCAAATCTTGTAAACTCGCCCACGTTCATCCTTATTGCTTACAAAGCTGGGAAGAACATATGACAGCTGCTTAGAGGCAGGGTGGAAAGTGATGAGTCGGGTAGAAAAGAAAAGGAAGTAGTAAAAGACGTCTCATTCTCAAAGTACCTACTGAAATGCGGAGGAGTCTGTCATCTGGCACCCATCAGGATATAATCCCTGGCAACAGACACAAATAAATCCCAGAGGGAAGTTATCAATACTTCAAAGACACCAAAGTAAGTTCACAGTGAGCTAGCAGTAGGCATACCTCAAAAGTTTATCAGTAGAGAAATATGAAATATATTTTCCATGAATAAACAGTCACAAGATTTAACTCTTTATCTGCTGCTTCTTAGAATGGTTAATTTGATGTTAGTGAGTCTTTGATGAAAAGCTTGTGCTAATAAATTCTAACCTATATGATATCCATGAACCATTCTTTATTTCCTTTCATAAGGTATGCTTTGCCATTCAAATTATGTGCTTTTTTTTTTACTTCCCAGTTGGACAAGTAAAATATTCAGACCAAAAAAAAATCATTACACCAAATGCTTAAAACTTTTGGGGTTTTTTTCTGTGAATGCTTAACTCTTCATGAGGGCTACACAGGTATTAATATAGGGAACAGCAATTCTCCAATTGTTTATGCAAACAGAATCTTAATAGTCCAGATGTTCATGAATAGTAAATAAAAAGCAGCAGAAACATGAATGAATGGAGCAGCTGCTCAGAATGCAGAAAAATGTTTGCAAACACCATTTTGAAGTATGCAATCAGCCCTGGTTCAGAGGGAAAACTTGGATAACCAAAAAAAGTTTGAATAAGCAACAGAACATGTCAACAATATTATCCAGTCTGTCCAAACTTTGAAACTATTCAGCTGGAACACAACTTTCCCGTTCTTTCATGATTATTTCTTCCTCCAAAATGGATCAAAACTAGAGCAAGAAATATGTTGTCAGGTTTGGGTTGATGTGTCTGTGTGAGGGCACAGAGCTCCTCAGGCACTTGTATGTGCCCATTAATGTGACTGCCTTACTTTGTGGTGTTTCAGGTATGTAGGCCCTAAATTTCTAACTGATGAACCATCAGCTGTCAAAAAGTAGTTTAATTGGTGGGCTAAAGATCAGGATATTCCACCTATCCCTCTCCTCCGAAATTCTTAAAAATAAGCGGCTTACAGATTTGGTAAATGGGAAGGAAAAGCTTCACTATTTTAAATACTATGATGAAGGCCAGTCATAAAGCTGTTGTACTTGCTCCCAGAAGACATTCTGCCCAAACAAGGCTGGAACCAGCTGTGTGTGCCCACAGGAGCTGCTATGACTGCACTGCTCTTGAAATGACAGAGCAGATTCTTCTCCTGTGGCCATCTTTCCTCAGTAGTGAGTTTGCAAGGAAGATCTGGAAACACACCTTCTGTCTTTCCAAATTTATTATTCTTTTCATTTTAGTGTGAGTTCAGGCTGACAAAGAACAACTGCTTCAATCCAATTCAGTGGAATTTTTCTACTTTCCCTCTCCAAATCCATTGTCGCTGAATTAAGCATGTGATAGGTTCCATTTTCAAAATCTTAAGGCTTGAGCCTTTGCAGAGAGTTGCATTTAAAAGAGTCGTGTTAGCACCTGGGACCGTCTGATGTTGGGTTCACTTTTTGTTTGCTTGTGGTGCCAGGTGCATCTTCATGTGCCTGTGAAGCTTGCAGGAAGGAGCAGGAAAGTAGAGAGCAGCCAAAGGACGGTGAAAAGGGGCAAGGAGACCACAGAATAAAACATGGCACAGGCATTTAGCTGGCCTCAGAGGTGACAGGAAAAATAAAATCTTTCTTAAGAACCCAGGGAGGATTTTGTAGAACTTGTTGCAACCCAGGGAGTTGGTATAAGATGCTGAACGAAAAGTGAAGTATCAAGGACATGCCATGTAAACCCCATGAGAGGAAAGAGTTTTCTTCCTCATAGGCTTTTGTCTTAATTTATCTCACCCTGTTTTTCTCCCTTACAGAGTTGTAATTTGTGCTCTCGTAAAACACTGATGTAGAATTTAAAACCCCTGTTGTGGTTTTGCTGTGTTTACTGTAAAGAAAAGACAGAGCAAGATGCACCCAAAATTTCTGAATAGCCATCTGGTCAGAGCTGTCTGGCCCATTTATTCATCAAAATTAACTCAGTGGTGGTTCTAAGCTGAGCACCTGCAAACTGCAGCAGATAATGAATTTCCTCTCTTCACTTCCTTTACCTCCCATCTGCAGGATTGTGCTCTGCTGCTGTATGAGCAACTGATATTAACAAGCTGATGGTACAGAATGAATTAAAATTTGGAAGGAAGAGTTATAAATTAGCAAAAAGAATACTGGATGATTTGTATTACTTTTCATGAATAATTTCTGAAATTCTCCCTGTTCCATCAATTATTTGTTTCAAAATTTTGGCAACAACGTTAATGCGAGGAAACAAAAGACTCTCTTCTTTGTGTGTACACAAACAAACCAGCTTCAAGCACCAAGCACCAGAAATTGAAGAGAGGTTAAGCTGCTTGAGAAGATCAACCCAACTGTTTTGGCTGCACACAGGCATTGCATAGCAGAATTTTTATCTCCCAATAGTGACGAGCGTTTCGATCTTTGTTTAAATTCGGTTGCTGACTCAGATTTCATATTTAATGTGCCTTGTCCAAAGGGCAGTGAAACCAATGCAGAGATCCCATTAAGCTTTAATACACCCTTATTTAGGCCCACATCAGAATGGACATACTTATGAGCTTAGAGACATAAGCAAAATTACAACCTTATTGGGCTACCAGTGTCTAACAGGCCAAGTAACTACCAATATAAGTGCATGGATCTGTCTCAGTAATTTTGTAGTTTTATCATTTTAAATTCATATTGTCAGGCTAAAATCAACTTCCATTGAACCTACAAGCAAAACACTTGCTGATGAAGCCTGGAGTTCATCCTTATGGCTTTTATGTTTTATGGAAATCCCTTGAGCTCAGAATATCAAGGACATTATTCTATGTGGGCATAGAAATATCATCACACTTGCTGTCATTTTTTATTAGTTTTAAAATATACAGTCCTATTCCTGTTTTGACTAAGTATGCTCTAAAATTTCCAGTCACCTATGGAAAATAAACTGACTTTCTTGCCAAGTCAGCTTATTTTATTTTATTATCCTTTGCTAACCTTCTAAATTTTCTCTGTCAAAATATAAATATACAAAATGTTCATTTTGGCTTTAAGTATAGTGCTCAGTATAAGGTGTTCCAGCAGATACCTCATTTGTTTGCAGTGATCTCACATCATCTATGTCATTCATCTTCTCTTCCAAATTTGGCTGACCACCTTAGAGTCTTTCATCGGGAGAGAGAAAAAACCAAAAAGAACTTCTTACAAACTCTTTTGAAACCATTTCACAACATTATGCTAATTAAATGAAAGGGAAGCTGGGGTGCTACACTCACAAAAGCAACAGCAGCCAAAAGATGGATGGAAATTCCTCTGGCATCTGAGGAGTTTGGGCTGCTGATAGAATGATTCAGGTGAAATCAGTGAACTAAAGCCACTGCTTTGGAAATGCCACCAGAGCATGACCTCTCTACCTTCAAGGGCTTGCAAATGGAGAACATGGGACAGGATTTGGCTCTGCAGTGTCAGGGAGAGAAAGGATGGGCCTGGGGCTACACCCCAGCCATAAGAATCAAGAGGTATAGGTTTAATTCCAGAATATTCAATTAGGCTAGCTTAAAAGTTTCCAGGTGGAGGTGAAATGCTGAGCAGCATTGTCTTTCATGATTATGCTTTAAACCTCTATGAGAACAGACAGCTTTGCTAATGATGGTGAGGACTTATTTAGAGATATTCTCATAGATAATGCAACAGAAGTAGGGTATTAAGTAACTTAATACTCTCAATCTCACATAGGGTGACATCTGTAAAATCAGGGTGAAGGTGTAGATCTGGTGATGCATAATTGAGGTATTTTTGTGCATAACCTAGGATTGTTACTTTTTGTGAATAAGCCTTGCACACTTTTAAAATCAGTTAACACAAAAGGATAAACACAGCTCTCCACTTAAAACATCTTACACTTTTTTAGCTATTCCCTTTGATTTCCTGTTTTGTACATCTAATGCTTGGCTATTGTAGCTTAATTATAAGACAACAAGTATTATATCAATCAGTGGTCAAAAACCCTGTAATTTTTTATCTTGCTCCCTCATTTGAAATCCCACATGGTGCATTCTTAAATGAAAATGAATTATTATAGTATGACCAGTCATAAAGCATTTTTTCCCAGAGTACCATGTCATGAGAGGGCATATGCACAAGAGCTAAGTGTCTAAAATGAGGTCTTTATAGCCAGCTTAGGCACTGAGAACAATGGACTGAAAGTGGTCACTAATGACATTGTTAATGATAGATACCATTACCTTAGAACAGATGTCAAAGTGAAATAGCATTATAGCCTTCAAGATGGACTGCCTTGTCCTTCTCAGTAAATCTATTAAGGTGGCTTGCAAGAACAAAGCAGTAGGGGGTTTATTTTCTCTCCTTTTTCTGAAATGCAAAGTATTCTGTGCATTTGTAACATTTACCTGCAAAAGGTTCAAATAAAAAAAATGAGCAAAACATAAATGTGGGGGAGTAAACATAAAATATTAGAGAGAAAATCATATGTATTTAAAAAATAATAATTCTGACTAGACAAATCTAGAATTAATCTGCACTAAGATCAAAGACTAAAATGGTGTCAGCATAAAATAGGAAGAACAGGAACAGCCGTAGCTGTACCTGAGGACTGTAAAGAAATCTGCATGCTGATAGGTTCAGGGCTTAATTTTAAGAACTGTATTTCTAAGCTAGGAGATGTGAATTCCCATGTCTGCTTGGCCACAAAGCTCTGTAAGTATGATGGCATGTGTGCAGGCATAAATACAGCCACGGAAATCCTTATTAAGGTAGGGATAGGTGACAGTGCAGGAGTAAAAAGATTAACAAAGAACAAGTTACCTGTGATTCTCTTTTTATTTAATTATTTCTTTTTGACATGTTGATATGTAAGGTCAATTTCATTTTAAAATTGTAAATTAGATTGTATAAACACCCATGTATGACCCCAATTAAGCATGTAAAGTTCAAAAAAAAGGCATGTTGAAACATGTCTGAGAATAGTGACAAAAGAAAGGCCATTTTGTGTTTTATTTTTTATTTTTTGATTTTGTGTTTTATTCACTTACCATTCATTAAAGGATCAACAGACATGTGTATCAAATTGGACATATTACTGCAATATGAATGGTACTTATAAAGTACAATAAGTACAGAGTATATGAAGTTGCTTCAGATGACTTATTTGAATTGAGCATTGGTTGCAAATATTCATCATACAAGCTGTATAGGAAGTATATTTTCTAGAGTATTACTTCTCTGTATCTATAAGTTTTATCTAATAGAGTATTTACTTCTATATGTGTTTATATCTCTCGTTTAATAACGAAAAAAAGAATGGACATAGTCTTTTGGCTAGAACTGTAGCTTAAATTATCACATCTGACAGCTAAATTGAGATATCCATCAAGCATATAAATGAATACATGAAATACTCATGCATTATTCACCAGTTTTATCTCGATGGTGTTCAGAGCCTCTGGATTATCATCTGCTATTGTGGCTCTGCGAAGCGCTTTGCAAGGTACTGTGTGTGGTACCTACATTAGAAGGGTGGCTCAGGCAAAGGTAGATGCTTTTATGCTCTCAGAATTGTTCAGTCAAATTAAATCTGCAGTTTTAATGGGGTTTGAAGTATGTCCTGGAACAGGGGTCAGTTTGATTTTGCAGGGCGAGGAATAGCAGAGAAGAGAGAATATGGGTCGTAAAAATTTGGTCCAAAGCTCAGTGAGTGCCACGGGACTGTTTCCATTTCTACTGATTTCAGAGTGCTCTGGATCCAGCTCAGTGCATTGGTCTCAGACCAAATTTTGACATACCACATTTCCTCACACAGACAGGAAATTTCGGTCCAAATTTCGCAGCATCCCTGCCATGCAAATCAATGGAATTTGTTATTGCTCTGAGTTATTTCATATCCTGAGTAATAAACGGAGAAAGGGCCTCGCTCCACATTTTGCTTCACGTACTGCTGCGTTATTTTTGAGGCAGAATTTTTATCATTTTTCTGCTTCTTTTTTGTCAAAAAGAATCAGCAAAGGAGAGGTAAATGGAAATCCTTGTCCCTGCACTCCAAAGTACCTGTTCTGCAGTAGCACTGGGTCCAGCTGAAGGAATATGAAAAATTTACACAGACACACCCATCTCAGTGTGATCTTCCAAGTTCCCCAATCTGCTTTCAAGGCAAGCAGCAGTGTTTGGAACAGAATGGGGACCAACAGCCCTTGCAGTGTCATGGAGAGAGGTTCTGTTCTACAGAGAGGCAACAAGCTTAAGTTAATATGAGCCTAATGAGCAAATGGAGGAAGAAGACAATGATTTTTGTGAAGCCCAGTGGGGTCTGTGTGTTTGAGTCAGGATCTTTAATGCACAGCTTGTTGCAGCTATGGTTATTGTCAGCACCTGTATCAGTTGCTGCTTATTGGGATTTCAGTTCAAACTGCTGTAGGAAATGGGACTTGGCTTTGGATTCAGGGTTTAAAATTTTTCTTACATGTTGCGATGTCATACCAGGTTTTCAGATCCTCAGCAAGAATTAGAGGTCCTACTGACAGAGGACTTTTATGAGCTAAAACATGCTTGTGGCTTCTAGACAGATAGCAAATTATGGAACAATTGCCAGGCTAGCAGACTCTGTTATATATTTTCTCCAATTAAAAAAGAAAAAACAATGAAGAATGACACATTGAAATGAAAAGCCTCTGTGCTAGAGAGCAACAAAATTTTAAGCATGTCTACTTCTGGGCTCTAAATGTGCAAGTGAGCTGAATACTTACCCCCTTCTCTAAAAAGAACGTGAACTTAACAAAAGGAAGGATTTTTTCCATTTTTACGAATTTCAAAGAGAGATCCAGAGAGAACAGCCATGTGGGTTATATACATGTGCAAGCAGACAAAAAGGACTTAAAAAAAGACCCTCCATATCATAAGTGCCTTTAGTAAGTCTTTCCTCAATGCTTCATTCCCTTAAAGTCTTTTTCTTCTGATTCCAACAATGAACTTCTCCTGTCTTCCAAAATCAAGTCTGCCTCTGACTCACATGTGCTCTACTTCTGATTTTGAGCAGGTCATCTGAGCATGTGAGCTATCTAAGGGGGGATGTTCTCTCAGGAGTATTGAATGAAGGAGGTTTTTGAGAAAGTTAAGGATATCAGAGATGGGGGATACTGTGCCTGAGAAAATGTCATTGAAGCACTCAGGATCTGTCTTTTATTACAGTCGCTGGAAGAAATGTTGTTTAATTGCTGTCTCTCTGTAAGCTGTTAGTATAAAATTGGAAGCAGCCCTGTTATTAGGGCACAAATTCCTAAGTATGATTGAAAAAAAAAATTATCTGTTTTTCCTGAGTAAAAATACACTTCCAGTGGCATTAAGTTGATCCAGGTTCTGAGACAGTGGTTCTGAGTCAGTTTAATGTGTAATATCTTTTATAACTTCATTTTGAGAAAGATGAATTTTCTTTCTTGGCTGCTGGGAAAAAAAAAAAGCAAATGGCTGATATTTGATCTGCTTGAGTATCAGACCAGATTTTACTAGTCTTGTAAAACAGACTGTCATAATCTTGAATGTTACTTTTAATTTCATCTCAGTCAGAAGTATGGAAGCTTGCAGACTCCTTTGCAAATGCTTATAAATCCTGCTCCTTCCAGTAAAGGGCTCTTCCACACCACATCCTCTGAGGGAGAGACTCTCATTGTCGAGTTGTTGATGGACCAAACTGTCTCCCTCTGATTTATTTCACAGGAAGACTACTTTATCCAAGCAATTATACTGTTGAAAATTATATGCCAGTCTGAGCTGTTTTGAACAGACAGGGATTCAACATATTTGGCTTCTTAGAGAACTGCAACTAAGTTACAAATAAAATTCTCTTCTCCAAATATTCATAAATGTGCAGGCTTTTATCTGTCTCTGCTGAAGGAAGAATAAATGAAGATGTTACCCTCAAGTCTCTGAGATTTCTCAAGCTCTTAAAAAATAATTGAAAAGTCCAAGGTCAACAGCCTTATTTCTGAAGAACCTTTTTTCTTATTCTCCTCTTTTCCTTAAATGTAATGAGAAGACATATTTTAACAAAGATAACCCACTCCTGTCTTAATGCTGAAGAGAAACAAAGGTCTTCCCCTAAGATTCTGATCTGTGACCCCAAGAGTTTGTCTAGGAAGGGAGGTTATCAGCTGTTCAAGTTAAATCATTCCTTTTCACCAGCCACTTTTTTATTTTTCCTTATGACCGTATCATGTCAGTTTAATGTCCCAGATGGATGTGTTCTAAAAGCACAGTACCCAATGCTGTTTCTGAGAGATTTATGAGAGACCAAAAGAGGCTCACAAGTACAAACAGGTGTGAGTGAACTTGGATGAAATGTTGGATTTGTCCTGGTTCAGTTTTGTCTCTAATACTATATCATCAATCTTTTAAGTTCATAACTTTCATATATTGGAATGTATCAGAGTTCCAGCACTTTGTCTCAGGTAAAATGTACTTTTCTTATTCCTATTGAAATAATGCAATGAGCTTATTGTCTCCAAAGATGTCTTTTCTTCCTCTTCACATCTGGCAAAACAATCTATATCTTTTATCTGAAACCATATCATTGTAAAATGAGATAAAGCAGAACAAAGAAGAATCCTCTGACCTGTGGTGGTCCAGATATTGAGCAAAACCAACTATTTGCTCCAAATGGATAAAAGCTTTTTTTCCCTGTTTTGTTTTGGGTTTTGGTTTTTTATTTTTTTTTCATTTACCAGTTTAGGCACTCACACTCACAAAGCTTTATATTCAATAGAAGTGTCAGTAGGCAGCTGTCAGAATTTGGGGGATATTGACTTTTTCGGTCAAGCTATGGATGAAAACAGAAAAGATAAAACTGACACCATAAAACAAGGTGTAGAATCCTGTTCACGCTGCAATCAATAGCAGAGTTACTGAGATTTCACCCAAGGGATTTTTAAAAGCATGTGGATGACCTGGGAGCCCTTATAATGGGGTTTGATGGTGCAAAGACACACAAACACTTTTTGAAGTTTCTGACTTTGACCCAAATTGAAGTATTAGCTGGTATGGCACATTGTGATTTTCTCTTCTTGATGTCTACACTGTAAATAAGAAACAATTCAAACCATCCACAACATTGAGGTTTGAAATCTCTGACATTATTCAAATGAAGGAGGGAGGAGAACCAACAACTGTAAAAAGTTTTGTGCTTCTTTATCAACAGTTCTCACTTGTGAGATGCTCTTTTAAAACTTTGGGAAATTCAGTTTCTTCACTGAATTTTCTAATAGGAGTTATGTGCATACCTCCTTATGATCCAGTCTTCCTTGCTGTGGGGAACTATACACCACCCTCAAACTGCAGAGCAACTTGGGCTTAGATGCAATGTGTTTACAACATTTTCTTCTTTTATATTGCTGTTTATGAGAACTCAATCTATATGGGTTAGCTATAAATGGTCCTTGTTTTTTTACCATATACAGTACTTAATATAGAATATTCAAGAAACAATTAAAAGAAAGAAAAATATATATATTCATAGCAGGCTCCAATCTCTGAAGTTTTTGTTTCTCTCTGAAATAGCCAGTTTTTATGTGTATGGCCAAAATTCATCTATACTGCAGTTAGCAAGGCTGAATTGGTGATTCATCCAGTTCCCTTTGTGTAGATCCAGTTCTTTACTATTTTATATTGTCTGACCAAAGCATGGGGAGATTTAGTCAGCTAATTAACTTGCAGAAGTGAAATACCAAACAGCATATATAACATTCATGAAAAATAAAGATCCTGGGAGTGTGCAATATACATGTCTTACAGATTTAAGCATATGTTTTAGTATAATTTTTTTGTTAGTAATTCCTCAGTAATAATGGTAATAATGCTCATTTTATTTAGGATGAGATATTTTGGGAAAGGTTTCATTTGAGCATAATGAAGACATGTTTAATGACCTCTTTTTTTATTTAGGAAAGAAAAAGTTGTGTCTGTCTTATATGTTTGGGGTTTTTTAAAGTTCAGACAGTTCATGCTATAGATTCAGACTCTGGTTTCCAGAGTTGAGAATAATTTTAAGTGCTCTAAATATTGAAAATAATAATTGGCAAGATCAGTGCCTTTCTTTCCTCATGCAATTTTGAGCTTGGTTACAACATAGGACATTGTATACAATGGTGTCTTCACACTGTCTTATGTGCTCTCTGTCAAACACCACATCTTCTGGCTTCACCAGTTTTGGGATCTCTTTCTTTCACTACTGATGAAGTATTTTTCCCAGCGTTTGTCTGCTGTGCTCCTGATGTGGTACCTGGAGTGCTGCACATTGTTTGCTGCTCAGCTGGGTGCAGTGCCTCTGCCTATCTTTGTTGAACAATTAGCTGCTGCAATAATGACTTTCGCCATTTTCAGCTAAAACAAATGTCCAGCAGGATGAAAAAGAGATAATCATTCTTTAGCCAGATACATTGGGAACAGTTAAAGGCAATGTTTTCCTTTGCAAATCCAAATGTCAATGAACTAATTATGTCCAAAGGCTCCAGAGCACCTTTGAATCCCATGGTGGGAGAAGCTTTCTCAAGGGTATAGGTTTCATGCAGCAGAACCCACAGGTAAACCCACTGCAGCTGTGACAGAGACACTGAGCCCACATTGGGTTGGGTTGTACATGGATGTTGGATAGGTCAGGATGTGGGCCAATGTACACACATCTCATTTGTGATAGGCTGAATGTATTTCAAAAGATAAAAAAGACAAATTCAAGCTGTAAGAATGTAATGTAAAGGAAAGAGTGCTCATTTAATCCTACAAGTAAAAGTATTTTGTACAAAGAGGAAAGCTTAATAAAATCATTGGAAGCTTAAGGCTGACAGTAAGCAAGCCTTAAATGTGCATACGTGGTAAATGACATCTCTTCCCTGCTTTTTAATCATAGGAGATGGTGTCAAGCTTTGCCTTGCTTGAGTGTTTTACATACCCAGTGCTTAAACATGCTAGGTTTTGGATGACCCAGCATATAGATACCAATATTTGCAGCTTGTAGAGACTGACAGCAAAAACCAAAGCCCTCAAGTTTTGGCTAGATGACAACATGCAAGATGGGTGAGGTCATAATGAATCATATGCATCATAATAACATGATTATTTATTTTTAATTAATTTGAATCATGCGTATTTGTGTTGGAGCAAAATCTTGTTAAGGGCAGCTCTTTCTCTCTTTTCCCTGTCTGTTTTGTAAACTAATACTTTTATTGAAGTTTCAGTAGTTTGTATGTTTACTGTCAGCTTGCTGCAGGTTCCACCGTGGTGTAAACAGCCTCGTGATCTGCCCTGTACATGTAGATTGTGCAGGAACAAGTCAGAAAATCACTACAAATAAACATGGAATTGATCTTCCAGTGTAATTGTACCGCTCCAAATGCAAGCAAGCACAAATTAAGTGAGCACACATTTCATTTTTTTTTTCCAAATTGCAAGCAATTTTTTCTTACGAGGGAAAGAAATATTTTAATAGGATGCCTACAGTGGCTACAAATCTAAAGCAATGGTAGAACACAGGCAGCCACAGAGTGGGCAGTGGAAGATTGCTTACCTCCCTGGCATCCTTTGGACAGTCCCTTAACTGAAAAAGTGAGATATATGCATAGTACAAACTGTATCTACGGCCTAATCTGCTGTAGAGGAGCAGGAGCTATCCCCACATTGTTGTGCATTGTAACATCTGGTGTGTTTTCATGGATAAAGGCAGTTTGTAGCTGCACCCTCCCAGGAAAAGAGAGTAATGTTGGGCAGTAGGATTATTCGGGTTGGAAGAGATCTCTAGTGGTCACCTTGCCCAACCTCCTGCTCAAAGCTTTTAATTTGCCTGCTACTGCTCGTACATGGTGATCTAACCTCTCCTCAGCTACCACCCATTTCACTGACCTGATTATTTGGGGAGCACAATTAAGTGCTTTCTTCCTGTGTTTGGGCTTCTTGTCTCCTACAAAATGGGTTTAACTGGGCAGCCCTCCTTTCTCTGCTTGCATCTCCATCATCTATCCCACTCCTGTGTAAGTGGCAGGCAGAATCTGGCTCTTAGTTGAATGAACTACTGGATTGGGAGCAGTAGCAAATCCCACCATCCCACTGCAGTTATGAGCTTTTAGTAAATAAATGGGAAACATTTCGCATAATTAAATACCGTCTTAGGAAACTGGAAAAAAATGCCCTCATTTAGAAAAGCGTTCAGAATGGCATATAAAACATGCTGCTTAAATGTATTTTATAATGATTTTGTAGCAGAAGCACACATCTGAATGCATTCATGAAAGATCACAATTAATCAGCATATGATCTTTCAATCTGTCGGGGTTTTTTTCTAGGGTATGTTGTTGCTAACATCACTTTAATAGCTTTGCCATATCCAAACTCCACCTGCCCACCTCCCCACCCCTAAATATTCCCATTTAACCAGGGTTCTCATTTTATCAATCACATTTTGTAATAGAAGTCAGTTTTGTGTGTCCCAAGTGGCTAAGCATTTCCATCCTTATATCAAGAATTAAGCATCTCCTGAGAAGGGAGGTCAAGTGCCATAATAAACCAGATTCCATCAAGAATGTGAAAAAATGCTGCTCTGACCAAAGCTAAATGGAAGTGTAGCTGGTTTGAGATGTGATGTGAAAGCATAATGAATAAGCTGAAGCTATTTCTAGAGTTTATGTCCACTGTGGCTGATTCCATCTCATTCTTTCTGACACTGTTATTTACTCTGAATCACATTGAAAACCCTTTATACATACATGATGTATTCAAAAGACCAGGCCCACAGCCAGTTTCAAGTACCTTTATTTCCCAACACACATCTTTGCCTTTTAACTATTGTGGTGGGTTTCTGTGACTGGTTTGGTACGGAAAGGGGGGGGTGCTACAGGGGTGGCTTCTGTTAGAAGCTGCTAGAAGCTTCCAGGTAGGACTTGTGGCCCCTGTGGGGGGTCCCACACTGGCACAGCTCGTTCATGAAGGACTGTGCCCTATGGGGGAGTGACCCACGGGACAGTAGTTCGGGAAGAACTGCTGCCCAAGGGATGGACTCACGCTGGAGAGGTCCATCAAGGACTGTCTCCCGTGGGAGGGACCCCACAGGAGCAGGGGAAGGACTCCAACTCCTCCCCCTGAGCAGCAGCAGAAACAACAACTGACCATAACCCCCATTCCCTGTCCCCCTGCACAGCTGGAGGGGAGCAGGGAGAACATGGAAGGAAGGAGGGGTAGGAGGGAAGATGTTTTTAAGATTATTTCTAACTCTTTGGCCCTTATCCTGTTAGTAATAAATTTAAGTACTATCCCCACTTTGAGTCTGTTTTGCCTGTGAAGGTGATCAGTCTCTGACCTCTCCCAGCTGTTGTCTCCACTCATGAATCCTTAGCTGGTTTTTTTTCTCTCTCCTCTGTCCAGTTGCAGAGGGAGAGTGAGAGAGTGGCTTTAGTGGGTACCTGGCATCCGACCAGGGTCAACCCACTGCAACTATGTACCTTAAAAATGTATTAAACTCTTGGAAATTCTGAATGGGGAATAAGCATCAACTAAGTATAAGCAGGCAGATACTGAAAAAGAAAATGGTTTCACTGGACTTCTGGTCCAGAAAGAAAAGTGACTGAGAAATCTGTCAGCATGTCCCTATACTTGAATAGGTTAAATGTTTGCCACCTTCGTAACACTGAAAATTCTCTTCTTGATTTCAGTGGAAATAGTATTTTTCACTGAAAATTTCTACTTCATAGCATTCCACAATATTATTTCCACTTAATCTATTAAATTACCAAAGGATAAATAAAAGACAGGCTTTAGTATTTATCAGAAACACAATGCTGTATTTATTAGCTTGCTGTAATATTTCTTTTGGGCAATGAATCTGGTAATTTTCTTTTTTAATGAAAAATTTTTTTAAAACCATCCATTTCTTGCTCCCTACACATTCTGAATATCCAATACCTGACTGAGATGAAATAAACTTTTGATATTTATTATGAACAGAACACATATTGCTTGAAGTAAAAGTTAACTTTGGTTTTAATCTAATGAAATACATTATTTAAAGTATATTTTATAATTTTATTCTCATTTCTGATGGAATAATTACTTTAAAACCTTTAATTCCTACTGTTTATTTTTAAGACAACGTCTGAAAAAAATTTTTTTTCAACCAATTACTCTTAATCTCCTTTTCTTCAATACTGTTAATTCTGTATTAGCTGAAAGTTCACCTTTTTTTTTTTTTACAGTTATACAAACATACTATAAAGGATATTATCTGTACCTACAAGCCTACTACGTCATACAAGTACAAAATAAAGACAATTTGGGACATTACTGTAATTGCCATGCACCTTAGATTTTCAAAAGCACTGGAGATGATTGTTGGTATTACTGTACAGAGGTGTGTTGCCCTCTCAAATCAACATCCCAAAAGCTTTTGAATGTACTCACCAACTTTCTGGTCTGTGTAGTGCTTTACCTACCTGCATTATAAAATGGAAATAATTATTTGAAAGTTTCCATTTTTAGAAGAAGACATAACTCCTTGGCTCTTGCTCAGCTAAAGTACCTCATACATCTGTGTAAAAGAGAAAAATGGTAAGGAGTCTGGATAATTCCCTGAGTTGTGTGCTGAGTTCCCTGAATCAGGTCAGCTGCAGCCTCAATGTTTATTTTTTGTGGCTGATTATGGATATCAGTTTCTCAAAATGCTTCATCATTGCTGAAATGAACATTTTATAGTAAAAAATATTCTCATTTCTTTTCATATCTTTCAGCCAACGCAGTTTCATCACTATTACTTCTTGCTTTTTATGCAAAAAATATTGAATCTTAGGTCTCAGTTTTTGCTTTTTTCTTCCTGAACATACTAGATGAAACTTCTCAGGAGTAATACTTTAGCCTTAAAGATGAATCAGTTTATGTTGTTATTAGAAAGAATGCCAAGACTGGAGCAACTTGATTTTCATAATATTTCCATTGTAGTGGATAAGAAGATTTTTCATCTCTTTTCTTTTGTGACAATTCGAAAAAAGCAAACAAGTAGTTGTAAAAGGCATGCTCAGAGATTTCTGGACAGAACAGAAACTGAAATGTAAAATTTAGTAACATGACTATTTACCTGTTCTCCTCAGGCATGTTTTCATTTCCTTAACTTTAACACTATTGCCTACTTAAGAGTGTATATGTGTCATTAATTATAAGCACAAATAATTATAAAAAATCCAAATGAAATGGTTTGAGAAAACGAACAACTTTGAATGTTGTCCTCAGAAAAATAGAAAAAACCCCTAAGTATCAAGATGTATAATCTTGAATTGTTTGGGTTTTTTTTCTGAAAAAAGTTTTTATTTGTTTTGTGTGTGTCTCCCCCACCACCCCTTCACCCAAGTCAAGGCTGGTGTATTCCAGCAAATTTGTAGTCTTTCCTCTAGATCTGGGGGGACCCTTGAAGGTCATCCTGTCACCAGGCACAGGGGGAAAGCCAAGGCCAGTGCCTTCTCCATAGCCCTGCTTGCCCATGGCAGCCTCACCAATATCCACAGTGATATCTTTTTTTCATTTTTTTAGAAATATTTCTGGTGTAAACATACGTAAAAATAAGGCTAAAGCTTTGTTTACACAATTAAAAAGGCAGCTCACTTAGAAGAAAGATGAAAAATTCCTTCAGGAGACTCATGGTATTCAGTTTTCTAGAAAGCTTCAGTAACTGCATCCATAAAAGTTTTTCTCTTGTCTTATTCTTGGGTAAACACAACCCTCTTGCCTTGCCTAAAACAGCTCTCATACTGTTGCTAAGGTTGATGAGTCAGCTCATGTGCACAGTAATAATTCATAGATTTCAAGTCACCTCAAAAAAGAAATTGGTGTCATTCCAGAAAGGGACAGTGTCAGAAAGCGACCTGTGAAAGTCCCCAACATGAAGTCATCATGATGAGTTCACGAGATAAAATCCATGTTTTCCATATTGTGTAAAATGATATGAAACATGAGCATTTGCAATGTGATGGAGACATCTGAGACAAATACAGAGATCTCCCTATGGATTTGCCTTCACAAAACTGCCACTGAGTGGGGAGATAGGTTTACCTTGTCTTAGCTCCAAGGTGCTCACGTGGATTATGCTCTCTGAACTAGTGGGAAAATTATTGAAACTAAGGTCTGCAAAGTATAAGACTATGTGTAGGTTTGGGATCTATAGGAGATGTTCTCAGTAGAGGTGTAAGATGTGAATAAGGGCTTGGTGAGAAAGGCAGCTTATGTGGATCAGAATTCTTCTCAGTTGGTACTTATGTGAATAGTCAGTGCTGTGATTCCTCCTCACTCAGTGACCAGGGATAGGGACTCTTGGTCCCAACCCCACACCTACCACAAAGGAGAATCTCCTGTAGGGCTGACTCTCCTTTCCTACCTCCAGAGCTCAAGAACAGAGAGGGAAAAGGAGCCACAGCAACTGTGAGGGCGTGTGGGGTGGGACCAGTAGGGGCACGGGCAGTAACAGCCTTGTGCAAGCATCTGTGTCTGGGAGAAATAAGGATAGGGAAGAGAGGAATGTGCCAGAGCTCTCAGTGTGTGTGTTGTGCACACACCTTGGGCACCAAAATATCTCCCTGTGTCAAAGTTTGCTGCAACATGATGATTTAGACATTTGTTCTTGGACTGATTACTGTTGTTATTCACTGGAAGTGCAATCAGCTTCTCAGAATTTTGTCCAGGCTTCCCTTAATGTCCAAGTGATGCAATGAAGATGTAAAGGTTTTGTGGCACTTAGAAATTTCTGAAATCTCTTTTTAGTGTTTTAAAATTAATCTCTCCATTGCAAACTCACGCAGGCATGATCTCACCTTTTGGCTTAAAAATCATCGCAACTTGCCAAAGAGTGTTGCTATTCCTCACCTTTGAAATATAATTTGATCTTCTCATGCAACTCTAACAATAAGATTTTTTTGATGGGCTGGAGACAATTGCAGAAAAATAACAACTTGGCACAAGGGAATGTAAAATTACTGATAATTTTGCAGAAAAAAAGTACATGACCTCCGAGTCTGTAGTGCAGCAAATGTCCTTGTCTAAAGCATATAAGCAAGACTGAGACATTCCAAAACATTTTTGTTTCCTCCCTATTGCTTAATCTTCTGAAGTGCAAACTTATTTTTACCTTTGCTAATAATTTTATCCTCATTAAAGGATGTCGTTGCCATCAGAGATTTTCATATGGCAGACTTGCTGCCAAATATTTGTTAAAGGGGTACAAAAATCCCTTCCAGACCTCCCCCTTGTTTGACTAAAGCTCCTCTGCATAGCTGAGAACCCAGGAGCTACACCAAATGCTGGATCCATTACCATATCCCTAGATAGTTCAAACCCAACTCAGCAGCTTCATTACATGACACTACAGATTACAATTCAGATACAAGTGCTCAGTCCTCGGCCAGTCTCTGTGAATAAGATCATCTCTTCTAAGGTAAAAAAAAGCAGTAACAAGGCAATGTAAATCTTTTAGGATCACAAAGGAATCTCTGTCACTTAGCAACTGCTACTGACAATTGTATTTTATGATCATAGTGTTTTAGCACTGTGGCTGGTACTTGTCAGTCCACTCCTGCTCCAAAAGTATCTTTGGGCATCTTGCTTTTAGATATAGAAGTCTCATCACTGCAGTGATGAAGACTGCTTAGCTCACTATACCATCACTGGATAGAAGATGTAAGGTCATGATAAACTCTGAATAATACATCTGAGTTTTGAAGGGAAGTGTATTGTAATAGAGCTACACACATACTATTTACAAGTATGTGATGGACTAATGAGGTCATTACAGCTCATGTTCCAAGTAAAGTTAAAAAATACAGTACAAAATCAGACATTTTTTCCCCAGGCAGTCCCTCTTGTTTTTCAATAGATATTTCCAAGTGAAGGGCATAAGTTAGTCCTGATATTGATGATATTGAATGTATTTAAACCAACTACTTTGGCTATCTCAATTTCAAGAAATATCACTTTAAAAAGGAGAAATCAATTCAAAATTTGCCTCTGCAATCTGGAGCCCAAGATGGAATTTATAATGTTCCAACTTACAGCCTGCTGGACTATTAACATTAATTGCTTCCTGAGAATATTGCATACAAAGCATATTAAGATTTCTTTTCTCCTTAGTACAACCCTAACACCATCATTATGGAAAGTTGATATAAATTTTGTTGTTCTATAGGCAGAATGGTAAAGCACTGGAATTTGTACGAGCATATTATAAGCAATATTGAGACTGCTAAACATCTTTAATTCCATGCATGTACAAATCATTTCCCCCTTTCTTTTCCCTAGTACTATAATGCTTAAAACCATTCTTTAAGAAAAAAAATTATCATATAACCCTTCCACACAGAAGATATTAACTATGCAGAATAGCAAGGATGTGCTTAAATTTTCATCTAAAATTGTTACATAAACCAGAATCAAAATGTTATCACCTAAATAAAACATCTTTTGCATTACACTGTATAGATACGACTGAGAAAACAGGAAGAAAATTTCATTGGTTTAAAAAAAAAAAAAAGAAATGGCTATAGTAATGCTGTGGCATTTTATATAGATCAATTTCTGTGATCAAATATGAAATAAAGAATTCATGCAAGATCCTGAGCATTCTACTGTATGATTAAAACAAAAACCAAAACAAAATCAGCAAAAAAGCAGCAATTGAAAACGTTTAGCAGTCTGTGGCGTAACAGCCTATGCTCAAACATCACCTTCTTAAAGTGGCACTTTCAAACTGCAAATCCAATCCTGAAAAAGACATGTCATACTACTACCTAAAACCTCACCCTCTCCTGCTATTCCTGCCTCCAAAGAAATGGGATTTGCAGCAGGTTTTAAAAGTGACCGCATTTCATAAGAAGAACCGGAGAGAATTCCAAATTTGAAATTCTTGCTGAAGAAAGACTTGCCAGCATACAGTCCCTATGCCAAGGAACCTAGTTAGATATCCCCTGTGGCTCCAGGGAAATAGATGTGCTATCAGTGGCAAGCAGCTTCCCAGCTACTCACATTTTTCCGAAACAACCCATTCCACCGCCATCCAGCAGCTATCCAAGACACATCTAAAAGCACAGTGCTCTTAATGCATGGTGTGGAAACATTTTGCTGTGTTCCTTTGTATGCAGGTTGATATGAAAGGCAGCTTTCTGACACGTAACACTAGCAAAGGTACCTGTCACAGTTGCTGTGAACAACACACCACCTGAGAAATTGTTGCTCTTCTGTGGATGAGCAAGCACAATTTACAAGCTTCTGGAAATTCCTTTGCCTCCAGATTACCATCTTATTTGGCACACTGAGTCACACAGTCTTTGAGATGCACAGGTTGTTATCCCAGATCTACCATTATCCCCTCCACTTCTTGGTGTCAGTTCTCAGTTACTCTATTCCCCACCCAGTCCTTGGTCTGACTGGTGATAATGAAGCAAGGGGAAAGAAGGGGAGAATATTATCAGCAGTATGTGACACTTTTCTGCTGGTTTGGATTTTTTTATCCCTTAAATATCCATGTTCCCATCCATATGGAAGATTAGGTGGAATTTTGTGGCCCGAGACTGACATTCTCTCTAGCAGAGAAATTACCTTTTTTTCCATCTAGGCTCTCAGAAAGAAATGACTGAGAGCTTAGTCATTCCTAGCTACTCATATTCTAATGCACCATGTAGGGTCCGAAGTTCAATGCTGATGATAAAAATGGTCATTAATAGTACTTCTGTAATCATTATAATCTTAGATTTTTACAAATTCATTTGTGACTTTAATAAACTTGAAGGGATTACAGGCACTTTTATATATGTGTGGTTTAGAAATAAAATCGTGAATATTTGATTCTTTTTTTACTAAACGAAAATCCAGGCTACTTGAAAAAACTTCTAAGAATTTCTGCATCCCTTCAAAAAGAATTCAGGATCAAAAAATGGGTTTTGTCCCCAAAATCTGTACTTAGCATTTCCATAGCCAAACACATCCTCTGGAATTGCATAGCTACTACATTGTTTTTCTATTCAGTGTGCTATAATTCACATACTGTTTAGGAGAGAATGAAAATATTAGTAACTATGATTGAGATGTTGTTTTGCAAGTTTGGCAGCAGTTTTAATTGTGTACTGCTGTATATCTACTCTAGATGGTACTCTTAAGGAAGTTAAAGAATGAATAAATTTCATGTCTAAAAGCTAAGGGGATGTGTGGGAAGAACCAGGCTGGGAGGAAGGAGCAGTAGCAGGTAGTACTTAATGCATATGCTTCCCCAAACCCATCTTTATCTATTGGTCTTTCTTGTAGAGATTCAGTGATGAAAAAAACCAAACCTGACAAACTGATAAAGGAGAAGCCACTGCCTGAGAATTCTCACACCAGACACACCACCTGAGGCTCTAACTGCTGAGACTGGAGTCCCTTTGCAGGGGGCACAGCAGCAGGTCAGCTTAAGCTGGATGCCCCCAGAGAGGCACCCAGAACAAAGAAATCCCTGGTGGTTTATACCCTTACACTCTGTGCACATGTTCTTCATGGGCTCTGCATGTGCCTCTTGGTACAATGGTGATTTTTGGCGTGGGGTCTTCTGACACCTCACTGGATCATTTCTCCATCTCCATGCAGGCAGGTCACTCACTGTTCCTACCTTGAGCTGCAGCTCTGCTGAACACTGGTATATTCATTCCTGCAGTGTTCACTATCATTGGTATTGAACATTGCAGGGAATAATCTAAACAATAATATTTTGATGTTTCATCGGGAAGGGATGAGTCCTCAGCAGGCGGGTGGGTGTCTGCTTTCCTCTGACCTGTGCTGTCAGTGTCTATGTCACAAGCCCGGCCACTCTGCTATCCACCATTGCTGAGCAGTGAGGAGGCAGAGGCATCCAGGTGCTTTGCAAAAACAGTCCCTTGCTGTGTTTTAGGAAAGCTTTCAAAATTTTATTAACTCTCCTAAAATTAAAACAAATCTACTGGGACAGGTCTCTGGAGGTTGCTAAATTGTGAGAACCACATTTTGTTGTGTTAAATTTGTTGGATAGATGAGGGGCACAGATTGATTGGGCAGCCTGTCCATCTACGTATCAATTTGTCCTATCAATCTGAATTTCCTGCTGATTGGACTGAAGTGGACTTGTGCAAGTGCTCTGTTGCAGTGACAATGGGTATTTCTAATAATGGGTAATGTTTTGTTACCAGCCAAAGCTTCAATTGTAATAAATTCCCTGTGGAGAATGTTTATATTTTCCAAGCATTTCTATAGTATCCAGATTTATTTTGTATTCTGAGGTGTGTCCAACATCATCATTTAACGTTAACGGGTTACAACCAAAACCTCTTATTTACACTTTTTTGAGAAGCAAAGTATTATATGGGGAAAAGAAGACCCTTTGATTTGTTCTCTTTTAGCATCGTTAGATCCTTATCTGTAAACACATTGACTCAAATTTGTGGACACGGATTGAGAACAGGGTGCTCTTAATCCAGTTTTGAAAAGGCTTTAACTAGTAATACTTTGACATTATTTTGAGAGGGGAATTTAGAATGAGTCCCTTCTAGCTTTGGGATTGATTGAAATAGTTTCCCCTGAAGCGTAAAGTATGTCTCAAGCCACTTTAGAAGCAAGAAGTTCTGAATTCTGAGCATAAAATATTCTTTATTAAAACATTGGCAAATCCATCTGGGCCCAGTGCTTTTCCAGTTTTAACTTTTGTGACAGTTGTATAAAGTTTTTTGCCTTCCAAGGAATTTTCTTCTGTAAAAAAAAAAAAAGAAAAGAAATAATAAAATCACAAACATCTGCACTGACTCAGCTGAGTGTGGCATAAAACTTTTGATGTCAGTCATTGACTGTCAATTGCAGTGTTATTTCTATCCAAAATAGCAATCACTTTTATTTAGTAGTTTCCTTGGACAAGCACAAACAAAACAACAACTTGTTAGGCCCTACACCACACTCCCTCCAAAACTCTTCGAGGAAAACTGGGACAAATTTTGGTCTTTCAGACTTGCATTAATAAAGGTCCATAGTTCCTGCAAGGAAAAGACTGATGTATATCATAAGCAAAAGCTTTGTTTTTTATTACCTTTGCATTTTATCACTCTCATGTAATAAATAGATATATGCAAAAGGACACCCACCAGTTAAAAAATGTGTTGCCTGCCTACAAATTATCAAACAAGGGTCAAATCACTAGTTAATAAAACCTCTAAAATTCCAGGTGTATGCTACAAATGCAGCCTGAGGGTATGATGGGTTACTAAGTGGGAACAAACAGGGTATGTCTAATGGGCTAAACCTCGCTGCAGAACAAGATCTTTGAAAGTAAATTGCTTTCATGGAACAGTCATCCTTGCTTTTAGTTAATTCCTGAGGTACTGTGAAGTAATTTGGGTCACAGTAGGTAGACTGCACTGCGGGAAAGGAAGAGATCCTTGAGCTGTAGGGCTATACTCCTTCAGTAAGAGGTGGGCTCAGGCTTGACGTGGCAGAGAAGCTCTTGTGTCTTGTGTGAATTCAGCATGGGAAGAAGAACTGGCTTTTCAATCACATAACAGGCATGGGAGAAGTGCCCTGTGACATCCAGATTTGAAAAAATGGTGTGAGTAAATCAGATCAGCCACAATTACTGGAAAACAGGAGCTTATCAGGTCCTGCCTCAGTGATCTGGACTTACTGTCCTGAACTGACTTTATATCTGGAAGCACTTATCCAATGGCTTCCTTAAGTTTGTGGGGTTTTCTTCCTCTTTGTTGTTTAAATAATTTCCCCGGTCCCCTTGCCTGGGCATGAAAAGCACCTGTGCTATAACTTCACCCCTCATCCTTTGCAATCTGCCTCCCTCACACCTAAGACTTGAAGCACTGCCATTTCAACCCTCTAAACACTGAGCAGTTTTCTTCTTCCATTTCATGGTATTACTTAGGCTTTTTCCATTCCAGAAGGCATACCAAATTGTTGGAATCACTGATCACTGGCAGAGGGATGGACCAGAATCTTGTAATGTACTCAAAATTGAGCTTGCATGGAAGAAGACAAAAATAACTCCTCACAAAAATAGCGAGATCTGAAAGGATAATGAAAAATGTAAATAATAACATCGATGTAAAAAAAAAATGTAAAAGAAGTAATAATCTCAGAAAAATCATGACCACTGAGCATTGTCCCTGCTCAGTGCTTTGATGCAACCAGTCTGCTCATAATTGGACTGCTCCACTAGACATGGTCGAGTCACAGGTGAAGCAGCAATATATCATACAGTACGTAATAAATCCATTAACACAGAGGGCTTGGAGGAAAAATGTATTGGGTTAGTCACAGGAAGTGAAAGAAATCCAGTTACCCCTTTCACTTCAGAGATCCAGTTGGAGAACATGATCAGGTGAAAACAGTTCCAGTAACTGAGCTGCAAGTTTCCCAGCAGAATGCCTTTTACACTCCTTAATATGGGACAAGAGGCAACATTTTCAAAAAACTTGGAAATCTTTCAGACAGCATTGAAAAGACACAAGTCACTGTGGTAATATCAGAGGTAAGCATTGCAGAGCTTATTCCAAACAGTATTCATTCAGGACAGGAGAGAGCTAAGTCTATTAGGAGACTGTTAGTGATTTATTTGCTTTTTTTACAGAGGCATGTAGTGGGGAAAGGCAGCTAATCTTGTTGGACTCCATTAAGGAAGTCTCCTCAGGCTTCAGACAGCCATGCGTCCCCACCTGGCCTTCGCGAGCAACATGACTGGAAATTTCTTGTAATGTTCAAGGCCTATTTGCATAAGCATGGAAGCAGACTTGCATTAATAATATCTGTATTAAGGGCCTAAAAAATCCTGATCACGTCATTAGACATGCTCCCTGGACACTTTTGTGCATCAGAAATATCTCCTGATCATCTCCTTTATTTCTGTTGCATCCACAATAGTTTTAATAACTATTTTATAGTACAGCTGAAGTCAGAGTGAGAACACTCATTTTTTTAATTGATTCTATTTTTATTTTTTTTTTTTTGGAAGAGGGGAAGGAGGAGTCTTAAATATATCTAATAATATCTGACTTCCAGAGATATTACTCTTAAACCTTCAGGGTTTAAGATGTAGAAAGGAAACTGGGAAGATTATAGGCAGGATTTGCATAAGAGAGGTAGTGAAGTCTGGATTCATTTTGTCATCTATTTAAGGAGACATAGAATGATAATTCTGTACTTCTCACAACCCAGGATTACAACTGAATCCAACAATATTGGATTCAAAACAATGTATCCAAAAATGGCACCACCAAACTAGTAAGTAGGAGCAATGGAGTTGCAGGACAGGCATTTTCCCTCCACGAGGGAAAGGCTTGTTTTGTGAGAGCTACGGGGGTTTCTGAGTTTGCTTTTCTTTTTCCAGCCTGGAGAAATCCAGGTTTAAACTGTGAAAACACACTGGGAGATTTCCAAGGGGAGAATGGCTGCACGCCAGCAAGTGCATTTGTACCAGGTGAAAGATAAAAGGAGGGGTCCTCCCTTGGCTGAGCGGCTCTAACAGATGAGCTGACTTAAAAGCAAGAGCTGATTTCTGCCGTCTGCTCATGACACCATGTCAGACACTGAGTCCCCATGAGCCCCCTCACCCCGGGCATGGAGTTGGGTGGTTCTGCTCTGGGGCAGCCGCGGGTTCCAGTCAGGCCACCACAGGGGCTGCCAGGCTGTGCCCTTCCCAGCAGGGCTCCCTCAACACCAGCCCTCAGCTCCCCATGTGGCTTCCCTGCTGGAGCACCAGCACATTGTTGCTCCAGAAAGATGCTTATTTGCCTTGCTCCCTGAAATATTTTTAGCAACCTAAACCAGCAGAAATCGAGGTTCTGGACAGTTTTTGTTGCTGACATTGATCCAGGTCTGAACATTTACAGGAATCCGTGACAGATATTCATAATTTATTGGAACATGGCTCTTCAGCCGTGTAAAAACCCCTATTGACCTTCCCTAATTATAAAATCTGATAAAACCTGTTATCAGTTAGATGCCAGTAAGAAATCAACATTTACTGGTAGTTATGGCGCAGTGGTTTGTCTTTTTTAAAAATTGCATAAGCTTTTAATCAGATCCCACTTAACCTGCTTTTTATTACAGCAACTTTTCAGTGAAATCCAGACATCCCAACAGTATCTGGGATCCAGCAATGCATAAGCAGCCTCACAGGAACTCAGTTCCCCTTAAACTCTGTATGAACGAAAAAATGAGTTTGGCAGCATTCAAGCAATACATTCATGAAATCCTTTGAAATGGGAATTCCAGTATAATTCAGCATGATTGTAAATGCTCTAAAATGTGTAAGCCTGAATGGCAAAGGGAATTGTGTACTGTAGTAAGCCTGAATGGCAAAGGGAATTGTATACTGTAGTTAGTGATAAATGTTCCATGCAACATACAGGGTTTAGCTGCCCCACTTACCCAATGCTCAGCGGAATTAAGTAGTTAAATTTATGTGCATAATACTGAAACTGTAATGCTGAGTGTCAACCTCGGACCTGTTTTTCTGCTAAAGCATAATAAAAATACCAGTGGAAAAACCGTCCCAAGCCTCAGTGTGGTAAAAGGACTGCAAGTCAAGCAGAAAATGTAAAACATCTCTGGTTTTCCTGACCAACCTGTCACAGCCCAATCTGTTGTGACAGTGCAGGAGGCACAGTCTGAAAGCACATTGGGGAAGGGGTCACGGCTTAGGCTCCTCTCTTTTTGACAGAGGTGAAAGTCTCAGCATACAGTACCTGTCTGCTCTAACAAGTTGGCTTTTTAGCAAGCCATCAAAGGCAGATGTGGGGCACAGTGGGTTTTCTCTCTCCTGGGAGGTCCCAAGTTGGCCAGTGTCCTTCGTTCTGGTCTGGAAGTTCTCTCAATTTCCCAGTAAAGCTCTGAATGTGCTTGTTTGCCCTTAGTGGGAAAATGATGGTACTAGCTATAGACAATAGCTGTCCCTCAGCTCTCAGTTTACTGTTTCTGAAGCTGCTCATAACCAGCAGTGGTAAGGAGAAAGTAAAGCTGGCTGTGCAATTGCCCATTTCTGCAGGCAGGGCTGAGCAGCTCAGTGCTGGCAGGGCAGCAGGAACTGGCTTCACCTGCCCCAGCCAAAGCACAGGGACTTGCTGCATGACTTGAGTGAATGTTGGAGGGAGCCAGTCTGTGGGTGACACGTGGGACCCTCCTGCAAAGGCCACTGCAGCAGAACACAGCAGGAGGAATCTGAAACTCCTGCTCTGGAACAGAAAGGCTCCCTAATTGCAGACACAAAAGAGGGAAAGAGCTGCACCTGTGTGGGGAAAGGTGGGGCCATCTCAGGTGTTCCCAATCTCTGGTGATGAGGCAGGCGGGGCTGGGAGCACCTTTTATTTGAACATTGCTGCCACGTTTTCCCTTTCCTCAGAAAGGTGCTGGCTCAGGATGGAGGAATCACCCATAAAGCTGGAAACAGTCCTATGTGGATCTGCATCTCCTGGTGGAGGCTGTGAGGGTGAGTCACTGTTCATGGAATTATTTATCTTTTTCTGTAATGTGCATTTGATCAAGAGACTGAAACTCCTGAGCCAGGGACTTAGAGAGACAAAAGATTGGAAAACGCTAAGATGAAGTGTGCTGTTCTAATATTTTGGGTTTTCTGGAACATAAGATTTTAAGGAGAAGATAAAGTTACTGATTATGAACAATGGGCTCACATTCTAACAGAGTTTGAGGTGGTTGGCTGTGTTGAGACGTGCTGATTTCTCTGCCACTGTGTTTGAATAGTGAGTTTTCTGACTGTACCTGGAAAAGTTCTAACTCTGTAAAGCATGGCCAAATAAATCTATGCATCATATGTCTTAAACTCTATTTGTAGGGCTAACAACTGCAGCTGTGTGCAGGGCCTATAGTCCCTTATATAACCTGTTTATTTGGCACCACCCCCTGACCTCACTTTGCTCCTGTAGCTGAACACCTTGCTTGAGTTTCAAGTTAATGCTTAACAAATCTAGTTCAACAGTAACAGACTTCAGTTATCTTGGGAACAGAATTGTAAAAAATGGCAGTTGTGTACTGATTGCTGTAAGACTTCATATAAAATACGAGCAAAGGGAAATACACTGTTTAACTGCAGCTTGCTATAATAAGGTCTCAGGAGTGGGTTTGGGTGGCCCTTGGGAGGCCTGTAGCCTCTGGCAGGGAGCCTGGCAGATACCAGCATCAAAATGGGAAACATGTTTCCCTTTCCCTGCTGACTCCCTTTCTTCAGTTTTCTCAGAAATGTCGTCTTAGTTCTGCTATTGCTGTATTCTGCTCTTTGCTTTTACTTCTCCAGTTGGGTCATAGCATCCCCTTTTTTCTTTGTTTTCTTTCCTTTTTTTTTAAAAAAAAAGAAGTCTCATAGTATCTTTAAATCATTAGCAAATATTTTTGTTCGTGTTTAACTAGGGTAGTCCCAGGCTGCCTTTATTTTTCATCCTTAGCTCATGTATGTGATGCAGAATGTTTAACTTGTGTACTCTTTCTCAGCCTGAAACTGAAGTTTATGTTGAAGTGCTTTAAAAACCCAAAACACTATTTTTCTGTTTGATAAGCTAAATAAGGACTTGAATCAAAACATGTTATCAAGAGCTACTGGTTCAAATAGGCCCTGAATTTCTGTGGAAGTACATTGAATCCTTTTTCTACTGTCTCAGGAGATAAACAGGTTCAAGCAGAAGCTGAAATATAAGAAGTTTTAGCATTTTAATCGTTGGGTTTTTTTTTTTCCAGATTTGGAATAGAGGTTGAAACTTTAAGTTCACTGAAAAGATTTCCTAAAACTTAAAATTGAGGATATTTATTTAGGATTTTGAATCCTTGATTGAAACAAAAATACTTTGTTTCAGTTTTATATGGTCTTTATTTTTGGCCTTAAAAAAAAAAAAAAGTCTGTGTTAAGTCTTGCAATATGAAGTTTATTGCAGTGGTTTGAACTTTTGAATTTAAATGTGAGGTTCCTGATGATTTGCAGCCAAACTGAGAACAGAGGGCATTCTGAAAAAGATGCAAAATGTTTTGAGCTCTTGGAGACCAAATAAACTTTGAGATAGCACAAGAACTTACATGCCATTGTGTAGTGACTGTGCCATAATCAACAGGACAAACTAAATAGCTTTGGGGGGAAAAAGGGCAGCTATAACTGTAGCAATGTTTGGGGAAAGAACAGAGGAGGCTGTCACATATATAAGCGGAGTGACGAATTCTGAGAGGCATCAGAAGTGCAAAGCACCTCCTGAAAGGCAAGTTTTCTCTCTCATTCCGTCTCATTGCCTCTTTTTCTTTTTTTTCTTGCCAAGTTTCTGCAGAAAGGTTTCAGAGTGGCTGTGCATACTTGAAAAGACTAGAAAAAGTGAGGTAAATTCTGCACTGACATGCACCTCCACTTACATCAAAGTGCTGACATATCTTGTGTCTCTCATGTTCTGAGGGTTTTTTTAAAAAAAAAAAAACAAAGCCAAAAACAAAGCAAACAAAAAAACCCACAACGTAAGCTGAAGAAATTTATCTGCCACTTACAGAATTGTTACTACTGATGTAAGAGGGAGAATGTAGATACTATCCACTGAAAAAATAATTATTAATTTAAAAGACACCAATGATCTCCTTTGCACTGACCTATCTGAAGCTGGTTCTGACCTGCCAGTCCAGGTCTTGACCACAGTCTCCCAGCTGCCTCCCTCACTGAGGGCAGGTCTTGTCCCCTACCACCTTTATTCAGCCTTGATTTAAGTCCTTGGCTTAGGGGAGGTCCTTATGCAGCAAAGCTTTTGGGATCTCTTAGCAAATCCATCAATCCCATTGCAGTTACTCAGGTAGTTAAAGTTAAGCCTTAGGGGTTCTCCTGATGCAGTGGGGTCACAGGAATCAGCAGATTTCCAACAGGAAGGGCAGCCTCTCCTTCAAACTGAAAATGTTTCAGCACACAAATTTTTTTGCATTTTGCATTTGATGTTAATTCTGAATACTAGGAATGTGGGTGGTACTTTCACAGCAACTGTCTCAAGAAAAGTAAATATGTATGTTAAAGACCATATGCCGTTGAGTTTTTCTGCCACATCCCCCCAGTATTTTGGAGATGGAAACCTAACTGATCTGGCAACAATTCTGGTTTGACCATACCCCAAACATCTTTCTAAAGCACAGTTATGTTTTTATTTGGGTTCTGACCTCAATATAAATTCTTGGTGACAAGTATACCTGCACACTATTTTAGGTAATGGCATTAGATGTAGCAGTGACAAGTTAGCAAGCATGTAATATCCTAAGGCAAATAGATTTGTATGTTCTCTTTCAGACTGGATGATTATGTTGCACTCTCTAAAGACACTTTAGATCAGGAGGAATGTCTCCTCAGGGAATCATAGCGATAACTACTTTTGACAAGTAGTAATAACAGAAGTTTAGTCCAGCCATGAAATGAAAGACTCATGCTGAAGCCAGGATTACTGGTAGTGGACTGTAGGGGCATTGTGTTTGCTTTAGTGATGGCATGTCTGCCTTCACTTCATCTATACTTGTGAATTCAGAGTTGCCTGTTTCATAGTACCAGGCAAAAAGCCTAATATTGATTTGAAGGGATCAATGGAAAGAAGCATTGTTTTAACTTACTAGTAGGTAAGATCAATTTCTTCCACAGAAAACTACTGCATTTTATGTTACAGTTCTAAGTATGGGGGGAAATTCCCAAGTTCTGGGTGACTTGATTGATAAATATCACTCCTGGATAATTAGAAACAACTTACTGATCCTTTCAATAGCTCAGCTGGGTTGCCAGGTATGTGTATTGTGATACTTCTGAGGGAACATTGTGAAGTGATCATTACTCCTCCTTAGTTCTTTGTAGTTGTTACTTTACTGAACCATCAAAGGCTATCGTTATTTCATATTGACACGGAGCTACGGAATGGCTGATAAATCTATATTAAAGTTGTGTTTAAAGTCAATATTATAGCAGTTACCATGCCAAATCAATATTTGCCAAGTTGTCAGCTCCCAGTGCCTGATGCGCTGTAATTATTCCTCCTCTCACATAGAACATGGGGACCTAATCCAACACTCACTGAAGTCAAGAAAGGCTCTCATTGATCTCGGGCTATGGATCCACACGTGCTTGCTTTTATTTACTCATGTTTGTCATAGGATTGTACAAGAAAATGCACATAACAGAAGGCCTGTCTGCTTGCTCTCCACATCTGATCATAATACATGTACTATGAGCTCTGCTATTATTAAAACAGGAACCAAGATGCTAACTTGCCACTACTGGTCTGTTGGACTGTTTTGGTGGTGTTATGCAGACAGGGTCTGCTTAATGCAGATAAAAAACATTTGCTCAAAAATAATCCATAAGTTGTGATGATACAGCAGTTCAGAAACAACACATTTGAGACAGATCAACTGAGGCTAATTATCAAAATAGACTTGTGTAATCATCTATGCTTCCATGTTTTAATTGAACAGTAGGATATTTCTTTCAAAAAAGTGTGTTAATTGGGGTCTGCTCATGGGAAGGAGTGACTAATTGAACTGGCATGAGCCTGATAGCAGCTTTTTTCATTAAAATGTTAACTTTTAAAATCAGTGTTACATTGCAAATGTTGTCTTTCAGTTAGACTAGTCTATCTGGCACATGCCAGCTCAATTAGTCACTTGCTTTCATGAACAGACCCCAATTAACACAGACGTTTCTTAAAGAAGTATTCCACAATTTAAATTAGCACATTTGCATTAGAAGTAATTATGCTGGTTTTGGTTGTTAGTTGTTCCTAATTTTTGTGATGATTAAATATGCTTTAATGGAAAATGACATTTGTTGATTAATTACTCAAGTCGTAATGGATGTTTGTAGAAAATATTCAAATATGGAAGACAGAAACTAAGCTAAGACCAAAATGCATCGATGGGTGTGCAAGGTGGAGTTTCTGTCATTGTTTATACACAATTTCAGCACAAATTATGCTACTCTCTACTTATACCTACACTGAATTAAACTTATTTTATGACTTGTTCCTGACCTTTGGAGGACCATGTGAGGTAGCAGCTACCTAGGACATTTTAACTGTAAGATGTGAGCTCCTTACATTTTATGAGTGAAAAGATATGCTACAGATATGATGATGAAGGTCTAATCCAGAACTTCACATTCAGAGCAAGAACAGGAAAGCAATGACCTGGAACTAACAAAAGCATCTAAGCTTATTGCTCCTGAAGGAGGCTGCTCTCAGGTGACTCTTCAGGGGACTGTGGAAATGGCCTTCAATCTCTCTGTTCATATAGATCTTAAACATATACTTCATCTGTAGTGTGGAATATGAACTGTCACTGACTTCAGATGTGACGTGAAGTAAACCATCCTTAAATTTTTTTCTCTATGTGAGCAGTACTGCCACTGTATAACAGGGTTTTTTTGCTTTAGAGATAAAAAGATTTCAGGTGAAAATGGCCATGTTACCATAATTCATATAAACTATATGGAAGGTATTTTATTGTTTGCATTTAAACTTGGAAGGGATCATTAAATTTAAACCAGTCCATGTACGATGAGATTCATTAAATCTTCTAAGTAACTTTTCTTTAAGGCATAACTTGTGGTTAGCTAAAGCATTCCTACCTGAAAAGCATCCAGTCTTCAAGATATACTATCTATCATTTTGCTTAAGAGCGTGTTGTGATGATTAATTGCTCTCATTGATACAAAAGTGTCATCTTATCCACTTGGACTTTTTATGACTTGGGTTTTTGTCTTCTGAAGCTTGCTAATTTTTTTTCAATGCACACCCTCCCTCAAACTATAACATAACAAACAAACAAAAAAACCCCCAAACAATCACAGAAAAAACCAGCAAAACAAGCACACACAAACCATCCAAACCCCTCACCCCAACTCTGCTTTTCATTATTGTTTATTTTTCCCTTTTGAAGAGGTGATACACTCTTACTGTTCTTTTAAAAACATAGTCAGAGTCCTGGTGTCTCTCTACTCAGATAACAAGGATGTGTCAAGTATCCAGAAGATAAACATTGTCATTGCAGGAGCCCCTTCTGTTATAACTCTGCATCTTCAACCACTAAGGTGTTCTTACACCAAGTGTATTTATGCAGAGTAGTCATGGTCCTGTAAGAGTCAGTTCTCTTCTAAAAAACAGTATTCTCCAGAGTTCCTAACTGTCTGACATTAGGGTTGGGGGTTTTTTTAAAGCAAGCAACTTGGCCTTGTTGTCATAATATTATTACCTATGCTGTAAAAATTGGCTTAGATAAACCATAAGATCTGCCAAAAATCAATCCAAAGATTGGAACATTTGGTGAGAGTGAATGCAACCAGGTTATGCTTAAAAGCAGGTTTGTTTTTGTTAACTCTCCTCTATGTAACGGATGTGAAAAACAAGAGAATGCTTTTTCAAAGCAAAGTGTCTGTTAGGAACAGGTATCTGTGCCGTGTAGTACAACATCTGACAGAAAGCCTTGCTTCAGAAGTAATGCAGTCCTCTGGAGGCTTGTCCAGCAAGTGTATCATCCAAGGTCACTGTTATTCTACCTGTGTGGCAGCGCACACAGACCAGGAGCTGCTCCGTGCTGAGCCTTCCGAGGGACGCTGGAGTGTCACGGGAGAGCTGCGGTGCTGGAGAAAAGCAGGGCGGCATCTCACCTGGAAAAAAAATAAAATAAAAGACTAGCACAGGGTAAATGCACTTAAAACATCAGTGGAGGAAATAAGAGCCAGATAAAAAGTGCCTTCCCAAAGAACTATCAACCTGTTTCTGGAAATAAATAGAAGTAGCTCTGTGCTATACAGGGTGAATCATGTCACTGGAACAGTCTATTTAGGGGGGTAAAACCCTTTTGGAATGGGTTGTCCAGAGAAGCTGTGGATGCCCTATCCTTGTCAGTGTTTGAAACCAGGTGGGATGGGGCTTTGAGTAGCCTGGTGTAGTGGAAGGGGTCTCTGCTTGTGGCAGTGGGCAGTGGGTTGGATCTTTAAGGTCTCGTCCCACCTAAACCATGATTCTATGTTATAGGCTGTGTTCTGCAGTATTAAGTGTCTGTAAGTGTTCGGACGTGGTGTTAACCTGTGACATATAGATGATGGAAAGTCAAATGGGGAGCTGATGGAGCCACAGGCACACATCTGAGTCAAAATTATCCTCCATTAAGTGGTAGTAGTGATACCATTGATACAGTGCCAGAAGTGTGTTAAGTCCTAACAGACAACAAATAAACCACAGAGCCCATGCTCAAAGATCCTGTGGGGTTCAGCTCAGGTGAGCATTTAAAATGAAATAACCTCTTTAGGGAAAGGGGAGAAGCAGGAATTACATGTGGTAGGGAGGCCTATTTTGAAGAGCACTTTTGAGAAAGTACCCAGGCATTTCTGTAACTGTGGGCTCACCTGCTGCTCAGGAGAGACTCACTCCTGTGTTTACTCAGGCAGCAGCTGAGTGTGCTTGGGGGATAGTGTTAAAGATCTCATTTTTGTGCCATTATGGGTAAGAACAGAGTACACACAGAAAAAGAGGAAAAATTACGGTTAAAGACAGTGTTACTGAAGGAAGTGGTTGTGCATGCTGTCAGGAGGAGGTTACTGCTCTCAGCAAAGTGATAAAGTGTGTCACTGCAGGGGTGATGTGCTGATCACAGAGCTCCATGCTCCTGGGACACACTGGGAGAAGTTTTGTATAGTGTTACCCCATTTTCACAAATTCCCTGGTTTCATTTCCCATCTGTGCTTTGTACTGCCTATTAACAGCAGAAATAATCTTACACTTCTAGAAATGGCAAAATTAAAACTTCTACCCTGCCTTCTGTTTCTCTAGGAACAACCTTTGGTTTTAAGTGTAAGTATTAGCCTGTGTTTTAAGATATAGCTTATTCTGCTGGGAAATAAATATACTATCAATGGATGGTCACCCTAAGCAAAATGAAAGGATTTAAATTGAATTGGAATTATGAGAATTTTGTATATTAATAGAAATATGAGAGGTTTATATATGTGTATTGGCAAGAAGCTCTATCATTACATCACTGAAGGTGAATTTGTAACTGAAAACAGGCCAGACATGATCTACTACTTGGTAGTAGGCTTTAACAAAGACACAGCTTGGATGATAGATGAGATCTTTTCCAGTCTGAATAATCTGGGATTCTATAAAAACAATTCCTTTGTTCAATTAGATGATAAACTAAGAAACAAATGTGAATTCCATCTTGTAAGGACCTCAAGCAGAGAAAAGTGAGAATGGTTATGACAATAATAAAGATCTGAATAATGTTTTGCTCTGGTATAAAATATTTTAATCTCTATCTCGGCTAAATTGGTTGATTAAGATTCACTTCATATCAGAATCATTGAAAAGTTTTAGTGAGGAGGAAAATGTAAAACTGAAAAATGGAAGCTTGGTGCTTTTAAAGACTTTCTGTGGAGGGCAAAAAATGCTGCAACATGGCTTTTTCTAGATCTATATATATGAAGTCTGCTGCTGTTTGGACCTGTCATGGACTACAAGTAAGCCAAAGGTGGGGAGGAATCCTTCCAGAAAGACTGAGCAATTTATATTTTTTTTTTGTCTCCAATTAATATATACTATTAGTATCTTTGGTAATCTTAAGGTACCCAGAGAGCAGCAAAAAGATGAATTGTGTAACTGTAGTTCTCAGAGAAGAGGCCTAAAAACCCCCTGTGATCTTGTTCAAAAGCCATTTCCATATGTTTGTATTTCAGTTTAAGTTTCGTCTCCTCCCAGAACATGACTGTAATCCCCCAAATTCACAGTGGAGTAAGAAATCTACCCCGAGTAGGGAGCAACATTTTGTCCTAATAGCATCAACAGCTGCCTTCTAACATTTGCCCATGCAATAAGGGCAAAAAAAGGATCTGCACACACACAGACAAGGAATGCAGTGTGTCCATCGGGCAGTCCATTAGATAGCCATAATGCTCACAGCTGGAAATTTTTGTGAGATGGCATTTGATATCATCATTGTTAGCCTTCATATAATGCAATATTTATTACAGTAGGGGAAGAAGAGAGTATTTTTAGCTGCATCTTGAGTAACTTATCTCCATGGCAACCCTTTACTTTCCTGCACTGTTGCTGCTATATAGAATGTTGTCACATTAATAATAAATGGAACACATCTAACACATTTGGCTGCCGATTGGCTTCCAGCCACATATTTCTCTTGTTCTAGTTGAAGGGTTTGCAAAGCTTAGGGGTCCATAAGCAAATTTCATTCATTTTGTTTCTTAGAGAAAATTGCCTCGGATTATGTTAAAGCACTCAGGAGGTTTCATCAATGTATGCATTGTGTTTGTTGGGCTGGATTTTTTGTTTGCTTTTGTTTCTAGTTCCACTTTAAAATGCCAAGGAAATCCATGAACAAATACAATTAGAAAAGCTAGAAACCCAGCAGCTGTGGAGTAATTTTATTTGACTTACATTTGTACGGATAAGAAAATGACATTTTTAAAAATTGCTTATGAGGAACCCCTGTGACATGTTTTTGAAGAACAGTACTTTCATTTCATGGAAACTTAAAGCAAGCGGGTCTCCAAGTGAGATCCCAGAATTGCTGATCACTTCCACGTGCATACAAAAAAAGCAACTGCAAGCAGTCAGCCCTCATTTTGTGGTCTAAAGATAGGGATTTCAAATTCAGTAAATGCTTGTTAGAAAGGTAAAAAAAATAGGCAAAAGAACATTATATTTCAGTTTCAGTTGGTCACGCTTTTTACTAGATATTATAACACTAGTGAACAATATAGGGCAACTGGCTTTTAAGTTTGTATATTAAGGCTTAAATACTCCCTGCTTGGCCTGAGAAACCATTTAGAGCCTGTTTAAAAGGTGCTACACAAGTACTTACATAAATAGTAAGTATTCATATCTGGATGACTTAGTCCTCATTTCTTTTTTTCTGTTTTCTTCCTTGTCAACTGTTGTTTCTAAATCTGTTAAAAAGAGGAGTAAAAAAATTAAATAAAACCATGTTGTTGTTTCATTGCACAACCATTCAATCTCTCTGCAGTCTGCTTTTTAGCCTGTTTAACGTGTCAAATGGGGGATGTGTGTGCATAGAAATGATTCCTTCAGGAATCTTTATTTATGAAACACCTGTTACATTTTAGTTTGCATTAATATGTTGCCAGTGATACCTGACTGGTCAAGGATCATATGCAAAGAGGAAGTTTACTCAAGGGAAACACCCGGTATGGCATTTTGTTCTAAAGGACATTAAACAGCCCTGAAACTCAAAGTCAGGACATAATCTTGCATTACTATTACTTTTATTTGGAGAGTCCAACTCTTAACAAGTAATAGCTAATTTGAGATGAGTTGTATTGAGCTGGGGGCTTCTTGGCAGTACACACAGCTTCTCAATTGTGTGAGTCCTGTTTAATATAAAACCCCACTCCTCAGGGTGTCAAACACTCCTGCTTATTTGTCTTGACTTAGAACTCACTTGACATCTGTGGAAAGGCCGAGAGATGAATGAACATGGGAAAAGATGATGATCTCCCTGCTGTAGCAGGTCACTTTACATGATAGGTGTGCTTCTGGACTTTAAATGAGAGACTTTGGGCCAGGCACTGTGGTGGGTGAGAGACAGGCAAAAATCTTGCAGGATGTGCATCTCTCCAAGCAGCTGGAATCAGACTTCTGAATTGCCACATTTAGCATAGCAGAAAGACATGTTATTAATTAAGGAAATTTTCTAAAGTGCTGTGAAGGTGAAACTCCCATATATAATTGCCATAAAGGTGATTACACTTTAATTCATGGTTCACCTCTGCTTGAGACAAATCTATAGTAAAAAAAAAAAAAGTTTCTATAATTAATCTGTAAGGGATAGATTTTAAAATTAACTATGATTTTCATCTAGGTCTTAAAAAATAAAAAGAAAAAAGTATGACAGCTCTTTTGTTTAAGGTTTGTATTTGCAATACTTACTGGAAAACACAAGAATTTTAAGGATTGTGTCTGTTACTGAGGGCTCATCTTGTAAAGAGCTTTACACCAGACTTAGTTAAGTGGGAAGCCCATCCTTGGGAAACAGGCAGTCAGATCTCAGTGTTCAATTCATGATACAGGCTACATTTCCATCTCACTGCAACCACTTTCCTTCAGCTTGTACAGGCACACATTCTTTATATGTGGTTTGAACCTGATTACAGTTACTGGCTGTATGGGTTCACTCTTTGATTAGCATGAAAAAACATACGTATCTTATTTTGACTGTTTTATGAAATATTTGATATTCAACTGTACCCTTTCTGAGAACTCTAGATGTTGAAAGAGCTTGGAGTGTAGCTATTCCTTTCATCTGTGATGCTATATTCTGCCCTGATTTTACTTACTGCTTCTTTGTTTTGTTATTTTCTTTCCAAAGTGTGACAGATAAAAATGCTGACTTGAAAGTCAGAACCCCAGTGTAAGCACAGGAGCTATAAAACTGAGATTACAATGTCCATTGTGCCCAGCAAGTCCTCTGTTGTCTATGTAATATTGCAGGTTTGGAGAAATCATGTCACTGGAAATGCATGTTCCTATGGCACATGCATTCCCATCCTTTCTTAGCTGTGAGAACACGGTACTATAGAGCAAATTAAACCCTGAAGGCCACTGTGGGCTTTGATTCCCTCTTACTGGTTCAGGTCAGAACGAGCAACATCTTCATTTTAACGCAATTTCACTAAATATGTTTCCTCACTGACTCAAGGGCGCAATTTTTACTCTTTTTAATTTTGCTTTTCGAATTACTTTTGATCAGAAATCTAATGAGCTACTTAAGCTCATTAGGAAGGAAGAGACAGCTCTGCCTCTGAAATAGTCATTAATTTGGTAACTTGGGGAGGACTCCAAGCCTGCCTTTGTGATCTTCCATTTTCCGCCGGTGTCTTCCAGAGCACAAACTCAATCCCTGTAAAAAAACCCAACCAGGAAAAAGCAGAACCAGTAGAAGAAACACATGCATTCTTTGTGATGAGATTGTGAGCTTTTCACAATGGTATTTATCTTCCACCTGCTCGTTTACTGTACACCTGTCCCAGGCTGGCACTGCTTTTGGCTGCAGTATGGATGATACTTTCAAAGCCAGATTTGTTCTAAAAATTCTTTCCCTGGCACGTAACAATAACTGTTTCCTGTACTTAGCAAAATACAGCTAAATAAAGAGTCCAGGTATGCCATGTTTGTCAACCTTTCTATAGTGTAATACTAATCTTTGCTCTAAATAAGAAGATTTAACAGACTGTAATAATAACCCTGTGGCTACTGTGCCCCTGGTAATAAACAGAAGATACTCCAGTCCTGTGAACACAGGTTTGATAGTGGATTTACATGAAGTTTGTGGCACAGGTGTCAGTGTAATTGGAATAATGCTATATGAGGGGTACCCACAGGGTTCAGCCAGCCTTCAGTCAAATGCTTCTGCTGGAGTGTATGGCAGCTTGACATAGGGGGTCCAATCAGACCCATGAGGGAGATTGGGTTCAGACTGTGTTAAAAAAAAATTTAAAAAAGGGGAAAAAAAAACCCCTAAAATAGAAACAAATCTCCCCCCTCTCAAAAAACACCCCAAACAAAGAACACCACAAACACTCAAACTAAAACAACAAACAAACCAACCAAAAGAAATGAACCAACCATCCCGCTTTTGAACTTTGCAGCTAATGCAGCAAGGGTTGGGGGTTTTCCCATGTTACATCTGTGTATTTGCACTAAACTGATCATTCCAGTATTTCATCTTGCTCTCTGCATATATTTTGATATGTCTGTGTATACATTTATGTATATTCCATTTCATAAAAATATGTGAGTAGTGATTATGAGTTGACTCGTGGTCAATTCATGTTTTAATGAAGAGTTGCAAATCCATACAAATATGGATTTTGAGTATTTTATTGTATGTACTCATACATCTAGACTTCTTAAAATTAGAATGGCTAATACATGCATAACAACTTTAAATACAAGCAGGTACAAATGTGTATCCTTGACAGATGAAGAGAGGCACATCTGGAATGTCTTGGCAGTTGCTGTGTCCTGGTGAAAGTGTAATTCTGCACTAAGCTACTTGTTTAGGGTATGAGCTAGGAAAAGCACTTAGCTACATGATTAACTGCAAGGATGTGGTTACAGCTTTTGTGGGACTAATCATATTACTAGAATGATACTTTTGCATTTTTCTGTGATTGTCATACTCAGTTTGTCTGGGCGTTTACATCCTCTGTAAGTCAAGGATAGTTAGACAGACATTGAAGGAGTGAATCAGCATTTTCCTGCAGCAATTTAGCCAGACAGTGTGACAAAACAGTGTTGTAAGTCAGACTTCAATCTTAATTCATTCCAAATGTTTGCTTCCTAGTTGTTGCAAGATTTTTCATTGTTGTTTGTCTGTAGAATACAGAGACAAATAGGTACTGTATGCCTTGAGTAATCTTTAACTTCTCTAAAGAAAATAGAAATGAAATAATTTTATATTCATCTGAGTAAACACTGCTTTGCTGGAATATGTGCTATAGCCAATGAACTTCTTGCTAATTATCCTTTGCTTTGTCTTGAATGTGTGACTAAGAGGAAGACCAAGCGCCAGCTCAGATTTGTATTACTTGCTTTCCAAAAGGCTTAGCTCACTGAAGCTGGTTCTTCATGCTTTTATATGATTTTAAAAATCCAAATATTTCCTAGTCCTTGCTATTACGTTTGATTTTCAGGAGTCTTTCAAAGAGGTTCTTTTTCTGGACTTATTTCCTCAGCTTGAGCTTGAATAATAAATTTAACTTGCCCGTTTTGTCTGGTATATCCTCTATGCTTGCTTCAAATTGTTCTAGTTACTCTGATATACCCATAGCAAAGAATTCATTGCAGGTGGGAATGTTCCCAGCATCATCAACATGTCTTCTGTAAAGAGTGGAAGTGGAGAAACATCTCAAAGCAGTCTCATCTCTATTATCTTATAAATACATTTCATGACGTAATAAGATTTCCTGTGGAGCAGTGTGACTGCACTCCTGCCTTTAACTCCAGAATTTAGGTGTCCTGCTCTTAGATCAGTAGTTTAATACTTAGACATCACCAAAAGCTTGGTGAAGTCAGTTTTCTCTGTAGGCACATCTGCTGTTTCAAATCTAACCTTCCCTCTTTAGAACCCCACATCAGTCAACATCTGGATTCCTAAAGTGCCTAGGGCATGCTGCTTGGTAAGATGGTGTTATGACCCACCTCTGATGTAGGGTGACAGGTTCCTGTCAATAAATTCCATGGGGTGAATTAGAGTGAAAGAACACTGAATGACCAGCAGATACATGAGGCAGATTTATCTTTGAGCCATTACATGGAAGTGGGCAGAATGTATGGTCACAGTTGTGATCTGTTGGCTGTGGGAGCCCACAAAATGGAGTTTGTCAGGTTGTATGTATTCAAGTCAGCATGGGAATGCCTAGATCCCTTCCCAGGGAGGGAATTCTTTGTGTCTGATGAAACGCTATGGGGCATCCACAGTCTTCCGATGGAGAGTTCCCAAAAAGAGTCAGGGGGTGCTTTGGGGTCCTTGGTGGTCCATAGCCCTCTCTAAGGATATGACCACTGTTCAATCCTGCTTCTTGCAACTGCACAGCTTTGCCTTATGAAAAGGGGAAGTTAGTGTTGGAAAAGCATTACTCCACTTCTGCAAGATCGTCTTACTGGTTGTTCCCCTTAGTTGGTTTGAAACAGCTTGTTTCAGACATCAAATTCCCAATTTTTCTGGATGCAATCAATCATGCAGCAACCTGAACAGTGGTTAGGTTACCACAGATGGTAACCCATGAGCTCAGATGGGGAACCCCAGTGCTGTTAAGGCCCTGGTTGCTATTGCAGAAACAGTCCTTGGGTGCTCTCCTAGGACCTGCCTCCTCCTTCGAGGTCTGTTTTCCTTTTAATCTCACTCTTTTCCCTCACCCCAGTAGATAATCAATTCCTAATTCACCATCATGTGAATGGAAAATGTCTTATGGAAAAATTGTATTGGTGAAATTGGTAAATTATTACTTACTCAAACTGCCTGGTAAGTACTATAAATTCTCAGTGTATGAATGTGTTTTTCTGGTAGAGACATTGAGAAAAGTCAGCCAATTCTGTAACTGGCTTTACCTAACCTTAGCTCATGCTGGTGAATATTAGTGAGGTCTGTATTAGCTCTCCCACTCTTCACAACAATGCTGAATGAATCTGTTCTGTGGAAGCCTTTACTGAACTTTCCACTGTGAGAGGTTTTATATGGCATGACCCCCTTTGCTATCACAGGGCACAAGTGCGTCATTGAGGATGTAGCAGTACAGAAGCAATTAAAAGAACAAACATGGAATAATTGGACAACTTAATTTATGGTCTTAAAAGGCTACAAATGAAACAACTATGATGCACAATCAGAGAACCTCTAAGCATAAACATTCATAAGTTATTTCCATGGTTACAGTGTTGTCACATAGATGCTGGAAAAGTAAATCCCTACCTAAACACAGCATGAAGGAAGAGGTATTTAACTCCTGCTTCTGCTTAGCTCTTGTGTTGTACAGCTTTGTTATGATTGCTCTTCTACTGAATTCCACCATATATGGAATATCTGTTTAATATCCACTTTATGTGAATGGGAGTTTTCTGTTTCTCCAGATCTAGTGGCCTCGCAGAAGATTACAGCCTCACATCTGATACACTTGGCCATGTACATGCTCTCAACACCACTCTTGTCATCTCTTATTTTCCCTTTTAATGTTGCAGCCCTCAGGATGCTGAGGATGGTTGCAGATTTCTCCAACACACTTAAGAGGCTGTGAAAGGGAAATACAACTGTAGCTCATTCGTTAAGTACTCCAAGACCTTTGGCTGGTTTTCAGATGACACTGTATGATTACAACCCCATCAGTAAAAGGAGGTCAAATACATCTTTCCATCATGCTTTATTATGATGGAAAGACTTTGGAATATCATACACGTGGATTCAACATCCAGTTACTGGTTATCCATGTTACATTTTTCCATAGCAAATCACAGACTGATTCTTTGTATCGTGATCTCTGTTAACAATGGAGTTTATATCTCTTTTAGCATTTCTTTTCTTCTTAGAAAGAGAAGGAGAAAGTATATTCTCTCATTTCTAACTGCACACATCGAGCACGTTGTCAGTTTTTACCACCCCTAAAGATACAAGAGGTACATGCATGGTCATTAATACTTATTTGAGGTTTATTGCAACTGACATCTTATGGTTAAGGTTTTCAAAAGTATTTACTGCTTTTGGAGGATGTGGCTTGTCTCATCGAGTGAGACCAAGTTTCCTAAAAAGCTTGATTTTCAAAGTATCTCATTTAATTTCATTTGAAATGGAGCCAAAATACATTTAAAATGTTGATATTCTCTTTGTTTTCAGGCAAAGGTATTGTTAGTGTAGTTACAACACTCCACTTTTCTTGAAGTACAAACTTACATAAACTTTCTAGAAAATTCAGTGCTAAGAACTCCAAATGGTAGCAGTATTTTATTTCTTATGTGGGCTGTTTCATCATATTATTCTGGAAGTAGTTCCATGGGTGGTGGGGTAGGAGGATGTTTGGAAAGAAAAAGAGCCGAGAGTTTTCACTAACCTATTTATAGTATTCATTAATTGATTTTATTCTTGTGCTTACCCTCCCATTAAAACCCATTTGAAGCTAGAGTGCTCTTGTCTATTAAGGTACTCACTAAGGGTTTTAAATTACTTTGGTAGTTTAAGAGAAAAATTGAGCTTATTTCTTAGGGTGTCTTATTGTTATGAAATTTTGCACTTTCTCCTCAGTCTGTAATGCTCTTTCTAGAACTGCTGAGATTCTGAACTAACTCTGAAGAGGACAAGGAGGTTAAAATCAAAATTAGTTCCTGCTATCCATCTCAAGCAGTTTTTGGCACTCCAAACAAACCACCCATGCCTATTTTATGCCCTTCTCATTGTACAAGTTCACTATTGTTATATAAAAATGATTGAAAAAAGACATTTGGGTGGAGATGAACAAGCAGTATAAAGTGTACAAACCTGATGTATGCATGGTGTTAATAAGCCTGTGCTGTCTGCATTCAAGCAGATGGGAGCACAGAAGTGGCAGGTTATGGTGCCTTGCCCTGTTCTCTCGAGCTGCTGTGGCCCTGCTGCTGTGCTGCAGAACCCAGCAGCTCTGCTTGCTGGTGGATGGCCCAGCAGAGAAAATGGGATCTCAGCCCTCATACTGGTCATTCCAGTTAACAGCATGTCATCCTAATGTCGCACTCAATTTAGCTTCAGTTCTACCTCTTGCAACTGCTCACAACAAAATTCCTGTCCTACTCTGCAGTTGCAAATTAGAGTTGGAAAAGTATCTTCCATGTCCTTTAATGAAATAGCTTTTTATGAAGATGTCAAGGGAAAGAAGTAGTTATGAGCACTCTTCATGACTGTATAAATTCACACATTATTCATGCTTCACTGAACCTTATCTGCAAGATCAGCATAAAGCTATCTAGAAGAATGTGTACCTTGAGCATACTGATAATATTCGACAACTAGGTAATAACATCGGTGACATTTGTAATGTCTGAAAGACTTGGGCCTCCTTGCATTGACATTAGTAAAAATGAGACATCTCTTTCTTAGGCAGTAGTGGTTCAATGCCCTTTTTCTTATTTCTCAGACTTCTGTTATTTTTGCATGCTCTTTTTGGCCATTGTAAGAAACAGCAAAATTTATTTTTTCCACTATTTTCTCCTGATTGTCTTAAAATAGTCTTCCCCCTTTAAATGGCTGTCAGAAAGGGCTTCTTCATAGACTTTTTTCATGGGTTGATAAACATTTTGAGTTAAGGAAAGTTGGTTTCTGATTAGACCTGACCAAAGGTGTATCAGTGGCATCTGGAAGCAGTGGGGTTGTGATGATTATTTATCCCTGTCTTGCAAAATGACACAGCACTACTCATGGAAGTCAGTAGAACTGACCTTAGACTTCACTGCAAACTCTTCCCTTAATCAAGAAGTCCTCCTATCCACTGCAAAAGGCTATTTATATTTCATTTTTCACTATAAAGGAAGGTAGAAGATTGACAGCAGTGCACTACGGTTTTGTAGTAATTGATCTAAAGTACTTTGGCTTTCTCTGAAGAGCTGTCATGTGGTTCTGTACCTTGTTATTGCTATGGGTACATTTTACTGTTGTTTTCAGAAAGTGGGCGTCAAGATATCATGTCTTTTAACCACAGAATTGCCTTTATTCTGCATTTATTCCAATACTAGACGTAATATTAATGGAAGTACCCTTCTGGCAGGGTAAGCCACGTTATCAGTAAATGTGTAATTGACTTCTGCATGGAGTCTGAGGGAACAAAGGGAGCTTGGAGATCAAGAGCCCTGTACCTGCCTGCCAGAGCAGCAATGACTGTTCTCAGGCCTCAGCCCGTGATCCTTGCTTACACAGGGTAGGACTGTGTGTAGTTATCACTCAAGGGCTAGTACTGGGGACTGTAGTTTGATCAGTGCAAGTGGTAAACAGCAGTGCAATTGTATCTCATGCTGTCCATCAGCCTACCTGCATATCTACTAAAAAAAGGACAAGGAATGGTACTCTAGTAGTCAGTATTGTAGATGTGCATAAGGGTGAGCCTGAAGGATGGGGAATGGGGAAAAAGAAGCAAATGTTGGAAGTTCAGTACATAGCAACCAGTGTCAGATACTAACACTGAGGAAGCACTGTGAAATCAAGACTAAATTACATTAAGTTTTGTGTTTAGTAATTTTTATTTATTGAGGGGAAAATGTTTCTTGCTGTGAGGAAAAACTGTTTTGTTTCTTTCTCAACTGTGTTTGTAAATCAGATCAAGAGTTTTCTATGTATATAGTGCATCTAAAAGGATATATTTGACACAGGAAGCTCTCAATTGTTTAGGTATTTCAAAGGTTTAAATTACTCAGACCTCATAACATTAAATCCATGTTATGATCTCTCAGATGATGAATCAAAAGACAGAAGGGAAAAATACAACTTTTACATAATACCATTCATCATGACAAATGTTCTGTATCAAAGAATATAACATCCTGGCAAAGCTTCAAGATTACCCAGAGGAGAAGCAATGGACAGACTGTCGAACCAATGTAATTTCAGAAACAATTCCACACCTTATTTATCCCTTGTGTGGAGCAGAAAAACTATAAAATCTTCTAGCACAGTCACTTTGTGCATTTGTTTAACCTACTGACCTTAACCCACCTGACACTCTCATGTTTCTGAGCGTGAAGGGGGGATTTCTGTGCAATTCAAAATAATCTGGTTTAGAGTTTCTCTGTTAGAGATGACTTCTTTTTCAGCTCTTGAGCAAAGGTACTGCCTACCATGAGTGTGAGTTTCTCACCAGTGAAATGGTGACCTCCACACTGGCAGGCTCCAGCATGCCTGTCTCTCTGTCCAACCAAACTTATTCCAGATACCTTCAATGGATTGCCTTGCAGAATCAGAAGAAAAATATCTCTCTTTATATTAAATGTACCTTTAAACAAGTTTGGGGTTATACTGTATCTAAACTTCTGGCTCAAAATTGAGGAAATGAAAACAATTTGTTTTCATGAACTTTAAATTTAAACCTCAGTAAGTGGTTTTTTTTTGTTATTTTTTTAATTTGAACTCATACTTTCATACATTAAATCAATTTATTCAGTATTATTAGCACTAAATTATGCAACTGATCTGCTGTACTACTGAAAACTAGAAATCTTGTTTATGTCAGTGTAGCACAGATATAATCATCTATGTAATTTATCAAAATTATATATATTTTACTTGTTGGTAACAGAATTTGGCATTGTGCTGAGGGCTGCAAGAGAAATCCTCACATTTTTAGTTACTGCCTGTCCAGGAAACAATCACAGTATCCAAATGAACTAGTGCTGTACTGATTATCAGATGCCAAAAAATGTGTCCTAAATATATTAAAATTAACTCTTTGTTAGAAACACGCAGTCAAGACATGCAAATATGACCAAAAGGGAGAGATCTGGTCTTTAAATAAACAAAAAAATCCCAACCAGACCCAACAGCACCCCACCCCTGTTAACTCTTATTTTTGACCCCTGAGAATGGGAGCTGTCTTTTGCAATGGAGATTCATGTTTTACTGTATGAGGGCAACACATTTTAGGTTTCCTTGCAACAAAAAGGCCCCTGTAGTTGTTGTGTTAAAAGCAAGTCTAGAGTTAAATTGGAATGTACTCTAAAAGGGCATAGTGGGTAAAGGGAAGGTTTGTGTTGACATCTTTTTTCACATGTTGCTGCTCATCAATTTGCCTTGGTTTGTTGAAGTTTAGCATCATCTGTTCTAACAAAAGCCAGCTTTAGAAATTGAAACTTTCAGTCACATCTGACAAGCTCACTTGAAGAACAAATTTGCCAGTCCCCGTTCACAGGGGGACTCTGGCTGTTCCAGAATAATTTTAGTGCTACAGTGGTGGTCTGAAATATTTCTTCTTTTCTACCTGTCTCCCCTTGTTCTCATGAAAGATCTCTAAGATTTTAGGGAACTTTAGCTATCAAGTCGTCCTTGCGAGAATAAATTACAAATATGTTAAATCCATCAGATAATTGCATAAATGTTTTTTTAAGAATCTCTACTGATGGAAGCCCAGCCTCTTCTGACAGTGGTTAGTTCCTCTTGCTCTTACTGTTTAACCTTGGCATTAGGAGTCCAGTGATGAGACTGAATTGCTACTGGTCTTATTTGTTGTGGAAATAGAGAATATATTACTACACTACAGTTGCTGCAGAGACAGAGTTCTCTTGTATTTTCATTTCTTCACTAAATTAAGCAATCAAGTACTTGCAGATTTTCCTCAACATGAAGAATAGTGACAGCAATTGGAGAACTCGTGTCTGGATTGTCTTCAGTTGTTTTAAAATGTAGTATCCAAAACTAGATAGCATTCAAATGAGGCCTCCTCAATCTCTTAATAGGTCCCATAGGTTAGACAGGGACTGCTGACCCTTTTCACAGTACTGACTTTATTGGCTCATGTTCAGTGAGATATCAGATGGATCCTTTTCTACAGTACCCGGTCAGTTGTTTTCAAGTGCATGTTTTTGTAGATGACTATTCCTGTCTCCTTAGAGTAGCACATGTCACTGACCTCTATTGAATCACAGCTTTTCTTCTTTTCTTTGGAATTTCTTTATCTTCCAGTCCACGTGGGACTCCCACTTCTGAATATAATTTGTAATCAAGTAAGCAAACATTCTAATAACTGTGTGTGCATTAGTGCTCCATCTCCTATTTGGTTTTTAACCATCTAGAGTATTAGATATGGTTGGGTTTTTTAGAAGTAAAAAATGTGAGTTTTATTTACTTAATTGGGACCAAAGGTTGGCTAATGACATTCCTGTAGATTGAGAATATTCTACGGCAAAATCTGGTTATTTGCACAGGATATGATTCTGACCAGCCTTACTTTCTATAACTGAGGTATTCAGGATATTATTTTTCTAGGTAAAACATTTATATAATTTTGCTTATAGCAAATCTGAGATGGTCCATACCTCTTGAAAATCCCATTCCCTGACACTCAGATATCAACTAATTTTAATATAAAAATAAGCTTAACATCTTTCAGGGAACCACTGTAATTTCTAGGTCATTCTTGATATTTAAAATTTGAGACATGACAGACTTTGTATTTGCATTTCATATTGCATCCTATCACGGGTATTTTTTAAAGTTCACCTTATGACTAAAACCGTAACTTATTTTCTTGTGAAAGATAAAGCCTCTTGAGCTTATTTGTATTTCACTGCAAACTACAGTTCACTCAGTTCATGGAGCTCAAAAGGGGCCCTGTGAGGCCTCATCTTGGTCCAGCTGGCACTGATTTAAGGATGTGACGTGATTATAATGATAATGTCTCAATTAAGAGTTGCTTTGAGATACTGGGCTTGCTCACACATGAAGCTCTTAAGGTCCAAGCCCCATGTGACTAAAATCCAGGAAATGGTTCACCTAACCATTCTTATAACAGAGTTTCTGAAATTATGCAATTCCTGTAAAAGTTGAGAAAAGAATAAGAGCAATCTGTTATTGTACTGGGAAAAAATAGTGGGGTTATCCTTCTTTCAGAATGTTTTAATGACAGGTGAATCTATAAAGGTAACATCAAACTGAGAGGAAAATCTGAGATATCTGGGATCCTAGGGGGACAGGGAAGGTTCTGGTTCACCTCTGGGTGCTGCATAGCTGCCTTCCTGGTTTGCATGTTTGTATGTGACAGCCCTGAGCCCTTGAAATGTGTTGTTCAAAGCAGGCAAGGAGATACCAAAACTTTTAATGATTTTGCCTAAGTCAGTGCAGAAAATTTATTTAAACCCAGATTATACAAGATGTTCCTTGTGTCTTTAGAACAGAAATGTCTTTTCTCTACTTTTCAGCTGTAGATATAAATGGTGTTCTCTGGGAAAAAGAATGGATTGTAATTTCAACAGTCAGCGTAAGAGAAGCTTGGTAAACAAAAAACATTTCTGGTGGCATTCAAGAGAGGAGACAAGAGGAAAGCCTCATTAAGTCTGATTGTTATGGCACACAGGGATAATGGTCTTGTACATTGGATAATGATTTACTTAGTGTCTCTAGAACACCATAGATAGATTATGTAGGTCTGCGATTTTTATTTTTTTTTACTGAAAGAACAGCTATCATTATGGCCTGTGAAATAGTTAAGTCTTTGTGCTGCATAGAGAAAAAAAGGTAGGAATATTGAAATAATGCAATTTCACCCCAAAGTGAACAATAATTACTGAAGTTGAATGTATGACCTTCACAATACAAAACTTGTAGAGAACTGTATTTTATCTGTCTGTGGTTTTGCAACTACCAACAACGTAAAATGATGGTATTATTTAGTGACTCAAGTTTAATTCATCTAACATAGGCCTTACAATCCTGAAATAATTTCTTAATAAAATTGTAGGGTTTGAGTTGGAAAGAAGGAGGAATAAGTAAATTGCAGTCATCCTCCAGTTGTGTCCCTGAGTTCATTTAGAGAAGGAAGAAGCAAGCAGACTGCTGATCCCAGTCCCCTATCCTTGGTCATCTCTCCAGTCTGTTCTTTCACATCCAGGGCATGTGCTTTGGTGCCTGTGCTGGCTGTGGTGGTGGTGCTCAGTGTCTGCCTGAGGAGGAAGGAGCTGCTGTGGTCTCTTGTGCCCTGCTCTGCCTGCAAGGATGGGGTGGTAGCTGAGTGCCTTGCTCTGCCTGTGTTTTCTCTCTGCAAACAATGAAATATGAACCAAAATGTGGTCAGAAGGGGTGTGTCAGATCTGGGCAGTCTGAGATGAGCTGATGTGGGAGTGTAGGAAAGAACTCATGTCCCTGCTAGGGTTAGATCTACCTTTTCCCTGTAGTAGACTGAAGAGAGCATCCTCCCCAGTCTGCTGCACCGACCGGGGGGTGAGGGGGAGAGAAGATGACTGGCTTCAGCAACTTAATCCCACGTCCATTTATTTCTCTCTCCAACATCTTTCAGAGCCCTGCAGCTGTCACATTTGCCACTCTTCTCATCCTGCTAAAGGCAATCCCCTCAGTCTTTTGAAACAGCAGCAAATTAAAGCCTTTTTTGAAGGCTGTAGACAAGCTAATATATATTTTATATGTTCTGTATATATACATGCACTAGCATATCCTTCAAAGTTGAAAGGAGACCATTTGAATTTAAGAGAAATTAATATCTTTGCAGATCAAAGGAAAAAATTAAACTTTTGTTTCTGGTTTTAAGGGGGAATTTTAAAAGTAATATCAAAACCTCGAGAGTCTTTAAAGTATTTTCAAAATTGCTAGCAGCTTATCTCTGAAGTCCAGCTCTATGAATTGGATATAAAATTCACTTACTACTCATTATCATTTCATCTGTTTGAAGATGCTGCAATTGTAATGAAACAATTGTTACAAATAGTTGATCTATGACGTTCTATCAACATATTTTCCCTTTTCAGATTTGCTTGTGGATCACACAATCATTTAAATCTCTAAGTGCCAATGAATGTATTTCTCAAACTATTGTTAAGTGCATTGTATGGCTGCAGTTATGAAGATTCCTCTATCAGCCATACCTGCACTAGCCACATTATGGGGTGATAAGAGTCATGCCACAGTGGAGTCATCTCATGCTGATGAGGGTATGCACACTGAAAAGGATGCACATGATACTCGTTCTCAGTGTGAAGACACTAGACAGGGATTTTCAAAGAAATTCCCCTTATTAGTAGCCATCTGTCCCTGTTGGTTGAACAGGTTTTAATTGACAGTTCCACTGGGCAACTGTTTCGTCTGCTGAGTTGCTTGGTAAAATTTGCTATTTTTACTGAGTTTATTAATAATAGCAGTATCTGCAAGAATCTCAGAAAAATCTATTCCAGCATTTCCATGCAAAGGACTGATCAGAATAACACTATTGGCTTAAAAAAAAGGTTCTCTAAGCCTTGGGAGGAAATGCATGCAACTAAGGAAGTATTGGAAAAATAACTCCATTAAAGAGAGAAAATAAAATTAGCACAGTCTTGAATAAAAATGTTGTGGAGGGTAATCTACTTTTCTTTTAGGAATGCTGACTTGATGGAGTATACCCTGATAAATGGCTTATCCACTCTCCAGCAGTGACCACTGTTTAAATGAGCTCAGAATCACTCTTTTTACATCTCCAACATGTGTGAGCAAAGCACTCTCAGGAAGTCTTGTTTAATTTACTGCCAGTTAACACACTTCTGGTCCCCGAACGGGTGCTGAGGAGCAAACACATCAGCCAAGACCTGTCCTCTCCCTTCTCCAGACTCCATGCCAGTGGCAGGCACATGAGCACAGTGTTTGGATTCCAGCATCTCCTCCCTCTCTAGGTGGAGTGACTGTGTAGCTGTTAGTGCAAGGATATTATTATGATAGCAATCAGGTCCTGTGTGTGTACAGGAAGGGCTGACAGCTTTAGTGCACTTCAGGCATTTAATTTTGTTGTGATTCAGAAGATAGACTTGAGGAGTTTAAGTTCACCACATAGTCAATGGAAAGAAATGGTTGTCTCTGGCAGGAGGAAGGGGTGAAACAACCTGTTGTGATTCAGGACACTTAAAAGTGGATGCATTCAGGTCGTGCATGAAACTTCATGGAATTCTGATGGGGAGTGTATATCCTTTTAAAGGAGTATATGCTATTTGAAATATAAAAATTAACTCTCATGAATTTGTTACATTTAGGCTTCAAATATATTGAGAAACAAGTTGAAAATTCCATCATATCTCAATGATGCAAAATGGGAAGGGGATGTAAGCATCTTCTAACTGCTGGTGGCAGAGTCTGAGCCTGACACTAAAGCTCAGCCTTTGCTATTGGGTTATTTTCTGCAGAACATGTGAGGAGATACAGAAGAGTTTCCCATGTTAAAATAGGAATCCAGGAGGAAGAATCAGATTGCACTCCCCTCCTTTTTAGCAGCAGAAAAGAAACAGTGCTGTAAAGGGAAAATCCATAACAGAGCCATAAAATAAAACATACTGCAAGGAGATAGTGTAAGCTTCCAAGGATTCAGAAGAAAAAAAAAGGCATTTACACCCGTCTCAGACTGAGAGAATGAATGAAAAGACTGGATTCTTTGCAGTCAACCTGATATAAAGCTGAGAAACTTAACACCCTGGATGCTATGGTACAAATTTAGGGGTTTTTTTAGGATAATATAGAAACTTTATATTCCAGTGGTTGGAAATGGTCTTCCACTTGTGAGGGATTTCCTTGCTACTACTTAAAACAAAAACAAAGAAACAAGCCATAAAACTTGTATCTTTGCTAAGCTTGAGTACTGTTTTTTCTTCTCAATTATGTAGCATGTTAATAATATCTGAAATTTTAATTAAACCTTGCAGTTACCATCAGAAAGATCAATACAGAAGAAAATGTGTCCTTTTCATACTCTTTTAGTATGGCACCATGTACGATGGAAGAGTTTGATCTATATCTAGGTGTTCTCAATTTTCTTTTTTTTTTTTTATCTTATGCTAAAAGATGCTAATCAGTAGGATTTTGCATGTGTTGGGATCAAAGAATATTCCTCAACCTTTTTAAATCTCGTAGTTTATGTGCTGTAAGCTGTATTTCTATGTTCATTGGGAAGGGTTTCAGTGCCATTTATATGCAAACAAAACCTCATTATCCAGTGTAAATTGGTAGTTGAGTGGGTGTGAGCACTGAATTGACGCCAGTACCAGGAATACTGAGGATCACTTTGGTGTCTGCTGGGGGCTCTGTGCTGTGGGGAGTCCAGCAGGAGGAAGCATTGAGCTGACTCGTTTTGACGTGACTGAGGTGAAATTGGTGCTAATGAGCAAAGACTTACATTGGCTTCTGTAGAACAGGAGCTAATGACTCGTGTGTCTGCCCTGCAGAAATTGAATGGCATCTCAGATGCCTCTGCACTGCCCTTACCAGTGGTGGGCTTAGTAAGAGGCTTGTTTGCAGGTGCCTGGACTGTCCTGGTTTAGCACACTTACACTGCTGCAATTTGGCTGCTAAATCTCTTCAGAGCCCAGAGTACTGAGAGTAGAAAGAGGGAGGCAGAGTAGCTGCAGCAGGACTCAGGCTGCCCACAGAGAACACATGACCAAGCCTGACAGAGTTCAAGTGTTTGGATGATACTCTCAGGCACATGGTGTTACTCTGGGGGATAGCCCTCTGCAGGGCTAAGAGTTGCACTCTATGGGTCCCTTCCAACTGAGGATATTCTGTGATTCTGTGATGACATGAGAAAGCAGCCCAGCTTCCAGGTGCTGGGTCGATTCATTTGCAGCATCCTCTGAGCTCGACATCTCAGCACAGTGTGGCAAAAGACAAGGTTACATAGAAAACACTATTGTCACCCAAAGGATGGAAGTGTTCTTTACTCATCTCTCCCACGTCAGGGGGTTGTAATAGCCATACAAGTACTGAAATCCCTTTTCAGTACTTGGTGTTCATAAAAATAAACCTGAGGGAGAATGAAGAAAGTTACAGCTTAACTCAATGTTAACAATAATGGGGTGCAAGATCCATGTGAAATTGTTCTCCCCTCCCAAAGCTGACAGGTATCTGTGTGCTCTCACAAAATGGTTTTATTGGACAATGTACTGAGCAAGAAACACTGTTAAAATAATGTTGAAAGTTCCTTCCAGATGTCACAAGACATTTTAGTAAAGATTGAGATGAACTTGTACACAGTCCTGTATGCCCAAAGTATAGGTGTTCTGTCATACTACACTGATTTTCTCAGTTCTTTTTGCTTCTATAAAATAACGTAAACATATATCAAAAATATAGTGAGAATGCACCCACCCCTACTACGTGTTTCCCAGGACCTCACAACCAAGCAGTCTGCTCAGTGTGCCTTTGAAGTAGATGCAGTATCAGTAGATGGTTTAGTTAAAAAAATTTAAAAAAACAAACATTTCTGAGATAATGCTAACTTGGAATGAAGAACCAACACATTGATGAAAGTAGTAAAACAGGAAAAAAATTGTAACAAAAAGGCATCTGAGTGCAAATCACAGACAGTGGTACTTGTCTCCATGTCAAAGTGATCTACACATCCTCTGTTCCCCTGGCTGACTGAGATTCTGATTAAGCCCTGATACAAAGCATTGACAAGTTTCAGAAACAGTTTAAGAAGAAATGGAGAGAGCAGAAAGAGTCCTTTGAACTCAGGGGAGGCCTGAACGAAGTTAAAATCTTCAATATTATCCCAGCTGCTAAAAACAGCAAAAGGTTAGAGCAATATAGTAATTGCTCAAACTTACAGCTGCTTTTTCCCCTTGGAAAATAACACCAGCTTTAAGTCATGAATGAAACATGTTGGCCCAAATCTGTTACCTTAAACATCTCCAGTAGGTTTCTACAAACTGGGGACATAATGTATATTTACTTGCATGATGAAAACTTAATCATCATTGATAAATCCTCACTGCCTAATTAGGATGTCTAACATATTTCAGTGCTTGCTATATTTCCTCTTGCATATGCTTAAATGGGTCAAACCTTGAACTGAGTTAAACAAATATAAATGCACAATGAAATGCTTAATTTCAGCTGCTTATTCTAATCTATGGCAATGTAGGAAACCAAACAATACAGCTAGAAACTTTATTACTTTTTGTTAACTAAGCAAAATAATATCAGGAAATGTCTCTAGAAAGCTTTCTGAAAGTTTTTAATTATGGTTTCTCTTCTACCAATAATCTTAAAAATCACACTTCCTTTTTAATATTAGAGTAAATTGAATTCAGCCTTTGTATTGATTATACAGGTATCTGTTTAGATTTTTGATTACTGAAATTCCTACCTAATGTCTGTTCAGCAGTTTTAGAAAATTGACATGATCTGAATTTCACTTCCAGCAATTAAAAAGTCTGCTTGCTACACATTCTTTCTTGATTTTGTAAATGAAATGTCATTACTTGCCCTGCATTCAAATAAATACATTTATACACGCAGATACCTGTGTTTTCAGAGAGTCTATATAAAATGAAGATGGCTATAGGTTGAATCAATGCAAATATTAGAATAAAGATTATGATTCTATTGAATATTACACGTGAATTAGGATGATGGATCTGTTCCTACTTTGCATTTAGTAAACAAAATTTCAAGTGTCTGATTTCTGTGAGTCATCACTTTTGAGATATTAATGAATGGTTCATTCTACCACTGTGTCTCTTACTGAAAAATAGGGAAGTCAAATACTTGGTGATGTATCAGATGCTAAACTGTTGTTAGAGCTCACTTTAAAATCTTTTTTTCTCTCCTCACTTGTCCCAATTTTTTCTTCTGTCTTCTAAGACTATTCAAGAGATTTCTTTTGATGCTGATAGCGTTATTTTGAGACAAAGAACCTCTCTGCTAGTGTGTGAGGTGACGATAACTAAGCTGCCTTCTAGCCCTACCCAGCCAGAACGACCAGACTGTGGGATCTCATCACACGGTACCTCTGGCAGTGGCCAGAGATGGGCCCCAAATTCCTGCCTGAAGAAATGTGCACAATGTATATGGGAGCTGGAATGTTCCCAACAAATACAAGTAGGAAAAGATAATTGTATATATGCCCTACTGGTCCAGTTTGTCATCTGTAACCTATACTTTCAAATTGGTGCACTTTGTTTATTATAATTCACCCATACTAATAATATTAAGATAACACATTAATGGGCAATTGCAAGTATGTTGTACAGAACTTTAAGACAAAGTGTCAATCTTGATGGGATTAAGAAAAAGCATTAAAATTAATGAAATGATTGCATCTCAATCTGCATATGCAAATTAGGATAAATCATATGCCCTACAATAGTATAAGCGAAAGATTATGGTAATAAATTGCGTTATCTGAATTAATGACTGGCTAGCCCTACTTGATAAGGTCAAAGTAAGTCCCAGTGCACTTATTACTAAAATTTATCATTCAAGCATGTGTATGCATTTAATTATTACATCCTATTTTAACAAGCATTTAAACTTTGAGAGCAGTGGAAAGTTTTCCTGTCTGTAAAAGAAAACGTCTCCTTGTTCAGAACATGTCAAATCATGAGAATGGAAGATATGTAGGAAGGCAAATAGATATCTACCCTTGTAATTTGACTTAAGGATAAATAAATAATTTGGTTAACCCTTGCTTCTCACTACTTTATGGAGTACAGGTTTATGGCTTACATGGAGCACACAGAGTCAGAGCTAGAATAGCTATGATAAGAGGAGTCACTAAGTGTGCTCTGTATGTATTTGATGATTTCCCAGCTGCCCAGTCTGCAGACAGGCTTGTTCCAGGCAAAAAATGGGTTTCTAGCTGTGTGCTAGTACAGTGCCTAGTACAATAACTAATAAAATTTAGTATGAGTCTTGGAGTAATATTACATTATAGCTAATATTAATATTTAGTATTTTTTTATCTAGAGATCTCAAGGTATAAGGAGACTTATTCTGGGGCTGTTTTCTGGAAAAGGTGTCATAATCTTGTTTCAGGTGGAAACAAGATTCTTTCCCTCAGTAAAATGAGATTTGAAGCTCACTCTCCTGGGACTCACAAGTCCCCGTTGTCTGTAGGCATTCACACAGCTGGCAAGCAGCTAATTTGTCATGTGTGGACACTTCAGCAGTATTTACTGAAGATACACTTGTTATGAGTACAAATACGTACATGAGACCATGTGCCTAAAAGTCTGCAGGTGGGTTCACAAACAGGTGAGAGACGCTGTAGAGCAGATTAGTTGCTAAAAAAACTGGATGCAAAGGAGCTCAAACACTTCTGGGAAAAAACGCTGGTGGACTGCCCCAGCTGCCTGGGCTTGTGAAGCAGTTGTGGAGCACGTTCCTTTTAGTAGCTACTGACTAGATGGAGGCCAGTGCCACCATTCCTCCGAGCCTTTCAGGTAGAAGTGAATACAGAGGAAAGCTCATCCACTGGTTGGGGAGATGCAAAAAAAAAGAAAGTAGAAGAAACTTGGCAGACCGTTTTAGATACGCCCGTTGTTCCCATCACGTTCACAGAACTGCTGTGAACCAACAGTCACTGCGCTTACTCAGAGCTCTGGGGAGTGATGGCCGTGCTGGCCGCGAGCTGAATCAACAGGAACCTCGTTACATCCAGAAGATCAAATAACTTCAGGCAACTTTAGCAAGGCAGAAGTGTTTTGAGGCTTTAGTACATAAACTCTGCAGAAGCACAATAGCCAGTCACCAGTGTGATGCCTTGAGTCAGAACTATCAAATTAACTTCAGTAGAAATGCTCTCTAATGAATTAATCATAGGAATACACACAAAACAAAGATGATCCAATTAACCAATTTCTACTAAGGCCTACGATTACTTTATTAGGGCTTTAAAAAATGGCTTCTGCAAAGCAGTGTTTATTCCCAGATTGCTACAGTTATCAGACAGCACTAAGATCTGCTGTTGAGGCCTCTGCTGTCCCTTATCTCATTAAGTGTGACATAAACACCTTTGATGAAATGAAATGGTAAAGTGCAGCAAATGGAGTAAACTCCTTCTCTACATAGCAGTGCCCTGCTACATGCTTACAATCTGATTTCCTGGCCTCTATTGACAGATGATAACATGTTTTGTGTGCTTGCCAAAGATAGCCATTTAGAGCTTCTAAATAATTAAGTATTGATTAATCAGCCTAGAAGCACATAGAACATTTTTTCCCAAACTGCTCTCCATTCTTGAAGGTCTTATTATTTCTACCACAGGAAGCAGGGGAAGCTTCTGTACACCTTCTGTAACTGTCAGGGGCTTAAAATATTGCAGGTTTGTGCTGCTGTGAGAAAAATAGCACAGCTGGCAGACTGCCACAGAACAAGCATACGTGATTCTGCTTTGCCATGCTTACTGTCCACAGGGTCAAACAAAAGAAATACCCACATTCCACAAGTCACAAAGAGATTAGTGAGGGTCTGAAACTGTTTTAAGGGTTGGCCAACTTGACTCTAAGGATGAAAATGTGTGGTGGCTTATCTGACTCATGTCTCTTGGCACAAGCGGATTGAAAAAGCCTTCACTTCATGGGTTTGTGGAAAAGTTTTTCAGGAACAAGTCATTCTGCCTGAAAGCTTTTTGTTTGTTTTCTTTCCCTAATGTTGCAAGTGCATTGCACATGCATGCGAAAAATAAAGCCTACAGGTTATAATAGAGATTCCAGTGAAGATGATGATGATTGTTAAATTATTCTTGGCAGGTAATCTCAATGAGCTACTTGTTTCTCCCCTTCTGGGGAGGATTTCAATAATATTGAGCTAGTTCATTTTTCTGACCCTGAAAACTGCAATTACCCTATAGATGGCAAATAATTTAAATATATTGGTTGATGAGATTCCTCATGTATTACCAATTACCAAAACTACATTTACAGCAGGGGGGTGGGTCTTAACAGTATTATTATTGTGATTACTGAATGCAGGTAGGAGTTTTCATAAGGCATCTACAAGAATTTAGAAGCCCTAACACAACTTGAATCAAAATTATGATAAAAGCATTGGAAGATGCCTCTTTATTTCCATGCATAGTAAATTTGCCTGATAGCCATACAGAAGGTATTTGGAGCATGTGTCCTGTCTGTACCATAGTCTGTGTGTTTTCTGCTTTAAGGAATACTCAAAAGCATGCTTCTCTTTGGGCATTATCTGTTTACTGGTGTTAAAACAAATGCAACTTTCTTGCCCCTGTGGCATTGCAACTTGCACTCGAGGACTGGGCATCTTTATTGTGGCTGGTTTATGGTTGCGAGGTGCCTGTGTAATTTGTGCTAGATGTGGAAGAAAAGCCCAAACCCTGGCATTTATGTTTGTATTAAAATACAGTTGAACTTGGAAGCTCGTAAACTGAATGTGAATGGCTGGTATGTGGTAGCAGTTCCAAGTGCCATGTGGCGTGGCAGACCTCCTTCCCCCCGCCGGCAAAAACAAGCAAGATTGCAGTTCTGCTGCTATGTGTCAAGTCCCTCAGCAAAGTGAAACCCGAGCGTGTCTGTGCTGCTAGCAATAACCAGGCAGTTTTTGTTGACAGGGTTTGTAGCTAACACTTCTGTGAGGCAAGAGCAAAACAATTTTTCTGTGATACTGTGCACAGAGACAGCCTTTTGCTAGCCACAAATGTTAACTGGAAGTATCTTTCTCTTAAAACCACAGGACATCCTGTCTTGAGTTTAAGAGAATAAGGGAAAATGTGCCAGGGTATGAAGCAGCTCTGATAGCAAAATGGCACAATATGCTGAAGCTGTCTGTTGTTTGTGCACAAGAAATTGTAGCAGTATAAGGCTAGATCAAGAGTTTGAATTTTCCCAACATTGTTGGTAGTTAAGGAGAAGAAGACTCTAACATATATAGGATCCTCTGTTACTCTGTTTGTTGTCTGTTCTAGTTCAATCTATTTAGTACCAATGTTGGCTAAAAAGTTGTCCAAGTTTTCTGCATACAAGACCAATATCAGATTTCACAATATCAGAGTAAGTCTTGATAAATCAGGCTTCTGGAGAGCTTCTGGTTGACACAAGAGGAAAAGTTCTTACAATGAGAACATTCAGACACTGGAATAATCTCCCCAGGGAAGTGTTGGGTTCCACAACACTGGACACTTTTAAGATGCTGCTGGATAGGGTCCTGAGCCATCTTGTCTAGACTGCTTTTGTCAAAAAATGTTGGACCACATGATCCTTGAGGTCCTTTCCACCCTGGTATCCTGTGAAATTTATTGATAAACCTGAAATTCAGCCTTGTTGCATGCTGGCTGCTTAGTCAAACTCATATGTACTCAAAAGTCAGAAGTAACTGCCAAATTGTTTTTAAAAGGTGATCATTAATTCCAGTAATAAGCCACATGTGAAGAGTTGTTGTGAAAAGTGAGGAACCAATTGAATGGCAAAGTTACTCCAATAAGCTAAGATGCTAATGACCAGTAACAGCTGACAAGGAAATTGGTGGTATGTTAGAAATAAATTGAGATTTGCTCTTATGTGGGTGAAATAGGAAGTATATTAAAAGCTTCTTGTTTTCCCCCAGTTTTGTCATTCCTAAGGAACAGTTTTGACACGTTTTGCTTGGAGGGTCATGTGTTTTAGAGTTATGATTGATTATGTAGGAAGTTAGGAAGTCTTGTGTCCAAAAGTTGGTTGTTTGGGTTTTTTCCCCCAGATTGTAATATGTTACATGATTTTTATTTTACACATGTTCCTCGCTTAGACCATCACAGTAACAAGGAAAAAAAACCCCATACCCTATATCTTGAAAAAGGTCATAATTTTTATAGGATGAATGACTGAATGGCCTGGAACCTCTCACTAAGGATGTCTGTCTTGTGTCCAGTCTCCTTGTTCTCCGCTGTGCCTGTAACCTTATCCAGTTATGATCACAAATCAAGTTCTCCCCATAAATCTGAACTATTTCATAGTATCTGTAGCACAAATGCTTCACTACTCTGAACTGTTTTCGATGGTTTAGGCTCCTTTTTTTTTTTGTCTCTACTGCTGACAGCCCTAGTTTTCATTGATAGTGACTCAATATCTGCTTTACTTTTTCTGCTCATAGTTAATTTTGTTTATGGTCCTAATCCTAATCACTCTCACTTACTTCTCTGTCAACACTGGAGTTGTTCGGTGATATTCAAGTTGAAGTTTCCTTGGGAAAAAAGGCAGTAGAGCAATTATAGGTTTATAACATTGCACAGAAAGTTTCATCCTACTTAAACAAAGCTGTATTTAAGCAAAACTGTCTCCTGCTCCATTGTATGATAAAGATCACACTATTCTTGTGGCTGTCATACCTTCTGCACCCTTTACTCATCCTTTGAGGGTAGTGGAGAAGAAGAATGCTAAGTAAACTTGCTGCCATCAAGTTCTGTTTTCTCGTACCATAAAGGGAGCTTCTGGGACCTGTGAGAACTAACCATTTCTGCCTATATATCTGCAAACTGGCAATGGTGCTTGATAAACAGGGAGAATTCAAAAGCCACATTCCTTTCTTTATAATGTGAGAGGAAAGTAAATATGAGAAAGTAACCCTGTTTAAAATCTCCAGTTGATTTGAATTTTGACCAGTGCAAGGATAGTTGAATTGCCTTTTTTGTCCTGAGGTGTGTTTTAGTTTTTAATATCTTATATTAGACTTGTGTAATTTTTATTATTCCTTGATGTTAAGAAACTTTGTGGAAAAGGGTTATTGAGGAAGACTGAGTAGGGAAAAGAAGCATCAAGCTTTAGATGAAGACTGAAATGCCTGAAAGTACTTTCTCGTGAACTTTTTATTCATGCTAAATTTGGGGGAAAAGTCTTTTAGTCTTTGGGCACTATTCATTGCAACTTGCGTTTTAAATTTGCAGTCACTGAAACTTGGGGTGGAAAAGTCAAATTTCTGTGCCAGATGAGAAACCCTTCAAAATCAAGAAAATCAACAACATAAGGAAAGTCGATATATTCACAAACCATTCACATTTTGGCCAGTAGTGAGAAGAGGAGACCTGTTCTTTAACAGTAATTGCCGACAAATTTTTCCTTCTTTATTCTACCATGAACAGTCCCCCCACCCTTGTATGATGAGAAGAAGAGTTACATGCAGCTGCATAACCTCTTTTTCCAGCAATATTCTGGAATGGTTGACTGGAAAGGTGCTGTCCTGAGTACATCTGTAGGCTGGAATTTCCAAAGGCAGTCTGTGCTACGGATGTTGAGCTCAGTGAAAGGGTTTTCATCAATAGAAATGAAGACACAGGGAGCATGGCCACTGTGGGATAAATGTTGAGGTATTAATATTTTTCTTAGTGATCACAGGTACTTCATAGAACAGGAAATGTACTGCCTTAAATAAAACTAAAAAAAAAGGGAATACCTGCATCCTTGTCTGACAGCTCTTTATACCATTCTTTGCCACAGCATGACTTATTTGTGCTAAACTAAGGAATATGCAATTTTATTTGGTTGTAAAAATGAAGTATGTAGCTTTGATCTGTTACCTGGATATAGATTTCCTTATAATGTATTAAAATACTTGATACTCTTTCTCTTTTAAAGTATTTCAGATACAAAACCCAATAACAGCATTATAACTATTGCAAAAAAGAAAATTAATTCAAGATTAATGGAGAAATCCAAAGAAAAAACTGAATAACATAGACATATTAAAAAATAATTATGTATTGATCTTTTTTCAGCCTCGGATTTAAATACACCATCTTGCCACCATAAAGCTTCAGCAGAATTGTGTGCTTGTTTAGTTTGGTTATTTATAAGAAATAATTTTACAACAAATGCTGAAGATATAGATATTTTAGGAAGTGAATTAAAAAAAATCAGCTCACATTTTTCTGCTGAGATTTTTATAAGTTTGACGCAAAGAGGGATGGTAGGGGAGAAACATATAACAAAGAAATAATATTCTACCACTATTTTAAAGGTTTAGAGAGAAGGATAAATATCCTCAGACTACTCTTAGTGGCACTTCCATCTTGCTTAAAATGAGGTTGTGATGAAATTGTTGTTGTGCCTGGCTTTTCTTGTCCCTTCCACGATGGGTTCACTAGTTAAAACTTGGTAACCAAGGCCATTAGAGATGACACACACAGAATTACAAAGAGGCTTGCTCTCGTCTCAGCATTGGTTCATCCAGACTAAAAAGATGAAAAACATTGGAAGCTGGCAGTTGTGCATACAGTAAAGAGGATTTGCAAACAAGAAATTGCAGCTTCAAAAAGAGAAGTACCCTAGCAGTTAGGTGTGTCTCACAGGATCACATACAGTCATTCTGCAGCTTTCCTACCCTGCTTTTTGGGTTTTTTTTTTTTTGGTTGTTGTGTTTTGGAGTTTGTTTGGTTGGGGTTTTTTTGCATAGATGCAGGCTATACAATAACAAAGAAAATGTATTTCTGTGACAGTCTTAAAAGGTGATATTTACTTGTAAAGAGATTATACTTTTGGAAATTTTTTGGTCTTGCAAACAGGCTCGAGTCATAGAGATGACTTGAATCAATACTGAGGGCCAAGTCTCTGCTCTCTGTTAATTTTGTATCAGTGTGAGAGTATTGATTTCTGGAAAAGCTGGAAGGCTATGGCACTGTAGCAGTTGGAGAACTATATGTGATCTTTTAACTATGGGTTCTGAATTTTATTTTTTCAAATCTGGAATGTAAAAGTTAGTCTTCAACAGATATTCTTGTGCCTGCTCCATCTATAACTTCCTGTATATTTAAAAGAGTGTAAAAGGCATCATCTCTGAAAGATCAAGTGAATCTGTTACCCAAAGTGGCCAGAAAATGTATGGTGGTTTTCAGGGAGCATAGCACTTTCTCACTGAAAAGCTCTTTTGGTGTGCCTCTGCTGCCCTGTGTGATGATTCCATGGCTGCTTCCCCTGTAGGCTGGAGTGTAGTCAACTGTCCATAAGTCCATGGAGTAGGTCTACAGAGATAGATGATCCACTGTACTTTTTAAATTTAATTTTTTAGTCAGCCGAGGCACACTCGTAGCTAAGGAATGCTTATACAGCTGGGAGGGGGTTGTTTGTGTTTGGGTGAAGGGGAAGATTTTGGTAATACTTCTAACCAGTTGCACAGAATCAGCTTAATTTTCTTCAGCTTCATTTTCTATCTGCTTGGTCTTCACTCCTCTTGACATCCTAGCAGGCATTTCACATTTACAGTCCAACCAAACAACTGAGTTTATTCAAATCTTTCTACATAGCAGACATAAAATGAAATTATTTTCATCCTTCAGCAGTTCCAGCCTTTCAACAGTGTCATAGCAATAGAAATGGGGCACTTGCACTTTTCCATTCAGTAAAGGCTAACTAAGTGTGTTTGAAGTACTCTAAGGTTGAGTGACCTTCAATGACTTGTGTGTATAGATTATCAAACATCATAGCTGAACTAACAGACCATGAACAGTGTCCGATTCCTTTCAGGCTAAATAGTGCAGATAATCATAATTATTCTGGGAGCCAGGGTCAAAAGAACCGCTCCTTGCTTTTCTGGCTTACTGGAGAATCTTTTAAAGTATTAAATGATACATCATCCCTGTCAGTGTATTATGAAGGAATTAAGTGAAGCAAGTTCTAGAAGATATTTTTGACAGCATATATCTGATATGTCTCTGTCCTTTCATTCATATCTCCTCCATTTTTTTAAATGCAGATTACCAGTCTGTCACTCAGATGCTTTATTTTGTAGTGAACTAGTTTCCATCTCTAGTGGAATTTTCTCCATTAATCTACACAGACAGTTTAAGAGGCAGTTAATTAATGCATGAGGTCTGTTCACTGGAGGTGAACAACACTGCATCATTTTCCAGTGTATGGAATAAAATGGACACAATATTTTTTACGTCAGATTCTAGCTTCTAAAAGTATTATGAAGCACCTGATGTCAGGAGAGTTCCTTACCTACAGCCTGCTTTGCATGCTATTTCAAACTAGCTTACAGTAACAAAGAGAAATTAATATAATATGTGATGAAAAATTATGCAGGCATTTTCTGGAGGATTAGAATTAGTTGGAGTACACAAGGAAAATAATACCTTCTAAGTTCTTATTTATTGTATCTAACATCTATCATGTTACCAAGATTATTCGAAGGAATGTTTAAATAGTTTTATATATATATATATGCATATGGAGCTATATGTAGACTGTCAGACCCTGTTTATGAAGGAATTAACATTTTTAAGACCCTTCTAAGGTTAATACAGTAAGTTTAGAATGGAGTCCTTAATTAAATGTATTACAACAATAGTTTGGTAGAAGAGGGATGGTTATAAAACAAAAGAAAGAAGAATGAAGTCTGGAGCAGCAGTAAAATGTTACACTTGTGCCAAATGAACGTTGGAAAGCACGGGTGAAATCACAAACTGACTGACCAATTCTTTTCATGTGCATATTTTCTACCTCCTTCGTTGTGGCACGAGTACAATGGAATAAAGGTATGCAAAAGTGAGCAACAACCTCTCCAACAAACCTAAACCAAACATTTAAATCAACATTTAGGTGAATGTACATATGCTTAAATTTGTAGAACATTGAGTTTGTGAGAAACAAAAGTATAAAAGGAACAATCATGAGTCTAAAGGTGAAAGCAGAGCAGAGGATAACAGTTCTGTGTACAGAGGGAATCATCAGGTATTTTGCTTGCACATCTGGATAACACATGCTGCAACCCTTGACAAACTGACTGCGAAAGATTGTTGTTCTTCAGAACGAATACAAACATGCTATGTTTACAGTTCTATTTTTAAGAAACTAACAAGCCACCAGTTTGGTTGGTGCAGTGCTCAAATGTTCTGATGGCATGAAGCGTACCCTGTGTAAACTGTGAACTCTATTTGAAAATAAAGTTTATAATTAAAACTGGCACTTGTGGGCCTCCAGCTGGTGAATGCTGTTCTGCTGACGTGTGGCTCCTGACACCCACAGTATGGTAGCTCATTGTCAGCCGCTCTGCCAGGTCCTCGCTATTCCAAAGCCTCAGATGTTGCCATCTCCACGAAATGGTGCCCGGCAGCAGGAGGCTTGCAAAGGCTTTGTTTCACTGTTTATGCGGAAAAGGCTTTTCCTTGCTCTGAGACTAACCTTTTTATTTTATTAGGCGATGATCTTGACTTTCAGTCCTGTGCAGAAATTAGCTGGTCTCCTGTAGCAACAGTGGTAGTTGCTTTCCTAGAAGGAGCAGCATGTCACCACGGGGGCAGTGATCAGGCACTGCAGCATAACGATGCTGCACTAGAGTTGTCCATAAGTGACACAATATTAATGACAGTGGGTTGGGTTCTCTTGTTCTCTGACTTACTGATGGCTCCACGTTGTCATAAAGGGGCCAGATTATTTTGGCCAGATGAGTGTTGGATGCAGGCAAGGAAATGCTGTAAACAGGAGAGAATTTGGTTTTGCATATGTGTTTGGCCACTAGTGGACACATGAAGAGTTTATTATAATGAGAGCCTAAAAATGAGACAAAGCTTCCCAAGCAATATGACATTCCATTTTTGCTCAGCCCTAAATGGAAGAAAAACATTTTTTTTTTGAATGCTGTGTTTTTGTAATTTCAGATGACTTTATGTTGTGACTTCTCAGCTTTGCTTAAACAAGATTTCAGAACAAAGAGGGTTCTATTTCAAACACTATTAACAACAGCATTAGGCTTATTTGTTCAGTGTGTGACAGTGGTACAGCCCCTCCTTATTCCCCAAGTAAACTGTCAAGAAGTAAGATAGTTTGTGCATCACAGTTCTCACTCTGTAAGTTGTTCTTGACCAACCGTGGACACAAAGGGTCATCTTGTTCATTACAAAATAACTTTACATTAATTTTTTTCTAGCTTATATCGACAAATATTAAGTAAAAAATGTGAAATGGCAAACTTGGAATAATTATAATGCTGCTGTTAAAATAGTGTGTCCGCACCCTTAGTGAACTCCCCTGGATATGGAGTTTTTCACCTTCATAAAGCTGTCCTTGATGCAGGTAACAACAAAATTACCCTCTCACCCACACTGTAATATTAAATGACAATATAAGTAAAAAAAAAAAAAAGTCATGGAAAAGACCACTTATTGCATATTCTTTTATTGCCTTCAGTGGTGCCCTGATACAAATATAGAGAATGAGATAATTACACTAGCTTGGAGGCTCCCAGTGTAAATAAATCTGTGTAATGATTAGCTGGGTTCTCAGAGATAGAAAGAACAATGACAAAAACTATTTTATAAGCTAATATTTTTAAATTAACTTATTTATGTAAAGCAAGTGCACATCAGACATCAATTCTGGTACATTAACTGTTTGAAAATATTGTGTTATGGTGGTGGAGAGGAGAAGGAAAATTAATTTGAGGAACCAGAAAACCTATGAAACATCTCTAGCAGCTTGCAGGCCGCACACATATCTGAAGATAGTCAGATCACTGGGTACCCAGGCTAATTTTGTACAGTTTGCTACTTAACTCTGACAGCTTACAAACACAGAAGGGGCTTAGCAATATATAAGGCTATCACTGCTGAAGCATTTAGAAGAGATAAGATGATGAAAGAGAAGAGCAACGCTATGCAAACTTTTTCTTAATATCACATTTTTTGAGTCAGAATAGAAATTATTATGCAAATATAAGAGGGAAAGTGAAGAATTTGAGAGTAGAAGCAAGTGCCCCATACACTTGTTCAAGTAAAGACCCAAGGGGAAAAAATAATAAAAAAAACCCACAAAACCAACCAACCAAAAAACAACGAGTTCCCTGAGTCTTTCCCCTGTCTGTACAAAATGACTGTGTTGGCCCATACAGAGTTATATATGCATCTATACTGCAGAGTTAAATCATGGAACTAAAGTCTAGTAGAAATTAATAAAACACCAACAGCGCAGAAGGGAGAGAGAACAAAGGCCTGAAGAGAAGTGTGTTTTTTGGAACACCCTATGTGCTTAGTGTTTATGGCTGCCAGTCATGCCTCCTGATGCTTTAGGGGTGTTGAGGAGTTTCCTCAGGTCCTCTGGTCAATCCCGAAGCCTGGTACAGTAGGAAAGATTTACTACTTCAGTAAGCATTAGGAGCAATTGGGCTTCACTGATTAGATATATGGGTTAACATCGCAGGCAAATTGAATCAGATCAGTGTGATGTCTTCCTTGCTCTTTGCTTCTGGTAGGTAGCACCTTCTTCGTCAAAATAACTAGTGTTTCTGAAGGAAAATTACTTTTCTTTTAAACAAACTCTATTGAAGTTCAGAAACTTTTTGCTGAAGTTCTTTGCTGGACAAAAGAATATTTTTTCCAAACAAACCTTTAAGTTTTTCCCGGTTCCTTTCCCTTCCACCTTCAAATCAAACTGTATTACAGTCAGAATACATTGGAAAAAGTGAAGCATTTACCAGAACAACAAAAAACAAACCAGCATATATTTATCTTTAATTTTTTTAAAAAAATAATTAAACAAATAAAAATTCTTGTTCCACTACTTCTCTGGGGCATTTAATCTCAATACTATTGACATAAGCCTTTTGTATTTGAAATGAAAATTAGTGATCCCATTAGAATCCAAACTGCTATATTCATTAAAAGTTGCTTGAGTCAAAAAAAAAATTGAAGCTTTCTATCTGGACTGGACTGTTGTTTGTTTTCCACAGCTATAAACAAAGGCATAAACCCCTCTGTCCTTTGTTGATTTTTTGAAAAACTTACCCTAGTGACTATAATCATTAATTAAACTCCTATAAAAGGTGCTTAAATTGTTTTAAAGAAGAAGTTGCACTTTGCTGACTTCAATTAAGCTTACATAAGCTAGTACACTTTGGGACTTCCAAAAGAAAAGTGAACTCGTTAACCTGGAAATTTTTCTTCAAATTCACATTGCACTAATCCAAATGACTTTGATTTGCTCAGATTAACAGCTGACACCTGAAACTTCCTTACTTGAAACCAGACAGTCTTTCAACTACTAGTCTGGCCAGCAAAAGTAATGTTCATTTTCTAGAACCTGATGCAGGATAGAGTAATGCCTGCTGGACATTGCACATCAGTCTTGTGTCTTGAATCTGCTTTCTGCTTTTTTATTTCAGCTTTCTTGCTCCATATTCCAGGTACCGTTGCGTGCTTGAAATCAGTACAGCTGCAATGTAGCTGGATTTCATTCTTTCCTGAAATGAAGAAAACCAGGGAACAGAAATTTAAAATGTAAAACTTCTTGCAGAAAAGAAAACTATATGAAAGAGTTTCCAACCTAAAGACCCTATACTGTTTCCCTTTCATGTCATACCAAAAGGCTGATTTTGAAATTATAGGTAGAGGACTTTTGCTACTACAATAAGCAGTTGTAGTCATGCACAGCAGAGAGTTATTGTAACAGAGACTGAACTAGAAGCAATGGCAGTGTAGAGCAGGCTAAAAAAGCCTTCCTGTTCTCTTGCTAACCAGGCCAGAAAATCTCCTGTAAATACATCTCTGAAATACCTATTCTATAACCCAGGATGCAGAAATATTCCTTTGGTTGCTGCACAGTAAACTGAGAGCACTGGAAAATGTGGGAAGAAATCATCTCAGAAAGGCATAGAGTGAATTTGCTGGCATTGCTTGGTTTGCATAGAGAAAGATGGCTTGGAAGAAGTACAGAGCATAAATAATGCAGGTAAGAAGCTGGCTTCTCTTGAGCTCAATGAGAACTCGAAGAGCTGGTAAAGTATTCTTGAAACTAACTCATGAGCTTTCTATAAACCCACAACCTTTCAGAACACTTGAACCTTTTGAATAACCTTTCAAAAAACCCTTTCTCTTGCACAAAAGACCAAAGGTGTGCTACAAACAGATTCTTGTTTCAGCTAAAAGTGTTTCATCTTGTTTAGTTGCTGGCATGGCACAGCATTAGAAACAATCTTCTCTTGGCATCTAATCAGCATATAATTTCTGTTGTCTGTCTGCTCCTCTTCCGCTCAGCTCTGCGTGACAGTGTTTTATGCTGGGGAGTTTGGGTTATCAGAACAGAGCAGGGAGCTTCTGCAGGACAAATCCAGGCCAATTGCAGGGGTTTACCTTGGGGAAGTTCAAAGTTTCCAATGTACTGTGTTTGTTTAGATGAGAAACTTGCAGCGAATACACTGCTAGTGCCCCGGAGGTGCCTTTCCCATTTTCCAATCAAAGCTGAGGAAATTAGAATTGACTATCAAATCCTTCTAGCAAACTTGCATCATTCTTTGCTAATTTCCTTCTAGTGGCCCCTTGAGAGATGCAGATAGTCTCAGTGCTGCATATTAAACTTTAATTACTGATTTCTATTATGAGGATGAGATAGCACTCGGACAGAGATGGCCACATCATAGCTTGCAAGCTCCTCATGCTGAAAAACACCCATAAAATAAATGAAAAATGAGTCAGCAACCTATCACCAATCTCTGTCAGTGCACATTGCACCTTCAGCTCCACTGTAGGATGCCAACTGGTCTTCTATTAACAGTAAATTGTGGATTTTTATTTATAAGTGTCATTAATCTGGCGGGTTGAATGCAGTTTGCTTTCCAAAAAAAAGAGAGTACAGGGTTTAGCATTATCCAGGCAGACACAATAGGTAGTTTATGAAAAACATCACAGTGTATAATCCACAACAGCAGTGCTGTTACGTGGAGTTTGAAGAATTTTACTTGTTATGTTGCATAAAGGAGAATTCCAATTCAAAGAGCTTGACTGACTTCTCTTAAGGAGAAAATCTATGGTTTCAGGCAAACTGCTTAAACCCCTGCATGACTGACTTGGAACCCCTCTCAATTCTGGACAAAATTAACATGCAGGACTTTAAGATTGTTGATAACTTTGCTAAATTAAGTGAGACTAGAGATTTATCTTGAAATGACCACGTATCTTCCAGACTGGAGCAGATACGTGTGGACTTACAGAAATGAGAATGTATGATGGAGATTAACGTAGGGGTGAAACGGCAACATTTATACCAGTGTTTTAGAAAATTGCTGCTAGAATTCTCCAAGTATTCTAACAGCATGCAGGCAAGAGGTTTGCAATTTTATAGAATTAGGGTGGTACAATATTTTTTTTCTATGATACCTTTCTTTTGCTGTTTGTGTTATCCATCTTCTCTGAATTTGTCTAACTGTGCTGCTGCCTACTCTGCTTTTTCTTCTTCTGCCTTTCTCCCAGACCTGCCTGAACTCTCATCGTGTTGTGTACACAGTATCTTTTGGCACTTGAATAGTACTCTGAGATAATGAAGTCTTAGTTCTCAGCACAGAGTTTTTTCCACATACCCAATTAGCATCATTTTTCTTCTCTTTGTTCTACTGTGTCACTTTTGCTGCTTATCTAAATAAATGGGATTTCAGACAAAAATCCTGTTCTTACAGTGGAACTCTTGACAGTCTGGCACTTACTTTGTTTTGCGGGGAAATGGAAGGGAAATAACTTCAGATTTCTGGGCTGCTTTGGGCTGGTACAGGGTCTGCTGGGCTGCAGAAACTATCAGATACGCTGAAGATGGGTATTACACACTGTGCTTGGCTGCCATGGAAAAGCAGAAAGGAAACTACAGGACCAGGGTGGTGCAATATTTTAAGACCTTTACTCGTTTTGATAGTTACCAGGACCTGTGTGTTTACAGGAGTGTTAAAGCAAACATATCTTTTTAAGAGTCAGGGTGGAGAGTCATCTGTTTGTTTAGACACTTTCAAAGTCAACATGTGAGACTGGCATAGTTCACTGGATCACAGTGCAGTGTATGTGAAAAGTAGTAACCAGAAATAAAAACCTCATATCTCCTATGAGCAGATGCAAATAGCTGAAAGTATGATCATGAGTTTTAGTTATTATATTTAAAAAATATAATAGACACTTTATGGCCCGGGCCACAACAAACTATCATTTGGTCTGCATCCCTACTTTGAAGTTCCTTTCTTCTAACTTTATATGTTGCCTCCATTTAATGGGATGATAGATTGTGGGCAGGTTGGGGTTTTTTTCTGTACAAGACTTGAGTTTCTTTCTAAATTGCTGTTTATTCAGGCTATTTAATAAATTGTTTCATATTTTTAACATCTACATTTTTGGTGCTGTGGGTACCTATTAAACTTAGAAAAAAACGGGTTTAGGACTTTAATTAAAAGTAGATGTGTGTGCATAGCTTTAAAAATTACAAAATACTTCTAAAACAAATGTGTATTTTATACATGCAACTAGTAGGTTTTCAATTTGCTAAATATGCTATATGTTTGCTTTTAATTGTATAACCCCAAATATCACACTTGTCTTCATTAAAATTTATTAGTTCACTCACAAAGAAATTATTCTTAGTGTCTCCAGTAAATATTCACTCCTATGGACTATGAAACTAATTATCTCCTTAAAGCTAATGCTGTCATCGTTCATTATATACTAAGCAGGCAAAATGAATTTCAATATATTTCCTGATCTCCCTCTCAATTTATTTTTTTTTCTTACTTTTAAGCCAACTCAAGTTTACCCAATTAAAACATGCCAGAAAAGTAAGTCACCAAAATGTGTGGAGTGGTGTATAATGGCTTGGGTTTTATTTACATACTGGGATGGAGGAAAGAAGCAAAATACTTGTGAAGCTGAACAGCAGACCGTTCATAACTGAATCAGAACATGATGTAGAAGTGAGGGCTTGGATTGTTACCCCGTTTAGGGACACTGACAATCCAAACATCAATGGGAGCCGTGGGCAGTGAGTGTGAGGCTGTTCCAGCCTTGCTGCCCAAGGCTCTTTGTCTTGTTCTCCCTGCCGCTGGGGGAGGACTCACAACATTAAAGCAAAGACCCTGACTGAGGTCTTCAGTTCAGAAGCAGACTGAAGCATGTGCCCAGTCTGATGTTTTGTGTGTCCTACTGCAAGGCAGGTTCCGGTTTAATGCAAAGAAAAAAAAAGTACTAACGTGTTATTTCCTCCAGTTCTGCTGAATTTACTGGTTTTTGCTACAGCTAATAGTCATCAGATCAGATTATTTTGATGTTTTTCTCTGAGTTTAGACCCATTTCAAATCAGCACTAGAGTTTTTCTTATTCTACTCAACTTATACTTAAAAAGCACTATCAATAAATAGTACGGGTTGCTCTTAAAACACACAATTTTTTTTCAAATATTTTAATGGGGTTTTAATACCTAGGCATCATGTTATTATGCTTATGCTAAATTAAAAAGATGGAGATACAATAGTATTATGTTAAGCACATTTCATATATGCATTAATATTCCATTTTTTTATTGTATACTAAAACTTCTCTGGTCTTTTTATTAAATTACTTCCATTTTCAAATTCTGAACACTTAGGCAATTTATTATTTTTGCATTCTTACTGTGGTCAACAGTGAGTTCACTGTTTCTTGACAGATTTCAGTAGAGATTTATTTTGTGAGAGTTTTTTATGTGAGTCAGAATCCATGAAGGTCCTGATTGTCTATTTTGACCTTTTTTTTTATAAAAGAAATGGGCATAATTTACAGTAGTTTGGTGAATACTATGGCATTTTATTCAACTGTATTGGTATTCAACAATTCGTCACATTTTCATAAAATGGGCATCTTAAATGGAACTGCAGGTGTTCCTGCTGACAACAATTGTACTTCACTTTGGAGGAAAGCATGCTGTGACTTAAAGAGTTCAGTGAGATGCATTTGTCTTTTATGTAGTTACATTTTGCAACCTACACTTGGTAGTCTATTGAAAGTAGGATTTGGTGCTTACTCTATCCATCCCTCATTTATAGTCACAGCCAAAAGGGGGAAATTCATTATAACTCTAGTTTTCCATTATGGATTAAAAAGTAGAAAGGTTTTCTCATGGGGCAATAGAGAGAGAACTTAAATTACTACTAGCAGTAGTAGTTAGACATAAAGGATCTGTTAGGTTCTCCTCACTCATCTCTTTTGTGCTGACACCTTCAGTGGACAAACCCATTTGGGGAGTGTGTAAGAAACACTTTGTGATTGAAACAGTTCTGCTGGTTTGGGGTTTTTGTTTTGTTTTTGTTTTTTTCCCCATTTAAAATTTATGAAGTAACCGTGGCCTAACATAATGTAACCATGATATTATGATACTATGTGATGTTTACAACAACAAAAATAATCTTATGGATGGATTTAAAGAGATTAAAGTAAAACCAGCTATTAGTTGACATTGTGTTTGGTATTCACTGAATGTTCACATTTAATAGACAATCTTGCCATGTTTATATAACATGAGATACTACACCTGATGCTAATACACATTCGCCCGTTCAGGGTACACCAAAGAAGTAGAGCTCAGCTTTTCTTCTGTGGGTTCTCTTATGTGAAAGAAAGGACTTCATGAGGCAGGAAAGCCCAACCAACATTTGCTCAATGAGTCTTGCTCTATGCCCTAAAGTTGATGAGGCTATTAACATTAATTATTCATGTGGTGACAAAAGCTGCTGCAGGAGACACAGAATGAAGACTAATAAGCTGAAATAGAGAAAACTGGATATGCAGGAGAGCCTGGAGAACGGAATATCTTTCAATATTTTTCCTCATTAGTTTTTCCCACAGGGACAGCAACACAAATCTTTGACAACAGAACTTTTCCTTAACTGTGTCTGCAAATTCAGAGCCACATTCCCTCCATGTGCAGTACTCTGCCCGTGAGCCTTGACCCTTGTCAGCTCAAATATGCCTGCTGATTGCAGGTGTCTTTGAGTCTGACAGATGGGCCTCATCTGCCCAGGGCTTGGCATAGGTCAAGGAAGAACTTAATTTTAAATGCTGTGCTTAGAAAAAAGAAAAAAAAAAAAAGAAAAAGGCAGTATAAAACACCAGTGGGAGTCAGTGACCTCCCACTGCATTCCTGATTCCCAGTTTCTCACAAAGATGCTATGACAAGGGGGAACTTAATAAGAGGCCTCCTCTGTCAACAGAAATGCTATTTCATTTGAAGCTCAGGGAATGTTGGGGCAGGGGCAGGTAAAGCAACAGATGGGACACTCAGAGGCAATGTTTTTTAGGAACTCTCTCTCCCCGGGGACTATATAAAATGCTGATATTTGTATTTCTAAGTTCTTAGAACTGTGAAACCAAAATACACCTTTATCTGTAAGTGTGCCTCATGTTTATGTCTATTGGCTATCGAAAGGAGTACATCCTTTTAATGAAGTATTTGTATTAACATTTTTAATTTTAGGCATGCAGTTCTGCAGGAAATTTATTGATACTCTGATCACTAAAGTGCTACTAAAAGTCTGAACTCTTGTATTGCTCCAGCTTACCTGACAGCTCTCTTCCCAAAGGAGAGACACACAACATCAAGACTTTTTAAACAACAACAACAACAAAGTGTCCAATTTTTAGCAATTTTTGTCTTTCATAGTGCTAAAAAGGCTCAGAAACCAGAACCCTCATTCAGCAAGCTCATTGGTGCTCTGCATTTGTAAAAATTGCAGGAAGTGAGCTAAAATGCCATTAGTGGTGTCAGAAAATTGCCACTCAGTTCTTCATATGGAAAAAGTCCACAGTCTTGATAATCCTTTTATGTCTTTGGGTAGTCACCTTATTCAACCAGTCATCTGCAAGGAAAAATCCCTTTGTTTCATTATTAGAACTAAAAGTTCCTATGGTATGGAGTCGTCCAAAGGTTGTCCATAAATACACATGCATTAGTTTTGTGTACTTGTGTGTCATGGAGCTGTTATTTTAAAACCAGTATTTCCTGAGCAAATGTGTATTAAAGGGCTGCTTGACGGATTCAAGTGCAAGTTGCAAGTACACAAGTATAATTTTTCCTCTTCATAAGCTTGTTCTTTAAAATTTTCCTTTTAAAAAAAAAACAAACAACTTTGTATTTTCGTTTGCTGCTATCTGATGTGGAAAAAATCCCGCCCAAAATGCAGGGCCGTAGTTGGGGTAGAAGAAAAAAGTAAATTTTTACAAAAACATTGCTTTTATCAGCCTATTGTAAATGCTGTTCTCCATCCATACTGTTTTGCCACCAAATTTAATTTTTTTTTTTCTTAAAAGTTATGGTATGATCTGTGGTTGTCTATGGATACTCTGAGCTAAAAATATGAAAGGGAAAAATGGGGGCAGGGAGAGACAGGCACCAAAACATCACTACATAAAAAAATTAATTTGCAGAAACATTGATTATGAACAGAAATTGCTATTGCTCTGCACTCACTCCTGTAGTAGGGGATAGTACTCTGGGAAATAAATAAGCTTAAATTGGGGATTGTTTTGCTAGTTAGTGGAACTACATTTCTGGAAGCTTGCTGCAGCAGTTTGAAAACATGAATGGCATGAAACAAGAATGAAGTCTTACTAATGAATCGAGGATAGTAAAGCCTGCAGAAAAGTTGTATGGTGAAGTGCCTTTTTCCTCAAAAAATTTAAAGGTCCCATTATTCTGACCTCTGTTTATAATGCCAGAATGTCTTTCCCCGGAGCACACTGGGGTGCAAAGGAAGTTTGATAATGATGATGTGGAGTGTCCTGCTCTGAGAGTTTGACAGTACCCTGAGCTCTGGCCATGTAGATGTCAGGCTGGACTACAAAAAGACTTGCCTCAGCTTTTGGTCCACGTCCTCTTGCATGGACAAGTTGCTTTGTTTCTGCCGATTATTTTCTTTCTCTACATGGAAACAGTAATATTTGGCTTTTTTTAAGCTTGCTTTAATCAGCTCATTCTTTTTCTGCTCACAGAGCACTGAGAGCCGTAGGTTCAAAGTATTAATAATTTACAGCTCTCTGAAGTTCAGTGGGAAGTGCATTTAGTTTTGTTTATAATGGAGAACTGGCAAAAAGGATATTTCTCTCTAACTAATGGAAGAAGACAGGGAGTATCTTTTCTTTCCTCCCGTTTTTGCCGGTGCCCGTCCCGGGGAGTCCCGTTGCAGCACCACGAACAGCGCCCGCACCCGCGGGGCGCTGAAGGGGGGACCCGGCTGCGACTTCAGCCCGGGCAGCCGAGGCCAAAGCTGTCCCCTTCCTTCCTTCATGGTCTATAAGCTGAAAAGGAGGGAATTTTGCACTCTTAAACGGGTTTGCACGTTCGACAGTCGCACAAGTAGAGAAACAGATTTTTGCTGCTTCAGCCAAAAACTTGATGAAATAATTACTGCATAGGGATAAGAATTTATTTTTGTATTAGGCACATCAGAACCTTGCATAGTTATTTTTGCTCAAAATACATGAAAAACTTAGCTGACCTATGTTCCTAAACTATGTTAGTTAATAATTAAAATGTGTGTTGAAACATAAACTATTGAGTTGGTCCTAGAGAAATACAATTTTCTTATGCTGTACAGCTAAGCAATATTGTTGAAGGCAGACATTCAAAATGCTGAGACTTGCTTAAAAATTCAGATTGTAAAAAAACTCCCTTGTGACACATTTTCATAATTGGTCTTTGAGTTGTTTGGGGTTTTTTTAAGATATTTTTTCAAAGTTCTCTCTCCAACTAAACTTCTAATCTAAAAAAAAAAAAAAAATAAAATAAAAGGAAACCTGGGACTTTTACTGTCCTAGGCACCCTAGGAGAGAAACCTTAAGTCATTAGAAGAAAGTCAGTGGCTGAAAATGTCACACATGCAGAAGTCTAAATACAGGTTACTTACAACTGCAGTAGTTAGTGGAGAAGAAACTAGGGAATTCTGCTGATGTCCATAGGTAAGAACAGGGTAAATCTCACTTATCTGTCTTTAGTTAACCATAGTAAAACTGTTGTTAGCATCCTAATCTCTGTCCACTTGGCCAATGTGAATGTCAGTGTCATTAGTTTGGATGAAAGTTGGACAGAAGATCACAGTTTCATTGGCTGAGTCCTCCTAGCAAAGGAGAACTCCTTTTCCTTTTCCTATCACAGTGGAATAGTATCTGGAAGAAAAGACAAGGCACTCAAAAGCTGTTCTGTTGGAGGAGAGGGAAGGAAATGTAGTGTGGTAAGACTAGTGAATACCTGAGCTCAGAATTGCTTCCAAGTGGCAAACATTCTTTGTTTCTTAGTTGGTTGGCTATTATTTGTTTCAGCCCTGAATCTCATGAAGCATTAAGCTTTATAGCTTTAAACTTTTGAAAATTACTTATTTTTATTTGAGCAAAGATTCCAGTCTCGTCCATGGACATGTTTGGTCAGGAAGGAATTTGAAATAGGCGTAATTTGAAGTAGGTGTAATTTGAATTTTAGCATGGCAATTTTCTATCTCTTCTCTTATTTTTGTGGATATCCTCAATTTCCGTGTCTCCAACTGGAGGTAGAACCAGAGCAGCCAAACCTTAAAAGTTGTTGTGCTAAAAAGATGATGTGCCAAGGATGAAGTTCTATGAGAACCTTTGTAAATCATTACTTAGATATTCAAAGAGAGAAATTACTTCAAATTCATAGATCTCACAGTAAAGTAGAAAGCTGCCTACTTTGTGACAGAAGGATATTGCTGTATTGCCTTGGAAAGTGTAAAGTTCATCTACAACTTCCCAGTGTAATAAATGAGGCTTCCATCTCTCCAGGGCAACATATTTGTATGAAATAGTAGTAAGTACTCATTGCATGCTAAGAATATGACAGTTTAATACTTGAAGGCTACTTTAAACTACTTTGCAGGTTTTTTCCTTTTCAAAAAGTTCATTTTAAACCCTACCAGACATAACATTTAGCTCTTTTCTTTTTATTGTGCAGAGATGCTTTTGTGACTCTCTCCTAGCTAGTTTGAGAAATAAAAGTGGATTTGTTAGACCTGAAAGATTTCAATTAACTAAAGTGAATGCCGGAGCTCAGAGATAAGGTTTCCTGATTTGCTTCTTACCCATCAGCCTGGGTATGTCCTAACAAAGATTTTTCAGAAAAGAAAACAAATAGAAGATTAGGGGAGAGAGAGGGAGATGGAATTATGAACACAAAATGAGTGTATGGATTAACGTTTTCACAGGAGAAGGAAACAAAGAGAAGGGGTAGGAAAACAATTTTGGCTTTTTTTTTCCTCTCATTCTTTAACATTCAGAGATAGTGAATCCATTCTCCCTGTACCCAGGCAGTGCCATGTCATACTAAAATTCAGTAGCACATGTCCTTACATCTGTGCAGATGTATTTATGCTTTACTTGTGGAGACCTTCTATTCTTCAGTTCCTTCTATTTTGCAAAGAAAACTATGACAGAGATAAAAATATCGGTAGTTTTAATCTCAAGCTTTTAAATTAAACACATTTGTTGCAACAGAAGGAATTACTCTGTTTATTAATATCGTGTGATGGAAACCAAAACCAATTTTGTCGCAGGTTCACAAAATGAGGTGGAGATAGTCTAGTACAACCTCGTGCTCAAGCAAGGTCAGCTAGAGACGGTTGCTCAGGATTTTTTCTGTGTGGATTTTGAACATCTTCAGGGATGGAGACTCCACAGCTCCTGGGGGTAACCTGCACTATCGCTTGATCACCCTCACAGTAAAGAAGTGGATTCTTTGCTTATTGTTTGAATGGAATGTCTTGTATTTTAATGTGTGCATTGCTTTTTTTTCTGTCATTGGATACCACTGAGAAGAGTCTGGCTTTTTGGTCTTTACTCTCTTGGGTATTTATAGAGATCACATCAGTGAGATCTCCACTGAGCCTTCTCTTCTCCAGGCTGACCAGTCCCAGCAATGTCAGCCACCCCTCATGTCAGATGTTCTGATCCCTTCACCTTAGTGTCCTTTTACTGGGCTCGCTGCACCACACACCCATGTCTGCCTCACACTAGGGAGCCCAGAACCAGACACAGAGCTCATATGTTTCTCACCAAGGCAGAACAGAGGGGAAGGATCACCTCCCTTGACTTGCTGTCAGTGCTTTTCCTAACACAGTCTAGGATGGTCTCACTCTTCTTTGCCACAAGGATGTATCACTGGCTCTTGGTCAACTTGCTGACCACCAGGATCTCCAGGTCTTTTTCTGCAAAGCTGCTTTTGAGACATTTGGCATCCAGCCTGTAAAGCTACATGGGGTTATTCCTTCCCACATGCAAGGCTTTGCATTTTCCTTTGAATTTCACTATATTCCTGCCTGTTCATTTCTTCGATGGGTTGAGTTCTCTCTCAATGGCACCTCAATCATCACTCACTCCTCAAAGTCATTATTCTGCAAATTGGCTAAGGGCATGTGCTGTCCCATCATTCACAGCACTAGTGGAGATGTTAATTTTGCCTCAGTATGATTCTCTGGGGCACAACACCAGTGACTGACCTCCAGCCATTATTTGTGCTGCTTTGAACCGACTCATTCGGTGGCTTTCAACCCATGTCACTGTACATGTACTCAGTAGTTGAATCATTAGCAAATTTGTTGAAGCAATGTTAGTACTGAGAAACAGAAAGCTTCTGAATATCAGCGATGTTTCTAGCCCACTCCACCTGGGGACACTTGAGGGGAAACATTTAACTGTGTTGAAAATATGGTCCTTGAAATGCTCAGATGAACTTCACTTGACAAGATTTAAGAAATATCTATTATTTCTGAACAGGATAAACCCCCAAAGTGGAAGGCATATTACTGTAAACTATTCCAATAACGTAAAAATTGTATGCAGCTTTGCAAGTGCAGGAACGTTCAGCTGAGCTTTTGGAGATTAATCCAAATGCAAATGACCTCAGAATCATTAAACATTTCCTCATAAGTGATGGCCATAAATGATTACTTTCTCTCAATGTTCTCATTTGGGAAGGTAAGATGTTTTATCTGTGAAAATGTTTATACTATGGAGCATATCAGAGGAAGAGCCAGCAAAAATCACTAGCCAGGGAAAAAAACAATGATGCCATGAACAAAGACTGTTAATAGATGAGACTGTGCTCATTCAGGGCTACAACTAAATCCACAAAAGCCAATGGAAGCTGTTGCTTTTGATGATCAGGCAGCTTTATCACAAATCTTATGAGCTTCCACTCACAATGCAATTTGGAAAACACTACTCTGCCCTGCTGCCTTTGGTGAAGAGTTTCAAAGGCTTACATGTTAATCAAACCTCCCAGCACACTGAGGTATATTATCAGGATGCAGAAACTAAGTGGTTTTGCACTGAGGAGGGACAGTGGTGTAATTGTCGGAGCAGCAGACCACCCTTCCCACTTACTCCAGGTAAGATCTGCTCAGAGCCACGAAGGGTAAAATTACTAAGAAGCAAAAAAAAAGGGTGGAGGAGGCTACCTTATTGCAACCTAGATTAGTCTGTACGCTGAAATTCAGACAGTGCTATAGTAACTGAGTAAGCTTAGTTAGAATCCTTTTGTATTGCAGTGCTTTCACGCGCCAGAAAGTCATAGTGATTAAAACAAACATATATTGGTTATTTTAAAACCACCAGTTGAAAAAATTGCAAGTAGTATTTTTATTTGGTGTTTTTAATATCACTCTTTTTCATAAGTTGTAGTCTTATGGTGCAACTCAGAAAAGATTGTGCATCTGTGTTAGATTTGAGTGGGCCACAAAGGGCTGGTGGATTGACAACAGCTATGTCCAAAATCCTGATTTCACACTTAAACATCAAGCCTTTTCTTATTTAAAAGCTTATTTAATTAAAAAAAAAAAAAAAGAAAAGATAAAAAAGAAAACCATAATTTGACTCTTTAGATCTATAAAATATGAAGAATACCTGCAGACTTCACAGGGTATCAAGATGTGAAGTTCATAAGCACATAACAGGGTGAGTCACAGATGGAAAGGAGCACTGGAGTGATGTTTGCACGTACCTTTTATCATTAGTCTTCTCCTTAAAACTTGTATTGGAAAAAAATCTGTACATTCAATCTTATTCAGCATATAGAAAACAGCTAATTTTGAAAAAGAATTTTTTATTTAATTAGATTGCATTTTGGAAGAGAGCAGAAAAAGTACTGTGATTTTAAGTAAAGGTTCTCCCCATGTATTTTAGTACTCTGAGTTTCATTGAGACTTAAAAATAAATAAGGGATGTTACATGCTATAGCCTTTTGAATTTGATACAAGGACTCTTCCTTCTTGGCTCTTTCAGGGCCAATAATTAGACCATCTGGTTGATGAGGAAAATTAATTCAAGACCATATTAATTCCTACTTTTAAATTTCTTTGTGGAAAACACTTCAGGAGGAAGTGATGGTTGCTGGATAATCAGATCTAAAATTAAGAGAATGTGTTGTTGATCATCCTATAGTACTGCTTACAAAATTAATCATAGATGCTTAGAAACTATTGTGATAAATCTGATGTCAACATTGAGATAGAAAAAGGAGTGGAAAGAGCATGAAATTCTCGCAGGTTTGTTTAGGTTGGTGCATAAAATGAAAAAAAAACATCCAATTTATTGAAAAATTCAGGCTGAGCTTTTGAAAGATGTGGATGAAGTAGAAGGGTTTGTCTGTGCACAGCTTTCAATTGTACGTCTGTGCACTTCACTACAGAATGCTGGGCTATTATGGCGTGAGACTGATAGTGAAAGTTGGGAACACAAAGTCAAGTGTTATCCAAACTACTTCTGCCATTATTGTTATGGTTTCTAAATAATATTGGAAGGGTGGGTTTTTTTGTTGTTGCTGAGAAAAATCCCCAAGTATTCACTCAATATTCCTACTGTCTACTAAAAGAGGCCGAGTAAACAAAAGGTGCATCAGTCTGTGTGCTGTTAGAGATGTTGGAATGGCCTCTCCTGATCATGGAAGAGTCTGAAGGGTATGGACAGTTTGAATGTCTGTGCACATTTCAAAGTTCTGACAGGCACTGCTGAGACTCCAGACCCCTAACATGTCGTTTAGCTTTCTCTGTTCCAGTTGCACGTGGGAATTTCTCTTTCATGGGAAACACAGCCAGATTGTAACAGAAATTTTGGGAAAAAATATTGCAAAACAAAATATGAGAGTAACTATTTTGAGTGCAGCATTTTGTCTGAGATGTATAGCATGAAATTGTGCAGGAATAGTGATATAGTGAGAGCAATGCTTTTGTAGTTATGTGGAAGTGATCTTCCCAATGGCACTTAATCCCTGTTTTTCTGGGAAACTAAATAGAAAAAAGCAGTGGCTATTTTCACAACTACAGTGAGTTGCAAAATATAAGTGTGACATCTATGCAGATAGCAATATTTTTTTTTAGTTCAAATTACCCTTTTCATTTCTTCAGGGTATCTCTCTCTTTACTGAGCTCCTTCATGCTGAAGCACACCTCACTGGCTTCTTTCAAATAAGACCTCTGTTCCCCCTTGACAGCATTTGGCTAATTGGGTGGAGGTACCTGTTACTGAAGGAACCAATGCACATGCCAGCATAGGCAGTCTCTCATAGACAATGCTTTGTCAGCTCAATTATTTGAGATATGAGGAATAGGCAGCAATGATGTGTCTGTCCTTCCCTGATTCAACAGACACGGGCTGCTCTTCAAATTCTTGCATGCTTGTTAATCTTCCAGTGTCAGTGATTCTGATGTGTGGTGTACACTGTCACAACAGAACTGTCACTGCAGGAGATGTTAACAAGCAAAATGGCTGTTTAATGAAACACCGATTTCTGGACAGTAAGTAATGTGTTTAGGACCCTGGGCTGTGTTTTAGAAGACAAAGGAGGGCTATTAGGCTCAGTTTGTGCCTTACCCAGCCGGGTGAGCAGGTAATGATGCATGCCAGATAGTGGTGCTTCCATTTGTTTTCCCTTACATTTCTTTTCCTAATGCACCAGAAATTTGGAAATCTTCACATTCTGTTTCCTCAGAAGAGGAAAGCAGTTGACCAAAAATCAATACATTAGTCAGAGATTCCAGTTGTCTAGCATTGTGAGTTACAGTTTTGTTCTTAATTTTTGGAGAAAAAAGCCTGACTCTACACAGCCCTCTTCATCACACAGCCACTTACTCAAAGTTCTGCTAGATCAAAGTGAAAATTAGTTAAGCACATAATTTTGCTCTTCATGTTGAATGGGGCTTAGATGAGATTTTAATAATCACACCTGTACAAAGTGTTCTGGCACAAAGCTGAGTATCAAAAACTGTATTATTGTGCTAACTGATCCTTTCCTGATCATCTCACCCCCATTACACTGCTTTAAAAGGGGTTAATCCTTGAGGCACAGCACTGCTAGAATCCTCACTGAAGGTGACCAGGACTTCCATTCAGCAATGTTCTAAAGATACTTAATACAAAGAATAACAGAGTGGTACCACCATGAGACAAAACTCCTATTTTCAGAAATTTGTGAGCCTGCTTTGAGTTCACATAGTCCATTGAGGCTAATTGCATTAGGGGCATCCCTTTGTTATGTGCCTGGGATTCAGGATGAAAAAATCTAGTTACTTCAGGGTTGCAGTCTGCAATTTTTAGAGAGAAGATATTTGTGTAGAAAATGAACTGAAAATGTAGATTCTATGGATTCCTCTAAATCTCGTGAGTATGAGAGGAAGCCAGTCAACTTTTCTAATTTAGCATGCACACAGCGTGAAAAATCAGCAATAGTTTTTAAACCACAGATGAAAACTGCAAATTCAACCAAAAAACTTTTCATGTAATTGTTGATATTCCTGACCAAGTAGTGTATTACACCCAGTGGGGCCAGGATGAGCACCGAGTGTGCAGCACAATGCATGCCCTCCTACACCCACAGCACTCCCTCATCCCACTCAACCAATTAACAGTAATTAGATAATTACAGTTCATAAAAGTCTTCGAAAGATGAAGATCTTGCTGCTTGGGACTCATTAGCCCTTTTTAACATATTTATTATGCTTTTTATTTCTAACCACAAAGGGGAAAACTTGAAATATTCTGTTATTTGCCATATTCTGCTCATGAAGCAAAGCCTGCAAAAGCAGCCTTTCTCCCAGATGTCCAATACTAGCTCTGTTTTGACTGAAAATGACAGATAGTGATAGAGAAAGGAAGCTTCCATAAAACACCTTGCATTTGATCACAAAATTTTTACTAGCGTTCCAAAGCAAATGTCATGTTATTTTTATATCTCTGGTAAAAATCTAGCCACTTTTTCTCTCTAATAAAAAATGGTAGGGTTTAATTATGTATGCAGCACAGAACACACAAGAATGAATGGTTAGAGTAGATTTTTCATGCAAGGCAACCAGAGCTCAAATGATTTGTGGAACTGACCATTTTTGTTGTAGTTCAAGTCTTGGGATTTTTTTTTTTGTTTGGTTGGCTGGGTTTGGGTTTTTTATTTTAATTTAAAAATTGTTTTTTGCCTAAGAACTTTCCTTCAGCTGTGTTCATGAAAGATGCTCAGTTCTTCCTCATGTCTCTTTTTACTGAATGACACACAGTTTTTACATCACCAAGCATTAGGCAACTAAACAAGGAAGGCAATGTCTTTACAGTCCTGATAATGATGAGGGAAAGGACCCCTCCAGAAGGTAAACTAGAGCAAAATACATTTCCTTTTGTAGGAGAACAAGTTATGTAGAATTCCCTGTCTTGTGGATGAGAGTGTTAGTTAAAGGAGAGTGTTAGTTAGTGCAGCTGTCAGCACACTCTTTGACCTTATAATGTTCTTTAGGGTCAGGAGCCTATTATAAGTAATGCTGTGACCACTATTTTCCCAGTGTAATAAAGAGCTAGTTTATATGAAAGGAAATACTTGTTGACTGTTTGAAGCAGCCTTCTTATCCCAGCTCTTGAATTTCAGAGGTACCCTAAGAGACCAATTGGGACACAGGATTTGAGCCCTCCTTTTGATATTTGTACTAAATCTGCTTTCCTGGGTCTACACCTTTATCACAGTCAGTGGGGTAGAACTAAACCACATGGGGATTAAGTGATTTTCTGCTGCGTATTCCTGCATTGCAGGCTGAATCAGTTGTTTGTCTTTTGATACAATGGGATTTACAAACCACTCCAGCAGTTTTCTGTAGAGCAGAGATATAAGAAATGAACACAAAACAGTGACATATTAAGTGGTAGAAAAAAATTAAGTTAATAAGTATCTCCTTGCTTAATGCAGAACTCTTATTTACTAATTTTCCAGCAGTATTAGAAGGAGAGTTGCATTATGATTATACAATCCTTAAGTCGTGAGTGGCAGTTGTCACATTTTTTGATAAGTGTACTTTGATAATGGTTGGCATTGTTTAATGAGAATGTTGTCAATACAACTAGAGTCTCAGCTGTCATTGCTGCCGGGCAGGAGCTGGGGAGGTGTGAGGATCTAATGATAGGCTGGTGCTAAGGGAGAGATTAGATTAACAAAAATCAGTAGAACAGTTCTGTTTTCCAATTTTGATTATTATGCTCTTCACTGCCTCAACTGAAAGGTTGATTTTGAATGATTTATTAGACCATTGCATGATCAAAGATAGGTCATATGTGTCAACAGACTATATATTTGGGTGAGGGGTTGGTCATGTGATTTTTGTATCCATAAGGTACTGTCACCTAAGAAGTGAATCCTGTGATTTTTTTGGTTTTTTTTATTTCTTCCCCCCTCAAACAACAGCAGCTGTAAATCCTATAATTCTTTGTGGGTCCCTTTCAACTCAGGATTTTCTGTGACTATGATAATTCCTTGTGTCAAGGAAAATATGTTTATATTTCAGGTTTGATAAATGATACTGAGATAAATCAAACTTAGTTGTGAGAATGAGGACAAGAAAGAATTCTTTTGGTTTTGCAGACGTGTGCTTAAAAGTGACACTGTGCTGCAGAAACAGCAAGAGTAATGATGGAGGGAAAGTAAAAATACTACCCAAAAGGAACTTCCCAAGGTGGATTGTCAAGCAGCTGTTTATTTACCTGACCGTACGTGCACATAGAAAAGACAGAAGCAGATTCACATTCATTTTGATAAGCTTGATCAGAATGGGAAAATCTGTGTTTGCCAGAACACAAACAATTTTTGACGGTGACAGTATTTGGGGACTAGTTGTTTTTAATTAGTTAGACTGCTCTTTTCTCTAAATTTCGGACATTCTCAACAAAGATAATCTAATGGCATGAACTGTAATGTACTCTGGTCATCCTTCTCTAGAAAGGGAGGTAGGAAATGTGCTGAGGACCTTGGACCTGTCTTCTTCCCTCCCTTTGGAAAGAGAGGGAATGTGGTGGAGAGACTCCAGTCTGTGGCATTTTTCTCATTTCCAGCTACTGGAAAGGCCAAGGGCTCTTGCTGTTCCCCAGCTACTCCCGTGTCTTTTTCCAGTGGTGAGTTTTCATGTCACTAATCAATATTACTGTTTCTGTGGGAATAGTGATCCCATGTCCCCACCCACTCAAAAATAAGGTAAGAAAGTTTTTCTTTGTTTGGAGTCAAAGGAAGCAGAATTTTTCCAACCCCCTGAAAAATTTTCTTAAACTTTTTTCTTCTCAAATGCCTCAGTTACGCAGTAGAAACTTTTAAGTTGCCTTCCCAAATTGCAAGCTACTTGCTTGAAAGTGATTCACAGAATCTTAACAAAGAGAACTTAATCAAAGCCTTGTTACACACAGAGAAAAAAGGCTCCAGTGCTTTAGGTCCCACTAGACACGTGCTGTAGATTCCCCTGTCCTTTACTCAAACTCAGCTGAGAGGAGAAGGCTGCTTCATCTCTCTCTCTTAACCCTCCTCTTTGACCCTGCTTTAGTCCAGGCTCTTTACCAATCAGATTAATAGGGACTACTGCTCCATGGTTTCTATCCCCAACCCTCTGAAAACTTATGAGGGAGGTTTTAAGACCTGTGTTTGTTGCTGGGACAGCACCACTATGTTGTGAGACACAACCAGTATGATGCTATTTCAAAGTTTTGCTGGGAGCCATGCATCAATTGTTTAAAAACATCTGTCTTGTAACCCCACTCCTTCAAAACAGGAACAGGGGAGTTCACTGACTTGTGAATGTTCAGGCATGTTATCATCCCACATTTGTCAGCAGAGCAGAGAGGAATCGCTTGCACAGCTATAATTGTGCTTGTAGTCCCACATGGTTTCAAGTGGTTGTTGCTTCTGAATCTCTTGGCTCATTTTCAGTTAGGTGCTTGCAGAGTTCTGGAGATCACAGTGGGATCAGACTGGGCCTTTTAATGAAAAAGGCTTATTTCAAACAGATGTAGTAAATGTGGTCACTGCTGAAACATTTGGACAGCTCAAATAATTTCTACTCTGGTGCTGGCTGGTGTTCATAAAGTGGTGCTGTTCTCCCTCACTTGTCAAACAAGTACAAAAGTGCATAAAAACAGAATCATCTTCCTGATGTTTCATGCAGGTAGTGTCTTGTATTAAGATCTGCCTGGCTGTTTTTAATGAGAACTAGATGCAAATATATTTACATATCATTCCAAATTTGTCTGTTTCAAAGTGCAAAGCAACTAAAAATTCTGTGCAGGACTTTGACTATGAGACTTAGTTCAATTTTGCAGTTCCATGGTTTAAGAAATCTCCTTATTTCTACGAAGAGTAACTTTCTCCATTTTGAGATCTGTCCAGTAGTCAGTTCCTAATCCATTTAAAATGTGTTCTACTGGTACAGCACAGTGTTAATCTTTTAATCAGAATGTCATGGTATGCTCAGTCAAGTGACTTAGAATAAGTCTGTATTACATCTACATAGTGAAATTCATCAAATGAATATAATCTCCAAAAAAGAATCAATCCTAATTACATTCAAACACTGGTATTTTGTGTTTAAATGAAGATGCTTACACTGTAGGTGAACTTTTTGATGGATTGGTTTTATTAGTGTAGCTTTCAGGGGAAAAAAAATAAACAGAAAACATGTGGCCTTATTTCTTTCAAACTGAGTTTGGGAAATTGCTGGGATGTTTCATTTTCACATTTATAAAAAATGCTAGTCTCAAAACATGTCTTTGGCTTATTGGGAAGAAGGATATGAATAAGATCAAAACAATATTTTTGGAAGAGATAATATAAAAATTCACATTTCTATGCTTCATTTGGCTTCAAGACTAAATAACTGAAATGGAACTAGATTCTAAATTACAGCCATGAAACTGTCTAGCTCTTTTCTGTACTAAAGACTATTTATATGACCCTTGTGCTCCGAAAGATAAAACAGTCTCCTTTACATGTGAGATGATAATTAAAAGGAAGGGAGCCAATATCTAGATCTCTTGGCTCTGCATTTAGCAGCCAGCTCAGCATTCCCTGCAGAGGTGTACAAAGCACTACTTTTGACAAACCAAGCAAAAGCAGCTTCTGAAGATTATCTATCTGATGGTAAAAACACATTCACATGCTCTGTAGCACAGCGTAAGGATGGCAGGTACAAGAGAAAACACGGTCAACTCATTAGGAGGTTGTTACAAATCACAGATATGTGGTAATATGACACTTTTGTTCCAGCTCTTTATTTTTCACGTAGAATGTGGACATAATCTAGTTGAAGCAGGAAGCTTACCATAGGTTTAATTTTTCTCTGGGTTTTAGAGCACAGTACCTCAAGTAGTAGCCTATGTTGCCTGAATGGCATCATCTTGAGGACATCATTTGCTCTGAGTTCATAGAATCATAGAGTAGTTTGGGTTGGAAAGGACATTAAAGATCACCTAGTTCCAAACCCCCTGCCATGTGCAGGGACTAGTTCCTTGAGACCAGGTTGCTCAAAGCCTCATCCAACCTGGCCTTAAATACTTCTGGTAATGGGACATCCACAGCTTACCTGGATGTAATCAAACTACACTGCAGAAGGCATTATCTTTCTCATTTCTTTACTGTAGGAACTGTTTTATTCTTTAAGCTGTTTTCAGTTGGCTGCATGGCCAGTGTTTCTCTAGCTTTCCTTGTGACACCTCACAACCACAGTAATGCCAGCCAAGGTGAGCAAAAAGCTATTGTGCCTTGTCAGTTCATCTAGAATATATAACAAGTTCACATCGTAGTAAATTCTGAAATCCTAATTCCTAGGCCTCTGCCTTGAGGACCGTGACTACACCTGGTTCTTGTTGCTGTCACCTGCCCTGAGTGTGGGTTGTCAGGAGGGTTTGAGTGCTCCAGTTTTCAGTCAATGTATGCAGTTAATATTTAGCTGAATATTTGTGAACAGACTCTTGGAGTAGGACTACTTAGCTTGATTAACAGCAGTTTGGGTAACTGAGGTTGGGAAAAGTGAAAGTGCACAATGCTTGGTTTGGCACCTGGACTTCTACATAGGAAATCATCTATCTCGGTCTCTGTTACTGTTCAAAGAAGGAGAAAGCTGTAGCTTATGTACCAGGAGTGTGGTTTAAAGGGGAGGGCAAAGCAACTTGAGGGCTGCTGGTGGAATTCAGCACTTGGAATCAGTGAGTCATGGCATGCAGCTGAGCTCCTGCCTTGGGACTCACCTGGGGGTTTAGGTTAAGGTTAGAGCTCTTAGAGTGATAAATCCAGGGGCTCAGGAAGCTTGCCAAAGCAAAGGATGGCCAGCTGTGAGAATCACCCCCAGGGCTGTCCTTAGCCATGGATATCAGTGTGTCCCAAGGCATACATTGCAGCCTGGGGCGAGGGTTAGTGGCTCTGGAGTTGGTGGCAGTGGGGCCTGTCCCTGCCAGAACCCTGAATTCTCAGCAGAACCAGTCTCATTTCCCTGCCATGTTCTGCAGAGAGCAGACCGGCCGGCACCAAGCCTGGCTCTGCACAGCAGGGCAGGAAGAATGAATGAGAATGAGATGTAAATAAGCACCATAAGTACACTGTGCCTGCACTGTTGTCTCTAACGCTAGGGGAAGGCTTCAGACAGTTAAAAAGCATTAAAGCAGCCATTGATCCTAATGAGTCCCCCCAATACCTACAGATTTCAGACTTTTCAGTGCAGAATAAGGACATAAAGGAAAGAGGAAAAAAGAGAGAGCAGGCATACCATTTAAAATGGAAGTGATTTTTGTTAAGAACTATATAGGTATGAGTTTCTGATAACAAGAAATGCACTGAAGGTGTTAGGTTTTTTACGGTTTTCCCAAAGCAAAAAAAGAAATACAGTGGCATTGTACTATCACAACGGAATTTTGGTTTCTGACTATCAATCTGTGTTCTTAAAAAGCAATAATTCCTGCATAACCTAATTCCTAGTGTCTGCAATTTGCACCAGATAGCTTGTGAAAACAGTAAATTAGATTTAATGTTAGCAATGAAAATGTATGCATTTTGCAAGTGTGTTGAAATATCTCCCTGCATTGATCAGAATGCTATAGTGCTGTGTACCTATAAAGAAACCCCAAGTAAATTATGACATTGTGCTGTAATTATGTCTAAGATGGCTGTGAATGCATTTGAGGTAGTTTTGCTGATGGGGAGATGATGAATTCTGGACTTAGAAGCTACAGACACTCAGGCCTCTGTGGACATATGTATGTGCTCTACTGCTGTCGGTCCAGTTTGGATCAGTACAAAGGTTGTCAGCACAGAAAAACTTGCTTATAACAGCAGAAGCTGTAAGTGACAGTGTTTGGGAAGAAGATAAAATCTGGAAACACTACAATAAGAAATGAGTGTTTTAATGAAGTTTGGTCTAAACTCATGTTTTTTGACTGCTAGGTAAAAAAATCTTGTATCTCCACCTTTCTGTAACTGCCTTTGTACTCTACATCTCTTAAATTGTAAACCACTTATTTCCATAATGATTATGCAGGGAACTACTACGGGGAACTACTCTAGAGTTACAGCAAAGTAGGAAGACTTACACTGTAGAAGAAAAATAGCAGACTTTATTAACAGAAGACAATGGACTCTGTTCTGTTTTCTGTGAAGTTGCAAACCTTCTTTTAAACAAATGTAAAGCCTAATCATATAGGGTCAATATAATTTATTGAGAATGATATAAAAAATTGAGATTATGTTGTGATGTAGTCAGAGGAAGCGTTCCCTCAAAGAAGCTCTAGAAATGGACATAGTGAGTAGTGAGAAAAATTTGTTGAATTCATTGAACTATTCACAATCAAGAGTAGCAGTGTATGCAACTACATAACTTCTAACCTCTAGTTTCTGTTTAATTTCTCTTGCCCAAGTAAAAAAAGTTATCACTTATATAGTAACAAGTCACTTGGACATGAATGTTTCCTGTTTATGGAAAGTTCACATAAAATGAAAGCACTTTATGCTGCACTTCTTTGCATAGCCTTCATCCCTTTTAGTGGATCTTGAATAAAAGATTTTACAGAAAAATCTTACACTTAAAAAATGTTATAAAATAAATGCTTAAAACTTGATTGGGACTATGGAAAAAGGGGAGATCTGGTTTTTAAGATGTTTACAGCTTCCAAAAAGTTGCATCATCCTGAATAGGGCTGCAACTGCAGCTACAGTATAGCTTACAACAGTACGTGCCCATTCATGAGAGTTTATAGCTTCTGCTGAGAATACAGACTGTGTTGCAAAATCAAAGTTGGGGCTGTTTTACCAAGGCTGTTTCTCTCAGTTGGAAAAATCTTTTAGTGGTATGTGGGTTTTTTAACTGTTTACATCTAAAAATCTGTTTAGTCTTCTTCCTGTGGGGTATGAAACAAAAACAAAGGTGGAATAAGAAAGGAGGACTTGAGCATAAATATGAACATGATGAGAAGCCACTACATTGTTTTTGCATTTACATTTAGTCAAGTATCTACCAGTTTACAGATTGACCGATGGGAAACTCCACTCAGTTTGCAGGGATTTAATTCCAAAAAGAAGCTGAGCAGCTTGTTAAATGGTAAAGATATTGTAAGTTAGTAAATGTATCCCTTCTGTGATGCTGAGTGAGATTTACCCAGGAGCCTCACTATTAAAATTGGTAAAAGTAAAATACTGTTTCCGTTTGCAACCCTGTAGAATGAATATACATTTATTGAAACAGTCTGTGGGGAAAAAAGCTAAATAACCTCATATAAAGTTAAGTGAAACCATATCTGAAAATTCAGTTGCATGGCAGAGAGAATTGATTCATAGTTGTAATTTAATCAGATGAGAAGAGTATAGTAAGCACATACTGTAAAAATGACATCCAAAGTTAAGCCAGTTAAGAAGGTATCAGAATAATCAATGTAGCCAAATCAGTAAGGAATAAATCAATTCACAGCCATGTGGATTAATCTCTACAACTTTGCAAATGTCAGTGTGTTTAGAATTGTTGATTCAAAGGTTTCATTGAGGATAACACATCTCCTGCAATTACGCAGATTCACATACATTTTTACTTTACAAGTGCTGAGTGATTGTCATTCTTAAGCTTCTAATTTATCTAAACAAAAAACACCAAACGGAGTGAGAGGAGGAACACGATCCTGTGAGTTACTGACCATTCTCATTCTCCCTTGACAAAGGATCGATAACGTGTTTTGTTTCAGGCAACTAAAGGATTCTGCTAAAATTGTTGCTATTTAACTTAGCCTAGGCAGGAAGAAATTCAGTTACAGCTTTGTTATGCAGAGCATCCTAGCATTCCTCTCTGGAAGAGCATGCACAGTTTCAGTGGAATTACTCCTGGGTATGAAGTCACTTAGACTAAATACTGAGTAAATTGCTGAGATTTATCCAGTATGTTCTAAACTGCAAGCTTGCAATGAACACTTTCAAATTGGAATACTATGCCCTCATAGTCTTTTAGTTAACTGGGTGCTTTCTGGAGTCTATATTTATGCAAAAAAAATCTATGTCAAAAGCATCAATAAGTAGCTTCACTCCTGTAGCTGTATCATACTGACCATGTTCCCGATCTGCTGCAAGAAGATCCTAAAAGTCCAGAATTTATCAATAGCAAAGTAGTTCTATGTTATTTATGATTGATGGGTGAAGACACCTTAGCTCCTTGATAAGTGAAAAAACCTTTTAATTCATCAGAGAAAAATAACTAAAAAGCCTACGTGTGTTGAGAGAGACAAGTTCATCTTGTGTAAATGCAAACAGATTTTTGCTGTAAATCATTGGAAGACATAGAAATAATAGCCTGGAAAAATCTGGCTTTGAGGCTGCCCTGGTTGCTATAGATGAATAATGTAGTTATAACTGTGTCTGTCCAAAGAATGATGGACGTGAAATTAAAGAGCCTGCGTAAGAAGCAAATAAGTGGCACTGGAATTTGGTATCCAAATTGTGCATGAATTCCTGTTACACTGGTGTTAAAGAGAAGGTCTTAAGTTGGACCTTCCAACAAATGAATGCCATTTATATTGTTACCTTGTTATAATGAGCAAGTTTTTGAAGGTAAGTTTTGAAGGTCCCTGTCTTTCACTGCTCTTGTCTTCATTTCCTGCATAAAACAAAAATTTTTTTCTAAAAGCGATTCTCTTGTGATACCTTTGGGCATTTTTACAAAACTTGGAAGGTAGACAAGAGACAACCAATAATGTAAAAAGGTTGCAATGCTGTGGTTTCCCAATGCTTTGTACATCTCCCTGGAAAAGCCAGTCTGTTTGCCATTATTTTAACTATTTGAATCATCTGAGCTCATTTCTATTCTAGATATGCTTGAATGACCTAAAAAAGACATTTTCAAAGAGAAAACTGGGCTGTTTAATAACTCTGCTGGAATATAGGTGCAGTGTGTAGTAGATGAATGACTGTCCAAGTGATAGTCAAGTGATGCAGGACACTGCCATCGTATAACAGATGCATTGTGTAGTAAATTGCCCAAATATGTCAATAGTTTGATTCTTTAAAGTTAACCCCTTTCTGATGTGTAGAAGCACTTTATAAGCTATAGCTATGGCAAATTGAAAACTGATGTTTTCACAAAGATGGAGGGGTAACTGAACTAACAACTATGTGAGACATTTCTTACTGTAGCCATCGATTATAATGCTGTAATTGAATTCTCTGTATCTCTGTTTCTGTGCTGGGCAGTCATTCCTACCTCTTTCTCCTTCATGCAGAATACTTACGTTTCTAGTTTTTTTCCAGCTTTATAAATTGAACAACAGCCATTCAAGCTTTCAAACACCAGAAGTCAGAGCTTGTTTTTCAGCATACTGATGAACTTATTTCAGGGAATGAGGTTATTGGATGCAAGCAAATAAATGTCAGAAAAATCAATTACCTTTTGTTGGTCAACTATTAGCCATCATTTAGATGTGCTTGATCAACACAGAAGGGGAAACACTGCTAATGTTAATTTGGACAGGTCAGAGCTCTTTCTGTGCTTTTCACAATATTAATGAAACTAGAAAAGAGCTACATTATCTTCTGTGACATCTCCACTTCAGTCAAATGGATAAAGCTCACTATTATGTTTGTAATCAGGTAATGTAATCTAAGAATATTTAGATTGGTTTCTTTTAGAGTTGGGAACTCATTATTGCCTTAAGGGTAAACATGCCATACAACAAACCATTATAAATAGCAGGCTGTTTTCCATAGGCACACAATTCCTCTTGTGTGAGCAATGCCATGGACACAGCCAGCTGGGTGGGTTTTGTATTGGCTCACCTATCAGTCTGTATCTGGCAGGTGCAACATAATACAAATATGGTTAAGTGGTTTTCAGATCCAACTGAGGCCCAGAAGCAGGCTGCTTGTTTTCCCAACCAAGCCTGGCAGTGCATGGAGCCTGCTCAGGTGGGTCTGGGCTGTGTTCCCAGAACCAGGAGTGAGGGGAGCACAGTGGGAAGACACAGAGTCAGCCCCTCCACAGAGTGTGCCCGGGTTTAAGAGGGCTCGTTGGCTCCAGTTCGGTGCCAACCTTCCTGGATGTGCACCAGGATGTGCCCTTGTGCCTCTGCAAATAAACTCTCCCAGAGCAGTGAGCGTAGGGTGGAGGCTTCTGAGTTGGCTGAAGCCCAACTCTGTAATACATGAATTACCTGCCATTACTCGGTGTCCCAATTCCTTATTCCCTTGGATAATACAGCTGACTATACTTGCAAGTAAACTGAAGATCCCCAACAGTAGCTCTGGCATTCTTGCTGTAGGGATATGAAATGTTAATGATATAAAGGAAGTAAGTCCAGGCCTAAGAGAGGTAGAGCTAAAAATTCCTAGTATTAAGGAGATTTGGGATGACAGTGAAGTTTTGCACCTGTGTGTGCTGTGAAGCCTTCATAAGAGGACTCCAGGTTACAACAGAATTGTCACTTTGTTTTTCCTTATTGAGGCAAAACAGCCTACACTGGCTATACTGGAACACTGCTGATTGGTAATAGTATTACAAACAAGGCCCTGAGCAACCTCCTCTAACTGGACATGATTTGACCAGGAGGTTAAAGAAGATGATTTTTTAAGGGTCCCTTAAACACAGAGACTGATAGCAATGACTGTTTGTATACAATATGTTTTCTGTGTATTCCATAACCAGCATATTCTACTGATTTCATGCACCAGATGTTCTTGTGTTTCAGAATAGGTGGCTACTAGTTAGTGCAGTAGATGTTACCAGCACTCTCTTTTTATCAAATTCTGTCTTTTACTCAGGCACATCAAGTTGGTGTTTAGTTCATGTGGAAGGTATATAATGAGCTCACACAACCCTTCTGATTTTCACCCGTGGCAAACCCTGTTCTGTAATTCTGATTCAGGCTCATAGATAGAATGCAAAAAGGTAACTAATGTGACTTAGTTTGGGAAGAGACAAAGCTTTTCTGTCGGGAAGTGATTGAAAGATATTGCAAGTGGTGCCTAGCTGAAAAAGCAAAACACCGATTGGTCACAAGTTCTCTGTGACAGCTGAGAGGCAAAACTAGCGTGCCAGGGTAGAAGTGATGTATTTTGAACAGTGATGACATGTTGAGTTAGAACATAAGGCAAATAGAATAACAACAGATTGATTGAGAGGGTGAGTAGAAATGCGAAATTTTTGAGAGGATGAGTGTTGTAAAGTGGCCTTGATCGCGTGCCCAATATGTTTGATTGCCATCTCTGCAGGCCTGGTGCCATTATTTTCAGGTAGAAAAAATATGCATAAAAATTATTCACCTCTTTCTTGTAACAGTCATGTAACACTGCAGTAGCAACACGGACAAGTAAAGAACCAAGTGTTTGAAAATTTGAAACCTTCTGTAAGTGTAGTGGGCCAGGGGAGGGAAGGATTCATAAATCGGAGATTGAAAGAGAAATTAATCCAAAGTCAAGGATTTGCTATTTGCTTGTAAGCAATCCCATCTGGGTCAAAGCAAGGCAACACATTTGTCTTTTATATTGCTATGAAGCATAGCTTCCCACTGGAGTGTATTTTCCCTCTGTATGAAACAGTTTGCATGAAATACATTATTTGATTTGGGCTGCAGTTCAAGTGAATAATCATCCTTGTGATGTAATGATGGGGCAGAAGGCTCTGGAAAGCCTCCCGGGATTAGGGTGACGCTGGTAACCTAGTGTGAATATTACCAGAATATCAGGCATTTCCCAAGCGCCCATCTGTTTTTAGGTAACAAACTTACCGATCTATTAATTTCTAGGTTTGACTTATTCTTCAGAGGTATCTTTAGGTGAAAGGTCAGGTCAAAACCTTGGAAACCACAGAAAGTTTGCATTGATAACACCTGTAATTTAAATGAAAGGTTTTAAGTATGATCCCTTCAGATACAAAATCTTGAGGACTGAACAGCACACGAGCAATGTCACAGCTATTTACAGTACACACATGGGTCAAAATTAACAGTGGTAGTTTATCAGAGAGATAAATTTGGGAACTTACTATGCTGTTAAATGAGACATTTATATAGAAATGTCCCCTGCTGTTTATTCTTCCTGCCTTCCTTCCATGGGGCTCTAAACAAAACAATGGTTCTCCTTTAGTGTGGCCTTCCACTGATATTTGTTAGGCTGTTTCTCTAATGGTTTTCAATCTCTTGGCTATTTCCTTTTGACAGACCCTGTCATAAGCTGTCCTTGCAGAATACTGTTCTCAACAGCATGCAATTAACAGCAGGTTTTCCAAATAGTGAATGAGGTCAGCTTTACCTGTCAAAATAATGCCTTTTTTAAAAGCCAGCTGGGAGACAAGGGTGGCCAGTGGCTCTGCAGCCCATCTGCCTCCTACCAAGCACCACGTGCCTGAGCATCACTGCAGAGCAGGCCCCACCTTGTATCATGTTGGGGTTCCAGGTTTTGCTTCCATATATGAAGTCTTTACAAAGCAGAAATTAACCCAAGCCTCCAATGCTGGAATTGAGTTGAAATCGTAGAAATGAACAAGCTACCAGAAGAAATTATCATGACTCTAGTTTACATGTTGAAAGCCAAGGCACAGACAATTGCCCTTTCAGTGTAACAGGCAGGTCATAATATAGAATCCAGAAACCCAGTTTGGTGTCCTGTCTTTACAGGGAATACCAATGTTAAGGTCACATGTCTGTGTGCATCTGTGTCTAGATACACATGCATATCTATCTCTCTATCTATAGACAAAGATGTTGTGCTATGTCCTTTGGTTTTAGTGGGAAGGAAGCCTGACCTCTCTCTGGGTCAGGCTCCAAATCAGCCAGCAGAGAGACAGTGGTGTGGACTGTGGAAAGCATTTCATACTTAACGGGTGCTTAGCACAGAGCTTCGTATTAATCACGCAGCAAAATCTGCAGTGTACTGTAGTGTGCAGGATGGATCTCATGAAAAATTAATCTGCAGGCATTCCTGGGCTCTGCAGAAAAAATAGCCCAAATCCATGTTTCTCATGAGAAAACTATCTAGTCTGAGAATTTTTTAAAAAATTACCTACTGCCGTTACCTAATTCTGTAGCGACTGTGAAACAAATGAAGACTAGCTATGAAGAAAAGTGTTGAGTATCTAAAATGCAATTTTCCTTGGGAAACACAGGTACCGTGCAGAGTACCTGCACAGGTAACTGAGGCAAAGGCACCTGCTATGCTGCCCTACAAATACTGTTTCCCATGTGTTTAAGTGCAAATATGTGTTATGCTGGGCGCCACGAGCCTCAGAGTAACTTCTTATTTATCACATTTTGCGTAATAACTTTAATTATGTCTTACTGGAAGCATCAATTTAGTGTAAACTGAAGTATAATTCTAATTGCTTTTTTTCTGTTTTCATGAGTCCATGGTATAAATACAGTGAAATGTTTGTTAGGAGATATGGAATACTGTAAGAATGCCTTGTATCTGCTTTTGAAAACTCTCAATTAACAAACGTTCTAATTAAGAGAATGGGGAAAACAAAAAATGCAATTAAAATTGAAACTCTCCATAAATTGTCTTTTTTCCTTTTCAAATAATATGCACAGTTCTGTAATATAGCAGAACAGTGTGAATGAAGCTCTAAAAATACAGCATACCAGAAACAGATTCTAAAACTTATCTAAAAAATTATAAACATGTAATTAAAATAAGAAACTGAGAAAATAACTATTTGCAGGTTTAGTCATAGAATAGCTCTATGCAATCAAATAAAAATAATCTGTGGTATTTTCTCAGTTTCATAGAATTTAAATTTTTACTAATTCAGTGTACTGGCCAAGCTTGCTGGTGTCCACTATAACCTGATATCAAGTTCAGCTGAGAGAGACTGGATATAAGTTGGCCAAACCAATAACAGAATTTGGTATATTTTGTAAGAAAGAAACCTTTTAAGGAGAGAAGGTTTTTAAGCTTTTATGGGGTCTTTGAGCAGTACAAAATGACCTATATCAAATGAGTGATGCTGAGATTTTACCAGAAATCTGAGGAGGAGGTGTTCCCAATTTTTCTTTTTATTACTTTTGAAATTGGAAGATACAGAAAACCAGAAATGTTTCTAGAAGCTCTCCAGCCAAGATTTCCAGAAAGAGATGTTGTTGAAGAAGGCCCTCTCTATGACAGCATGATTTTTGAATTAGATAAGAAGCCTGGAACTCACTGCATCTCCTTAATGTGCTATTCATCACTTTGTGTTTATTTTAGGATCCATTTCCCCCAGGCCTTTTCCTTGTAGGTGGCCCATTTTCAATAAACAACATTAGGTTAGGGAGCCTTTATGGATGGAACTCCCTCAATTAATAAGGTACCCTATGTAACAACTGTCTGTAATTCAGGCCTATTGTCATTCAGATATTAACAGGACAGCAAAAATCAACTTCTGCTGCAAAGGGGTGATTTCCCCAGAGTATGTAAAATGAGTAATTACACTAGCAAAGAGCTTTCTGACTCTGACTCTTCATTAAAGAGTAAAACCAACTTCCCCATGTCAAAGAAAGAAGCTTTGAAGAAGTTTGGAAGTGTCCTAATACAGATCAGAATAGATTATTTTTTTTATAAACTGAGATTTTTATAACTCAAGAGAGCTGTTTCTGGCCAGGTCTAGTAAATATTTTCTCCAGCTTTTCACTCACTGTGCTCCCTTCTCTCCATGCACAATTTAACTCACATTGAGCTAAAGCAGTCTCTCCCTACATAGTTAATAATGTGCCCCTTTTTTCACTTCATTGATACCTATGTCTGTGGCTGTCCTTAGCTTGGTTTTAGTTCTTTTATTTTTATATATACATATCTTTTGATGTATATGTAAGTTTTGCACCATTTACTAAGCAGTTATGTAGCTCGGTAGGAGGAACACGAATAAGATGAACTCTGAAGTTGTTTTGGGAGCAGGAATGTTGCCTCTGCATCTTCAGAAGACATTTTAAAGCCTTCACCTACATGACAATAAAGCAACTCTATAGTCACAGAAGAAGGAAATGAAAGGAGGGGGATGCAATAAGATTGCCTACATTAAAAAAATAAAAGGCAAGAGTATTATTGTTTTGTAACAAGTATAGATACAAAGACACAGATCAGCTAAAAGTGAGGAAGATGAGAGTGGTTGGTAAGAGCTTAAGAGAGCTGGGAGTAAGGAAGCAGGTTAAGGAGTCAGCAGGCAGGAAAATGAGACACTTCTGAACTGGAGGTGGAGGCAAAGAAGGGAAGAAAATGTAGAGGAAGTGTTGAAGCTGCAGTTAAAGAAGGAAACAAAACTGTGAGTGAGGATGAAAAGCAGTCATGCAAGGGATTTGAAAGAGAATGATATATTGCAGCAGTGAGACAAAAAGATTTTAACAGAGAAGCAAGAGAAGGGGGTGAAATGGGACTAAGAGAAGAGTGCGTTGAAAGATTCCCCTTGCTCTTCCTTTCATAGGACTCTGGGAAACACTGCACCCATCCAGTTCTAGTGCTGCCTTGGTTCTTGAATGGGTGAGACCAGATGGATGCCTTGAGTGTTACTCTTCCTTCAAGTGTCAGATGTAATTTGGCTTTCAGTATATTTCAGTGTAGGTGTTTCAGGAATTACATGGTTACAGATTAAAGGCAACTCCGTGACAAACAAGAGGCTCCTCAATTCCCCCGCAACACTCACGAGGACAAGTTTTCTTGTTCTACAGCTTGTGAGAGTCCACAGTATATTAGTGCTGCAGAGGATGCAAACTGGAAGGAGTTTTGCTTGTGTGGATTATGTACACTGTGAAACCCTCATTGCTTCCACAGTGAGGAAAGCAAAGTAGAAGAGATGAAGCAAAGGGTTATGGGTATTAATGAATTTGGGATGGGCTCCAGGCAAGTGGTGAGGAGTTACAGTCATATCTGGAAATGTCAGGACTGAAAAGCAAAAGTAAAGGATAAAGATCAAGAAATAGAATGATATTTCAGAAACATAAAGGATATTGGCAAAAAAATGGCACAGCACAGACTTGAAGCCATGTGCAGTTGTTTTAGGGGAGGGAAGCGAAAGTACCACAAGATGGTAATAAGCAATTACTGTGAATTTAATTCTGTGTTTCTTCTACACTTTAAAATGATAAAACACACAAGGCAGATCAGTGGAGGAGAAAGTCAATTACGGTAGCAAATCAATTAGGGTGAAGAGTCAAACCAATCAAAACTGCAAGGTAACTAATGAAGGACAATTAACAACAATAAATGGATCCAGCACTACTCAGATTCAAAAAGGAAAGGGAGACACACAAGTGACATCAGGCTTTAGAGGCTATAGAACATGCTCTATTCAGAAGGGAAACACACAGTGGTTCTGAATTCTTCATTTTTAGTTGCTTTTAATTGACAAATTTAGGATATATTGGGGTGAGGGAAAATGACTTTACGAGACTCTGTTTTTCTACTGATATTTACTGTTAATGTAGTAGAGAGTCTCTGGTGCCCCATTCCCTTTGTCTGTTATGAACCTGATGGCCAATTCAAAACCTGCTCAGGGTGCCCTGTTGAAATCTGTTGGCTTTAGTTACACCCCTAACCTCTTGGACCCAGCTGTATTTAAACTAAGACTAGACATCCTCACTGGTAGTTACTATAATTCTGAAGATGGAGAACATACAAGATACATAACGCATTAAGAAGGCTGCCATGTGCCTAAAATTATGCATGGCAAGCACTCTTCAAGAAGGAAAGTATGTGTGCCATTGTCAGTCTTAAGTCGTGTAATTGTTGCTTGACTAATACCTGAATGTAAGGAAAGCACAATTTAGTTTATACCTGCCTGTGTTGATTCTTATTTAAATATTTTTATATTATAGCTCCTTCTTAATTTCTGTGAAAGACCAATGATTTTTTTTTAGAGGCCAAAAAACAATAATGATTGCTGTGGAAGAGCAGAGATTAGTAATCTAAACTGTGCTGCTATTGGTGTTGGCATCTTTTATAGATTTCTATTCAATCTTGGCTAATACTTGACATTCTTCCTTACACCAAAGCACACTTCATTCTAAATTGTCCCCACAGAGAACAGCACTGCTTGATATATTCAGAATTAGATTGGCTAGATGATCTTAATTCAAGAAAGTACTGAATTTGTCTGTGGTTCATCTATAATGCACTAAAAGGAAAATTCCCCAGCTAGACAAGTAAATTATTAACTCATAAGTCTATGTGTTGTAATTTGTGTATAGTAATAACTTATCTTTAAGTAGGATTGAAAATGTGTATGGAGAACGTGAACAGAGTCAGATGTAACTGGTTATTTTCAAACACAGGCAAATTGTGAACCTGGGCTTAGGGCAAGAGGTCAGACTTTTGGCTACCTGAAGGGCACTCTGCTGGTCATGGACTCACTGAGAGTGTTACTCAGTGCAGCTGCTGACAGGAAGCAAATTTTGAGGTTACTGTTTGGGATAAGTTAAATCCAGTTACCTTTGTCTCAGGACAGAGGAAAAAACAGATTAAAATGTAACTTAACATGTAGGCATCTTAAGAAAACAGTTACAGTTAGGTAAGGAAGAAAGAGCAGAAGAACCAAGTTTTTGTTTTGCGGGGATTTTGAAGGTTTATAATTATACGAAAAGTATAGTTGATATTTAATGACTTGCAACCAGTTGCACTATTTTAATTAGTTTATGGTGATAAGGATGAATCCAAAGCAGACAGCTGTGAAGATTTGTTATTTTAATTAGCTAAGTAAGCAGACAGGAAAATCAAGAACAGTCCTGATCCACCACAGCAGACTCTGTTTAGCAGAGCCATGAGGGAAAAGAACCTCGGCACCAACACAACATGACTTCTGTACTAAAAAAGGGGCTTGCTGGCTGTTTTAGACAGGAAAAACACTCCAAATAAATAGCATCCACTTCATAAGTGCAAAGCATTTCTGAGAGGCCAAAACAATACACATGACAAAGAACTGCCAAGACCAGAGCTATCACGCTTTTTACAGCACAGTAACCACTTGAACACGCTTGCAATGTGCACTGTGTACAGATTTATAACCCAAAATACAGAGTATAATTATTAATCACAGCTTTACCTGTTTTGTTTTGAGGCTTAGAGATAAAAGCAGGTATTCTTCAGTCAGAAAAGTTTAGGGCTTCTGAGAAGTAAATTGGTTTAAGGTTAAAAATAACCGGCTCCTACTTAAAAGCTGCTGAGTATTTCCACACCAGTCATACGGACAGACCAATTAATGAAAACAGATTTATGTCAGAATTCAAAATGTTGTGAAGCAAGAATACGGTCGTTGGTATCACTGAAAACTAAATTAGACATGAAAAAATGTTTCCTTTACAACGTCCCTCACCTTGTCTCTCTTCTTGTATTTTTGTAGCCCCGCACTCCATGTTTTCTCCTGTCACTCTTAAGTTTTCTCAAGTGGGGAACATCAACATACTCAGGGTTTCTATTCAGTTTAGTTGGGCACCCTACAGAATGCATGCTTCTCCAGAGCTTTTAAGTCAACTTAGTGGACTAAGGAAATTGCAATAGGAAATATAATTCAAGAAAGCATTTAAGTGCTGGCTTAATTTTGTTTCCCACTGGTACCTTTATTCATGTGCTTTAATATGATGCTGATTCAATACTGTGGTTTGTAGGTAAAATTACTTCTGAAATGAAAGAGATGCAGTTTTCTTACTGTAGAGAGAGAAGTTATCTCCAAAATGGAAATAATAAACTTATTTTTATTGGATTTTTTTTATTCAAACTAATATATGTGCCGCCTAAAAGCCACGGGGACTCTAATATAACTGATTAGGCAGGCATATGTGTGCTTTGATGCTCTCTTTATGAAAGAGTAGGATTTCAGTGCTACTCTCTAGTAAAAAAAATATCTCCCACCAATTTTACCAGAGATTTTTCTTAAACTCTGACTTAGTCTTCTTCTCAGGGAATAATGTTTCTACATACTTTTGAAACAAGTTTAATCATTTATTTACTGCAAGACCTTCACTTTTAATTAGGTCTTTCCTGTCTTTCTTTTCTTTCTTTTTCCCCAAGAGAAATTTTCCTAACACTGTTCTGGGGTGAACTCTACTTCTGTTTTGACAGACCTACTTTTAAAGGGCTTCCTTACCTCTTCAACAGCTGACAGACATTTTTCCAGCACAAACAATTAATACCTTTCTGTTTTCTTTGTCCTATTTTTGCTCATTCAGTGTTTCTAGTTCTAAAACAGTGTCTGACCAAAGCTGGACAACAAACCTAAAAGAAAATCCAGGTTCCAATTTGGTCATTGCTGGTGTCTGTTTTCAGACCTGAAATTGCTCTAAAAACCTGAGGAAGAAGAATTATCACTCTGCACGGCAAAAAGCAGTGAGGAGGGATCTTTTTGCTTACCTCTGCAACAGCCCTCGCTGCAGGTGGCAGCATGTAATAGTTGTATACAGGGTTACTCCACAATGTCTTAAAATGCTTCCTCAAGAAAGGTAGTGTAACATGTACCCCTATTGTCCATGCACACAAAGATCACTCTCTGAACTGGGTTCTGTGGCTTGTGGTTGCAGTTCTTGCTCTGTGCTCAGGCTGGGCAGGTTAGCTCAGGTTAATGACAGGCACTGTGGTGGGATGGGAGCTGTGCCTGCAAAGGGCCAGTTGTGCAACTGCCTCCTATCCTTGAGCAAAAAAAACACCTGCTTGTGTCCTTCACTAAGGCATTTTTGCAGGGTTTGGCATGAGGTTTCCTCTTTACAGGTATAATTGCGCGTTCCTGATTACAGAAACATCTTGCCATTTTGACACCCTCTGTGTAGGTAAGTTGTTAGAATCCAGCTCCAGACACAGTTTGAAATACGAGGTAAAGTTAGGTATTTTGCCTTTTTCCCTTCTGGTATTAAATGTGCAATGAAAGAGCTGAAGTGAGTCATAAAGGATAAGGAATATCTTCTGAAGGAGCAGTTCCCAAACTTTCTTGCTTTGTTCTGTATCCTTGAAACTAGTCTCTTACTTTGTTTCACTTTTATGCCTTTAGCAGACTTGTGCTTCGGTGCTCTCAACTGAAATAAATGCCAGAGAAAACCTAAACTGTTCAATTTATAACATCCTCATTAAACATTGCAGGTACAAGACAATATATCAAAGGGAAACTCAGTGAAGCAAGCATTATTATTAATGTTTCTCGTGTTGCTTAAATTATAAGAAACAATCAAAATGCTATAAATGACTTGCTCTCTTGCACTGTGCTGCTGAGCTACAACAATGATTTGCCTTTTCAAGTTATTTAATTTGTTTTGAGCTTCTTGCCCATTCTTCAGTGCAGTATTGGTGAGCGGACATCAAAGTTCACCTTGCTCACTCTTGACAAAATTCAAATGAAGAGAAAAGCTATGATTTCAAGTAGCACCTGGGGAAATCAAAGCCCAGCACTGGCAGAAAGCGTATGCTTGCTCCACAGTTGCTTTTTGTCATTTGAGATATTGGTAAGCTTCAGTTAAAAGTCCGGTTTACTTATTTTCAGTGGTGAATAAGGCAGAGAAAGCCAGTCTTGCAGAGAAATGTGGAGCTTAAGGGTTCGGTCAGACACCAGACTAAATTCATTCCTTCACCACAAAAAGTTGCTAAGCTACGCTTTGTTGGATTTGAACTTGAGTTCATCATCACCTGACAGTTCTATCAAAAGCTTTTTTTTCCCTTTGTTGTGAAACCAGGTGGCAAAATGTCTTGTGTGAAAATTGGACTCCTGATCCAACTATGATTTTTCACCGTCAGTACAGCATTCATTAAATTCACTGCCCAAATATATATATATATATATATATATCTGTGATACATCACTATCAGTAGTTATGCAGGGATGAACTTGCAATTTCTCTTTAAAGTGGGATTTAGTATCTGACGTATTTTCCCTGTTTCCTTAGTGTTTTGTAAATTACACTGTCTTTAACTGTCCTTGTTTTGTCACAAATATTAAGAGGTGTAGCTTTCAGTTTGGTTTTCTTATGCATGCACAGTTCATTGAGACGTGCAAGCAAGTTAATAGGCTAGTTTTCATGGCCACAAGTCACTTTCAAAGCAATCTGCACTTTCAAAACCAAAATCACCATGAAAAGCCTTACCTTGAAAAAAGATAGAACTGTCAAGAGACAACACCTTTCCACACAGGAACTGTCTCACTTTTGCTTGGAGAAGATTGTGATCACTTCCCACTTCTCTGAACGAAACTGGAAACAAAAGTGAGCATGTCACTTGTGGTTTAATTACATTTGCCACCTTTTAACCCTGATCTAGAGCGACTTTCAGATTGATGGGCAATTTGGGGCAACTGGCAGTTTCTGAAGGGTGCTGTAGAGAAGAAGTGAACTTAGCACTGGCACTGCCTGTTGAGTTCCCTGTGTTAACCAAGCGTTGCTCTTACTCTCTCCCGGGAGAACCCATCCATCTTTGCCGTTCATCAACTACTCCAGGAAGCAAATGAAGTTTGCTTTTTCCCCCTCATCGTTGTACATCTTGATATGCCTTTGAAAATCAGAAAGTCTCCAGTTGAAACACTACATGCACAAGTGGCAGAAAATGAGTGATGTCAGTATTTGTACATCATTATCATGAGTAGTTACAGTGTTTCATGTGTCCCATGGGGCTTCATTTGAGAAGCTGCGTTTTGATATCTCCATCATGAAGGGTTTGAGGAACAATATAGCAAATCATGTAAGGAATACCAACTGTGTCTCAGGAACTGACAGCATGGTGTCCTTTTGTGCAATTCTTCAAATTTGTGAGCTTTGGCAACTTCAGCATTATCAAGCTTGCATTATATTTTTTTTCAAAGAGATTTTTAATAATGTGTTTGAGAGCTTTTTTTTTTTGCTTTTTGTTTCAGTTTGATCATCAAAGTAATTTCTCTGAATTTGCTTTTTTTTAATTGTCTTTCAAGAAATTTGCTCTGTATTAAGGTGCTCCTGAAGGAGGAGTTGCTTCTTTAGATAACAGTGATGCCCCCAAGGCACAAATATGACTTGCTTTTTTCACAGCTCCAAGTCAAGCCAGATGATAGGCAGTTGGGAACATACATTCTTACCATCTTCTGCTGTCTCTTACTTGTACCAAGTAGCTACAGACAGCACCAGATCTCTCCAGCTTTCTCATGAAGACTAATTCTTTTAATCACTTTTTTTGTCAACAATCTTCATGTTTGCTTTGTATTTTTCTATTGAAATTATCGTTATCAGCCAAAAATGACATATACAAATATGAAATAACTTTAATCCAGACAATATATAAATGAATTCAGTAATTTGAATGCAAGACTCAAAGATGAAAAAGATATTTTAAATTAAATGTTTGAATTACCTATTTTAGGCTGAGATCTTAAGGAGCTACATGCTTTGTTCACCTTTTAATGTGAGTGATCAATGTTTCAATGAATAACTGCCCTGGAGAAGACACAAAATGCTCAAGTTTACTGGAATACTGTAACTCTAGTCTTATAATCAATTTTGGATGAAAGTTGCATTAAAATCAACTGGATTTTTGCTTGATCCAGTACTGTAGTATCTGTATCAATTTTAAATATGTTTTATTTTACTGCAAACACCTCTGACATCATCTACCCTCTCAAAGATTTGTGCTGGGTGAAAAATGGATACGGTTAAGAAAATTAGTAAAGACATGATTCTTTACAATAATGTTTAATGCTACAAAAACTTGTTAGTTTTTGTAAGTTTGTATTTGTGTACTGTAATAAATGGTCACTTTTAGGTTAGAGATAGATGATTAGGTCATTAAAATGCTTTAATTCTTCACAAAAGGCAGGGAATAGGTTTCTTTGGGAAGCAAGGGGACATTCAGGCACAGAGAGCTACAGGGCACTCTGAGTTCAAAGGTTCTCTATCCAACAGTCCCAGAGCTGCTCTCAGGACCATCCCTTGGATGTCTCATCTGTTACAACAACTGTTATGATTGGCACTGCTTCAGATCAATGCATGATTTCCCAAAACCAATGTTGTTTAGGACTTGACAGGAGCAGGACTAACCATAGTACTCTCTTTTGCCACCCAGGGTTTCTGTATAGAGGTACTTTAAATGCTTAATAACCTATTTCAGAAGAGAGAAGAGAGGGTATTTTTATGAATAGGTATATTTTAATGAATGTTCTTACAACAGGCAAGGAGTTTAGCGCTGAACCCTAATGCCCTACTCCAAAGCAACTGCTCCTGGGAACTACTTCAGTGGTATTGCACTTCTGTGGCCCACAGGTATATGCTAGGAAAAGTTTGGGCATTTTTTTTCTCAGACTTTATTTTCTGATAACTTTTCTTCAATCTTTTTCACAAACAAGCACCGTCTGTGCAGGAGGTAAGGCATACATGCCTGTATAAAGTCTCATTGTCAGATTGGGCTGCAGCAGAAGAAAGAAAAGGCACGAGACAGGTTTTAGCATGTTAGCATTACCTATCAAACCAGGGTGCCTAAGGCAGCAGATTAATACCTCAGATCACGTGCTGTCCACGCAGAGACAGAGTCACAGCTGAGGGGGCAGTTCCACAATAACCAAGGCAGCTGCACAGTACGTCCTCCCTGAGCTGTGCCACTGTGTGAACACACCGTTGGCACAAGGGAGACGACAGAAAGGGAGCGGTGAGGGATGTGTTGTGTCACACGTCCTGGGGTTTCCCCAAAAATCAGGTTGAAGCACCGCCTTCTACTGATCCTGCTGAAAGCTCATCCTGACAGATGCCAGGGCTAAAGTCTTCTCCATATGTCCCCAAAGGGTGAATCGATAGGCTGCTGAGACGTAATTACTTACCTACTGTTCCTAAATTGTTAACAAATCAGGCAATTGTTCATTTCCACCAGATGCAAAAAAGATAATAGAAACCTTGTTGGCTGATCCTAGTAACTCGTATTATAATGCACAATTATGATTTGCAATTGCAGAAAATTTTGAGGCAAAACACTTTTTTCACAGCTCCAAAGCCTCAGTGCACAACGCTTTGTGTACAAACGTGGAATATTCCTGCTTGCTGAGTTTATTATAATTTTTTCTTCCTCATTTATATAAATATATATTTATCTGCTATTGCAAATGTATTCTTGGTTTTCTTTCACAATTCCAGTGATGTATTTGACATGTAGGAGCACTTTCAATGAGGAAAACTTGCAGACAGCTCTGATCCTACTCTCTTAATACACAGAATTTCACAAGATGACAGTGGACATGAACGTGATTTGAGTTAGGCAGATTTCACCCTTGCAGATACTGACACCATATTTTTTTTAATTGTGGGGTGATCACAAAACTAATGAGCAGTGGATCCGAGAAGTATTAAGTCCTTATATTCATGTACAAGGCAAAAAAAAGGTGAAAGCTTGAGGTTGTGCCACAGAATCTTTATGTTGCCAGAGCCCTGAGGGGAAATGATCCCACCTCCCTCTTCTTGTAGGGAGCAACCTAAAAGGTGTCAGATGCCTCCAGTTAATAAAATAAACTTTTAGTAGACAAAAAAAAATATAAAAACTGAACAAGAGAGTTAAAAAGGATAATTAAATAAATATAATCCAGATATTTTGCTTTGCAGATTAAATAAATCTTGACAGTGAACATGTTTTTTCCTCGTTGTGTCATAGCCAGTCAGATCCTGTCCTCTAACTCTGCTTTCTGGCCAAGCAACTTTCTAAGATTTGAATCACTTGGATCAGTTTCTACCATGAGCAAAAGTATGCAGTGTAGTAGTTAGAAACACAGAACATCTATTAGCTAATATATCCAATGGGCAGCTAAAAGATGGGCATTAATTTGCTCACCACTTTTGATGTCTTTGGTGCTGTGCAGTTGTCAGGCTAGAAATGGTTGCACTTCATGGCTCCCTGCAAGAGTCTGATACTCAGGATCAATAAATTGCCATCCTATAACTCTTTTTTTTTTTTTTCTGTAGGACTTCATACTTTTTCACATCAGTGTTTTTCTGTCTTAAAGTGCGGTCTGTCCCTGTCTCGACAACTTAATCTCTGTCTGAAGTTTTAGCTTTTCCTGATCTGTCATGGCTTTTGTCTACATACTTTCTAACAGTTGGTTCCTGGGAAGTCTGAGCCAAAGTTATGCAAGTTGTGGGTTGTATCACATGCAGCTGAGCCTCTGCAGGGAAGGTTACTGTTTCCTGGGTGCTAAGGAAGTGTCTCTCCATTGCTTGTCAAGAATGTTTTTAGCTTTCCTTCGTGCAACCCCCTTTTGCAAGTCACTTGGCTCATCCCTGCCTATGTTTTCCCACTGTGTTCATGTGCTGCTCTCAGGAGAGGCAGTCTCTTTTCCCTCTAGAAAAACACTGCCTGACCAGGAGCATCCAAGGTGAACAGGCAGCTGTCCTCCCTATTGCCCAGCTGTGCCCTTTTGTATATGAAGGCAGCACATGCAGTATTTGCCGTTAACCCTGAGAAAACAAACCAAATAATTCTAAAATCTGCCAGAGGTAGTGAGATTTTTTTGATTGAGCTGTCTGCAGCTGGATCCTCAAGTTAGACACATGCTTTGGCTCCTTGATGTTACGCTGCCAGGCACCCTGGCAGCCATCCAGTAGGAGGTTGTATTACAGTCACATAGAAAACGACTTCATCATCAGGGGGTTTTTCCTGGCTGTTGAGATCTTTGAGCAAACCAGCAGGGAGCAGAGACCCTGTTGGCAATTCTGATTCACAGGCTGCATGGCAGTAGGAAGAGGAATGCTGAAATCTCTGCTGGCAAAAATAAGATATAGTAAGTTAAAAAAAGATGTCTCAGTGACCCTGCATAGAAAAGGATACATTTGACTTGCTTGTGTCAATAACAAATGTATTGGAAAACCAGGTTTTCCATCTGAGTGGAAAATTATAGGCAGACACTCTGGCATAGAAAACCTTAAACCTTCACTGGCAGAAAGGCATGCTGAGAGTGTTGTCTGTTGTTACTTGTAATAAGAGACAGACAAAGACCTTGAAGCCAAGGAGGGTGTTGTTAATAAACAGGTTTGGGGCTGACCCAGAACCATCCTACTGGGAATGCATTCCATAGATGACCAAGCATCTCATGAGTTTCAAAAGGACCATTTGAGGAATAGGGCCAAGGTGGTCAAAGCCCAGCGAAGGAATTTCTGGGTTGTAGCTTTGGGTTCGGCAAAATACATCAAGTGACAATGGATAACACATTTACCTGGCCTTTAAGGTAGATTGCAGGAGTTTAAAATAAGGAAATTAAAAACCCATTAATTTGGAGGGTCTTTTTTTAGATGAGTTTTCCAAGATTTGATACAAAGAAAGAAGTTTCCTGTAGGTTTGCTACTCGTCTTTTTCAGTAGAAAGCAATAAGAATAGGCAATTGTTCCACACCTAGTGAGGCAAATACCAGTGATTTGGTTAATAGTTAAGCCAGTTCATTTCATTCTAACTTCTTTTGTTTTTCTGGGCTGGCAAAACAACTTTCACCTGCTTTTGCTTTCTAAAAATGTGTCTCCTGTGGCACTGTTGGATAGGTTTCATTCATGTGTGTGGAAATGTTTTGGAGAGAGGTCTAAGCATTCAAAAATGTGCTTTCCCAGCTTTCAGGTTTTTTCGGTATTTGTCTTTGTCTTTAGTTGTAAAGGCTTTTGATAACAGAGCTGGCTGAATACTCTCACATAAAAATGCCATTTTGTTTCATTCATAATGTCCCTGGTGTGAGTGCTTGCCAAGCCTAGAGCAGGGTACCAGGTGAAGAGTGCCTGAATTCCTGATGGCTCCTAAGAGACATGGATGCGGGGAGCTGCCAGGGCTTCAGACTTTGGTCGATCTTCTGCTGCTGGAGCCTGAGAGCCAGCATTTCCTTTAGCTCCTCAGCAAAATTGTCATCTTTGCTCTGGTCATGAAAGCTGACAGGAACATCAATATCACTAAGTGGTTGCGGGGCCTGGGGAATTTTGCACGTGTTAGTTTTTGGTCTGATTTGGACTGTAACTTAGAAGAGTAGAACAAAACCAGCCGTGAATGGAAACCCTGCTTTCCAGCTGGCTATTTTTTAGCCTTCACTTGGTGTTAATGAGGAAAAGGAAATTGGAGTCTCTTGTGTTGGAGGCATTTGCACCCTCTTCAATTTGGTATTCTGTAAGGCCAGTTTGAGTTTCATCACCGTTAATGCACTGAAGACTTAATGCAAATACTTATTATTGTTTGTGACTGGTACCCATCAAAAAAAAAAATTCCTACAGAAAAACAATGACCAGAAGATTCAACTAAATCATATTAATGTACAGAGATCAATGTGGTGAAAATTACCTATTTCCTCTATTTTAGCTGAGTAGAGACTTCCAGGGTCTCCACGCTTCCAGGTTTTAAGTGTCTGAACTCAGATGTCCAGCTCAGCAACCAGTTGTACGCACCAGCAGAGGTATCACAGTGCTTTTGGTCTTTTGCAGTTGATACGGCAAATGTTAGTAATGCTGCTTTTTCCAAGTAGAGTACAATAGAATTCCTTCCCCATGAACAATAAAAAAGTATATTCTTGTTTCAGTGCTGAGTAGGTTATGTTCCTCCTGTCCCAAACAGGCACGAGTTTTTTATCTTGCATTTATATTCTTAATTTGCCCGTAATTGCTTTCAGGCATCACATCTGAGGCCAGCCTTCATTAATATGTTAATTGTGCAGTCCCTCCCAGTGGATTTTTCCAAAGCTAAGAGTAAACAGAAAGGTTTATTCCCCCCATCTTTCCCCAAGCCCTCTAAACAGAAAAAATATTATTCAGATACTTGACTAGGCTCAGATCACCATGATGATGGGAAGCATTTATTTCCTGTCTCTGGATCTGCCCAAAATAGCTGATCGGAATCCCTCTGTTGGAACAGATCAGAGGCTCATAAGGTCAGAACAAAACGGCATTTTTTATTAAGGTGCAGTTCAGAACCACTGTACACATTTCCTCCATCCTATTCCACATGGATATGCTAAATGGATATTAAAAAAAAAAAAAAGCTGACATTATCAAAGTACTACAGGGAATTACCCACACACTTGCTGTTAATTAATGTGAGATGTGCAGAGAATTTGCCTACACTGCTTTGAAAATCTCAGCTAAAACATTTTAATGGTGAGTATTTTCAGGGAAGGAAACATAGAAGATACCCTGTAAACCAGGCTCCTTAGCTGTTTATTACATCTCTTGGTTCTTGAGTTGGATTTATGGAAAGGTCATTTACAGAAAAATCTTAGAGTTCATTTCAGAGTTGTCCTTAGGACAGCCCTCACACGTTCCCAGTTAGCAAGCATGGAGGATAACGTGAATTTAATTTTTTTTTTTTTTTAATCATTTAAGTTATTTGGTGGAACTAGGATCCTTCTAGCAACCTCTCTTTCTCTGTTAGGTTTGATGACATACTGTGCAAGAAAAGTCCAGCAGCAATAACGTGCAAAAATAATTCTCTACCTGTTTGTCTTTTCCTTTTATCCTGTCACAGGTGGGGGCAGCTTGTGAAATCCCTGTAGGTTGGCTGGCTGAGCAGGGGTGGTAATTGTCAGCTTTAATTAACGTGCTAAAGGCTTCTGAGAAGTTTGTGCGTCTGTATCCACTGATGTCCTTCTTATCTTTTCTATCAAGTTTAACACTTTTGATTCCCCTTTCTGCTGATTGTTTCCAATTCCCTCAGTCCTCCCCAGTCTGTAACTGCCCTTCTCACCTGCCCAGTGCATCCTGCTGTGGCCAGAGGCTCAGGGAGCTCCTGACATGCTGTGCATTATTCATTTCCTAGGTTCAGAGAGCAGAAACTAGATCATGCCAAGGGTGATGCTGGCTGTTTTAGGCCCCATTCCAGTAAAGCCTGAGGTGCACATATGAGAGGGAAAAATTGTGTGCAGATACTTGCAACAGGTACAAAGGACTCATACCTGGCTTCTTTTTCTTCTGTTTAAGTATAGCTCCAAATATATCCTCATCCCTAGCCCTTATATATTCATGCTTATATTGCTCCTCCTTGCAGGTTACATGGATGTAGGATGGTCACAACAGGCATATGAGAAAATCATTTTGGCACCCAGGAAACCCACAAAACAGATACCTACCTCTGCTCCTTCCCTAAGATCTTGCAAACTCACTCAGTCCATCAGATTCTTTATTGGAAGTCGTGATTCATTCCACAGCTGAAATTGTGACTCAGGTGCTTCATCTTTCCTTCTCTGAAAGTTGCTGACTTGTGCTCTCTGTCAATCCAGCGTTTTGGAACCATATACTTTTCCCCCTGCACATGATGAGTATCTGTTCCTTATCCATAATGGCATGTGCATTCAGTGTGACTGCACTGCCTGCCTCTGTACTGTAGGCACTGTCAATGAGATGCAAAGCCTTTATTTTTCATCTGAATATTTCTTCTCCTTCCTGTTACCTGGATCTTTCATGTATCTGTATTATCCCATTTCCAGTCCACGTGCCCGTTTGCGAAGTATTGATAAAAATTGATTTTTGTACTGTGAGTAAATTGTACTCAGATGAAAGGAATTACTCCTACAGGATGTATGAAGCACTTTTGTGGAAAGCACCAGAGGGCCATTGAGAGGTATTTTTCTTAGCTCTTAAGACTTTCATATAGGTTTGCTGAAGATAAGCCAGATGAGAAGGTGCAGTGGACACTGTTAATAGGGACTAAGGGACTTTACATCAGTGTGTTACTTCTCTAAGCTGGCATGGCCCTTACTTAGGGTCTGCTCAGTCTGCAGCTAAATCCTTGTTTGAAGTAGTGTTTAATTCTCAGACTTCTCCCCATCCATAACCATCTTCTGTAAATCACGTTCAGGGACCTCGAGTGAGTCTTTCACCAAAGCTTTATGGAACAGAGGTATTTCTATTTCAGCCTATCCTTTGCATAGTGTAATAACTTTGCTTTTAGTAGTGGAGCAATGAGTGTAACTGTTCAAATTTTTATGAATGCATATATTGCTGAACCTATTTTTAGTAATTTTCCTAGTAAAGTTAATTTCACTATGCTTTTCCTGTTTATGTTTTCAAGCGTACTGAGTCTCACACTAGTACCCATTGTAGCAAATACAGAGTGAAGTTGCACAGGGAATCTCAAACAGTGTCTGTGAAGCCTGTGAGGTAAAGTCTTTTCCACCAGGATCCATTTAATCCTCAGCTTTCCCATACATAAGGATGTATGCCATGTAACAGGCCTAATTTAATAGTTTGTGTTCCTGGAATCAGTGAAAGTATCTCCTTCAGTGGTTTCCAGCATTGCCCATCTATGTCATGTTTAGGGGTTCACCTTCAAAATAGCTGTCAAAATAGAGAAATGACAAATAGGTGTCAGATTTGAGGACAAGGAGGTCCTTTAGCTGGTGTTGCATTGCCCTACTTTGTGGCTGAATCCCATGGCCGAGGCACACGTGCCCCTTGCCTCGCAGTGCTCTGGTCATGGCAATAAGGGCTTCAAAGAAATCTAAATGTCTTAATTTCCATTCAGTGGATTAATCTTTTTCATTTTTAAAGAAAACAATTTAAAGCAATCTGGAAGGCATGCAAAAAGTATTTTAAATTGGTGATATTTATAGCTGCTTCATTTTTTCTGAAGTCCCTATTCTTAACAGCCAGTAACAGCAATTCAGTAGCAATACAGTTCCTGCCAGTAACCTTCTCTTAGGAAAAAGGATTTCAGTAAGCTTTATCACTCAGCATAGCCAACAGAAATATTTGATACTAAGAGCAGTGGAACCAGAAATCCACTTCAGATGTCCTTCAAACAGCTAGATGAGGAATTCAAGGGGATGTGGAATAGGAAACTCAGAAAATGGAGCTTGACTTTGATACTTACTTGGTGTGATAGAGTAATTTACTCTCCATATAGATCTTACTGTATAAGAAAAAGGAGGAAAGAGGAAGCAGTAATGTGTCACCTTATCTAAATAAGGTACCTGTCATTCCTGAAATTCTGTTTAAACTATGATGGATGCTCTTATTCAACAAGAGAGATTTTTTCCCCACAGTGAAAGACGATCCTTTCAAACAGAAAAGGACTATGATGAGACCAAATTTCCTTCTTATGGATGAGACTGAAACAATGCAGAAATAGCTGCAGAGCAGGTGCCCTGGGATTCCTCTCTGACCACTTGCAATGTGTGCAGTCATAGAAAAAGCAGTGATCTGAATAGAAAAACAGCTGGGCTAATTGTCTTGCCTTAAACATCTGAAATCTTTGAAATGGTAGCATATTTTCATGATGTGGTGTGTTTATTTCCTAAGAAAATTTTGTTTTCTTTTCAGTTAATTTTGATTGACTGATCTGTCATTCTAGAACTTAATCTTTTTGCTATTTAACCATGGTTCTAATGTTAACATTTTGCTAATTTAACTAAACACATTAGCTAGAAATAAATCTGTGGCATTTACTCTTTTTTCTTTCCTTTTTTTTTCCCCAAAGCAAACACTTTTTTTTTGTAGCTTCTATTTGAACACTGTTTTTAAGACAGTTTATCCGGGCACTGCATTAACCTCTTCCTCAATAATCCAGAGTACAGTTCTCCAAAATGTGCGATGAACCACTTCATCATTAAAATCATGCAGTAAATTCAGTGATCTAATATAAATAGGTACAGTAACAAAAAAGTGCTTATGCTCTAGTAATGTCAATTAAAACCTACTTCAGCACAACCAACAGTGTAAATTGGGCCACTTGATATAAGTAGGGTTGCCTGGGAAGGCTCACAGGTACAGTGCATGCATGGGTGTTTGGGGAAGCTTGGGGAGAACATCAATAAACACTGATTGCCTGTTTCACAAATTGCTGTTCTTTTCTGTGTTGTTTGTAACCTCAGCTGGGAAGCCAGGAACTGACCCAGCCACTGCAAAGCTGCAAAATAACTTAAAATCCATAACTCATTAGATATATTAAGTCACTGAAGCCAGGAGGGATTCTCCCATGCACACTACGAGCTGGTCAACCTGTCATCATTCTTGAAACTATAATCTTTCCAATAGCTGTGGGGTTCCCTTCTTTGATGCTTGGAAATGTCTGTGCTGCAGATATCCTTCTGAGTGGTGATTTTTGGGAATGGTGGTTTAGAAGATGACTATACATCCGTGCACAAAAGAATATTGGATGATCTTGGTGTATTATTTTGTCCAAAGCAGTTGAGTACTGTACCTGCAGTGAGATGGTGTTACTTACAGGAAATAAAATGAGCAGGGGCTTAGACAACTCTTTCTTCCAGCCCACCCACTGGAACCACAGGCTTCATATTAAAATGAATGAGTTGCATTTATAGAAAGCTTATTGAAAGACCTTCCTAAACTGCTTTACTGTGCCTAATATATGCTGTTGCTCTCAGGAGCCAATTATGTTCTAGGGACACAGCAGGGTTTTGCAAGCCTGACTAGAAGTCCTAAACCCTGCTCTGACTGAAAATCCTGCAGAAGCAAGTTCATTTACACCTCCTCGATGTGCTGTTTCATTGTTTACACAGTATTTTCATCAAAGAGTGTGCTGCTCATTAAGCATGGGAGAACCTGACAGACGGGACCTGGAACACTTGCCATCAAATTTAGCCCAAGTCTATCTGACATCTCAGCAGGGGAAGTGGAGAGCTGTGATTCTGAAAAAGGCTCTTTGCAGTCTCTAATCTTGAGTACACAGCACTGAAGAGAGTTGCTTTTGCATAATGTAATTCATACAATCAGGAACTGTAGGTTTTGTATCACAGATCTGTACTTCTTGAACCCCATTCTCTAAAGTCATTTTCTTTGCTCACTGACATTTTAAGTGTTCTGTGTTTGGTGCCACTAGATTATGACATTTTGATGTTCAGTTAGAAATCCAAAATAGCAATTAGGGAATTACAAATTGCAGGAGTCTTGCCATTTAACTATTAATTATATTCCTTATTGTCTTAACTATTAAATGATTATACAAAAATGTCTCTTAAATATAACATGCAAAACCTTGTTATAATTAGGGTATTCCTGAGATGTCATTCCCTACTCGATGAAGCTGACTTCTCTCTAGAGCCTGCTGAAGATGACAGTATTTCCATGTGAAAAACAGTGCTCAGGAGAAATAGAAGTATGTATGTGTGATTGTAACCTGGAGACTTAGATATTGACTTGAGCTCTGGGAGATGTTGAAATTCTTGCCTGATCTGGGGCATGATGTGTCACCCTGGATTGCTGCAAGTCAAGCAAGTCTTATTGGTATTACTTTTTGTGAAGAGATTTGTGAAAGTGAAAATATTTTAGCTTTGATGGCATAGGATATTTCAGCATAAGCTTTCCAAACATGTCATGGAATGGTACCTTGGGAGTACTGCTTGCAGTACAGCAGCAGAAATAGTGCTTTACAACATCTATAAGCAAATGAAATCTCTCCTTTTAGTCCTGTCTAACATACTGATTTTGTTCTAGTGTTATCCTGCACCTAAGCTATCTTGATGCTATTATTGTGTTCAACTACACTGCAAAAGTGCAAAGATGCAAGTAAAACTCCCAAGTAACTCTGGATGCAAAGGTGAAGTCCCTGGGGGAGCAGCTGCATGATGTGCATGTTCAGAAGGATAGCTGCTGTTTGCATGAGGAAAAGCAATGGTATAGTAAAGAAGGCTTAGGAAATTAGAAAAATCAGCCTGCTTTGAAACTTCAACCAAACACGGTGCTTGTGCCAGGCTCCATAGATAGCATTAGTTTAGATTAAGTTACCTATTTCAGAATAAAAATTACTGAAATGCATGTTACACAGATATTGAGTCCTCATCATTGTTTCATTCTACGGGTCCTCTGTTCTACATTACTTGCTGACAAGTAATTTGAACTCTTGCCTGGTCTCTTTTGCTGAATGGCTGGAGCACATTTTCTGACTTGACTTCCCCCCACAGGAATCCTGCTCACGTGCTCCACAATGTAGTGCAATGTGCACCTAATACACAACAATTTGTAAAAACAAAAGTAAACATACAGATAATTCTGTTGGTTACACACACAGATCTCATGTGTTTAAGTGCAGCTCTGAATTTCACCTAGCTCTCCAACTGCAGTGTGATGAACACAAAGAACAGCACTGAAATGGAAAAAAATAATGTTTACCTATAAAATAAGATCTCCAAAACACCTTTTCAGCAAGACTAGCTGGGAAATAGAAAAAGAAACATCCTGAGAGGTACATTTTCAGTGATCTCAAAATGCCCTTTTTCCCCTGTAATTTACTTCCAGACAGTGCACACATTTTAAATGAATACTTTGCTAAAAACTGAAAAGATGTTAAAAATTGAAATGAATACATCGTGTTCTGAAGAAGAATTGGAGACAGAGGTCATTCATATTGTTTCAAAAAGGTCTGTATCTCTCAGTGATGATGACAATACTGGCAATGAAATAATGGAAGCTGGGAAACAACAACTGGAAAGCTCTGAAATAAAGCTCTTACAGGGATCATGTTTTTTCGAGGGGTCAGTTATCAAGAATACTAAGAATATTTTCTGATTTGTGTTGGGATATAGAACAGTTAGTTAAACTTTTAATAGACTGTTGGGAGTATGGATGTGGGGAGGCACTGGTGGGCTCCATGAGTAATGAGGTTTCATAAGGGACCTACACCGTGTGCAGCACTGGGTGATTTGAGCTGCTCACGATCTGTTTGTTAATGTACACTTCCATGTCGCTTTTTAAAAAGGTTTCAAAGGTTAAAGAGAGAAAGAAAAGATTTGTATATCTGTGTTTCAGAGTTCTCTGGTAATGTATGGCAGAAATTACTCCTAAATTGCTTTAACAAAATACTTCTATGTATGATTTTTTTGGAGTCATTTGATTGAATCACAGAGCTCTGATGATAATGTCAGATGTGTGGTTTGGTTATCATTCCTTAAAACACCTGAATTACTAGCCTAGGGAAATTGAAATTATATTAAACATTTCAGAAGATTACAAGGGTAGTCTTACAGAAAAGTAACATTGAATGAGCGAAGGAAACCATTCAGAGACAAGGATTTACTTCTAAAGGTTCTATGTCCTGTAATGCTTTTGAGCAAATGAATAGTCTTTGGATAAAATCAAGTCAAATCACTGGGATGCTTTTCTCTGTTTTAAGTCCTAATAAAAGGTTACCCTCATTGTCAAAACTTAAAAAAAAATAAAAAATAAAAAACTGAGAAGGAAAAGGGAAAAGGGGAGAGAAAGAGTGGAAAGACCAAAGTTCAAAACAAGAAAGAACTGTTGGAAAAACGAGAGAAAAGGAGAAAAGGTCCTAGCAAAGAAAGAAAAAGGAACTCTAAATCTTGTAAAATTAGGAAGCAGTTAAAAAATACAAGTATTACTGTACTATGTAGCCAAACCCTGCTCACCTACTAAGATATATTTAATAGAAACATGAAAATAAGTTCTGAAAATTTTGAAAACCCATTGTTCAAAGTCCCCAAACTATAACTGCATCAAGAAAGAAGAGCACAGGAAACAAGCTGTACTGGTATACACACTGCATATATAAACCAAAAGTCTGAGGAATAAGGAAGAACCATTTTCAGCGTGCTTATTGCCCTCTACTTAAGAATGAACTCTTGTTCAGACACAGTCATTTTTGTAGAAAGTTGTGACTGTAAGAACTGGCATTTAAGAGTGGATAGCTCCAGATAAATCACAGAAGGATGAACACTTCCTACCTACCTGATCCTGATTCCTTTTGCTACAGTTCAGTGAAAATCCTGGTACAGGACTTATTTCTCTTTTTGAGTGTTACTTATTATTAGCTATGGCAACACTCAAAAATCTACTTAAATCAAAAATCCAAGTGCATAAATTTTGCCTACAAATTGACCAATGTTGTCAAGCCTGAAGAAGATTACTCATGGTCAAAAAGAGGGGTCAATCAGTCAGGGAATCACAAGGTTAGCTACTAAATCAGGAGCTGTGACCAAGGCTCCTTGAGTGTTCAGATGTTTTATTTATATAAAGTATAAGTATTTCTATTACCTCCTTGTATTCCAGGGAAGAAAGTGTCTCCTTCCACTTTGCCTTCAGGAAAATCTGGTTTTATTAGTGCTGTCCTGCACAAAGGTGTTTTTATTTCTCTGGCTGTGTGGTGTAGTACTTTCTCCATCCATCAAAGTGCAATGTAAATGTGAGGCTATTAGTGAGAGATCAGAGCCTTCAGCTCGGAGTCTTTCCTATAACAAATAGGAGAACAAACCCTTAAAGAAAAACAGTGTGAGAAAGGGGAGTTCTGTCTCCCTTTACAATAACTCTACTCTGTAACAACTGGTTTGAACTAGACTGTGCAAGGGATGTTGCAGACTTCCTAAAAGGCCAGTAATTCTCTCCTCCTCACAGGGGGAAAAAAAAAATCAACCCCCTGACAATACACACACGTATCAAAAGCTGTCAGGCTTTTCAAGTTAGTCCTGCATTGTTCCATTCCCTTGCTATTTCCCAGTGTACTTGTTTTTCAGCTGCCTGTTTTGTTTTGGATCTTGGAAGTTCAGAATCTTTCTGAGATTTTTATTGCACTAAGGTGGAACAAAAGGTGTCTCCTAACTTTTTACAGGCATGTTTTTGATTAATAATCATCTCAATGAAACAGCTGTGGTAATGTAGCTGTTTCACCCCTTTCTCTGCAGTTACTTGTATATCAGTTGGCTGCGACGCTGGTGTATCAAGATGTGTGTTTTGATTTTTGTGGCATTTATAGAAATTTCAAGACTGCTGTGTTTGCCTCAGTGGCTTTATAGTTGAACAAAACACCCAATTACCGAGTTCAAACTTCTAAACTTGTTATTAAACAACTTTTCACATCTGACAATTCTGGTTCTGAGAGTGATGTTCTCATTTATAATAGGCATAGAGATCTGTCATTGATCATCCACGTTTTTAGAAGCATTTTTCAACAATTTTTGACCATTATTTTCCATAGGCCAAAGCACTGTGAATGACCTGTAAACTTAGGATAACTTTTAAAAATCATTCTCTCTTACTAATATTTTACATTCTTAACAGTCAAATTATGGTGTTGTCTGCCTTTTTCTCAACTTATTCTCTAATGAAGTTGTAATAATAGACATCAGGGCTGGTAATCTGAAACCAAAATTCATCTTTATATTCAAAAGGCACTTTTATATACTGGAAATAACATATAAAAGCAAATCTGCATTATTTTGGGCATCTTGAAGCTGAAGTTTCTTCAATTTTAAAACACAGTATCAGACTCAAGTCATAATTCTCGTTCTCAGTTCTGATCTTGTATGTGTATCAGAAAATAATACAATTATTTTTACAAGATATGTTAAATCCTCGGGAGTATGGTTCTTCACCTCTTCCTTATTTTAGTGGATAGTGCACATGTTCTATTTGTTCACTATCTGCTGTGTGCTACAGTCTGTTATAATTCTTAAAATATGTAACTACACAGCAATGAAGGGAGCCAACTGTTTTCCTAGATCTGGCTGTTGCACTGGGTCGTGCAGACCTTCTGGAGGGAGTGCTCAGTTGCTTTCAGCAAAGGAAAAGCTCAGCCAGGAGAGGCTTTTCCAGACTAGGTTGGAGTAGGAAAGAAAGGAGCACATCTGCAACACAACCAAAGGTTTGGAAACTGTTAAGAAGAGGGAGCAGAAATATCGCAGATGCTTCAGAGCTGATGGGAAAAAAATCCTTTTCGCAGCGCCGAGCAGGCACATATCCCTTTCTCTTTCAAAAGTTCTCCTTCTCCTGTAGGTTTTTGCAAAACTGTTTCGCAGCTTGCAGCTACAGCAAGTGTCCAAAGGCAGGGCACTGCTTAGGCCTTCATTTGCTTCTAGTGGTCTTGCCTCAAATTCAGTCTGGTTTCATTATGCAGATTTCTCGATAGTATTTTTGCCTTTTTTTTTTTCCCTCCCCCTAACCCAGACTAATGTTACATTCTGTTGTTTAGTTTTCAAAATTGTCAATCTGGTCCATTTCATTCTGTCTTTTTCACATTTTAATAGCTTTCTATAAGTTTAAGCTGTCTAGGGATCTTTTTCAGTTATGAGTCTGTGATCCCCTTTACCATCTGTCCTTGGAGGAGCAGTTCCACAAATGATTTGAAACAACATGTTTGCCTCAGTATAATCAAATCTATTAAATCTCCTTGTTCTTGGTTTTTCATATGAAGGAGATAACTTCCAGAAGATGTATTATTTTTAGGAGTGTAACATTCTACAAATTTCTGTAACTGATAACTCAATCTTCATCTGATAACTGAATTGGTGTTCCTCACTTAGCTTTTAAAATAGATATTGCTCAAAGTAAAGTCAGAACCACTAACTTGCAAGATTAAAATAAACCGTTTTTTTTTTTCTTCATCTTTCATTTTAGCAGCTCAGTTTTCTTTTATATAAAATTCTTGCTTAAGCTTTGAGTGACTTGCTGTGTTTATGCATATTTCTTGGAGTTCTCCATTCACTTTTACTTCTAATTCGCTGTTTCTCTTCCAGTTCTCATACCAGCTGTGGTTCAAGATCTCTATTAATGACAAGTATGAGTCTGAGTAGCTAATTTTGATGACTCTCTGCTGTATCTGGTAGATTAACCAGTAGAAGAAAGTTCTTACAAGGGGAAAAGTTTCATACTTCCTCTAGTTTGCTAAGACCAATCTCCAGTAAACATGTGGTTTGAACCCAGACTCACATTGCCTTTCCAAAAGTATTTGTCCTGTTCCCATTGAATTGGATGGCAAAGCTCCTGTTGTTATCACTGTTGTCAGAGGGGAGATAATCCACTTCTGCTCAGCAGTTTTATTTCTTCTCCAGCAATGCACCAGTCAGTACAATGAAATTACACACTTGTGACCAAGTTTTCATTTAAAGGCCAAACCAACTTCCCTCCCAAAACTATTTCCTGAACAGAATTTTAGTCTTTGCCATGATGTACCTCCAGGTTTTTAAAAGGTTCTGGATGACATAATCCCAGCAATGTTACAGCCCTATTTGTTGGACTGGGTTATCTCACTCAAACTATTCTTGAATGCTATTGTTTGGGATACCCAGGTGTTGGGTTTAAGTTCAAAAATATTTTGTTACAAGGAGACTGTAAACATGTAGAACCAAAATCTTTTGTGACCTGAGAGTGGATTATACAGAAGTGAAATATAAGGGGAACATAAGTAAATAAATAAATAAATAAAGGACAATGGTTCACAAAGCTTTCAGAGTACCTGAGAACTGCATTGCAAAGAACAGTGAGTACAATGCTAGCAAACTATTGGCCTTTCACCTAGTGTTTATAAACACTCTTTGGTATAAGCTGTGGGACTGTCATGATTCAGTTTAACTCTTTAACCACTTGGAACTTTTTAAAAGCTTCCTTAGTTTTGATATTTGTTTTAGTTTGTGTCACCTGTAGATCTCAAACTGTTTTCTTTGAAAATCCAGCAGAGTACACATTGTGTTTTTCTGCATGGGACTGCTCTTTTTGAGAGATCACAGCTATCTGCTTGGTAAGCAAAAGTTCCTTAATTGTAGCCTCATCAACTTCAGTCTGCCATGAATTATGAGAGCACATCCAGCTCAATGATGTTGTATGTTGCACTTAGGCACTAAGCCTTCCTGAGGAAAATGCAAAAAATCTTATCAGAAATCAGACCCAAGTCATATACCTAAATATTCAGGTGGAAAAAAAATGGTTTTATTCTATCACTACAAAGTAGAGCTGAAACATTTTCTGCCAATCCTTACATAAGCATAAGGCCAAACTCTCCAGGGAGGGAATTCTATTCTAGTTTTTTTTTTTTCACACTTGAGCCATTTACCAAACTTGTAAGTGCCTCTTGGAGCACCACAGCACCCAGTCGAGTGTGCAGTTGGCAGTTATGTTTCTTGGTTTCCAATTACCATTTATGTGATCACACAGGAGAACAGGAGGCAACAAAATCTGTTGCCCTACTGGGTCCATCTGGGAATTAAAATGTCTTTAGATTCCTAGGCTATGACAGGCATAGGTTGGATATAAAATAGGTGCTGGAATGAGAATTAAATCACACTGGTATGTGAGGAAGAACATGTACATATGGGAATTACAGCAATGATCTTCAATTCAAGGACTGTTCATTGAAAAATTTATTCTGTGTGCTGAAGATTTCCAGCTAAATATAGGGGATAAGTTTAAAAGAAAGATAAATAAAATTTTATTTCCTAAAATTTCAGACACAATAATTCTTGGCCAAATCTATTCATCCTCAGATACAAAGGTTTCTTTTAAATAATATTCAATTAAATTTAAAAACAAACCAACAAACAGTTTTTCAGCTATTCAAATACAAAAAAAAAAAAAAGGTCATTATTCCTTAAAATAATTTATAAGTTTGAGTAAAACCCAGATTGATGCATGGCTCCCATGAGCTGGCCCCCAAATCTTTGTCTCACTCTATTTGGGAATCTTCTACCAGGCTTGGAGGTGTTGGAGGAAAGTCATATGCACACAAAACCTCTGAGCATGCAGTTATTTATCTACAGCACAGAGCTGTTGCCTGGATCAGACCAATTGTCCAGCTGGTCATACTTTTGGTGCCATCATCTGGTGAATCCCTGTTGGCCACAGTCTTCAACCCAATGGGAAGGGCCAGTGGAACCTGTGGGCTCTTGGAAGAGGCTAATTCCTCTCCTGTAGCTTTTATCTTCTCCCTCTCTGCTTCTTCTCTCAGGGTTTTGTTATCTTGCAATATCAGTGTTAATTTTGCGAAATTCTTTATGATTTCTTTTCTTCATTTTAAACTTTTATAACTGGTATCAACCCAGTAGTATCATCCATGTGTTCTTGCTTCATTCTTTCCAGGCTTACTGGCCATATATGTGTTCTTTCTTACTGACTAAGTTGCAAATAGAAAACTGCTGTTTATTATTAATTTCTTTCAGCAAAGCTTGGCTCTGGAGTCATATGTGAGCCAGCATAATTTATTGTAGCTCCAGGGTTGGCAGTCACAGAGATGTCCTTTCTCCTCCAGCAGTGGAAGCACAGGGTATGCTCCATATGGTGCAGCCAAGTGTCTGGGATGACTCTTTTAAATTATACCTATTGATTTCTTTAGAAACAGCATTTCATTCAGCAAAATACTGGGGAAATAATCTATGGTACTCAGAAAAGTGAGTTTCTAAAGTTGAGTTATAAGCACATATATACTTTAAAAGCTTATTTTCAAGTGGTTCTGAAGTCTGCTAAAACAGAAAGAGATGAGAAGTTAAGTAAGGTAGCAATAGTTTGAGCAAAAAGTATGAAGTTTCACACAGTAAACTGTAGAGCCATCCTGCTTCTTCTGAGCATGGTTTGATTTTGCTGGCTGCTTCTCTTCCCTTGTCTTTCTGGGTGATCAGTAGAGCTCTTATTTCTCCCTGTCTGTTACCTCGTTGTCTTAAAAATGCCTTCTCAATCCTTAATCCTTTGGGAGGTTTTTTTTTTTGTTTGCTTGGGTTTTTTTCCTCATTTCTCACACAAATGTATGATATATCTTTCACACCTCTATTTCTCTGCTTTCTTGACTCTCTTTCTGCCTCTCACTGAACCCTCTGCACATCACTTTTTTTTTTCTTTATCTGTCATCTCTCAGCAATGTGCAACAGCCTGAGGTTTTGGTTTTGTTTTTCATTCCCCTGATCATTTCCCTGTGGAGTTTAGGTTTTCCTCATCTCCACACCTTTCTGTTCTGCTGGGCTTTTTCCATCAGATTCCTCTTATGTTTCTATGTGTCCCATGAGACTGTGTTGCTGTGTTGGAAGATTTCAATCAGTTCAGTATTGTTTCCTTTGACCCGTGTGAGATGATGGCCTCTACACTGCAGTTTTCTGCTCCCTTTTTTCTCCCTTTTAAGCATCCCTAGACACCTCCAGCAGTATTGCTGATGGTTACAGATGAAGCTATTTGTTGTCATTTCCTACTCCTCTTTTACTGACATGGAGATGCACAGAATAATGGGGATTTGTCCACTAATCGTGCTTCCTGCTTGGATAGAGCACACTCGAGCAAGCAACCAAAGCAGGTCTGTAACCACAACAGGTTTTGAAGTTCAAAGTGAGTAAGGAATGTCTGACTGCAGTGGCTTAAAATGAGCACTAGAAGTTCTCCAATGGCTAATTATAATGGAGAAAAGATCAAAGGAGATGAACACTCTACCTTTCCAGTTGCATATACTCTCTGTACCAGAAGTTATCTTTTTGTATAGCTGTAGATAAAACAATAAACTTTGAGTGTTGATTTGGTGCTTATTCCTGGCACATCTGGGAATACTTACTGTGAAGTCATGAAAAAATGTCTTGAAGTTTTTGTCCATCTCAGCATCTTTCTAAATGGTCGGTAGAAGTTAGTGCACCACAGATATATTTTTTGATGCAGACTCTTCCCAGATCTTTAGGCAATATGTAGATTGTTTTATCCACTGTAGCAAATCATTTAATCCATAATTTTTGCAGATGCAGGAATTAGCACTTTCGTATTTTAATACCTAATGCATCTATGCTGTTCTGGCTTGAAGTTTTTCTACATATTTGAAATGTTTTAGTAGGAGAAACCTCCACAGAATCCAAGTCTTGAAAGCAGAAATTCAAATTTATTCATGTCGGACCAAGGTCAAAGCTAAAGTTTGGTGACACAAGCTTCATGGCTTCCCTTTGTAGCCCCAGCTGTCTGCTCTGAGACCTTGGGAGCATGCAGGTACTGCTGTGAATATTGCTAATTGCTTACTGCTATCCCATAAATGTTCTGTTACAGAAAGGGTGTTTGCTCACCATTGCTGTCTTCTCCTCAGTTAATGGCTACGTAAACAGGGAGCTAACATAGTTGGAAGGACTATTGACTGTGCAAGTAATTAGCTGATGTAAAAGTAGAAGAGAAGGCAGCTAACAGGTTTTTAGACAGTTTTCCCCAGTAAAACATTCTTTCTTATTGTCTTTTGCGTGAAGGACAGGCATCTTTGTGGTTCAGGCTAAAGCTCTTCAGAGACTGCTGGGCAGTGGCGTGTGTATGTAATGATTTAACAGCTGGTGAAGTGGCAGTGGCAGATGTATGTAGGTAAAAGTTAAAAACCAAAGGGCTGTCTGAAGGCTTGGGAATTTTTTTGTGTGTGTGTGCTTTTTTGGTGGTGGTGGTGGGTTTTTTTAACGTGTCATTTCACACCTCATGTTTGCAGTGAAGCCCACAAACAGTCAAATTATCACAGATTATCTCAGGTGTTCCATACAGACTCAAATGAGCAGCTTGGTGCAGCAGAAGACAAGAACCTTTTAAACTCCATTCTCTTATTCAGATGGCAAAGTGAAGCTGTGTCCCAGCTGCAGAAAGAGTTGAGAACAGCAGTAAATTTTGACCTCTCAGGGTTAGAAGAGCCTGGATAAGGCTCTCAACTGTGGAAATGCCATCCCACTGGCATTTTCTTAACTGTAATTTTAAAAGCCAGGTAGTGTGACTGAAATACTTTTGGTCCCAATTTATGATCCTTGTCAGTCCTTTTTAAGTGGGGGCTGTAACTAATGGCTTTTTGAGTACAGTCCTGACATGGGGCTGCTCGTGGGTCTCCTCTCTGTGCGATGAAGCTCTTCCATAAGCCCTTATGCAAAAATGATCCTAACCTGAGCTCATTTTAATATATCAACATTCACACATATTCAGAGACACAAATCTGCAGTATTAGCTGTGAAGGTCTTTCAAATTAGTGCTGATGAAGTGCAGTATAGTATTTTCCAAATTCTGCATTACAGATAATTTTAGCCACACACCAGTCTATAAAAAATATAACTCGTTCAGCTTATCTATTTTAAAGGCTTTTGCACTACAGCCAGCAACCATAGTTGGTTAAATGGGTGCTTGTCACACCAGTTTAATGAATTAAATGTGAAAGCTATTTCTTCTTACTTTTGGCTGTGACAGGGCTGGCTCAGGTTCTGTTCCGCTGAAGGAGTGGAATGGTAGGATCCGTGTCATATAATTTTATAAATGTAATACTCCTTAGTATATCAGCTAATAAGAAAAGCAGAAAAAAGATAATAAGAAATAAGACCACAAGCCAAATATCTAATCATTCTAATTCTTCATGGAAAGATACCACTTTAATTGAAAGATATGACAACAAAAGTGGGAAATATTAAACAACTTCAGAAAAAAATTGTGTAATTCATGTGTTTTAACCTTCATACTCTGTTCTTTGCTTGAATAGAGTAACACAGATTGACTACTGACCTAATTTTCTAGAGAATTTGGGTATTTAACATCCATTGTAAGCTCTTAGAGATGTTGTACCCTTGCTAAGGTAAGTAGGATTCATTGTCTTGGCGTTTACGGGAAAAAAATGCAAAGTTATAGAATATGCTGAAACAAAGGGAAACAACCTTTTCCCTTCCTTCTCTCTATTAAGGACTCTAGAACAGTCTTATCCTCAGCCCAGAAAAAGCACCCAATCCCCACTGCAGCAAATGGTAGAATGGAAAAGGCTCTGCTATGGATCCTGGAGAGAGGGAAAATGAGAGGGCATTCAGGAACAAGCTGTAAAAAGAAGGGCACCTTGTCCCCTAGGAAGGAAGGGCTGGCTGCTGCAAGAGCTCCCACCTGTGCCGTGCTCTGCTCCTCTGTGGCAGCACAACCCGTGAGCAGGGCTGAGGATCACCCGCTCAGCCCCCATGTGGGATCCACACCTCTCCTGTACTCTGCCACTCCAGTTTGCTGCTTCCCTAGAGGCAGCTCTGGTTGGATCCAGGGACACAGGCTAGGATGTCTGTCCAAGGAGTGGATGTACATTACACCCCAGAGGAAGGACGGTTCTGCCCTTCTTAGTTCTGTGACTTTGTTGTGCTTCGGGTCTGTACCGGTCCAATTCTGTGTGTTCCCTCACACAAAAATCAGTGCCCCATCCCTCACATCAGTGCCCAGCCTACTAATAAAGGGAATGGTTATTTGTTCCTGTGGATTGGGGTGTTAGTCTGGTTGCAATTCTAGGCAAGTTTAATTCCTTTAAATTATAAAAGAGGAATCTTCACAGTTGGACTTTTACTGAACATTAATATTTGGGAGAGAGTACACTACTGATTAACAAGTTGTCTCTGTCAGGTTCTCTATGCATGGCAAACCTGTTTTGTATTACCACTGATAATTAGGCTGTGCCATGGAAGAGGCACATGTACATAAGCACTTTCCAGTGCACCTCTAAATCAGTAAGATACTCCCAGTTACCCAATTAACTAAATGCAACTTTTTGTGTAGTCACTGTAGCACTCTTCTTACTGAAATTCACATTCGATTTTATGTGATCTCATATACAAGTTAATTTCCCATACCAAAAAGAAAAATAATAAATGCCAGGATATTACATAGAGTTCCCAGTGTTAATAATTAAAAGAAAATTGCAGTGAGATTAAAAAAATACGTTCTATGAACTACAGCTCCTTACAAAGAAAAGTCAATCAGAAAATATTTTAAAGTGTCTGCTACATAATCAAAATAATTAATAGCAAGACATGAGAGTGCTACCTTCAATCTCACAAGTGTGTATAAGTACCATTAAAAAAATCTTGGTAACCTCTGGAAATCCTAAGTTTTTTTACCCAAAGCTTGCACTCTAAATAACTTACATAAAGTGATTATTTTAAAGATGATTCCATCAGCTATTCAGGGACCAAAACTTGTGAAGTATTCTTTAAAACTAATTTCATGTTTTATCACTCCAAACACACGCTGCGTGTTTTATGTGATGAAGGTTGTGCATCTGATTTCTAGAATCAGATATTTTTTGTCAGAGCTCTCCTTTTGGACAGTCTCCAAGATCAGCTGGAGAATATATGTGGCCTAATAGTTTCTAATAAGATATTTTCCCTATTCCTCCAAGTCTCTTCCGCTACTACTGTGAAGTAGGATTTTTGCCAATAAATTGATTCCTGTTATTCTTACCCAGTGAATAAAGACCCTGGGATCAAGAAAGCTATAACACATAATTGAATTCATTATTTAGTATTTTTTTCTTTTGTGGTCTAGAGAGTTGAACGCTGCAAGTTTTATACCTTTGTCTGAAAATTGCTTGGGACCATTTATCCCTGCAAGGACATCCATTTTATTGTAGCCTTTTTCTACCTGGAGTTATTTAGGAACATGAAGGAACATCTTACACCAGTTTGATGGCTACAAGGCTAAGCATGTGGCTTAAAGGAAAGATTGCTAAGTACCTGTGGTCCTCTGCCAAATTTTCCATATGTAGAAGTATTTGACAATAGTCACCCGAATACCAGGTGTCAGACTTACAGCAAAGCCATAACTTCTAGGTGTTGGATGTCTAGGTCTTTAGGAATTTAATGAAAGTTGAAATAGCTGAAGTTAAAAGTAATGACAAGCTACAGGCACAGCTTAGGCAAGTCAGGATAGTTCAATGAAAATGGGAGATACAAAATGAAAAACCCAATTTACTCTGTCAAAAATAAGTTTTAACTGAAATTTCTCTCAGAAAAATAGAAATATACGTGTAAGAAGTGAATCTCATCAGGTCAGAGGTCATCTCTGCTTTTATCTGAAAACACGAGAGTAGATGTGTTGGGAATCCCTCAGGACCAAGGCCATATCTGTGTCACCTACTCTCTTACCAGGCTCTTTCTCCTAAGATGAATTGAAGTTGTCATACTCAATGTTAAAACAGAAGGAGTAAGACCTATAGCAGAATTGGAATTGCAAATACCTATGGATTATTATAAATAACAGTAAGTGATCATGTGCCTGCAGAGAAGTCAAGTCGAAGCAAAACTTTACAATTCCAAATCTGTATTTTCTTGAAAACTTTCATCCCTGGTTCTCCAAATATGCAAATTCTCCTTTTAGGATGGGACTATCCATGTATTTCCACTATTTTCAAGCTTAGAATTTAGATCCACTGTCTTCATTGTGCACAGTGTAAAATGTTCCTATTAGGTAGTTGTGAGTTATTAATGAGGATTGCTTTATTCTCCTTCTGGTTCCGGCACTGACTTACTGAATCACTTCCTGCAAATTCACTCTTCACCTCAGCCTAAAGATTATAAAGACAAAAAGCACCTGTTGTATTAGTAGAAAGATGTGTTGTTCAGTTAGTTGTTAGTTTAGTTTCTGTGTGGCTGATGCATGCAGTACTTCAGAGCAGAGGTCTCTTTTGCATAACGTGGCAAAGAACTAAAATGGGCTGCGCCAATAGTCCTCCTTGGGATGTCCCTTCTCGTCTTGGGTTCAACCCTCTGAGCCAAATCATCTGCAAAACACGGGTTGTAGAGTGATACCATCAAAAAAATGACCCAGTACCGATGCACAAGCATGTAAGAGCACAGATCATAATCAGTCAAGAGGCAGACAGATCTGACATTTGCTGAGAGCATCCCTGTATTTTATTGAGTTGTCACGCCTTGTTGCATACTTAATGAGGACGAGCCCCTTATATGCCGATTTCACATTACAAATGTTGTTTTGCTGGGAGTGTCAGCTGCAAATAGCTTGTGGCAATACATCTTCCATGCAGCAAATCAACATACACAACATTATAGCATACCCATGTTATTGCCACAACTGTAAACAACTAATAAAAGGAATGTATTTACTGTGCCTTAGAGTCATTCACTCCAGTAATATTTTTTCCATTTCCAAGCCTATTGACTTTATGGAACATTTGGCACCATTTCATCATACCATCATTGTCTTACTGTGTCATAATTTAAACAAAAGTATGCTGTATACCTGCATACATAGTCAGCCCCACAGATCAGGATATTTCTATGACCAGTAGGCATATTGTGTATAATCTCAAAGACTATGAAATTATTTTGTGTGCTAGGAATAGTCATCAACCTCAAGACAACTGATGAAATTCAGATAGGAGACTGAATCCATCAAGTTGCTTCTGGTAGCATCTGGGAATGGGAGAACTGGGCATTTTGCTCTGCAAAACCAAGCAGCATAGCTGGGTCTGCATGGAAATCTCTCTGTCTATTGACAGAGGTGATGGGACACAGAGCCTGATTATACACAAAGGTGGTTTTGGTGTGGTTTTGCTGGTATTTTGAGGACAGAAAACACATAATTATAGAAATGTTTTATCTCATGAATGTTACTGAACTGTTAACAGAAAAATCAAATCATGCTTTCAAGAAATTTCTGAGAAATTCAACTGAGCTGTATCTCTTCCTTCAAAGATGGGTTGCAAGAACTAGATCCAGAAAGGCTCTCCTGTATCAGAACCCCAGCTACTGTAACTTAGCTAACATACTCCCTTTCAAAACCATACTTTGTTGGTGGCCTTTAATCACTAACTTCTAACTGAAGATTCTTTGTGGTCTGTTTTAACAATTTATTCTCCAACTACCATTACCTTTCTAGATTCAATAACTCCTCTTGCTTCCTTGGTTTTACCACCTTTATTTATTCAGAGAGAGTAACTTCAGCCTTCTCAACTTTCTGCTTGGCTAAACAAGGCAAGCTCTTTTAGTCTATTATCATAAAATAGCCTCTTCATTCCCTTTTTGTCTTGGAAAATATGCTGGTTTTTTTCCAGTTTGATCTATTCTAGGTTGACAAGAACTGCACACAGCATTCCAGGGAATATTTGAGTCCAGTATAGTAGCATGAATACTGCCTTGTGTCCATCAGAAACATGTTGACAGCGTAATTTCAGGAGTGAATTTGCATGAGGTTTGAGAGTCATTGTGTTTGTGTATAGTTTGCTAAACAGAATTCCATATATTTGTTCCTTGACGTCTAAGTGATGGGCCTGCACCTTATAGAAGAAATCTGCTTTCTGAGTTTTTAAATGCTGAGCTTTATTTTCCCTTCTTATTCTTATGCAGTACTGCAAACTTGTTCTCCAACTAAAAGACCTCTTCCTCTGCCTTAGCCTGTTTCCGCTCCAGTTTCTCAAATTACATCTTTGAACCTCTTTCTGGTTTTCATTCCCAGGAATTTATTTGATGCTGCACAGATAGATAGCTTCAGTACTATATTCTGAGGGGAGCAAACATGCCTCCACTTAATCTCCATGTTGTTGCCTCAAGCATTGTCTTAATAGCCATCCACACCTTCTCCCTCCTGATTACTGGTAAAAAAACTAAAGGACCAATGTACCACAAGTTCTTCTCTTTACTGGCTCCCACTGCACCCCTTGGTAAAGGTTAAATATACTGACAATAAACTGTTCTGGCCTTTTCAGCTTGGTGTCCAAGATGCAGGTAAATTGCATTCCTCTTTCTACTGCCTTTCATGAGTGATATAAGCTGCAAGTTTGGTAACACCTGATGAAGCTAAGTTTGCATCATGTTTTTTCTTCACACTTCACTTGCAACACTATTTTATAATGCAGAAGTACTACCTGCTGCTGAGGAATTTTAGCTGCATCTCCTAACTAAGCTAGTGGCAAATTGAAAACTAATAAGTTGTATTTTGCATATCAAATACTGCTCTGGGGACAAGCTAACCTAGACACCTACTAGATTGCAACTTCCTGTTCAGTAAAAAAGAAGTAATAAAGAAAATCATGACAGCTCATTACATGAAAGAAGAAAACCATCACCCAAAGAAGAATAAATGCTATGTTATTACACAGTAATTGTGGGGGGATCTTAACATTTTTTTCGCGAAAATATTAAATGGTTTTCAGTGCTGTCTGTAATAAATGTTTTCCTAAAGGCTCATAATGATGTAATGTTTTAGCATTCAATACCTACAAAACTGAAGCTGTCAATGTAGTCAGTTGAACCATATTACTGTGCAGAGCAGAAGCCAGGCACTCTCTTTAAATGTTAAGCAAAAGAATAATATTCACAGATTTCTGTGGGTCTGTCCTCACAGTGTGTCTTTGAAATGGTATCTCTTCGCTCTCTGTATCTGTGTTAAAACAGTATTGACAGTGCTATTGAACATGATGATGAGCAGTGTCTGTCCTTCAGGACAGATATGCTCCAGAGCATCAAAACCAGAGCATCTTCCCATTTCCATGTTTCAGAAGTTTTGGCTTTAATATTGCACTTCAACCCTGTCATTGGTGACATATGGCCAACTTGTACTTCAACACAGGAAAGGAAGGCAAATGGGAAGAGTTACAGGGATAAACTTCAGTATTTGAAATTATTAAGTTATATTTTACATATAATTATCTTCAAAATGAAGCCATTTCATTGTAATTTAAGTAGCATTTATATAAATTAGGCACATGTGACATTTCTAATTGAGTATACTTTAATGGTTAAATCAAGAGTTTTTAAAATGATAATTGGGCTAGTTGTAAAATTTCAAGGTCTGTGATTTTAAAATTGAATTGCTCTTTGACTTATGTAAAAGAATAGATTGTTAAGTGGGTGCCTCACAGGAGAGAAGCAGTCTAGGATATTATGATTTGAATTAGTTTTTCAAAAGAATTTAGAATAGGCAATCTGTCCTATGATCTTTCTTTGCACACTAAAAGTATGAATCAGTTATGCTAAGATAGCTTACACTGAGAATGCAGTGATTTAATTAACAGCTGGAATTGTGGAATTCCACATGTGAGGAAAGCGATGCATTAATAGCACTCTGTACAGACACTCTAATGAATCCAAGGTATTCTCCACTGGAAGCTATTTCTTAAATACAGAGCTGCTTGTTGCAGTTGCAGTGTGGCCTTTATAAGTTCAGAACAGGAAACTGGGAATGTCAAGAAAATCACAACATCACCTGGAATATTTATAGTCAACATATTTGTTCACAAGGCCCCATATATTGGTTCTTGCCCCTGGGAAGGGCAGTAGGAAAACACAGGACACATGCACCTTCCAGCAGCACTTTTGAGTGAACTCCTCTGGGTCCACAGCAGTGATTTTCCCCTCCACACCAACCCCAGCAGCAGGTCCAGGTGCAGTTCCACTGTCTGAGTCTCTTGTGGACAGAGGCAAAAGCCAGAGCAGAGTGTTCCATGTTCCACTGCCAGTATAATCCTATTGGAGCCCACACCCTTGTGAGGGCACGAGTCAAACATCTGTTAACGTGCTGAGGCTGGCACTCCACTGACTGAAGATGTGCAGAAACATTCAGCTTTGTGGAATATAGAAATGCAGTGTCATAGCAAATATGTTTGTCACAGCTTGGTAATGCAGTAAAAGAAGGACAGTTTGCAAAATCATTTCTCCCAGTGCAAATGATTTTTAGAGTTACATGGGAGTTAGTCCCATCATGGCTTGAGTAGTGAAAAACTCAGGTATTAGGCCTGTATGCTTTGAGCCATGCAAGAGAATAGGTTGTTAAGTGAGTGCCTCACAGGAGACAAGCAGCTTAGGACATTATGATTCAGACTAGCTTTACTGAGGAATTTAGAATAGGCAAGCTGTCCTCTGATCTTTCTTTGCACATCAAAAATATGAGTCACTTATACCGGGGAGATATTCTGCCTTCTAAAGAATGACTGATTGGACAAATTTCAGTCTGGGAAAGAAACAACTGGGGAAGTGAAGGAAGTTTATAGAGTGATGAGCCATTTGGAGAAGCAGGATAGCATTCCCACTTGCAATACCAAAATGGAGCCACTCAGTGATCCGTGCTCAGACCAAATGAAGACTATTCATCCTGTTAAAAGCATCTGAGTTTAGGAAACCACTGCTAAAGGATACCAGCAGTGCTGGAATTTTGCATAGTTTCAAGAGAGTTCAGGGAAAATAAACCCATTGTAAATTACTAAGTACATAGAAACTATATCTGGCCAAGGAAGCCTCTGAACAGGAAACTGGAGGATAAGTGGTATTGTGTGCTTCCCCCCCCGGCCTTGGTATCCACTTCTGAATACTGTCAGAATTGCCTGTGCTAGCTGGACCTTAGATCTGAAGCCATTTAAACTGTTTTGGGGGTTTTCCATATTTTAGAGTAGGATTTACTCCCAATTTCCAATCTTGGTTACTTTTCTGATGGTCAGTCAAACCAGTTAGAAGATAGCAGTGACTTCACTGAGGAAGCAAAATGCAAACCCTTACTGGAGGTTACGTGAAACAAATAACCATTTCTTTCTTCTTTCTCCATAATCTCATTACCATTCAAACTTAGAGCTTCATTTATATTAATGTTATTTTAATTGTTAACCCAGGCAAACTTCTCAGAGCCTCAAATCAGAAGTCTGCTGGAACTCCCAGCACAGATTCAGCAAAAGATTGAGTTTGAGAAGTGTAGCTCAATAAATCTGAATCCAAATTGTGATAGAAGCTACCTCACTATGAACTTTGATTTCTCTTCCCTGATCATTCAGGTTGTTGTGCCCCAGTCTCTTGGACTAGTGCTACTTCAGCTTTTGTAAATCTGCCAACACTGTTTAAAAAAAATATAGAAAATGAAGTGTTCAATGCTGGTCAATTAGGCATTCCCATTAAAATTGTCTGTTGTATTTGACTACCCCGGATGGACCTCTCAGATTAATTTAATCCATGTTTACTGTCTCTTCTTTCAGAGTTGTTTCTGACAGCGTAAGCATGTTGATTTCTTTGTATGTTGCTGATCTCTCTCAGGATTCACCAAATAATTAATACCAACATCTGTTTAATATGCAAATACTAGAACCATGCTGTCCTCAGACTGCCATTTGGATATGAGAAAAAATAGGCTGCAATCAGATAATCATTTCAAGCTTGTTTTGACATGGTTTGTTTTGCTTGATACCTCTAAAAAGGGAGATGGTGAAATCAAGAGCTAGCTTCAAGGCTTACAAGCTGGACCATGTCCTGTAGTTTCTCTTTTATAGAAAGAAAAGTTATTTTAGATTATTATAAAATAGGTTATGTTTTTTTCCCATATAATGCACAACAGAGTACCTTTTCATCAGACAGCCATCAGACACTCCCAGTTATTAATACTTTATGTGCAACACCATCACATACAGGAGTGTGTGTGGTCTGCATAATAAATACCTGTTCAAAGTATACCAAAAATTTTTTTAAAATTTGCAATTACAGTTACAGTCCAGAATTGCTGAAGGTTACACTTTAGCAGTCACATAGGGGAGAAGGGTGGCACTGGCATTTTGTAAATAGGAGATAACTATTCCAGTGCTGTGGCAAGCCTTGACTTTTTAATATCTATCACTGTGACACCCGAGTGATTTATGTGCACGTTCTGTTGGTACCACTTTATTCCTAGGGATTGGAAGCTCTGCAGCAAAGGTAAATAACAAAATAGGATGATCATCTCGATACTGAAAAGTTGCACTTTGTGAAAAACACTGTGTTATCACTTGAGAAAATTTTTTCTCATACAACTACAGTATCATATCTTCATCTTACACTTGTAGAATCTTTGCCAAAGGATCCCAAAATTCTCATCCACTCATGAAACTTAACTTATGCTTTTTTTTACCAGTGGATGAGCCTTTGTTTATTTTTCAGTAGTGTGAAAGTGATGAAACTGTCTGTAATATTTACTAAAACTGCAGCACTCACTGTTTTCTTGCATTTTGTTTTAAGATCTTAGAATGAGAAACTACAGCGTGTCAAAGGGACTGTCAAAATGCTGTCAGATTGGCTTCAAACCCAATATTAACTCCAAACCCAATATTAACTCCAAACCCAGTGCAGCTTCTATTGCAAGTGTCATGTAGCCTTGTTCAAGAACACAGTTCACTTCTGCCCGAAAAGTTTGAGCCACGAGCTTTTTCTAATAATCTTGTAGTGTAAGACTTGGAACATGTGAAAAAAAACCAAAACGCAACCCCCCCATTTGTCTTATATAGTCAGGATTGTTTGTTAGAGATGGCTAGTTATGCTTTGATAGGGTAGTTTCCACTGGAAAATTCAGATTAATTGCAACAGTGATGGAGACAAATCAATAGTAGCGAAAGTCCAAAGGAGCCTGGAAAATTACCTTATTTTTTGCAAATAAGGTGCATGGGTCCTCTCAAACATAAAGAAAATCTCTAAAAACATCTTAAAAGACATCTTTAAATGTACTAGCCATAACCAGACCCAGTTAAAACTGTAGGGCTGTTCAGAAATACATGGGAACAATTTGCATCTTTAAGCGCAGTCCCTCTGAAAGCATTTTTTGCTTATTTTATGCTAAGTTTATATGAGGAATTAATAACTGACTCCAGTATAATGGAGTAGGTTTGAGATTAAAAGGAGATGGAATTTGTTGAATTGGTAATAAGGCCAGATCATCGAATTGTTACAGATCAAAGCCCAAACTAGAGCAGTGCCTGTGCTGGCCACAGTCGTAACTGCTCGAGCCGTCCTGTTCCACTGGGGACAGTAACAGTGTTAGAAGGAATCTAGGGAAGTCTGCTGTCAATGGTTGATAGAAATTGTTTAACACTACTTGTGTCTGCAGAAAAACCTACCTGGAAGACTGAAGACTCATTCTTAGCTAATATTTGTCGAAAGAATATTAGAGGAGGATGAGAATCCGAGAACCAGATTTTCAGTCTCTGAGTTTCTCTGTTCCAGGAAAGAGCATCATCTTAGATAAGTTAAATGACTTTGTTTTTAGTATACATTAGGAAAATAACATTTGATACATATTAATGGACTAAAGGGAACTTTATATGGTTAGTCCCAATGTTAAAATAAATTTAACAGCATTTACTTAATCCATTTAATTGTATTTGGCCTGTCCAGCTATTGAGGTCACTGGAAGAATATGACTAAATTTTTTGTTATAATTCTAAGGTTGAATTTGTCATTATTTCTGCTAAAAATAAAGATAATATTTATAATTTTTCTACCATACTACTATATGTCCTATTATAAGATGATTCAGACAAAGATACTTTCCTGCATTATATCCTTACATAAGAAAAGTGGGAAGCAATACACAGAGCAGTCTGCAATTCCAAAAATATATGTTGCTGGAGGATTTTACTAACAGTTACTATAAACCCAGACTTGGTGGCAAATATTTCTTTGAATAAGACTCTCAGGTGGGAAGAGATCAGGCAAATAATAAGGCATAGCACAGCATTTTTTCTCTAATTGGCTAACCTCCATGGATGAAACTACTCATCAGTGTTTAACAGACAAAACCTTTCTGTGGTGTTATAAAAGTAGATCTCTTCAATATCTGCTGGACTGCTGCTTCCAGGTTTTTATTCTTTGCTTCCTTCCAGATACATTTTGGTTTATTTGTTATTTCCTGTTTTTCTTAAAGATACTGTCAGGTATGTGGGTTTTTTTCTACTTAACTACTTGAAAACATTGTCTAGTCAAAACAGCTGAAAATGCACTTTACTTGTTATGAGAAAAAACAGGTTGATAAGACAGCTTGTGCATGTTGTTTCCCAAAAATATAAGAAAGTTTCTTCATTTCTGGAGAAGCTTCTCTGTGGTGGATTCAAAGTCATCTTACCCATTGCAACTGAAAGAATATTCTATCCCACAGACTTGGTATTTACTACTGGTTAGAGATAGAGAGCTGTAGACACAGTTCTGAAGCAGATCACAGAATCATAGAACTGTTAGGGCTGGAAAAGACCTCCAAGACCATGCAGTTCAACCATCAACCCAGCACTACCACCATGTTCACCACTAAACCATGTCCTGATATGCCATATCCTCATGTTTTCTGAAAACTTCCCAGGATGAATTCCACCACTTCCCTGGGCAGCCTGTTTCAACAATTGACAATCCTTTCTGTGAAGAAATTTTTCCCAATATCTAATCTAAGCCTCCCCCGTTGCACCTTGAGGCCATTGAACACATCAGGTTGTTCTCGCTAGAATTTGAAAGCCACTGCTGCATACATCAGCATTCGATTATGATATTGCCCTAAGTATATCGTTCTTATATACCCAATGATCTACACATAAAAATAAAACTTTCCTAATAACCTTTCAGTATTTTAGCATCAGCTAATTTTCTGCTGAGGAGAGCAGAATGTGATTAAGGCAACGGAAAACATTTTATGGAGTGACAGGTGGTCATGAAATTATATTAGCATTTAAATGACGAAAATGGAACCTTTCTTTTCCTGGTCTGAGAACGCCAGAAAGTGAAGCATCAGGATTCATCCTTTCCTCCCATTCCCCATGGGTTATATTTTACTTTAAAAACAGCTGTTAATTCTGTGTCACAAATTATGAAGGATTTAAAAGGCAGTGTCATGACTCGCTGTAGATACCACTAGACAACATTTTCCATCTGTGTGACATATTTTAAAAAAGCCCTTGGCCACTTGGAGAGCCAGCTTTGGGAACTTAATCGGATGTTTTTCTTCTCTCGTTAACTAAGAATCAACTCTAGGGAGCGTTGAGATCACCGTGGTATTTATTGTGAGTGAGCGATTGAATGATTCCTGAGCTGCTCTTCCGGAAAATGAAGCAAACTCCTGCGTTAGAGGTCACCTCTAATTAGAGATCAAAAAATAACTGCAGATAACTTCATCAAAAATATAAATAACTAATCAGTATGAGTCCAGTGGCTTTGTCATATAATTAGTCCTGCACAAAGGCTCCTTGAAGTCAGATGACAGTTTGGTCTCCTGCCTGAAACTTCACAAACTAACCAATAGTTTCAAGCTGATGCTCCCTTTGAACTGCTCTCCCAGGACAAATTACCGATGGCCTAAATGTTACATTTACATTTATTATTCTCCATTACCAAGAACATGTGAAGCTGCAAAAGATTAAAGCAGCAATTACTGAAGTTAGAACATTGGAAATGAAGTTCAAACACCAGAAATGAATGTTTAGGAAAACAGAAAAGACAATCACCTGAGGCCAGTTTTAACTAAATAAAATCAGTAGCTTCTACATCAAAGAGGACATTTACAGATGATCATTTCTGTGTTCGTGAATTTTTGAATTAACTACCATCAGCTTGTGCAGTTGGGTTTGGATGTAGTCTGGATAAGGCCTTGGTTTACCATGAGTCCTGGGCCATGGCAATCTCAGACTTCAAGGAAGGTAACAGCACGGGAGGGAATAAACTTGTCCTAGCACTTGCTCTTCAGAAAAGATTTCTTAAGTGTTACTGAAAGTTTTGATTTTAATTTCTTTTTTTTTTAAAATCTTGGTTATTATTCTTGTTTGCTGTTTTGTTTTCTCTGTTTCATAAAGTGCTGTTTTGTGAAGTTCTTGGATTTGTTGCTGTTGATAGAGGAAATGCAGCTCACTGAGTCCTGGTCAGTTTAATTGGGTTTTCTCAAATTTGGAAGGAGAGGATGAAAACAGGAGGAGATGTTCAGAGAAAGAGCAGGGAATTGTTTGGAACAAGTTTGGATCTCTTTGGACTGTAAGCCATCCCTGTGTCATCTTGTCTGCAGCTACATTGAGAAGAAATTAATCTAGGCTCCAAGTCTTGAAAGCAACACATCAGAGCAGGGACTGTACCCAGCCTGCCTCGTGGGGGGAAATGCACCATGATGACAAGTGTAAATCTCTGCTCAACCTTCCCCAGACATTCTGCAGCTCTAGAAAGCTCAGCAGAAAAGGCAGTTCTGCCTTTGCAGAGAACAGCTGTGTGAGGGAGGGAGCAGAGCCGTTCCCACACCTCAGGCCTGTGGACAGAAAATGGGCTCATGGGGTGGCTGGGCATGGCTGGTGGTCTGCCCCATCCACACACCAGTGTGGGCTCACACAGCAGACACTAATGAGATTGTTTTTCAAACACTTGTCTTCACCTTTAAAATGATGAAATTAAGCTCCCGAAGTTATTAAGAGCTAAAAATAATGATTTGATCATACCCTGCATTGTAGTAGCAGGCGCAGCAGAATATTGATCTGTGCTCTGTGTCATATTATATTAACAATACGGCCTGATCGATGTGCTATTTCTGAACCCACAGTTCTTGTAGGTATGAAATTGGGGTATTTTATTGTAAGACTAATGCATGGGAACAAATCACAACAGTGTAGTCCAGGGTACTGTACACAAGCTAGATGAAACAATGAAAAGGTCAGCTTTGTAACACTTCTTTTTCTTAAATGGTTTTGCAATTTTTTTTAATTTTTTTTTCCCATGTCCAGTAAAAAGAAATACCAGCATGACTGGCACTGTATAAACACAGGGTAAGAGACATCCCCTATTACAAAAACCTTGCAGTAAGTGCTGACAGACAAAAGCAGGAGCACGAAAGCGATGACAGTTATTGAAATGACCTTTCTCAGGTCACCAAAAAGGTCAGCTACAACTCTGAGGACAGACCACCTTCCTAATCCAGGGTATGGATTTGGTATGTTATGCAATCATCCAGCCATGCAAGTGGAAAGTCTTGGGTTTTCCTAAGACATATGAAGAGAATCATTTGAGAGTGTCAGTTGAGTTGAAGTGATGCTACGCTGAAACAGTGAAAGTCTGATCTATAATTTTTATCAGGTATTTTCTCTTTAAGGGAATAAAGTGTTAGCACCCCACCTCTGGTGCCACAGTAACATCTACCTGAGAAACTCATTCTCCAAAGGACTGTCAATGAAGGTCGTAAATAAGAATTTAACAAAGAGAATATATTGCTATTGAGGGTCAGGGTTGCAACTACCGTGCTGTATAAATGTGGATGCCCCCCAAAAGAGATAACAGAGTGATTGGAGAGGGTATTTCAGTTGGTCTCCACTCCAGTTCTAATAGGTAGGAAAAGAGATTGAGGCTAACAGTGACGCACTGTAAAAAAGTCTTTTGGGGACTCTTTTAAAAATTGATTTTGAAAGTAACTCCCAATGTGTGTATAAATATGTCTGTTTCTGGATTGTCTGTCTTCTATTAGTTTTGGTCATGTGAATTTCAGTGTCTGGTTTATTGTTATGTTGAACAAATAATATTAGTACTAAAGTGTTTAATTTGGGTTTATAAATGTGCTGTAACTTTGGAGACATATCTTAATTTTCTGAATAGCTGAAGCCGTCTTTTGTGTCTCTGTAGCTGTAAGCATATTTTCCTATTAAAAATCTCCACCTACTCCTAATGCACTCACTTAAAAGTGCAATTCCAGGAGGTAATCAAGACATTAATGTGATAAGATTTAATATGCTTAAAACACTTTCTATCAGTTTTAGCAGTCAATTCAGACACTCCCATTTTATAACAGAGCAGTCATGTTCTGTTGTTCAGTGCAAGGAATTAGAGGTGTGCTTTGTACATGGAGTAAATGTGGAAAAACAACATTAAGAAGGTCTAGCTATGATTGTGAGGAAACTATCCTGGATTGGTTGTATGTCACCTGGAAGTTAATGGGCAGGAATTTTTTGTTTGTTTGTTTAAGTGCTGCAGAATATTGTGCTGCTTTTTAATTAACTGCAATTGTGCATAATTTCATTGCAACAATATATTTTTTTAAAAATATATATATAATATCTGTGACAGTTAAAACTTACTCTTTTCATTAATTGAGGTTTGCTTCAGGCCACAAAGGAAAGGCACTGAAACTCAGACCTTGGAAGCAATGACAAGTCTTCCTGTTAGAAAACATATTTCTGAATTTCAGAAGAGCAACAGATTCTGTGATCTTGAGTGAATTCCTACTGACCAGACAAACTGCATGTGACAAACCTGATCCAAAGTGGTTTTTCTGTTTAGAACAAAAGTGTCAAATGCATGAAGGACTCCAGATGTTTGGGCAGGAGGAGTGGAGTTGAAAGGTACTTGAGTTTCATTCAATAGAACTACGGTGTGAAAGATACATCTAAACCTGTGTTCCTATGTTCAGGGCAAATGTACAGGTTCTGGTCTATGCTGCTTGAGGCTGGCAAATAAATTCCAATTTCTTATGAACTGTCTCAAAGTCTAAAGGAAAGTAAGAAGCATTTATAGACGCCTTTGTTTTGGTTAAGGCATACAAAACATGCCAAGAATAAAAATGCAAAACACAAATTCGAAAGTAGCTGAGAGACAAGAGTGGTGTGTGTTTAAATGATTATTTAAACCGTTGCCCTGTAACTGTGGATGCTGTTGGGAAACAAGCTCCCTCTGAGTAGCAAGTATGTGTTTCAATGTGACTAATGAGCCTTTTTTTCTGAAATAAGAATGTAAAGCTTCAGAAACAAAGTAGCTGTAGGAACTCAACTTTGCTAAAGAAATGTGCATAAGCTAAACACGCTTAGAAAAGTAGATATGAATCATTTCAGAAGAAAACACGTAGAAATAAAAAGAAGTTGTGCATGTTTGCATTTTTAAACGCTTTCTTTCCTAAATCACCCTAATTACTCTCAGATATTAACAGAAGCTTGTGGATACAGAAGTGCTGTCACATAAACTACAAACTGCAGGTAATATAAACTGTAAACTACCTGGCTCCAGAGCTAAACAAATACATGTTTTTGTTCGTATTTATCAGTATTTATTTTGTTATTTGATGTATTTGCAGAACAGTATCACTGTACATAAGTTATACGAGAAGAAGACAGACTAAATTCTGCTCAATTTAAGGAATTGATTCAATTAAAGTTAGCAGGACTGCTTGAGGAAATAAATGTAGACAGTGTTAGACACCAAAAGTTTTTACAAACAATTCTAAATGGTGTGGGATAGTACCTCAGCTGGTATAAATCACTATTTCCATTAGCAGTGACTTCAATAGATTTATGCTGATTTATGCTTAGAGGTTCTGGCTCTCTGCATTTATAGTTAGTTCAGTAAAATGAGGAATTTTTTTTTTCCAGTATTTCAAATCTATGGAACCTGTAATATTCTAAGATATTTTATTTCCATGCAAGTATGAGATTAGGAATTTCAGTACTTAGGCCGCAGATACATAAATTTCTGTGTGTATATCTATGTATATTCATATATTGAAATTTACCATTTCACAGCCAGAAAGAGGTCAGATGCCTGCTTCTGAAGGCCTAGCCAAAGGTTTTAATTGAAATAACTATATTTATAACCATCTTCTTTCATTAATCAAACATAGACTTAAATGACCCTGCATAATAGACATAGTGTCCTGAACTATTGAAACTGCAGAATATGTAATATTCTGAGTGCAGAGTATCTTGCAGAATCAGAATTACAACAGTGTGCTTTTTCCTACCTCACCAAGCCTCTATTTGAGATGCTTTGAAGTTGCTTGGCATCAAACACAATGCTGTTTGGATGAAAGTCAGGAGTTCTTTTCCACAACATGCACTGAATTGTCTAGAGCACTGATGTTATCTGGAGGTTGGCATAAGCACAGCCCCAACAGTATGAAGAGCACTGAGTGTAAAGGTCTTGCCAGCACTCTGATGTGCACAGCTTCCCATAGTTCTCTGGAGGAAAAAAAATCTGTACCCTGTACTGAAATCCTCACTGGTGCTTAGTCCTCTTTATAGCCTTTTAAAAAGCCTGTCAGATCTAAGACTTCAGTTCTGATTTGGGTTGGCTTCCTGGTGTTGTAATCTGCATCTTGTACCTGTTCTTTCTCTGAAAATCCAAAGAGTTAATTGTAAAGTGCTCAGAGGGTACACATGTTAACTTTTCCACTTGTACACGAGATACTGAACTGGCCTCTGAATTCAGGTGCTTTGTTGCAGGAAAGGTCAAAAGCCAAATAAAACCAATTTAGTTTTGACAGCTTTCAAGAATCACCTTCTGAAATAGAAAGTAATTTATATTTTTTCCCACTTTGATTAAATCTTTCCCTGATGGCATGTATTTTGCTGTATCTTTTTAAGTGAAAATATTGTTCATGGCAGAAGAGGAGCCCTTAATTTTATTTAGGTTAAACATGCCTCTGGAAAAGGGCAGATCTGAAGAGGCAGACTCTGGGGAAGAGAAGGTACTCACCTGTAATGTCTGGGAACAGATTAGGCTCTATTGTACTTTATTTCTTTCCCCTTACTGAAGGGCGATTGTGTAGGAAGAAATGTTTGAAGACACTTGAGCTGTTCCAGACAGCAAAGATGAGTGTCAGGTATCTGATGAAAATACAAGAACTGGTGCATCATTCTTACACAACGTTTAAAAGGTATGGAGAGGGTTTGAGCTAGCAGATATAATTCAGTGTGTGGGGTTTGAGTGTTTGGGATGGGAGCTGGAGGTCTGGGTGGAGGGAAGTCTGACAAAGGGGAGTCTTTGATTCGGCTGCCCTATGCTGAGATGAGGCAGGAGAGCCCAGCAGCACTGGTCAAAATGGGCTCTAGAACAGCAGACGTGACAAAAGCCCCAGGCCAGGCCTGACCTGGAGCTGAGGAGCCCCCATTGCAAATCCCTCAGAAATTGCTTTGGTTTAATTTTATTAATATCAAGTTTCCACACTTTGAAGACTGCGGGTGAAATGCATATGAAATGCAAAAAGCCTTCCTAATTCTGCAGACAAAAACCACATACTGTGTAATTAGTGCTGTAGCATTTACCAGCTAAACAGACCAGTTAAGGACACAGGGAAAAAATAATTTACAAGTCCTTGTCTACATCCTGGCACATGTCTAGAACTATTTGGTTAGAAGGAAAACTCTCAAGAAATCTCATTAGGCTAATGCTGCTGCTTCTTAGCAAACCTATGATCCTATTACTGGCACTATTTTTCCCAAACTGAGTTTTTGCAGAGAGTGACAGACAAGACTTTATCTCCCTTCTGGGCAGCAGTGGGATGACAGGAAAGGAAAGGGGCTACCTGTCTGTGGTGGCAATCTTAATTGTGATCAGGAAGCTCTAAAAAGAGAAAAACAAGGAAGTTTCTTTTCTTTTTAGAAGGTGGGGGAGGATTTTCATTTGATATCATTTGATATTTCTTACCTGCACATTAAATACAGACTGCATCTTTCTCACTGGAAGACCGTAGAGCCCTGTGCTGCAGACTTCTGCCCCTTGTCACCAACTACAGCTTCTCCTTAGGTGGTGAAAAGTCAGTCATCCCATGTGGTGGTGTTCTGGCAAGTGCCAAGACCTGTTCTTCTGTCTGAAATAAACAGCAGCATCTATCCCTCCCAAGGTCATGCAGGGGAAGGATTAGGGGTGGGCAGGAGAACAACGCTGGCACAACCTTGTGCTTTGCTGCAGGTGGATGCAATCAAAGCCTCAGTTTGAAAGCTTGACCTCCATGTTAGTGCTTTGGTGAACTGTGCTATTTTTTGAGAAGCGTGTCCAAAAAGGCAAATGGCATCTGAGCAGCCTCCCTGTGTATATCAATATCCACATTTACTGATAAATATTTCACAAGTGGTAATAACATGAACTTTCCTTTCATTCTCAGAGCATTTACTCTGTTACTTTAACATAACTGGCAATGAAGTTCTCACATCAGGCAATGTTGCTCTAGATAAGGGTGACTGCTATGTTCAGTGTGAATTTGAATCCCTATTATCAAGCAAACGTGATAGTCTACCCTTGTAATACTAAAAATCAAGTGTGATGTGGCTGTTTACATAATGAGCAGTATGTTCTGACTGTCCTGTTGATGGTTGTGTTGTGGACTTGATGTTAAAACATTGCAGAATGCTTGTTCAGGCCCAGCTGACTAGTATGAATTGAGAGATTATAAACCACACAAAGGCTCTGCATAGAGTTCAAAAACTCAACCAAAACATTGCAGGGAATGTTTTTTTTTTAGCTAGAAACGGCTAGACTTGATAGCCCCTGTAACAGAAAGACTTCAAATAACCTCTCTAATTGGTCTAATTACTTCTGTTATCTTATAAAAAATAGACTGAAGGAAAGTAACTACACCACGCCCCGCATGGAAAATATAACACTATTTTTTTCAGGTTACAGCTGAAGATGTAATCGGAAGTAACTGTTTGAGCTGTGATAGAAAAAGTGAGGTCTGCAGGTAGAGATAATACCTTTTTCTAGCTAGTTAATTTACTAGTATACGCATATATACTAGTTAATTTACTAGTATTCTATATTATAGAATATAACTACAGGTAAGACACATTAGTTCTGAGTTAACTCAGTGTCATCCTGCCATTGCCTCAAAAAAAGGGAATGGGATGGGAAATGGTTCCTGTAAACAACCTGTAGGAGGTTTTTGACCATTCAATGTTCCTTTCTAGCTTTAGTTAAAGTATCAGAAGCAGATCCACTTAGGGCAGCCTTATGCCTGGGGCACTTGGAGGTTATTGGAGCAGCGGGTTCAAGTCTTTGGTCCATCTCAGAGAAAAGATGAATTTAGACCTCTCACTTGTTGTTGAGTGAACTGTTTACTGACCTGTTGTTACTCTGGGAGAAAGTTCCTCTATCCACAAGTGCAGTAAAACAAATGAAGGTTCTGCTGATTCAGATTCTGTTATTTGTTCCCAGTACGACATAATTTGACACAATTATGTAGTTGCTGTACTGCAAATACATATATCTGTAATAGGCGAAAGCTTCAGAATAGCGCCCTTAGTGCCATTTTGAACATAAAGTCACCAGCACATATATACATTATTAATGTTAATTTAATGGTCTAGAAGGAAGTAAAATATCAGAATGGTAAATAATAATTCCAAATCCAAATTTATGTGCATTTTAGAGTGGAATATTACTACAAACCAGAAATTTACTTATAGAGGAAAAAATATCTCTCTTGTTATTTCTTCCATCACTCCCCCACAGTTTTTTATCACAGATACAGTGATTTCTGTTCACTTGAAATATGAGAGAGAAAACTATATGTTTTAAGAGCAATGATTTCATTGACCTCTGTGTTGGATGACTAGAAGCAAAGAGGCCCAGGACAGGCACTTGGGTCTACTTCAGTAGCAAGGAATCCTGTCTGCTGAGAAACCCCAGCATTAATACATGATCGTGTTCAGCTTGTGGTATGTTTATGTGCTGGCTAGGCTGGGGAAGAGAGAGAGAAAACAGTATTTTGGCAGCACTTTTTTTCCTTTTTTTACATATCTTCTTAATGCCAGAGCAAACATAGGCATGGATATAAATATCACTTTAAGGAACGGGATGTTTGCACGTATACACACGTAGCACACATTGGGTCTTCGCTAAGAATTTGAATGTCAGATGGCAGTGGATGTGTGTCATCCTACTGAAGGAGTCTGATATCAGGGTATTTCTCTAGCCTGCTGGCAATCAGGGATATAGCTGATGCTGGAAGCTTCTCTGCTCATACCACACTGAGATGTTTTCTGACTACTTATTGATTAGATCAATTTATTTCACTGGCCGGTCTCCAGAGAATTGAGCATTTCCCAGAATCTGAAGAGTATCTTTAGAATATCTAAAATTTGTCAAAATATCAGTGATATGATGGTATATTTTTTACCTAGTAAAGCTTTAAATCACTTTTTCCCTAGCCTGAGATCTCACCTAAAACAGTATTTAGTTTCATGTAACAAAAACTTGGTAAAAATTTGCAGCAACTGGTTTTAGTGCTCGTTTTTATTGCAACAGCTGAAAACTGGTTTTACTGGACCGAAGAAGAAGACTTATTTCAGAGTCATGAAAATAGGTTTTTTCTGTTGAAGTCAGACCTCTTATTTCAGTGGAAAGTTGCACCTGCTGCTTCCAAATTCAAAACTGTGCACAGGACTTCTGACAGTGCACACTGATTATCAAGACCAAACTCCAGGAAGCAAGTTCATCTCTTGAAGTGCAAGTTCTACGTGTTCTTTCTCCAGTGTACAATGGGCCTGCAGGTGTTTAGTCTGGAAGATCACTCTGATGTGGAGCTCCATCCAAAGAATACAGTTTTGATACTTTCATCAGTGACAGTAACGCTCAAAGAAGAAAGAGAAGGTTAAATCTTCTCAAAGCCCTAAAACTGATCAGAAAGAACTTAATACTCTCGGTAACCTTTTCTTTTTTTTTTTGATAGGTTGATGTTTTACAGTACTTCTAATGTATGTCTGAATTAAGTCACACACTATGTCCTTCTTTTTGCCAAACTGAGCTTCGAGATAGGATCCCCCAGCTAGACAGAAGTCACCTGAAGTGGCTGCAGGATAAGTGTGTGAGTATTGACTGCGCTCAAAGTGGTTGAGGAAGAACAATAGGAGGATTTCTTTGAGCACTAACATTATCTTTCATCCTGCTGGCTGTGCCAGCTTCTACAGCTCATTAAGCACAGGAAAAGACAGCATTCACCAGATGCCTGCAGAGCCAGTCAGCAGATGGGATACTTTCTCCCTAGCCCACGTCCATATTAGGGGAATTTTTCTGGGGGAAAAAAGTGGTCAAAAGCTGCCAATTATGCATGAGTAGAACACGAACAGATATGTTCCTGCAGCAGTGGAAATTGGTTGTGGCACAAATATTCTTATAAATATGCATATGCCTTTTTTTTACAGTAAAATGTTTATAATAATGGGAAATGTTGCAGTTTAGTTCTGCATTGTCAGTCCAGGTTTCCTTTTGGAAATCAAAGAAAGCCAGTGCCTATCCACAAATTAATGAAAGGCATGTGAGTCTAGGACTTTCCAGTCCTGAAATCTGTGCCACTGAAAGTCACTTCTTCAAAGGTTTCTCTGTATAACACAAAGGACCTCGCAATTGCAGAGGTTTGTTCTCCCTTTGGGAGTGGAAAAAATACTCTGAGGTGCTGTGAAATATCCTACCCCTTGTTCCCACAAAACAAAGAGGTTTTTGGAGCCTTTTTTAAAATCTAGCATATCCCAGAGTCCAAGTTAGGCCTTTTCTCCTTCAAACCCTAGCTGGTCCTTAAGGTGTAACCGTGGTGACAATTATTCTTCTTTTACATCAACTTGCACCAGAGTGCAAGTCGTGACAGGTCTGATTCTGCACCTGTGTAAGTAGGACTAAGCTTACAGTCACATCTTACAAAAACCAGACATGTAGATAGCTTATGTAAAAGGGCATTTGTTTGTGGAGGATTAATAAATTCTCTTTATTTGTATTTATTATGCCTAGAGGTTGTAGCAGAAAGATTGTTTTGAAACTGGTTATTTTTAGTCTAGCTGCTTAGGTTCATTATGAATTAATAACCATGTTGTTTTATTTAGGAAATAATTAGAGATTTCCCGATTAGCTATTGATAGACAAATCTGATTCAGCTCTAGTTATCAGATTGAGATAAGGCTAGTGTTAGAAGTTCATTGGTATGCAATTTAAACTGTGATTATTATGGTGTCAATGGTGATGAATCTTCCTGGATAAAATAAGTGTTGTATTACATAATACAAAGACAGGTGGATAATAGATTAGTACATCCACTCCCCTTCCCCTGGAGCCACGGAAGAGGCTATTAATCAGAAAGGACTTCGGCAGGGTGTGTGCTTAGAAACTGGGAGATGTATGGCAACATGAAGCATTTCAAGACTGAATACAGATGTTTATTTCATATTTTGTTGCTGAATTTAGGCCTTTTTCTATATACTTCAGCATTGTCAGGCAAATTATTTACGGTTTCTGAAATCCAGGACTGGTAGGTACAGTACCAGAAGCTTGCCTTTGGCTCTGGTTTTTTATACAGAAATTTGAATCCAGCAGTGGCACAGGCTGAGACATATGAAAGCACCACTGCACTTTCAAGTAACACAAAAAAGCCACATTCCATCCTGATGTATGTCAGGTGTAATACGCATAGGTTGGGGGCAAATGATTTAGAGGTTGGTTTTTCTAATTTATTTTTTTTTTAATACATTAAACTCTGTGAGAGTAAATTGTCGCTGGAGGAGAGTAGAGGTTCATGGATTGGTGATTAGAGCAGAGGACTGGGATTCAGGATCACTCCCTGTTTGCACTTTGTTCCTCTTCCTTTGACTTGAATAAATCATGTAGATCTGGACACGGGGCTTCTCAAAAGCACCTAGGAAAGTTAAACTCCAGATTGAATTTTATTATCTCTTCTGTCTTCCATTATTGTTCAATGTTACCTTTCATATGTAGAGGATTTTAATACTTCTCTGTCTCAAAACAATGCAGGTCTTTCCAATCCTGTGTTTCTGTGTTTAATCAGTGCACAGACAGCTTTGTAATCTCTGGTTTCAAATGAAAATACCATTATAAGACAGTTGACCAAGATATCTTAAAAAGTACCTAGAGGTGAAACATTCACTCCTCTCTTCAATTTTATTGAATTCTTCAAGCAAGATACTCCATTAGGTACCAACTTTTATTTATTGAATCTCTTTTTCAGACAGAAAAGTGCATTTTGTTTTAGCACTTTAAGCATTTAAACCATGAATGTTTATGTAACATAGAATATACCATCTTTATTTGTACATTGTATATATTGTGATGGTTATTCGGGGCTTATGGATAGTTTCATCCTGCTTTGATTCATCCAGGTTGTTAGGGAAAAAAAAGTTTGAGACCACATAAGAACCTCAAGTTTGGTGTGTCGGACACTCAAGTTTGGCATCTTCAGGTTAGCTTCCTGCTAATTAAAGCAATTGGACCCTTGTAGAGAGTGAGTAATTCTTCCTTCCTCATTTTAATTTAACAAGCAGTGCATGGCAGTGACTCCTGATGATTAGGGATTCATCTGTGGTAGCAGACGGCTCACTTTATAACTACCTGTCTATGCGTCTTGCTTTTTAAGCAAGTCTACCTTAGATCCACTTTCTAGCAGCTCTTAGCAAATGCCACAACAGCTACTGCTGCTCTTATCTTACTCAGGACTTTGTCATTCTTGTCATCCCCAGGTTGTGTTTATGTTGGCAGTGTCATCCAAACCCCTCAGAACCACCTCGGTCTGCGCCCCAGGGTGAAAAGCACAGTGCAGCAATTGAATACAGCTGCCCCACAAATTAAACACTTTTTTGGTTGTGGGGAGCAACAAGAAATTGGCACCACTGATTCTCATTCGCTCCTTTCTTCTGCATACTGTGTGAGCTTGAGGCTCTCACCGAGTTTCTTTTGGCAGTCAAGAGAGCCTATAAACATGCTATTGCTTATTGGGGCTATCTGGGAGCAATGCAGACCTCTGTTGTCCAGAAAGTTGAAAAAGAAGAATTAGAAGGTGACCACTGGAAAATTCCAGTGGTTTCTGTCCCTACTGAAGGCAGAAACACAGGCAATGTCTCCTGCTATTTTGTGCTCTTTGTTTCCATTCTCCATAAATAAAGAAGCAAGCAATAATTAAAAGTTTGCAGATCAAAAGTGATTTCAGTTATTAGTCATTAAAAAAAAAATTTCAGTTTAGTTTTGGGAAAATGTCAGCATCAGCTGTCACTTGATTTGGCTTCTCAATCTCCTCCTTAGGGCTGAGCAAAATACTGGAAGCAGAAGGAACAGTACAGTACTGTGTCTTCTGCAGCATTGCCACAGCAGGCAAACATTATCAGGTAATTATTCTCAAATATTTGTTTTGATGTAATTTCAGTACAATAAAGTAGTAGAAGGTTAAAGACATCATAAGTGTGACGTCAAAACCTATAGAGAATTTGTATGATTCTGTACTTCACCCATCTCGTGAGGGTGTAACAAACCTGCCAGTTCCACAGCAGGGACTCAGTGAGCTGGACTCTGCTCTTATTAAAATTCTCATTGTACTTTTATCTTGGATTTTTTTCTATTTTGTCTGGTTTTGGCCACTCAGGGAAGGCAAACTTTAAGTGCTGTTATGTATATTGGCTTGGACACCAAATTCCAACTCTGTCATATTCTGAGTTTTCAGAAACCATCCATTCAGAATTTGGACAAAATGTCAAAACCCTCCACTTCTAATTTAACAGAAATCTCAGGGTGTTTTGTTATAGTAACAGTTTTCTCCAGATCCTCAGGCTCCAGCAGACCTGACGGAAGCTGCTCACTCAACTGACTGAGATCTTTGCCACGGCCGCCTGCTCTTGAATTGCAGCTGTGTGTCAAGCCAAAGTCCTGTCAAGTCAAAAAGTCAGTGTTGTTACTTTCTTCACAGAGTTCAGATAGAGGAAGAATATCAGGCAAAACTGAGCCTAGTGGAGGTGGTTGAAGTTGCCCCATGAAACAAAGGGACATGCAAGTCATCTATGTGGAGGGAGGGAGTTCGGTGGTACGTATATTTTAATGAGGTTTGAAAAGAAGTTATGCAACCAGCTACAAAGGCAGGTTTCTAAAACAGATAGGTATTGAAGTGAAGCAGATGCAGAGCAGCTGTAGGCATTTTCAGTGATCTAACTTTCAAAAAGCTGGAATTAAACATCAACTGCTGTGGTGAGAAACACAGTGATGATCCACTATCGCTGGGATAATGTCACTGTGTCTTCTCTGCCTGACATAATGGCTAGAGGGGGTTTTGAGGGTGGAAGTGGGGGGGTTCCCCACCCTTGCTATAAACAATTCCTAACTGTATCTGTGGCTGAATGCCTTTGCTCTTGTGGCTTTCATTTGAGAAAAAAAGAGGTGCTTTTTCTGCTACAGGTTATATTTTTTAAAATAAAACTATTAATATGCCCCAGATGTCCACTTACAGTCCCACACAGCTGACATCCAGAGATGCTTAAAAGATTTGCACAGTTTTCAAAGCTGAAGATGCCCCTGATGTAGACATAAAGTTTACATTTCTCCATTTTGCTGTATAAAACAACACATTTAAATGAGAGCAGATTTATGCAGTGGTACTATATATGCTGGCAGCTGAAACAAAGAAGCTGCCCAAGGAATAAGGTTAAGATCTATTTTGCTGCCACTGTGTAATTCCTTCAAGCAGGTGTAGACTGGGACAAGGCAACTGCAGTGGTAGTACCAGGCTAAGACCACGCTGGGCAAAAGGAGCCTGAGTGTCAGGCTGTCAAAGTGTCACTGTCAGTCAAAGCCCTTTGCCAATTGCTTCATTTTGGGGAGTGGAAACAGACTTTATAAAAGAGCAGATTGTCTCCTATGTTGCTGAGCTGACAGTGATGACAACAATTGCTACCCAAGCAAGCTGAGAAGCACTTGTTTTCAAAAGTATTTTTCCCTGTTTTGAAAATTATTTGATAATCTCTACAAACAGAGAAATGCTTTTCTCCACCTGAAGTTTCTTAAGATGCCAGCTGTGCTTGAAGCTGTTTATTGTAATGCTTGAGGAGGAAAAAAGTAAATCAAAGTAACTATTTGAAATTTGATGTAGAATTCAATTTGTGACTTATTTGCTGTAGTAGCCACTCCTAAAGGGCATTCTTTCATTTGGCCACCTGTTTCTATTCAGAGTTATGAAATCTGGCATTAGAGTTCAGTCATCTTTGTTAATGCTTTCTGAGCCATGCTGGAAGACATCCTCATGCTCAAAATATGACCAAGCTGTGTCCTACCCTATTGCAGCTGCAGCTGGAAACACCACCCTGTTGGGTCTGCCTAATATGACTAAGTCAAAACACTTTGGGTTAGTAAAAACTCTGGTCTGGAGCATTAACGCCATCTAGATTGTTATGACAGTATGGAAAGGGAAGGGCAGCAGTAACAAGCCTGGTAGGGTATAAACTCTGCTGAGGTGATGATTAGTAGCTAGAGGCAGTCACCTCTTCACAGAATGACAGAACATTCTTGGTGTTATTCAGCTGAAACCAAACCATGGGACCATAGTCTGAGGCACTCTGTGATACATTTTCATGTGCACCGACCTACAAATTTTCCCCTGAAGGTTAGGGCTCACACCACCTTCTCTAACAGCTAAAAGGAATTTTGACCTTTATTGTAAGAATTACCTTGGATGCTTTGCACCAATGAATAGTTGCATGTGCATATCCAGAAGACTGTTACAATTACACTGTAAATGCAAATGTCTCCCCGATATATTCTGTACATTTTCCAAACTGGAAAGACAAAAATACAGCCCAGAGGATTCTGCCCTCTTTCTCGTTTATGGATGTAGATTTTTCTTTGACTATGTTAAAGAAAGTCTCTAACCCTTCCAGCTGGCTTCAGCTCATTGCTTTCTTGCTGCCTTTCTTACTGTAAATGTTCTTCTGCTCACTTCTTCCTGGCATACGCTTTCTCTTAGGCTGAGTTTTAATTCTTAATCATATGTCTTTTACCTTAATTATAGTAGGAGAAATCATGTCTCCAGATCGACACACAGAAGGAACCTTCCATACACCAGTGATCTTTTCTTATATGCACGGCTCAGCTTTCCCCACAGCACTACCAAGGTCTCTGCTTCCTGCATGTTCACAGTAGCGTCTGTGTTGGGAAGGGAGTGAAAAACTGCCAGGTAGCAAGCAAGGAGGGGACGACAAGAAAAGAGAATGAAACCTGCCTGTTTTTTCTCTGATAGAGTCTTAATTTTGCCCAAAACAAGAATAGGTTTTAGTTAATTACTATATATGGCTGTGAATTTGCATGTATTTAAATATACATGCATACTCTCAATAAGTACATGCATACTCTCAATATATACAAATATGTGTACGTGCATTTGTGTGTGTATATGTCAGAGCCCTCCACAGAGCTTCATGGTGTTGCTTCCTGTCCATTTCTTTCTAAACTTTTCCATCTTACCCCAGAAAAGCTGCAGATAACAGCTAAGAAGACCTGTAGTTAGATGCAGCTTCTTTAGAGAAATAGATGCATTGTACAACATGGTATAATATAAAGACCCATAAAACAATATTCTATGAGCTTTGTGTTGAAAGCTGCTAGAAAAAAGCTCTTGTTGACATCTAGAAATCTTGAATCAATCCATTTTTGGAGGGGGAGAGATGAATCTCTGCTTGCTTTCCTTCTGGGCTGCGTACTTGTTTCTTTTTTAATTTCATCTATGCTTATGTTTTTTAAGCAAATCTGCCTGTCAGAGCTTTAAATCAATACCATTACAGCCTTACTTGAAGGTAAACTATTTCAAGAGGCTGGCCTGCTCTACCCTGCAATTATATCGTGTGCTAAGTGAGTGAAACTTTCAAAGGTATTGAGGGCTTCTGGGTTTGTGTTTTTCTCTTCCATTTCACTAGATGACATCCACTGATAATGGCCTTACCATGATGGGAAATTAATTGAGAGAACGTTTCTACACTGCCATAATTTTATCATCCATCCTATTGCTGCTATTAGCAGGAATCCATAACCCCATGGGTGTTTTGAGAGAATCTCTTTTAGCAGAAGTCACGGTGTAGAGGTTACACGCTTAGCTCCTTCCATCAGCTGGGTGTCAAATCACTGTCGGAAAGAAATTACTGGTGTATTCATTTTTTTAGCTTCTAACCTTGTGCTGTGGGGCAGGAGATGATTTGTAGCGAGCCACTGGGGAGAGAAGAGTGCTCATGGCCACTGAAGGCTGCTCTCACAAAGGTACTTAGCAGAATCGTTGCACATTAACACGGATGCACGCGGCAGCATTTTTGATCTAATGTCTGTTATAAAGCGGTGTAAGGAAATTATACCTTCTGACTCATCGTGTTGTATGTATCAGGATAGTAAAATAATCATGTTCCAGTGGATTTGTTGATTAAATTGTGTTCACTGAATTTCCCCATGCTGACTACTACAAAGCAGGTTTTCTCAAATCCCTAGCAGCAAACTAGACTTTTTAAGTTCATAATACCAACGATGTAAAATAATTCAATTTTCCTCAAAGCCTGTTGTTTCTTCTTTCACATTCTTGAATTACTTTAATAAATCTTAAGCTAATTTGCAAAGCATACAGTTACTTAGAAGAATGGGTTTGGAAATGGTTGATGTAGGCTCTAAAGCTTCTCCACTTATCTTGTGACTTTCACAGGTATTTTGCTCATTTTCTGAATGAAGTGCCCCTCTATCCATTCTGCTTCTCCATGGTAGACCAGCAAATTGAGGTAAAATAGTTGTGCTCTTTTTTTCTTATGTCACCTGTAGCAAAACAGTAATATCTCTGTGAAACAGATTATAGCCAAGATTGTGGTGTGCTCCTCAGCAGCTATGCATGCTGGAACTTACATTTATGCTCATGGAAGTGTTATAATTACAATAATGTGAACTTAGGTGAAAGGTGAACTGTTGTGAAAATTTCCCTTTTTTCCCATGAAATGTACTGCTTTTAAATACATACTGAAGAATCTTGAACTTTGGATTCTCTTTCCTTTTTCTATCACTTTCTCCCCTTTCTACTTTGCCATTAATTGGGAAAAAGAAGAGAGGTGAGAAAACTGCAAAAGAATAGGAATTTTATTATCTGAAAAACACCTTTTTTTAATTATTATTATTATTTTCCCTTAAAAATCATCCCTGACCCTTTAATCCTTAATTGGTATTTTTGATGCATCAGGTGGGATTATTGCTGATCTCTGGCTGCAGAGATCTCATGATAATTAAGCAGTAATCATGTTTAATTTTTCCTGTGCAGTCGTTTGATGTGACTGAGTGCACAGAGGATGCAAATGACTCGTGTGGAAGTGAGATTTTCCCAGCTCTCGTCTTCGAAGTGGAATCACAGCTTAAATACAGTCCTAAAGATGATGCTTCCTCCTCTCTCCTTTCTTCTGTGTGACATTTTCTCTCCAGGAAATACATCCCTCTGTTCAGATTCCCCCGTAGGATTCCTTTTGATGGCTGCTGTAGCAGCAGAAGTCAGTGTGGTGAGGAATTCAGGAACCCAGAAGGAGTAGAAGGAGCTTTGCTTCTTCACTGTAGAAAGAGAGCTCAGGGTGCTGCGTTTGTGGGTGAGGAACAGCCTCTGCCACCATTTGCAGCTCTCCCAAGGTCTTCCTTTCCATGGGCATCAGTGGGCAGCTGCAGGGCACCTTGAGAGAGAGCAAAGCTGCAAGCAGACCCCAACCTGGGCAACCTGACTGCGCAGATCAGCAGCTGGTCTGATCAGTGTTTCTGTCTTCTCTTGTATCATTCCACAACTGGGTTAAAATAATAGTCTTCAAAATCCCTCCCCAGGCAACCTCGAGGATGTGCAGCATCTATGTACACAGCAGAGTAGTCCTGTGCCTTACTGAGGCTGACCAAAATTCAAATAACAATTGCAGGGCTAGCATAAGTGTAAGGGAAGAAGTGGCCTAGAACTACTTAAAAACTTAATGTTCTGGACCACATTTTGCAGTAATACTTTTATCAAACGGAAAATACTCTTTCAAAATGTTGGAGTGCCTCTTTTAGAAAGGAAAAATACATCAAAGAAAACCAGGGATGAATCATCCCTACTGTTATTTTCCCTATAAGGTTACCACATCTTCTGGGATTTTGATGACTTTTTTAAAAAGAGATTGCAGGAAACTTTTTCTTATGTCACCTCTGCCATAGGCTAAATGTGGTACATAAGAAGAGCAACATCTTCTTGACTAAAACATATCAAAAAAACCCCAAACAAATAAATACCATCTTGCCTTTTGTAAGCACTGGAAACAAATGCTTACAGAAGTAGAGGGTACATACTTCCTTCTGGTCTCATTTACAAGAACACAGTGTAACAATCACATAAGTTTGGTTCAGAGAGCTCCTGGCCTATTGTTGCCACCAGAGAAGCTACAATTACTCAACACCTTGCAAACTCCTGCTTTGCAACTGTGTGAGGACATCAGAGCTGTTACTGGGCTTGGATCCACAAACATTTCACCACCTGAATAAAGTAACACGGTAAACTATTTGTGGTACAAACGGGGGACTGAAACCTTCCAGGACATGAGCCCTGGCAAGGTGTCAGTGTGGTAGTGTGGTAGTGCTCTCTTCCTTACTTAAATAATACCTTTCCAGCGAGATATCTTTGAAAGGAAAGAAAACTAGCATTTTGTTTTAGGGATTAAAAAAGTGACTAAATTCCCATGTTCTTTATTTGCATCATATTTATTAGATTTTTTACTTTGTTGCTCTTGAAATTGTTTGTTGCTCTGTCAACTGTTTGCTACAAGATTTCCCTTAGGGGAAAATGGAGATTCATAGTCATGATCACGTATCACAGTATGAATAAGACTTGCTACACTCCAGTTGGCAGATAGGGAATATTAGTCAGTAATGCTGGAATATAATTGGCTTTAGCTTCTCATGTTATGTCACTAGATATGGCTTGGGGAGCCTGACCTGCGAAACAAGGACATATTTCAAATTTCAACAGGATTAACTCACTGCATTAAGGGGCTTTGATAGAGTTCAAATGTTGCCATTAACCTAAAACTACTTTTTTTTTCCCCTCCTGAATAATTGGTGGTTTCAGTGGTGATGGTTGTTTTTGTTGCTGTTTGTCTTAAGACATTTAAATGTTGAAAATTTGATGGGCACAGTTGGTTTCCAAATATCCCTTAAGTTTTATGCCAAACAACGTCTGAACTGCATGGTTCAGAGACAGTTACTGTGGCTCTTAAAATTAAAATAAATAAATAAATAAGAAGAAATGCCCTTTTAGTCCTCCTTTCATAGCAGGAGTTATTATTGCCTTTATTGTTGCTGCATTAAACATATGCTTGAATGTGATCTTCTAACTTTCATTGCTGTTGGGTTAAGAACACAAAGAGCATGCCCCCGTCCTGATTAGCTACTCTTGTAAAGCAGTACAAAAAAAAGCAGCAATGGTAATTTCTCAGCTCATTAGGTGCATATTCATCTTAATGGGGCATCAAAGTTGAAAACTATAATGCCTTCCTCTCATTTAATACTCCAGAGAACATTCACAGTAACCACATGAAAGCAAAAAGGATTTGAACGTTGGAGCTGCAAAAGTAGGTGCCTTCATTCCCTCCAGGCAGATAGAGAAGAGAGAGAGAACTACTTTTTATCCTTATCCCTGCCTAACTTGCCTTGCTGTGCTAGCCACTGGTCACTAGTGCTGTGTGAATGAAAATGTTGACCTCTGATAGTTTCCTGGTAGGTCAAATTTTAAACCCACAGTCTGCAAAGGTTTGGCATCAGCTGAAGAGCACAGTGTACTGAAATAACTTATTTTATTGGTTGTGAGTGTGTAGACCCTGATACAAAGATCCTTCATTACAGCAGAAAACTCTCAGTGCCTTGAAACATTTAGGTAAACAACTTCCATCTTTAAAAATATTATCCTTGCCTGAAGTAGTTGTGCCAGCTTAAGCTCCAAGCTTTAAAAAGACACCGTTTCCTGTGGTGCAGGTAATAACAGTACCCAGTTCATGCTATTTACTGACACAACAGCTTTTCCAGAAACGACTTCTAGAAGTTATTTCAGAGCTAGTGCCCAGCACGAGGTTTTTTGGGCGTGTGTGCAGATGTAACACTGAGCCATGTGTGAATTCCACACTTCCTGACTTGACTGTGTGCATGTGCGTGTGTGTGGTGGGGGATGCTCTATTGGCATCCCACCCAGGATGCACCAGCATACGCAATTAAATTTGCTCCTGGTTGTAAAAGTGTTCTGCAATGTGCTGGTTTGTGAGGTTGGCGTTCTACCTCTGGCAGAGCCACAGAACATCATATGATTTGTATTACATGGTCAGTGATGTAGGATGCAGTGTGTTGAAACGTTACAGCATGCAGCCACTATCTCCCAAACCCCAAACTGTGAGTAGATTTTGTTAGCTTCTCCTAGCCCTAAAGTGGTGGGATAGGCAAAAATAATTGCTGGTAGCATGTGTGTTCATTCAGGATGGCAAACAAGCTTTTCTTCCAGATTGGTGAAGTCCTCGTTTTCTTTCAGTTCTACCTCCCACATTAAGAATGGAAAAAGGCTGTTTCTTCTTCAATACCTCTTCTGGAACTAAAGGAAACATTCAATATAGGACTATATTTTATTAGTATATTTTGTTTAAAAGGTAACTTTTATGCATATAATTCCTACAATGCATTTATGAAATTATGTTAATTTAGTGAAATTTAAAAAATAGAGAAAATTATTACATAATTCAGAATATTTTTGGTAGGTTATTAGTAGAATAGAGGATTGAAAAAAATGAAGAGACTTAAGAGGTTTTGAAGTAGATGAAAAACTAGTAGTGAAGCAGAAATGCCAGGAAGCTCCTTCAGAAACAGAATGAGAGAAGACAAGGTGGATCCATCCACTCAAAAAATATGAATCAATTGGACAAAGCAGAAGAAGCAGATATAAAGCATAAGTTCCTCATCTGATTAAGGTTCTCTGATTTCAATGAAGTTTTAGGGGTTTATGTTAGCTGGGAGGATTTATACTTAAAGGGGGTCAGAGATGAGTGAGGATCTTAAAGACCATGGAGCAAGATAATATGAACGAGGAGGCAAAGCAAGCTTTGAAATGCCTGTGGGTAGGAAATTCTAGTTTGGGTGTGGGGGAAGGAAAAGAAAGGCTGACAGAAGTGAAGGAGCCTCTCTTTGAGAGTGGCTATGAGGCAACCTCCTGCTTGTATACAGAGCTTGGAACTCAGTGGACTAGGTTTTGTTTTTGCAGCCTTGGTGTCTTAATTTTCTCAACAGTATTTGGTTATGGAGGCTTTTGAATAATAAATATTTTGAGAAAGCAAGCTCTTAGCTCTAAATTATTGAAGGATGAGGGAGAACTGCTGTGTTCAGGTAATGAAACACCATTCTGTGAACAGCAGCAGAATGCACATGTGCAGTTATGTTGCACATGTCTGGTGTTTTTCTTCTCTTTTGGCAACTTGGTTTATTGTCTAGTTTAAAATTTTTCTGTATTGCTTGTGCATTAAATATTTTATTAGTAAAATTGCAAAATAACCTATTGATTGTTGCATCACTATGCGTCAGAGAAATCCAATGATCCAGCAGCTGCGTTCTGCCTGTGGTCATCATGCATGCTTGTTATATTAGCAAATTCTGCCATATTTCAAGGTTCTGTATTGGCTTTCATAAAACAACAATTGGTCTGCGTGAAAACAATTGGCATTTGAGCAGGATTCAGATTGGTCAGTACTATCAGGATGCTTTATTTTTCATGAAGTAATTTTTCAAGCTGCACTGAAACAAATTCTGCTGGTTTCATCCCTGGTGGAGGATTTCTGGGGGCAATTCATCTGCTGTGTTATGGAAGAGGTAGGTAGACCTACATATTGGTTCATTTTGGCCTCAAAATGATAAAAATTTAAACTTAGTGGCAATACAGATTGTTCTGTTAAACTCATTAGTGCTGTACTGATTTTAACACTAATAAGGAATTAGTCTATATACTTGATTAATTTTGATGTCCAATTAAAAGACTTTGACTTAGGGACGTGAACCTGTTGTTTGTAATAATAGCTTGGCTTCTGCCAATGGATGTGTGTGGATTTGAGACATGGAGAATACCAGCAGCACAGTGGTGGTACCAGATACAGTAGACTTGCAGTCTTGGGAGGCCTTTCTTTTAGGACAGGAACACAGAAACTTGAAAGAATAATTTCCTATCTAAAACCCAATCACAGGTTGCTCTAAAAAACCTACCAGAGGAGATGGGGTGTTCCAGTCCTCCTTTAATAAATAGGGGATATTCCATAATTCACACTGCAAAATACATTTTCTCATGAAAACAGGAGTCTATAAACAAGCAGCCACCTGCTCTGTATGACCTTGTAGAGGCTCTGTTCTTTCCCATCTGCTACCCTGTCTGGGTAGTTGTTACAGCTTTTCCATCCTTTCTCTGTGAATTTTTTTTTTAAAAAAGTGAGCTGTAATTAAGCAAGAACAGTGCTTAAACATTCTCCCTTTCTCAGCATCGACTGTGGCATTGGGGTGCTAGAGCATGAGTCGTTCTTGACATCAAGGGCATGGGTGGCAAAGGCTTGCATCTCATTTATGGGCCAGGCAGAAGCTAATGTCAATCCCAGTTATATTTATCAGCTGGAGGACAGTAAGGGCAGCTTTTTTAAAGGAAGGAGAGCACTATCAGTGTGGCACACCAGAAATGGCAGACTTTGATGGCTCAGCAGCGCTCAGTGTTTCTGGCAGAACTAGAAGTTTCTTTGGACAAACACAGCACAGCACACAGATGTCCCTGAGCCATAACTTATAAATTCTCTGTGAAGTTTCACTAGTGCTTCTTTCCTGAATGGCTGGAAGAAGTTAAATGGAGAAAGGCCCATCAGAGGAGATGAAAATAAATCTTTGTTTTAATGAATCTGATTGTGAATCTCCCAATTTTTTTAACACAGTGAGACCACAGTTTGGGTGAGCTGGTAGGTAGGATAATAACTAATGTCTGCCTGCATCACTACCTGTGTAAATGTATTCCCTTCTAAGTAAAATGCTTATTTTCACAAATTAGCACAATGTTGTGTTTCATTACTGTTTCCCAAGTATTCTGAAGACAGTGTGATGACAAGCCACCTACAAAAAATCAGAATTGCACAAATTTAAACAGGCTAACCTGTAATGGAGAGACGGAAAAGCAGAAAATCGTTTGTACACTTCAGCTGGGAAAGCAGAAAAAATGCCCGTGCTGGTACTGCAGGCAAACCTGCTAGCTGAGCTCCTAGCACCAGAGGCTTGGCAGGCCAGGCTGCTGTGCTAAGTACATGTCATTCCTACTAGAAGGTGTCATTTTTGTGGCTAGTCTTCTTTATTGTGGGGGCTTTTTTTGGCCAGTGCTTGTGTTCAGTGACAAAAATCATCCGTGCGAGCACTCTAGAACCGGCAGTGACTGCTGCTTTCAGGGGAGCCCTGTTCTCATGAGGCCTCTACATTTTAGCAAGAACAGAGCTAAAGGGCAAACACAGTCCTGTCGGTATGGCAATAGAAAATCAGGTAACAGGACCGAGCCCTCACAAAAAGGCCAATTACTTGTCAATAGGTGTTCATGGTAAGATATTAAAGTCAGCAAATCCATAGGTGGGGACCTTCCATCCATGCAAGCAGGTCACAAGGCTTCTAGTTCTGGAGTTTTGTGGTGTGGGGTTTTTTTGTTGCTGGGTTTCGGGTTTTTTCGTTGTTGTGATTTTTTTTTTGTGGGATTGTTTATTCCTAAGAAATTAAAACATGTAAGAAAATGTAATTCCCCATTTTAACTGCTGGGTACACAGTTTAAATGTGAGTTCTGCTTTGAGTTGATTGTCTGACTCAGCAGTTCGGAATCCTTAAGGATAAATGGTCCTTGGTCCAAGGACCCTCCTTTGAAACAGTATAAATCAGTCATTTCTGTATTTCTGAAAATTACTCTAGACACTACTAGGTTCCCAAATGAATAAGGGCTTTACTTCAGGTTTGTATTTTACTCATGTAGAACTATAAATGTTTGCAGAAATTTTTTTTCTATTTTTACATTGCTACAGCACAAATCATGAGGGTTTTCAGTTTGCCTTTGTGTCATGAGACAAAATACATAAGTGCTTTTTGAGACTGTATTTAATCTGAGTCAGCACTAATTGTGTTGTCTGAATCAATACAGTCTGGAGAGAATATTGTGAGAAAGGGAAGGACACACTGTTTAATAAAACAGGAGCTGGTCCCCTGGCTTGCTAAATCTGCATAAGATATTGAGGCAAATATTTAGGCTACAAGTTGGTGCCTGATTTTCTTTATCTCCTCTACAAACAAAAGTTTATCGGACAGAGAGGAGCTTAAAACTACAGAAGGATGAGTGAGTGGACTGCACACCCTCAGCCTGGTAAGCCCAAGATTATGTCCTTCCTGCCCTTCCTTTTCTCTTTATGCCTGGCTTGTTAAAACATTTGTGAATTAAGACAATAGAGAACCTGTTTTTTTGGCTAATGAAAGTATCCAAACTGAGAAAGAGGCGGTATCTGACAGCCAGCTGGAGAATACTTGCTGTTCACAATTTTGGTAAGGGAATAAGTGACTCAGAAGAAGAGGAATTGGAGATTGGAACTAGATAATGTTGAAGGTCCCTTCCAACCCAGGTCTTTCTTCTGTGATTTGCATATCAGCAAGGAGGCTTCTTTCTAGCCAGAAGTGTTTCTGTTCCATGGGCTTTTCTCCTTTGTTACTTTCTCCTTTCTTTTTTTTGTCTCTTTTTCCGTCTCCCCTCACCGCACTCCTCTGCAAAGGCAGAGGAAGAGTTATAGGCAAGGCTCCAACCCTTCCAGGTCCTGTTCTGGGCAGACCAAGGCACTGGTGTCAGCAGAACTGCTCGTGGGGACAAGGCTGTGATTGGCTCTACACAAGTTTGTGCTTTGCAGGCCTGCATATGTGTGTGCACTAACAAGCATCCCTGCCTGGCTGCCACCCTCCTGACCAGCCCACACTGCTCACCAGGTGCTGTGGCCACGCAGAGTGGCTTTCCTTCCCCAGATCTTTTCTTGGTGAAGCTGTTTGCCAAAATGTCACACCGTGTCTAGCTCTGTTCTGGCCGGTTGAACTTTCTCCCGTGCCACTCCACACCACTTGTCATGTCTCCTGTGGAAAGCACACACCCACTTCTTCCAGCCAGATTTATCTCCTGTCCCCAAATGCAGGTACAGGAGGACAGGGACAGGGGACAGGGGAAGGAGGCTGAGCACTGTGAGCAATGGCAGAGACAATACAGGAGGCATCTGACATCAGCTGCCCAGGCCACAGCTCAAGCATGGACCATTCCTGTGCCCACACAGAGGCAACTGTGGATGTATTCCATGGAATAAAGCAAAACTCAAAGAATATATTCCAGTTGTCTCCTAAAGCTCTTCTCCAGCTGAACATTTTTCTGTAATTATCTTCCTTATAATAACTATGCGCTCCTTAATTCAAATTACAATTTAAAAAAAAGTGGAAATGCCTTTTTTTTTAAAGAATACTCTTCAGCTAGTTTTGTTAAGGCTTTGTTCTTCCTTTAGATTTAATTTTGTCATACTTCTTTCCTAATTAAAATCCAGTTTATTTTCCCCAAGTTGTAAAAGACAAAAGATCACTTTTCTCATTCACTAGACTAAATTGGATTTCAAAAACAGAACACTCTGACTTTTTTGTCTAATAGGATTTATTATACTATTTTGTATAATCATTGCAATTAGGAATTGTGTACTACTGTTTTAACAAAGCTTTCAGTCAGAAACACTGAAAATCTTATGATTCTTACTCATTATGAGTGAATCCTACTCTGAGCCACTGTCTTTACTTAGATATAGCAAATCTTTCATGTTACTTTTTTTCTCCCATTATTTGTAAGCAATTTATTGGGCAGTCACTTCTAAAAGAAGATCTTATCACATTTTTTTAAGATTTAAACCCAAGTTCTCAATTCCTTCTTCCCCTAGTCTGTACTGATGTTGGGGATTTCTCCCAGTGCAGGATCTAGATGCAGGACCTTGCACTTGGCCTTGCTAAAGTTTAGGAGGTTTGCACAGGCCCTCTCCTCAAGCATGATCCATCTCTGGATGGCATCCCTTTCCTCTGGAGAACCTACTGTGCCACTTGGCTTGACTGGAAGGATAGAAGAGACCACCATCTGTGCTCCTGATCCTTTTAACATTGCTATGACTAATACCTTGTCTCTTTTGGTGGTTCTGAGCTGTCTTGTTGCAGTTTCCCCAGAAAATAACAGCCTGCTTATAAAGCTGGAATTCTGGAATATGTCATCTGGAGCCCCCAGGCTGCTGAGTGGGCATTTACAGCCACCAGCTGTGACCACTGGGGCTCCACACCCACAACCAACAGAGAGAAGAGGGGCCTGGTGTGGCGTTTCCCACCTGTGGCTGTGGCTGCAGCTGCCTGCAGGCTGCTGATCCTGCTCTGTTCCTCTGGCAAGAGCTGCAGCCCCTCAGCAGTGTCTGAAGCCCCCGGAGCTGCGGGTGCAGTGGAGGCTCAGACTGTGCCCTTCATACCACGAGAACCCAGCCTGCTTGGCCACCCATAATCATCCCCAGGTCCCAGCCATGACACCAATGGCACGGGCAGTGCATGCTGTGGTGACATGTACCAACCCCACAGCCATTAGGAAATTCCCCCTGACTTTTCGGGTAACCAGAATCAGGGCTGAAAATGTTGAGTTCCTCCCTAAAAACACCATGCATAATGGTTAAAGTTCAACACGTGTGTGATACCCAGTTGTCCCTTGCTGTGCAGGAATGCACAGCACATGCATGCTTTGGCTTTTTTTGAAACAAGAAAAATGCACAGTTTGGTCATTTGCTTTCTCCCCGTGAAACTTTGAATGCAACCTGCATGTATATTACAGATGTATGGACTCACCGTACTGCAGAACTTCCACAGCTGAAATGAGAGTCTAGACACCTTATTACTATCTAAAAAGGTACTTATTTGTGCAGATCAAATTGATTTGAAGTGTCCACTTCTCATTGCGAAGGCATTATTTCTGAAGGGATAGTTTTGGTTATTTTTGTGTGCTGTGTTAATTTCACATGGATTTGCTATTGAATAGATAACTTCGGGGTTTGTTTCTGCAAACCTGCTCAGCACCGGGAGCAGCAGCTGGGAAGTCAACATAGAATCCTCCTCTCCTTTTCTCAGCAAGGATTAATGCTTTCATGTAACACTCAGCTTCTGCTAACAGAAGCCTGTATGTAATGAGATGGTGAAACCTTTTCTAAAACCTTGTTTCTGAGTGATTGCAACTGGGGTTTTGTCATAAGACCTCAGCAGGTATTGTTAGTAATTAGTATCTTTATATATAATCCTTAATGATTTCCATATACTGTTGTAGAAGCTGTGTGTTGGAGGCTGGTGAGTAATCCATGTTATTGAAGATGCATATGCACTATAATTACACTGTTCTCTCTAATGCTGCAGTCAGAAAAACATAGCAGGTAATGACATATGCGGAGCCTGGTTCCAGTTTGAAAATGAACAGTGCACCATCAGCCTGTTATTTGTGATGCTCAAGACTGTTTTTCCAAAGTGTTAAGTGTGCTGGTTACTTCCTCCTTTTGAAAATCTAATACTCTGTCTTTGTAAACTATATCTTTTGAATGCTGGGTGTTCCTGCCAAGGAACACATTTCAGAAAAGTTGTCTGGATGCTGAAAGTCAGAATTTCTGAAATCTAACTGACCAAGAAGGCTTGTAAAAGTTGTGCTTGCTTCAGCTCTCCACATCTTGACATAACCCTAAGGAGAAAAAGAAATTCTCAATTCTCATTCGTTTAATTTCTGTAGTTTCAAAGGATGAAAGGTATCAATAAGCAACGTTTCAAAGTCATGGTGTTTCTCTTGCTGGCCTGATTTTTGGCTAAAAGCAAGAAGCTATCTGATTGAATTTTGAACTTTTTTAATAAAGTGGGAGGATATGAGAGTAGTAACCACAATTCATTTGGTTCTGGGAACACATTCCCCAGAATGCTGATAATAAAAAAATGAGAAGTCTCAGAGATGAGCAACAGAAAAAAATAAACCAGAACAAACCAACCTAAACTGGAAGAATTGAAGGGGAAAAAAAAGATAAAGTTTAAAATAGAGGAATATATAACACCTAGATAGTGGCAATTTTGGTTCTAATTCAAGAAAGCACTTAAACAGTTACTTAAGGCCTGCACTGAATGAGAATGCTCTCCTGAGTTGAAAAGCAAAGGAACTGGTAGCAGTTTTAGTATCTAACATCCTGTCCCCAATGGGGGGAAAGAATAACTTGGGGACACGTAAATATCAAAATCTACATTTCATCTTTGGAGAATAAGATTTCTGCTATTTCAAGTGAAACATTTCTTGGGACTGTCTAAGGTAATGGAATATGATAGTAGTAAATATTTTCTTGGGGATAATTCTGACCTGGCAGGGAAATTGATTCATTGACCCCAGAGATTTTCTTGTGTTATTTGCTCAATTGGAACACTAAAAAAACAAAATTGGGAAAGCAAACTGTCATTTGCAGAAATGTGAACTCACTGCTATTTCAATGTTAACTTTACACTAATGATTTTTGAAGGCTGTTGGGTGAGAACCCTCCTTCTTCCCTTCCCCCTTCCTATTGCCCTTAATATGTTATTATCCAATTTAGCTCCCCTGCCAGGGGAATCTTTTGCTCTCTGATCTCTGCTGTAAAAGGAATGAAAAAGCACAAGTAAGCTGACAAAGTCGAAAGAAGCAAACTACACCAGGTTCATGTATAATGTAGTCATCACATCTTCTTTTAATATTACTGAATGCATATGATATTCAACGCTCACATTCAGAAGAGATAGAGACCTATCTATTCCTTACTTTTGGATATTATTTCTACATTAATGAATTCTCTTTCCATCAACAGATAAAAACTCGTGAGATGGAGAATTCCTCCTGTCTCAGGCTCTCTTGATTCTGAAACATTTTATGTAATTACCAATAAATTATGTGTATTTAGTTTTCTCAGAATGGAAATTTTAACGTAGCTCTCGCATACCGTATTATAATACTCTTTAATACTTCAGCTTCCAAATAGAAATGTAAGCTAAGTAGCATTCTGGATTAACAATTAAAAAAAAAAAAAACCTGAAAATAAATTTAAGTACAAAGCCAATTCACTTCAATGGCATAAAAAATTGATCTTATGTAACTTTAAAATGTATGACTACTGCACTAAGTCCCAAGGCAGTACAGTACTGGTAAGTATGAAGTAGGCTTATTTCAGTCATGAGGGAACAGCTCATACAAACTTCCTAAAGCACTTACTGCTATAAGTAATATGAAGTGTTTTCTGAGATACCACTGGAAGTGTTTCCTTTAGATAGGTGCATTATAAACAATTAATAGTAGGGAGTCTGCAAGGAGATTCCTTCTGTTTCTTTAAAAGTGGAGTGGCTGTGAAGGAAGGGTAGTGAACATATACATATAAAACCAACAAAAAAAAACCAGCCGAGAGCAGTGAAGGGGAAAAATGCTTTTGTTCCTCATTTCAGTTAAAGTCCATGTTGAGAGGAACATAGCTACTCTTTGTTTGCCATTGCTGACTGCCATGCTATCAGATGTGATTTCTTTTTAATCAGCATCATTTAAAAGGAAACAAATCACCATGCACGAGCTAATTCAGTTTGATGAGAAACCCAGGACGACAGAAGGGGACGGAAGCATTACAGAAGGATGTACTTCTGAGTGACAATTAAGTTTAGTGCTCAGATTAGCCAAAAGCAGCCTAGTCATCAGCTGATGCACGGCAAAGAGAGAAGAGTGAAAACATAAAACAGCAATTTGCTTCTACGGAAAAATCAGCTGCAAGTGGCTGCAGCCTTGTTTTTAAATACCCAAAAGGAGTTGTGCAGATAATAAGGCAATGTGCAAAGGCTGGAAAAAGTATGGAGGTTCTTTGCTCAGCCACTGGTGGGTTGGTGTGAGCGAGGGAGAACCCACGAAATAAAATTTTAAAAAGATGATACTTAGTGCATAAGTCTCGGCCAGTAAATCCTTGTTCTGAAAAGTACAAATTAGTGCTTTTTCTTCCATCGAGCTGTGCTAGAAATCCCTAATTTGATGTATTGAAAATTGACATAGAAATTATGAGGCAGCTTAGAACGGGGCGAAATCCTCCCACATGATGCAATATGGTCCAAGCTCAGCAGTGACTCTCTCAGAAGCGAGAAAAAAAATCTTCTGAGTGCCCGTGTGTGAGAGGATTTGCTCTAAAGGGGGATTCTGCGCTGTAACACTTCTGTATGAACCTGATGTTGAGAAATGTAGCAGCCAGCTCTCCCGTACCACCAGATAGTGCTTTGCAGTATGAGGAAACACGAATGGGAGCTGTGCACTCCAGCTGCGCTGCCAGGAAGGAGCTAGAGATGCCTGTTTCCACACCCTGGGGATTGTCACTCCAAAAACTCTCAGAGAGATCGATCACAGGCACTTCATCTTTGAAGGCTTTTGAGAACAGGTCAGACAAATGTGCCACAGATGGCCCTTTTGAGATGGGGTAGATTAGATGACCTCTCAAATTTCTTTTCACCCTGTTTTCTGCAGCTCTGCAATCTATCTTTTGAGGAATAGCTGGTGCCAATTTCAAATCCTAAATAGCCTAGAATGAATGAATCTTCCTGATAAAATGTTATTTCTCAGTCCTGCTCCATGTCTTCCAGCCTTTTCTGTGAACACGGTGTATTACCAGCTTGGCAGGCAAAGCACAGGGACCAGAGAGACAGCTGGTGAAGACAGCTATCTTGTGGGTGCAACTCCTTAGGGAAACCAATATGGGGCAAAAGAGCACATTTGGTCTGAACCACTACAGAGTGAGGAGACTAACTCTTCCCTTCTCACTAGCTGCAATCCCCTTTCTGAGCATACATTAGAAGACTGGGATTTGGAAGAAAGGTGGACAGAATTTGAGACTCTTTTCTCAGATCCACTCAGCACAACAGTTATCTTGATCAGAGAAAAATGATCAGTCACCTGTGAAATCACACAATCCCATTTTATGAAAGCAAATGCAGCAATTCTATGAACTTTCTCTGCAGTCTCTCTTTTGCAGCCCACAAAATGTTGCCCAAGGGAAGGCTTGCTGGAAGAGAGGGTTTAGTCCTGGGGCGTGCATAAATGCACGTGCAGGTTTGGACCACAGTGCTTATGCACTGCCTCTCCCCAGCTGGTGAGGCAATCCATGGTATTGGTAGGGTCCAGGTGGAGGGATAAGGGCTAGATAAACATGCCAGATGTGCTTGGAAGGAGTATTGGTTCATGGAAGGGGTAAGTGAAGAGGGACAGGATTGAGCTCTGGGACCACACTTCCAAGGGAAGGTGACATGTAGTAATGTAAGCCGAGAGTCCAGCGAGGAGCAGAGACACCAGTGGAGCAAAGTGATGTGGGAAGGCAGCAGGAAAAACAGCAAAAAAGTTCATATATGATCATGATATAGCCAAACTTAGCCTAAGAAATGTTGCTTCTGGGTGTGAATGGAGTAAAAGCTGCCCGGAGATTTGCCAGTTACATGGCTGTGACAAGCTTCTTCTTGTGAATTCAGATGGCTTCATATCCAGCATCTGGGTTACACTGGCCATGTATTTTGAAGCATTAAAAAAAACTACTTATCGTTTACAGAAACAATTTCCTGTTGTGTCAGGAATTCCTGAATATTACTCATTACTCTGTGCAATGTAGAATTCTTATCAATTATCCTGGAGCACCAACCAAGGCACTCAACCCATCTCACTGAATAATCTCATTACTGCTTTCTTTTTCTTTTGGTTCTCCAGCATGTCCCAAAAGATAGTATGTGCTGTTTGTACACCCACCTTATGCATCTGAATTAGATATCAGAACCATGTGTCTTATCTCTCACTGCAGTGAATAGAAAGGGAGTGTCCATTCCATGGCAGAATACAGAAAAGGGACTTGGTTGTGGCAGGCACCTCAACGGGACTGCCCCACCCTCTATTGCAAGCAGTGATGGACAGGTGGCGTGAAATGATGATTAGGGTTTAGGGATAACTGTGGCCCTCTGACTGGAAAAGCAAAACTGCTGTTCTGCATGGAAGATGGTGCAGAGCAGCAGCAGTTTGAGGACTTGCCTAGAGCAGATCAGAATGCAAACAGCTCAAGTAAAGTTACTGAGCATAAACAAAAGCCTTTAAACTCCAGTGTGTGTGCCTTTGTTTGGGGTAAAGTACTCTTAGGTTAATGTAGTTTGAAGGTTGCCTTACTCCCAGATGAGAAGCACGTACATGGTGGTTTAACAGTCTTCGATACATGCACATTAACTTTACACTCTTAGTTGGCTCTTCATAAATTTCTGATGTATTGACTCTGTTGGGAGTTCTGTTGCGTTTCTTTTAGTTTTTTGTTGTAGTTTTACCAGAAAACAACAATCTCTGTGGTTTCCTAGTAAAAAAGTGAAAAACCACCCTCAACCCCATTCCAAAAAACAAATAAACAAACAAGAAAACCCCCACAAGCAAAACCAAAAAAACACCGCAAAATAAAATTATTTTTTTTAAAAAGAGGCAGAAAAGTTAGCAATAGTAGCAGAGACAGGTGTCCACTGGGGACCCAGTGTACCTGTCACAGGAAATGCTGATAGCACCAAAAGAGCGAGGCAGGGTCAGTTACTAGGATGTGATTTGTATGAAAATATGTGGTGTAGTTTAAAGGTCCAGTTTTGACGATCTTTATTATTACTTTATGGGGTTTTACATAAAATGTCGAACTTAGTATTGTGCCAGTAATATTTATGAAATGTGATAAAAGTTTATAGGGAAGTCATTACTATAACCATGAAGCACCATCTCACCCCAAATACCACCAGTGGGAAGGTAATCTGCCTGCATCAGATGTGTCGAGTGACTTCAGGGGGCTGATGCCAACCCAGACACAGCCGCGCTCGCCCCCTGAGCACTTGGGGCTACGTGGGTCTGGGAGAAACAAAGCAGTGGCTTTATCAGGACCCATCAGGAAGTGTCTTCTGCCCCTCTCCCCGGGGGTTGCGGAACAGCGCTGTTGGTGCCGCAGGGAGATGGGGATGCAGAGCCCGGGCCTGGGCAGGGGGGGCTCAGCCCGCTCTGAAGCTGGTGTCGGTAATTATTAACTGCTAATGGCGAGAAAAACCATTATGGTACACAATAGGCTTTCCTTTCACACCGCTAATTGTGTGATGAACTTACTTTGGCAGTAAATTGTCGCATCTGCTGTGTAGAGAGATTACACTTAGGGAAATAAAACAAATGCAGTTGCCATTCCTTTATCCCTGGATGATTGAGGCATTAAAAAAAAAAAAAAAAACCACACAAAAAAAAGAAAACTTGGCAAATGGAACTTAGTATTTGTTAGACAAGGCTTTAGGGGGAGGTGATAACTTTTTTTTGGACAACTGATACAGTAGGAAAACAGGCGAGCTTTCACAAGACCTCTTCAATTTGTTCTTTCTGCTCTGATTGCACTTATGGGAGAAGCAACACCAAAGGCCCCTATCGAGGTACATTTTTTGGTGTCAGTGCTGGCTGGAGATTCCTTCTGCCCATGCGCTTCCATTTGCTCCTACTTCAGTAGCTTGATCCCCCCTTGTCCTGATCCTTCAGCCGTGACAATGCAGCTGTCTGGATCTAGAAATAAATAGGCTGGCAGAGCGGAGTGCGGAGTCAGTGATGGGTTGAGCTGCTGCTCACTTTTTCACCGGTGTTCGAGGTGGGCTCGTTGTCACCCGGGTCATGGAACTGATCCTGCTGAAATACTACCCTGACAGCAAAATCAACAAATAAGGAAACTCGGTGTTTGGAATAAAAAGATGGATAGCGAGGAATAGAAAAATTGATAGCGTTGGGTTTTTTCCCAGAGAGGGAGGCAACTTTCAGACGCTGAGGGACATGAGAGGCTGCGGGGAAAAAATTAATCACCAAGGTAGTATCATTGTGGACACTGTGACTTTTAGTTCCTATTTCTAGTCTGTAGCTAGTAATTATTAAAAAACTGCTGTCTTTCTCATCTGTTCTATCCTGAAATATTCTGGAATTTAACACTCTTAGTCATTTTATCAATGAAACAATATTTGGAAGGCAGAATAATGCCTTTTGAATACATTGTGATATGATTTTTATTGTTTTTCTGTCTTAAGTCTGTCACTGGTCTTTCAGCCCTTTTAAATACTAGTTCTCATGATTATCTACTTCTACATATTAGTTCTAAATATCAGTGTCCCAGCAAGTATTCTGTAAATTTTTTCTGGGCTCCAGGAAATATTCTCTCTTTTCCTTCACTTCTAGAAGCTGTTCTGTACTTATTCATTTTTTACACTGTAAGATGAATGACACTTTAACAGACCAAAATCTGTTAAAAGGCCACAGAAAATTTTGTTGCCTGTGTACTTTAGTGCATTAGGAATAAAAGTGAAGGTGAGAAGGAGTGAATTTTGCAGAGAGATAGTTAATTATTATTTCATTCTTCTGAGTAATCTGTACACAGGAATTGGATGTTTATATCTTTATTTAGCTGAGAAATGAAGATGATAATGTTACAATGGCACTTGTTGCATCTTTGGAGATTCATTTAATTGGTAAAGATGTATCATATCATAAAGAAAAGAGACAACACAAATAAAATGACACTTCTATTTTTTAAAATAAATATGAAAGTGAAGGCTGGTTTGGATCTGTATTGCCATGTTCAAATCAAGCCTTATAATCCTCAATCCAGAATTTCAGTGAATGGAAATGGAAATTTTGACTGAGACATGGACAACAGTATTATCAAAACATTGTTTCTATCAGTCCTGAACAATATTTCTAAAACTTTCAGCAGTATTTTCAGTTGATCCTACAATTAAGTGGATGTCTCTATTCATTAGAGAAATTTGCTTTGTCTGGTGCTTATTCTGATGTTCTCTTTGATATGTGCAGGCTGATTGTCAAAAAAACACACAATGATCTTTGGGGTGCCTTAGCAATAATCTCAAATTTCTTGAGAGGAACGACAAATCTTTTATTTAAATGTCCTCTAGCAAGAGTCCTGCTTTTAAACATATGCCTATGTCATGTCAGCCTCTTCTTTCAACACCAACTGCCTTTTTATAAGTCAGGTCCATAACACTGGGTTTGTGTTGCCCAAAGTCATATTTACACAATCCTCTTGTCAGTTTGATTGAGACAAATGCAGAAAGTGACAGATGGGTTAATGGTCCTACCACAGTGTCATCACATCACTCCAGGAAATGGCATCAACATGCAATCATGGTGTGATGTGCTATTACAGTTCATTTGTCTTCAGAACAATTCTGGAGAATCAGTGAGTGTCCCTTGGTTCACAATCAGCCATAAAACTACACATCCTGCTCCTCTGAGTTGCTGGTACATCGTTCCATGCCTTAGTTCCTGCAATTGATTCTTGAGCCTTAACACTGCCTCTGGAGATGGACAAAAGTCAGAGCTTCATCTTTTCAGGAAATTTTCCTTTAGTTTCAGTTCAAGAGAAAAAAAAATAAAACAGAAAAAAACCCCTAAACAAGCAAATAAAACAAACAAAAAGGAAAACTCACACCCACCCCACCCCCTGCAAACATTCACTGTGAGTCCCAAACCAAATTTGTGTGGGAAGCAGACACACCTTTGCAATTACCATTGCAGGTGCATAGTGGAATTAATATTTTCGTAAATTTCTGTACTCCCAGTGTCCGTGGGTTCAGTGAATATTAAAAATAAGTGTTATGAGAAGCAGCTGAGGGAGCTGGGGGTGTTTAGCCTGGAGAAAAGGAGGCTCAGGGGTGACCTTACAATTCTCTACAACTGCCTCAAAGGAGGTTGTTGCCAGGTGGGAGTCAGCCTCTTCTCCCAGGCAACTGGTGACAGGACAAGAGAACACAGTATTAAACTGCACCAGAGGAGGTTCAGGTTGGACATCAGGAAGAATTTCTTCATGGAAAGGGTTGTCAAGCATTGCAATGGACTGCCCAAGGAAGTGGTGGAGTCACCATCCGTGAGGTGACTGGATGTGGCACTTGGTGCTGTGGTCTAGTTGACAAGGCAGTGATCAGTCACAGGTTAGACTCAAGGACCTTGTAGGTCTTTTCCAGCCTAAATGATTCTGTGATTCCACTCTCCCCTCTCTGCTGCTTACAGTAGTTCCCCCTCACCCTGCCAGGCTTTGCATTTCTCTGCCTCACATCCACTTTAAAGATGCATTAAGAAAGTTTAAGTTCCTTGTGCTGTCTGCAGTAGGTGAGTTTCTATTCATTGCCTACTCCCAGCTTGAGACCAGTACCTTCAGTCCTAACATACAAAGTTTTTTTAGCTTAGTTTTTCATCTGTCTGCATTTACACCACTTTCCTCTCATTGAAGCACTCCACAATAGAACACTCTGGTATTACACAACTTCTGCAAATAGTAAGGTATTTCTGTGAAAGTGCATTGTGAAATAAATTGCATTGCATTGTATGGGAGACATAATATGACAGGAGGAAACAATTATTTGCTCAATAACATCCATCACATTCAGCTCTTCAAGCTTATGGGACATTCTTGTAAGGTCAGAAGGGTATGTTTCTTGGTAAAATAATTGTGTTCTAACTTAGAATATCCTCTTTCACTAAACACGAAAACTACATAAAACTGCAGAAAAGCAGTCTCATCATGGTCATTTAATTTATTTTGAGAAAATACATTTCCTGCTTATTTTCAAAATTGTTATTTCTAGATGTGAATGTCCACAAAAATTAGATTTCTCCCTGTTTGAATCACAGATACAACATGGTATTAGGAGACCATAAATTGCAGAAGTTATATTGTGAAAGAGTATCTGTGACAGTTCATTCTTTAAAATTTTTCTTAAATTCTTTGTTTCAGGTCTTCTGTGGATTTACTTGTAAACAAAAATCTGCTTTTATTTTATGCAACCACTTTTAGCCTTCTTTTTTCTCCAAACAAGTGTCATCAAAATGACACAATTTAAATGGCACCCAGTAAGAGTTTTGTGTTGCCCTGATAAGTTTTGTTAGCTGATTTCATTCAAAAAAAAAAACAAACCAACTTCAGAATATTAGAAGGTGCTCAATAAGAGGCTCCTTAGTTGTGGCCTCTCTGTTAATAGCCTTGAACCTTTCCTTAGCATTAGCTTTGATCACTAACTGTGTGTAATCGTCTACTGGCAGGGGGCACAGTAAGCTCTCATCTTTGGGTAGTGCAACCTTACTGATATGCCAGGTCAGCCAATAAATAAAAGTAAATTGAAACTGGATTGTGGCCTTCTATCAAAATGCACAGTTGTGTTCAGACTTTTATGGACAAGGTACATTACATGTAATCAAAAGAAGCTGCAAGCACCAAAGGAGCCATTACTGTCCAGGTGCACCTTAGGAGTTTCCAACCCTAACACTCATTTAAACAGGATTCATGGGATGTTACTGAAGGCAGATGAGAGAAGCTGTGCTGGAGACCTTTACAAAACAACTTATAAAACTTTGTGCCTCCTTAGCAATGTGTAAAGTATTAAATACTTTTGCAGCACAAACATCATGCTTGTTTTCTCAGCTTAAATAACAGAAGAGTATAAATATGAGACAAGAAAATATCTGTGTCTTTACAGATTTTTTTTTAATAAACTCTAAAGTTTTATTAAGCAACACTTATTTCCAAGGCAAGAATAGTCCTTCAGAATTTAACTTTGACACATACTCATGTACATAATATCTTCTGTGTAGAACTGAGTAGGGTTCTTTTTTCTTTTCTCCCTTCTTTTGATTAATTTGTTAATCCAAAATCGGTCCTAATTAAATCTGGTTGTGAATAATCTTAGGCACCCTTGCTCTTGCTTCTGTAGGATGGATTCAGGTAAGCCTGATTCAGCTTGTGACTTCTCTTCTGTCAGAAGTGGAAAGGAGGTAAAATTAGGTATGAAAATATTTCCTTCTCAGTAAAGTAATGGCAGTCTAACAGGATGCACTTGGAGCTTTCCTTTGACAGGGTCAGCTAGACATTTTAAGAGTCTGTCAGATGATCCCTTATTAACAGACACAAAAAAAATCAATACTTATGTTAAGTAAATGGTGGTTGGCAAGTAGATGGGAAAATATCCAAAGTTTAATGTAATTGACCCATATAACATAAAAACGGGGGAAAAATCCCCAAACCTGTGAAAACTATTTTTCAGGATCTCAAAGTATGAGCAAAGAGTAACTTGCTGTGGGCCATGCTCAAGTACTCTTTCTGCTTATCTGTCTCACCTTTCCTGATGAACCATCCTACCACTGCTTTGAATTTGACAAATTCAAACCATATGGAAGCCCCTCCTCAGCACAGAGTGCTTTTCACTTCACAATAATGCAGTGCCTGTTCACATTAATGTGACAGTGCCTGTCACATAACAATACCTCTTTGAAATGCTTTTTTACCTGAGATGAGCTCAAGTACCCTCAGCAAAGAAATGTACCTTTTCAATCCTCTCTTATAAAGAATTTTCATACAGGCTAATCTAGCCCAAGTATGTATATATAATTTATATGTGTTTTATATGCACGTATTTGATATGTATCTTCTTATCCAGAACTGCCCTTCAGTTAAGACCCCTGATTTATAAAGATTAGTTCTGTTAAAATGTTTGTTGTATGTTTTCCCATTATGAAGAAAATGCATTGTTACTTGTTAACTGTGAGAAGGAATTTCTTTACACATTTGTCACAGGCAGCCCTAGAATAGGGGTCAGGAGAGCCAAGGAAGATTGATGTAAGGTTAAAAACAGCAAAATTTTTACTGCAGATGTTTAAGTTGGTGTGTATAAGAGTAAACACCGGAGAAAACTGAAGAATAGTATTGATGGAAGACTCAGCTCCCTTCTGGCTCTTATGAACACGTCCCCTGAAAAGAAGTGTAACAAACAATCAAACAATTCAAAACCAGAAATGGGAAATGGTCTGTTACTAAAACTTCACTGGATGTGACCTTCTGCTAAGAGCACTCAAAGTGTTTACATCACCAGATCTAAAAATAAGTGATGGACAGAAAATTGGCAGGATGCTCCCTGAGGTCTAAATGGTGTAATGTCATGTAGTTTGTAACTGCATGGATATTTGTCACTGCAATCCTGCATGAAGGACACACACTGTGCAAACTCTCATTAATGTGTTACATTGCTTTTCAGTTATGGTTGGTGAGTTGAGTCTGATATTTTCCCTTGTCTCCCCTGAATTCTTTGTGGGAAGCTATATGATATTTTATGAATTACACAGTAGTGTCTTCTGTGAAATATGCAAGTACCTGATTATAGCATCCGCCTGTACTTGACAGCTCCATTGACAATTTTGTTAAAACTGTTTTCTCTTTGTGTCCCCTTCAAGATAATATGAGCTGCTTATGCCAGAGGAGGTCACCCAGGAAGGCCTGTGTGCTGAAGAGGAGCACCTTGTTTGCCATCTCATTCATACCTCTCAAGATTTTTAAGATTAATTATTTATCAAAGCAGCTTCTGTCACAAGTTTGGACAGCGCGTGTCTTCTTTAATTATTCCCGACTTTTTTTCTCCAGCGAAGCACATGGTGAGGAAAAAGATGCTTTGTGAAGCACATCTGGAGGAAAAAGATGCTTTGTCTTCAGGATACCAAACAACAGACTGGAGAAAAATGTTTCTCTGTTTGCTTGTGTGCTAGCAGTGACTAAAGACAACAATGTCCTAATATCTATGCCACAGATCCCTGCTCAGATATTCAGCTCCCTACATGTGAGAGACTCCCAACAGCATCAGCAGGAGCTGAAATGTGCTGGTCTGACAGTTCTGGATGCTGAAGGTCTTTTTGTCATGTAATATGCATTTTAATAGACTAGACAAGACACCATCCAGTATAATCACAGACTTGGTAATGAGAGGGAAGATCTGTTGAGAGGACATGGAATTAGTTACACCCACCATTGAGTTCAGGCATGTGCAAGAGGGGAGGATTCTAGTGGGAAGGCTTCATGTCATCCTGTCTGTGGACTGAATGTGCCTGTTTGAAATCAGCTGAAGTTTTTTGTTTAATTTACTTTAATTTTCGAAAGAAGAATTCAGTGATGCTTCAAATACCTCTCTGCAGAGGAGTCAGACAGCCTGCATTTACAAAGCAACTTCATGCTTTATAATAATAAATTAATAAGAAATACCAGAACACAATAATTTATTTTATTCAAATTTACATTACTTATGACTTTCTGGGAAGGTTTGCGTAGGGAATATGTTTCCAGGGACATTTCCATTAGGACCTTAACGTAACATAGAAACAAAAAAACACACATCTGAAGAAGCCCTGACATCCAAAGGCTGCCATAAACATCCTAAAATACCTTTGTGAGAAAACAACACCAAGGAACATGCTCTTCTAGCAAGTAAGGATTGCAGCCTTTAAATAGGGAAAGGTGATTTCTTAACTGCTAGTTCCTGGGCTTGGTCCCCAACCTCATAATGCCTGTCAGTAAGCAGGGCTAGTGAGGTGGGCCAGCTTGTACTACTGCTCTGGTGCAGCAGGAACTGATGTGATTCATGATGCAGGACCACACCAATGGGAAGATTCTCCTTTTAGCTCGTAAGCAAATGTTCATTTCAATGAATCTTTTGTGAAAGGCAGTTGGTAAAATACCAACAGTTCTCGGATACAGATTTTAATTTATCTGAACAAACCATGTATTTTTTGCGTAGGTCTTAATTGCACATTTAGGTTTTCATTTAAGGTTATTCCTTTTCAGGAAATTTAAACCACCTTAATGCTTGATTTAAAAGAAAAGCAGGTTGAGAGATAAAGAAAGTTAAAAGGGGGGAACCCTAAAGAAAGGGATATGAGAGTAAGGGGAAGGAAAAGAAAGCACTAAATTAAGAGGGAATATTTTTCCTTTCCACTCTGAAATGAGCAATTGAGGTTTTGCCTGCGAAGTTCCCTTTTAGAGTTGAGTTATCCATACAGCCTCCACCTGCCTCGTTGGCTTTATGCCATGGCTGAGACTATAAATTAGCCTCAGGTGGGCTAGTCAGGCCCTAGTTGCAGGCAGCTCTCAGTGAGTAGAGGGCAGGGTTGGTTTCTTGCCTGTGGAAGAAAAAAAGCATTGAAGAAGAGCCAGCAGGAGAGCTCCTTCTTTACCACCTGAAAACCGGTAGGAAACTTTATGCTTTCTGGAATTATATGGTTAAAACAAGTTATGCTGATATGTCCAGTTTAGTAGGGAGTGTGTGTGACCCTTCCTGGAGTTAGCTGGGGTCCTTCTTCTCTTGCTCACCCTTGTTTGTTTGGAGTGTTACCCAACTAGCCAAAGGGAAGAGGAATAAGTGGGTATCTGTGTGCTGTCTATATGATAGATTTTTGGAGAAGATGGTGCTTCTGGTGTAAAGAGTGAGCTCTGAAGGTGCAGGAATTACTCTGAGCCCTGTCAGAGGGGTATGCTTAGGTCTGCTCTTAAAGGTCCTCTCTGACATGATCTTCTGAGCATAGTGTGTGTTGTGGTCTCAGGTATAAGGTTGCTGTTCAGTCACTTGTATGGTGACTGTCTTGGGTGTGTTTGTCAATGGGATTCCTTGAGCTACAGGTGAGAATGTCTCATTTTCTCTGTGCTAGAAAAATAAATGTCTTTCCATACTCTTAGTTTATGATGTTTGCAGGCTGTTGACTAATCTTATTTCCTTTGGTGGTCTGTGGTAAAAACAAACAAACAAACAAAAACCCAAAAACAAAACCAAAAAACAAATTTAGTTTTGGGAACCGTATTTTGTTCCCAATAGACTTATGCCCTGCACTCCACCCCACCATTGCCATACCTGAGGTAAACTTAATCTATAGCTGTTGAGTAGGCTACAGATCAATTTTATGGTCAGCTTGGGAATGAGGTGTTGATAAAAAGACTGTCAAAACCACTGAAGGTACCATATTTTCAAGAATCCTGTTACTTGTGCTGCAGAGGGTGAGGGGTTTCTCAATCAGCCCCTAGGAAGTTATCTGCTCCTCCTGCTGACTAGAAGCCTCAGTGATGGGCTGGGGCTCACTTTCCTCATCTTGGGTTGTCATGGGAAAAACCAAGCTGCATACCCACAGAACAATTCTGTTTCATTCTCTGCTGGGGTTACTGAGGACTGTAGGCTGCTGACAGTGAAAATATTGAGGTCTCCTCATCAGAACATGAACTTAATACTTCTGTAGGTATCAAGTCTGTGGTACCCCACTATTTTTTGCGGTTTACTTTGGCAAAACTTAGTTTCTCTTTTATAACTATAAGCCACTGTAAAGCTTAGGGTTTGGGGTTTTTTTTTCATTTTTGTAGGTTTACTCTGTATTTCTCCTTGCTTAATGATACAAGTAGATATTTTTTTGAATTCTTTCTCTTATTACGTTGCGACTGTGACCAGTAGACTCCTTTAGTCTGTAGCTTTTCTTCCATAGAGGTTGTGTCTATGTCACACCATACACGTATGATTTTCTCTAAACCTTCCTCAGTATTTTTCTTAGTCACCTCTCTGAGAGCCTTAATTACTGCCTCCTGTTTCAGGGCACTGTCATTAGCTCTTTCTTGGATGAGTTAAACTGAAAATTTGGAAACAGAATTGTTTGAATGTAGTTTCAAAATCTCTCAATCTGTGTGACCAAAAAAGGAAATCTTCAGTTCTTCAGAGACTTTTTTTTTTCCCAAAGTACTGATGGAAAAACTGTGTGATACTCTGCTTTTACTGAAACTAGCTGCAGTGTGAGATGGGGGGAAAAAATCCACTTTATTTATCCATTTTAATAGCAAATCTTTGACCTTTCTTTTTCCCATGGGTTTTGTGCAGTTTCTGCACATCTGCGTTCTGCTTCTTTATGATCTTGTGGTGTTTCATGTGTTGCTTTATTTTTTTCTTACTTTATTTCCATCTATAAAGCATCTGAATTTGTTTTAGGTGGCACTGTAGCAGAACTCTGTTATCTATAGCAATAGAACCCTGCAACAAGCCTTTCCTGCCAAACCATATTTACTGTACCTGCTGTATTTTTCAACAGCAAAATACTTATTTTGAGTAGAAAAAAGAAACTCATTTTCTTAATTAACTTTTTTATTGAGGGCTTAATGCATGTTCATTATAGAAATTGCAGCTCTCCTCTGAAAATTGACTGTAAAAAATGTTCTTTGTGGGGTTCTGTATTTATTGTGCCTTAGTGATCTTCAGATCAAATACACGTAGTTTGGTAGTGAAAAGATGCTTTTGTTTTTCTACCTGGCAGCCTTGTGCATTCAGCTGGGGCTCTGGCTCAAGCTGGGTTTTGTGCCTTCCCATGCATCAGCAACAGCAGGACAAATTACAGCTTCTGTTTACACCTGCCTCTTCACTGTGGTTGTGCAGGTGTGACAAAATACAGCTCAGCAACCAGTTCTCCTTGCTATATGAGGGAACTCAAATCTGCCTTGCCTGTTGTTTTGTAGGCTCTGTAAAACTAACAGGGCTTATGAAGGGGGAACCTATTTTTGGTTTTTGTCATGGTCATAAATACATTTACACTTGAGGAACACATCTGCTAGGCAGACAAACAAGTAGTTGACACAGTTCACACAGCCATTTCCTGAAAAGCAACTGTGCTACTACACAGGGAAATAAACCTCTTTGAATGAGAGAACTGGTTGTCTTCTTAGCTGCTTCTATAGGGGCCTGCTTTTAGGAGGCTGTAGCATGGAGTTGGTCCCTAATTCCCAAACAAAGTTCTTTGCATTGTGGAATTGCAGAGCTGCTTCACAGGCCAGGGTTGTTCTCTATACGGCTTCTGTTTGGTGAGTACTGTGTGAATAGGCACACCCAAGTTCCTGTAGTGGTGCAGGGAAAGGAAATACCTTACCAAAAAGTCCTAGTGGGCTCCAGTGGGAGATTTATGCCATTGAGGCAAACAAGTCTGAGGCACCTGTGAAAGATTTGCTCCTTGGAGGACAATTGGTCCTCTAGCAGCTATGAAGATTTTGATGGGTGGTCTTTGGGACACAGTTATCTACTTTGTGTATTAATGTTGAACCAAAGTGGAAATGGGTCAAAGTAAGTCTGTCCCAGGGTACAAATTCAAACTTATGTTTAATAAAGTTTTGGTAGACCAAGTAAAGCTTCTGTTTCTGAGCTAACGCTGAAACACCGTTCTTCTGCAGCCACCTTCAATCATGTCTCTCCAGAGCTGCCACTTGCACCAGCAGACATGTCTTTCTAAACCAGTGTATTCAGAGGCTGGATGAGACTCTGTAATGCTCAAGTGCCTGGAGGATTTTTGTACGACTTTGAAATCTGCTACCTGCAAAGTAAAATGGACAGAAAAGAAATCCACCGGTCACTGTCTATCTTTTAAGAAATCTTGATTGTTACTAAAGTAGTTGCATCTCGCTCCCCACTTCACTCCCTTGAAAATACTGCTAAATGCAGCAGGAGGAGAGGGGCAAGTGGATTCCTTGAACTCTTCCAAGATAAAATTTGCAAGATTTTTTTTCTAATTACATTGTAACTACACTTAAATGGAAGACAGAAGTACTGATCATTTTGATGACAGGTTCCTACGTGGTTGCTGTAATTGAGGTTACTGTGGAGTCCCAATCTGTGGCCACAACTATTTTGTTTCAACCCTGTGCTTTTTTCCCTCCCATATACTTTTTGCCTCATTTTCTTTGTATAATGCTGTCACATGTTCACCCTACCTGAGTTTTCAGCTTTATTAAACACCCTTATAGTCCTTCTTGTCACAACATCAATGTATTACTATTTTCAGTGAAAAGGCTTTGTGTATTTTTTTAATTAAAGAGGTTGTATTTTTTTTTTCTTTTGAACTGTGAAATTGTAAATAGAAAGACCAGCATAAAAACACTGACAAGTAATTAATTACAAATGAGTTTCTTGACACATAAGGCAAGGTTTTAATTTTGCTGTTAATATAAGGAAAATATAATTAAAATGCATCAGGAAAAAAAGTTTATATAGTTCATTTGAACTGTATTGGGTATGAACAGCAGTTTCACACTTCTGTGGAAGATGCTTACCTGGAATTTAAAATGTGTCCCTTAACACATGGCTCCTAATGATTTTCTGTAGCATCTGATGAAATAAACTGTTGTGTAGCCTGGGGAGAATGGTTTTGCTACTCACTTTTGTATCCCAACAGCAGTAATAGGTGGGTATCCACTGAAGTATTAAAGTATCTGTGTATGGCCTATTTCTCCAGCTCTCTCAGTTGCCAGAAATGCTGGGGAGATAAAAAAAAAAAAGGAAGGAGAGACAGAAAATAGAGAAACAGTTTTCCATATAGAGACCACTCCTTCATCCAGCTGTCTGAGCTGAGGGTCTGGTGCCAGGGCTGTATGTTTAAGAGCAGGGATACATGTCTTTTAAGCAGGTGTCAAATTTAGAAATCCCTGTATGTATTTGGGCTTCATACCCCTTTATGGGCAACATCAGGTTCCTCAGGGCCCAGTGGATTTATTATCCTTGTTGCCTCTTTACATTTTGAAACGCAGGGAAGGAAAACTCTTTGCCTTTGTCCTCATCCTCCAAGTTTTTCTAGGGCCCTCAGCCCTGCTTCTGTAGATGTGTTTGTAAGGGCAAGACCTCTATCATGACTTAATACTGACAATGAGACAATATGATCAGAAGAAGCCTTTTGTGTGGCTGTTAACTGAGACTGTGTGTTCTGCTGTCCAGGGAGTAGATTAATTCCCAGGCAGTGGTCTTGTTTTCTTCCTTTTGTGGTGTGAAAGTACTGTTTTCATGGGTTAATTATCTGCATGTAGCAAGGAACAAAGGTCAGAAATCTGTGCTGATATTCTGAATAAAAGAGAATTTTCTAAGTAATTGCTGAGAAAAGTCAGGAGTTAAGAAAACAAGCTGGACTTCAGGCTCATGCTCACCCTAGTCGCTCCTATTCTGCCTTCTGAGATGCTGCTTGTGTCATTTAAAAAAAAAGCTAGTATTAATAAACACAACCTCCTTGATGTCAGGAGACATGAAAATACCATGAAGAACATTGTCTTTGCATTCCTACTGCTGGAGCTGCAGTTGTTTGTTGTGGCTAAGAGTGAGCTACTATGAATGAGCTACTGTCTTGAGCATGGTAGAATTTAATGGAAATGTGTTCTTAATTTCTGGGACCACATTTTTTACTTCCTTTCTTATACTTTGTAAGGAATTATTTTCTAACTTGTTAGTCACACAAGGGTGCACGGTAGAAGAGGGGAGGGAGATGTGTGAAGAGGGACACAGGTCTGATGTCTCCATGTTTACGATGGGGATTGTTTTCCATGCCCATATCCTCTTCCAATGTGTTTGCTACTTAGAAGCAAATATGCAACACGTTATTTTGGTTTGCTTCTTACGTTGTTGTACACAACCCTTCGTGTCAGAGTATATGGATTGGAGTCTTTAGAGAATTGACCTTTCCATTACCAATTAAAACCAGAAATTATAGTGCTTTTCCTCTGGTTTAAGGTGGCACTTCTGAGAAGTGATTTTGCAGACACTGTCTTAAACAGCTCAATCTTTTGCTGAAAACTCTGAGACTGAAAGCACTATGTTAATTAGTAGAGCAGCAAATCAATAAACGTATCATTGTTGCCTCATCTACTGTCCACATAAATGAGTTCAGTATTTTACATCTGCATTTCCCTTCTTTACCTCTCAGCCCACCAAGATAAAGAATTTAAGACCTTCACTGCACTTGCAGCTGTATGAAGGACAAATTAGAAACTGTTACTTTCTGTGAATACAACAGACTGATGTATTAGAAATTTTTTTTTCTGAAAATGGCTTTCAATGGTACACCCAGATAAAGTAATCTATTTTAGATCCATCTTTACAAATAGGCCCTGTTGAAAAGGCTGACTGCTAAGACTGTTTGGCTCTCTGAATGAATCTTGCTTTTGAAAAGTGTTTAAAGATTTAAGTTTAGCCCTAGACATCAATTTCCAAAAAGCATTTGGACTTCAAACAATGAGCTTAACTAGCCTCTAAAATAACATGAAAGGTAGCACAATGTCTAGAACATCTATTGAAAAAGCCTCTAATATCTATAAGTGCCCAATTTATCTCTGGATTTAACGTTAAAACTGATGGAATTTTTAAATGAGGAAAAAGTTCTTCTAAAATATAATCATAAGCTGCTCTAAAACACTGTTCTGAACCGACTGGGACAGATTTAGTTTCTTACATACCTATTTGCTGTAAGATATGCTGCTTGAGGGGATGATTTACTGTTTCTGTCAAAAGGAGCTGCAGATCCTGTTGCAAAATTGTTAGAGTCTGAGTCTAAAGGGATTAGAAGATTTTAAGTTTAAGCTTTTTAGTGTGTCACTTGGTTAATTTATGGTACCTCTTTTAGTGGCTGTGGAAACGGTCTGCTTTCTAATATGGTACCACTGGTAGTTTTATAGAGAATTTTAATTGCCTTGCAGTTAGCATTTTTAACTCTCTTCTAAGCCCCTTCTTTGCTCGTTCCTTTCCGGAAGTGAGGACTCCAGCTGTTTTACTCTGAAATATCTACTTAATCCTTACAACCATTCCTCGTTGTAACACAAGTACATTTTAGATGTGGGGATGAGAACAAGCAGGTTTGTCTGCAAATGCCTTCCTTAAATGTTTCCAGTACCATAATGATAAGGAGGGCATAGAGGACTTGCCAAGAAGTGACTGTGTCCCCATTGATGTGGCAGTTCTCAGGTTTTCCTACCATTTTAATTTGCATTAACAGAAAACAGAAGTAAACAAGGTTTTCATCGTTTATCGCCACAGCTCTTCAGTCAAATTTGCTCTTCTGTGAGGATTGTTTAATCTTAGATGTGATTCAAATGTTTTTCAGCTTCTGGGTATGTCTTTTGAATTAAAGTTATTTCATAACCTGGCACAAGACACCAGGGTATATCAAAATCCTAACCTGTCTTCCTTTCCCTGTAGTTTCCTAAAATATAGACACTTTGGGTGCCCAGTGCTTCCCGTGGGCAGTTCTGGGTTTGTAACAGGAGTGTGTGCAAAAGTCCTTTCAGGGGGCACAATGCCTAGAACTTCATGTCTGTTGTGAACCTGAGCTTCAGAGGCTGAACCTTCTAGTTCAAACCAATGATCCTGTGTAAAGCCTCCTTCCTTTGCCCAGCAGAGTTAAGCTATGTTGGTGAGGCTTGCTGACAATGACAGTGTCAGTGACAACCTGCCTCCTTCTAGAACATTGGGGTTTGTGGTTGGGGGTTTTTTTGGTGGCATTTTTTACTTCTGTGTTTGGTACTTCTGACAGTACCACAGGTCTATCTGACCTCTTTGTCTCATTTCTAGGCAAGGTCTCCTAGTATTTCTTCAAAGGTTGTTTGGGGGGGGGGGTGGTTGGAGGGGGAGTTCCCCTAAAGAATTTGACCTGTATTCCTTCTCTTTCTTAGAAATTTTTTTTCACTACTTTTTCATCTGTCATAATCTGCTTTGGTAGATCTGTCACCTTTTCAACTCCAACACTCACATACAAACATATCTCTCCCTGACATCTCTGAATGGAATTTTCCCAATAATTATTTGATGGTGTCCATCATGAGTTCTGTCAACTGTGTATCAGTCACTGTACAGAAAATAGAGTCCTTCTGGAAAAAAGGTTGTGGGCTTTTATAACCCTTTTGCCTCTCCCAGTACTTTGAGATATTGTTTATTGCTGGAGAGGGGGTACTTTGAGGAGCTAATTACTATTTTACATACTTATCACATGCTTCTCAGGCCCAATATACCTAGTCCCTTTCTAGACTTACAAATAATGGTGTTTTGCATCAGAGTTTTCCTTGGGAAGTTAGAGTTACAAGTCCAAGCTGGCATCAAATTACCTATGTGTCTCCTTATCACAGAAGGTTGTTGGTGAAATTAATTTCCTTCTCATAGTCTCCAATTAAAATGTAGTTTATCATGATGTACTTTATTGTGACTCACATGAAAAGACTTTAATGGATTATTTTTCAGCAGTGAAAATGCTATTTGTAAGGCTTTGGGTGATTTCATGTGGCACTGCTTATACATATGGGAGGAGGAAGAAAATTCTTGATCAGTTGATGGATTATTTCTAAATTGGCTTTGTCCTTAATGGTACAGTTACTAATAATGATTTATAATGCTTGACCATTTTCTCCTCCTTTAGGAACAGATTATAAAAATTGCTGTCTTTGAATGTTCCTTTCCAAAAAAATTTGGATTGGGATTTTTTTTAGCACTTGTATTGCCATATTCTGTTCTACAGATGGACACAGTGTTGTGCTATGAAGGATAACCTTGAGAGCTGCAGTGTCACTGGTTACTGTAAATATATTTGTGAAACCTGAGGAAAGCTCAGTGTAATTATTAGCTATCAGGGAATAACACTCTGATACTAATAACGATTTCATAAGTAATAAAGTTTCAAAGGATAATAGGGCTGTTTTCTATTGGGATTTTTAATCTGCTAAAACAACAAACAAGTATGCCCTTCATAAGCACTTAAATATGATTGAATCTGTTCTTTCAAGAAAAATAATGAAATAACTTTGTATTTTTGAGAATATTCTCAAGAGTTACAGATATAAAATATCTAAGTTTTAATATTAGGAGAATTGCTGAGGTTTTGAAGAACATTTGATGCTAGTTTGATGGATACACTTGATAATCCCAAATCAATTTCTGTCAGATTAAAATAATTTGAGAGGTTTAGGTGTTGATGGGGTGGGTGGGACCATTTTGCTTCAGTTGTTCTGCCCGGCTATTCTAATTAATCTCCACTTAATTTAAAGAAATTACTTACTGTATCAGGTAATGAGTTAATTTGTAATTCAATTAGCAGCACCATTTGCAAGCCTTTAATGTGAACAGAAACACCTGCTGAACTGCTCAGCCTGTGTGATAACTGGGAGATGACAAGATGAATCTCCCTGCCCTGGCACGGCAGGGTGGGTGAGGCTGGGTCACAGCACTGCCCACAAGGATGGACTGGTGCCACCTGTCCCCAGCATGCTAAAACTCCTTCTCAGGTGGTGTGCCTAGGATGGGCTTTTTCCTGCAGAGTTCCCCTATTTGGGTCATGTTGTAAGTTAACAGAACTGTATGGTATAGGACACCCCATTCCTTGTCCAACGGTTGTTGTGACCCAGGTGTTAGCAGGGAAGTGCTCTCACTCTCCTGAGATAGTAAAATGTCATGTTGCTTTTCCTCACCCCTCAAGTGCTGTGGAGATTTCCAGTAGCCATTTAGTAAAGATGCTTGATTTTGATGCTAAAAGATGCTAGGCCTATGCTTGGTTTTTGTTTTCTCCAGTGCCACTGAAAAGGGAAGTCTGGATGTTTAAAAATGCCCTGAGAGCTTGGGGGTTTTGGAAAAACTTAAATAGGTGAATCCGTGGAAGAATGGATCTCTTCAGCTGTAATCTTGGCTAGAACGGAAGAAAAATTGTGTTGTATTAAGTACTCTCCCTAATACATAACTTATACACTGTGTGTTACTAATATTTTTTTTGCTTTTAACAGAAAGGAGAGGGTTTGTTTTGGAAAGTTTATAATGAGTATATTGACAAATAACAGCTCCATTTTAAAACAACAAAACAATCCAACAAATAGTCTGCATATCAGTCACTTTCTAGAACTGTTTTACACCTGGTTGCTCTAATTAATTGAAAAGTGGAAACACGTTCCTTAGCTTTGTGAAGCTATAATGGAGTCAAGAAGGTGGCTGTAAAGCTATCTGCTTAAAATGCTTACACAAAGGACCTGGCCCTTGGTAAATAGAAATTTTTTGGGTAGGTATGATAAGATGATCTAAAATGTGAATAATGACAATCAGAGTAGAAAAAAAGCAGGTCTTCAGAAAACTGGTGCAACAGGAAGGGTGACAGAGGGTGTCATAACACTCAGTTCACTGGGAAAGGAAAGGACAGAGGAGGCAGAAGAGATCAAGTGTCTGTATTTCCTACTAGACTGTGACTCAGGATGGGATTTAAGCCAAATGACCAGATTTAATGCTTCTAATCACTTTTTTATTCTGAGGTTCTTTTTTTCCCCTTCATGACTAGCACCATTTAAGAAAAGACCTACCAGTCCAACGTTCATCTTAACTATGCTCTTTCAGATTTGTGCATGCTCACAATGCCAAGCATTCAAGGCAATCCAAATTTTTCTGCCTTTGGCAAAGGGAATTAAATGCTTGCCCTTAACACTTATATCCTATGTGCTGTATGTCACAGCCCCACTGAAGTAAGAGTTGAAATGTTAAATGAGGTTATAGCTTCAGAATGTTTTAGATGTTTACAATCACAAACAAAGGAAGGTAAAGTGAAGCTCAACCAGCAGTTGAAGACTAGTAATATATGTATCAAATACAGGAGCTGCTGATTCCTGCTCTAGTGGGTACACAACTGTAGTGAGTTCTAAACACACACACCTGTGGTATCTGCAGTCAGAATTGCACCAGTTGCCTCTTAGAAAATTATTTTCAGTTGAGCATCACTATAAAATGACAGGCAGCTGGCTGTTGTGGTTTTTTGTTTGGTTCTGGAGTGTCCTAGGGACTTGGATGTTTTTGTTGTAATGTGTTTCCCAGGGATTAAAGATGCTGTTAGGCCAGTCGATGGCCCTTGTTTTTCCTTTGTCTACATGACTGGAAGATCTTACTCTGTGATGTACTTTGAGAGCTCTGTTTTTGTGGCTTTTGTGAGCAGCAAACATAAAAATCCTAAAAAATTACCTCTAAAATTTACATTGAATTAATTAAATAGCTCGGGCAATGTAATTCAAATATCTCTGTATGGGAGGGGTTGGTTTTTTGTTGTGTGTTTGGTTTTTTTTTCTTCCACTGACTTTTATGACTTACTGTTATTTCCAAATTCCTAAATTATGGGTTCCTGAAGTGGAATGCAATATTTAGAAATGTATTTCCCTTAGTGTGCAACTCGAGGACATTAGCTCTACTAACTTCATGTCAGCTAAGATTCTCCTCTTGTACAACTTAACTCTGATCCTTAAACACTCTCTAACTCATGTAACAGTTAACCATTTAATATGGTTTTTTCCCATATGGCTATATTAAACACAAGTTCTTGGATTGTTGCCAGTTTACCAGGTCACTGAACAGTCACCAGTTTGCCAACTCACTTTTTCATCTTCCTGCCATACTAATCTTTGTGCCCTCAGCAGTTTCACAAGTGTTTCTTGCTATACATGCTTTGTTGTTGAACTACACCAAACCTGATCCCTTCAGCACTCAGGTGACTCAAGTCTGGCTTGTTGATGTTGGCTGTATCTAGTAGTAGCTGTACAATTCTAAGTCTTTAAATTTAGAAAGCAACTGTTTAGGCTGTTGTGTAGTTCATTAATGTGTCCGTTATAAAGATCTTTAATTATGTTGTGAACATCTAGGTTGTGATAATACCATGGTAAAATGCTCACTTGTTGTTGCCCTTATTGGCCTTCTGTGCTTGAAGAGCAGAGAGAGATTTTTCTCCAACTCAAATGTACTTGTTATCAAACACTTTGATAATCCCATACTGACTTTGAAGTTATTTTGTCTTGTGTTTGTCAGACAATTGCTTCCACAGGATCGTGGGATAATTCAGGTTCAAAGGGACCTCTGCTCCAAGCAGTGTTAGATGTGAGACAAGGCTGCAGAGTTATTAATGCTGCAGGGCATTAACCAGTCAGACCTTGAAAACTTTCAAGTGTGGAGACTGCACAGCCTGTCTAGGTCCCAATTCCTCTGTCTTCATGGTCAAAAGACTTCTTCTATCCCTTTCACCTTCACACAGTTTTTATGAATATCCGAGTGTTTGAAGTTAAGGGAGTTTTTCATAGCCTTTATTCAGCTGGCCTAGCTTATTATTTTGTAATGTTAGTAAGTGATGGGACAACATATAGTTATTCGATCAATGCACAATACTATTGCAAACCTGAACAGGAAGGATTTCATATGATATTTTTGCTTTGACACAGAAAGGGGTTTTGTTGTGAAAACATTTTCCATTCAAAAGTGAAGAGCTGTGAGGTTTTTCAGACAAATGAAATGTTATAATATGTTGTTCTGTAACAAGATAATGTTCTATATCTTCAGAACAGAAATCAGAATAGCTGAAAGTTGGTACTGCTGAACACAGTTGTCACTGTGCAGTGAGTAGGTGCACCAAGTCTAGTTATCACAGAAAGCACGCTGGGTTAGACAGCATCGGTTTACGCTTCAGTTGGTAGAAAAGCTGTGCTGTCCCTGGGGAGCCTGATCCAAGGCAGAAGGAAAGCTTTTCCAGAGCTGAGCTCTTTCTGGTAGAGGAAATGACATCTGCTTGCATTGTTTTATACCTGTTTTGAGAGTCTCTGCTGAATAGTCGTCTGCGTTGGCGTCCGAGGCTGCCAACCCACCGTACCTCACAAGCACTGCAGTTCTGCTGTAATCCCTCCCATGTGAATTGAGGCATACTCTTTGACTGAATTACTGGGAAGAAAGATGGAAATTGTGTTGTCCTAGTGGAAGCACTTTAGGAGCAGATAGTCAGTGTGGGGGATGATACCTGCACTGATCATAACACACTGTTCTAAAGAACAGTCCCTTTGTCTCCCATAGCAGACTCAAGGGAGTGCTTTGGTTTATTAAACATCATTCATCTCTCTGCTCTTTCTTTGGTTCTTCTCAATCTCCTCTTCCTTCTAATGCTGAAAAAACCAGAATTCCACACAGGAAAATACTTGGTAGGTAATTTACTAAGTAAAAGTCCAATAATGTCACTAAAAAAAGGGAACCAAATACCAAATAGGAAATAAGTGTTTATAACAATGGACTTTAAGATATTCAAGCCTCAAATTGCAATTGCTATTTATAGCAACCTTAAAATAGTGGTGTCCACATTTAAAATACCAACCCCACTCTAGAGTAGACATTAGGTGTTTTAATGTTAGTGTTTTGGTGTGGGCCTTTGTTAGGATATATGAAGCCATAGAGGATGGCTGAAATGGACCTATAGATTTGCTGGCTTGAACACTTTAAAAGTCTTCGTATAAAGCTCAAAGTCTTTGTTCTAAAATGTGTGATTCAATGCACTGTTGCTGCACTAGGTTGTGTGAAATGTGCATCCAGCTTGTGTCTTATTTCAAACAGGCACTCAAGGATACTTAAGAAATGATACTTAAAAAGGTGTGAAGCAGAGGATGATATTTTTCCTAGTACATCTCCAATTTAAAGGCTTCCTGGGGCAGTATGAGGTTTTAAGTGTTCTGGAAAGTGTCAAGATGGTGTGGTGATGTGTCTAGGCTCATTTTGATCACTAGTTAGATAAATACAGTGTTAAAATTGAACTAGTGTTTGTCATCTCTTCTATCCTAATAATTTCTTTGAAAGTTTATCAGATAAATTGCATTCCACGTGGGAAATTCAGACTGATAATGAAACTGTAAAAGTCTCAAGAATGGGAATGTTCTGCTAAGGCACACACAACCTAAATCCAGTCCTTTGCCAATAGTACACATTAACTATGATTTAACTATTTCAATATTGTCTTAATTTGAATTAGCTGCAAAAAATGCAGCTTGTTTTTGGAGGACTCATCCAATTGTTCTTTTTTATTGTTTCCATCACTATAGGGCAGAGTTAAGGCTGTTTGGATGCCCTCAACTGTAATTATGCTATTGCAAGCAATTTATGCAATGTTTACACGCATATAATACATTGTATATTAACTTCATTAACCCTAATGTGCTTTGGATCATGTCCAACATTGATGTGTTGCTGAATTTGTAAAATGCTTTGGGATACTTCAGATAAAAGGCACTGTGATAAAGTGGGAGTTAGTAATTACCATAAGCATGAGGAAGTGGTTATATTTGACTCTAGCCATTGACCCATAACTCTTGGAAAGAAATTGAAAACTAAATGATAGATACTGCAGAGTAGCATCCCATCAGAAAAGCTATGCAATTTCATAGTCTCTAATCTAACTACACAGTTCCAAAGGCAGAAGGTGAGACACTTTCGTCTGGTTACAGTTAAACAAAATGCAGAGTATTTCTTTTTCCAGCTTGCTCTGTGTGAGCTGTGGGCTCATCTGAAGCGTGTCACAGATTCCAAAGCATCAGTATGGCCAGCTGCACTGTCTTAAAGACAATTCCATTCTGCAGTGTCCTCTTTCAGCTGTCGTGGCCATCCTTTCTTTGTATTGCCTTGGCACAGTGATACACAACACACGTGACGCACAGTCTTTGTAATCCTTCTAGTGATTTAGTATTGGCATTTATCTTCATGAAATTACTCATCTAGGTGTTGACAAGGCTGAAGATTGACATGGTCAGATACCCAGCGAAACATGAATCTGCAATGCTCCAGATCTCCTGAAATCTGGGCATCATCCATTTGGCTGCCAGCAGTGAAAGTTGATTAGCAAGAGACAGGCAGAATGTATCTAAATTTTCAGTACAATGTGTCTCACTGAAGCCAAACTAGGAGGAAATGCAAGTGGTTCTGCTAAATGTGTTCTTGCTACAACTGAGAGGAGACCTCATTGTAGGCTACAACTTCCTCATGAGGGAAAGCACAGGAGCAGGCACTGATCCCTTCTCTGTTGTGACCAGTGACAGGACCAGAATGGCCTGAATTTATGTCACTGGAAATTTAGGCTGGGTATTAGGATATTAGGGTATTCCCCACCCAGAGGGTATCTGAGCACTGGAACAGGCTCCCCAGGAAGTGGTCACAGCACCAAGCCTGCCAGAGTTCAAGAAGTGTTTGGGCAACACTCTCAGGCACGTGGTGTGATTCTTGGGGTGTCCTGTGCAGGGCCAAGAGTTGGGCTTTGTTGGTCACTTCCAACTCAGAATATTCTGAGTTTCTCTGATGTTAAGTGTATGGAAGGTAAGTGCATTCCTTCTGAGGTAAGGAAGTGAGAACTCACCTGTCTAGTTTGTACAGTTAGCAACTCCTAAGTACATCTTGTCAGTTCCTTGGTATTTATATTTCATTTTTTAAATAATGTCTTTTGCTTTTTGAACAGAAGATTGTTCAACTCCTGTATCTTTGTAAAGAAAATTCTGTGGGAGATGATCCCAGTGTTAACTGTCAATCACTGAATGTCATGATAGCACAGCCAAGAGCTTTCCGGGCAGTTGAAAAAACATAGAAACACTTAGAGTCTTACATGTAAAAAAAATAACTTTAAACCAACCATTAACTCTTATATCAAAAATGGATAGTGGTGAAAGAACCTTGGGAAAGAGGGTATGTCTTCCAAGGACTTGAGGGGGATGATGCTTTTTCAAATGTCAAGTGAGACATGCTACTCTAATCAGCCTGTCTCTGAAAATTCTGAAAATAAGGTCCTGGGGTGATGTTTAGTTCTCTCTCTTGAAAGGATCACACTTTGTGGCTTAGGAACAAGAACTTGTTAGCAGTGTGTTCCTTATCCCACTGAGGGGGGTCCCTCTTCTGCAAAGTGGTGGTGGGTGTCCTTTGGATTGTAGTTCAGCTGTGGTGCTGTGCAGGGGCCTGAAGACACCACAGACAAAAAGGGATGAACTTCTTCTCTGTTTTCTGGTATTTAATGACTTTGCCATTGTATTGGAAATATTATTTATTATATTTTCTATATTACATACCAAATATTTGTCATTGTGAGTAATTAACATGTAAGTCATGGTAAAGGTCACAACAAATGTATCATTCAACAACAGAGATATAAACCATCTCTTTCTTGTGATGCCAGTTTTTGTGTACAAAAGCTGCTTCTCGCTGCTGCAGAGATCCTGGTGCAAGTCCCGAAAATGCAAGTATCCTTAGTTAGAAGATGGATGTCAGAACCATCCATATAATTTACAGGGCAACTGTGTTTCTGGACAAAAAATATCCTTAATGTATTTAAAAAAAAAATAAGGAACTCCTCACAGCAAGGAGTTCAAATACTCCTTTCCCAATAAGAAAGAAGTTAAGTGTACTGTGTGGCACTAAATATAATCTGCTTACAAAGAGGGCATATTTTTGCCAGTAAAGCAATTTATTTAGCAAAACAGACATATCAATCTAAGGTAATTACAAATTGCAATAGGAAAATTAAAGTACGTACCTCAGAGGCACTCATTGTGGAAGGAATTTTCAAATAGAAACATACTGGCTAGAAAAATAGAATATGTATTGTTTCTGTCCACAGTCTAGATTAGTTGCTGTATTAATATGTGCTAATGTACATTTATGCACTCCTGCTAATCATATCCAGAGCACTTCTGAAGTAAATAGACTTGCTGTGTTCCAGCTAGTCCTGTTGTACAAAACATAGCACTAATCAAGCAAGTTATCTGTGCAATTAGGGAATAGAAATCACTAGGGACACCATGTATTATGATTTGTCTGCTCTATTTTTAAGATCCTGAAATGCAAATAGGTAATAAATTGTGTTAGTGGTAAATTTTTATAATTTTATCTTGAAATTAGTGTGAGACAGGCACCCAAATGGCACATGCTGATAGAAATCGCTGGCTTCTTTCATCCCTTCCCCCCTCCCACTCCCACATGCATGATGTGTTTTTGAAGCACCTAACTTTCCTTCCTTGCCAGAAATACAAGAATGGGCCTACTGTTGGGTCCTGAGCTATCCCAGAGGCAGATGCTTTTCTCTGCTTGCAGCACAGGGAAAGGAGGGACAGAGGGGAGAAATTGGAGGCAGTCAGGAAAGCAAGTGTGATGATCTGTGCAAAACACTCTGAAATGCCCTCCCTGACAGAGTATCTGAGTCTGGGAGAGGGAGAGTGTTCTCAGGCTGCATACCAGGAAGCAAAAATTTTATTTGACAAATTACCAGCAGGAACTCTCTGGCAGGAGCAGGAGCTTGAGTGTTGTCTTCCTCTCTGGAGCTCTAAAATTGGTGTAGAACAAAGTGTGTGACAATGGAGGCCATTGGTGCAAACTGACTAGCCACGTGTGCTTAGCCACTGGCCTAGGAGAGTGACAGTGTCTAAACTAACTGAGTTTTAAGAAGTAGGAGGTTCTTTGCACGTGGGCAACGATCACCTCCTCCACATCTGTTTGCCTGAGTAATTTGTATTTTTTCTAGAGCACAGGCTTACATTCCTAAAATTTCTTATTGTGGTTTCTTCTGTGTTTCCAGTTACAACTTCAGAAAATTCTTGTTATAAACCCACTTCCACATCCTCCCAAATGACATAAATTAGAAGCACATATTCTGGAAATTGGTAACCAAAGATGGTCCAATCACATAGGAACAGAGGAGATGCTCACATAGGTAATTTTTTTTCAAGCAGAAATTACTTAACAGAGAAATAGAATCAAATATCCTTAGTCTTTCAGACAAGCTGTGATGGAAAGATGGTACACAGGAGCATAGAAGGTCCCTTATCAAGAAGGTCCTAGAAGTAGGTAATTGTACAAGCAGAGAAGGATCTGGCCTGCAATATTTGTAACTTTAGGTTTTCTTTATCACAACATATAATTTGTCTTCCATAAAGTAATGAAAATTGTAACAAGAGATAGGTGACCACTAGTAGTTTTTAACCCAAATGTTGGTATGAGCATGCAGAGTGAACAAATAGTGAACCACTTCATCCATCTGGAGAGAGGAGAAATTTCTTCTCTAAAGGTGACTAATTTCAAAGACTGAACACATCCCACTTCTTTTTACAAGTAGGAAAATAACTGAAATGTATTTGAATGCACTTTATTTTCCCTGAATTCTTTGCTTATCTTCAAGTGATACAAGCCAAGCATATGTGAGGTCTTTCTGGAGGGTGGAGGATTGGTGCCAGTGTGACATAAATAGAGCTCTCAAATATCCAGGTCTAGGAGCTCTGAATAAAGAGCAGTTGTTAGAGGGTACACAGGTGGATGTGGACAGCAGGAATTTATCCATAGCTCAGAAAGAAAACATTCTTTCCACATGTGTATTGACCAGTGCATCCCAGGAGTACCTGCTGTCAGGTAATCTGTTGACTACAGACAGATTGTTGCAGGAAATAGAAGTTATTGGTCAAAATATGGTTCTCTTATAGCAAGATGGAAGCAACTGGAGGTGACTAACTGCTAAAAAATTAGCTGACATGTTTGATCATCTCCCTCCACTCTTTCCTCAGATGGCCCCAGACTCCTGAACATGTGGTGTTCAGATCTGGTTTTTTTCAGTGTTTGAATAAAGTGGGATTGTTTTCCCAGCCTTTCAGTAGTAGATAAATCAATAACTGTGATCCTGAGGGGAAAGGGGGTAACACTGCCAACCAGCTGCGGCTCTTGAGCCACAGCCTGTGGGAAACATCTGTTGGGAAAGGGATGTGCAGGTAAAATATATTCAGGCTGCAGAGAAAGGGAAAATTGAGTAAAGAAAATAAAGTTAGCAAAGAGGTTAGTCAAAACCAGAAAGGAATAAGAGCTGTTAGATATTGGGAGACTGAACAAGCCACAGGATGCTATCTGTTCAGTGCTTCTTTACTTCCATATTCCTTGTGTCTGCTGGTCTTTGGAATTTTATAGGAGTTTTGCATTTGTTTTCTTATAAGGTTGTTTTCAAAACTAAAATCCTGTGATTTGTTAAAGTGCAAGGAAGCAAAAATATTACTGGGGCTTTCAATACTTGTAATTTATGACTGGCAACTTTTCTTAACATCTCTTCATTGTTTCCTGTTAGCTAAATGAAAAATTCAAATTGCAAATATTAATCTGAATTATAGATTTTTTATTTTTTTTTTTTGAAAAGAGAAAAGACACTTTCACTTTCCACATAAACACTTTATAGGAAGAATATCTTTTTTGGAGGGAAGGAAATTTTAAAAACAAAAACAAACAAACAAAAAACCCCAACAAAACAAACAAAAAACAAAACAAACAGAAAAATGAAACAGAAGAGCTAACCAAACACCACAAACTAAAACCACATCTTCTTCAAATACTTATACTGGAATGAATTACCAGTGTACTATGATATGAACATGCATCTGCAAAAAGAAATATTTGCTAAAATAATACCACAAATGGGTATTTCTTGTAGTAGGTATCCTGTTCCATATAATGTATCAGTAAATTATTGTGTATTGGTATTAATGATGTATGTAGAGGAAGATTTTTGTTCTAAACCAAGTTGTCATTTGTCAATAGTTGGGGAAACTGCCATTAGATCAGGTTCATATGACAGCTCCATTTCTTACATTTCACAGACGCATTGTACACCTACTTCTACACTTTGTCTTTATCCCACAAAGCAAACAAGCCCCAAAGCAAGTGAAATACCCAGCTAAATGCCTTGCCTGACAGGAAACAAGATCCATTAGGTGCCTTAAGATCCCGATTTCACAGAACCCGTGAATAAGGGTTAAAACCTGAGTGTGCTCTTAGTCCTTGCAGATGTTTCAGGAAGGTGTGTGCTCAGAGGCCCCAGCTGGGTGGACTGTTGTGGAACATGGTTGCTTTCCATGACCAGTCTGTCTTTCAGCATCAATAACAGGGCACTTTGAGCAAGTTGCTTGATCAGTGCTCTTTGGAGACAAGATTAGCTTCAGTTGATCATATCTCCTGCAACTTCTGTCTCCTTTGTACCTTTCTCCACTCCTTTGTACCTTTCTCCACTCCTTTGTACCTTTCTCCACTCCTTTGTACCTTTCTCCACTCCTTTGTACAGAAAACAAAAAGAATGCATGTTTATACCCCTGAGAAAAATGGGTTTGTGCTTCTCTGGAAATGTTACCCTTCTGTTTATTTAGGAGCTGCTTGCAGATGGGGTAATCAATAGTGTCCTCATGTGTGCTATTCTAGTCATCAGTGTCAGAAGGTCGTATTCTCCTTTTCTCTTAATTAAAAATGGGGGGAGAGTTATTAAAAATTCTAAAAAATCTACTTTAGGAAACATCTACCAGTCAGTGCTTTATTACACAATCCATTATGCCCCTATAAAACCCTAGTGCCAAAGCAAAAAATGAGATGACTAAATCCTTTCAGTCCAGAAACACAGCTGAACTGCAACTCTAGTGCTATGCAGAGAACCTCAGCTCCCTGTAATATGTGCTGCTCTTGCAATGATTGTCACATAGTCCCAACTGCATGCCTTGGATATGTACCATACTTCTGTTTGATGGAATAAGCTTGGTAATTTTGGGTGAGAACATGGTGTCATCTGAGTGCTTGTTTGAATAGCTTCTGCTTTGTCAAGAGTATCCTGCAAAACCTGGCTGGGTTTTGGTGACAGCGGTGTTTCAGTACTGTCAGAAGAATGTTAGGTCACATGCAGGTCATCTGGGTCCCATTTTATTTTTAATAGAATAACTTCTCTCTGCCTTTAATCTCCTTCCCAAATCCTCTTCCAAGCCAAGACCAAGCTGCAAGGCTAATCAGGCACCACTTTTGATGCTGCACCCTCACTGGTTTCTGTAGGTTGCAGTTTTAGTGGGTGACAGAGAATAGAGGCCAGTGGAAGAATTCAGTGCCCAAGTTTGCCCCAGGATCACTATCAGTGTACTGCTAGTTCAACAAAATTACATTTAAAAAGAAGGGGAGGGGGTATTTTTGTGAGTGGCTTATAGCAGCCTATTTTTGCCCAAAAAATGTCAGTTCAGGCAAGGAAATCAGATGAAGAAAATGAAAGTTTACAGGTGACATGGTTGGGTAAGTGTATTTCCTTCCACCTGAATCCAAAGAATGTGGAGCCCCATGTTCACAAGCATGAAATGCAGTTGTGGCTAATGCTCACACAAAATTTTGGATGCAGAAGGACTTTAGATTCTGACACTTTAAGAAGATACTTTTACCCCTCTAGTTGCTGAAGTTGTCTGTCTTATTTCTTGGATCCTCCCTGTACAGCATTTCTGATCAGACACTACAGGATTTGCAAGACAATGCAAAATGACATTGGAGATACCAGACCTAAACAAAGATAGGTGAATGTATGATAGATACCAAAAGGTCAAATTCTGCTCTGACATTTACAAAGATGTCTCTGTAGGTCTTGGTATTTTTTTCTATTATCCCTACGCTTACATTTTATATTCATGTTGTCTAGATTCTACAATTCTCATCTTCAAATACACCTCTGTATTTAACCATCTGTTTATACTCCTCTCCCCTGTGCATGGCTATATGTTAATTACTATGTACCTTGCTATGTATTTATATTAAGTTATTTAAGGTTGGTAAATCGGAGCACTACAAAAGCATTAACATGCTTATAGAATATTAGCTAAAAACCTGGTTTTCTTAGAAATCAAATCCAGTAAAGGTCTAGTAGATAACTTGGGAAGCCTTGAAAACGGGAAACTGGTGGGACAACCCTACTTTCCAGGCACAGCAACCAGTCAAACACTAACAATCATAGCTGTGGAGTGGGGACCAACAAGCAAGGAGAGTTGCTGTGATGAGTTTAGGTTGCAATAGAAAGAAAGCACAAAGAGATGGAGAACCTGTAAGCCTAGGCTGTATGGGAGCAATCTGTATGTTCCTTGCAGGGCTTATTTTCATTGAAGATGAATAGAGGCAGAAGTAGGTAGTCTCATGTCTCAAGTTACAGCCTTTTGTGGATATCACAAAGTTAAAAAGTTTTGTCTTGTTTCCTAATGGTAGCCAGATAAAACCAAGACACTAACTGCAAAATAAGCAGAAGACCAAGCCTATCCTTAAATGAAAAATTTCTAAAGGTCAGGAAATAGTTGGTCTGAATTCTGAAGTTTGCTCTTTGTATTTGTGAAGGCTTCAGTAACTTACACTTCCTACTACTGGCTGAAAATCATGAGATGTGACAACTTTGAGAGTCTGCATTTCCATATGGTCTCATATTGACTGTAATTCAAAAGGTGATGTTCAAAGAACTTAAAGATGACAAAGTTAAGGCCTAATTTGTTTGGAAATAGTAAAGTTCTTTGTGCCCCCTCAGTTCAATGTCCTTGTTCATGCTCTAAAATACACTGTTTTAAAGTACTTGATAACATGAATTAGTGTGCCGCTTCTCTTTCTTCCTGAATTCAAATCTCTGACATGGGTTGTAAAAAGATTTTGCAAAATAGAGGGAATTTCAGACTTAAAACTCGGTGCTGTTTAAGGTTGTGGAGAGGCACTCACCTTGTCACAGCTTCCTGAGTGATGGGCAATTGCTTAACAGGGTCTTTTGTGCAGGCAGTATGTTGGAAGCATTACTGTCACCTCGTGTTATCTTCCCTTAAGTTGAATCAGAAGGACATATCTGGCTATTAAAATCTAACATCTAAAAAAATAGTGTGAACTGCTAGTGAAGTTCCATGTGAAACAACTTCAGTTAAAGGTATTTCTGAGCTTTTTTTCTTCTATTGCAAGCCAGAACCTCTTACCCTTAAATGCATTCATAGATGCTGCAGGACAGGACAATGTAACTGAAGTAGGAATAGTCCTGTAGTATTTGCACTGCTCATACCAAGAAACTCAAATTTTCTTCTTTTTCTTTTATTTTCTACCCTTTTGTGGTTTAGTAGCTTCATCAGCAAAAACTGGGTCACACAGTGTTCATGGGGTTTTTTTGAAAACATTCTAGAGTTAACAGAGCCATAGAAACTCAAAGCATTCTTATAGTAGTAATATTGCTAATCATAAAATAATGTGATTAAGTGCAAATTAAGTAGTAAAACAAAATAACTGAGCGAATAAAAAGATCATGAAACTGAACAGAAGGTGATATTAGGAGCATGAAACTACTGAGAAAGAAGTTTTATAGCAGAGTAACAAATAGGTTCTCTAATCTGAGATCTGTATCTCAGCTTGTACTCAAAAAGCAGTTCTTCAGTTGTAAGGGAAGCAGGTCTTTAAGCACTCAGAATGCTGTAGCAAGTTCCCCTTCTTGTCTGCCTCTGTGAGGCAAACACGATTGGGAAAGATTACAAAGAAATCAAGGGATATTTGAAGTGTCAGTGATGACAAAGTATGATCCAATTCTGCTGCTGGTCTTTTTAAGTAGAGTGGTAAAACTGAATTTGTATGTAAAGTGACTTTCCCCTTTTTGTTCATCTCCCTTTTTAAAGTGTATGTGGAGAATAACTTGTTCCACTGCTGTTGCCTCCTTCCACAAGTGAGTTTTGATCAGAACTAAGTTATTGATGTCAGATAACATTTATTCTATTCCATTGGAAGTGGCTACGTGATCTCTGCCAAAAAGCAAGTGCTTTTCTTATCCTCAGTCTGCAACCTTACTTTCAGAATTAGCCCCCGGCGCTCACAAATCAGATCTCTGAACTGGTGCATCCCAACATGTTTTTTGTTTCACCTGTGAATTGTGAAAGTGCAAATCTTTGTGTGCATAGAACAGTTTTGTAGTTTTTGCCTCTTACTACAGCGAGTTCTTTGTGCCATTCCCATGTTGCCTACCTTTTTTTGGTTTTGTGTACAATGCAGCTTGCTTCACTTGTGATGTACTGGAGTTTGTGTGTGTTTGCTGCTGGATGAGAGATTCAACATTTCTCTGATTTTAGTTTTCCATGAAAAGTTAATGACTCCAGGTCATTCTTAAATAAGACTTTATTTGTCTTGACACTGCATTTACTGTAAAAGAAAGAATAAGACATATAACACAATTTGAAACAACAAAGTATAATATAGAAAAGAAAAAAAAATGCAAGTTTGCTTAGGTATTTCATTGAAGACAACAATAGACTAGTTATGCAGCTATCTGAATCAGATGAAACTTTCTGACTGATAACACAGTAAACATAGAAGTTGTGGACTAATGCTTTAGAGGAAAAACTGTATTTCAGATTTCAAGACACTAAAGAATACCATTGCTGAGGATTAGATTTGTAACCAAAAGGTGCTGTGGTCTTGATGATGGAAAACAAATCACTGACACAATTACAAATCTCAACTAGCTGTGCATAACTGCAACCCAGATGCTACAGCACACTTCTGATCTAACCACTCAGCCAACATCCACCTTGGAAAGGAAAACAGTTTTCAGGAGAGGAATGAGGTTCATTCATTCTCTCTGAATAAATACAGTTGTCTTTGCTTGTCTGTCTCATTGTCCTCATCCTATGAACTTATACTTATGAGGGCCAGATTTTTTTTCTGTGCGGAGAAACAAGGCTTGTTTCTGGCTTCTCTAGCTCAGAAGCATCTGTAACAATTTCACCAACAATGAGGAGGTTTACTGAGTAGATACCCACTAGAGGTTGGGCATTTCAATTAGAGAACATCACTCCTTGCCAGAGCCTACCATAACAGATGTCTCATTTTCTAATACAGTGCTGAATTCTCCCTGACATCTGAATTTTCATCCTGGAAATGCCCTTTTGCAGATATAGAGGCAAACTAAACTAATCTACTGTGATTTACAGGGAGGAGAAAGGGTCTGAGCCTTTTTGTGTGTATGTTAGGTATATAGCATGGCAAGTAGCAAACCTCTTGATGGCTTTGTTATGGCTGTTGTTTGTTTTTTAAGTAGCAGAAAAGTATTCTGAAGACATATGGAAAGGCAAAGCAGTCAAAGCAATGAGAACTATCTGATGGGATATGTGATGAAAAGCAGGTGTACTGTGTAGGAGGACAATGGAATAGCCTCCAGCACTTTATTTATGAGAATGTCCTTTATCTCTCTCCCTACAGTAGACATGTGGCAAAGCTGTCTTTTCATAAGTGGATCAAAGAATGCTACCAATACATTCTTCTCATCTCCCTTTTATCCTTCCACGTCCATCATACTACTCATTTATTTTGGACTCCAAGGAAAGTTGAAAAATTAAATTTTCTGCCAACTTGATTTCAATGCCATCCTCTTTTGCTTCAGTTTAGTTGGTGCACAGTGTGATGTTCTTAAATAGGATGTTATATAATGCAGTGAAAGCAATGGGAAGGCAAGGGGAGATATCATTTAGTGACAGTACAGCTGCTCCCTCATATGAGTGCCGTGGATTATCAAGTGGGACTTTTGGTCTTCAAGTTTTCTTCAGTAAATGTGATGGTGATAGTCCTAAGACAAATAAGTTGAACAAATGTAGGCACAGAAACATATTGTGACTTTATACTAAAATGATCTTCCCAGAGTCGCCAGACCACCGTTTGCCAAGTACCATTTTAGGTGCCCTGTGCACCCTGGAGTTATTTTCTCATGTCATGAGTATGCTGAGATGCATCTAGCAACTGAGTTCAGACCTGGGTTGTCCTTTCCTGATGCTGTTCAAATATAAATTTTCCCTGTCCAACCTTTTTTTTTAATAGAAGCATATTAGAGAAGTATCAGCTTCAGAGAAACAGCCACTAGCTGGACATTTTACCTTAAAAAAAATGTCTCTGGTTTAAAAACACAATGAAACCAGCCCCGCTATTATTAGGTCCTTTTGGCAAAACCTCAGCTACCATGTCTCTAGTAGGAATAATGATGGAGAGTGGGGGTGGAGAAGGGGGATAATAATGATGAGAGAACAGCTAGAAATTAAAGTCCACAGAAATGTGGGAGTTTGGGCTCATCCAACTCTGTCTTTGGATCCATCTCTGTTCTCACTGAAATCAGTGGCATGACTGATTCTCCATGGCATGATTCTCCAAAGGAATGAGAAGGAATGCTGAACCTTCAGAGCTGTCTGTTTTCTGAGGATAGATTTTGGAGATGAAGAGAAATGGAAAATCATCAAACACACTGTCAGCAATTGTATAATTGACTGTTTGACTGCTGCTGGCTGATAGCTGCAGACAAGAACATCAGACCTCAGCCTGCTGCAAGTCAAACATTCTGCTTTTGCACACCCCTTTGTAAAGATGTGGAACACTCTCCAAGACAAATGTACTAAAAGAAACAGAGTAACTGGGGATCAGCTGTAGCCATGGGTTTTATGAATGGTTTGTTGGAAAGAACATTAAATGCTAACATGAGTCCAAATATGAGGTCTGCATTGTTCCTGTTCCAAGCCTGCAGATGGATAATTCACTATGCAAGAGATTTTCATGAGCAACATTTCGAGCAGTCCTGTTTGCCTTGGACCAGCTTTCTTTAAAAAGAGGGGGTGAAAGTATTAAATTTTGTATCTGGAAGATTTTATTTCTTTTGGATTGAGTGTACAGAGAGGAACCAAAAAAATAGTTGCCTGAGAATTCCCCCCCCCCCTCCACTCCTTAAGAGAGTGAGATAACACAGGAGTCTTTGTTAAATTCAGTTAAACTGGAAAGTGGCAACTGAGGGTTGGATGGCAATGATTCTTTCATAAAATGTGTGATCAGCTGTGGAAGTCAATGCCACAAGATGTCATTCTGTCTAGAAATGTAATAAGAGCCATGAAAGTGGCTGAAGTATTAATAATATTTGAAATACTTATTTAAAAAAGAAAGCTTTAAAAGACACCCAAGGCTTTCAGATATGAGCTCATTCTTAGACAGTAGTGAAAGAACTTCTTGTGTCATCCTTACTTCTCTCTCCTCTACCTCTATTCCTTCCATCAGTGGCCGTTGTCCAGCTTGCATACTGATTCACAAAACTCTCAGTCAAAGTCTGTTCTTTCCCATTTTGGAAAACTGAACCTTGTTCATCATGAACAACAGTCTCAAACTCATTGCTCATGAAACAGTGTTAAAGTACTTCCCCATGTTGACCAAGCAATGAGCTATGAGTTAATGTTCCTAGGTGTTCACTTTTCTATTTTGTCTGACTTCTGACTGTGTTCAGCAGACAATGAAAGTGGTGTGTTGGTGAGGATCCTTTTGATAAAATCTATTGCACTGACCTATGACAACTGCCTGACTAGAAAGATTCTACCTTAGCATGCTTGCCCATGCTTCCCTCACTGTATTTTGGCTTGTCATGTAATTGGGCAAATGTACGTTCCTAAAGAAAGGTGCTTCACCTGATGCTTAAATGGCTGTAAAGCTGATGAGCACTTCTTGTGTGCACGTTCAATATCTGTGTGCATGCACACTCATACTGGTACTTTTTAGATCTTAAAATGCAATCCCACTTTAGGGAATGTTTCGCCTTCTCCAGTGGGAAGCTTTTAAATATCAGTATTTAAATAAATATAAAAACTTCTGCCAATTAATTCACAGTAATAAATTTTAAATGTTCATTTTCTCACCCATGTCCACTTATCAGTGTGGATAATGAAGACAGGTGATGTGAGCAGCACTAGAATTTCTGTCTAACCAAGACCAAGATGAGGTATATGGTTGTAGGAGTTAGGTGACACAGTGCAACCATGCCCAAGATACCCTAAGCATTTTTCCTCCAGAATTGCAAGTGTTGTTTCAACAAAAAGCTAATATTTTTTGCCTGCTATTTTGCTGCAAAAGCATCACTGGTAAAGTTTAGAGGTCACTTGCCCCTTTCAGCTGTAGCCTCGAAATACAAAAATGCAACATTGCTATGGTAACAAGCTGCATCTACCATCCATAAAAGCAAAGGGCCAGCTATTTGTTTCAAGGGACAACATCTGATGTTTAACTGCCTTGAGCTCTGCTGACAGGGTCAATCCTTGTTACAATAGTTGGATCTTCTTGGTCAAACAAATAAAAACACTACCTGCTGAAACTGACTGTGATGCACACAGTCATAAATTGTCAACATTGACCAATATTTAATGCTGTATCCTTCTGCCCCACCTCCTGTGTGAGGTGCAGAGCACTTGTGTTGGTTTCTTATTTGGAGTAATACATGATGGTGAATTCAAGGTGTTTTGTTTGGTTTCTTAAAATAAAGTTTCATTCCAAAGTTCTTCACCATCTAAGAAGGAAATGCCTGAGTGAGACCCAGTCTGGTGGTAAAACTAAGTGTAGCTGCCACTGAGACATTACTCCTAAAGTCAGTAAATGCAGTCTTGTGACTAGTGCAATGAGGCATTATATTCTGCTTTTTTTTAACATTATTATTTTATTCCATTTTTTCCAGATTTCAAGTTCCTAGTGCTCAAGTTTTCCTTATTCTGAAATGCTTTCTAGTTATACTGTTTGTTATTCAGGTGAACTTGAGTACAGCAGGCTTAAAACTTGGTCCTCCCCAGAAGAGATGCTGTTTGAGACAGACTCCATAAAAGAAACTAATTACACTTAATGCTAAATATTCACTTCAGGGCCCGCTACTATGGCAAAATGTAAAGAACCTATGCTTTTGAAGTGTACCAGCTGTTCCAGTAATGTTTCAAAATGCACATGTTGCCAATATGTCCATATTTCCCAGTGAAAACTAATCCCTGCCTAAGGTCTGAGGGGTTTCAAGCCGTGTTACTCATTGGCTAATAGCAGGCTTCATCCACTGACAAGTCAGCCCATTGATACACAGCATGAAGTGGTAGCTGTTACCGCAAATGGACAAAAAAATATAGGTTTAAGTGACTTACATGGCTTTCTGCACTCTTGGCGTACAAGCATTATCTTATGCAAAGGTTATTCGGGGCCATTTCATCCCTTTCTCTACTGTGTTTAATTGGAGTCCAAAAGCATTTGATAGATAAAAAGATGCTTCTGCAAGCACATTTGAATTGAGGTCTTTCAGATTTCAGAGAATTTTCTCCTCCCTTCACCAGTTTCTAACAGAAGGCACCTGGGGAGCACTTTTCATTCCCCTAGCCATGGCTTGTGGGCTGGATCAGCGGTGGGAGGATAAGTCAGACAGCGCTGCTTCGTGTTCCCGAGCAGTTCCCTTTGAAGCAATGATGCAGTGCTGTTCTGGGGTGATGGAAGTCCTTAGGAAACCTATCTTCCTATCCCTTTTAACAGACCAAAGGAAATAATTGGTTTGTAATGGTTGCCAACAGTGCAAACACTGTGAGAGGGCTGTTATGTGTTTTTCTGCTAAGTGATCACTCCGTGGGACCTCTTTTACCCATTCTGAATACGTCCAGGGCAGCTCCAGGCTCCTTCATGGCACCCCTCTGTGTATGCTCTGTTCAAGCTAGCAGAGACTATATCACTGCTAAAAAAAAACCCCAACCATTGTAATGCCTTAAGCACCAGCACTGCAGGTGTCTAATGTAGGTCCACACTTTGTGCATGTGATCTGTGCATCTCCTGTGCACTGATCAAGGGATTGCCAAGGGATTCTTAATCATTAATATTGTTGGAAATTTTTCAGTGATTGTTCAAATGGCAAATTCCACCAAGCATCATCTTTTCTCAATGTGAACTTTTTAATTAATGTTGGTTACCTCCTGCCTCCTTGCTTTCTTACCTTACTAAGTAAAAGTCTCTTCTCCAGTAGTCAACACTGAAGCACTGTATCTAGACATAATTTTTGCCTTTGAGTGTCACAACTAGTTAAAGAAAATTGCCCCCTGTTCTGTGTGCTACTTCCTGGGACTTTGCCATCATTATCAGTGTGGAATATACATGTTTATTCTTGTTTTTCATGAGAGGGAAAGAGGCATGCAAAAGTCTCATCAAGTACGGTAAGATTTGGGTGTTTATTCTTGGTGTCCTCAATTTCATCTCCACTCAGGAGCAATAGGACAGAAGACTCTCTCCAACAGGACACTGAATGCTCTCAGTTGATGAGTTTCTGGTGACAAAATATTTAGTGAGCTTACTTGGAAAGCAGCATATGTGACACATGAGGCTTTTGTCTCTGGCAGCCCGATTTTTGAGTCCTACTTACTTCAAAGTCAAGGTTTGGTGCTGTAAGATTAGTCCTCCTCTACCCACTCCTTTTTTCCCCCTTGTCTGTTTTAGTTATGTTTGTGGGGTTTTTTTTTCTTTTTAAAGTAGCAGCAAAATTTTTCAAGTGGCCAAACAATACAAACTACTTGAAGAAATCTTTATAGATCAGCCTTGAGAATTTGTGGTAGATTTTGTCAGTCTTTAAATGAAAATATTCTTCACTTCTATGTGTTTCCTGCTCTTGAAGTTTCAGTGTGAAACCTCAACAGACTGCAGTGGGTGAATTAAAGCTGAGTACGATGGGTAGAGGGGTTTGCTTATCTTGGAACATTTCTCACTGTGGAGGAGAAGAGGCAGGAGAAGGCAGAATGACCTTTCCAATTCTGGCTTTACTTCTTGAAGACAGAATGGGGAAAAAAAAAAAAAAACTAGATTTGCCAAAAGAGCATTATTAGAATGAAAATAGGCAAAACTCAGTAGACAAATTATCTTTGTGTAACTAGTCAGCTACAGGTGTAAATTTAGATCAAATCATGTTTCTCTCAGGGCAGCAACATAGTATGTGACAGTAGAAAGTAATTTTGCTATTTAGATAATTTTACTGAAAATACAGGGGGTTTGAGATTATGAGAAAAGCCTTTGGGGATTAACTTTGTGCGTCTGGGACATGGTGGTTTTTGCCTGGGGGTCATGTTCCTCTGCTTTAGAATCACGAGACTGTGTAGACTTCCCATCTCTGCCTGGCATTGCTGCATTAAAACACAAAGGGGAAAAAAGATAATGAAAGAGCTTGCTTTTTTTTATTTATTTATTTTTGGTGGTGCGGGGGGTGGTGGCAGATAAATACAAAAGCAGCATTCCTGCCCATGTGAAACAAGTAATAATTTATGGACTTGTAACTGGGTGGACTTCATTATATAGTAGTAAATGTTGATTTTAATATCTTAGTTGGCTTATGTTTTAAAGCCATGCATGTTTAATTGTAGGGTATCATTAAAAGGGAAACTCTCTTCAAAGACTGCACAGGCATTACTGGAAAGGATATTGTGATGTGGGAGAGATCCAGTGGTAGGCATCCAATGGTTTGCTTCTACCTGAACTTAATGGATGATAATGCATCTTTTATGTCATGTGTAATGATAAATTTACTACACTAATAGGTCCATATGCCATAACAATAGACCACTACTCCAGTAAGTTCCTCTCTTATGAAAAATTGCTTGTGTATTGAGAACAGGTTGACAGATAAATTGCTGGATGCTACCATCTTTGGTACAGTGATGAACTATGTCTCCAACAAAAACTGTTAAAGTCTGTTAACGAAAGAATTAGGTAAGGAGGAGAATAATTTCCATTTTCTTAAGTAAACATACAGAGAATAGGATCTGCTATAAAGAATGACTCTGCTGGATGGATATCTGCAAAACAGTTTTTAAAAATATTCAAATATTAATTTCAAGTAATACACCTCCAAGACAGCTGCTAATCCTTTGGGGTTTTTTAATATATGTGCAACCAGCTATTCAAAATAGACTGACTATAATCAAAGAATGTATTCAAATAGTTTAGGTTTTTTACAAATTCAGAATTAATTGGAAGAAATCTATCCCATTCTTAAGATCTCTGAGTCCCTCCTTTCTCACCCTCACTTCCCTTTCTTCTTCCTACTTTCATCCTTCCTCTAATTTCCATCCCCAGCATGCAGTGTGGCCTCAGCTTAGTGATGTCAGGGAAGTATATTCCAGAAGAAGCTAAACCAGCCTCTTTAGACCCTAGATGCAGATGGCCTTCCATATTTTTTTTTAAAAAGCTATTATTTAATAATTGAAATTGTGTGCAACCCAAAGCACTGCCATTTTCAGAGCTTCTGGCGAAATACTTTCAGCAAATATTTGCATTGCATTTTGTCCAGATAATTTTTCTGGCAAACAATGGAGAAGGTACATAGAAAGTGGTGGTTGGACCATTCAGTTGCATTTGAAAAAAATGGTGTAAGAATCCAAGCCTGTTTAAAAAGATGGGAGCAAATCTTATGAAATTTTCTGTTAATGTTACTGAAGTGCCCACAGGTGAGGTATTGTGAGGGCAAGGGAAGGAGTGAGATAACAAGGGGTATTCTAAAATGCCCATTTCTGAATGTACATTTATTGTTAGCATTTCTCCCATGACTGTAAATTATCTTTGAAACCTATACATGGCTGCTGCAATCCATATATAATATGTATATACATCACTTTTCCAGAAACATCCTTTTTTCTTCCCTTTTTTTCTTCTTTTAGTATTAACATAATTTAAAATTTCCAGAGGAATTTTATAATAAATGTCAGAGAGTGGCTATCTACAGTTTGCAAGTTTAAAATGTATTTTAAAAACTCATTCTCTCGCTGTTAAATATTTCCCTTTGTCTTCTGAGATAAATTACTTACTGATAGGTCATCTGGCACAGTCCTAAGTAAAAATTCTAACCTACTTCATTAGTTAAAATGAAATTCAATGGAAATTTGTATTGGAAATGTATAGCTCACTGAATTTCTGTAGCAGGACACTTGCATATAAGATCTCGGCATACAAGAATCCCCAGCCAGTTCTGGGGATCCCATTTTTCTACCATAAATTTACACAGGAGACAGCTGCTGCCCCACACAACTCATGATATGGATGTCAAACATTTCTTGAGGGACCTGGAGGAAGGGAGTGATGTGATGGACATTGATCATAAATGTTTGGGGGTTAAATCAGCACCCGAGCCTCTGGGTTGCCTAATCAGTTCCTTAATAATCCAAAGGTCCTGTTTTGCTTCAAGTTTGTCAGAAACAGACAATGCATCGCTATTGGTTGGTGTTTGGACCACAAGTCATTCCCAAATCTAGACATAACTTCCCATATAGGGTTAGTTATAGAAGAACAAAGCTTTCTGAAAGAGCATTGCAGAGGGCCGTTCGTGTGTGCTGCTGAATTGCAAAATCCAAAAGTCCTTACTTAAGGATTCCGAAAAGTCCTTGTTTAAGAAAGAACCTCTTATAAACAATAGTTAAAAATAAAATTAAAAAATCTGACTTCAGGGACAAGAATTTCATGGGATGCTCCCTTAAATAGGGTATCTGGAGGAGGGGAGAGTACTGGCAAACAGGTATGTTTACTTTTTGAAGGCCATTCTCCACTGAGTAGGTGAAGAACCTCTGTCACAGACACAAGGTAATTCCCTTCAGTGGGAAGGTCTTAAGTGCATCATTAGCACCCATAATTTTGGCTTATCTTTAGCTGAAATATTTTAAAAGAAATTAATGTTTCTTACAGGAGATCTCAGCAGTGAGAAAAGTATAGAAAAAAAAATTGATTGTCATATTTCAGCAGGTGCTTGTAAGTTTGGACCAGGCAGAACTGTGTTGGCTGATCCTAATGGAGGCCATGGCTCAAGCCTTTGCACAGTGGGACTGGATGGAGAATGGATGACATTTGTCCAGAAGCAAAAATAAATGCAATTATCTTCATCATCATTACAGTCTCATTGTTTGCTGCACCAAAGAATGACTGTCACAACTGTGGGGTTTTTTGTAAGGGTTGTTATTAGAAGTTGACCCTGAAAACATGTGCCAGAACTCTGCTAAAAAAAAACCAAAAAAAACAGAAAACCAAAAAAAAAAAACCAAACCCATTTTATTTGAAAGAAATTCATTCTCTGTAAGCAAATTAAAAGCATGGATTTAAAACTTAGCTATCGTCTTTGAAAAGGCAGAGTTTCTTTTCTGTGAATAACAAGAGAAAATGGACGATTGCGAGCCAACTTCTGCTCTAGGGGCTTAGAATCATCTCTGCTAGTGTCATAGAAAAAAATCCAATTAACTTCAGTAAGCACTGGGTCAGGCCCATATTTTATAGGGTATCTTTTACTAGTAGAGTCTATCCCAACAGTTCCAAACACAGGGGGCAAAACAATTATCAGTGTCAGGCTGCAGTCTATAAGGGCCACATATGCTTGCCTCAAAACTAAACATGATCCCTCCTTTACTAGTGCAGAAACATATGTCAGCCTTCATTGTGCTGCTTTCCTACACATTGGTTCAAGAATTATATAGAGCGAAGCTGGTTGAAAAAACACATGGTACTTGAAGGACTTAAAATTTTTAATTATTAGTTTATCGTGCCTTATAAGTAACAGAGAGGAGTTGTGGTCAGAGCTGCATGTATCTTGGTTTTCCTTTGAAAGAAACTTCAGACAATGCTATTGTACTGCATTAGCACCGATTTCTTCTCTTCTGGGGCCAAGGAAATAAAACCCTAAATGGGCTCAAGGGCTGGGAAACCAGCAACCCAAATGTCTTCATTGACTGAAAACTTCTGTACCCAGATTATTGTGAACAGTAGAGACCTGCTAGAGGCAGCTTAAGCACAGAACATCATCTGGAGTGTATTTCTGGTCTTCGTAGCCTGTTCTTTCAGTGCTCAGACTACCTCAGTCAGCCCCACTACATGTTTACTATTTGCTTTTCCATCCATTGCCCTAACCTTTTGATGACCAAAATGGTTAGCACTGCCCTTCAAAACCTGGGCAAATTTACCCATTTCACCTGTAGCTGGGTTCTCACTCTGATATATTATTTATCATTTGGGATAATACAAAAGCCAGGAATTCATTACTTGCTTTTTAAGCCATGTTTACATAACAGGGACATGATTCCCAGTCATAACTAATGTTTTATGCTTATTGTGGTTATCCACTCATACAGAGTGCTGGAACAGTAGCCAATGCACATATTATTAAATGCATAGCTATTTTCCGGACATTTTTTGGCAAGTCACACTAAAATACTCTTGAGAATAAAAAGCTTAATTAATTATGCTGAATGTTCAGGCATTGGATCCAAAATACCACAATAGAGAATTTAGGGGAGGAAAAATATTTGAAAAGAAATCTTGTTATGTTCCTGTTTATGCCAAAAGCCATATAATTGTTGAGCTTTATTTGTGAATATAAAAATGGAAGTTTTATCCCCATGATCATTTTTGCAAGGAAAATACAGATAATATTTGTCAACCGTAAACAACTAATTCTAATGGGAAGTAAAGACTCTAAATTGATGAAGACATGAGCATGAGATAGGAGTTTATCAAGGAATTGCAGGGAATTCTGCCTAAGACAACAAAGAAATAATTAATTTCACAGTATCATTGCCAGCTAAAACAAACTGATGATTTAAAGAAAGAGAACACACTAGAGAAACCCCAAAAAAAAACAACAACAAAGAATAATTCTTACATCAAAATGTTTTACCATTATTTCCTTGACTGTCTTGCTTTCAAGAAAATACTGTCCTCTTTTCTTCCTTTTGCTTGTACTCAGTTTCAGGACTTTCTGTCATAGTCTCTTAGTTCTCTGTCTGTGGCCTCATGCTAATGGAACTATGGTCACCAGTATTCACCAATGTCCTGGCAAGTGTTTTTGGGTTCAGGTGGCCATTCCCTCTGCAATCCTTCCTTCTAAAAAAGGATGTTTTTCATATAAGCAAAGAAATGTAATCGAAGTATAGGGGATTCCATTTTATGCTGCCTTCTAATTTATCCAGAACTTTTACAACCTGCTTGAGAAATGTAATAGTCATTTAGTCATTGTTCAGGTTTTATTTTAAAAGATTTAAATGTTATACCAGAATGGAAGCTTATGTATTGGTCATATGAATAACACCAAGTCTCTAGTGTTTTCCACTGATTTTCTTTGGAAAGGACTTAAATTGGATGGAGCTACTAGAAGGAGAGCTACTGTACTGCATCTAGAGAAGACCTGGGTCACACACCTACCTATACAATCCAGGCATCCAAACTTGGAGATGTGGAGGAAAAAAAATATTGAGACTTGCTATGAAAATGGGACTGATTTTGTGTTTCCTGGCCCAGCTCAGGAACAAATATGTCATGGAACTCCAGAACTATGAGACTCATTTTTGTGTGAGCTGAAGTTCAAACCCATTCTCTAAAACAAACAGCTTCGAACTTAAGCATGCTTTATATGCTCTTTTTCAAGCTCCCTCATCGCCACTTTTCACCCATCAGGCTGTGACATCCATCACACCCTCAGCACAAACAGGTGAGATCTCTGATCGCTTCAGCTGGAGGTGAGGAGGGAGAGTCTGACATCACCAGTGAGTGCCCACCCAGGCAGAGTGCTCTGATCTCAATCCACTTTGAAATATTCAATTAAAATAGGTGTAAAGGATTGACAAGACCCACTGAAAGTGGCTTAATATTTCAAAGAGAAGAACTTGTCACGCTGGGCTGCAGGGTGTGAGAATCTACATAGGAGGGCAAAGAGAAAAAGATTTTTAGTTATAAAATATTCAGGAATATCTTGTCTCATCTGGGCAAAGAGGATAGGAATCTGCTGCTGGAAGATAAAGCTCACACGAAGAGTATTTCAAATTTAAACATATCTGTATTATTCATCCTAGCTTGAGAGAGATCAGGCAGCCCCAGTGCTTGGAGAAGTTGATTTTTGTTTTTTTTTCAAGTCGGGTTTAAATCATGGTCACTGTGGCCAGCTTGACACCCCTGCTTGGGCTGTTGTGAAGTGGGTACAAAGCCTCTTGAGTTTAGAAAGGTGAATTTGCAACCATAGGTACAGAAAACACAACCAGCCTTTGCACTCAGAGCTAATTTCTGGCTTTTCAATTATACGTTTTTCCACTGTGGTTGGAGATTTGCTTTACTCAGGTTGCTTTTGAAATCTGGTCTACTCAGGCAAAAGGAGGAATATTTCCTCCTCCTTTCTCAGCAGAACTGACTCTGGGCTGCTGGCTGTTTTCATGTTCCCCTGTTCCCTTCCACTAATAGTTAAACTGGGTTGATAACAAGCTTTTAGTTACTCTTATTACAAAATTATGCTTAATTCTCTCCATGCCCACTAAAAATGCATTTAAAGTTTTGCAGCTTTTGAGTAGGTGATGACAATTTCCTGAAATGACAAGAATCATGAATTTACAATCAAGTAAATTCAGATTCAGATGTTCATCTGGTATTCAGATGAACAGCCACGAGCTGCGCTTGCTCTTGTGAAACGTAAGCAACAGTGTTGCGGGGATTCCCTTCAAATCTCAGTCCTCATGGTGGTACTTGAGCATCCTTAAGTAGCTGTCTATTTGTTACTTCCAGCAGCAGCTGCTCTTTTTTTACGTGCTGTAAAGGATGTGTAACAAGTTATTATGAGAGAGGAATGAGGAATAACTGGAGAATCTTTCTGGATCCATGAGTAAGGGGATCCAGGAGTGCAGCAGGAGATCAGTGAGGATATGCTGTAACTTCAATATGCTCCTTCATCAGTGGCACAGTTCATAATCAAAATAGACACAGACCTAGAGAGAAATCTCAGCAAATGCTGGCAGCCCATCCTCACGTCCCCAGCAAATGCAAGGCTTGTTTCCTCCACAATTCTGCTGTCTAGTCCTATATGCAGAGCTCTACTATATTCACAAGATGTATAAGTTCCATTTTTTCCACCTAACTGTGTTTTAGGCCCCACCTCAAATGCTAACCCAGAGAAGTGAAATGTGGTTTCCTGATTACTTGCTCACAGCCAGCATGTCCATGTCCTGCTGTATAAATGATTTGCGGGAATTTTTTTGAAAATGTCATACACACATAAATCTTGAGATGATTCCTACTCGTGCTGGTTTGTGGGGCTTGTCTTTGTGAATTTATAGTTTACAGGAAACCAAATGTGCATCCAGCTCGAAATTACTGGAAGAAAATGCTAGTCTTATTTAACTGGAATTGGGAAAGCAGTTTTTCTAGCGCCTTTGCAGATACCTCTAAAAAAAAGACAGTAGAAAAATTATTGGTACTGCATTTCTCTCTTCCTCCCTCTGCATGTGGAGCACACAGCCTGCAGCCTCTGGAAGTCTGTGATTTCTGATTTCTCTTGTGAGAAGTGCTGGTCATCTCCAGCTCGAGTATCTTTCTGTGGGCTTGCATTTCAGGGGCTCCAGCCTTCTCCAGTGGGTAATTTGGGTACCCTCCTCTGTCCAGTGGTGGTAACTGTCAGGAAATCACACACCTGTGTGTGTTCCTATCACTATATAGGGAATCTTCTCTTGAGATTCCCATCAGGTGCTTTACGTGGGTAGTGGGACAGAGAATCTCCTGACAAAGGCATGAGAGCGCAGCTCTCCTCTGTGCACCTCCTCACGTGCAGAGCACGGCCTGCAGCCTCACCATTGCACCCTGCAAGAGCTAAGGGGCTTCTCTGATCCAACACATGCTCTGGGTTGAAGCCTGTACCGTGGGGAAGAGAGGAGAATCAGGAAGAGGCGCTGCCCACAAGCAAACTGAGCCCTACCTGCAAGAGAACAGGAGTTCATCAGGTCTCATGCTGTGCCAGAGACCTGTAAAACAGGCAGCAGTGTCTACTGAGAGGTTGTTTTGTAGCCCTGGTTGTAACTGTCAAAGCTTTGTGTAATTTTTCTGAGATTTCTCAGTATGTTCCCATTAGAGGGAAGAGTGTAGTGATTCATTGTTACCGTATGCACCAAGAGCAGTTTGCCAAAACCACAGTGGCTGGAAGCTGTTGCCTCCTTCAGGAGGGCTGCACTCCAGTCAGAGCAGTGTTTCACGTTTCCATCGACACCAGCAGCTTCTGACAGTGTCCTTTATGGTTGTACAATTCCAGTTGCAGTGTGGAAACAAGGGGAGGAATCTGCAGACACATCCACTAAGAGGACTATTAGGGATGTGCTGATCTGAGCTTTCTCCCCAGTCACACTTTTTTGCTGTGCTCCACATTAGGCTTAGCTGAGCTCAACTGAGTTGTTTGTGATAGATCTCCAGTGTTCTCCTTCCTTTTATCCTAGCACGAGAGTCAAAGGAAGCTCTCTTCCCCATGTTGGGGAGAAACAAGGTAAGGGGATCAGTTGGTAAAACACTGCAACCCCTTCAACTCTGGGAACAGTCAACAGTTCAACAAGGGGTTGAGATGAGAGCTGAGGGGAAAAGTTAGTTTTTGCCCATGTTTGTATCCAGCTCACAAACCATCAAGTAACTGCATCTTTCCTTTAAGTAAATGTTTTCTCCCTTCAAAACCGCGTGCTCTTTCACAGCTGAAACACTTACTTGAAGAACATGCTCCTGCTATTTCTACAGCAGTTATTTTTTGGCACTCCAATAGTCTTTAGGATATCACTACCACTGTACTGGGTGGGTCTGAGTGGTTTTTTTGTACACAGATCTGTGCCCAGCTTCCTCTCCCCGTGGTTCATTCATATAGCGGACACAAGGCGTAGTTAACTCTTGTTTCCTGTGGTATTTCAGAACAGCTTTGTTCTTGACTACCCAGTGTACTTTGCAAATAAAGGAGTCTTACCCAGCTTTACAATATAAAACTTCTGTATTTTCCAATATTGAGTGGAAGGCTTAGGTTTGTTTTGCTATTTAAAAAACAGAGGGGGTCTGGCATTCTGTTAAGTGACAGCTGAATATTCATCCTGGACATATTTCCTTCTGTTTCAGCATGGAAACCAAGCAGCATGATTTGAACTGTGTGCTCATCCTCTCTCTCTTGTGCTTACACCCCAAAACATGTGCCGTGCCAGTATTGCCTAGTGCAGCTCGGCAGTAGGGCTGTGGCTACTGCAGGGTCTAGAAAGGGCCTATGCCTTTGTTATTGTGAGAGAAAGCAGATCCTGGTGTTCTGAAAACATTGGTAAAAACTGACATAATGGGAGAAGCAACTGTGTCATGGCAACTTCCTTGTCCAGTAATTAAGAGCGGGTGTTCACACTCCTTAGCTTGTCCCTCAGGCAGGGACAGGGGGAGATGAACTTCAGAATATGACCAGCTGTCAAGATGGAATTTATTAGAGCCTACTGTTATTAGCTCTGGTATTTCTGTTGACAAACAAGCATGAGAGTCTTTCTTACCACCTCACTCTGTCACAGGAGAGCATTAAACATAATTAAGTCTTGAAGACAATCGTTAATTACAGCTCTGCCATATCTCAGAAACTGCTGGTTACTCATCTGCCACGGAGCTGGTCTGTGCTCTGAACGCACCGCTTTGTTGCCCGAGATGAATAAGGCTGTGCTCTGAGCCAATGTAGCTGGGTTAGCTCCACTAAAGCAAGTAGAATAAGGTGAGACAAGATCCAGAACAGGAGGAGATGTTGCTCTATAACACACAGCAATTTCCATAATGGTAAATTCCTGGGGAAGAAGCAAGTTCTGTTTTTGTTACGTGCACTGTTGGGTTTCAGTTCCAACAGCAAACTAGAAAGGTCTCAGAAATATTCCAGTCAATCTCACAGCGTCTTAAAATATCTCTCCCTAATTAAACAATATCCAATTCATTTCTTGTGTGGAAACACAATGAAGCAATTCATCTATGTCGTGGTTTTAAGCCCATTATGGACAGTGTTTTTTACAGTGTGGATTGAATAAAGACCTACAAAATAAATTATTTCAATTCTTCAAGCTTTGTCCTGGCTAGCCTCTCAAAACACGGAATTGAATACAGTATTAAATATTGAACCCTTGTTGAAACTGCTGTATTTGCTATCAAGCTGCTTTGTTTTGATGGCTTTTGATGTAATCTTGTGTAACTTCCAGAAATTTTTACTAGTGTCTGAAATGTGATCTAATTTGACCCAGCAGATACATATTCAACAATATAAATTCCACCAGGACAAACAGTATATTGGTACCGAATAGGGTTTGATCAGTGTTCTGCTACCAAGTCTAAGGATATTCTCTAGAATTAAATGAAGCTGGCAGCATGAAATAGTTGGCTGAAGTTACATGCAACTCCACCAGAATGTATTCATGGTGTAACAGTCTATGTTGCAATATTAATTACTTATCCTATTTTACAATTGTTGAAAAGGATCACAAATCAGAAAAGTATGAGCAAAAGTAATGGAATTCCACATAACTACCCTTTGCTAACTTTTCTGCAAGACCTTTCCCCATCCTACTTGGTTCTGTAGGCAGTGTCTTAAGGTGAGCTTAGATTGCTATTGTACTCTCAGCACTCCCCAGCTCTTATTGAAGCCAAATTTGTCTTAGTTTTTAAAATGTGTTCCATAATATGCACTTAGATCAGGACAATTGTGTTAAATTAGGCAAAACATAATATTTGAAAAGCCTTATTAGGTATGTACAAGTGCTCAAGGAAATGCCAGGTGCAAAGATGCAGTCTGGGGAAGTTGCCACCTCCATTCAAATGTGATGTGAGCAGTGAAGGTTGTGAACAGAGCAGGGAAGAAGCACTAAAGTTAAAGTTACTCCCTAACTCTATGATCCCTCAAAACTTAAGTTTTCCAGAAACATTCAATTGAGCAGTACTGTTAAATATAGTGTTCTGCTTCAGCTTTTCGTTTTGGCTGTGACTGTTTGAATTCTCATCCAGCCTCCTCCACCCTGTCTGTCTTGGTAGTTTTCCTGCTTCCTTTTCCCTGCTCTTGGCGTGCTGCTCCCTGGCACCCTTGCCAGCCTTCCCCCATGCCCCTCCTGCCACAGAGCATGAGAAGGGACTTGCCCACCACAGCAGTCCTGTGAAATGGAACAATGGGACGCTTCTTCCTGGGAGGGGTCAGGCACAGCACAGGCTGCATCAGGTGCTTTCTCTCTGGATGGCTAAAGAGCAGCTCTTTCTCAGCCTGTTTCCTAGACTTGGGAAAGAGATGAGAGAATGATAAGGGCTTCTTCTTTTTTCACTTTTTTCCATCCTTCATCTCACAACGCACCCGCCTCCTATTTCTTTAAATCTGCATCAGGAAAATAGGCAGGAGGCTGGGGAAAAAAAAAGTTTTAAAGTCATAACAACAAGCATCTAAGAAAAAGGCAGCTTCAGCTGAGGCAGCCTGTGAGTTGAATTCTGCTAGATTCTTTGTCCATCTTACTTTCCAGCAATGCCCTTGTCTCCCTTGAGTACAGTCCTCAGCTTCTCTTTTCTTTGACTATCCCCATGTGTTGGACAAATTCATGTTCTCACTTAAAATGCTAGTGTTGCTGGCTCTGACTTGTCATCTTTTCTTCAGACACTTTTGATACTTGGATGTTTTTTTTCTAGACAACTCAAGAAACTCATATGAAACTGCTATATGAAAAGCTGTTTTTGTTTAAAGATGGTATTTCTCTGGACTTTTTGAAGATGAAGAGAAGTTTGCAAAATAACTTAAATGTTCTCTACAGCTAGCAACGGGGGCAAATCTCTGCTTATTAATATCCTGGAGTTTGATTAGCCTTGTTTTTTAGGAACGTGACACATACTGGTTTATAGCTGGAGGTTGGTAAAGCTGAGTGTCTGGGCTGTTGTCTACATCTACAAAAAGCAAACCCAAGATCTCACATCCAAACACTGAAGCTTGATGTGAATTCACTTTCCTGTGCAGTCACCTCTCACCTCAGTATGTGATCTGAGATACCACACAGAAATCCCTTAGAAAATATAGTTAAGAACTTCAGCAAAATGATCTCCTATGGTGCATCCAGGTCTGAGGAATGTATCCACACAGCAAGTCTTATGCTTTCTCCCTTAATGCTACTGGTGACTATGATGGGTGGTAGTCTATGACTGGTGCCTCCACCCTGCAGGTGGAGGAGTTGGACTCTCCTGTCTCTGATTGTGGGAGGTGTAAGCAATGCACCTCACTGGCACGGACAGGCTGCCTGGTTCCTGTTGTTCCCGGTGATGGCTGAATAGCAGAGCTTTGCAGAGCTGTGCTTCAGCTGTTCAAGCGTAGCAAAAGAGGTGACTGTGCCAGTGCCAGGAAAGGGAGACTGCTCCTTACAGGGAATAATTGTCCAGCTGGGAAGCAAGGGGCAACAGGACAGGAACTCCTTGTCCTAAGTCTCATCAGGGCCAGGTGAACTGAGGGAGAGCACATGTTCACTTTCACATGCCAAAACCCAGAAGAGGCCAAAAAGATGATATTCTCAGTAGCAATATTTCCTTCCCATAGCAGTGCATTAACTCTGTAGTAACAAGGACTGAAAGTAACCACCATAATATTAATGCCTTTCTCTGGTGAGAACCAAAAGCTCTGACACATAGAACAACCACCTTGCTGCTATTTGAGAGAGAAGCAGGAATATGGTGTGTCATGACACTTGTGCTGGGCACACTTTGAAATGAGCAAAGACAGTATTCTTATTTTTATTGCCCTGATAATTCTATGTCAGTGGACTATATGAGTACATATTAAGCAGTGTTATTAAAAACTCTAACACTTTCTCTCCAGATAGAATTTTTTGTGCTTTGTTCATAGATTCCAACCTGTATGTCTTCAGAGGTCATGTAACATCACCCCAAAGATTTAAATATCTCTGCCTTCTCTGTGATGGGTGGGAAATGGAAATCTCTAGGCAAAGATACTTGAGCTCAGGAAAAAGGAAGATGCAATTTTACTATGCCACTACAGCAGCTTAGAGACTACTCTTCCTGAGAAGTATCACTAGTCCATAGATTCAGTCCACTTGTCATTCAGGTGGAGGGGAGTCACACAGTGTTTTACCTTCATGTGCTCCAGCACTTTGCAGAATGGCAAAAGCACGTTGCTCTAGACCTGCACAGGCCCCTTCACATCACCAGGATCTTCACTCTAGAAGTGAAGCTCAATGACAGTTCAGCCAGTACTGTGGAAGGGTTGAAGGGGCAGTGTGTTTATTCTCTTTTACAGGGTTTATGATGTTACTGGGCCTACAATTTTGAGCACTTGCCAGCAACATATTAGGTAATCTAACTAGTGATTTTTGTTGAAACAGTTATCCAATATTTTTGCCTCAAAGCAGAGGCTGTGTATTTCTTTTTAATAACAGACTTGTGTAGTCCCTAGAAAATGGAGACCAGATCCTTAGATGCACTAATTCAGTGACTGACATGATTAGTTTCTTTTAAATTATGAGTACTCATGTGGTGGTTTGATGTACTAAGTCAGTCCAATGTTTATTAATAGCTTTCATTTTATATTTGCTTCCTTATCTTTTTAATAAAGTGAGCATATTACTGAATAAATGTGGTACAGTTTCTCTGATATCACCAAAAATGGATGTGATGACTGAATCATGGCCACAATTAAAATAGAACAGATAAACCCGGAGACTCAACTGAGCAAATCATGAGATTAATATGACCGATAACTCGTCAAGGGTTATGCAAAAGGTATTTGCTTTGTGGTGCTTTGGTGTGAGGGAAAGTTGAAGGAGACCATTTCAATCCAGGGCTTGAGCCTGTCCTAGGCAGCATGGTGTGGTGACCTAGACAGCAAAGATAACACCAGTCCCTTCTGGTCCTAGGCCCTTGCCAAGTGAGACTGCCCAAAACAGATGGCAATCCATCCTGGTTCGTTTAATTTGCCCTCAGCAGCTTTCTGTGAATGCTCTCTCGTTAAATCTTACTGGTGTTGCAAGTTTCTAGTTTATTGTTCATTTTTGTTACTTGCCCCTTCCACGCAGTAATACAGAATCTGTCAACACAAAGATGCTATTTAAATCCTACACATTAGCAGTTTTTAAATGACATTCCTTGCTGACTGTGGACCATGCGCAGCTGATGGTGGCAGACCCAAAGAGGGGGGAGGACTAGAAGGGGGTGCTTTTGGGAAATGATAACAGCTAAGAAGTAAACATAATTAAAAGTTCCCTAAAATGTATGTGTTCACATTCACTACTGGAACATGAAGACAGTGTTTCATCATGATAAAATGCCTTTTAATTTTCTTTGTTTAATTTGGTTTTGGCGTATTAATGTCCTGCGGTTCCCAGGACCCCCATGATGAGCCCCAACCAGAGGAGCCAGCACAGCCAGTCTCTGCTGGAAGCTGTCTGTCAGGTTTTTGGGTGGCCTGACCAGGCAGGAGAGGAGAGGCAGTGACATTGATGCTCACCAGAGAACTGGTGCTTTCCTTCCATCTGTCCTGCATTTTCACACAGACATTTCCCAATGAAGTGAATCCTTAGTGTCCTAAGCACTCCCATCACACTGGTCACTAATGGACTCCATATTACAGTGGAAAATCCCATAGTCAAACAAGTATGGTTGCTGCTTTCGTGCCTTCTTCTTTTTTTTTTCTTGGAATTGGCTCACTCTGTTGTAGCCAGGTGTTCTTCCAGAAATGCAGATTATGAGGAGGCAGTGGGTCCGTGCCAGGAAGAAGGGTGTTAATGTCACCACTTAGGTTAATGGGCATTAGTTCTGCTGGCTGTGGGTCTAATGATCTAATCTGCACAGTCACTGCCTTTTCCTTACAGTTGTTATTCCTCGATCTAAATTAGGAAACTAATAGTTGTAAGATCATAACTTGCTCTAATGACTTTTCACCTAGAATCAGAAGTTGCTTTTGCATGTCTTCAAATAGATTGATCTTCTAACCAAACAATTAAAATTTTCCCAGCTCAGCTGGAAGCTGAGCCTGTGTGCCTCATGTGTAGTCTAAACTGTATGTAATTAGCTCTTTAATTTCTATTAGAGTATGAAACAGCAGCCTAAGGTTCATCAGAGAGGACAAATCCCGTAACCTTTACAGGAGCAGTGTTGGTATGATATCAGATTGTGGTCACAGTGGCAATTTACTCAGTAGTAGTTTTGCCACTCTTTGCAAAGACTCTAACTTCTGATTTTCCTAGAAAATAAATCCCTTTTTCAGAGAGTTGTTTCTTGGTGATGATGTAGAAAAAAAAAAAAACTAACAGTATGTGTCAGAGTAGAAACCATTCCGAAAGCAGGTAGGAGCTGAGCGTGTATCCATCTGTAACATGTGGCTTTCTGTCACTGGAAAAATCTTTTCCCCTTAAGAACAAACCCTCCCTTCTGCCCTCACCTCCTTACCAGGAGCAGCACTTTAAAGTGGCACAGGGCAGGTAGGCAGACAGGCTGCAGGGCCAGTGGGTCACCAGCCTGTTTCTCATTTGTGGAGGCTGAGCCCAGGGAAGGGGCAAATATGTCCATAAGGCCGTGTGAATCTTCTTAGAAATATTCTCCTGTTAACATCTTTCATTGAGAATAGCTGACTACCAGTGCCCTGGGGAAAGGGTTGATCAAGCTTCAGTAGGTGTTGTTCTTGCCCTATGTTATATTAATATTTGTCCCTCTCCTTAACAGAGGGGGATTGAGGAATGGTACATGCGTTGGCTTCTGTATTCAGCTTCTCACTGCAATTAAGTGTTTAAAATATCTTCTTATCCCCTGGTGCTATAAATATTTAGACAGCTTATTGTATGGTTATGTTTGTGCATGCCTCTTGTGATACAGGCTGATGAGGATTTAAAAAAAATGTCAAGAAATTGGGGAAAACTGAAAAGGTCCATGGGCTTTTGTACACATCCAAGACACATGTTTGTATTGAGTGCAGCACTCTAGGCAGTTACTATACAGCTAGAACATTTCAGAGTTTTCCCTTCCTGCAACAATTACCCTACTAATAGTCATTTTTCATTAGACTGCAGTAACCTAGGTGTGCTCTCCATACTCCAGAGACAAGAGGCAAGTCTCAGCTGGATAAAATTTAGAGAGAATGTAGGCACAGAATCACAAGAGTGAAGGTAGTGAGCACGTAGAATCAAATGATCATGGCAAAGGCTGGGACAAATCTCATCATTTTAGATGCTTGGTTTTCTATATTAAATACATTTATTTCACCTTTTGTCATCTTATAAAATCAAATCAGATAAATATACTGCCAATTCATGCAGACTTATTAAACGGGCCTTCAACTAATGTGAGCAAAGACACCTTTTCATCTCTCATAGGAAAAAACCTTGGTAAAATTTTAGTTTGAAAAATATAAATGGAGTTGTTTTGGGGTTTTTTTGCCATTCACTGTTGTCATGCTAAGATCTAAGTCAACCCTTCATTTCACAGTAGACAGCATCTTTATTTCAGTCTAAACATGGATATTGTATGTGTCTTGTATATTAATAAAAGTTCCATCCAGTAACCCATGTTATGCTGTCTCAAGATGTTGGCCTTTGTTTTGTCCCTGTTCTTCAGGAGACATCCAAAGTCATTTGACTGCGATCAGAAGAAATATACTGATACCAAGACAGTCTAAATGACAGATGAATCAAACCACATACCTAACTCAGATAAAGTTTATTCACTGCTTGAGTTGGGTATAGATTTTTTTTCTGATCTCTGTGCACACAGATGAATTTTGTCTCCAACAGTCAACTGCTGGGAAAATAGAGATATGCTGTATTTAGCACAATCTAACTCAAAGTGAAGTGAAGTGTGTAGAGACATTCCTGTTGATAACTGAGATTTAGGTTGGACCCATACAGTTTTGAACAAAATTCACATTATATTGATTAATCAAACTCGCAAAAGCAAGAACATTGTAACACCTTCCAAATCTCATGACAGCTGTTTGCAGAGGTGGCCTTCCAGCATATGGGAAAAGCAGCATCCATCCAGCAAATGAACCTGTACTACAAAGCCAAAAATTGCCTCTAGTGAGCATCCTCTAACCAAGGAGAAGGTAGCTAACTACCAGCTGTTTTCCAACTGACTCAGAGAAAACAGCTGCTACCAAAACAGTGGTGTAACACTCAGCACAACCCCAGCCAGGTTTTTTGAAGTGCTTTCTAGGTATAAAGCCAGAACTTAGCAGCACAGCATTTGTAATTTGCAGGCATTGTAAGGAATGGAGCCAACAGGAAAGAGGGGGGGGGGGGGGGGAAAAAAAAAAACAAGCCAAGAAAATAAAACAAAACAGAAAAAAAAACCACACAAAACCCAACAACAACAAAAAGTCAAATTCTGCTTGCACAGTAGATGCAAAGAAGTGAGTTTATGGGGAAGAAACAGAATGCCACTTCTCACTTTTTGGTGAGCATATATACAACCAACAGCTGTTGTATCTGAATAACTTTGCAAAAGATGGGGCTACTTTTCAGAAAGCAACTTATACCAGATGTCCTCAAGGAATGAGCAATTCAGAGGTGTGATTGGAACCAAACTTTGTGAGCAGAGGAACGATCAGAATTTTTTGCTGGTTTAGTCTTCATTAGTTTGGCCCTGTAATAGGTATAACACTGTGGATGTTCTGCTCCTTTAAGATCCACTTAGCTATTTGCAGTCTGTGTATCCTGTTGACCTGCTTACATATGAGATCGTGGGTAGTTATATCATTAAGTGTGTATTTTAAGCAGAAAATGAGTGATCTGGCAATATGGGAGTGCTTTTGTTACTTTTCATTATCCTCTGCACAACAGTAAGATGAACCATGACTAGACATGGAGATCTGTGGGAAGCCACTTAGTTTCTGTTCTTTGTCCTGGACTGCCTATTGTATATAAAATGGATAATTCTTTCACTTCATCTAGATAAACAGACATTTATCTTATACTTAAGCATCTGACATGTCAGATTTGGGAGTTTTGGGGTGGGGTGGTTTTTGGTGGTTTTTTGGTGAGGTGTTGTTTGGGTTTTGTTTTTCCCCAGAAAGGAAGATGCTTTGAGAATAGAAAAAAATTAAGAGAAAATGAAAAAGATGATCCTAAACAGAGCAGAATTTTCACTAATTAAAAGATGGTGAACTTCAAAGATAAAATAAGTAATTGGGATGGGAAATGAACAAAACTTATAGACTATACTTACGAAGATATATGTTTGTAGTGTGTGTGCCCAATTAGAAAAGCTACCTCTGTTCTGCTGTTACATCTCACTCCTGAAAATATAGTGCATGAAAAGTGAGTGTAGCTATGACAGTACACTGGGTCTTAGGAAGACCTGTGCTTGTCTGCAAGTAATGACTTTTCTCCAGTTGTTGGGGATTACTGGATTAGGTGCTATTCCATATATCTGTGGCTCTTAATAGGTGATTGCTACATATTGGGTTTTTTGGAGACCTATTCAAATTTCTAAATTTGGGAAGTTAATTTCATAATAAGTAAGCCTCAAGAGAAAAGTTACTGTGGATATACCATAGTAATCAAGAGTAGACGTAAATCGAAGTGCAGGCAGAGTAATGGTTCTCTGAAAATCCCAGATATCCTGGGGTGCTGCCTCTTCAGATGGTTTGGACTCTTTTCCTAAAGCCTCATTCTGCAGCTATGAGCTGTTTCTTTAGTGCTTCTCAGGTTGATTACATGTACTGAGTCACCTGGAAAGAAACAACTGTTGTCAGAGGGTAGCTGATCAGGGAAAAAAAAAGAAAAAAAAAAGATGAGAAACAAGATATGTAAAAATAATGGGGCTAAAATCTAGAAGACTATTTATACCTAAGTGGGAGAAAATGAGGCCTGTAATAATAATTTCCTAGTTTTTGTCAGGTTTAGGCATCTTATTTTTGTTTTTGAGATTCCCTCTTTGTGTGCCTGCATTGTGTATCTTACTATCTGTAGTGTATTTCTTCATAAAGGCCAGTGCCAGCATCCTCGTACAAATCCTCATCCATAACCACACAGGTGTGTGGCAGAGCACTAATGTCTCTCCGAGTTTTAGGACAGTGTTCTAACTTTGGACTATCCTTTCAACACATTGGGCATTCATGAAAAATGCAAGGTGTATACAGCAGCTGATGGCAGCTGGTACAGATTCTGGTACAGATTTGTGTCTACTGGTGTTTAATTTGTGTTAAGAGACCCTTGACAAGGGTCAAAGTTTCACACAGATTTCATTTGCAGTTGGTATCATTAGTTGAATCTCCTCTTGAGGTCCTTTGGTGTCTATTAAAAAGGGAGTTAGTTCAGAGCATGGCTAGGGTCTCTGTCCTTTCCCTATTTGTCTACTTCAATGAAACTTGTAGGAGTTTAATTACTTGTGAGAAATCTGTGATTCTCTGGTTTGGTTGAAAGCAGCCAATTAAATAAATAATGTATGAAGGAGAAAAGAATTGCATGCTTGTAATCAATGTGATCCCATAAGCCCTGTTTCCACTGGAAAGAAGGCTGAGACCTGACCTCCTCACCGTGCTACAAAGCTGTTTCATGTCTCTAGCAGTGAGGATGTAGCAGTAGCTATTTGTGCTAAAAATGAGCACTAACTGAAAATGATTAGTGGTGCTACAAAGAAAGCACACATAAGAATTCAATACTTGTTTGTTTGAAGTCTGTATGAAGCTTTTTTTTCCCCTAATGTTTGCACAGTGCACTTGTATGAAATTACTTAGCCCAGATGGGCACATGTACTCAAAACACTGAAAGGTTACAGTGCAGCAAGGTTAAATAATTTCTCATGACAATTTAGTTTTCTTGGGGTTTTTCTTCTAGTTAGATGTGAAACAACTGTAATTTCATGAATAACTTGCAGTCTTGTAGTAATAGTGGAAGTCCTGATTTGAGTGACTTAGCTTTTCTAGCAACAGAGAGATGATCTCATTATCATTCAATGAGCCAAGCAACTTTTGCTGGTTAGAACTGCTAAAATTATTGGGACAATGATGGTCACCATTTTGAGTGTTCCTGTGACTGCTTCCTGAGGGTATTACCTGGGAAAACTCTTAACACCAAACACCAGTTACTGTTTTGTCCACTGTTGCATGATAAATAACAGCAAAGTCTGTAATCTTGCTAATCTACTCTTTGCCAAACTGCACATTGTATAAAAAGGGCAAGGGGAAGACAAAACACTCCTTCCCATTTCTCAGCATAGATCAAATGACAGAGTGGGAAGTGATTTCCTCTGTATTCCAAAGGTTTCATTACTTTTTATAAAATACATCATAGCCTATTAAGAGGAATGATAAATTATTAAATCTACATTACAATTCTCTAAATCAATACACAATATACATTCTGGTCACAGTATTTTTTCTCTCTTTCTTCACTTACTTGGTAATTAACAAAATTCTGTAATGTGCTATGGGTCTCCTAGGTATTACAGAGAGAGTATGTGGTAATTGCAGCTGAGCACCCCAAGCTAGCTATTTACTTAATGCTGATGCATCTTCATACTTTGTCACTATCTACAGCAGTGCTGTAATTTTGCTTTCATTTTGTACATTTTCCAGAAATCTTACTTCTAAGCTGCTTCACGGTCTTTAACAAACATTGTTTACAGAATGCAATAGAGCATTTGCCTCTGGAGCACCATCTCTCCCGGGTAGGGGTTCTTTAGTCTTGGCTCTGTTGCTCCTCTGCGGGCTCCTGCTTGCCCTTGGTCGCTGCTGGGCTGGGAACACAGCCAGACCACAGCACCAGCCCTTGTGGCCCTTACATTGCACTTGCTGCAGAACCTCCTGGCAGAGGGCAGGGACAGGCCACATGCTCAATTCCTCCCCCAGTGAGAAGTCAGAAATACATTTGAACTTGAATTTGGGAAGCGTTCCTGAGTTTAGATCCAGCCGTGGCTTCCCACTTCTCTGGGTCAGCTGTAGCCAGCAGATACGCCCCGGGGGAGTAATTGTGGGCAGCTCAGGTCTGCCACGTGCAGCTTTTCTAAGGAGGCAGGGGCACATTGTTTTTTAAGTCTGTACTGGGTCTGCTTTCTAGCACAGAACAAATTTCTGCAATAAAATGCTGGTTTGCTGTCTTTGGGTACCATATAGAAAGGTAGTGGTGCAGACATACTGTCGCTTTTAAAAAAACTGTTTTCTCTATATTTCAAGGTGCCAAGTTGGTTAAAAGTGCTCTTGAAGGTCAAACAAGAAAACAGTTCATTTTGATTCTGCAAAATAACCCAGATGTGCTCATAACAATAGTCAAGAGGCTCTGACTAGGCCATCCAGACTTCACCCCCCACATCTTTTGGGCCATTTTACATTCTCTGAATGATATGTGCAAAATTCATATGTATATGTAGAACAGATAAATGTGATTGGGAGGAGAGTTTGGGCTGGATCTGCCTCATTCCTGTTACAGAATAAAATACACTGTTATGGCAACACAAACTCTTCAGGACGGTTAAGCCTAAGAAAAAAGAAGCATGTATTACGTACAAATAATCTTTGCTTGAAATAAATATTATTGACTCAAAAAAGGGCAACTTTCTCCTCTGGGAAAAAAGTTAATAGTTCTAAATAGAACTTGCTGCTTGAGGTGTGGAAAATCCCCAATATTCCCAGAAGGTCTGTTGTACAACACATAGTATGTCACCTGTCCCTGCCTAGAGTTAGTCTCTGTTACTGCAAGGCTACAGAAAAAATACTCCACCTGTGTTTGTGAGCCCTTGAGCATTCATGTTACAACACCACATTTAACAAGCAGTGTGAGAGCAGCGCTTCTGCTACCAATCATTCTGCCTTTCATGCTCCTGAAAGCCTTGAATCTGGGATTATTTTGCTTCATTTGCTGAAGCCATTGGCACTAACCTCAACTCTGAAGACATGGGATGCTAAGGAATTTCATATGCCATGTTCACATCTAATCCAGATGGTTTTAGCTTTGTATTTGGACAGAGCTTAGAAGGTACTAGTCACCTTTCTATATCCCAAATATGGTTTTTACCAGCATGCAGCGTTAAACGGCCCCTTAGATTTGGTTGTGCACACTTGGAAAGCATTTTGCCTCAGTATTAAAGAACCTGTCAGGCAGTAAGCTATTAAGGCAGCCATAATTTAAATTAAAAAAGGTGCTTTGGCTTGAGTGTGGATAATAGACACTGTTCTCAAAACAAGGGCTGAAACTTCCTGGTGCCACCTGGCAACTAAGGGAGGATGTTGGGGAGTTCAAACCACTCTGATCCCTAAATGTTGTTCAGACAATCTTTTTCGGTTAGTATTGTTTGTTGAATTTCTGCCTTCTGGTCACTCAGAAAGTACTTGGGGTTTTTTTTCCTAATGGTCCCATATCAGTTCAGAGGTGAATTCAGGAAGTACCAAGATAAATGGAAGGGTTTTACTTAACTGCTAAAGTAGGCTTTTCTAAATCTCCTATGCTGTACAGTTTGCATTAGTTTTAGATTAAGTTTATTTTTTAGATTATCCACACTGGTTCAGCAATCCCTTCTAAAGCCCAAACGATGTCATAAATAATGGCTGAGAAAATTGGGAGCCAGGCTCCATGTGAAAGAATCTTTTTAAGGCACACCAGATGTTCAGAGTGGGAGATGGAATCAGGGCATGGGTCCATAAAAGGAGAAGCATAATAAGTGAAACTTATTTTATCAAATTTCTCTTCAAAAATTCCCATGATGCCTCACCACTATTAGAACAGTTCTGTAGGGGAAGTCATGAATCCATTAGATAGCCCATACTTGCTGAACCACCACCTTGTCTTCTACACTTCAAGGTGAGCTTTTCTTTAATAGTTTCTAGTGCTGTAATAAAAAGAAATGAGCCTGAGATTCTCTAAAGTTCATAGGGAGATAATAGCATGTAAATCAAGGAGTAACTATATTAGTCATGAAAGCTGGTGGGGAAAAAAACCCCAACTAACTAAAATAACTAACTCACATTGATTTCAGTGGGATCAGAATGTCAGCCAACTTCCTGCCAATGCTAATACCAGTCTCTACCTCCTTATATGGGAGGAATTTGTGGGGGGAAAAAAAATAAGAGAAATTATGGCCTTGTAGGAGAATGAAATCCTTTTTTACATGACTCAGAACTTCTGGTACCCCTATTAATATGGGAAAGGCTATCGTTCAGGGCTGTAATTTACACTAACATAGTTGAAGTTCAACTTAAACCTGAAGTTTAAGTTCTTTCTTAAACATGAAAGCAGCTTGATGCAAGGCTTTGGAGAGTATCACGGGTTGAGTGATCTTCATCTTCTGTAAAAATCACAGGTGATGAAACCAAAAGAAAGCAGTTTGATCCTAGCTCAACCCAGCCCAACTTCTCAACTAAAGTTCGTTCTTTATTTTTTTAAAAAAGTCTGAAATACAAGATACACCTTCATTTAAAACAGGTGGGAGACCCACAAGACAAAACTTATTCCACTACTTTCCTTAAGTTCCCTCTGTAGCCTGTGGTAAAAGTAGAGTAGGAGGAAGCAAGAGGAAAGACATGGACACAGAAACCTGGGAGCAGGACCTGAAATTAGGAAGTATTGTTCCTCTGGAGGACACAGAAGAAAGGCAGGTCACTCGGAACTCCCTAACATTGGATGGTGTCAGTACATGCCTCTTGCCTTCACCCTTATTTGTGTTGTGGCTGCACATGGTTTTGGCACACGGTGTATGACAATAATACTATATTATCTTATTCTACTATATCATATAATACTGTACTATTTACATGCTCACACTACTGTTTGATGGGGGTAAAATACTACAAGCCTGCATTTCTCTTCCTATTATAATGGGAAGAAGCAGGTCTACACGTTCACTTCTATAGATGTCTTTATCAGGCAAGACTGAGAGAAAAAGGTATCATTAGTCTAATAACGAGTGTGTGAGCTTTTAGCAATTATGTTTTCTCCCTACCTTGCTCCTGGAAAGTGCCAGGAACCTATAGGGAAAAAGATTATGAAAGTAAGTTGTATTTTCTCACTAACCTAATGAGTACAGAAACATACAGAGATGGGGTTTCCTTGGCTAATTTTTTAGTCAGCAATCACTCTGGTTGTCCCTGCCATGAAACCCAGAAACAGAGAGAGTATAATAAATATAGATTGGTGTTGCTGACCAGGAAAACACGTCACAGTTGGATGACATAGGCCTCAGGACATGCTATGTGGAAAACTGCATTTAAAGCAATGACAAAACCAAATTTAATTACAATTTTAATAAAATTTCAAGCAGAATTTCTAATTTATTTACTATATAGTGAACTGTCTGAGTAAAGTCATGTTGTAAAAATCCTCTTCCTTATTTTAAGTTATTAAATAGCTAGACAAATTCGATTGCTTTTGTTTTTGTTATCTATCTTTACTAATTCATAAAATAGGCTTGGGATATAAATCTCTACCCAGACTGAGAATGACTCTCTCTCTTTTCTCTCTCCCTCTCTCTTTTCTCTCTCCCTCTCTCTTTTCTCTCTCCCTCTCTCTTTTCTCTCTCCCTCTCTCTTTTCTCTCTTCCTCTCTCTTTTCTCTCTTCCTCTCTCTTTTCTCTCTCCCTCTCTCTTTTCTCTCTCCCCTCTCTCTTTTCTCTCTCCCTCTCTCTTTTCTCTCTCCCTCTCTCTTTTCTCTCTCCCTCTCTCTTTTCTCTCTCCCTCTCTCTTTTCTCTCTCCCTCTCTCTTTTCTCTCTCCCTCTCTCTTTTCTCTCTCCCTCTCTCTTTTCTCTCTCCCTCTCTCTTTCTCTCTCTCCCTCTCTCTTTTCTCTCTCCCTCTCTCTTTTCTCTCTCCCTCTCTCTTTTCTCTCTCCCTCTCTCTTTTCTCTCTCCCTCTCTCTCTTTCTCTCTCCCTCTCTCTTTTCTCTCTCACAGTGAAATGTTATCTACTGTAGTTATACAGTACTAAAAATTCATTTCAATCCTCTGTAGAATTTCTAACTGTGAGCATCCCTCCTGGACCCCTTCCCCTTAGGGGTGTTAGTTCATGTGTGCTTGAGAAAATCAACTCTAAATAGACATAGCTCAACTGTTTAGTTAAGAAAATCTACTCTTAACTACATAACCCCACTGGGACTGGCAATACCTCTTCTTGCACAGTAACAGAGGTACTGCAGAAGCATTATCTTGGCTTTTTCCAGTCTGCTTAAACAGCCCTTAAATCTCACTACAAGAATTAAAGGGGAATTTCAAGCATGCTTTAATGAAAAGGGGTTGCATTTCAGACTTGACTTATCAAAAATAATTAAGCTAAGAACTTTTATATTTTTGGGCAAGTCTGGGGAGACGATACCCCAGTTTTGTGCAATCCCTATCCTGTCACCTTCCCAAAATACAGTTTGAGTGGCTATTTTGTTCCCAGCATGCAGCAGAAGCAGCTATTGCTCACTAACCAGGGTGCCTCAGCCCTGTGAAAGCCATAGGCCTCATATCTTGAGAGCCATCTACTGGCACCTTGTCTGTTATCAACATACTGCATATCCACACACCCTGCTCAGTTACAGAGCTGGTATGTAGCAGATTTTACATCTTCCTGCTACGATGGAAGTAAGAATTATTTGGAGCAGTCTAAGCTCATAAATCATCTACAGGGGGGCTCTCGGAGTCCTTCTTGCACCGGACTCCTCCATGCCCTCTCTGCTGGTGTACAGTGAGGCAGGGGCTAATGCAGGACAGGGGGGGATTGCAGGGAACTTCTCATAACTGCTGTGTATTTCTCCTGCACTGCATCTAGTCGTAATTGCCTTGCTCCAAAGTCGTGGTACATTTTAGGAAGCAAAGGAAAAACAAGTGACAAGGCTGTACTCTGGTCAGAGTGTGCTATTTCCATAGGAAGCAAAAGCTTTTGTTAGTTCTAGTCTGCTTCTTCCATGCTCACCAAACTGGGACTGAGAGCCTCCACTAGGGCTGCAGCAGGAGGGGGTTAGACACTCAACCAAGGCAGCTCGCGCAGCATGGGACATTGGATAATGGATCAGGGTGCATGCTGTGTCTCCAAACCTCACAGGACAGGGGTTGGGAGTGGAGTGGGATCACCAAAGACACGGATCATCAGCAGAAGAAAAAAGGGGTTGAGAGGTTGCAGAGGGGGTTGAGTAACTTCGTGGATATCACAGGCACAGAGATAGCTTGTTCACCTTAAGTTTGGGCCTCCCAGTATTAGTAGATGCAAAAGCCACTTTTCACGTGTTGGGCAGTGAGTACCTGGGATGCTTTCTGGTCTTGTGCCACAGACCTATGAAAAATTACTCTGCCACTATTTTCAGAGTACGTGTGAGTGGTGTTTAGGACTGCACTCTGCCTTTAATTCCTCTTCCTTTAAATGGAAGCTATTAAACTTTCTGTTTAAGGCAACAAGGTACTCTATACTGTTCCAGAGCTTTACTTGATGTACTTGACAAATTGGTTTGGGTTTTTTTTATAAGTTACCTTTTATATGTATCATTTGACATCAATGTTTTAGTTAGTGAAGAATCTTCATTTGCATTTTTTACTGTTTTGAGTTGGTACGCCTTCAAATAAAAGTAACTATTATTTAGAAATTGCCTGACTGATCACAAAAATGTTTTTCTATCATACACAAGCAATGACATTTCGAATAAAAATTTAATTACGTGGAGGGAGCTGTTTTCAGATTTCAACAATATTTTTTGTACTGCTGTTTTGTTTCATTTAAGGTAGAGTTAAATATATGCGTGACAGCTTGAAAATCAGATAGGAGATTAGTGTGGCTTGATAGAGCATTATACCTGGCTAAGCATTGGTACCATACACTAAACTGGAAACAAGATCCGTTTTCATTAGAACATCATATCTGTGCTTGCTGTTCATAGTTTGTTGTGTACAATGTCAGTATTGACAAAACATCTCTTTCAGATCCTGAGACAGGAAATGCCAAATACCTACCTCTTCTGGGCCTCTTCCTTCTCAGATGTGGAATCTACTTTCATAATACCTAAATCATTAGGTTTTATGCATATGTGTGTGTGTGTGTGTGTAAAAATATCTAAGGATGCTGACTTCTGATCCTTGTGCAAACCCCTTTTAATGAAATCCTTCAAGAGCCTTAGCACTTTTTCTGTTAGGCTTAATTTTTGTTGATGTCCCATTCCCAAGGACAATCAAAAATGCTCCTGCAACCCTTTGTTCTCTGACCTGAGACAGGCCATATGAAGGTTGTCCTTCAGGCTATCACTGCTTAGTGCACAGGACCACACCACCACTCTGGCATTGCCACTTTGGCACAATATCGCAGCAGGGTAGTTGAATTTATCTTAATATTCACCTGGGGCATACAAGTGCCCTTTATGCCCAAAAGCCTCATGTGTGACAGGTAACAGTGTCTTTGGGTGCACACTGAAACTCACACCATGTGCTCAGATACTGTGTCGGGAACGTTCATAGTGGCAGTGCATGAAATGCTCAGACATTGCCCATTGATATTTCTCATAAGTAGGGGCAGTGATCTGGGATCTCTGTCCCTACACAAAAGGATACACATGGGCAGGCTGTTATCTGTTAGAATGATTTAGCAATATATCAGGAGACATGGAGCAGGGCTTACAGATCTGGGCTGGCACAAGGTGCTGAATACGAAATGATTGTTTATTGTTTCATAATGCATAAAGAAGGAGTATCAAATGATGTTAGCAGGTGCCAAGTTTAAGAAAGTTGTCTTCTCACACAGTACATGAAGCTCATGACCACAGGTCCTCCTGGCTGCCATATGGTTTTTGTGGTTCATGGGAAATTCATGGAAATAAAACCTATCAGGAGCTATTAACCACAGGGACACTAACTCTTGTCCCTGAGCAGTCCCAACCTGCACGTGAGAGTAAAAACACCACTGTAACCTTGCTCTCTGATCTCCTGCTCTTAGCTGCATGTCAGAGGACCCATATGAGGTATCTCAGCACGGTGTGTAGTGTCTTCCATGGGCCTTCAGCAATGCTGCCTCTTGCAGGAAATGACTCTCCTCCTTCACTGCATCTGTTGAACAGCTGAGTGGTACCATCTCCCTGTCCTCAAGGGTCTGCTGGAAACAAGCAGAAATGGCTCATACAGCTCTGTGATGAGCAGTACCACGTCTGTCTGTGGTTGGGCTCTCTCCTGTACAGATAGACACAGTTCAGAGGTTTCTGTTGACAGCATTGCCACACAGACAGGAGGGATAAGTGAAACTACTTGGGATTTGTGCAGTTAATCTATTACTTCCCCTTGGAGGTTTGCAGGAATTGTATTAAGATAGAAGGATACTCTGAAGTCAACTGAAGCGAGGTAAATGTAACTTCTGCAAGCTCCACCTTAATAGAAGGTGAGCCTAAAAATTGACTCTGAAATGCCATTTGAAAATGCTGGTTTTTGTCTCTGGGTTGTTTTTCTTTTTCATCAAAGCAGATTTTATTACCTGCCAGGAAGAAAAGCATCCTCTACAATTCCAAAGAGGTAAAGGGGGTAGAAAGACCAGTAGTATGCTAAGGCTGCATATACTTTCACATTATAATCCTTTCGTGCTCTTTGTCTTAAAAACAACTCTGGGCAAGAGATCCCAAAGATAGAAAAAGAAATAATAGATGGATGTTATGTTGCACTGGACATCAGAAATTGTTTACATGGCAAAGAAACTGATGTCACACAGAAATTATATCGGTGAGTAGATGCTGTGGGTTTTCTCCTTGCAGGCCCCAGTTCTGCATTTCCATGTAATAATGTCCTGGGAAAAGAACTGCAAAAGTAAAGCTCAAATATCCCCACAACAGTAAAGGTTCCCACGACCACCTCTTTCTGTATCGGACTCTTTGAAGGGCTGTCAAGTCATTTAATATGCTGCAGTGCTGTCTGTCCTGGGAGATGGAGGTGATTTCTACTGCTGGTAGCAAAATGTCCAGTGCTACAAGTGCCTGTAAGAGCAAAGCTCTTTGTAAATCAGTCATGGAAAAACACTGTTAAGTTGGTTAACCCTGGTAGTAAAACAGAGTTATGAATTTCTTCTTCTCCCCTGAAGATGCTCTGTTGCTCTTCAGAAATAAACACTGCTGAATAACCATGACTTCATATAAATAATACACTCCCTCCTACAAGCTGCATGGAATGTTAAAATTCCAGAATGGACTATAAAGAGACGTATAAATCTTTAGGATCCATGCGTTTCTCTCCATCTATTAAAACTGAAGGTAAAAGGATCACAGTATTTATTTGCATTTTCCATGCCCTTTGTGCAATTTTTTCTGACATCAATTTCATGTGTGGAGCAGCACAAGATAGTGTTCCAGTATATATTGCAATACTTTGTTCTGTTTCTCGGCATGTGCTGGCATATTCAGTTGAAAGCAAAGTGTAACACAAGACAGCTTTTTTGGCAAAACAGGTCACCAAAGCAGTGGAATGTTTCAGTCAAAACTCAAAGTGTGAGACACACTGCTTTAAGGCAAGTTGTCTTTCAGGCAAAGCGGAGACCTTTCTTCATCTTTATACATGAGAAGTCTTGCTCTGAAGCAGTTAATTACAATGAAAAATATGGCACTCTTTTCTCATAACTGGCCATGAATTGTACTTGGATTATATACTAGTTTGAGTGAAGAACAAGAGCCATATTTCTCTCACAAGTAAGGAGGGGGGGAAAGAGTCTGTCACTATGTAGATGAATGCAATCTACTTGTTGTTTATAGACCCAAAGGATCCCTCAGAGCATTAAAAATCCATGTGATATCCAAGAGTGGTATACTTTGCATTGAGATATGTGATTTAGCTGAAAGCTGTATAAAATCTGTAAAACTGCATGTAGGCAAAGAGCTCCCTACTGCCTGCGCATTCGAGTGAAGCCATGTGTGCTTTTCCTGCACACATGAAAAATAGATGATTATAAAATCTGCTTGAGATTCACAAACTTCTGACAGAAACACGTGTCTAGGCTAAGCGTGCCAATTTTGGTCAACCCAGGCCTGAAAATACATAGATCTGAAATAAGCATTGTTCTTCCATAGTGAGGGGAGAAACTTCAGCTTCGTACACAGCAAGTCCATTCTGGTTGTGTCCTTTGCTGGTCTTCTGCTGGCATAGGTAACATCCTTTTCTTCTGGGGTGGGTCTTTCAATAGGCAACTGATCTCACAAGACTTTTCTGGTGAGGTCTTTTAAATCAGACCCACTCTTTTGTAAAGAGGAATTACCACTGAAAATAAGGGACCCCAACACTCCATTCTCTTTAGTATTGGCTGGGACCTTATTTGGGCAAGTCTGTTGTAGGTTAAATAGATTTTTTTTCTTTCTTTTTCTTTTTTTTTCCTAGGAACTAAGACTAGTAGTGGTAGCCTGCAGCAGCTCACACATGGTGTAGCTCTCATTTTCTCAAGACTTGTGCAGAGTGGGGTTTGGGATTTTTTTCAGTTCTGTATGGGTGTGTTTCATAAACATGCTGCAGTGTGGTGTCAACAGGGAATAAGCTAACTCAAATGTCCCTTGTACGTTTGGTGGGATTTGTTCTTAGCAGCTGTGGAACTTTGTCACATCCTTTTAGTGCTCAAGGAAATCGTTGTTTGTAAATATTAGCTGAGCTGTAAGAAGCCTTTTTTCCTTGATATTCTTGACCGAGGTTACCTTCCTAGGGCCTTTAGAGATTTCAGACATGGGCTATAAAGCGTTTTAAAGATAAGGATCCATGAGCTTAGCTTTATAATCTTTGGATAGACAGAGAAGAAAGAGAACGGGTGTTGTGTACCCATAGCTTGTGTTGCTGAGGAGGTTTTGGTACACTCATCTGTACCATTTGGCTTCTCTCAAGTTCTGGGAAACTTTTTGGAATCTGCAGACTTTCAAGAGCAGCACAGCCAAGATAAAATACAAGTGTGAATAACTGAGGTTGCATAATTCATCGCCAGTACACCATCTCCTAGCCAAGCACAGCAACAGAAGGCATTACTCACAGGCGTGGCTGTGTGGGATTGGGATCAGGTGTAGTCTGGCCTCAGGCCTCCACTGCCAGCTGCTGCTGCCCAGGCCCAGCCTAAGGAGTGTAGTGCACAGCCAGGACAGTCCCTGCCCCTGCTTTGAGATCTCTGAGAACCTGAAACATCTCAAACAGCTGCTTTTCATCTGGGAGCCGATCTCCTCTGAACACTGGTACACGTGGCTTGACCACGTGTATTGGATAAAATTGTCTCAGTATCAGCTGCCCTCAAAGCCTCTCATCTGCCTGTTTCTTGTAGTTTCAAAACTGCACAGGCCTCAGAAAAGCTCTGCAAATATTGGATTTAATAACTCAAGGGGTAGTCTGCCCTCATCACTTACTAGAAGGGCTCTTCCAAGAAGGGTTGAGATTACTTTTGCGGCTTATCTGGCATTGGATCCAAACATGTAGCCCCAAGGAGAACCACACAAGTGGCTCAATATCATGACCTAAGTATTTCACTGATATGATGCTGGTTGCAATTTGTACCTCACACTAGCATAACACTGTCTGTGTGGTTTACCAGTAGTAGTTTAAGTGTAGTGGTGAGATGGGATGAGCACATCAGGGAGTACAAGGATGCAGATATCAACTAGCCTAAGTGTTGAAGTATAGCTGGGAATAACATGTTACTGAGAGATTGCGTGTGCAGTGTCGCATTAAGAAGGTAGAATCCTTTGGAGCTAAGAACTACATGAAAAAATGATTGTATCTCAGTCTATAATTCAAAAGAAATTGCTAGAGAGAGTAATTGGGGAAAGGGGCCTGTGGGTCTAGCTGTCCCTTTTGGAACAGACAGATGTATTTTTATCATAAAAATGTTTTTATAAGTAAAGTTTTCATATCAACAATGAAAATCTTATTAAGGAAAATACCAGTGCTAGTCAAAGCAAAAACCATACTACCATGCCTTAAGCAGATTTCCCTCCAGACAGTTTCAAGTTCATAGTTCAAGCATCATGTTGTGGCAATTACAGGACCTCTGGTGGAGCTTCCATGTACCAAAGTCTGAGAACAAGTATACAAATAGAGGGTCTCTTTTGTCTCCCCAGGCAGTGCCTGTTGTGTGAGTGGCTGAAAACAAAGCAGGGTAAATGTTAGTCAGGACTGTGTGCCTGAAACTCAGTTGCTGCAGTGTTATACAGCACTCTGGGGAGAACATGGGCCATAGCTGGGCTTCTGCTGCCGTATTTAATGATACTCTGTGAATGCTGGATACACTTGTGGTATCATCTTTGGCATGAGTTATTGTGACAGGAGAGACACATCAGAGAGGGTCTTGCTGCTAGTCTGGGAAATACTCACCCAGCAGTTTTATTTCCTGTATGGTCTGGTTAAACTGGTTTAGAGATGAGGCCAGTGACGCCTGTAGCTACGTGGAAATGAAGGGGGTTGGGGTGGAAGAAGGGATGAGAATGGAGGAAAAGAAGAAAAGAGAAACTGTGAGACATAGTAATTGCAACCAGGGAAATGTAGAGCAGTGAGACCACATAGAAGAACCAGGGAAGTGGGAAGAGGAAGCAAGGAGGGAGCAAAAAGATAGGAAGGGAGAGGAGGACAATCCCCTGGTGAGGCTGCGTGACTGTGGTACTTGGCCAGTCAGGACATTCTTTCTTTTTAAATACCTCAGTGATCTATCAAGCAGAGAGCTGAGTTTTAGCAAGAAATAATGAATATGAAAAAAAGAAACAAGGTAAAAAGGAAGAGGGGAGAGGGGAAATATTAAGAAGGAATATGATACTATATGGAATAACAGAATGGAAAAGTGAAGTAAAGAGCTAAAGGGAAAGAAAAAAAAATTGATCTGGCACCAGGTGCTCAGCTGGCAGATGCTCTACAAAGCCCAGAGAAGATGAAGGATAAGATTCAGCGCAACCACTAGCAGGCAGTAAAAATTAGTATTTCTTTTTTGCTAGGTGCTGCTTAGGGCTTGATTAGTAAATAGGAAACAGTAGGCACAGATTTGTGTGAATCTTTATCAGAGCTTTTACACGTATTGGAATGTGCAAATTGATAGCCTTTAATTGTAGCAAAGGCTTCTGGAGTGCAGGTAGATGAGGTCAGTACAGATAGCGGTCAGAGAGGGGAGCAGGCGTAGTTGCATGGGGAAGAAAGGAAGCAGAAGAAAACCTGTTTTAGAGCTTGTGGAGAAGCTATACGGGAATTAACTGAGCATGAAGTATTCCTTGGATCCCGTGTACCGCACCCCCATAGGAAGGGGCACTAAGCAGTAGTACTGCTGTGTGAATTTGCGTGGACTCCTCAAAGCGTGGTTGCATCGAATATGTTAGCCAGTATTTTTAAAGAGCAAGTTCTAAATCTTTAACTTAGGGGTCGAAAAGGAGGTCATACTTTCGGGAAGAGTAAACTTCCAGCAGGGCCTCCTCGCGCGCATTCGGGGGTCTTAAGGCCCGCGAGGGAACCGCGCCTATTCCGACCCACCCGGCCGTGCTGCCCCGGGGGTGCCCAGCTTCGCCCCGCAGGCGAGGGGAGGAGAGGGCGGAGGAAGGGCAGGGCCAGCCCAGCCCGCCCACTGACCGCGGAGCGCCGCGGTCCTGCCGGCCCGGCTACTCCACCGGCGGCTCCCACGGCGGGGTCCAGCGCCCGTGTCTAGAAAGCGCTTCACTGCTGCCGTCTGCAGAAATCGATACTTTTTATTATTATTATTATTATTATTATTATTATTATTATTTTCTGGTCTAACGCGTCCTTGTCGCCAGAGCCGCCCCATCCCGCCGGCGGCACGGCCGCACGTTGAGCACCGGCCGGGGGCGAGGGGGTCCCGTTTACCTGGCAGGTGTCTGTCGGCTGCGCTACGCCCGGGCGGCGGCGGGCCCGGAGACGCGCGGAGGAGGGAGCGAAGTTGGGCCGCCCCGAGCCCTACGGCGGGGCCAGGGCAGGGGCTGGGGCCGGCGGCTCCGACCACCGACCGGGGAGGGAGGGTGTGGGGGACACTGCCGCTGTGCCCCCGCCGCTCGGGGAGCGAGGGGAGTCCCCACCGACCGTCCTGGCAGCCGCATCCTAAAACTGAAGCTCCAGAGAGGAGGAGGGGAGGAGGATCCGCGGCGCAGGGCGCAGCGGGGGAGGCGGCTCCCGCAGCCCCGTGGCACGTCGCCGGCTGGAGGCGGCGGGATGCTGCTGCGGGGCTGCGCTCCGCGAGCGTGCGTTAGGTGTGGGGAGCAGAGTAGCCCTCCGTGCCGCCGTGATGGTGCATTTTCCTCAGGCTCCGTCGCGGGGATGGTGGGATGGTGCTGCAGCCCGAGAAGACCTTAGCCGCTGCCTGCCGAGGCTGGGCAAGATCTCCCTCTCTCTCTCTCTCTCTCTTCTCCCTGCTTTCCCCGCCGTGCTCGTTTCTTACCCTCTTCACCTCGCCGGCCCTGTGCCCGCTCCAGACCCCACAAGCCGAGATGGTGTTTTATTTCCCTAACGTCGCATCCGCGCGTGATTACACACCGGCACCCGAGTCCGCGGCCGGCAACTTCGGCTGCGCCTGGGCGTGTGCGGCGGGGCTGTCACGGCTGTGCATACCCATGCTCCCGGGCGAGCCCTGCCACCTGTGGCTCGGCGCCGGGCGCGGAGAAGCGCGGCGCTCCCCGGCCCGCGCCCCGTCGGGGCTGCCCCGCATCTCGGCAGCCGGCGGGGCGGGACGGCGTGGCGGTGTCCCCGGGCCCAGAGGGGTTGCGGAGCGCGGGACGCGCTGCCCCCGTCCCCCCGCAGCCCTGTCCCCCCTCTCCCCGCGCTGCCCCGGGCGCTGCCGCGGGGGCGCAGCGGCCCCGCCCGCCGGGCCCCGCATCCCGCCCGGCCAATGGGGGCGGCGCGGCGGCGGCACGTGACGCGGCGGGCCGGGACCTGCTGCTTCCCCCGCGCAGAGGGATGCGGGCGGCAGAGCGGGGCAGGCGGCGGCGGCGGCGGCTGCGCGGCGGCGGCCCCTCCGCGCCCTCCCCCCGCTCCCCGCCGCCCGGCCCCTATGGCAGCCGCTCCCCGCCCCGCCGCCGCCCGCACCCCCGCGCCGCCCCGCCGGGCTCCGCCGCTCGCCCCAGCGTAGCGCCCGGCCGCCGCTCGCCGACCCGCTGCCGCCGCCGGCCGGGGCCCCGGGATGCCCAGCGGCCCCGCCGCCCGTCCCTGCCGCCCGCCGCGCCGCCCGGGGGGCACGCCGCCGCCGCCGCCGGAGAGTTGAGTTAGGAAGTCATGGTGCCCTGGGAGCCCTCCCCGCCCCGGCAGTGCGGCGGCGGCTGGACGCTCTGCGACTGCTGCTGCTGGCTGCTGCTGCCCGCCGTGCTGCTCGTCCTCGCCCGCCCCGACAAGCTGGCGGCCTTCCCTACCTCCTTAAGCGACTGCCAGACGCCCACCGGCTGGAACTGCTCCGGTAAGCACCGGAGCACCCCGCGCCCGGCCCCGCAGCGAGTGTCCCGGCAGCCGCGCCGGGCGCTCGGAGTTGCGCGGGCGAGCCCGGGGGGAGCCAACTTCAGCGGGTGATGATGCCGCGTCCCGTTCTATACAGGGGAATAGCGAAGGCAAAAAATCCCGGGTGTCGGGGCTCACCGCCGTTCCCGGTGCGGCCGCAGGCGCCGGGGCCCCGCTTTTTCCCGCTCCGCGGCGCCGGGCGCGGCAGCCGCGCCCTCCGCCGGTGCGCAGCGCCGCGGCTGCGGGCGGCTCCCTGGGCGCAGAGAGAGAAAGAGAGAGCCCCGGCCCCGCCGGAGCGCGGCTCTGCGCTGGAACGGGGCAGCCCGGCGCGTAACTGCGGGAGTGGGGCGCAGGGAAACGGGGCCCCGTGTGCGCATCCTGCGGGCGGCTGTTCCCGTGCGCACCGAACGGAGAGCAGATCGGGGGATGGACACCGCGACCGCGCTGCCTGTTCCTTAAAGTCGGGCTGACCTTTATAATGAGTTTCCTATGTGGGTCAGCAGCCGGTCCTTCTCCGATACACCGAATAATCGGGAAATTAGGCTGTAGTAGCCTTTTTAGGGGAAGAGCGTTATTTGGGGTACTGTGTGGATCGTACATAATGTGTTACATCGGAGGGAATTTGCACTGTAAGCTCTTCATTTTAAGCGTGTAGTGATATGGTTAAGAGCACTTGGATGTTTTTTAAAAAAATCAATGGATTCAGATCTTAATGGGTTTGGAGTCTGATATAGCTGTTTTGTTTAATACCTTGCTGCACGCTGTTGGAGTGGGAAGTCAGCTAGCAAAATCTGAAATTCATGCTTGTATTCGTGAACTGAATCTTCAGTCAGATCTGTTGGTTTTTCCTGGAGAAAATGAAGGCAAAGAGCTAGGTTCACTCAGCGGCTTGTGGGGAACCTGGCACTTCTCCTGTTAACTTAGAGGTCATCAATCTTCATTGGAATCAGGCAGACCATCACGGAAAACACACAGCCTGTTTGTCTTTATTATTGGGGGCTTTGTTGTGTCACGGGCTGGCGAAATTCCAATTTGGACTTTTGTCCAACAGATTTGTGATCGAATGGGGATAAGTTGATGACATTTCCAACCTAGAGCCATGAAATAGCATAATTACCGGGTGACTTTTGAGGAAACCAAGTCTGTGAAATAGAAAAAAAAAAAGTGTGCGAGGTACTGGGGAATATTGACTAAGAGAAACACTGAGGGAGAAATAAGAGAAGAAGTGAAAAACAGAGGAGAGGGAAGGACAAAAGAAAATCTGGACTCTGTTATTTCATCAACAAGGTTATTGTACTGTGTGCATTAAAATGCAATCATCCCATATTGTTCCTCTTGCTAGACCAAAGCTGACTTTTTTTTTTTTCCCCTCTTTACATTTGAGGTTACGATGACAGAGAAAATGATCTCTTTCTCTGCGACACCAATACCTGTAAATTTGATGGGGAGTGTTTAAGGATTGGAGACAGTGTGACTTGTGTCTGTCAGTTCAAGGTAAGAGGATTGATATTTCGTTCTCTAATTCGCTAATGAGAATACAAATCAAGGGTCTACCTTTATTACCTATCACTTGGCAATTTATTTCTCTATGTACGGAGAAGTTAGAGGGAAAACCTGGCAGCGTGTATAAAATACTGGCAGGAGAACCAACTGGTGTCAAGAAGGCGTAAGTTTCTCTCGGAAAATGAGGATGCTGTAGCTTTAAATGTCCCTTTGGGTCTGCAGTTTCAGGTTGTGCATTTCTGATTTTTCATCTCTACCCTTTTAACAAGGATTTAGAGTCCTTTCTAAATTCATTTCTGATACAGATCGTGGCTTATTGTATTCGGAGTTCTGATCTAGTTAAAGAAATGGATCTGTAATGTGCTTATGCAATATTTTCAGGAAGGGCTGCATAGTGACAATGCTTCTGCCTGTTTATCTGCCCAGCTGATCAGATTAAGGAGCAATCCCTCTGTTCCAAAATGATGAACTTCCTTTAGGTTTTATATAGTTTTAGGAGAGCTATTACTGAGTAGTAGGGATTTTTCCTTCTAGTTCTTCTCTCTTCCTCCCATAGCTACATCTAAACCTGAGGCATTCTCAAAGTCAGACTATTTCATTATGAAGGATTCCATTTAATATGTTTTAGCCAACTCACAAAACAGCTGGGCTTTAAATAATGACCTGAATAAAAACTGAACAAATTAAAGGGGTTTTAAGCATATACCAGCACGAGGTTGTATGTGTATTTATGCCTCAGTGATCTTTTGCATTTTAATGTGGATTTGCGAAGTGGTGAAACTTATAATGCTGCTTTGAGTATTTACAGAAGGGCAGGCCAAATAGTGCACAGTTCAAGATCATACACATCTGTAATGATTATGTTAATATTGAGCTTTGATAGACTATTCACTTTGAAGCATGACAAGTACTGTGTATATTTCTAGAGCAAAAAATGTCTTCAGAGAAAAACCCCAAGAAGGGTTGTTGTCTAATAAGAGCAAGACAGTTGTTTTCTGAAGTGCTTGTGTTTTCCATGTTGGGAGAAAATTCATATTGATCATGGGAGTTTTTTATTCCATTTGGAGTTTGCATGCAGTCAAAAATTCAATGTGAGAATGCTGTTGTGAGCATTTGCCTTGGCTCAGCATGTGCAGTGATCTGAGGGTTGCTCTATTTTCTCTTTCTAAGAAAAATTTGTAAGGCAGTGAGATGTCTGTGACGTGTCCCATTGCTTGGAGGTAAGCGAGGGCAGATGTTGTGCCACGGGCACCAGGAACTTGGAGAAGCTACTGAGAGTTATTGGGACTTGTCTTTGGTCCCAGTTTGGTGTTGCCATTTGGCATAAAGCAGTGGACTCATAGCCTGGAAGGAGTGAACTCAGATGTTGCTATCGACAGGGAAGAAGGCATTGGGAGCACTGTTTTCCCAGGGCAAGATGCTGGTCCCTGGTGATTTTGGATAAATGAAGCTAAGTAAACCTCTCTGGGCTGTGTCATCTCCTCTTTGAGAAGTGAACGCTATGGGTATGCTGAGTTTAGCAGTTCTGTAGGGAGGAGTTGAAACAGATTTCAGGAAATCAGATAATTAGTGTATGAATATGTTAAAAAGATCAAAAGACTGAGTTGAGCCTGCTTGATCACTAGAAAATGGGTTGAAATCAACCATAATCTTTGCTTCCAGTGGCCTTTGGATCAGACCCTGTGAACACTTGACGCTCTTTGTCTTGATATGAGCCCTCTGTGGAGCCGCAGGGCTGACTGTGACCTTGGAGGGCAAATTACCTGTGGCTGATCCTGTGCCAGCGCTGCGAAGGGCGATGTGGTGCCGGGGGCTTCTGTAGTCGAACGCGTGTGCTTTGATACAGGCAGAGCTTGGGGGGATGTTAGCTTCTCTTGTAACATCAGTGGACAGTGTGACAAGCCAAAAAGATATGCCACCCGAGTAGAAAATTAACTTGTAGTGCAGTGTCTGAGGCTGGCTAAGTGAGGCAGAGCTGGCCAGGTAATTTATTTCACAGGTAAGGAAGTCCTCCATCAGAACTCAAGTCCCCATTTCAGTGGCAACTGTTTGGGGTGATAATGAACAAATCAATAGCAGAATCCTCATAGTTATAACTATGTTTTATGTTTTCTTCAGAATTTGCCAGGGACTTTAACTGCAACTGGAGAGAATAGACGAGGATGAAAAGCTAATTTTGCTTCCGTACTGATGAAGAGTCCTGGGCTGGTGAAGGCAGAAATGGGTAGCAGGGCTGCAACAGTCTTGATCTGGGCTTTTAAAGACCAGAATCGCAGATGCATCATGTCTGTCCGAGTGGAGTTAAAATTAATTTATTTGTATTTGAAAGGCTGAATATGATCAGACTGCTCTGGAACACCTGAGTTAGGCTTCCATCCCTGGAGAGCCAGCGGGCATGTATTGAGAAAGAGGTTCATATCAGCTGGTTTTCTTGTCACAGTCTACTGTGACTCCTCAGAATGAAACATACTGAATTTGAAAACAACATGTTGCACTCTGATTGGGAAATTTAGACCCGTCCCAGCTCAAGGCAAGCCCAGACCTTGGTGCTGGCAGGGAGGGAAGGCACTGGGACAGTGCTGTCTCCAGCAGTGGGGCTGAGCATGGAGGAAATCACCACCTTTTCCTTCCCTCAAACTCAGTGGGTCCAACAGAATGGGTAGAGCTGTGCCAGCAGTCATGTGGTTGGAGACATGGCTTGCTGGGATCTGCACTCGTCTGCCCAAAGCCAAAGGTCTGGCAGCTTGGACTCTCCCTTCTTATATTTCATGAACATATCAAAAAATATACCAGGGTATTTCCATCATTGTCTTTTCTCTTTAGCCACCAGGACTGGGTTCAGTCACTGTTTCTTATGTGAGGAAGGAGTCCTTTTTTCATGCATGTTGAATCTCTCATGCATGTTGAATGTGTTCAGTGTTTATGGAGCTGGAACATCACCTGTCCAACTTGCAGCTTTGTTGTATTTCCGGAATATATTTTTGTGCTACTTGGTTCCAGATGTAGGTGCCATTTTGGGGTAGTTAATCCAGGGTACCAGAAGGAGGTCAAACTTTTAACAGTGTTACCAGGAGGAAGAGTTATACAGGTTACCATGTTCTTTAAAAAAACGAACCACCTACTTTCAGTGTCCAGCACTGACCCAAACACTTGCAAAGCTGGTTTGTCCCTGGCTGTGACAGTGGGCACTTGAGGCTGCAAGTGCTGAGGAAGGCAGCCTTTGACTGACACTTGGCTGAATTGGTTGCATCCATTTCCCTGCTTTACAGCTGTATTTTAAAAACTTGGACATATGAGAGAGAAGTGGACAGTGTTGCACTGTGCCGTGAGGTTTAGTGGGAGTTTTGACATGGATTTCCCTGAGTGGTCGATCAGTCCTTACTTGGGGCATGAAGAATCATTCTTACATCTAGGGCTTAGTCTATTGAGCCCTAAACCAATGGCAGAAACACGTTACTAGACTGAGGAAACTGACTTTCAACATCTGATATTCTCCAGTACTAGCAAGAAGTATTTTATGACAGTGAATTGCTGTGAGTATGGGATTTAGCATGGTCAGATGTAAGAGTCTAGCTCTGGTGGGTTGGGAAAAACCTGGTGACTAACATCACAACCTTCTCATTAGTCTTCTTTTCTGGGTAACCTTCACTAGAGTTTCCAGCTCAAAGCCAAGGCAGGATCCATCTGGAAAGATATCATTTCCTTTGTTCCTTGTTGCCCTCACCTTTTTCATCTAAACACTAGTTTTTCGAAGGCGGGCTGGGGGAAGAGTGGGGAGCAGATGAAGAAATACATCTTTGACCAACACAGCTGGAGAAAGAAAAAGCTTCATCATCTGTACTCACCATGGAGTATCTTCTACCTCCACTGACCAAAGCTAAGCTTGAGTGGGGCAGAAGCCACAGGAGAGACAGAGAAATTTCTCCCAGGAGAGTTAATACTTCCTGGAATCCTGGTGTCTCTCAATTACATTTTAAAATTGCTAAACTTTAGAAGAAGTTCCAACCTAGCTCATAGCACTCCCTTCTAGAGCGATGGAGCACTCCTTTCTGTGGATCAGGACTTTCCCATTGATATAGAGCCGTCTGGCCTTTCAGATCTGCAGCTGAGTCAGTGTAAAAGATCGTCCCTTGCTCTGGGCGAAATCGGTGGAGAAGTTGCCCCTGTTTCTTTGTTTCTTGGGTAAAGAATCCAATATTGTTTCTACTTGTAACAAAGCCTGTTGAGATGCTTCAGGCCAAATTTCACACAAATCCATAGGTGACAAGCAGATAGTGTGTCCAAAGCAAGTACAATTTGATGCTTCATGCTTTAAAAAATATGCACGATTGTGTTAATTGTCCCGGTTATGTATTCCAGATCAGCCTCCAGCAATTGCTGTTGAGATTCTGGATGAAGTTGGCATTTTATGCTTGAAACATTGCTCAGATTTGGAACATAATGGTGAAAATACCCTAGAAACACTTTTAATCAACTGTTTGAAATCTCTGCAAGGAGGAACCCTTTGTTAGGAGCAGGAGGCGAGAATTTTTACTGTTGTGGCTGTTGGTTTTCTTCCTTATTCCGAGGGAAGAGTGCGCTGGGGGTGGGCAGCAGATTGGAAGATTTAAGAAAATACAATGCAAAAGGAAAATGTCATTTGTTTTGGCCCAATCAAAATGTCACTCTGACCAACTATGAATAATTTCTTGGCAGCTGTTCTGTGTGGAGGCCTGCAATTAATGCAATCTATGCAATTGTTTGTGTTAATCGCTTCTGTAGTCATTCAGTTCAAAGCATTTTTGATGTTAATATCCCTGAAATTTCTGTTCTGTGTTTTACATTGTGCCTGACAAACACACCTCAGATACTTTGTGGCATAATATAGCTAAGTAGGATGTATGATTTCTTCTAAATTTTTATTCGGATTTAGGCAGAGGTGAACATTTGTAAATAATAATTGTGATCATTCCATTTGTTCTAATTAAACAATGAGGCATACCAGGAGTACGGTAATCACGAGATAATCATATCCCTGGTATAATTACCATGTACAGGGCACATCCAAGTATTTCTAAGCCTCCGAGTGTGATTATCTTATGATAACTGCACCCGGTAGGTTGCCCAATTTTCAGTATAAAATGAAATTATTACTTTTTTTAAATGAAAAAGAGAGGGCAAAGCTGTCTTTCAGTGGTAGAGGGAACCAAGCAGGTAGTTTGCAGAGCTCAGCAGGACTATGAGCTGAAGGAGGGGTGTGTGGTGTGAGAAACTTCTTTGCTGAACTCGCTGCAGTGCTGCCACTCCTGCCCACTGGCCACCATGGGGAGAGCTTGGACCTTTGTGGAGCATCCCAGCCACAGCTCGCTGGGAACAGAAATGTCACAGCAGAAAGAGGGATAGATTTTGGTTGTAGGTGCCTCAGAAATAATTTCCCTCTGTCCAGTTAACTCTAATTATAGCTGAGTACTTAAATAGTCACAGATGCACAGGCGGACACTTGTGTATGTGCAAACAGCAGTGAGGGAGTGTGTGTGCAGGAAGAGGGGAAAGTGAGCCTGCTCCTTACAGTTTGTCTGTAGCCATCCAATGGAAGCACATGAGCTGTCATTGCAGATGTGAGGAGCCCTTTGCCTTGCCCATATTCCTTCCCCAGGAATGCACCCTGCTCATTCTGGCAGGGAGAGGCCTCTCTCTGGGCGCTTACTGAACACTTTGCCTGTTCAGATTACCTTTTCCCTCACCTGTTCAAGTCTGATTTGTCTTTTTTAAAATCCCCCTCCCTCTCCCCTGGTAGCTATAAAGGTGAAGAGAGGAGGGTCAGTGTCTCCCTCTCTGTTGTTTTCTTAGGGTTTCAATACTGGAAGGGGCCGGGGGGGGGCACCCAGAAGGATGCTGTGCCACCTGCTCGTGTGACTAATGCTGCTGCTCTGTGTCCATTCCCACCAGTGTAACAATGACTACGTGCCCGTGTGTGGCTCCAATGGTGACACCTACCAGAATGAATGCTACTTGAAACAGGCTGCCTGCAAGCAGCAGAGCGAAATACTCCTCGTGTCCGAAGGATCGTGTGCGACAGGTACGTACAACGCGCCCCAGGCTGCCTGGGGACCCTGCCGTGCCCCCGAGTAAAATAACCTCTGGATGGCAAAAGCCATTTGGATTCTTGCTTTGAATTCATTGCAGGTTAATTCTTTGCAATCTCGGGTATGATAAATTGCTGCCACCCTTCCCTTTTAAGTAACTTTGTATAGGTTCACAGTCTGTGATACACTATACCAATGACGCTGTTTTGAAGAGCTCAGTGTAGAAGTTGATTTGTGTTTTTTTAATATGTATCTTGTGCTCCTGATCATCCTGTGCCCTGTGCTTCTGAGCTCCTACGACAAGTTATTGGAAGCAGATTAAGTGAGCAGATGTCTGATAAATGGGCATCTGGATTACCACAAACCTCTCCATAATCTGGAGAGAGAGAACTGGAGCATTATTGCCTGCAATCCACTTTCTTAGGTTTTTCCTTATCCTTGTAGGGCCAGATTCCCAGCTGGTATGATTAACAGACCACTGGTTGTAATGAGTCATGCCAATTTACACCACCTGAAGATTTAGTCCAAAACACACTGAATGAACAGGTCTGTGCAACAGGTGTTTTGTTCTGGACTTGTGAAAACTGACTGGCATGTGAGATACCTTTGCTTAACTCTGAGCATCGTGACCTGTGTATATCTCTGCTTTTATGAAGCACCTAGAAAGGTGAACGAGCAAAACCTGTCAGGAAAACTGAGTTGCTTATGTGCAGGAGTTCTTGATGTTTTTCTTTCGTGCTTGGTATCTACTAGAGGTAGGCAGTGAAGTTAACTTGAAAAGAGCAGGAGGAGTAAGTCTTTGTTCTTGAGAGAGTTCTTTAAACTTAAAGCAGAATTTTTTCTTGGCTGAGGATGGAGGAGTCAATAAAAAGTACATTAGACAAACTTTTTTCAGTGCTGTAATTTTGTGTTTCATACACCTGAGAGAAAATAAACTTCTTCCCCTGGAAATGTTGTTCTCCTCTGAAGCTGTTACCTGGCAATTTTCAAGAAGAAAAAAACATATGCTGCAATTTTTTTGTCTATAAATTGGTATTAAATGGAGCTCAGGCTGACAAAGCCTACTGTGGTGTAGGATTTGTTCAACTTAGTAAATTCTCTCAGCACAGCAACTGGTCTTTTTTTGGTTCAAACTTTTAGATTAAAGGGATAATTTCAGTGCATTGCTACAACTTTGCTAACACTTGCCTACTGGCAGTGACTGTGTTGGAAACATTCTCTTTGAAACATATTGTGGATTTCAGAAACAGAGAAGGGGTAGAAAAAAAAGGGTTTCCTAAAGTCTTGATCAAGGTCTTTGGCCTCTTTTTCTTTCTCCCAAGGAGGAGGCTTAGTGGAGAAGGGAGCAGCCATGTGCCTTAGATTTTCCCCGTGGGATGGGGCAGAGAGATGGTGCTCAAGAATCCCCAGCAGAGTCTTGACCTTCTGGAAGAACTGGCATTGAGCTGCCCTCCTGAGCTGGCAGGGATCTGGGCACTGAAGGGTAGAGCAGGAAGAGAGACACAAAGTCTTTTCCCTCCAAAGAGCAGATAATGCAGCAGCTTATTGTGGGAGGCAGGTGACAGCGGGCGTTCATTTCTTTTTCTGTGCTGGGGAGACCTGACACACCTGTAAAAGCAGTGCTTCCCAGACCCATGAGGGCACTGTGGTAAAGACATCTTTCTTTCCTCTTTCCCCAGTAGCTAACTGGGGAAAGAACATCAGGACAAAAGATGAAATCAGGAACATTCAGGACATGGTCACGGGGAAAACACCGTTATTTCTGTTCCCTTTTTCAGCCACCTTTTGCACCTGTCCTTTGCAGCCTTGCTGTATAAATCTAACATTTTAAGCAGTTCTTGCAACCAATTATTTAAACAAAGATTTTTCTTTTCATTTTTAATTTTGAGCAGTGATGGCATGTACAAGCCAGTTCAGATCCACCAGACCTTGCTGTCAGTAAACAAGACCTAACAGTTCATAGGGTAATTGGATCCTAAAGCAACCTTTCCAAACTCTTTCTATTAATCTTGTTGCTGGTAAATGCATGTTTCACTAAGGGGGAGGATAGGATGGCAACCTCCCTCCCTTCCCTACAGAAGAAACTCCTCTTATGCATTATTTTTGGTAACCCTAGGTGTGTGTATTTCTGTACTTGCCTTGCTTAGGAAGTTTCTTAATGAAGCTCTGGGCTTGGCAGTTTTGTGATGTTGCACTTTCTAAATTTGTGACTCTCATCATTCCAGCCAACAAAATGTTGAGAAGAGGAAAAATAAAGATAAAGCACTCAATGTTGAAACTCAGCAACAACCTTGAGAAAAAAGGAATTTTAATCATTTATCTAAAGTCTTTGAATAATAGTAATTTAATGGTTTGTTCCAGCTAGCTATGATCTCATGAGATGTCACTGTTTTGTAAAGATAATGACATGAATTTACAATTGGTCTGTCCTCGAACAAATGGGTTTTAAAATTTCTCCTTGGTGGTGAGGACTTAGTAGTGACCAAGTGAGGTAACTTTGCACAACTGTTGGGAACAAAGCTTCATTGGTCTCAGTACAGCAAAACGAGGCAGAGACTTATGAGGACATTACAGCGTTCCATGGCTTACGTTATTTTTGTCTGATATAGAGACTTTAAAGGAAAAAAAAAATGGAGACATGAAAAAGATGGCTTGAGTTAACTATATTCAGATTAGATCTCTATAATTTACTCAGGGATGACATCAAACGTAAGGTATGCTGTAACACACCTAACTAAAGTCTTGCTTTGCATGCATACGGGACATGCTGTAGAGCATGAATATAAATTTCTTTCTGGTTTTTTTCTCAGATGCCGGCTCAGGATCTGGGGATGGAGGTAAGAGCCATATTTTAATATCTCTGTGCTTCTGTGTATACACATTGTCTTTCACAATTTCAGATTTTAAGTGGATATGCTTTGCAATTTAGTTGTCGCACTACATATTGTCTTTTGCTCAGCTCTTTCTTTGAAAAAAGTGGTATTTTGCATTTTAGTCAAGTTGGAACCTAATCATGACATGCTGTTTTCTAGGGAAATTCAGAAAGCTGTGTTACTTCTAATAGGACTTGGAATTATTCATAGGTTGTGCTAGGAGCTCTATCTCCATCTACTGTTACAGTTGTACTCATTTGTTTTATGTTTAGGGTAATATTTCTTTTGTTTTTAAAACATGAGCCAAACCCTTGGCTCCTCCTCACTGGAGGATTCAAGCCAAATATTTTGTGGCAACAGAGAGCACTCCTTCAAAGATATGAAGAAATGTCACAGGGAAAGAACAATGTGTTTTTATAAGGACAACAACGGCAAAACAGAACACAGAAATAGTCCAAGCCCTTTGTGGCATACAGGGAATACTGTAAAATATAGGCAAACTAGCCTTTAAGTTGGGGGTTTGTTTGGTTTTTTTTTAGTTATTTTTTTTTATTTCTTAGGTGCAGTCATTAATGGATTTGCTTGTTTGACAGCAATCCTTCTTGGAAGTATAAGTGTTGGGTGTGGCTAATACCCTGCCGTGGGGTAGGGAATGTGACTTTTGGGTGCTGCTTGCATGGTGGGGCTGGCAGGTCAGGCTTCTCTGTGAAGACCAGGGTTATTTTGGATAGCTATGGAAGATTGTCCTTAAGAGTTACCCTCGTTTTTGCCCAAGCTCCCTGAGTAAGCTCTAGGATCCCCATGGCAGGGGAAGGGCAAGGTCAGCATTGGGCTGGGATGCTGCTGGACTCCTCCAGCTGGGGCAGCCACCAGACCTGAGCCAGCTTTCTTCTTAAGACACAGACAGCAGGTCTGGGCTCTTACCCAGTTTTGTGGCTGGTCCCGGTTGGATTCAGGTTTTTCAAACACAGTCATGTTATTTGGCAAAATATCACCTAGTCCTTGTTTAAGTTTGGTACCCAGTATATTAGAGAGTGCAATGTGTACGTGAAGTAGTATTTTTACCTATGAAGTGGTCAACAACATGAGCATGAGGGACCTGCACGGGACCTGATTTTCTGATGTTGGACTCAGGCTGTTTTCTGGAAGTCAGGACACTTTAAAATGCTTCAGATCTGGCTCACCCAAGACCATAACATAAAACATTGCTATTAATTTTCAAAAGTTTTTTCCAGCTATTCCTATTTTACTCCAGGGTCCTTTTAGATTGTCTTTCTTAGCCATTACACCAGAGAAATTCCTTACTCAGTGCCTATCAGAAATCTACAATTTGATTTATATGCACGACAGTGTTTTCACACTTAAGAGTTGGACCCAAGGATCCTTGTGGGTCCATTCCAACTCAGAATATTCTGTTAAATCTGTGTACTAAGGCGGTGGGAAAACAAACCTGGCCACTTTCTGAAAGTAATGAATTCCGTTCTCAAAAAGCATAGGAATTTGAAAGTGAGGTTTCCAAGCAATTTCATTTTAGAAGCTAAGGTTGACAGAATTCTGATGAGCAGAACAGGACCTTGGGACTGACTGGGCAGGTAGTAAGGAAGCAGATTCCTGAAGGAGAAAGAACCAAGTTGGTACATGTGTTTAAAGGTCTACAAAGCTGCCTTGTATTATTCAAGATTTAGTAGACAGCTATGGTGGTTCTTAAAGTACAAAAGTATATTTATGTGCCCCAAGAAGCTAAATCCAGCCAAGTAAATATTGACACTACATCACTCTTTATTAGACATGGTCTTGTTGTAAAAGCTGTAATAAATTTTGGATGTCATCACAGAAAGTCTTGTAAAATCCACTCCAGCAATCATGAGTGGGATATGCTTCTGTGAGAAGCCAGAGGTCTTAGGCAATCTTTTGTGGTTTCTGTTTTTCTGAAAATTTTCCTTTCTTATGCTTCTCCAACCAGTAGTTGTTAAAAAACTAACCAGTGCAGCATTTATTTTTTTTTAGCAAAACTACAGCCATAGGGACGCTCCCAGCCAGCCATACCTATGCCTAATTCAGCAGAATGGGGCTGTGCTGGAGGCTGTAGGTGTCAGAGGTGCTGGGTATGTCTGCAGTGAGGCACCTGAGATACCTTGGGCCCTGGGAGCCCTTAGGAACAGTCGTTCTCTGCCTGATTTGCCTGGTTTCTTGTTGTGTTGGAGGGCTGACAGGTCACAGGGTAGCGCAACACCTCGGCATTGCTGTGGTGGTTTCCCCCGTGACTGACACCAGTTCAGCTTTCAGTACTGCTGTTCCCTCAGCGGAGCTCATCACATGAAATTAGAATTGCTAAAGGGTTCAGAAATAGCTGGAAAGGGGTTGGTGCAATGGACAAATGTAGACAAGCACACCATGTGGTCACACAAACCTCTTTTTGTCAGGAAACTAGACAGAACTTGAACAATACAGCCAGAGGCTGTGTTTTGCTGCCATATTTTCCTTCCACATATTTCCACCTGGGTTTGCAGAGAAATCTTCTCAATTTGTTGTGTAGGATTTGGGATTTTTTGCTTTCCTGTCAGGCACACTGTGATCAGAGAGGTCCCAGCTTCTTAGCACTTCAATGATCTTAAGGGCTTTTCCAGAGGTGATTTAATTCTCCTTTATGCAGCACTAACATACAGAAGTTCCCTAATTTGTGAAGTGATGGGGGGACCTTAATGTCATTTGATTACTGAGCCTTCAGCATGCACTTTTGGGGCTATCCAGTAGATGGGTAAGACAGTAGGTGTTCAAGTTTCTTACTGCAGAAGACGTTTTTCCTTGTAAATGAAGACGAAAAATGCAGAATCAAGAGCCATTTCTGTGTTTTGATTGCAGAAGCTGGGAGTATGGTGTGGAATTATTTAAAAACCCACATCCCAGAAAGATACTAATCAGAAACGCAGAAAAAGTGAAAGAGTTTATACAGGGAGTAATTTAAAGAGATTCCATTCATTTTCATCTATGCCGTTCTCTAGACAACTGGGTTTTTTTAGAACCCAATGATTCATGTTTTGGTCTTGAGCAGCTTTGTAATGAATTCTTTCTCGTTTCCTGGCTTCCTTCTAAGAGCGACAAACTCGAGATGCAGTATTTCATTATAGCTTTTAACGGACTGAGGACGTCTCTTCTCGGTTTCATTTTCACACTGAACACATCTTTCTCCCCCCTGCATTGGCTGCACTCTCAGCCCTGTTGATTCACAGTCTGATGGCTTTACTGTGGGTGACTGTCACACCAGGTGTTGCTGTGATTGCCAGCATGGCAGTGCAGGAGCACCTACCTGGAATTACTTTCAGAGCCTCCTTCAATTTCCATTCAAGTCCTACTGACTTCAGTGGGAATTGTATGGGCCCCTGGGTACACAGATCTTATCCTAGTTTGATTTTTATGTTAATTCTTTATGATCTATAGTAAAGCAGAACGAAAAAAGCAAGTCATAATCCATCAATATCATCATCACCATTTATTTTACAGTAGAATCTAGAGGTCCTAATTCTAAGATTAGGACTCCAGTGTGGTACACCCTGATACTGTGAGGCACTTCACAGTGAGGGAGAGAATAAAATCTGTGAAGCAGAGTCTGGATATCCAAGTCAGGCAAAGGCTGGAAGTTGCATCACACTTCAGCATCCGAATTGGGAATAACACTTGCTACTTCAGAGCCAAGCCAGTGCTGGGTCTTTTGAACCACGGTGTTTGTCAGCAGACCCGTATGCCATCTAGAAAGAATCAGAGATTATACTGCTTTAAACTGAAAATCAACAACCTCACAAACCATCTTCTTTTCTCCATCTCTCTGCCTCTCTTGTTTTGTGTGTGTATTTTAAGGATAAGCATGGCTTGTTTGTTTTTTTGTTCTTTCAATTTATCCCTTCAATCTTATCTAGAAAAAATTGAAGTCCTGCAGCTCTTTGTAGGTGCCAACATGTAGATTTAATGATAGATTTAGTATTCTGGTCTGCCTTTCCTGTTGACTTAGAGATGTGTGAGTAAACACATACATATTATAAATCTATATGGGGCAGCAGTCATCTTGAAACACTAACTCAGAGAAAATAGGGAGGAAAAAATTAACACTTTGAATCCTATGCTATTTTTTAAGGCAAACCATAATTCAGCATGTATATCTTTTTTTCTTTAATCAACAGGAAAATGACTACTTTGACCCAATTGAATTTGCATTTGTCTCCATGCTGGTTTTGTATGACTAACTTGAATTCAGCAGCTCTGCTGCTTTTCCAGTGATTTCTGTTACTGCTTTATTACAATGTTGATTAACGGGCAGGGCTGTGCAGAACACAGTGAATATTGCTGTAAACACTGTCCTAGCAATCACACTTGAGCCAAAATGCACCATAAAACCTGGAGTGTATATTGGTTTGAATGAAGCAGTGTATAAAATGCAGTGCTGATAAACACACATATACACACGTGTTCTCAATACATGGGAGAATGCTCTGAAAGTTCCAGTTTAACCTCAGAAAGAAAGGGAATTGGTATTTTGAGCTACAGATCCCGTCCCTTCTTTGCCTGGGTGTAACAGGTGATACAGGCTTCTCTCATGTGAATTTAGAATACCTGCTGACCACAGATGCTGTTGTCAACTGCAATAAGGCAATAGGAAAACTTCTTCTACTCTAATTTAATTTGGGAGATATAATTTAAAGCAGCATCAGAAGGTACAGAATCAACTATAAGCAACGTGAACTGACTTGGTAAATACCTCTGGAGGAAATGTTTAAATCTTAAATGATTGACCTGACGGTGGATGGTCAAATATATGTCTCCTTTGTTAAACGGTTTTTTACCTTGTTAACCTCAGCATGGCGCTGAGCCCAAACCAATAAGCTCCTTGAAAGGCTGGGTTTATTAACTCAGGCTCTTCGCTGTCCTAACATGATTACATGACTTCTAGTTCAGGTCTGGTGCACATCTGACCTATATAAGAGTTAGGTCAGGAAAAGGCAGTTAATGTCTCTCCATGGCCTTTAAAACTTCAGAGAGGATGAAGTTCCCATATGTTTTTGTTGACTAGATGAGAAGCACTTGGGCATTCACAAGTGCCAGACTTCTAGGCCCCTGCCTGGAAGGCATTTTGCACTGGTTAGGATGCATTAGCAGTTTTGGAAATCCTAGGAAGGTATGGAGTTGATGGGAATACCAGCTTTTGGATTCCTCTCAGGCTCTCATTTGAGCTAAATACTGAGCTCATCAACCCCGCTTGACTGAGATGTTCCAGCAAATCCCCACAACTCCTGTGAACTTGAAGCTCTCCAGGGTTACAGACAAAGTATCAGTCTGGAAGATGCTGGTTTGAGATTTAGTTGCCTGGGTTCTGCCTGCATTTCCCTTGCTGCGTCTGAAGTTAGAATGCAAAAATCCAATGAAAAATGATGTGTTTTAGAACTGCTTGCCCTGTTATTAATGGGCTGAAGTCTTTGCTGTGTTCTTGGTGTGAGTGCACAGGTCCCACCCATCAAGCAGGCTATCAACACTGAGAAATACCATGGGAGAAAGTTGACCGGTAGTGAATGATCTGTGGCCCATTTTCAGCCATTCATGCAAAACCAAAAAAGAAATGAATAGAAGATGCAGAAGATCCAGACTTCTGTAGGCGAGAAGTATGAATGACGTTCATCCATAACCTCTTCCCTACATTATGCAATTCTTTATGGTTTTCAGCACTTCTTGTAAGTAGTTCAGAGCTGCACAAGGAGACTGTGAATGGAAGATGCTCACCTACATCCAAAAATACTGAGGATGCTCTGGTTTTGCTTTAAGAGTAAAAATTGCTTTTCTGCGTCAAAATGGAGCAAAAAAAAAATCAAAAATGTGCTGTCTAATCATGTTCAATCTGTAAATCCACAAATAACTAAGTCATCAAACCATCAAACAAATCCAGTGATACTCCAGCAAACAGATTAAAACGGGAACGTCCAATCGCAAATAGTCATTTATTGGTCTGTTACTGTAAACACAGCAAGAGAGATGTAGTGATCTAGATTTGTCTGCTACATCTCTGTAAACCTGGATTAATTTTCTTGTGACAACTGTGGAGTCACTAGAGATTAGCTGTGATGACAGTGAGAGGCAAATCTAGCCCACTGTTTTGCTTTTCTGTGCAGCAAGTTCTTCCATAGGGAAAAAAATGGTTTTTAAGCTTTCAAATGGCTCTACCACACTTACTACAAACACCTTCCTTCATGGGGTAAGAGCATGTGTTCAAGCACATGCTTGATTTTTATCACATGCTTAAATGCCGTGTAAGTTTTTTTTCTGAATGTGGATGTCTTACACAAGTGTGACCTGAGGCAGCCTTGGAGTGACCAGAACTCAGATCCTTGTTCATCTCTTCATAATATATTCTGTGGTTTAGTGATTGAAGAAGCTGATTCACTGTGAGCTTGCTTTGAACTGGTTTTGGCGTGACATAGGATTTTGTTAGATGCTCTCATGAGATCTTTAAAAGAACAAATGGGATGGAAACTGCCAAGCCTCTCTAAAGGTTTGTGTACTTGCTTTTCTTTAACTCCAACATTTCAGACCTCAACTGCATCTGGCAAATTTAATATATTCTGCACTGGATATTTAAATTCCCTTTTGTCTAAGAGGCTTTCTTTCGTTTCAGAGATTGGGAAATAAAAGCAGACATTTTGCTTGCTGTTTTTGAAGTCAGCGTGAGCTTATCTTCAGGAAGGACATGACTGATTCCCAGACATTTAGCAAAGTGGACATGGCCACCTACTTTATGTAATTGCACATACAGGACAAGCTTATTGAGTGTAGTGCAAGCCCAGGAATCCAGAACAATTCATGATCAAATCCAGATGAGTTAAAATTTTACAGTACAGTGCTACCAGTTCTTTAAGATTCTGCCCCTAGTCTTTTAGCCCAGGTTTTTTAATAGCATTATAGAAAGTGCTTAGTTTTTCACTTAAACCCATAAAATGTTTTTAGGCCTTGTTGCTCAGGAAGCCCAACATGAACAGAAACCCAAAATGTTCAACAATAGGGAGATGTCTAAATTGCATTCTGAAAATATCATGATTTGGGAAAGAAGAAGTCAAAACCATTCCATGTTATTTCACATGAATTTTTTAATTCCTTGGACTTCTTGATCTCATTTGTTCTAGCTGCATGGGAGTTAGATAATGATGGTGCCCTGAAGCAGGGCTCTTTTTACCTCTACGGCCCCAAATATCTTGCAGGTAGGAGTTTAAAGAGAGCTAGTTAAGGACCTTTAATATTGCTTTTCGGTAAGTCTGAGAACGTGGGGAAGTTCTAAAGGAGAATGTAGGTTTGTATTCTAAGAGAATGTAGGTGTTTGGTTATTCAAAAGGGTAAGGGGGGAAAATCCAGATATTTATAGGCCTGCCAATCTGACATTGATTGAGGTAGAGCAGGACATTCAGTCCTGGACCTACTCAATAAAGAGATAAATGAGAACTAATGCTGAGCAATGTGGGCTGATGTAATAGATTCTGTCAACTAATTGAAATGTTATTTATGAAGCTACAAGTTTGCTTGATACGCTGTATGTAGATGTCAGTGAAGTATTTGGCATGCTGCAGTATGAAACTATGATTAAGGGACAACAATCATGCAAAATTGACATGGTACACAATTAGTGGAATAAAAACTGCCTTTCATGATGTAATTATAAGTGGATTTATTGTTGTTAGATGGACAGCACAGGGTTAAGCCTTATGCTATTTATTTGTTTGTTTGCTTTACCGGTGGCATACATGGGCACATACTTTCCTCATCCATCAAGTTCTCAACAGATATAACTGGGGAAGTAGGAAATGAGTGGTTCAAGGTTGCAACTGGGTACACTGGTGCTAGAGCAGGCCTTCTGATGTGACCAAATGTAAAGCCACAACCACAGAGCAAAGACAAGAAAGCAGAGGAGTGAGTGGGGAAAGGCCACTGGAAACAGTGGTGCCACAAAGAAAGCTGGAGTTTTAGTAGTTAGTGGGCTTGTGTGAGTCCTCTGCCAACACAAGGGACAAAGGGCCACCATTAGCCTGGTATATTTAAGAATCAGGCTCTTGAGCAGGGCTAAGGATGTCAGATTACCCCCACCATTACCAGAGGTGGCGACTGTAGCTCCAAAAGTACTGAGAAGCAGGGGAGGAGAGGGCTGTGAGCTGCCAAGGGTGACAAACAAACACTGCCATGAAAGCTTTGATGCCTTTGGCTTTGTCAAGGGAAAGGAAAGGACTGCATAGGTCATGATCAGTAAGTACCAGTGTGGGGAACACAAATGAGCAGCAGGGCTCTTTATGCTGACAGACAAAGGTCTAATGAGATGCTAGGCTGGCAATTAAAGCTAGACAAACTCCGAGGGAAGTTTAGATGTGTGTTTGTAAATGAAGGCAATAGCACAACCAAGTAAGTCATTAAAAGTTATGTAGGATGCTGCATCACTTGAAATTTTGACACTTGGGTGTCTGGATTGCTCTGCTCAAATGAGGATGAATTTTAAACTCCAGGGCCTCTGTCACATGGGAGATTGCAACATATGCTTAGCAGACCCTTAATTCTAGGTACCATAAATTAGTTTACACGTGAAATAGGCAGAGTTTAGCCTATTTTGTTCAGCAAGATTGCTGTGTTAAGCAGTCTGGAAAGGGATTGATTTCGTGGATATGTTTGCTCACTTCAGAATCCACACAATTGTTTGTCTCTAGCCTCTCCCATCTCACTGTGTGCATTTACATACACAGGTAGGGGAAGCGAGGTGGACTTTAGTAGCAAGTGGGAAACCTCATGCATAACGCTCTGCTAATTGCTAATGCATTTAGAGATAGGCCACACCACACTGCCTTTCATCTTAAGACTTCTTTATCTTGCCTGGCACTGGATAACTTCAGTAGCTCCCTATCTCACCTGAGTCATGACAGGCCCCTTTGGGCTCCTCCCTGTCCTGCAGTACTTCTCTGACTCCCGGTGTATTTACTGGTCTACCCCCAGCTGGTGCTTGGAGGGAGTCCTGAAGAGGAGGAGGATCACCAGCTGTCTCTGGAGGATCTGTCCAGTATTCTTTTTCTCCTCGTTTCTCTTGGTGTAAAGGGACGAGACCAAGGGGAGGATCTGCACCCAAAGAGCTCTGAAGTTGCAACCAGTATTGATCATGATTAAATATAATTTGGTTTTTATCTGTTACTACAGAGAACCTCCCTGCATTTGATGTGGTGTGTGTGATGTGTTTGGGAGGCGAGAGAGAAGGTACCAGAGTAGGCTGGGGTTGCTTTGGCTCATACACATTGTCCACTAGATTCAGACAGAGAAGCATCTTCATATTTGTTATAATAGGGCCTTGATAAATAAATAACTTATTCTTTTGTACAGTGCCTGAAGTTTTCATCAAAAGAGGAGGAAGCCTGTTACATGAATCACAAGGCCAGTGCAGGACAAGTCTATGCTGTAATTCATTTAGACAAATGTTGAAGTGAATTGATGGACTCAGGTTTGTTTAGATTAGTGGCCTTTTGAAAAATGAGTTGTCCTGTGTGTACAATTTTTCAATCTGTTTACATCTAATTAGCTGTTCAGATTGGCTAAAATTAAGCGGTGTCACTTGTAATGTGTTCAGAGGTGAGGATATGATAAAATAGGCTCTTTTATAATCTCTCCAGAAAGTGGCTCGGAGCACTAGCATAGTGTGAAGTGAGGGTGTATGGAAGATCAGTCTGTAATGTGGAAGCAAATATAATCAAGCTGCAATCTCACAAATGTAGTGAATTGTCTAATAATCTTTCTGGTACTGATTCAAAGAGGGAGTAAGTTTTTCATCATCCTCTCTCACGACTCCTTTTTGGCAGATATACCTGGCTGTTTGGGGCATGGTGTTGGGGTGGCTGCCCCTGTACACTGACATCTTTACCTGTTTCACTATTGATTTCTGCATGCTAGATATTCCTCCCTGGAGAGAAGTCATTTGAACAGCTTGAAATCTAAAAACTGATTGCTGCAATGTCAGGTTTCTAATTCTGCAGCTCAGCTGACAGCTCTGGAAAGTCCCTTTCAAAGGCAGAAAATACAACACTCTTCAGCAGACTTTGTTCTGTCACCATACGGCCCCAATTCTATTTTACTGCTCCAAAACCTACAGGCTTTCACATGTTTCTGACCGAAAATTCTGCTATTAATATGTAAGCTTCTCAGCAATTAAGCTGTGCTTGTTGCTGCATCAGTGCTTTTAGACCGTGACCAGCAAGCAACACCCTCTGTATGGCAGAAGCAATTCGGTTCTCGTGCTTAGTCATGGATACATGTCTAAGGAGATTTTGGCACAGGTTTTCTCAAATATTTTTGAAAGTTTTTGTTAGTCTTTTCTTTTTTCCTTGGCATTTGCTAGTAATGTGCAGAGCAAATCCCAAGAAATACAGCATTTGAGCTGCTAAACTATGGGCTTTTCCATGGTGAGTATGAGGTGCTGCCACCTGGCTCCTGCCTCCACCCAGGTCCTTGTGGCACGGCACAGCAGTGCTGTCCCCTCTCAGCTGGCCACTGGGCCCTGTAGTGCAGGACATCTTAGTGTGTTGAACCCCCTGCCTCATTTGTGCAAGGAGCTTCAGTGGAGCCATGGCCCACCTTCTTGGTGTCCTGTCTCTCTTCCTAGGACCTGGTGTGCCAGGATTGGTGGTGATGCACCTGTGTATCTGTGCTGGAAATGAAAGCTCAGCAAAGTGGCTCAGAACTTCAGTGTCAGGGTCCTGCCATTCACTCAAGTGTCACAGAAACAGCAGGAGGGGACCTTTAAAAGCTGGTGGGAGCATTACCCTGTGAAGCCTTTGCAGGCAACACTGCAGAGCCATTTTTTAATTGACAATAGTACATAGGAACTGAAAAGTTTTGGTTTTAAGACATTCATTCTTACTTGAAAACGGGCGTGAGCTGGTACTGGGCAGTATTCCAGATGATTTTCTATGTTTTCTTTTGCATATCCATCTACCCCCTACCTGAAGTTTAAGTACCTCCTTTCCATCTCAGCTCCTGCGCTACAATTTATGAAGTAACTTTCTAGACCATTATAGTCATTTGCAAACAATTACAAACACAGAACACGAGAAGGTTCAAAGTTGATAAAAAAAATGGGAAGAAACCTCTACACATAGTAACCTGAAAATTCACCAGGCCTCTTCATCATATTTTCCTGTCTTCAGGGAAAGTGCTTTGTTCTTAGTTCCTTTTCAACTTAATTCATAGGAAGGAGAGATTTTACTTTGTCTTAAATAAGAAATTGAACAACTGCTAGGGGCAGGGGAAATGGTGTCAGAAACAATCTTCCATTGTATTTTATTAGATGTATCAGAAGTCTTTATTGAAGAGATTATTAGTGCAATCTGTATAATTAGAAATATGCACCCCAGTTTGTTTTAGGTGATACATTGTGGTGAGGCATATAATCTGCATTTTCTCCCTTCATGTAAAAGTGATGTGACTTCAGGATCAGAACCTCATACGGTCATCTCTGCTGTTTCTGTGTTTAATGGCATTGTGCAAGTAACTGATGAAATGCTATTAATTTGAAGGGACATAGAGGGAACATAAGATCCTCAAGAGACTCTGATCTGACAGCAGTGAACAGCATGGGAAGCTGTCAGATTGCACAAGTTACTAAAGTCAGGTTAAATTAGTGCCCCACTACTTATACAGTGGTAGTAGGTGCTAGCATGTATGATACAAGTGTCACTGTGTAAATCCCTGCAAATTCCAGTCTTAAATTAATGGCACAGAGAATTCATTTAGCCATGTCACTTGTCAGATGGTAGTGTCTCAGAGTGGGACAGGCAATGAGAATTCTTTGCATTTCTTAGGACTTAGTGTCACTTCTACTGTTTTTCATAAGGTGTTACACTGGTTCAGCTTGATGTCTCAGCTAGGCTTATAAGCATGCTGAAAGTTCTAGCAACTTTCATCTTCATTACCTCCCATGAGGGGGAAAAACGGTGATGAAGGTGTCATCACGTTGTGGAGAATAAAAGTAAGCATACTGTCTGGGTCATGTGTGTACATGAAGAGGAGAAGGAGTAGACATTTTAGAGCACCCTGGCCTGGTGACCCTTTGGGGCATGTGCTGGGTATGTCCAAGAGAGGTGTCAAAGGAACACAATGGAGCACAGAAGAAATAATCAGTAGTGAGGAAGGGAAAGTTCTTCTGTTACCTCATCCCCCTGGGTATGATTGCATTGTTATTGTCTGGAAAGACTTCGTGCCAGAGGATTTCATAAAAGACAGTAATCCTAAGGCTAAAGAACCTCTTTCTTTAAGGTAAGCAGTCACACAAGGCTGGTGTAATGTGACCCTTAGCAATAGCAGCCAGTTATGCCATCAACACCATCGAGATAAATAATGTTTACCAGAGGCAGCCATCAGATGATCTATCTAAACCTTAGACTGCTCCTGGCCAGATTACTTTTTGGTATGTTTTACGTTGCACTGTCATTAAACAAGTACATTTAGAGTAATAATCCCCTCCTAGCCTGAGTTTCTTCAAAGTGCTCTGTTTGAAGGAAAGGCGAAATATGTGTTTTTCAAGAGCTGCTGTTGTAACGGCCAATTCACTGTATAGTTTACAGGCATTGTAGAGGATTAGCTAGAGAGTGCTCCAGAGGTGCTCTTCCATTGTCATCCCACAGCTGACGATGTCAACTGAGGGAGAAGAATGTAGGTAAGAAATGCAAATAAGCCAGAGAGAAAATATTGCTTTCTCCTTTAGCTTGTCTTTCAAAAACAGAAGGTATAATTTCTGATCCTTTAAACCTACCCGTGAATGAAAGCATGTCAGGGCATGCTCCAAAACATTTGCCTACCAGTGTCTCCTGTGTAGAAACTATTCTGTATATCAAAAGTTGTGCCTCTGCTTTTACACTCAGAATTGTAATTTTGTAAAAAAATTCAAGCTTTTAAGCCGACCACAGTATCCTTGTGAGAAAAAGAAGAGAAAGGTCATTGAAGCTTGTCCTTGATGAGAAACAATCCCAACTGATGTCCAGAAAACTGCAGTGGTAAACTGAGCCTAGCTTATGTAGGACAAGCATGATCAAGCTTTTCACTCATTTCAGATGCTTCTTGACAATTGTTTTCAGCTAGATCTGGTCTTCAGCTAGACTTAATTGAGGTCTTGCTAATGAATTTGTAGGAGTTCACTGGCCCTGGAAGTTTTTGCTGTAATGCACTCAGTATATTATATTAAAAATGTATATCACAACTGAAGCAGTTTTGTATAACAAGCTTTAATGCAGCATCTGCTTATTTGTGCCTTGGGGATGTGAGACAACAGCAAACTGCTTACTGCTTGAGAAATCAGCACAGCACCACAGGCGTTGCTCTGGTGTTAGAAGTCAGGGCAGTGCCTTAATCTGGATGCAGATCAAATTGCTCTGTTGATAATTAGAAGACAATAAGCCTGCATGAAATTGAACCAAGATGTATTGAAATCAGGTAGTAATTCTCCTTAATGCTGACTGGAAGTAAGCCATGTCAGAAGGTAACCAGAATGCATTATTGTTTGGCATTATAAAAAGGTCCATTTAAATAGCTGTCTCTCACCTACGGCTATTTAACCTTTTGTAGGTAGGAGCATTACAAGGGAGCCTAATACATATTTTGTGTGCATTATTCTGCATAAATGCATGCCCACAATTTTTATGTTTCTATGTGCATATTCATCATGAATCAGACTGGGGTCAATGTATTTCCAAGTCATGTCACTGGAGATGGCCAGGAGCAGCTGTTTCCAAAAAAGGTGAAAGAAGCTTCATCCTTGAGCTACCCTAGTGGGAAATGGATCACTGAAGCCTACCAATGAATACTTGACTGGTGCAACAAGATGAGAGTGTAAATGTGAACATGAATGGTCTCATATAAAAAATGTGTTTGTATGTGAGAACCAGCTGTGAAGAAACCTAAATGCTGGGGTCTGGTGATGTGATAATGAACTTAATAGTGATCCCTTTGCTGAAATGAAACCTATGTCCTCACTGTATGTCCTCTTTTCCTTGGATTCTGAAAGCTGAACACGAGACCCTTCAGGATGTTGGGGACCTTTTCCTGTGCTGGCCCTTATCTTGTTTGCCTCTGTCTGCTCCTTTCAGCTGTAACTTTTTTGTAAAAGATGCATGTTGTTTTAGGGAAGCACTGCTACTATTGAAAACATTTTATTTCCCAGTATTTCAACTTGTCCATTTCCTCCCTGTGCTTTTTGTACACAATTTTCTGTGCTAATAGGACATCATTAGTTTTATTTATATTGAGTACTGTTACTAATTTTTAGGTGATTGACTGTGGTGCATTCCCATAACCTGACATAATTGGCTGCAGTTTGCTGTATTTTTTCATAATGCATCCTTCAAAACAGATGAACTTGTGCTTCTGTTGATCAGTAACTAAAAGGAAGAAGCTAAGGCATCGTTTGAAAGCTCAGAGATGCAGTACATCTATGAGCTCTCGCTTGGTCTGATCAGCAGCCTTATGGTGGGTTTAATTTGGAAATCGTTATTTGGACAAAACTGGGGCAGAGCTGCATCTCAGCTGGTCCTGAATAACCTCGCAAACATCAGCCTCTCAGTGTCTGTGCAGCTCAGGCAGCAGATGCACTGTTTATTTACAGACAGATGTAACTGGAATCTCAGATCTGTGCCTAATTTTGCATTGCCATAGTGAACAGTTTTAAAAATACTGTGTGGGCACCTTGCCACCACTCAGGCAGCAGGACAGGAGACACATCCTGTGGAGCTCAGCCAAGAAACTTACCATTGAACTCTCCTGTTCCCAGCTCCAGCGCACCACTTCAAGTGGTGGTGGCAATACAGAGCAGAGTATTAAGAGGAAGTGTAATTTTTGTTTATGGTGTTAATTCAGTTATCAAAACCATCAGCAGAAGTTCTTGCTGAAACTGAAGGCATTACTGGGCTGTCCACCTAACCAGATGCATAGGGAGGAGTTTTAATCCCCTTTATGCACTCCATGCCAGAGCAGTCTGGGTGCAGGCAAATAGACATGACCAGTGGCATTGGCTGGAGATTTATAACTTCCAAGGCTGCAGCTGTAGGACTGAATCTGGTGGTGTAGCTCTGCCTGAAACCTAATAGCTAAATTAATCCATCTACCCAGCTACAGGGGTATGTAGGCACTTAACGCTTCCCCTAATCATGTAATTCTGCAAAAGGAAGTACAAGTGATCCAAAACTCTGATCCCTGAAGTCTGATGCCTCAGGAAATGCCTTTGTTTCTGAATTTATTCAAGAACTTATGGATCATTTGGTCAGGTGCTCACACAGCAAATGAGTTCTTGAAAATACATTAAATGTTTTTCATCCATAATGTCTTGAAAAAGTGTGGTGTAGCCACAGATATAATGGCTTGTGCTATTCCTCAAGGGGTTCAGGATTCAAAGAAGAGTTGAGCTTAGTGCCTTCTGCTTAAAGGCATTTAAATAGCTGATCCTTTTCTTGCTTTGTTCTTTTGGAAGCTCACTTTCTTAAAATGTAAGGCATTTTATGGCCATTCCTTAGACCAGTACCAGAAGGAGAGAAGAGCTGTGTGTGTGTCAGTGTTTGTATATGTATCACATAATATATGGAGACATAATAAGTAAGACCACATTATTTATATTTAAAAAAAAAATCAAAATAATTGGTTCATTTATTTTTAAAGCTATGGAAAGCAGGATTGTTCTTTTTCCTTTTTTTTTTTTTTTGTAAAGGCCTGCAGCAGGCGCAGAGTCTGAAAACCCGCATTATTAAAATTGACAATCACAATAATGCTCTAAAATCCACAGGAAGAGGCTCTGATGATTGAAAAGCCAAGGAAATAATCAGTAGTCAAGGGCAGACAGGGTTCCTAAAGGGATTCCAGCTTGTAGAGAAGAAATAATACACCAGGAAGTAACAAATGGAATTAATTGGTTCTTCAAGTAGAACAGTTACAGGAGGAAGGAGGATTATACATATGTATTATTATTTAAATAATGTGAATGAATAGAGGATTCCAGACCTGCGGGTAGCACATAAACACTACTAAGAGACCCTGGGCTGCTGAAATAAATCTGCATTACAACTGGGCAAGGAAAGAGGAGAATAAAGTGCAGCAGCTCCACTTGAACTTATCTTGGCTGATGACAAATTTGTTAAAATGTTAGATGTGCAGGTTTTAAAATCACATTTTTGAACACTGAAAAGTTCCGTTAGCTTTTCAGTTTTTTGTTTATTCATGGGTCCTTGGTTGCTCTGAAATAAGCAGCTTCAGAGTTGGAATTCTGCAAGCCTGACATTTAAATGGCAGTTTCAGTTGTATGTAATTTTCTTCTGCAGTCCTTTTGGGAGTATTTTAGTGTCCTATTATGCAGTGACTGTACTACAAACTGAAGTTGTCTGTGTACAGTGGATTGCATGTCCTCTTCCATTTCATCCCTGGCTCTAGGTGGGAGTTCTGTGTGGGAAATTTATAAGAATTGAGAGATGTTGTTTGTTAGTTGGGCTGTGTGCTCTTTAAGCAAGAAAGTACTGGACAAACATCAAATCCTGTTCTAGTTGTGAAGTGGAAAATCTCCAGCAAATCTAAAGTCAGAAACTTGTCATAGCAGCTATACTATTTCCATTAGAGGAAATCCCTACAGCATCTTTGAAGTCGACTCCATGTGTTTCTCCTAAAAGGCATAAACCAACTTTTTGCTTTGCCCAGCTCTTATAATTAGCAGGGATAAAAATGTTCAGGATTTCAACAAGCCCTTCTGTGGGAGTGCAGATGTGACTCTTGGTGACTCAAACATTTCCCAGAACTTAAGTTACCCTCTATGTAATTATTCCAAAGAATTATCCTTCCAAAATTAGAAGGAAAAAAACCATGCAATTACAACTGTAATATTAACATACTTAATGTCTGCCTCATGTCTGAGCATCGAGTCAGAGGCTATATTTTCAAGCAATATACACACTGTAAGCAAAGTGAATTGGGCCACACAATGTCTTGAACAAAGATGCTAAATATATGAGCTCTGCATCATTTATGCCATGATTGGCCATGGAACTTGAAGAGAAACTGAGGAAAGTTACGTTTCATTCTAATTACTCTTTCCCTACCCTCTTTCTCCTTTACATATTGATCCAGCTGTTTTGTGAAGCGCAGCAATCTCAGCTCAGCTCACTGTGGGCTGTCGAGGTCCTGCCCTGCCTTTTGCTGGCCTTGCGCTTTTCCCGGCCCCTCGCCGTGCGCTTTCTGTGCACCACCCTTCAGACAACACCTTCGTCCTCTGCTGACTGTTGCAGTGCAGTGGCTCAGCACAGGGCCAGGCATGGTCCTCCAAAAGTGCCTTGGGAAGGGACTGGGGTAGGGCAGCCCCCTGCTTTCTCCAGAGGAGTGTCAGGGGAGCTGGAGAGGATAGGTGTGCCTGTGTGTGATGCCGCATGGTTAGAGCGGTCTGCCAGTGTCGTGCTTGTCAGTCCCACTGCTCTTTCCCTTATGGAAGAATTCACTTATTAATCAGAGTGAGTGTTGCACCCACTAGACCTGAACTGTCGTGGAAAATGGGGGAGCAGGAGACAGATCAGCACAGAGGTGTATGTATGAGCAACAGCAGTGGAAGAAGAGATGCTGTTGAAAGCTCTGGAGATGCATTTTGTTTAAGGGATTAGTTAAATAGAGACACCAGAACCTTAGATAAACTCAGGTTGCATAAAATGCGCGTAATTTATGATGGTTTTTTTGATTTTTTTAAAATATAACATCTTGTTGGACTCCCTCTTTTTTTTTTTTTCCCAGAAAACTTTGTTTTGTGCTTTAGTAGCCAGTTTGATTCCACCTATTAAAAAAATGAGTTTTCAGATTGCTCAGCCTGATTAAATCCTCCTGGACTTTTGTTCACAAGGAGCTGTGAGAGCTGGAGTAAGTGGAAAGGAAAGCATATACGTGGTAGAAAATGTGCCTTGCAGAACGGTGCAACATTTATATGACATGACATGCTCATGTGAATCAAATGTGCTATTTTTACAGCATGTATTAAATGTGAAATTGTGACTGGCGTTAGAGCAGTGCCAGAATTCCTGCCAATGTGCCATGTAATTTTATTTTAAGAATGAAAGGTCTTGAATGAGAACCCTGTGTTTCCAGCAAATTTATTCCATTTGTCTGGGGTCAGCTGTGTCCATAGGTCATTGCCCCCTTTGTGTTTGATTTCTTCCTTACACGACATTTGATTTCATCTCAGAATATGAGCATAGAAGCCTAGGTGGCTTCTGCAGCTGTAAAATCATGTACAGTGCATGAGAATGTCCCCTCTGTATGTGATGTGCTCCACATCTTCAGCCAACTTTAGCTGAAGTCGCTGGAGCTGTGTTAGCATGCATAAGAAGAGGAAGAGCCGAATCCAAGAGGTGTAGTTGTTTGGTGCCACCCTTGGCTGTGAAATAATCCCTCCCAAGAGTGGGGTGAGAGTTGGGTTGGAACTTATGTCAAAACCAATGGTACTGTGTACGGTGCAGACCTGGGCCAGGGCTGCCTTAATGCAAAGATTAGTCTCAGAGCACGGAAAGTAGTTTTTGGATGCCTGATTTGAGACATTGCGAAGGGACCTGTTTTACCATAAAAATGGGAGGCTTCAGAGGAATTGGCTCCTTAAAGTCGTGTCATGCTGTGCCAAGGAAAATGCCTGTCTGTTTTTAAAACATAGGCATGGCTTTGATCCTCCTGCATCAGAATGAGGTGATTAATGCCAGGGACAGACTGACACTGGAGGAAAGGAGAGTCATGATGGCCATTAGACTCCTGAGGGCCCCCACCAGCTGCCACTGCATGCTGCAGCGGGGGCCAGGTCAGGCAGCAGAGGAGCAGCAATGAGTCACTGCTTTGGCTAATTGGGGTCTGTCAAGTTCAAGTACAAGACGGGATCACTGGGGACGGAAGGAGGCAATACACAGATGAGCTCAGCAAAAATAGAGTGAAGGGGTTTTAATATTTACCTCTGAAGTGTTTCTCATCTCTCATAATATTCACCTGAGTTCATATCCCTAAAATAAAATTAAAAAAAAAAGTCCTGCAAACATAACATGATTTCAAGAAATTATTTTATTGTAATTATAGCTAATCCAATTAAAGGTGATTTGTAATGACTACAAATTAATTACAGAAATACTGGATTTAATGAGTGGATTACTATTTGTTTTGATAAAAGAGAAAATGCAAATACCAGGCTAGAGTATTTGTTTCACTTAGATCATGCTGAGCTCAATACTGCTGGATTTACAGCACCATTTGTTTCCACAGCTAGGGAGAGCATAGTCCCAGCTAAACAAATCGAGTCAAATATCAAACTCTTTTCCTTTCAAAGAGGGTATCTGTATGACAGGGGCAGACTTGCATGCCTTTCATATAATGGATATCAGATGCAATGTCTGAGGTCAGAACTTGGTGTGATGAGTTGGGAAATACAGAAGTTATCTCTTTTTCTCCTTTATTTTTTTTTTTAAGTTTTTATCTAATTTTCAGTAGAAGCTTGCTAGCTTGTACATAGGCTGCTGCTTGACAAGATGCTCCCACGTACATGCAAGATACACACCACGTGCCTGCTCTCCCATTCAGCAGCAAGCTGAATCTTTGCTGGCTTGGCTCATCCTCTTTTGGGCTGATCCTGCAGCTAGGAGGATACACAGAGGAATAAAGAAGCGTGGGTATGTGGTCAGGCCAGGCAGCTGACAGCCCAGCAAACCCAAGGTGGGGGCAGCAGGCACTGTCTCTGCAGCAGGTGTGGTGGGGAGCAGTCAGGGGAAAAGGCCTCATGCTGCTGCTGGAAGGTGGTGCAGAACGTGGGTGCACTGCACCCCTCAGCTTGGAAGCAAAGGCAGGCACAGGGTTAGGCTGTCCAGGGCTTTGATGGGGATGGCATTTTGTATGTAGGTTCTGTCTGGGGGACACAAAGCAGATACCACAGCTCTGCTTTTGCACCTTGCTGGTCACAAATGGTGTGACCAGGAAAATTCCTGCTTTGTAGAGGACTGAAACACAGGGGAATTAGAAAGCTAGCACTGAGGGCTGCTTGTGTGTGTTGAAGGTGGAAGAAACGTTTGTTGATAAGGTTCAAGTCTTGGGAAGTCAACAGGTTTATAAAGTCAAGAAGGGCTCCCACACAGAGAACACAAGTGTCTTGAGGCTCTGATGGGGGAGTTTCCAAGTTACCAAGCATTGCATAAGTAAAAATGCAGAGTCTTGTTCCAGAGATGTGCACAGACTTCAGTCAGGTGGTTCCTTAGCAGACATGTCATCTCCATTGCTTTGCATAATTCATCCCCTGCCTTTTTCTCATCTCATCAAACCTGCCACTTAATTTTGACTGTCCATGACCTTCTTTTGTAAGTGCCACCACCTCACCATCCACATTATCCCCTGTCTGTGGCTTGGACTCGCTTCATCCTCAAAGCCTTTGCAGCTCTAAGTCAGTCCTTAAGTCTTGATCACACAGCTGTATTAACAGAATTTTTCCAAGCAGCCAACTCTTTGGTTTTGTTATCGAAGGTGATTGACTAACTAAATGGAAATGAGCTTCCTTCCCAGCAGCTCTTGCAACAAATAAGCAATGGAAGAAACTCTGGTTCCTAAGGAAGTCAGAAACTACTGAGCAACCTGTAATCAAGGTTCTCCTAATGTTGTGTTTTAAGTAGACCCATTATCATAGCAATGTCTTCCTGAAAGCATTTAGACTTCATTACCCCATTAGAGAAATTAACATATTTTAGCTGATAAGCTTCTGGCGCATTCAAAAACTTGCAATAACTGCTGGGTGTTGAAGCTACTCTAAAACATGCTTTCATTAAAGGGGGCTTGTGCCACATAGGAAATATATAAATAGAAAACCTATAATTAAAATGCCACATTATCTTGTTCTAAACTTGGTGTGTTTTGAAATTTAAATATACAGCATGATCTTTAGAATTTTCCAGCAGAATTTTTCCAATTTTATGAGCATAGCGGGAAAGAAACTGGATGTGGTTGTATTTCTTCTGGTTTTTGTTTTTGTTTTTTAAATAACAGAATTTCAAATATGACTGTAATAACTGTCTTTTTAATTAAAGTTGTAATACAACTTTTTTAACCAGTCAGTGACTCTGAGAGGTAACTGATCGTCATCGTGCTGTTCACAGGAGAGATTGCACAGGAGAACATTAGGAAGAAATGACAAGGAGAATCAGCAGGGTCAATGCAGAGTCAGTATAAGCGTGTGTGATTGCAAAGTCAACAGAGAAGAGCTGGTTTATGCCAGAATTTGATCTTGAACAAAAAAAGAAAAATAACAGAGTCCATAAATATGGATGTAAGGAGACCTTCTTTTTTGCTTTTTACAAAAATAGCCAAAATTCAGATTTCTGAATGCTTTCATGGTCAGAAGAATGTATAAAGCCAGTTCCTGTGGTTTGGTTCACAGCAGCTCTCTCCTGCAAAGGTCCTTAATGCTGCAAGTACAGCATGATTTCTGGTACAGCCTTTCCATCAGTGGGAGCTCCGGCTGGGGTTTCTCATCTGAATAAAGCTACTTATTCTCATGAGGCTTGTAGGGAATTAGTATTCTTTTAAAATCTGATCCAAAAGTTGTGGGAGTCATGCAGAGACTAACAGAAAGAGAAAATCAAAAAGTTATTGTGCTTCTCTAACAGTGATAGAAGTGGCATGTGGTCTCTGGAGGACAGATTTAACTATAGAAGAGCTAAAACGTTTTTGTATTTGTGGTGCAGGGCTGCCCCACTCTGTTCCAAATCATATTCAATGCCTTGCTGTAATGGAGTTGTGAAAGCTCAAGCTGCAGCCCATATGTAGAGTACTGCATGGGCCCTGGGGTAAAAGGGAAAGCATCCAAGGAGAGGGGATCAATACAACCACTTGATTAACAAAAGGGTGATGTAGAGCGTAAGGCTGTATCGTTGGACAACTTCTGATTGTAATTACTGTCACCCCTTCCAGGTCATTTCATGGTCTTCCCATGGGATGAGATTTTACAAGTTTTGTCTTTTGAAGTAGTCTGTAAGTGTTTAAAATTAAAAAAAAAAAAGGAAAGAAAAAAAAAGAAAAGAAAGCCCATCCTTGTTCCTCGTTCATGCACAGAAATCTTGGACCTATTATTCTTTGCACACTTCCATAAGTTAGATATTTTTCTGCTTTTGAAGAGGGCCTGCAACAGGCAGAGGGAGGCATGCAGACATGCTCCTGTCTGCGTGGGGCACTGGGCAACCTCACATGTACGGGTGCAGGTTTGAGTGTTCGTACTACTTTAATGGGCCCTGGATAATTGGCTGCCTTATTAGTCAATGAATGACCTTCCGTATGCTTCTGTAAAATTATATCTTGATTGATTGTAGGCATGTTGTGTGTGTGTGTTTGTTTGTTTCTGCTGATAGGGAACACCCCAGAAGCGTGGTCAGAGGCAATCTAGGTGCCATTCCCTGGGCACAGCTGTGTGATATATTGGCCTAGCTCAACACAAAAGTAGCAAGCTCCCATTCATCAGACTGAGCTTCAAAAGCATGGCAGGGAGAGAGGGTTGTCTCTGTACTAATGATCTAATATACACTGTTTGTATCAAAACTGTCATAGCAAGGACACTGGTGGGAGTAAGAATGCAGTCAACTCAAAGCTGTGCTTCTGGTGTTATCTGGCACATTTGCAAAATACATCCTCAAAAATGTAATTATATAGAATTCACAGAGGTCTTATGAAAAATGTGTCAAGTTGGATGTTTATTCCGATGGTAAACCAGCTCTGACATTCCCCTCTATGATGAAATGTGATCATGTGTGGGTGTGTAATGATATGTATTCATACACACATAGGTATTTGCATATTATATTCAGACAGAACGTGTATGGCAGTGTATGGGTGCATATTTATATATTTGCTCTCTCACAGATGCAGCAGAGGGGTGATTAGGCACCAAGGATGGTAAATTTTCACTATAACTTTGTAAGGCCAATCTGTAATTATCTGATACTGTATCTTACATAAAAGCTACCCTATGACTTAGGCTTAAACCTACCTTCTTCCTCTGCTCTAAAACTTTGTTAAATTCTGTATTTCAAGAGGGATTTGGGGGTCATGGGGGCCACCTCACAAATGCACCACCACTGGGTTACCTGCAGTGGCAAGGCCAGTGGGTGGCAGGGGGTCATCTCCTGCCGGTGCCAGCTGTGCTGGGCACAGGACAGCCTGGGAACATCCTAGGCTGGAGAAAAGACCCAGGTACGGGTAGTACAGCAACCAGAGAGTGCTTCCAAATGCTGCCTTTGGCCTCTCTATGCTTGACTTTTAGCACAGCATTTGACTTTCATGGCCTCTGCTAAATTTATAGACGTGGTTATGCCAGGAAACTCTGCTCTGAAAACGCTTACGGGGTCCGCAGAGAAGACAAGCAAGCGGGCAAGGAAAAAGTAGTAGCTCTCCTTCCATTTTACTGCTAAAGAAGTGAGATGCAAGAGATTAATGGATGTGCCCAAGGTCATATTGGAAATCTGCAGCAGAGCCGGGCGCTGAATCCAGATACTCTGCATCCCAGCTCAGTGCCGTAGCCATATTTTTTTCTGCTAGTATTTAAAAGAAATACTGTTCCTGGAGAGTGGAACAAATCAGAAAAATAAGCTGGTAGTGTGCGAATGAGAAAAGGTCATTTGTCCTGTTTCATCACTTTGTTGTCCAAAGATCTAATTACTTTGGGAATTACCTCAATGGCTTTCAATCAGTGCCTGTCTGTCTTAGGTCATTCCACACACCTCACCTTGTCAGTTTAAGATGCTTTGTAAAGACTTTTTTTTTCCCCTCTTAATTAAAAAATAATGCTCCTGGCCAGCTCTTCTGCACGTGTTTTTCAAACCTATGCATGAGGCTGAATACTGGCAGAACCAAGCACTTGTACTCCTGACATCTGATGATTGCTGTGTAAGAAGCAAAGCACTTTTACCTGCAATATATCAGAGCTTTCCACAGATTAGAGATGACTTATAAATTACACTGTGGAACTTCTTCACCTGCAATTGAAAAGTAATCGCTGGGGTGCTGGGAGGTGTGGGCCATTTAAGAAGACAGAATTTCTACACTGTGCAGTCCCTCACAGCACATTTTAAAATCAGGAATTACTCTAAATCAGCTTGTTTTAAAATAACATGTTTCAGTTCTGCTATTGCCTTTCACTTTTAGGATCTTTAAGGGTGCATTTATATTTTCAGGATTTTTTTCTCTGCAGTCACAGAGTCAGGCAAGACTTCTCAGTCCTTCCCCCACCTGTTCCATGGAATCATTTGTCTGTGCTTTTGGTCCCAGCACCCAAGGCCTTCACAAAACCAGCAGGTATCATACATATCACAACAGAACCATGACAATAATTGGTTCTCAGTGTATAGTAGGTTATGCAGACAGCTGACCTGGAAGAAATAGAAAATCAAAAAGAATGGGCTCGTTCTCAGTAAATAGCACTTTCAGCCTGAAAGATACTTGGGATCATTCCCCAAGAGGTCCTCTCCCCCTCAACTTTGTAACTCTTCCAATTCTTTTTTTACTCTGACCCAGATTCTGGATGACTGATTTTGGGTAGAACTATGTGTATACCCCTGAGTTCTCAGAAAAAGCTTTTCCTGGCCTGGCTCCTGACTCATGCTGATCTCTGCATGGAGAGGATGCCTACTCTAATGCCAGAGATACTGGGGTTTCATGGAAAGACCAGTTACTAGACTGAACAGTCTCTCTTTTCACTATACTACACAAATCTTAAACCACATTTTGCCATGCCAGCTATTAATTCTGAGTGAGAGCTCCAGAGGTCCTTCAGCAGCACATGGCTGACCAAGGCTGGCTCACCTTCATGGCATGGGGGATTAACCAGGAGCTCTGGTCAGGGACACAGTCTGCATTTTGCAAGATGGGCAAATACTGAGAAGAACAAGTCTTTACCCCTAGAAGTTTACAATGTAAGTAGGCCAAATCTCAGTTAATGGCTTGAAAATAATTTTTACAAAGCTATAATTAGGTTAGATTGTACCTTACCCTCCTTTCTTCCCCCCTTCTATGAATGGAGTCAGTGACCTAAAAGCTTTGTACCTGACTCCATCCCTTTGTTTCTATAATTAACAGTGTTTACTTAGTATTTTCCTTACTGCTGAGAGGGACAAAAGCTTCTTCTGTTCCCCTTAGATGCAATTTGTATGATACTGTAGTTATTTAGAATTAATGACAATAACCGTGTCCATTCTAGGCCCTTGTGCAATTAATCAATCTCCCTCAAATTCTGCACGCATTAATGAGCTCACTTGGGTGGCAGGGAAAACACAAGAGTGAAACTGCCTCATTTCGCAGCTTTCCCAAAAATGTACCCTCATTTTCTCTTCTCCCCTTCCTTCTCTCTCTGCCTTCTCTTGCTCCTTGTCTGTGCATTCTGCTGAACCTGATCAGTGTAGTGCAACCTGATCTAAGAGCATAGTTGCAAATTCAACCCAGAGCAAGCTTAAGGGGCTTCTGAAAGGAAGGCAGAGAACGAGACACTTTTTCAGCTACAGCTTATAGCATTTATTCAGTTGGGGACACAGGAATAAACTCTTCAAAGGAAGAAGTTTGGCTGTTTTCTCAGACTTTTTGCTTGTTTAGTGTTAGGGCATTAGCTTTCATCAAAGATGTTAGAAGCGATGAACAAGCCAGTTCAGTGGTGACTAAGCAGAAGAGCAGCAGGTGAAGTCCAGCCTTTTTGTAACAGTTCTGTGGCTGGGAGAGGTCTCAGATCTTTATTGCCTTTATTGTAAGTAAAGTACCATGGGATGGATGGGTTTTATTAAGACAACACCCAGTTCACCTGAGCAAAAGAAATCAAAAAAAGGTCAGCCAGTGAAATCCAGTCTTTGCAGAGCTCTGCAGGGTGCCAAACACCAGTTGTCACTCCAGTGGGAGTGATGGTGAAATGCTAACATGGTTGAGGATGAAAGGTGTAAGTTAGGGATTTCGATAGTGCTCTGCTGAGGTCCTCTTATTTGTCAGCAATTCTGAATCAGATTAACATCAAGTCCTAGGCTAGCAAGCCCCAAATTGAATACAGCTGTGTTACTCTGCATTTCCTTTTTTATGTCAGCAGCTAATTCAAGTTACTGTTGACCAAAGGTCCTTTCGCAGTCACCTGGCAACTTCTACTCTATCACATTAATCATCCTCATAAAGATGTGCAGAGGTGAAAGAGCTTTTACCAGTTTCAGACTGAAAGTGTCTTTTGAAAGAATAAATGGAATAATTTTGCGGCATTTAAAATGCCACAGTGCCACGCTTCAGTCTGCACATCCTTGGGTGAGTTTAAAATTGTCCTTGCATTAAGCAGAGTTAAAGGGTCTCTTCAATGTGCCTGTAAGTCTGCTGCAATTCACACAAAGGATTGCTTTTTTTTTCCCCAGTGGGACAAGAGCAGCAATATCAGTTTTGAAACTTCTGGACTGATATGTCAGCTTAGTCCTTTACTCAGCATGACCTTTATCATCCCATATCTCATTAGAGCCACAGATTAGCGATTTGTCTTTTGAAAGATCAGAATCATCATTTCTAGATGCTGTTTCGTATCTGTATATTTATATCATACTCTTCCTTGGCATTTCAGTACATGGTATGAAGCATTGGTTTTTAGATCTAACAATTCTGGGAGGGGAAGAGCAAAACACTAGTAAAATGTCAACATTATTATGGCTTAAAGAAGAATATTACAGCGTTCACGGTCTTGTGATGAAACCAACTTCCTGTCTGAGAAGAGTACAGTTATTTTCATTTTACAAATAAGCAATTGAGATATAAATAAGTGTTATAGTTTTACTGAGATTGTAGAAGGAGCTTTGAGAGAGCCAGTTCATCCCTCGTAAATCTGACCAAATCAGCTGATGGAGGAAGAAGATTTGTGTAAGAACAAAGAAAATGGAAATCACTGGATGTGTGTAAGAAAAGGTCCATAACTGCCTCAGATTGGTGCTTTCAGTAGCATCATTCTTGGTATGTGAAATTTGGTTTCTAAGTATTTCCTACAGTGGAGCAGAAAGCATTTGTGTTTCTTAATACTCTTCCTTGATCAAAACTATGTAATAAGAAGTATTATTTGTTTGTGATCACCATAAATACTGATGTGTATATGCATTTTCACATAGACGTAGTGGCAGAATTATGTTCTGCCTTTTGAAGGGATGTGTATGGTTAACCAAAAAGCACACAGAATCACAGCTTCTCCCTTGATAACGTGTGACTTTTGGTATAATGCTGGTGTAAGGGAGATGACCTGGTTCTGCATTAAGGTGCCTGAAGAGGGAGCTCAGCGTCTCTGGTCAGCCCTGTGCACAGGGCAAGCAGGACTGGCTGGACCAGAGGACATGCAGGGCACTGAAATTAGGCTCTTCCTCTGGACTGCTATGTACCCTCCAAAGTCTCTTTGTCTTTCTTCCCTGTTCCTATATGGACCTCAGAGATAACAGGTATCAAAGCTGGAGTGCCTGAGGGAGAGAAGTATTTGTGAACACCTATTGCTTTGTCTCTACTGGCAGCTTCTTGGGGAGATGGCATCAAGGCCTGGCCCCTCTCACCATTCAGGACCCTCCTGCCCAGAGCAAAACGTTGCCCTCACCTCCCCTGTGCAGAACACCAAAACCCAGGGTGGGCAGATGGGATAGTTTATCCTCCATGGTCTCCCATATGGTGGTGTGGGGAAAGTTTTGACCTTCTCAGTGCTGCTGTCAGGAGGTTCATGTGGAAATGACGCTCAAGGACTTTGTGATGCGTCTGGGGTTGCGCGTGGGACACAATGAGCAGGGAAACACAAGTTGATGTGTGTTAAAGTCAATTTACCGTGTCTGTTAAGAATTACTGTACATCAGTGGTACCCAGGGAAATTCAATACAGCTGCAATAGCTAAAACATACCTATTTGTACAGTGCCTGGCAGGAATCTCCCACATCATCATTGCCTCTCCTAGTCCTGTGTAGGGCATGGTCCAGTCTTATTTAGTAGTGAAGCATCAGCCCATAAATCAGATTACCAGTATTGGGTTGTGTATGTAGCAGTTCCCTTTTTCTTGCAACTGATCATAACCAAAGTCGGACAGAAAATAATGGGGTTCATATATTAAATATGACAGTTTATAAATGTTCAGCACACTAACTCTCATAGTATAGGGGGTCATATTTAGGTCAAGTGATAAATGTAAAGACTGATAAGGAAAACCTTTTTTTTTTCTTTTTGAAATTAGATTATTTAGCAAGAACCAAACTTTGTACTATTTGTTGAACAAAACGCACGAAAGTTTATTAAGCAAAATAAACAGAGGAAAATCAAAATATTTAATCACACAACTACAAAGGAAGGAATGAAACAGCTTGGCAAATTGCATTTGCAGCATGGTAAAATGTGTACTGTGTCTGCATAAATAGTAAATCAGCATTTTTATAGCAATACTTTGTGAAGCCTCAAACTTGATATGTGTAAATACTGCAAAGTGCAGATATATTTGAATATAAGAAGGTAAATACATCAAACCAAAGTCCAAAATTAGGCAATCACCTCCTAATAATTATTTGTAAACATCCTGTTGATCTTAGAACTCTCTATTTGATGTTTCAATACTCTGTTCAGCGATGATACATTGCAAAGCTGCATTCAAATAGTCATTAGTTTGGAAGTTTCCGTTGTTAGCAGGATACTGAGAAGATAAATGATGAATTGTGGTTTCCTGATTCCATCTTTTCTTTGCTCCCCGTAGGCCTCGTGCTGTCTCCTCTTGATTTATGCTGGAATCAGAGCTTGCTTTCAGTCTGACTGGTCTAGTCCGAGTGCAGACTCGCTCCTGGGTCTGCGCGCATCAGGGAAATCAAACCTTTTGGGAGCTGCCACACATCTTGCCTCTGGGGCCTGAGAAAACCTCCATCTCAACACCACTAGTTTTCTCTTCCATGGCTCAGAGACTTGGCTGTCTCTAGAGGCCTAAATCTGGAGATCATTAAAAGCATTGGAATGCTGATATTGGCTTAATGGGTCCAGGTGTAGGTGTATATTATCAAGAGAGCTGTAAATAAACGCTTTGGGAAGATGGCTTCTTTCCCAACTGTGCATAGCAAGGGGTGGCACTTGCTGCCAAGTTTGGTGGTTTCATCATGGGCTCTGTGGTCTTTTGAATTTATACACAAGCTTAGGATCCTCTACGTGCGATTTATTGAAGATCTGAGCTTTCTTTGATTGCTTTTAAGGAGTTTCTCTTGCCCCTCTGTGGTAGAAAGCAAGCTGGCAATGCAGTCTAGAAACCCAAGGGGAAAAAAGGTGTGCCTTGGATTTATTATTTTTGATGAAAGGCATTTTTTAAGCTGGATTCACAGTTCCTGGATCCTCTCTCATCAGTTTGAATGCTTGTCCTTGTTCACTGAGCCCTTGCTCTGCAGCCACACCGCTTTGCTTTCTCACTCCTCTTAACAGTGCTGGGTATTAAGGTGTTTTATCCTGTGTTCACGCAGTTTACAGTCATCCAAGGTAACTACAAAGAGTGAAAACACAAATAAAAGCCTAAAGGAAGCCTGTGATTAAAATGGAGAAAAGTATCTGTGGAAAGGCAAGTGCAGGATTCGCTCCAAATGTCCAGCTCAACAGAAATCTTTTAATTACAAATCAGACCCTGAACACAGATGTCCTGTTCTCTTTCTTTGAGTCTGAACCTTGATAAAGCACTTTGACATGAATGGATCTCTGGGAATATACAGCAGGTTCCCAGTACAAGGCAGTAGTTCCAGCACTGCCTGAGCAGTGGAGGAGCTGCTTATTGCTCAGGGCCTCTGCCAGCACTTTGACTGAGGGAGTAGAAGGGAGGTGAAGGAGGGTGGAACCTAAAGAGGAGCTTGCTCCAATTAGCAGAAGGCATCTCATCAGGCTGAACTAAGCATTGAGCACACTTGGGGTTAGCTCCAGTCTTGCCTTTCCCCCTGAACAGTTACATAATAAGTGTTCGGAAAAATAACTTTGCTTGGCAGAACACGGTGTATGGGAAATGAACTCATTTCTCATGATGATTTAGATGCCACAGATATTATGATGTTAAGGCTCTTGTTTTAAAGGGTTGCAGGCTTTTAACAGAGATCACAAGGAACATCATGCTTTGGGATTTAACGTTTATTCATTCAGTTCATCAAGTACTGATATGCACATAGTACTTTGTTGCAGGCATCACAGTGCTGATAGTAGCCTGAGGTTATGAACAAGAGATCTCTAGACAGTACAGAAAAGGTTGGCCTTGCGTAGTTCTAACCCAGTCGTCATATAATTTTTCCTTAGATCTGACTTGCACGTTTTGTACTTTGAACAAATACAAGCAGGGCTTTTGTTCACCTCCCCTGCTTTCTGTTGATAAAGGGCTTTATCAATTGATTCTTGGAGCAGCAGTGAAATGGGTGATTTTTCTTTCCAGTGAGTTTCAGGCATGCCAGGGCTGTGATAAAATCACCAGAGCCTGTCTGTTCTGAACACCGAAGCAATCAAAATGAACATACTACTAATTTCAGCAGCAGTCTTTGAGTTAAAATTATTAAACACCTTCCCTTCCTTTGAAAACATTAACCCAACCTGGATCTCATTATTGCAGAGATTGTACAGTAATCAGAGCAGGGTTTCAGCTGAGTTCATAATGTCAGGATTTCACTGGCCCCATTCAGGAGGAGGGAAAGGGACATGATAAATATACTGTAATGTTAACAGAAACAGTATCCATTGATTTCAGTAAGGAATAATATTTCCATGTGCATATCCTTCTCCCTCGTGCTCTTTTTTCCCCACTTTGAAAGATGTTATAGCAGGTTTAAAACCTTACAAAAATTCTGTATTTTTTTCCAGAGAGGTGAAAAGTTTAATGTATAAATTCAAACAGGAAATTTGAATCTCGTGCTAATTCCTGGGTGTGGATCTTCTATCAGGAAAAAAGTTGTCCGAATTCACACTCCAGATCTCCTCTGATGAGAGACAGCTGAGTAGGTTCATATAGAGGTGGCAGAGACCAAATGGCTCATTGTTCCCAGTTCTTTCCAATTCCTGACTTGTGTCCTCTCTCTCCACATCCACAGTATCCTATGATAGCCATTACACTTCTTCTTGGCCTCTGTCTTAGGTCAAACAGGCCACAGTCTCACGTAATTTTTCTATTTCCCCTTATCTTCAGTCATCTAGATTGAGAAATTAGAATTCCTTGAGCGTGGCTAACTAGACCTTAGCACAGCACTCCAACAACAGTATCAATACTTCTTTGTTTTGCCTGATGGTGAAAACACATCATCTCAGAAATTCTAAGATTTTTTCACCTGTCTTGCAGTGGCATCACGGACAGATGTCTCGTGATCTGTCCATCACTGCCTCATTACCCCTGTGGTGTTGCTATATCTGCAGCGTTTCTCATGACTAAAGGAGTCCTGGTCATTGTTGCTGCCATCTAAATTTGACTCTAAAGTCTAGATGCTCAGGTATCACTGGAAGTTACTTGATGCTGGAAGTGACTTTCCTATTGACTTCCTGCAGAGGTCTTATGCCCAGTTTGTTAGGTCTTAGCAAGTTTATTAGTGTCCATCCACCACTTCAGCTAGTGGCAGTTGTTCTTCTGTGTCACTCATCTCCAAGGTGGCAAGGAATGCAGATCAGACGTAGGGTTGCACATGGAGATGTCTTAATTTTGTCACAGATACTTCCTGATGGATAACATGAACAGTGTCTGTGCTTTGATGTGCACTGTGGCTGTTGGTCATAGGAGCTTTTTCGGCATTTTGCTGAGTTGGAGTAAAAGGATGGAGATGATGTTGTTTTTTGTGGTCAAGAAGCTGATGACAGTTGATCAGCTGGATCTCATCAGGCTTGTTCTCCATTAATGCCCTTTGTAACTGTACAGCACAGTGCTAGGACCTGCTGTTCACAATGTGTTTTCATTTGCACTAAGCTGTTTGTTTTTTTTTTTTTCTCAGAACTCAGCTCTCTCTATACTCACAGTAACTATTATCCTAAAAATCTTCATGAAAGGTTATTGCAGTTGTAAGATAATTTGATGAAACAGCACTCTTAATGCAATTATTCACGATAACAATGATCACAGAGATGAAGAAAGTACATGCTGAAGAAATTTATTAGAGAATGGGTAAAAGCAAGATTGCTTACACTGTTGCTTAACAGCATTCAATTGCTTTGCATTGCTCGCTACAATGAAATCAATGGCCTTGCTCACTATCACCTTTTTTTCTTCTATTTGTGTAAATACAATCTATGCTAATGAATGTGATATTTGAACACATCCAAACTGGTTTGTCTTGGAGACTATGAGTAACAGTTTATTTATAACCTCATTGGAATCAGATCAACATCCAGGCCAAGCTTTTTTTCTCTCTCTTTATTAAGAGAAGGGAATAACTTTCATACGGTTATATGTATGTTGCTAGAATAGAAATCACATAGAGCTGGGAAGCTCATAGCACTGGATTATTTGCTGTGTCACCAATGTTTTTAGTAGTGCTGCAAGCTAACCCTTTAGAAATCAGTCAATGCTTTTACTAAATGGTAACGTCTAATTTTTGAGTGCTTTTACAAAATCCACACAGTTGATGAAAGCAGATTAAAGGAGCGTGAAATTAGTGGGGCTTACAGCTCTTTATGGTTTGTGAGCTGAACTATTATTGGTCTCCAGACCTGATTCAGAATCCCAATAAATGAAGGCCAAAGTTTCTTATATTTAGATTTTCTAAATAGAAGAGCTTTTAAATTACCTTCTTCACACTAGATGAATACCAAATCTCTTGTACATTTGTGTATGAAATTATCCTCTGCTCTTCTCTTTAAGCTGTGACAAAAAAGAGCAAAATGTTGAATGAACTAACACTTTGGCATGAATTTAAGGGCCAATAGTGATTATTAGGACCTAGGGAGAAGCATTCCCCAGGGCCACATTATTGCCTTGATGTCTAATGATGGGCTGGCACTGACTGCATTTGGAAATCAAATAATGCATCAGACTGTTAAACTCCCATTAAAACGGTGGTTTCTAATATGTCTGTGGATTGGAGCTTGCATTACTGTCTAAATCCCAGTCCAGAGTTAAAGAAGTGCTCTGCAGGAGCACCTAGGAAAGATCCAGGCTTATCTACTGATGCAGATGACTATATTCTCTGACTATTATTTATTATGGTAATATCCATATTGTGTTAAAATCCTTCTGGCTGAAAAAGAAGACCCAGAGAGTTCAAATTCTTAAAGCAGAAAGATGAGCAAGTGGAGACTGGTATTACAAAGAGGCTGCGGGGTGCAAGCAAAGCTGTAAAAATTGTTTGTGGTCATACTTTAATGTAGTAACTTCCCTCTTTCTGCATTGCTGATTTTGTTTCTCTTTTTGAGTATGATTCGTGTCAGAAAATGATGTTCAGGAAGGTGTCATGAAGGTTTATTGATTTTATAGGTCTTCTTGGAAAGCAACAAAGCAATGAACGTAAGGGTTTGTAAATATTTTTAAGAGCCAGAGAGGTGGGATGGACACCAGATGACCAGGAAGGTGGCAGGTATTCAAGCACACGGCAGGGGAGCAAGGAAAAGTGTCATGCTGCTGTTGGAGGTGTAAGGTTAAAGCAATATTGCACTCCTGAGAAGGAGGGGCCTGGTCAAAACACTGGTTTGAGAATGTTTTTGCTGGCAGAGAGTCTTGTGTGTGTTTGCAGGGTTAGAGAGTAAGGCTGTAAGGCTGTGTGGAAAGTACTCAAGTCCCAAATAAGCAGACAACTTCTAGAAGCAAGAAATGGCTGGTGGTAGAAGATTCCCATTGCTCCCCTACAGCAGGAACTCCAAAAAGTTCTGATCAGTAGTGGCCTTGGGCAGGTGGTTTCTGTCTTCTGGGAAAGAGAGAGGTCTCTGGGATTTATTTAATTATCTGGAATATTATTCTTTTCCTAGAGCTGGTGTCTGAAGAACTGTTTAACAAACTGACAGCAGTGCATGGTCTTCATGTATATGGAAGCTCTGTTGACATTTTGGCATGTCATTCACACTTTATACACCAGAATATAAGGTACACATACTTTAGCCTCTTCAAATGACTGTTCAAGATGTAAGAGGAAGGGCCACATTAATTCCAGCCACATCTGAAAGGAGGTGCAGTGGCAAAAATGTTTTGTTTGCTGTAAGGTTTAAAACTCATGCTGTCAAAACCACTTCAGTGTTTAGCTCATCTGCTTTCATGCCAAAATTAAAAAAAAAAAAGGAAAAAAAAAAGAAAAATGTTTCTGATACAATAAGAAGCAGAACAATCTGTGATTCCTAGAAAGCTCTGCTAAGCAAGGTTTCCACAAACATGAGAGGTTATTGCTTAGGGGAAAAAAAAAAGAAGATAAAGGAACAACATTTTCCAGATGTGAAGTTACACTTACACTTTGACTTCTGGTATTGTTTTAATTTAAAAAAAAAAAATATGCTTCCAGAGGTTTTATCACAAAAGAACCTGGTTTTACATTTGATGCTCTTAACAAACATGGATTCTCAGTCACCCCTAGATAATTTTAGCTTTTAAATGCAATGACTTTTATTCTTCTACCTTGCTATATTTACAGTTCTGTAATGATTTTCTTTTAGGAGAATAAATAGTGCTTCATCTTCACAGTCTGTAGAAATACACAAGTGCAAGCCCTACTAGCATTGCAACACTAAGGTAATATGTAGCACAGAATTGGATTCCAGATATGTCTAATATAAGGAAAATGCCCAGTGAATTGCAGCTTATGCCTGTTCACCTTCTCTTGCATGGTGGCAGAATAAATGTGTTGTAGCAGCTTGGGATGGCAGGGTCTGCTGCCATGGAGAAGAGACCCTCTAAAAATCAGGTGTTTGCAGTGAGCCTGCACCACTGTGTAATATACAGTTAGAGTCACCAAAATGAGAATAGTTTTGGGTTCTTGCACAAAAGAAATATCTGAAAGTTTTCATTTACTGCAGAAGTTTTTGCATTGAGAGCCACATTGGGGTTAAAAAGGACATTTTTAATTGAAGAAATGTTAAATATCCAGTCAAATTTAGTTTCTTATGGTTTAATTTTTCATCCATTCATCAAGAACATTAGATGTGTCTATGCTGCCTTTGGTTGCTGTTTCCATGTTTCAGTTTGAGTACAGGGAGCCAAATGTGTGAAGACAGCTGTCAGTGCTGCTTTTAATGGGCAAAGCCAGAGTGTGATCCGTTCCATCTCCCAGACCTAAAGCTGCCTTTGTGGAGAGCTGGAGGGTGAACCAGCAAAGCAGACAAGCAATCTGCACAGCAGAGAGTTTCACCTGAAGCCTTTTGTGTGCTCCTTTTTTATGTGCTGGGTTATTGCTGAGTTATTGCACTCATACCAAGGTACATAAATGTTGTGGGGTGGGGTTTTTTTTTTTCCTTCTCCAAATGCACAGCTGTAAAACCCTCCTTGCTGGGAGAAAAGGCAGTCATAACAACTACGTTTTCTTCAGTTCTTTTTGTTTCTGTTTGGTGTCTCTCGCTGAAAAATATTTCAGTCATCAAAGGCTTGATCCAAGCTAAGAGAATATGCACATCCCCCTGTTTTCAGCAGGAGCTTACATTCATAAACCGTTTTTGATTAATATTAACACCGGGTTTTAGATTCTCAGTTTGGATGACAGAAGAGACCTTTGAATATAGCTTGGCTGCATTGCCTGCATACTTAAATATCTTCACGTGTTTCAAGACTGTGAGCAAAATCAGCTGTGTGCCCACCATGGTACTTTTGAGGACTCAGAGAAGGGCCAAGAAGTGAACTCTGATGAGATCTCACGAAAGAGACAGGGCACTGTGATATTATGCAATATCACAGGGAAAGAAATCAGAATGAATCCTTTTAATCAAATAAAGATCAGAGTATTAGGAACAGAAGATAGGAGTTTTTTATCTGCAGGAAATGAATTCCTAGATGAAAAATTCTCGACAGATACTCACAAACGTATGCTCACTTCCAGCTAGCATGAGAGCAAAGGTGAGATTTGCCACTTCACCTGTAAACAATTAAACAATTGAGAACTCGAACCATCTACCAGCGACCTTACGATGTGTCAAAACCTGAAATTGCTGGCAAACGATGTAAATCTCAATCCCATTAAGTTCTCACTAGGGCTTCAAGTTTAATGTTGGCAGCAAGAAAAAGTAACTGTTGGCAAATGATGGTACAATAAGTGTTAAAAGTGACAATGAAGGTATTGTACGGTTTGCTTGGCATTTAATGAATTAACACAAGATAGATCCTGTAGGATAGGTGCTCGGTTCACTGATGGCAGTTGAGCTCTTCATGGCTGGCAGAGGAGCTCCTGAGAAAGTGCCCTGACTTCTCTAAGCTTGATTTATTTTGCCTTTTTTTGATTTAGAATACTAGCTTTTTTGAAGCCAGGCTACCACAGGCTATTATGATTTCTTTATCTAATATCCTCCACAAGAAAAGCATAGCCCAAAACTTTCTAGAAGGTCAGTTATAATACCTCATTTACCTAATCAGATCAACACTCAACAAAGGGGCATGAGACAATGAGCTGTGCAAATGCTGTTCTGCAGCTGGTAAGCTGTTGTAATCTGCTGCGTGAGGGTCAAAGCACAGAGAAATCAACATAAAAACCAATGTTGATTTTGGTAGATCATGCCCAAGGGCTTACTGACACATGCAGTTTTTATATCTGGTAGCGAAGAATGTTATAGATGTTCACCAGCAAGTCATATCTGATGGTTTGGTCCACATGAGCAATACTCAAGATCTGAATGGAAGATTATAAAGGCCTTTGGAATTTCTAGTTTTTCCATTCCTCTTTTTTTAAAGTACCATTCGTTATCACAATTAAATTCTACATTTTATTTGTAATGAATTTTCTAGCAAGCAGTTGAAAACACAGGCCACCTCTTAACTGGGGGAATGTTCTAAAAGTCCATTTAAAAAAAAAATTGATTGGCCAAGAGAAATCCAAAGACACGTGTGAAAATATAAAAATTGTAGATAACTTGTTTGTCCTTTTTTTTCAGCTTTTTTTACATCAGTATTAATATTTGAAGATAAAAAAATTGGTGCAGAGAACTTAAAGTTTATCTGTCATGTTAATGACCATATTTAAGTTGACTTGCCATGTGTGATTTTTTGACTTACAAGAGATTTTTTTCTATGTGTCACACAGGGATATGTTCTTTCTAATTATAATTATTGGTAATGTCTCTGGTTTTCTTTAATAGAGAATAGCTTACCAGAGTCCCTTTATTACTTGAGTAGTCCATGTAACTATTCCTACTATAGCCCATAGGAATCTACCATCATAACCATGTATTTAGTCTCAATCCTTTTGTTGCATAGTCCAAGGATATATCTAAGATATATCTAAGAGACCACAAAGTTCATGATACATACTATACTTTAAAGTACTGAAGGTTGCTACTTACCTGAATTTATCACAGGTCTGTGTAATTCCTTTTGTGATAGTTTGTGGTGTTCATAACTTTGAAGTGAATCTTGAAGATGTATCGAACTTTATAGACTAAATATAAGTGATGTGATTATACGTGTGATCTTTCTTAGGATTCTAGAGAACTGGACCTAGTGACTCACTTGGTCTCTTCCAAACCCATTTTTTCTAAAAGAAACAGGTTTCTGAGATGGTGGGAATGGTGATTTGGGATTTTCTCATTGGATCTGGTATTGGACCATTGCTATTAAATGATTGTAAAGGCCACTGTAAGGGGAGAGGTGCTGACTTTCAGACATAACATCATTAACTTGTGGTCATTAGAAAAATCCCATGATACTTTTTGAAAAAGTAGAGTAGTTAACCTTGGTGGCTTGGCCGAACTCCAGCTTTTGTAATTGCATCCTGCCTAACTAAAATTGCATTGCATGCATTCAGTTGGATGTTGTATTCTTCACCTTTTACCCCAAGCTGCTGAGTAGTTCTGTTCAATATATTCTATATTTCAACCTAGAAATGTCTTAATTCAGCGTTACTTGTTTTGAATGATAGTTCGTAAAGTGCTTTGAAATCCTCCTGGCTGAAAGTTGCTGTCTACTGTAGATGTAAATTTTCTTTGTTGCCAGCTGTAAAATCATACAGGATTTGACATCAAAAGATCTATGCCTTGCCCCATTACGATTTGGCTTGAAGAGCTCCTGAAAAACCTAGGCAGGGCATGCATAACACAGCCATTTTCTGCAAGGATGCCGGGCAGAGAGCGTGGATCTTCCAAAGCCAAGCAAGTAACATAATCTACCTATAAATCAATAGAATGCCCTTCAGGGACACTGATACTCTGAGGCAGTCAGGGAATTAGCGACATGGTGTGCAAATGCTGTGCTGGCAATGATGGTCGTAGCTTTAAGAGAGCATGGCCATGCTCAAAATACTGCAAGAGGTTAAAATTCATCACCCTGGTAGACCAGAGGCTGTCTGAAATGTAACTTTTGTAGGCAGCCAAGGGAAGCTTTTGCTTGTTTGCACTGAAATCTGTCAGGGGAGTTTGGAGTGGACTGTGGTCTAAATACAGTGGTGATTGTTTTCTAAGCAAATCTTACATTTTTTTGACAAAAGTCTTCCATCCATGCATCAAAGCAAGTGCACTTCAAGGGATTTTATCTCTGTAGATAAGGCTATGTGATACAGGAATTAGGAAAGGAATAAAGCTGGAATTAGTGCTAAATCCACAGTAATATTCTGCTGTGAGATACTTCGACCCACAGTTCTTTTCAAGTTACACTGTGTGCACTGCCAGCCAGCTATGTGTGCTTGCAATGAAACATTAAAGAAAGTTTCAGGCACCTGAAGGTGAAAATCACCTGTTTGTTGTTCTCTGGGTAATATCTACTGTGAGATTCAAAACCTGCCCCTGTCCCCAGAAAGCAAGCAGGGAATTCAAGGGTGAACGTGAAAGAGGAGGAAAAAATCTGCCTAGGGACAGGGGTAATAAAGACAAAGCTTTGTACTTTGCCCAAGAGTAAATTCGGGATTATTTTCCCTTCAGGTAATTCTCTGTACTTCTCTTTGATTTTTTTCTTGTGGGACACAGGCAGACTGCACCAGCACAAGCAATGCTGCTCTTGGGATACCTTGCCCTGGCATCTGTGGCTTGATCCAAAGCTGACCAAAGCCAACACAGTGCTCCCATGGACTTCAGGGAGTTTGAGAGTAGAAAGCTCAAGTGCTCCAACAGTGGCTTTATTCTGCCAGTCTCTTTAGAGGAAAGATGCTTAAAGCCACCTTTTATCCAAAAAGTTTGAAAGTTTTCAGGCTTTCATGTGCTCAGACTGGGGAAGTTTTTTTTCCCTTTTCCTACCTCGAGCCTGTGGCCCCTCTTCATAGGCTCATAACCTGCTCAGTGTTTGATGTGTTCAAGTGGTGCATCTTTCTGTAGGTCTTATGTGGAGCCCAGCAGAGCTGCTGCCTACGGAAGCGGGGGAGGCATTTTCCAGACAGTGCTGTCTCCTGTCTTGTGGAGCATTGCCACTCCACAGGCAGTATTATATTATGTGAGGCACAGCTTATAAATGTCATTAGAGGACGTCGGGTGTAACAATTATGGCCCAAGGAGCAAGGATAACGATGGCTTTGTGCTAAATGTGGAGCTAATCAGGGACCCTTGGCATCAGGGACCCTTGGCACCAAGCATATTTTGTAGTTCCTTGCCCTGGCAGGAGTGACAGACAGAGGTGACAGCCTGCCTGCAGCCTCCACTGCAGGGGTTTTCGGGAGCAGGGAGACCTTCTCCCATCTATCATGCTGCTTTGTGGTGAGACTGGAGCAGGCAGGGAGAAGGGAAAACATGGGCAGTTTATAAAACAAACAGCTGACCTCTTCAGTCTCCCAGCAGCAAATCTGATTTCAAATCGTGTTCCTATATAAGTAGTAGCAACCAAGTTTATTCCCACAGAGCCAAACCCCTTTCTTAATGGGATGACTTTCCTTCCCTACCCCAAGAAGTGTGGTACCCACCCTTCTTTGTTTCTACAAATGGTTCAAATTGAACCCACAAGGCTTATTTGCTCAACTATGTGCCTAGCTTCGTGAAACAGTGAAGTCTGTGACATGAATCATAGGCAGAGGTGGTTTTGTTTCTTAAATACCATAATTAACCCTTGCTCTTGGCTCTCTTAACAACCACTAGTATTCAGAGCATGCAAACCTGCTACCCAGACACTGTTGTTACAGGAGGCCTGGATTTGCTTATTATAAACTTATTAAATTGCTGGCAGTATCCTGGATTGTCTTAGAAATGCAAAATTCATAGAAATATGAACTTTATAGTTGAACTTAGTAAGCCAGTGGTTTTAACAGGTGAAGATATATGATCTAATTTTGGTGGACAAGACATAAATCTTAGTGTAGTTTGCATTGTTCCTCCAAAGCCTAGTGATGGGGTCTCTGGTGTTCTTTGTCATTGTATGCTGTGCTTTCCATGTGCTCTGGGAGTATAGACCAATTTTCTAGTTATCTACACACCCACCTATTTTTCTTAGGTATTCTCCAACTGTAGCCATGAAGATAAGTTTACATTAGGCCTCATAGAATATATCACCCTCCTGGAAAGAGCTCTTCCACCTCTAATGAAGTCATGTGGTGTTGCCATAGTAATTTCTTCTTACCTGTCTGTGGAATGCCTACCCTGTTTCATCACTGCAAGCCCTATCTTCTTCAAAGCCTTCTGCTCCCCACTCTCATGCTAATTTTCCAGAGGAACGCTGGCCAGCAGTGAGAGCATTAACCTGGACTTCTGCAAAGTTGAGTTCAGAGTTCTGTTCCCAAAGACTGTGCTGAAACTGGCCATGTTCTGGCCCTGTATAAGGACAGCATATGGTGCATAGTCCCAGCTCCTACTCTCGGTATGTGCAAAGTGAGAAAATCCAGGTTTGTGGCCCCAGAAAGAAGCCAAGTCTCTTGGGCCCTGGCTGGGCAGTGGGAACACGTGGCACTGCAGTGTCCACACAGTGGGCAGCCTGGACATAGCCTCCCTGCTTAGGTCTCTTCATGTGAAATGTGGATAATGATTCTCTTCTCTCTAGGAGGTGTTCTGTGTAGATACATTCAGATATAGATACCTTGCAAAAGAAAGCTAGAAACCAAAAGGGCAATCAAGAGCCAATGAGACTCTGTAAATGGTCTTCAAAACCATCCTCTGTCCATTGCCTTCAGCATTCCACAACCACTGTTCTCCTGTGTGAAGTTTTCTTTAGCTCAGGACTCATCTGTCTGCCCCTGCAAGTAATGTGTACTTGGGGGTAGGTGTTTCCATGATGATATTGCTGAGTTCTTCTCTGACATTCAATAGCTTTGAGAGCAGGTAATAGGTAAATGAGAATGTGGTAGCTACATTTTGGTTACTGTAGTCATCCTGGCAGAACAAATGTCCTTGTACTCGAGGGACACCTCATGAAAAGATGACCTCTTTGGTGTGGATCTGTGGCACTTGTCTCCTGTATAATAATGGTGGGATCTGCTATCATGTAATCAGCAGGTGACATCTTTATTTCTCTTCTGAGTTTTTTCTAGCAGATTCTTCCTCTGGTAACAGAGAGGTTAGCTTTGAAGCTTACAGATGGCTGCCTAGGAACCATAACTTTAGCACCTAAAATCCCAAACCCAATTAAGACATGAGGATGGGTGATAGAATATGTATTAGCAATAGCCTGAAAACATTATCTGCACCCCTCAGCCTGTTCTGTGAATCAGGGTACAAAATTGCTATGAATCAGGTGTACTTAAGAGGTCTGAAAAAACAGAACTGCAACAATATCATGTGCTCAGTAGATGGTAGAGTTTGTGTTTCACTCCTTCCCACCTAACTCCAAAGTAAGAGGCCATCGTGATGTTTCAAATTTGTGGAAGCAATAAGGAAAAAGCCGTGGTGTCATGGGGCCTGTTCAGGATTTCAGGACTGGTTTATGGGCTAGCTGGAGAGTGTGAGCAGACAGCATGGAAAAGGGGAGTATCAAGAAGGTTTAGCCTTTCACAAAGTATGCACCAGCGAACTATGCATTGAAACATTTTATAGGTGCTGGGGAATGTCTGCTGGCACGAGCTCAGTTTCAAAAGTTAAATTAAAAATGGGAATGATGTGACCAAAGGCTCTCTGGGAATAAATCACTGAACTCTGGTCAAGTCTCTGGAATCTCAAGCCAAAATAGTGTGAAGAAAGAATGCAGATAGGCTACAGGAAATTGAATGTCTCCTAGAATGACCCACATCATTTTTTCCATTTGTTAACGATACCTTTGATATGATTTAGAGCTCAGCTGGTTGGACTATTTAGAACCATCCATTTGGATATTGGTAGCAAGAGAGAAGAGTAGCTCACAGAGACACTGTTTATGGCCTGGCAAGGATTTTTGAAGCTGACTAAAACATTTTTCGACAGCTTAATGTCCTCATTGGCTTTGAGAGGCTTCTGAACCAAATATTAGAGAAGCAAACAGGTGCACTGTTTTACCTTGGCAATGGTGAAAGACCAGAAATTATTTGGAATGGCATTTACTCAGATGCTTAGGTTTGCCACTGTTTTAGAAGGATCACAAATAATGAGATTCAAAGCAAAAGTTAAAGTAATAGTACTATTGGGTAAGTAGTAATATATTTCAATGTCAGTATTTGAATGGGAATTGATTCAGAGCAAAAATAGCCTATTCCAGATCTGTCAGAGATGCAATGACAATCAGTAGGTGTAGATAGTGCTGTACAAAATGGGGAAAAGACAGGTACCAATCCCACAGGCATTTGCGACCCCAGACTGAGATGAAGCTTTCTGATACTGAGTAATTTCTGTTAATCTATTTCAGTTGTAAATAAAAAGTAACATTAAAAAGACTGTAGTGGTTTAACCCCAACCAACCAAAACATAGCCCTATTCCAGCCACTGTGAAGAAAATTAACTTTGCCTCAGCCAAAAACCCTAAAAAAATCTTATGCTTCCAGAGGGAATATAGATGCTCTGTAAATGTTAATATCCAGTCAAGTCCAAATATGGACTTCTGTTTGTAAATATATTTTGTAAAGAGCAAGAATAAAATAAATTAGAAAAAAAAATGTAGAAGCTGATAGAAAAATATACTGCTGTATTTTTTAATTTTTTTTTCTTTGTTTCAAATAGTGGTAGTGTGGTAGAATAGCTTAATGGATGTTTTTCCTTTGGTCGGATGCAAGTCCAAGAGCAAAATGGAATCCACTTAAGTAGGATATGCATATATGTCTTATAGGTCACATACTGCAGGGGGTATTTTAGTAAACCTGACCGCAAGACCCCAGACACTACTTCCAGTAGCAGAGAGTGTCTAATGCACACTGTTCTTGAGGGTAATTACCAGGAAATGAAGAGGGATCAATCATACTTGATGCACTGAGCAATTATATTTATTCCCTGAAAAGTCTTTAATGTTCATGGGATGCAAAGTGTGTGAATTTCATTTTAGCACAGAAATATTGTTAGGAAAACAGCAGCACTAATGAAGCAGAGAGGCAGTGTAAGACCACAAAGCTGCTCAGACATTAGGGAGATGCTCTCCATAAAATAATCCCATTTTAGTTATATGAACTAAGAAAGAAATGCTGCTGTGGGAATTTGCAAGTTGGGACGAGGTCTTTGAAAAGAACCACCCCTTACATGCAGACCTAAACCCTACAGGGGCAGATGTTGTTCTGTCAGTGGGGACTCTGAGATGGGAAACAGTGAAGAGAGTGAGCCTAGATGCAGACGAGCAGGTGGGATGCAATGAAGATAGGCTGTGCCTGATTTAAGAGTGATAAGTACCATGTTCTTTGAGAAAAGAGAGAACCTCATTTTGTGCTCTGCTTCGGGGTTTGGATATGCTGGTGGGACTTGAAGCTCATGTCAGGCCTGGCTCCTGGAAGTGGTTCATTGTGTTGGCAGAGTTGGGTCGCCTTTTTACAGCCATATCAACCACCAACTGTCGGGGCACTGGAGGTTTTAGTTCCCCTAAAGCATCTTTCTTGGAACTAGCACAGCGCATGGCTGTGTTTTCCCCACTTGCTTCATTAGCTCTTTGATTAAACTACCTGTGACAGTAAGACTGGAAGAGGAGATCTGTTTTTGTTAATGAAGTGGTAACATGGAGCTAGGCAGAGCATCCAGTAGATGCTCTGCCTGGTTGTGTGGTGCAGCTGGGATCCTCTCAGGTGGCCTCCTGCTACCCACCAGCCCTCCCCTGACTTCTTCAGCTGTCTGTGGCAGGCTAGTCATGTTCTCACCAAAGTGTTGGAGGGTAGAGGATGAGTTCTGCTCTGCTGAAAAGTGAGGCCATTAGCAAACTTCATACAACCACAGTCATCTTAGAAAAGAAAGGACCACCAGCTCTGGTTTGAGTGGCTGGGATTTTGTGGCCTGTCCAGATTCCGGGCAGCAATGCAAAAGCCTGTGCTGTCCTCCATGGGTGCTCCAGTTCAAAAGAAACCTGAAAGCGCAGATCAAAGCTGGTAATTGTTTCTGGCTGGTTTGACCAATGTGATCAGAAGGGTGATGCTGCCTGGAGCTGAGGGCAGCTGGAGCTGACAATGGGCAGTGGGGGTTTGCTGCCACCTTCCCGTGGTGCTGCCAGCACCACCCTGCCACCCCCGCAGGGACATCGGAGCAGGGGGAGCCACCACCGAGCTGCCTGTTTGAAATCTTTGAAACCCCGCAATGAGAGATGTGATGCAGACACCAAATTTTGATAAGCAGAAAGAAGGTCTTATCAGATGGTGGGTCAAGAGATTCGTGTGGGTTTTATGAATCACCTCTGTCTGGAGGGCTGCAGCTCTTTGGGGCTGCTGGCATTTCTAGTAGTGATATTTAATCAACATTTTTTTTCTTCTTTTCTCTTCTTTTTCTTCCTCTCTTTCTTTTTTGCTCTTTGAAATGTCTTTCTGAGATTTTTGATGAGGTATTCCAAAAGTTCCTCCTCCCGCCCAGCCAGGCCAGACTAGGGGGGCTTGTGTAGCCTCTCCTGATGCAAAATGATGAGAAAATTCACAACTCCCATGGCAAGAGCTCATTGCAGTATGTCTGCAAAACATGCAGGTGCTAAGAAATTAGGCAGGCACAGAGCCCATGTGAATAATGTTAAGGGAAGAGCTGTGCCTGGGGGAGGTATATAAACCAGATCACACACACCGCATAAAGTCCGAGCCTGTGTTTGCTCTTCACCCTGTCAGTCCATTAATATGATTCCATTTGCAACCTAAAATGGAAAAGCAGCTTAAAAAAAGCATTTTGAAAATAAAGCAGGCAAATAATCAGGCTACAAAGAAGATGTGTCTTTTTTTTAAAGCGTATTCACAAGTTAATTCAGGTAGGAAATTATTCTGACAGGTAGAGAGTAAAGTTTACTCCCATGGGCTATTTGCACTTTATTTAGGGCTTAAATGAAGCGCAAAACCTCATGAAAGACAGAAAATCCTTCAACGTGGAAGAAAACTCTGTGGAGGTGAAATGTGGCTAATCCAAGGCCACCTTCCCCCCAACGTTTTCAATTGCTTGCCTGAGAGCAGTGCAAGGGATTGGCAGCCCCCCTTCGTCCCAGCCCATGGCACCCTCAGGGACCCGCGTCAGACGATTTCTCCAGTACCTCTCTCCACATATAAATGGACTCATTTAAGCTTGCCTGTGTATGCTTCAGGGGTGCCAGGCTCCCAAGGAAGATAAAATGCCCCTTGGAGACACACATGGTCGTTTCTAAAACCATGCATTGCTGTCAGTGGGATTATAAGCAGAGGCAGGCACCCAACCTGAGTTGGGACAGCACCGGACCCCTGGTAGCTGCCAGAGGGCTTTTTAATGTGTTATTTTCCCCTCAAATGAGTAGTTTTCTGTTCTTCCTATGGTTAAAACATGGATACAAGCTATGCATCTTGCACTTACATTTTAATGTGTAAATGTTATTGCGGAGTCTGAGGTAATTACCTGGTTGTTCCTTTTACTGCATGTAATTACAACAAAATTCTACGGGGATAGTTTATAGCAACTCAGTGTGAAAATAAGGTACTTGAAAGCAGCAGTTAGGTTAGGGGATGTTTACGCTTCTTTCGCTCTGAACAGGCTTTGCAAAGAAACGCACCCACATCTACCATATGCTAATTAACTTTTCCTAAGAAATTTTCATGATGAACACCCAAGGCTTGGTCCCAACCTGTTAGGAGAGAGCTCTGCTCTGCTGAAGTCTAGTGGGCACCCACCTGATAGGAGCTGAAAGCTGACCCCCCCTCCATGAGCTAGGAGGCACATCCTCCTCCCTCACTGGGCTGTGTGTCTGAGGCCAGAGCAGTTCCTGCATTTTAGGCTGGCACATACTGGGTAGAGTTTATCCCCAGGGGTTTTCCTGAAGCCAGATTTACACAGTGTTTTGAGCAAGAACAACATTGGATCTTCTATTGCAAATACTTCATATGTGATAACTTAAGACTTTTCCCTACCACACTGGGCCACATCTGTCTCTAGACGTGGGATTGCACTGCCTAGCTATGTTTATATTGCTTAGTTATGTTTGGAGAATCTGGCTGCCTTCTGTCTGATTTACTTTTTGGTGCAGATCCCCTCATCCCATGTTTGGGGGGAAGACATGAGGGGTTTGCTGTCTGCTTAAATAGCATCCATACCATCTGTATGTATTCAGACACACAGCTTTACTGCATCAGGGTGATTTCAAGTGGCTTACCTGATCCTTAGCTGCCATTTCAGGGACTAAGCTTTCTTGCTTCTTACCTCTGTGCTCTGTCTACTCAACCAAACATAAAGGGTTTAGTCATTCTTTTAGCTGAGGTAATGGAGAGAATCCCATTGATTAGAACAGGACCTGAATCAGACCCTTCGTTTTTCCCAGCTGTCACATGGGACACACTTATTATTCCGGCCTTTCTTTCTTTTTTTTTTTTTTCTTTTTTCATCAGAATTCACTGTAGGCATTTTTTTCCGTCATTATCTAAGAGTTTGTGGAAGGAAAAGTTGCATTTTAAAAAGAGCCGGCCCTGCTGCAGTTTATTCAGCTGTTTCCTGATTCCAGCTGTGCCCTCTTGCTCTAACAGGGTTAAAAAGGTTGAGTTTCCCAAACGCTAAGTAGAGAAAAAATCTCAAGGTGATCAGGAACCGTGCATGTAATATTCTTAATTGTTCTGTGCATCATTAAAATGTTCATGCATTTCATGTACTTCAGGCTGAAAATTGCCCATTCAGCTTTAACAGGTAATTACAGGAGTGACCAGGCATTCACGTGGCACCCACATGCTTATTGGATATGACAGATGGATATGCCCGCACCTGATTCATTGTTTTGTATTTCCTTTCTGAAAGGCTATGTTATCACTGTGCAAATAGACAGGAATTCTGGCCCTGGGCCTGCCTTCTCACAAAGAAAAAAGGAGAGGAGCAAAGCACACCCCATGTGCACCTGGTCAGACATGTAGCGTGGGCACTGGCTGCAAGCACTGGAGGCTGAGGAACCTCTGAAGGCTGGCTTTGCTTTAAAAGGGCTGCTCACTCCTTGGAAACAGGAGCAGAGGGGACAGGCTTTGTGCTGTGCCCCTGGCAGATGAGGCACAGAAAGTGCAGCTCCAGGGGATGTGGAACAAAGGTGGCTGTGAGCCCTCTGTGCTGTGTGGCTCTCTGCTGCCGTGCGGGCCGCCGAGGCTCCTGACACACATTTAGTCAGTCACAGGCTGCTCTGGTTGAAAGTAGGGCTCCCTGAGATTCCTGGCTTTGCCATCCGTAGATTTGGAGCTGGCATTTGGAGCTTTGTTCCTTCCACCACCTTCTGCCCTTCTCATCAGGGTGCAGTTGCCACAGGTAGCATCATTTTGGCATGAGGATGGCAGGCTGCTGAAAGATGAGCTGAGTGATAACACTGGAAAGTCATTGCTGACTCCTCTTGGAAGTACAGTGCATTACCTGCATTTCTGTATTAATATAGATTTTGCAACCCATTTAACAATTTTTTTAAAGTGTTTTCCCTTCAAAGAGGTCTGTGCCTTTTCTCTAAAAGGTATTTTATTGTGATGGAACAAAACTTTGATCAGTTGAAGAGATATATCCAAACCACTGTGTCTAAAAAAATAAACTTCTTTCCTGAGGGAGGAAGAAGGTGTGTTTGGCTCCCCTACCTCTTCAGGATCAGAAGAGCTGAAGTCTTGTCCACAAGGTCTTAGGTGTGACCAAATCCTTCAAATTTGCAGGAGTCAGAAACTTTTAGAGACTATGCAAAAATATATCCTGGCCCTATATGTGGGTAGACATCACACACCTGGGTGACAGGAAGATGTTTTAATTATGTTACCAAGAAATGCACTGTAATTTCAATGGGAATTTGTACAAGTAAAGATAGAGCTGTGCCTACTGTGGGGCCCAGCCATTCCCTAACTTGCAGAAAAGGGATGATATCATCATAGGCATATAGTTCTGGAAGTAACTTCAACTGATCTCATCCATCCTTCTCAAGTCTGATGGGAACAACTATAGTTAGACTGTCCCTTGCTGAGACTTTGCATGGACCAGTCTCAGAAGCTACTTCTGAACACACTGGCTTCATTCCAGTGCAACCTGTTCCAGTACATGGTAATTATTAGAAGTTGGGGGGACAAAATTTCCTAATATCTGACTTAAATCTCCTTTGCTGTAAATTATATCAATTATTTCTTGTCTCAGAAATAATGGATGTGGAGAACAATTGATTATCCTTCTTTTTATAGCAGCCTTTTTAACATACCTTTTTATATCAGACGACTGGTCTCCTTTCAGTCTTCTCTTTTCCAAAGTAAAAAAATTCCATTCCCCTAAAATCACTGCAGAAGTCGTGTTTTCTAAATCATGTCATCCTTGCAACTCTCCCTTGGACTCTGTGAAGGTGGCTGCTCCTTCTCAAATGCTCTGCTGGAGCATTTCTCTACGTGAAACCAGAGCAGCATCAGGCAGAGTGGGATAAGAATGTCTTGTAAATGTGTCAAAATGCCAGGGACAGGGGGGAATAAATAGGCATTGGACTAGCCAAAATGTTGATTTATTTTTTTAAGCTCAGAATAAAATTTCTAGAGTTCTTCTGCATTGCACATTTTTTCTGCCAGTTGTCCTGTTTTGACATTTCCTGTCCCCAGGAGGTTTGTACTGGCAACTTCTATTGTATTAAAACAATCTGGTCCTAGTTAATCAATGTGCAAAGCTCTCAGTCTCTACTAGGCTACACATCTGCATTTCCTCCTCTAAATCGTTCATGCTCTTTCTGTTTTGGTGTTCAGCCACCCCATAAGTAAAACTTCTGAGAAATTAGTTTACCCTCTCTGTCAAAGGGTAATATCTTGCATGTTCCAGCACCTTGTAGGTCTGAGTTTCCTCTAAATAATTGTTCTTGCTCTGCCTCGGATTTCAATTTTAAAAAGCCTTAACCCGATATTTACTCAGCATTGGCAGCAATAGACCATTCGTGGGATTTTATGTCCTGAGGGTAAATAGCTCGTTTCCTTCATCGTTCATTAAAAACAAATACAGTTTGCACCCTTTGTCTCTTCCCTTAAAAAAAACCCCAAACTTTATTATACTGCCCACCAGTGAATATTTCATTATTTACTGCTTAATTGCTGTTTCGTACTTGGCATAAAAGATGTAAAATAGGATGGCACTACTAGAGGAATAGCGGTGAAGGGGAGAAACAGACCCAAAACATCAATGGCTGTGGAAATGCCGTTTCTCACTCGGCGGCGTTCGGTGTCATTAGCCGCGATAGCGAACCCTCTCAGCCGGCGTGGTGAACCCTCGCGCCATGAAGCACTTGTAATTGTTCCTTTGTGGCGCTGCACCACGGAGAGGCACCATTTTCTGACTCATTTCTATTGTTTTGAAATGAGATCTACAGTCTGTGGACGCGACCTCTTGAAAGGAGCTCCGTACTTGATCATCCTCATCATATTTAACTGGGGTTTATAGTGTCCACTTGAGTCTACTGACACAGTGGGTGAGAAAATAGAGAATTAATCTTCTATCACATTCCCTTCTGTAGAGAAATTTCCTAATTAAACATAGCAGAAAATTACTTTAAAAGTAGCAGGAGGAGGGGGGAAAAATCCTTCCTCTATTGTGGGCATGGGCAATATTAATTAAAAAATTGTAATTTATTCATGCAAAGCTTCTGACTGCACTTCATGTCCGCAGTGGTTTTCCTAACATGGAACTAGCTTTGCCCTCAACAAGGACTTCTGTTAGAAAAACAGAAGAATGTACTATAATTACTGTTTTGCTCCTGGTTGGTTTGCTTCAGCTTTTCTGTTCATATTTATCTGTGTTTCCAAATTTAAGAAAAATCCCTTGGTAATTGTCTCTTCTGTAAGATCTTCTCCCTGTGACAGTTGTCACACAAACTGAGAATTTTGCACTTTAATATTCCAGTCTATTAGCTGCTAAGAGCACAGATAAGATAATGAGCAATGAAAGTCCCTTTTTAACACATTTTTGTTTTAAAATGACAACTTTAAATATATTACTCTGTTTAGAAAGAAAAATCTGAGTGGATGGCATGATGGGTAATGATATGTAAATGACCATTCATGCATGAAAATCAGGGCCACAGTTGAATGTATTAAGCAATGACTGATATAATCATTATTTTGGATTTTGCATCTGTAGGGAGGGGATTGCAGATATCAAGTGAATTGCATATTTAAAGAAACATCAATGTGTGTGTAGAATAAAGAATATTTTTTACATTTTTGCATTAAGTATCCTAGTGTTATGCTGTTTGGACTTAAATAAGGTCAATATACTGGGTTTATGCTTTTTATATTATCTCTGGCTCTCGCTTTGGCAGATCCTCCCTTTCCCTGTTTGTACAGCATGCCATCAGAGTGCCAAGTTTGTAATGTCAACTCTTTTCAGTTCCCTGTAATGCATTTATCTACAGAAAGCTGCCCACTGCTCACATGGGGGGGAGAGCTTAGGGAAAGCCGGTTGCCCACAGTTTTTAAAAAAATATGTAAAATTCGCTATTGCTGTGATGCCTTTGTCACTCTCACGTTGAAACGCGCTTCCCACGTTGGCAGGATGGTGTGGGAAAGTTACTGCTGCAGGTCTGGTGGAGCTGTGAGCTTGAGGCAGCCCCCATCACAGTTGACACTGGTCCCTACCTCAGCACATCACAGATGTGGCAGGGTCATCACTTAACTGGCAGTTTCTGTTTCAGGGGTCAAGGCAGCTGCTGTGTGGGTTGGGGCCGTGGCACTGGGGTCACAGACGAGGAGGGTGATGGGCAGCACACAGGCACCGACACTTCGTGTGGCTGCTCCTTCGTCCTCCAGCCCACACGTTAGTGGTGCTTCTGCTGCTGATGTTACTGACCTTAATGTGGGCTCGGAGTGCAGCTATTTGGTCATTGCTGCAAATGCACACAATTTGTATATGTGAGTATACACGTATTCTAAGTAGAGCCGCCTAAATGTCAGCTACAGATGCTTTGTTCTGGTGACCAGGGGTGGCAGGAAGCGGGAAGGCTGTCTGAAGCTGACCCAAAAAAATGAGGAAAGTGTCTCTGGGGATTATTGTCCGGGAGGTGACAGTATAACTCACTTCTTTGCTTCCTAGCCAGAGCTCTGCAGCTGTTCTGCTTTTAAAGTGCCGCTTTCATGAGGAGACTGAAAAAAAGGAAAGGATGACTTGAGAGGGTGATGTTTTCTTGTCTCATCTCGTTTTGTGTTACGAACTTTAAAGAAAAAAGAAAATTCCATTTTCGAATAAGAGAAAAATAAGCTCCTGTTATACAATATCTGCATTAACAGATTCCTTCTATCAAAGACAGAAAATAGCTGTGGTACTAAATAAAATTAATGCATCTCGAGTTTGGAGAACATTATGCTAAATGTCCATGATACATTCTCTGTCCCCTTCGGCAGTAGCATATGATCAATTTTGCTACTCTGTCCTTACCTAATTATTGCTGTCGCTAATGAAGGGAAGTAGAGAAAAACATGTCTTAGTAGGTTAATAAGCCATCCAGAAAATTATATTAGCATGATCAATCCTTAATGATTATGGTTTCTCATAATATTAGATCACCTGAAAGGTGTTTTTCATAGGAAATGTGAGGGGAAGTATGTATCATTTTGCAACCATTCTTCCAAGTGTGCTCAGTTAGTGTTAGGAGAGAAATGCAGTCAGACTTTGGCTCAGGAGTTTTGACTGCTCTTGCAAACATTGATTTACTTAGTGAAACTGGCTTATTTTATCATACAAGGATTTGGAAGGGCAGTAAGTATGGGGGATTTTCTACCTTTCCTCCTTCCACAAATATGCGTGAGTTGATGGTGTGCATGTTCTCTATTGCTTTTCATAAGTTTTTGTAAATAAGCTGGTAGTTTCAGATCAGTCTGAGCAGCTTCCAACTGGCATTTTCCGCCTTCCTCTCTTCATGATGATACACCTTCATTTGCAATCTAGTATTTGGTTTAGCATCTGTCAGGATTTCTTTCATATGTTTTTTGACTAGTTGCTTCTCGAAGGACCCATGTATGCCAGTACTGCAGCATACTCAGGACATGTTTGTTTTGATGAAAACACTTCTCTTAGAGCATGTCCTAGGCACTAAAATGAATAGCACAGAGGAATGATCCTCAAACATCAGACTCATCAGACTCCTTTTTTTTTTAATTTTATTTATTTAAAGATTTTCCCCAAATTAAACTGAATCACAATCCTCCCTTTTAATTTGTTAATTACACTTCTGCAATGGTAATGCAATCAGTGGATATAGCTAAAGTGTTTGTGTGTGGGAATCAGTATTAATGAGAAAGAGCGTATTTGCAAAGTGTGGAACGTATCAGCTCTTTGCCTTGTGTCTGTCTGCTGGTGTAAGGCTGCTCTCAACTGGACCCAGCTGAGCGACGCAGGGAAGCCCAGCTGTAGGAGGAGAAGGAGAAGAGTCCTTCCAGGTCATTCTCTCCCTAATGGTCCCTTCTGCACTTTCTGCCTTTTGGGCCAGGGAGGCCTGCATTTTGGGCAGCACAGCCTCTGGAGAGCTCGAGCTCAGCAGAGGCAGCACCTTGGCCAAAGCAGCAAGTCAGGGCTCTTGCAGCCTGCCTGCCCCAAATGACTTCACAGGTGACAAAACTCTGAGTGAGCTCATAAAGGTTAATCACAACTAAGTGAGAATGAAATCTGGCATTTTCCTGCTGGGCTTCCAATTTTCTGTATATGCAGTGTATTGAAGCTAAGTGAGATTAAATGTTTAAACCTTTTCTGCCATATGGCTTCCCCTATATCATAAACACATCTGTAAAATTATACTCAGAAGGGCAACATTGTTCTGGTGTAAATGGATTCAAATCCATGCTTTTCCGCTGCTCGTATCAAGGCTGAGTTTGATGTGTCACACTCAACCTGTTTGTCCTGTTAGTGGAGGTCTGGGAGGCTTTTCCTCCCAGTCACGTAAACTCTGAGTGACAGCACAAAATTAGATCCTCATTTTATCCACAGACCTGGTCCAGGAGGCTCCTTCTCCTAAATCCTTGCCACCCTTCCAGGAGTGGCTGTGCTACTCATTCATAAACTCCCTCGCCTTTCTGCTGAGGCTGTCAGCAGTGCTGCTGGTACTTCTCATGCCTTTTGTGCAGCAGAAATGACTATTCCACTCCATAAATCAAGGAGTACTGTAAGCCAGTAATGGTGCTGCTCATGCTATGCCTCAACCTGCCCACTAATAATGGAAATAGAAGGGGAAAAAATGGTTTGATTGTTTTGTTTCCCATTTGTCCTGAAAAGTTGTCATACTACCAGATATTTTCATGGAATTAACTGATGCCATATGTTTTCATCTTTGTTGAAGAGTAGAGCTATATAAAAGATAGGATCTATGTTGCATAAATATTGCATCTCCTCCTGCAGGACTTGGAGACTTTGCAGCTGCATTCATCTTAGCTTCTGGCAAGTTCTTTAGGTGCCAGCACTCCTGTTCACCCCGAGCTGTGGCAGAGACTCAAGGAGTAGCTAGCTACAGCCTTGGGAAGGCAGTAATACCTTTGCACACATCAGGAGGGATGTCTTTACAACCAGCTCTGAGACATATTTTCTTCCTTTTTTTTTTTTTTTTGTTTGTTATGGGGTTTTTTTTTAGGGAATTATCACAATAAAAGGAGCAAACCCTGGGATGAACCCTGGTTGTACAAGTTTAGAGGATGAGCTCAGTGGTGACGATTGCAGACCAGGGAGTGCTACTGCAGAAATTTTAAATTCTTGTGGGGCAGGAGCTGTGAAGGGGGATTGGAGATCCTCTGGGTTCAGAGTGACCACTGAGCTGGTGGAGGAAGAGGCAGATAAGGAGCCATCTATTGTGGCTCCCAACCACGAGGGTACAGCCTGGCTGAACATGGGTTTTGACTGTCAGTTTTGGCACACAACTGAGCTGCCTCCTTGTGAGACCCCATTACTGAACAGGAGCTTGGCACTCATCTTCTTGACTTCTGAGCTCCAGGGCAGCTCCAGTTCTCAGTTAGCTGTGTGTAACCTGCATTAGCACCACAGGAATAAACAGAAAGGAGTATAACATGGAATAAAAGTGGAGTGGGAGAAGAAAACTGTGTTCCTCTTATTGAATTCAGTGAAAGGTAAACCCAAGTAATTTTTAGAGTAGAGCCATTTTACACCACGCTGATTATGTAAATGGGACATAAACTAAATTGGACTTTCACTCGCTCTGACACTCCCTTCCATTGCCAGAGTGATTTACAGAAGCTTTAGTATAAATTAAAACCAGGACTAGTGTCTACAGTCCACATTTTAGGATTTAAACCAGTCATTTCCCAAGATAATTGTGGTGCAGTCAAGACTAGGAGCAGCTTCCTAAAATTGGTTAATACCCAGATTTGGGCTTCTTCAGTGGCTTAAATGAAGTGGCATATTATCTCCTCTATAGTCTGCCTGAAAGATAGATTTGATGTCTGCAAGCAAAGACATGAAATTGCTATAGGCTTCCATTCTTATAGCCTGCCACCTATTTGATTTATGTGATAAGTGATCTCAGATGACCCTCCAAGGCACTGAACCATTAGAGAGTTATGTTGCACAGAGATAAGAAATCTTCAGAGATACCTAAATCTTCTTTTACCACTGGGAGTTTCATCTGTTCTGGAATAAAGAACATTTTTATGTATGATGTTGCTATCTTGCTAGCCATACTAATATTCAAAAGGATACACAGACTTAAATCAATAGCAAAGTGACAAAGATCTTAAAACTGAAGTAGTCACCAAGTGAATGCTAGACAGCTCTTTTAGGTTTTATCTTTGTTCCTTTCATTCTGTTTCTTGAAAGATAAGTAGCTGTGAAGGTTCACATTCAAGTCTTCTGTTAATCTTTCCACCAGGTAGGAAGCTGACAAAAGCACCCTTTCTGTGTGGAAAGCCCTGGAAAGTCACATCACCCATTTGGGACTTGCTTGTTGTAGCCTTTGCGAAACCATGGGTTGGATCCTTCCTTTTTTCTTTTTTTGTCCCCCTGAATTTCTATTAAGTCCGTGATGCAGGTTCCTCTCTGCCTAGTGAATGAGAGTGCTTAGAACATCAGGTGGTATGTGAATTCTTGCCAGTGGTCAGGGAAAGCACAGACCAGTAATTTCTGTGGTTTGTGTCCAACTGTAGCATCTTTCCCTACAGAAGGCGGCACTGCTGCCTCATATTCTTCTAACTGAACCTCTGTCTAATGCACTATTTCTTCATAGAGTTTTCTGTAAGTGCCATGTTACAGCTTGTATACAGCCCATATGTTCCATCTATCAAATGATCTTTGCATTGTGTGTTCAGTGCCTCAAGCATAAGGTATCCAGCAGGAAGCTACTGTTTCAGGCAGTGCGGGATGCAGCTTCTGCACAGACATACAAGAGGAAGAGGAGGGACCAGAACCAGTCCTTGCTTTTCAGTAGAGCCTGAAGGTGCCAGAGGTTTTGCAGGTCTGCAGGGAGAGGATGTTTAGCAGTCCACAGAGGGAATGAAGGAGGTTTCAAGCCTGGGCTACTCTGCTTCCTTCTGGCACATGGGAGCAGCCGTCCAGAAGGAGCTCACACTTGACTCTCCTTCAGCCTTTGATGGCCATTTTCTGACAAATAAGAAAAGCGTTAAGACATTGGGTGCTTTCCTGCACTGCAGCTTCCCATCTACCTTGACACAGTGCTGAGGTTCAATGATCTGTGTGGCTGGGCAAGTCAACCTGAGGGAGGAATCAGACGTCATCTTTTTTCATTTCTCCTTGATCCTGAAAAATCTTCTGGTCCTTGCAATTAGAACTATAGTAATCTCCTTCCAGGCTCTTTAATAATGGCCTTGCTTGGTGACCTGTCACATTGCATCCTTCCAGCTGTGGCCATGTCCACTTGGTTGTTTTGTTCATGCTGTTGGGCATATTGAAATACATGAGAGCAGGGACTGATGCCACAAAAGCTTTGGCAGCATTGCAGGCATGTTTTTACAAAAAGATGTATCTATTTCTTGAAAATTCTCCTGCAAGAAAGTGATTTCTTTTTAAAATTAAATTAATGCAAGGCAGAGATGACTAGTCCCCGTGTGCTATTTGGCTTTTTACTCAAAGATGTTTACGAGGGGAAGTTCTTGGCAAAATTAAATGAGCCTCCTCTTCCTCAAACTGGCAAATACTGTCAATGCTGGTCACTGTACACCTTCATAAATCTGCAAAGTTGGCATCCCACATACACCAGGCAAACATCAAATTTTGTAGAGGGACAGCGCAATGGTGCAATAATCGCAGCTGTTTTATGTCAGCATTCAGAAGGCTTACAATAGGGTTTTATTCAATGAGCCATTCCTTTTGAAACACCATTAGAGACATTTGCTAGGAGAAACTGGCCTCGACTAATCGTATTTAATTTTTTATCAAATGCACCGTGGGAGCAGCAGGAATATGCATGAGACAGAAACAAGCAAGTGGTATTTATTTATAATAAATAAACTTTGAGTAAGAGTTGAATCCGTTCCCTCCTGGCCACAGTTGTACAAATGCAGACAAGTCCCTGCAGAGTTCTGGGGCGGGATCACATCCTGGCTTCAGACACAGGTGCTGTAGGAGACCTCCAGTTGCACCCGCTGAAAGGAGAGAACATGTGCAGAGGAGGAGAGCTGTTCCTGTGAAACCATTCCCATCCCATCCACTTTCAGCCACAATAAATGAGGATGTTAATGCTGCTCATCTCACCAGGAGAGACCTCCGAGTCCCCAGATGGCAGCTGGACAAGGCTCCCGAGATGTTGAGCTGTGTGAAGTGAGGAGCGCACGGCATTGCATGAGCCCAAACCTCTCCTCACAGCAGCAGCACCCCGTCTGCAGGGCTGCCAGTGCTGCTCCAGCCTGGGCCCTCAGGTAGGGAAAGTGCCACTGAAAAACTGGGGGTGGTGGGAAAAGGGAAGAAGCGAAAAGAGAACGAGAGGGGAGGCCTGACAGGAAGCAAGACGAGGTAAAAAATAAAGAGAGTGCTAGAGAGAGCAGCAGTGTTTAGATGTAATGTGAAACAGTTTTCGTACTATTTATTTACCGAACTCAGAGCACTCCCAGGCACTGTTTTCTTGCACTAATGAGACTGTATCCAGGGCAGAAGCAGAGCCTTCAGCACAAGATGTGGGTGAGCTCAGCACAGGGCCATGCACAAGGGTGAGCTGTTCCAGCAGTGCTGCTTTCCTGCCCGACATCAACTCAGCATTGCACAGGAGTGACAAATCATGAATAGACCCTACAAAAGTAGTATTTAAAAATTATAAACATGATAGTTTCTGGTATTTGTTATACTCACAAGCTTTTTCTCCACAGCCCTAAAGCTTAGACATACCTTTCAAAACAGATGTATATGTAGAAGCTGAGGTCCTTATACGCAGATATAATCCACCAGCTGTGATTTTTAAGAAAAAAAAATGTAATCTGAAAGTCACAGTATAAATATGAGAGCTGGAAAACACTGCAAATTGAGTCTGACTGGCATCAAAGCAGTGCCAGGCTCTATCTACATGGTCTTTAGCAATAAGATAAGAGCACATTTTATCAGCAATCTGCGCTGGCTGGATGCATCTAGTTCCTCCTCAAAAATCCTGTTAGGTATTTGCATCGTGCCAAAGTCATCCTGTTAACCTTTTCTAGCACTTGATTGAGAATGGTGATGCAAAGGTATCTAAAGATGGTGCCTGAGGCAGTATAAACACTGGGGAAAAAGGTCTGGTTTCCTTGGCAGCCAGCTCAGGTATGGCACAGCCTTGGTGCTATTTAAATCACGTGCCCATAGATAGCAGAGAGGTGGTTTCAAGGACTCACCGGTGGTGGTGTGGAGAAACAGATCAAAGGCCCAAAGGAGAATATTTCAGGTCTCCTTAAGAATTTCTGTGTCAGGTCCTGAGCTGGGTAGAGACACTGTTTTCTCGTGCAATAAGTAATTTCCCCAGAGTGTTTGTGGGTGTGAGAGAGAGCAAATTAGTATTTATTGAGATGGAGCCAGCCAGCAGGAGTAGAGCAGAACAAGGCACGTCAGAGTTTGAATTTATTACCAATCCTGTAGGCCATTTTCCTTTCATTTTGACTGTAATGCCATTCTGAGCCTCAGCCAGACTTCGAGAGCAGAGTCATTCGTGAGTTGACCCCCTGCTTCACACCCTTCATTTTTCTCACTTTGCAGGTTTTGACTGAGCTAATGCTTTGAGGAAAAAAAGACTTATTGATTAGAGTGGAGTCGCTTGCAGCGTCTGGGCTTTTATTGGTACAGTTTGTGAGGTGTTGTTAGGCGCTCAGTACAGGTGCAGGTAGTGTTTGTTCTAACACATTTAGTAAATTATGCTGGCTCCTCTGCCCTGGTTTCTCAGAGCTTTCTCACTTCATCCACTCACCTTCTCACCTGCTCAGAGCGTTCTTGTTAGGACTGAAGCATGTGGCAAGATCGCGTCAGCTGTTCCAAAGAGCATCCTCCTCCTCCTCCTCCACTACATTTTTGTTTGCACATTGTCTTTCATTCCACAGTACAAAAATGGCCATCAACTCTCATCTCCGTGTGATTTTTGTTATTACCTGGATGTTATAGCTAAAAACCAAGCATGTATCCTGTTAGGATGAGCTAGAGCAAGCTTGTTTTGAAGTTCTTCTTTCAACAACAGCAAAAATGTCCCATTATGAGGAGTCAAGTTAGAATCAGCAATAAGCATAGATGTGATCACATCAATCAAAGGAAGACTACAAAATAGCAGTCTTAATTCATAATTCATTATAGTCATATTTCGTATATTCAAGTGTGTGGTGATGCTTTATACTGTCTCCTTGTTGTGTTCTCCAGTATAGTTAAAATACATTGAATAAGGATTGTTATAATAGTCCTACAAAGCTATGTGAAAACTGAGCTGAGGCTTTCTTGAGTTTGCCCTATTACCTGCAGAGGCATGTTAGCAAAGAGAGAGTCGGAGATTTGTGTTTAGCCAGTGTTGCCACCTAATTGTCTCTCACCCTCACGGCTCACCAGCTATTCTTCCCACTTCCATTTAGGCCTCACAGTATGGTCCACTGGGCAAGTTACATGCATGTCCCCTGTGACACTTGGTGTATCAGATCAAGGTGTCATGCATATTCCTTACCATCCCACTGGAGCTGCTTTTCTGGAAACTGCAAAGAGTTTGTTTCCCTCCTGACTTTGACACTTGTCAAGATCTTGGGAAGACACTGAGCAAGGGTTATTCAGAAGCTCAAGCTCAGAGATTTTGATGTCTGTTTGATAAAACATCTAAACCACCAGTCCAAGTCCCAGCATGAGTCTGGGAATCTGTGTGCATAAAGTCCTAGCATGACTTTTGGGGGTTGTAGCACTTACAGAAGACTCAACTTAAGAGATGAAGTATAAAGAGAAAGTAGAGGTGTCTACAGTGGGGGGAGCAGTTTGGGGTTTTTAGTTTTCTCCTGATGTTACAGGAGATAATCACAGGGTCAAACCTGTGATTATCAGACCTACTGATGATACTTTTAATCTGTTTTTTCTGCTAGGGAAACAGAGTAAAATGCCTCAGAAAGGTTTTCTTTCTTGTGGGACTTGCAAACAATACAAATCTTCTTGAAATCACAACTATCTGATCTGAGTGCAGTGAGAATGCCAGAGAAGGACCAAATTATTAAAACAGAAGCTGTTGTGGTTACCACAGTCCATTGATTCTGTAAATTGTGTGTAGTGCCTTCACAGCTAAGAATTTATATTGCTTAGGAGATTGACATAGTCTCTGAGGTGACTTTCAGATAATGTTAGTGACCTTCTAACCCTTTTTAGCACACTTCTTTGGACTCTCAGAGTTGCTAATCTTGCTAATGCAAATAGGAATTTGCAGCTTAACATTTCTCAGTTGTGTGAGTAATAAGTGGTGGGCTTCAGCATTCAGCCTCCCCTGAGCCCTACACTGTTCCTGCAGGGTCTTGGTGTTAAAACCTCAACAGTTGCTAATATGAGAACTACGCAACATGCATGAGAAGAAGAATCGTTCTCCTTTTTAGAAAAGGAATCCAGAAGCTAGATTATTTTTGCTAACCATTTTTTTTTCGGTTGGGTTATGAAAGAAGTGCAAATCAGCAAGTGCAGTGAGGGAAAAAAGGAAAAAGAGTCACCTTAGAAAATAAGCATCCACTAGTCCTCAAGCTAAAAAGCAGCAGGAAATGTTGGGAAAATAACTCATTCTAAGATGTCCAGATTTATCAAAGCACTTATCTGCACAGCATGGAGAAAACAAGCCCCTCTGTGTGTCAGTTCTCGGTGTGGGTGCATATGCCAGTGGGTATGTTTGTGTAGGGAGAGAAAACACACCTTTAGGAAATGTAAAGAATAATATTATCTATGGTTACTGCCAACAGAAAGAGTGAGTGAGATAAACAGCTGTCTTTTTTAATCAGGACTGCTGCACACTAGAACATTTAATGACAAAGTGCACATTGACTATGGAAAGCTGGATGCAGAGCTTCTTCAGAAAACTATGAGGGAGTGACCTGTTATTTTCAAGTAGAAATTCAGAACTGCAGTGTGCCTTAGTGTGGATGGTCTTCTCTAAATCAGTTACGTCTCTTAGACCTACTCAGCCTTTCAAATGCCTTTCTCTAATGACTTAAGTAACTGTATCACTTATCTTGTGATGTGGAACCGTGTGAGGTCCCTGGTCAAACCACACGTGCTGGACAATTATGAATGGAAACATTACAGGGAGGAAGAAAACAGAGCATATGTTTTTAATTAAAAGGAAATACAAGGGAAGTGCTTTGCAGAATAACAAAATAAATAAATTAAAGCTTTATTCCATAAAGTATATATTCTCACCCTCCTGAACTGGAGCAATTGTCGTGTTTTCAACAGGTGAAAATGGCTGTTGAAAATGCCCATAGGTCCCATTGTTCTTTGCATACAGTCACTAGTTACATGTCCTGCCTAAGGTCTTAACCACTGGAAATCCCCTGCCAAGATTGGCTGTCAGAGTTATCTTCTCAATAAAATAGATTTCTATATTTAAAATGTAAATGAAACTTAGTGAAAATTGCAGGCCTGGACTCAGCTGCAGGGAGGTGGGGAGGAGCATGAGCCTCACAGTCAGAATCACACAGGTGGCACATGGGGATGCTAATGGTGTGAGGATGTGGCACTTGGATACCTTGTCCGCCCTTGTACATTGACTTTTATAAAATGTGAGCCTAAAGCATTTCTCAGTTATTTAAGGAAACAGAAAAACCACAGCTCAGTCCCTCCCTATAAAGCTTGACAGTGCAGTAGAATGAAAATCCAGCATGTGTTTTCCTGGTTTCCTTTTAGGTTTTTTTGTACATGAATTTTAGGGATATAAAGGTGAGCAAATCTGTACAAATAGACAATCACCATGCTCATCATAGGTGATTTTTTCCAATTTAATATAGTCTAAATTCAGGCATGACTGATAAGAAATTGGTGCAGCAGAGTTTTATACCTAAACATACCAACACTTCCTTTGACTATATTATGGCTCAGGAAGAAACATTTTAGACAAGTCATCTACCTTAGGTATTTCTGTGGTCTGTATCACTGTAGTATCTAAGCATATCACAATATTTTAATATACTTGTTTCCATATTCTCTGCTGGTAGAAAATGGTATTATTCCCATTTTGGCATATGGGAAGCATGACAGAAGTTGCATTATTTGTACAGGGTATGGAAGCAAGTTTGTGGAAAAACAGGCATTGAGGTTACACTTGCTGCTCTAAGGGCAAAAGCCCTTTCTCCTCTAACAGCTTTGTGAAAGCTTGGGATTCTTGTCCTTTCTTGAGTAAATAACAAAAGCAGCCTATTCTGACACAAAAGCCTCTGGTAACAACACAATTGTACCTCAAGCAGATGATTTGTCCAGTCGACGTCACTGAGGCTTCCGACACACTTCAACATGTCCACCAGCTTTGGTAGGCTGGACCCAAGTGTGCAGTAAGCCCACACCACAGTGCTGACTCCAAATGCCAGAGGGATGACACTGCAGAGGCTGCTTGTGCAGATAACAATATCAGTCAAAGCTGATTGATGCTTAAATTCTGCGTTTGTTTAATAACTCTGCAACTGGCAGAAGGATATCGCTATGTACAGTGTCTTGGTATAAAGTGGCATCCTTCAAAAGATATCAAAGGGTGTTTATGTACTTTTATACAAACATAGATAATGTTTCTTTTGGATCTTTTAACAAACCCCCTTTTTGTACCTACCTTAGTGGTCTTTTTCTGCCTTTCAGTACTCAGCCATCAGTATTTTCTCGCACCCATATTTTTATTTTCCCCTTAGTCCCTTCATGTTTTTGGCTTAAGGGCCAGGTACAAACCTTATACAACTGCAGACATTGGGTTTCAAATTTAACCTGTGCTGGAGATTGTCCCCTCCTCTGGATAGCACTAAATCTTTCCTGCCAGAGATAACTACTCCATGGGGCTCATAACTGTACTTCTGCAGAGAAAAATGTTTTGCCTTTGGAATAGACTAGATTGCACTATATGGCAAGTAATTTCAAAATATTTTCAAGGAAAGCATCCCCTTGGGGCCATCTCAAGGCCTTCATGGGTAAAGGACACAAGGCAGCATGAGATGCTATCAATTCACCTCCATTATTTTCCCAGGGAACAAAGCAGTGAGGCTCAGTGGGGACACAACCTTCCTGGGATGCAGCTTGAAGGGAATCATTGTTCAAGAGGAAAGAGAAGAGGAAGGGTCTTTCTCTGGTTTTTAACTCCATAACTCAGGGAGTTTTTCCCAGACCACCATGGGAATCCCTGTGTTGGCCCCGTTCAGAAACAGCGTTGCCCAGCCATCAGCTTTGTGAGCAGCACATTAAGCTGATGCAGTGAATAGATTTTTCTAGAGTGAGAGAAGTGCTTTGCTACAATGCCATCTTTACTAATGTATATTCTTCTGCTTTCCATCAAACAGTCAATGAAGGCTCAGGTGAAACCAATCAAAAAGAGACATCGACCTGTGACATTTGCCAATTTGGGGCAGAGTGTGATGAAGATGCAGAGGATGTTTGGTACAGTAATTTGCTCTACTCTTCTATTTTAATGAATGTTGTATTATTTAAAGGTACTGTGGTTTAGAAAGCATTACAAATGTAAGATACTCAATTTTCTGCACCCAGAGATTCATCTCAAAGTGAATGAGGTGGTTGTTATTCTGAAAAAAATGTATAAAACACTCTGGTTTATAATTTTGGAACATGCACAATTTAGACCAACTCTAGAAACACAGTTATCCATTTTGTTGCCATTATAACTTATGTTATTCCATCTGGGGTTTTACAGCTTCATACTTCAGTAAAAATAGAATTGGGAAAAATAATTGACCTAAAGCTTTTCCAGTTAGAAAGTATCATTAGTATTATCATCATGTTAATTCATGTGTGGCATTAGAAACGCTGGGAAATCTGTCTCACTTTTTCCTTGTTGCTGGAGTTGAAAAGCTAACCCTCAATTGTTTGAAAAAATGAGAGTGTACATTTAGACATTTTCTCAATGGAAATGGTTTTAATTTTTATTTTTTAAAAAATGCTTCAAAATTATTCATGTTTTATTATTATTTTAAACCTTAATTACATTAGCTGAAGGGAAATAATTCTATTTACTCAGATTTTTATTTTTTCATTCTGTATTTTGCCTAGGAACTATGCAAACATATATTAGGCCAGCTCTGAGCTAATCATTTCATTGTGATTTTGGAACAGCCAATAGATCAAAAAGGTCACTATTCACAGAGTTTTAGTTCTAGCACTGCCTTAGTGCCCTGCCTCGTATTTCTATCCAAGTAACTAGAACAAACTTAGAGACAGAACAAAATAGTCTTGCAAATGTTAGAACTATGGTCTGTATGGTGCTTCTAAAGCTGTGGGGTAGTGTTAGCTAAAGAATGGACACAGAGACTGGGCAGTGAGATGTCAATAAAGCAGCATGGCCCAAGTTCTGACTTGGACAGTAAGAATAGAACAGAGAGGAGTCAATGACTGAATGGTGAACATGATAACTGGGCCCAGTGTTAGGCAGGTGACCTCACCCAGGCAAGGCACCCATGCCCTGTTGGTCAGGTTGGTTCTAGTCTTTAAAATAACCCAACTAAACAAACCACAGAGTCCTTGTTCTGTCTCCAGTCATCAAAGGAAATGGTGGTGTTGAAAAACAGGAGCAAGGTGCATCATGGTTATAGGTTTCAGTAATGTAATGAAATTTGCGAGTGAGAAATTGCCTAATGTTGACTTTGCTTAAGGAAATTACCCCAGGTGTTACGATTTTCATTGTCTCCTTGGCTGGTTGTCCTTGAAAGCTTTCGTGGTGCAGTATAGAAACAAAACCATGGTAAAATTAATATATCAAAATTCACAGTCTAGTGCTCATGTTTTCATAATTAAGTGCACTTCCAAATTGGAAGGCAGAAGAAGAGAGGGGCAAGGAATAAAATTAGCTACAAGATAACATTATTAATCATAAGCACTGAGTAGCAGTGTTTATTTTTTTCCAGAAATAGCTTGGTAAAATTGCCTGATCCAACTTACCCCAGTGTTCCCACTGCAGATTTTGCACTGTCTAACTCCTCCCCTTTGAAACAACTTGGCCTATATGGAGCAGCATAATGACAGCAGGAGCTGAGGTTCTCAATCTTTATTGACAGGCAGTCTTTCTGCAGGGGAAAGTGCTTCTCGGGGCAGGAAGCAGGGAAGGGCATTTACTGTGAGGATGCCATCAGACAAACTGTTATAAGGCAGGAAAGCCGATTTCCAACCAGAAATACAAAGACCTTGTAAAGCCTGTTAAAAGGTCTGCTTTGAAGTAAACAACTTCATATGCCATAACAGTGCCCTGGTTTCCCATCCCTGCCCCCTGATTAGTCTTGGATAAGCATCTTTCCAAAAAATAAGTCTCCTAGCTTTTTCATTATTTTTATTTCTAGGAAAAAAGCTAACTACATATGGAGGTTCTAGACCCCTCTTTCAAATGTACGTTAATTGACTTTTCATGTTTGGCACCAGATAGACATATTCCCCCACTCCCCCTGCCAAGATTTGGTGTGCAGAAAATGTCCTTAGATTAAGTGGGAAAAGAAATTTCAATTTATTTTTTGATTACTGTTTTTACGTGGATCAAATTTCCGATGTAAGCTGGGCTCCTTTAGCTGTCTCACCTGACTGATGAGGTTTGTACAGTCCAAACGGGGTCCTGGTGGTCCCAGGACCTGTTATTACAGGATGATGAGCCCAGTGAATCCATATCAATCAGGAGTAGTTTGAGGGTGCAGGGACAGTGCCTGGTCCATTCCAGGTAAGAGGGATGCAAGCTGATAGCAGAGCCAGACTTCAGAGAGCTGGGGATGCGAGGCTGGCTGTTCGCCTAATATTTCTAGGGTGCCAGAGTAGATCAGAGAAGAGAGCACAGGTGTGATAGCAGATGTGGTTGTGCTGCTGATGATTTAAAGTGACAATTGACATTATTCTGCGTTGTCACAGTCTGTTATTTTGCAGACCATTATTTCTGGTTTAACTCTTACTGTTTTTTCTTTTGGTTTTTTTGTTTTGGTTTTTTTTTTTTTGTTTATTCATTGCGAGTTGTCACTCATCCAAATTATGCTATTGTACTGTGTCATCATTATTTTTAAATCTTTTTATTTACCTAAAACCAATCTGTTAATGGCTAGACTCCTGGGATTCTGATGGGGGGTTTGGCACACAGAAGATTACTTGAAGGGGTAAGATTTGTGTGAACGTTTTCTGGAAAGTATGGAGAAAAGGCAGAAAAGAAACCACTGTAATAACAGGTTTTCCATGGCATGTGAAAGCACATGTGTTATTATCCTATTCTGCAGTCAAGTATCATGAGAGTGAATGCAATTTGGCATTCCATTAGTGAATCTCCTTCTCTAAGTTAAAAACAAAGACTGTTCAGTTGAAAGTCTTTAACATCTTGCTACTTTAATATGTGAAAGCTTCTTGTCACTAAGAGGATTGTGTATTACTGGCATTATTCCCACCTTTAATGCATTTTGCACCAGTGGGCTTCATGAATATTTAAAGCAGGGCAGTGGCTATGCTCTTTAGCACTGGATTACAATCTATTGGTAAATCAGGCATTTGGTGTTGCTTGCTTTGGGTTTTATTTCTGAGCTGGCTAAGGAATAATTGATTTTGTCAGACAGGGCTACTCAACATAACACCGAGAGATATACTCAAAAGGAAATGCAGAATGAAGCGTAACATTTTGAACTGTGGTATATTTCTAAGATCTTCGAAAAAGCATCTATAAAATACTCACTGAATGTAAACAGTGCTCTCCAAATGGAGTGCCTGCTCTCTGCTCAAGTGGCTTAGTTTCAGTACAGAACCACATCAGAAACCTGGACTCCAGCATTAATCTCTTCCATATGGGCCCCTTAGGAAATAAGAGCACTCCCTAGACTGGACAAACACAGGGTTTGCACAGATACTGGGCAGCTATTTCAGAGGTCCACTGATGTGCCCAAAGTGGAAGGAGATAAATAATAGGAAAGAACCCTTCTGTTGAATTTCCTTTTGGAAAATGCTGACAATAGAGAGGACAGGAGTATTTTCTTAAAACCAGATTAAAGCCTGCAAACCTCTGACTTGCAGAGTTAATCAAAATCAAAATGATGAAATGCATCTGTTCCCTCGGAATTTCAATATCAGCAGGTCAGCCAGCAGCAGTCTTGAAGTGCAGCATTGCCCACAGTAAGATGCAGGTTGCCAGCTGGAAGACAGGCATGCAGAGATGTGTAGTGTGCTCAGAGAGTGCTTCCCTTGCAGCCTGGCAGTGTCTGAGGAGGTTGAGGGGGCCATCTCCACAGAGTGCTCCTCTGCCTGCCCCTTCCTCCCTCCTGGAGGTTGCAGGTGGAGGAGAGAGGCAGCAGTATCTCTGGCAGGAGGTGCCTAACCCTGAAATGGACCCCTTGGGGGTTTTTACCAGTAATAGAAGGGGCCTAAATGCCCCTACTGTTTTCTGCATCTCCATCCCACACACCCCAGGGACTCCTCCTTGACTGAGTGTAGGGTACTGTACTTTGCCATAGGCACCGTGCTTGTGGTAGGCACCTTTGCTCCCTCTTCACAAGCCTGGCCCACACTGGAGGAGCCTTTTCCATTTCTTGCAAGCAGACTAGGATCCCACCAGGCAGGTCCAGCTCAGGAGAGGATGCTGAAGCTGTTCTGTGGGGACACTGGGCCCCTGAAGACCCTAGACTGGGAGCTTGGGGGAAGGCATCCAGACCTGAATGAAGGAGCTTGGCATGCTCAGTGTCTAGGTCAGTGGGTGAAGGAAGGAGCGTTGTTCCCAGGCATGCTGTATGGCTGGGTGATATTCCCGAGTGAGATGGTGACACTGCAGCATAATTACAGCAGGTCCCTTGTGTCCTGCACTTCTTTCCACATGGCTGGGACAGTGAATTCCACTTACCCAAGGCAGACAGGCACATACACAAAACGTATAAAGAAGATGAACTGCCTCAGTCCCTTGTTTCATATTTTACTGTTAATCACTGATACATCTAGTTTGGGTAAATGCTCCTATAAGGCAAGTGAACAGTCTGCAGCTCATGAGGATGACAAAACCACATTCTCATGCAAATAAGTTGCACTGTACATGGGAGATAATCTGTGCAAATCATGCAGCTGCCATCTGCAGCGACCCCTATAATCAATATTGCTCTAGCAATCAATATTTATCTTTATTATGGTATAGAAAGAAAACTAATGTGAAAGAAGCTAATGGTTTTGCCAGCTTCTCAATCCCCACAGCAATTAGGTCAGTCGGCTTTGGGTCCCTTCCCCCTTCCATCAGTTGCTCTCAACCAGAGCATTTGCAAACAAGATGCTGTACTGATACAAAGTACTAAAAGGTAGTTTGAAGTCTCACATACATTACACGGGTATTGGCTGCTCCGTGTTCAGCGGTGTGTATAATAAATGTGTGTGACCTACTTGTTCCAGATGCAGAAACAACGAGCTGCTTTAACATCTGCAATGTCCTGAGCGTTATACAGTAGATATGTTGCTGTTTTCTGCTTCTTTTCTGTCTCTTTTAGTGAAAAAGTAGATCTTTGTTCATGGCTGGGTGTAACACTTAAACATACAAATTGAACTTGTGGTTCAGATAAACACGGAAATGGAATTAAATCATTAAAAATACACAATTCTGTAAAAACTTATATTTCTGCCTATATATCTTCTTGAGATCATACCTAAGGCATGAAGTGAAGCTGCTTCTGCAGAAATCTTCACATGAAGCTTAATAGTCAGTCTAATAAGAGTCCAGGCCAGGGTTTGCAGAGGGTAGTAAAGGCACTGCAGCACACAATCTCTGCATTGCACAGCAACAGATGACCAAGCATCTTGCACCTTCTTACAGCCATGTCACTTATCTTACACCCAACCTGATAACAGAGCTACCCTCAGTGCCTGCCCGGAAATTTGCCCAGTTCTGTCTCTGGTACCTGCTAATGTTTCATTTGATGCTTGTTCTATGGTTAAAAGATTTTGAAATAGAAGGAAAGCAGCTGACTTCCAGGGTAACTGTTGAGATGCCATGTGGAGACACCATGCAGTGGGCTAAGAGTCAGCAATACTGGAAAAAAATGTAGCCTAAGCAACTGGACATTGGTCATTTAAGGGTCTGCAATGAAAGACAAAACATGAGAAATGTTAGGCCAAGCAAGATGGCACCTACCTGTCTGTATGTTCTGTTTTAACTATTAAGCCTGCTCTGAGAACGGATTGGGTTGGTGGCTTCTATTGGAACCTGGTCAGCCAGATCCTGCTGCCTCTTGGGTATGAGAGCAGCCTGGGGCTGTGGAAAGAAATGCCACATGAACTGGCACAAAAGTGAGAAAACTAGCAAAATACAAAATTGTAGTTTGAATTGCTGTCCAGAGCACAAACAAGAACAATGTTGCAGCAGCTGCAGCTTAGGTGAAAGCTTCAACTTATTAGAAACCAGTGTTTAGACATCATGTTAGACTCAGAAAATAAGGTCCCCAGGTTAGCATTGCATGAATGCCACAGTTCCTATCAGGTAAGATACTGAGATATTTTAGGACTCTTTCAGAGGGCTAAAACTAGCCTAGGTGAAAAAGTGACTTCATACCCCACCATAACTAGAGAAAGACCCTCACTGACTTCTAAAAGACCTTAAATCAAGCCAAAATTTGTGGCTTTCCTCTTTCTCAGAATGATTCTGTAGAAAGAGGAGAAGATGTGGAAGAGAATGTTAACTTGATTTTCAATGGACGTTTCTCTTAAGAGAAGCTTATGGTCCAGTTCTGCAGTTCACAGAGGAGGACGGGGGACTGAGCACCTTGTATTTCTAAACTGATTGCACTATGATTGCACTACTAGTAGCTTGGCTAGAAAGTTAATGCTTGGAAAAACGGTGGCTTGTTTTGCCATCTGGTGAAATTGTTTTCTCTACATACATTTTATTTGGGTTTAGTTAAAACCAGCCATTTTTCCCAGTCAGGTGAGTTTCAGAAAATGGCCTTACCATCTCTGCATCCTTCATCCTTTGCCAAAATAGCCTGTTTAATTTTGAAGTGAGACTGATTCCCAACTCCTTTAGGATGATGGTTTGGAGAATTTGACCTATCCATTGAGTCAATGCAATTCTTCAGAGGCTTATGTTCATTTGAGTAAGTCCTGCCTTTCCAGATTCTCAGGATTTATTTTCTTAATAACATTCTTTAAAAAAAAAAAACAACTTGGTTTAACATAAGCCAAGATTGTCTGGAGTTACTTATGCTTCATAGTGTTTTATTACCAATACACTTTGGAACACTCTGGTAAATAATTCAGCCTACACAAAGAAATTGGCTATATTTTCTCTATACATCGAGGAAGTCTGTCGTGTAGACTATATATCACAGCTCTAAATGTTCTCAGATAAATGCAAACCCACATTGTACTCCATCTGTACTACTCACACAAGTAGGTTTTTAGGGACCTTGTACGACACATCCATCTCTTATCCAAACACCAGAATCCCTAACATTTGGTTTTGTAATAAAAAAGACATTTTTTATCTTTTGCAATTACAGCAAAACTTGCTGTGTGTCCAGGGGATAATACCCTACACAGTCATAAAGCTTATAGTTGGGTTTTTTTCCTTGTGCTCCTCTTTTCAGATGCTCATCCAAACTTACTTTTCAGTTCAGAAGGTGAACTTGCAGTTTATGGAAGTCATGAAAAGTTATTCCACTGACTTCAGTGAAACAAAAGTTCTCTCCTAGTTTGATAACTATGGAGTAACTTCTCAGTGGAGCCTTTTGGTGGTAGAAGGGAGAACAGACTCTGTCTGAGTGTAAATGCTCTGTCATTCACACAGTGCAAAGGAATGACTTGGAAATTGTGATGATAAAAGCAGAATTTGCTTTACTGACTGCTTCAATTGCTTCAGAGGAAATATTGATTTGTGAAAAGCCAAAAATAACTTCTGAGATTTTTGGGGAGTTTTCATGTCTTACAGTGCCATGACCCTGTAGGAGCAAGACAAATTCTTTTGAAATTTGGGGGAGGAAGGCTTATAAGACACGTAGTCATCATTTGTCTTAACAATTACTAGTTTGTCAACATTAGAGCTGGGGAAAACAGCTGCAATAATTTAAAAAGTGTGGCTCAAAATAGCCCAATTCTCCCAGTAGCTTTCCATGGCCAGAATACCTACCTATGTGGTGTGTGAATGGGAGGCATATAGGCATGGAGGGATGGGTGGTCATGGCAGAGAAGGCTGGAGGGCTGGGTGGGGAAAGGACAGAGCACTGTGGAAGCAGGGAGGTAACCTAAAGCTGACTTGAAGCTAGTCCAGTTTGTTGTTTTCTGGAAAGTGGGGAGGGGCTGCGGTGGCTGCCCATGTTCAGGGACTCAAGGAGAGTTTGGGGGCAGCTACCTAAGGGTGGGAGGAAGGCTGTCCTCACCTGCCTTCCCTCTACCTGGCTTTGAGGCTGGAATGGCACACCCAGCATGAGCAGGTGAATGAAATATTTATATGGTGGGGACAGCTGGAGGATGTGTGGGATGGCAGCTCATAAGGCACTGAGGTGGTTTGGCTGTGGACTGTGTTAACACTGATCTGTACCTATTACAAGAGTGCATGTGTGTGGCTCAGCATTGTATGAGGCAGCAACAGCATCCCTCTGTATTTTCAGGAAATGTATACAACACATACACATGACGGCAGGGTGGAGAGCAACCATTGGATGTGCCCAGTTTAACAGGGGAGGAAATGAACCCAAGGTTTTGGGGAATTTTTTACTCCTCTGCCCCCAGATGTGACTGTGGTTTTCAGTCCTAGGTGGGAAAATGTCGCAGCCTTCTGAGCACATGCCTTTATTCGCGTTGGAAGGAATGTTTTTGGCAGTCTCTTTTGTTCTCTTGCTGTAATACAGGGTGTTGTAAAGATCCTGCCCGGCTCCTGACGCTTTGTGGGAGGTACACAAAAGGGTCCCTTTGGGCTCTGCAAGGGCAGAGCTGTGTGCGGGTGCTCCGAGGCTTGGTTTGTAACCCCACGGTTACATTGGTTGTGTAACCTTGTAGCTGGGAGAGCCTGGGCTCACCAGGTTGTGAAAGCGCACATAAGGGATGATAATATGATAATGCACATCAGATATTAATGTGCATTGACACATAATCGTCTGCGTACATCAGGGCATTACAGCATGAAAGAGCAAATGCAGAGGCCTTGGAGAGCAACGTGCTTTTACACCTTTTTCCCCCCCCCTGCTTTCTCTTAGCCTTGTTATTTAACAGTAAGCGTTCCTCCCTCCCTGGCCCCCCATTTAGCCAAAGTCATCCCCCAGCAGTAAACTGAGCGGTGCCTTCACGACGGCCTATTTAGTCGCAATAAAAAGCCGATTGGCCTAATGCGCAATCAAGAAAGGAGTGACATTTATTGCTTCAGTTTTATGATGCTGTGAACTGAGCAAGATTTGGAGCCTTACAGTGCCTTCAGGGGGCAGGAGATCACCAGCAATGAATTGTATTTATACCTTTTCCAATTTCCTACCAGCATTTTAGCAATAAATAGACTGTTGTTATTGAGTTTTATGTAAGTATGTTTACGAAAGCAGGAATACAACTTTGTAGCTCAGAATTACATGTGTTGGCTAAATAGATCAGCAGAGAGAATAACTATGTAAAACACTGGGAAAGCACTTACCAATTTATTATCAAATGTCTTAATAGAATGCTTCATCTCTTCCATCCCACTTTATGTTACTATTAAAATAGAACTGCCTCCATTGCAGAAGGTCAGAGGCTCCTTCACACACCCATGTTGGAACATCAAGGGCCACGGTTTGTTCACACATCTAAACCATTAAAAATACATCCCATGCATTAAATATGAACCTGAGGAAAACTCAATAGTAGCTGACGCAGAGGGCTGACCTCAGCTCTCACAGCCCCTGTGGAGCAGCAGGTGTCCCTTCCTCAGAGTCCATCTCCTGCCCTGGTCCCTTCCCACATGGAGGCTGCAGCTAAAAGCCTGTGTGAGATGTCCCCAGATGTACAGATTTAATTGCTGTCTCTCAGCCTGCCCATTTTGTAATGGAGCTCTCCCTTGTGGAGGAGCACGGGTGCCCCAGGGTCACCTGTCCTGGCCAGTACTTGCTCCTTTTTCAAGGAGCTGCAGGTGGATTCCACTGATCTGTGTCCCAGACCTGAAGAAGGTTACTGTCCTCTCATTAGTTTGCTGGCAAGGATATGTCCTTCAGATGGCACATTTCCTTTGCTCATCTGTCTTCCTTTCCCTGGCAGCAGTACTTTCCCTTGGGGCTTGATCCCAAAAGCAGCCAGCCACTGTGGTCATCGTGAGACAGCAAGAGAGTCACAGAATATACTGAACTGTAAGGGACCCACAAGGATCATCGAGTCCAACCCTTAGCCCTGCACAGGACATCCCCATAAGTCACACCATGTGCCTGAGAGTATCATCCAAACACTTTTTGAACTTTGTCAGGCTTGGAGCTGTGACCGCTTCCCTGGAGAGCCTGTTCCAGTGCCCAGCCACCCTCTGGGTGAAAAATCTTTTTCTAATATCCAACCTAAACCTCCCCTGACACAACTTCAGGAGAGGCAGCATCCCCAGCCAGTCCTAATGCCTAGTTTCATACAGCAGCTTTCACCTACAGACCTGAATGCTCTGAGGAAAAAGAAGGTTACTGCTGCACCCTCCTTGAACGTGCAGAGAAGTGATTTGCTAGAGTGCCAGACTCAAACCTGTGGGCTGAGATCTCTTTTCCCTGCTGTGCAGGATGACATGAGGTTACCTTTCCTTATTGCTTTCTGTGCAGAAGGTGCAGGCAGTGCCTGAAGAAGAAGCCTGGAAGAATCCTCCTAAAATTTTGTTAAATATCTAGACTGGATTTTGTTTTGTGATTAAAGGCAGCTAACCAAGCAGGGCACCCTGGAGTATGCAGCCAGTTCAGATGGCACTGTCCCAGGCAGGTCTCCTCAGAACCATGAGGCACACATGTTTGGGGATGTAGAGCAGTTTATGGTGAACAGTATGGTTTTGCACACCTGGAGGCAGTCTTTACATCGAGTAAGTCTTTTTCCACAGTTTTCTTCTCACTATTTTTAGGAAGGTCACTCCTAAGCCTTTCCTTCCCCACCAGCAGTGGATGGCTCACGTGTTGTGAGGGATTGGCTGGAAGGACACTGGTCTCTGCTAGCCAAAAGGCCATCATCCCTTTACCTTCACTGATAAATCAGAGCTTGCTTTCCACTTTCAGAAGTAACTTCCAGTGTTGTTAACAACGGTGTTACCAGAAATTTGTCACTAGTCCCAGATGGTGCTACAGTTCTCTGTGAGCAGATCAATCCTTCCAGTATGGCAAGGTCCGTGCCAGGACCTGCAGCTAGATAGTGTCCCATGCTTCCCACTGGACACTGCAGTATTCCCACTGGCTGTTGCAGGCTGAGGTGAAACTCTGGGATTTGTGGAAAGAGTTCTCATTGTTCTTCTGGCTTCAAAAAAGGAGCGAACAATGTCAGCAGTCTGAGGCACACAGCAATAAACCGTTTGTGAAGGACAGCCTCAAATGTTTACAGAGAGAGAAACAGTCAGCAAAGCTTTGTTTTAGCACAGACTACAGAGACGTGAAGGACACCAAGTGTTGGCAAACCATAAAAAGGCATTTATTTTATTCTGTGGGTTTTAAATAAACTTCACACGTTAGATACCTGCAGACACTAGAACTGGCACGTGCACAGAATTAGAATGTTCTGCTCTGGTCACACAGCTAGTGTGAGGGTTTTTCCATGACTCTTCAAACCCAGTCATCAGCCTTGTAATTCTCTGTTTGGCTTTAAAGCATCCAGTCTAGCAAAGATTGCTTTATACAACTTAGTTCCTTTTAAATAGGAATGATATTTAAAAAAAAATATGTCACATTCATTTTGCCCTAAAGGTGTTAGCATACAATTCAATGTACTGTTGAGAGCACCAAAGGCATCAGGAAGCCAGATGAAGGTCGTATTATAATTGGTGCTGTGAATTGCAAGAAGGAAGCAAAGGTGAATCTCGTGATACTTTTTGTCAAAAACTTAGCAAAAAAAGTTATGGGGTAAAAATTAGAGGAGAACTGGGAATCAAATTGCAGTGTCTTGCACAGCAAATTAAAATTATTTCATGAGCTGGAGTCTCCAGGATGACTTCTTGAAAACTGGTGGAGCGTGAGACCATCTCCTCACCGAGCTCCAGGAAGGAGGCAGTGCCCAAGAACTCTCCTCAGGGCTGTAAAGCAAGGTGTCTCAGGGAGCAGTCCAAGAAAATGTTCTGGAACAACCTCCATGAGCTGCCATAAAAAAAAGTGTGCTCTGAAAAATCCACACGTATTTTTAAGCATTGCCAGTCAGTCCCTGCTATTGAGCAGCAGCAGCGTGGCAGCTGTACAGCGACTGCCCGAGCTCCTGGCTCTGAGCTCCAGCTACGCTCCCGAAGTATGTTGCATTTGGTATGCAAGGAAGGGCATCAGTAAATATATTCACCACTTTAGTGCATTTTAGCTTGACATGTGTCCAGTGAACAATATTTTGGGCTCTTGCAGTGAAAAAAGCAGGGGGGAAAAAAAAAATATCACCTGATTATTCATCGCTTCCTTCTGTTATGATGCTTTGGGGTCCTTCAAATCATTTTCATTATGCACTACATAATAATAAAAATCTCTATGCAGTATGCTGATAATTCCGTGCATGGTTTCTGTGATTTCTAATTGTTTGAATAACAGGATGCTATTGAAATGCCATGCAGAAACACTGCATCACCGCGAGGGAATCAAGCTTTTCTCCTTTTACTCCTGGTGAAGATAAACATTTGAACAGTTGAAATAGGTAAAATATCCCAGGGAAGCCGCTGTGCAAGGTAGACATGCTAAAGCCTTTAGTGCAGAAGCTGTGCTGCAAAGGACAAAAAGGAAAAATAAATTAGATAAATGAATAAATAAATAAATAAATAACATTGAATGGAAGGCACTCACAATAAGCCATGGTTTTTCTTCTCCTGTGATCTTAAAGCAGAAGAGAAGCACTAGCAGGCCCAGGAAAGAAATACCGCGTGCTATTTTTGTGCTGCCATTATAAAATATGTATTGTTTATTGTTCTGCACTGCAGCTAAAGTTTTGCATCAGCCTCAAAATTACAGCAAAGTTTGTTTTGAAGGAGATATGCAGTGTCTCTATTCTTTAAGCCTCTTTATGATGTTCTTAAGAATGCAGTGATAGGATTTCAATCTCCTGGCAAGCACAGACAGGTTGTAGGGTATGATTCATAGAAAGAGTAAAATACTGTGTGCCAGTGTGCATTATGAATGTATTTTATATATATGTATGTCAGTGTACCTGATGTTCAGCTGCATGCAAAACCAGGCAATGGTGCCAGGCAGTTTTGTCGCTTGGCTGGAGGCATCATTGGGTGCCACCCTCTTGAGCTGTGCTCCACATGCTGCAGGGACCACTGTGGGGCACCTAAGTTTGACCAGGCTACCAAAAGTCCCTGTTGACTCTGTACTGAGGGTGCCAGGACTTAGCACTAAAACTTTGCTCTCTGTAAAATGGGTATAATAGTACCAGGTCATTGCTGCTGTAGGACTGTATGAGATCACTGTAAAGCTTAATGGTGTACTTGCAGATGGGCTGAGGGTCAGAGGCAGGAGCTCATATTTATGTGGTCCTTTTGACACTGATGTGGAAACTAAGGTGTGTGCAAGCGCCCTGGAGCAATCCAGTTTAGCTGCCTGTGTGTGCAGGCAGCTTTGAGGATGGGTGATGTGCCGAGGTGGGTACAGAGGTGACCTGTCACTGCTCCCCGGTAAAGGAGTATCGCAGGCAGTGAGTTTTAACAAGGCACAGTGACAGTCTGAGGAGGCTAGCTGAGCTCCCAGAGGCTGGGTCTACCCAGCCTGGTTAACCTTGCCAGTCCTTGCTTAGAGCTGGTTCAAGAATCTCTGCGTGGTGTTGTGCTGAGACACATTAAACATACCCAAAGCTGCCTGGGTAAGTGAGCGCTCCCAGCAGCCTCCTGACACGGGGCTGAACCGTGGTACAATGCGTGCACCGATGTTGAGGCGTAATGTTAAGCCTGGCTTCATTTCAGCTTGCCTGCTGGTAATGTCAACAAAGATGCCCTGTGTACCAGAGAGAAAAACCTTGCAGGAATCCTAATGATAGAGAAGGCATTTGGGACTGATTGCCACGCTCTTTATGCAGGAATATACTGCCAGGTTTGCTTTAAATGGGCATTTAATGTCCTACTTGGAGGGGCAGGGGGCTTGGAGAGGACCGTGCTGACATCCAGAAATTTCAGCTTCTGATCACCATTTTCTAGTCAGAGCAGAGGAAGATAAGAAATGTCTCTAGTGGAAATATCATAAATGTACAACAACTGTGGTTTTATTTATACACTGTACACTGTTTTATGGCAAAGGAAAGGCTTTGGGCTTTTGTATGCTGCAAAATGTTGTTGGTTTTTTTCTTGATTTTTTTATTTTTTTGCCTGAAGAAAATATATAATGTTTAAAATGATTGCAGAATGGAACATTACTTTCCCTGTAAAATAGTGCTTGCTGAGACATGGTGGGATCTCACACTTGACCAAATTAGCATATGCACTCAAATATCAGAGCTCTGACTAGTAAAAATAACACTAGATTTGCATTTTCACATTTTTAGCTCTTGCTTCCCTGTCTGTTTGGTTTTATGCCTTTTTTCTTGACTGACAATTCTCTTTGTGGCAGATTTATTGCTGTTCTGCTGTTTGGACCCTGTAATCAACTAGACACTTGGCTGAAGACGTTAGTCATTTCATTAAGTACTTTTTTGCAGATATCTCAGACACAGTTTTCTGTTGCTCTGGTTCCAAAAAGCAAATGACCCATGGCCAGCAAAGTCTGAATATGAATCTTTAATAAACAGAGGTAGTACAAACAATGCTCTCAGGTTTCCAAACAGCAGAGGGCTAATTAAAAGATGTTGAATGGGGAAGAACTGCCATTGCCATCTCGCTCATCTGACAGAAATGTACCTGCGTCTGTTCCCAATGAAACCGCTCTTTTGGAAGCATTGTCTCATTTATCCTCCTTGCTTCCAATCAGAGCTACATAGGAAACCTTCCTCGTGCTATGTTCAGATATTGGATAGTAATTTTTTAAAATTATTTTTCAGTAATACATTGCTGAAAACAAATTCTGAATAGTTGTCTTAGGAGTAAACATAAAGCATAGAGTGAGGTTCTTTTTGTCATCGCCGTGTCGCTGATGGTTATACTCTATTCATGAACTAAGGAAATATAATTATAGCATTCCCCTACCCTTCATGGGCAAAGAACCATTCTCTCATTTTATTGAGACACCTCCTTAAAACTCAGTTCCTCCCTCCAGACGCAGTCCTTCATAGCCATGAATCCTGTCTCCAGTTGCTTGCTCTCTGCAGGCAAAGGTACTCTCTCTGCCCAGAAAATAATACCATATGTTATTTGCAGAAGCGTGAGGAGTTAGGAGAACTGCACTCACCCGTGCCTGGTTTATGGACCCCATTAATTTTTAGAGAGACTGATCCAATAGAAAGCCAAGTTGGCTGCTCCAGCTTGGCCAAGCAGCCTGCTGCAGCACATCACCATCACTGCTGGGCCATAGACCTCTGGGGTCTGGGCAGCATTTTTTCGTGGTCAGGATCTGGGCAGGAGATGACTTCTTTGTGCTCTTCTCTTATTTCCCTGGGAAGGAGAGAAGCATGCTAATTGAGTGAAATAGCCACAGTGACTCCCCAAATGCCCGTGGGTTCCCTTGTGCTGTTGAGTACAATCTTTGCAGTTACTGCCTTGACAGAAGCTTGCAGAGCAGAGTGCAGCGACGTGCACCCCACAAGTCAGCAGTGAGGCACAGGGAGGTGCCTTTCAGCATCTTACCTGCCTCAGGCTAAGGTCAGCTCTGCCAGCTCTCCAACAGGCACCCTCCTGGGCTTCTCCTGCATGTTGGCTGCAGAGTTGCATCTCTGCCTGCAGACACCTTCTGTTTCATCTTGGATGTGACATTCTCATGACAGGGCCCAGCAATGTCATCAGCCCAAAATCTTCTGAAGAGGTGCCCAGGTTTGCCTGTTGGACAGTCTTTTTAGTTTGCTTTGTTTATTTTGCTTCTGTGATCACCAAAGTAACCAAATAGGTTGCTGGATGTTCAGCTCCTCCAAGATTATCATCAGATGAAATTAAACGGAATAAAGTAAAGCGTATAAAAGAAGGAGAATTCATCGGAGACTATCACAATGACCTGAAAGAAAAGACAGAAAATGAGCCTTGTTTAATGATTGTTTATGGTGGAAGCCCAAATTTTAATCAATTAACATATGAGCCCATTACTTGAAAGATGCGTTGGGCCTGTGAGGCAGCATCCAGTATTTCTTCCTTTCTCAGGGGAGCTGCAGGGTATCAGTTGACATTCCGGAGGCTCTCTTTCCTCACAGATGCTTTTAAAGCTGCGTTTCTGACTGCAGAAGGCATAGTTAAACCTTACACATGTATTTTGCGTATGCCCTTGGGTACAGTTGCATCCTGTGACCCCCCCTAGGAGACCTCACTGACCTTCTCACAGTGTCTTGTTTGAGGAACGCTCAGTCAGCCTTTCCATTGCCAAACTTTCTTCAGCGCTACACTTAAAACACAGAAACCAAATAGATTTACTGATATAACTATAATCAGAAGTCATAGCCTGGATGATAAAATGCCCGAATTATCAAATTACTTAAAATTAGAGCCATACTCAAGTGCCTCAGGGAGTGGGAAGCTGCAGGCAGGCAGCCAGCCCACCAGCCAGTACGAGCACTGGGTGCTAGAGAGGAGCAGAACAGGATTTCTGGGCATGGCAAGTGTTAGGGTGAGGCTCTCTTTGGGGTAGGGGTTTTCTGTGTCCCACAAGCACTGAAGACTTAATGTACTCCCTGCGACCAAGCAGGGATGTCACATTTTGGTTCTACTTTGTTTAATAGGAGACAGTCCCACTTCTGCATTTTATAATGCTTCAAGAAGTGAAGGCACCTTTACCTATGGCAACAGGATTTCATTCAATCAGATGCAATAAGTGCTGTTTATTTGGTATTTATTCCATCAGTGGCAGATCCCACCTAAGGCTCAGTTGTGCTCTGTGGCCACGTGTGTCGGCGCACACAGGTTTGGAGTACATGCCCCACCTCTTTCCCTGCAGTTTGCTCTTCTGGAATTTGGGGGCGTGGTTGAAATTGCAGACTGCTTGTTCCTCCAGTTTGAAAAAATGTGTTTGAACACTGTCATTTCCCCTGATAAGAGGAGCACTATAAATTAAAAAGAGCCAGCAACGCAGGCACATTAATCTTCCTGATGCAATCCTACCTTTAGCATTTCCTGGCATATGTTTGATGTTGACTTAATTGTGCAGCCTTGAAGTAGGATTTGAGTATATAAGTACAAAAGTAGTAATAAACTGCAGATACAAGCTAGAGGTTGCCCACTGAAAACTGTGCAAGGGGTGGACGATGCCTGTTGGACAATGCAAGGAGATCCTTGCAGCAAGGGGTGACAAGTTTGCTGTAGTGTTTTTTCGCTGTCCATTTAGCCCTGAAAAATCAAGCTTCACACAGGATCCTATAAGGCTTGGGCATATGGTGTCATCCTGAGGTTGTCCCTTCCTGCTCTCCCTCGCACACAAATGATCTGACATCAGCACAAGCACAAGTTCATGGTGCTCGTGCGGTGCTTGGAAAGAAAGGCCGGTCTCACAGTTAAGATTTTACAATGGAGTTCAGAAGAATCTTGCTTTTCTTCTCACTTTTACTGAAAGAGGTCAGGAAAGCAATTTTGGCTCTTTGTGTTTTGGAAGGCATCAAAAGATGCAAATAAATGCCTGGTGGGCTCTGAAACGGTCTTTGAAATCAGTGGGAGATAGGTCTCTGAGATTTCAAAAATCCCACACAAAGTGTTTGCATGCATCTTTAAGCATCTAAACACCTTTAAAAATATGTCTCTAAGGTGTCTAACTCTGAGCATGGGTTCCTGCGTCCCCTAGGCATTTTTGAAATTGCATCCAAAGTTGCTTAGATTTCCCCTAAAGAGCACCCTTTTGTTGTAATTTCCTCGTTAACTTAATTTTCTCTTGACTTGAAACATAATATATATTAACCTTCACTCATTTTTTGCAGCAAAATGTAGAGAAGTGAAGCTGTTTCTGAGCTGTTTTATTATACAAAAAAAAAGGAGCATATGGCTGATTGTGTCCCATCTGAAATGCAAATGGTGGAGCTACGTGGAAAGAATTACTATTACTTGAGCAGTAAATGTTTCCTAATGAAGTGAGTTTGACTAAGGTGGGAAGCTGGAAATGGCTGCAGGAAGAAATGACGATGGTTAATATTTCAGTGGAGCAGAACATTCATATTCTGCTGATAAGGAGGTTCTTAGGAAATGCACTAGAATTTTTTTCTTATATTCTGTATGTTTATCAGTGTGGGGAAATTGTTACACACAGGGAGCTAGACTCTTTTCTTCTAGTTACGAAATCATGTAATTTAATTTATAACCACAGCTTTTCACTGTTGACCTCCTTCTGAGCTGAAGTTTCCTGTATTTTGTGAACATTTGGGGTAAATAGACCTACCCAATGTAAAAGAAAAGTCTAAAAGAAGACTCTGATGTTCATCACCCTGGGCACATTTGTTGAGGCCAGAGGCCAAGAGGGTGCAGAAGGAATCTGACCCACACTCTCTAATGTCCTTCTTCCTCTTTTCACCAAAATTTTTTTCTCATGTATATCCCTCTGCACTTCTAGTAGTCTAAGGTGTCCAGATGTCTGCTGCAAATGGGAGGTGGTCTGACTTTTAAATACTTTCTTAAATCAAGCAGTGAGGCTAGAGGCTTGACATTTCCATTACTTAACTTTCCAAAGGGAGAGCTGTGGAGTTGGTGCTGTGAGGTTCAGCACAACCAGTGGGCTGGAGATAGAGCATCAATCACATTACTTTGCCTTAATGTCAGAAGGAGCCGGGAAGAGTTTAGATAGCAGCATGTGCACAATTATGTACTCGGAAGAGCTGAGGCAGCTGCCAGGTTAGACCTCTGGCTTTGTCCCCAAGCAAGATGACATCGGTGTTGCTGAGGCTGAGCTGTCTGTTACAGGGCACAGTCAGGGGACAGGAGATTAGCATGCCATTCCCTTGACAATGCCCGAGGGTGTCTGACATCGCTAATGATAATGAAAAAGGAGAAACCTAGAGAAAAAAGTCTGCAGCCTGCTGTTGATGGAAATAATTAGGTTTCTCCATCTCAGAAGCAGTGGCGAGGCTTGCTGGGATCAGGACATGTCCACATTAGTGTCAGTTCAGATCCAGACCAGACTTCTGAAGTGAATCTCTCTCTGTACTTTGGTTCACATCTCAGGGCAGCACAGGAGCTCACAAGCTGGGTTGCGGTGCCTCTGGAGATGCCCCTGGGCAATCTGAGGGCAGGGCCACTGCCACCCTGCCTGCATTTGCCCACCTGTGCTCTTGGACACAGGAGCCTTCACCCCCTACAGAGCATGTCACCAAGTCAGGAGTGGGTGCTGACCTTCCTGGGTAACAACTGGGTAAGGCTTTTTGGTTGCTGAGTTACAAAAATGCTTCCAGAAGTGCTTGTGCACAAAGTCTTTCCTTAAACAGCATGGTTTCAATACTGAGTAGCCTCTGCATCTGGGAGCTGGGGAGATCCCGCCAGCCTAAGGCACAGAGAGAGTGTGGTGGCATCAGTGTCGGTCTTGGCAGGGGGTTTTGTCCCAGTAGGGTGAAGTGAGGCTTCAGTATCACATCTTTCATTACTATCAAAGTGTCTGTAACAGGTGCCGGAATTATTTTCAGAATTAAATCATAAATCAGTATAAACCCACGTTTTATGGTATTCTATGTGAAGGGCAGCACTTGAACAGAGGTGAATTTTGTGGCTCCTTTAATTTGCAGGAGGGCTCAGCAGCTTGATTTATCTGCATATCTGCTTAGGTATTTGGTTTACAAGAGATTACAAGTGGTAATGCTGTGGCACAGTTTTCCATGTATAATACACTTCTTTTATCTTTCCTTTTGCTTGCTTTTAGATGCCTCTTCCCTCTCCCCTCGTCTCATTTCCATTGAGAAATACAAATGGCCTCTTGACAGAACTTTTCATTTTCATTATGTTGATTTGCATTGTGCAGTCAGGATAATACAAACACTTATATTTCTGAGATGTATTTATGATGTTACGAAAAAACTTTCTCACAGTAGCCTCTTCTTTTTTCTCTGTCTTTATCTTTTCAGGTGTGTTTGCAACATTGACTGTTCTCAAACCAACTTCAATCCTCTTTGTGCTTCCGATGGGAAATCTTATGATAATGCATGTCAAATCAAAGAGGCATCATGCCAGAAACAGGAGAAAATTGAAGTCATGTCTTTGGGTCGATGTCAAGGTAACTCTCATAACAAAATTCATTTCAAAGAATGTTTTCAATTTTTGTAAAGGAAAAAAAAAAAGGAACAGGGGCTGGCACTTCTTACTCTTCCATGAGGCTCTTGCAGTTTATATTGTAGAGCACAGGCTGCAGGAAGGGGCAGAGCCCACCACAGCACAGACACTAGCGAGGCATGAGGAGTCCCCCACTCCTAACCCTTCCCATGATCTTGACACAGCAGCAGGGGACTCTTCAGCCCTGCACTGGTTTCAACATCAGTCACCAGTACTCTGCCCGGAGCAGCTTGCCCAGAGCCCTGTCTTCCAGGCAGGAGTTGGAGCAGGACAGCAGGAATGCCCCTCAGATACATTTTGCCTCCCAGGATGGATCCTCTGGTGCTCCCCTAACTGGAGCACCATGAAGCAGTTTCAGGAGGCTAAAGATGTGCTCCCAAATACTGTACTTGTCTTGTTTCTCAAGTGACCTGAGCTAGGCCCCAAGATGTTGAAGGTGTCTGGAAGGCAATTTTCCAATAGTATCTCAAGACTTTCTCTGTTTCTCCGTAAATACCACACTTCTCTGTGCACAGCTCTGGGGCTACTACATCACCTGTAACCCTTGAGTTGACTTTAAAAACCCTATTTTGCTCTAAAATAAAAATGAAGAAAATTTGCCTTTAAATAGCTCCCGTAAATAAAGTGTCTGCTGAGGCTCAGAATCTTAACAGCTATTTTCCCCTTAGCTTCTGACCTATAAATCCTCAGTACATCTAGTTACAAGGCCATAGTATACAGATGTATTAAGCACATTCCGGTTTATTCCAATCTCTTTAAAGTTAACCACCCTAAGTGGCAGTTCATTTCAGGGTATGTATTAAAACTCCCCAATTACTTCAAATAGAGCAGAAATGACAACTCCTGCCTCAGACTGATATATTTATCCCAGCTGCAATCTGTTATCACGTATTGTTAGAAGAAAAATCCTGCTGTTTTCACCTGGCAGACCCAGGAGAGCCTTGCAAGCCAGCAGCGATGCCGTGCACGCAGGCAAGGTTCACTTTGCCTGGGCACTGGCAGCTGGGCTGTGGGCTGTATCAAGTCCAGGCTCCCCAAGCAATTCAACACATTTCTTTTCACACAGATAACACCACAACGACTACAAAATCAGAAGATGGGCATTATGCAAGGACAGATTATGCAGGTACGGTTCCTATTCCTGTGAGAATCGCAATTTGCAGGATCTGTGTAAGTCTCTTTTCTCCTCCATTTGCTAAGGTGAGGTGTCCTCATCTTCTTGATTTACTTTAAGGAAACACTATCTTTGTGTTACTTTTGCTTTTGCTACAAACCCTCTTTGTCCTTAATAAATGGGTTGCTTCCGTTTTTGTCAATGAACAGGTACTCTGGCCATAAAACACCTGTTTTGACAGTGGGAATAAATATTGTAAACTATTTGCCAGAATTAGCAGACATTATTGAAAATTATTCAATCAGTGCACCTTTTTGTCATGATATACAGGTTTAAGAAAGTGAAAATCCAGAGCATAGCACAGCGGTGATTCCATGAAACGTTGCCATAATAGACAATATTACCTGTCGACCCTTAACTATGAAGTTAATAAAGTTCTTAAAAATGTGGGGGGGTTAAGTGATAAATGTTTTCAATTTATTTAGATGCTACAGTAAAATATGATGGCTGAATAGCCTTATATGGTGCTTGAAATTAAAAACATGTAAATACTAGTGAGGTTTGGGAGACATTTTTTACACCCTTTCCCTGGGAGGATTGATTTAGAAATTGAACGTGTGTGTGCGCGCGCATGTGCATGCAAATATGCACAGCTCGCACTGAGAATTAAAGCCTTTGGAGAGATCTTGTGAAAGTGGGTCAGGTGATGCATTCATTGCTGCAGTTTTGTGGTTTTCCTGTGTTTTTAAAGTATTTGGAGAGAGCAGGTGGGGATCACTGGGTTTAGCTGAGCTGCGTGGCTTATGTGAGACCCGGCTGGTGGTTTCATGGGTGTTAACGTTTGTCGCTGGCAGTGACAGTCCTGTGGGCAGTAGTTACTTCAGCTGGTCATCTCCTTTGTGGGCCCTCTGTGTGTGCTGTCCCTGCAACAATGCGGTACCTGGCCTTAGAAATGATTGTTCTGTTCCTACTTAAAAGCGGTGCATGATGATTAAAACATAGAGCTCTGAATAAATGATGTCTCGGGGAGGCAGAGGAGTGTGAGCTGTTGGGGATGGCTGCAGCACGAAGCAAAGAGGGTAGGAATTGCTATGGGAAGTTAAATACTGGAATGAATTTTGAAAAGATCAAGGATCCACCTGGTCCAGGTATTTCCTACTGCTAAGAAGCCCTTCCATGGGTGAAGAGAGAGACACTCAAAGAGAGAGAAGTCTTCAGTGTCTTTCCTCCAAACTCTTGATTACCCTCACCTTTTTGTGGGAGGTAGCAATCAGTTTTCTTAAACGGCTGTGAGGGCTGAGGTTGTATCCTGTGATAGGCAGATGATAGGGCCAAGTAGGCCAAAATAATTTAAGTTAGAAATAAGGCCAAATAGTATTGTGATGTCAAAATCTTTTTCTTCAGCTGAGGAGAGCACTGGCATGCCCAAGTCGAGATGAAGGCCTGCAGCCCTTTTTCAGTGTTGTACAGCCTGTCCTATGCTACTGCTGTCTGGTGGATTTACTTTAGGATGGCAGTGACCCACATCACCTAGAGAGGAGACTGCACATTTAAGCATGGAACAACTGAGTTGTAACAATAAGGGAGGAAAGGCAGGTTAAGAATTAGGGAGGAGGAAGAGGAGATCACAGTGATGTCAGGAGAAAGCCGAGTCATGGAGGAAGGGGTGCACAGGAGGCACCTTCAGCTCAAGTGAGCAGGAGGAAGGGAACAGCTCTGGCTTAGGAGAGATGATATTTCAGCCCACGCTCAAGAGGAGGGATGGTGGGTAGAAGAAAATTGATTGCAGCAAAATGTTGTCAGAGGTTGGGAGTCAAGCAGGGAATGCTGGAGGAAAGTGGATTATTGGGCAGGGAATAGGGCAGAGCTACAGCACAGAGGAGCAGCTCTGTAGTGGGCATGGTCTCCAAGTGCCAAGAGGTTAGAAGAAGTGTGGGAACAGATGGTCCTGTGAGAGATGACAGGGGCCTGTGGAAAGGAGACAGGGCACCTCCCTCCCCTAGAGCTGTGGAAGCGATGGAGGCATCCTGAATCAGCATCAAGTCCAGTAGGTACCTCTTTGGCACAGAAGGACACCATGATTGCACCTTAGAAAGCAGCATCTCGAGGTTTCTGCTATGGCTCAGGCCCCAGTGGGCTTCTCAAGGGTGGTGACTGTATCCCCTGGGTGGGTCTCAACAGGTACCATCCATTGATTTAAAGTGAACCATTGCCTGCACCAGCTGATGGTTTTTTTGTGTGCACCTATTAGTCTTGCTTAAATTTTTCATTTTTACATACAGTGACAGCATGTAGGGTGCAAATTGCAAGTTCATGCAGGGCAATCCACATGCCTCCAGTGTCCCTAAATGTTTGTGATGTAACCCCATCGGGTGACCGTAGGGGAAAGGAACTGCTGTATCAAAAAGCTGCAACAACTCCAGCCTTTCAGAAATAATTGGTGAAAAGGAAGACAGCAGTATAAAACTGAGGCTCAGTGAACATTCATGCTTCACCGTTTGCCAGACAGGAAGCTCCGTGCCATCCTCATGTTCTTTCAACTGCAGAAACATTTAATGATGGCTATTATAGGAATGTGGTATGTGCTACTTTTTTCCCACCTTCCCATCTCCTTAGACAGGAAATGATGCCCTGATCATGGGAAGTTTTGTGTGAAAAAGTAACAGTTCCTACACCTCTGAAGAAATTTCCCTGAGCCCACAGCTTCCCAGAGAATACCTTTGTTCTCTCCCATTTAATGGCACTAAAAATCGCCAAGACCGTGAGCACTGCGCGCTTTTAAAAACATTGAGTTGTATAGACTGACTTTCCCAGGGGAGAAAATAGCAGTGGGCATAATTGATGTTGTCAATTATGCTAATGCAGCAGTGCCAAATGCTCTTTGCAGAGACTGTGGTAGCTGAGTGGAGCGGGTTTTTCCGTAACCACCCCCGCGCGCTCGGTGCGGGGTCCCAGGAAGGCAGCAGCTTTGCAAGCAGCCACAAGTCCCAACGCCCAGCTGAGCTTTTCCATATCGAACCATTCAAACCGTCTGTTCCATCAGTGTCTTTGCTCCCTCCTGTTCTTGCAAGCCCATTGATACTTACAAATAAAGCACAAATCTTTCGGTTTGCGAAACCAAAAGAGGACTCTTTCCTTTGGAGTATAAATCTTTGCATTAAGTTCGTGTTGCCTTGGATTTTAAGGGCTCTTACGCAGGCAAGATTTATGCTAGGACTGGAAATGCCTGACTAATGTCAGAGGCACCCAAAAAGCAATCTCCCCTTTTTCACCAAAGCAAACCTGAGGAGCTGTAGGGGGCCCTTCTCTGACTCTGTCCTGCCTCACCAGTCCACACTTGCCCTGGCTGCCTGTGCAGTATGTTTGATCAAGTTTGTGCAGTATTATTTGGTTTTAGTCAATAAATAAATGGGTGCAACTTTTCCCACAAATCCAATAAAAATGCACTTTATCTTGCCATTTCCATGACAGAAGATTTTTAAACATTTTAAGTGTAATGTATGTTTTGGAATTTAGTGTCTGAGTCAAAAGTCCTGTGATGACTGTTTTCTTGAATTTCCCCATTATATGCATAAAGAAGGCTGTTTCAGGGGCATTTTTGCATTCAGAGTCCAAGCAATCAAGGAGTTTTCATCTTGTTAGTTCATTTGCTTATTTATTTTTGTTCTTCAATATTTATATTCTCTTCTTAAGATCTGGATATTAGCAATTATACCCGTAATGATTTTATTCTTTCTCATTATCAAATTACAGAGATTTTTTTTTCAAGCCATTTTGAGCACTATAAAGAATAAGTCAGTATGGATGTGCCATATTTCAATGTTATATATTCATGAATATTGTCAGCGAAGACACTGACAAATTTGATAGACCTATTCAATAATATCATCTTCCAGGCCAGACAAACCTCCCCATATGAGCATTGATTAGATCAAGTCTCAGCAGCCAAATGGCAGCAGTGCAGAGAAGCTGATGGAAGGGGGAAGAAGGCATTTTCAGCCCAGATAGTCTCCTTTGGTGAAAAATGTGCATCTGCAAATGGTCAGTTCGAGCCATATTTTTGGGTTCCTTGACAGCAGTAAACTATCCCTTGGCAGCAGCCTCAGGTGGTGCCTTCTGGGGTGTTGGGTAGTCCCAGGACTCTCTCACAGGCAGTGCCGTGGTCCCTCTTGCCGATGCTGTCGCTGTGCCTGGGAAACGCTAACAAGCACAAAATACTGCACGTTTGCTCGTGGCTGCTCTGTTCCCTGCTCTCCCTCCTGGTTTCCCCATGGGATTTCAAATCTACATGACAGCACTGGATCTTTTTCAGACCCCTTTCTGGCACTGGGGCCTTCCTGGCACTACCGGAGGTGCTCGGGCAAGTAATTTTGCAGATGGCTGTGTTGCCCAAGCAAACCCAGTGCTCTACCAAAAAGGGCAAAATCCATCTGTGTCAACACATCATCTTCCCTTGGCTGGGACAGGGCTGTGAGATGAAGGCCATGGGAGCCATCACAGATTCCAAGGATAAAGAAGAGTTTTGGACTCTTCAGCAAGTCTCTTTAAAAGTCCAAGAGTCTTGAACTCCAAAATAAACACAATGTAATATCAACGTTTCAGAAAAGAAAACTATCCTAAAACTTTACCAAACCCCACCACTCTGCATTGTTAACCTTTAATCCCTTTGAACAGGAGAACAAGCCGTGCTTATCAAAGGAACTGTGAAGAGCTGACCGTGGTGTGCTGACCCTGTACATGTGAGAAGCACTGGGGTGTGCTGCATCCCTTTCTTCACAGCCTGATACAGAGCCCACCGAATTCAGTCACAGCCATCTTCATTGTCTGTAACAGGCCTGGAGAGAGGCCAGGCATCAGAACAGCAGTGCTGAACTTTTATAGTGACTATTTTTTAGGGTTTTTTTTTTTTCCCCCCAGGACTAAAGTATGAGAACTTCCGACTAGATTCCTTCTCTAGATTGTAACATTTTCAAAGTAGGTTACGTTTTGAGTGTAAACCACTTGACATTGTCCCTTTAAATTAAATTTTGGGTCTACTACTATGTCAGCCATTTCCTAAACTGGTAAAGAATAATAACGCCCCAGAGTTTAGCTATGGCATACGAACTGTTGTGCAGTTTTGCTCTGCCTTTGTGAACCAGGCTTTCCTTTCTTCTTAATGGAATTAGCAAGTGAGACACAGAGCTGAGCACTATCACAACTAGAGAGAAACCATTTCTCATCTGCAGCCTTGTGAAAACAGAGGGGCAATTGCATCCTTGCACATGCAGATTTGCTTGGCTTTTGATTCTGCAGAGTCCAAGTTAAGAGGTTGTCACACTAAACAAATAGATTATTTAGAAACAGTTCCTGCTATTCCATCAAATCACTTAAAAATTGGGAAAAAAACCCACATTTTAATATTTTGACAGCACTGTGGCAGCATGAACCCTGTCTAGCTTCAGCCTTCACCTGTGCTCACACACACTGGCCTGTAGGAGAAAAACAAGAGTACAACTGATACATTTCTTAATAAATGGGAAGCTTTTAAATGTTGCTGCAATTGTTATTTGCATTTAGAAATTGTTATTTGCATGTATTTGCAAGGTTTTGTGAAAATATATTTAAGTTTTATGCACAATGAAAGTTCACTAAAGGTGGTAGGTGGGGTCTGCAAAGTACAGAAGAAAAGCAATCTCTGTTGTATGTCAGGCCATACAATTTAGGCTTTTTTGGCCTGTGACTTGAGGAAAACAACGAGGGCATCTCCCTCTGGGAGATGTGACCATACTATACCCCACATGTCTGACTGTTCTTTAAGAGGTCTGATCGTTCAGAGATGTAGATGTCTACAAATGCCTGAAGGGCACATAAACTCAAGACTGTGTAAGAACAGAACCAGTCTCCACTTCTAAAATAGTTTCCTAATGGAGTCTGGTGGAGAAGGCATTCCAGTCTTGTTTTGCCTACCTAATCCAGGCACTCCTGACAGAAAAGTTATCAACAGAGGAACAGAGAAAATGTCTCAGTTCATTGTGTGGAACCTGAAAGCTTCCAAAATCAAGCTCAAGTTTACCATCACAGAAAGTAATGTAGTGTTTGCCTGGCAATATTAACTGTGTGTAACTTAGTTTAATTTAGGGAGTACTATAACACATAGATGAGAAAGCTATTTCTGTTCTGGGATTCTTCTGAGTGATTTTCAAAGGCGAGAGAGAGATCACTATGTTCTGGTAACCTGGTGGTCTCCAGCCCTTCCACTGCCTTGCAGCTCCTCCACTGATGTTGAAACTCAAAAGAAAATCTAAAAAGTAGAGATAGAGACCAACTAGTAGGTTATTAAATCTTACTGCCACCTACTTCTGAACTAAAGTCTGAGTAGTCAGCATTGTCAGTCCCAACTACCCACTTGGCCCCCAAATTTCCACTTGTCTTCAGTGTTTTTTTAAATGAAAACTTGCAGCTGCTTCTTTTTCTGATTTAACTCCAGGTTTTCAAAAGGTGAAGTGTGGAAAGTCACACTTCAGCACTCTTCTTTGTCATCAAGAGGACTGGATGCTTTATTTCTAAAATATGAAAAACCAGGGCATTAATGCAATTGTCTCACAATGGGCACGACAGCAGCACAGGCTACCCCAAGTGCTTTTCTTCTATAGAACTCTCTCAAATTTACATCTAGATCCTGCTTGGCTCCATCTTGCTGAAATCTACATAATATTTTTGGAATAGGAGACAGACACATGGTCGTAGAGGTCACATAATAGCCTCACAAACAAGTCCCCTGCCAGGAAGGAGGCTGCAGCACTCCAGAGCACTGTGCTGTATGATTTAACAGCACTTACTCCTAACAGTCTTTTCCTGAGGAGCATGCAAAATCAAAACAGGCTTATGGAGATTTTAAAAACAAGAGAAACAGAGAGAGAAATATTGCTCATTTAATCTGCCATCCTCTAGAGAATACCTCACTTTTTATGGGAGTTCTCCTCTAACTTTGCATTGCATGTGCTAAGCTTGGTAAAATGTACCTTGTTTTTTTGGATTTCTGATTTTTTGTGCTTTTATAATGAGATAAATAGTGCCTTTTCATTACTTATGATTTCCCAGTGTCATGCTCATGGAACCTGTAATTGTTAGCATTAAAACTTAAATTAGGTCTCAGGTGAACTGCTAGATGTCTCTTTACCTAGACTGATGTAGCTCAAGGAGGAAGAACATTTCCATTTGTGCCTTTAGAGCTTAGCCCTTAATTTAGTCACTAACGAATGTGAATGAAAAGTTGCAGAATTCGTTTGTGCTTTCTTCCCATAATAAACAAATTCAGTAATGCTGTGAGTGAACATTATAAAGAAAGCTATTTGATTTGCATTAAAGCTTGGTAGCCTGAAAATTCAGTAAATCCAGGCTAAGAATTTGATCTGTAGGGAATAAACAGGAAAACCAAGTTCCGACTTGTAACACCAGTCGGGCAGTTGGGCAGCCTTAAAAAATACAAAATCAGACAAAACTATTTTACTGTTTTCAGCATCCCTGAAGCATTTAAGTCCTGGAAATTAATTCAGGTATAAAGCTTCCTTAAGATTTGGGGTTAAAGTGGAGTTTGTAATGCAAGTATATTTTTTTGTCTAGGGTTTCCATCAGAACTGTGCAAAAGTTATAAAGCTTGCTCCAAACACTTGCTCCCATTCCTTCTCCTTCCCCAAGACTGTGTGCCTTACTGGTTGGTTTTTCCCTTGTACTATCACGTAAGCAGTCTTCTGTAACATTTTGTTCTCTTAAAGGTTGTGGATAAAAAGAGAAATTGTATGTGCAATAGAGATGAGCAGACCTGAGTTCACGTAGGTATTTTGACAGATTCTTCCATTTGTGTCTCAGTCCCTAAACACATAATGTATCATTTACATATGTTTGGTCTTATTTGGAGCACAGAAACCCATCTTCATGAGCAAATCTGAGACTTTCAGTTCCTGCTGATCTTTTTGTCTTCTGCTCAGTGTCTGTATTTTGATCAGAAGAATGAGTATGCTCAAAGGGAGGTAGAGCTTGCAGGAAAGAAAGAAGACACTTTCCTGCTTGCACATAAAAATGTGATCCCTAAAGCTCAAGACAGCTTGAATTGTGCCTGATTTCTCAAGTTGTCTCTAACCAGATACCTTCTTCCTAAATAGGACCTCTAGAGGCAAGGGATACCCAGAAGAAAGGTAGGAACCCTCAGAAAATCACTTTTATGGTTTGCAATCATGCTAAGTTGTTATGCTGTAGTTAAAGCTACTCCCAAAATTTGTTTTTCATAGATTTATGGAAATAAAGCAACATCATCTGCAGCCATTGTTCAGCTGCCTTGAATATATGGAATGTGCACCATAAGTCTTGGCTGCACAGAGCACGTGGGCTCTGCCATTGTGAATGGATTTACAGTTATCAAAAAAGGCCTTTTATAGCTGACTAAATCACATTGTAGCACCTAGTTAATACTGTATCTTCACCACTTCTCAGATGAGATACCCCCTATGTGCAGGCCCCTCCAGCATCAAATAACAGGGCTGTGTATGAACTTCTTTCCTTTCTCAACCCCTCTGCCTCCTCCAAAAGAAGGGAGAGTATAAAAAAAAACCACAAACAAACAAAAACAAACAAACAAAACAGTATCTGAGACAAGACTCTGTCAGTCTTCCCCAAGGAATAGGATGGAAAATTAATCTTGTCTGGATTTGGGGAGAAATTTCCCTTGCCATCATTTCCATCCTTACTCTGGGTTCCAGGCACTTTGATCATCTCAAGAGTAATCCTTGAAGGATGCTGTTCAAGATGGTGCACAACAGCTGTTTGCAATCCATTACACTAGTTTGAATTAGTTAATGGACCTTAAGGAGAACCACAGTGTATTTTTATGCCTAGCAGCTCTATTTTAGGCCCAGTTTCTGTAAATTTGCTGTTAGGAATCATAGAGCATTCCCAAGTGTTTGAGAGTTAAAGTTATAATGAGATGCTAGAATATCTGTTTTTAGGAAACATCAACATTTAAATATTTGTGTTTGATCTAGTCTGAAATGTTAAAAAAAAAGTTATTTTGAAATATTCATAGAACTGAATTTCCTCAGAATTTTGTTCCATGGGATGTTTTGGCATTCTTTATGAAATGTTAGATATCAAAATACCATGAGATGAAAGCGTATGACAGTTGTAATAAATAAGTTGTACCGTAAGGAAAGTTGCTCCTTAGAACTGACTGAAACATCATCTTTTCTAGAAAGAGTATCATCATGTCAAATTGCAATACAAACACGAGATAATCTGATCATTTAGACACGTGCAGTGGTAACCTGAGCTTCCAGATAACAAAGGCTTTCACCTAGACTCAGGAGTATAAATGCATCTGGTAGAATGAAAGGAAATACAGTTGGGAAAGAAAAGTGGGAGCTGGTGTATTTATTTTTAGTAGACCTTCAGAATTAGACTAGATGGAGACAAGTAGCAATTTTTGCCTAGTTTAATAGATTTGAGTAAAGAAAGAAAAAATAGACAAATATTTTGGCACATCAGTTTTACTTTGCTGATGTTCCACTTCTTTTCATTGAATACATCTGCTAAAAGCCACATCTTGTTCAGGCAGTGCAACATAACTAATTTTTGAGTTATTTCTTGACATTTAGTGTATGAGACACTGAGACCACTAGTGGGAGAAATTTGTTTCTTACGAAAAATAGAAATGGTTTAGAGAAAGTATGAAATGCAGTGGGAGATGCAGCACATTAAATATCAGCTGTGCCTTCTCCCATACTTCCGTCCATAGAAGCATTTCTGTGCATTCAGAATAAACCCAGCCTTGACATCTGTACCACCAAGAGCAAGCAGAAGTGCTCTTAATAACTCAGCTTTGAAAAGCACCATTTACCTGCTTAGCAAGGTGACTTCTTACACACTTGGGCTGTCATTTTACCTTGTGTCCATGAACATTAAGTTAGTGTGAAACTCTTCTCTTGGAAATACAACAACTGTAAACAAAACGTGCTGTTAGAGAACCAGTGGCAGTGCAAGCCAGAATATTATCAGCACTGAATTGAAATGCACTGCTTTGCCTACTGCTGCTGTCACCAGCCTTAGCCATTTTAGATAGCATTACATAATGGCAAAATATTTTTCAGGAGGGGAAAAAAAAATTAAAACTCTCCCTATGGGTTTAATCTCCCTCTTATTTTATCTGTGGTTTAAAGCTGTGTCAGGTGTACATCAAAAACACCCCCTCCCCAGGGTATTTAATTTACAATTTCATTTAATAATGGAACTGTATTTCCATCCAGCTAGGATGGGAAAGGATTAAATCAAAAGCACTATTCTAAAATCAAGTAACAGAAGTGTAGCCTGTTTCTGTGCTCTGCAAATGAAGTAGCCATGGAAAAGCTTGTTATTAGTCTATAATATCAAAACTATTAGTGTTTTGTCAGGCATGATACATGCTAAACATTTTCCTCTGCAGATTGCCTCAACAAGAACTGTGACTGTTTTTAGACACATCTGGCACTGCGGATTTTTTTCCATCCTGCATTTCAGTGATTTAAAAGGCCTTGGCTGGGCAGAAGGATGTCAGCTGTTTGGTTTAAAATACTGTTATAAGAGTGAATAAGATTTAAAGAGGCAGTAGGTAAAATTCTACTGGTGGGAGAATGGCCATGGATTGTAATGGCTTTGAGATTTCCCTGTGTGGCTTTTTTCCTGCATTTTTATTCTTAGTAAATTTTCCATTTCCCAGAATTGCCCTTTCTTTTCCATTCAACTTCTCCCACTTTCAATATTAGCTTTAGGAGTGAGCACCGAGTTAAAATACCAAACCCTTTATTTGCTCAAATGCCATCTTTACAGCTCAGTTCTGTGGCACTTCTGTAAGACAATAATAACAGGTGCAGGTTTATAAAAATAGTAAAAGCAGGTATTCATCTATTTTAAAAAAATAAGTTCTTAATAGACTTTTCTGGCTGTGCTGAAGCACACTGGAAAAATGGGCTGTGTGACCAGTGATGAGTCTCAGGACCTCTGTGGCGCAGAGAAGCTGTTCTGTTCTTGATGGAAAGAAATAGCAGGGCAAGCTCTGCACTTGCATTCTGTCCTGTCACACAAGGGGAACCATGGGATCTGAAGAGTTTGCTGGGAAGTGGACAGGCAACCAGAGCCCATTTGCAGTTCACTTAGTTCAGCAGGCAGAGTCTGAGCTGGGTCTAGGGGGAAGTCAATTCAAGGACATTGTGCCTCTGGAAGACTTTGCAGTCAGCAGACAAGGAGAGGTGAGGGCTTCATAACAGCGTCTTCAGTGCAGTGTGCACCCTGGAGGGGTCTCTTCAGGCTATGGATAGATACAAAGTATGTTCTGCAGCATTGGGTGGTCTCCTTTCTGCATCTCAAGAGGTCAGTTATTGCCTGATAGACCTTTGGCACTGGAGTAATAGGCAAAAAGCTTGCATTTGTATGGTGAGATTGAACCCTTTTGATGCAAACCCAAGAAGAGGCAAAGATTTTAGCTTTGTCTGTCCATTGCAGAGTTTCATGACAGATGGGAAACTGTATCTTTGGTAAAATAGGTAAAGGAATATAGCAGGTTTTTCTGCAGTGGTGTTTTATATTGTTTTACCATTTCCTCCCACACTTAAAATTGGGAATAGCAAGGGATATCTCTCCAGCTTCAGGTATGGGAAAGGAAGAGTACTGAAATCCTGATTATGGAGTAGGAATTACTAACATATAGTCTGCTAAAAGCCAATCCTCTGAGCAGCCACAAAAGATTTTAGCAACAGAACTGAGCAGATACACAAAGCAAGGTTGTAAACTGTGTGGACCCATTGCCATCAGAGTTTTACAGTGCAGGACTCAGGGGAGAGGGGTGACTAAAAATAGAGTCAAACCAAGCAGGATTCATCCCTCAGCAAGTGTAGCGTTTGCTTTGTACGGAGGAGTGATCATGGTTTTGCAACATGCCAATAAAATGTTTCTGAGCGTAACAAAACTTTTCTGAATAGCCCGAACAAAAGCAGTGAAAAGCATAGCTGAAACCATGCTTTTAGCCAACAACAGACATATCTCTGAGTAGTCACAGGCCATATAGGGTCATACTCTGGCAACTGAAATAACCAGGATATTCACAAGGGATTTGCCAGGCATGTGATTCAGGAAGTATACGAAAATACCACATATAGGAGTCAAGTATTTTTATTTCAGTCTCCTATTTTCTCACACACACTTCCCCCAAATTCTGCAGCTCTTTCTTTGGTTTCCTGGATGAATTCTCTCAGGCAGCATGTTTTTACAAGCACAGATGCTACCTTGGAAAAAAAAAAAAAGGGGAAGGGAGCCAAATGGGTGTCACACTTTAGCTTGGCAGCATCTTACCAACATGTGCCCCAAAAAAAAGGAAAAAAAAAAGAGACTGCTTTTAGTAATCAAAACTGAATATAAAATCAGTGCAAAACTAGGGCTGTAAAACCTTGAGATTGTCAAAAGGACTGAAGGAAACACCTTGTAGCCAAAATGACATCCCTGACCTACTTGTCTGCGCTGTCACGTACCTGGGTAACCTTTCTCTCTCCATGCCTTCCATCAAACCTCTCTGACAGTTTTGCCATTCATACTTGCTTTCAGCTGAAATTTTTCAAGTTTGTTTGAAGTGTGCAACCAAAAAGTAAAGTCTCATAACATCCTGCTGGCAGGCCTAAATGTACGTCGGAGACCTTTTCAAACATTGCTTCTCTGTGGAAAACAATCCATTCAGTCCTGGAGTTCCTACTGGAAATTAGGGGACAGCCTGGTAATTGGATTAGGGTGTGCTTTTATTTGCAGCAGTTTCTCAAAATGAAGCTCCTGCTTTGTTTCATTGATCGCCTGCCTGATCTTTGTGACAGTAAAAGCCACACACAGAGCTGAAGGGGCCAGGAGGGATGGAAAATGGAGCTTTGTGTTATGTAAAATGTTCCTCTGAATATGATCAGGTAGAAATAGGTCATAAGTGAATCTCCATCCAAACATGGAAGCATCCTTTGTTAATCCACAGTTTAAATGCTTAAAAGCAATTTTTGTCAGTGAAGTCCTTAAAATTTGAAAGGGCTGCTAGTTGTATCAATACTTAAATTCCTGCAAACCACCTGCATAGATGCCAACTTCAGGACACTTGGATTCAATGTGTGAATTTGAGACCTTTGGAGTCTACATTGTTGTAGGGATTGGAAGGAAGAGGAAAAAACTCTATTTGACTTACACATTTCCATAGAGGGGTTGGAAATACCAAATTAAGTTTACAGGTGTAATCCCAGAAACACTCCAAACTCAATCATATTTGGTGCAAGAGTTAACCTGGCAGGAATTACAAAGCCATAATTTAGGGCACTGTGATGCCCTGTTTTACTAGTCCTCCAGAACAAATTGGCAACAAAACGGTTGTTTGTAACTCTTTCCCAATCTAGCATTTTCCTCCATCAGAACATACGCATATTTTATCCCCTTCTGTTTATGAAAGATGTCTTTAGACAGTTCAGTTCCCATATAGCCCTTCTGAGCAATACAACAACAGTAACCAGTCACAGCCTGCCCTAGTGTAAGCCATGTTGCCAGCCAGCTATGCAGAGTCTTGCATCCCGTTTCTCCCATTTCGTCATCCTAATGGAGAAAAATGATCCATCCTAGGTGGGCAAGACAAATCCTTTTTTTTTTTTCTGGGTGGGCCCCAAAGGCTCAGCCCTCCTTGAGCCCCCTGTGAGCACACCCACAGCTGGGAGAAGGAGACATTGTCAGTCGCACGACTGTCCCCCGGGGCGGCACCAACAAAACGATCTTGATCCCTCCACACATCAATATTCTTGACACCCGTCTTAAAACTTAGGTCATGCATATCCATCTCCTCTTCAAAAAGTGTCAGAAGGATACAAATATCCCTTCACTATTTTTAGAGCCGTATCAAAAGTATTTATCGGCTTTCTGGCACCTCATCCCATTTGTCATTCTTGATGCTGTCTGCCAGTTGGCAGTGGAGGATGAGTTGCTCTAGAAATGCAGTGGCACATGGGTGAAGCTCCATAAGCTACGACCACAGTGACAGTGACTCCTGGGAGTTGTTGTGCCTGTTGTCACAGGTGGGAAGCACCTGGCACAGTCTCCTGACAGGAGACAGAGCCAGGGCTCGAGGGAGCAGCTCATCCTCATTTTGGTGTCTGCTCACCCTTGGGGTGCTGGTAATGTGGAAGAGCTGAGGAGCAGGGCCAAGCTATGAGAGAGGAGGACAGCTGATGTCTGGTGACCCCACCATCCACTCTGCTTGCCACCAGCACTCCCACACTGCCTGGTGGTGCCCAAAGACCACTTCCTTCAGCACATACCCTTGGCTGCGCATCCCAGCACAAACATGAACAAGGACTGGGCTTAAGCTGTGTATTATACATAATTCATACTGCTCATTCTACGTGGTACATGAGAGGTGTTGAGAGTCTTGTTTTTCCATGCACACATTGCCAACAGGAAGCTCTTCCAGCTCCTCTATAGCACATACCTCGAGGCCTGGCATTGGGTGGCTCTTTAATGTGCAGGTAACGTGTTCATCGGCCTCGTGCCACAAAATTGGGTTGTTTTCCTAGCACTGTTAGTTTTTAGAAGGCAATGTATTCAGGTTGAAACTTTGCCCACATACCATCTGCTTCAGCCTTATCTTTCTTTGACAAGAAAGCTGAATATATAATGTCCACTTGGCTTTCCTGGTGTTACATAAGGTTGTGGTTTTGTGTTAGGTTTGCAGTTTCAGAGCTCCTCAGCAGCTCTTGCAACATGCTCCTGCTCTTCTTTTCAAGTGGAAAATCAGTGACAAAAATCAATACCATCTTCATAGCTATAATGAATGTGACCCACAGCCTTTTTTAGGGTGACCACAAGCTTCCATCATATGTCTGAGGCCTATTCGCAAATATTGATTGGTATTGCAGATTATCTGTAGCCATTTCATATGAAATCTTAAGGTCTTGCAGTTTTGCTCTCTGCACGCAGGTTGGTATCAGAGGTACAGCTATAAATCACAGGACCCGCCCAGAGACACTACTGATAGTCAAGGTTGCCAAATTATGAAAATCAGGTGTTTGGGTGGTTTTTTAAGCTGCTTAAGGAGGATGGTTCTCAGACAGCTCCATGTAAGTGAAAGCACTGCTTTGGAGTTGCAGCAGATTCTGTTTACTTGAAGTGGGGAAAAAAGAGTGGAACCTTCATATGCAAATGTATGGCATTTGGAAATGTCATATAGCTGCATCTACATATAAATAAGCCACTCTGGAGTGCTGCACTAGCCAGGCTGCTTTGATAGAGAAATTGCATAGTAGGCACACAAAGCAGAAACAGCAGGATGCCACTCAGTCAAGTTGGGGAGTTTTGTTCCTTAATTACCACTTAACTAAGTTAACTAATATTGCTGTGTCGCTGTGTGTTAGACCAAGAAGGGTTGAATGGTGTGTTGGTGCTGCTTGGGGCTGTGCAATAGGGACAATGGTCTGATTCCTGTGCCCCAAAAGATAGAGCTGAACACAAAGATATTCCTTTGGCAGTATCCCTCCCAGGCAGCCTCTGCCTGCTCTGTAGATCCATGCCTGCTTTCTCTGAAGGAATATCTTCTGCTGCTGGCATGCACGTACCGGTATGTTATTTCAATCCCTGTTTTATCTGGTATTAACAGTAAATTGAAACTCTCAGGCATACTTTTTCAGAAGGGAGGACACAGAGAGGAGCCCTGGTCTGGTTGCCCCTGTCCATTTTTGACCCCTTCCAGCACTGGCACTAATGAGTAGCTAGAGGATAGGTGGATGAGAGGGAAAACAAGCCGTGGGCTGAGCTCTTGGGAGGAATTTCTCACAGAGGGGTGACACCCGCTCCGGTAGTGCAGCGCGGTGTGTGATGGATCCAGCATTCGCCCCTCTGCCTTCAGGCACACAGCTTAATTGGAGGGAACCTCACAAATCTCTGAACTGACACCAACTCTTTTTCAACACAGAATTACAATAATAATAAGGTTAACTCATCCTCTAAGGGCTCTGTCATGAGCTGCCTAAGGAGATCATACGCAAGGAGATAAACTATGACTCTGTTTCTTTACACGGCTGGTTTCTGAAGGGAGGGGGGATGCTGCTCCCACAAGGCTGGTGGCATCTCTCTTAGACAGGGGAATCTGAGTGAAGGGAACATCAGCAGCGTGCCAGAAACAAAGACTGGCTGAGTTAGCACAAAGAGGGATTTAATCTATTCTAAGGATGGGGTTAACGCAGAATTATTCAATCCTGACACAAAAGAAGGAAGCACAAACTGTAAAGGCCCCTTTACCCAGGGCTTTGGTAAATCCACAGTACAGCTCTGCTGTATTAAATCACAATCCATGGCAATGATTGCAGGCCTCAAGACCGGCCCCGCAGTGGCTGAGTTAAAGAGCTCTGCCTGTGTACTTTATCCACAAGAGTACTGAGAGATGGCTTGGGGACAGCTGACACAGAGATGACACGCAGAGCTGGAGACCTTCCAGTCTCCTGGACTGGGAAGCAGGCAAGTGCCATTCACAGGCGGCAGTGAGCTGCTCCACGAGGCTGCTGAAGGAAGAGCTCAGTGCATCATCCTTCCCTTGATGTCCTCAAATTAAGTGTGGAGAGCAGCATCAAACAGCAGCGACCACTGCTTTTACTGGCAGCCTAGGTCGGGGTGAGTGGATGAAAAGTGGTGGCAGAGAAGTAGAGGAGGTCAGACAAGCTGAGGCAACAGCCTGCCTTACCTCCCTGAATGAAACAATCACCCCAGGGAGAAGCTGAGTCTAATGTGAGCACCTGAACACTGAGAAAATGCTGGATTGGAGCAACGTATTAGCCCATGTGAGGTTCTGGTTTTTTTCTTTCAGTTTAGCTGGGTGTTCCAGACATGTGAGCAGAGTTGCTACCGTGTACTTTTATCACGGTGCTATTTTGGTGGTTGTGTTGCATCTTGTATTGCAGTAGCTACTTGGTAGCACCCCCTCGTGTGTGCAGGAGCCTCGGCTGCTAGGGACCTGTACAAGTAAGGCATCTGTGAATACAAGTGGACAACAGGCACTAAAAAAACAAATGAGGGTTAAAAAAAGGTTCTGTTTCGTTTTGAGCAGACAAATGGTCTTGTTATGTGCAGGAAAATGATTCACGAGTCACTTGATTTCAATCAGTCTTCTCAAAAAAGGAAGATGTATTCACAGATGTTGTAAATAAAAGCGTTTCTTGATTTCAAAAATTCAGTGATAGCTTCAACATATATAGCATAGCCCACAGATATATGCTGACAAACTGAAAGTATTCTGTTCTCCATTTGAACATCTGGGGATTATTAGTGTCTTAATTCATTGGTTTCTATTATTAATTATGGCAGCAGGCTGAATAATTACGATACATTGCTGCAAAGACAGAGCACAGTATTTTTTTTCGAAGTGCACTAGGACATCTTGCCATCATCTCAAACATAAAAAGCCCTAGATTATTTTTAAAAAAGGAAAGTGGATGTTATCTTATTCCAGGGAACTCATTTGCATAGGGACATTTAAAATTAATAAATTACTGTGTTCAGCAAGCCTATTTTGTGCCTGAGAAAAGAAGTGAATGTAATTTAATTCAACAAGTTCCATTTCTTTTTTTCCTCTTGGTGAAGCAGCTAATATGGGAAGGGTATTTTTTTGTGCAGTTTATGTGGAAAGACTAGCTTCAAGTTTGTACTTGGAGTGGTTGCAGGATGAATTTAGGCTCGGGCTGCAGCATAGTGGTGCCAGACAATTTCAGCTGACATTTGGTGTCTCACTTTCCACTCGCTCTCAGGGAGAGTGGGCTGGTGAGCTCCCTCTTAAGCGGCAGCAAGCACTTCCTTCAGAATTTTCACTCAACGCCCACCCAAACAGTGATTTTCAGGCGAGTTGCTTGCACACATTTTCTTCACTGTAGAGAGATGCTCTATATTTGTAAAAGCAAGGTTTTAAAAGAAGGGAACATTAAGATAATTGATAGGCCGGCTCTGAGCAGCTGTTAAGGGTGTGGTGTGGCTGTGCTGGTGCACAGCAGGGTGGCTGCTGGCAGATTTGTCAAAGACGGGGTGCCTGGAGCTGTTGAGCAAAGACTCAGGAGAAATCTCTTTTCTCTCAGAGAAAGACCAGAGCTGGATCTGAGCTGGGATTTATCATGGTGGTTCTTCATTACAAGTGACTAGGAAGCCTGCTTAAGGACTTCATCCCTAAGCTGCTGTGGGACCTCAATTCCTGTTGGATGCTGTTAGAGGAGGGGAACTACCAGCAAACCTGCTAAAGCAATTCTGCACTTTCAGAGGGAGCAGCACCATTACACCCTCCTCCTGACTTTGCAGGTTCAAGGTGACTCCTTGAACCATTCCTGCAGACATTCCTGAGCTGAGGAAGCTGCTTTTTACACCAAAAGAGCAGCAGTTCTGACTCTGTGTGAAGACTGCAGATGAGTAACATGAACTGTCCCTAGACTCATCCACAAGATTCAGATCCCCACCCCTAGTCAATCACTGAAGCTCTTCCACAAAACTCAGGGCATCCCTTACCTTTGCTCCACAGGTTGGTACTCTCTGGACCTTTATTTTGATTTCAAATATGAATTGCACAGCAAGTCTCTATCATGCAGAGCAGAAGGGCTTTGTTAAGGTCCCAATGCTATGCTCTGTGGCCTACCTTGGGAGAGCTGACAAGGAGGTAAAAGCAGGGGGGGGGGATATGCTTCCAAAAGGGGTTGAGAAGGTTAAAGACACAGATTTGACTCAAGAATCCCTTTCCCCCTTCATAAGTCCTCTGATAATGTGATGTGGAAGGAGTCATTACTTCAATATCAGCAAGAGCTTTCGTCTGCAAATTTGACTGACCTCAGAGGTATTAAAAGATTAAATTATTATGTAAGTCAATTCTCCTTAACCACTTTTGCCAATGAGATAGGTGTCAAAATAGCTTCTGCTGCACATCATTCACTGTCTTATCCCTTATTTGATGAAATATATGTGTATATATGTATTTTGAAGACTTCCCTTGGTCCAGTGATGACTGTACAGTAGATATTAACACTGTACATGAGCCAATATTTTCTCATATGGGCATAGCCTAATAGTTATTATTTCCAAAGCTCCAACATTACCTGCTGTGCATCAGCCAAAATGCTAGTGTAAGAATTTATAGGCTGTGACCCTCTGCTTTCCTTGCTTGAAATCACCTAGAAAGTCTCACTGATTCAAACATGAAGAATGACAGAGTTATCAGGCCTGCAGAACAAATTGTTAAGTGCCTGGCAGCCAATTTTTGGATATAAAAATTTTGCCTAGATTTTTATTTTAATTTCTCCAAAGTGGATTCTAGGAACTTATGTCTCAAAAGAATTTTCTGGGCACTCTAGACAGTACTTCATGTAATCCTCATCAAGGACACTAATGGATTTATTCATTTGTCAGTGGCACTGCTCCACATGTTCGGTTGTGTAACAGAAGATCCACACTCAGATGGGAGCTGGGGAACTGGTGAAGGCTTCCCAGAGAAGAGTTTGGCTGCCTTGTTTTTGTCATTTGCAGGCAGACTGTTTTAGATTTTGAATTTCAGCTTTCACTGGAATATTTACCTGAGAATCCTAATCGTGTATGTTCAGCTTCCAAAGGCTGAAGGAAAGTCATATAGCTAAACCAGAATTTCAAATAAAAATAATACAAAATATATTTGAAATAATTCTTCCACTCCTTCTTAGTGGAAGGCAGAAACAGCCATAGATATTAAGGAATTTAGACAAGATAGTTTTAAATAATTTATTTAACACTTCAGAAGACGATCCACCAGGAAAAGCAAGATCACTGAGTGGGTGGTCAGTCACACCCCATAACTTTTTAGGATCCAGTTTACCCCAGCAAAACAGCTCATCATCTCGGCATCTGCCTGCCATCCACAGAGAGATTGGAGGGCAAGCGTTCAACTGGGAGACTCTTCCAGTAAGCAAGATGATGATAAGCTGTTTCAGGCTACACAAAGTAGCATCTGGCCTCAAAGCATTTAAAAATAATCTGTTTTGACTAATGTGTCTTATATGATAGGCTATCATGTCATGTGCTGGCACTAACAAAAGATGTGAACAATATGAGATGTCAGGTTAGGCTGAAGATGCAAAAAATGTTGCAGAAATGCAAAAGGTGCTGGCTTCATCAACACTGGTGTTTTCATTCTGAAAAGTGCTTCAAGAAAAAGATTTATGAATACAGTTGATCTGGAGGGTGAGAGTGTATTTCTTTTTTGAAATAAAAAGGAGAAGCATTTTGAGAAACATGACAGGAATTTCTTTTGTCCAGAGATAGGAGAGACTGACCCAGTCAGCCCAATTTTTATCTTAAGTCTTTACAACTAGCTTCTACCCTGAGTCCTATCCATCACAAAAAAGGTACAAATCTGTCCTTTTGGTGCAAATAAAACCTTGCCACATTGTTGCCAATGCAGCAAGTCTAATCTTTGAAGAGGAGCTCTGAATTTAACATTACTGAAACCTAACTAACTTTGAATTTGGTCTGTGTGATTCCTTTATGCATACTGATCTGCTGTGCTTGGAAAAAAGTGGGTAACTTTGTATTTAAGCTTTGCTCTCTGTAGGTGTAAGGTTGGTGTGGTAGAGGGGCTCCTTAGTTTAGTGATACTATAAACTGATTAGTGCAAATTGCATCCAGTACTGAATTTATAAATAATCCAGAATTACAATAAGGGTGGAAATCTTAATTTATTTAATTTAGTATTAATTTTTTAAGATATGTACAGTTCTTACTTGCTTTATAACTTTGATATGTTTTTTTATTTATATCCTCTCTTTTTAGGATTGATTTATAGTTCTTGTTTCATGGTGATGCATTCATAAGAGTTAGTATCATATCAACAGCTGTATTACTGAAAAGTGCTCAGATCCTTCAGAAATGAGAGTAGTCAGTTTTAATATGAAGAGACTTTTAAAGCATGTCTTGGTATTCGGGTCTCTATATTGAGTCTGAGAAGATGGATTTTGTAATGAGAAAAATAACCTGTTTTGAGGCAGGGAAATATTTCGTGTGTGTTCAAAATATGCTGGAAGAGGGGAACAACTTAGTCTGAACTAAATGATGCTTTTATTGTGATCTGTATTTCAAATAACCAAAATGGCAGATCAAACTAAATATGCATTTTCTCCCCCCTTGCCTTTATGTTAGATTCCTAACTCTTTGAGAGGAGTCATCAGTCAAAAGGAGAAACTACAAATAATGTGTCTCTAAGTTTTGTGATCTCTTCCAAGCCAGGTGGCAAGTGTCCCTGCATGAAGTGTTTATCCTATAAATGCTAGCAAACCTTTGGCCATCTCATTTTTGATTCATTAAAGCATTTTCCTTCACAATATTGTGCTTAGAGGTATAATTACAAGTTCTGCAGGATCTTAGATTTACTTTAAAAGTGTGCTAGAGATCTTTTTTAAAGAGAACACAGTTTCTACCCACATGATTGCCGGAAGAGGAAAAGCTCATTCCTCTTTTTACCAGTCCTACTGCCTACACACAGTGAGAGCATCTGCAAGTCCTGGTCCCCCTTTCAAGTCCTAGCAGATTAGTCTGCCCTGAAAGTAACAATTTCCCTCTATGTTGAAGTATGCCTTTAAAAAAAAAAATTAAACCAAATGGTTTCATACCATTTTAACACCACTGCTGGCTCATCTGAAAGAGGAGGGATTCTTGCATTGTGTGGTGGTGGTGCACACACATCACAGAGATACCTCAGTAACTGAGAAGGAAGGATCAGAGATACACACACACACACACACACACACACACACACGACCATCTCCTGTTCTTCAGAGAGGAAGCAAACTTCATCTTGGTAATGGAATATATGAAAGAAATGGCATTATATTTTCCACAACAGAAAAAAAATGTGTATTAATGAGGATCCCACATTTCTTGCTGCAGTTTTCTGGGCAGAAATAGATTTGAATGTGGGCCAGCAGATGATGCAGAGGTCCAGCACACCCAGAAACCACCAGGCATGGTGTGTAGGTGATCACGGGTATGGAATCCCACAAGTCCCAAGCACATTGGCATCTACATGTGTGCAGTGGGCAAGTCCAGTGACACAGATCACACACATTTTTCCTGTCTAGGAGGATTTCCAGGAGGAAAAAGGAACATGCATGAAGTCCTGCTGGGATGATAACTGTGTATATATTTCACATGCTGATAGCCAGTGTCTCACCTGGAGGGCGATCGGTAGCCAAAAATATTTAGCACCAGACTAAGTGGACCTCCTCTTCCCACCTTTCTCCAGTAGCAGAAATTCCTGGGCAAGCTCTCAAAAGAGGTTGTACCATGGCTATAACAACATGCCTCCTGTCAGCCCATCCTGCCTGTGCCGTCCCAGAGACAGTTGTCTGCCCCAAGCCCAGGCATCCCCACTGTCCTGTGATGCTCCTGCCCCGTGTGGTCATTAACAACCTCTTACAGGTATCCCAAAGTAAGCAGGGAACCGGGAGAGGCAGATGGGTTTGGTTCAACGTACGTGCATTTGAAAAGATGCAATGATGGTCCATAGTGCAGAGGTCCTGAAAATCCTAATGATGAAAGAGAAGCTAATGCTGTCTACAGGCATGTAAAGGTTGCCCGTCATCCTCGTTTGCCGGGAGCTGGTCCTTGCCTGTTTTCACATAAGGACAATATAACCAACTTTATTAGTGCAAATGGTTAGAGACTCTTACAACTCTCCTTGGACAGCTGCAACAGAAAAGAAATTCATTACGAAAATCTGAATCTTGGATCTGCTGCAGACGCTTTTCCCAGAGGTGGGATAATACCTAAGCATGCCTGCTGCTGGCACGCCTGGCTCAGAGGCAGAACACAAATTGCAATTGTTTCATAACACTTGGGGACTTTCTTTGGAAGATATAACTGCTTCAACTTATTTGTGTGCAATCTACATTTCCTTAGACATTTATTGTGAGGTTTCTTTCTTCTGTTTTTAATTAATCATGGGTAGATGATACTACCACAGGAAAAGGATTTTTACCATTCGAGATATCGTAAGTATTGGTTAAATTTGGAAGAATTTGCCAAAATTACTCAGATTAATTAATACCTCAATGGCCTAAAAAAATCATGTGAGTTTATGGCAAGTAACACTCCGTGTTTCAGCCTGTGAAGCCTATGTTGAGCACACATCTGTTTCAAAACTAAATGAAGCCTCCATTTTCCTGGCTACAGGGAGGGATTTTCCAGGATTTCTAGTCTCGGTGACTATTTAAGTGCTGCAGAAGTAGGCTCAGAATGTCAAACTAGTTTAAGGGTACTGGGTGATAAGGGATGTGGAGGAGGCCAGTGAACTCTGGGGCACCGCTGTGCAGACTGATGATAAACTTCAGCTCTGGACTCCCACTCTACTTCAGCCATAAAATTATCTTTCTGCATATGTTCTATTGAATGACCAAATATTCTGTAATGGTATATGACATACAAATGTCCAGACTCTCTCTCCTAAGCTTGCCTGGGTTTAAGGAGACACTCCATAAAGGACAACAGAAATGATCAGGTATTTTTCATGTGCTGTTCTGTCATCAGTTTTGGAGTAGTCAGATTATTTTTTCTCTTGTCTCATTTGCTGTAACTTGACAGGAATTAGAAAAGAACAAGAGAAACCCTTGCAAAGCTTTGCATTAGCCAACTTGTTTGAAGGTGCAAACCCTTGCTCTTGCTTCCCATGAACAGCATCTTTCACATATTGTTCTTCTGATTTTCCTTTCTTTAATAGTTGTTCCCACCATTTCACCTTATCTTACATTGTCAGGTTAATGTTCCCTTCACCTGTGTTCACAGAGAATGCAAATAAACTGGAAGAAAGTGCAAGAGGGATCTACATCCCTTGTCCAGAGCATTACAATGGCTTCTGCATGCATGGCAAGTGTGAGCACTCCACGAACATGCTGGAACCGTCTTGCAGGTAATCCTTCTACCTAGGAGGGAAATCTACACACATGGAAATACTGATTCACAGAAACACTTAATGTAGATCAACTATGGAAAATACTGGCAACCATGGCCCTTTGTGCTACAAAATCCACTAGACTTAAATTATTCAACCAAGTCCCTATTGTATGTGGCAAAAGTATATTGAGTTATGCACAATGTTAATTGACTGTGAAACCATCCAGTAGCCTTCAGTTATATTTAGATATGTTTTTAAAAGCCCTTCACAAAGCGCTCGGGCCATTGCTAGGTGGCCTCCTCAGCCTGAAGGAGGAGAGGAGTGCCACCAGGGCTATGTCCCTGCTGTGGCAGGAGTGATGCTCATGAGGCAGTTGTCTGGGGCAAAGGTGGCTGCTTCATGTGGGAGGTGATTTTGGAGGAGTTTAGGGCAGGGAGGAGGAGTACAGTGAAAGCACGTGCTTCTGCAGTGAATGCCTCCCTGGAGAGGTACACATACTACTTCTGAAGTCCAACCAGTGTCCTGGTGGCATGAAAAGCACTGTTTTGCATGGAGCACCATTTTCCTGAGACACTGGACTGGGAGAGCAGAGATACAGACCAGACTTTCTCCCCAGGGCAGATTTTCAAGCCAGCTTCTCCCAGCTCTCACAAACAGCCAGGGCAAATTTCACTCTTTGCAGCTGCTGCATTTTAGGTGCTCCATTCAGCTGGAAAATGTCCTTTCCTCAAGGTGCTGGCAGCTGTGGGAATGCAGGAGAGGAAAAGAGTGGAAGCTCAAGGCTTAACCCATCAGGGTTAGCGCTCCACTGAGAGATCTGAGAGGAGCCCAAGCCATCTGTCTCAGTCCCTTACCATTGCTGCTGCCATTGACCTGGATTTTTGCATCTTCTTGCTTGGTCTTTTTAGGGGAAACAGGGCAAGAGCTAAAATTAGAAAAACACTGTTTGCCCCCAAAATCACAGAGCAGAGTGGAGATGTCAGGCTGCAGGATGGGAACTGGTGAGCAGCGCAGCAGGAGGCATCGGGGTGGATGGTTGCAGCATCAACAGAGGGGTTTTTTTATAGCAACCAGACGAAATGTAAATGATGTATCCACTTTCAGGAACATCTAATCACATTTCATATGGAGCTTGGATGATTGCTTATCACTTCCTTAGGGGTAATCTGCATAAGGAGCCACAACTAGATGGCTTTTCACCCTCCCCCACCTCCCCAAAGAAAGGGAGAAATCTGAAATATGTTGTGCAAGGAACTAAATGGGTTCTCATTACAATGTGCAAGTAGTTCCACTTGATGCCAGTTATGACTTAGTCCCCTGGGCACCTCCTGGCACTCTGTGGTGTTGTTCACTCTCATAGACCTTTGTGACACTGAGGACCTGAAGTCTTCCCTATGAGAGGCTGAGCAGGCACTAGTACTCTCTCTGTGGGAGTCCATCCTGCAAAAAAGCACATAAGCTTATGCTTAGGCCACTGATTTTTTTTTTTTCAGGTATAATTTTTCCAGCATTCTTTGAAAGCAGCAGGTATAACTAGAAAAAACTATTTTTTTTTTCAGATGTGATGCCGGCTATACTGGACAACACTGTGAAAAAAAGGACTACAGCGTTTTATATGTGGTTCCAGGTCCAGTACGATTTCAGTATGTCTTAATAGCAGCTGTGATTGGAACCATCCAGATTGCTATCATCTGTGTTGTAGTCCTCTGTATTACAAGGTCAGTATCTCTGGTACTTAGCAATAGAAAAAGAAAATACTTTTGTTTTTCCTACTGTGTGCGCTGATTATACAGATTTCTGCAGTGACACTACTGATAACAAATGCTATTTAATTCACCAACAAACAGCAGATATCATCTGGTCCAGCCAGCCAGTGCTGCTTCATTATTATGACTGAATTTTTACTTCCATTTTAATCAGACTTAGGTAGCAACGGTGCCTACAGCAAGTGAAGTTCCCTATTTTGTATTCAGATAGTTGGACAAATATTGTTCATATAAATAAGGGGAATATAAATGCAGCAGCTGGATCAACACTTAATAAAACTAATCATATCTCCATCTGGTTTCCTTAAGGGCCCATTCCCTTAGTCCTAATCAGGCAAAGCATACAAACTTTTAAGCCTGTTTGCAACCCCGTTGATTAAATGATTTCATTAGCCTTGTGTGCATGTTCAAAGGCACCGCACATGTTTTAGGGTCTTCACTAGGTGGTGGCACACCAAGCCATATGTGATGTACTTGTCTGGGGTTCTTTAAGTGCAGAGGAAAGGGTTGTGTGAATGGAAATGACCAGAATGAGAAGGGGAAAGGCAGTCCTTCCCCTCCTGCATGTGCGCTGCTCCCCCACTGAACTGTGTTACTCTCTGGGAGGGCTTGGGCTAAGTTCTGAATGTCAGACATTCTACAGGCATCTCTCATGAGATTAAATTAATTCAGCTAGCAACACTGATAAAACACTTTTTTACAACTAATTTTCTTTTTAAATTACAAAAAAAAATAAATTAAAAAGTCAGGTATCATACCTCTGTATAAAATAAAATTTCTAATATATTTCAGTCTTTATGTTGCACTACCTGGCTGGAAGACAAGTGTAGCATTTGTTCCTTGAAAAGCAAAATCCATAAATTCTTTTCTGGCCTAAGGGCATAAAACAAAACCTCTTTTGGCCAAGCTGAATCCATCAACTAAATGGCAACTGCCAAATGAGGTAGTAGATTATGGTGGTATTCACAGAGGTAATTCAAACAACCAAAAATATCGTGTGTTGTGAGAGAAAGAAGGTGGTGTAGTAACTGATAATGGAACAAATGCTTGTGTATAGTTTTGTCAAGCGATTCTAGCTTTGTCACCTTGACGCAGTGAGGCAGAGCACTTTATACTGAGGAATTCAGACAGTGAGCTCTGAGTGATCTGGTACTGTAATGCAAATTACCCATCACACTGTTTTCATACAGAGACAGTACCTTTTCCCACACACTTTGTAACTGAGTGAATTTATGATCTTTTGACTTTTTTCTGTAATGCATGTAATTACCGCAGAGCATCCTCCATCCCAGCATAATGATTTGAGATACATTTGCAAAAATGTACTCTTAAGTGGCCTAAGAGAAATCCACATGACAAGAGACTGTTGTGGCAGCATATGCATAAGTAATTGAGTTTTTGAAGTAGTCTGCTTTGGAGAACCTGACTGTACTGGTTTGAACTCCACACCCTGAATTCTTGAAAGTGCTGAAACCACCCTGCCAGGTTCTTGGGAGAAAGAAGGGAAACTTTACTCAGAGGCCACTGTGGCCAAATTCTTTGCAGATCCTTTCAGTGCAGCTTCACGTGAATTTGGTGTACTGGGTCCATTTGAGCCACACAAAACTACCCTTGTAAGCTTCTAGCTGTCACTACTGTTGTTGCTCTTAAAATCTTGTCTGTACAGTGGTGCAAATCTACAGCATGTCCTCCATTGCTTGAAGGCTCTGAGCAAGTGCTGGGCACTTTTAGGGCCATTGTTGCACAGACACTTTAATCTGAATAAATGGGCTGTGCTGCTGACAGGGATGGTTTTCCTTTGCCCATTCCTCCACCTCCTGGGCACAACAAACCTGGTTAGGGGATGGACTCAGCTGAAAACACAACCAGCAGAACTGATGGTTTGTTTTTAAGTGGCTCAATTCCTGGAAGAGATCGGCCACTCGTCTGCTCATTACTAGTGCCAGCAATAGGAATAAGCATCTGAGGTGGAGAAGTAGGGAACCAGAGGCCAAGACATGAAAGAGTGAGGCAGTCCCTCTGCCCAAGGACTTTTAGCTTAGAGGTAAGGCAAAGAAAGAAGCACTGATTAAAGTGAAGGAGAATGGTAAATAGTATAGGTCTGGCCTAGTATCATAATGATTCTCAGCAGTTTTCTTTACAGCTTTGCATTTTTAGTGCTTCCCTAATGTTTAGTCACAGCAGCTTATTTATGTGAAGAAATAACTTGATTAAAAATTAATGCATAACATGTTTTACCTGCTATGAATCACATTGTGAGTAACTCAAGCTTGTGAGCAAGCTTCAGTAGAGGGAGAGCAGGCAGCCCGTGCTCCAGCACCCGGTTTACATTGATGTAACTGCTTTGTTCATAAATGAATGCATCCCCCACACAGAGCTCTACAGAGGACTTTTGATTAAAGAGTTAAGGACCAAAGAAATCCTGTCACTCAGTTTTAGCAGATGATTAAGGTCTAAAAAGCTGGTTAAATGCAAACACCTGTCTTAGGAAACCCAGCTGCACTTCAGACACAACCTACCTGTTAAGCAGTCTCGGTGTTGGTGCTTGGCCCTGGGGCCTTCCCAAGCTCCCATCGATTGGTAATGTACTGTATTACACAATTAAAACATGGGCATTTTTGGTTAAAAGATGCTTTTTCATCATCTTAATTGGAGTAATCTACATTTGAATTGATTTCTCTCAACCTTGAACTGAGTGACTGTGTAGATACTGTCAGTGTTAGTTTTGAGAAAGTGCCCATGAGAAGCTCATCTCCTTCCTTCCAGCTGGAGCAGTTGGTATCCACCATTCTCTGTGAATGCATGGCTGCATCCCCTGGGATTGCTGACCATCCTGATCATTCCCCAGCCACCTGGTTCCTCCACGTTTCTTACAGAACCAGTCTGGTTTTGTAAGAACAAGACTTTACGCACTCTGGCTTCCCGCCCGTGGTTCCCCCGCCTTGCTCTCACGGCTGAGCACTGGGGAAAAGCAGGGCTGTGCCTTCTGCTGTAAATCCTGATCCTCTGGGCTTGGGAGGAGGCCCGGTGTGGGGAGTCATGCATGGCCGCAGCAGCGGGAGCGAGCGGTGCTGCCTCTCAGCGTGGCGAGGTGTCAGTGCACGGCGAGGTCCTGCTGTGCATCTCCAGCTGAACGGGCAGGAGAGGCCGCCCGGGGACAGTCGGGCTGGGAGGCTGTCAGCGTGCACATGACACACGGCTCAGTGAATCAGCCCTGTGTTTGCCAACAGCAGCTCCCTGACTCACTCGGAAAGTTTGATCGCCTTTTTAAGGGACTCGCAGGGAATAATGAGTTTGCTGTGAAATCGCAGACCAGCCAAAGTCTGCCTTAGTTCCATAATGAAAGCTCTGCCGTGACCTCTGAGAGCACAGGGGATGCTGGCAGATTTTTCCTGAAGTAATGATAGCAGCCTACTTCACTGCTTCCCAGAAAGGAACGGTGCAAAATATAGTGCACAACCATACAGCTTCTCATGAGGAGGTGGTCCTGTGGCTTGAAAGTGAGGCAAGTCAGGACAGTCTGACCCATATTTTACTAGACACTTATATAATTGTATTTCAGTATTTTTAAATACTTCGTAAGTTCTTACGCTCTTGTTTAGCCTTTCAGCTGGCATCAAAAAACTATAGCGTCAGTCCCATTCAACAGGTGGGGAAAAATGACCTTTTTTGTTTTAAGGGGTTAGTAAAAATGTATGTTACTCTATTCTGCTGTTAGTTATCTGACACAGAGCTGAGGGCAAGTGCTTTGAGCTCCCCCTGTGCTGAGAGGGTGGGCTGTCGCTGGTGCGTAACCCATAGGGTTTCACAGGGTGCTGCTGGAAGCCCTCCTGTAACAGAAAAACCAATTAGTTCAATACAAAGGGAATGTTTAGAAAAACATGTGTCAGTATGGTCTGGAGTATTGCGGGGTCTCTTGTCATGCCACTCCAAGAGAGTGTTTCAGTCTCTCTTGTGTAGCTGCCCACAGTTTCTGCCATACTTCCCTTAGCTTTCAGCTGCTTAGAACTTCCTTTGGCCTCCACCTGGGTTTAAACTTTTCTGTGCCATCTGCCTGAGGATACCTTTCCATGGAGGGAACCAGAAATATGCCATTAGCTTTCCATTTGGGGGAAAAACTGCACTGGGCAGCATCCCACAGCTGTCACTGCTGCAGGTGAAAGGTTGAAAAGTGCCCAGCACCAGAGGTCCTGAGGCACAAGAGGTTTGCTTCTGCAGCTGTCCAAAGGAATATCAGATTTGGGGCTTTCCAGTGCAGTTGCTTTCTGCACTAAGCCAAGCAGCCGTGTCAGGAGCGTGGCACAGGGTAGGCACCTGTAAGTGAAGTAGCTGCTTGCTCATGAGCAGCTCATGGAGCATTTCCATGGAGACTAAGAGGGACTGGAGACACTTAGCTCCTCGGAAAGGCAGCCACCGCAGGCACTTTGTAAACACTTCACAGACCTGGCCAAGCAGGTGAGTGAGCGTGAGACCATCCCAGATCTTCCACCTGTGCCTTACTTGAAAATAAACCCATTATTTAAGGATGAGTGATGCGGTGAAGTTGGGGCTGTCGTGATGCAGCAGAGTGGCCACTGCTCAGGAATCTTAGCATTTGCCTTGCCATAATTTTGTTCACAGTATGCTTTTTGGGGGTTGTGGTGGCTTTTTTTTGTGGTGCCATTGCCATTAGCCAGCTCTTTTCGTTTCACCAAGGAGGGGAAGTGTGCTGAGGGACAGAGGATGCCTCTCTTGCCCTCACGTCCCTGCTGCCGCCCGTGCCACCTCCTGAGCAGGTGTGTTGTTAAGAGCTGTGTATTCTCACAACTCTCTTTTCCAGGAAATGTCCCAGGAGCAACAGAATCCACAGACAGAAGCAAAACACAGGGCACTACAGTTCAGACAACACAACAAGAGCATCGACAAGGTTAATTTAAAGAACGCATGTTTCCACAATGGCAAAACTAACTGCAGAGAGCTTGGACTACAAAATACAGTATTATAGACAAAAGATTAAGACAAGATCTACACATGTTGCCTTGCATTTGTGGTAATCTACACCAATGAGAACATGTACTACAGCTATATTTGATTATGTATGGATATATTTGAAATAGTATACATTGTCTTGATGTTTTTCTGTAATGTAAATAAACTATTTATATCACACAATATAGTTTTTTCTTTTTCATGTATTTGTTATATATAATAAATACTCAGTGATGAGAAAAAAATTGCCTTTCTTAAATTTGCTGTATCTCATAGCTGTGTATAGTCTTGGGATATTGTATATGGACACTAACAAATCTCTTTTTCTTTCTTTTTCCAGTTCTAGTGGCAATTTTGAGTCTACTGAACTCAGTAGTAGGGTTTTGAGTTGGTCCAAGATCAGCGACAATTATGGATGTGGGAAAGGTGAAGAATAATTTAACCTACATTGAGGAGGGATAAAATATTTCAGATCCGGAGTCAACTACATTTCATCAGCCTTCTTCTCCCATACCATCTATCTTTACTCTCCCATAGCTTAGGAAGTCTTTGGCTTCTAAATTAAATCCTAACCGAAGGGGAAATGGAAATTCTCGGCAACCGCGATGAGAGTGTCGGGGGTAATGCTTCGATTTGGGAGGGAATTAGGTGTCTGTCAAGGTGAACCCTACAAGAACACTTTGCAGAATCTCCAACTCTGGTCACTGGAGTGAGTGAAAATTGCTTCTCACTCTTGATTGAAAATTATTAGGTTAAAAAAGTTAATAACATAATAACAGCTGAAATGCCAGTCCCATTTGTACCTCGTGAACATGCTGATATAATTTATTTTTTCAAAGAGAAGGTGAAAACCACTCAGAAAATACCTTATGAATAACTTTATAGGTGACCCTACTCCATTAAATGTAATGAACCCAAATGTTGGCTATACCTCAGGAAAATAAGGGCATGTATTTTGTCACATCCACATGATGGACAAAATGCAAAGTTATTTCCATGATAGCTGAAACTCTCCAAAAACACGTTCTTTCGAGAAGGTAATTCTGCTCTACTTTGTGCTATGAATTTTGAAGACAGGAGAGTGAGACTGAAGGGCAGAGTGTGGTAACGTCACTCCTGCTGGATAACATCCACTCCACTAATTGACTGCTGGAGCAGTAGTCACACTAAATAGCACAACTGAACTAAAAAGCCCTTGTAACCGTAGTCAGTGTGCTGCTCCTTTCCAAAGATACTTTGCCAAGGCAGAATGTACCCAAGATAAGGGTTAGGAGTATTTCTCACTGTCATCATCATGTAAGAAATTGCATTTGGGTCAGAATCAGATCTGGGGTTACCTGGGATGATGGTCTCATGAGTGTGTTTCCATTTCCTGCTTCAGCATCAGTCTGGTCACTCACAACAGTCACCACCAACCCCACCGGTGACAGCCCACCCGATCTGGCCTCCAGACATGGGTGCAGCAGTACTTCCACTCTAACATGACTTTTGGTCTTCCCCTCCCTCCCCTAGCCTGCTTTAAAGTGAATCCATTGCATGATGTTCACACGGTCTCAGTTTTTGTCTTGTTCTGGGTTTCTTGGCTTTTTAAAGGTAATAAAAGGCGATTGGCAAGAGATGATTCCAGGCACCTGGTCTGTGCTGATTGATGGGAGTGGGAGTGTGGTGCTTGCACAGGCAGCGGGGCAGATGATGGCACAGGGCAGCTCTCTGGCTTTGGGCTGCCAGCCCTGCAGGGACCTTCTGCTCCTCAACCTTCGCTCTCTGATCTTTGAGTCTTGTTTTCAGATTGGAAGAGTGATGGTGTGAGGCAGAAGCAGAGAGGTAGCAAGCAGGCATGATCCTGGCCCACTGGACCACAGGGATATTTCCATGCTCAAACCCACTCTAAAATACTCCTCTCTGTCCCAGTCCTCGCTGGTTTTGTGTCTCACACTCAAGCTCAGCAGGGGTGGTCTGACATGGAGGGCAGCCCAGGCACAGCAACACTGTGCTGCACAGGTTTGGTGGCACAAGATCCCTTCTAGGGAGACTTTGCAATCTGTGGTAATTCATACATATAACACCCCTCTTCAGATCCCTCCGTTGGCTACACCTGATGCAGTGATGGCTGCAAGCGTCTCTGAGACTTCAGCATCAGGTTGTGGATTGGGTTGGAGGAGGCAAATGTAGCTCTACCCTGCAGACACCCTCCCATGCTTTGTGCTTTCTGAGCGAAGCGTTGGAGTCTAACAAGCGTCGAAACCGCAGTTTCCGAGCCGATTCCAAATGTCAGTCCCCCCACTGGGACTATCAAGTCTGGACTGTTTATTTCGGTCGCTTGCATTAGATACAAAAATCAAATGTTAACACATACACACCACCATGTAGCTATAGCAATAAACCTAATTAAAAAAGGCAAGGTTTGGCCTGGCCAAAAATAGCACAGCTTCGCTTAGGAGTGAAAACAGGAGTCTGACCCACTGTCTCTAAACTTCCCAACGTTGTGTGCCTTGCTTTTACTGAGCAATGGCACATTTAATCCCCTAACAGCCTGTGTTTGCCAGGTGTCATTAGCTGCTTTCCCAGCTGCAATGTCTGTCATAAAGCCTTGCACCTTCACAATAAAGCTGGTGTTTAAGTATGTACTGCAGACTGGAGAGCAGAGAAGAGAAAGGGATTTTGGTTTTAACACACGGAGGGCAGGTCCCACCTCTTTGGGCCTTTCAGACTTAAACTTCAGCATGCTGGCATGGGCACACAGACTGAAAATAACAGTGTCTTGGGGTTGTATGTACAGGAATGAAGATTTCTAACAAAAACATTTGCAGAAATTGCAAAAACAATTGCAGAAATGTAGCAGCAAATTTGGACATGTGGATCTGGGGTTGCTATTTCCTGTTCTGAAGTCTGGAAAGTGCGTCTGTTTGTTAGAGCCATATGCTGGCCAGAACTTGAGATGGGGCAATCTCTGTGCAGTTTAACTTCACAAAATGTAGGGGGTCTGGGCTGGGCACGTAATGGCATGGCCAGGTGAAGCCATGGCCAAGGGGTTGTGCCAAATGCTGAAGCAGAGCCCAGCTCCTCTGCCCAGAGTCACATGGAGAGGTGCTGATGTGTTACTGTTTGTCCGCTTCTCCATGCAAGCTTACACCAACAGGAGCAAGTTTCCTTGTGATGCCCATGGAGATGAACTCAGTCTTTATCTGGAGGAGGCAATAATTCATATATTTTGGCTGTTTCATAGGCTTTTTTTGTCATGGCACTTTGACAACTGTAAATAATCTCAACTACCAGCACACACTGACTTTGCAAACCACATAAGATGTACAAAACCACTGACAAGATCAGTAATACCACACCTGGTGCAATTGCTTAGGGGCAATACACACCACCAGTGTCCCAACAGCCTGCAGTCACTTGCTGGCCCGGCTGTTGTTTTACCACAGTCCACACCACCTGGTAAAAAGAGGTAAAAATAGGACTGTTAGCACACTCCTTCCTTAAGGCTGTTTCTTTCAGCCTGTAATATTTCTGGAGCAAGAAGCCGTGTCCTTATTTTGACCATAATGCATTTCACACAACAACATCCTGACCTCGGTCCTCAAAATAAAGCCAAATTTGCTATTAGCATGCACTGAGTGCTAGTGAGCAGAGTTGACCCACCCTCCCCAGCCTGGGATGGTCAGACGATGTTCAACCCTTTTCTACCTTTGGATACTGTGCTGGATCCCAGCCCATAAGGAAGTTGCCTGTAGCTACCACATAGACTAATTGCAGTCAGGGGGTGACCCTCTCCTTCTCCCACCCCAAATGCTGCATTACAGGACAGGCACAGCTCCACGCCTCACCATCATGATCCTTAAAATTACATCTGATCAGACATTCATTATCATTCCCTTTCATCCAAAGATAATATGACATGATTTACAGAACATTATCATTACAAAAATATTATAATTAATGAAGGAAGGCTGGACATCCTATTCTAGCTGCTTGCCTGCCCCTGCACACGATCACCTCAACTGAAAAGACAGTGGGGCAGTTCCTCCCTGCTGCCACGACCATCAGTGTCACCTCCTCAGGCAACTCTAGGTCAGCCCGGCTTTGCAGAAGTTCCCTGGGTGCCAGCCATGAGGGACCAGTGGTGGCAGAAGGGATGCCCACGGGTCCCTGCGTGCGTCCCACCTGCAGGTTAACCGCGAGGGTGGGTGAGGGTGGGCGTCGTGGATCGCTGCCTCCCATTTTCCAGAAGCAGCTCTCAAAAAAGCCTCATCTTCAAAGAGCTCTCTAAAGCTTCTTTGAAAACAAAATGATTAAAGGCTATCTTCCCTCTCATCCAACATCAGACACATCGCACGCCGCATCCTTGCTTTCACCCCTGATTATGCATGCAGCTTTTCTGCAGCTCCCAGTTTTGCGTGGGGATGGAAGTTACAACCCCGAATTAAAGCGAAGTTCATTACCACACTTCAAAGCCAGCGCTGTGCCCCGGCCAGGCCAGCCCTTTCTTTAATTTATGGGGGTGTGGCCAGGCTGGAGGTCTGGGGGGGTGTTGGTTATAAGATTGTTGGTTTACAGCCTGTCTCGGGTTTGTAAGGCAAGCTGTGGGTAGGTGTGCCCGCATCTAGTGCTGCTGGTGGGGCTTTTCCCTCCAGAATAATCAGGAACCTCAACTGGACTTAAAGGGACATAGACATAATGCTGGGCCATTGGACATTAAGTTTTTAGAGCCTATTATTATTATTAACAACAACAACAATATTAATATTAATATTTTATCTATATTTCTGGTCTCGACAGGCCACAACCTGGCTAATGGAGCCTCTTACACTCTACTCTGTTTCACATGGGAGCCAAAAGTCTCATTTTTAGCCCCACAGGCACGCAGTACATGGGACGCTGCACCCTGACAGTGCCACCAATGCACCTGTGAGCAGGAGAGACAGGGGAGCAGGAGGGGCAGAAGGCACAGGCACAGCAGCCCCTACCCCACCAGCCCTCAGGCTGATGCTTTGCCTTCAAATGCTTGTAATATTAGGTGGGCTTAATTTATTTTAGTTTCAGTTTAATTAACAGTTTTGTCACAGCAGGAGGGCTGTTAAAAAACAAAGACGCATCAAAAAAAAAAAAAAAAGAGGCAGGATTTTTTGTCAACTTTTTCTCTTTTTTTTGCTGTATTGAATGAGAGCCACAAGGCAGTAAAATATTCCGCAGTCTCACACAGCAGCCGCCAAGCTGCAGAATAAAAAAAGCATGTGAAGAATCTGCTCTATAATGCTAACGAGGTGGCATCCACTGCGCTTTGTCAATAAAATAGGAGGCCCATTTTGCTCAGCTTAGGAAGCACAGGCACCCAGGTAGGAGCCTTGATGTCAGTCCTTCTCCCATTTGATTTTCCCTGGGTGGTGAGGGGTTTCATCAGTGGGGCCGAGGGGTCGGGAGTCGTGTGTCATCCCACCGCTGCCCAAGCCCCACAGCCACAGAGGTGACTCCAACCACTGCCATCCTCTGCCTCACTTTGCTGAAGTCCTGGTGCCTTCACCTCTCACCACCCCAATGTGAAATAAAAACGATTGGAAGGTGAAAAATGTTAAGAAAACATAGT